>NC_136071.1:205783264-210583264 GCF_964261635.1 Lissotriton helveticus | reverse complement strand
TGGCACTGTTATTCTAAAATGACTTTGCAGCTGGAAAGAGGATAAGCATTCTATGAATTGGCCGAAGACTCTTGGAAATTTAAAATTTAGGTATCTACAGTTGAACACCGGTCATGTACAACAGGATTTGAGAACATCTTGGTTCATTGAGGTGTTTAGAAGGCTTCTTTTAGAGTGTCAGATGTTATGGTTAACTTATGAGGATTGCTGCAGGATATTGAACATCCTTCCAAGGACTTTAACAAAGAAGAGCAGAAATGAAATTGCTCTAGGGTGGCAGAGAAGAAAACTGGTTATGGGTCTGTTTTAGTCTGTAAACTCGGTTTTCTTGGGTCTAAAACTGTTGTTGCTCCCCTAAGGGCAAAACATCATGGTTGCGGGGGTCAAATTCATTAAACACATTACCCTTGTCATTCAGCAACAGCATTTATTGCCTTTTTAACAGCATGCTTAGAGTTTAAGTACACCTACCTTAATCATCAAGCTTTGTTCTCTGAATTCTATGTTATCTGGCCACAAAGTTAAAGATTTCTGGTGGTCCGATAGCCTGATGACGAAAGAGCAAACTGAGCCCCAGATTTACCAGTGCTTTGTACCGTGATATAGAGATGCAAAGTAAGGAAAAGCATCACATTGGTACTTATTTCCAGACAAATGCTGGAAAGTGTCCTTTTCCCAGTGAAAAGCACTTTGACCGCTTTGTGTCACTTAGTGTCAAGTATGCATTATAGTGGTGTTATTTGGGCAGATCAATGCAAGTACCCATGGGTTTGAGTCAAAAGCTAATTCCTCACTGAAGCATGTTACTTATTTTCATTAAAAAAAAAAGAATAAAGATTCATTACATGTGTGTTGAAATGTACACCCATTGTGTGGGATTCTTCAGAGCTTGTCTAAACCAATGGTTGTTAGTCTTTTGACTTCAGTGGACATCCACTCCATCATTACTAGAATCTAAGGGGGCCCACTGAGTCCTTATTGGAATCCTGGGACACTGACCTAACCAATTGTAATCATTTAAATTCCAAACTATACACAAAAATACAGAAACAATTCTTCATCTAATAAATACACCAATGATGGAATATGTTATTTGATTCGCAAACTTATATGAAATAATCTAAATTAAAATTTTAATAAACAGGTTTAAGCTTTACTAAATTCAATTGAGGCCACCCATTATCGAAACAATTTTATACTATATTTTGTTTGATGCACTTGCACTGCTTCCACAAATCAATATGAGGATACCAACTTAGGGGCCCATTACGATAGCGGACGGACTTGCGTCCTTCCGCGAGCCCTGAGTAGGAGGGAACGTCCGCATGTGCTGCGGCGTTCCCTCATGTGCAATTAGGATGTGACCGCCACTCTGGCGGTCACATCCTCTATTTTTAACATTGCGGCGGGTGCCGCCGCATTGTTAAAAATGAAAGCTGTGCATTTGCATGTACAAAGCGGCAGGCACCGCGTGGTACCTGCCGTTCTGTGCACGCAAATGCAGGGGGGCACCCCCCACCTCCCCTTCAACACTGGGGGGCCCGCAACGGGCCCCCAAACAAAAATCTGTATGCCTTTGCACAACGGAAATGCCTCCGTGTAAAGGCGTAGAACTCCAGACATCCTAATATGGCTGGCGGTGTCTGAGAGACACCGCCACCATATTAGGCCTTTTCCGCCGCGGTTGTAAGCCAACCGTGGTGGAAAAGCAGCGGACTGAAACCATGACCCACCAGCCATCCTAATGTGGTGGTGGGTCTTTGGTGGGTCTGCAGAGGATTTTCCGCTTCCGCCGGGCCAACGGTGGCTTCCGCCTGCCCGGAGGATGCGGAAAATCCTCCATCGTAATGTGCCCCTTCATTTCAAATTTCTTCACATTTTCAAATTTTTAATTCTAGGACAGAATAGTTCTTTTCTGCTGGAGAATGTTTTTTCTAATATAAAGAAATGGGATTACATTTGCCCCCATAGCTAGGGCTGAGGCATCTGTTTCCACAACTAAATATTTTGAGGCATCATGATGAAGCACAATAGGAGCTCAAACAAAAGCTCAAACAAACTCAGACTTCAAACTTTCAAAGATTAATGTAGCATCTCAATTCCAGTTAAAAACGTTTTTTTTTCTTTAGTAAGTCTTTCATGTGGGAGGCAAGTTTGGAAAAATGTGTTAAGAATTTGTGGTAATAGTTTGCCAAGTCAAGAACACTTTGAGTATTGTTTCACTGAGAAAGGAACTGGCCAATCAAGGATAGCTTAAACCTGTTGGTTGTCCATGGCAATTACATCAGATGATAGGATGAAACTCAGATATTCACCAGAAAAATTTTCAAAGAGACATTTTTCAGTCCTGGCTAATAACTTATTTTCTCTTAGATGTTGTAAAATCTGATTGACATGATTGTGGTGTTAAACAGGTAGGTAGACGACCATAGACTGAAATATTAGAACAGAGAAGATTCTATTCATGAACTGATGAAAGACAGCAGGAGCATTGCATGACCAGAAGGGCATTAGCATGTATTCATTTTTTAGGGATATCTCTGTATTAGTTTTTCATCAATATACATCAGGCACGAATACAGTTTTGTGAGATGTAGCAACATAGCACAGCATCTCAATTTATTATTTTGATTTACAACTGTGCAAATGTCTAGTACAGGTACCATGCAGTTTGTAACATCGCTTCATATATTCACTGGTGTTCTCAACCTAGGTTGGGAATTGATCCCATTATCCTGTATTTGTAGAATGACCAAAGACTGATGAAGCGAGGCATTTTCTGAACAGAAAATTTGAAGCACATCTTGAACCTGATCCATACTTGGAACACTTTGGCATTGCAACCTGTCAAGAGCTGGTCTTTTATGAAATTCTTGTATGATCTTCTTGGTTCAAAGAAGGGGTCTCTTATCTCCTGACACACCACAAGACACCTAAATGTAATTGGAAATTCAGTATTGCTCCCGAAAATAGTTCAGCAAAAGGTCCGCAAAGTCCAGTGAGTGGGCAACGATTCAGGAACAATTGTGATGCAGCTGGACTTACAATGAGCTCCTTTAGATAGTGAACAACAGGATATGACACAATTCCAAAAAGGTGTCGGCAATCTTGTAGAGGGAAGGTATGTGAATACATGATTAAAAAATAAATAAACATGAAACAGAGGTAACATTAATAGTCAATAATACTTGTACACTAAAATAAAATTAATATAATAAAGAAAATATGAATTGCTGCATTAAACAATAAAAAGTATTGAAACCTGTATATGTAGGAAGCCAATATGGTGGCCACGTAGGACTCAATTGTGTTCTCGCTGCTTTGCAGTTATGTGGTCAGCTGCCACAGGGAGCCACATGCGGCAGTGAGGGCGTAAAAAACCAGCGCTGCAACTCCACACACAGCATACTGGTAAGGATGGAATCCTTAAAGACAGATGTCAGGGGCAATCTGACGTGTATTAAAGCAATATTTCAAAAAGAAAAATGAAAAGTTACCTTTTCATTTTTTAAGAGTGGTTTGTGAGACCACTGCCTGCTCTTAAAAAATGTCGGTGCCCACATTAACAAAGCGGAAGGGACCCCTTCCCGTTTGCGAATCATTTACCACCAACTTGAAGTTGGTGGTAACTGCAAATGTTTTGCAACCGCATTGCCGGTCGAAAAACATTCCTACATACCAGTGCAACTTACTATTAGGAAGGGACGCTCTTAATCAATCAATCAATCAATCAATCAAAGCATTTATATAGCGCACTACTCACCCGGAGGGTCTCAAGGTGCTGGGGGGAGGGGGTCCGCTACCGCTCGAACAGCCAGGTCTTGAGCTGCTTCCTGAAGGCGAGGTGGTCTTGGGTCAGGCGGAGGTGGGCCGGGAGGGAGTTCCAAGTCTTGGCGGCCAGGTAGGAGAAGGACCTTCCTCCTGTGGTGGCTCTTCGGATGCGGGGGGCAGCGGCGAGGGCATGGCTGGTCGATCAAAGCTGGCGTTTGGGAGCGTAGAAGTTGAGGCGGCTGTTGAGGTGTCCTGGGCCTTGGTTGTGTAGGGCTTTGTGTGCGTGGGTGAGGAGCTGGAAGGTGATTCTCTTGTTGACCGGGAGCCAGTGCAGATCTCTCAGGTGTCCGGAGATGTGGCTGCGGCGGGGGATGTCCAGGATGAGTCTTGCTGAGGTGTTCTGGATCCGCTGGAGTCTCTTCTGGAGTTTGGCGGTGGTTCCGGCGTAGAGGGAGTTGCCGTAGTCCAGACGGCTGGTGACGAGGGCCTGGGTGACCGTCTTCCTGGTCTCGGTGGGGATCCATCGGAAGATCTTACGTAGCATGCGCAGGATGTTGAAGCACACGAGGAGACGGCGTTGACTTGTCTGGTCATGGAGAGGGAGGAGTCCAGGATGAAGCCCAGGTTGCGTGCGTGGTCTGTTGGTTTGGGTGCGCTGCCCAGGGCGGGGGGCCACCAGGAGTCGTCCCAGGCGGAGGGTGAGGATCCCAGGATGAGGACTTCCGTCTTGTCCGAGTTCAGTTTCAGGCGGCTGTTCGACATCCATTTGGCTACGTCTGTCATCCCTTCGTGCAGGTTGGCTCTGGCGGTGGCGGGGTCGTTGGTGAGGGAGACGATCAGCTGGGTGTCGTCGGCGTAGGAGATGATGTTGAGGTTGTGCTGGCGTGCGATGGCTGCGAGGGGGCTCATGTAGACGTTGAAGAGTGTTGGGCTGAGCGAGGAGCCTTGAGGAACGCCGCAGATGACTTCGGTGGCCTCCGATCTGACCGGGGGGAGGCGGACTCTCTGTGTCCTTCCGGCAAGGAAGGAGATGATCCACTCCAGTGCCTTCTCCTGGATTCCGACATGGCTGAGGCGCTGTACTAGGGTACGGTGGCAGACAGTGTCGAAGGCCGCGGAGAGGTCCAGGAGGATGAGGGCCGCTGTTTCTCCGTTGTCGAGCAGGGCTCGGATGTCATCGGTAGCTGCGATCAGGGCGGTCTCGGTGCTGTGGTTGGCCCGTAAGCCAGACTGCGAGAGGTCGAGGGAACCGTTCGTCTCAAGGAAGGCGGCCAGCTGCTTGTTGACGGTCTTCTCGATGACTTTTGCCGGGAACGGGAGCAGCGAGATGGGGCGGTAGTTCTTGAGGTCGGTGGGGTCGGCTGATGGTTTCTTAAGTAGAGCGCTGAGTTCGGCGTGCTTCCAGCTCTCCGGGAAGGTAGCGGTGTCGAAGGAGGTGTTGATGATGTCCCGCAGGTGGGGTGCGATGACAGCGTCGGCCTTGTTGAAGACGTGGTGAGGGCAGGGGTCTGTCGGAGATCCGGAGTGGATGGAGTTCATCGTGCGGATGGTGTCTTCGGTGCTGATCGGGGTCCAGGCGCGGAGGGTGGTGGTGGGGGTGATGGTTCGGTCGTGGCGTGCGTCGGTTGAGTGCTGAAGCTGTTGTGTATGTCCGCGATCTTGTTATGGAAGTAGGAGGCGAGGGAGTTGCAGAGGTCTTGCGAAGGGGTGATGTCGTTGCTTCCGGCGTTGGGGTTGGAGAGCTCTTCCACGATGTTGAAGAGTTCCTTGCTGTTGTGTGCGTTGTTGTCCAGTCGTTCCTTGAATGCGATTTTCTTGGTGGCGTGGATCAGTTGGTGGTGTTTTCGAGTGGCGAGCTTGAGGGCAGTCATGTTGTCCGGTGTTGGGTCTCTGCGGCAGGTTTTCTCAAGTGCTCTGCAGTTCTTCTTGGAGCTCTTGAGTTCGTCGTTAAACCATGGGGCTTTTTTGCTGCCGGGTCTGATCGGCGGGGTCTTCAGAGGGGCGAGGTCGTCTGTGCAGTCGCTGATCCATTTCGTGAGGTTGGTGGCCGCTTGGCTGGGGTTCGTTGTGCTGGTGGGAGGGTTCTTGCTCAGGGAAGTAGCGAGCTGGTCTGCAGTGATCTTGTTCCAGCTTCTGCGGGGAACCTGTTGCTGGTGATGGTGGAGCGTGGTCCTCCTGAAGCTGAAGTGGACGCAGCTGTGGTCCGTCCAGTGGAGTCCTGTGGCGTGGCTGAAGGCGATGTCCTTGCTGGAAGAGAAGACCGGGTCGAGTGTGTGTCCGGCGTAGTGGGTGGGGATGGTCACCAGTTGCTTGAGTCCGAGGTTGGCGAGGTTGTCCAGCAGGGTGGTGGTGTTGCGGTCGTTGTTGTTCTCCAGGTGGAAGTTGAGGTCCCCGAGGAGGATGTAGTCGGCGGAGGGGAGGGCGTGTGGGCTGATGACGTCGGCGATGTCTTCGCTGAATTGGGTGCGTGGTCCCGGGGGTCTGTAGATGAGGGTGCCTCTGAGGGTGGTCTTGGGGTTGACGTGGATCTGGAAGTGCAGGTGTTCGGCGGGTGCGAGGGTGTCGTCGGTGTTGGTCGTGATGCGGATGGTGTTCCTGTGGATGATGGCGATGCCTCCTCCTGACTGGTTGACACGGTCCCTCCGGATAATTTTGTAGCCGTCTGGGATGGCGATGGCGATGTCGGGCGCTGAGGAGGCGTTCATCCAGGTTTCCGTGAGGAAGGGGATGTCTGGGGCTGTGGTGTCGAGCAGGTTCCAGAGCTCGACGGCGTGTCTGTGGATGGAGCGGGTGTTGAGCAGGATGCACTTCAGGTGGGTGCTGCTGGTGTTCGGATTGGTGGGTGCTGTTGTGGCGTGGGTCCGGTTGCAGGTGAACTTGCAGGCGTTGCAGCAGAAGGGTCCGTGGGTGCGTCTCGGGGTGGCTCGGTAGCATCCCGGGATTCGGCCGGAGTTGAGTGCGTTGAGGGTGGCGGCGTCGTACGTCCGGCGGGTGGGCTGGTGTCTGCGGGGGCCAGGGGTCCTGGCGCTGGGCGCGGTCCAGGCGCGGATGGGCGCAGACGGGCTTACCTTTGGCGCACCTTCGGCGCTCATTCACTGCTCCCGCTGCGCGCGTCCGCTGCGCGGTCGCTCTGGGGGCGTCATAAGAAGGGGGACGCGAGGGCGGGTCAGCTGGGCGGCGGGAGCGGCTCGGCCAATGGGCCGGTGGTGGGCGGGGCCTGTGGCGAGCAGCGGCGGGAACTGGCGAGCGGCTGGCTCTGCAGTGGCTGGGCCGCTCGGGGGACCAGGGGGGCGTCGGCGGCAAAAATGCGGCAAGGCTGGCTGGAGCAGGAGGCGGCAGGAGGAGCAAGGGGGTGACCCGGCCTGGTGAGAGGCGCAGCGGTCACTCCCGATCACTCCTGGCTGTCCCCTTAAGAAGGGGGACGTGAGGGCGGGTCAGCTGGGCGGCAGGAGCGGCTCGGCCAATGGGCCGGTGGTGGGCGGGGCCTGTGGCGAGCAGCGGCGGGAACTGGCGAGCGGCCGGCTCTGCAGTGGCTGGGCCGCTCGGGGGACCAGGGGGGCGTCGGCGGCGGCGGGAAAAATGCGGCAAGGCTGGCTGGAGCAGGAGGCGGCAGGAGGAGCAAGGGGGTGACCCGGCCTGGTGAGAGGCGCAGCGGTCACTCCCGAGCACTCCTGGCTGTCCCCTTAAGAAGGGGGACGTGAGGGCGGGTCAGCTGGGCGGCGGGAGCGGCTCGGCCAATGGGCCGGTGGTGGGCGGGGCCTGTGGCGAGCAGTGGCGGGAACTGGTGAGCGGCCGGCTCTGCAGTGGCTGGGCCGCTCGGGGGACCAGTGGGGCGTCGGCGGCGGCGGGAAAAATGCGGCAAGGCTGGCTGGAGCAGGAGGCGGCAGGAGGAGCAAGGGGGTGACCCGGCCTGGTGAGAGGCGCAGCGGTCACTCCCGAGCACTCCTGGCTGTCCCCTTAAGAAGGGGGACGTGAGGGCGGGTCAGCTGGGCGGCGGGAGCGGCTCGGCCAATGGGCCGGTGGTGGGCGGGGCCTGTGGCGAGCAGCGGCGGGAACTGGCGAGCGGCCGGCTCTGCAGTGGCTGGGCCGCTCGGGGGACCAGGGGGGCGGCGGCGGCGGCGGCAAAAATGCGGCAAGGCTGGCTGGAGCAGGAGGCGGCAGGAGGAGCAAGGGGGTGACCCGGCCTGGTGAGAGGCATAGCGGTCACTCCCGAGCACTCCTGGCTGTCCCCTTAAGAAGGGGGACGTGAGGGCGGGTCAGCTGGGCGGCGGGAGCGGCTCGGCCAATGGGCCGGTGGTGGGCGGGGCCTGTGGCGAGCAGCGGCGGGAACTGGCAGCGGCCGGCTCTGCAGTGACTGGGCCGCTCGGGGGACCTGGGGGGCGTCGGCGGCGGCGGGAAAAATGCGGCAAGGCTGGCTGGAGCAGGAGGCGGCAGGAGGAGCAAGGGGGTGACCCGGCCTGGTGAGAGGCGCAGCGGTCACTCCCGAGCACTCCTGGCTGTCCCCTTAAGAAGGGGGACGTGAGGGCGGGTCAGCTGGGCGGCGGGAGCGGCTCGGCCAATGGGCCAGTGGTGGGCGGGGCCTGTGGCGAGCAGCGGCGGGAACTGGCGAGCAGCCGGCTCTGCAGTGGCTGGGCCGCTCGGGGGACCAGGGGGGCGGCGGGAAAAATGCGGCAAGGCTGGCTGGAGCAGGAGGCGGCAGGAGGAGCAAAGGGGTGACCCGGCCTGGTGAGAGGCGCAGCGGTCACTCCCGAGCACTCCTGGCTGTCCCCTTAAGAAGGGGGACGTGAGGGCGGGTCAGCTGGGCGGCGGGAGCGGCTCGGCCAATGGGCCGGTGGTGGGCGGGGCCTGTGGCGAGCAGCGGCGGGAACTGGCGAGCGGCCGGCTCTGCAGTGGCTGGGCCGCTCGGGGGACCAGGGGGGCGGCGGCGGCGGCGGGAAAAATGCGGCAAGGCTGGCTGGAGCAGGAGGCGGCAGGAGGAGCAAGGGGGTGACCCGGCCTGGTGAGAGGCGCAGCGGTCACTTAACACACCCCTTCCTAATAGCGACCCATAAACCCTATTTTGCGAGTTGGTACTAGGTTACCAAATCATGAAACAGAATTGGTACAAGCCAAAATGCATTTTACCAGACGCAAACAGCCCATTGACCACTAAAATGCGGGAAACATCCTTTACAACGTGACTTTTACCACGCAGTGACTTTACGACGCAACTATTACAACACAAACCATTACAACGCATTGCGCTGGGGGGCGCTCTAGGATAGGGAATAGATTTAATTTACTATCCAACACCTTCCCTACTATCCACGGGGACTGGAGTTGGAATAGTAAATTAAACTATTCACTATCCAGCACCCCTCAACACTATGCGCTGTAATGGCTTGCGTTGTAAAAGTTGCGATGTAAAGGCATGCGTGGTAAAAGCATGCGTTGTAATGTCATATATCCCTAAAATGCTTTGCACATCTGGCCCTAAATGAGGAGGGTGCACAAGGGTATGGCAGGAAGGTTTCTTTCTCATATTTGGTACAGAGTAGCCTGTTGACGAAATTTGAAATCAGGGCCGAATTGTCACTAAGGGGCATATGTATGAAAATCCCTGTTTGCGATTCTCAAATAGCGATTTTTTGAGAATCGCTATTTGAGAATTGCAAAAAGGAATGTATGTAGAAAATTGCAATTTTTTAGCGATTTCTTAGTCTTCCTTAATTGTGATTTGCAAATTGTGAAATCGCAATTAAGGAATACTTTCCCATTCATTTCTATGGGCCAGGAGGCCCATAGGAATGAATGTGAAGTCATTCTCAATTTGCGATTCACAATTTGAGAATCGCAAATTGAGAATAATTTCAAGGGTGTCATAAGGACACCCTGATGCACCGCTGAAATGAACATGTGTGCGCATGTGGCGCACATACATGCCCTAAGGGCATGTATGTGCACCACATGGCACCTTTACAAATGCAAAAAGGTGCATTTATGAAAGAAATCGCAAATTACCACCAACTTGAAGTTGGTGGTAATTTGCGATTTCTTAAGGAGTAATCGCACAACTTGGTTGCTTGATACATAGCATTTAAGGAATCGCAATTTGCGTTTCCTTAAATGTTTACGCAAAATTAAGGAATCGCAGTTTTTGCGATTCCTTAATTTTGCGATGAGAAACAGATCATACATCGTGTTTAGAGATTTTTCATTCGCAAACGCTGTATTTTTGCTAATCGCAGCATTTGCGGATGAAAAATCGTTTTATACATATGCCCCTAAGTGCCTATCTGGTTTAATAAAAACATCTTTTGACCAACTTGCTATTATCTTTTTCCAATTCCTACTTGGAAAGTCATACATTGAGAGCACTTTTGGTGCTCATGAGCATGAGTTTGTTTTTCAGTTCTAGTGTCAGAGCATTCCCTTATAAAACCGAGAAACACCAGGGGCCATAACTGGATGGGCTCTTGTGCCCCAGCACAGAGCTGAGCGCCTATTTCTCTATGTACCTGCAGTGCATACGGTCAACTCCTTTGAACGGATAATGCGCGAATTAAAGCTTCATTATCAGACAGTTCAGAGTGGAAAAAGTAAAAAAGGTTTCTCTCTTTCTGTTTGTGAGCTGAGTTGTCTAACGTAATGCATGAGCTCGAATATATGGCGTTGAATGAATTGACATTATGCACTGCAGTCATTCAGGAACGGGTGCGCGGGTCTGCGCGAGCCGTCGGAGCCCATCTGATACGGCTCCAGGGTCTGTACCACAAATATATGCGCTGGCTCAGTAGCGAGCCGAGCACCTGGGTCTTGCATATGGGGTGTCTAAAGTTAATGGATGTAGCTCAGAATATCTTCAGTAAAAGCATGAACTTTAGACAGGAAAAGTCAGGTTCATCGGGGATAGCCATTACCTGCTCACTTTCTCCGGCTTGCTCTGTTTGCATTTTATATATTAACTCTGAGAAATTCCAAATATGTTTAAAATTTAGAAAATGCAAGTCTGCCACCATTAAACCACTTTTTATCAAAGTAACAAGCGGGTAAGCCCAATATGTAAAAAAAAAGGGAGCACACCTTACATTTGCAAATAGACCCAAATGAAAGGTGGAATTTTCTGCCGACTAGGCTCTGTTTGAAAACTATACATTTCTTATTTGCTTTTCCTATTCAGGGCTCATGGTTTGCATCACTTACTGTTTGTCCCTGTGACAGTTGTTAATCCCAAAGCATTTTGCACTTTATCCTATTTGCAGGTTTTATACTACTCAGAGGAGGCAATTTATTCGCCCACTATTACTTGCAGCAGGGATCAGAAATCATAAATTGGCAATGGAATACTTGCTTTCCCTAGGAACAAATGGGATTTTATATATGGCACTTTTAATTATCGTTTTATTGTTTTTAAGATACGTGGTAAATACTAGTCATGTTTATGATCTGTAATCTTTGTATATGTGGATTCCTGTTTCTTTTAATGAAAATATGTGTGTCTAATCTTTTATGGCTCTTCTAGAGTCGAATAAAGTACTTTGATTGATTGACAACGCAAGCACAAAATAAAGAGGTGTTCTGCTCTGCACTGAGCCAGCACACATCACAAACACCCCGAGGAAACAGTTATGAGCCCTACATTGGATAATCTCAAGGCTCTGGCTGGGATTTGAAGTACTTGATGATGTTTTCTTGAAGATAATTTGGCATTTGTTTGTTTAAGGCATTTTACGTCAAACCGAGGTATATAAAGGCGATCTGCACTGAATGTTCAGCCTATCTAGAGACAGCATTGCCCGAGAGAGCAGCGCTGCCAAGGCTGCCAGGCATCTCCTGCTAGAATAACACACTTTTTGACAACTTCTCTGCATCACCTCAATAATGGAGGGAGAATGTCATGCTTGGCAGAGCTGACACAGCTAAGCAAATAAAGTAAGTAGGGCCTTGAGCTGTGCCCTGCAGTGCCTCACCTTGCAAGGGCTCCCCCCTTCTCCTCTGCTTACATAGTCAGTGCTCATCTGGAGGTGGCAGACTGCAGGCAGTATTCTGGCAAAAAAACATAATTGTCATATTTTTGCTCTCCCTCAGTCATAAACGAGCGGCACCCTGTAGCTAGCCGGTCCCCACCCCTCCATGCAGCTTTCAATCAAAGCAACTTATTCCGTTCTCAAGTGCTTTTCAAGCAACAGAGACTTGAGTGAGGACTGTCCTTGACACATCCTTTTGACAGCCTCCCTCTAGGCCAGAGAATTTGTTTTGAGGCACCTCAGCCCCACGAGGGGTCGCGTGCCCCCAGCTATGATGCAGGCCTCCACCTATGCTCTCCAAGGGCTTATGTAACTCAGCGCTGAGCCTGTCAATACAACTACCTTCTCAATGCATTCACCCTCCCAAAGTATACTGCTTCGGTTCATAAGTTAAAATCATTCTAATGTAGCATGTAGACCTATGAACCGGCATCAAGGAGCTGTATGAAAACTGCAATTGGCATTCTGTGTGTCAGTCTGTTCACTCACTGGCTCCAGGAGTTTAACTGATGAGCACTGCTCCTTTGTGCTGGCTTTGTGCTTTCCTTCTGTGTCGGATTCTTGAAAGATTTATATGCAGCAGAAAGACATCCCAGTTTTGCCTTATGGATACTCTATGGCCCAAAGTATCAGAATCTGATATGTCAATATACTCATCCACAGTTCCAAGCAGTTGCAACCCTCTTTATTGTACCTATTAGACACATACATTTTGAAAAAGGTGTCATCTTGAAAATAATATCTTTATAAGGATCAACTGTATAGTTTGAATCATGTGAAGATGTCACTCAAAGTGTCACACGTACCACTTGAAATGTCACACAAATACACACTGCAAACTCAAAAGTGTCACACATATGCAAACTGGAAACTGAGAAGCTCGGAAAGAGATTTTGTAAATATTAAGAATAAATTCGGCAGTAGTATTCAGTACATCCTGGAATTGATTGACTACTTGAATTTCGATATTCAGGTTTGGAGCTGACAAGTACCCCACAATAAATCTGTGATGATGCTTGCCTGTATACAATATATAGGGGCTAGATGTAGGTAAATAGGTTTTACCAATTCTAAAATACCGAATTTTACCGATTCGGTATTTCAGAATCGGTAAATCCTATGTAGGTAATTAAGCGGTAAAAAATACCAAATCGTTAGAATTCGGTATTTACCAAATCTGTAATTGCCGATTCGGTATTTGCTATTCATTCTTATGGGCCTGGAGTCCCATAGGAATGAATGTCAATTACCGAATCGGTAATTACCGATTCTGTAAATACCGAAAAATTCAAGGGTGGCAGGGTGCCACTTTGACACCCTGTTGCACCCCTGATTAGTGTTGGTGTGCACATGTGGCATACATACATGCCCTAAGGGCATGTATGGGCATGTATGTCTGTCACATGGCACAGGTGTAAATGCACATTTATGTAATTACATAGGAATTCCGTATTTACCACCAACTAATAGTTGGAGGTAAATAACAAATTTTTAAAGCCCGGAATTCCTGCATGTCATTTACCGATGCGGTAAATACCGAATCGGTAAATGATGATTCGGTAAATACAGAATCGGTAAATGATGATTCGGTAAATACCGAATCGGTAAATACCGATTCATTATTTACCGAATCGGGAAAATAGCGTCCTACATAGGAAAAGGCTTTTACCGGTTGGTAACGGCCGATTTCGGCCGTTACCGACCGGTAAAAGCCTACCTACATCTGGCCCATAGTGTTTTACTTGTCTGTGGCAAGAAAAACTCCATGGGGCCAGTGTGTGCATTAAGATTCATTCTTTCATTTCAAATAGCCCTCAGACTTTTTGCCTGCTTAGCAGAATATGTTGAAAGGCCCAACAAGTGAGGAGGCTGTAAGAGAGTCATATTGACGTTATTGTCCCATAAGAGAAGTCTTGTTTTAGCTCCATTGAGGTGGAGACTTGTCCACACCACTTATTGTAGCCCTGGTATGAGGATCCCAATGTCATCATGTGGCCTATTGAAACGTTTCACAACTGCATAGCGGTAGTATCACAGTAGCCCAGAGGGATCTAGGAGTGAGGTCCCTTTGAAGAGTACAGGTAAGAGTGGACACTTACGGGATGCCACCATTTACACTGTCCTTTGCTGATTGAAGTGCTCTAAGTCTTAGGTGGACATGTGCTTCTGTGGAGGGCTGCTACATGACCGGTTCATGATCTACAGAATCAAACGTGGTCAGGAGATAGAGAAGACCAGAAGGTAGAGTTCCCCTCATTTGCAGACAGTGTGAATTAAGCAAGAGGGAAAGCAGATTCTGATCCTTGAGAGTGCCTATTTGTTCCATATTTGGACCTCTACTTTGCATTCCCATAATGGAGTCCCGCTTTCTGTAAGTTTCTATTTTGTATTTGGTTTGAGCTGTAACCTTCAGTGTTCACCTTTGAAAATAAGGCATGCTGCTGCACAGCTGCGGTAAGAGGCTCTCCACAGATTACTTCATCAACATGTGTGCATACACAAATGCACCCTTGTGCAGCCTGACTAAGAAAGATAGTTGTCTGACTCAGAGCGAACAGGTACCAGTGTGGCAGACGGGACTGTGAATAGATTGGAGATGGTCTACAAAGGCCTCATAAATCAATTAGGACTCAATATGAGTTTCCTCCCTTTTTGGCTGAATTGTACATTCTGTAATATTTATTTTACAGTGTGGATAAGGTATGCCTTAACAAAACTGTTGATTGGCATGAGGTAGGAAAAGCATTGACATGTTTTTCCTTACCAAAATTTGGATCCCTAATGCATATCCAGAGTTAGTTTGGGTCATGATCCATGGCCGCATTTACCTCCTCATGCTGGTCTTGCATGGAGCTGCAATCATCGAAACTGCCAGAAGCACAAGAGGTTGGAGGTATGCACAGAGTGTGGCGATGCCTGGAAAGAGGCTTCCTTCCTTCACGGACAAACAAAGTGAGACACATGAGTGAATGCAAAGGAAGACTAGCTGCTCCATGGAGACACAGCACAGGACTCTCATGAAACTTGCAAAAAGTGGTGACCATCTTGAATTCGTGGGGTATAAGTGCCTCATTGTCTACAACGCCTTTGTTAGGCACTTTTGATACATATTTGCTAAAGCTGTTTCAAACCTTTACATGCTGTTATTATCTTTGAAAGATCATAAAAGACTGAACTAGATAAAGACAAGTATTTTAGAAAAACATGTGTATTTAAATAGTAAGACTTTGTGGCTGAAGACTATTTTCAGGAGATGTCTTTAGAGGATTATGGACTCTTACACCTGTGCATTTGAACTTGTTTGTTTCCATGATCATACTCATTTTTGCATGAACTTTATAACTTTTCTTTTGAGAATGACATGATATTAATGTATTAACTCAGGTGGGAAAGTGATTGAGTGTAGATACACTGCAGTTCATGAGCATGTCACATTGAAAGTAAGACAGGTATTTGTCTATAGTAATACCTGCATTACAGCTCAGAAATATTTTTACATATGTTACATAGAATCTTAATGTATTTCAGCTTTAGGAACACCAAGAGTTTTATCAAAATGTAGATAGTCGGAAATGCTGAATTGTTGAACTGTTTGGCACATACAATATTAGAGAATAGATGGTGGAACGAGAATGACAAAATTACTAAAGGATTCCTCTTATCATTAGACGTCAACACTCTTGCAGTGCAGACTGTACCTTGCTGTGTGACCCATCAGAGTAAATATAGCTATTGTCTCTGTTTCTCTCTTATCCAATTCCCCTTTTGCCAGGTCTGGTTCTCACCAATATATTTTCATTGTATGGTTGGCAGAGGTTTGAAGACATGTAGAAGCACACATCACTCCCATTGGATCTGGACTTCAAGGTAAGTGTATTCTGACAGTGTGTAATTTTGAATATATTTCCTTGAAAGAGCCTTCATGGAATTCAAACTTTGAGCCCCATGCTTGGCTACGGTTTTGGCTGAGGTAAACACACCACTATAGTGGTAGATAGGGATTTCTTTTTATGTTCAAAAGACTCTATTTAGCACTATAATATATATAAACATATGAAATGGAAAAAATCTAAGAAACCAGTATTGCTAAATGCATGAAACATTAAAACATCAACGTCTTTATACGTTTAAAGACGGGGGAGAACAGGCGAGGGGAGAAGGCAAAAACAATTCCGATACCTAAAATATAAGTAAGTATAACAATGTCATAGTAGCACGTCTGCATCTACTTCACAATATAGGAGAAAACTATAAAACAATAAAGTACATTTAAGTGCAATAGAAGACAGGGGATACAATAATTATGGGAGATAAGAATTCTCAGAAAGCATAGAAGTAGTATGTGACACATTACCACTAACTTGATTAAGAAAAAGAGTAAGAAGTAATCATAACTTTGGGGTAGTATGAGAAGGTAAACATTGCATCATATACGAAGTATCCAATTTATGAAGTAAACATACAGAATCCCACCATATCTTTTTTTTAAATAATTTTACTGATGATTTCCAATTTAAAATAATTTGCTGAAATGCAAGTGGCAATACAATGTCTAACAACTCATCACTGGGAAATCATGGAGAAAGGGACTAAGATAAAGTCCCCAAAAATAAATAAAAGATATTGAAAGAAGGTTGTATATTAAAAATTCGTCTAATCAGGGACCAAACCCTGTGCCAAAATGAAAGTGTCTTAGGACAGTGAAATAACATATGCATAAAATCTGCCTGAAGAAAATCATACAACATTTTGTAGAAACATTAGAGGAGAACTTAGAGCACTGTACTGGAGTGAAGTAACGTATGTGATAAATAAAGAATAAGGAGTGCGTAACGCTAGCTAGAAATGTTTGAATTACGTGCCCATGTTTTATCCCAGAAAGCAACATCCCCACACACCACTAAATCTTTTTCCCATAAAAATTCGACGTTGGATTTGGTTCTAGTGGGGTCAGGCTTTAAAAGATATTTATAAATAACGGATGCTCTAGGGCCTAAACTAAGAAGCTGAGTATATCCAGAGAAGGAAGGGACTAACCGAGATGGAGAGGATTGAATGGAGAAGTATTGGCCCAGGATCACATTCATCAATAAACTAAAACGAGAGTAAAAAGACTTGGAACAATGATAAATATGACAAAATTGAGGGAAAGAAAGAGGAGCACAATCCGGAAAGAATTGATACACCCACATAAAGCCCTTATTCTACCGAGCACGCCAAAAAATAGGTCTATTGTTAATTTGGATTAAGGAATGAAAAATGTCTAACAAAACGGAAAGTTTCAATTCTATTAAGGACTCGGAGGCGAGGATTATACCTTCTCTCTTCGCTTTATTCAAATAGCAGCACATTAAAAGGTTAACAAAGACTACGTTTGCCATGAACCTTAGGGAAAGGTAGTAAGAAAAACACATGGTAACATCCAATCAATCCATGGAAACAGAGTCCAATCAGGGGCCTCCTAGCCCAACATAGTTCTCTCTCAATGTCCCTTCTCCCTCTTTCGTTGCGCAAAGACAGCCATCACAACTTCTTCATGCGTCTTGTTTGTTTGCGTCAGAACCTGCCGACGACAAATACATATTACCAATAGAGCTGTAACTGCCATAACCTGCAAGAGAAGCAGCCATAGTTATCACAACTGAGCAAGGGTATCCCAACCAATGACCTTGAAGCAATTTACTTACTGTAGTACCGGGAGGGATGTCTCTTCTTGGGACCTAGTGGTGAGATAATCCTCACCTCCAAGTCTTTAATAGAATTGAAACTTTCCGTTATGTTAGCTAGGAAATGTTTCATTGTATGTCAGGACTGGAGACGAGGATTATGCTAGTTCAAAGCTTGCTCACCACGAGGTGAGCCATATTTAGCACCGACATGAAGTAAAATCTCTTGCATGTAGAGTCTGAAGACCAATCTGCCGCATTGAGGATATTCTCTAAGCGGGCACTAAAGCTGAATGCTTTAGAAGCCATTGCTCTTGGCGCGGGATGCGCTCCGAAGTGACGGAGACTGATACCAGCCTCTTGCATCACCCATCTCACCCGTCTGGCAATGGTCTGAGAGGAAACTGCTTTGAAAGGCTTCCGCAGGGCAATGAGGAGTGTGCATTCAACAGGGGGACGGAACTCTTCCTTCATCTCTTCGTATGCTTTGAGACATCTAGCCACACATAATTTTGGAGAATCTGGGAATTCCGGATAAGAGATTACCCTGGTAAGGCACCTCGTCCGCCGGAGCAGAGTGAAGGTCACTCCGTTGGGAGTAAACACTCTGCTGGTTATGTGTTGAGCTCTAACGTCGGAAACGCATCTGCAAGAAATGAGACAGAGTAGCATGGCCAATTTGGCCGACAGTTTATTTCTAGAAAGAAAACGATTTGGCTGCCAAGATAAGAACAGATTGAGGACCTGGTTCACATCCCAAAGGGCAGAATACTGAGGCTCTGGTGGGAGTGACAGCCGAATGCCACTCAACAGCTTGCATACCATTGGATGTTCGCCCATTGTTGTGCCATCAACAGGGGCATGGCCAGACGAGATAGCAGAACGGAAGGTGTTGATGGACCTGTATGCCATGCTGCTGGAGGCCAATTGTGCCATAGAATTCACCACGTGCACAACGTACGCGACTAGGGGATCAAAACCCCGTCGCAAACACCAATGGGACCATCTGCCCCACGCGGATCTGTACCTCTTATCGGTACTGTCTGCCCAAGTCTTCAAGATGAATGTTTCAGCCTCCTGCAAAAGTCCTGGGTCCTCACATCAGCTTTGGAAATCTGCCACGCCATGAGCCACAATGAGTTCGTCAGCACCAGAGGATGTGGAGTTCCGTCGGTACTCAGGAGAAAAGTCAGAAAGCAGGGAGTAGGATTGGAAAATCCCATGAAAGTTCCAGAAGAACTGGAAACCAGTTAGTAGGACTAGGTCCGCTGACTGCCTGCGGACTTGGGTCGTTGATCTCGTGATCATCGCGAAGGGGGGGATGCGTACCCCTGTTCCGCACTCCAATTCTGGAGAAACGCAACCGTGGCTGCCGCCAAGGGAGCAGGTCTCCAGCTGAAAAACCAAGGAGTCTGATGATCCAGTCTGGACACAAAAAGGTCCACTATGAATGGATCCCAGAGGTTGTTCAGCCTCACAAACACGCTCCGGTCGAGCATCCAAAGGCTGGAGTTCCTGAAGTGTCGGGATTAGAAATCCACTCCAGGTTGTTGAGTCCTGGCACATATTCTGCTGTGACTGAAATCTTGCTGTCAAGGTAATACTGCCAAAAGCTCGCCGCTAAGTCTGAGAGGGCCTTGGACCTTGTGACCCCCAGATGGTTGACATACCGGACCGCTGAAATGTTGTCCATTTTGAGAAGGACACATGACTGCACCAAGTCCTTTGTCCAGCAACGGACAGCAAAGGACCCCACCAGGAGTTCCAGGCAATTGAGGTGCAACTTCTATTCTTTGGGAGACCACAACCATCCTGTAGAAAGGTCCCCGCACCTGCGCATCTGGCACCCCATCCTAGTGTGCTGGTGTCTGATTCAATAGCAAGATCTGGAGCAGAACCGAAAATTGCACGGCCGTTCCAAGCCTCCATGTGGTCCAGCCACCACGGGATCTCCTCCCGGGCCTCTCCGAACAGGGAAACCTTGTGAGAGTAAGGGTAACCCTTGCGGAGAAAATATGCTTTGAGGCGCTTAAGAGTCCGGTAGTGAAGTGGGCCCAGGAAAATGGCCTGGATGGATGCAGACAGGAGACCTACCACCAGAGCTAGCTGTCGGGGGGGATACCTGTTGTCTGGAAAGGACCCGTCTCAGTTTGTGTCATATTGTTGCTATCTTCCTGGCCGGCAGGCTGAGTGTAGAAGCGGTGGAGTTTATAACAAACCCCAAAAAGGTTACAGACGAGCTGGCTGTAACAGAGACTTCTGCTCGTTGATAACAAAGCCAAGGCTCTGAAGTGGGTCCAAAGCCATCCGAAGGTGGGCGGTTAATTGACGAGGGCAGGAACCTATCAGAATGAGATAGTCCAGATACATGATCATCCGGACACCCCTAGCTCGCAGGAACTCCACCATGGGTTTGAGAACCTTGGTGAAGCACCAGGGTGCAGAGGAGAGTCTGAAAGGAAGCGATGTGAACTTGTAAGTTTGTTGGCGCCAGACGAACTGGAGGAAACGTCTGTGAGTGAGTAAATCGGAATCACCAGATACACGTCCTTGAGGTCTAAGCGGACCATCCAATCTTGTGGGTAGAGAATGTCCCAAGGGAGGTGTATCCCCTCCATCTTGAAATGACGATAGACCAGCCATTCTTTGAATTTGCTTAAGTTGATAACTGGTCTGCGACCGCCATCGTTCTTGTCGACCAAAAAAAGATTGCTTATGAACCCCCTGGGATGAGGGGCAGACCGACAGATAGCGCCCTTGTTGAGGAGGAATGCGACTACGTCGTCGACAAGGGCAGTGACCTGGGTCGAGAACTGAAGAAGACGGGGTGTTGCCAGTTGAACCGGAGTACCCTCAATTCTATAAGAAACCCCCACACTGTCTGCAGTACCCATACATCTTGCCCCTATTTTTCGTTGGGAAAAATGGAGAACACTCACCGGGGCTTGAGGTGGCCGCTCCTCCTCTGAAACGTTAATCCTTGCAGCAGCGTCCTCTGGTTGGGTAAAAGTTCCCAAAGCGTGACTGGTCCTGGAGTTGTCTGGAGCCTCTCTGAGCGTTTTGGTGGGGTGGACGACCGGCCGAGTGGCCCCTCCCTCGCCAGCCCTGTGAAAAACACGAGGGAATACTTTCTTAATCATGGACTGTGCCTTGTCCAATGAGGTGAAAGTGTTCACAAACCTTCCGAGCTCTTTTGTAAAAGGCTCGCCAAAGAGACCTCCCTGGGCAACGACACCCGCCTCTGAGTCAGCCAAATCTCCCAGTTTTGGATCGATCTTAATAAGGTGGGAGCGGCGGTGCACAGTGGAAAGGGCGCAATTTGCGTTGCCCCAAAAAATTACGGCCCTCTGGGCCCACCCTGAGATCATTTCAGGGGAAATGATGGAGCCAGACTCCTTGGCTTCCTCCGCCATGTAAAGAATTTTGGTAATGGGGCCATGGGCATCCAGGAGCTTATCTTGACAGGCCCTACAGGATCCCTGATAAATTTCTGCAAGAACGTGGCCATACGGGGGACAATTTCTGGTATCAGAGCCACTTTGCCTACTAGAGATGGACGAGGACATTCCGCACGTAAACAATTGCAGGCCTCCTTCTCTAACGGTCTGCGGATGTGCCCCGCAATGTAAGCGGTGTCCTTATTGGCCGGGGACCACTCTGAGGAACATGAGTGGACAATATCGTTGGGTCAAGCAGGATGGGACGGGAGCCATGGTCTAGAAGGGCCCGGATCTGAGTCTGCATCTGCCGCCGTGGCCAGGTCAGTGTTAGATGTGGCCAGCGGGGGAGGACCCTGCAGATAGAGCAGGATGACTGTCAAGAAAGACCTGTTTAAGCCTTGCAAATGCATCTAGATCCACCCGAGTCCCGGGCCGTTTCGGTGGCGGTGAGCCAAGGTCTGCTGGACCCACGGGCACCGGGGATGTAGGGGGTGCAGGAAGATGGGGCATGAGCTTTTCAAACGCCTGAGTGATCTGGTGGGAGAGCCCCTCCTCTTAAGGAGTGATGGCCTCATCAACTGCCCTGTAGATTGAAGAATGAACTGCCTCATAAAAGGTGTCCCCCAAGGCAAGTCAGCCAGAGGATCTTCCTCTTCTTGATGATCTTCGTAGTACTCCATAACTGTGATTTAATGTGGAGTACCAGGTAAAAGCAATGGGTGGTAATCCACCAGGCCATGAATCAGGAAAAGAATGTGGGGCTGGGTGGCAGCCGACAGAAGGGGCGCGGGTGTACCACAATTGAACGAAGTGCTAGCCCCAGGGGACTGGAAATGCTGGTAGTAATACGATTACATTTCTCAAATTTGCCCCTTTATCAAGGGACCTGACCTGTATGAAGCCCCTAACCTGGCCTTCAGGTCAATACCGACACGAAATCGGGTGTTAATTTAGCTAAAATACATACTCTGTCCTCTGTTGTAATCATAGCAGGAAACAGAGCATGAATAATGAAAACGAGCGGTCGGATGTGTAACTCGCAAGCCGCTCACTGCCTACGGACCCAAATGCGGGCCTCCACCTCAGGCCAGAGGCTCCAGAGTGCATGCGCGATGCTTGAACTGTGAGAAAAAAACGTTCAAGCAGCGAGCCACATCCCTGCTGCCTCCCACGCCTCCTGGTGGTGGGAGGTCCTCAGTGCAAAGCCTGATGCTGGCAATAAAACCGCGTAGGAACTGAAGACCCGTTCCGCGTTAAGATCAAAATCAAACAGCGAGTAAACACCTCATGCGACGCACATTGCGGACGCGCCAATAAAAGTCACAAATTTCCCTGATGAACAAATAAGGCGAGCGCAACACGCGCCTTGGTAAACGGTGTCAGAAGCACACATTAAAGCATAAATATATACAATTCAATCCCATTGACAAGAAAGTAACACCCAAACAAGGAACAAAGCTTGAAGGGTACTTATCTGGCTGCGTAGCAGCGAAGAAAGAGGGAGAAGAGACATTGACAAAGGACTATGTTGGGCTAGGAGGCCCCTGATTGGACACTGTTTCCATGGATTGATTGGATGTTACTGTGTGTTTTTCTTACTACCTTTCCCTAAGGTTCATGGGAAACGTAGTCTTTGTTAACCTTTTAATGTGCTGCTATTTGAATAAAGCGAAGAGAGAAGGCATAATCCTCACCTCCAGTCCTGACATAGAATTGTACCATAACTGCATTTTAAGAAATATGGAGGGAGACAATTGAATAGGCAGAAACGTGGACATAATCAATGAAACTATATGCTAAAAGACCGGATAATGAAGAAATGACTTAAAAGAATAAAAGGACAAGACTTCTTTAACAGTAAATGTCAGAAAAAAAGTTTTTTCAAGTTCCAACCATAATGGAGAAAAAGGTGAAACCACTTCAGAAATCCAATGGCCAGCTTGTTGCAAAATAAAAGCTCTATGATAAGAAAAGAAATCTAAAAAATTAACTTCACCACCTGCTTTAGGACACTGCAAAGTAGCCAGAGCAATTCATGTTTTCTTATTATTATGTCAAAAAAGTTTTGAAGTAATGAGTTAAACCATTTAAAAAAGTACTTAGGGATATGAATTGGTAACATAGAAAGACCAAAGAAAAAGATAGGAGAGATCATCATTTTATTTGCATCTAAACGACCCCAAAAGGATATAAATAAAGGATTTCAAGACCCAAATTCCGCAAATTCAGCGAGCGGAACGGAATTTACCGCCCAGGCCTAGTTAAGAAAACAAACTGTAAAGGAAATAATGAACAGCCCTGCCTCACACCTCTATATAAAGGAAAGTAAGAAGAAAATTTACCATTTACAAAGACTGCTGCTCGAGGAGCTTGATACAAAAGAGAAACAAAAGCTATAAATTTAGGTTCACAACCATGTCAATTTAATGACCAAAGCATAAAGTCCCACCTAATCCTATCAAATGCCTTTTCTGCATCTATTGTTGTAGTCACAAGCAAGGATTTTAATAAAAGGGCTCTACTGAAAAAATCAAATAATAAGCGAGAATTATGTGATATAAGCCTACCCTTAATAAAACCAGATTGGTCCCGCCTATATTCTAAACATAGAGCATGCAGGAATCTTATAATCCCATTTTAACAAAGAAATAGGCCTATAGTTTTTGCAATCATGGGGATCTGTACCATCTGTGAATGAGACATATTAAAGCCTCCTGGAAGGTACCGGCCGTAGAAGAGGAATTACCAATATGATTAAACAAGCACAATAAATAAGGAAGAAGAATAGTAGAAAAGTGGAGATAAATCTCTACAGTGAAACCATCAGGACCAAATGTTTTGCCCAATTTTAATACTGATAATGCTTGAGAAACTTCATCTAAAGTAAGAACTTTCTCTAAGGGAAGAACATCCAAATCAAGGGAAATGTGATGAGAAATTTGGCTTAAGTAATCTGAACAGTAGAAGATTGAGATCACAACTCAGGCATATATAAGGATTTATAGAATTTAACAAATTCCTCTGAAATATCTTTATGATTAGTAAGTGAACTAAACTGTGGTAGGAAAATGTTGGGGGATCTATGCAAGCACACACCCCTGGACTCCCTCGAGTGTCTAGTTTTCAGAAATGTGTGGGTTTGGTAGGTTTCTCTAGATGGCCACCGAGCCCGGGACCAAAAACGCAGGTGCCCCCCTTGCAAAACCAGGTCGTTTTGTGATTGGTAATTTTGATGTCTCCACAATATGTTTTTGGCCCTTCCCTGCCGCATGTACTTGGCCCACCCGCACAAGTGAGGTTCCATTTTTATCGGGAGACCAGGTGGAAGGATGGGTGGTAGGAAATTTGTGTCAGCCCGGTGATCCCACAACTTTCCTACACAGAAGCGTGAGAAAAATGTGCTTTTTTCTGCTAAATTTGGTGTTCACATGGGATTCTGGGTAGGAAAACGTTGGGGGATCCATGCAAGCCACACAACCCTGGACTCGGCCTGGTGTATAGTTTTCAGAAATGTCTAGGGATGGTAGGTTTCCTTAGATGGCCTCCGAACCTGGGGCCAAAAACCAAGGAGACCCCCCTTGCAAAACCAGGTAATTTTGCGATAGGTAATTTTGATGTCTCCACAATCAGTTTTGGGTCCCTGCCTGCCAGGGGTACTTGGCCCACCCATACAAGTGAGGTACCATCTTTATCATGAGACCAGGGGGAATGCTGGGTGGTAGGAAATTTGTATAAGCCCAGTGATCCCACTACTTTCCTACACAGAAATGTGAGAAAAATTAGATTTTGTTCAGCTAAATTTGAGATTTACAGGGGATTCTGGGTAGGAAAACTTTGGGGGATCCATGCAAGCTACATTTCCCTGGACTCCGTCGGGTGTCTAGGTTTCAGAAATGTGTGGGTATGAAAGGTTTCCCTAGATGGCCCCCATCCCGGTGCCATAAACCCAGGTGACCCCCCTTGCAAAACCAGGTCATTTTGTGATTGGTAATTTTGATGACTTCACAATAAGTTTTGGGTTCTTGCCTGTCATGGGTACTTGGTCCACCCACACAAGTGAGGTACCAATTTTATTGGGAGACCAGGGGGAATGCTGGGTGGTAGGACATTTGTATCAGCCCAGTGGTCCCACAACATTCCTACACGCAAATGTGAGAAATGTTTTATTTTTTTCTGCTAAATTTGAGATTTACTCGGGATTCTGGGTAGGAAAATGCTGGGGTGTCCATGGAAGACATAAATCCCTGGACTCCACCGGGTGTCTAGTTTCCAGAAATGTCTTGCCTGTCACGGGTACTTGGCCCACCCACACAAGTGAGGTACCATTTTTATCGAAAGACCTGGGGCAATGCTAGGTGGTAGGAAATATGTGGCAACCCGGTGATCCCTCAACTGTCCCACACAGAAAAGTGTGGAAAATGTGTTTTATTAGCTAAATTTGAGATTTGCAGGGGAGTCTGGGTAGAAAATGTTGGGCGATCCAATAAGCTACACCTCCTGGACTTCCCTAGGTGTCCAGTTTTCCGAAATGTCTGGGTTTGGTAGGTCTTCTTAGACGGGCGCTGAGCCCGTGACCAAAACAGAGGTGACTCCCTTGCAAAACCAGGAAGTTTTGAGATCGATCATTTTAAAGTCTCCACAGAACAATTTGGGCCATATCCTGCTGCAGTCACTAGGCCTACGCACCCAAGGGAGGTACCATTTCTATCGGGAGACAGAAATGTGAGAAAAATTTGATTTTGTAAGTAAATTTGAGGTTTGCTGAGGATTCTGGGTAAGAAAACAATGGGGGATCCATGCAAGCCACACCATCAGCCAAGAGTCAGAACACTCATACCACGATCCACACACACCACCAGCCTAGCACCATCCACTCACACCGCTAGGCAAGCGCCATCCACATACACTGCCAGTCAAATGGCATCTATGCACACAGTCAGCCAAGCATTGTTCATGCACACCGCCAGCCAAGCGCCGCCAACGCACTCTGCCAGTCAAGCACCATCCCTGCACACAGCCAGCCAAGCAGGGCCGGACCGGGAACAGCAACCAGCCCTGGCAGATTGCTCTTCGACCGGCCCTGGGCTGGGTGAGTGCTAGTAAAAAGCACTGCTCCCGCTTTTGTTACTGGGGGCCGATATTGCAGATGCAAATATGGCCCCCAGTGATAAAACTGGCTCACACTGCCAGAAAACCGACCTCCACCCCTCCGGCCCACCATGGAAACACCCGGTGCCCACTACAGCCTGTCCAGCCCTGCAGCAAAGCACCATCCATGCACACAGTCAGCCAAGCGCCAGTCTACTTACACCGCCAGCCATGCGCCACTCTACTTACACCGCCAGCCATGCGCCACTCCACACACACCACCAGGCAAGCGCCTATCTACACACACCGTCATCAAGCACGAGTCCACACATACCATTAGTCACGTGCAGTTCCACACACACTGTCAGCAAAATGCCAGCCAAAGGTCAGTACAGGCAGACCATCACACACAAACACTCCCTGGTTTCTAGTGGTATTCTGCTCCCGCTTGGGGGCAGATGAGACAAAAAATATCACTGAAACAGCCAAAATGTGTGCCTAAAAAAAGGGGAGAGACCCTTCCTATGGTTCTTCTCCCTGACATGCCTATTAACATATCCCTGGTGCATAGTGGGCAGATAAGGGGTTATTTCCCCAATCTGCCTAACGGGGGCAGAAATACTTTTTTAGGGGTGGGGGCATTAGCATGCCCATTCTCTGCAGCCCACCCCAACCCTAAGTTTAATAAAAACATAATCCCTGGTGCTTAGTGGGCTTTCTGCCCCCCGGCGGGAGGCAGATAAGGTGCTATTGCCCCATCTGCTTTTGGTGGGGAGCAGAAAGACTGTGACAATATGTTTTGGAGAGTGGGTGTATTGGCATGCCATTCTGGGCAGCACCCACCCCAACATATTAAAAAACATTCCATTGTGCCTTGTGGGGGGCGGATTATGGGCAATTGCCCCCATCTGCTTTTGGGGGGGCAGGAAGACTGGAATTTTAGGGAGGAGTGGGGCATTGGCATGCCCATTTTGGGCAGCCCCTATCACTGTAAACATACAAAAAATCCCTTGTGCCTAGTGTGCTTTATGCTCCACAGGGGGCTGATTGGGGGCTATTGCCCCATCTGCCTCCCCCGGGGACAGAAATCTGTGGAATCTTTGGGGCTGGGTGGGGGCATTGGCATGCCCATTTTGGGCAACCCCCACCCTTATAGACATTAATAAAATCCCTGGAGCCTTGTGTCCTTTTCCCCCCGAGGGGGCAGATCAGGGGCTGTTGCCCCATATGCCTCCCAGGGGGCCAGAAAGGCCGATCTGGCCCAAAAATATGGGGTAGCCAAAGAACTTGCCTAAGGGGCCACTCCCCCTCCCTGGTACCTAGTGGGTGGATCGTCCTCCTGAGGCGATCCCCAAGGAGGGTTCCACTAGGGAGGGATACTATTGAATAGGGAGATTCTCCCCTTTCCAATGATACCTCTCCTGTCTGCCTTGGTGCTCAGATGTCTGAGATAACCCCCTGACCACCGTGGCAGTGAATCTTGGTTTCTCGGAAACGACGTAATGGCGACATGCGCACCGATCCTCATTTCGGAAAAAGTATCAGAACACCCTTGGGAGCTGAAGAAGCTCTTTCCCAGCTCCCGAGGGTGTTTTGACTGAAAGGAAATCCCTCTGGTTTCCGCACCAGAGGGACGGTGGGGAGCTATCCTACGCACATGAGCACTGTTGTGTGTGACAGCTTCTGACCTTCCCACGGATGTAAGGGTTTAAGCTCAGCTGAGTCTTCAAAAGTTGTAGTATTTTTTTGGAAGGTCACGTAAAAGAGGCTGGGAAGAAAAATACCATATCTGGCACACACAGAACGTAGAGGAGCTCGATGATTAAGGAACTTCTTCCTTCTGACAGCAGTAGCATTGGAGACATCTTGAGACAAAACAATGTGTTGACCCATCCAAGTAACTTGCCATTTCACCTTATCCGCAGAAAGTTCTGTCAATAGGTCAGTAAATTAAAAAAAAAGAATGATGACTCCTCTGGATTTCACAAGAGCTGTAAACGATGTAAAATGAGGGCCAAGCCTATGAGCTCTCTGAATATTAGGCGAGGTTGAGGAAGGCCTGTCAATCAATTTTAGAAGGAAGAAGGTAACAAAAAATATGATCATTCCCTTCCAATAAGTCTAAAGGCCTCTTTTTCCAGACAAGACATTTTATTAGTCTCATCATGCAATTCTGCAAGCTGCTGCTCACCACAGAAACATGATTCTCTATTGCTGACCATTTATCCTCTAAATGCTGGTTATTAGTCTCTTCCACAAAAGGGTGGTAGTGCCCAAAATTTCCTCCAACAACAATTCTAAAGAAATAGGAGACATAGTTTTCTCAGGTGAAGGAGTATCTTGCTTCAATCTCTTGGAAGCAGAAGAGGGTGACTGAACGTTACTTGTAGATGTCATTGGAGCTGTATGAGAAGCAATGGAAGTAACCATGTCATTAGAGTCCAATTTATCTGTGTTCTCCTCGCTACAGCGCCATGAAGCCCACGGGCGTACGAGCGCTTTACAAATAATATTTAACATAACATTTAACATAACATAATAGAATTGAAGGAAACCCAGCACTCAATTTTGAAGAGGAATGCCCCTTGAGTGAAAAAATAAACTGCAGCTTCTTTAATTTTCCCATAAAAAGGGAATAAGAATAAGCTAGTCATGTGCCTCTATAGAGATATACCCTTGAAGGCCTACACTGCCACAAGTGCTGTGTGTAATATCAATGCAGAAACCAATGAAGGACCAAGCTACACAGCCACCAGAAATAGATAAACCTCCTCAAGACCCAGCACACGCTGCCTCTAAAAGAAATATATACATAACGATATAATAGGACTTCAAGCTAGGCAAAAGCTGTAGATATAGAAAAAGAGTAAATAAAAAAACAGTCAGGTGTCCATTATATAACTTGGCAACATGAGTAGGGGTGGGCGGAATTTGCGTAATCTGTAAAAAATCTCTGCGAACACGCAGAAATTCCGCGAACACACGGAATTGCTTGTTTGCAATGCTTTTTACTGTTTGCAATTGCTGTTTGCTTGCTCGGGGGGAAATATCTTGTGAACACGCATTTTGAGAATGCGAACAAGCCAAAAATTTCGCAAAGTTGCGGAACGCAGAATTTTGGGCAATTTTGCGTTCTCCGTGGAACACGAAATTACCCAAATTCCGCTAATTCCGCGAACGGAACGGAATTTACTACCCAGGCCTAAACATGAGAGAGCGCTGGACACCTGTTCAATGCTACTGTGGCATCAGAAAAACTACAAAATGGCTGGTGCAGCTGAGGAAGCTCCCACGGTGCCAAGAAAACACCGAACAGGGCACCAGATATTTAAAAGGAAGAGCGCATCAGTGTTGCACTACCTTTTGCTGTCCTGTAGAGATGATGTCCTCCGACAAGTCGTCAGTAGGGTGCTGAAAACGTTACAAAGGGTTCGGAGTGTGGCACAGGTTCACCTCTAGGTGGCCATTTACGTGGTGCTGAAGCCACGCCCCCAGATAGTGATTTCTGAAAGTGGTGGGTGCAATAATGTTGCCAGTAATTTCTGAAAATGATTAAATGAAGCAATCATAATTTTCCCATAAACTTTCTACAAATCTATAGGCTATAAAAGGGCATTTATCTTCGGTGGCTCATCAAGATGGACAGTTGGGCAATTCCCTACTGCCTGTGAGCAGCCACATAATGCCCTTAACCTCTGCTCACACTGTTATTTATTTATATTTGCAAATCAAAATAGAGAGAGAGGACTAGATAGGCTAGTCCAGATCCCCTGGTTTATATATTGTAATATCAAGAAAGGACTAGCTTAGTTGTGTTGGCGAGACTCAGAGGGTATGTCTGTGGGCAAACCATTTGGTTTGATCATGAAGCCCTCACCCACCAACCTAGTTGGTGGCATGCTTCATCATCGGGCCCACCACAATGACACCGAATGTGTCCCGGGTGTGCTGCGACTCCAGATTACTGAGGAGCTGGTATACTTACTGAGTGTGCTGTGATAAGTGGGTGTGAACGTGATGTTTAAAAGCTATGCAGGTGGTCCCAGTTCCCGAGGGTATGAGGATAATTTTAATGTCTGGGCCCCTGCTAGCAGATAAAAAGGCAAGTGGACGTTGTGAAAAGAATTATGAGCTCCTACCCACTTATCACAGCACACTCAGTAAGTATACCAGCTCCTCAGTAATCTGGAGTCGCAGCACACCCGGGACACATTCGGTGTCACTGTGGTTGGCCCGATGATGAAGCATGCCACCAACTAGGTTGGTGGGTGAGGGCTTCATGATCAAACCAAATGGTTTGCCCACAGACATACCCTCTGAGTCTCGCCAACACAACTAAGCTAGTCCTTTCTTGATATTACAATTTATTTATATTTATCACAAGGTTTGCATTCCATATACACTTAGGGCCCCATTAGGATGGCGGGCGGGCTTTGCCCACCCGCCACCCTTGCGGAAAACGGGACCGCCCGCCTTAAGGGCGGGTGCCCGATGTCTGCATTAGGATGCGCCCGCCACAGTGGCGGGCGCATCCCCCATTTTTAACATTGTGGCGGGCGGTGCTCACTGCACCGCCCGCCACAATGTTAAAAATGAATTTGAGCATTTGCATAAACAAAGCGGCAGGCACCCGCGGTGCCTGCCGCTTTGTTCATGCAAATGCTAGGGGGTACCATAGGTACCCCCCGTGTGCACCCCCACCTCTCCTTCACTCTTGGGGCCTGCAGGGGGCCCCCAGAGGGAAGACCGCATGCCTTTCAGTGGCGGCATTGCCGCCACGGAAAGGCATCGGATTTGGCCCATACTAATATGGCTGGCGGTGTCTATAAGACACCGCCACCATATTCATCCTGTTCCGGCGCGGCCGCAAGGCGACCAGGGCGGAAAAGCGGCAGACGGTCTCCCCGCCATACTAATATGGCGGGGGGGCATTCGGGAGTGGATGTTGGGCGAATTGCCCCCGCCAGGCCGGCGGTGGCTACCGCCAGCCTGGCGGGGTCAATCCGCCCGACATCGTAATGGGCCTCTAACTGTGTGCAGTCTTCTCCGACTCCTGATAACAGGAGGTTTAAGATGAGACATGAGGTTTATTATGAGTTCACCCAAATTCTTTTAGAACTTGCCTTGGGTGCTCCCTATATATTAATGATTAGCTTCAATGTTCCAATGTCAGCATTGTGTTATGCCAAGAATTACATACAATATGCTAGTACCAGAAGTTTGCCATTGATGCTGCCTATATACCACGGGTGACCCATTTGTCAATAATTGCCCCTAGTATGTCAGAGCTGGCATTTTCTCATGGTTTGCTTCCTCCAACATGAAACCATCAACCCAATATGCCATCGTTGCCCTCTCTGATGCCAAGCACTACCTTCATTATACCAGATCTAGCCTTTTGCCATATGTGTCCCCGAATGCCAAGGAGTACTTTCAGTATGGCGGGCCTATTGTTGACATGGGTGCCCTCCTTTATACCAAGATTTACCTCTAGTATGTGAGCATGCTTGTTGCCTTGGGTACACCAATAAGCCAGGAATTATCTTGAGTATGCAATGAGCTCCAGCAAACACACTCTTATTTCCTAACACTGTCTCACTCACTCTTACACTCCCTTACTGTTAGGAGAAGGGCCAGCTTCCACGGGAGCGAAGACAAATCCCCACACCTCCAAGACACAGCAGCAGGAATGCGCTAACAAGGTAGACCACACTCCTATCTGCTGTATCCTAAAAGTATGAGGGAATTTACCCAAGGAGTGTCCACCACTCTCCTCATACGTGGGGTAACAGAATAGTAGAAAAGGCGTCTCCGGGAGGGGTGGTCCAGGCTAGGAAACAAAGATCAAGTTAGGAATAGACACAATCCCTATGCTTACATGAAACACCATAAAACATTGACAAGTGTGATCACTCATGGATCTTACCCCAAGTGTAGATCGGGCCAGCGTCAACGATGAGTCCAGGCAATCAGGGAGGGGTCCAACAGGACTCACGAGGGACTCAACACACCTCTGACGCAAAGCAAATGGTAAGGGTAGGTGAGGTGAACTGGCCGGCTGACTAAAGAGGACCAGGCCAGCGGAGCAGTAACACCAAAACACCATACAAAACACACACTAAACAGAAAAGGAGTGAGGGGCACCGACCGGCTGCACAGGGGGCGAATACAGTGGAGCAGCACCCACTCAGGAGGTGAGACACCCGGCCCCTAGGAGGATAGGGCGGAGCGCTCACTCTCAAGAGGAAAAAACCACTAAAGCAAAGGGGCAAACCAAAGAGGTAACAGTGGTAGCAAAACCAGTATAAAGCAGAGAGTGAACCGATAACGCCCGCAAAATGCGTGAGGAATAGCAGGGCGTCGCGTTCACTGAAAACGAAGCGGAAAAGAATACCGCTTTCACAACCAGACACCACACGCACACTCACAGGGCAGAAAAGCGAGTAGCAGAGGGTCAGGAGAATCAGGTATCAGGCGACTAGAAGACAGAGCCCAGCAGAGCTCTAGACGGCAGCAAAGCAACTCGAACAGGAACCAGGAAGTGGGAAGGGGGCGTGGTCACAGCAAGTAAGCCAAGCAATGATGGGAGGGCCCAGCTCCTCCTTATCCCACTTAGGGAGCGTCAGGAAAGTACGGATTTTGACGCTAAGGGGTCAACTGAAAATGCACGAACCAGAATGAAGCACACTTGCCAATGTTAATTCCTAACACTTACTCACACACCCTCACTTACATCCTCACTCATACACACTGTCATTCACTGTCATCAGCACATAAACATACTCATTGATTCTCACTCTCACTCAGATGCTCACAAACACACTTACACACAGTCAATCTTTCACACTTACTAATTGTCACTTATAGTTGCTGCTATAGATGGGTCTGCTTTAAACTACTGGTGCACAGGTGGTCTTCATTAATAATTAAGGTTTCATAGGCCCCTCATACAGCGTGGCCCTGTTAGTAGTGCCCCCTGATTCACTCCCACTCCCTCTCACACTCACTCCTCCCAACTCATTCTGACTCATTCACATTCCTTCCCTGACTCCCTAACACTCACATCCAATTATTCATACTCACTCTCACACCTGCTCACTGCCACAGATACTCACTTTCACTCTCAATTGCAATCACAAACACACTAACACACACTCACTCTCAAACTCTCTCACCCACAGTCAGTCTTATTTACTCTTAATCGCTCCCAAGAAACGCAAAGAAACAATATTGTATTTTTTTTGTACTCATTTTGCTCCTTTCTAGGACCAGAGAAGTAATCCACCACTTAACATAGGAACCATTAAGGCATGATTCTCAATTAGACAGTGAGACAGAGCAGTAGGGCCAATGTTAGAAAGGCGAACACCAACCTAAACCCCGCTCCCAGTTTCTTGATAGGGCTGGAAGAACCGTCCTATTAGTAGCTTGGGCAGTGTTTGGGATTCTGCCCCTGCTGCTCTGTTTCAACCCTCAACAGCCTTAGCATTGTGCCCTAACAGCCCATTTTTAGAAGATTTGCTATGCTACTTGAGGCATGCAAAGTATGTCTGCTAAATAGAATGAATTGTGTCTGAGGGAAGAGGTGTGGCTAAAGTTCAACCTCACACCAATGCAGTACAGACACTCACTTACAATTTGCCATGCTTTGAAACATCACTTTATAGCAGAATTGTGCCTCAGCCCCCTCCTCTTCCTCTTCCGCTTCATCTTCCTCCTCCTCCCTGCCTCCTGTCATCAGAGCTTGGAGAGTGGATAGAGCTGTCCTGCACATTGTCAGTGTTCATGAAAACACATAAGTAATGCTTTCATGATCACTGCTAAATTAAATATTTTGAAATGTGTGAAGAGGCTCGAGCATTGCTTGGAGGCTCACAGGAGAATGAGCTGCACCCTAAACCGCTGTTGCTGAGCTGTCACTGAGCAACAGACTAATTCTAGGAGAATATGCTGGGAGAGGAAAGTGATGTGTTGGAATTTCTATAAGGTATTTAGGTGGTTCTCTCTGACAAGATGCTCTCGCAGGGCATGAAGGGAAAGCATGCACGTTTTCGGTTCAAGTCACCACTGAGAGGTTTGTTTGAAGCTTGAAGGGAAGAAACCAAGCCTGGGCAGGTAGAGCTTAACTCAGAAGGAGGGATACTTTCTAATGTTCTCTCAAGCTGCCATATTCATTCTTTACAGAATTCTGTTCCATGGGTTTTGACAGCTTTTGAGATGCTCCCTGGAGATGCAGTTAGGGCTGGAGAGGAATATACTATCTCTGGGTGAGTTAGGGACTGCCACATTCTATAACTCTACACCTCCATTGCTTACCCTTTGCACAGCTGAAAAGAAAATGAGCAACCGAAGAAAGGTGATCCCACTCTGTGTAGGAACTCTGGTCTGAAGTGGAAGGACTCTGGACTTGTACTTCCTGGACTTTTGTTAGGCTCTGTCTCCAAAGTTAGTGCCAATAGCTCCCTGTCTTCCTTAAATAGGCAACTCGGTGTGGACTTGTTGGGGGACCTGTAAAACCAAGGGTCTTTCTGTTCTGTAAATCGTTCCTCTCTTTGAGTGCCAATGGAATGGGTATTACAGGCTTCTGTTGGGCTCACACGTATTGTCCAAGTTGCTAAAGCCCTTGGTTGCTTGAGAAGTGCAGGCAGAGAGAGCAATCTGCTTTGAAGACTTTATGGTGGTATTGCAAAAAGACCCCAAGTTAGGAGACTACCAAGGGCTCGGCAGAAGGGCAGGTCTAGGGCCTCTAAGCCCACCACTGCTAAAGAGGATGAAGCAGCCATGCGAAAAGCCTGTGATAACAATAAATGACAATCATTAAAGAAGCTCCTAAAGTTTTATGACCATATGTCTTCACCAGAGCATTCCTAGTACCGGAGTGCACAAATAGAAACACTAAATAAATAACACATGTCTTTTTGCCCATAGGGCCTAAGATATATAAGAAATACCTATTGCTCATGTATGGTGCAGAACACTATCCCAGTGAGTGCACTGGCACTCTGTGGTACCCACTGTGTCATATGATTTCAGGTGGAATCTTTGGACCACACCCAGGGATCTGAAAATTACATCTAGTGCTATAGTTCTATACGTTTTATTGCCCCTAACTAGAAGTGGGAAACTGCCAATATTATTGCCCCCACTTGGGAGCCCCCAACCCTGTCTGAAGGGGCCATACCAAGAGGGTAGAACTTTGTCTGGGTCAGTAAGTGAGACCTTGCTTTCAGTCTGATGTCCATGCTTGGAGGTTGTAGAGCGGGAGAGCAGGTGGCAGTGGTTTACCTCAACTTGCGCATTTCTGGTCCATGCCAGGTGGAGGGGCAAGCGATTTTGGGACCACCACAAGTGCTGAGGGTACCCACGTCAGGCACTTCCAGCCAGGAGGATGCCTCAAAAGCTCTGAACAAAAATAAGACATGTAAAGGTTTACCAGCCCCTGCTGCTAGATAAAAGGCATAGTCATGGACCAAGAGTATTGTCCCACAAGACCTGGTAGGTAGGCTGAATAATTTACACATTGTTCCAATGGTGCCCCATGAAGAGCAGAGGCACCACAGAATTGGGGTATTTTATTTTCGGGGACAATGAAGGAGCAGTAGAGGGTCCACCATAACTTGTGCTATACTTCTGTGGATAGTTGGCACCTTAAGTGTCCCTGTGTGGAGAATAAGAGATTGTGGGAGAGGTTTAGGTGAATTTTAGTGTTGCCTTTGGAATATGATTTTATGGACAAACTGCATTCTCTGCTGTCCCAGATCACTACCTGGCAAAAGTAATTTTGTGTTTTATTAATTACAGAACCGTTTAATATTTTCTTGATGGGAAAACCAAACTTCTGAATTTTCACTTTGACCAGATAATGGAATCTTTTCCATTCCACACAATGATTTTCTTTTGTTTCTTCATTAAACTGTGTGCAGGTTTTTACAGTGATTTATCATTTTTTCTAACTTTAAAAAAAGTACATTTATTGATAAGCAGGAATTACAAGGTGAATTGGACAGGAACTGCAGGTCCTCCTCAGGGAAACTTCAGTTTTCCACCAGTTTTTCATGTTTAATCTCCCATTTGTGTTACTGGTACCCATAATATCTGTAACCTCATTCTACTACTATGATCTCCAAAATAACTCTTTCTAAATTCTTTCCTCATGTATTCCTCCTTTAACCCATTCTAAACCCAATTGTACTACTTTGACTCCCCTAATCCCTTTCTAGAGAATCTTCCTTCCTCCATCTCTCCTTTTACTCACCCCAAACCTCATCTTAATACCATGATCTCCCACATAACACTTTCTAGACTCTGCCTTCTTCTATCCCGCCATTATCCTATTCAATCCAACTAACAAAAGCATGCCCACCACTCAAATTAACTCATATTTCCCTATACTAATCCACCACTAATCCTTTTAGGTGTGGAGTAGCATGCTACTTGCTGAAAAGTGCCTCAACACCTTGTCAGGGGTAGTAAATGCTTTATCACATTGTGATGGAGTAATTCTTCTGGCAAATTGAAAGTCAGGTTCTTTGCATTTTATGGATGTGGTACTCTACCCAAACTTTCATGGAGTACCCTGTCCACAAAAAGGACTGTACCAATGTTCTCATTAGACTCCAGTGCACTGAGAATTTTTCAATGTCTGTCCTAGTTGGCTTGGCTGTTACATAGCTGCATCAAAAATCATTAACACCATTCAATCAATATTCATTACACAAAATTACGTATTTTGAAAACATGGATGTTGCTCAATTAGACCCTCAGATTGTTGCTTCCCTGATCAACCACACAGTTTCTCCATGTCAGAGGGAGGCCATGCAGCCCCTGACCAATGGCTGATTAGGTTACATTTTTTTGTCAACCTAGCTTGCTGGTAAAGCACTGCTGGTCTGTTTTTTCAATCAGTAATCATTGGGAATACACTGCATCACAATTCCTAATGAACTACTGTCTTGGAATTATGACACAGGCTCACAGTCATGTGCCAGGCAGATTGTATTACAGAAAATTATACATTTGTGTCTTTGGTTAATATTTGCTTTTTACTGTGAAAGCTGGACGGTCTCTCAGGCCGCCGAGTTTAGAATATTCCTAAGTAAAAGAAAAGTGAATGAGATTGAACACATTCACATTTTAGATACACACAGTGCAGCATTTCATTTGTCTGGCAGTATCTTGTGTGTAAAGTACCAATTGGGTGTGGCTTACTGTATTTTTGACGCTGTGGCTGTGATATTTAATACTTTAGGGTCAGAGTATCCAGTCACGCAAAAAAATATACCTTTAAGTGAAATTGATCTATGTATCTTACCAGACGCTCTGCTGGATCATTGGGCCCCCAGGGGAACTTGGCAAAGCCGATATCCCCCTGGGGTATTTCGCGCGAGGGACGACCTCAAGCGTCCTGATTGGGTAGCGGGAGGGAGGGAGGGGTTTAGGACAAGCGCGGGGAGGGGAGGGAGGGTTTGACGTCACTCTGAGCGAGTGAATGCAGCGGTGGTGTCGCGTTTGACAGGAGCAGCTGTGAGGCAATTTTGACAGCGCTGCCACACGTCTGTGAGCCGTTTTTTCGACGACCCTTGACAGCGGCGGAAGAATGGCTGCTGAGGAGATTGCCAGAGAGGCAGTGAGAGCGCTGGTGGCGGTGGGCCGGTCAGACTTATTACGGCCTGGAGCTGTGGTGGACACTTCTGTGGCAGTGAAGCGTCCTCGTCGAGTAGCAGCTGAAGGAGTCGTGCGTGCTGTCGCTGCCTGCAGGTCGGTGCCAATTATTGTTTCTGAGGAGGCGGGAGTGGTTAAAGCATCAGCTGGGAGAGCCAGGAGAGCCCGTTCAGCGAGCAGAGGCGGCCAGGGTAAGAAGCCCCCACCTCCGCGCTCAGCGTCGGCTCCAAATGTGGTGCAGGGAAGACGAATGCCGGTCACCACGCAAGCCAGAAGATGCGCCGGCCGGCGGGGAGGCAGCGCAGGTGGCGTATTTGACACGCGTGTGGCGCATATTCAGCTGGCAGACAGTGCAGATAGCGTTGCGTTTGCAGATCGAATAGACATCGCGACGCAGGCGCCAAGGGTGGCAATGGTTCAGTCCAGCATGTCAGGGTATAAGGATAGCCCTCACAGGTCAGAGGGTGCAGCGCTGTCCAACAGTAGAATCGAAATAGCGCCGGACATTCCCTTTGAAGGGCAAAAACAGACAGTGGATTATTCCAGTGATAGTGAGGCGGATGAATATGGACAATCACGAGTTGTGGAAGGAGATGATGACAGGGGCAGTGACCAGGAGTTAGATGAATTCATGCAGCAGGAGGAGTTTATGGACTGCCAGGACATTATTGTTCCTCAGCCTAGAGGCCCCCCAAAGCAACTCCTGGATGAGGGAGTTGGTGGGGATGTACCTTATGATACTTATTTTTCACATGATAGTCAAATGATGGAGGGGGGGACGGTGTGGAAACATCGAGTTGGGCAGTACCGGAGTGGGAGGCGGGGGATACGGGTGGCAGAGGTTGTGTGGGGCAAACAAAGGGTAATGGTTCATTGTTTCCGGAAGCTAGGCCTCCGCCTAAGCATCCTCAGGTGGTTTTTGATTCGGGGTCCGAGGCTCAGCAGGGCCAATGGGTGTGGGTGGAGAATGCTGAGATGCCAGTGAAACAAAGGTCTGGTAATTCAGCTCTACAGGTATCAGGTAGGTATGAGACGGTTCCTCGCTGGAGCGGCGAGTACCTTACGGAGGCTGCTGGTTTGGTAACGGATGAGCAGTTCTTTTTGTCTCAATCTGCGAAGCAAAGTGCGGCTTTTGGGGGTCGGGTTGGTTCAAGAGGCGAATCTGGTGCGGATTTTATTCCTGCGACTGGGCGCTTCACACGGAGGCTTGAGTCTGAGGTTCATGATCAGTTTACTAACGTGACATCTGGCAATAGGCCAGGTACAAGCTTTGTAATTTCAGAAGTTGATAAAAATCATGAAGGTGATAATGATGAATCGGATAAAGAAAATGAGAATTATTCAAGAGGTGTTTTGTTTCCCGAGGGAAGGGGGACGTGGGGAGGGGGGTAGGACAACTAACTTCTGCCAGTGTGTTTCAGAGTTCTGGAGCGGTTCTCTCACCGGCACGTAGGAATCAGAGCGGACATCATAAGAGTGATGGTCTGGAAGAATTTCGTCAACGAGCTTCGCAGTTACCAGCAGGTAAGACAGACTGGTGGGCTGCTTGGACACGGCCGTTGGCAGGTGGTTCAGGTGTTGCGCCTGCGGAGGGTGGTCACGGGGTAGTGGCGGGGGGTGAGGACTTGGGAACATAAGCAGTTGAAAGTTTGCAATCAACGGCAATGCAAGGAGGGAGGAAGGACAAAGAGGGAGGAGGGAGCCCTAGTTCATCGGTAGCTAGTTCTGTACACAGTGACACACCGAGACTGGGCAGTACGAAATTGCCATTTATGGGGGTGTCGATGCCGTTGGGTATCCATTTGTCTCTCAGAACTAAGCAAAGAATGTGGAACCATGATTATGTGGATGTTTTCCGTCTACTGCATAGGGAGTTACAAGCCAGGGAAGGGTCTAAGGAGGAGGAAGTGGAATTGTCTCGTCGCCCAAAAGTTCCGAAAACAATAGAGAATTGGACAGCGGCATTCCTTATTTATGCCAGTGTGTATAGCGAGCGTTACCCTGAAAGGGCGGTTTCGCTGTTTAAATACATCGATGTCATTAGACGGGCGCATTTACAGGCGGGAGGGTATGCGTGGTTGAATTACGACGAGGAGTTTCGGGCGAGGATGAGTTTATTTAAAGATAAACCTTGGGGAGAAGTTGATCAAGAGTTGTGGTTACAGTGGTTGTCAGGACATTCGTCAGCTAACACAATTCATACGGCAAGTGGTTTGCCAATACCTTATCGGCCCTTTTCCCAGCGTCCCGCCACAATGGGGGCGGGTGGTTTTGGAAGGGGTCAGTTGCCCACAACAGGAGCGTGTTGGGGCTTCAATAGAGGTTCCTGCGCGCGTCAGTACTGTAAATTTAAGCATGAATGTGCACAGTGTGGGGGCAGACATGCCATCTTTCAGTGCTTTCCCAACCAGCAATTCGGAGATCATGGGAGAGGTCAGAGGGGGTGTGGAGCGTTGCCACCCCTTATTCCAAAAGGCTCCTACACCAATTAGATTGCAAGCAATGTTGAGTTATCTGGAGATTTACACGGATGCTGAGGCGGCAGCTAAGTTGTTTTGGGGTTTTCGGCTGGGCTTTAGAATTGGCTACCAGGGTCCCAGAGTTTTGCGCTGGGCAGATAACCTCAGATCCACAAAGGAACGGCCTACGGTGGTGAGGATGAAGTTGCAAAAAGAGATGGATTTAGGCAGAATAGTTGGACCTTTTTCGAGCTGCCCCTTGCCAAATTTGATAGTGTCACCTCTTGGTGTTATTCCAAAGAAAGCGCAAGGTGAGTTTCGCTTGATTCATCATTTGTCTTGGCCGGAAGGGCAGTCCGTAAATGACTTCATTTCCACCACTGATTCGGCTGTGTCATATTCGTCAGTGGACGATGCTCTACAGATGGTGCGCAAGGCTGGGGCGGGAGCTGACCTTGCGAAATGCGATATTGAGGCAGCCTTCCGTCTTTTACCTATACATCCAGTGGATTTCGAGTTGCTGGGTATGTATTTTGAGGGAGAGTACTATGTAGACCGTGTGTTACCCATGGGTTGTGCTATCTCTTGCTCATTGTTCGAAACATTTAGTAAATTTTTGGAATGGTGTGTCATCCGGCGATCAGAACATGCGGAGATATGTCACTACTTAGATGATTTTCTGTTTGTAGGAAAAGCTGGTACAGACCAATGTGCTAAAGTTTTGGCATGTTTTCAAGATATGGCTAGCGATTTGGTGTGCCTTTGGCGAAGGACAAGACGGAAGGTCCAACGACAACATTGACCTTTTTGGGTATAGAAATAGATACCACGGCAATGGTGGTCCGTTTGCCTTCGGCGAAAGTACGGGAGATCAGGCTTTTTCTTCAAGAAGTGTTAGGAGCCAAGAAGGTGCAGCTGAGGCAGGTCCAGAGGCTTCTGGGGTACTTGACGTTTGCATGCAGAGTGGTCAGGGCAGGCAGGACATTTTGTAGGCGTCTGGGTTTTGCAATGGCGGGGGCTTTTTTGCCCCACCATCACATACGCTTGACATCAAAAATCAAAGAAGACTTGGTGATATGGTTGAGATTTTTGGAAGATTTCAATGGAGTGTCCGTCAATTTTGTGGCAGAGGACACGGTATGGCCAGTACAAATTTTCTCGGATGCGGCTGGAGCCATGGGCTTTGGTTTATTCTGGGAAGGAAGATGGTGTGCGGAGTGGTGGCCGCCACTTTGGTTGCAGCAAAAGCGTAGCATCGCTTTCTTGGAATTCTTCCCACTTTTGGTGGCACTGCAGGTTTGGGAAAAGGAATTCAGAGACCGCTGCGTGTTATTTCATATAGATAACATGGCAGTGGTAAGCCTGGCTAATGGTCAACGGGCTAGGGATGTGCGGGTGCTACAGTTGTTAAGGGCGTTCATGTTGCGTGTTCTGCAGTTGAATATTGTTTTTAGAGCTCAACACATTCCTGGAGTTAACAACACAATTGCCGACGCTTTATCTCGTTGTCAGTGGCAGAGGTTTCGGGAATTGGCACCTGGAGCGGACAGATGCAAGACATCGATCCCTGCGAACATGTGGGACCTGGGGAACTGAGAATGGCAGAGTTGGTTGAACAGTCATTAGCGGGCTCTACGAGACGCAGTTATCAGCTGGCATGGTCTGGTTTTTTAGGCTATGCTGCACAGCGCGGCATGAACGGTACAGCGGTACAAAATGAACAGTTTATGTGGGAGTTTGTGTTATATTTGATAGACAAAGGTTTGGCGCACTCGACAATTACAGGCAAGTTGGCGGGTATTTCTTTTTACAGTCAATTGTTTTTGGGGTGCGAGGTCTGGATGGGCTTCCGTTTGCAAAAAATGTTAAAAGGTTTTGGGAGAAGCACTTGGCATGCGAAAAAGTTGAGAGACCCCATTACGTTTGCTTTATTACAAAAACTGTTGGGTGTTCTGCCCGTCTGTTGCTATAATGAATGGGAATGGCTTCGTTTCAAGTTATGTATGGTGTGGTTGTTCTTTGGTGCATTTCGGATATCGGAGTTACTTGGGTTGCGAAATCAGGTGGGGATCCAGTCATCAGACATTAAAGTTTTGGGAAAGGGATTGTTGCAGATTAAGTTGAGGCAGTCAAAGACAGACTAGAGAGGGCGTGGGATGCTGGTGAGACTAGGAAGGAGTGGGGTGGGGGGTTGTTGCCCGGTGGGGGAGTGGGAATCATTTGTTCAGTCAGCAGTATTTCAAAAAGGTGTGATATTTTGCCATAAGAATAACACCCAGTTGAATTGTTTCCAATTTTTAGCTGTTTTAAGAAAGGCATTGGCATTGGTTGGGGAAAATCTGAAAAGTTTTGGGACGCACTCTTTTAGAATCGGTGCGGCTACCGAAGCGGCCAGGCTGGGTTGGGGGAAAGAGGAATTGCAGCAAATAGGGAGATGGAAATCTAATTGTTGCTTTCAATATGTCAGACTGTAAATGTTAAAAAAAAAAAAAAAAGGGGGTTTCTGTTTGGATATTAATGTTAGTTTTTCCATCACAGGTCGAGTGGCGAATTTTCCTAGGAAAAAGAGGACCTGGATTGTTGGGCACTCAATAATAAAATGGGCAGCGACCTTTGCTGAACAGCAGCTGTGTGGGAGAGGTCTTGGTTTGTATAGTAATGACCATGAGGTGATTTGGAAGGGTTTAGGGGGGATGCGATGGAGGGAGCTGTTTCCTGTTTTAACCAAATTGGCTGCGGCATGGGGTACCCCTGATTTATTGATACTGCACTTGGGCGAAAAGGATCTGGTGGAATTGTCTGGTTTGGCTTTAATCAAACAAATGAAAATGGACTTGGTGGTGATAAAAGACAAATGGGTTGGGACTCGGGTAGTATGGACAGAGTTTTTGTACAGGAGTCAATGGAAAGGTGCCAGGGTACATGCGGCTGTTGAGAGAGCTCACCGCAAAGTTAACAGGGCTTTGAAAACTTTCTGTACAGCAATGGGCATCACGGTAATTGCACATGAGCATTTCAACAACGAAATGCTGCATTTACTGAGGAGTGACGGAGTTCACCTCTCGCCGATGGGTCAGTCATATTACCTAATGGAACTGAGAGACACGTTGGCTAATCTGTGGTGTGTTGACTTGTGGTGCTCATCAATCAAAACTCATATCAGTTGAACCATAAAAAATAAAAAAAGGCACTGTTTTTCCTTCAGTGAGAGAATACACAAAAATTGAGTGGTCCTTTAGGAGGGGGGGTTTGGGTGGGGCAGGAAAACTCAGAGGGTTTTCCTGGGTGGCGTGTTTGAAGGGTTAGGATAATCAGAGTTGTGTGAGAGTCCTTATTTGCGCGATGGGCCCCCAGGGGGACTTGGCAAAGCCGATGTCCCCCTGGGGTATTTCGCGCGAGGGACGACCTCACGCGTCCTGATTGGGTAGCGGGAGGGAGGGAGGGGTTTAGGACAAGCGCGGGGAGGGGAGGGAGGGTTTGACGTCACTCTGAGCGAGTGAATGCAGCGGTGGTGTCGCGTTTGACCCACCCACCCACCCTGGTTTTTGAAAAAGTCAAGGTGTGCTAGTTTTTGTCCAATAGTCATGTGTTATTGTGTTCTGTTTAAAAAAAAAAAAAAAAACAACGAAAGGAAATGTCCAGGATGTCACCTCAGGGCACTACAGACAGACTTTTTTGTTGCGTTGTCGGCGTGTTTGAAGGGTTAGGATAATCTAGAGCGGATTCATCCTTTCTCTAGGGGGGAGGGCTTGGGAGGGTAGGCGGGGGAAGAAAAAGAAAGAAGGAAAACATATTGATGGTATGGAAACAAGTTATGGTTTGTTTGGAAATAAAGCATTGGGAAAAAGAAATGTATTCTATGGAAAAGGTTTGGGAAAAAATAAGGCAAAGTATTGTTGGGGAAAGTTAATGTTGCGGGTCTGTCTTTGGCTGTCCTGGTAATAAAGGTGACCTTTTATGCTATAATCAGAGTTGTGTGAGAGTCCTTATTTGCGCGAATAGCTGGATATAGCTAAGCAGGGTTCCCATAACAAGGATGTACAATTCCTCTGCAGTGAATCTCAGGGGCCTGAAACATGCACCTTCAGCCATGGTAGGTCCCAGAAGACGTTATTCAGCAGTAACAGTGGAGGAGGCCTGCTACAGATTTTGTTTATCAGGCAAGCGACCTCATGGGCTTATAAACGTGTATGTGAATGTGCAAGATTTTCCGTCTATGGATGTATGAATGGCAGATGACGCATTCCATACATTATGGACCATTTTAACCAATGTGTGACTGCGTGCACTGGGAAAGGTATTTGCATACTTCCTTATTAGTCCGTTATCCATGACGGATACATCAAGCATCCTGCATGTTTGGTCTGCTATCAAAAACAAAAATTATATTTTCAGCTTTGTAATATCAGTCATCTTTGATGGATTTCTCAAAATGAAGGGGAACAACACACTCAAATTGAATATTTGCCAAAAGATGCATTTCTCTTGTTAAAAAATGTATGAAATAGTTCAATTGTTAACTGTATTATAAAAAAAATTAAAAACTGAAAACAAGCAAAGTTTTTTGTTATGTCTATTTTGATTACGTTTTGGGTTCACTGATGAAATATGGATGGAAAAAATTTCGATATGCAAAAATATTGATGCAAAAATATAGAATGCAAAAAAATCGACTCCCTTTATTTAAACAGGTAAGTACAAGAATATCTAATAAAAAATATTGAAGTAAAAAATATGGATGTACGAAATATTGACTTAAAAATATATATACCATAAAATAAATATATTAAATATTATTGATATTATTAACAAAAGAAATTCAATTTAATAAACATGTTAACTAAACATAACAAATAAACTTTATAAAAAAAATAAACACACAAACATAAAAATGTATACATATACATATATTTATTTAAATATAATTTATTAACTATTATATTTAACTTTTAAACTTTTAAATATAAAGAAGTTAAATATATGCATATATCAATATTTTAAAATTACAAAAAATAACCATTTTACAATAATTTCAAACATTTAACTAAAAACAACAAAAAAACATACATTGTGCAATACAATAAATACAACAGTAGGGAAAGTGCTGGTTAGCGATGAGTAAAAATTACTATTCCCAATCCAGTGAGTGCAACAGTAGGGAATGAGCTGGTTATCGGATGAGTAAAAATGACTATTCCCACTCCAGTGAGTGTAACAGTAGGAAAAGTGCTGGATATCGGAGGGGTCAAATTACTACTTCCACTCCAGTGAGTTCAAAAGTTGGGGAAGTGCTGGATATCAGAGGGGTAACAATTACTATTCCCACTCCAGTAAGTGCAACAGTAGGGAAAGTGCTGGATAGCGGAGGGGTAAAAATTACTATTCCACTCCAGTGAGTGCAACAGTGGGGAAAGTGCAGGATAGTGGAGGGGGTAAAAATGACTATTCCCACTCCAGTGAGTGCAACAGTAAGGAAAATGTTGGATAGCAGAGAAACATAAATTAATAATAGCATTTAAGTATTTAAAAAAAATGTAAACAATATAAAAAAATCAATAAACAATATTTTAAAAATAGCAGATTAAATATATTAACCATTAACACTAAATATATTATCTACAGATATAAAAAGGGTAGAACTGTTATCTAAAATAAATACATTTATAAACAATATTTATTTTAAATAGGCAAATATTAAAAAAACAATAACATATTTATTTAATTTCCTAGCCTATAACACCACACCAATAAAAAAACTTCAACATTTTCATTATAATTTATTTCAATAATTAACATAATCATTAATCATTTGACAAATTATTATTAATACAACATTTAATAAACATAGATTTAATACCCATTCTTTCACACTATAATAATTACAACACTTCCCTAAAATGAAATACACAAATACCATCATTAATTACCAAATAATAATTTTTCATTAATTAACTAATATTTATTAATAAATTACTTCCCATTTTCACCTATAAACAGCACAACACACCTAGAATTTTTACGCAATTAACATAATTAATTGCCAGTTAATTAATTAATTATCCAAACTTAATTACAACTAATTATTAAAGCATCAATTAAAACTAGGAGGCCTATTAGGATGGCGGACATCCCTTACCTTTAACCTTGCGGAGGGTGCTGCTTGAAGCAGCACCCGCCGCAAGGTTAAAAATGCATGATTTGCATGTACATGCGCAAAGCGGCAGGCACCGCGCGGTGTAAATGCAGGGGGGTACCATAGGTACCCCCCATGTGCACCCCCACCCCCCCTTCACCCTGGGGGCCCGCAAGGGGCCCCCAGAAGCAAAGTTCCACATGCTTTTCCACAGCGGAAAAGCCGCCGCGGAAAAGCATGTTTCAACACACATCCTAATTTGGCTGACGGTGTCTTGCAGACACCGCCACCAAATAGCGCTCAACACCCCGTGGATCAGCGGCGGACAGACCTGCCATCCGCCGCTGTTCCCACCACCATCCTAATCTGGTGGTGGGTGTTTTCTGTGACCGTGGCAGTGAATCCGCATCCTCTGGGCCGGCGGTGGCTTCCACCGGCCCGGAGGACGCGGATTCACCTCCATCATAATCGACCCCTAAATTACTTCCCACCATTCCCATCATTTTCACCTACAAACAGCACAACACACTCAAAATAATAATTACACAATTAACATATTTAATTGCAATTAATTAATTAAAATTAATTAACAACTTATTATTAAATCATCAATTTAAAACTAAATTACTTCCCACCATTTCCACCATTTTCACCTACAAACAGCACAACACACACATAAAAATAGTTACACAATTAATATAATTAATTGCCAACTAATTGATTAAGATAATTAACAACTTATTATTACATAATTGATAAAAAAGTAATTGACACATTTAACATTATGACATCTCAATTCAACAATTATTAATAAATGAAAATTATTCTATGAATTTTCTATAATTAAATTACTTTCCACCCTATTCCCCTACAAACCCACAACACGCTACTGTAGTAAAAACACAAAATTCAAATTAAAAAAAATTAATAACTACTCAAAACATTCAATACATTTTATATATTTAAATTACTTCCCACCCTATTCCCCTATAAACCCAGAGCCCGCTAAGGAACTACAAATGCAAAATTCAAAAGAAAACAAAATTTCAAACTTCTGAAATGTTGACACAAATAATAAAAATACAAAAAATCTTATACAAAAAGTACATGCATCACACACATATAAAAGATATACTAACATACATAACATTAATACAAAATCGATATTTTTTACATCTGTATTTTTGCAAACGATATTAAACACTTCGATATTTTTTACGCATGGCGGTGGCGATTCGCCCTACATCAGTCCCCGCCCGCCACCCATTTACCCCTGAGAGCACCGTCCGCCCCAATTCTGGGAATGGATGATGCAACGGTGGCGGTGGCATCCTAATCGTTGGGGCGGGACTGCTGCACCACAGGCGGTCGGTCCCAGCTCCGTTAGGGTGGCGGGGAACGGAAGTCCGCCTGCCATCCTAATGGCCCCATAAGTCTCTGCACCTAAGTTTTTGGATCATTTTTTAGTGAACTATATTTATGTCTACAACATAACTTTTTTCAAAGTATGTAAGAAACGTCATTTAAATTATTTACATTATGTCACTTTAAATGTGTCTGCATTCACACATGACTAAATACATTATTGTTTAAATGTGTCTATCAAACATGAATGTACCAATAACATTTACACATTGTACGCATGCTCCATCATCCATCAATGGAAAGATGGAGAAGGATAGTCAACATAATGAACCATAATGAACCATGTTCACATGTAGAGATCATGCAGGAAAGAGACACCATTAAGAAGTGCAGGCAGAATGGTAACACCATAAATACTATGGCACAACTTCAATCTGAACTTTTGTCAGGCATCAGAATTTAGGCTGTCATTCCACTAATTTTGAAGCTTATGAAAGTGTTACATTTCTGTGCTACTGGTTCCTTCCAATGCACAGCAACTCCCAATGACATGTCAAAGCCAACTTTTTTAGCTATCCTCTACCTGGTCCTGGACGTTATTTTCAGATGCATGAATGACTACATTCATTTTCCAATAGATAATGCTACACTGAATAATATCAAGGACAGTTGTATGTGTTCGGAGGCGTATCACCAGTCGGACTGGCTACCGGGCTTTTCCTAATAAACAATGCAAAAACAAATGTTTTTAAAGTACTCTTTAAAGCTATCTGTTTCGTATTGTTCATTTAGAAGTGCAGCCAGCTCCCCAGCAACAAAATCAGCCCCCTCAGAAGTGAACCCGTACCCACCCTGCTAGCCCACGAAAACACCCGGTAGCCAGTCAGGCCCTGCATTACACATGTGGTTTGTGCTGTAGATGAAGCTATGTTGCATTGGTGCCACTTCATGAATGGGAACAAGTGTACCACAATTGGAAGCATTTATACTCAATCGATGTGCATGTGGTTTGCATAGAAAACCTCTACATTACCAATTTATGTACAACATTGCAGAGTCCGTGGCAGTATCCGGAGAGGCCGTGAGGGCAACGGCCACGACACCAGCATTCCACGCCGTGAAGGCAACGGCAGAACCACTAGCATTTCCCAGTCATGCCAGCAGTGGGAACTACATCTCCCAGCTGCCCCGGGGACCGGCACACCTGTGACACTACCGCCGCGACCGGAGGCGCTTCAAGAACGCGGAACGCCTTCTGCCCCGCGGGGCGGGCGCCGGGCTAAGCCCGGGCAAAGGGCGGGCCGTCTGTGGCCGTCCGGGGCAGACCGAGGCTGGGCTGGGCCCCCCTCTTTCACACACCAATCCGGAGGGAGTGCTGAATCTCGTTGGCCAGGACGCCCCTGAGTGGAGACACGAGTTGGTGCCTGGACCATGGGTGACTAGGTGGTGTCACCATCTTATTGTTACATATTAAATATAATTTTTGGGGTGGGGTTAGGAGGCACGAGACCTTTGTCAATCGGGGTTGATTTAATCTAAATTACAGATAATTTGAGGGGAGCCGGATTTGTATCAAGTATTGCATCAAGATAGTACTCGCATATTGGAGATCCAAACTTGTAAGCAAGTACTTTGATAGTAATAAAATGGCCAGCACCGTGCAAACAAGATCAGCCAAAAGAGGACACAACATTCCTTCAAATCCTAGTTCGGCGACTAAAAAAAAAGAGAGCACTTTTATCAACCACTGCACAGACCACTGCAATCGACCAAATGTTGCAAAGAGCGATTGGGGTGGTATCCAATGAAATTGAACGAACAGAAAGACGTTGGTCTCTAACCCCAAATATCGACCTGATTGCGACGACTCAAGAATCTGAAAATGACATTACGGTTGATTCCCTACACGGCCATTTAGTCTCGCCATCTATGGCAATTTCATGTGCACAGAGGATGAGTGATGTTGACTCTGAGATTACGGAAGTTAGGAGAAAGGTCCCAACCAGAAAGAAAAAGTGGGTTACTCTTCGAAAATCTAGGTCTAAGAAGTGTAAACAGATTTTAGAGCAGAATGTAGGAACAAAAGTGGCAGGGGAAGAAGCTGGCCATGTTACGCAACCAGAAGTTCCCCCTATCTGGGTGTCCCATCTGATTGCAGATTTACAATCGCACTTTGAACAAGTAGTTAACACCCAAATGAAATCAATTATGAGCAGGTTGGACAAGATAGTAACCCTAGTGAAAACCGGGGGGGGGGGGGATCAGGGTGGTATTCTACCGCCTACCACTACAGCTAATTATAAAGCCGCCGAGATTACTGAAAGGAAGGAGCACAGCAGACCCCCCAGTATACAAACCATTACTGTAAGGGATATACAACCTTCCATAACTAGGCCACAGCCAAGCCCTAGCGGCTCTTCCCACAGAAGTACCCCGAGTACAGGGAAAATTACTACTGCACAAGTGCTAATTAGTGGTCCCCCTCTAGGACCACTACCAATATAGGAAAGGTGCCTATTGCCCCGTTACCTGCTAACTCACAAGCCCCATCCTATAAGTTAACTATCTCTGAAGCCTCACCCTTAGGTTATCCAAAAGGTTCACCCCTAAGATATCCATGAATCAATTACCCATCATTAATTTCCCTCCTGAGGCCGCCCCATATGTGGTTATACTTGCGGGAGTGCCAGAACTGAAACCAGAACATACTGAATCTTATGAAATGTTAAGGAACAAGACCATGTTCTGGTTAAATAAGTACAGGCCGCTCCCAGAAAATGAAAAGGGGGGAATTTTGCATGTGAGTAGAGTGAGTTGGCTGGGGAACAGGGAAAAGGACGTCGTGGGTAATTGTGTGGTGATCAATTTTAGAGATCGTAGATTAGTCAACCACATTTTAGGGGATGGTCCAGTTACCCATTCAACTAGCATTATATCTTTGCCCTTAAGATATTTTTATTGGAGGGGAACTCTGAGTTACAATCAAGGTCCCACCCACACAGGAAGAAGGGATAGCCCTGTTGATGGGATAGGACTATGTCCTCTAATGCAGGGTGCCCGCTCAGGTTATCCAGGTGCATTGAGTCTAAGAAATAGCTTTGAACCCCCGATGTCTTTAGAGGAACTGGACTGACTAGTGCCCAATAAAGATCATGCCAAAAAGGGTCTTGGGCAAGAAGGAGGCCTTACCTCCATCCATCTGACTCACTCCCTTTTACCTAACCCAGCATTGTCTGATGAGTCCACTAGGGTAGTACCTGATTTGGGTGGGGCTTTGCAGTCTACGCATCAGAAAGATTCCCGGTATTTATTCATAATGGAAGAAGTCCCCCCAACAACGGAGAACTCTAACAAGAGCACCCATGACCTCACTAGTGCCCCAGGACCCCAGTTTGGGTCTTTGCCCATGACACCAGGGAGTGTGGAAGTTTTACAGGTAGTACAATCCATTTCGTCAGTCCATAGAACAAATACCTATCTAGGGTCGGCAAGACCCATTGTCGATCTTGTTGATTTAAATGATGCGAGATCAACTGTGATTATCCCCAATACACTGCAGCTTACAGTAAGTCATACGCAAGGGGGACTTAAGTTAGTATCATGGAACATAGCCGGTTTGTCAGCTAAGTTTGACAACCATGAATGGAGGCATTACATCACAAGGTTCCAGATAATCTGTCTACAGGAAACTTGGGCAGTAGACTGTAGTCCATTTTATCTAGCTGGGTATAAGCGTTTTTCTGTGCCTGCCCAGAAATCAGGGTCAGGGAGAGCCATGGGTGGACTTTCCATATTTATTGATCTACACATGGAGGGAGTGTGGACTCATCTAAACTGGTCCTCCAACAATATTCAGGCTCTTGGGTTCGCCCAAAATGGGTTGAGCATGATCCTGATCAATCTGTATAATGCTGCTTCATATAAGGGGAAAGTATATTTAATTCAGGAAGTAGATAACAACTTAAGTGCTGAGTTAGCTAGAAGGAAGGCGGCTGCGGCCCCGTTTATAGTACTAGTTGGCGATTTAAATTGCCATTTATGCCCGACTTTATTACCCCCCAATGAAGAATGGTCTAGTTGTCCGATCTTGGAAGGTCCACACTTTGAGCACACAACTGAAGGCTTGGAAATAGGCAACGTTTTAAAAAGTTATTCCTTAGAACACACTATTGACCTGGTTACCATTGGAAGGGATGGCGCTGTGACTCCAACCTTTAAAGGTAGGGGATGCAGATTATATATAGATTTAATCATGGTATCAAGTTTATTCAAGGATTGGATAATAAGGCCGAGATTGAGTGGAACACATTCAGTGATCACAACCCTTTAGTCCTTGAGCTAAGGAATCCGCCCCTGAGGAAAGTTAGGAGGGAAGATACGGTAGGCAGTATCAAGAAGGTAACGGACCAGGGAAGGCTTTTGAGATGTTCCAAAATTAATGGGGAGGCTTTCTATAAATCTTTAATGGAAACTGGGAAAGTGTTATCTTCTCAAATCTCGGGATCAGCGTGATGTTATAACAAGGCCACCTCCAGATCTAACCAAACCCAGATTGCTGTAATAGCCTTGGGTTAAGGAAGGATCAGGTGAGCGCAAAAAAGAAAGGCAGGGAAGGAAGGGAACAGTGGGGAGGGAGATCTGAAAAACAAAGGGCAATAACGTTGGTACCATATACTCTAATTCCTGTTTCAATCAACAACACATTAATCAAAGCTGTATTCTTCTACCGGTAAAAGAAACTAAAGGAACAGTGACATAGAAGATACAACTCTTCACCAGCTTCAGAGCCCTGGAAGGATATAACCGATGCTACGTCCTCACTGTAATACACAATGAATACCTTTCTTATTCAATGCCCTTGTATACCCTTAGTGTAAGAGTGAAACACTATGCTATTGTACATACCCCATGACATATGAACAAAACTGGAAGGTAGAGGAGGGTCTTGAGCAACATCCGTGAGACCCCAGGACTCTTCGTACCCGTAGGAAAATAAAGTCATGCAATAACGGGTTACGTCACCCAATAGTTATCAACAGTACAGTACCTGAATATCCAAGTTTCAGAATTCTCTTGGTAACATATCGCAGTTCTGGTCACACCCAAATACTCTTCGCCGAATAGGATAAGGTCCTAAAGAGCACTGCTGTAACTCAATACGATATGTTAATCTCCTCTGCACGAGCCGCAAGACGCAGGCACAGCATACAGAGCAAAGACTTACCACACACGGTAAGATCAAATATTTACAAGACGAGACTTCGTCCTCCGCACGAGCCGAAGCAAAAAGGCTCACCAACGGAGGGCAACTGCGGAAAGGAAGCACTCTCGCGGAGAACACTCCACACAGGTCACCAATCGTCCTCCGCACGAGCCGGATCAAAAGGCTCACCAACGGAGGGCAACAGCGGAAAGGAAGCACTCTCGCGGAGAACGCTCCAGACAGAACACAATTCGTCCTCCGCACAAGCCGGTGAAAGAAGGCTTACCAACGGAGGGCAAAGGAATTACTAGGTAACAGCTCCGGGAAGCAACGCACTCCAAGCGCGCTGAGTTCAGGTCGACCACAACCGGAATATCCGACAGGAGGAACAGGAAGTGTTTGCTTTTTATGAGAATGCCCCTAGTTATGCGCTAAGCAGTCTGGGACATGTAGTTGTTTCTTCCGTATGACATTCAGCCGGATGACTACGTTCTGAGATGCTCACAGAAACCTAACAGAAAGAACCTATCGGGGAGTGTTTAGACCTTGCGGTAGAGGGGCCGCCGTTGGTGAGGGCATTTGAGGCAGTGGCTCACCTAATAGACGGCCTGCTAAAGACCACCACCCCCGGGAGGGCAAACACTACCCCGAGATGGTTCGATAATGAATGCTCCCGAGCACCAAGGGAGTTAAAAATCTGCCTTAAAAGCTATCCCCAGGATAAGTTTAGAATGATACAGTGCAGGAGCACCTATAAAAAGGCGATTAAAATTAGGAAGACCTCCCTCCAATTACAAGCCTGGGAAGATTTAAGGGATGCTGCAGAGAGAAGAGATTGGACCCTGTTCTGGAAAACAATAAATAAACCATGTTTTCAGGACAATAACACCCCAGAAATTGGCACTACAATCTTGCCCGAACAATGGTACAACCACTTCAAAGGTTTGTACAATCACTCAGAAGAGAACTACTCTAATTCAGGAGGCGCTGGTCAGTGGGTTTCCTCCGTAGAATTTTCTCTGGGGGAAATCACAGTGGCCATTCAGGGCCTATCACGTAACAAAGTGGAGTTATGGGCCCCTATTCTTACAAGGGTGATAAACGCGGCAGTGGCAACTGGCCTACCGCGATCTTGGTCTGCTGCAACAATAGTCCCAATTTTTAAGAAAGGGAATAGGGACAATCCCCAGTGCTACCGTCCTATCTCATTGATAGACGTGACGGCTAAAATTCTGGGCAGAGTGATCTTAATGCGCCTTACTGATGGGGCGGAGGATAATCGAATCATTACTGACGTCCAGTACGGATTTAGATCAGGAAGATCAACGACGGACCAGTGCTTGAACCTTTATCTGTTGGTGGCCAAGTATACTATAGCAAGCAATGAAGCGGTATATCTAGGTTTATGGACCTGACCGCAGCTTTTGACCACGTAAACAGAGAAACGTTATGGACCCTGATGACGAGACTAGGCATGGATCAGGGTCTGGTAAACATTTTGAGGGCATTGCACTGGAACACCTCAGCTAATGTATGGTTTATTTTGGAAGGGGGCACCACAGAATCTTTTCCCTGCAACAGTGGGGTTAGACAGGGATGTATCCTGGCCCCCTTTTTGTTTTTGCTATATATAAATAACTTAGACCATGCATTTAACGAATTAAAGGTGGATTCCCCAAGAATAGGAACCCATCCAGTTCCGCTGCTGTTGTACGTGGATGAAGCGGTATTGCTAGCTCGCACCCCCAAAGGACTGCAGTGCCTGATAGACAGGTTTGTAAGGTTTATGGACACCCTTGAACTATCGGCCAATCTTTCGAAGTCCTTTGTTATGTCGGCAGGTACTAAACCTTGTAAGAAGTTCTCCTACAGGATAGGTGCACATAAAATAGGACAGGTACAAACCTTTTCTTACCTTGGCCTGTTATTTGACGGTCTTTTAAATTTTAAAACATTAATTGCAGAGCGATGTTCCCCATTAGTGGCCTCGACTGGGGCCATCACAAATTATGGGCGGAGGCTGGGGAGGTGGTCACCTGAGCAAGTCATGAACCTGTATAGTTCTGTAAGTTGCTCTAAATTGACCTATGGGTCAAAAGTTTGGGGTTTTGTTAATACACTGCAACTTCAGGCGGAGGAGAATAAATACCTGAGGAAGGTCCTCCAAACCCCAAAATCTACTCCAGCCTTGATCGCCCATGAGGAATTGGGAAGGTCCTAAATCGAGGACCTGGTTAAGGTTAGGCCCATTTTGGCCTGGGTAAAGATTTGGACGAATGTAGAGGCTGACCTGAGTAGGCAAATTATCAGAGATTGCCTGAGCAGGGACAAGGGAATGAGAATCCCATGGCTAATGTACGTTAAAAATTATTTTGAAAGAATTGGCTCTGAGGATCTCTTTACACATCCAATGGAAATTGTCCCCCAAGACAAAGCCTGAGTAAAGCGGTTATTCTTGGAACAGGTAGACTCGCGCAGGGCAGTACAGGAAGGAGGTAAATCCACAGTCCGCGCACACAGCCTGGTCCAAACAGGGGTGGGCATGGAACCGTATCTCGCTCTTATGCCTAATGCACAGGAGAGATTTTTAATCACCCGTTTTAGGCTCAACTTTTTACATAATCTACTGGCTGACCCCCAGGTTTTACCTCAACTGTTGAGCAGACGGGTGCCTGCGGCTGCGACAATCGGTCTCCGCAGGACACCCTTCATTTTGTATTATTATGCAGATTTTATGTATTACCAAGACGTAGTTTTTTAGTAGGTATTTTAAAACAGGCGCCAAGTTTCGACAAGCTAAGGTTGCCCTCCTATTTCTGCAAAGGACTAATGATCCCCTCACGTTGACTTGTGTGATGAATTTTATCAAAGTTGCTTGAAGGCTCCGGAATACAAGAGGGCTGTGTTGATTGAATTTTCCATGTTAAATCTTTCCCTTTCATCTGAATCCCCAGTGCTATATGATGCTTATGAATTGTATTTTAATGATTTTAATTGTATAATTCTGAACTTTTATGGTGTTTTTTAAACACCGAATAAAGGATTATTGTATTGTATGTACAACATTTCCAAGTTTCATCCATGACTTGCTAGTGCTATGCAACAGCTGGCTACCATAACAAATGGCAGGCCTTGCACTGAGGAGGGTCTGGTTAGCTGGTAAGCTTTAATTATTATGTTTACATAATTTTGTCTCCATCCAAACATCAGTTTATCCAAGTCATACCTATCCTTTAACATCTTTAAGGGCCCAATGATAGGGGTCACGAGCCTCAATGAGGCTCATGTGTGAACGAGCAGTCCCATGGAGCTGGCTTTTGTGATCCTGAAGACTCTCCTGGAAAGGACGGAAAGATTGTTGTTTTAGCTTGTATGTTTCACAACATTGCATTGCAGCATAATATTGTATTCATCCCTGATGTTGATTAGCAATGGGAACCCCAGGGTATGTTGGTGACATGCATCAGTGAGTGAGAGTGATGAGGATAAAGGCACTGACTGCAGGGGTGAACTAATTGAAAAGTTATTTGCCCGATGGTAAGTAACTGCAATGAAAGTGTGATTGGTTTGTGTTCCATATGGACATATCCTGTATTAGGATGTATCCTGCTAATCAACAACATTCCTGCCTTATTGTCATTTGTTTCGTATTTTCAAAGTGTGCTCAAGTTTAATTTTGTGTTTGACTATGGATATATGGTTTCAATATCACAAATACAATGTTGACCATGCATGATGAAAGTTATGTTTAAGAGATGTTGATGTTGTCTTATAAAAATATTATTTTACATACCAAATGGCAATAGAATGTTAGTCACAAACATATTTATATTCCGGCTTAATCCTACCAAAGATGGGCCAACCTTTCATCTGCTGTGGCATAAGCAAGTGTTTGATGGATACTTGCAGTTTTTCACAGAAACTGGTCATAGAGCGATCAGGAGAGCAAGTTACCTCATCAGTCGTAGAATGGTTCTGAAACTAATAGTGCATACTTCCTTTTAGTCATGGAAGGATGTCAATGTAAAGAAATTTCATCAAAGGTATCTGGCACATTGGTATGTGTGAAAGTACAAGCATGAACGCTTGAATGTGTTGCGCACTGTTCCCCTGGTGTAAAGAAAAACACCTCTCTGTATACCTTAATTTCAGTCAGTGTTTTCTTATAGTTATTACATTTTACAATCTGCTTGTTGCTTTAAATATACTAAATCATTGTACCAAAATAACAGGTTTATACATTTTTGCATCACAATGACTTTTACATATGTAGCATTTTATAAACAATATACAAAAGCTGGTTATGATCAAATAAATTATTCAATATTCCTTTGCCGATGCCCAATGCATTTCGGAACTTAAAGCAGTTCCTTCATCAGGGGATAATCTGTGAATGAAACATATAATATATGCTTAAACATACATAAAAATGTTACAGAATGCCATCAGTGATTCATACACTCACAATTTGCATCTAAATCTAACCATGCCATAATTCATGTTGTCAATAGTCAATAGTCTTTTTCTATTACTGTCTGCACTTCCAAATGTTGTGGCATTTCTGCATGGTCGGTATGTAGACGAGGACATTTTTGACATGTCATTCTCCCTTGCTGGACTTATGAATCTGTAACACTTTAATACTAACATTCTAATTTGTCAAACCACAATTGATGGTGCTGTACATGTTGAGCTTTAAAACATATTTCTGTTTGATCATGAAAGGTGTATTATGTGGGTAGACTACATGAGTACCAAATATAGAAACTTTGATGCAAAGTATACATAGTTTCATGACACATACGTATTACATTTAAAATATATATTAGAAAAGCTAATTTCACACAATAGTTTTATTCAATATTGTATTCATTTATATTGCCAAGAATAATTTTTGCATAATTTGACAGATTTTCTGAAAATAAGTCATCTTTTGTGTTGGATGCAAAATGTATGAAGAGTCAAACATTTCTTAGAGCCCTTTTCAAGACAACAGTCCATGAGCAGATGGGAAATGTATGGTTTTCATGTGGATAAGGAGAATAGGCAGACACTCACATGAGGACATTATTTTTTTGCATCTCTTAGTGGTAGGTTCTTGAGTATTGTCTGCAACTGGGCCAGATGAAGGACCCCTGCTAAGGCACACTGAAGCGGCCTGAGTGTCATCTAGGAGGTGGTGACTGCTGGATCCATGGGCAGCAGTGTCACACTTTCGTGGAGTTGCTAGCTGCAGATGTTTCAGGTACCGAGCTGACAGCAGCTAGGGCTTGTCCACAGAGGACGGCAGCTAAATCAGACACTGCTGCAGTCAATGTTCATAACACATTCAGCACCATGCCAGAATGACCAGTTAGGACACTCATGTGGCACTACAGGGGGTAAATATTCTGGACCCTCCTGAGATCGTTCTTGGCTCTTAGATAGTCAATAATCTAGCCCAGCCGATCCTGGTGATGACATTGGTGACAGCCCTGAACCTCCCTCTCTGCAGCTGGTCCTGCCCAGCCCTTTCCAAGTTGCTCAGTGACCTGGATTGTGTGGGTAGATTTGTAGTGTGTCCTGGATGCCCAGCAAACACTATGGTTGTGGTTGCCACTGTAGTCAGGACAGGGGTTGTCACAGTTGTTGAGGTTGTGCGGCTACAAGGGGGTTGTGGGTGCACTGATATAAGTGATGAGGACAGGCTTCTGCTGGCTGTTGTTGTTCTTATGTTCTCGGTGACAGGGAGAGGCCTAGTGTGCTCGCCCCACAAACCTGATGGGCGAGGCTGGTCTTCAATATCATCCTCATCAGCAGCAGTGCTGCTTCTGCTGAGCACTTGTGATCTTGTTTACTTAGGCAAAGTGGACAATGCAGTTAAAACTGATGAATTTGATCTTACTGTGTCACCTTAAGATCAATTGCGATGATTTTTTTTAAAGGGTAGTTGTTACTGTATAAATCGCAAATGCATGCTATTTAAAATTTGCCCTTTCTTGATGTCTATAATGTCAGACAGCTCATCAATGATTTCTCTTAACTTACTGATGGGCCTGTGAAGCCAAATCATCTACCATCGAAATATTACATGAAATATTGATGCAAAGTGAGTAAAGGGACTTGGGGATTCATAAGGCAGGGCTGTTCCAGAGGGTCTCAGCTATGGAACCTAGGGTTATTTGGATCTCCTGTCCCTGGGTCCATCATGTTATGCCTTAGCAACACAAAGTGCGCCAAAATAGAACCACTTTAACACTTGGCTGCCAGTATTATTAATGGTGCACACTCCTAGACCTCTTAGGGAGAATAGTTTGGGGATACAGCACACTCGTATTGCTAAATCCAGGCTAGAGTCCACTAGAAAGAATTTGGTTCACAATGATTCTTTGTGGCTTAAAAACAAATAGACTGTGCCAAATTGAAATATTTATAAACCATTAAAACGTCTATCATTTTCTGATAGGCAATATGCAGGTGTGATTCACAAACATCCAGGGTTGATGATTCCCTATAACTCAACCAACCCCTCCATGCAGGGTTGACTCCATTAACATGTTACAAAGTACATGTGCGGCAGAACGCTTCAGATCTCCCATACAGTCTATGACAGTATATTTCAGAAAAACTGACAAACAATAACTGGGCATCAGCAGACAACAGTGTCCCGTCCAATTACATTCTGTTGTTTCCAGAGGTTTTGCCACAATTAGCCAGACAGCAGAACCACTCTGGTCAGCATATACAAACCACTTTGCAGTGCCCTTGCATGACTTTTATGTACATGACTCTATTTTCACTGCAGATTCCTCTTTGAAGCACCACCTGCCACTGCAGAGGCGGTCCTCTCTCTTAGCTGGGCGGAGCCTGCAGATGACCTTACGGGAGTGGAGGCATCAAGGTCCACAGTGAGTTCAACCACTGATAGTGCATCCGACTGATCCTCTGCTGTTGACCCAATGAGAGTTAAGGTGGAGGCAGCCCCACCAGATGAGCACCAAAGAAATTGAAGCACCGACCTTGTTGTAATTCCTGATATTGCTCTGGACCCAGCTGAGGGCTATTTTTAGCCAGTAGGGCTCATATGTGAATCACTGTGCTTGTCAGTTCTTTGAGATCACCAAACGTATAGAAACAAATATTCTCGAGGTACTTGATGCATGAGTCGTATCATGGGATCTTTGTGTGCCATGTCTTTGGAGTGAAGATCACTTGTCAACAAGGTCCGGCACTCTTCTAAGTGCCTGCGGCCATCTTGGCACCGATTACACCACATTTATAGATTTTTCTACAGCATTCAATCGAGTAGATAAAACAACCTCGTGGCATAAACTGGCTGAACTAAATACCACTCCTTCTTTATTAAGATTATTGATGGCTTTTTATTCTGCTACTTGGGGTAGCGTTCTTATGGATACAAAAAAAAGCAGTTTAACAAAAAGAATAGTTATATCACCTAGGCTACAACAGGGATGGCCTTAGGACCTCGTCTATTTTCTCTTTATTTGTTCACTTTTCCCCTAATCTTTCAAAATATAATGAAATTCTACTCACCATTGGTAAGAAGTATATTCATATGCTTTTATACATTGTCAATTAAATCATTTGTCTACCTTACCCACGGCTGGACTGCAGTTCATCTTGAACGGCTTATTTGATAAAACACTGAGACATGATTTAAAAATGAATTTTGTAAAGAGCAAACTTATGGAAATTTCAAACAAAGCAATACACTAGTGATTTTAATGAATGGTGGGTGAAGAATCTCTTGAAAACTCTCTAGCATCACCTATTTAGGCATGGTTCTTTCTAGGAACATTCTAGGACAAGCTTATCTTTTGGTGTGCCTTGTGGTCCGCCCGGACTGCGAAGTCTCCACAGTCATACACATACTATTAACTCATTGTTTGTGAATACCAAACAATAGTAAACTTACATAAAAGCCCTTAGATTACTTGCATAGGAAGGTCAACAGAGTGAAAGGCAGTGCTACGTTCCTTCAACAATCAAAATACATTTTGTATTTCATTTCCAAGCATTGTACTATCATTTTACCCAATACCACCACCTCTTGCTACAACCATGTCTGGCTAGGATTAAAAACATTTAAACAAAATATCTTAGATCGGAAAACCCAGTGCAGTAACCAGCTAAGAAGACTGTGACTAAAAGGAATACAATCGAAGGACTAGTAAAGCTGTTCAAAGTTGCCAACTTACTGAAAACCATAAACTGTGCACCTGACTTTCACAACTCTTCAGCCACCAGACTGCTTGCCCTTAACATGAAAACTGCAACCTAGTTGGTTATCAACCAAGACATACATAGCGTAGCATACTACTATGCATTACCTGCATCGCTTCATGATGGAAGCAGTGAGAAAAAGCTTGCCTTGCTTCGAAAAAAAGCTGCATCTGTCCACACCACTTGAGCTATTACACCTGGACTTCCCTCCATCACTATGAGCCTTGTTCAGTATTAACAAAACACAAAGTAATAATTGATGGGTGAAAGAGCTACTGCCCATGTACCTACCTGGCATTCCCAAATTGATGCCAGTAAACACAAAAGAAGTCCCTCATGCCTGAAACAAGTAGGTCACTGATAAGTAATGATCAGTCAGAAGACAATTAGAATCAAGCATTTTGAAAAAGAGTTTGGGGTAAATGTATACTGTTTCTGTATAGAGCATGTACCACAGTATGTCCTTCGCAACACACAGCATTGAAACCGGTGGTTTCACCTTGCAAGCAGAAAATGTGCCCCCAACAATATTGTGTTAAGTGACGTAGAAAAACATTTCTAGAATTTTTGTCCTGCCACATCCCCAATTCCGGCCTGCGTTCTATTCATGTTTTCAGTTTATGCGCCCCGTATGGCTAAATGGTTCCCGGGAGTATTTTGCCTTGTAAAGATGCAGTTTCAGTAACCTCGCCATGCCACGCAATGGACGGTGACATTTATGTCACACAGCAAGAAGTGTTTTTGAGCAGCAAGGTCCATCCATCGGGGAATTGGCTCGCCATTTTCAGTCACAGAATTGATTGATATACTTTTGTGCAAACTAAACTGTTTTAATGTGCCTGGAAACGTGTCGCGCTACCTCAGAGGGGAAGAGGTTAAGCATATGCAGGAGCAGTTCTGAAAATGGCTGTTCTGCGTGTGTCTTTTATTTAACTCCTGAGAAAGGGCAGTGTGTGGAAGCGCATTATTGCAAGTATTTATCTTAGAGTACAAACAACCATTACATCTTAGACAAGGGGCTGACATTTTGGTATAAAATCTTAATAAAAAAAATCTATCAGGAGAGAAAATGACAACATTCTTTCCATGTTATGTTTAGAGGAAGGAATTATAGTCTTCAGTTAGGACAACACAGGGGTGCTCTGGAAGATACCTCAGCTAAACAATATTCCCTATAATAATAATAAAAATTGTTGTTTAGAAAAATATCCACAATTTAACTCTTACTTTATGGGGTAATCTTTAAGTCTCGCCTATTGAAAGCTTTAGCTGTCTGGTAATCGAAGGCTTCTTCACAAAGTGCATGTTTTAGTACGTTTATTAGCACTACAGTAATGTACTACAAAATGCTATTCACAAACCAACGTGTGGACGTCCACGCCTCCGCCTCTCCTCTCTTTTATGTGCAGAGATCTGTTCACATGTACACCTATGTTTAAGAAGTAAATACGAGAGGGACAAAGGGGAGTGGCTGAAAAATGTGGAATAATTACTACTTTAGGGGAGGGGAATAGGGAGGAGTAAGGAAAGGTTAAATGAGGACTAAGGAGTGATTCATGGAGGGTCATACACACATCCTCAACATAGTCAACCCGTTGCTATTCACAAACTGCATTTCTATAGCCAAATAGACACAAAGGGGCCTATTTGGAAGGCGAGGCGCATTTTTGTCCGCCCGCCACCCTAGCAGTGCTGGTACCAGTCGACAGTGGTGCGGCGGCCCCGCACCGGCAATTAGGATGCCACCGCCACGGTGGCGTGGCATCCCCCATACACAACATTGCGGTAGGCTGCACAGTGTGCATTTGCAGGCACAACGTGGCAGGCACCACGCGGTGCCTGCCACGTTGTGCATGCAAATGCTGGGGGGCACCATAGGTACCCCCATGTGCACCCCCAATACCCTGGGGGCCCGCTACGGGCCCCGCAAGCAGAAACCGCATGCCTTTCCATGGCGGCAATGCGGCCATGGAAAGGCACAGCGCTGCATGTATAGTAATAGGGATACCCCACCACCATATAGAGGCCCTTTTCCGCCAAATCAACTGGTCGACTGGCGGAAAAACGTCGGACTGTCTTCCCGTCCGCCGGGGTCCCCCCGCCATATTAATGTTGCGGGGGGAAATTGGAATGGTGGCGGAGGAGAATGTCGGGTCCGCTCAACATTCTAAAGGGACCACTATAAGTCATAAATATACTCAAGCTTGGAGCTGGAGTAAGTCCGGAGCCACCCATTACCACTCACAAGTAATTCAACACCCTATCATAGAAAATAATTCGAGAAGGAACTTTAAATAAAATCCTATATGAAATCATGATAAAATCCATTACTTCTTTAAACTGTTTTAAAAATATATTTTAACGCTAAAATATAAAATTTCATTTATAAATAGTATTTTCTTAAATACATGTTAATAACATTTTATATATGCTCCACGTTTGCTCTGGTTTTCCCACCACCTTCAAACCAAAGGGCACGTCAGCGTTGGGAACCTCCAAAACATGGTCCGAATAAATAATCCACACTTTCAGAACAGGAAAGTCGACGACGTGTCTTTTCGCAAAAATTTCTTTAATGTCAGCTGGTGATATTAGACGCGTTTCGCCTGCCCGGCAGGCTTTCTCACTAACACACCAATAAGGTTTTTTTGCATTTTTAACTGTGAATGCTAACGTGTCACGTGTGAGACTACAACAATAAAGAATAAATACAGACTAGTAGTTTTCTTAGTCATGCATACATAGTTTGCCAGGTATTCTTAACAAAACAGACAATCGTCATAAAGTACGCAGAGATTGACCATGTGAAAATCTTGTAAGGGATTGACCAGTTTATGGACATGCTAAGCAAAGAGGCAAACCAAAAGGTCATCATACATTTATGGGTAAAATGAAAGAACGGTTAATCAATTTAGAAACATCAATTGAGGAGAGAAAAGCGCAGAAATTCCTGCGAGACAATATTGACTATGACCGAGGTCTAATATATACATTTGCCAAGAAATTTGAGAACATGAGAAGGCAAAGGATGAACACTGTGGGTAAACGGTGCAATCACAGCAACCTGAACAGAGCAGCATACAGAGTTCTGAACCTGATACTGAATTTGATGAAGGGCCAAGCAATCTAAGGGCAACACCAATTGCATCAGTAATTGATGAATTTGATTTTTTAAGGGAGGAAAGACGTTTAAATCTCCTCCTGTAGACACCAGACCACAAAGAGCAAGAGGCAGAGGAGGAAGAAGTGCAAAGGGGCAAAACAATGCAACCATCGGCGAGAAGTCCAAATCCAAAACCAGCAAGTAGAGGGAAGCAATAAAGCAACAATTGTCAACCTCACAGAAATCACGCTTTCTGAGAAGAAGAACAGCATTCTGAGGCTAGGACTTTCGTATTGTCCCAAAATTGATATGGTTTACGTCACAACAAGAGTTGATGTGTTTAAATTCGTCAGATATTTGAAGTTAAAAAAATTATTTGCAGAAGTTCTGAAAGGTTCAGACAAGTCAGTACAAGACTCTACGCATGATGAATGTAGCAATCTGGCAGTTAATGACATGAATCTTATGTTGGAGCTACAAGAACTTCAACTTGACAATGCGAAAAGACACAGTGTCGACTTTCCTGTTTTGAAAGTATGGATTAAACATTTTATATACATATATATATATACATATTTTTATATATATGTATCCATATATATATATATACGCGAATATATATTAAACTCAATAAATGTATATATGTATGTGTTTATACACAACCATATATAGTAAAGACATTTGTACATGTGTATATTGTTTTTCACCTGCACCCAATTCTTGGAGGTTTCGCTACATTAATTTGTAGATATTCTGATATCTATCTATCTATCTATCTATCTATCTATCTATCTATCTATCTATCTATCTATCTATCTATCTATCTATCTATCTATCTATATATATATATATATATATATATATATATACTTTCCACAAGCTTCTACATTCAAGAAGTTTCATGGACACCTTCGATTGTTGCAGCAACAAGCTTTATTTGGCTGCACAGCAACGCGTTTCAGCTTACGCCTTGATCGGTGGACACTTATTTATCAAAAATCAAATTAAATTAGTACGCGCTCTCAGAGTCCCTTGTCAGGGTCATTTATTTGAGGTTCAAGGTTACGAGTTTGAAGAGAACTTCATTGATCACACAAGGAACCAAGTGAAACAACAGTGATTACATAGTCTTGGTACTGGACATAGAAAGAGGACAACAATGTACTGTTCCCTTGCACGGAGACAGTGGAGGCCATATTAGAGTACCCGTTAATACAATATGTATGTAAACACATAAATCACAATTGCATATTTGTACCCAATGTTTCTACATTATTGACAACATAATAAAGAGTCACTTGTAAAAACAGAAAAGGCAAAGTTAAGTGAGATACAGATGTACAGTGCAGGCAGTTTCTATAACATAAGTAAGTGGGAAGAGCCTATGTACATGGGTTGCACTTACCATTGTGGTAAACATTAATGAATGCACCAGTAAAGTGGTCCGGTACTGATTACAGTCTGGATCATGTCAGATTGCATATTCTGACATAGGGAGTAGTCTTATCAATACCAGCGCCCAGTGGCAGTTACTTCTCCTGGTTGAACATCGCTCAGTGTACCATGCAAGAATATTTGAACTTAATACTGTTGCCAAGTGGCAATGCCTCCATACTTTCCAGTACTGTCCAAAAACTAATAACAATAATGGTGACTATATGTGAAATAACTAAAAGCACTTATTTAAAAGAAGGTGAAAAAAGTACACCTGTACCGTCCGCTATGATCAGTGAGTCAGATACAGATGTCTCAGTACTCACCTCAAGCACGACCTCAGAAGTGGAGATCATTACCAGACCTGACACTTTTTTGAACGAGTACCGGGCGCTGAGGAGGGGGCGACAAACGGTGAACACTACCCCCCAACCAACACCGAGAGGGAGAGGACAACAGGGATGACGAAGAGGAAGAGGAAGAGGAAGAGGCAGGGGCGGAGCAAGCAACGAAGTAGCCAACAAAAACACAGGGCACAGAAGAGGAAATGGAACAAAGACAGTGGGAACTGGACGTGGGGGCTCGAGAAAGAAAAAGTAACTATGACGGATAACACCATGGTAAACAAAACTATAATCAACCTTACAAACCGCACACTTTGCTTTCTTGAAAAGAAAACATTGTGCTTATGCTTAACATTCTGCCCAAGTGAAATTTTCAATTATTCCAATACGAGTGTAGACATTTTTAAGTTTGTCAGGAAACTGAACCCACCAAATAGCATACTCACAAAGGAAATACAACATATGACCCACCAGTAAGGAAAACCACCAATCCCACGAACCTGACAGTGGGAGACACTAACATGCTTTTAACTATGCAAGAATTAGAATGCAACAATGAACTTGCAATGACCAATAGCTCCAACAACATGAATAAAATTCAGGACACTGTAACTGACAGAGCTGCCAAAACTCCTTTCAAACCCCGTTCCATGTTTTACCCTAATCTCCCGCACGACAATGTAGATACATTCCATGACTTCATTACCAAAACCTTAACGGAGTGCAAATACGCAAGATCAAAACAAAACTTTTTGACTGGCAACTTGACAACAAAACAAAGACCGATCATCTCATCATTGGCCAATGATAGAGATATAGTAATTTGCCCTGCCGATTAAGGAGGTAACATTGTACTACTTAGCAAGAACATGTACATTGCAGAAGCACACAGACAGCTGGAAAACAGCAGATTTTACCAAAAAAAACAATACTAAAACATAAAATGACAGTATTGTAAATACCTGGATCAAACTGTCAGAATGGCAGCAAGAGGGCATCATTACATGGGAGGAGTATGTATTTATGAAGAAAGACTACCCCAAACTTCTTATCATTTACTTTCTTCCAAAGGTGCACAAAAACCCGCTAGTCCCCCCAGTAGACCAATTGTTTCATCTTTGGAGTGTATTTGAAAATATTTCAAAGTATGTGGACCATTTCTTGCAGAACTATGTCACCACACTTCCATCCTATTTTAAAGATACAAAAGACATTTTGTGCAAAATTGATGGCATAGAATGGAAACCAAATTACACATTCATTACCATGAATGTCTCCAGTCTCTATACCATCATTGACCATGACCAGGCATCCGTGCATGCACTCACTTCTTAAATGAAAGAAATATTATGTATCTTGAACACTCTAGGATGCTGATTGATATGATGTTTCTATGTTTACAAAGCAACATTTTTATGTTTAACGGGGAGCTTTTCAAACAAACACTGGGGACCGCGATGGGCACATGCTTTGCCCCTAGCTTTGCAAACCTCTTCTTAGGCCTGTGGGAGGAAGAGGTCAGGAACAACATCTGTCTCTCTCATTACTTAGAAAAAGTTAAAACTTGGCTGCATTACATCGACAACCTTATCTTAATATGGGAAGGTAGCGAAGAAGAGACCATTGAGTTTATTCAAAAACTAAATACTAACATGTATGACATCGTACTGACACAGAATATCAACAGGGAAGAAATAGAATTTTTGGACGTTAAAGTCAAAGCTGTCAACAATACACTTGACACAAGACTGTTTCGCAAAGAAACATCAGGCAACAGTATCCTTTATGCTCTCAGTCATCACCCTGATACGCTTAAATCGAGAATACCATATGGGGATTACTGAGAGCGAGATGAAACTGCAGCACAGAGGAAAACTATCAGTCAGAGGAGAAGACCATGATCACTTAACATGGGTACTTAACAGAGCTGTATCTAAACTGAAAGACACTGACAAAGCACATTGAGAGAAAAAGTAAGGAGCACTGACCCTCACAAGACACGTCTCATTCTAACATACAACAGTTCACGCAAAGTACAAAAAATTCTGAATGAAAATTGGAATATCGTCAAAAGCGACCATTTACTGGGCCCTACTATCAGCGATAGACCCAGAATTACAAATCGCAATGGCCTTAGCCTCAGGGATATATTGATTCATGGTGACATCACTGAACGACAAAATACGGCAATGCACAACCTCAAGGGTTTCTACCCTTGAGGTCATTGCAAGGCATGCAAGGCAAGTCACATGGTCAAAGAATTTATCGTACCGCACTGCAAAAAGAAAAACAAAATGTCTCAATTCCTGACATGTAGCACTACATATGCCATATATATATCTTGACATGCCCATGCCGTAAACGCTACGTAGGGAGTACAACACACATGGCCAAGAAGAGGGTCCTTGAACATCTTAGGGCTATAAACAACAAGGAGCCTCACTACCTGGTTGCAAGTCATTTTGCTGAGCACCATCTCTTCAGCAGCTTGCTTCTCAGTTACTTTGTTATTAAACAACAAGGAGCCTTACTACCCGGTTGCGAGACATTTTGTTGAGTACCATCTCTCCAACAGCTCGCTTCTCAGTTACTTTGTTATTGAACAGGTACTAAGGAGCCCAAGAGGAGGAAACAGGGAGCTTAAACTCAGGAAAAAAGAATCCAAGTGGATCCTAGACCTTGAGACATACTACCCAAAGGGACACAATGTGGAAGAGGAATTAGCCACACATTATATATATATATATATATATATATATATATATATATATATATATATATATATATATATATATATATATATATATATATATATATATATATATATATCCAACGTAACAGGTTTCCCCCTAGGAAGAGCCACAAAGCAGGTAGGTACCAATTCGTTTTTATTTCAGGAAGCTGCAGCAGAGGTGGCCGAACAGACACCTTGAATCTCCATTGCCTGATGCGTTTCATGCTCGACAGAGCATTTCTTCAGAGGCACATTGTCTATTACCAGCGTGTGATCAGTATTCAAATTTATTAACTCCACCTGCCCCAGTGGGCGTTGGCTCACGCTGAGCCTGATGGTACTTGCAGTGTTCATCTGTCTTTTAGATCAGTTTGCCACACGCGGTTAAAATTAACACAAGTATTTCCACAGTGGGTTAGGGGAAAGTTCAACTCACGCTGTGTTGCATGTGATGTCTCCTGAAAACGACCTAATCTGCCATCAGCGCCACAGTCGGGTGACTGCAGCGCAAACCACATTCATGCGGCAGGGCTTCTTCCGCGGCCGGGACTAGCCACAACAAATCCAACGTAACAGGTTTCCCCCTAGGAAGAGCCACAAAGCAGGTAGGTACCAATTCGTTTTTATTTCAGGAAGCTGCAGCAGAGGTGGCCGAACAGACACCTTGAATCTCCATTGCCTGACGCGTTTCATGCTCGACAGAGCATTTCTTCAGAGGCACATTGTCTATTACCAGCGCGTGATCAGTATTCAAATTTAATAACTCCACCTGCCCCAGTGGGCGTTGGCTCACGCTGAGCCTGATGGTACTTGCAGTGTTCATCTGTCTTTTAGATCAGTTTGCCACACGCGGTTAAAATTAACACAAGTATTTCCACAGTGGGTTAGGGGAAAGTTCAACTCACGCTGTGTTGCATGTGATGTCTCCTGAAAACGACCTAATCTGCCATCAGCGCCACAGTCGGGTGACTGCAGCGCAAACCACATTCATGCGGCAGGGCTTCTTCCGCGGCCAGGACTAGCCGCAACAAATCCAACATAACAGGTTTCCCCCTAGGAAGAGCCACAAAGCAGGTAGGTACCAATTCGTTTTTATTTCAGGAAGCTGCAGCAGAGGTGGCCGAACAGACACCTTGAATCTCCATTGCCTGACGCGTTTCATGCTCGACAGAGCATTTCTTCAGAGGCACATTGTCTATTACCAGCGTGTGATCAGTATTCAAATTTAATAACTCCACCTGCCCCAGTGGGCGTTGGCTCACGCTGAGCCTGATGGTACTTGCAGTGTTCATCTGTCTTTTAGATCAGTTTGCCACACGTGGTTAAAATGAACACAAGTATTTCCACAGTGGGTTAGGGGAAAGTTCAACTCACGCTGTGTTGCATGTGATGTCTCCTGAAAACGACCTAATCTGCCATCAGCGCCACAGTCGGGTGACTGCAGCGCAAACCACATTCATGCGGCAGGGCTTCTTCCGCGGCCGGGACTAGCCGCAACAAATCCAACGTAACAGGTTTCCCCCTAGGAAGAGCCACAAAGCAGGTAGGTACCAATTCGTTTTTATTTCAGGAAGCTGCAGCAGAGGTGGCCGAACAGACACCTTGAATCTCCATTGCCTGACGCGTTTCATGCTCGACAGAGCATTTCTTCAGAGGCACATTGTCTATTACCAGCATGTGATCAGTATTCAAATTTAATAACTCCACCTGCCCCAGTGGGCGTTGGCTCACGCTGAGCCTGATGGTACTTGCAGTGTTCATCTGTCAGTTAGATCAGTTTGCCACACGCGGTTAAAATTAACACAAGTATTTCCACAGTGGGTTAGGGGAAAGTTCAACTCACGCTGTGTTGCATGTGATGTCTCCTGAAAGCGACCTAATCTGCCATCAGCGCCACAGTCGGGTGACTGCAGCGCAAACCACATTCATGCGGCAGGGCTTCTTCCGCGGCCGGGACTAGCCGCAACAAATCCAACGTAACAGGTTTCCCCCTAGGAAGAGCCACAAAGCAGGTAGGTACCAATTGGTTTTTATTTCAGGAAGCTGCAGCAGAGGTGGCCGAACAGACACCTTGAATCTCCATTGCCTGACGCGTTTCATGCTCGACAGAGCATTTCTTCAGAGGCACATTGTCTATTACCAGCGTGTGATCAGTATTCAAATTTAATAGCTCCACCTGCCCCAGTGGGCGTTGGCTCACGCTGAGCCTGATGGTACTTGCAGTGTTCATCTGTCTTTTAGATCAGTTTGCCACACGCGGTTAAAATTAACACAAGTATTTCCACAGTGGGTTAGGGGAAAGTTCAACTCACGCTGTGTTGCATGTGATGTCTCCTGAAAACGACCTAATCTGCCATCAGCGCCACAGTCGGGTGACTGCAGCGCAAACCACATTCATGCGGCAGGGCTTCTTCCGCGGCCGGGACTAGCCGCAACAAATCCAACGTAACAGGTTTCCCCCTAGGAAGAGCCACAAAGCAGGTAGGTACCACACATTATATATATATATATATATATATATATATATATAGGTTGACAAGTCGACTCGGAAATGTTTCCAGAAATACGAAAGCGGACCCAAATTTTCAAAGGTGCAATTTTATTCGTGCATGAAACCCCGCACCTCAGCCATTATATATATACTCACACACACATATATATATTTTTTTTCACCCAAAAAAAGTTATAGGAACGTTATAGTTCGGTTCAGATTTTACACACATAAAACCATAGAAGTTCAGCAGTTATAGTTAGTATGAAGAAACTGTAATTAGTGCCCTAAGGTAACTATAACTCATGCCCCCACCAAGCACAGTTTTTTCATCAATATCTTTATTGCAAATTTTGCAGTGGTATTATCAATGATGTCATATAAGATATCATGACTGATGTAATCTGTGGGGTAATTTGCAGTCCATGGTGAGGGTGCGAGTTATACTTTCCCTAGGGCATGAGTTATAGTTTCTTGAGACAACAATAACTGCTGAGTTTCTGTGGTACGTATTTGTAAAAGCTATCCCTAACAACAACCTACTATAACGTTTGGTTTTATAATGAATTTCTAAGGCTTCTCTAATTCTATTTCCTAACAATAATTTCCATGTAACCTTTGTTTTATTCAGTGAATTTCTATGTTTTTTTAATGCTATTTTCTAACTATAATATCCATGTAACCATTGTATTTTTCGTTTTTTTTTTTACAGAAAGTAATATTTAATTATCATTGCCCTATTGCCAACTCCCACATGCGGCCAATCTCACACTGCACACTGCCCTTGGCCATGTGCAGTGGGGGGTTGGCGACAAGGCCTGGCCTATGGCCATGCCTTCTGGCCAACCTCCCCAAAGGCAACCAACCCACAGGCCCCCTCCCCAGGACAATGTTTGCCATGGGAACCCATCCTCTGGGGCCTGGAACTATATTTACAGGAGAGTGGGCACACTGCCTCCCTCCCCAGGCCAGTTTCAGCCCAGAGACTCCATTCTCTGGGGCCTGCTCATATTGCAGAAAGAGGGAGGGGAGTCATGCATCCCCCTTACAAGGACTGATTTTGGCCTCTGGGACCTCATCCCCCAGGGACTGCATGTATTGGAATGGGGGAGTGGAAACACGCAGCTCCTCCTCTCTGGGTTAATATCATCCACAAGGACCCCATACCCTGGGGCCCGACAAATGTCCAAAGTGGGAGAGGGATGTTTCACCACTCCCCAGGAAATTTTCGGCTCTGGGACACCATGACTGGGGCCCGGCCAATGAAGAGTGGTACCCCCCCACCCCCAGAGCTAGGGGATGAGGATATTCCCCTTGCGAGTCCTAAGATGGCTGCCACTGCTTACTGGTTGAAGTGGTGGCAGCCAATCAGATCTCAATATGAGATCTGACTGATCCACAGATACTTCATATCTCTAGATATACAGAAGCTGTTTATTAATTACTCCAAACCTACTGAGCAAATTTACACCAAATTACAAAAGGGCTCTTTTGGACCAAGGTCTAGCTTTCCACCAAACTTGGTGTAATTCGATTCAGCTATAGTGCTGACTAAAATCCCTATGGGAAATTGCATGGGCGGAAAAGCGGGAACCCCCCATTTTTCTCAGCCCTCGCTCAATGAGTAGCCCTGAAACTTTCCAAACGGCAGCTGAAGTGACTTGCAAACTAGTCTTGAAAACTTCGTGAAGATTCATCAAATGGCCCCAAAGTTATTAGCAAAACAATAAATGCTGTTTCCTATGGAAACTAGGTCCTAACAATAACTATGTACTGGTGGGTACCAGTAGGTTATATTTATATATATATATATATATATATATATATATATATATATATATATATATATATATATATATATATATATATATATATATATATATATATATATATATATAATGTCGGTGCCTGTTTTTCGAAGGATTGTGAACACAGGATTGGGTTCATATGTATATATATATATATATATATATATATATATATATATATATAAATATATATATATCCAAACACAAAGTTTGCCTGCAAAGTAGAGGAGCCCACGAGCAAGGTAAGGAATTCAGCTTTTATTCATTGTAGAAAGCATCCTGCGAAATGGATGCAAATACAGCAGCAGCTTCAAAAAGTCAGCCTCACGCGTTTCGTTTTCCAACTTCTTCAGAGGCACTGACTCAAATTCTCCCAGGCAAACATTTTCCAGGCAGCTACACAGCAATTTAACTCCCGCCTCAGTGGGCGTGTCCCAACACATGGCCTCATGGTATATGTAGTGTCCTGTCTTTCTCTAGTGAGTCGCCTGCCTCGGAGTCCTGATATTGTTCAATTAAACCACAGTGGGGTGTGCTTCATCACATCTCGACTTCGCAGCTGTCATCACCTTCCCACAATAGCTCCTTGCTCCCATACCGGTGGCGTTGTAAAGCGTCTCCGTGGTGGGCTGAGACAGCCCCAGGGCTACCTCCGCGGCTCAGGCACGCCGCTCCAATCCAAACACAAAGTTTGCCTGCAAAGTAGAGGAGCCCACGAGCAAGGTAAGGAATTCAGCTGTTATTCATTGCAGAAAGCATCCTGCAAAATGGATGCAAATACAGCAGCAGCTTCAAAAAGTCAGCCTGACGCGTTTCGTTTTTCAACTTCTTCAGAGGCACTGACTCAAATGCTCCCAGGCAAACATTTTCCAGGCAGCTACACAGTAGTTTAACTCCCGCCTCAGTGGGCGTGTCCCAAAACATGGCCTCATGGTATATGTAGTGTCCTGTCTTTCTCTAGTGAGTCGCCTGCCTCGGAGTCCTGATATTGTTCAATTAAACCACAGTGGGGTGTGTTTCATCACATCTCGACTTCGCAGCTGTCATCACCTTCCCACAATAGCTCCTTGTTCCCATACCGGTGGCGTTGTAAAGCGTCTCCCTGGTGGGCTGAGACAGCCCCAGGGCTACCTCCGCGGCTCAGGCACGCCGCTCCAATCCAAACACAAAGTTTGCCTGCAAAGTAGAGGAGCCCACGAGCAAGGTAAGGAATTCAGCATTGTAGAAAGCATCCTGCAAAATGGATGCAAATACAACAGCAGCTTCAAAAAGTCAGCCTGATGCATTTCGTTTTCCAACTTCTTCAGAGGCACTGACTCAAATGCTCCCAGGCAAACATTTTCCAGGCAGCTACACAGTAGTTAAACTCCCGCCTCAGTGGGCGTGTCCCAACACATGGCCTCATGGTATATGTAGTGTCCTGTCTTTCTCTAGTGAGTCGCCTGCCTCGGAGTCCTGATATTGTTCAATTAAACCACAGTGGGGTGTGTTTCATCACATCTCGACTTCGCAGCTGTCATCACCTTCCCACAATAGCTCCTTGCTCCCATACCGGTGGCGTTGTAAAGCGTCTCCGTGGTGGGCTGAGACAGCCCCAGGGCTACCTCCGCGGCTCAGGCACGCCTCTCCAATCCAAGCACAAAGTTTGCCTGCAAAGTAGAGGAGCCCACGAGCAAGGTAAGGAATTCAGCATTGTAGAATGCATCCTACAAAATGGATGCAAATACAACAGCAGCTTCAAAAAGTCAGCCTGATGCATTTCGTTTTCCAACTTCTTCAGAGGCACTGACTCAAATGCTCCCAGGCAAACATTTTCCAGGCAGCTACACAGTAATTTAACTCCCGCCTCAGTGGGCGTGTCCCAACACATGGCCTCATGGTATATGTAGTGTCCTGTCTTTCTCTAGTGAGTCGCCTGCCTCGGAGTCCGGATATTGTTCAATTAAACCACAGTGGGGTGTGCTTCATCACATCTCGACTTCGCAGCTGTCATCACCTTCCCACAATAGCTCCTTGCTCCCATACCGGTGGCGTTGTAAAGCGTCTCCGTGGTGGGCTGAGACAGCCCCAGGGCTACCTCCGCGGCTCAGGCACGCCGCTCCAATCCAAACACAAAGTTTGCATGCAAAGTAGAGGAGCCCACGAGCTGGACAGTATACTTGTGAGGCAGCAAGCTGTTTTTTCGCTGTTTGCATCATCATTAAAAGCGGCAAAATTTCATTTTCCTGTTTGTGGCTCCCTCATTCCAGGCAATCTTTTTGTGATGGATTTAATGTGGCTTGTTGCCTGAGCCACGAGGTGAACCCAGCTGCAGTTTGCAGTCCGAGCTGAAGCGCCAAGCAACGAGTCAGCGTGAGGAGCAGGGAAAAGCCGGTGATGTAATTTATGGGGTGTTTGAACTGTGACACTGACCCCACAACCCACTGGGGATTTTATTTCATTTGCACTGAGAATGAAACAGCCAACTCACTGAAGGAAAACCCTCGCACTACAAGAACCATCAGGCCATGGTGGTGGCCACGCCCACTGAGGCGGTGGTTAGGAAGTACAAACGAGTGCAGGAATGAAGCACTGGTTTCATTCGCAGTAAGTCCTCAACCCTTTGAAGAAGTGCTGCAGAGAGCACGAAACGCGTCAGGGCTGGACAGTATACTTGTGAGGCAGCAAGCTGTTTTTCGCTGTTTGCATCATCATTAAAAGCTGCAACATTTCATTTTCCTGTTTGTGGCTCCCTCATTCCAGGCAATCATTTTGTGATGGATTTAATGTGGCTTCTTGCCTGAGCCACGAGGTGAACCCAGCTGCAGTTTGCAGTCCGAGCTGAAGCACCAAGCGACGAGTCAGCGTGAGGAGCAGGGAAAAGCCGGTGATGTAATTTATGGGGTGTTTGAACTGTGACACTGACCCCACAACCCACTGGCGATTTTATTTCATTTGCACTGAGAATGAAACAGCCAACTCACTGAAGGAAAACCCTCGCACTACAAGAACCATCAGGCCATGGTGTTGGCCACGCCCACTGAGGCGGTGGTTAGGAAGTACAAACGAGTGCAGGAATGAAGGACTGGTTTCATTCGCAGTAAGTCCTCAACCCTTTGAAGAAGTGCTGCAGAGAGCACGAAACGCGTCAGGGCTGGACAGTATACTTGTGAGGCAGCAAGCTGTTTTTTCGCTGTTTGCATCATCATTAAAAGTGGCAAAATGTAATTTTCCTGTTTGTGGCCCCCTCATTCCAGGCAATCTTTTTGTGATGGATATATATATATATATATATATATATATAAATCTTCGAAACCTACCTACACTGCATGGAATCCCTTGGCAGATGTTTGATCAAACAACATGGGTAGCAGGTAACACGTTTCGCAGCGAAACCGGCCTTTTTCACACAAAGCGGGCGCCATTTAAAATTCAATAGCAGACAATCCATTGGCGATGTAACAAGGCTTCGCCCGTTGCTCTTCTGGTCTCGCATTAGGCGAACCCCAAAACTTTTACTTTTTGCGGAAGCCCGATCTGAGTTCATCAGGCTTGATACAAGTTGAAAAGTGGGTTGGATTTCTAGTGTCAGAAAAATGTTGTTAGCTTAAGGCCTCCAAGACCATTGGTACAAGCAGGACCCACCGAGGAAAGAAAAGCTCAAGCGTCTCTACTGGGAATGGGCGGATCAGCAAGAATTTAGTAAACCAAACCTGGGGAGGTTAACTGCAGAATTTTATCTTCACAAACAGGATAGACATTAGGAGCACTTTTTAGATATAATCAAGGTCCCTTGGGACAGGATGTTGTATATCCATTTCGGGTTTGGGACACACCCTGTTCATGACATTACAGCTAACTGGCACAGATGCAACCCAATATCTAAGAACTGTCCATGCTGCAGGGCCCGGTAGAAAGCTTCGCCCATGTCATGTTTGCTTGCCAGGCATATTCCATGCCAAGGGCGAAGTGGCTCAAACCGGTTTGCCAAAATTTGGGCTCACAGGACAATCGCGCTCCCCTGCACATTCTTAGATCAGACCCTGGACCACTTTTTGCTGGCAGTGTGGCTACGTTTTTAAGCCACGCATGCTCCACGAAAGGATGAAGATGAAAGATCTTGACTGAAAAGCGGTAGTCGCTAGTAGCATGAGGGTTGCATACAGTTGATGGAGGACTCTTAAGAAGGCAAAGTATGTTGTATTTATATATCTTTGCACGTGCACTTTATTGTTTTTAGTCTCCCCAAAATGTTCCCTCAAGGGCCGATTTCAAACCGGGCTTAGCTGTTGATGCACTTCAATATATAGCATCTTAGTGCACCCGCCCCCTCTTTTTAGAATGCATTTATGTATGTTTTTATTCTGCCATGTTGTATAATTATGACACTCACAGCTCTATATGCCACACAGCACGCTGCGCTTAGGTTGCTGCAGGATATTTGGCTTGATTGATTGTATATACCTGTCTGAAATATGCCATTGTATCAATTTAACTTTTTATATTTCCTTTTTATTCAAAATGGTGTTTTTACAGCTTTTATGACACGAACTGTCGAAATAAAGTTTATACAACAACATAAAATTCAATATATACACTCCAAGGTGGTGCATGTAATGTATAGACATAAAAGAAAGCTACCAGTGTAGGTGCCCTCCATGTATATATACAAAAATGATTATAGCTTTCCAATATCATATATGGACAAAATATAATTAGAATACCATGAAACATTATGCAAGTGCATTAAGACCAGGGATTCTCTAGTGCACGATTCAGGAAGTGAATACCTCTGATAAAATACCAAAGACCAGTATCAGTTTCTCATGCCTGAACCACAACACATGCAAACAAGCATTGGCATTGCCAATAGGTCTCGCTTGTGGGTCTTTCGTTCTCTGCCAGACAACGCACACCGGATCCCCAGCACTAATCAAGTTATTTCCGTATTCAAGAATCTGAACTATTAATTTCAATATTATGTGCTTTCTCGGTTTTTCCCCCTCGCAATCACCAAGATAATTAGACATTTTGCACTTTATAATGAAATGATTGCAGCCTCAATCTGTGAGAAATGGGGAATTGACTGTTCTTCATTGTACTGTGGAGTGGATGGAAATGTGTGTGTGCGGGAGGGGGGGTAGAGAGAGGGGGTGAAAGAGAGACACGAAGGGAAAGGTGGAGAGAAAGAAGCAGAGGGGGAGATAGGGGGGTAAGAGGAAAGAAAGAAAGAAAGAAAGAAAGAAAGAAGGAAAGAAAGAAAGAAAGAAAGAAAGAAAGAAAGAAAGAAAGAAAGAAAGAAGGAAAGAAAGAAGGAAAGAAAGAGGAAGGAAAGAAGGATGGAAAGAAATAAAAAAGAAAGGAAGAAAGAAAACGAGAGAAAGGAAGAAAGAAAGAATGAAAGAAAAAGAAAAAGAGAAAGGAAGAAAGAAAGAAGAGAAAGAAAGAAATAAAGGGGAAAGAAAGAAAGAAAGAAGACAGAAAGAAAAAAGGAAGGCAGGAAGGAAGAAAGAAAACGAGAGAAAGGAAGAAAGAGAGAATGAAGGAAAAAGAAAAAGAGAAAGGAAGAAAGAAAGTAAGAAGAGAGAAAGGAAGAAAGAAATGAAGGAAGAAACGAACAAAGGAAGGAAGAATGAAAGAAAGAAGGGAAGAATGAAAGAAAGAACAAAAGAAAGAAAGCAAGGAAGGAAGAAAGAACGAAAGAAAGAAAGGAAGGAAGAAAGAAAGGGGAGGGAGGGGAAAAAAGCAAGCGAGAGGAAGGAGAGATAGGTGGAGTAAGAGAAACATAAAGGGGCGTGGGGAGGGGTGCTTTGGCTTTCTCCATTGCTCTGGGAAGTGCATGTAAATCTGTATGACAGAGAAAGAGGCAGAAAGGATTAAACATAAAGGTGGGAGATAGAGGACAGGAGAGAACAAGAACGAAAGACAGGCCAAAGCAGGGTGAAGGATTCGAGCATGAAAAACAAGGCAGCGCTGGGAGGGGGGCTGGGCACGAAGGAAGGAGAAATGTGAGTCACGGCGGCCGTGAAGTGTGAAGCAGATCCCTTTGAAGCTCTCGGAGGCAGGAGCAAATGGTAAGGGGAGCTAAAAACAAGAGCGGCCGGAAAGCGGCCAGGAAACTAAGTACGGCCGGCCACATAATTAGGGGAGGAGAAGTGTGGCAGGCAGATGTGCGGCCTGGTGAGGGGGCGGGAATGCGAGCCTGGTGGGGGCAGGCGGATTACGGAGATGCTCGTGCTTGTGTGGTCACGTGACCCGCTTTGTGGCCACGTGACCTCACATGCACTGTGAAGAAACGCCAGTGGTTTCACTAGCCGATCGAGCACTTGAATTCGATCCTATCCATTCCTGCGGCAAAGCCCATACACAAGGGTGAACTTTAAACACACAGAAAATTCATTTTTGCAAAACAGGGCAAGATTTCTTTTAATAGCACTGAAATAGCAGTCCTTTTTATGAAGCACCAATCCCCTATAAAACCATAGAGGCAGGAGGAAAAAATATAAAATTGTGTAGAGTTGCTTAGCAAACTTCACACAGTTCACAAAGATGACAGTGTTCATTCCTCAGGATGCGAGTCCCCACACAATCACTTCCGATATGCTTGCTTCTTTCTCATTACGCATGTCTAATTCCCACAGAGTAGAACCATTCGTGCTTCCAATATGAAATTCCTCTCAATTCCTCTCAAGTGATAAACACCTAGACCCAAATAGTAGTCTGAATGGTGGTGTGTGATGACTCTCCATGCAGTTCTACACCACACAGTCAGCCCTCCATTCATTACGATCTTCCAACCAACAGTGCTTTGAAAGCTTAAAAAATGTCTTGGATTCCGTTCTAGCAGTTTAAATGCTGCACCTCTCTCCTAAATGCCACGATTTCTGCAACAATTTCTTACCTGCAGATTCTGGCGTCCTTCAACACCCCCACTTCATTTTGGCTTATGGGGCTCTGCAGCGTGTATACTGGTACAAGGCACTATTGTTTGCTAATGGCCACGGTACACCTGAAAGAGGGGAGTGTCAGTTTCCGGCATCAGCCCACTCAAAAACACATTGCTTCAAAACCTGCTCCGGATAATAAAACAGGACCTGCATAGCATGGAATCCCTTGGCAGATGTTTAATCAGAAAACATGGGTTACAGGTAACACGTTTCAGCCGCAAAACCGGCCTTTTTTTCACACAAAATGGGCACCATTTAAAATTCAATATATACACTCAAAGGTGGTTCACGTGATGTATATACATAAAAGAATGCTACCAGTGTAGCTGCCCCCTGTGTTTATATACAGAAATGATTATAGCTTTCCAATATCATTCTTGTATAAAATAAAAAATAAAAGTAGAATAACATAAAACATTATGCAAGTTCATTAAGACCAGTGACTCGCTAGTGCATGATTCAGGAAGTGAGGACCTCCAGTATAATACCAAAGGCCAGTGTCGGATCCTCATGCCAGGACCACAACATGTACAAAATCTGCAATGATGAACTTGAAACTAAGTATGGGCGAAATTTGCAAATTCGCTCGAAAGCGAATTCGCGGTACGCGAAATCCGCGAATTTGTGCAAACTTGCAGATTTTTTTATTTTGCCGTGTTCGCGGGGTTTTTCTTCAGCGCGGCTACTGCGAACTTACCCATGCGGTTGTTTTTAGGCGCGACCATCTTGTTCGCGAGAGGAAAACAACTCTGCAAGCTCAGAATCAAGGTAAGTCAACGCAGCGCGCGCGAGATTGTATTTTTGAAGCGCAAACAAGCAAAAAAAAATCGCAAACTTGCAAATTGCGGATTGTTTGGCAATTTCGCACGATTCGCGGAATGCAAAATTGCCAAAAATCCGCAAATTTTGCGAGCGGAACGAATTTTCAGCCCATGCTTACTTTAAACACGCAGAAAATTCATTTTTGAAAAACATGGCATGATTTTTTTCAATAGCTCTGAAATGGCAGTCCCTCATAAAAGCATACATTCATGACGTAACGATCCTCTATCAAACCATAGAGAAAGGAGGAAAAAATATAAAATTGTGTAGAGTCGCATAGATAATTTCTCAAATATCACAGAGTGCATTCCACAGGATGCCAGACCCCACATTGCCACTTCAGATATGCTTGCTTGTTTCTCATTAGGCATGTCTAATTCCCACACCGTAGAACAGTTTGTGCTCCAAATATGAAATTCCTTTCAAGTGATAAATACTTAGATTCTTCTATGCACAAACCAGTTAGTAATCCGAACCGTGCTGTGTGATGACTCTCCATGCAGTCCCCCACCACACAGTCAGTCGTCCCTTCATTCCAACCAACAGTTTTTGAAAGCTGAAAAAATGCCTCGGGTTCCGTTCTAACAGATTAAATGCTGCACCCCTCTCCTAATTGCCATAATTTATCCAACAGTTTCTCACCTGCAGACTCAGGTGCCCTTCGGCACTCCGACAGCAGGTCCCTTTTCGGCTTAGAGGGCTCTGCAGAATGTATACTGGTACTAGACTCAATTGTTTGCTAATGACCACAGTGCACCTGAACGAGTGGGTGTAGGTTTCGGGCATATATATGTTCACTGAAAGAAACAAAGGTTACAGGGATGTTATAGTTAAACTCAGATTACAATCATAAAAACCAGTGAAATTCAGCAGCTATAGTTATGTGAGCAAACTATAACTTACACCCCCATAATGCACTGCTTATGACCTCACATATTACATCACTCATGACATTACTTATGAAACTCAAATGACATCACTGATGACATCATTCACACAACCACACAGCCACTCACACACCTATAAAATCACTCACATACCCACTCACACAAAAAGACAACCACTCACACACCCACTCACATGCCCATACAATTATTCACCCACCCAATCACCGACTCAGAAAAAACACTCACAAAACCCACTCACAGACCCATGCAGCGACTCACATACTCACTGACAGACCTGTACTGCCACCCACACACCCAGTGACAGATCCATACAACCATTCACACACCCACTCACACAACCATACAGCTACTCAGACCACACTCACACACTAATTCAGACAGTCACAAAGCCACTCAGATGTTAGAAACAGTATCACTCATTAGTAGTACAGAAAGAAGTGTGATTTAACTTATTCTGTAGCTTAGTATATATGTTTATATCTTTAAGTTTGAGACATGTTTATAAAACTGGATGTCATCAGTGATGTGATGTCATGAGCGATGTCACTGACCATGTCATGAGTGATGTCATGTTTGACCTCATAAGCAGTACATTGCAGGGGGTGTATGTTGTAGTTAGCCCAGGTAACTAGAACTGCTGTACTTCTCTTCACTGGTTTTGTACAAGTGAAATCTGAGCCTAACTATACCATCCCTCTAACGTTTTTTTCCCCAGTGAATATATATATATATGTGTGTGTGTGGGTGTGGATGTGTGGTGGGTGTGTGTGTGCCTATGTGTGTATGTATATGTATACATATATATATATATATATATATATATATATATATATATATATATATTACCTACTGGCGGTCGCCAGTAGGTATATATAGTTAGGATTTTTTCTCTATGGGATTTTTGAAAATTCTATGTCTAATAACTTTGGCGTTTGTGGACGGAATTGGCTGAAATTTTCAGGAAAATGGCACATTTTGTTTCTGAGCAGCCCCTGAAAATTGGGGGGGGGTTCGTCCAGGGGGGGGTCAAGAAAAAAGGGGGGTCCCAAAACGTGTTTTTAACATTGAGTTTTCCATAGGGCGGTTGGCCTCACTTTTAGCCCGAACGGCTGAATGGATTTGCACGAAACTTGGCAAAATTGTAGGGACTGGTAGCCCGATGTGCCTTTTGTAGGTCTCAATATATGTGCTCCAGTGGATTTTGAGAAATTAACGTTTAAAAAAAGATATATATCTGTAACAGCGGACCGGGCAGCGCTCCAGTTCGCGTACTTTTCGCGCAACGGAGCTTTGTGAAGCGAAGCTGATTGGTTCTCCGGCGTCTGTAAACATTCCAAACAGTCCGTAGCGGCCGCCATCTTGTCTCTCGGTAGGATCGAGAGACAAGAGGAGGCCAAAGCGAAGGGGCAAATGACCATAAGGGGGCATAGTAGATCCTTCCTGACCTCTTAGGTTTGATGTACCATTTTGCCAAGTTTGGTGTAATTCCGTTCAGCCATTCAGGCTGTAGACGTATGTAAATGTCCTATGGAAAATTGCATGGGGAAAACACATTTGAAAGTGTTGAAATTTAGAACCAATTAAAATGTTACTTTGGTTTTGTATTTGTGTGTGATGAAAGTTAATTGGTTATGTATATATCTCAAATGAGAGGAAACCACAGCCATTTTGTGATACTACTGTCTGAGGTACATTTGTGAGGAATATTTGGTGGTGAATTTCTGGTGTTTGATTTACACAGTACTAACACTTCTCCTACTTTTAAAAAGGTGAGTTGTTAATTTGTAAGGGGAACTATGTTGTACACTTGAAGATAATTTGAAAAATGTTTTCTGTTATTTATTTGCAGTCCTTCTGTTATACTAAATACTTGATAAAGTTAGTTTTATATTATGTATTACTAAAAACGATAAATGAAAGTGATTATTTTTTTCTGCAATTTACAGCAAGCAATTTCAAAATAAAATGGCTCACAATGAAGAGACTGTGGCAATTTCTTTTGAATTGTCCACTACATTGATTGAAATTGAGAGCACCAATAATGAAATATTGTCACAAGGAGGAGATGACTTGAATGATTCCACTACATTGATTGAAATTGACAGCACCAATAATGAAATATTGTCACAAGGAGGAGATGACTTGAATGATTCCACTACATTGATTGAAATTGAGAGCACCAATAATGAAATATTGTCACGAGGAGATGACTTGAATGATTCCACTACATTGATTGAAATTGACAGCACCAATAATGAAATATTGTCACAAGGAGGAGATGACTTGAATGATTCCACTACATTGATTGAAATTGACAGCACCAATAATGAAATATTGTCACAAGGAGGAGATGACTTGAATGATTTTTTTGATCAATCTGTTGATGGCGAATTTATCGAATGTTTGGAGACCATAGAGTTACAAGAATCATCATTGCAGACTTTTAATGAGGAGATTCCAGATGAGATGATTGAAGAGGAAATTGCTGATGACGACATGTTACTAGTTCTTTCAAATTTAGAAAATTCTGAAGAATAAATTTATATTTAGAAATCAAAAATTGTTTGAGACATTATTCATTTTTATTTTTAATTTATGAGGTTGTAGCGAAGTGATTGTAGTATAAAATGAGACTTATAGTATAGAGTGCAAAATTTTTATGTTACATGGTAAGTTTACTCATATTTACTTCCCTTCTCCCACTATATTATCTCCAATGTGTATTTGACATCTCTTCTTCATCTCCGGCCTCCTTTCTCTCACTGTGTGTCTCTGATGCATCTTATCGCTGCTATTTTGTGTAATTACAGAAGAGAGTAAAATAAAATGGTTCGGAACGTGAAAAGGGGGCAAAGTAGAGTACCCCTCACCCCCTAGGCCTTCTCAGGCGGTCCCAAAAGGATCAGTTTCTGCTTTCCTGAGAGATTATGGTATGAGTTCCATATACCACAATAATTTGCATTACAACATGTAAGATATATATCTCCTATTACCAACTTTTGGAGATATTCGCGCTAAGCGCGAATATCTCCAAAAAGTAACACCTGCCCTGAGCAGTTCTTAGCCATGTTATCCAATGGGAGGTGGATAACATGGCTAAGAGCATTAGCTCGGTAATGCATGAATATCGCTGACTTTTTAGCGATATTCATGCATTGCGGCCGTTTTTTATCGCATTTGCGATAAACCTTGATAATAGCAAGGTTTATCTTCGATAATTTCTGACGATGCTTAGCGGTAAAAAATTCGTTGGTAAGCATCGTTAGCGATAAATATCGCTTAACTTTGGTAATATGCACCAACGTCTGTTAACGTTCGATTCGAAGGAAATGAGGAAGTGTTGAAAAACATTGTTTGCGCCATCTTGCCTTTTTTGAAATGCCACACTTTTGTCGTGCACGGCAGCCATTTTAGATGCCTTGACCAGACCCACTCTCTGCATGCTGTCGATTCGTAGCATGGCTCCCCACCCTCGCAAGCATCTTCCCCAGGCACTGGTCACCCCCGCTCTCTGTCTTATGCATGGGCAATAAACCTCCCCCCATCTGCGCTGCTCTTCCCTGAGAATCACACTCTGTGCCCGCCCGACACCTCCCTTTCGCCCTATTCACTACCGCACCCTCTGACACTCCTCTTCCTCTGTGTCCGATTGTCCAGGCTATCAGCTAGCCCTGCAGATGTAGTTTATGGCTCCAGCTGTAAAGAATCACCCCTCTTCAAAGGAGTTATAGTAGATCAAGGCCCACACCCGATGAGATCCGTCACACCACACGTGTTCCTACTATCTGAAAACCATCCTGTATTGTGATTGGGGAGGGGACCGAGCCTGAAGCGGAAGATTCCAGGAATGACTCTTTGTACATCAAAGTTTTTACAATTATGTGTCACATTAAAAATATATAGCACTCCAACAAAGTAGTAGGAATATAAAACTTTAATAACATATAAATATATACAACAAAACAAAAACAGTAAAAACATTTAAACAACGAAGAGACCGTGGCAATTTCTTTTGAATTCCTGATGAGGACATGTTACTAGTTCTTTCAAATTATGAAAATTCAGAAGATGTTGCCTGGGGGTGGGTCGTCAGTAGCAGTCTGTTGTGCGAATAGTTCCAAGGCAGCAGAACGCGCTGAAATCTAGATGGCACGAAAGTGATGTCTAGTAAGTTGCCGCCCAGCAAATAACGGCGTGGGGCGCCGCGGGGGTGAGTGAGTCCAGTAGGCACCACAGCTATTCTTACCGGCATTGCAGAATTACTGCTGGGGACAATGCCTGTGCTGTAGCAGGGTCACAGCAGAAACAAAAAGGATTCTGTTGAAGATGTTGTTGGTTTTCAATTTGAAAACAGTTCTGGTGTCAACTGCTATGGTAATGTAGTGGTTAATGTTTTGTTTTCTCTAGAAAATGTAAAAGAGGGGGAGGCAGTCCAAAGTTCCGTTAAAAGGGCAAAGGAAAGGATCGGTGGTTTGAACTATCACTCAAAAAGGGGAGGGGGTGCAACAATTTTTCCTACCGGGTCACACTGTGCTTTCACCGGAACTGAGGTCTGCAGGATTCTAGTAATTCAAAGTGAGGCTGGCGCCAGCATGGGAGCGCCGACGTCCCGCGGATACAGTTTCGTCACTCCACGGGCGATCATGGCAGTCATTCCCCATCGGGGGTCGGAGACTCCCGCGGCTCCTCTAGAATCTTCAAGGTTGTGGAGGACTACGGTGGTGGAGTCAACCAGTGACCGGGCCATTTCTTCATGCTGGGCCCGCTCTTGCCAGGTCGATCGCCATTTTGAGAGTTCGGCAGCTACCGGCGATCGCGGGGTCACATGAGCGGACGGGCTCCACCCTGCCGGGCGAGACGTTGCAGCACGCCACAGTGGACGAACCCCTTTCGGGGCGCCTGGAGCGCTGAGGGTGCAGCTGGGAAGCCTTCACCTGAGGAGGCGGGAGAGGCCTGTTCGCACCGTCTCTCCCTCCCAGTGCACCCCACGGCGCCCCGCTTGACATTTGTTATGGCCGATGGCGATGAGGACGGGGGGGGGGGGGGTCGGAGGCATGTGCAAGACATCCCCCCCAGTGTTGTCAAAGCCATTTTTGAAGAAAGAAGTGGTGCCTGGCGTGTTGCCGCTGCTATTACGAAGGAGAAAAGAAAAAATGTCCCGTCCGTCTTTGGGCCGGGCTTCCGGTGGATGTCGGCCGGACGCCCCTGGCTCTGGCCCCATGAACGGGTTCCTTGGTTTATCGGCTGCAGCCGGATCCCGTCGGCCTCGGCCCCCCGACCGTTGGTGGCCGGACCGGAAGAGCATGTGGCGGGACTACCTGAAACTCTCAAGGGCCACCGCGGCCGGACTGGGAGAGAGAGGGGAGGGTCGAGGAGACATTCCCCCCCCTGCAACTCTTCAGCGTTGTAAAGGCAATCCCCTTTCCGGGTCCCGCTGGCCTCAGCCTCTCCTCCGGCTACACCCGACGTTAGGATCTCCTGGCCGAGGCGTGGCAGCAGGACCCGCCTTATATGGGCTGCTCCCGGCTGGGCGTAGCCGCAACCCTGCCCCACCTTGGAAGTTTCCAGAGTGGGGGCGGATGTTCTACTGACTTGCATTTTCCCTAGTCTATCGATTTTTTTGCCGTGGCAGGCGGTGGGACAGCGAGGGGTGATTTGGTTTCTCTTACTGTTTTTCTGGTCTCTCACCACTGGCATATTTCTAACGTTTTCTTGTTTCTAGGACATTAATAGGTTTTATCATTACGTTATGTTATCGTTTCTTTGTTCGTTGTTTAATAAAAGTTCATGTTCATCAGTGGCCTACTGATTTTCGTTTTCCTATTCTTTTCTTTCCAGGTTGTTTCATGCTAAAGTTTCTGTTAACAGGATACAGTGATCACTTCGTTATTATTGCATATGTCCTTTTCACTAGGGGTGCTCTCTGGTCGGGCCAGATGACGTATCTCTAGTAAATGGTCCGGGTGAAACAGGTGCATCAATCAGTGGGGAGTAGATAGGCATGACAGATTACAACGGGGGAGAAAGGTCCGCATTACGTACCCTTTCACTATTTGCAAAGATTTTCCTACGTATATTTGCAAACAGGGAATACCTCCAAAAAGAACCAATTCCCAAACAGTCAATGTTTGGGGAAACAATCAATCAATGAGGAACGAAATAGGCACGACGTGTTAAAGGTTTGCGTTACCTACCCTTCACTATCTGCAAAGGGAGAGAGAATATTCCTATTCTTCCTCGTTTGCAGGCAGAGAAGATTCTTAAGAGAACCAACTTCGAACAATTCAATGCTCGATTCAAACAATCAACAAGGGGTACTGTGAACACAAATGAACGCCGCTTATGTACATACACATTGGTATTATCAACAGGTTGTTCCTAATGTTTCTATTTTAGGGAGGTCAAAAAGAGATCCCATTAGTGGCCTACTGATTTTGCTCGATTCCTTTTGTTTTTTTACACGATTTTTCGCTATCTGCAAAGACTAAACAGAGTATTGCGACTCTGTGCTTGTTTGTAAATAGAGAATGAACCAAAGAGAACAATCAATCAAATGGAGAGAGAAGCAGGCACGACGGATTACAACGGGGGCAAAGGCCTACGTTAACTACCCTTCACTATCTGCAAAGAGAGAGTACTCCTAATAGAAATGAGGGGTGGGGGGCAGCATTCAAAGCAGATCAGTGTGCATAAACACGAAAATGTTTTTACTTACCACGTACTTGACATTCGACAGCTTATGATATTTGCTATTAAAAAACCATTGAAATTCACTGAAAAAACCATAGGTTATAGACCATATATAGTTAGGAATTAGCATTTACAAAACCTTGAAAATTCACTGAAAAAACCATAGGTTATAGACCATATATAGTTAGGAATTAGCATTTAAAAAACCTTATTTTACTCACAAAAAACCATTGAAATTCCATATATAGTTAGTTGCACTAACTATATATCGCGCACCCGCAATCCACTGCTGATCATGTCACATATTACATCATTCATGACATGGTCAGTGACATCACTGATGACATCACTGATGACATCTCAAATGACATCACTGATGACATCACTGATGACATCTCATTTGACATCATTCTTGTGCTAATACGATAAACCTCTTCAGACTCTAATATAACCTTAGATACACTCAGTGTATACAGACACTCACACACTGCCACTCATCCATGGAGTTACTCACACACCCAGTCAGTCATGCAAAGAAACAATCTCACCTCCATTTCTTCAACTATACAGTTATACACACCTTACTTATTGAAACATATACTAACACATATTTACTCTCTTATACAATCCCTGATACAAGTTCACAATGATCGATACAACCACTCACTCATTCAGTGGCTCTCATGCACAGTTATTTATATATGCCAACTCTCACATGTACTGTGTTTTACATATGTACTTACTATGACATGTAGCATTGAGATATCCATTCACTCATCAATACACTCATGCACACAGTCAACTGCCCATGTAGCTGTTTCCACATGCACTCTTGAACTCATACACCTAGTGAATAAACTGCTCACACATCTATGCACAGAGTCACACACCTTCCAGCCACCCCCACACAAACTCAATCTCCCATAGAAATACTTGGGCAACCAATTAATAACACATATAGCCTCTCGTATAGCTAATGATCAACACATGCAGCAGTTTACATCACAACAGACATAATGATGCACAAATTAAGACAGTTTAGTCACTAACCCATGCATTCAGTGAGACACATTTAATCACTCACTCATACAGTCAGTCACGCACCTACTAAATCCTTCATCCAGACACTTATACATCCACTCATTCTTCAATATGTAAGACATATTTTAACTTTACAGAAACATACAGTCACTGGATGTTGTCATCAGTGATGTCATCAGTGATGTCATTTGAGATGTCATCAGTGATGTCATCAGTGATGTCACTGACCATGTCATGAATGATGTAATATGTGACATGATCAGCAGTGGATTGCGGGTGCGCGATATATAGTTAGTGCAACTAACTATATATGGAATTTCAATGGTTTTGTGTGAGTAAAATAAGGTTTTTTAAATGCTAATTCCTAACTATATATGGTCTATAACCTATGGTTTTTTCAGTGAATTTTCAAGGTTTTGTAAATGCTAATTCCTAACTATATATGGTCTATAACCTATGGTTTTTTCAGTGAATATATATATATATATATATATATTAGAATATAGGATTATCCCACACAAGCAGACAATCATCCGGCACTCCAAGGTAGGTTTAAAAGTCCTTAGTTTTTATTTCATAAATGACAAGCTACATCAACGCGTTTCGGGAGTCAAGTCCCCTTGTTCACGATGATATATATATTACCTACTGGCGGTCACCAGTAGGTAGTTATAGTTAAGACCTAGTTTCCATAGGAAAGTCATTTTCTGACTTGGCTATTACTTTGGCGTCGTTTGACCAATCTGCAGGACATTTTGCCAAAAAAGTGTCATGGTGGGTACTATTGATTGATAATGTTTGGGGGTGATCCGTGCATTGGGGACTGAAAATTTAGGTCATAAAATAAGGTTGCATTTGTAATGTTAATTCTCATAGGAACCTTTAGCCACCTCTACAGCCCGAACTACTGACCGGACTTACACAAATTTGGCAGGGATGTAGATATCGGTTCAAGGAAGTGCCTTGTGCTTATTTTGTGTAAATCCATTCAGTAGTTTTGAAAATGTAAATGCACACTCATTTAGTGCATGAGTAGAGCCTGAGTGTTTCATTAGTGCACTTGTATGCCTCAGTATTTCAAAGACTGCATGGGTTGTAAGTGGGTGTTTAGATGGCTGCATAGGTTCTGCGCAAATGTTATAATGCTTTCTTAGTTACAGCCTTGTAAATGTAGTGTTAAATTTTAAAGCTGAAGGAGAGATGCAGTGAAACAGAAAGAACAAGTTGAGAGAGTATTTAATAGGTAGGGCCATAGCTTGGAAGAGGAAGCTTTTCATTTTGATTCTAAATAGAATGATGACTTTTGCCAAAATAGTGTTGTGCATGAGGAGACACAACTGGAAGAAAGGATTAGTGAATAGAAGTAGCTGTTTTACAGTTTCTAGTGGACACTGGATACCTACTTCTTGTACAGAGGCTTTCTTTATTGAATAAAGCTATCTCCAGCATAACAAATTAGGTCATGCTATTTATTAAAGAGGATGATATTATGAAATGAAGAATAGTAGTCCCATAGCAAAAGAGGTGATGGTACTTAAAAATGTAGAAGAAGTTATTGCAGAAGAGGTACAAGGAAAGCGTAGTCAGGGTACTATATACAAATAGAATTGTAGCAGTGTTGATAGTATTAGACAGCAATCCATTGATCTATTAAGAAAATTCTTACGTTTTCTTTCTAATGTGAAGTTCAAAACACAAAATAAGTTATGTCAGTCAAAAATGTGAAGTTTAGGTAGCAAGATTTATAATGTGAAGACTTCTGCTTTATGTTTTTCAAGAAATAAATAGAGCACTTTTGCATGGTAGTGTGGCAGACGTAGAAAAGGTTTGTGGAGATGTGCAGTTTCATTTCTTTAGTCCTGAGCAGGATTCTAGGAGAAATTAAGAGTTATTAAGAGAAGGAGTTGCAGAACAGCACACATATATTACAGTTGATATTTTAAAAAAGAGATTACATAATTTAACACAGTGTTGTGGAAAAAAATCAGAGTATGTTTGTATATGTTGTTGATGCACATACAAGGAGATTTAAACACAGACTGTTGATTTATATTTAAATAGTAAAAAAGTAAATTATAATAACTGGCAAAAGCTACCTGTGTATTTATTTGTAGAGGGTCAGTTTGACTTCTCTATACGGCAAGTTGTATGTAACTAGTGTTACAATAAAGGGCTCAGAACGCGGCTGTTCGCATTCTCTTTGCTCTCCCTAAGCACTGTCACACTTCCATTCTTTTGCGCCATCTTCACTGGCTGGCAATTGGAAAGAGAATCCAGTTCAAAGCTCTCTGTACCACTCATAAGCTTCTACGCGGTCAGGGTCCTCAGATACTGCAGGGGCTTTACACATCATATGTTCCAGTGGGAGCATTGCCCTCCGCTGACCTGCATATGGCATGCACCCCCCGGGTATGTAGGCGTAGAGCTGGGGTGCGCTCCTTTAGGGCTTTGGCCTCAGCTCTATGGAACTTCATTCCACTTGCCGCTCGTAGCACACAAGATAAATGGGCATTTAGAAAACAGATTAAAACCTGGCTCTTCTCGTCCATCTAGCCTCCACTTCCTCTGGCCTTTCGTCCGCTAGTGCTGGCACACCCAAAACTGGGAAAGCCATGCGCTATATAAATATGTCTAACATAACATAACACAAATTGGATGATACTAGAATGAACAACACATAGATATTAAATACCAATTTTGTAAGATAACAAAAGGCCTGTTAATATAGAAAAACTATGAAGAGCCAAAGAAATGTAAAAAACATCAATATTATTCTGTCCAGCATTGCGAAGGGCCTATATGGACTGCTCTCCAGCACTCACTACAAGTCCAAAATCCATTCAGTATGATTTCATTGGGGAAAACTGTGGAGCCAAATCTTGAAGATGAGATTGGACTTTTGAATGGACTTTCTGCCTTAATGTTGTTATGCTACAATTGAAGTCGAGGGTCCTTCAGCTTTGTGTTGCCTTCTTGCTGCTCACTATGAACTCCTCTTATGAAATGTGAAAAAATATAAAAGGGGGAAAAATACCATGTATGATTTTTGGCAGCATTATGAATAGCTGTAACACACTGCTCACCAGCAGTTATAACAATAGTATAGTCCATGTAATATGTGGCCATTCTTGAAAACTCAGGAGCCATATCTGTTGCCGTAGTCTGCACCTCTGAAGGGACTTTATTTCCAGGAATTGTTGTAGTTGGTGCCACTGATGTAGATTGTCATCCAGCTCCCCTCTATTTGATTGCCAATTAGAGATATTTTCTATGTTAGGTTTTAAGATGACATACCACGGACGTCATCCCACATGAATATTTTGTATTCGTCTCTCTAGAGTGGATCTTTTCACAGTGTGTGCATTGTATTAGCTTTGGAACAGTTTTTTGATCCTGTTGAATTTGGGTAAGAATGGATAGTTTTGTGGGTGTTTTGTAGTTATATTCTATTAGTGAGTTCAGATGCTGAAAGTTATTTTCTTACATTGTTGTATTATCTACTCACACACATCTGTGTGGACACAATCTGTTTGGAAATATTGCATTGCTCCACATGTTCAGAGGTTGGACACCATACTTACATTGCTGGTGACTCGCAAGTGCACAGGCCTGCCAGCAACAATCCCAAACACAGTGTTTGGCTCACAGAGGTCGAGCAGGCAAAAGGGACCCACCCCCATTGTACAGGCGACACTCAGTCCCTCCCTGAGTAGGGACAATGCTCATTGTGGCACACCATTCGTACATCTAATCCACACTCATCACATTTGGACAGTAGTGAAGTTGCAGTGACTTTATTGGCATGTGCGTTTCAGTATTGGCAAGGGCCTCAACATGCAGGGACATGCTTGAGATGCTTACACACAGCATGAGAACACGTTGAGGTGCAAGACATGGCGGAGCAAAAATGTACACATATTGTTACGAATGCAACGGTCTCAGCCCCCCTTGCCTTGCTGGACGAGTCATGTGATGTTTGGCGTCTGCCCATTGCCCCGTGTCAGTGGACCGAGTCACAGCCCGTGAGGTCTGCATAGTGCTGTGCCACCGGACTGCGCTGACTGTCCGCTCTGCTGACAGTGATCCGGTTGGAGGATTCGACAAGGGCACATCCTGTGCTACATTGGCATGTGTGTACTCCCCCCCAACAGTATGTCTGATTTGTGAACATTGCCAAACGACACTGTGCTACTCTGCCCATGGGACTGCCTCACCTTGCACAGGTGTGTGTACAAACGCATAATTCCTCGCACATGCATTCTGAGTCCAGACGAAGGCAGACATGTCCACTGTTTTGGTGGAATATGTAAGCATTCCCCAAGATGCCACAAGGTGTTCGGACCTGTGCTATGGGTGACAATCCGATGTGTCTGCAGGAGCATAGTTACTCGTCCATGAATACGAGCGAAGCTTCATGGGCAATGTATTCCAATAGTATGTCGTTGTCTGGTTCAAGGAACACCAGGGTGACCCAATCCATTGACTGGTCCGGACAGATGTGCTCATTCCACGCCGTTTCCCCAATCCACAGCACAGCCCGATAGGGTAGCTCTCGATGTGGTCACTGCATCACGAGGAGTTGTGCAATCTCCCATGCACAACTGCCGGCACATACGCCAAAGATCAGTGCATCCCATGCTCGGGTATCCCGGTGGCACTCCTGTTTGTGTGCCAACAGGGGGCGCACTTACAGGTCGTAATCCAAGTCAGCTACGGTTGCGTTGGATAGGCAGACCTCCATGGGACACTCGAATTTGCATGATCGACAGTGGAACCAGGGCTGGACGCAGGTGACGTACGCAAGACGGAAACTCAGACGGTAACTGATTCGCAACACTGCCATTGCCAGGGATCCCAACATATGCAGCATTTGTGCACGGTACAGTTCCATGTGACACGGGTTGTGCATGAGCCTGGGAATGCCTGCCATTGCGTTTGTTGGTCTTTTAGCATCGGCACTCCTTGGACCGGCGGCAGTTCTGTGGACGATATGCCACAGCTCTGGGCAATGAGTCGTATGTGTGTGCATCGCTTGGACGTTTGGATAGTTTTTGACCAGTGTGTCAAGGCCACACTGTGTGTGTGGGGTGTGGGCATGTTGGTTTTTCATTAGTGCTGTTCGTGGTGTGGGAGTCGTCAGAGGCTGGTTTGCTATCACAGACATGGTGTGTGCCAGCAGCATTCAGGACCAAGGTTGAGGGTTCGGTTGGCCTTCCGCCTTGTGTATGGACAATGGAGCTTTCATTCCTATTTTTAGTCTGACTACTGCTTGCATTTCTGAGATGTGATGTGGCCTTCGCACTGTATTTGATGCCAGGCCTGTGATTTGGGGTGCACGAATTTCGGGACACACGCACTGAGTTCTGCTCCCTGAGCCCCATAGGGGTGGCAATCCCTGTCAGACACTTGATCCCATCAGGCAAATTACAGAGGGGCTGGTAGGGAAGAGCATCAATACCTGCTGGAAATTGGTTCTGGCAGGCCAGTATTTTAAAGGGTGTAGGAGCAGTGTGTGGGTAACAATGCCAGCCGGAACCAATGCTCCTGGCAGGCACATTATTATAGGGTTTGGGAAAATGCACCAGTGCCTCCTGGGATGGGGTCCAGCAGGCCAGTATTTGAGGGGTTGGAGAAAACTGTGTCCTACCCCCACCCCCACCCCAGTAAAGCAACAATATCTTGTTGGAACAATTGCTACCAGAAAGCAAATTATTGCGGGTTTGAGGAGAGGGCATCATCGGCTGCCGGGACTGAGTAGTTGTTGAGTGGGTAATGGAGCAGTGTCTCATGCTCCCCAATGCCTGAGAGGGCCACAATGCCTGCTGACTCCAATTGGTTCTGACTGACAGTTTACAATGGGGCTGTGGGTGAATAGCTGTCTGCTGCTGATGGGGTCCCAACAGGTCAGTAGTTTAGATGGTGTGGGACCACTATATCCAATTCCCCCACCCGGTGAGCATCACAATACCAACTGGGACTAACAGGGTGTCCGTCGTGGGATGGGGTCCTGGCAGGTTAATATTTTAGGGGGCGACGGAGCACTGTGTCCAGCTCCTCCAACCTCCATAGGGGTAACAATACCTGCCAGGACACATCTCTCACAGAAGGTTATTTAATATGGGATTTGGAAGGGGGTATCATCCACTGCTGGAGATGGGGCTGATGACAAGCCAGTAGTTGAAGGGGTGGTAGAACACTGTGTCTAGGTCCTCCACCTTTGTGAAAGTCACATTGTCTGCCGAGAAAAAATGGTCCCAGCAAGCATTTACAGTGGGACTTTGGGGTGCAGGAGGAGATGTGGCTAACAGTCAGAACTACAGACTTTGGTCTTGCAGAACCAGGTTCAGGTCCAGGCATCAACTCAACATACTGTGACACCGAGCAAAGCCCCTAAATTCTCTGTGCCTAAAAAACAAAAAGTAAATAAATTAATAAACACAATTCTGACCTTGGTGCTCATGTAAAGTGCTTTCATGCCTTTGGGCTAAGTTTGCACTATATAAAACAGCAAAAACAAATCGGGTCTGCCTTGGTGTCTGCCAGGGATGGTGTCCTAAAAGGGCAGTAGTTGATGTGTCACTCTAATTCTCTTTCTCCTTATTTTCTACCTCTTAGCTCCCTCATTCCACTTCTCCTTCATTATTAACTGTCCTCATGTTACCTTTCTCTCATTCTTCATTTTGTTATTCTTGCATTGCTTTCTTTTGAGTCTTCATATCTCCTTTCTGCAAGTATCTATTCTTCTTATTCTACCAGGTTCTCTCCCACTCATTTTGCAACCTTCATTCTTTCTAACCACCGTCTCTCACACTTGCAGTTTCATCTCATTCTCCCTTTTCCCATACTCAGCCACCTTTCAATCTGCATCTGATCTTTACTCTTTTCTCTCATTTCTCCCAAAGTGATATACATCACATCACACAAGAAAATGAAGATTTCATTATATTTCTTTTACTTTGCAGTTGGAGTTAGTTGAACGTGCAGACTTTGACCCATACATAAGGATCTATAATCTTGTGTCATTTCAAGTGAGTATGGTGTTTTTTTGTCCGGAAACACTATTGAAGGCAGATGTTGAGATTTGTGTCCTTTCTCTTTTCTTTACTTGCTTATTCCTGTGGCTATCAAGCGTTTATTTTAATTCAGCATACAGTAATGAACTGTGTAACAAAATAAGTTCCTATGCTAGGGAGTTAATGAGAAAAAGGTCGCACTTGAGTCATGTATGTGAAAAAAAAACTATAGATCCGTATCTTGTACACAGCAAAATAATGCAAAGTTTACTTTTGTTTTACAGAGAATGCCCCTGAAGAAGGAACCTCTGTTCCGAAATGCATTGGGCTTTCTGTTATTGTTTTTGGTTTATTCTTTGATGGAATTACATTGTCTCATTAACATTATTTAGAACTGTGACTGTATTAATCAGAAAAATAATTTGTATGTATCGTTCTTTTAAAAAAAATCACAAACAATATGTTTTTGAAAAATTCCAAGCATTGTAATTAAATAACTGTGCGAGAAATATAATGAAATCTTCATTTTCATATGTGATGTATATCACTTTGGGCTGTGCACACTTGCGTCCAGCAGGCAGGTTGGCTGTAGGCCTCTATTTGATTTAGTTTGCTGCGAGAGGTACGCACAGTCAGGTGCAGCACACAGATCATTATTAAATTTGGGATCTCAGGAAAAATTTGCAAAAAACAGGTGTGCATAGTCTATACCAAAAAACTCTCTCTATATATATACATTATCTCCTCATGTTTCATCCCTCAGGTTCTCTCACACTTCCCTCAGCTCTTGCCTCTCTTTCCTCACCTGTAATTTCCTTTCTTATCTCACACATCACCTCTCTTCTCTTACCCTCATCTATCTATTATACACAGAAAAACATTAAAGGTTTTCAAATCAAACACAAAAGCGATTCTAATGCAGTGCACACCCTGAACTCATGTATTTGAAGGTGGTATTTGTGATGGGCAAGTAGGAGGTTTGATGGCAAAGTATTTGCCTAGGATCATAAAATTTGGTCAAGCAGAGAAGCCGGGATTGATCTGAGATTTTCTAGTTTCACGCTGTGCAATTCAGCCGCTAAATTTCTCTTTTCGTCGTCAAAGTTTAATGCTTTGGCCTTCATTCTTGCAGGATGAGATTAGAGCATGGGTGAAAAGGCAGAATCATCCAGATAGCAACCAAAATATGTGAACTCGGGCATTCAGTTATTTTAAAGAGCATCTTTTTTGTTAATTTCCACATGTGATAGTGTAGTATGCTGATTGTTGCAGGGGTGGTCCCTGCATGCATAAGACGCCTTGCGCTGCACAGGTATTTGTTGCTGGGGTGAGATCCTGTGTGCATAAGATGCCTTGCGCTGCATGGGTTTTTGTTGCAGGGGTGGGTCCCTGCGTGCATTTGATGCCTTGCGCTGCACTGGGTTTTAAACATTTTCTAACTTACTGGTTGTCCCTTTTGGTCGTTGGGGGCAGGACATTGGGTATTAGTCCCTCTTGTCCTCATTCACGTACACATTGTCCTTTGCTCAGGGTAAGGGCAGGACATTAGGTTTTAGTCCCTTCTGTCCACATTGACTTTACTCCTTACAAGGAGATGTTAAATTTGTACGTTTTCTCATTTTTTCTTCATAAGAGGCGGGGGATGGGTATTATTTTTTCTCCATCTTTCTCTATAGTCTTCTGTTCCTTTCCCTCTAGTGATGCATGTTTCCCACCATCCCTGGGTCTGGGCTCTAGATTAATCTTATTTAGTTATATTCCCCTTGCAATGTTATTTTTCCCTATGTACTGTTGCTGTTTTTTATGTTTATAGTTATATGCTGTTTTTATCTTTTATGCTTTGTTTACGTTACATCATTCTTCTGTTAATTAGGGAAGAGGTATGTAGTATCCTGATGTTATGGATTGCCTCTCCCATGTTTCCCTGTCCCTGGCTGCTCAGCCTGTGTGAGTGTTCTGAATGGAATGGTTGGTGTGTGGGCTATGAGTGAAATGCTTGGGTGACTGAGTCAGGAAAGACAGTTGATGGATGGGGCTGAGCAGCTAGCAGGCTGCTCCCGGTGGGGTTGCTGTGACTTATACCTGGACTTGTTCTACCTGTTTATCTGCTTGCCTGTTACCTGAATAAACCTGCGTTGACCTAATATCTCCAGTGTGGTCCGGGATTACTACAGAGAGCTCATTCAAATACTTGAATTCGGGATGTGGCCCAACAGGACATGTAACGCTCGATGTTGTGTAATTAAAATCCAGGGCACTTGTGGGATGCACATGGTACCGGTATTGCCATCATTGGCTCACCCAACTCTGGTGTACAGGTTCTGGGTGGCTATTTATAACAATAGAATTTAACAAGGACACCACCACACGAGCCATTAACCTCGGCGTGTGAGCCTTGTACACTGTTTTTAGCGAGGATAGGAGACCCCAGAAAAAGTTGTTCTTCTAGGTACTCAGAATCCTTTTTTAATCACTTCATCACATCTAATAGTTCTGGCCCCACACTCGCACTTCACCAAACGTCAGTTGGATGGAGGATCGCCAATAAAGAGCCCCTTTTTAGGGAGCCCGTTGGGTATTGCACCGCCGACCCAACGAGGAGCAGCCCATATGATGAAGCATGACACCTTAAAGGGTGTGTGAGGGCATTAAGATCCAACATATGGATCCCCACCTATATCCTTCCTTGATATAGTGGAACCTAGTCTCTTTTGACTCCCCCTGTACGCACTATAAAGGAACAGCACAATTTCTCTTTTTGTAGATATTGTTTATAACAGGCCATGACTCGGCCTTCTGGAGTTTTAGGTGAAGATGGTGCAAATTCCTTCCAAATGTGGCTCAGTGAGTTATAGCAGTGTTCAGTATACTTGCTCACCCACTCCTTGGCCCCTCTGCAGAGTGTACAGAACAATGGGGATTTGTCTGCCATTTTTATTTGACAGTATTTGCATACGTGAAGAAGGCACTTGAAATATTTATAGGGCGAAAGAAGAATGAAATGAAGTGCTTATAGATGAGAATGCGTGTGGAGTATGGTGAAGTGAATTAAGGAGCTGAAAGGACATAAATGCAGAAGGAGAGAATGAAGAGCGTGGAGAGGAATGAAATGAAGGGTGATAAATGCAGACGGAGGATTCCAGAAAAATGTGGGTGGAATAGTAATGCAAGTTCACATTCACATATAAAAAATAAGTGTTTTAATGGGAAAAATAATGCAATGGACCTATTCATTATTAATAACAATATTAATAGTTTGTAAAATATTGTAAAATACATATCTTCAAATACTTCCATACTTACTCCCTTATATAAATCTGACAAATACACCAATAAGTAAAATAATAAATATAAATACAATATAAATCCTTAAATAAATAATCAAAGCGAGAAAATTGGAAAAATGAAATTGTGTTTTCATTCTTTCATCTCTACCTAACCAACAAATATTTCCTGGAAAGAGGTAGGTCTTTGTGATGCATCTGAGCTTATTTTTGAATACAGTGGTAACCACTCTTTCTTTTCCACTTGCAGCAGTGCAGTTGTTCTGCCAGCACAGGACCTGTAGAGCAGAAGTGCCAGAGCTACACAGGCCTGAAGAATTCACTAGAGGTACGTTTTGTGAATAATGTATTATGTGCTAGGGGAATTGACCTTGATTGGCCCACATGTACCCACCTCTTTAAAAATTAAATTGTGTTTTCATGATTTCACCTTTATCTTTGCAAGAAGTTTTTACAAGAAGTTTTTTCTGTGTAGAGAGAGGTAGGCCCTTGTGCTGCAGCAGTGCTTTTTATTGGCTGTGGTGGTACTCACTAATATTATGCTCAAAGCAGAGCAAGACATTTATATTAACTTTCGTCTTCATACTTGCAATTCAATATTGGGATTGTTCAATTATGTAGAGCTCACACAGTTTCCAACATGTACTTTTTGTCCCTATAGACAAAGATACTCAATATTTCACAAAGCCAAGAGCGCAGATTATTCAACAAAACATAAAGAGTTTGCAGTAGAGGAACTGAGTGGAAAAAACTGCTAATCTGCACGTTTTGCAAACTGACCGTTCCCATAGTAACTGGAAAGACAGCAAGCCGAATTGCAAAGCATCAGGCATCCAAAACACATTTGAAGATTAAATATGAGGGTGAATTGTGCCAAATGTCCCTCCAAAAAACAAATGACCCGTTATATAAGGAAAAATGGCACGAAAACAGATGTTGCTCATGGGTTCACTCATGCTTTGGTGCAGTCTGGCACCAGCTCAAGTCAGGCTGATGCCCCCATTGGGGATTTGTTTTTCATTTGTGCTCCAGCAGCCAAGATGCTGCTGTGATCCATAAAAAGGCATGCATAATACCTACCTGATGCATTTCAGACATGGATCGTATTACAGTATTACTCCATGGTGATGTAAAGGTTTATATCACTTTGGATGAGACTCCAGTGATGCACGAAGATCCAGGAGTTTCACCACTTATCATAATTGGCAATGCAGACAATGGGTGCAGTTGTAGTTACAGCTTTGCTCCAGGGTGTGCTTGACTAGTTTGGTAAGAACTGGTGAAATTTTATGTGCAGGTAAAGCAATTCTGCTACATTACATGAGAAAATTGTGTGATTATCTACACAAGAGAGGGCTGAGTTCAAGGCCTTTCCAGTTAGGGATCCATGCCATTTACTAGACCAGTGATACTCAAAGTACGGCCCGGGAGCCGCGTGAGACCCACTTGATTTTACATGTGGCCCCCCTAGTGAGCAGCAGCACAAGCTGCTTTTTACTTGCTGAGCACAGATACTCATATATATATATATATTGTTGTTAAAATAAACGAGAAAGCATTTATTTGCAGGTTAAATGAAGTTATGAAGTAACTACGTTGGTGTCCTGTACAACTTACCATTAGTTAACCTGCCTGATTCGAAGGAAGAGGGGGGAAAAGGTGGGAGGTTATTGTTAGACATTTTTGAAATGTTGGCAAGAAATAACATTGCATTTGAAAGACAACAAGTAGTGAATATTACGAACATTCCACAATATATGAAAGGATAAATGCGAAAGGAAATGTACGAATTAGAGTGTCAATAGTGGAATAGGAGTTGTTTTTTGTATATTACTGCTATGCTGTGACACACTGTGTTAATGTATAAAAGTGTAAATGCCAATAAAAACATGGGCTCAAATGAAAATATTTTTCCTTTTGAATTTCAATGGCATGAGAGAAAAAAGGATCACAACAGAGTTCTTCACAGGATATTTTTTGCTCTTGAAGAAGTTAATACAAATCTCTCCATGCGGTGACCACTCACAGACTTTCTCCTGAGTGCTGATGTGTCAGGCAGGAAATGCGAAGACCTTAGAACACATATTGATAGTGAAGGTAAAAAAGTACAGTCTACAGCATCTTTGGCTTTTTACAAGAAAACGTAACTGCTGTAGTGGACATAATAAAAAGCTAGAATCAGAAAACACATCTACACGTGTACAACCTATTTGGTGTAGAAGTTAAACTTCTGCTTGAGAAAAAGTTGCTGGATACTTTCAGAGACTTTGGTACAGCAACATGCACAGTGCTGGAGTGTTTGAAACTTGGGAGGGAAAGAAGTTCCAAATATTGTATGCGACAATGCCAGATAATTGGCAAGCTATGTTGGGCCGCAATATCCCCTTGAGAAAGTAATTGTATGTCAAGCAAGCATCCTTATGGTACTCAGCAAAAGTTCTTGACCCTTTTCGTAAAGCAGAACTTTCTTCAAATTTTGAATAATACCAGATAATTTTTTTATTGTATGATAACTGTGATTGGATACAAAGGCAGTACAGTGTATATGTTTGGGAGCCAGACCCATAAAAATAGCCAGCTCCAGACATGTGATTATTGTATTATTTAGTGAAGTGATTCTTTCATTGATTTAAGCATGATTAATTTTAATGGTAAAGGTGAGCTCTTTTGCAAACCAAATACCTATGTATTTTATTTTTTTAAGGCTCCAGTTGAACCTGGTATCGTCAAACAAAAACTCTAAATACAGACTAACATTTTGTCAACTTTTATTTGGCAAGACTTCTGCTTTATCAGAATTTGGTTTACAGCCAGAAGCCTCCACAATTAAAGGCAACTTCTGATAAAAGAAACTGCAGGGAGCTATTGGTATCTGGCGTATTTGGTGAAATATCATCAGAATAGGCTGAAAGTTTAATATTTTCATTACTGAAATTGACTCCTTTATTTTGAGAAATATTTCTAAAACAATTCAGGAAATGTTCAAGGTGAAAACGGGCAACCGTGTCTAGATCTGTGCTGTAAATTACAATTTGAGGAAAAAATCCATGAATGAAAATACAATCTTCCATTATAGGGTACAGTGTGATCATATTAATCAAATCAGGTCGAATTCCAACAAATGATGGCTGGTTCTTTAGCTTTCTTGAGGGAGGTGACAGCATTTCTGCCTTCCTCTCAACTAATGTTGGTGTCTAAGGATACTTTAATTAAATAAAATGTGTTGAGGATTGCTCAAGATTACACTTTCAATTACACTTTTAAAGAACATGTATCTTCTCTATGCAAAAGCTATAATGTTGCTCAACTACTTTAGTGAGGTACTTATCAGAGATGCAAACTGTATTATCAAAGTAAGTTAATATGCATTCAATAGTTTTGTGTTCTTTTTTAATTTTCAAATAGTTTGCTAACATTTTGTCAGCTTTTATTTGGCAAGCAAAAGATTTAGCTTTAACCTCCAAATGAAAATTGTTAGTGATTAGGGAATATTAGTAATTAAAACTTTGCAATAAAAAGGTTAGATAGCATCTGGAATTTTTTTAATATAAAATACAATGATCTAACGATTTGATTTGATTTAACAGGGATATATATGAGGCATTTGAAGTAGACCTCTTTTTTACCAACATATGAAAAAGCAGAAATGTTTAAGACCGCTTTAATGTATTCTAATAATTAGATAAGAATGCATCCTAAGGTTTATAATTATGAAAATTTAATGCGTTAACATTCGGACTTTCAATAAAAAAAATCAGCAGATAAAAGATAATTATAAAAGTGCTCCATTAGATTTCCCTACCTAATTATGATCAATAGATCTTGTCAGAGGAGTGTGGTGGGAAATAAAGATAGATCAAACTTCTGACTAGATAATATTTTCAGCAATAGGTTTGGTAGTAAAGAAATATTCAATTTGTGATAAAAGAAAAACTGTGTGAGAATGCGAAAAAATATTTCCCTGAAATCAGCATTGCACATTTTGCATGAATTAGAAAGACTTCTGGAGTTGTTAGCACTTTTAAGTGTTATGTGTGATGTATCTGGAACAAATATGTACTTATATTTCCTTTCTAGGAATGGTCAAACATTCATTCAAATTATCAGCCATGATAAAATGTTCGTTATCAACTAAGACCATTTTAACTTAATATTATTGGAGGAAGTCAGATCATCTTGTACTGATCCAGATAGATTAAAGATGGTTAAATCAACTTTCTTAACAGGAGCATCTAAGAGGAATTATCTACCATCATTGTCATGCTCTACTTATATTTCTTCAACATTTAAGGAATTGTGACATAAAATGACTACCTAACCTTTGCGATTAATAGCTAATGCATAAAAACATTACCTACTCATTGCTTCTTTAATTTAAGAGATTTAATGTCATCACAGTGAGACTATTTCATACATGGTATTGATACATTCAGTTTAGATACATGTTTTTACACATTTACAGATTTGTAGTTTTATCGGGCCCGCTAGACAAATTATGTTCAAAGACAGTACATTAAGCACAGTAGTAATGAAGGAATGCAGATATATGTATTAAGTAAACACCTAATAATGTACGTACAAAATAAAAAATCAAAGAAAAAACATATACTAATCAGCATAAAATCATTTTTATTTCAAGCACACTAAAGCTTAAAAGAATGCATGCACAGTCTACCTAAGAATTCTATGCGAATATTACAATTTGAGGCACAAATGCAGGGCAGACAAGGCTTTGGTGACTACCGAAGCCACTTAGAGAAGGACTCAATACAGCAGTGAACACAGAAAGGTACAAGGGCTATATCTCCGGAATATTTAGAGCCCTTACCTGAAGGTCTTTATTAACTCCCTTCATCAAAAATTATTTGAAAACAATCCCATTCCCCTTTATGAAGTACAGTGCTTAATCCGTAAAAGAAGAAGTGCTGGTGCTTAAAGGTTCTGTCAAAATGTCACTAGCAACAGGTCAGGCTTACCTAATACCAAGCTATAGAAAAGTGATTCCAATTCTTGGGTCTTTCCTTCACCTCCCTACACTTCCTGCCCCTTTGTTTCACTCTGGCACATTATTTATCATCCTTGCCTTCTACCTTTGTCACTCTTTTTCTGTCTTTCTCTTCCCCCTCCTTTCGCCTTTTCTGTCTTTTTTTCTTTTTTCCTGGGTCAAAGTATGTTTATGGTCCTCAAAATAGAGAGCGTGTGAGCCCCACCTGCAACCACTGGTTAAAATTAAGCACTAATCAGTTTCATCAGAATACCTCTATGATCAACTTTATTCCCCAAGACGGACCAAGCCTCAGCACCGAAGCACCAGACTTTTCGCAACTCTCCTTGATCGTGGATCAACACAGAGACATTCAGTAAGAGCGTCACCAGTACCCTTGGTAATGGCCCAAATGATCTTATGCAGCTTTTTTTTTTGTGGGGGGGGATAGACCGACTTTATGGCAGTTATCTGTCCTAGGGAGATCAAGTGGTTTATTAAATCTGTTGGTGCCCCTGCAGTGTTCTAACTTGTGTAATATGTTGTTGGAGGAGCTCAAGGTCTTTCTAATTGTATCCCTACATCCTGACTACACCTTCTAGAGAGGTTCTAGTAGGAAACAAGTAGTGTAGTTAGTGCACACACCACACCTCACTAATCATGGCCATAAGGGCAGGAGTTAGTGTCTCTCTGTCAGATCTCAGCAGAGAGCAGACATCTAAATATGACACATTCACATTCCAAGATTTAAGGGGATTGTGTGTCACAAGAAAATTAAGGCATGGACAGAGTCCAACCACCCAACACCTCATAGATATCCTGGTGGCAGATGACTTAGCAAAAGCATCAGATCCAGATACACTAGGTAGTGGGGAGGGGGTCCACCCCTCATCTGAGGAGAATCCAAGTTGGGCACCCCACCAGGACTCTGAGGAGGAGGAGGGTGCAGACCAGGACCTGGTTGATGAACCAGACCTGGGAGAGACAGGACTAACTGGAGATGGAGATGGCCATGAGGGTCACTCCTTCATTCCCCCAGGTAGGACTACTGGTGTACCTAGAAGACAGAGATCTCACTCAGGTGAATCTCACCATACTGGTTCATCAATAGGGTCCTCTGCCTCATCTAACAGGAGGAGAACATCCCCTCAGAGAAGAGAGCATGAAGCTAGAATGAAAGAAGTCAAGCTTAGGACTCAGAGGCAACAAGTTGTCCTGGAGAAAAAGACCCTAGCTCTTGAAAGAGAGGGAAAAATGTGTGGGCTAGAGCCCACTGGTGGCAGCATAATCCCTAGTAGTAGGGATAGGTCTTATGACCATAGAAACCTAAACAAGATTGTCCCTCCCTATCAGATTGGGGATGGCATCCACAAGTGGATAACTGCTTTGGAGAGGGCCTGCAAAGTACAGCAGGTACCCCAGAGTCAGTGGGCAGCAATCTTGTGGCTCTCCTTTGCAGACAAAGGAAGAGACACGCTCCTCATGGTTAGAGAAGAGGATGCTGACAACTACACTGTCCTGAAGAGTGCTCTAATAGATGGGTTTTGCCTAACCACTGAACAGTATAGGTTGCTGTTCAGAGATACCCAAAAGACACAGACTCAGGACTGGACAGATTTTTTAGATTGTGCTACTTAGGCTCTGGAAGGTTGGTTACTGGGCAGTAAAGTAAGTGACTATACAGGATTGTATAACCTTATAATGAGAGAACAGATTCTTAATAATTGTCAGAACCAGTTATTGCATCAACACCTGGTTGACTCTGAATTGACCTCTCCACAAGAATTGGGTAAGAGGGCAGACAAATAGGTCAGAACCAGGGTAAAGCAGAAGGTACAGAACCAAGGTGGTAGCCAGAAGAAGCAAGACCAAAAGGGTGAGGGAAAGCAGAAGACCAGAAGTCTTCTCAAGGTCCCCAAAAAGCCTCTAATTGCGGGGGGTGCCCAACAATCTAAAAAGATAGAAGGCCAAAAGAAACCATGGTGCAAAGTTTGTAAAAGTAATACTCACTGGACCAGTGATTGCACCAAAAAGGAGACAACTCCAACCACCATTGCCCCTAAGGCAACTGTCCCCCCTAGTTATTATTATTATTATTATTAATGGAGTTTTGTTAAGCGCATTCTACCCGGAGGCCTCGTAGCGCTATATTGTTTGAATCATGAGAGGTCACAGAGCCAGATTAGGTGAAGAGGAGCGTTTTCAGTTCCTTGCGGAACTTCAGTAGATTAGGCTCGCCACGGAGGGTGTCAGGCAGGGAGTTCCAGGCCTTGGCGGCATTCCAAGAGAAGGAGCGTCCCCCCCATCTTGCCCGTTTAGTTCTATTAACAGTAGCCATGAAAGCTGAGCTGGATCTCAAGCTTCGTTTAGGAAGATAAGGGTTTGCAAGGGAGCAAACCATGGCTGGGCCAGTTTTCCACATGGCTTTGTGCATAATGCACATGGATTTAAACACGACTCTGGCCTTAATGGGCAGCCAGTGCAGTTTCCTTAATGCGGCTGTGCCTGAGTCTCGCCGACCCAGGTTTAGAAGAAGGCGAGCCGCTGCATTCTGTGTAGTCTGCAGTTTTCTGGTAGTAGAAATAGGGGCTCCTAAGTATAATGAGTTTCCGTAGTCCAAACGGGACAGGATAATGGCCTGCACCATAATCCTTCGTGCCTGGAAAGGAAGAAGAGGCAGCACCTTCCTGAGCATCCGCATCAGGCCGAAGCAAGTGGCGGATAGGGTAGTGGCTTGTTGCTTAAAATCCAACTTTGAGTCCAACCACATGCCCAAGCTCTTTATTTGGGTTTTGGGTTGGGGTGGGGTCCCCATATTGGGGGGCCACTCGAGCGTAAAGCTCGGGGTTGGTGAGTTACCCAGAATCATAAGCTCAGTCTTCTCACCGTTGAGCTTTAGGTGTGAGAGGGTCATCCAGTGATTTATTGCTGCCAGACAGTTCATAAGATTGGGGGGAGAGGTATTCAGCTGGTTCATAGATACCACTAGTTGTGTGTCGTCGGCATAGGTCACTATATCTAGGCCGAACGAACGCACAATGTCTGCCAGAGGTTGAAGGTATACATTGAATAAGGTAGGGCTCAGAGACGAGCCCTGTGGTACACCTTGCTCAAGGGGCCAAATTTTTGAGTGGGCGTCGTTCTCGACTACCTCGAAGGAACGTTCCTCCAAAAAAGATTGGAGCCATATTATGGCCTTCCCTGAGATTCCTATGTGACGCAGGCGGTCAAGGAGGATGCTAGTATTGACGGTATCGAAGGCGGCACTGAGATCAAGCAACATGATTGCTACAGTGCCGCCTTGATCCATCTGTTTCCTAGCCAGCTCCGTCACAGTCAGAAGGGCCGTTTCTGTGCCTAATTTAGGGCGCAAGCCTGCTTGGGAGTCATGGAGCAGGAGGTTATGTTCCAGGTATTGAGTAACGGAGGCATTAATATGTTTTTCCAGCAATTTGCTAATCCAGGGGAGGAGTGAGATTGGACGATAATTGGCCATGTTATCGGGGTCCAAGGTAGGTTTTTTTAAAAGTGCTCTGACTTGGGCACGTTTCCATACTGTAGGGACTGTGCTTGTGGCAATGGAGGAGTTTAAGATTTTGAGGATTGTAGGACTGATGGTGTCCTTGATTTTAAGTAAGTGGAAAGGAGGAGCCGGGTCAATAGGTGAGCCAGATTTAACCTTTTGCATCAGAGTGTCTAATAGCTCCTCGTTAAGTAGAGGGAACTCATTCAACGTGCAGGACACCAGCTGTGATGGAGGGGGGTTTTTAGATGGTTCAAATGTGGCAATGATATTCTGAATTTTGTTATAAAAGTATTCTGCCTGATTATCACAGCGTAGTTGGATTTTGCTGGGATCAAGAGGAGTAGTGGGGATGTCCATGAGGGATTTAGCAATTTTAAAGATTTCCCTGGATGAGTTTGAGGCGCTAGCAATTATACTTTCAAAGTACACGGCTTTTGAATTACTTATTTCTGTCTTATATTTTTTAATTGCTTCTTGGTAGCTAAGTTTGTCCAAATTATTATGTGAAGCTCGCCAAGTGCGTTCCAGTTTCCTACAGCGTCTCTTCAGCTCTTTAAGTTGAGGAGTGTACCATGGGGAGTTCCTTGATTTGGTTTTTTCTTTGAGAGTTTTCAAAGGTGCCACAGAGTCGAGAGCTGTGCACAACCAATTAGTGTAGGTATCATAAAGTAGTGTGGGATCGGTTCCCAATTGGGAGGGGGCTGGAGATAGAGATTCGACCCACTGGTCTACCGATATTTTTGACCATTCTCTCCCTTTCTGAGTAGTGCGGGTAAGGGCTGGTACTGAGGTAACTGCAGTCCATTGTATTGGGACCAGGTGGTGGTCAGTCCTTGCAGGGCATCTTGGCCAGAACAAAACTTGGGACAGGCTTGTTCCACATTTTCACTGGCCCCACATGTCAGAAGACACCAAGGAGTGTTATCACTCCTGTGTGATCTGCCAAGCCAGTGGCAAAGCAGGGAGCACTACAAAGGCCCCCCTTATACCACTACCTATGGTGGGGGTTCCCTTTAAAAGAGTTGGTATAGACATTGTTGGACCAATGGATCCCCAAACAGCCTCTGGGCACAGATTTATTCTGGTGGTAGTGGATCATGCCACCAGATACCCAAAACCTATTCCACTTAGGACCACTTCAGCACCTGTTGTGGCAAGAGCCCTTTTGGGAGTTTTCTCAAGAGTGGGGTTCCCTAAGGAGGTTGTATCAGATAGAGGTGCAACCTTCATGTCTAGTTACTTGACTGCAATGTGGAAGGAGTGTGGAGTGAACTAAAAGTTCACCACACCCTATCACGAACAGTGCAATGGTCTAGTTGAAATGTTCAACAAGACCATAAAGGGTATGATTAAGGGTCTCCCAGAAAAGCTCAGGCGGAGATGGGATATCCTGCTACCCTGTCTTTTGTTTGCTTATAGAGAGTTCCCACCGAAGGGGGTTGGCTACAGCCCTTTTGAACTTTTGTTTGGGCATCCTGTAAGAGGACCCCTTTGTCTGGAGAAGGAAGGATGGGAGTTACCTCTCAAACTTCCCAAGCAAGACATTGTGGACTATGTACTTGGTCTCCGCTCCCGGATGGCTGAGTATATGAAAAAGGCATCCAAAAACCTTGAGGCAAATTAGGAATTGCAAAAGGCCTGGCATGACCAAAAGGCTGTACTGACTGTTTACCAGGAGAGAAAGTGTGGGTGTTGAAGCCAGTGGCCCCAGCAGCTCTCCAAGGCAAGTGGGGTGGACCCCACACTATTGTTGAACAGAAGGGAGAAGTAACCAATTTGGTTGATCTTGGAACTTCCAGGAGACCCCACAGGGTGCTTCTTGTCAACAGACTGAAACCATATGTTGACAGGGCAGACATGGGCTTGCTCATGGCTACTGATGAAGGACAGGAAGAAGAGAGTGACCCTCTCCCAGACCTGCTCTTGCAGAACCCTGATGATGGTTCAGTTGATGGTGTAGCCTTGGTAGGCAGCCTCACTGACCAGCAGCAGAGTGACTGCAGACAAGTTCTGCAGGCATACAGACATATGTTTTCACTGACTCCAAGTCAGACTACCTCGTGCACTCATGAGGTGAACACTGGGGACAGTCTGCCTGTTAAAAATAAGATTTACAGGCAACCTGATCATGTCAGGGACTGTATCAGGACATAATTCCAGAAAATGTTGGAATTGGGAGTAATTGAACCTTCGGATAGCCCTTGGGCTAGTCCAGTAGTCCTAGTACCAAAACCTCACACCCAGGGTGGTAAGAGAGAGATGAGGTTTGTGTAGACTACAGAGGTCTCAATGCTGTCACTAAGACAGATGCCTATCCAATACCTAGAGCAGATGAGCTCATAGATAAGTTGGCCTCTGCCAAATATCTGAACACATTTGATCTGACAGATGGCTACTGGCAGAGCGGGTTAGCTGATGAGGCCAAGCCATAGACAGCATTTTCAACACCTAGTGGGCACTATCAATTTGTGGTAAAGCCCTTTGGTCTGAAAAATGCACGTGCCACATTTCAAAAGTTGGTGAACAAAGTCCTCTCAGGCCTGGATGACTACTGTGCAGCTTATCTTGATGATAATGCTGTCTTTAGTGCCACCTGGGAAGATCACCTGATCCACCTGAAAAATGTTTTGGAGGCCCTGCAAAGAGCAGGCCTAACTATCAAGGCTACCAAGTGCCAGATAGGGCAGAGTTAGGTTGTGTACCGGGGCCACCTTGTAGCTGGAGGCCAGGTTCAACCATTGCAGAGCAATATTTAGACCATAATGGACAGGGTTGCTCCAACCATCCAGACTCAGGTCAGAGCTTTCTTGGGCCTGACTGGGTACTATAGAAGATTTGTCAAGGGGCATGGTTCCATTGTGACACCCCTGAATGATTTAACTTCTAAAAGAATGCCTAAGAAAGTTCAGTGGACAATCAGCTGTCAAAAGGCATTTGATGACCTGAAGCAGGCCATGTGCACTCCTCCCATTCTGCAAAGTCCAAACTACTCCAAAGAATTCATTATCCAAACAGATGCTTCTGAGTTGGGGGTAGGGGCTGTACAATCACAATTGAATGATGAAGGTCAAGATCAGCCAGTAAATTGTATTAGTAGAAGTCTGATCCCTAGAGAAAAACGTTGGTCAGCTATTGAGAGGCAGGCCTTTTCTGGGGTTAGGGCCCTGAACAAGCTGAGGCCATACTTGTTTGGTACTCACTTCACAGTTCAGACAGACAATGAGCCCCTCTTGTGGCTAAAACAGATGAAGGGTGAAAATCCCAAACTGCTTAGGTGGTCTATTTCCCTACAGGGGATGGACTATGCAGTATAACACAGACCTAGGAGTTACCATGCCAATGCAGATGGACTCTCCAGATATTTCCACTTAGAACATGAAAAATCAACTGGTCAAGGCTAGTTTAATGTCCCTGCGTTTGGGGGGTGGGGGTTGTGTAGGAGAGTAGGGTCTGCTTCCTATGGTTACTCCCACTTTTTGCTGTGATTCTCTGATTTTTTGACTTTAGTGTGGCTGTGGACCTGCTAATCAGGCCCACAGCCCAGCTGTTCTCTCTCTAAATTGATACCATGTACTTTAGGTACATATCAGATTTGTTACTGGGTCACCCTTGTGAGCCCCTGTATAGTGTACCATAGGTACACAGGGTATAGGTGCACCCTAGGCCTACCAGGGGCTGCAGCATGTATTGTGCCCCCCCTAGTTTGCCTTCCAAACTGACGTCACAGGTCTGTTCACACAGCCTGGGTAAAATGGTGTAATCACCCCTTACTTAGAAATAGTATACCTATATATATACATATAGACATATATACACCTATAAGTCACTCCAATGGCATGCCTTGACAATCATGGAGACAGAGTGCTTGGTTTTATGTGAGAGGGTGCCCTAGCATGAGTTGAGCCCCTCTGCAGCTTTCGGAACCATCTCCTTATAGCTGTACTATGATATAGCCATACCATATACTCTTAAGTGCATTATAATCCTCGCGGTTAATGCTAACTTTGGTTTGGCTTTATCAAAACATGTCATGTAAGGTGTCAAACACTTTGGAATACTCCCTCCCCCCGCCAGTTCTGGTGGTGGGGGTAGCATTCCACCCTTCTAGAGGGAGAAGACATGTAGTTACTGGTTTACCCGGTTAAAGTTAAACCGAGCCCCAGCATCACAAAATGGATGCTGCCGCCACAGACACAAGTCTGCCCTCCTGCTGCTGGATGAAACTCCAGCGGGGGCGGCCTGGACAATAGGTTTACTGTCCTGGGAGGCGCTGGCACCTCCCCAGACAGGCTTTAGTGTATTGGGGCAGGGAGGGTTGCATTCAGTGAATGCTTTTCAGACACTGCCTGAGGCACACTTGGTCTCCCCATTCATTTCCCAGTTCAAACCAGTTGCTGGGGCACTCAGCCCCAACTCTGGCTTGAAACTGGACAAAGGGGAAAGGGTATAACCACCCTCACCCCAGGTCCACCCATAGGAGGGACCTTAGAGTTAGTCCAACCCCTAAACTAAAACTAAAAAAAGTATAGAACCCCAGTTCCTAGGTCTTTAGATTACCCTGGATGAAACTCTGCAACATATATCCTGGACCTTCGACATTCCATATCAGCTGGAAGACGGAAGAAATCTCCCTTGTGGTCAAGGAGTGACCACCCTGTTTAAACAGGCACCAATGGCATCTTTGCTGGTCTGCATTTTTGAGGCTCCCGCCGGATCCCAAAGAATCTGCAACACAAGACATAGACTTCCAGACATCTCTGACCCTGACCTTCGCTCACAGCAAAGCTGAGACCCGTGGCAAACACGAGAGACGTGGGACTGGAACTCCTGGACATCCTGCATTTTGCAACCTGCATCAACTTCCCGAGGTATCCTGAAGTTGTTCATTGGGGTGCTTGAAGCCCCAGACCCGAGCACCTTTTGCACCGAAGCTTGAAGCCCCACACTCCACGAGTGGCCTGTGGGCCTGCTTTGTGCATTTCCACTCAACGCATCTTCACGGTCCCTAGTCCATTGGCTAGTGAGCCCCCAAGAAGGCAATCGTTTGTTTTAACTTGCTTTCCTGGTTGCTCCAGGCTTGCTCCAACTTCCCTGCAAAGGAGAAGTTCCACAGACCTTGCTGGTCTGCACCGAAGCCAATCTTGACATCCTGCATGGGTTGTGTTTGCCAAGACTTGTTGGGTCCAATCTGGATACCGACACCACAGTCGACTAGATCCTTTGTGGGACAGCTCGAATCCATCTCCTGGTTGTCGTCGACACCGCCTGGTCCTCGTGGCTGAAGAGACAAACTTCACCTTTTCACATGAAATCACCCGATATATGGTGGCATCTTTCTATCGCCGCCTCGGTCACTGGCAAGTGGCCCAGACTCTGTCTCCTCTGCTTGCAGGTTCGTCAGATCTTTGATCCACCCTTGGATCCACCCGGACACTTTTCCTGTGGTCGCCTGCAGCACTTCTTTGCAGATCTCCATTGAAATCGACAACGAAACCTGACACCAAAAGAGACCTATGCACCCAGCTTCCGTGGGTGAGGAAACACGAGTACTCTGTTAGTCTCGAGGGTATTGGCCCTCCTAGTGTCTAAGTTTAAAAGGGTTGCATTGTAATTGATTTAGAAGTGTCCTTAAATTGTAAAATTGTAACTTGTTTGTTTCCCATAGAAAGTCAATAGTAACCCGCGGCTGTGTTTAGACACTGCACGCGTCTCCCGTGGGCCTCCTACATCCTAACCTTTGGTTGTCCTGAGAAGCCCCAGCCATTCCACAGGCCCCAGGCCAGCTTTCTATTTCTCAAGTGGTTCTTTTACCACTATTTTAGTACATGGTTTGTGAGGCCCCTAGAGCAAAATGTATACTGTGCAACTTATCGTATGCTAATTAAGTTCCTTGCATTGTACTTTTACCTCTGACCTCATAAAGAGTGCAGAGGGGTTGTGTTTAGATTAAATACATGTATATTTGATATATACCTTGTGTGGTATGCTTTCATTTGGTACTTAAGGGATTATATTGGTAAAACAACTAGCTTAATTCGCTCTCTGAAGGCTTACCCTGAACACTGCTCGCCATTGCTACCCCGAGGATAGCTTTCTATAAGGTTGACTTTACAACCACGATCAATAAGGGTCGATTAGACTGGTGCAAGGTGCCCACTAGAACTAGTGGACATCATATGCCAGGCTAACTTCTCACAGTTGTTATTATTCTGACAATGGCACTTTTGGAAAGATAGGCATTTTCCTGCTCTTAGCCATTGTAGCCTCCTTCCCAGCCTGGGTACTCGCAAATGACTACTCCACACATGGAGCTTAGCATAACATGCCTTTATTCATCTGAGTGTAACCTTGAACTCAGCATTCTAAACCTGCATTCACTTCACTATGCTCACAGTTCTACGTAGTCTATCTGGAGCCAAAAGGGTTCCCTCATTGCTAAATCACACAACACTACATCTACCCCTTCAAATAAATTTTAAAAAATTACAATTTGTTTACAAATATATGCAATCATAAGTCTTCGATGAAGCTTTGTGGAGCTCTGATCAGACATTCCAACCGTATCTTCGAAAACTGGGGACAGGCGGTCGAAGTATCTTGTGATCTGCATTTGCGATATAGAAACAACAGTCAGGGGTCTTCAATTGTCCTTTCAGACCCAGTCTTTACATCGACAACAGTATCTGGCGAGCGATGAGCCACATGTTGGAATGCAAGGAATCTCACGTAATCGACTTCCCAGGACAATGGCCAGTCACCAGGTGTCCGTTTCTGGGCACAATGTGAAATGGCTCAGCATCGAAGGAAGCATCAGATTTTCGTTTTCTAGAATGATGAATAAGCACTTGATCTCTTAAAAGTAACGTATTTTACCTGTCGACACTTATCCACATAGGCCTTCATTTTCCTTTTACGATCTAAGTCTCTTATGCGGGTTTCTTCCTCAGTACTTGATCCTTTTTTGGTCCATTGAGGTAATTTGGTCATCATGGCTCTCCCGAAGATCACGGTTGCAGGGCGTTCACCTGTGATCGAGTGAGGGGTCAAACAGTAAGCTTGAGGAGTAGAATTCAAGACAGTTTTATGGTTGAGCTTTTACAATACAGTAAGCTGACCAGCTTTCTTGAGAGTACTCATGAAATGTTCGACAAGGCCATTGGCCTGTGGTCAAAGAGGTGAACTCTTCTGATGCTTCACATTAAGATGACTGAGAAAGTCTCTGAATTCTCAACTGTTGAAAGGTGGGCCGTTGTCAGATTTTAAGGTTGCAGCAACACCCCAGGTCACAAAGATGCCATCTAATCTCTTTTTGTTTTGTCCTCATACACGACATTCGGCATATGGGTAAGGCTGTATGCGTACTGATTGGGGAGTCTCACACTTCGCCTCTGACCGGGAAGCCAAGGCCTTCTTAAACTATGCATTTGGAGCTATATGCAATCTGATCAAGCCTCCAGTCGAGTTTAGAATGCCTTAATCCTTGGACTTTGCTAGATTACCATCTTTCAGCAGCGGTCCGTGGAGGGAGTTACGGTGGGGCAGGGAGGCGGGGATGGGGAGGGGCATGGTGGAGGGTGTAATAACCGGCATATGGATAATTACAGGTAAGTAAACAATTTAATTAATAAAATGAATTTCGTAGCGCGCACTGAATCGCAAAATGTGATGCAGTGCGCGCTACGAAATTCATTTTATTAATTAAATTGTTTACTTACCTGTAATTATTCATATGCCGGTTTTTAGCACCCTCGACCCTGCTCCTCCCCCTCCCCGCCTCCCTGCCCCACCGTAACTCCCTCCACGGACCGCTGCTGACCTCTTTATAAATTTACATGACTTCATCTAAAAGCATCTCCCAAATTGGTCTCCACATTTTAATTTCTCTATGTGCCATAATAATCAAAATAAATAATAAGTGAGCTTGAGATGTATCAACTAGGTAATTTTCATTTCCTCTGTACATTATCCCAAAAATAACCAGTTCAAGGCTTACCTGGACTTTGATTCCTAGTGTTTTGGAGACAAACTCACCCACCTTGCACCAGAAGATCTGGATTACCGGACATCGCCATATCATGTGTACGTCATCCGCATTTTCCAGCCCGCACTTAGGACAGTTTCTTCTCGTGCCTCCTCCCATTTTGGCCAATTTTTGGGGGGACCAGTAAGCTCTATATAGAGTGAAAAGATGGTTTCTTCTTAAAGGTGCAGGTCTGATATTTGATCAAAGTGCTGCATATGATACTTGCCATAAGGTGTGGATGTCAGCATCTGGTATGTCCGTTCTCCATATCTCCTCTGGTGCTGGTAGTTTGTTGTCCTCTGCTTCCACTAGCATCCAGTACCACTTGGATGCTTCCTTTTTGAATACTTGATCTTTCATAAATTTTCCCTCCCATTCTGAGTCCGAGCTAAACTGCAGTTTGTTCCGAAACCAACTTGACAATTGAAGATATTTGAGTCTTGCCAAGGTGCAATTTGTTTTTGAGGCAAGTGTGTTCCAAGCAATAAGAGAGTTTCCTTCAATTAAATCTTCCCAGGTTGTCAAACCCGCCCTCAGAAAAAGGGAGGGCTAGGATGTCCAAGAGACATTCTGGCGTACTAAACCCATGAGTCATTTAATTTGTACCCAAACTTCAAAAGCAGCTAGCAATACCCTGAACCTAATATTTCTAAAGAATTTAGGATGACCATATTTAAATAAGAAAAAATGTTCTCCTGCCGGGAGATCCATTTTTAACACCCGTAAGTAGGGTGGCGTATTTTGTACATTGTCCATAAGAAGGTGCCTGGTATTTTTAAAGAAAAAAGCCCAGTGATATAGTTTAAAATCTGGCAAGGCAATTCCCCCATCCACTTTCTTTTTGCGTAGTTTTTTCCATGCTATTTTTACCACTTTGTTTTTCCACACAACACTGGACAAATCACTTTGCAGTTTCTGTAACCGTTCTGATTTGAAGTGTAGTGGTAAAGCGTTGAAGATAAAAGTGAACTTTGGGAGAATCATCATTTTAATCAAGTTAGCTCTACCCAGAATACATAATGGCAAGTGCATCCATGATTCTAATAAAGCCTTTGTTTCCAGCTGTAATCTCTTAAAATGCATAAGGGCTATATTATTCAAATCTTTGGTTATTCTAACTCCCAGATATCTAATCTCTCCCTTTTCCGATTGAGAGTTTGTTGGTCCATTCCACGTCATAGTTTCCGTTTTATCTTTGTTCACAAGTTATCCAGATATTGTTCCAAATTTTTCCATTATTTCCATTATTCGTGGTAAAGCCGTCTTAGGCTTAGGTGTGTATATCATCAGGTCATCTGTGTATAAAGCTGTTTTTATCTCCCAATCTAGATGTCTAAAAGGAGTAATTCCGGTTTCTGATCTAATTCTCCTGGCCAGAGGTTCTATATATATATTAAATAATAAAGGGGACAAAGGACAACCTTGCCGAGTTCCACCGCCTATCTTAATCGGGGGTGAAAGTGAGCCATTTACCACTATCCTGGCTGTTGGTATTTCATAAATTGCTTTTATAGTATTTAAAAAAAGTTTCCCCCAAATTATTTTGTTTTATAACTCTGTACAAGAACGGCCAACTTACTCTATCAAAAGCTTTAGCAGCATCTATCATTATGACAGTTAGCAGTGTTTTTGTAGTAGTCGCAATATCTATGGTTGTGATTAACTCATGTGTTAAATCCTTCAACTGCCTATTTTTCATAAAGCCCTTTTGGTTCAAATGTATAATGCTTCCCAATGTCCTACCCAGCCTTACAGCTAGAATTTGAGTAAAGATTTTATAGTCACTGTTTAATAGTGAAATTGGCCTGTATGATTCACATCTCGTTGAGTCTTTCCCAGGCTTCAATATTAAAGTTATTACAGCCTCATTCCATGAGGCTGGAATAAGGGCCTGGTCAATATATATACTATTAAATAACTTGTATAAGTGTGGAATTAAAATCTCCTTTAAGACTTTATAAAGTTCATTAGGGATGCCATCTGGTCCAGCCGCCTTCCCCCTCTTTAGATTGGAGATTGCTTTTTCTATCTCATGAGTAGTGATTTCCTGATTTAGCATTTCTTTTAGGTCTGAGTTTATCTCAGGCAGGGAATCCTGGTCCAGCCACTGATCTAATTCTAGTTAGGAATCTTTCTTCGCTTCAGTGTATAACTCTTGGAAAAAGGCACCAAATGCCTTACCTATACTTACATTGTCCTCGCATGGTATTTGAGACCTATTCTCCTGTATTTTCTTGATCTCGTTTTTCAACTGATCCTGTTTTACCTTCCACGCGAGGAGTTTCCCGCACCCTTCCCCATATTCATAATGGGCCATTCTACTGGCTTCCCACCGTTCTTTAATTTTCCCTTCCAAGAATTCTGTCAGCTGTTTTTTAGCCCCATTTATCTTATTCTGCAGTCCAGGCCTTGAGGCATTGTTTCGGCAGCCTGTAAGGGATCCCTGTGCTTTTTTAATCTTGTCTTCATATGCTTTGATTTTTTTTGGTCTTACTCTATAAGGTCAGACATAGCCAGCACCACATCAAATCGGCAGTGGGAGTTAGGGAAGCATATCAAAACCCTTGAGACTCTAGGAGCAACAGCGCAATTGAAATTCCCTTTCACCTTGAAAGTCATGTGGAAGAATAAAATGTACAATTTTAGAGATGTCAAAGAGGTTGAGAACCTGATAGACCTTATAAACAGTCAAAAAGGTACACATTTAAATAGAGAAGAGATAGGAACGCCGGAGCTTCAAGGGGTGCAATGCGACACCCAAATGGAAAAAGAGAAGGTTCCCTAGGGTGGGAGGAGGGTCTCATCGAGAAGAATGCACATTTTCACTTGTAAATAGGAACACTGGGTGGGGAGCATTAGGGGAGAAAATCAAAAAAAATATCCTTATACACAACACTAATAGACATCAGGAAAAAGGCTTTAAAGGACTAAGGCGAGGGCAAAGGGGAAAAGAAAACGAATAACCTTAGAATATTATCATGGAATGTTAATGGGTTGAGAGTGCATAAAAGAAGGAGGAAGAGCCTAGAACTAATTAAACTCAGACAATGACATAATTATATTACAGGAGAAGCACCTACGAGAAGAGGAGTGGGGAAACATACTTAAACAAAACAGATGAAGAACACATATGGTATGCTCTAGGCAATCATGCAATGTTAAGGGGAGTAGCTATATTATTTTTAAAAAAGTACCTAATATCAAAATAGAGGATTGTAAAGTAGATAAAGGGGGTAGATGGGTAATAGTGAACATCGAAATAGACAAACTAGGTCTTACATTGGTAAGATATTATGGACCTAACATAGATGACACTTCCCCTCTTAATGAATTATATAGACATCTACTAGAATCATAATATAATATTATCATGGCAGGAGATTTTAATATTTTAATGAACACCCTACTTGGCAGATCGTCATCACAACATATCATAAGTGCTCCAAAAATGAAAAAGAGCCTACAACAACTGATAATGAGTTTAGGGCTAGTTGATATATGGAGACTAATTGTCGACAATAAAAAAGAATTTACATACCAAATAAAAAGTACTCCCATGCCTCAAGAATTGATGTATTCCTGGTGAGTGAGAGATTAAGAGAAAATAACATCAGGGTCACACATCAGCCAGAGCATCTGTCTGATCATTCTGCATGTGAGGTTAGAAATGTCTATGAGAGGAAACGTAACAGAAAATAGGTGGACATTAGACAGAACTCTCCTAGGGAAACAGGAAGTGGTGGATAGACTAAAAGAAGAAGTGGCTGAATTTTTTTACATAAATTTAAATTCAGCAGCACCATATATTGCCTGGGATACTTTTAAGGCTTATCTTTGGGGGAGACTGATTAGTCAGGCGGCTTTTTATAAAAAAAAGGGGAAAAAAATCAAAGCATCTAATCTCTTAATGACTCTTTTTTGAGTGATAGAGGAGAGTTCTGCTATCAATGGAAAATGGGAGCATTTGTCAACAATCACCATCAGGTCATATCCTGTCCATTGTCAAGAGGAACGAAGAAGTCAACTTCAATTCTTTTCCATACATGCTTTGGCAACTCTGACATGTGTAAGGTGTATTTAATGAAATGCTGTTGCATAGATGATAGGCCTTCAATTCTATTTCAACTCTCCCAATGATATGGGGAAACCAGGCTTGGTCTCGGTGAGCACGTTTTTGTTAACGATTCCATGATGTCCTTCATGGGCCACTTCAATTATCTTGTTGGCGCAGACTTTCCGGAGTAACAATTCTCAGACCTCTCAGGATAATGCATTCTTGAGTAACAGAGAGTTCATCTTTGACATTTTTAAACTTCTGATATTCACTGTCACTGGTAAGAGGTCGTGTGTGCTGGTTGCAAGACTGATCTGGAATGATGTCTTTTAATTTTAACATGTCTCTATCATGACTGACTCGTGGCGGTGACAATTTGTTCCAATGATAAGGCAGCTGGTGTGCTTGATTTCACAATGAAATGTATGTGGGCTTCAGCCGTCTTAGAAGGGGTACCATGACACTGTAGAGGCACTAGTGAGAAGTAGTTGCCAGGGTTTTGATCTTTCTGGGGACGATGCATGATTGTTTTGTTGTATTCTTGTAATAGTAGACCCCAACATTCAGTTCAAGAAGGCATCTTGACTTTTGAATTGTCAAAGATGATCAACAAGACTCGATGATCCATCACAAGCGTGAAAAGCTTTCCATGCAAGAACATGTGGAGATATTTCACAAGCCCACACCATTGCTATACTTTCTTTCTCAGGTTGTGAATAAGCATGTTCAGTTTGGGACAAACTTCTGCTTGTATATGCCACAATATGTCTTCAAGCATGTGGGTGCCAGCTGTGCAAAGATTGTGCCTAAATCGACTGAGCTAGCATCAACAGCAACCTCTGTGTAAAGCTTTGGATAAAAGTAAGCCATTTCAGTAGCATTCTCAATAGCTTGTTTGATTATCTTGAAACTTTGCTCGCATTCACAAGACCAATTAAATGAAACATTCTGTTTTGTCAAGTCTATCAATGGAGCACTTATGGTGGTAAATTCTGGTATGTATCTAGAACAATAACTTGCCATGCCAAGAAACAAACGTAACATGGAAACCTCTTGTGGGGGACTTGCAGTTGACAACGCTTGCACTTTAACTGGATTGGGTGTCATAATCCCAAAACAAAAAATATGTAGCCAAAGAATTTTAGCTTTGTCTTATGGAACTTACATCTACCTGCATTCAAAGTCAAATCTGTATCTGCAAGTAAATGACACACTTACCCGAGAGGTATATCATGCTCCGTCTGTGCAGCTCCAAAAACCAATATGTCATCACTATAATTAAACGCATTCACGGCAAGCTGTATGATGCATCAAATGACATTTTGAAATAGCTCTGAAGTTGCTGACACACCGAAACTTAGGGCCTGATTTAGATGTTGGTGGATGAGTCACTCCATCACAACAGTGATGGATATACTGTCCACCAAAATATAAATCCCCAAAATATAAATCCATTATATCCTTTGGGATTTATATTTCAGCGGACAGTATATTTGTCATTGTTGTGACGGAGTAACCTGTCAGCCAAGATCTAAATCAAGACCTTAGTCTTTTGTATCGGAACATACCAAATTGCTTGGAAACGGTTATAATGCACCAGCAACTCTCCTCGAGTTACAACTAAGGATACCCTTAATTCATATCAAGGACAGAGAAGACTTTTGCACCATTAAATTGTGTTATCCCAATATAACTGTACGGACACTCTCTATCCCAAATCCTCCAAAGGCTCTCCTTTCCACTCAAATATTTTGTGGGAGGATTTAAAAAGAGATAAAGTGGAGGTTATATATGGTGAATTTGGTTCTACCTGAGGCTACACAGATCCAGGTATAGATTCTGCAATCTGAACTCTAACATTAAAGAGCTGTGTAATTCTCCCCCTTTGACCACTGATCAAGTGCTTGACTTAGATGGTCACACTAAATCTGAAGCCCCCTCAGACCCTTGCCTGCCCAAGTGCTACATGTCACCGTGGCAAAGATAGCCCAGGTTATAACCACTTTGCTAAACACCATCATCAATGTAGGCCTTATCCCCATGGACGGGACCTAAGCCTCTTGTCTTCCTTTGTTGAAAAAGCTGTCGCTTAAACCAGGGGAAGAGATAAACTTCTGACCCATTTCACATTTACCTTTTCCAGCAAGGATCCTTGAAAAGCATCTTAACGATAGTCTCTCAAAGCACCTAGAGAATAACACATTTTTGGATGAGGCACAGTTTGGCTTTAGGCCAACCCACTGTACAGAGTCAGCTCTGATTGTAGTTTCAGAGGAGATAAGACACATAATGGACAACAAAGGGAAGCACTGCAGTAGTCCTTTCGGACCTTTCCCCGGCCTTCAATACTGTGAACCCTGCAGTTCTGTTTGAGCGTTTAGCAGGAATTGGGATTGTCAGACCAGCTCATGATCTTCTCTCCTCATTTTTAACAAACAGAGAGCAGAAATTGGCCCTTGGAGAGTTCAACTCAAACCCCTTTTCTCTGCTCTATAGTGTCCCGCGGGGGTCATCATCGAGCCCAATGCTCTTTAATATTTACGTGGCACCCTCAGCTAAGCTGAATCATTCCTTTGGTCTTGCCACAGTGTCTTATGCTGATGACACTCAAATTGTTGTCTCAATCTCAAGCAGTGTGGATGAGGTTGCTGACCGGGTCAACAGATGCATGTATGCTATTATCAGCTGGTAAGAGCAGCAACTGCCTTAATGTAAACTCTTCCTTTTGAAATCGATCCTGGTGGCCTCAGACCCTGCCCCTCCCTTTATCCGTATCCAAAGTCAGGAACCTCAGGAATCTATGATTCTGAGCTTACTTTCATGGATCAGATCAAAAAACTAACTTCTTGCTCCTTTCTGTTGAGAACTTTGAGGAAGGTTCTGACTTTTATTCTTTTCAATTTGCAGAAATCGGTAGTTATCACATCGGTGTTATCCAGACTGGATTATTGAAATTTCCTTTATCTTGGTACTACATAACGCTTCCTAAACAAGCTCCAAATGCTGCAGAATGTAGTAGGTCAACTTCTGAAGAAGATACCAAAGTTCAAATCTGATGGAACTTCACTGGCTTCCAGTTAAAAAAAGAGTACATTTCAAGGCTCTATGTTTGACACATAAAGTACTGCCTGAAAAGGAAAATTGTGTAATATACCCCGAACAGTGTTGTGATCTACAATCTCCAAATCAGTAATTGTCACAAAAATCAAGAAAGCTTTTTGAGGCGGCAGAAGCTTTGTTCACTCCACCTGTCAACTTTGGACCAGACTGCCTAGGCATCTAAAATGTCGCTCTAATATGGCAACCTTACAGGGAAAATTTAAATACAGGCTGTTTCCTCTCTCTAGTTTTCCTCTTCTTCTCCTATCTGTGACTCAGAGATCAGGAATTAGGTGAATGCTAGCCCCAAAACACCTAAGGGCATCCGTGCACTCTAGAAATTCTAAATTCAATCAATCATCATTGATGTGCGGACCTGGATGTTAAATTGCCTTGCTCGCTTGACGCATATCAACATACATGTGCATAGCTCCTTCACTGTCCTTTTTAGGCACTACCACCATGGGAGAAACTCATGGCATTGGACCTGTGAAATATTCAATGATATCTTATTTGAGCAATGATTCAAATTCTATTACAACAGCTTCCTGTAAATGCAATGCAGTTTGTCTGTGTCTTTGAGCAGTAGAACAGAAGTTCTCATTAATGTGTAATCGTAGTTTCATAGCCTTTTCCTAATCCATGAAACAACAAAGGGATCTGACTTCCTATTTCGTGATGAGCATTCATATTCTAGTTCATTGATATCAGTCCCATATCAGCAGCTGTGCAGTAACTAAGAAAACTGGTGCTTGACGCCGTACTTTGAAGTACATGAATGGATGCTTGTACTTTTGTTTTCTTGTGTTTCATTGTTGCTTCAAATTAATTTTGACTTTTTAATGGTGTTGATGCAGTTCATGCATGCATAATGGTTTTCAATGGCATAAGTCGTGGTGATCGAGATAGCTCATTGTATTGCTCCTCAGGCATTATGTTAATCAATGCACTACTGTTGATTTTTAAAGGTATTGAGCAACCGTTTTCATTTAGTGAAATCTTCAGACAATGTTTGAATGACTTTGGTGCTTTTTCATGTTGACTTTTCTTTGACCGGTCAGTCCAACATGAGCATGTCTTTCTGAGGTAAACATCCCAATTGCACAACCATCGTCTTCACTTTCCCTTGATGTTGATACTGAAGACCTTCTTGATGATGATTTTGGTGTCAATCGACTTTGTTTGGTGTTGATTTCCCTGTGGCTGCTTGGCCTTGTGAGCGTGCCTTGAGTGTCAATTCTGAAGCGCTCGGACAACCATGTGGTCTTCACGCTTTGGCGCAACCTCTTTTTTCTTTGCCATGCAAACCATTACAAAATGGTTCTTCTTCCCACAGCCTTTCCGAACCTGTCCAATGGTTGGACATTTACCTTTGTGTGAAAAAAAAACCACACCTGAAGTACAACTTCTTTTTTCATGGAGACATCATTGTGTGTCCCTCTGCCTTGTACTTTAGCTTACTTTAATGTTCATGGCTGACTCACTCTGGACACCTCTGGCCTCCATGTCAGTAGCTTGTTGATCCGCATGCTCTGTAGCTCTAGCAGCCATGAGAACTCATTCCTGACCAAGAGTTTCTCTCAGCATCTGACATTCATCCTTTAATAACTCTGAGGTGTATAGCTTCTTCATCATTAAATTCATTGAACTTAGTGTTTGATGAGCGTATCCAGTCTCTCAACAAATGTGTCGATGGTTTCACTACCTTTCTGTCATTCTTGACTGAAAATTTACTTTTCACAATCTACAGTCGGTCTGCATCGGATTGAATTTGAGATTCAAAGCTTCTTTGATCCGACGGGAAGTAATTTCGTCAACTTTCGGCATTTTTTAAATGACTTCTTTTACTCCTTCACCAGCTAGATTCTTAAGGTATTTGATAATATTCTTGTTATTTTCTAGAGCATCAACGAAATCATCAAATGTCTCTATCCAAGTAGTCCATCTGTCGCCAATATTCAGTTTTTTGGCGATACTGAATGGTGGTGGTGGTTTTCATTATAAACATTTGTGTGATTGGCTGACACTGAGAGTGAAGTTCTCTCTGACATTGTCTGCTTATCCGCTAGCACGTACTTCATTCATACCATCTCTAAGGCCCTGTGCTGTGCTGGCCTAGGGGTCATCTTGGCCAGTCTGAGGAACCTTGACCTGCCTCTTGGTCTTCATTCAAGCCCTTCACTTTCATGGATACCTTTGGAGTTGTTCTGAGTTGCCACCCAGAAGCTTTGGTGGAGTGTCCCTGGGAAACAACCTTTAGATCACATGCTTTACATCACATGCCATTACAATGCGGTTGTTTCAACGACTGTGTTGTTACAACGCGAAACATTACATCGCAAGTTGTTTCAATGACTTGCTGTAGGGGGCGCGCTGGTGTTGGATTTACAATCCAACACCTTCTCTGCTGTTGCACAAACTGGAGTAGGAGTAGTAAATTATACTATTCCTAAGTCCAGCGCACCCCCTACAGCAAGTCGTTGAAATAACTTGCGATGTAATAGTTCGCAATGTAACAACGTGGTTGTTGTAACAACCGCATTGTAATGGCATGCAATGTAAAGCATGCGCAGTAAACGTATATATTCCGTGTCACTTCAGGTATGGATGACTTTATAAGCATAACCCCGAACACTTCCTCTGTGATTACTCCATCCAACGCTGTGGTATGATGACTGTCATTGCCCAGTTCTGGTAAGCAGATGACCGTAGCTTGTATTTTAATTGCTTTATTTTTAGTCGTCCCTTTGTACTGTCTGACACCAGGTTGATCACTGCCTCACAGTGCTTATGATCATGGCTGTCACTATTTGATGCTCCTTCAAAATCATGTTGTATCTGCCTTTAGCGTTATCACTTTATATGATGTATATCTTTAGGTTCCGTAGTAGCATGGTACCTGTCTTTGAGGCCATACCATCAGATTCTTGGGCAATGATGAGTATGCTTCTCAGTGAAGTTTCTGTTATCTTCAAATGCTTCACACAGGCTGGAGCTATGCTTTGACTACGCATATGCTAAATGTGGATTCTGCGCTTCGACGGAGACACATGTGGCACACGTGAAGAGTTTGGTAGACCATGGCAATGTCTCTGGGAGCACTGTCAACCTTTGGGTTTTGTATACCCTATCCTGTCACCAGCTGTAGGGTCCTCCCCAGCCTGGGTACCTTCAAATGACTATGCCACACATGGAGCTCACTATAACATTCGTCGTATAACTATTTGTCTTTTTGTAACCGCGAACTCAACCTTCCAAATCTGCATTTACTTCACTATGCTCTAACACTTACGGTCACTGTTCTACAGAGTACATCAGGAGCCAAAAGGGTTCTGTCATTCCTAACTCATATGACACTACAGCCATTTTGTGTCTGCTGCCTGTCTCTGATCACTGGCTGGGCTGGGTGACAGCTGGACTTTGTTTATTCCTTCTAGACAGCAAAACACAAAGGAAGCCTTGGGTGTGACTTGACCTGGAAGGATGGGAGGGAGGAGCTGGGCACAGCCTCACACTCGCACATGAATATGCTGTGTTCTGTGCTCACACAAAGAGCTGCATACCCCCTGTAGTGAATTTGGAGCAGGCAGAAGGGGAGGACATATGTGCACTTCAAAGATCCATCTTTGAAGTCAGCCCCACTTCAAAGGCACAACTGGGTATCAGTACTGGACCTCTGACCCTACCAACTCAGAGCACTTCTGGACCTGAAACTCCTCTATGAAGAAGAACTACTGTGCTTAAGGACTGCCACTCTGCTGGACTGTTGCTCTGGAGAACTGCTGCCTTGATGTTTTGCTCTGCTGCTCTCTCTGACCGGGCAAAGATTGGCTCCCCAATACCTGAACCCAGAGTGACTCCAAGTGCGAGCTGACTAGCCTCCTGATTTAAAGCCGTAGGAACATATAAGTCTTCCACCCTGCTATTGTCTGGCCCATTGGAAGTGGACCCAGGTGCTTGTTCCAGTGGAACTGACGCATCCTCTGCTGTGAGAGCAGAATTGATGCATCAATGCTGTTGTGAGAACAGAACCGTTGTATAGCATTCGAACACAGCGCATCGCCATCAAAAACACTGAAATTTCCACCACTGCAGAGAGATGATCAATGCATCCCCTCGACTGTGTGGAGAACCCAGTGTATTGGCTTCAAGCCATCACATCTCAGAACCGGCACTTCGTCTTCAGAACTACTACATCGCCATCATAGCGTGGAGAATATCAATGCATCAAAACACAAGGAGATGATAGCCGGAGCACTGAAACTTTTGAAACACTCACCACCAGTCACAGATCTGCATTGAATCCTTCATCATTCTATAGCTCACTTCATCAGCCTAGGTCAGACCCAGTCATATGCAAATCAGTCTTGACCCTGCTCCTCATGGGAACAGTCCAGCCAGAGCTGCCAAACCAGGTCTTTCCCTGACCAAGCATCCTGGGGCTGCTTCTATGGCAACACCCCTCATCAGGCAGGCTAGCTTGAATCCAATGGCAAAGTAAGCAAGGGACCCACATCTGGGCATACCCAGCCAACTTAGGACGAACAAAGCAAACACAAGGAGATGATGGACAGAGCACTGAAACTTTTCAGACACACACCTGCAGTCACAGATCTGAATTCATAGAAAATCAATGCATCACCTTGACTGCAGGATTGACACCGATGCATTGCTCAACGGCATCCTGCATCTGCATCGTAGTGACAAGGATCAAGGTACTTTTGTTCAGCTGGTATTGCAGGGTCCATGTATCCAGCCCGCGCTCCATTGCGGTTGGCCTGAACTTATGACTCACTTTATCCCAGTCCAGCATGACCAGATATCCCAAAAGGTGCTTATTGCTTCTAAGTGCTACTTTCCATTTATTCTTTCAAAATTCATATTGAGACCTCTACGTATTGGATTTTTGTCATTTGGATCATTTCATTTATTAAATTAAGAGCTATTTTTCTAACTTGGTGTGTTATCTTTTTGTGTGGTATTTTCACAGTGTTGCACAAATACTTTACGTTACTACAGAACAGAGATATGGAGGAGAACGGCACCTCTCCAGTCCTCCAATGAAATCACAAACCAAAAAAGTAAGGTGCCAATATCAGCCGAATGGGCATAGGACCCAAAATCAGGTCCAGTGCCTCCTATTGCGAGTCGCGTGGGGTCCATTCAGAACGGGAAGACGATCCTTAGTGGAAGAGGATGCCTCACACAAATATTATTGTCATGCTTCATCATTGGCATCCTCTTCCCACCCCAGTAAGATGATACTACAGAGGCGGACTCAACCTTCACAAAGTCTTGGCGGTAGGAGAGAGTTCTTACATAAAAGTACTGAACAGTAACGGGATCCAGATGAATTTTAAAAAAACGTGGGTTCCTCGGTTATCACTTTTTTTGCGAGGACCCTAGGAATATTAAAAAACAATCTAATGATGGGAATCACAGAGTACAATGCCTCATGCCTGCCCTATATTTCCCAACATGTTTCAGCTCTTACAACTTAGCCTAAAAGGTCTGGTGCATTCATCAGGGCTAGTGAATCCCTACATTATTATCCTAAGTCAAAAGGACCCTAGGTATTAATCTAAGTGAGCTGGTACCAGCGGTGCAGAGTGGAAACTTTCAGGTGGACACGAGTGGTGTCTCTTCTGATGAAAGTGTGAAAATGAAGGATAGCACCCTCTCCTTGACTACACATAACCCCTAAAGCTTAGGGTATCTACAGAATCCTGGAGGTTGTAGCCAATGTAGGATTCACTTGGGACACTGAGCAGGTGTTGCACTTAGAATATTACCTAGGGTCCTTTTGACACTTAGGATAAGATTGTAGGTATCCACTAGCCCCGACAAATGCCCCAGACCTTTTAGGCTAAGTTGTAAGGGCAGAAAAATGTTGGCAAATATAGGGCGGTCATGAGTCATTGTACTCTGTGAAACCAGTCATTAGATTGGTTTTATTATTCATAGGGTCCTCAAGAATAAAAGTGATAACTAAGGAACCCAAGTTTTTTTTTAATTCATCTGGATCCCGTTACTGGCCAGTAGTTTTATGTAAGAACTCCCTCCTACGGCCAAAACTTCGCGGAGGTTGAGTCCGCCTCAGTAGTACCATCTTACCGGGGTGGGGAGAGGATGCATGACACTACTATGTATGTGAGGTATCCTCTTCCACTAAGGATGGCCTTCCCATTTTGAACAGCCCCCATGCGACTCGCAATAGGAGGCACTGGACCTGATTTGGGGCCTATGCCCACACAAATACTATAGACATTGCCTCTTAAGTTAAGCATGCCTGTTTGGTGCCAAGCTACCAGAGGGTGAACACAGGAAAATTTAGGGTTGTGTTTGTGACCTACCCCGCCTAACATTGTGGATCCTGCTTGGACAGAGTACATACCTCTGCCAACCAGAAGTCCAATTTCTAATACGCTCTGCGTTTACTTTCCCTTTCTGCAGAAAGAAAAATATCACCCGCAAAAATAGGTTCTAAATGTTTGAACACTCTTCTGTATGCGGATGATATAATCTTGATTGATCATTGATCAGACTCCCATTGGTCTTTGGGCAAGTGTGAAAGGTTTGTATTATTTGGTACAGAAGTACTTTTCAAAAGTGAATACAGAAAAAACAAAAATCTTTTCGGGGGGAAGAGAAAAGCCCCAAAATACAGCTGGCATTTAGGTAATAAAAAATTGGAGAAGGTAAACAGATATGCATATCTTGGTAAAACCTTTTGGGAAGTATGCTCTGTGGAGAAACCATCTGTTTACACTCCACAGAGCATTCTGGACTCCTAAAAGGCTTGCAAAGCTGGGAGGTGAAGGCACGAAGGTCTGCTTAAAGTGCGCCTCAGTGGATGCGGATGATCCGCATATGTTTCGGCAGTGTCCCCGGATCCAGTGCTTCTATCATACTGTTGGTAAGACCATCTCAGAGGTGTTGGGGTAAGAAATTAAGGTAAGCCCTGTTTTGGTTATCTTTGGAGCTCTCCCAGAGGAGAGTGATAGCTTTAAGCTCTCTAAACTTCAAGTCTCTATTATGTATTTTAATTTTCTGGCAAGAAGAGAAATTTGTTTAAAATGGCTGTCACCTCAGCCTCCAGTTTTTTTAGAAGGGGTTCCTTCAGTTTGAAAGAGTTAATAATTTGGATCATGGCTGTCTCTCGAGAAAAAGAATCCGATTTTGGATGATTTGGGAGGAGGGGGCTAACAAGTCTGAAAATATATCACCTTAAAATGGTCCAATGATAATGAAATAAGTGAGATTATGGGAAAGAGGTTGAAGCCTGGTTATGCCCCTCCTCTTTTTTTCTCAGGAGTCTTGCGGTTGGATATTTCAGGAACCTTGGAGGTGGTAAAGTAACAGACGAGGTCGGGACTTCGCTCCATAGGAACCAGGAAGGAGCCTATACCTGAAAGACAATCTGCTTATTTATGAATGAGGACAAAAAAAACTGGTAAAAAAGACTTTTTGTGAAAATCTAAAGGATGAGGTGCATATAACACATTTATGTTACAAAGCACTTACTTATGCAAATTCTTTGCAGATATTTTACAGTTATATGGGAAGAAATAATTTCAATCACCTAATTTGAATTTAGAAGATAAACATTCTCTCCTCATTATTCTATTGTTGACATTTTATATGATGATGGTTTTATTATGGTGAGCTGTGATTTATTATGTATTTTAAGAAGTTGATCATAGACCTCAGCAGAAGTCATTAATAATGAAATAAAGAAATAATAAACTAAAAATAAAAATCTGATGCAGCTGGTGTTTTGGCGCTATGTAATGGCCAGAAAGGTGACAAGCAAAATACTTGCATAAACTCACAGATAAATATGTTGTCTCTGTGTGACACAGGTCATCTGGTAGTTTATCAAGGTGTGGCTGAAAACACATTTGTTTTGTGACTTTCTAAAGTGGTTCAGTTACTTAAACCTCACTGTATAGCATGAATCCCTTGAAACAATATTGTCACCTTCCAGGAGTCTAAATTAGGGTTAAAAACATCATTATATATAATAAACACGTAGTGAAAATAGAGTTAGGCTCTGCAACCATGGCATTCATGTGGACCTTAATTCACCAAGTCTCTATGGAAGTGCCATCATGCACTTCTGCCTCAGATTACATCAATGGGTTGACCACGTTACGCCACCCTCATTACCTTAAGAGCTGTGTTGCCTTCTGTGTTAGATGTAGAGGTAGGATAATAAAGCACAAAAAGTTTTTTGGGTCTGAAGTTAGCCAAGATCTTTTGATTTTAATAAAATTATATATCTAATATACTTGATAAAAGGGGGTGTTAGACCTGGCTTTTTCAGCAGGTTTATCCCCAGACTTTTTGCTTTTGGGCCTCCTGTTTTGTTGGTTTTAGGACGCTGGGCGCTTTACCATTGCTGATCAGTGCTAAAGTGCATATGCTCTCCGTGTAAATTGTTACTATGGATTGGAGTTTCCATGATTGGCTTATTTGATTTACTACTAAGTCCCTAGTACCTTGCAGTGTGTGCCAGAGGGCCTGTAAATCAAAAACTGCTAGTGGGCCTGCAGCACTGATTGTGCCACCCACGCAAGCAGCCATGACACCGCTGTGTATACGCGCAGACTCTATTGCCATGTCGACCTGGCAAATGCACCCACTTTCCAGGTCCTAACCTTACCTTTTAGCACACATGAGTTACCCCTAAGGTAGGCCCAAGGTGCCCCTCTCAGCAGGGTGCAGTGTATGAGAAAGGTAGTACATGTACTGTTGTGTGTGACATGTCCTGATAAGGAAATTTCGTTTTTCACTATTGAAAGGCTATCTGTCCCATGGGATAGAATGGGAGTTTATTTATACCATCTTATAAGTATAACTTCCCTTTGGAAGTTATATTTTGTGTTTGAAAATACCACTTTTAGAAAGTAGGTATTTTCTTGCTTAGCCAACCTGTGGGCCTCAGCGAGTTTGTGGATTGACTCTCTTTGGAGTGAATGGGGCTGGGGATGTGCATTTACTCTAGACAAAAACTGAAGGGTTGAGGTGTGTCCTGCCTTTCCTGGATGAGTCAGGGCTGGGCTGAATAGACCTGGGCTGCATTTAGAATAGGGGAGGAGATTTCCCTGCACCTGAATGGGCCTTGTCTGCCTTACACAATACTGTCTCTACCTCCTGCCGGGAAGCTGGACCAGAGAGGACAGAACTGTTTTTGACTGAGCACATAGCCTCTCCGTCACCAGAGAACAAAGGAAAATGCTGTACCAATATTGGGGCCCCGAACTCAGAACTTTAGAATATTTCTGGACTCAAGAGGACCGTCTGCCAAGGAGAAGAGCTGGGAAACTGAAAGAGAAGTACTGCCCCTTTGCTGTTTGCTGTCTGGGGTTGGCCTGCAGTAGCTGTTTCTGCCAAGGAGAGGACAAAGACTTTGCTGTGTGCTGTGTATCCTGCTTGAATAAGATCCCCAAGGTCTTGAAGTAGAGCTTGCCTCCTGTTCTGAAGTTTCAGGGACACAAAGACTTCATCCCCTTTGTCATCCTACAGCTGGAACAGCTGTTCCAGCTGCCATATATTGAAATTGCAATACCAACATCAGCAAGCGACACCACGACCTGCAACGCAGCTGTGGGCACTGCTAGCGAAGAGCTCGATGCACCGCCCCAACTTGCACAGCAGCCGTGATGCCTGCTGCCACCACACTGTATTGGCTCAGATGCCATCAACGGGGCAGCTACATGCGCCGGAGCAGAGGGCACCACTCGTGATGCTCATGAGGCGCCGCAACTGACTCACACCGCAGCCCCGAACTCATTGACGCCAGTGCTCCATCATCACAGAGCCGATACTGGATGTAGGGGACTTCCTGAATTCATCAACAGCACATTGTTGTAAGGAACCGCCACCTCGTCTCCACTACCACATTACCTACCAGGCAACAGTAAGGACTGACGCCTCACATTCCTGACAACAGTAAGGAACCACTGCCTCACCTCCCCTGCATCGCAGTAAGGAACCAAGGCCTCAGCTCCCATGGGGTCATAAGTAATCAACACCACCCAGTGCCAAAGAAGCATCACCTCCCTGATGCCCTGCACTGTCTTTGCTTTCATTGTTTACAAAGGTACTGTGGTTTGGGGACTGTGTGATGCTACGCTGGACAACGCGCACCTGGCGGTCGGCGCTGTACTTTGGATTTTCATCTGTTACGACATCGTAATAGCTCCAGGTGGAGTTATTTGTTGCTACAAGCTTTATTTGTGTAAATAACCTATTGTTGAGGATATCTTAGTATATTATTGGTGGAATTTTGTTGTTTTGGTCTTGTTTGATTTAGATAAAGATTACCTATTTTTCTAAAATGGTGTGGTGTCTGTTTGAGGTGTTTTCACTGTATTACTGTATGTGTGCAAACATGCTTTACACACTGCCTCTGAGATAAGCATGCTTGCTCATCCAAGCTACCAAGGGGGTGAGCAGGGGTTGTCCAAGGGTGTAACTCCCATACCCTGGCTAGAAGCAAGGGTCCCTCCTTGGACAAAGGTGCAAACCATTGCCAACGAGAGACTCCCATTTCTAACCCGAGGTTTTCATCAACCCTCGTCATCTATTGGACTGTTGTTGTGTCAGTCACAGTTTTCTTCCACCCACTACACCATAAATCATGGAGCAATGTGTCAACCCAATTCGTTCACTGGCAATCTTCACTGAATATGAAGGCATTCTGCTCTATGCACTATTGTGGCAATATTTGTTTTGGAATCCTAAAACATACTTTCGTTTTTAGCCAGCGTTTTTTTACTATTGCCAAGGGCAGGGCTGCTCCCCTAACAATGACGTTTTAGAAAAACATTGAAAGAACGAAAAAGCCATTGGTAATGTCAACAGTGTGGCAACCAATGCCAGATTAATTGGCTTTGCCAGTGCTTGTTTGCATTTTAATCAAGTGCAAGCAAGAGGGAACAATTGGTACTCTTGGCTCCCCTTCATTGAGACTCATTGCTAGGGCACCCTCCAGTCTTCTTAATCACTGGACCTATGCCAGTATTCTGTGATTATGCAAGTTATGTCCTCCCCACTCTCTCAACATGTAGCATAAAACATTGTTAGTCAAATATCAATTTGTTGTGCTGCCAAAAAGCTCGCCAGTCAATCGCCCCTTCATTTTGATTCACAATCAACCCCATTTCTCTTCCAAATGTATCCACATTTATTCAGAAGTGGGCAGGGGAAGGGTCAAGAGAAAGAGCAGCAGATGCCCCATAACTGCCTTCTGGATTTACTTCGAATTATAATTAACGTTATTATAACGTTACAAAGCAGCATGTCTACACAGTTCATGCTCACTCGATGCAAGCAGTAAATTGCAAATCAGTGACAGACAGGTGTTAGAAGTTAACTGGAACCTGCCACGCGCATGTAAGTGTAACCAGAGACCGCACAAGAGAAATGTGGCTTCTTGCGCAGAAACATGTTTGACGCAGGGCGGCAGAGTCGGAAGGCAGATTCGTGCTGCCCCTTTAATTGAAAGAGGGCTCGTGCCTAGTGCTCTCTGTTGGCAGCGCGAGCCCTTTGAATAAAACATGGGGACACGGCAGTAATCCATTTAGCGAGGCTTTGAAAAATCTTCTAATCTAGCGTTGCTCATTTATAGAACACATAATTAATGTCTTTTATTGGTGCGCATGTCTGCCGATTTGAAAGGGCTTGTGAAGAATTAGGCAGTTGCATGATCCTTTAAATGGCACATTAGACTCCGCGAGGCAATGCGGGCAAGTTCCGGCTGAAGGCACTTAGCCCAATTCTGCATAAACAGTAAGTCAGGGCATTGGAGGTACTCGCATTTACAACATGAATATCCGCTCTAGTAACTAAAGAAGGCAGCCGAGAAGTAGGAACGCATTAACGTTAGTTGGCTGGGAAAATAGAATATGTCTCTAGGTAATTCCTTGCCTGACTAAATAGCTTATGTACTGTGCTTTATTTATTTGGAAGGAAAGGAGTGCATTATTCCGGCTCTACACATTCGTAGGTGATGTACCCTTGGTGTAACCCTATCTATAGTAATTCCTCAATCACTGACAACATATGAACAACTCCTGACACCCGGAGTAATTTTGGTATATGATTTTTTTAGTGCTTGTTCGACAGTATTTAGTCAGTATCACTATCGGACTGGCCTATTGGGCAATCTGATTGAGCCTGAAGGGCTGGTCTGACAGGTCAGTGTGTGGGCCTATCTTTTAGCTGTTTTTAAGCCTGTGTGTGTGGTCTGGAGGCCCGGTTTTTACTGTTGATTTCCCTGATATATATACACAAATGCATGCAGTCTCCCATCCCTCACAAAATACCAACACAGCATCTATATGCCCCGATTTGCAAATGTAAGCCTTTTTTTAGCATTCTGATTTACTAATGGGGGCCACTTTTGTTTTGGTGCCCGGGCCTAATTTCTGTCCCTGTCCGCCCCTGTTAGCACTTGGGTATGCTAAAGTAGTTCAAATAGAGAATCATCTTCCCAAAAGTGGCAAAGATGATGTGTGCTTAATGAGGAAACTGCCTGCGTTAGTTGAAAAACTAGTTACGGCTGAGTTGTAATGTGTGAATGAAGTAATTGAGCACCATAATACCTCAGAGAGGTGCAGTACTGTTATAATAGTGAGCAATCCAGACATTTGATTGTGTATAATTCTTGACTTCAGTAGGAACATATGGGTGGCTAGACACCTTTTATTGAACACAGTAGATATTTTCATGAGAACATGGAGAAGGAGGTGGTCCTGATATGTTTCATTAATGATTCCTGTCAAGTGTGTTTCTTTCTGACTCTGGTGGATATATAATGATACAGGCAGATGCCATTTGTCTGGTATCTCCCACTGAAGTTGTTTAGATGCTTATGGAAAGATGATGTGGACAAATAAAAGTGGTAACCAATTTTCACACCTACATCATGGACAGTTCTTTAATTGAGAGACAAACTATCCCTAAAATTCATACAAGCACTTCTGAATAGGAAATTACCAATAAAGACTTAAAATCATTTTTAAAAATGTAATGAAGTCACACTATCGATGGCATAATGTGCAAGAAGGAGTTAGTGAGGGAGTATCAGTCAATCCACACATTCAGGAGATAAAGGGCCTGATTACAACTACGGTGGTTCGTTTGACCGCTGTATTCGTGCTGGAAGTCCGTAGACTGCCTGACTGGCAGTCCACCCGCCGTATTACTAATTTGGCAGTTGTATCGCCACAGGACTACTACAACCGCCAGGGATCCGTGATCCTGCGGCGGTGACACAGTGTCAGATAAAGTAATATGCTGTTGGTGCTGTTGCGTCACTGCTGAGCTTATTCTGAGTTCCCTCACAACCCTCTTTTACATGGCCTACCATGAAAAAGGTGGTGATGAGGAAATTAAAGGGGCCTAACAGGGCTCCCTGCCATTCCTGGTCCAGGGGGGGGATACCTACCTCCGCAACACCACCGTAGCATCGACCACCTCCCCAGGATTAAACTCATATTCTGGCTGGCGGTCTGACTCTGGGTTTGGTGGTATTCCTGCGGGGCGCTGGCATTGAGACCCATTTAGATTGGGCAATAATAACCACTGTCATTAAAGTAAATTTCCATGTTTCTTCAATTACTTCTGGGAGTCCAAATAAATTCATACAGGCAGAGGGTTTTATTTTAATGTTCATCTCCATAAGAGGAAACAAAATCATTTAACAGAGTATCCATGCGACTTGGGATACATACACAGCATGTGAAGAAAACCTTCTCCTTGGTATACATAACTCTCACGGTTTTGTGCATTGATATTATACAAATTAACTAATGTATCTGGAGAATATTACATTTAAATAGCAGAATGTAATAATGTATTTTATATCTAAATGCAATAATAGCCAAGTGCATCTGTCATACATTTCTGTTTAAATTTATCCTAGTTCTTCCTCACTCATATTTAGATGTCAATGGAAAAACATGTCTAAGTTAACTGTTGGACAATGATCCTAACTGAAGAGTCACTCCAAAAGTTTTGCCTTCCTCCTCCTCTTTTTATGACCTTGTTTTGCTGGCCTTAGGACTCTGTGGACTTTTCCACTGCTGACCAGTACTAAAGTGCTTGTGCTCTCCCCTAAATATGGTTTGATTGGCATATTTAATTTACCTATAAGTCCCTAGTAAAGTACACTACATGTGCCCAGTGCCTGTAAATTAAATGCTACCAGCTGGCCTGAAGTACTGATTGTGCCACCCAATTAAGTAGCCCTTTAATCATATCTCAGGCCTGCCACTGCAGAGCCTGTGTGTGCAGTTTACACTACCATGTCGACTTGGCATTTAAAACCCCTTGCCAAGCCTTAACCCACCCCTTATATTGCATATAGGTTGCCCCTAAGGTAGGCCCTAGGTAGCCTATATGGCGGTGTGCTGTATAATCAAAAGGTAGGACATAACTTTAAAGTTTCGTATGTCTTGTTAGTGAAAAACCCACTAAATCGCTTTTCACTACCTGTGAGGCCTACCACTCTCATAGGTTAACATTGGGAATTCCTTATTACATTTTTAAGTTGTAATTCCTGATTGTTCAGCGGGTCTGTGTGGTCTCTGCATCTGGCCCACGCTCCATCATGGTCAGTCTGAGCCTTTGACTTTGTTCTCGTACAGCTTCACCAAATATCCCACATAGGCGCTTATTGCTTCCAAGCACTATATTTTGATTTATTCTTTAAAAATGTATATACTCAGCATATTCACCACTCACACACAGGAAGTTCGAAAAGAATCCTGACCTCACATAGTGAAGCACTGCAGATACAGACACTCCATGCTCATCATAATACATGCACTTTCCATAAATACCCCCTGCAACTATCCCAGGTCCCCTTTCACTAGCTGTACACACATACAGCTGACCTAATTTTAAAAGGTGAACACTGTAGGTTGCAGCTACTAATCTAATTTAAATAAAGAGTAAAGTGGCGTGAGACTCCTCTAGGGAGACTTATCACACAGCATAAGCTTATAACCTAGAGGAAAGTAAGGGGAAAACTAGAAGCTTTGGAACCCAGGTGCCAATTACAAGTCCTCCAATTTCTGAAGGAAACGCCAAATAGAATAAAATCCACATGTGTAATTTCCTTCATTGTAGGCACAGTATGGCTGAGGAAATTGGACGCTACTCCTTGTTTAGTATTTCAGATATAAAAAAGAAGATTTTCTGTTGCCTGAACTCTAAAACTAATATAAGGAAGTTGGAAACCCAATATACCTTTGGAGGCTTGTGCAAAGTTCACAATATCAATAGATTTGCCTACAAGGGATTTTGTTTAGACAGGGGACTTCTACTTTAACAGTTCAACAGATCTAATATCATTAAATTCTGTGGACTCCTATGTCTTTATCATAGATTTAAGCATTAAATGCACAAAAATGTCCAATCTGAGTACAATAAAAGAAAGCAATCACGGGAATATCTTTTTGAAAAATATATTATGTTTTATGATTTTCAAAATTCATAGAGTACATACAACTCTATGGTTGTTATCAAATGCATGCAAATGAAAAAGGGATACATCTCATTTCAACCTCAGTTTCATAAGTCAAAAATCCTCTCCAAATGAAATCAAAAAAGTGATTGAACTTTTTACTATAGAATACAGTCACAGGTTGTACATTAATACATGAGGAGTTGGATTATCAGTCGACGTTTCGGTCCTCTTTTGAATAAATCCTTAATACCATCTTCAGGACGGCAAAATCTGCATTAACATAATGACCCTTTCGGAAAAAAGGTTTCAGAGCTTCAGATATTGGTGCTCTTGTTGAGATGTCTACCAATGGAGAGAGAGAGGAATTCCTGATCGTTCTCTGGTATCCACAGTTTTCAATATACTGGTGATAGCGTCTTCCCCGAATTTCTTTTAGACCTGATATCACTTTGATATTCAAATAGTTTTCACACTTGAGTCGATTTAAATGTTACAGCCAGCACGTATCAGGCAGCAATCCTCTCGACAATGCAGGCGCGAGCCGTCATCAGCCAGGATAGCTTGACTCCAGTGGCGTAGTGAGCATGGGACCCACCTCAGGGCATACCCTTCCCACATAGGGCAAACAGCAAAACACACAAGATGATGGACGGAAAGTTGCACAATGGCAAAACATTCACCCCCAGTCACAGATCTGGGCTTAATCCATCGTGGGTCTCATGCTTACTAGGCCACTGGAGTCAAGCTATCCTGGCAGATGACGGCTGATAGCCAGAAACCGGTCCTAGGATGCTTGATTACGGTCCAGGGAAGACATGGCTTGGCAGTTCGGGCTGGACTGTTCCCATGAGGCACAGGGTCAAGACTGATTTGCATATGGCCATGTCTGAACTGGGGTGGCTTGGTGAACAAAATAACGATGGATTAAACCCAGATCTGTGACTGAGGGTGAATGTTTTGCCATTGTGCAACATTCCGTCCATCATTTTGTGTGTTTTGCTGTTCACCCTATGTGGGGAGGGTATGCCCAGACATGGGTCCCGTGCTCTCTAGGCCACTGGAGTCAAGCTATCCTGGCCTTGGTGTTACAAAAACCTAACTTTACCACTACTAAATGCATTCTGTGAATACCGAAAGTAGTAAGTTTAGGATGTTGTCTCAAGTTAGTTCTGTGAATCGGGCCCAATGACACTATTCACTCTGAATTAGATCACTCAGTAATGATTGTATGTTGAAATATGAGCAACAGAAACATTGTGCTGCCAAAATATCAGAGACAAAATATTGAGGACCAAAATAGCAAGAACATAAGTGAGTATAGCTACCATATAACTGCCTGGCATACCCCATGGGGTCCATGGCATGCCGGTCCACCAACAGCATGGGATCATGCTGTTCCGCAAATGACTAGTCATTTATTACCACCAGTTGGGTCACCCAGTAATAGAGACATAAGTTTGGTAGGGCTATACCGCCATCAAAGGTCAGCTAGGTCAGAGTTGCCAATGCCATTTGTGGAACACGCCTGTTCCACAAGAGGAGCCTCGTAAGGACTTACACGTGTTTGAAGAAGTGTTTGGGACCGGGAAGAGAGAGTTCTGACCTGCATTCATGAAGTTACGGTGGTATATAATTTTGTATAGGGCTGCATGGCCCAGCAGTGCAATAGATAACCTACTCCAGTGGATCATGTCAAGCCTGTATTCCTCTAGGATTCTGCCTAGGCTAGAATCAAAGAAAAGCTGTTGATCCCTAGTGACATGGACCGCCAGACAACGGAGCGCCTTCTACTCTCTGGGTATAGGGCATTTCCACCCTTCTAGCGGTCACCATCCCACCAGAGGGAAGAGGCACGATATTCCCCAATTGTTGCATAGTCCAAAAAACCGCCTGAAGACTACAAAGATCTCTAGGATCCTATTGAGCGAGTCCTCCGGTTCTGCAAGGTACAAGAACATATTGAACGCATACAGTGATACCACGTCTTCCCAGATACTTCCCTATGAAGTGAATCTCCCCATATTCCATTGGGAAGTGGTTCCAGTGCTATTGCAAAGAGGAGGGGAAAATTGAGCATTCCTGTCTTGTCCCCCTCCCCAGCGTGAACTCGCCTGACAGCGCGTCATTTACCCTCACCATTGCAGTTGGCGGGTTGTAGATAAGTCGCACCCAACCAAGGTAAAAGGGACCAAACTCATTTGCTTCAAGAGGGCCAGCTTGTAGGGCCATTCGAGGGAGTCAAACCCCTTAGCTGCATCCAGAGCCAGGATTATGGCCGGCTCTCATATGTGCCCTTCGGGCACTAGGCAGGCTAATAGGCACTGCAAGATATGCCTGGTGGATCTGTAGGGCATAAATACGGACTGGGACGATTCTACAATCATGTGGATTACCTGCAACAGCCTGGTCACCAATACCTTTGCAAGTATTTTCATCTCTATGTTAAGGAGATTGGCCTGTACAACGAGCAGTACTCAGGAGGTTTCCCTGGCTTGTGGATTAGGACAACTTACACCTGTCGAAGTTGGCGAGGATGTTTCTCTGCTGATTGGGCCTCATATAGCATATCCTGGGTCAGTTTAACCAATTGTCATCAGAAACATTTAAAGAATTCAGGGGGTAGTCTATTCAGGCCCGGTGTCTTCACTGATATAAATTGGGTCAGGGCATGGATGTGCCCCTTGAGGGAACCTAGCTGTCTCCCCTTCCAGTCGTGAGACAGGGATATAATGGAGGAGCCGGTCCAGGTCGTGGTCCAGTCCCAGGTCCATTCTCGAGGAGTACAGGTTTCTCAGGAAGTCATCATAAACCTCAGCCATTTCACCCACCTTTGTTGCTTTGTAGCCCTTGTCCATGTGGATTTCATGGATCCATCTCCCCCTCTTTCCGAAGTGCCAGCCATGCCAGTAGTTTCACAGTTTTTCCCCACCTCGTGCAGTTTATGCTGTTTGGATCGGTAAAGCATCCGCGCCTCCTGTTGTAGCAGGTCACAGTACTCATCTCTTGTTTTTTCTATTTAGGGGGCTAACTGGGCATCTGGTTGCCCGGCATATTGGGACTCCCATATTTCCAATGTTGCCTTCAGCTCCATTCTCTGTCTGTCTCAATTTGTTCTCTCCTCGGTTACATGGGCAGTGAGGTAGCCCCTTATTACCATTTTGTATGCCTCCCACAGGCAGACCCTAGATGCCATAGATCCCTTGTTACCCTGAAAGTATAATTCAGACACTTCCTGGGCAAACCTTTTTGTTGACCAGTTCATCAGCACCCAAGGGTCAAGTATCCAGCCCGTGGCAGTGAGGGGAGTGGGATATGTCAACCAAAGGTTCAGCAGCCTATGATCTGAAATGCCCCAGGGAAGATACTTGACCTCATCGCAGCACCCCATGAGATGTATTTGGAGTAGGAAGAAGTCCAGGTGCTTCATCGATTGGATGGCATTGGCCGCAAATGAGTACCGTCGCACACCCGGAGGCAACACCCGCCAGGGTTCCCCCGGCCCATGACTGTCAGGAATGTGGCCAGTCAGGAATCTTATTTAGGGGCTCACTATCTCTGGTCACCCTGTCGAGTGAACCATGGAGGGTCTGGTTCAAGTCTCCACTCACTATACGAAGTGCCTCCAGGATCTTCATGATCCATTCAGCTGTACACTTGAGAGCTGATGTCTGCAAGCTTAGGGGAAGTACCATGAGGTGACATAAAGCTCCTCCCCTTGCCATTTGCCAGCCACTGCTGTCCAGCTTCCCCGCAGATGCAGCAAAGTCTGCATCACCAGATATGGTAGCGATTTACATGTCAGAATACATGTACTCCGGGGCCTGTGGTGAAACCTGAGTGGGTCTGGGGTGTGTACCTGCTCCTTAGTAGAAATATGCTGTTCTTGCCCTGTAGGTGGGTTAAGTACAGCAAAACAAGGTCTGGGGCATATCCTGCTAAATAATGAATCATTATTCCTCTCATAAGTTTTCTCCCCAACCCATTAATGTTCCATGAAAGGATTGTGAGGGACATGCGTGAGTCATTTTCTGTGTGTTGACCATCTCAGTATTTGGTGTGCCTGGAGGTCCACCCTCTGGGTTACCTAATGTTTGCCTGTGTATCTGGTCCTCCCCGGCATGACCCAAAAGTTCCCCCCACCTTCCCGCCTAAACCCATCCCCTTGTGCTGCAAGTTTCCAACTACATGCCACCCCAATGCCTGAGGTGCCTGTCACCCTGCCTTTAACATTTTGTGGTCAAGTCAACAATAGGAACCAAATATAGAAAAGATACACGTGAAAGGGACCAGACCTTCTGGACTGACAGTCAACTTACGCCCCATGACTGGTCACAATAAAACTCCTGTACATCAGCTGTGCAAGTATGGGAGCTTCAAATAATTTTTCTGCCATCCTTGGTGTCACATTCAGTTGTACAGAGTCTCCAGACTCCGCCTTGAGACTTCATCGCTGGCACGCGAGTTAATGGAGACCCTAAGAGGGTGTCAAACATTTGGTGGCCAGCGTCTAAGGATTGCCTTGTTTCACTTCTTTAACCACCCTCAACTGCTGCTCCAGCTGTGCTGTTGCCAGACCGCAGAGGGCTGTTGGTCGGGTGCCTGTGGCATTGGATAACCACTCTGGTCCAGCCATTCCCAGACTTCCTGTAAGATGGTGAAGATTTTGGACATATCAGAGTCTGTAACCCTCAATTTGGCATGAATTAGTAGGGCATATTTCAAGTTGAGGCCCACAGGTGCTTCTTAACTGGATAGTAAGTCTTCCTTTGCTTTTGTGCACTATTTGCATATCCGGTTATATGCTCACCAGGCCACCCTTTATTTCCCATGGCCCATGCGACTGTGCCACCTACAGAATGTGGTCATAGTCTCTATAATTGTGCAGTCTGGCTATCATTGGCTGTGGGGGGTCCCCAGTGGGTGCACTCCACTGTGTACCTTTTGGCAGCCCGTCCTCCCAGTACTGTCTCCAATCACCATTGCTCAAGGAATAGTTCAGCACATGGGCCTTCAGTTTTCTTGAGGATGCCAATTAAACACACATTATTCCGCCTGGATTGGCCTTTGGCATCCTCCAAGTTATCAATCAGGTGTTGTATGGCCCTTTGCAGTTGTCCGATATTGTTCAACCCTTCCTTTATCAGTGGTCAGAGCTCACTCAGAGAGTTCTCCACCCCGGCAACCTGGGACACCGGTTTCTTATGGTCAGATCGCAGCAGGCCCATGTCCAATGCCACTGTCTCCATCTTGTGCTCCATTGCCGCTTCACTGTCTCTGATTGCCACCAAGCTCCTGGCTCTGTGGGCCGCCAGGGGGTCTTTAGCCTTGACCAAAGCCGGTGAGCTCATTTTAGAGTCCTGTGTTGCAGCTGGCCACACAGCTCTGAGGTTCTTAGGGCCTCACCATCGCCTCTCCTGCCCGACTGAACATCGTCATATCCCACCAGCTCTGTGCACTTTTGGTAGACCCAGTCTTTCGAGGCGGGAGGAGACTAAAGTCCTCAAGAAAGCTCACCCTCGTTGACCCCACCTGTTTACTGCTGGCGCCTCTCCTAGGATGTGTGTAGACTAGATATCACCCTCTGGAAGGCAGGGCCCGCTCGACTCTCTAATTCCCCAATGCCAGCGGCCTCTCTACCTCTCATCGCCCATATCCTGGTCTCCAGCCATGGCTCTCAGACAGGTCTCACAGGAGCAGGTCTGGTCTGCCGGCCATTCTAGATCCTTAGGGACCCCAGGGTCATGAAAGTCTCTTTTCCATGCCCCATATTAGTCTGCTGGCCCGCCACTCTCAGGCCATGCAGCACCTATCAGTTCCACTAGCTCAGCACTCCATGTGGTGGCCTCCAGCTGGTCCCACCCACCGATCTCGTAGTGTCCTCCACTCGGGCCTCCGTCCACCAGCCAGAATAACCGTCACAGGGCATGTAGGTGAACGGCATCTGTCGCATCCCAGTTTCACACCAGGGTCATCTCAGGATCAGGTGCTTAGGAGTCTGTTGGTTGTGGAGCTCACATGGACCGACTTCTGCCTCTGCCACCATAGCCATGCCCTCCATGTCCCTTCATTCATTTTTATTGTCAATTCTTCCTTCCTTCTTTTCTGTTCCTACGCATTACCACCCACCCTTACTTTGAATGTTGTTTTTCGAGCAACATTTTCTTATGTCTCTCCCTTCCCCACATTTCTCATTTCCCTGACTGAAACTCCATTTGCTAACTGGGTAGTACTTTTTGATGTCAAGGAGGTGCATTGTTGGAATTTTTTTTGTCTCTCATCAAGGTTAGATTGCACTAGAACTGTGAATGAAATTAGACTAGAGTGGCTTATGAGGTGAACTCTTAAATGTAAGAGAACTTCCGAGGCAAGGCAAATGTATGAGTTAGAAGATGACATAATCCATTCAAAACAGGGGAGGGAGAGGAATTTAACGGCCTGTAACATCCTCCCAGAAATTAAGACCTCAACAAATTGTGGTTCTGAAATTCTGGACCCTACTGTTGTCCCGGTATCGAGGTCCGATATCCGTGTCCCGAAACCTCAACGTACCATGACGAATTTGGTGTTGACGAACCGATAATGATTAGGACATCATTCCTATGCATTTGCGTCCCGATCGAGGTTTGCTAACACCCCTGAATCGTAGTTTCCGTCCCGACCCCTCAGACTCCATTTTGTAAACGGTATCCATTGTGTATCTTGCCCTCATGATAAGTCAATTAAAGGTCGAGCTTGATCTAAAAGGACACGTCCACCTTCCCTGACTTCCCCCTGACCTGTCCCAACTGGCTCCTTTGCCTCCAGCCAAACCTGTTTGGGCAGCTCCTCGCCCAGTGGCCAAACACGATAGCATCAATGCACAACATACCACAAACCATTCACCGCGTACAGACCATGTTTTCTACACACATACACACCTGTCCACGTTCCCTGTTTATGGCCAGTTTTATGACTAGGAGGTGCCTTCTTTTATTGGGGCTTCACCGATATCTGATGGGAGTTCCGGGCTTGGCTGAGTAATCTATCACGAATTGGACATCTAAAATACGGGCTTGCCTACATGACTTCGCTCTTTTGTATTATTGTAGAAATATGTGTATAGCCATATCATAAACTCAAGAATTCTTGCTTGCAGCTATTATTTTTGTATATAAGGAGAAGGCTGGTTCTGTAAAAACGAACAGTCTCCTGAGAACACATGACCCGTGTTTGTCGTGCTTCTAGGACACCTGTTACTTGGTAGCTGCCAATAAAACTTGATCTCTGACTGCGACTAGAAGACTCCGTGTTTCTGTGGTCCGGAACAGGGAGAACTCAGAGGTCTTCGGGTGTTATCCCCTGGCACCAAACGGGTTCCTAAAAACCCGTTACCTCAGTTGGCGCCCAACTCGGGGCGGTATCAAGCGGCGACGGTCCAAGCCAGATGTTCGTGAGGAGCTTCGTGTGAAAATTCCAGAGGACGGCCAGCCACTTCAGCGACCCCTGTATGTCGACGTGGTTCCGAAGGTCTTTGATGCGAGGTTCCCCGCGTCCCGACGGCTACGAAGGACTGCTGCCCTGACTATCGCCTTGTTTTGGACCCAGTGATCCTTGGTAGAGCGAAACGATAGATGAGTCTTCTAGCGACGTCACCGATCTTCAAATACTTCAGTTAAGTATAAGTGGAGCGTCTCCCAGTCCTTAGTTTGTCCTTAGTTTTTGGTATCCTTGAGATACGCTTTGATTTGGTACTTGCAAGCCCCAAAGCCGAAGGACTTGTGTTTTCACGAGAAATATCGTAATCGATAATCCTTTGAAGTTTGAAGCTAGACTAGTGAGCAAAGATGCCTGGTTTTAGCAGACTTGGAAACTTGTTTTGTCTTGGTTATAGTAAGGACTCCCGATTAGAGGATTCCTGTCCGGTTCCTCCGATTGGAACTCCAACGTATGAGCTCTACGTAAAGCACGGCGTAGGCCCTATCACATATAATGAAGTGTGGATAAAATACACCCGCAAGGATGGGGTTTTAAAATGGCCCCAATATGGTAGTTTCGACTCAGAAATATTAGATAACCTGGAGGTCAAATTATTTAAGAAAAAAGCCCGGCCGGCAATGTTTGACTCTTTCCGCTTATGGCGCAAAGAAGCCAAACAGAAAGAAATAAAGTTAGCAAAAAAGAACAAAAGAGGTATGTCAATGGTGCAAGCTGCCGTTGCATACAGGGATAACGAGGAAGAGCAAGAAAGCGAACAAATACTTAGGAGCAAGAAACTAGCAGTAGATAAATGCTACCCGATGTTCCCAAATAAGGGACAAGGTCAAGAGGAAAGATCCGAGAAAGATCCATTAATGTCCCACTTATTAAGCTCACCTCCACCGTATGCGTTAGACGCTACTACAACGCCAAAGCGTTTTACTATACCGCGCCCCGGCGCACGTAACCCAGCTCTTGCACGAACGCCAGCTCCTCTTCAGCTGGGTTCTACTTCTCCGGCGCAGCCTTCTCAAGGGCCGCCATCTTTGCTACCTACTCCATCTACTTCTACGACTTTGCCTACAGCTCCAGCTATTGTCTATGATACTACGTCTGCTACTACTTCAACTTCCTCTGCTATTGCTCTACTTCTTCTTTGCCTCAGCCTGTTTTTTCCGATGCACTTGCTCCTCCGCAAGGTTCTCCCTCTCTTAGACAAAGAGTGACAGGTACCGTCACTGGTCTGCTTTCACCTTTCTTCGGGTCGCCTAGAACGACCCCTAAAACAGAAGATAGACAGTTACGTAGTCAACTGCCTGATTACGAGGAAAGGAAAGTACTGAATGAACTAGCACGCCAATGGATTACGGATACTGTTAGATATGATGTTCAGTCTGTTATGGAAGTTTTCCGTCAATGGAATGCACCCACTCAGAGATACGTATTCGAAGAAATGTGTGTATATATGGGCGAAGATGTAAAGACAAATGATCCCAAATACACAATGAACGAACTATGGCGTACACGCTTTAAGTTCTATGAAGGTATGATTATAGGTGCAGATGTTGAGAAAGCGATAGAATTATTGCTCTCTTATAGGAGTAAGGGAAACGTCTCTAGATCATGTCACGAAGACGATGCACCAGGCGGGAAAAGAGCGAGACAGTACCCCATGAAAGAGGTTCCTCCGGTTTGGAGGGAAGGTGATGCGAATGCGAATCCACCGATTCTGCCTCATTTCCAGCGTGTATGGGTACATGTCCCCTGGAAAAGATCCGATGTCTTAGCACTCAAGCAGACACTACCTGATCCTCGTAAAAACCCGACTGGGTATTATAAGGAGTTATCGCAAACTGCAAGCTCATGTATAATGAATTTAGCGGACATAGACATGTTGTTTGGGAACGTTGTTCCACATCCTCTATGGAGCAAAATACGTCATACGAACCATGACCAAGAACTAGGTGACTCATGGGCGAACATTGCCGCTATCGATGCTAGACAAATTGGTGGTTCTAAACCCGAGCCGTTAATAGCTGAACTTCCCGGTAGAATTATCGCGTACATGAAAACGATAATGCCTGAAGTACGCGTAAACTGGGACAAGCTATCTGCGTGCAAGCAGAAGAAAGATGAGAATGTGTCTGACTTTTTCACAAGATTTGAGGAGACTTTCACCGATCATAGTGGTCAGGATATGGCTACCGAGGGTGGCCAAAGATTGTTTGTAGACAAGTTCGTACATAAATTAATCCCTGAACTGTGTAATAAACTGAAAGATTCAGAGAGTGCTTGGGCTGTCTCTACGTCAGCACAAATTTTAGCTACAGCCCAGTACTATGAAAATAGGCGCAAAGGCGAGCTAGATAAAGTCGACAAAAAGACGAAAGGTTTAAAAACTAAAATTCTTCTCCAGCAAGCCTATCCGCCTCGCACGACTAGTCAGCCCAATTATCAACAACAACAGCAGTATTCGAGAAACGCGCAAGGAAACGAGTTTTCCCACCAGCATATTGCTTATGGCCCGAATCAATGTGCGTATTGCAAAGAGGAGGGTCACTTTAAAGGTAATTGTCCGGCTCTTGCGTGACGTTTGAGTGGTGCTTCAGGTGTAAGGGGAAGAGGTGTTCAACATGCCCCTAGAGGTAGGGGCCGTGGAAATTTCACGCAGAATACAACTTCTTTTCCGCCTCAGAATTCAATGAACAGCTTTGACCAACAGAATAATGCGTCGACCAGGTCAGCTCAGTACTATGCTGACGACTATTACACCGAACATGAATATGAGGGTAACGATTGCTAGGACAGCCATGGACAAAGAGAGGGAGTTGTTTCAGTTCCAGTAGATCAGAATGGACCTTATGTCGAGGTGATTGCCTCAGGAGTGTCAGAGCCATTTCTGCTGGATACTGGTGCTACAAAAAGTTCTATCATGCACTCGAAACTTCCTGGCGCACCTTTGTCTGGCGAAATGAATGTTTCAGCAGGTTTCTCTGGCACCCCTGTTAGAAACCCGATCTCCAGTCCTGTATCTCTTTCTATTAGCCCATGCGAATTAGAGGCACCCCTCATTCTTACCACAGGTTGCGGTGAAAATTTGTTAGGTTTAGATTTGCTAAAAAGGTTGTATGCGACTTTGTACTGTTCTTCCTTGGGAGTACAGCTTACTTTAGGTAAGAAAATCGTTTCTCCAATGTATGTGTCAAAGGAAAATATTGCGACTGAATTGTCGTGTCTTCCTGATGTACTCTGGGCAAACGGTTCTAATGATGTAGGTCGTTTGGAGATAGCGCCATATGTCATAACATTGAAAGCCAACGTTAGGTTGCCACGTATTCCCCAATACAAAATATCTAGCGAATGTGAAAAGGCGTTATTGACGATTGTTTATGACCTGATTGATAAAGACGTCATCGAAGAGACAACAGGAAATGTTTGTAACAGTCCAGTCTTACCGGTCTTAAAGCGTACCGATCCTTCACAGCCCCCTGTGTATAGGTTCGTGATCGACCTCAGAGAAGTGAACAAGATAGTTATCCCACAGTTTCCAGTTGTCCCCGACATTACTGCTTTATTGACGATGGTTCCAGCTTCAGCAAATTGGTTCTCGGTGATCGACCTGAAGAACGCTTTCTTCAGCATCCCGATTGCTGAGGAGAGTAGAGATATTTTCGGATTCAATTTAGGAGGACGAAGCTTCCGCTTCAAGTGCGCTCCTCAAGGCTACTGCGAAAGCCCATCAATATTCAGTCAGGCCCTGAAAACACAACTAGACACGATTATTCTACCGAATGGTTCAACTCTGATTCAGTATGTAGACGATCTGCTGATCGCTGCAGACACTGAAGAGATTTGCAAGAAAGCCACGTTATCATTATTGCATCACTAATGTAACATGAAGCACAAAGTCTCTCTTTCCAAACTACAATTTTGTCGACAAGAAGTAACCTACCTAGGTCACATCTTGTCAAAGGAGGGAAGGAGACTGACACCAGAAAGAATACAGGCAATCGCAGAACTGAGTGCCCCAAGGACACAGAGAGAGGTTCGAGCCTTCTTGGGCATTACATCGTACTGTAGACAATGGATACCGAATTTCTCACTACTAGCTAAACCCTTGCTGGCACTACTCTGCAAAGACACGCCAAATCCTATGCCTTGGTCTGAAGATTGCCAGACGAGTTTCCATGAGTTGAGTGATGCATTATGTTCGGCTCCTGTATTGGGAAACCCCAACTACACTAAGCCTTTTACATTATATGTCCATGAGAAGGAAGGTTGTGCATTATCAGTTTTAACACAACATTTTGGGGACAGACAGCGCCCATGCGCGTATTTTTCGGCAACTCTAGACCCTGTGGCTAAAGCCCTACCAAGTTGTCTGAGGGCTACCGCCGCAGCAGCTGTCTGCATCCGACAATCCGCTGGATTAGTCATGAATAATACTCTGATCGTTATGGTCCAGCATGCAGTAGACATTTTACTAAACAGGACGAAGACACAACACCTTACTAGCGCTCGACTATCCAGTTACGAACTTACACTGCTAGCAAGTCACATCCACATAAAGAGGTGTGATACACTGAACCCCGCAACGTTATTACCCATTCCGACAGGAACAGACGAGATTGATAAACATGACTGCTGTTTTAGGACAGAAGAAGAGACAAAAGGGAGAGTAGACTTACAGGACACTCCCCTTCCTGAATGCAACGATACTTTATGGGTTGATGGTTCATGCTTCAAGTTGCCGAATGGTGATACGACTGCAGCATATGCCGTAACGACATTACACACCATTATAGAGACTGCGCGCATTTCCCATAATTCTGCACAAGCTGCAGAGCTAATTGCGCTTACCAGAGCATGTGTGCTAGCGAAAGGAAAGCGAGTGAATGTGTACACTGACAGCCAATACGCCTTTGGTGTGGCTCACAGTTTTGGGAGATTGTGGCATGAACGTGGGTTTCTTACGTCACATGGTGCACAGATACAACATGGTCAGCTAGTTAATGAGCTCCTCCAGTCACTGACCTTGCCACTGCAAGTTGCCATTGTAAAATGCAGTGCACACAAAAAGATTCAGGATGATGTTGGCCGCGGGAATGCATTTGCAGACGAGGTTGTGAAAGAGACTGCAAGGAACACAATGAGTCGGATGTATGTTGTAGGTCCCGCTAGATGGATTACTAATGTGGGAATGTGTGAGGACACCATCGAAAGCGTGAAATCTATACAAGCCGAGGCAACTGAGAAAGAGGTGAATGAATGGAGAGAAAGTAAGGGTAGGTTAGATGCGAATGGTTGTTGGGTCGAATTGTCAGAACACCAGCGATGGCTATTACCTAACGCCTATGTACTTGCAGTAGTAACAATGGCTCATGGATTTGCACACATCAGTTTAAGAGGAATCTGTAAAGTATTGGCCCCAGTATGGCAAAACAGCAATATCCCGAAATATGCAGAGAATGTGGTCAGAAACTGTATGGTGTGTTTGAAGTACCATCCCGGTAGGGGAACCCCAACTCCAGCTGGTCATTTTGCGCCTCCAACGTATCCGTTCGAGGTTTTGCAGCTCGATTTCATTCACATGGAGAGATGCAACAATCTGAAGTATGTGCTCATTGTTGTTTGCGCTTTCTCCAGGTGGGTGGAAGCGTACCCCCTTAAGGACAATACTGCCTTGTCAACTGCCAAAGCCCTTGTCAAAGAGTTCTTCCCGAGATTTGGCATGCCTAGAATCGTCTGGAGTGATAATGGAAGTGAATTCGTAGGACGCGTGATGAAGAGAGTGTGTGAGTGTTTAGGCATACAACAAAAGTTTCACTCTGCGAATCACCCCCAATCAGCTGGATTAGTAGAGTGCTACAATGGCACTTTAAAGCTCAAATTAGCCAAGATCCAAGCCTGTACAGGTCTTAAATGGCCTAACGCCTTGCCCCTAGCACTCTTGTCAACCAGAATGACAGTCCATTCCAGGTTAGGACTTAGCCCCCATGAGATAGTGTTTGGCCGCCCAGCCAACGTCTGGGGCGTGCCAAGGCCAAACAAACTCAGCGAAATAGAACACCCCGTACTGCTTGACTATTTGTGCGAATTGACAACTAAATTGTGTGTTTTACACCAACAGGTTCAAAGTTCCTCTCCGCCAGCCTCTGACGATCCAGGTCACTCCATCGCACCCGGCACATGGGTCTTGGTGCGGAATTTCCAGCGCACAAACAACGGCCAGCCGAGGTGGACCGGACCTTACCTGGTACTTCTTTCCACGAGATCAGCTGTTCGGGTGGAAGGCAAGAAGAACTGGGTGCACGGGACCCATTGTAAACGGGTCCCTCTGCCCCTTCCATACGACCGGTGGGTCAACGAAGGAATTGCCGACTCCGAGACAGAATCCATAACGCGTTTCATCCCTTTCAGCGATGCACGTTTAAAAGAAACTGGTACCGAAAAGGAGAGTGATCATATTTTACAAGGATTTGTGCCACCGTCAATGCAGTTGGACACTCCAGAACCTAAGACATTGTTTGAAGACCACACAGTACCTGGGAAACAACAATACAATCTAAGGTCAAGACAAAGAGACTAATAAACAGCAAAGTAATGTGATTTCCCTTTTCTCCAAGAACTATTTTTGATTTTTCAGCTCTCTCACTCTCAGGAAACTTGCTCATTTTTGATTTTCGAACCGCCATCCGGTAATGCTGCTAGGGTCGCGGTTGAAGTCTGGGGAGTGCAGCTGGGGACGTTTAGGTCAACGGTTCTGGTCGGTCCAAGGGAGTTACCCCGGACTGAACAGAGCGCACTCTCTGGCAGAACCAACCTACCACCGCGGGCAGCAACTAGAGGATGGAGTTTCCTAGGGTAAAGAGACCTACCAGACTCACGAACTTTGAAAGGCAATTATGCACTATACTGGCCAAAAGAAGGTTTTTGATAACATGTATTTTAATGTTGTGTAGCATAACAATGTTTTTGACTGGTTATACTCTATTCGTATTCCAAGTTACTTTTTCAAATGACACCCGGCCACCGCCTCCTCCTACTATCTCTCCACACTACTTTCACTCTCTACCTGAACACGAGTCTGCCAGAAGACTCGAATTTGTAAATAACTCATTCATTCAACTTCTACACCAACACCAGTCCATAATGAACACATCGAACTGTTGGATATGTGGACTCATGCCACACACGACTGATAAGGGTATCCCATACTTCATCCTGCCATTCAGTTATTATGGTTCTCTGTGGGCTTTCCAGACCATGTTCCTATTCGCCCTAAAACCATATCCGACCCGTTCTACTGAGAGTGATTCCAGTAACATGGCACTAGTAGCAGGGATAAGAAATATGAGTAGAGAGTTCGACACATATCTAACGATTCCCAAAGATTAACTCACTCCGTACACTCGTTGGAACGTAACTAAATATGGGGTTTACCTGAGTAAGAGCCAGACAGCAAAGAAATCCTGCCCAGTTTGGATAGTACCTAACCGAGGTCACTTATGCTTACAAGGTATCGGCAGGGATCCCAAAGCACAATTAGGAAAGAGTATATGCGCGGAAACCTATGTGTTCGCTTCCCGAACTTCCCCTATATTATTAACAGCCAAAGGCACGTATTTCGTCTGCCATGACCAAGCTTACACCTGGTTGCCCCCTGACTTCTCAGGTACATGCTTTATCTCATTTCTGCTGCCTCCCACCTACACGACCAGAGCAGGTTACCATCGGACAAGGACAGCTAGAGGTGTCGTGAGTAAAGACGACACCGCGGGTCAGGAATTCGCTGACTTCGCAAAGGGTTTTCTGCCATTTTGGGGGCCTATGGTGAACAGCAGGAATATTCGCCAGTTATCGAGGATAGTTGAATCCGCCGTGATTACAACGGCCGGAGCCCTTGGAAATTTGACGACCGAACTTCAGTCGGATCGACTTATGACCCTTCAGAACCGAGTTGCCCTAGATATCATACTCGCCGATCGTGGTGGTGTGTGTAGAGTGATCCAATCCAGTTGTTGCATTTTCATCCCTGATAACGCACCGACAGTGTACCAGGCCATCTCTAAGCTACACGAGATATCTGGTTCCCTTCACGTAGAAAAAGGGGACTGGTCCTTACTAGGGTGGTTCTGGGAACTGATCGCTACCTGGGGATGAAAAACACTGATCTTCATTGGGATGATCTTAGCATTTCTGTTTATGTTCTGCCTGTGTGTACAGTGCGCTCCTGCACTATGTGGCCTCTGTGCTACCTCATGTGTACGGAAGCCTGTGTTAAGGGACGAACTGAGCAACAGAATGATGCTACAGCAGCATCTTCACGAATTCCTTCATACAGGTTTAGACTCGGATTAACATGAATTATTGCCTTATATGAGGGCAAAAGGAGGGTCTGTGGTTCTGAAATTCTGGACCCTACTGTTGTCCCGGTATCGAGGTCCGATATCCGTGTCCCGAAACCTCAACGTACCATGACGAATTTGGTGTCGACGAACCGATAATGATTAGGACATCATTCCTATGCATTTGCGTCCCGATCGAGGTTTGCTAACACCCCTGAATCGTAGTTTCCGTCCCGACCCCTCAGACTCCATTTTGTAAACGGTATCCATTGTGTATCTTGCCCTCATGATAAGTCAATTAAAGGTCGAGCTTGATCTAAAAGGACACGCCCACCTTCCCCGACTTCCCCCTGACCTGTCCCAACTGGCTCCTTTGCCTCCAGCCAAACCTGTTTGGGCAGCTCCTCGCCCAGTGGCCAAACACGATAGCATCAATGCACAACATACCACAAACCATTCACCGCGTACAGACCATGTTTTCTACACACATACACACCTGTCCACGCTCCCTGTTTATGGCCAGTTTTATGACTAGGAGGTGCCTTCTTTTATTGGGGCTTCACCGATATCTGATGGGAGTTCCGGGCTTGGCTGAGTAATCTATCACGAATTGGACATCTAAAATACGGGCTTGCCTACATGACTTCGCTCTTTTGTATTATTGTAGAAATATGTGTATAGCCATATCATAAACTCAAGAATTCTTGCTTGCAGCTATTATTTTTGTATATAAGGAGAAGGCTGGTTCTGTAAAAACGAACAGTCTCCTGAGAACACATGACCCGTGTTTGTCGTGCTTCTAGGACACCTGTTACTTGGTAGCTGCCAATAAAACTTGATCTCTGACTGCGACTAGAAGACTCCGTGTTTCTGTGGTCCGGAACAGGGAGAACTCAGAGGTCTTCGGGTGTTATCCCCTGGCACCAAACGGGTTCCTAAAAACCCGTTACCTCAGTTGGCGCCCAACTCGGGGCGGTATCAAGCGGCGACGGTCCAAGCCAGATGTTCGTGAGGAGCTTCGTGTGAAAATTCCAGAGGACGGCCAGCCACTTCAGCGACCCCTGTATGTCGACGTGGTTCCGAAGGTCTTTGATGCGAGGTTCCCCGCGTCCCGACGGCTACGAAGGACTGCTGCCCTGACTATCGCCTTGTTTTGGACCCAGTGATCCTTGGTAGAGCGAAACGATAGATGAGTCTTCTAGCGACGTCACCGATCTTCAAATACTTCAGTTAAGTATAAGTGGAGCGTCTCCCAGTCCTTAGTTTGTCCTTAGTTTTTGGTATCCTTGAGATACGCTTTGATTTGGTACTTGCAAGCCCCAAAGCCGAAGGACTTGTGTTTTCACGAGTAATATCGTAATCGATAATCCTTTGAAGTTTGAAGCTAGACTAGTGAGCAAAGATGCCTGGTTTTAGCAGACTTGGAAACTTGTTTTGTCTTGGTTATAGTAAGGACTCCCGATTAGAGGATTCCTGTCCGGTTCCTCCGATTGGAACTCCAACGTATGAGCTCTACGTAAAGCACGGCGTAGGCCCTATCACATATAATGAAGTGTGGATAAAATACACCCGCAAGGATGGGGTTTTAAAATGGCCCCAATATGGTAGTTTCGACTCAGAAATATTAGATAACCTGGAGGTCAAATTATTTAAGAAAAAAGCCCGGCCGGCAATGTTTGACTCTTTCCGCTTATGGCGCAAAGAAGCCAAACAGAAAGAAATAAAGTTAGCAAAAAAGAACAAAAGAGGTATGTCAATGGTGCAAGCTGCCGTTGCATACAGGGATAACGAGGAAGAGCAAGAAAGCGAACAAATACTTAGGAGCAAGAAACTAGCAGTAGATAAATGCTACCCGATGTTCCCAAATAAGGGACAAGGTCAAGAGGAAAGATCCGAGAAAGATCCATTAATGTCCCACTTATTAAGCTCACCTCCACCGTATGCGTTAGACGCTACTACAACGCCAAAGCGTTTTACTATACCGCGCCCCGGCGCACGTAACCCAGCTCTTGCACGAACGCCAGCTCCTCTTCAGCTGGGTTCTACTTCTCCGGCGCAGCCTTCTCAAGGGCCGCCATCTTTGCTACCTACTCCATCTACTTCTACGACTTTGCCTACAGCTCCAGCTATTGTCTATGATACTACGTCTGCTACTACTTCAACTTCCTCTGCTATTGCTCTACTTCTTCTTTGCCTCAGCCTGTTTTTTCCGATGCACTTGCTCCTCCGCAAGGTTCTCCCTCTCTTAGACAAAGAGTGACAGGTACCGTCACTGGTCTGCTTTCACCTTTCTTCGGGTCGCCTAGAACGACCCCTAAAACAGAAGATAGACAGTTACGTAGTCAACTGCCTGATTACGAGGAAAGGAAAGTACTGAATGAACTAGCACGCCAATGGATTACGGATACTGTTAGATATGATGTTCAGTCTGTTATGGAAGTTTTCCGTCAATGGAATGCACCCACTCAGAGATACGTATTCGAAGAAATGTGTGTATATCTGGGCGAAGATGTAAAGACAAATGATCCCAAATACACAATGAACGAACTATGGCGTACACGCTTTAAGTTCTATGAAGGTATGATTATAGGTGCAGATGTTGAGAAAGCAATAGAATTATTGCTCTCTTATAGGAGTAAGGGAAACGTCTCTAGATCATGTCACGAAGACGATGCACCAGGCGGGAAAAGAGCGAGACAGTACCCCATGAAAGAGGTTCCTCCGGTTTGGAGGGAAGGTGATGCGAATGCGAATCCACCGATTCTGCCTCATTTCCAGCGTGTATGGGTACATGTCCCCTGGAAAAGATCCGATGTCTTAGCACTCAAGCAGACACTACCTGATCCTCGTAAAAACCCGACTGGGTATTATAAGGAGTTATCGCAAACTGCAAGCTCATGTATAATGAATTTAGCGGACATAGACATGTTGTTTGGGAACGTTGTTCCACATCCTCTATGGAGCAAAATACGTCATACGAACCATGACCAAGAACTAGGTGACTCATGGGCGAACATTGCCGCTATCGATGCTAGACAAATTGGTGGTTCTAAACCCGAGCCGTTAATAGCTGAACTTCCCGGTAGAATTATCGCGTACATGAAAACGATAATGCCTGAAGTACGCGTAAACTGGGACAAGCTATCTGCGTGCAAGCAGAAGAAAGATGAGAATGTGTCTGACTTTTTCACAAGATTTGAGGAGACTTTCACCGATCATAGTGGTCAGGATATGGCTACCGAGGGTGGCCAAAGATTGTTTGTAGACAAGTTCGTACATAATTTAATCCCTGAACTGTGTAATAAACTGAAAGATTCAGAGAGTGCTTGGGCTGTCTCTACGTCAGCACAAATTTTAGCTACAGCCCAGTACTATGAAAATAGGCGCAAAGGTGAGCTAGATAAAGTCGACAAAAAGACGAAAGGTTTAAAAACTAAAATTCTTCTCCAGCAAGCCTATCCGCCTCGCACGACTAGTCAGCCCAATTATCAACAACAACAGCAGTATTCGAGAAACGCGCAAGGAAACGAGTTTTCCCACCAGCATATTGCTTATGGCCCGAATCAATGTGCGTATTGCAAAGAGGAGGGTCACTTTAAAGGTAATTGTCCGGCTCTTGCGCGACGTTTGAGCGGTGCTTCAGGTGTAAGGGGAAGAGGTGTTCAACATGCCCCTAGAGGTAGGGGCCGTGGAAATTTCACGCAGAATACAACTTCTTTTCCGCCTCAGAATTCAATGAACAGCTTTGACCAACAGAATAATGCGTCGACCAGGTCAGCTCAGTACTATGCTGACGACTATTACACCGAACATGAATATGAGGGTAACGATTGCTAGGACAGCCATGGACAAAGAGAGGGAGTTGTTTCAGTTCCAGTAGATCAGAATGGACCTTATGTCGAGGTGATTGCCTCAGGAGTGTCAGAGCCATTTCTGCTGGATACTGGTGCTACAAAAAGTTCTATCATGCACTCGAAACTTCCTGGCGCACCTTTGTCTGGCGAAATGAATGTTTCAGCAGGTTTCTCTGGCACCCCTGTTAGAAACCCGATCTCCAGTCCTGTATCTCTTTCTATTAGCCCATGCGAATTAGAGGCACCCCTCATTCTTACCACAGGTTGCGGTGAAAATTTGTTAGGTTTAGATTTGCTAAAAAGGTTGTATGCGACTTTGTACTGTTCTTCCTTGGGAGTACAGCTTACTTTAGGTAAGAAAATCGTTTCTCCAATGTATGTGTCAAAGGAAAATATTGCGACTGAATTGTCGTGTCTTCCTGATGTACTCTGGGCAAACGGTTCTAATGATGTAGGTCGTTTGGAGATAGCGCCATATGTCATAACATTGAAAGCCAACGTTAGGTTGCCACGTATTCCCCAATACAAAATATCTAGCGAATGTGAAAAGGCGTTATTGACGATTGTTTATGACCTGATTGATAAAGACGTCATCGAAGAGACAACAGGAAATGTTTGTAACAGTCCAGTCTTACCGGTCTTAAAGCGTACCGATCCTTCACAGCCCCCTGTGTATAGGTTCGTGATCGACCTCAGAGAAGTGAACAAGATAGTTATCCCACAGTTTCCAGTTGTCCCCGACATTACTGCTTTATTGACGATGGTTCCAGCTTCAGCAAATTGGTTCTCGGTGATCGACCTGAAGAACGCTTTCTTCAGCATCCCGATTGCTGAGGAGAGTAGAGATATTTTCGGATTCAATTTAGGAGGACGAAGCTTCCGCTTCAAGTGCGCTCCTCAAGGCTACTGCGAAAGCCCATCAATATTCAGTCAGGCTCTGATGGGAGTTCCGGGCTTGGCTGAGTAATCTATCACGAATTGGACATCTAAAATACGGGCTTGCCTACATGACTTCGCTCTTTTGTATTATTGTAGAAATATGTGTATAGCCATATCATAAACTCAAGAATTCTTGCTTGCAGCTATTATTTTTGTATATAAGGAGAAGGCTGGTTCTGTAAAAATGAACAGTCTCCTGAGAACACATGACCCGTGTTTGTCGTGCTTCTAGGACACCTGTTACTTGGTAGCTGCCAATAAAACTTGATCTCTGACTGCGACTAGAAGACTCCGTGTTTCTGTGGTCCGGAACAGGGAGAACTCAGAGGTCTTCGGGTGTTATCCCCTGGCACCAAACGGGTTCCTAAAAACCCGTTACCTCAAAATAAGTGACGTTCCGTACAGTGTGCTCAGAGTAAAAGTAAAAAATAACAAGTAAAAAAAAACCACTTACCTGTAACGGCAGGCAGTTGCCGCTCCTCTTCTTCCTGTCTCCATTCCTGCAGCAGGAAGCAGGAGGAAGCACCTGGGCTCCTCTGAGCAAATCACAATGCAGCATTGTGATTGAACTGAGCGCTGTGGATCAGCAGTCAGATGGGGCCTTTGCATTTACCTCACAAGCCTGGAGGGAAAGATGCAAAGTGCACAGGACTATTTGGCCAGTCCAATGAAAATGTTAATAACGATACACTATTATCATTTTAGTTTTAGTTTTAAGTAGTGTGGTGACGCTCCTCCACCTTAGCAGAGGAGCCGCCACTGGATAGACTGGCAAGTACACTATATCTTTTCGGCTCCTGTCACCAAATAATGCATTAGAACATGACCTACATGCAGTGCAGCTCAGAAATACAGATGAGTGGTTGCCTCTGTGTTTTGTTTCCTACCTATGTGGCCTGCAGCTCAAATGCTAATTTGTAGTCTTTCATAACCAGTAGTAAATAGCGCAATTGTAGCGAAACGAGTGCATGTATGACTACAAAGCTTTGTCATGACCACTGAAGATGTTCTTGGTATGCCCACAGTCCCTTCCTATGATTTGTTGTGGCTCACAGAGGCTCATTTGTAGATCATCTGAATGTAAGATGCCATAGTGGTGCTGTTTGAAACAGGGGTCTCTAGTTGGCAGAGGTGGGTCCCTTTGTCCAAGTAGGGGCCCTTGCTTTTAGTCAGGGTAAGTGGGATACACTCCTAAAACAACCCCTGCAGCAGGCATCGGGCCTATGTCGTAAGTCGGAGCAGTGCTCACAGCTTCAGTGCAGGTTATGTAGTCGCTCACCAGCGTCGGTGTTGCAATTTCCTATTGTAGCAACTGAAACAGCAGTTCCAGATGCAGGGAGACAGGAGGGGTGATGTCCTTCTGTTCCTGAGACTTCAGAACAGGAGGGAAGCTCAGTTTCAAGCCCTTGGAGATCTTTTCTTCAAGCAGGTGACAAAGTAAAACAGCAAAGTCCTTCTCCTCCTTTCCTTGGCAGCAAGCAGCCACTGCAGGCCAACACCAGACAGCAAACAGCCTAGGGGCAGTATTCCTTCTCACCTTCTCTGGCTCTTCTCCTTGGCAATAAAATTCAGTGTTTTCTAGTTTCCACAAATATAAATATTCACTTTTTGATGGAGGTTTTTTGTTTGATAATACATTTTATTGGCATTTTGGAAAACAAAGAAAACAGCAGCAACAATATAGACATAGCACCATTCAGACACAAAACATACTGCGATGTAGTTACACGAGATTCCCCAAGCTGATCGTATGGATTATACTTTCACCTGTAAGGTAGCTAATCAGTCCAGAGGTCCCAGCCATTTGCCCCACACATGTTTATATTTATTTGGGCACCCTCTTACCTCTTAGGCAGTGCTTTCCTGGGTGGCGCACCTATCCACGTGCCGAGGGAGGCGCGAGTCCTTCCAGGCTGCGTCTGTATCTCTTTTGGCCACTAGAACTGCAGTTTCCTGTGAGCCATCCAGCCCCTCCATCACTCCCAGGAGAAGGTCCTGGGACTTACGGGAACCTCCCACCCAAGCACCTCACCCAATTCAGACACAATAGATGCCCAGTATTTGGTGAGAACATCACAAGACCAAACCATGTGATAGAAGTCTGCTGCGTCCTCATTACAGCGCGGGCAGCATGGGGCAGGCAAAAAAACAGCTCTGTAGAATCGTACCGGGGTGAGATATGCACAGTGGAGATAGTAGATCTGAATGAGTCCAAGTTTAGCGGAGATTGTGAGCATCCTGGGGGCCATCAGAGCATCCCACCAGTCCTCTTCATCATGAGGGCAAAGCCATATATCCCTTCAGGCCCTGAGAGGCTCTATTGTTGATGGAGTGTTGTTGACAACGGATCAGTAAATTTGGGATCACCCCCTTTCCCAAACTTCCCATAAGGATTTTGGCCTCTAAAGGGCTAAACTCAGGGAGGGTTCTATGATCGAGGACATAAAAGGTCAGGGCGTGCCATAGCTGGAGGTATCGAGAGAATTGGGTGGAATGCAAGGAGTATGTCTTTTGAAGGTCTTAAATGAGGACAGGTGCCCCCCCCCATACATTTCCCAAGCAGGACATGCCAATGAGGTCCCATTTATGGAACCCTGGCAACTTCGCAACCTTATATCTTTTTATTATTTTATTAGGTTTACATCTCCAGCACAATAAATCAAGTAAGGTACAAACATACAGCATAATCGCCTTTTGTGTCGGGAAAGTTTGAATGACAACATCAGCAATCGGCAGGCTGAATAACAATAACGAGGATGGCGGAGGTTCCTTTGTCTGCCACTTTTGTAGTTACATTTTCATTTAAACATTATTGAACTATAAAAGAACTCTCCCCCTCCCTCACCCCCCAACCATGTCCCTCCCCAAATCCCCCCACCCCCTCCCCTGCAGCCGGGTCCATAGAAGGAATAAAAATAAGGTCTGAGTCACGCGCTCCCTATGGTGGGTCACCGTGTGTCACTTCTTCCTGAGCTAGAGCCTCCCCTTACCCCATGTGTATCGATTCCGAACTGCTCTGTGTCCATTGGGTATCCTGTCCTACCAACTCCTGAAACATTGCCCCCAAGCCTGTAAGACCTCAGGTAGTTTTCCATCCCTCCTTGTATTCGGCATGTGCTCTTCCTCTGCCAGTGCCCATGCCCGCAGATCCGGCCTCCATTTCAGCAGCGTCGGGCCCTGTGGGGACAACCAATGGATTGCAATATGACGCCGGGCTGTAACTAGGCCTAACATTAGGAACCGCCTACTTACTTTCCGTTTGGGATCCCGGGGGATCAAGCCTAGGAGGCAGGCATGTGGGTCTAGATCTACTATCCACCCCGACAACCTCGCCAGAACCTCCAAAACCGACACCCAGTATGACTGGAGCACGGGGCACACCCACACCATGTGTATAAAATCTGCCCGTGCACTGCGACATCTCGGGCAGTGGGAATCTCTGGTATTATCAATGGCCTGGAGCCGTTTAGGTGAGAGGTAAGTCATGTGTATAATATTATATTGAATTTGTTTAAAGCGGTTGCCCACTGACACCTTCCACACACTTTCATGTATTTTTTCCCTGTCACGGGGGGGTAATCTCCTACGGACACGCCTGCTGCCATTTATCAAGGGCCGTAACTTTTTATCCTCCCTTAATGCCTTGTAGAGGTGAGTCACAAATTTACGCCCTCCCGCCATTGCGAGCATAGTTACCAAAGTGCGGGTGTGAGCCGGAGCCTCCGGAAACGAGGGCCATAGTTGCCGCGCAGTTGCCGCTAGTTTAGCGTATTGGAGAAATTGCCCCGGTCCCAGCTCAAAGGAGGTCACCGCCTCTTGGTAAGTGATGAATTTATCATTTGGTTAAAGATCAGTTGGCATCAGGCAGCCTCCCTCCGTCCACTTGTCTTGAAGGACTGGACTATTTAAGGCCCAGCGGTGCCAGGGGACAACACCTAAAACCTTCGTGGGTTACCTGTTCTGGCGTACGAAATGACAGAGACACGGAACACTTCCGTCGGCGTCAAAGATCAGCGTTTATTACTGCAGGGATACAGAGATCGCTAGAAGTACAACAAAGTGTAGGTTCTGAGAGTCTGCTTCAAATTGCATATGTGGGTCGCTCTTTTTATACACATTTTCGTCATTGCACAACGTAACAAACAAAAGGTTACAACTCAGTTCCCACAGTAAACGTTAAAAGGATTGCATTCATGTTTTCAGAAACCCGGAACATAATTACAGTAGCATATGCCGGTTCCCAACAGTAAAAGCACATCATCTCGCCGTTAGGCACATTCCACTCTAATTGTAAACAGATAAAAGAAAGAGACAGAAACAGGTGCAAGGAAGACAGACAACAGTAGAGAAAGAGTGTGAGGGTAATATCGGAAGCGTGATCACAGGATCAAAGGATTCGAGCCTAGCGCATGCAAGGCTGAAACAATAGCTCGGCACGGCAAGATTACCCTCGAGCGGAGCCATCTGCCTTTGCAGCGTCATCCCCCTCGTCATAAAAGACGCACAAAAGGGATATGCATCTTCCGTAAGGCTTGGGAACTCAGGGTCATGAAGCGGACATTTGCCTGTTCGCTGACTACGTGAGGGCAGGAAAACAAAATGGATGCTGTATCTAAAATGGAACCCGAGGGTTCAGATGGAAAAACCCGTAAATGAGACGAACCCTTCCAAGTAGTGTAGCGAAAACGCGTACACCTACTAATCTCGTCATTTACGGTTCATAGATACCAAACTCGTCCATATCAGAACATACCCAAAACATCATTTCGATTCTCACGGAACCTCAGACGCTCCTTTTGCCCTCATGTAGGCAAGCACTAGTCGAAATCAGAATCAATTTCGATATTCATCAAATCATTCAGGTGTTGCTGGAACATCATCCTATCCATCAATGTCTCTTTGGTAACAGATGGCCTTCTTATACACGCTGTAGCACAAAGGCCACATAAGGCAGGACCACACTGCACGCAAAGACAACACGTGAACAGAAACGTCACAACAACCCCTATAATCATCAGAAGCTTCCAACCCCAAGTTGACATCAGACCCCAAAACCATCCTAGAAGCGCCCAACCTCCCTCGTCCACGTGTATGGACTCTGAGATTTTATGCAACTTTGAGATGGCTTGATAAACAGTTGGAGCATTATCAGGTATGAAAATGCAGCAGCTCGAATGGACACCTTACACACACCACCTCTATCTGCAAGTACAACGTCTAGAACCATACGGTTCTGTAGCGTCATAAGTCTATCAGCTTGAAGCTCTGCTGTCAGGTTACCAAGGGCGCTTGCAGTGATATTAGCAGTCGATTCCACCACACGAGTCAACTGTCTCAAATTCCTACTATTAACCATAGGACCCCAAAACGGTAGGAAACCCTTAAAGAAGTCTCCTGCCTCTTGACTGGCAGTATCCTCTTTATCAATAACGCCTCTCACAACTCTGGTCTTGTGATAGTCTGAGGCAACCGTGAAAGTTGGTGGTAAAAGATTTGCGATATAGCAGGTGCCTGAAAAGTCACGGGGCAACCACGTATAAGCACGATCGTAACACACAAAATAAGTACCCTTGGCAGTCAGGAAGACAGGGGAAGAGAGCATCAATAAAACATACGTCTCAGTACAAGCACTCTTCCCAAGCTGAGCTCTCGGATTTCGACCAAGACCCTGCAGACAGAAATGACCGAGATGAGGTACGATCCAGATCGGAGACGAGCTCTTAAGCTGTCTATCACTCACTGACATACTATACTCAACCTCACTCAGATCCTTGTAAGCTCGCACCTCTTCCTCTGGAATGATTGTTGCATCAAAAATATCTTTATCTAAATCAGCAATTGCTATCATCAAAGGCTTGTGGTACGGGCCAAAACCAAGGTTTGTGGAGCGAGGCTCTCGATGGGGGTAGGAATCTAGTGCACTACGGAACATAATTTGGAATGCTCGAGCTGACCCCTGGGAGCTGTAAGGAAGAACCAAATATGGAATACCCTTATCCATGGTATGTGGCATTAACCCACACACCCAACAATTGGTAGTATTCATCACCAACTGATGCTGATGCAGAAGTTGAACAAAGGAATTGTTCATAAATTCCGCACGTCTGACCTGTTCATGTTGGGGCAGAAGATTAAAGGAATGTGGCGAAATAGTGGAGACAGAATTTGGATCATGTGAAGGAGGAGTAGGTGAAGCGGGAGGGAATAATGATTGAATCCCAAAATACACTCCACTCACCAGTAGCATAGAAACAGTTAGGAACAACATAAAAACCTGAAACAAAAAACATTTTGTTCGCAACATCTTATGCAATTTGGATCTTTGCACCGCCATTTTCTGTATTTCCGACTGCTTAGAAAACTCCATCCTCTAAAGACCGTCTGTGACGTTTTTGACGCACTTCGTTCTGAGTAGCGATTATCAATTCCCAGGAGTTCCCAGAAATCGACAAAAGGTAATCAACCTAGTGTCAGAAACCTGCTAAACAGAAGGAGGTACCCGCACGGCCCTACGGTCAACCCAGATGGTAGGTTTTTAATCAATTGAGCATTCAGTTTAATATAAATCTCCTAGCTGTACGGGAAGAAAAATACACACAATATAAAATGTCCATAACATTCATAGCAACAGTATGGGGGTAATGTGAAGTCAAAAATAAAAAAGAATTTATTAGTCTTTATCGCGCGGTCGAAGAAAATATCGACATTTTCCAGGTCGAGTCTGCTCTTCAAACAACGGTTCAGATGGCAAAACAGTGTTCAATTGTTCAGGTAACAGTTCAGAACTTGAACTCTCCAGTGCTGATGACGAAGGTATGGTTTCAGATGATTCAACAGGGATGTCTGATTGAACTGAATCGTTCCCTACAGGCTGAGCATCACTAAATGGCACATAGCGCAAAGGGGTATCGGTCTCAGTCGAGCCGACTCCTTTCTTTATCCACGTATCTACTGGCAAAGGAAGCGGAACCTTCTTGGTGTGGGTGGCATGCACCCAATGCTTTCTTCCTTCCAGCCGAACTGCAGTCCTCGTCGCCAATAACACCTGGTGGGGTCCCACGAACCTTGGCTCAAGATTGCGTTTTCGTCCAAAATTTCGGGTGACCACCCAATCTCCAGGTTGTAGCCGATGACCAGGACCCTCTGTTTGTGCCGGTAAAGCCTCAAAAACCTGTTGATGAATCAAACTCAATTTAGCAGTCAGATCATAAAGATAGTCAATCAACATTGGGTATTCAATTCTATCAAACTCCCTAGGCCTCGGAACTCCCCAAACGTTCACAGGACGGCCGAACACAATCTCATATGGGCTAAGCCCTACTCGAGATTGCACAGTCGCCCTGGTCGATAAGAGAGCTAGAGGCAAAGCATCAGGCCATGATAAACCAGTCGTTGCCTGGATTTTGGCAAGTTTTAGTTTCAGGGTACCATTGTATCCTTCCACTAAACCCGCTGATTGAGGATGATTAGCACTATGAAATTTCTGACGTATTCCAAGGCCACTACATACGCTCTTCATCACACTTCCCACAAACTCACTTCCGTTATCCGACCATACAATCCGTGGCATGCCATATCTAGGGAAATATTCCTTGAGCAAAACTTTTGCTGTAGACAGGGCAGTATTATCCTTAAGGGGGTAAGCCTCAATCCATCTGGAGAACGCACAAACTACAACCATGACATACTTCAGGTTATTGCATCTCTCCATATGGATGAAGTCCAACTGAATAATTTCAAAGGGACATGTAGGAGGAGCAAAGTGACCAGGTGGAGTGGGGGTGCCCTTACCAGGATTATACATCAAACATATCATGCAGTTCTTAACCACTCTCTCCGCACACTTAGTAATCCCATCATTCTTCCATACAGGAGACAACAACTTACATATACCTTTCGCGCTAATATGTGATGTGCCGTGAGCCATAGTAACAACGGCAAGCACATATGCATCCGGTAACATCCATCTCTGCTTTTCTGACAAATCAACCCAACATCCATTCCCGTCTAACTTCCCCGTGCTTTCTTTCCACTGAGTCTTTTCCATCTCGGTAGCCTCATTCTGTATCTCCTTTACACTCTCAACTGTGTCCTCACACATACCAGTCTCCGCTGGCCATCTTACTGAACTCGTAACATACATTCGATTTGTCAGATCTCTGGCTGTCTCCTTAGCAATCTCATCCACAAACGCATTTCCGCGGCCAACATCATCTGTCACTTTCCGATGCGCGCTGCATTTAATTATTGCCACCTGCTTAGGCAATGTAAGCGCATCCAAAAGGTCATTCACGAGCTGCCCATGTTGTATCTTCGTGCCATGCGACGTAAAAAACCCTCTTTCTCTCCACAATCGACCAAAACTATGCGCTACGCCAAATGCATACTGACTATCGGTATACACATTTACCCGCTTTCCCCTAGACAACACACACGCTCTTGTCAACGCAATTAACTCAGCCGCTTGGGCCGAATTCTGACTCAATCTCGCAGATTCCACAACCGTACTCAACGTCACTACAGCATACGCAGTCGTCACATCACCATTCGGCAACTTGAAGCATGAACCATCGACATACAAAGTACCATCGGGGTCTACTAATGGAGTGTTTTTCAGGTCAATACGACCCTTCGTCTCTTCTTCAGTTCTTAAGTAACAATCATGTGGTGCTACATCACCTGATTCCATGCTGATCGGCAACAATGTTGCTGGGTTCAACACATTACAACGTTTTATCCGTATATGACTTGCCAAAAGTGTCAACTCATAACCAGACAACCTTGCGCTCGTCAGGTGTTGAGTTTTTGTTCGGTTCAAAAGAGTGTCAACTGCATGCGGGACCATCACCGTAAGCATATTATCCATGACCAAACCTGCGGACTGTCGAATGGACACCGCAGCTGCCGCTGTTGCTTTTAAACAACTCGGCAATGCTCTAGCCACTGGATCTAAGGTCGAAGAAAAATATGCACATGGGCGTTGTTTGTCGCCAAATTGTTGCGTCAAAACACTCAACGCACAACCATCCCTCTCATGAACGTACAGTGTGAACGGCTTACTGTAATCGGGAGTGCCTAACACAGGAGCCGAACACAACGCATCGCGTAATTCAGAAAAACCCTTCTGACACTCTTCATTCCAGGGCAAAGGAGTCGAAACATCCTTGCATGTGAGAGCTAACAATGGCTTCGCCAATAATGAAAAATTTGGAATCCATTCCCTGCAGTATGACGTAATACCTAGAAAGGCACGTACATCTCTCTGAGTTTTTGGCACAGTCATTCGAGCAATCGCTGCTATTCTTTCTGGGGTCAGTCTTCTCCCCTCTTTTGACAATAAGTGACCTAAGTAGGTTACTTCTTGACAACAATATTGCAGCTTAGAAGGTGACACCTTGTGATGTAAGTCACATAAATGTTGCAACAACGACACTGTAGCAGTTCTGCAAGTAACCTCGGTATCAGCAGCCACCAATAGGTCGTCAACGTATTGAATCAAAGCCGCACCCGCCGGTAACACAAATGTATCAAGTTGACTTTTAAGGGCTTGACTATAGATCGATGGACTCTCACAGTAGCCCTGTGGTGCGCGTTTAAATCTAAAACTGCGACCACCTAATGAGAATCCGAATAAATCTCTGCTTTCCTCAGCGATCGGAATACTAAAGAAAGCATTCTTTAGGTCGATCACCGTGAACCAGGAGGCAGAAGCTGGAATCAAGGTCAACAAGGCCGTGATGTCAGGCACCACAGGAAACTGTGGGATCACTATTTTATTCACTTCTCTTAAATCAATCACAAAACGGTACACAGGAGGTTTAGATGGATCGGTTTGTTTCAAAATGGGTAACACAGGACTATTACACACATTTCCCTGAGTTTCTTCAATGACATCCTTTTTGATCAGGTCATAAATGATCGCTAATAGCGCTCGCTCACCATCAAGAGAGATACGATACTGAGGTATACGTGGTAATCGCACATTTGATTTCAAGTGGACCACATAAGGTGGAATGTCTAGCAGGCCCACATCATTGGGACCCGTGGCCCATAAAGACGCAGGAAGGGAACTCAATTCCGGTGGGAACTTATCGATTGACAAATACATAGGAGAGATTACTCTCTGACCCAATGTAAGCTCCACTCCCGCAGGAGAGCAGTACAAAGTCGCATATAACCGTTTTAACAAATCCAAACCCAAAAGGTTCTCACCACAACCTGTAGATAGAATCAATGGGGCCTCTAGCTCACGAGGACCAATCGTAAGGGACAAAGGGCTAGAGACAGGATTGCTAACAGGGGCGCCAGAGAATCCAATGGAAACATTTGTTAAGCCGGACAAAGGTGCGCCAGGGAGTTTTGAATGCATGATGGAACTTTTTGCTGCACCAGTGTCCAACAGAAAAGGCTCAACTACGCCAGATGTAGCAACTGCAACGTAAGGCCCTCTCTGATCAACCGGAACTGACACTACTCCCTCTCTTTGTCGGTGGCTGTCCTAGTGACGGTCGCCTGCATCAAATTCATGTCCAATGTAATAATCATCCACATGGTACTGTGCTGATCTATCGGACCTCGCATTTCGCTGGTCAAAACAATTATTCGCGTCCGACAAAGTAGGAGAGCGCTCATTCTGATTTTGAGAGGTGCCACGACCTCTACCTCGAGATGCCTGTTGGGGACCACCACGGCCCCCTCGAGCCAAAACATTATTATAGCAGTCACGTAAAGCGGGACAATTAAATTTTATATGGCCCTCTCCCCTACAATATGCACACTGATTATACCCAAGCATAGATCTAAAATCAGAGGAGTCAGAGCGTTACTGCATCCTAGAAGACTGTGCTTGTGATCGATACTGCTGTTGCGAATCGTTTTGATTCGAACGCGGAGGATACGCTTGCTGCAACAAAACCTTCGTTTTAAGCTCCTTCGTTTTCTTATCTGAACGATCACTTTCTTCTTTTTCCCTATTCTCGTAGTATTGAGCCGTCGCTAATATTTGAGCAGTGGTTGAAACGGCCCATGCACTTTCTGAATTTTTCAATTTGTTGCATAGCTCAGGCAACAAATTTAACACAAACTTGTCAACAAATAACCGCTGGCCTCCCTCAGTGCTCATATCCTGACCACTATGATCGATGAATGCCTCCTCAAATCTAGTAAAGAAATCCGAGACACTCTCGTCTTTCTTTTGCTTACAAGCCGACAATTTGTCCCAATTCACTCTCATCGCTGGCATAAGAGTTTTCATGAGCGTAATGATTCTTTGGGGCAAATCCGCAATTAACTGCTCAGGCTTAGCCCCACCAATTTGTCGTCCATCAGCCGCTAGTAGTGCAGCCCAATCACCGCCTAACTCAGCTAAATGATTCTCTTGGCGGATTTTTGCCCAAATCGGTTGCGGTACGACATTACCAAACAGCATGTCGATGTCAGCAAGGTTCATAATAGAAGCATCCACCAATTGGGATAACTCCTTATAATAACCTGCCGGATTCTTGCGTGGATCAGGCAAGGATTGCTTCACCTGCAAGACTTCTGATCGCTTTCATGGAAGGTGTATCCAAACTCTTTGGAAATATGGCAGAACCGCAGGATTAGCTGCGGGATTCCCTGGCATCCATACTGGCGGAACCTCTCTCATAGGATATTGACCGGAGTTCGCTTTTGGAGTATCGGAATCGTCATCAAACGACACTCGAGAAGGCACTGTGGACCTAAAGGCTAATAATCGCTCTAATGCACGTCGTACATCTCCACCTACGATCATACCGTTCGAAAATTGACTCTGAAGTTGGCCTTAATGGTGTTGATTGACTGCCCACTGTTGTAGACCCCACTATTTCCTCTGATAAAGTGCCTACGGTATTGCCCGACGTTAGCCCTATTCCCATCCAAGACCTTACAATGTCCCAAATTGCCCCGATAATCCCCGTGACTTATCCAATATTGCTGGACCCTCTACCTGTCATTAATGCTTTAATCACCACGGTACCAGTGTCCATTCAACCCCCCATTTGCTCCCCAGGGCTGAAGTTTGTTACTTGGAATGTTGCAGGGTGGAGCAGGCAATCAGCCTCATTGGGGTGGAAAGAGATCCTCTCGGATTTTGATATTTTATGCTTTCAAGAGACTTGGGCAACCGCTGATATTAAACTCAATGGGTTTGTGTCTTATAACAACCAGGCTATAAGGACAGGTATGGGTAGGGCTAAAGGGGGATTAGTGATTTTTACTTCAGTCAAACTTCCACTATGTGTGATTTCCTACCTCCCTGTGGGACACCACTCCCAAATTTTAATACTAGAACATCCTAAGGGCCATGTCCTAGTGGTGGTTAACCACTATAACAATTTGTTTAATGCTTCAGATACATCGGTGGCAGAGGAGCTGGGTCCTTTTTTGAAGAACCTACGAAACGATGTTAGTAAGCCAATTGAGATCATCTGGGGTGGGGATTTTAATCTTCGTACTTGCCCACATTCCTTTTCTAGAACCTGTGGTTTTGATGGAGACAACGGGGAAAACAGAGCACATTTTGTACACTCCCCCCATGGTGACTCCTTTAATTCCCTTGTGCTGAACCTGGATCTTATGATCCACTCCCCGGCCCTAGATGTAGATGGTATGCCTGTTCCAACTTTTGTAGGACCCAATTCGTCCTCTGCCATTGATCACATACTGGTTTCTACGCATTTCACCCCTCACTGTACAGTCCCCGTCGTTACCGATTTGGGAGGTAGTGATCACCAAGCAATCACCATGCTTATTTCTGCATGGGGGCCTAGTGCTAGGAGTGATTATTTGGTATTAGAAGATGCTACCCCATGCAGACAGAATGGTTTCCGTATAAAGTGGAAATTGGACAACTCCGACAAACTGCAAGCTAGAATTATTAAAGAGGGGTTTGCTGAAATTTATAGTTGCCTTAATCCTGAGGCCCCTAACGGGTGTATTATAACTAATTTTGTGGCACTCGGTGATGCTGTAAAAAGGTGCCTTACCACTACTAAAGCCCGAATTAGGAACCAAAATGTGGGCTGGTTTGATAGCCTATGTACTCAATCCCTACGGGAACTCAAGCTGGCCTTAACAAAACACCCGAGAGATAGGGAGGCCGTCAAATTACTTAGGCTTACCTATAAAAGCAATCTTGTACGTAGGAAGCAGGAACTAAGGGAACTGGCCTGGGATGCCCTGAACCAAGCTTCGGTGCTACGGGACAGTAGGCTGTTCTGGTCTACGGTTAATAGCCCTCTCCTTGCCATTGAAGAGTTCCCCAAACTATCAGCGCAGGTTAGCGAAGCCAATTGGGTCTCCCATTTTTCTGGTATTTTTAATCCACTCGGGGGAGACCTTAACGGTCCTACTATCCCGATGTCTGAGATTAGGATACCCTTGGATATTACCCTACCAGAGGTGGTTATCTCCCTAAGCCAGAGTAAAGGTGGAAAGGCACCGGGACCCGATGGGGTACCGGTAGATCTGTACAAATCTAACCCCAGTCTCTGGTGCCCACTCCTGACCCAGGTGTTTAATGCATCAGTCCTGGAGAACACCCCTCCTACTTGGAGTGAATCCTTGATTCTACCTATTTACAAGAAGGGAGATAGAGGTGAGGCTAAGAACTATCGCCCTATCTCCCTTCTTGATTCCTCCCTGAAGATTATGAGTAGGGTTCTCCTTATAAGGCTCGAGGAGTGGGTTGAAGAAAATAATATCATGGCTGAATCCCAATTTGGTTTTCGCAAAGGCTTGGGGACTACGGAGCAGTGCCTCAACCTTGATCTCCTTATAGGGAAATATACGAGAGCGAAAGAAGGGTCCCTATTTCTCTGTTTTGCCGATCTTTCGAGCGCTTTCGACCTTGTGGACCATGAACTCTTGTGGTGCACTTTATTGGCCATGGGCGCCCCCCAGGCAATCATTCACTTTTTGGCCCGTCTCTATAATAAGCTGTCGGCCCAGATACGTTTTGGTCCGTCGGGTGAATGTACCGAGAAAATCAGGGTTAAGTCAGGCATAAGGCAGGGCTGTGTACTGGCCCCCCTGTTATTTTCCCTCTTTATCAATTCCATCGAATCTGAACTCAAAAAGGTCCAGGCGGATTCCCCTCAAGTTGGTGGACTCCCCGTACCAGTTCTGCTTTATGCCGACGATACGGTGCTCCTTTCGCGTACTCCAAATGAGCTACAGAAACTTATGAACACTTTCTTTGATTTTATTAATGCGAGGAAATTGAAAATAAATAACACCAAGACTTTTATTATGGCCTGTGGTAAACGGATGAAATCTGTTATGCCGTTCCATTTTAACAATCATACTATTGAGGTAGTGGATAGGTTCTGCTACCTCTGTGTTACCTTTAACAACAAGGGGACATGGTCCCAGGAGATCTTAAATGTTAATGGTAGAATGGCCAAAAGCTCATCTGGTATTTTTCGATTCGCTGCAAAGCTAGGAAGCCGCCGTATACCTGATATGGTAGACATTTACAGGCATAGATGTGTGTCTCTATTGCTCTGTACGGTTCCGGTATATGGGGCTACAGTCAGCATAGGACACTGCAAAATACCGAGAATGGGTTCCTTAGAAGATTGCTTTGTCTACCTCCCTCGGCTCCTACTGTACTGTGCCATAGCGAAGTCTGTTTAAACTATCTGACTGATCTTACGGGTTTAAGACCCCTCATGGTATGGAGGTCAATATGGGCTAAAGAAGAGACTACTTTTTCTAGGAAGATTATTACTGATTGTTTGAAGTTGGACAATGTCCTTAAGATTCCCTGGCTAAGTTATGTTTCTTATACTTATGACAAGGTATTTAATTTTGACATCATTAAGGACCCCTATTGTGCCGTTACTGTATCAAAAAAGGAACTTAAAGATGTTTTCATCCAAACTATGTCTGATATGCGTAGTGTAAAGTGTTCTACCATGTCTACCTATGTATTTTATCACACCACTAAATTTGAAGGAAAGGGCATGCCTATGTACTTAAAATTCATAACCAAGCAGTCTCATCAGTTTGTTCTGACACGTCTCAGACTTGGTATAGTACATAACTTAGTTGCCTTCCCTGAGATGAAAGTTCCTAGCCATTCCCCCTGTCCTTGCGATGGTCAGACTAGGCAAAGTACTCGGCACTTTATGCTTATTTGTCCACTCTATATGCATCTTCGCCGTCTCTATCTCAGACCTATGTTTTTAAGATTATCTGTGTATACTATTACCCAAGCCATGGAATTGCTATTTGCACTTGATTCTGCAGACACCTGTTTTTTTATTGCTACTTTTTTACTTAAAGCCATTTCTCATAGGAAAAGTTTGGTGTTTTAAATCTTCCTAAATTCTTCATTTCTGAGCTATTGTTTTATCATAATGTTTGTATTGTGTTTTATTGTACGCTTTTGTGATTGTTTTTAATAGTCGAATAAAGCTTGAAAATTGAATTGAATTGACTCTGAAGTTCAGTCATATCGGGCGGTACATTATCTAACTCATCATTATCCCACTCTTCTCTCAAAGAGTTGCACATTTCTTCAAACACGAATCTCTGTGTGGGCTCATTAAACTGAGAAAATGTATCGAAAACTATGCGCGAAGGGTATCTAGCAGGGTATCTAATCCACCTACGCGCCATAGTCACTAACGTCGCACTCTCCCGTTCACCAGGGATTTGACTTCGTCTCTGGGGAGTTTCAGAGACGTCGGATTGAAGTAACGATCCGGAAAGTGGGGAATAGAGGTTAGCAACAGAGTTAGGGATACGATTACGAACAGAAGGAGAAGAGGAAAAAAGAATCGGAGCAACAACATTAGAAGCGGTCATAGGAACAGTGGGGGTAGCCAAGGCAGTTGGAGTAGCAGGAACAATAGACTGAGAAGGTACAGGCAAAGGAGCAGGAGGAAGAGGAGCAGGTAGAGGGACAAGAACAGGACCAACAACAGGCTGACCAGCAGCCGCCAAAACAACAGGAGGAAAAACAGGAGGAACTACAGGAGGAACTACAGGGGCTGTAGCACCCTGTGCATAAGGAGGTGGTGATTTCAACAGATACGCTAACAAGGGATCCTCCTTTGAATCTTCGTCCTTTTTATCAGAACTTGACGGTAAAACCGGATAACATTTATCCACCTTCATGTGATGCAGTCTAATAGAAGCTTCATTTTCTTTATCTGCTTTATCTCGTTGGTATCGTTCTGCACCTTGCATTAGCGTAATGATACCCTCCCTTTTATTTTTCTTAAACTGTCTGATTTCTTTCTGCCTGGCCTCTTTGCACCATAACCGAAAGGAATCAAACATAGCTGGCCTAGCTTTCTTTTTAAACAATTTTATTTCGAGATTATCTAAAATCTCAGTTTCAAAACTTCCATGTGGTGGCCAACTAAGGACACCATCCTTTTTCGTATAACGGATCCAACATTCATTATATATAATAGGGCCCACACCATGTCGACTATAGAGCTCATATATCGGAGTTCCAACTGGAGGTATCGGACACGAGTCCTCCAACCGGGAATCCATATTGCAACATCTAAAGAAACCAAGGAAACCACTATGGCCAGGCATCGTGCACGCTAACCAAGTATCAAACTTCAAGGGTTATCGAAGTACGAAATCTTCGTAGAAAATACAAAAACCCTCGGTTTTTGGCAATTGCAACTGTCAAATAACAACTAAGAACCAACAACTAAGAACCACAAATGCAATGGAACCATGCAAACAACTAAGCTTCAACAACAACCAAGGATACTGGGAGCGACCCACAAATACTTAACTGAGAGCACAATGGCGTCACCAGGAAGGCCCGTCTATCGTCTTGCCGTACAAAGGACTACGCCAGGCGCCAAAAACAGGTCGACAGTCAGGGCATCGGTCCGTCGCAGCCGCCAGGAGGCGGGAATCTTCGCAGGAAAAATCTTCGGACCACTTATTTCGACAGCAGGATCGATGAAGCGGGGTGCACCTTCCCTTGGAGATTTCACACGAAGTTCCTCACCATAGTCAGGCTTTGGACCGGTACCGCCGATGTCGCCCCACGTTGGGCGCCAACTGAAGGACTGGACTATTTAAGGCCCAGCGGTGCCAGGGGACAACACCTTAAACCTTTGTGGGTTACCTGTTCTGGCGTACGAAATGACAGAGACACGGAACACTTCCGTCGGCGTCAAAGATCAGCGTTTATTACTGCAGGGATACAGAGATCGCTAGAAGTACAACAAAGTGTAGGTTCTGAGAGTCTGCTTCAAATTGCATATGTGGGTCGCTCTTTTTATACACATTTTCGTCATTGCACAACGTAACAAACAAAAGGTTACAACTCAGTTCCCACAGTAAACGTTAAAAGGATTGCATTCATGTTTTCAGAAACCCGGAACATAATTACAGTAGCATTTGCCGGTTCCCAACAGTAAAAGAACATCATCTCGCCGTTAGGCACATTCCACTCTAATTGTAAACAGATAAAAGAAAGAGACAGAAACAGGTGCAAGGAAGACAGACAACAGTAGAGAAAGAGTGTGAGGGTAATATCGGAAGCGTGATCACAGGATCAAAGGATTCGAGCCTAGCGCATGCAAGGCTGAAACAATAGCTCGGCACGGCAAGATTACCCTCGAGCGGAGCCATCTGCCTTTGCAGCGTCATCCCCCTCGTCATAAAAGACGCACAAAAGGGATATGCATCTTCCGTAAGGCTTGGGAACTCAGGGTCATGAAGCGGACATTTACCTGTTCGCTGACTACGTGAGGGCAGGAAAACAAAATGGATGTTGTATCTAAAATGGAACCCGAGGGTTCAGATGGAAAAACCCGTAAATGAGACGAACCCTTCCAAGTAGTGTAGCGAAAACGCGTACACCTACTAATCTCGTCATTTACGGTTCATAGATACCAAACTCGTCCATATCAGAACATACCCAAAACATCATTTCGATTCTCACAGAACCTCAGTCTGTTGACATGACCTGTGCTATCCAGGCAAAGGGTGGCATCAGCCAGAGACCATGTCAGGGGCGAACGGCTTGTCGAAGATTAGGCGCCGTACCACTCGATCCCATATCGTGGCCACCAACCACACCAGCGGGGGGCTGTGATCTCGTCGGCCCCCCCACCTGCCATAGCAGCGATCCCAACTGCCCACTCCCGTAAGTTCCTGTCAGCAAGGACCTCTCCCAAGAGGGGCTCGTATCTAACCATGCAATAGCATGTTGCAGTTGTGATGCAAAGTAATAAAGTTCCAGATCCCCCTGTGCCCCATCTACGCTTCAGGACCTCTAGACTCACCCTGCACAGCTTCCCGTTCCACAATAGGAGGACTAGAAGGGAATCCAGTTCCTGAAAGACCTGGTGCGGCAGCTCATAAAAGGACCCTTGCATAGTGTACAAACAGCGCAGGAGGACCACCATTTTGATTAGGGTGATCTTCCCCATTAAGGAGAGCTTAAGGGTGTTCCAGAAGGTCATACTCCCCCGCAGACCCCAGATTATCCTTCCCATGTTGTGTTGGAAGAAGGTGGTCGAGTTCCGTCCAATCCAGATCCCTAAATAGCGAAGTGTATCGTCCACCCATGGGAGTCCCATCTCCGGGCGCGGGACCCCCTCCCAGTCAGACTGATCTCCAATCGTGTAGAGCTGAGATTTCTCTTTATTCACCGCAAGACCAGAAGCAGCCATAAACCGTGACAGAGCGGCCATCAAAGTCGGCAACAACTGCGTCGGCTGACTCAAATATATCAAGGCACTGTCCGCATTCAAGGACACCACGTGCTCCACATCTCCCACCCGAATGCCCTGGCCCTCAAGCACCGCGTGGAGGTGGCATGCCAGCAGTTCCATTGCCAGGGCAAAGAGTAAGGGAGAGAGAGGGCACCCCCGACGCGTCCCCCTCGATATGGGTATTTCATCCGACACACATCGTCCCGTGCAGACTCTGGCCACTGGCCGGGTATAAAGCAGCTGTATCCGCTTTACAAACCCTTCCCCCAGTCCCAGTTTCAAAAGCACCTTCCAGAGATAGGCCCAGCGGATCGAGTCAAACGCTTGTTCGATATCAAGAAATACTAGTGTGTTTTATTTGGCCCGTCCCCCCAAGGTTTGCATGACGTGGGCCAGGCGGCGAATGTTCCGTAACGTATTCCTACCTTGAATAAACCCCGATTGGTCGTCATGGACCAGTCGCCTAAGGTAGGGGAGGAGTCTACAGGCCAGCACCTGGCTGATAATTTTTAAATCCACATTTAGCATGGATATGGGCCTATAGGATCCGGGAAGAAGAGGATCTTTACCCGGCTTGGGGATCATGACTATCGTCGCCGCCCGCATGGAATCTGGGAGCGAGCCTCGGTCGTAGGTCTACATTGCAATTTCAAGGAGTTTCGGGACCAAAACCCCCTTGAACTCTCTATAGAGTTCGGCCGCTAATCCGTCCATCCCTGGGGATTTTGCTGTCTGCAGGTGGGCTATCGCGGCTCGCAGTTCCTCCTCCCAGAGGCCCCCCCAATTCCTTCTGACTGTCCGCATCAATACCGGGCATCTGAATCCCCTCAAGATAAATTTCCACGTACTTGGGGCCCGCTGAAGGCTGAGACTCTGAATATATTTTGCATAGATGAGACCGAAATACCTCATTAATCGCCTGTTGGGTATACACCATCTGGCCCATCCCATTCTTCAGTGCCAGAATCGGGTGGGGTTGAGTTTCCGCACGTATCAACTGCGCCAGCAGCCTCCCAGCTTTGTCCCCCTCCGAGTACCATCTCCGCCTGCTGGCCGTTCTATTAAATTTGCCGAGCGAGGCCCAAGTGTCCCCCAGCTGCTGTCGCGTGGCCGTCCATTCAGGCCACCTCTCCCTATCTGTGGGAAAGTCTTTTTCCATCACTGCTAGACGGTCCTCATACTGTCGGAGCTCCCGTTCCAAAACCCATTTTACCCCTACCTCCGTGGACAAACAAATCCCTCGAATTACCACTTTCATGGCATCCCATTCAGTCACCCTGGTGTTAGCCGAGCCCCAGTTCACCTCCAGATACGTTTCGAGCCCCTGCAAAAAAGTCTCTTTGTAAGTAGGATCGCCTAAGGCCTCCGTATTAAGTCTCCAAAGTGGGATCTTGGGCCATGGTCCGCCTACCGAAGACGTGAGTAGGAGCGGGGAGTGGTCGGACAAGTAGCGTGCCAAATATTGGATCTCTGCGACACGATTCATTACCGTGCCCTGGAGAAAGAAGTAAACCTATGTGCTATGGGTGTTGGCAGCAGGCGTGTAGCACAAGCACACCCGGTTGGCTGGGTTGCGGTGCCTCCATACATCTAACAGGCCATAACTCTGGAGCATCTGGTTCATCGCTTCCCTCATCTTAGGTTTGGCATCTGACTTTGGGGGGCATCTATCTAGTTCCCCATTAAAGGCACAGTTGAAGTCCCCCGCTACAAGGAGCTCTGTGTATGGGTCCAGGTCTAACTGTCCCACCACTTGACCCAGAAACTCCCCATCATCGCTGTTTGGAGCATAGACATTCACCAAGCATACACTACGCCCATCTAACGTCCCCACCACTATCACAAACCAGCCCTCTGGATCCAGTTTGGTGTGCATGGCCTTAAAGGGGACTCCCGGCGCCACCCATATTAATGCCCCTCTGGCAAACCCAGAGTAAGATGTGGCGAAAAACTGCCCACGCCATCAACGTTGGACATACTTGAGACAGTCTCTCCAAAGGTACATCTCCTGGAGCAATGCGAAGATGACCCCATAGCGCCGAAGGTAGGTGGCCACCCTAATTCGCTTAATCATCTTATTGAGCCCCCTAACATTCCACGTTATTAATTTGTACCTTTGCGTATCACCTGTCATGAGTTAGCAATCCTTGATATTGCAGCGCCCAACTAGCGTACATGTGATTCCCCCACCACAGTGTAATGTGACCCTTCAAAAAGCTAACAACTTATACATCCCAAAACAAGGTTGCAATTTGGCCTGGCAGCATCCCCCACTCAACCAAAACAAGGAACCCCAACACCCCCCACCCACAGGCGGTAGTACCGCATCTCCTAATCCGAACCTGGTCAGAAGACTCCGAACCCCGCCCCAAAGCTCCACTCACCCTCTTAGATCCCCCCTCAACTTGCAATCAATGAATAGAAAAGGTAAACACAACAATGGAGTGTGCAGTAGTCCAGAAGAGTCCCTTCTGCCCGCACTTGGATGTTCAGCCGACCACGCAGCCCTGCCCAACCAATGGCCTAGCCGGCCGCCTCAGCACTCTACAGCCGGCCAATTAATTCTATACTTGGCACAATAGTCCAGCCACTGTTAGAACCAGGTTTCCAGCCCCCCGTCCCCCCAGTCCCCCGGAGAACGGCCCCTTCTATAATCTTCGGGCCTGTACCGATCCCCCTGGTCGAAGCGTAAAGATACTCACAGTGTCCAAGACCCCATGTGTTTTGTTCGGATCACCAGGTCTACCAGTCATTTGTCTCTTGCAGGTTCAGCTGCCGGGCAGGTGGCACCCCCCGAATCTGACTGTGTTTCTTGTACCAAACACAGAGGGGAGAACTGGTTCTGGGTCGGGATCGCCTCCAGTTCCGCTCGAAGGGTGCCATCCGGGCCCACCGTGATATGTCCACTCTCTGCGATGGCACGTCCTCCCGGGGGTTGATCTCCATCTCCACGTCACTGGTTCCGCCGTCGCCCACTCCGACGTCTCTGCTCCAGCCAGCCCTGTGTGTGGTCATGACCTGCCAGGCCCAACGAGTCCATCCAGTCTTCCGCGTCCGATGGGCGGTCGATGAAATGTGTCCTGTCGCCGTGTTGTACTCGGAACCTGGCCGGGAAGAGTAAGCTATATTTGATGTTCTGGCTTCGCATCCGTCGCTTAACCTGTAGAAAGTCGTTCCGGAAATCCTGTACCTTCCGCGTATAATCTGGGAATATATGGATGTCGTGGTTGTCATATCTGGGCGGGCTTGTTTTGCGAATATGTTGAAGGATCAAGTCCCAGTCTCTAAAATTAAAGAACCGGGCTATTATGGCCCTCGGTGGGGATCCCGGCTTCGGCTGCGGCCCCAGGGTTCTGTGAGCCCTCTCCACTGCAAACAGTTTGGATAGTTGCAGATTTGGAAAGACCTTGCCGATCCAGTCTTCAAGGAAAAGGTTCGCCGCCCCACACCAGCCGCCCGTGGGCCCAGCTCTCTCACTCGCCCCTCTCCATTAGCCAGCAGACAGTAATAATATTTCCCCCCGCCGCTGGAGCGCCACCAGGTCCAACCGTCCCCCAGTGGGTGGGGGGGCGGCAGAAAACGGCACCCAGGCAGCCCGTTGGCCATGTCGCAGCACGGAGCGCCAAGCCAGGAGTACTGTACGGGTAATTGGTGGCAGGGTGCGTGGTACTGGGGCCCTATAGAGCATTGCCTGAATGCAGGGGAATCCAAGTCTTTCTAGCGCTAGTCGATAAGTAGTGTCTGACCACCTTCCATTGTACCAGTCATGGATCACTAAAAGGCGTGTGGCCAGGTAGTACAGGAACGGATTTGTCATTCCCATCCCCCATTGTATGTGGGCCGTGAACACGTTGTAAGAGCCAACCGTGATCTTGCTCCGCCCCATAGGAAAGCTGTGGTTAGACCATCTAGCTTGCTGAACCAGTTGCAAGGGAGGTGAAGTGGAAGGTTTTGAATAATGTAGAGAAGACGGGGAAGAATCATCATCTTAAAAAGTGCGACCCTGCCTAGGGGGTTTATGGGAGGGTCTGCCAGCGATGAAAGAGTGGAGTGAGATTAAGGAACCAGATCAATTCAGGAAGGAGTGCCTCCGAAATCACGAGATATTTGAATGAGAGCCTACGCAATTTTGATGGAGTTTTAACGGTAATAATTGAATTTATCTGAACATGGGAATCCCTAGATCAGCTTTTTTTTAAAACCAACCCCTTCTTTTGCAGGTTCCCCATTCCACAATGGTATGGCAAACATGCAGTGACTGCGTTTTCCCCCAGAAGTGGTTCATACTTTGGAGATGGGAATCGGTTTGGGAAAAATGTCAATCAGGTGGGCAGACATCTTTAAATGTGGTACGCTGGCCAAGGCTGGTGTGGTGGAATCACTGCTGCACCAGGCCAGTGATAGCTACCTACAACATTTTAAATTATGCCCTTCATCCTAATATTCTAATTTTTCAAATATACTTTTGTCTCTGTGTATCCCTCTCCAGTTCATCCATAAACATATGTTAAAGGAGGGGTTGTCTAGAGAATCCAAAGACATTAGTAAATTTGCAGACATTGGTAGACCTGTCTCCTGGAAGTAAATGGGGTTACTGGCATGTGCTGTGAGGTAACCCATAAGGATGCTGCTTTGACTCATGGTTAGACAGTGCACACATCAGGTACAGAAACCTGGAGGAGTGAAATCTAAGAAATGTGGGGGAGTGATGATTGTCAATGTACCAACTTTTTCTTTTTTTTAACTTTTTTTTCATTTTACCATGTTACATAACTTCTCAGTATTCCATAATAAAATCATTTCACACATATCACCTAATTTTGATCTTGCTGAGTACACACATATTTAACAGGTTACCTACTATAAATTATTTTCTCTCATCCAATATGTAGATGTATCTTATTTCTGACTTGAATGAATGAAGTCAAATTTGTATTGCGCAAACTTTGCCCAAGGGCATCAAGGCGCATCAGATGGAAAAAGCTGAATAGAAAGGTAAGGCAGGGGGAAGCTCATAGGTAGGCTTCTGTGTAGAGCCAGGTCTTTAAGGCTTTGCGGAAGAGAGCGAGGGACACAAGTCCCTTGAGTTCGTTTGGCAGTAGGTTCCAGAGTTTCGGGGCAAGGGCAAAGAAGGCTTTCCCTCCCCATCTGGCCTTCACAGTCCGCGGAACTGACAGAAGGTTCTTGTTGGCAGAGCGCAGTGTCCTGCCAGGAGTATAGAAGGACACAAGAGACCTAATGTCTTCTGCACCGGATCCATGAAGGGCACAGTGAGTGAGACAAAGAACCTTAAAGTTTATCCTAGCCTGCATAGGGAGCCAGTGAAGGTTTTTCCTAATGGAAGAGCCTGATGATCGCCTCGGGGCGTTAACAACAAACCTGGCTGCTGCATTCTGCACGACTTGTAAGCGTTGGACCAGCCTCTTATTTATTCCTAGATAGAGGGCATTACAGTAATCTAGGCGTGATGAAATAAGGGCAACCGAAAGTTGTTTCCTAGAGTCCTAGGAAAGGTAATTTGAGAGTTTTCTCAATATCCTTAGGACCCCACAACAGGTAGAAACGGTCCTGTTTACTTGCTTGTCGAAGGAAAGTGAGGAGTCAAGTATAACACCCAGATTGCGCGCTGCAACGGTCGGCGTGGGACAGGTTCCAAGAGTAGATGGCCACCAGTCAACCGACCAGACCTCCTGTTTACCTCCGAAGACAAGGACCTCTGTCTTTTCCCCATTTAATTTGAGGAAATTTGTGGTCATCCAACCTGCTACAGCTTCAATGCAGTTCCTAAAATTCAAGGCCTCAGTCTCCACAGATTGAGTGAGGGAGACCATGATCTGGGTGTCGTCAGCGTATGACAGTACTTCCAATCCAAATGATCTAACTAGCCTGGCAAGTGGGGCCACATATATGTTGAAGAGTGTAGGGCTCAGGGAGGAGCCCTGGGGGACCCCACACTGCACAGGCTTAGCCGGGGAGAGGAAGTCACCCAGTTTGACCCTCTGCTTGCGCTGGTTAAGGAACGATGCCAGAAGGCTCAGGGCAGACCCATCCACTCCCATCTCACCAAGACGGGAGACCAGGATAGAGGGGGACAGGGTGTCAAATGCGGCTGTAAGGTCGAGCAGGATCAGGAGGGTGGTCTGACCACTGTCGACCTTGGCGCGAATGTTGTTTACCACCACTGTAAGGGCTGAATCCGTACTGTGCGACTTCCGGAAGCCGTGCTGAGACGTATCTAGCAGGCAGAATTTATCCAGGAAGGCGCTAAGATGGGAGTTAAGGTGGGCCTCGAGCATCTTGGCGGGAGCAGGGAGCAGGGATATGGCCCGAAAGTTTTTTAAGATGGTGGGATCTAGGGTGGCCTTCAATAGGAGAGGTTTGACTGTGGCCATCTTCCAAGGTGCGGGAAAGACACCCTGGAAGATTGCTTGGTTCATTATCTCAAGCAAAGGGGGTAACAGAACCTCTCTACATTCCTTCAAGATTTTTAAAGGACAAGGGTCCAAAGGAGATCCGGATTTTAGCTTGTCGAGGAGTTGGTTGAGAAGTTCCATGGTAAGGGGAGGGAAATTGGACAAGCTGCCACAAGGTAGGATCGTCGGATCCTGATGGGAAAAAATGGTAGGGGGAGGAACGGCCTGTGGTATGGGGTTGAGGGCTTCCAGGGCTGAGTAAATGTCCATGATTTTGGTATGGAAGAAGATGGAGATCTGGTTACACAGCTCTTGGGTTGCCACAATGGGGTCAGGGAGTTGGGCAAGGGACAGGGAGTCAATGATTTTAAATAGCTCTCTAGACGAGCTAAGGGAGGCCGTCAGATTGGTAAAATATGCCATCTTTTCAGCCAAAACTGCGGCCTTGTATCTTTTGAGCATGTCCTTGTGTATGGATATTTCATTGGCATCAAGATGGGACCTCCAGAGTCTTTCTTGCTTCCTGCATTCCTGCCTAAACAGTCTGAGGGATTCAGAGAACCAGGGGGGCGAAGGGCGTTTCCTGGCAGAGTAGCAATGTTTAGCCGGGGCTAGAGTGTTTATGGCATTTGATATAGAATTGGAAAGCTTAAGGGCAGCCAAATCAATGTCCAATATCGAAGGGAGCTTCAAATTAGCAATGAAAGGGCCTAGGGACTCATTGTTCAGGCCCCTGTATTTCCTTTTAAGGACATGATTGTTGGTGCTTTTAGAGGGCATGGCAGGGGGGCACAGGATGAGTTCAAAAGGGACAGCCATATGGTCAGACCAGGACAAAGGAAGGGGCGAGCCTGTATCTAACCTAGAGTTGTTGGAGAATACTCCATCAAGAGTGTGTCCCGCAGAGTGGGTAGGACCTTCCACTCTTTGCGAGAAGCCACAGGATGCCAGCGAATCTAGCAGCAGGGTAGTATCAGCCTAGTTGAGGTTTTCTAGATGACAATTAAAATCACCAAGGATGGTGAAATTGGGTTTATCAATAAATGGCTCTAAGGTTTCCCAAAGGTCAGGGCTGAAAGCGGCCCTGGGACCTGGAGGCCTGTAAATAAGGATGCCAGCAAAGGAGAGCATGGGGGTAGATTTAAGCATGAAGTGCAAGGCTTGAAAAGAGTCATGAGGGGAGGTAAGGGGTTCAATACGGCAATTTATAGAGGATTTATGTAAAATGCCAATACCCCTGCCCTTACGCCTTTCTCTATCTAGTCTCACGAGGGCATAGCCCTCGGGGATGGCATTGGCTAACTCCAGCCCGGAGGAATCAGAGGCCCAGGTTTCTGTGATAAAGGCCCACAAGGGCTTCCTTTCCGAGATGAAGTCTCTGAAGGCGATGTTGTTCTTAACAAGGGATTGGGCATTAATTAAAACGTCTGATTCCCTATTAGAGGAGAGAGAGGATATTATTTCCTTCTTAGCTAAGTGTGGACGCAGGTTGCCATTACTAACCCCCTCAGTGCAGCGGCACTCAAATGCATCCCGCAATCTCTGGGGGGTAGACCTGTGATGACAGGGCTGCCAGGATGGCCTTAAAGCTAGAAGAACACCCTGGGGATATGTAAAACTTACAGAATCAGAGAGATTTGCGGCATAATCCTCCCTGGCCCCTAGTGCCTCCTTGGCGCTGACGGGCGCAGACGGGCTGGACTCTGGCATGACTCTGGCGCTGATGCGGCGCGTCCGCTGCTCGCGTCCGCTGTGCGGAGACATGCCCGTCTCCTTAAATAGGGATGACTAGAGCGCTAAAGTTGCTGCCGCCTCCCACCCAAGATGTCAGCTGCCAGAAATCTCTGCCCGGGTCTCGGTACTCAGCCCCAAGATCGGCTGGGACCGCCCAAAGTTCGGGGAGAAGGGAATGAAGCAGCCAAGAATTTCAGCAAAGTAGTGGTGAGTACTAGGGGAAGTGAAAATACATTTTTAAAATTTGTCGTTTTAAAATAGGTGCATACCACGCTAGTAATCAGCAGAGTAAACAGTACACAGCAGACTACCTCCCGGCTTCCGCCTCAGGAGGTAACAGTCAATACACAGTCACAGAGCAGAATCTCGCGTCTGCCTCGAATGAGCTCCTTAAATAGGGATGACTAGAGCGCAAAAGTTGCTGTCGCCTCCCACCCAAGATGTCCGCTGCCGGAAATCTCCGCCCGGAGACTTGCCTATCGTGATACAATTATACTTTTTTCGAGCCTTGTGCGCTGCCTTTATTTTTATTGTTATGCTGTTGTTACCTGCCCATTCTGTTCCTCCTCATCATTATCTATTGTGAGTAAGTAGGACCTCAGTGGTTGCCAAATATCCCGGGTCTGGATGTGGGTAGTGGTAGGGAGGCATATAACTCTCTGTTTGTGTCACAATACATCAAGCTCTTAAGCCATGTATGGCGGTCTGGAAGCCGCTTGCAACCCCAGCATATGGCCAGTTCTCTTTTATCTAGCAGTAGTGCTATGGCAGCATATTTGCACACAGATTTAGGAAACTCTTTGACATACCAACAGTGCCACTATTGGAGAAGTTTTTTTTATTTATTTTTTTAGAGTTTTATTTAACGCGAACTAGAACCAAGACATCGGGTATCAGAGCGCTTTACATGAACACCAGTTTCTTTACAGATGAACGCATTCATTTTTGTTAGGCACAGGGAGATTAAGTGATTTGCCCAGAATCACAGGATGTTGAGCGTTGTTGCCGAGACTCGAACCCGGTTCCCCAGGTCCGAGGTCGACTAATCCAGCCGTAAGGCTACATCCTCTCCCCTTAGGGTTCTATATGGATCTGAATCATATTGGACATAGTTTGAAAAATATCTCACCAGTATGCGGCCACTTTGTGGCATATCTATGTCAGATGTAAAATCAATGCGCTAGCTATAATCTAAATTTCGTGAATTTTCATTCTACACTACCACCACATTAAACCATTTTATCTTTGATTACCAAACTTATTTATGTTTCCTCTGCAATGCAGATTATAGTTTTCAGAGAAGTAAAAGTGGTGCACGTTATCAAAAAATCACAGCTGCAAGTTTAAAACCTTCTCTCTTGCGTTGCTCAGTTAGTAGCAATAGTGTCTGTATCAGAGTGGGATCTCCCTGCTCGACCATTATGCCATGGTATTGCATGACAATTAAACTACTATTGGCAGTGGGTGTGGTGTGTAACATCAATTGCAATGATATTCCAGATCATCTCATCGCCTTTTACTACTTCTTTAACAAGTCTTTGGTCATGGATTTGAACTATGACAACGTCTATCATGAGGGTGAATCTTTACCATTGCAAGAGGGATTCCATGGCACTTTGAGTCAGCTCTGCTGTTACTGGATCATCAATTATTCTCCATTCACAGCTTGTTGGCCTCAAGTGACCGCTAAACCACATATAGTATCAACATACAGCCCAGGCACAGGGAAAGGGCAGGAATGTGCCGTATTTATCTAATTGGACATATTCCTGACTTTTCCCCCTGCATTGGCACGGTTTTAGACACATAGCGCCAACACAGGCACCTGTGTTGTAGGCAGCGTTGTGTATGTGCAGGACGTGGCTCCTTACTGCACATAAACAATTCTGAGAGGCTTTTTAGTAAAGATATTTCTCCTCATTACACCACTCCGCGAAGGCATATCTTTTTGGGGCATTTGCAGCGTTACAAGTCCTTGTAAATCTAGGAATGCGTAAAAAATCATGGGAGTTGCGTGAAAACGCCCACCTCAACGGCCATGGAACGCCTCCTTTTGCAAAATAAGGCAGCATATCAATTTGCGCTGCATTTCCTTACTCCAGATTTTTGAAGCATTCAAAACCACCCAAAGCAGCTTTGCGCGGCTTCATGAATCTGACTTAGAGACTTGCATCACGCATGTACCACAATGCGTGTTGCAAGCATGACACAAAGCTCTCATATATATGCCCCTAAATGTGCAAGGCAGTGCCCGAATTTCTGGTAGGCAAACAAGAAAGTATTCTTTCCGTGACGTTTCAGAATGGGATCTTAGGTAAAGGATAAATGCAACTCACCATGACTAGGCAGATTATGTAACAGGTCTATGAAAGGCAATGCACCAGAACTGAACCAGTGCGCGCGACGCGTTGATTGTGGCTATGCAGTTTAACTTGCCATTACGTCATTCCCCAGGGTCTTCCGCCAGAGCAGACCCTCAGGGCTCCATTAACCCTGTTGCATCAGTCTGCTAGGTCCTTTGTGGATTAACACAAATATTCTCTGCTAGCTGGCGTGGCTCACACTAGCGTTTACTTCGCATGACTGCAAGGGGACTGTGACGCAGGTAATTATTCTTCTGGCAGCGCACAATAATACAGCCTTAGAAATGATCAGACGTTTCTTGCACAATGCATCAATTATCAATTTCTGGATTGAATCTATCAAAAAAGGATATTATGCAAGGGTCTGCGATCAGGAAAACTCCACTTAAAAGCAAAAAGAGTGATCTGCCAAGGAGAAGCAATTATTATTATTTTTTTTATTTTTATTTCAATTTTTTTTAAATTAAAATATACTTTGCATATCAGACGATACAGACGCACACTTGGAGAAACACATTTAATGTCCTTAATTTGTCAAAGGGGACCTTACTTTTTCTTAGGAGTCTAGTGCTGCTGAATGCCAGCGTTGCCGAGCACCAAAGCTGCCTATTATTGACTCCCTCTCATGCCTCTTTTTTCTTTACTCTACACTCCCTGTCTCTATTTCTTTCAGGCTCCTTTTCATCCTTTCTTTTGTCCAATGTTACTGTTTTCGTTTTTTTTTCTTACTTTCTCCCTCTTGTTCCAGGTCAAAGTCTAATGATGAGAAATAAGTCTCCGTCCCCAAAAACGAGTGTCGGCCTCCACCACATGAAACTATTGACACAAATAAAGCTCTGCAACAAAGGTCAAGAAAAACTTCTGATTAAATGCGAGGTATCTGATTAAAGAATAAACAGCTGAGAGAGGGAATGAATTACAAATAAATGCCTAGGCAAATGCATGGGTCGGTCTGAATAGAATAATTATTAAATGGATGGCTGGATTGATGAACAAACCATTTGAAATGTATGTTGTCTAGATGTAAAGTGCTCTGTGTTACTCATGTGGGCGCTATCGCACTGATAAACAGACTGATAGAAAATGTAGCACCCATTTGCAGGGTCGCCGGTGTTGTCTTTAGGAATAGATGTGTCAATGTGTCCCTAATGATCATTTATAAACAACATTTCAAAACAATCATTGAATATGGACTGACTCAAAAAGGCTTGTGACTGACATATTGGAAAAATCATGAAGGTTAATTAAAATACTTAAGTGGAATACAGAAGGCAAAAATATAGTTGGTCGCATGAATCATTCATAAGGCTCAGATATGAATTGCCATGAAGGCTCATAGCATTTAAAATTGATGAAGCAATGAGCAAAATCTGAAAAAATTAGGTCTAAAGTGTGCAGCAAAATGATAGAAAATCAGGCAGCACCCTTAGAAGCTGGGCAAAGTGTCATACAGAGCCCCAAATTCAGGGCCTTCGATAGGATTTTTGAATCCTAGAAATCAATGAAAATGCACAGTCATCATAGTGTGAGCAAAAATATTAATACAACAGCAAATCGCAGTACAGCATTATTAAATGTTACATAATACCACCATCCTAACATTATCCCCCTTATCAAATAGTAATTTGAACATTTAACCTAATGTCATTGGAAACAGCAGCACAAATCTGGTTACATAAGCAATAGAGCCTCATAATGAACAGCCCACAGTTAGCAAACAGGAAGGGCTTTGAAAAGTATTTAAAGGCTTTCTCCGAAACTCTTCAAGAACAGCATATCAACACAAGCATCAGTGTGCATTTTGCTTCATGTAGAGTCAATAGGAAAATATAAACTCAGGATGGATATTATGAAGCAGCCATACTAATATATATGGTGTTAACACCTAGTTGAGGACTAGTTAGCATAGGATAAGAAAACACAATTCTTTCTTTACATCACATCATTATCGTTTCAACCCCAAATTAGTTCATGTTATAGGAAAATCAGAAAATACATTCATCCCCTATATGCACTTTTTGGCTGAAAATGTCAGGCTAAAATGTTTAGAAAATTTGTGTTTTCAGTTTGGATTTGTGGTTTTTCAAGAAAGGTTGTTTTCCTTAGTCTGAGGCGCTCAAATGAAAAAAGTACACCTACTGAGTTAGAGGAATTATTAGAAATATCAATTCCACATCAAAGGAACTCAATTTATTATTGTTATTTTTTTTTTTTTCTAAACATCGGCTTACTGAAAAGAACCAATGATCATAACACAATAGACCACTGGCTGGCTGTCAGATGTCACTCATTTTCATTACAAAACAAGGGTCCATTAATACAATGGGCTAATATAGAGTCTGGCGGAGAGGGAACTCAGCTATACATTTTTTGAGCTCTCACCCTGCCATATTGATGATCATTCATCCTACTTAAAGTTGGCAGAACAGTTTAGTTTCTGGTTGGAGACCTCAGTTGTCTCAGCATCTGATCACATAGGGCTATGTCAACCAGCAAGTAGATGTTGCACAACTATGTTAGGGATGGGGCAACTTTCACAGATGTTCCCTACCCAAGACCATCATGTGAGGCATGGTCGTTCCATGAAGAAAAATGTGAACATGTCACAAATATGAACAGGGAGTCAGCAGAACAGTGGTTAATATGCATCTGCCACACTGACAATTTCATCACACCCTACCTTCATTTTACCTTAATGAGGGCATTTCTATTCTATAGTAAGTTTTCCGGTTTTAAAAATTGGGTAGCCGAATGTATGAACCCTAATTCACATTTTAAAAAGTTTGACAAAATATCATTATTAGTGGGAAAAATATTTCTCACTAAAGAGAGTGACTTAAATGAAGCAATAGTTCTGCAGAGTGTCCATGATTTAAAAATTGGGTTTAACTGGCGACCGGCGAGACCCGAGCGCTAGGACAGAAGGCCATGTGCCCAGCCACGCCGTCCTACGTCCTCCCGGGCAGATGAACCCGGAGACCGGCGGACGGAACGGAGAGCCCCGCTGCGGCGATTGCTGAGAGAGGGTGCTGAGGTTTTTCCCCCACGTGCTGTCGGGGCCTGTGACTCTGCGACAATCCCAGACCGGTCACCATCTTGTGTAAGATCTGCGGCGAGGAACTGAGCAGCAGCAGGGGAAGACATCCACGGCGCCTTCCGGCCACCGGTGAGCTGTTGGTGTTTGGGGTCTGGTGCCGGAGGTCCAGCTTCCCGGGAGGTTGTCTGGTCCGAGGAGCCTTGGCGTTTTCCTTGTGGCGATATACTGTGACAGCACTGAAGTGGCAGAGACGGGCCGCCATTTTGCGATAGGTCCCCCACGCCTGGAGCGTTTGGGCGCGGTAGCGGACTCTGGAGGCACCACCGCTAAAGGAGGGGTCCAGGCCGGCGTAACCTGGGTGAGGCCCTCGGCACTGGTTAGCGGCGTGCCGCTCTCGGGCCTGTCTCAAGATCTGCTTATCGGCGGAGCGGGTGGCGAAGGCCAGCTCTGTAGCAGCGGCTGAAGAGGGGCCCGCCGGGAGCAGCAGCGTTGTCCCATCGGCGAAGCGCATCGGAGGTAGGCCCCGGAGCGGAGGCCCTGGCTGAGTTCACCGGCGATGGGGCAGCGCGAGGAGCATTGTGGGGAGGCACATTCCCAGGTGACCGCACTGCATTTGTGGTTGGGGGCCCTGCGACTGGGAGTACGAGTGTGGTGGTGGATATTGGTGGGCCCCACGAGCAGGTGGGGCGCTACCTGGAGCTGAGATACAGTGCAGCGGAAATACTGTGAGTGAGTACTGTGTAATTGGATCGATTGGGAAAGCCGGGGGCTGCTGGAATTACCGGGGCCAGGGCTGCACCCCGTGAAACAAGCGGCCCTGAAGATATCTGGCGAGGCGGTGGTATCTGCCCGGACAACGCTGGGACTGGAGCATTACTGTGAGAGAGAGTATTGGAGATCCCAGCCCTGGGAGAGTGAGGTGGGTGGCTTGGCCTGGCACCTCTGCAATGGTGGGTCGTGAGAGAGACCGGGGCCTAAGGGACTAGCAGAATTCGTTGACGGCGGTACTCTCCGCTGGGCGATCATTGGATAGAGGACTGGTCTGAGAAGAGCGGTGACATCAGGGGTGGGCGATGTCCACTTCCAGGGGGCGCAGAGATAAACCAGTGAAGGATCTCTTTGCCAAGATCCAGGAGAGCCAACAGCAGGACACCATGGCGTCTGCCGCGAAACAGGCACCGCCGGAGCCCGAGCCCAGCTCGGAACCTATTACCAAGGCCTTCTTGGAGTCTCTATTCACGTCCCTGCGAGATTACATTCACACCTTGAAGAAGGAATTCACTAGTGAAATCAGGGAGGTTGGCAGAGATGTGGATGGTATATGAGACCGGGTCGCAGAGCTTGAAACAAAAGGCGATAATACCGATACGGAACTAGCGGCTCTGCATGAGTAAATTGTAAGACTCCACAATCAGCCGGTTGATCTACAGGCACATCTGGAGGACCTGGAGAACCGATCCCGGCGGCATAACATACGGATTCGCAATGTGCCACCCAGGGAGGAAACTAAAGACCTGTTTCGCTATGCGAGGGAACTCTTCAACCATATCTTGGGGCGCCCGATGGACTCGGAACTGCGACTAGATGGGGCTCACCGTGCTGGGGCCCTGCGAGCTGCGTCGGCGCCCCCTCCTGACATTCTGGTCTGTGTTCAGGATTTTCACACGAAGGAGGAGATCCTGCAGAGGGCCAGGCAGATGCAGCCATTGACATTTCAGGGGCAGTCACCGGTTCTTTATCAGGACCTTTCAGCGCTCACTTTGCAGAAATGCAGACTTTTTAAGCCTGTCACGGCCCATTTACAGCAGCAGAAAATCGCCTACAGTTGGGGCCACCTAGTTCCGACTGGTTTTTAAACTGGCGAACAAAATATATCAACTACGCTCAGTCTTGGAGGACTGCCGACTGTTGGGCATTGATCTACCTGTGGAGGAACAGGAGACGGCGGGTCAAGGGGCTGACGCGGATGATTCCAGGCCCCGGTGCCGTATGCAGAGGAGGCGTCGGAGGGTGAGGAAGCCTTGCCCGGCTGTGATCGCGGAGGGCCAGAGAGCGGCAGTTGAGGCGGCCGCTTTGGACTCCAATCCTCCCCCAGACTGGCTGATTTATGGCTATTGCTGATATTTGCTGGTTTCATTCTTTGCTTATTGCAGGGGTCATCGGTGGGAGGGGGAGCTGTTAGGTGTTTAATGGATTACCCCACTATGACACTTTTCCGGTCATCTGAGGATGAAGGACAATTTGGACTTGTTTGGCCTAATTTTTCTTGGGGCTTTAGTTGGGGTCGGTTAGTCAGTAGGGGGGTCAGGTGGTTTGAGGTTCACGGAAACCCAAGAGAAGGTCCCAGCGTACTGTCCATACTAGATTTTGAGGTGTGAGGTCCATTACATCCCTTCCAGTGCAGTCAGCTATATTTTATGGGCACATGCGCGTCATTAGTGAGTCATGCCTAACACCGAACTTAGAGTCCTGACTTTAAATGTCAGGGAACTTAATAACCCAGTGAAGCACAAAGTACTCCTCTCCTTACTAGAGCATTCGAAGGCTGATATTTGCCTCCTACAGGAGATGTATTTATTGCAGAGGGATTGCCACCGACTTTTGTCCCGTTGTTTCCCATTCCAATTTTTTTCCTCGGCCACCACTAAAACTGCAGGGGTTGCGATATTGGTGGCCCAGTGATTTAGAGGTAAGGTTTTGCAGAGGGGGGCCGAGATAAGGGGGAGGTTGTTGACCTATAGGTTCTCCCTGGGTTTGTCAGTATTTACTATAGGATCTGTTTACGCTCCCAATGAGGGTCAGGAGAAGTTTTTTCATCTTGCTCTTAGCGAGGCTTCCAATATGACTGACCACCATGTCTTGCTGGGCGGGGACCTTAACCTGGTGTTTGATAACATACTAGACATGTCATGTGAGCGTACCTCTCAGTCAGGAGCTCTCTCAACAGATGAGTTGACTCGGTTGCGGGAGGTAGGCCTGGTGGAACTTTGGCGTAACTTTCACACTGGGGACAGGGAGTACACATATTACTCTAATGCACACACGACATATGCGCGTTTAGATAATTTTTTGGCCTCCACATCACTTCAGGTACTCACGAAGGGTGTAGACATAGGTGCTGCCTCTCTCTCGTATCACGCGCCAGTGACCGTTGTGTTTTCTCTCCCGCTAGTTACGCATATGACGCAGGGCTGGAGGTTGCGGGAAACGCTGTTGCATCATAAGGAGGTGGTTGTGAGACTTACGGAGGTTATTGCAGACTATCTTGCACATAATAGCAATGCAGACACCACACTGGCGACGCAATGGGCAGCGCTAAAGGCAGTGTTGCGGGTCGAGTTCATTGCAATCTCGGCGGCAGTCAACACTGTGCGTAAAAGTGAGGAGCCTACTCGGAAGACGAGGGAACTGGAACAAATGCACCAACGGACGGGGGCCCCCAGGGTTTGGAAGCAGCTTAAGGCCATGCGGCACCAGTTGGCAGCGTTAGACCAGCACCGGGCGGAGTACGCAGCCTTGAGACTGAAACATATGTACTATACCGGCGGGGACAGGTGCGGGCGCCTGTTGAGCAACAAACTGCATGAAGTAAGGCAGCGATAGGCTGTGCAGGAGATTATCCCACTGAGAGGTGGGGGGGTTACGGAGGATACCGATATCGCTGCTGCCTTTAGTGACTTTTATGCCTCTCTCTACACCGGGTCCTCCATTGAGTCCTCTGCGGGAGAGTCCTTTCTTGCATCTGTCCCTCTCCCTGCCCTTACAAAAGAGCAGGCGGACTTATTAGATCGTGACATCCGGCCTGAAGAGGTTATTGCAGCTATCTCGCGTCTTAAGCTAGCGAAAGCGCCTGGGCCAGACGGCTTCCCTGCCAGATTTTATACGACGTTCTGTTTACAAGTAGCCCCCCTTCTGAGGGCCCTCTTCAATGCTTTTTCGGGGCAGGACGTGATCCCAGGAGATCTGCTAGAAGCTACTATTTCCGTTATCCCCAAACCGGGAAAGGATCGCTCACAGTGTGAGGTATATCGCCCAATATCCCTTCCTAATGTCGACCTTAAGCTTTACACAGGCATTCTTGTGGCTCAGCTTGCACCCCTTATGAATGGCCTGATCGATCTGGATCAGGCTGGGTTTATCCTAGAACGCCAAACCGCTGACAACACCAAGAGAGCCCTGCACCATGCGTATGTCTGGCGAATTTATGATGTTAGCGATTGATGCTGAAAAAGCTTTCGATCGGGTCCACTGGCCATATTTGGAACAGGTTCTGGTGAAGGCGGGAATGGGGGAAAAGTTTTGCACATTGGTCATGAACTGTTATAAGTTCCCAACTGCGACGGTCCGAGTCAATGGCTGTACCTCACCTCGGTTTCCTATTGAGCGGGGAACGAGGCAGGGGTGCCCCTTGTCGCCCCTGCTCTTTGCTCTATACATGGATCCATTGGCACAGGCGTTGAGGCTTAAACCAAAGAAAGGTGCAGGGGATCAAATTTGGCACCTATATACACACCATAAGTCTGTATGCAGACAATGTGCTCCTCTCTTTATCCCACCCTAGAGAGTCGCTGCTGGTGTGTCTCGACACTCTCGACGCATTTGCACAAGCAGCGGGCTTTAAAGTCAACATGAGTAAATCTGTAGCCCTAGACCTCTCTTTGGACGGGCACACGCGGGAACTTTTGCAGGGGACTTTCCCTTTCACTGGTCGTCTGATGCTATCCCATATTTGGAGATTCAGCTGGCGCCTACACTGCATGACACAGTTCGTAATATTTACGAGCAGGTACGCCAGAAAATCAGGCAAGAGTTGGGCAGATGGAGGCATTTCCCCTTGTCCTGGTTGGGAAAGGTGGCAGCGATAAAGATGACGATCCTTCCACAGATTCTTTATTTATTCCGCACCATTCCGATGTGTCCACCTGTAGGCTGGATCCGCCAGACTCAGTCAGAACTGGCCCAGTTTATAAGGAATGGCAAAAAAACGCAGATGAAGCTTAGACTTGCGACACTCCCACCCGAGAAAGGGGTCTCGGCTTCCCAGACTTGCTTCTTTATTTCCAAGCGGCTCAGCTGTGCTTTCTTGTTGAATGGAGCAGATGGGAGTCCGAGAAGCATTGACTTTTTCAAGACCAGGCGGTCGCGGGTCGCCCGCTTCAGGAGGTCCCCTTCCTACTTCGGCAGCATAGACTCCCTAACGTGTATGCCTCATACATTACCAGGGTCCTGATGGAAGTGTGGGATAGCACTAATGTCAAACATGAGCTTACCTCCTTCCCCTCGCCCCTCACTCCCCTGATGAATAATCTGGATTTCGGACCCAGGCAAGACACTGTGGCTTTTGCAAAATGGCGTCCGGCAGGATGTAGGTCCTTGTACCATTTGTACGCAGAAGGAGGGGTATTAACGTTCGAGGCTTTTCATCAGGCGTATGGCCTGCCAGAGTCGGAGAGGCTCAGATATCTACAAGCACGGCACTGGGTGCTCAATGGCAAAGTACGCGCTGAGGCCGATAGACATTTGCGGCCGTATGAATATTGGTTAATCACATGGAAAACTGATAAAAAGGTCATTTCGGACCCATATCAAATGCTACAAGCCAAGTACTCACACATATATAACTCAGGGAAGGCCCGTTGGGAGAGGGAGCTGGGTCCGACACTTAGCCACAAAGACTGGGAGGGTATTTACTACCGGGCCCGACACTCCGCATACCATAGGGGTCTGACAGACACCCTCACTAAAATCGCAACATATTGGTACCACACACCAGAGAGGTTACACGAGATTGATCATTCGAGGGAGGCGGCATGTTGGCATGGGTGTAGGGAGACGGGCACACTAGTCCACCAGCTTTTGGATTTTGTTCAGCATCAGGGGTACTGGAAAGAAGTCCTGTACGAGGTTGATACACATTTCGACACAGAAATCCCACGGTTTCCTTCCTATGTCTTGCTAGGGTTCCGGAATCCCATCACATATCTGTTACGCTCCCGTAGCGGCTGATTAATAGCTAGTGCTCTGGGTTCTGCCATTCAGAATATTATGTCACACTGGTGCACCACGCATACCCCCACGTTTCAGGGTTGGCTACATCGCCTGTGGCATGTGTTAGGCATGGAGAAGCTGTCTTTGACATTGGCAGGGGAGGGTGCTAAATACTCGGAGCTCTGGCAGCCTTTCCTGTCCCTGCTCGCCTCAGAGTTCCAAGAGGTTACATGCCCTCGCTATTTACACTTGTTGCGTCTATCGAATGTGGACCAGTAGGGGGCAGATTAGTGAGATGCTATTCATGATGGAGGGGGGTAGTGGACTTGGAACATGGGTGGTGGGTGGGAGGTGGGGGGGTGGGGTGGCTGTGGGGGGATTTGGGTGTTTTTTTGGTTTTCTTTGTTTTTGATAAAGTTCGTTCGCATCTACAGCGTGCCCAGCCTCGGAGCTGGTTTTATAACAAGACATGACTCTGTTTATTCTATTGTCTGAGCTCCCTATCTTACAGTGTAATGAGAGTAAGGGGCCATATGGTCATGTGCTGTTTATATATGCGTTCTAATATGTCAATAAAGAGATTTAATACTACAAATTGGGTTTAAGAGAATGACCCACTTTGAGTATAGAATCCCATCTCATTGTCCTCCAAATTCAAGACAGAAATAGTGCAGCGAATTCAGGTGATGAGTAAATGAAAGCATGCCTTCATATCAAACTAGTCCCATAAAATTAAAAGAAATATTACATTTCTCCAAATTAGATTGTTTAACATACACTTGCTGACTCCTATTTGTGCAAAAACATTAAAATAGATGTGCATGAATTAGCATGTGTTACAATACGAGTGATGGGAGGAAGGCTGCAACTGTACACTTGTGGGAATGGGCTGAATTGCAACGATCCTGGCACTTGGGTGCTTTATTTCCTACACATAGCTGATCCGATTTAGACAATTTAAAGAAATTGAGTTTGAACAATTAGTAACATGAGAAATTCACCAAAATAGCAAGAAACGTTATTGCATTTTCTTCTTTTGTTTGATGGCTCAAGTATGGTGATTAAAGGGAATCAACATTTGCATGTACGTAATACATGTCTAAATCAGGGTTAATTACCTGACTTGCTCCCAATACTATATTTCTTTGTGCCACGTTCAATTTCACTACCATGTCATAAAGTAATCTATTTCTCATCAACTGCAAAATAAACAAAAGTAAAACTTCCCTACCAGTGTTCTTTTAAGACGTTATTACAACAATGGCAATTACGTTTTTGAAATAGCTCTGTATTTTTAAGGGTTTGCCAGAATACTATATATTTGCGTTATAATATATACAACCCGCATCCCCAAAGACGTTTTTTATTGTTTTTATTTTTCAAAAACAAATTCTCAAAGTGTGAGTTTGTTATTGAAAATATAAACTAATGACCACCATAACCTGTGGGTTTTACCAAGGTGTGAGGTCATTACTGTCCCCCCCCCTCACCCCGATATGTTGCCAGACAACACCATTACACTGTCCACCTTAAATAGTGAGTAGGGTAAAATGCCCATATAGTGCCCTTTGTCCAGTGACCCCTACTCGGTTTGGCTGACAGGTGCTCTGTTGGTTGAGCCAACAGGGCCTCGGTAGGTTGAGCCAAGAGCGGGTCAGTTGACCGCATACTGAAGGCCTACCTATCCCTAAATTAGTTTGCCAGGCAGAGTACTCTACAATAGTAAAACAAGAATTTATTTCATGTAACCTGGTGCTTCTTAGGAAGAGTTTCCTACCTACAGTAGGTGAGAGCTCCAGGCAAAAAACAAAGGGTTATTTGTAATGCAGAGTGTAAACAGAGAATTTCCTAAAAAGTCTTCTTTCTTGTCTGCAGCAGCTTTAGATTTCTCAATTAAAGTGGCTCCTATCACTGCACAAACCCCAACTTTGATAGAACAGGCGTCATCTCTGAGGTGGTAACTGATAATGATATTACTAAAATAAGATGGATTTAGAGAGGAAGAAGGGCTTTCATGTCTTCTTTGAGGGGTCCATAGATCTGAATGTCTACCACAGCCGTCAAGAAAGGCAAAATATGAGATTAAAAGGCAGGGCTAGTCCTCATGTTTAAGTCATGAAATACTTTAGCCACAGAAAATCCATAAATGAGGGCCTGAGTGTAGGTAGCTGGTGAACATGATATGTTGATCAACATATATAAGTAGTGCTTTCAAATTATGAATTAGACATGAATCAGTGTTTGGCAAAATAAAGTGGATCTTACAATGGCAACTAGTGCAGATTCTCCCACTAGAAATGAAATGTAGAACCATTAAAGTACAATAGTCTTCTAAAGGGTTGCTGGGAGAAGATGCTTCGAGAATCCCCATGTTGTAGATACAAGGCAATGACATGGGTGAACTCAAGGAGATAGGTTTTAATTTACATCTAGGATAAGCAGAGAGGGACAAGGGGCACAACATTTATTACACAAAGTGTGCAGATTTTGAGTTGAGTTGTTCTGAGTGCACATTGTACATGTTTTACAGGTGTGTACCTGAATTTCATAGCAACAACATTGGTGGGACAGCATATTGAGGACAAAATATAGAAACAAATATTGACAGGTAAGTAAGTCTAGATTTGTTGTTCCAAACTCCACATATATGTACTTACATGGTACATATATCTTCATGGTACAATAATGTGGGTTTAGGATTAATAAATGTATGCTTCCCTATATGCTCTTACCTTTTGATATTTTGACCCTCGATAATCTGTTTTCAATATTCCTGTTTGACGAAACATTTAGTGTTGATATTGAGTAGTACAACAGTTGTACACCATCTTACTCTGAGAGGTATAGAGGACAGTATTACTAAAATAGTATTCCGATGTTTTCATGCAGGTTAATCTCAATCCAGTAGCTAGCACAACACAGCCCTTAGTGAAGAATGAGCAGTGGACCAATCATTGTCTCTTTGTCTGTTCATTCTACTTTTCCCACTGCATGGCATTTTCCAATAGCATGTAATATTTTGTAATGCGTTTTTCCTTCAAGTGCTGATGCAGTGGTACTGTTGTTCAAAATGACTTTGCATTTTTGCGCAGTGGGCAGAGAAGGACTAGTGAATGCGAGAAGAAGATTCAAATTGTCTTTGGGAACCTTTCCCCTTTGAATATTCTTCTAACCCCTTACACTTGAGCACTCCCCCTTCACGTGCCATCTGGAGCAACCCTTTATCCATTCGCCTTTGAATTTTCAATTTCATGTTTTTTCTAATTTATTTGTCAATTTATTTGAATAAATACATGCCCTTTTGTGAATTCTGTGTGTTACACATCTTATCTGAAGAGGAATTTGTTTTCATGATACCACAAGCTGAGTTTTTAGCTGCTTTAACAAAGTTGAATGATTAATATCACAATAAGTTAATAATTCTCTTAAGGATCGGTCCAGGACTATTGATCCCTCTACCGGGCTGCAGCTGACTCTTCCACCTGCTTTTTCAAACGCAGAGCCAACAATAGGCTTATGTTTAGGAGAATTTATGCTTTTTAGCATTTGTGGCATGCACACTCATTATGGCAGCCCGGGGTGCCACTCCTCGCTTCCACCACCGCCACACAGAGGGGCCTATTAGCAACAACTTGCGAAAATGATAGCAAACCACGCTTAGCGCAATTTTTTTTGATCGCCTCCTATCGCTGGATTTTATCGCAGAGATAAGGCAGTATTACCAACGTTTATCTCCACGGTGATAAAAAAATCCAGCGATAGCAGGCGAATCCCATCTATAACGTGAGATTTCCAGCGATAAAAATCATATCGCTAAGGAAAATGTTGCTAAAAGGCAGGTGGGGACTTAAGCATAGAATCCACCTCCCATTGACTATTATGGCTAAGTCAGGTTTTTACCAGGTGTAAAATCCTGGCGCTAATCGCGGTTAGCACGCATTTGTTTATGGCGTCGTGGGTTTTGCTAATAAGCGATAGCTGTGTTAGCGACTGCTTTCAGTCGCTACCAGTTTGGGTAAGCCCACTTTCCATGTCATTAGCGATAAATATCGCTGACATGCAAAGCGGGCCCCAAACCGGTAGCTATCGCCTGGAAGCTGCCGCTAACTGCTGTTAGCGACAGCTTGGTAATTGGGCAATAAAAAAATCGCTGTAGCTAATATGCCCCAGAGCGCACGTGTACAGCAGACAGGAGTGCCACAAAAACATCATTTGATGTACGGCCTCCCAGTGCCATACTGCGCATTAACTTTTACTGTAGCGTCCACTCCCCTCACCAAACTCAACTTTCCCCACCGCTCAGCCAGCCCCGCCCGGCACTGGCATGTCGGCCCCTGGCAGGCCAGATGTAGTAGTTCCACCAGCTGCATTATGCGTGAGCCCGGATACCGCCATTATGGTTCCTATTATTAGATAGGTAGCAGTCTAGTCTTTTCCCTTACTTTACAGCATGAATAGGTCTTCGTCTTTTTTCTCTCTGCGCACCATATGAGTGGTAGCTTCCACCAGCAGTAGTATGCATTAGCCTAGATTGTTTAAACTACACCCCTGCTTCACTTATAAGGTAGATGCTGATTTCCTTCTTATTTCCTATATAGGGTGCAGAGGGCAGGCAGAGAGTAATGGCTCCGGAGTGTATATAGGATGCTGTTGTAGTCCATGGTTAAGTCCCTGCCTATCTAGTGAACCATTACACATGTTATTTATGTTGATCTGTCAACTTTTGAGGAACACTGTTTTATTAAGCTTAAACGTTCCTACAGTGAGGTTTTTTAAGCATTAAGTTTTATTGACTTTGATCAATAAATGCTTTGAGCAGTCCAGATAACCGGCAACTTTATGTCTCTGCATTATTGGACCACACCACTAATTTCATTGTCAAATCTCCGCTACTGCAATCCCCTCTTCCCCGCTCACACACCGCTCATGCTGCTCTCTGGCACTTCTGCCCTAATACTGCCCCATGTGATCTCTACAGCCCCTAAAAACTCTCTTGCATTTCTGTTCCTTCCCCTTCAGCCCGGACCACTGGAATTGTGTGGCAGGGAATGAATCCAAACCACATAAACCCCTCCAAACCAAAGCACATAGATATTAGACATTGTTATTTACAATTCATAAACAACTGCAGCAGTACAGCGACATTATTGAATGCGAGGGCTGCGGCACAGACAGTCTACTTAAAGCTTATTTTTATTTACAAGTGTGGGGATGTCCTTTACAGGTCTCACCTACCATACAGCTTTTGTGTAGGTGAAGTCTCTTTGGTACCACTTGTTAAATCTGCAAAATAATACCGTCATAGAATAGGCCACATAATGCTGATTGATTTCCCTTTTGTTGATGCATAATTTGGTTGAATATTGTCTTCCATTGCCTCGTTATACCAGTAGCCATTATCGTGTGTTGAGAATGAGGCTACCCTTTGAAGGAGGAGAGTGGAAAAATGGAAAAAAACAGGGCATCTTGCTATCTGGGACAGTACAAAGCAGAGCTTGACAAGTTATACCGGCAAAGCCAGAGAAGCTTTTGCTCGGGTTATGGAGACATACCTGGCTGAGATTGCATAAAGGTTGCACCAAATGGAGAAGCGTGGCTCAGTGGTTAGAGGCGGCAGACCCGGAAGCTGAGATCGGCCGTGGACCAGGGTTCGATTCCCCGCCTCGGCGGGACTCGGGCTCAAAAATTCCACGGACTCGACAATTCTCGCTCCGGTGCCTACTCGACTCACGGGGTCACACTCTGCGACTCTGGGCAATAGCTTGCTTAATCTCCACTACAGCCCCTCGCGGCGGGATGCCTGGCTTTCACCTTGTGGATACCCTGCCGGGGTATCTCACAGGGGAATACCAGGATGGGTTCCCTAAGCAAGCGCCTTGATGCCTTCGGGTGATACGTGCGCTATATAAGTCGCAATACATTGACATTTACATTTACACCAATCGTACAGACTACAGTCCTTCATTGCTGTATTCACTGTCACTCGAATAGCAGACTAAAATATGTATTTGGCGATGCTAATGTTTTGTTTTAAAAAAAAAAATTGAAAGTTTATGTAAACGAATGCTTTTATGAGAATTTAACCCCTTTACCAAGGCCAAAATTCCTCTGCTGTGCGGCAGTTTTAAAGAGTGGGCGGGGCCGTGTCGGCCAACGGACGTGCGCAGAACTAGCCAGGGAGTGCCCGTGACGTCCGTTGGCCGACACAAGCAGCGAACGGGTTAAAGAATAATTGTATTGGGGGGGTGGAGGGGTGGGGAAAAATCTCCAAACAGTGTGCGCCCACAATTTCTTAGACATTATTGCTATTATGTCAGCCAGTCAAAACCATTCGAATCCAGGTTAGGCACCATCATGTTGCTGATGCTCTCAATATGTTAAGAATTCTCACAGTTATGCCAGGGTCAGCTCTTTACAAGGGTAGGCAGTGGGATCATCATCCTCTGGATGGCCCCAATATGCAAAGAATTGCGATCATTATGGCCAGTATGTCACCTGATGTGTGCACCATCGTGCCACGAAAGTCCAGATTATGCTAAGCATTACCACCACCATACCAGGGCCAGCCTTTTCTCACAGCTTTGCCCCATAATTCTCTTGATGCTCAAAATATGCACAAGTTACAACCATTATGTCAGAGCCAGTTTTTTCCAAGGTGGGGTATAGAAATAATAAGGTGGGTGAACACTGCATTTCTTGTCCATTTATTTACTTTTATAGCAATCGCGGCACACCGTGCTTTACTTTTACACATATTAAGCTAAAGTGCGCTGAGCCTTAATTGCTACATAGGTAAATACATACATAAAAATATGGCGGCTGCAATTGATTTTTTCCAATTTGTTGACTTTTGTAGCAATGGCTGCATGCCGGGGTTTAGCACGGCATGCCACCATTGTTGCAAATTTCAATAAATAACAAAACAAAGACTGGCGGATGCCACATTTCTTTTCCATTTGCAATCCTGTAGATCTCCATTTAACTAATGCGAGTCCTATTGGATTACAAATGCTTGTTTATTGTATAGTCATGGTTAAGATTTCACACAACAGTAGATTGAACCCATATCCACCTAGAGACACAAAAATATTTGTGACTCTAACAAATGTAGATGTGTACATAAAATGTACGGAAAAGAGAGGAGTCACAAATCTTCACAAAGTGCACACTTTCTGGTATAAACCGTTCCTGACGTGTATGAATGAATGAAATAATTTATAAAGCATGACAATACCCTGGGGTGTCTAGGCGCTACCCGAAGCATATGTTTATTAAAATTAAAAGGGATACAGTTATATTCTAAAAAGCCAAGTTTTCCAGTTCTTCCTAAATTTTAGCAGGACTGTCACTCTCTTTAGAGAAGTTGGAAGCGAGTTCCAGAGTTTTGCAGTAGTACAGGCGAAACTCCTTCAACCCCACTTGATCTTTTTTTTCCAGGGATGCTCAAATTCCCTAGTTCTGCTGATCTTAAAGACCTGGCTGGGCCATATGTTTTTAAAAAGCGTGTTAATTCAGCAGGGCTTGTTTGATTAAAAGTTTTGAATCAATGCAAAGAGTTTTAAAATGAGATTGTTTTGTTACCGGCAGCCAATGTAGTTGCGGAAGAGCAGAGGTTATAGATCCAGATTTGGGGATGCCCAGGCGAACTCTGGCTGCAGTATTTTGGACCATCTGCGATTTTTTGATACTGTGTTTTGTTGCACTGGTGAGCAGTGCATTACAGTAATCCAGTCTTGAAAGAATCAAGACTGAGATCACTGTTTTCTTAAATTAAAATGGGATTGAGGTTAAAATCTTCCTCAAGGTTTTTAGTATGAAGTGGCAGCTTGAAGTACTGGAATTTATTTGGGCCTCGAAGGATACTTTACAATCCATAAATACTCCTAGATTCTTTGCTTTTAAAACAGGCATGAGTAGTGGTCCTAACTGGGCTTGCCACCAATGGGTGGTCCAGAATTGAGGATTATTGCCGAAAAGTAGGACCTCTGTTTTAGCCGAATTGAGTTTTAAGCAATTTTCTGACATCCATGTTCCAATGTAGGTCATGCAGTCCTGAAAATTGTTAGCAATGGAGTTGCTGGGTTCAGTTACCGAGACAATAAAATTTGACATACTATACCAGGGCGAACCTGTGACTTTTTATTAATCTGACCAGTGGGTTAACATATAAATTGAAAAGTGTCGGGCTCAGGGAAGAACCCTAAGGAACCACACATGGAAGTGAAAAAGGGAGGGGGACATAATCCCCTAATGCGACCCACTGAGATCAGTCGGATAGGGTTGAACCTAGCAGGGAGAGCACCTTGTCCCTGACCCTAATAGTTGCCAGACGGTCCATCAGCAGCCCATGACTAACCGTGTCAAAGGCTGTTGACAGATCCAGTCGGATCAGGGCTGCACTGCCTCCACCAACCAACATCCGTCTGAGCTCCTCAGAGGCTGTAACTTTAAAGATTCATCTAACAAAGGTTAATTAGATTTCTGCAACTTTGGTGACCTCCAGCGGTTTCTCTCTTTTCCCTGCACTGGCGCACAATGTGCTGCCTAGAGCCAGTGCAGGCATCCTTGCATCATGATGCACGGGTGATTGCATTGTAAGCAGGATTGATTTTGTACAGGAAGGGCCACCTTCCTGCATAAAAGCAATCCTGTGAGGCATTTTCCTCTTGTAATGTGTGCTGCAGAATGCAGAGAAAGGAAAAAAAATAGATAAATAAAGATATTTATCTTTGTTACCCCTCCCCTGGGGATGTGTACCATTTTGACACATTCACAGGACTATCAGAAATGGTAAGTCTGGGAATGAGGCAAAATTCATGGGTGGATGCGTAGGAACACCCACAGCCCACCGATGGAACCCCTACCTAGTGCAGAGTAACACAATGCAGTGATTTGTGCTGTGTTGCATTACTCTAGATTTATCAAGCCACTCTGGGCCTCGCAAGATGGCCTTGCGTGGTTGATGAACCTAACTTAAGAGTAGCGTCGCTCTTGGGCCCTGCTGCGTGGCGCAAGGATGACACAACTCTTTGATAAATATGCCCTCTAGAAGCTTATGGTAAATGTGTCCATTCCATGATTATGTGGAAAATGCAGAATTGAATAATTCCAGTTGTCCTGCTTATAGGCTTTGTGTTAATGCTAAACAGCCAAGCAGCTGATTAGGCAAATATTTCAGGTGGACTTGGCAAATCCCAGGTTAGGTGCTAAAAAACATGTATGTTGATGTACATGCGGCGTTCCAGATTCCTGCACCACATCAACATTACAACATTTTCTAATTTGTTCAGTGAGGGGTCCTGCATCTTGAGTTCTTACAACACAAAATTTAGTGAATAGATATGTTCATATGGTATTTCTTTTAGTATTCCCATTACACATGGTTTACTGAGCAATTACAAAGCCAATGACTGTCCTGTAAACACAGAACGAGTGCAATTTACAGTTAGCTTATAATACTTTCTAATGGTGGGCTCAACTTCAATCTAGACACAAGTTCAATTAGATTTGAAAATGTATGCTTTCCGTTTAATCATTCAACTGTATTAATTATCATATTTACGATTCTCAGTCTGGTTTTATGCATCCCCCTGTGCCTTATTTGTGCCTTAACAGTAAACTTCAATTCTAAATATGTAAGAATGACATTCTTGATCCCACTGTATACCTCAACTGTCCCTATCTCATCCCTCTTTCTGTACCTCACTGTTCTTTTTCTATCTGACCTCCATGTTTCTCTCTTCCATCTATTTCACTTTTAAGATAACCTCATCTCTATCTTTAGAGCAACTCCCCATTTCTAACTCTCTCCATGTCTCTCCTACCTTACCTCTCTGTCAGCACCTTTTCTACCTCACCACTACCCCTATCCTTTCTATCTAATGTCTGCATCTGCCAAACATCTCCTTCACATCCTCACCTCTCTCTACTCCACCCCTCTCCCTCTCTTGCTACCTGACCTTTCAATTTCCCTTACATCTAGTTCACTACCTCACCTCTCCACCTACTGTTCTTCCTCTAATCCCTTTTCTTCTCCACTCCAAATATCTCACTCCTGTCTGACTACCCATGTTTCTCTACCTCTACCCCTTTTATTCTATCCTCAACCCCTTCTCTCTCTGCCTCTCTCTCTTACACAAACACATATCTCTTTATATATATTTCTTTTCAACTAACTACCTCTATCTCAACTACCTTTCCCAACTTCTTTCTCTATAAATCTATCTACCTCACCAGCTCTTCCTCAAAAAGCTCTCTTTTCTGACTATATACTATTGCATAAGAGGTTCTGGCCCTGTACAGCCCGATCACACAGCCAAACCCCAAAATCATATACAAATCGGACTGATCTATGCGGTCTGTAAGTATCAGGGGAGCAAATATACCTATTAAAGCATTTTATCTTAACCATTCTGAGACAGTGAGGTGGGCGTGGGCATGAACATGTTATGAAACTGAACCACGTGTTCTCGCGCTAGCAAGCCCGTGAAAAACCACGACATGAGCACTGAAACGGGTCCTAAAATATAAAGGTCATAAGCTGTTCGTGCACCACTACTCCCGGATGGAAGAAGGAACAGCTGGGCAGGCGTCCATTTTGAAGAAAGTACTCGACGGATTTCAGTCACGCACCAGCTTGAGGAGCTGACGTGGGAGTGCGATGCATCTGTTTTCGCTTGATTCCAGAAGGAACGTGATTCTGGAAATAGTACATGAAACTTGAAGGAGTAGAAAGGGTGTAGCGAGTGCACTTTTCCCAGTTTCTTAGAGATCGACAACGTTACAGTAGTAGTATGGACCACCTGTCAAGAAAAGGGCACAGGTGGCTACGCCAACTGTTTTTGCAGGCACGCATATTGTGCAATGTATTTTATTGACATGAAATATTTGCAACTAACTTACAAAATGAAATAACACTTATTTTGTGAATTGTAATTTGTTGTGAGATATGTTTGACTAGAAACCGTGATACATGTAGCTAGAATTCTCTGCTACTTTTTAGATCTAGATACAGTGAGAAAGGACAGCGTACCAACATGACATATGACGAAAGGACACCACGCCTTTCCCCTCACTGTCAGTGTAAATCTTCCTTTATGAAAAGGAACTTGGGAAAGTGTTCTCAGCGGAGTCACAATGTAGTCCTGATGAGTTCCTTGGACATTGGTGGAACAGAACAGTGCTTAATTTGTAAAAAACAAAGTACTGGGGCTCTTATCAGGAGGCAGCTTGCACCACCCCATTTGTCTTGTTAGTGCTGCCTAAAGCAGTACCAACTACCAGCCATGAAAGATCAGAGAGGATGTGGCATAATGGCCAGCTTTGCTGACTTCGGAGCTGGGGAACCAGATTTGAGTCTCTGCCTCGGCTCAAAATTCGATGATTCTGGGCAAATCACTAATCTCCCTAAGCCAACCAAAAATTAATGTGATTGTGTGCGTAACTGGTGCTCATAAAAACCACTGGTGTTGATGGTTAAGTGCCGGTGCTGAGCACAGGAAACAACCGGCTCAAATTAAGCACTGAACAGGCATTCAAAATAATCATAACAACAGAGGAGAGGATGTGGACTTAAGGCTAGAGCAGTTGACCTTGAAGCTGGGGGAACCGGTTCGAGTCTTGGCAGGGACGCTCAACATCCTGTGATTCTGGGCAAATTACTTAATCTCCCTGGGCCTCATTTATGAAAAGTGACGCATCTCTGCGAGAAAACAGTGATGCGTCACTTTTCATTGCGCCCTCCTTGCGACCCCAATGATGCGTCATATTTACAATATGACGCATCATTGCGCAAGGAGTTACAGATACGTCAGTATTTCTGACGTATCTGTAAGCGCAAAAGTGACGCATTGCTGGAGTGTGTCACAAAAGTGACGCAACTCCAGCAATGCGTCCTTTCACATGGGGAAAGCCCCATGTGAAAGGGCTTGCGTCAGTCTTACGCCTGCTGTGAGGCAGGCGCAAGATTTTGACGCAACAGCGTCCTAAAAGTGACGCAGTAAAATCTCATAGATTTCACTGCGTCACTATTACGAGGCTTTTTGCAGGGGAACGCCCCCTCTGCATACATTATACCTGACGCAGGTTTAATGTAGCGCAGGGGTTTACAAAGTGACGCATCTGCTTAGATGCGTCACTTTGTAAATAGTGCGCAACAGGAGGCATGTTTTACGCTGCCGATGCGTCACAAAAAGTGACGCATTGGAAGCGCAAAACGGACGCACGGCCTCATAAATGAGGCCCCCTGTGCCTACCAACAAATGTGCCCGTCCTTCACGCAACTAGTGCTCATGTAAAGCCCTCTGATACCTTTGAGGTCAAGTTCGTGCTATATAAAACCCCAGGGAAAAGAATGTCCTGACAGCTCCTAGCTTGCCTTCTGCTAATTTTTTAACTCCAGGTGAAGATTTTAAAAGTGCTCAAGGGAAAAAGTAGGGAGGCTTTGGCTGGCAATCGTACAGTGTACAATCACTTCTTAATAATTACTGGGAAGCTGATCTAGCCATTGGCGGACTGAGTACCATCCATTAGGATGCTGGTGGACTTAACATTCGCCGGATAATAGCCCGTCCTGCTTAGACAGGACTGTTGAGCCAGCAGTCATCTCCATATGTTGAAAGGAATCATTGTCACATCTGTCACCTCCAATGTATAACATGTTTGGTGGATGGCTGCCATCAGTTTTGACAGCCATCCAGCAAATGTTTAACATTTATTTTGCGTTTATAAACAAACTCCTAAATGACTAGTTTGTAATAAAAATTAAATCAAAACAATAATGATTCCCATATCTTGGGAGTTTTCTCCGAGGATGTGGGGAGGGGGCATTTTTTTCTGTCTATCACCAAAAGATCTTCATTGGACAGAAATAAACCTGCCAAACCGTGGCTTTATTCCAATAGCCCTTGCTCCATCGGGCCATCAGAGGTAGCTTTTATTCAATGTAGCCAATGGGAGTCCGCCGACTAAAAGCTGATGGTCCTCCAGAACCTAAATAGGGTTGGCTGTATGCCAGTGGATCACTGACATAATATTGAATACACAAATATAGAATTACCAAAATATCGAAGAAAAAATATAGAATGCAAAAATATCGAATTCCTATCTACAAACAGGTAAGTACAAAAATATTGAATCAAAAATATATTTTTATAAAATATAGTTAGTCAAAATATCGAATTTCTTTAAATATCTTAAAAGTAATTTAAAATTAATGAAATTATAAATATAACATTTACTATTACCACTCCAGTGAGTGCAACAGTAGGGAAAGCGTTGGATAGCGTAGGGGTAAAATGTTCTATTCCCACTCCAGAGAGTGCAACAGTAGGGAAAGCGTTGGATAGCGTAGGGGTAAAAATTACTATTCCCACTACAGAGAGTGCAACAGTAGGGATAGTGTTGGATAGCGTAGGGTTAAAAATTACTATTCCCACTCCAGAGAGTGCAACAGTAGGGAAAGCGTTGGTTAGCGTAGGGGTAAAAATTACTTTTCGATATTAAATTACTTACCTTCAATTCGATATTTTTCACCACTATATTCTGTCCATTCGATATTTTGTCCATTCTATATTTTGACTTCGATATTTTGGTAATTCTATATTTTTAATTCGATATTTTGTCTTGTTACCATGTCAGTTTGTCTGACAGGGTACTCTGTTACAGTTGCACCAGAGTGGAAACAAGCCTCTGTTCTGCCCTTTTTTTAAAAAAAGACAACCTCAATGCCCTGGACCCAAACAATTACCACCCAGGATATCCAGACTCCCTTTCTCTGCTAAGCTGGCTGAAAGAATTATGCATGAACAACTCTCAGAGTTCCTAGAGGAAAAGTCGCTACTGGACGACTCACAACAGAGGTTCAAGAAAAACTGGAGCACTGAGTCCACCTTGCTGATGGCCTCAGAAGATATACGGTACTGCTTGATATGGGAGGGTCAGCAGCTTTGATCCTGCTGGACCTCTCCGCAGCATTTGATACGGTTTGCCATAGGATCTTGGCTGATCGTTTGCAAAGCCTGGGGATAGAGGACACAGCATTAGAACTTCTCAAATCCTTCTTAGCAAACAGGCAACAAAGTGTGTGGCTGGGCAAGTTTACATCTAAGCCTTTCTCCCTGCCCTGTGGAGTTCCGCAGGGCTTGGCATTCAGCCCAACATTGTTCAATCCTTAAGTACATCCCTGGCAATAATAATTAAAAACTCAGTCTTCTCCTTAGTGTCATAGGCTAATGACACACAAATCGTGATAACACTAGCAAAGCCTGAAAACAACTCTAGTGCAGCTTTTAAAACATGTATGAGCAAAGTGAGTAACTGGATGGACCACAACTGCCTCAAGTTGAATGCAGCTAAAACTGAGGTAAATCATTTTGGCAATAACCCTCTATACTGGATGCCGGAATGGTGGCCGCCTGAGCTGGGCTCACCCCCTGAACCTTCAAACAAAGTAAAAAATCTAGGTATCCTGCTTGATAGAGAGTTGAAGCTTAAGGTTCAAGTGAATAAAATTACATCTGCATCATTCTATTACTTAAAACTCGTAAAACGATTGAAAAATTCCTGCCCCCGTGAACTTCTGAAAACAGAAATAATCACTTTGGTACTTACTAGGATTAATTACTGCATGAGTCTTTATCTTAACCGTGCATCAGGTCCTATGAAAAGGCTCCAGACATTGCAAAATGTGGCAGCTCGTTTCCTCTCGGAAAACGGCGCCGGGAAACTCAAGAGGGAGAACTGCTGTGAGAAGGTGTACCCGCCTTTTCTTGTTTGTTGACTTCGTCACTCAATCGGAGTAACCTGTTAATCCTCTCCTCCCGGTTCAAATTTGATGCTTAACTATTGAGACTTATCAGGTCCCTCGGAGATTGACTTCACACACACAGTGAAACTCCGTCACACAGGATCCTTTGAATATCTCCAGCCGAGGTGGCCTTTGCACCTCACTAATTAGGCCCTGAAGATTCGCAGTCTGTTTCCCTGCGATGAAACACGTGTTGGCCTACCTAAAGGGACAATAAACGGAACTTTTTCGTACCAGCAACGGATTACATCCTAAACTTCTTTCTCTATTTTGTCTTAAGAGGATCACCTACTGTTGAGCTATTTGTATGAATTGGGTGTTGTTCGATCTGTTCTTCATACTTAGCAGAGTGACATTGTAGCTACCATACACCTCAATAATTTTTCTGTACTAGTGCAGGGGCATTGTGGTTTTCTTTTGTTCTTGTATGTACCAAGCTTGGTCCATTTTGAGCGGTTGTGAGGATTTACCGTTCGCCCTATTGCCTGTACCAACCATTGAATAACCTTCGTTTGCTACCTTTAACTTTACGGATACTCTGGCAGTGCGCCTTGTAATTCTGGAATAATCTAAAAAACCTCCCAGTTGTTTTTATAACTATTAAACATCTGACCACCTTCTAGATTTTTGTCTAACAGCTCTGTGGTTACACCCGTCACCTACTAGCGCCAAGATTCCCTTGGGCAGGAGTTTGCGCTTTATAAATTACTTTTATTAATTCATTCAGTACAGTGTCTGCCAAACTCTAAATCACCCCTTAAGTGTTGGGGCAACTCGAAGAAAAAGACGTTGGAACAGTGTAGATGTCCTGTGAATATTTCATTTTGGCCTCAAGAAGTCACTGGAAGGAAGCCCCTTTTATAAAATGCCCATATTTATTTACCTACATTTTCTATTCATGTACTTTTAGAACATTAAGACATTGCAGCTCCTTCAGATATTTGAGGATATGGATGTATTTTCCAAAGAACATCCCATACTCATCTAGCAGTATTTTCAGGACCTGCATCTGTATTCTTTTGTGAGACAGCGGGCCCGATTATTGCATCAGTCTCTCCATTTCATCAAAGAAAAGGTTTTCCCTTTCTTTCCCCCATTTTATTTCCAGCGTGTGTCATGTCCTCCCTCAATCTGCATGGTGTTTCTCCTGAAATCCCATAGCCTGTTAATTCACTGCCTTTTCTTTGTAGATTGTTGAGTAATTATGTTGCATTTTTTTACACTTCATCACCGGGGAATTCTGGCCCTTAGTATATGTTTATATGACTAGTTGACTGTGGTCAAGAAACTTATTTCTTTGGAGAGCTGGATTCTCCCATTCTTAGTTGATGTGAAGGACAGGAGGTTGCTGCAGCTTGCATGCTGCCATTAGTGGACTTTTCTTAGTGGGTGATTGCCTCCGAGCTCCATCACTAGGCAAGTTACAATTTTTTTTACCCCTGTCCACCTATGTTCGTAGCTAGATTGAACAGATCACAGTCTGGTTACTTGTTCGGTCCAGGAGGGCTGTGCAGCAGATTGCCAATGGAGCTTTGGGAAGAATGTTAGAAACTGGGAAAAAAATCACTGTAGGATCGTTTGCCCTAGCCCTGGAAAGATTTAGGGAGAAATATCTTCCAGGTATAGAGTCATTGGCAGAAAATGTTAATAAGATTGGTGATAGAGGAGGTTGCACCCATTAGGAGAACTAGCTCAAAGGGTAGGAAGAAACCTTCTGCCCCCTGGTTTTCAGTAGAGCTCAAGAAGCACCAAAGGCACTGTAGGAGGCAGAAGCAGAAACAAAAGCTGGCCCTCGAGCCAGAGGAGAAAACCAAACTTAGTGAGCTCACTCTAAAAAATAAAAGGGCGATTAAAGAAACCAAATCAGCATATTTTTCCCAGAAGATAAGGTCGGCCATTAATGCCCAGAGAGAACTTTTTAATTCTGTTTGCCCCTTATGTCAACTCCGATCTTTTAAAGAAAAATCTTGAGGAGCCATATGGACATCCCAGCTCCCTCCGAGGATAATGGTGGTTCTGGAACTCAGTCGCTCCATGATGAGGATGGGATGACTCTAGAATATCTTACTCCCAGTGACCTAGCCAAATTCTCCCTGCTATCAGCATGTAAGATCAAGTCCTTGATAGCTGGTACTACCACAGGCTCTCCAGATGAACCATGTCCACCTAGGATCCTGCAATTAATTCCAGACTTAATGGCTAATGCCATGGAGAAGATCTATGCTGAGGTCCTGGAGTCCAGGACATACCCACAGGTCTGGAAAGAGGCAGTTGTCATCACTCTAAAGAAGAAGCCTGATGATGACCCCACTGACATGAACAATCTGTGCCTGCTTTCTTTGTTGACTGCTCTGGCGAAGATCCTGGAGAAGCATATAAACCAGGAACTTGCCAAATATATCCTTGAGCATGAGCTCCTGGACCCTTCGCAGAATGGGTTCAGGAAAAATCATAGCACTAAATCGGCACTTATTGCTACTATGGATTCTATCTGTGAGGAAGTAGATCATGGTAGTGTAGCTATCCTGGTTTTACTGGACCTGTCAGCAGCCTTTGAGATCATATCTCCATCTTTGTTGGTGTGAAGGCTGCAGTAGGCAGGTCTGAAGGTGGTGGCCTTCAAGTTATTGGAGTCCTATCTTTGTAATAGATCGATCACTGTTAGTTGTGGTGACTACAGAGCAGCCCCCTATCAGCTTCCATGTGGAGTTCCAAAAGGGTCATCCTTCAGCCCTACCCTATTCAACCTGTGTGCCTCCCTTTTGGGGAAACTGGTATGATCTTCCTATGCGGACTACACCCAGATCATTGTTTCCATCACTGAGGACTGGGAAGAGGTAGCGAGCTGGTTTAGGGCGAGTATGCAGCAGACTAGAAAATGGATGAAGGACAATTGGCTAAAAATGAATGAAGAGAAAACCGAGATTGTGGTGTTTGGAGCGTACAATTCTATCTGGAATGATCGCTGGTGGCCTGATACTTGCAGTACCCTACCTATCCCAGCTGCAGCATCCAGAAACCTTGGCATGCTGTGTGATAATACCTTGACCGTTAACTCTCAGGTTTATAGAATGGTGAGTTCTTGTTTTTGGATGATCAGGATCTTAAACAATATTCTTCCTCTGCTTCCGAACGAGCTCAAGACATCTGTGATCATTGCACATATCATCTCGCACCTAGACTGCTGTAATGCCCTGTATTTAAACATTAACCAACTTTCATTGAACAAGCTCAAAGTCATCCAGAATGCTGCAGCACCCCTGGTCTGGGGAGTACTCAAAAATGCCTCAATCAGGGAAGGCTTGAGATCTCTTCATTGGTTGCCAATATAGAAAAAGGTGTCTTTTAAAGCATTATGTTTAATGCACAAAGCCCTTTATTCGAGGGGTTCGAGCTCTCATAGGACAACCTTAAAGTGGTATGTTCCAAGGAGATCTTTGGGATCTGTTGGACGCCATATGGTAACTGTTCCACAATGCAAGAAAGTCTGGTGGGGGGAACGTGCCTATACAGTGGCAGCTGCTAGACTATGCAACTCTCTTCCTGAACTCATCAGGAGCCAGGGGTTCGCTTTTGATATTACGGAAGCAAATCAAAACCTGACTTTTTGCAGACTAGGTTAGTGGGAGACTCTTTTGAGGCTGTATGTTTGTTTGCTTATTGAGAGTCCACGGTACAGTTTGTCTTTCCTCTTGTTTAGTGCTTTTATGCCTTTTGGTCTAATGCACTTTAGAAATACCACAAAGTCAAATATATTGTGCGTGTTTGATCCGATCACAGTTTAATTTAGCATAAGCAACGTTTCTTCTGACAGGAGTGTCACACCTCAAACAGAGGAATACACAAAGCCCAGTTGCCCTGCCTGTCCTGTTGACGCTATTTTTTTTAATGAGTTCATATAACCCCTTCATCCGACATCAATAACTTTTAGTTTATATGTTTAAAAGGGGAAACTTAAAAAGACAAAAGGTAAAACCAATAAGTGCTTCATTTGAATAGTTTGCTATATTTGTCAGCTATTGAGATCCTTTTGCTTGTGTCTATGATCAACATTGCCAAGGTTTGTCTGCTAAAATGCTGCTTTTGTTCGTAAGAGAATGGAGGTGGGCTTGTTCTTGATGTCCGCGCTGCTTGTGTCAATGAGTACCCATTTAGGTTTTTGTTTCATATTGGGTCAAAATAAGATTGACCCTTGAGAAAGAGAGGAATAGGTCATATTTACTGTGAAGAAATTTGCTAATAAAGTGGTTCAGTTGAGGGTAAACTTATTCTTGATGTCTATGAAAGAAGTCATTAGCAGTTCCATTTTAGCCTGTTTGACAAAATGCTTGTGAGACGAGCTCAATAGGAAAGACCCAGGGTTGTCAAGGGATTTTTAAAGCTGGGGCATCTTGAATTTACACTAGAACAAATACAGCAGGCACTTGAAAGAGCAAAATCTGTTTCCCCAATGGACCCTTGTCCACCGAGGTTTATAGCCCTATTGGCCAGCCAGATTGCCGATGCAGTAAGATCGCTATTCAACTTATCAATAGAGACTGATAAATTTTCTTCAGCCTGGACTTTGGTGCAGATTATACCTATTCAAAAAAAGAGCAACATGGACCCATCAATCCTTTCAAATTATAAACCTATCTCACTACTTCCGCTTTTAGTCAGATGTCTGGAAATTCTAATCAATAAACAACAGAATAATTATCTTGAAGTGAATACGTTTCTCGGCCCTCCACAATCAGGTTTTAGAGACGAGCATAGCACTGAGCTAGCCTTTGTTGCTGTGAATTACATCAACGAGTGCTCGCTTGATGCTGACACCCCAGCCATGCTTTAGCTCTTAGACCTATCCACACCATTCAATAAGGTGTCCCATGCTAAATTACTTCTAAGATTACAAGAGTTTGGGATTGCTTGGTCGGCTCTGGCCTGGTTTCAACACTTCTTGAAAGACAGAATGCAGAGCATCTCACTGGAAGCTTTTAAATCCAGGCACAGGTGGGTTGACAACTCATGCTTGAGCCGTACATTATTCAACATTTATGTGGCACCAATGGCCAAAGGTACTAGAGGATATGGGTTTGATGCATTGCCATATGGGGATGACACACAGCTTGTCAATTCCTTCAATGAGGATATTGACAAAGTGAAGAACCGCTTCTTGGCCAGAATGAAGGCAGGGTGGATACTGGATAACTTTATCCTGCTGAATCCATGGAAAACAGAGATTATTCTGTTTGGGAAACCAAAGATCTGTGGACTCCAGGTTGGTGGCCGTCAGAGCTAGGCAAGGCCTCCACCCCCAACTAAGATAGAAAAAAACCTTGGATACAAGGTAGACCAGGACATGCTAACTGAAATGTTAGACAGCAAATTGGTCCTTGTTCCAAGATTGTTCTGTTTGGTGAAATTATGAAAGAGATTTTCAACAACATCAGTACTTTCTCTGGCTTCAGTAAGCTGGAACAAATCATAAAAAGGCTCCTCAGCCCTCAGATTTTCTGAAAGGGAGGAAGAGGTTCACCCGAGTCCTAGAGTCCTGATCACCAGGGAACGTATTATAGAGAGTGCCCTGTGGGTGCCTGCTTTGTGCCCCCCGGGGAACTTTGGTATTGCAGACGGGACCGCAGGCGCTTGTGTGTCCCCATCTGTAATATAGATAGGTCTGGCACTATGTAGCTCCAGCACTATCTCAAGAGTGCATTCCCTTAATTGTAATGGGGGTGTGGCGCAATTCAAATGAGGGAATCGCTTTACCTCTGCACCAGTGGCAAATTATGAACCCAGCTGCAAAGACAAAGAAACTGTCATGAGGTACACTTAAATTACGCCACAAAAGGTGGTGCACTGTCAGTGCACCCCCTGATGGCAGCCCTCTAGAGGGAGATAAAGGGGTACCATGGACCCCAACACATCCCCTTGCAGGTGGGTGCAGTGAGTGACTGCACCTGCCGCAAGGGGATCTCTCTCCCCTTTTGAAAGTGTTGACGGGTTGCCACAGGCACAGTGAAACATGGAGCAGCTTTGAAAACGCCGCTCCGTATTTTACTTGAATTTTCTGCCCAAGGGCAGCATGAGTTTCTGGCACCCCACGGGGCAGGACATTCACAATAATACAGTGCACTTTTCCTGTTTGGGCACTGTGCACCTATTTAAAGATGCACCATGGCGCAAATAGGGAAAGTGAGCTGTATATGTAATACGGCCCCAGAACTTCAGTACATTTCAATATCCTTTAAGAGAAAACATGATCTTCAGGTGCTCTTCTTCCATTGCAGAATACCTTTTGGGATAAGAAGCACTCAGAAAGGATAGGGGATATCACTCTTTTTTTCCTGGGAAGATTGGGATGCAGATGTGCACATTTTCTTTGGTGGGAACTAATAACATTGGGCCTTTATACTCACAGGAATAGAGTTTTACACTCATACAATCCAGCGAATGTCATCTCATCCTTTGTTTTTAAAAGTGCATTACCAGTGGTTTATTTCCCAATTGTTTCAAGATTTGTTATCCAAAGATGCAATAAGACATAGCACCATCTTGAATTTGTGTTTTATCAGCATTTAATCCTGGAATGGAAACAAAATGTCTTTCAAGCAATGAATTTGATTTTTTAAATAGATCTGTATTTTAGAAAGCTGAAAGTGGAGAGCTCTGCTGTCAGCAAAGTATGCACCAACTTGGGACTTGTTTGAGGTAATGTAGGAGGTTAATATATTAATGTGGAGACCCCTTCTATGTCAGTACAGTGGTATAAGGGGGAACATTAAACAGCCCCAGGTGGGATCCTACTTTCTTTGTTAAAAACTTTAGATCCTATCAACAAAGAAGACCTTTTCATTGGTGCTATGTTAAAACTGGAGGCTTATTTCTCAGGTATATGAATGTTTTATTTCTACTCCTCTTGCAGGAAGTAATCGAGTACATATTATTCAAGCCGTTGAACTGCTCTATGCATATAAGCCCATGCATTCCAGAACCTTGCTGCTCTTCATACTAATTAAGACGTGCTTACTTTTCTTTTTAGTGTACTGCTCAATTGATTTCTGATGGCTGAGAAGAAATTAATGGTGTGTATTCATAATCTGAGCCTGTGTGTCTTTAGTAAAATGAACATATTCCAGAGACCATAGCCTGGAAAAACTGCCAATCTGAAACAGGAATTTAATAAAACACTTTTGGCTCCATGACCCTTTCTTGACAGGCAATCAAATATAAATATAATTTGACATCTAAAATATCATCATTTGAAATCAGATGATCCATATAAATATAGGGAATGTTAAGAGGGTAATATAGGTTGTTTGAGGAGCTAATGAAAAAAACATTCAATCTAGTAACAAACATATTGGCTATGAGTAACGTTAAAAGACCATCAAGATCACTCTGGGCCCAAGGATAAACAGCTGTTAATAAGACAAAATACACCTCAAAAGAACATGCAAGATAATATTACTCTCATAGAGAATGATCTTAAGAGAAATGGTAGGCAACACAATTGATCGTTTATCAGTTTAAGGTCCAAACTCCTTTCAAAGTATAAAAGAAGCAGTCTTTTTTCTGACTATTTGGGGATATGAAACCTTTTTTAACACTTTGGAATCACTTTTAAGGGGTTTCCTCTTCGGAAGTATCCTTTCGGAAGTCATCTTTGTGGAATTAGAAGAACTGATGCCTAGTTTGCTTGTAGCTGCAGTAATTTTTAAATGGGAAAAAGCATATTGAGTGCCACCAGTGCCTGTTTGCACTTGGGCATCTGACTTTTGTGGCATTAGTACCATAGGAGCATGCTCTTCCCTAAGGGGAATTGGGCTCTCTCTTTTGTGCCTTGTTGACTGGGCCAGAAGAGTCTGGGTGAGACGTCTTGACTAACTATGAGCCAACCGGCTATGGGGTACATAGGGCTTACATTCAAACTCTCATGCATTTTAAAGGTCCTCATACAATCTTATCTCTTCGTTTTGCACTGACACCTGGTTTACCAATTCCTCAGACAAAGGCTGCTGGATCCCTTGCAGTGGCTTACTTCTAGTAATGTTTCCACAAAAGGTTGTTGCATCTTCTGATATTGCATCAGAAAAAGTAGCAAAAGATATAAACTAAATTGGCCCCCATCTGTGCAGAGTATGGATGGTAAAGGGCTCCATCAGTGCTTCAGTGAATCAATAATCATTATGCTGGGTCAAGATCTCAGCTAACATTGAGCATGATACTATCCCAGATAGAGCAGGGAGCTGCTAAATGCCATAGTAAAGTGTGTAGGAACTGTAGGGAGAAATGTTGCATAGACAAGCAACTACCTCAAACCATTCAAGGCGCACACATGCCAGCGGTTGAAGTGCACCATTCCTATCACATAACCCCCGTATACAAGCATATATACATTCTAAGAGAAGATTGAGGCATGTAAAAGTTGTAGGCTTCCTCGCTGAATTAAATGTTGGCCCCAACCTGCAGGACAGACCTCTCCAGGCACTACTCTCCATATACCCCCAACAATCAGCCTGTCTATTTCTCTATATTGAAAACATAAATCAGATTCAACAAAGAGGCTTGGAAAGAAAGAGCCATGTTTGACCAGTTAGGTGAGACACGGCGATTCTGTGATTGTGTCTACAATAGAGGTCATGATATCTTAGTTAATTTGTTAAAAGAGGGTAAGGTTATTCTACACTATCACCTCTCACAGTCCATTTTGGTGTGTTGCTTTTTGATTCATAGAATCTTGGGGCCTCATTTTTGAAAACTGACGCATCGCTGCGTGGAAACAGCGATGTGTCACTTTTCATTGCGCCCTTCTTGCGACAGGTTGGATGTGTCATATTTACAATATGACGCATCATTTCGCAAGGAGTTACAGATACGTCAGTATTTCTGACGTATCTGTAGGTGTAAAAATGACGCACTGTGGAGTGTGTCAAAAAAGTGACGCAACTTCCGCAATGGGTCATTTAACATGGGCAAGTCCCATTTCAATGTGCCTGCGTCAGTCTTACGCCTGCTGTGAGGCAGGCGTGAGCTATTGACGCACTTGCATCCTAGAAGTGGTGCACTGAAATCTCATAGATTTCACTGCATCACTTTCACGAGGCTTACTTGCGTCAGAACGCCCACCTTGCATACATACATTATACCTGGCGCAGGTATAATGTGGCGCAGAGCTTTACAAAGTGACGCATCTACCTGGATGCATCACTTTGAAAATATGACGCAACATGGCGCATTTTGTACGCTGCTGATGCGTCACAAAAAGTGACGCACCGGCGGCGCAAAATTGACGCAAGGGCTCATAAGTAAGCACCTTGGTGAGTTGGCATTTCAATGGCAGATGTACCTTTTGGTCATGATAGTAAAATGAATTGAGTAGGCATGGGTATTCATACTTGTGAGGTGGTTTGGTTGACTCTCATTTTTACAGTTTCATAGCTCAGTGGTTCCATAATGAGGTTCTGTCCCTGGTCATATGGTAATTTTCTGGTTTCCTATTTTGTTTCATAAGTGGTCAGAACTGAGGGAGCTAGATATTTTTTAAAGAGTTTTTCCTTTTCTATCTTAACATGAATGAGGGTTTGGTTGTTATTTAAAGGTTGGCAGATGCAGGACATCTGCTGTAAACCAGCAGATATCCCTCTCTGCTAACCTCATGGCTCCCTCGAGTCATTTAGAGATGGGAGGCTGCTTAGTTTCACTAAAACCAGTGTCTCTTTTTGGACTGTATGTAGCTGAAATTTAAACTTGAAATATTAGTTTACAGTTGTTCAACAGAATGTTGAGCCTTTAGTACAAATGTGAAGGAAGGATTCAGTTCTATTAAATAAACAGTCAAATATTATCCTACTCTTTCTCCTCTGTAAAAGTGTATATTTCCATTATCATTGCCAGTTTAGGCAAGGTAATTGCCAAAGGAGGTTTGCATGAAGATGCATGTACCTGAGTGATCTACAAAGTTGTCTGGGTCTCTCGTTGTGTTGATTAGACATCAGTAAGATAAAGGGCTAGATTTCAATATTGACGGATGGCCTGCCGTTCAACCATGGAGACAGAGTAAATTGCTCTGTCCCCATGATGGAGGGAACACCCATCAAATTTATAAAGACCACCACGCGGGAGGTCATTTATACAGCATTGACAGCAACTGCTGTGTCGGCGGTTCCTGTCAATCCATCTCACTGTTTGGTGCAGGGCTGCGTCCACATGACACAACCCTCTACCAAACAGTTTAATTTTTTTTATTTTCAAAAAGAAAATCTGTAAACATGATTCCCCATTTGAAAATAACAAGAGTAATGCTCCTTTTGACATGGGAGTCATCTCCCAAGGTGGGAGCCACATTATTTGGTGTTTACTGTCCCTCAACACCAGGCTTTGTCTGGTGGTGATGAACAGTAAAAAATGGCTACATGTCCGTCCATCTTGTTTTGGTGGGTGAACATGTAGCCTTTTCTCCAATGGAGAGGTTTGGCTATGATGGTGATGGAGTAGTCACCGCCGCAGCCAAATGAAATGCCCGCCTGTGTTTAAATCGGGCAGGCGGACCTTCATGTTGGCAGCATATATTCTCCATCACCCATTATAACACCTAATTAAATTCAAAACCAATGTACTGAGAATTATTTGGGTACAATAATTATTGCCAAATCTAGTTTAACCCAAAAAAGTTTGGAATAACATTCTTTATTGGGTGCTTATTTGGGTGCACAAGCCTCAGTATTTAACAGGCATGTTTTCATCTGTTAAATTTCATCAAGTTTGACCTGCCGAATATAGCATGGGGGCAGACTATATCGCACTTGGTAACTACAGAATGCAATAAACATTGCACCGTGTATAGTTGCAATTCCTGTAGAAACAAGTGCTTGCAAAGAAATCACAATTTACTGGGGCACTCATGACGAGGTCTTACAGGCCTAATTTAGAACTGGATGATGATGAAAAATGCACAAATTTAGGAGGAAGAAGTAAATCCAAAGGAGAATCCACCGATGGAATTGTTACCCAACAGACTATCCCTAAAGTCAATAAATCAGACCATTTAGTTCTACACATTTAGTACTTCCTCCAGATATCAGGAGATTTTCCTGAATCACCCAACAAAAATCAGTCTGTTAAACTTCGCTCATATTATTAAGGGGTATTCTTTATGGTATTGTATTTATAATTAAAGCCCATTTCCCACCAATGATTTATAGAGTGCATGTTCAGGAAAACCAGTGATCCCCTTCATTTCAGTGAGATGCACAATTTTCCCTGGCATAAAGATCTGCAGTAATCAATTGATGTGCCAGGACCCTATCATCTGCCATGCCGTTCACAGTGCTGACCACCAGTACTGGCAATCGTTATCTATTTTTTCAGCTGAGCTTTCTTGGTAGTAGATTTTACTTCTGCACACATTTAATTTTTAAATGTAAATTGTGCCCTTCATTGAAGCTATGATTGCACACGAAATTAGCTTCCTGTATTTTACTACTGTATTGAAGTGAAAAATCTTTGAGTGTCTCTTTGGAATTTGGTATTATAAAAAAACTATTTTCTTCATACTCTAAATGTAAGCATTCAAGTAGGATTCTGAAGCTCTTTATGGAGGCAATACTTGGTAGTTCTCATTTAAAGAAGAAAAGTGTAATATTTGGCAGAATTATATATTTAAAATGTTTTTCACTCATCACAGACGACAGCGGCTATTTTATGTAATTGTGTTTGACAATGAAATAGCTCATAATACAAAGTAAAGTTTATAAGATGGGAGCAAAGCTCGATATTTACCTTCCCAGTGAGCATCTCTGTCTTGGAAAGTTGATGAGCCATGAATTACGCTCTGCCTGAAGACCAAATGTATGTTTCCTCCAAGGAGTTCACTATTTTTTGTAAAATATATTTCATTTAATATGGTGCTATAAAAAAAACATTTATATAACAAGAGAATGCAGTTGCTTCCAGAAAAAAAGGGGGGTTGATAAAAGGTCAGAAAGAACCTAAAGGAGCGGAAGGGGGTCCGCTCTCTTAGGAAAAGGAGCCCTCACACATCCAAATGGGTATCGTGCTTCATCATAGAACGTGTTCCTCATTGAGCCGGTACTGCAATGGCCGACAGGCACCCACAAGGGGCCTCTTTATCAGAGATAATTTTTCCCCATGCCGTATGTGAAGTGTGGGTGTAGAGCCTGTTGTGTAGATTGTTGTGTGAAAGTTAACACGTGTAAGGAAGGGTGCTTTAAAATAGACTAAGTAGTCCTCTAGACGAGATTTTTAAAAAGTGAGTCTACTTGTCTGGTTAAAAACGTGGTGGCTATCGCCAGACACAATGATCTATGATAGCTTTAAAAGTCACCATGTGTCTTGCCATTGGTAAGTCAATAATGATCAGTTGGCAATTCCTCAGAACCAATATTACCCTAATCTACACAGTGGTTGGAATCTGGGTATATCAAATAGTGTTCAATCTCAAATGACCCAGAGGTGGTGTAGTTATTGTTACCTTAACATTGTTTCCATGTAAAAAGAGAAGCAGACCTGTAATTAAAAAATAAAATCATGATATAAACCACCTGCATATCATTGGTCGGGTGGTTGTATTATCATCTTAGTGCAGCATGCGTCAACGTTATACCGGATACTGCTATCAGTGTGTGGTTCCTATAGCACAGTGGAAAGAAAGGCACACAACATGACAAAAAAAGTAGCACACTCTGAGACCTTGCAGGCAATTAGATTTTACACTCTGTATTTTGAAATGGATGTAGACTCACCCAATTAGGATAGCAATTATGCCTCCTTGAGTGGGAACAGAAAGTATGCTGATTTAGCATGCTAAAATTAAAGAAGGAAGTGAGCTACAATATCATAGCAGAGGTATGCGTCCACAGCGACGACCTGTATACACATCAAAGATATTATATTATAAAGTCATAGTGAGGACTCCATCAGATGACCTAACCAAAATCTGCTGCCTCTGGAGTGGAGGAGCGGGTATACAGGTTTGTTGTAAATCTCCTTAGTAAATGGATAGCAGGTGTGTTGGTTTTTTTGCACAGCAATTTTAGAACGTATAACACTGTGAAAACTATTGGCGCCATGTTGAGGATATGTGTGAACCCTATAATGATCTCAACGCAACTACCGTTATGTGTAGTTGTGGGATTAGAAGTATATGGACAGGAAATAGAGACCCCTCACCCCCCCAAGTAGAGAGAGCTGCGGTACTGCTTGATAGAAGCTCTGGTATCGGCAGTGGGCCAGTCATGCATATGCATATGTGCAGCTGGCAGGGAGAGGCCATGTTGTTGCTTCTGCACCATCTTGGAGTGGGGCAGATTGGCCGGTCCTTCCTAATTTTATGGTGGCAGATAGCAAGGCTTCAGGGATGAACTTGAATGCGGAGTGCCATAGTTGCAGAATCATAGTACAATTGAAACAGGGTAGAATATTCAATTTTTTTTTTTAACTGTGGCCATTTCATAAGTAGACCTGGGTGAAGTTTGCAGAATTCTGCTACAAAGAACCCCATGAAATGCCAAAAACTGTGCCATACTCCACAAAGTTATGCAAGTGCCGGAGTAAGGTAAGTGTCACTACTCTCACTGATTTTTAGCGCCGGGAGTTTGTCCTGTGTTGTAACATCAGCGTGAACTGTACCACACACAGCACAAGAGGGCGCTGCTACTTTCTGCCACTTGAGTAGATGTTCTACTAGAGCTGCAGCTTTCTTTACATAAGCGGCATGTTTCTCAAAGCTAGCGGTAGCGACCTGCTGCATGACTGCACACATTGAGAAATGTCACTGGGAGAAAGTCTAGCATATGATTTTCCTCACTCACGCTTGCCAACTTAACATTGGTGAGCCGTGTGAGGGGTAAAACCACACTCTTTCCCACTTTTCATAGTTTTTCAAAACTTGACGCACAGGCAAAATTCCATGAACTTCACCAGCATAGCGGACTTCATCACCCACCCCTATTCATAAGGCAACCACAAACGGAGTGCCATGGTTGCTAAGTATCAGAATTGATACAGGCTCTCAGGCCTAATGCATATTATAAACCAAAGGAAAATGGTGGAAAATTCCACTTTTATGAAAGGGGGCGTAATTGTGATCATGTCCACTACTGACTGTGATACAGAGCTCATCCACCAATTGGCTAACAGGAATTACTACACCCCAATTAAACAGGACCCAACTTGGTTGGTGAACATCCAGATCACCTACATTGTCTCCTCCTCTGAGGCACAAAGGTGGACCAGCAAAAATGGAGTTGCTTCCTGGTCAACAACAAACCAAGGGGTCCCTACTTTTACATCTTCACTAAATTCCTGAGGGACAATAGGAAGAACTATTGTGTCAGGCATCGGCTCTCTTTCACAGCCCCTGTCAAAATGTTATCACTTTTTACAACCGCTGGTAAAAGAGACACCCTCTTTCCAGCAGGACACCAGAGGCGTCCTTAAAACTCATTGGGTACACAACTGTTTTACTCCAGATTAACTACCTTGTACCCTTGACGTAAAGGCACTCTACACCAGCATCCCACAAACAGCAACCCTACATGTAGCAGAGAGTGCCTTATGATCTGCAGACAATCGACCTCCGGTATACTGCAAACACTGTGGTAGACAACATCATTAAACTACTCAAATGATGAATCAATGATTGAGTACAAAATCACAGTATATAGTCAGGAAATCGAGTCTAAGCCACTTAGGCTACAACTAAGCTCTGGAATATTACAAACACTGTGGTACACAACATCATTGAACTATTCATATAACTGTCTATGAAATTAAAGAATTACTAACAAGACACTAAGCCATCTAGACTCCACAGACATTTCAACACACCAATCCGGAATACTCCTATGAAAAGCCAATGCTTGAACTAAACAAGGCAACAGTATTATCAACTATTAAGCACAAAAATGGAAAGCATACATTGAAAATATTGGTAAATAATTGTACATTTTGATATACATTGAAAACTATGTGTTCCACAATGCCTCATAATGGGCAGAAGTGGAAAACTGTATAAATTGCAATGGGAGACAGACGTCCCCAACCGTGAACAAGCCATTGTGGTGAAATGCGTTGGTGGTAGTGGTGGTGAATAAAACCCTGAAACGAACAGCTTTAGAGAGCAATATTCATTTGTTCTACTAATTTAATGTTGGGCTGGATTCCGCCCTTATTCATGTCTGCACCGAATGGCAGAGTGCGCTCTCCATAGGACTCATATTGCTGATCTATATACACACACAAATATATATATATATATATATATATATATATATATATATATATATATATATATATATATATATATATATATAACCTACTGGCGGTCACCAGTAGGTAGTTATAGTTAGGATCGTTTTCCATAGGAAATCCGCAACATTCTATTGGGCATAACTTTGGTGCCGAATGAGGGATCTGCCTGTAATTTTCCTTAACTTTGCCTTGCTGCGCTCCGCTCCTTCCCTGAAAGTTTCGGGGAGATCCGTCAAGCGGGGGCCGAGATAAAAGGGGAGTCCCAAAACGTGTTTTCCCCATGTTAATTTCCATAGAGCGGTTGGACTCACTTTTAGCCCGAACGGCTGAATGGATTTCCACCAAACTTGGCAAAATTGTAGGGACTGGTAGCCCGATGTGCCTTTGCTATGTCTCAAGATATATGCTCCAGTGGTTTTTACGAAAATTAACTTTGAAAAAATATATATTGGGCTACATTGGGCTATATGTATGTTAGAGCCCAAATGTAGCCCAATGTAGCCCAATGTAGCCCAATGTAGCCCAAAGATGGCCACCAGAGACAAAAAAAAATGTAGCCCAAATATCAGCCAGATGTAGCCCAACTATAGCCCAATGACAGAATGTCCCAGAGTGTTCTAAAGAACAACTAGAGTGCTAACAGTCTTACTTATGACAAAAGTATGGCACACCTGAAGTCATCTTGATTGGAATAAAGTGTTAACACTTAAAACATTTAATTTGCAAAGGAACAAAATGAGGGGGTTCATTTTGCCATAGAAATTATGATTAGTGCTGAAGAAAGAAAAATTAGGGCACATTTTGAGTGACTTCTCAAATCCTCTTATATTTCATTAAAAAAATTCTGATATGCAGTCTCCCAAGATGGCCACCAGAGACAAAAGAGCCCAAATGTAGCCCAAATATCAGCCAGATGTAGCCCAACTATAGCCCAATGACAGAATGTCCAAGAGTGTTCTAAAGAACAACTAGAACGCTAACAGTCTTACTTATGACAAAAGTATGGCACACCTGAAGTCGTCTTGATTGGAATAAAGTGGTAACACTGAATACATTTAATTTGAAAAGGAACAAAATGAGGGGTTTCATTTTGCCATAGAAATGTTATATATATATATATTCACTGAAAAAACCATAGGTTACACACCAGTTATAGTTAGGAATTAGCATTTAAAAAACCTTTGAAATTCACTGAAAAAACCATAGGTTTCACACCAGTTATAGTTAGCTGGAAATTTTACTCGCATAAAACCATTGAAATGTCCACGTTATAGTTAGTTGGACTCACTATAACTTGCACGTCTGCAATGCACTGCTGATGACGTCACATATTACATCACTCATGCATATATTTAAATATTTAAACATTACTCGCTAATATATGTATTCACTAAGATACACTTAATAAGCCAGTTAACCAATCAATTTTTTTTTTAAAAACACTGTCATGAGTGATGTAATATGTGACGTCATCAGCAGTGCATTGCAGACGTGCAAGTTATAGTGAGTCCAACTAACTATAACGTGGGAATTTCAATGGTTTTATGCGAGTAAAATTTCCAGCTAACTATAACTGGTGTGAAACCTATGGTTTTTTCAGTGAATATATATATATATATATATATATATATATATATATATATATATATATATACATATATATATATATATATAAGTATATATATATATATATTCACTGAAAAAACCATAGGTTTGACACCAGTTGTAGTTAGGTGGAAATTTTACTAATGACAGAATGTCCCAGAGTGTTCTAAAGAACAACTAGAGTGCTAACAGTCTTACTTATGACAAAAGTATGGCACACCTGAAGTCATCTTGATTGGAATAAAGTGTTAACACTTAAAACATTTAATTTGCAAAGGAACAAAATGAGGGGGTTCATTTTGCCATAGAAATTATGATTAGTGCTGAAGAAAGAAAAATTAGGGCACATTTTGAGTGACTTCTCAAATCCTCTTATATTTCATTAAAAAAATTCTGATATGCAGTCTCCCAAGATGGCCACCAGAGACAAAAGAGCCCAAATGTAGCCCAAATATCAGCCAGATGTAGCCCAACTATAGCCCAATGACAGAATGTCCAAGAGTGTTCTAAAGAACAACTAGAACGCTAACAGTCTTACTTATGACAAAAGTATGGCACACCTGAAGTCGTCTTGATTGGAATAAAGTGGTAACACTGAATACATTTAATTTGAAAAGGAACAAAATGAGGGGTTTCATTTTGCCATAGAAATGTTATATATATATATATTCACTGAAAAAACCATAGGTTACACACCAGTTATAGTTAGGAATTAGCATTTAAAAAACCTTTGAAATTCACTGAAAAAACCATAGGTTTCACACCAGTTATAGTTAGCTGGAAATTTTACTCGCATAAAACCATTGAAATGTCCACGTTATAGTTAGTTGGACTCACTATAACTTGCACGTCTGCAATGCACTGCTGATGACGTCACATATTACATCACTCATGCATATATTTAAATATTTAAACATTACTCGCTAATATATGTATTCACTAAGATACACTTAATAAGCCAGTTAACCAATCAATTTTTTTTTAAAAAACACTGTCATGAGTGATGTAATATGTGACGTCATCAGCAGTGCATTGCAGACGTGCAAGTTATAGTGAGTCCAACTAACTATAACGTGGGAATTTCAATGGTTTTATGCGAGTAAAATTTCCAGCTAACTATAACTGGTGTGAAACCTATGGTTTTTTCAGTGAATATATATATATATATATATATATATATATATATATATATATATACATATATATATATATATATATATATAAGTATATATATATATATATATTCACTGAAAAAACCATAGGTTTGACACCAGTTGTAGTTAGGTGGAAATTTTACTGATATAAAACGAATGAAATTCCACGTTATAGTTAGTTGGACTCACTATAACTTGCGCGTGTAATGCACTGCTGATGACGTCACATATTACATCACTCATGACATCACTGATGACACCATCCAGTGAATGTGTGTCTTTCTGAAAAATAAATATGTGTTACATATGTATATATTATTGAATATCTTAGTGAATACATATATTACTGAGTAATGCTTAAATATTTAAATATATGTATTAGTGTTTCACTTTGTGTATAAGTGGCTGCATGGGTTGATGAGTAGGTACATGTGTATGTATATAGGTTATTAGATGTTTTTCTTAGTATCAGTATGAGTGTTTGCATGGTTTGGTGGAGGTATTACTTAGTACATAGATGCAAGAATGACTGAGTCTCTGTTTGTATGTGTTTTCAAGACAGCATATGTGAAGGACTGTATGGGTGGATTAGTGTGTATATGTCTGTGTTAGTGAGTGAATGACTGTCTTATTAGTGTCTTTATCAGTAACTACATATGTTTTAATGTAGTATATGTGAATATTGATGTATATAAGTGACTATATGTGAGAGTGAGGGATTGTAAGAGTTCCTGTTTAAATTAGTATGTGTTTCTATAAGTGATTTTTTATGAGAGTAAGTATGTGTAAGTTTCCTTAGAAGTAAAGTGGTAGTGTGTGTATAGCTGTTTATGCAAATAAATGGATGTTCAATAGTTTATTTGCATGTGTGAGTATGTGTGTGAATAACTTCTGGATGATTGTCAGTGTGTAACAGGATGTGTAGGTGTATCACTACATATGATTAGTGAATATATGTATGAGTGACTATATAAAACTGTTGGTGAATTAGTGCATGTGTATATAGATGGTGGAATTATTGAATTGGTTGTTGTAACTGGTATGGGTATCTCCATTTTTTTGAAAATGTTAGTTTCTATTTTTGAATATGTGTTTCAAGGGTTAGATTACAGTGAAAGGAGGTCTGTCACTGTGTCACAAGGATGGTGTCATCAGTGATGTCATGAGTGATGTAATATGTGACGTCATCAGCAGTGCATTACACGCGCAAGTTATAGTGAGTCCAACTAACTATAACGTGGAATTTCATTGGTTTTATATCAGTAAAATTTCCACCTAACTATAACGTGTGTAAAACCTATGGTTTTTTCAGTGAATTTCATAGGTTTTTAAATGCTACTTCCTGACTATAACGTGTGTAAAACCTATGGTTTTTCAGTGAATTTTGAAGGTTTTGTAAATGATAATTTTTAAATGTATTATTTGTTATATTTTTTTTACTGATTTCCTACTAATGGCTAAACATTCTTTTCTCGGGGGGGGCAACAGTTAATCGGGGTCATCAGTCATACTTCATGTTATGGAGCTGGGGCCAATCGGGAGAAAACGGGGACGTTTTGGACATCTGTACTTGGGTGCAGAGGGGTGGGGTAATCTGGGCATTGTTTCTAACGAGCTGAGAACAGAAAGCCACTGACATATAGTCCTCCTGTAAGAAGGCCAGATTAGGGGACTTCAGTCGTCTAACCTGTCCTTTCCTTCATAGCCAATTCAAGTTCCATCATTTTACAGAAAGGAGAGGTAGTAATATGGCAAATTACACTTGTTTTGGTTTCTGTCAATTTGCCGAACACCTTTGTGTTCGAAAACCAATTAGGCTCGTGCCGGCGGGGCACGACGTTACCACACAAAGGAAGGGGGAACAGGGGGACTCTCAGAGAGAGAGAGAGTCGTCCGCATTTTAAATGAACTATTCGGTACACGTACAACATGAAGAGAGAGAAAATAGAGAGAGAGTGAGAGAGAAACGTGTACAATAATAGGCCATTTAATGCGCACACAACACGAAACAGTAGGGTCACGTTATATAGAAACATAGACTGAGGGACAACGTAAATCCATATGCTACGTACACATGAATTCAGGCGGGGGGTACATGTATTATATACAGAACTCAAGACAACACATAGAACAGTACTTGGCCAAAGATATTTCCTCCTGGATGCTGCGCATCCTTAGTATCCTATTTAATTCGTTTCGCTGTCTTTTGCTGTTGGCCTCTGTTGCCAATACTTACACTTTCGTCGATTGTTCGGGAACTAACCTGGTCGGGCTAGTACTTACGGTGGAATCTTTGAATCGTTATTAGTGAATGGGTATCCAGGCTGAGGCAACGGGGGTGTCAGTCGGGGGAACAATGGGCAGTTTCGAGTTTCACGTCTATGAGGGTGTAAGTGGGAGGTGGTAAATCTTAGACATTTGATGATTTTCTTAGTCTTCCAGGAGGAGGGTACTTTGGTAAACCTTACCCATGAATAGTCCTGAACCTTCCCCTATTTAGTTACCGTATGAACCTACTCGTAGGTGCACGTCATTCTTGGTTGCATTGTTCGTCGTGTATAGGTGCCATGCTCAGACCCCCTTTTTCCACATTCCATCGGTCGTTCGTTCATCACTCAAGTTGTACGAAAACATCTCTCTTATCGAGTCAACGCGTGCAACGTATGTCCAGTCGGGTTACACACATCCGGTCATACACGCGTGCATTCATATCACCCATATTCATCATGTCCTCGGGGCAGTCCCCATGGTTAATGTATCATTTTTCCCCCCGGAACCCTGGCGTGTTGCTTAGGTCTTCTCCATACTTTAGTCGATGTTCCGATGTGACCTGCAGAAAGAAGGGGAAGAAGAAGGGGTGGGGACAGCGTTTTAAAACATATCCGCGCGCATAAACCCAAAAGGCTTTTACTTACCACGTATTCGACCTATCTCCGCGGGGTGCAGTCCCTTCCATCTCGGCGTTTTAAGCCCAGAGGGACTGGTAGTGCGGGAGGCATAATCATTGATGGACTGCACATTGCATAGATTGCCCACGTGTGGTATTGCGGATCTTGTGTAGGGGGGGGTGTCGAAACAAAAGGGCAGTCAGTGTAAAGTGGGGTGAACTCGTGTTCTCCTTCGAGGAGGCGGGGTGGTCTACAGTGGTACCGGGTCTGGTTTAGGGGCATCTGAAACTATTTCCCTGAGATATGTGGCATACAAAGTAAACCAGAACACCGGGGCCTTTATCGATTGCCTTATGGTGCACAAAAGTAAAAAAAATACACGCAACAAACTTGGACCATTCACATTTTCAATATTTCTAGGTACTTTGCTTTTTAACCTTTCAGTAATCGACTTGCTTTATTTCGCCTGTATTTTACGTAGGTCGGAAACAATGGCTATGTATTCGAACTTACCAATCCAAGAGCTACGACTATATTTGTTTTTCACAAAATCTTTATTTAAAAAAATGTTCGGCCATTTTGGCCTTGTTAGACGCCTCGATGGCTTTTGACACGGTTGAGTGGCCCTATCTTTGGGCAGCTCTCGAAAAATTTGGTTTTGGCCCTGAATTTATTGGATGGGTGAAGTTGTTGTATGTGGAACCCTTAGCGCAAGTGGTGGTGAACGGTAGAGTTTCTGTCCCCTTTAGCCTTGGTAGAGGGACCCGTCAGGGTTGCCCCCTGTCTCCATTGCTTTTCGCGCTGGCCTTGGAACCGTTGGCTGCGTGGCTTCGATGGGAACCCTCCCTCAAAGGGATCCGCTGGTCACCGGACTTTGAAGACCGCGTCTCTCTCTACGCGGACGACATTCTTCTTTATCTGACATCCCCGCGTAAATCTTTGACCGTCTTATTTGATGTTCTTACTTCGTTCGGTGCTAACTCGGGCCTTGTTATTAATTGGGCTAAGTCCTGTGTGTATGTTCTCTCGGGTGTTTTGCCCTCTTTGCCGGCCAGATTCCCTATCCAGGTGGTCCAGTCTGGCTTCAAGTATTTAGGGATTTTTATTACCCGGGATTCCTCTCTCCGGTTTGAGCGTAATCTCCTCCCCCCGCTTCTTAGATTGCGACTGGATGTGGCCCGTTGGCGTAAGCTGCCCCTGTCTCCTCTGGGTAGGGCTGCTCTCTTTAAAATGATGTCTTTGCCGCGGTTCCTCTACGCCCTTCAGAACTCTTTCGACGATGTTCCTGCTACTTATTTCAGAGAAATCGAGAGTCTGCAAAGACAATTGATTTGAGATGGGCGTCCACGTATAGCCCTTGCGAAACTTACTATCCCTTGGTATGACGGGGGCATGGCACTCCCCGACATCAAGAGGTACTATTGGGCAGCCCAGCTGTCGGCCATTAACCATGCGATGTACTCGCCGGGTCGCGATCCGGCGTTTGAGATGGATAAGCTCCAGTTGCCGGGAGGGGACTTTAATAGAGCGCTATACTCCAGATCGACCGGGCGCCATCTTGTGGGCCCGACCAGGGCAGCGGTCAACGTATGGCGCGCAGCGAATGTGAGTTTGGGATGGGAGAATCGGCTGACGCTGGCGACTCCGCTTTATGCTTCTGAACGTTTGGGATGTCTCTGGTCTTCTAAGGGTTTTGACCGCTGGGATGTGATTGGGATTTGTAAAGTGGGTGACGTTTGTGTAAATGGTTGCGTGAAATCATTCCAGGCCCTTAAGACAGAATACGACTTGAGTGATAGAGAGTTTTTCCGGTATCTGCAGGTCCGACATGCCTTGGCCTCGGTTCTGACTCCTGATGTGGCCCTGCCCGAGTCTTCCCCCCTTGAAGAACGTATATTAGATGGACACTTGCCCGACAGCACCATCTCTCTCATCTACAAGAAGCTGATTCATAATCGCGCTGATTTGTTGGTCCGACTCCGAGAGATGTGGGTAGGTGATGGATTGGAACTAGATGACGAGGACTGGCAGTGGGCACTCTCCTCCCCGAAGGAGGTCGCCATTCCCGCCCGTCTTCGTTTGGTGCAACTTAAGATCCTCCACCGGGTGTATGTGACTGGTCCGCGTCTGGTCGTGATGGGTTTTTCCCCGGATGGTTTGTGTAAGCGTGGCTGTGGGATGAGCGCTACCTTTATGCACATACTTTGGGAGTGTCCTGTGGTGGCAGCTTATTGGGTGGATGTGCTTGCGTTGATGACTGTGGTGACTGGTGTCGACCTGCGGCCTGAGGCCCGTCGATGTCTGCTGAATGTGTGGGAACCTTCCGATTACTCTGTGGCCCAGACTAGATGGGCGACCCTGGGTTACATGGTCGCGAAGCGTGACATTGCGCAACTCTGGGGCGCATCCCGACCTCCTGATGTTTCAGTGTGGGAGGACAACATGGACTGGTCCATGTTCCGTGAGAAGACAGTCTACGTGGCTAGGGGCAGGCCGGGGGCGTGGGCGAAAATTTGGGGTCAATGGAATGCATACCGTGGAGAAATTTGTACCCCTCCCTTGGTTGCCACCTCCGATGTTACCCTGTCTCCTTAGGCTGACGTTCCCGAAATTTTTCGCTCTTTTCTAGGATTTTCCTGTCCTCCCTGCTCCCCCCCCCCTCACGGCCTTCCCGACTCTTATTGATGTATTTCTGTACTCCTGTTTCGTGACCTCCCCCTCTGCTATTTGGGCTGACTTGATTATTGCACTCGCCTTATGTTTGTGTTGGTTATTTTCATGTTTTATATAGAAAATTGTTGTATCCTGTTCTATGTCTTGAGCAATTTTGTTCTACGATTTGGCCTGACCTAGGAAATGATTGCTTATTTCATGTGTCGTATTATGCGACTTAGCGGCCAGCCCGTGTGGTTGTGGGCCCATCTATGTAATTTTATGTGATTGCTCAATAAAAGTTTTTAACCAAAAAAAATAAAAATAAAAAAATATATAAAAATGTTGACGTACAAATGCAGGCCTGCAACCACGTGGGCCAGCCACGGAGCAGACTGGAACTGTACATGAGGACATATTTATCTGAGGAAAACATAACTGAGTCGGTGGTCGTTTTATTTCATCAAGGTACGATAAGTGCAAATAAAATCATATCGAGAATTCATTGTGGGCAAGTATCATCAGTGTCAAAAATTCGAACTTTCAATAATACTGTAATCAATGATGCGTCAGAACTTAATATCAATTCATTGTCCGAATGTTCAAGCAATACTCATCCCCTCCCGCCATGTGCTTCGAAAACTGCATACATATCTCATGATATCAAGTCTGAGCATCCGGAACACAATGGGGAATTGCGAGTTTCGTTTGTACCGGCGCCATTTTGGGTGGGGTCAGGCGGGTCCAAGTATAGTCAAAATGTCTCCCCCAACTCGGGGTTGGACCAGAATCTCTTTCAGCAGTCCAGAAGTTCCGCTAAGGGGCAACAGAAGGGACCGGTGACATGAACCATTAATCAAAGAAAAGGGAGGGGGCAACAATCTTTCCTACCGGGTCATACTGGTGTTCCACCGGAACTGATCAAATCAGTAGTCTGCAGGATTCTTGGTCATTCAAACTGAGGCTGGCGCCAGCATGAGGGCGCCGACGTCTTGTGGCTACGTCTTGGTCGTTCTGCGGGCGATCATGGCAGTCATTTCCCATCGGGGGGCGGTTGGGGGCCCGCGGAGGTCGAGGGCCCTCCGCAACTCTCGTAGAATCTTCAAAGCTGAGGAGAACGCCTCTGGACAGGGGCCCATTTTCTGGTTGACAGGCGACCAGGCCAATCTTTTCACGCCAGGCCCATTCCTGCAAAGTTGACCGCCATTTTTAGGAGTTCTGCAGCTACCGGCAGTCACTGGGTCAAATGAGCAGACGGACTCCAGCCTGCTGGGTGAGGCGTCGTAGCACCGCCACAGTGGACGAGACCCTGCTGGGTGAGTGGAGCGTCTCTATACTGCAAGAGTGGACGAACCCTTTGCCGGGTGTGTGGACCGTCCCTATACTGCAAGAGTGGACGAGCCCTTTGCCGGGTGTGTGGACCGTCCCTATACTGCAAGAGTGGACGAACCCTTTGCCGGGTGTGTGGAGCGTTGGGGGTGCAGCTGAGGGGCCTCCACCTGGGGACGCGGGAGAGGCTCGTCCGCGCCGTCTCTCCCCCCCAGTGCACCCCACGGCGTCTCGCTGACATTTGTTATGGCCGGACCAGCCGATGAAGAAGAGGGGGGGGTCGGAGGCATATGCAAGACATCCCCCCCTCCGTGGCCTGCGAGGCACCGGGAGAAGAAGGGAATGGGAGGACCAGTACATTCCGGGTCGGGCCCATGCCTTCTCCGGCCGATGGCGGCCGGCCGCTCTTTGCCACGGCCCCAGGAACGGGTCCCTTGGTTCATCCTGGGGACAGGCCTTGGCGCGTGGTGTCGCCTCCGGACTATTCGCGTAATGGTTCTCCACCCCAGGCCGCCGCCAACGGCTTTTGTAGACTTTCTGACGCCCAAAAACCTACTAGAAAGTAGCCCAAAGCAGCCCAACATTGCTACTTTGGGGAAGGAGGGACAGGAACGGCGTCAAGCAGACGGCGAAATGCATTGTGGGTTTGTTGTTGCAGCCCTTTGCCATGTAAATAGTTGTTTAATATATTTTTGTTCAAATAAAAACGTTTTAACCTGTTACTTTGCTATAGTGTTGTATATTTCTAATATTTGCCTAGGGTTTGTCGTTAATTTGGCGGGGTGATCGGTGGAGCCGAGCTGTCTCGCAGCCATCATGGCGTTGAGTTCGGCTTTCCTCACTAGTTTCATATTTCCTGAGGGGTTGTTCCTAATGCTTCCATTTCAGTGAGGTTGAAAAGAGATCTCATCAGTGGCCTACTGATTTTACTCGATTCCTTTTGTTTTTCCTAACGATTTTTATATTCTTTTATTTGCTAGCACGATACAGCGGCTAATCCGCATTTTCTTTATATATGTCCTTTTTATTAGGGGTGTCCTCCGGTGGTGATATTCGTTTGACGGAAGTCTCAATTATGCTGCTATCACTGCAACCAAAATTCAATGGCACAGATATCCAGTCCATACAGACTCATATATGTCTCTTCAGCCAATCATATTTCCTCCCGCAAAATTTTGTATTCAAATTTACATTTCAGTTGGTTGTCCCTCACAATATTTTCAATGTCACATAAAAGTCACCCATCACCCACTGCCATCTCTGGCTGTTTCCATGGTAACACCTCATTCTGCACCTGGCTGAAGGCACACGTCAAAAGTTCATATCTCAACGTTCTACAGCATGTAGTACTCCTCCTGCTACAGCATACAGAATGCATTCTATTACCTATAAAAAAGTGAAACACCCACGCTACAATCATATAGAATACTTCCTCTAAAGAAGCCTGTGAATAACTTTAAAACATCAGCTTAACCTTTTTTTACTCTCTCATCATTGTCAAAAATTTAACACACTACTTGTCATTTTTACATAGAATAATTTTTAGTGCATTGGCAAATTTAGTATTCACAAATAGTAGGAAAGAAATGGAATGCTTCTACATTTTACCTGTGCTGTTTTATATGTGAATCTGATCTAATTTTATGAGCATATTTGACTATTTTATTAAAGACACTACACATAACCTGTTTTTCAAGTTGTGTTTAATTTTAAATGAAACGGTTTACATTTTTACTTTTTATTTCCAGTAAATTTTAAAAATAAATGTTTATAGTTCCATAGGCTCAAGCAGGTCAGCTTCCCACCCTATGTCATACAATTCTGACAAATCGGCATCCTCATCATGTTCTTCATCATCCTCAGGATTTAAATCTTCTAAGGGATCTACTTCCACTGACGTTTCAATGACAAGTTCAACGATAAGATCGAGATCAACGGATAGCTCATTATCACTCATGGTTGATGTTGTCGTTATCTTTAAAGAAAGAGAACAACAATAAGATGTTGCAGAGTAAGAGACAAATCTCAGAGACTATAATAGTAAAATTGTTTAACAAGAGTAACATTTTGCAGCTATTATTTAGCCATGTCCAGCGATGCTGAGGAGGTGAGGCCTATGTCCAAGTTTTCAGTGAACAGGACTCATCTCTTTTTAACCTTGGATAAGCCTCACCAACTCTGTGTCCCCTGCTCATACTTAAATGTAATGGGGCAGATTTATGTTAACTGGCGCATCCCCAGAGATGCACCAGTTAATGTGCACCGCTGCTCTGCCACCCATGGTGTGCCGCATTTACAATGTGGAGCACCATTGAGCAAAAACAGCACAGATGCGTCACGCATCTGTGCCGCAAAAGCAGCACATTGCAGGAATCACGTCGTAAGCGCGACATGTCTACTGCAATGCACAGGAGCAAGCCACACATTGCATGGTGCATCACTCCTTATGCCTGTTTCAAACAGGCGTAAGGATTTGATTCAGCAATGCTATAAAGCTGACTCAGTGAAATCTTCTAAATTTCACTGTGTTAGTTTTACAGGGCTTTCATGCAAATGAATGCCCACCCTGCAACAAAACGCCTATATGAAACCTGACGCAGGTTTCATGTGGCACAGGACTTTACAGCATGACACATCTGCCTAGATGCATCAAGTTGTAAATATGTCGCAACATAGCGCATCTTTTGCGCCGCCGCTACGTCACAAAAGTGACGCACAGCGGCGCAAAAGAGGCACACGGCTATCATAAATCTGTCCCTAACATTTTAAATGATTGATTCACGATGACGATAAGGTGTGGCCTATCCAGAGGTTTGTTTGAGGTGAGGCCTACTCAGGGTTGCAGATGAAATTTAGGCTTGTTGAAGAATACAGAGGAGATAATACATGTGCAGACCTACCAATGAAGTGAGTCATGTCCACTGCACTCTTGAACAAAGGTCAGACCTCTTCTGTGTCCGTGAACAGGCCTAAACCTCATCTGCACAATGTGATTCGTAAAGTTATGAAACACAGGTGATGTAAATGAAAAATGTGGAATTTCTTTTCCTCATTTCACAATCACATCACCTTGTGTTTCCTTTGCTTAGGTATCTCATTGTGCAGATGCAGTCTAGCATATCAAAGAGTACACAGAAGTTCAGCACTGTCTACAAAAATTTTGACATTTACAGAAGATTCAGCTTCTCCATGCCCCCTACACATTCCTAAATGTTTACAGTTTAAACAGACGGTATGTTGTTGGAGATGAAGTGAGGCCTGTCTTGCAACATGGTGCATCTTTTGCATCACTGCTGCATTGGTTTCATGTCGCACAGGACTTTACAGCATGACACATCTGCCTAGATGCATCAAGTTGTAAATATGTCGCAACATAGCAAATCTTTTGCACCGCCGCTGCGTCACAAAAGTGACGCAGAGCGGCGCAAAAGAAGCACACACCTATCATAAATCTGTCCCTAACATTTTAAATGATTGATTCAGGATGACGATAAGGTGTGCCCTATCCAGAGGTTTGTTTGAGGTGAGGCCTCCATATTAATATATATCCTTAATATAATAATCCTCTAAGGATGCATACATATTTGCGTAGCGGCCCATGGCAGGAATTTGGCGTGCTCTGGCTCTGTTCCACTTCCAAACACCTTGATCCACCCCCCCTATTCAGTGGGCTGCACGCTCCGCCCCACCCCGCCCAAACCCCCTGTTACAGAGCCCCCTACCTACGCTCCCTGCCCAGGGCTGCCATGACCCTATACCCGCCCCTGGAAAATGTATAAGACACAGCAACAGTAAAAATCAAAGAATAGGCAACATGCAGAAAAACTGCACAGTAGATAAAGAAACATATGTTTAAGATAACCCCATTGAAAAACATGTAGTAATTTTTTTAATCTGCCATGCATCTGGCCCTCCAGGACCGCTTTGGAAACTCCTGCTTTAAACCTTTACATTTCATTTTCACCACACACACGTTTTGTAAAAACCCATGTAACGGACAACAACTGCATACACAGAAAATGCAGAGCTGGCCTTACGCATATGCAAGCTGTACACCTGCACAGGACCACCAAACCCCAGGAGCCACCATATTAATATATATCCTTAATATAATAATCCTCTAAGGATGCATACATATTTGCGTAGCGGACCATGGCAGGAATTTGGCGTGCTCTGCCTCTGTTCCACTTCCAAACACCCTGACCCCCCCCTCTTCACTGGGCTCCGCACTCCGCCCCGCCCGGACCCCCTGTTACAGGGCCCCCTACCTACGCTCCCTGCCCACGGCCACCATGACCCTAGATCCGCCACTTGAAAATGTATAAGACACAGCAATAGTAAAACTCAAACAGTAAGCAACATGCTGAAAGACTACACAGTAGATAATGAAACATATTTTTTAGATAACTCAATTGAAAAACATGTAGTAATTTTTTTAATCTACCATACATCTGGCCCTCCACGACCGCTTTGGAAACTCCTGCTTTAAACCTTTACATTTCATTTTTAAACCATACACACGTTTTTTTTCAAAGCTGCATATTAAACGCCTAAACATGTATTTAGTCGTCCACATGCAGGCACTTTCAATTACATGACTTATTTAAGTGGAATCCCTGTAATGTTGCATATCTTTCCAAAAATACACCAGTGCCTATTATTATAACGATTTTTCTTCATTCTTCATCAGTGATATTATTTTTTACATATAATGAAAATCACTATGACTTTTTAAACGATAAAGCTTACACGGTAAAAATCACTCTGCATTTGCTTCCCTTTAAGAATGTAGTTTATCTATCCCACGCATGTGAACCTTGATGTTTTCACCTGGCAGCGAATTCCGGCCTTGAATCACAAGACATGAACAACAGCCTTATTGTCACAAAAAGAAGTTAGCGTAGCATCTGTTCGCGAACATATCTTTCACTTAGCTAATATTCACAGACAACACCATTCCTTATAAAAGAGTGGCCTTCCTTTACAATTTACTGAGGTGACTCCCTTAATTTTAAACGCATCCTCCACTTCAAGACAGGCTATTTTTTTTATAACTACTAAGCAATAGTTTAGTGACCGGACTGCCAAAAATTATATCAAGTCATTCTGCTACTCTTCACTCCATGCTCTGCGACCTATTTCTGTGGACTTCCTGTTGAACTGCCAGTGCTGCGACGTTTGTGTTCCCATCTCGTTTATTTCAAAATGGATGTCCCTCCTGTCTTCGCAAACAAGCCGGAACACTTAGAACTATTTCGCCAGAAGATGCTTGACTACTACGGCAACTTAGCACTCTCGACTCTGAATACTTCATATCGATTATCATTTCGATATTCCTATTTCACCTGTGTACAGCCTGTATTTCATTGCCTGAGCTGTGATTTCATGTGGGCCCTGGACTTATGTCACTGCAACTTGGTACCTCCTGAAGTGAATTACAATCATCTCATGAATCCGTTAATTGATCATGAACAGCTATGTTGCAACGGAGGGATTATGGCCTTTGCAGCGATACAAGGAGTTCTAGGGCATTGGAATATATTCGCTGCGGCGCAAGATTTCCTGACAGACAGCTACATTGAAAACCCACCGAGCTGTCCTCTGATGGTACTAGAGGCTCCGATAATAACAGATCATGAATGCTGCTTTCCTCTTTTCAATTGGATGGCTGACATGTTTTCGGATCATAACAGTGACTTCCTGTTACAAGCAGTTGCTGCCTACTTCACCTATACAATACTTGGATGACTGTTATACAAGCCATTGACGTCCACATTTCGTTTTGCCTCCCTATCTTTTTCACGTTTTCTTGGATGAACAGACCTATTGGCTTTACTAACAGTGGACATTATGATTTCCTGCTGGTTAAATTTTGATCTTTTCTGTGGACTAAATTTTTTTTCTTCAGCTACTCGATTTTGAACTTTATTTTTTATTAAAGTCTAATCTCAACAATTCTATTGTATATCTTATCTTATGTTCTTTCAAACGTACTCGAAGCAAAACTCGGTAATATATGCTACATGTGCCCTAATTAATGTGTAAATATAGAATGAGTTTTTCATAACTGTAAACGCCATTTCGCATTTGAACTGCTTATTTCCGCCTCACACACCTCTGCTCGTTTAATTTTCCATAAACTAAAATATTTTTTAATACATAAGAGAAAAATATGTCTTTCAATAATATTTCCATTGTTTTTCGTACTGTACTTCAAATGCAATACTGCAACCTTCAAAAGATATCTCAATACAGTAGTTCTTCTCAACACTGATTTGCGAACGATCCAACACATTACATACATGCACCTCTCGCCATTTTGTCGGTTTTGGCGCGTTGTTTTTTCCCTTACACAATAGCATAACAGAAACGTGATAGTGCTTCGCATGCAGAGAGCTCATTGATAAAGACATATTGTCTAACCACTAGCATTATCATGTATCGTTCCTAAACTGAAAGTCCAGAGACCTTCTTCCATTTATTAACATATAATGAGCCTTATTTATGAAGGCCTTGCGCCGCCAGTGTGTCACTTTTTCCCATGTTAAAAGTGACGCACCAGCGGCGCAAGGCCTTCATAAATCTGCCCCAATATACTTCCTCATAAGAGTGTATAATTAATTTTGCTAAACCGTATCATTTTTCATCAACTATACCGTTTGTATTTTATGTACTAGTGGCTATACCGATTACTTTGTTTTTTGCAATGTCTGTACTCGTATTAGATAAGAAACTTGCCTTGAAAACAGTGCATTTCTGAATAAACATTTCAAATATACACGTTCTCTCTTTTAATCCATAATCTCAACTAAAATGATTGTATATTGAAACAGTATTCATGTGTTCCACGTAACTTCAGCTGTACTAACTTAATATTTTCTTTTGTCGACCTGATTTACTCATACTAGAACCCACAGGCCTATAACAGCCCGTGAACCCTTTCTTAGTAGGTCGCGCACCATGCAGACAGTTGTACCTCTGTAAACAAATAATTTATTACTCTTACCAAGCACTACCGCAGTTCCGCTTCTCTCAGTGTTAATCACTGCTCCCATGCTTCTACAGACCAGACGCTATGTCGTATTTCACTCCTTATCACGCTTTAATCTCCACAATAACAAACACTTCTCCGCCAGCCACCAGAGAACAGAGTGCAGATGCAGAGGCACTAAGTAGTGAAATACAACATACCCTCTGCTCTATGGAAGCAACCGAGCGGTAATTCTGAAAGAAAACATTCACTAGCGCTTCAAAAAAGCATTTCAATTATATAAATAGTTTTTGGAAAACGTTCCAACTACTTTGATGCGACTATCTGTGTGTGCCTCCACAGCAAAGTTCCTCAGCCCGGACTGAAGGCAGACACAGACAGACACACACACAATAAGATAACACAGGGCAACGGAGACGGAAAACAGAAGGGAGATGAAGATGCAGTCAAACAGCAGGAGTGAGAGAGATATTTTTATACTCCGTTTGGTACCTCAATTTACGAACACATTTACTGCACAAATCTGTGTACAACCTCATGGTCAGAACTTTTCATTTTATTTTACTCGACCACCTCCCCCTCTCACCCCACCAGTACAAGCCGCGGCCACAAACTACAATGTAATTTTGTCGTCTGTCAGAAAGTTTAAGAATTCATTAAGCATTACCACTTTTTCAAGACGGTATCACATGTAATATACCAACTTTTCATTTTATTTCACTCAACCACCTGCCCTTCTCACCCTACGCCCACCATCGCAGGCCGCGGCCACAAACCGCACTATAATTTTGTCATGTGACAGAAAGTTTACGAATTCATTAACCATTAACATTTTTTCACGACGGTATCACATGTAATTTACCATTTCTCTCTCTATCTGCATTATCTGTCTCTCTGCTAATATCATTTTTTCACTTCATAAACAACTTCTCTCATTATATATAAAGGCTTCAAAATCACACAAATAATTACTCTTTATATTAAACATATTTTAAACTTCATATTTCACATTTAAATTAAAAATAGTTTTAGAAATACAACACATTATGACAGCCAAAAATGAGTTTAGTTTCAAACTATGAGGAAAATCAATCATTGTTTGTGAGTAAACCATATTTTACGGTACATGACAAAACAAACAGTTACAGACTTACCTTTACCAATGCTTTGTACGATGTACAACAGTGACAGTCACAAAATAGATATTCGTTTGACGGAAGTCTCAATTATGCTGCTATCACTGCAACCAAAATTCAATGGCACAGATATCCAGTCAATACAGACTCATATATGTCCCTTCAGCCAATCATATTTCCTCCCGCAAAATTTTGTATTCAAATTTACATTTCAGTTGGTTGTCCCTCACAATATTTTCAATGTCACATAAAAGTCACCCATCACCCACTGCCATCTCTGGCTATTTCCATGGTAACACCTCATTCTGCACCTGGCTGAAGGCACAGGTCAAAAGTTCATATCTCAACGTTCTACAGCAAACTAACAACACTGTTTTCCCTCCAGAAACACCTGCCTATCCACAGCTCTGTTACATGTCATTTTTTTCACACCCAATACTACTTTTTCTTTTACATAACATTAACATGCAACGTAGTCTTCAATCTTCACGTATTAGAATCAACCAATCATTTTTCCTTTTTCAACCACACCAAGCTTCATCCATTTTTTTATCCAGACTTTCAGCTTCTAACTGCCATTCCACTTCCAGAACCCATCGGAGTTCGAGTGCATCTGCCTTGAAAATGAAGGTTTGGCTTTTAGGACACAGCTATATTCACTGGAGTGGAAAATATGCAGCAAGCAGACGAATTTCCAACCTTGATTTACCAAATGTGCAGATAACGTGGATTGGGCAAAGAGGATTAAGATGTCACCAATTAATACCATTGGTGAAAACTTTTATGTATCTCCCAGAACCAGACCTTATAATTGTGCACTGTGGTGGGAACGATCTAGGCACATTGACTGGGGTAGGTCTGGAAATGCTTCTAAAAGACACCTTTCGACAATTGATGACACTTTTTCCTCGAACTGCCTTGGTATATTCCAATATATGCCAAAGACAGAAATGGAATTGGTCCAATCAACATTGTGCACAAATTGAGAAAGCAAGGAGACATGTTAATAAATCTGTTTCTGCTTTCCTCAGAGATTATAGCATGGGTTCTATTTACCACAACAACTTGCGTTACCACATGCAAGACATCTATAGGACAGATGGTGTTCATTTCACGGATGAGGGAAACAGAATCTTCCTCTGCAACATCAGACTCTGCATCGGTACTTACTTATAAATGCAGAAAAAACTCAATTAACACAAGGGCTCTTTTCAGAGCCACCTTATATCAAAGCACTCAAACTTCTGATTTATCTCCATTTTCACACTCTTGTAAATAGGTGTGCGCGCCCGAGTGCGCGCACCCCGCAACTTTTTAAAAAAAAAAGAAATATATATATTTCCGCGTTTAAGGGCCTTACTGCACACCCTGAGAGAACCTACGCAGCAAAACAATCTCTACCTTCTCCCCTTTCCATGTTCCAACGCTTTGAAATGACAATATATTTACTCGCAGTGACAAAATGGCGGTCAACACTTCCTGATTTCCTTCGAATCGAACGTTAACAGACGTCACGCAGCAAAAAAAAAATCCGTTCACGCGCAGCCGCTTGAGTGCGCGCACCCGTGCGCGCTTATAGATATATAATTGACTTTAACTTTAATTTTCTCAGCAACTACTGAACAGATTTACACCATTCCAAAAAAAGCGTAATCTGCGAGCTGGACTCTACAGTTTTGCCAAATTTCTTATAAATCCATTCACCCGTTCGACCTGTAGCCGTGTCTAAACGTCCTATGGAAAATAACATGGAGAAAACACGTTTTGGGACCCCCCTTTTATCTCAGCCCCCACTTCACCATTCCCCCCCAAACTTTCAGGGAAGGAGCGCAGCGGACCGAGCCATCTTCTTTGAGAAATTCGCAAAGATTCATCCACCAGGGCCAAAGTTAATCCAAATAGAATGTTGAGGATTTCCTATGGAAACTAGGTCCTAACTATAACTACCTACTGGCGACCGCCAGTAGGTAATATATATATATATATATATATATATATATATATATATATATATATATATATATATATATATATATATATATATATATATATATATATATATATATATATATATATATATATATATATATATATATGAAACAATCCCTGCTGCCTCTCGCCCGGAGCCCAGTGCTGGAGACCGCTGCGCAGGAAGAAGAGAGGAGACCTCAGGTGCAGTGAGCAATGTTTCTTTATTGTACCCTCGAGGAAGCGGCACACAGCATGACGTTTCGGCCTACACAGAGGCCTTGATCACATGACGCACGCTGGCACTGCTGCGGGTTTTTCCTCCAGCAAAGTGTTTCTGTAGCTTGATTTTGCGGACAAATTTGTAAAGATCAATTCTTGTGTCCGCATAATTCAGATCGCATGGAGGACAAAATGTGAGACCTTTAGATAGGATATTGAGCTCAGAATCGGACAGGACCATGTCCGTCAAGTTGATGATGGAGGGGGCAACGTCCTTAGCTCCAGATAATAGGTTCACTTCCTGTTCCATCTCTTTGCACTCTTTTTCTTCCTCTTCTGCTGATTTGGCTCTTGCTCTGGATCTGGCCTTGCGACGTTGGTAGCGTTTTGCGTTGATTTTTTTGTTCCTGAGCGCGACTGCGTTCTCGGGCGTAGGGTCCCTCGCCAGTCTTTCCTCAGACAGTCCAATTCCTCTGCTGGTGTGAGCTTTGTAAACCCCAATTGCCTTCCTGATTGTGCAGAATTGGAGTCTGAGTCGCTATTCATACTTGAACTCAAGTTGGACTCCGAGGAGTCATCCTGCTGTGCTGTTCCCTGTGATTGGTTAGGGCGATCCGCGGTGCCTGCAAGTTTTTGGCCTCGTGAGGCTTTGATGGCGTCATACTTTTTCGCAAAGGTGAAAATGCGACCTTCCGCATAATCTGCCTTATCGCGTTGGAATTTCCAGGCTTTCCTTTTGCTGATGGATTCTTCTTCCTTCTGTATCCTCGCCATCATATCGCCTCTAAGTTTGATACACTCATTTGGACAGTCCACACTGGCTGCTTCGATGACCAGATTAAGCTCCTCAATCTTTGCCTGTGTTTTCAACCGGTCACTCTCCGCATAGCGGACCAGTATTTGGACTAGTTTGCGTGACGATTCTAAATTGCAGTCGGCCCATTCACGGAGCATTTCCGGATCTGGATCCTCATAACTTGGGGCCAACATGACCCGCAAACCACGCGGTATCCTATTTACTTCCAAATAGCGACTCAGTGAACGGTGCTCCCACCATTTGGAGAGTTCCCTTTTCATCAACTTTTCCAGTTTTTTAAAATGATCACGAACGCTCACAACTTCATCTGCCGGTGCATTAGAGGCGGATGGTTCAGCTGACCCCCCAGCCGGGGAGTCATCAAACGCATTTAGCGCTGCCTGTTCCCTCGCTTTTAGTGCGTCTGCCGACATGCCGCTTCCTCTCAGTCAATATTGCGCGTGATGCGCTCTCACAGCTGTTTGGGCGAACGCTGCAAATGCAAGCCGCCGTACAGTCGCGCACACTCTCCCTTTACCGGTGTTTTCTTCTCCGTGCTGCTTCGCTGGTCCCAGCCGAAGAATCTCAACCAAAGCAGAACGCTTGGCAGGCTCCACGTCGGGTTAACAAGCAGCACAGCGTTGGCAGTAACCGGGGGCTGGAACAATTACTCCCTAACGGGAGAGACAAACGACTTCCGGGTCAGCAGAGGTCTCGGCTTCCTGTTGTTCCGCCACAAGCAAGGGGAGGGGTCATCCAAATACCGGCGAAGCACACTGCCGGTCTGGCAATATGAAACAATCCCTGCTGCCTCTCGCCCGCAGCCCAGTGCTGGAGACCGCTGCGCAGGAAGAAGAGAGGAGACCTCAGGTGCAGTGAGCAATGTTTCTTTATTGTACCCTCGAGGAAGCGGCACACAGCATGACGTTTCGGCCTACACAGAGGCCTTGATCACATGACGCACGCTGGGAAAAAGGCAATTTTTAAAGTGCTAGTGCTAAGTGGGAATACAATCCGATTGGTAGGTTTTTGGTCACGTGTTGCACTTATCATAGACACGGACAACAGACTGTAAGTTACAGACATCACGGGATAGTCCCTGAATTAGCGCCATGTTATGACTGTCCATACTATAACATTAAAGTGCAAATGCAATTACATCAATGTGTAAACAAACAAAAGATCACTGGATAAATCCAAATGTCAAAACCGATATTGTTGTGCAAAGTGCAATGTGCGTCATGAGGATCAATCTCAATATATACACTATATACAATATACATCATGTACAAAAGTCATGTATAACACCCAATTTATGAGCTAATATATACAAAATATATAAATAAATTCATAAAATGTATCATAAATATATAAATATATATGTTAAAACCATGACTGTACAGTATATTGCAAATAAATATACAGATAAACACAACATCATTGATACGGGATGAGATCTATAGTAAACAAGAATAATAAATGTTTTGGCCCTAATACCAAGATCGCAGCATCCCATTGTTAATACACAAATTATGTTTACATATATGTAAATACTGAGCTGGAAAGTTCACGGGCAGAGGAGATGTTGACCCCCCCCCCCCCCAAAAGGAGGAGGGGAAACCATCGCAGCCTCCGCCCTGTGACCATCCCCTGTGCTCAAGAATTGCCTGGATGGACCATACCTGAAACCAGATGTATTTATGTGACTAGTGAGAGATAAGAAGACTAACATGTGCACTTATTTTTATGTGATAATTTTCAAGTTTTTTTGTGACTCTGTGACATTGTTTTCTTCAACTCTTTCTCTGTAGAGCTCGCTGGATAGTTCATTTGAAAGTGAAGAAAGCTCTTAATACATCCATGTGCAACCTAAGCCTAGGCTACACTCCACTTAAGAACCATCCAAACCTCTAAACTGTATACTGTTAAGAACAGAAATCTCAATGACAAGACAGACAGATACACCTGAATTATCCATTCGGAAGCATCAGACTGCTCAACAGGGGAAGCAAAAGACAGTGCACGACAGTATAATATTGTCATAAACACGTGTAAAAATCTTCAGTGGAATTCAATCCCCCCGGAGCTCGGCAGTCCATTTCCACTATGTACCTGGTTTCTAACTTTCTCAGGGCCCCATCCCTATCTCCTCCTCTCCTAAGAGGGCCAACACAGTCAATAGCATAATAGCGCAACAGGGAACTGTCATTGTTATGGTGTTCCTTAAAGTGACGGGCCACCGGATATGCTGGATCACTGGTATTGATGGCCCTAATGTGCTGGAGTATCCTCTTGTGCACCTGCAATTTGGTACTGCCAACATAACGCAGGGCACACGGACACTCCAGCACATACACCACATATTCACTCTTACACGTGAGTTGTTGTTTTATTTTACGTGCCACAGAGGTGAATGGGGTAGCATATTCGGTTTTATTCAATCCATGCTGACAAGCCTTGCAGGATGAACACCTCCTAAAGCCCTTACTTTTCCCTAACCAAATTTTACCGGTCAGGACTTCTGGGCTAGATTTAACTAGGGCATTCTGCATGGAATATGCTCGCCTGTATGTGATGGATGGGGTATTGGGTATTCTATCCCCTATCACTGGGTCACATTTCACTAGATTCCAATGCTTGGAAACTATTTTCCCCAGCGCTGCATGTTGCCTATTGAAGGCCCAAATCAATCTGACTGGTTGATCATTAGTGGTGATGGACTTTTTGTGGACCTTAGGCTCGAGGGCATGATTACGTGGAATGGCATTAGCTTTGATTATGGCTTTATCCACTATTGCAGCCTGATACCCCCAAGCCAGGAATCTGGACCTACTGGCCTGCTGAGCCTGGTTACACTGGGCTTCTGTACTGCTCAAACGACGTATACACAACATTTCTCCATACGGAATGCTGCGTATAAGGTGAGCAGGGTGATGGCTGCTGGCGTGGAGAATCGTGTTTCCAGCCGTCTCCTTACGATACAACCTTGTTTCTAGATGTGTTGCTCCTGGTGTGACTGTCATGTCAAGGAAATGCACCTGATCCCTGCTGATGGTAGAGGTAAAGTGCAGATTGTAATCATTCTTATTGATGCGGTCAACAAAGTGCTCAGCCTCCTGGCGAGTGCCCTTCCAGACTAGGAACACATCGTCTATATAACGATACCACCTAACAATAGATTGTCTGGAAATGTCTGCGTGCGTGCCATGGAGGACCTGCCTCTCCCAGTAGCCCATGTGTAGACAGGCATAACTGGGAGAGAAACAGGCCCCCATGGCCACACCCCTGACCTGCTGGTAATATCTATTGTTAAACATAAAAAAATTGTGGTGTAAACAAAATGAGATCATTGAAAGTAACATGCGGTTATGATCAGCCATGATTATAGGTCGCAATCCTAGGTAGAATTCTATGGCTCTCAGTCCGTCTTGGTGATTAATACTGGTATATAAAGACGTGACATCTAATGTAATGAGCCACAGATCCATACCCCACTCTATATCCTGTATCTTTCTTACAAAATCATTGGAATCTTGCACATATGATGGTAACTCCTGAACAAATTCCTGCAAGAAAGAGTCCACATACACTGTTGTTTTCTCTAATAAACCCCCGCACGCTGCAATTATCGGTCTTCCCGGGGGTTTACTGGGATTCTTGTGGATCTTGGGAATGAGGTATAGGACTGGCATGACTGGATGGTTATTCTTTAGATATTTCAGCTCATCCATGCTCAGTAGGCCAAAGGACCTCCACCCCATGAGCAAAGAGTGGAAGTCTTCCTGAGCTTTTTTGACCAATGAAATGTCACTATGTCTATAGCAGTTCAGATCATTCAGTTGGGAGAGGGCTTCTTCTAGATATAGTTTTCGTGGCCACAAAACTATGTTCCCTCCCTTGTCAGCCTGTCTGACGATGACATTTTCATTGGCCTGAATTTTTTGGATGAGACGCATGTATTGATCATTTTGTGTAAATTTTTTCCGTTTAGAATTGAGCACCTTGGAATGTAATGACTTGATGTCTTTGACAACTACATCGTGAAAAATGTCCAAATTATCATAAATCATCACAGGTGTGAACGTTGAGCGCGGTTTAAAAGACGTTAGTCCCCCAACCCTGCTGGGCTCACCTCCAGATGTAGTTTGTGATGATGACTGCTCCGATCTGAGAGACTCTAGGGCTTCCAAGCCAGGCAAGTCACGGGCTTGTAATCCCTCGTCTCCAGCTTCAACCCGCGTGGCACTGCTGCGGGTTTTTCCTCCAGCAAAGTGTTTCTGTAGCTTGATTTTGCGGACAAATTTGTAAAGATCAATTCTTGTGTCCGCATAATTCAGATCGCATGGAGGACAAAATGTGAGACCTTTAGATAGGATATTGAGCTCAGAATCGGACAGGACCATGTCCGTCAAGTTGATGATGGAGGGGGCAACGTCCTTAGCTCCAGATAATAGGTTCACTTCCTGTTCCATCTCTTTGCACTCTTTTTCTTCCTCTTCTGCTGATTTGGCTCTTGCTCTGGATCTGGCCTTGCGACGTTGGTAGCGTTTTGCGTTGATTTTTTTGTTCCTGAGCGCGACTGCGTTCTCGGGCGTAGGGTCCCTCGCCAGTCTTTCCTCAGACAGTCCAATTCCTCTGCTGGTGTGAGCTTTGTAAACCCCAATTGCCTTCCTGATTGTGCAGAATTGGAGTCTGAGTCGCTATTCATACTTGAACTCAAGTTGGACTCCGAGGAGTCATCCTGCTGTGCTGTTCCCTGTGATTGGTTAGGGCGATCCGCGGTGCCTGCAAGTTTTTGGCCTCGTGAGGCTTTGATGGCGTCATACTTTTTCGCAAAGGTGAAAATGCGACCTTCCGCATAATCTGCCTTATCGCGTTGGAATTTCCAGGCTTTCCTTTTGCTGATGGATTCTTCTTCCTTCTGTATCCTCGCCATCATATCGCCTCTAAGTTTGATACACTCATTTGGACAGTCCACACTGGCTGCTTCGATGACCAGATTAAGCTCCTCAATCTTTGCCTGTGTTTTCAACCGGTCACTCTCCGCATAGCGGACCAGTATTTGGACTAGTTTGCGTGACGATTCTAAATTGCAGTCGGCCCATTCACGGAGCATTTCCGGATCTGGATCCTCATAACTTGGGGCCAACATGACCCGCAAACCACGCGGTATCCTATTTACTTCCAAATAGCGACTCAGTGAACGGTGCTCCCACCATTTGGAGAGTTCCCTTTTCATCAACTTTTCCAGTTTTTTAAAATGATCACGAACGCTCACAACTTCATCTGCCGGTGCATTAGAGGCGGATGGTTCAGCTGACCCCCCAGCCGGGGAGTCATCAAACGCATTTAGCGCTGCCTGTTCCCTCGCTTTTAGTGCGTCTGCCGACATGCCGCTTCCTCTCAGTCAATATTGCGCGTGATGCGCTCTCACAGCTGTTTGGGCGAACGCTGCAAATGCAAGCCGCCGTACAGTCGCGCACACTCTCCCTTTACCGGTGTTTTCTTCTCCGTGCTGCTTCGCTGGTCCCAGCCGAAGAATCTCAACCAAAGCAGAACGCTTGGCAGGCTCCACGTCGGGTTAACAAGCAGCACAGCGTTGGCAGTAACCGGGGGCTGGAACAATTACTCCCTAACGGGAGAGACAAACGACTTCCGGGTCAGCAGAGGTCTCGGCTTCCTGTTGTTCCGCCACAAGCAAGGGGAGGGGTCATCCAAATACCGGCGAAGCACACTGCCGGTCTGGCAATATGAAACAATCCCTGCTGCCTCTCGCCCGCAGCCCAGTGCTGGAGACCGCTGCGCAGGAAGAAGAGAGGAGACCTCAGGTGCAGTGAGCAATGTTTCTTTATTGTACCCTCGAGGAAGCGGCACACAGCATGACGTTTCGGCCTACACAGAGGCCTTGATCACATGACGCACGCTGGGAAAAAGGCAATTTTTAAAGTGCTAGTGCTAAGTGGGAATACAATCCGATTGGTAGGTTTTTGGTCACGTGTTGCACTTATCATAGACACGGACAACAGACTGTAAGTTACAGACATCACGGGATAGTCCCTGAATTAGCGCCATGTTATGACTGTCCATACTATAACATTAAAGTGCAAATGCAATTACATCAATGTGTAAACAAACAAAAGATCACTGGATAAATCCAAATGTCAAAACCGATATTGTTGTGCAAAGTGCAATGTGCGTCATGAGGATCAATCTCAATATATACACTATATACAATATACATCATGTACAAAAGTCATGTATAACACCCAATTTATGAGCTAATATATACAAAATATATAAATAAATTCATAAAATGTATCATAAATATATAAATATATATGTTAAAACCATGACTGTACAGTATATTGCAAATAAATATACAGATAAACACAACATCATTGATACGGGATGAGATCTATAGTAAACAAGAATAATAAATGTTTTGGCCCTAATACCAAGATCGCAGCATCCCATTGTTAATACACAAATTATGTTTACATATATGTAAATACTGAGCTGGAAAGTTCACGGGCAGAGGAGATGTTGACCCCCCCCCCCCCCCAAAAGGAGGAGGGGAAACCATCGCAGCCTCCGCCCTGTGACCATCCCCTGTGCTCAAGAATTGCCTGGATGGACCATACCTGAAACCAGATGTATTTATGTGACTAGTGAGAGATAAGAAGACTAACATGTGCACTTATTTTTATGTGATAATTTTCAAGTTTTAGTGTGACTCTGTGACATTGTTTTCTTCAACTCTTTCTCTGTAGAGCTCGCTGGATAGTTCATTTGAAAGTGAAGAAAGCTCTTAATACATCCATGTGCAACCTAAGCCTAGGCTACACTCCACTTAAGAACCATCCAAACCTCTAAACTGTATACTGTTAAGAACAGAAATCTCAATGACAAGACAGACAGATACACCTGAATTATCCATTCGGAAGCATCAGACTGCTCAACAGGGGAAGCAAAAGACAGTGCACGACAGTATAATATTGTCATAAACACGTGTAAAAATCTTCAGTGGAATTCAATCCCCCCGGAGCTCGGCAGTCCATTTCCACTATGTACCTGGTTTCTAACTTTCTCAGGGCCCCATCCCTATCTCCTCCTCTCCTAAGAGGGCCAACACAGTCAATAGCATAATAGCGCAACAGGGAACTGTCATTGTTATGGTGTTCCTTAAAGTGACGGGCCACCGGATATGCTGGATCACTGGTATTGATGGCCCTAATGTGCTGGAGTATCCTCTTGTGCACCTGCAATTTGGTACTGCCAACATAACGCAGGGCACACGGACACTCCAGCACATACACCACATATTCACTCTTACACGTGAGTTGTTGTTTTATTTTACGTGCCACAGAGGTGAATGGGGTAGCATATTCGGTTTTATTCAATCCATGCTGACAAGCCTTGCAGGATGAACACCTCCTAAAGCCCTTACTTTTCCCTAACCAAATTTTACCGGTCAGGACTTCTGGGCTAGATTTAACTAGGGCATTCTGCATGGAATATGCTCGCCTGTATGTGATGGATGGGGTATTGGGTATTCTATCCCCTATCACTGGGTCACATTTCACTAGATTCCAATGCTTGGAAACTATTTTCCCCAGCGCTGCATGTTGCCTATTGAAGGCCCAAATCAATCTGACTGGTTGATCATTAGTGGTGATGGACTTTTTGTGGACCTTAGGCTCGAGGGCATGATTACGTGGAATGGCATTAGCTTTGATTATGGCTTTATCCACTATTGCAGCCTGATACCCCCTAGCCAGGAATCTGGACCTACTGGCCTGCTGAGCCTGGTTACACTGGGCTTCTGTACTGCTCAAACGACGTATACACAACATTTCTCCATACGGAATGCTGCGTATAAGGTGAGCAGGGTGATGGCTGCTGGCGTGGAGAATCGTGTTTCCAGCCGTCTCCTTACGATACAACCTTGTTTCTAGATGTGTTGCTCCTGGTGTGACTGTCATGTCAAGGAAATGCACCTGATCCCTGCTGATGGTAGAGGTAAAGTGCAGATTGTAATCATTCTTATTGATGCGGTCAACAAAGTGCTCAGCCTCCTGGCGAGTGCCCTTCCAGACTAGGAACACATCGTCTATATAACGATACCACCTAACAATAGATTGTCTGGAAATGTCTGCGTGCGTGCCATGGAGGACCTGCCTCTCCCAGTAGCCCATGTGTAGACAGGCATAACTGGGAGAGAAACAGGCCCCCATGGCCACACCCCTGACCTGCTGGTAATATCTATTGTTAAACATAAAAAAATTGTGGTGTAAACAAAATGAGATCATTGAAAGTAACATGCGGTTATGATCAGCCATGATTATAGGTCGCAATCCTAGGTAGAATTCTATGGCTCTCAGTCCGTCTTGGTGATTAATACTGGTATATAAAGACGTGACATCTAATGTAATGAGCCACAGATCCATACCCCACTCTATATCCTGTATCTTTCTTACAAAATCATTGGAATCTTGCACATATGATGGTAACTCCTGAACAAATTCCTGCAAGAAAGAGTCCACATACACTGTTGTTTTCTCTAATAAACCCCCGCACGCTGCAATTATCGGTCTTCCCGGGGGTTTACTGGGATTCTTGTGGATCTTGGGAATGAGGTATAGGACTGGCATGACTGGATGGTTATTCTTTAGATATTTCAGCTCATCCATGCTCAGTAGGCCAAAGGACCTCCACCCCATGAGCAAAGAGTGGAAGTCTTCCTGAGCTTTTTTGACCAATGAAATGTCACTATGTCTATAGCAGTTCAGATCATTCAGTTGGGAGAGGGCTTCTTCTAGATATAGTTTTCGTGGCCACAAAACTATGTTCCCTCCCTTGTCAGCCTGTCTGACGATGACATTTTCATTGGCCTGAATTTTTTGGATGAGACGCATGTATTGATCATTTTGTGTAAATTTTTTCCGTTTAGAATTGAGCACCTTGGAATGTAATGACTTGATGTCTTTGACAACTACATCGTGAAAAATGTCCAAATTATCATAAATCATCACAGGTGTGAACGTTGAGCGCGGTTTAAAAGACGTTAGTCCCCCAACCCTGCTGGGCTCACCTCCAGATGTAGTTTGTGATGATGACTGCTCCGATCTGAGAGACTCTAGGGCTTCCAAGCCAGGCAAGTCACGGGCTTGTAATCCCTCGTCTCCAGCTTCAACCCGCGTGGCACTGCTGCGGGTTTTTCCTCCAGCAAAGTGTTTCTGTAGCTTGATTTTGCGGACAAATTTGTAAAGATCAATTCTTGTGTCCGCATAATTCAGATCGCATGGAGGACAAAATGTGAGACCTTTAGATAGGATATTGAGCTCAGAATCGGACAGGACCATGTCCGTCAAGTTGATGATGGAGGGGGCAACGTCCTTAGCTCCAGATAATAGGTTCACTTCCTGTTCCATCTCTTTGCACTCTTTTTCTTCCTCTTCTGCTGATTTGGCTCTTGCTCTGGATCTGGCCTTGCGACGTTGGTAGCGTTTTGCGTTGATTTTTTTGTTCCTGAGCGCGACTGCGATCTCGGGCGTAGGGTCCCTCGCCAGTCTTTCCTCACACAGTCCAATTCCTCTGCTGGTGTGAGCTTTGTAAACCCCAATTGCCTTCCTGATTGTGCAGAATTGGAGTCTGAGTCGCTATTCATACTTGAACTCAAGTTGGACTCCGAGGAGTCATCCTGCTGTGCTGTTCCCTGTGATTGGTTAGGGCGATCCGCGGTGCCTGCAAGTTTTTGGCCTCGTGAGGCTTTGATGGCGTCATACTTTTTCGCAAAGGTGAAAATGCGACCTTCCGCATAATCTGCCTTATCGCGTTGGAATTTCCAGGCTTTCCTTTTGCTGATGGATTCTTCTTCCTTCTGTATCCTCGCCATCATATCGCCTCTAAGTTTGATACACTCATTTGGACAGTCCACACTGGCTGCTTCGATGACCAGATTAAGCTCCTCAATCTTTGCCTGTGTTTTCAACCGGTCACTCTCCGCATAGCGGACCAGTATTTGGACTAGTTTGCGTGACGATTCTAAATTGCAGTCGGCCCATTCACGGAGCATTTCCGGATCTGGATCCTCATAACTTGGGGCCAACATGACCCGCAAACCACGCGGTATCCTATTTACTTCCAAATAGCGACTCAGTGAACGGTGCTCCCACCATTTGGAGAGTTCCCTTTTCATCAACTTTTCCAGTTTTTTAAAATGATCACGAACGCTCACAACTTCATCTGCCGGTGCATTAGAGGCAGATGGTTCAGCTGACCCCCCAGCCGGGGAGTCATCAAACGCATTTAGCGCTGCCTGTTCCCTCGCTTTTAGTGCGTCTGCCGACATGCCGCTTCCTCTCAGTCAATATTGCGCGTGATGCGCTCTCACAGCTGTTTGGGCGAACGCTGCAAATGCAAGCCGCCGTACAGTCGCGCACACTCTCCCTTTACCGGTGTTTTCTTCTCCGTGCTGCTTCGCTGGTCCCAGCCGAAGAATCTCAACCAAAGCAGAACGCTTGGCAGGCTCCACGTCGGGTTAACAAGCAGCACAGCGTTGGCAGTAACCGGGGGCTGGAACAATTACTCCCTAACGGGAGAGACAAACGACTTCCGGGTCAGCAGAGGTCTCGGCTTCCTGTTGTTCCGCCACAAGCAAGGGGAGGGGTCATCCAAATACCGGCGAAGCACACTGCCGGTCTGGCAATATGAAACAATCCCTGCTGCCTCTCGCCCGGAGCCCAGTGCTGGAGACCGCTGCGCAGGAAGAAGAGAGGAGACCTCAGGTGCAGTGAGCAATGTTTCTTTATTGTACCCTCGAGGAAGCGGCACACAGCATGACGTTTCGGCCTACACAGAGGCCTTGATCACATGACGCACGCTGGGAAAAAGGCAATTTTTAAAGTGCTAGTGCTAAGTGGGAATACAATCCGATTGGTAGGTTTTTGGTCACGTGTTGCACTTATCATAGACACGGACAACAGACTGTAAGTTACAGACATCACGGGATAGTCCCTGAATTAGCGCCATGTTATGACTGTCCATACTATAACATTAAAGTGCAAATGCAATTACATCAATGTGTAAACAAACAAAAGATCACTGGATAAATCCAAATGTCAAAACCGATATTGTTGTGCAAAGTGCAATGTGCGTCATGAGGATCAATCTCAATATATACACTATATACAATATACATCATGTACAAAAGTCATGTATAACACCCAATTTATGAGCTAATATATACAAAATATATAAATAAATTCATAAAATGTATCATAAATATATAAATATATATGTTAAAACCATGACTGTACAGTATATTGCAAATAAATATACAGATAAACACAACATCATTGATACGGGATGAGATCTATAGTAAACAAGAATAATAAATGTTTTGGCCCTAATACCAAGATCGCAGCATCCCATTGTTAATACACAAATTATGTTTACATGTATATATATGTGCATTTATTTATTTACATATTTTTTTATTCATTTGTTATAGTATTACATTATTTGAGAAATTCTCAAATTATAATGCAAGTTAGAATTATTAGTTCATTAATGGTTTTTTAATTAGATATATGTAAATAAATATTAATATGCATATTTATTTTTTTAAGTTTATTTGTTATATGTGTTGAAATATATATTACATCTATTTTATCTATATTAAATTAATGTTACTATTTAATATTTAAATGTATATATATTTGAAAGCTATATTTAATACAACAATATTTATGACAACAATATTTCCCCCAAATATTTTTGTAGTTATCATTATAAGTATAGAATGACAATATTTTTGACATCGAGACTTTGATCATGATATTTTGGTATATCACTATTTTTGTAGCAGATATTTTGTCAGTGAACCGTCTTCACCGCCCATGAGGTGATGGGAGTTAATATTACGTTTATCAGTTACAATTAACAGGGTAACCCATTTGTCTACACAATAAGGACAAGGAATCAGTAACTATAGTTAAGAAGATTTATTACAAGTTAGCTGTCAAGTTAAGATACACAAATCTCAGCACCATGCTGTAAAAGTACAGAATAACCACTGGGAAACACAACCTCCTAAAGAAGTTTAGGTGTACCAGTAAAAAGGTAAACAAGTAGTTCAGTCACAGCAATACAAAGGAGTCCAAGGTAAAGTCCAAACTACGAGGATGGTTCACTAAGTCTAAATAAATCTCAAAACTCAGGGAAATGCAAAAAAATGGGAAAAAGCTGGAATGAGTGGGAAGGTGTCAGCATCTCAGAAGCTCAGTCAAGAGTCTTCTGGGGTCAAGGGAATACGTATAAGGCTATGAGACACTCAGCAAAGGATCAGAGGAAAGCATAGAGGTCTAATCCTCTCAACGCCCAAAGGAAAGAGTTCTGAACTCAGATAGTCTGAACACTAGTTATTTACACAAGAATCTTCTGAGCAACATCTATCTGTTCACATCATTAGGGGTGTCATTGTCCTTTTCCATTCTCATGTTGGTTGTAAGCAGCAACATTTACAAAATGTCCTACAGTGACCATGGTAAAAACATCGCCCTTGGTCACCTAAGCCACAATGCAACAGTGCTGAATAGGACCCTTCAGTTAAAACTCTGGCTCTCCGTGTTCCTTCTCAAGGTCTTCTTCTCAGGCTCTTTTTCTATCCCTGGTACACTGTTGTATCTTTTCTTAACTAACAAACCATGTGAGCGCACCTGCAAGAAAAGATATGCAAGCATAAAATGGAAAATAGTATTTTATGCAGAATGAAGCACAGACCTAGTCAAGGCAACTTTAAAGTATTATATCAATGGTGCACATTTAATGTACATTTGCACATTAAAACACAAATGAATATAAAATATCAGCATATTACATTCATATTACATGGGGAACAGTAAATCTTGAACACATGAGTGTAAATGTGACTAAGAACTACATTTGAATGCAAATATGAAATATTAGGGCACATATTACATAAATCATTTCCGTATCTCAAATGAAAACATTTTAAACAGATTGAGGATGGTTTATTCATAAAGTCTTCAAAAAATAAATATTTAATACGGTTAATTCTACAGTGAAGGCACTTCAATAATGATGTAAAGGGCAACACTTTACATTAATGTTGTTAGGCCACACAGGAAACGTGCTAAATACATGTTTATGTCATGCATCTGTGACCTATAAGGGTGGAGCCAAAATTACACTGCTTAATACATTTACCTTAATCATATAAACACATTATGACAGATATGTGCTATTATAGAAACGTAAAGCCATAAGCATACACTTATCACCTTATATGTTATTAATATATTGACCTACCTATTTATGAATGGCTGTTTAAAGGCCTTTTATCAGCAAGTCACAATTTCCAAATATACATGAGGCAATGTTAGGCTAAGGTGAGAAAAGGTTATATACTTTACAGCCTTATTTACTAATATACAAACATGGCCATACAGGGTTGATTCTATACTTAGGAAGCCAATTACTCTTAACTACTTATCAGTATTATTCACGGATATATTGTTATGCAAGATGTAGAGCCATGTAGAAAGTGTACTAATGCAAGGAAAGAAGAGGAGTGAGTAGTTAAAGGCAGCTTTAATTGGAATGCAGTAGATGTCTAACACCACTGGGCCAGGGTGGCGTTTCTCGAGCTGTACTAATGTTAGCTATGTCCCTAAGCAGTGATATGTTTGCAAGTTGTAAAAATGCTAAAGCCCCGATTACGACTTTGGCACAGTTGTGCCGGCTCTCTGCCGGCGTGGCTATGCCAAAGCCACATGAAGACTGCCCACCCATTCATGACTTAAGTAATTGGAGGATATTTCCTTTGCCATTCCCACAGTGGTGCCTATAAAAAAGGCACTGCAATGGGAACTTCAAAGGAAGTTTCAGCACGGCATGGACCCTGAAGTCCATGCTGTGCTGGAAATTCTGTGCATGCACATGGGGCACATGTTATGCTCCTCTGTGTGCAGCCACAAGGCACGAGGAACAAGGGGGTCATGGAGGGCTCCCTTTCTTTCCTCTCCGCCACTGTTTTCATGGAGGAAAGACCTCCATGAAATCAGTGGCATAGATGAAAGTCATGATATGTTTGGTGGGACTGCAGCGGTCCCGCCAAGCATATAGATGCCTCTTGTCCACCGTGAAACCACCAGGGAATGGCAGTTCCCTGGTGGATTGGGCAGTCCAGGCCGGACTGACCACTAGGGTCATATTGTTGGTGTTGCAAGACCGCCACTGCTGCACAACCACTAGTCTGGAAGTCCTCGGACCTCCAGACTCATAATCGGTTCCTTAGTAGCCACTTGCTGCACTTTATGCCAATATGAACTATGCTACTTCAAATAACAATTTGGGGATGTATGACAGTACAACGCGTGGTATTATTATTATTATTATTATTATTATTATCATTGTGTCTTTTGTAAAGCGCGCAGCTACCCCAACGGGGTGTTCCGGAGCTGATTGATTAACAGCTAGTCCCTTCAGGCAGAGAGTCATAGGCAAAAGAGGTAAGTTTTCAAAGCCTGACGGAATTCAGGTTCAGATTTGATCGAGCGCAAACCCAGAGGCAGCTTATTCCATCGTTGGGCGGCTCCTAGCTCGAATGTTTTGCCTCCAGAACGGGACTTTTTAAATCTAGGGATAGCCAATAGAAGTTTAGAGTTAGAGCGAAGAGCCCTTGAGTTGCAGTAAGGGCGAAGGATGGTTCTAAGATGGGCAGACCCATTGCCTTGAGTGGAGCGAAAGGCTAGTGTCATGGCTTTAAACTCAATTCGTTTACTCATGGGCAGCCAATGCAATTCGCGGAGGTAAGGAGAAATGTGCTGCCTGCGCGATAGACGTCCAATCAGGCGAGCCGCTGCATTTTGGACCGTTTGAAGTTTATGGCAGAGGCCGGAGGATAGACCAAATAGAGTCCATTCGCATAATCCAGATGCAAGATAATTAGTGCATGAACAATCGTCTTTCTGTTAGCGCTAGGCAAGTAATTTATGAGTTTTTTTAGCGTTTTTATCTTAGCAAAACATGCCACTGAGACTGATTGGACCTGACACCCTAGTGACAGCTGTTGATCCCAACGGACTCCCAGATTCCTAACCGAGTCCTTCGGGATCGGGGCTTGGCTGAGGTCTTCCGGCCACCAGATATTAGAGTCTAGTGGGGATGGCTGATTAAAGAAGAGCACTTCAGTTTTTGCTGCGTTCAGTCTCAAAAAGTTAAGATCCATCCATTTAGCGATGTCTCTGATGCAAGATTTAAGGGGGTCAAAAATGGAAGGAGTTGGCTTCTCAAAAGTAAAAAGTAACTGGATGTCGTCGGCATACGACGTTGTTTTGATGCCAGACTTGGAGATCATATCAGCTAGCGGGGAGAAATAGACATTAAAAAGGAGAGGACTTAATGAAGAGCCCTGGGGGACGCCCCATTTCAGCGGCCTAGGTGTTGAGGTGAATTACCACGCGTACTGTTACAACGCAGGTTTTACAACGCAAGTCGTTACAACGACTTGCGTTGGGGGGCGCTGGATAGTGAATAGTTTAATTTACTATTCCAACTCCAGTCCCCGAGGATAGTAGGGAAGGTGTTGGATAGTAAATTAAACTATTCCCTATCCTAGAGCGCCCTCCAGCGAAAGTCGTTGTAACGACTTGCGTTGTAAAACCTGCGTGGTAATGGTACCACGTTGTAAAAGTTTCGTGGTAAAGGATGTTCTCCCAATTGGGGGATCATATCTTCCATATTGACCATGCCATGCCTAAGAAAAAGGGCTTGAGAAAGAGGAGTATGCAAAGTTTTTATTACACATGCTTAGGTTTGCATAGCTTTCAATTATGACCCTACCTTAGTTCACAGAGTTTCACAATTATCCTGTGCCTAGACACTCGCATAGCTATTCTTGTAAATTTGCAATATGTACTCGCAAGTTCCAGTTTTTCCTCGAGTGTGCTAGTTTGTGGTGAAAATGGATGTGCTGTTTTTCTCATGAGTTGATATTAGCACAAGTTTCCTCGTGCCTTTTTTCTTGCAAAAGCATACAAGAGGTGTGAAAGTCCAATCTTAGTGGAAATCCCTCAAGCAGAAACATTTTCAACTAAGGTGAGTATTTTATGGAAAAAACAGTAAAACGCTGTAAATGTGCACAACTCTAAATATGGGACGATGTACATTGCTGGCTACACAGAACAGTCTACCCCCAAAATCAGGTGATACTGTGGAGTAGGCATCATTGATTAGTGTCTGAATTGTAATTGTGAATAAGAAAGTCATAGGTTCCTATTTACAGAGTCGAAGGAACAGAAAAACAACACCTAAGAATTCTATTCAGTTTCCAGGATACTTGACTGACAATCCTCAAAAACAATGCGCCATGATGCAGTAAAGAGATAATTAAAGGATGACCGCATAGGAAGTATTTGCAGATAATCAATATCCAGGAAGTGATTGGATGTGGCAGGCAGATCCTGGGCAGACTTACCTTTCTACTTGCTGAACTTCACATCTTGACTGTGTGGGAAGACACCATTTGCAATTCTAGTGACTAAGGTCAAAGAGTCACACAGTCAGAGATATTGATTTCATGTCATGGTAGCCCTCAGTGGTATTCTAGGAGGAAAACGTGCTCCGAATATATGTGCTCGCAATCCAGTGCTGTGGCTTACTGGGGCATGGGAGTAGTTCACCTCTACAAGACCCTAATGTTCTAATAATCTGGCTGGCAGTGTTACTTTTACCTTAGTTCCCAAAAAGATTAGTCAGAGGCATGCAAAGGATTTTTTACTGCTTGTAATGTTTTTTGTCGATGGTCCTGATTAAGACCTTTTCCGAAATTAGTGAATTTTCTTTCCTTCGAGACAGATTTGTATCACCTATGACTATTCTTTTGCATTAGCGTGACTAAAGTTTTTTTTTATCCCAAGGGTAGGGGAAGTCAGAGTGTGTGATTGGTTTGTCAATTGTTGATGAGTATGTTTGTGAATAGTTTGTGTAACAACCTTTCCTTCTTGGTGAATTTTGTGGTTGAATGCATGCTGTAAGGGAGCAGGCAGAGGGACACCATCAAGGGGATGCATTCATAAGACTTTGCTGGGCATGGCACTTATTTCATCTACATGTTAGTCATCGTGACCATTTTGTCTTGTGTGCCATACTTTATTTGGAGGTTTGTCAATGCTGCTTCTCTTTGTGTATGTGCCATACCTGCTTTTTGTTGAGGTTCTTTGGTGGCTTGCCATGCCTCCGAGGCAGTGGTAGAAGTGGGCGGGGACGGAAGGGCACGGCATGCCCCTACTTAAAAAAAATATTTCAGTCCGTTCCCCTACTTCTTTCTTTCAAAGAAGCATCCCGGGAAGGCAAGAATAGTTGTACTTTATTAAAACAATAACTTTTTCATTCAGCTTGTGTGGTGGCCCTGGGGCGGCTCGCACTTCTCCGTTGAGCTCCAGAGGCTGCAGCAGCCCCTCCCTGAGCTCGCACAGACCGAGGGCAGGTCCATTGTCATTCCGATTGAGGCTGATTATCCCCTTTGGAATGACAATGCGCCCGCCCGCTGCCTGCCTTTTTGCATATCATGTGCCAGACAAAGCTGTTAGGTCTCGCCTGTGTGAGCCATTATAAATGGCAATGGTTTTCAGAAACGCTTCACAGCATCAGTGATTCAATGCAGGGTGGCTAAAGTAAAAAAATAATAATACGAAAGCCTTCAACATGGCCACCTGTGTATATTTATAGGCGCACACACCATACATGTGAGCCCCTACAAAATTACGTGTTGCTTTAAAAACCTTTTTATTACTGATCCAAGTTGTACCAGGTAACTAAAAAAATGAATGTGCAAAGGTGTGTTTTTTTGTAAGTGAACTGGAGGGTGGGGGGCACCGCAGCAAGATAGTAGGGACACAGGAGCAACAGATGGAGAGAGCTGAAGGGGACACAAAAGAAAGAGTGGAAAGGAAGGAGAAAAAGCAATTCAAGGATTGGTGGAAAGCAACACGGAGGGCGCTTGTGGGGAAGTAATGGGGAGAAGCACATGGGCGAGCTCAAGAAAGAGGAGGGCATAACAGAGGAGCTTTCCCCAAACAGAGTACTGTGGGGAACTTGTCCCCTTGTGTAATTTGTCAATTGTCTACATAGAGTGAACTGGGCAGGAGCAGTGACGGGACAGAAGAGGCGACAGGAAAGGAGAGGTGATGGGGCAAGAGAGGTGACCGGACATGGGAAGTAATGGACAGGAGAAGTGACAGGACAGGAGAAGTGACAGGGCAGAAGAAGTAACGAGCAGAAGAAGTGACAAGGCAGGAGAAGTGACGGGGCAGGAGCAGTGACGGGGCAGGAACAGTGACGGGGCAGGAGAAGTGACGGGGCAGGAGAAGTGACGGGGCAGGAGAAGTGACGGGGCAGGAGAAGTAAAGGGGCAGGAGCGGTGACTGGGCAAGAGCAGTGACGGGACAGGAGAGGCGACAGGAAAGGAGAGGTTACAGGGCAGGAGAAGTGACGGGGCAGGAGCGGTGATTAGTCATGAGCAGGAGTGGTAACCGGGCAGGAGCAGTGAACGGAATGGATAGGGGCAGTGAACGGATAGGAGCAGTGAACGGGGCAGGAGAAGTGATGAGACAGGAGAAGTGATGGGGTAGGAGGGGTGATCGGGCAGGAGTGCGGAACGGGCAGGAGCTGTGAACGGGCAGGAGCGGTGATGGGGCAGGAAAAGTGATGGGGCAGGGGCAGTGACGGGGCAGGAGCAGTGACGGGCCAGGAGCTGTGGTGGGCCAGGAAAGGCAACAGAAAAGGAGAGGTGACCGGGCAGGAGAGGTGACTAGGCAGGAGAGGTGACCAGGCAGGAGAGGTGACGGGGCAGGAGTGGTGATGGGGCAGGAGTGGTGATGGGGCAGGAGAGGTGACGGGGCAGGAGAGGTGACGGGGCAGGAGAGGTGACGGGGCAGGAGAAGGGACGGGGCAGGAGAAGGGAGGGGCAGGAGAATTGACTGGGCAGGAGCGGTGACTGGGCAAGAGCAGTGACGGGACAGGAGAGGCGACAGGAGAGGAGAGGTTACGGGGCAGGAGAAGGGACGGGGCAGGAGCGGTGATTAGTCATGAGCAAGAGTGGTAACCGGGCAGGAGCAGTGAACGGATAGGGGCAGTGAACGGATAGGAGCAGTGAACGGGGCAGGAGAAGTGATGAGACAGGAGAAGTGATGGGGCAGGAGCGGTGAACGCGCAGGAGTGCTGAATGGGCAGGAGCGGTGAACGGGCAGGAGCGGTGATGGGGCAGGAAAAGTGATGGTGCAGGGGCAGTGACGGGGCAGGAGCAGTGACGGGCCAGGAGCAGTGACGGGCCAGGAGAGGCAACAGAAAAGGAGAGGTGACCGGGCAGGAGAGGTGACTAGGCAGGAGAGGTGACCAGGCAGGAGAGGTGACCGGGCAGGAGAGGTGACGGGGCAGGAGAGGTGACGGGGCAGGAGAAGTGACGGGGCAGGAGAATGGACGGGGCAGGAGAATGGACGGGGTAGGAGAAGAGACCGGGCAGGAGAAGAGACAGGGCAGAAGAGGAAACTGGAAAGGCATGGTGAGCAAAAAAAATGGATTTAGTCCCAGATCTCTGTACTGGGGTGAATGTATGACATTATTCTACATTCTGCCCATCAGTTCTTTTTGCTTTTGTCACCCCGAGTCGGACGGGTATGCCCAGACGCGGGTCCTGTGCTCTCCATGCCACTGGAATCAAGCAATCCTGGCTGATGAGGGCTGAAAGCCCAAAACGGGTCCTAGGATGCTTGTTTCCAGTCCAGGGAGGACCTGGCCTGGCAGTTCGGCCTGGACTGTTCCCATTGGGTGCAGCATTAAGACTGATTTGCATATGGCTGGGTCCAAACTGGAATGGCATGGTGAGCAAAAACTATGGATTTAGCCCCAGATCTCTGTACTGGGGTAAATGTATGACATTATTCTGCATTCTATCCACCTGTTGTTCTTTTTGCTATATTATGATTGAGCAGCTGGCTGGCTGACATGAATATGAAGGAGCCATTGTGGGTTTCCTTGAGTCTAGATTATCCTGAAGAGTCCCTTTCTTTTCTGAGCCCTCCTTAATACATGTGTACAGGAGGAGCCCTGTATTCATGTCCTCAATGTTTGAAACAAAAAATACTCATGGATTTCTGAACAATGAGAGTAAAGGCATTAAGTTAACATGTTGTTCCTGCTTATATTTTGCACGCTTTACATGAACCTGTATACCCTATGAGTGTTTGCTTTTTCCTTAATTAAACCTCAAATACACATGTTTATCCATTGTTTGAATTAAATAATGTTATAAGCTGTAACTGGTCAGTGAAATGCTAAACGTACAAAAAATTGGTATGCTTTGCTACTTCTAGCCACACCCCTGACTCCGCCCATTGATCCAATATTCGGTTATTCCCGCCCCCTGATTCTCCACCCACAGTTCCCCTACTTTTTTTTCCCCACTTCGACCACTGCTCCGAGGTATATTTTTCATGAATTTTCGAACATAAGTGCTTGAGTATGGATGTTTTTTTGGGGGGAGCGGGGGGGACTCCATATTTATATTTTATTTTTTGTAAATTTCTTGTGTATAGAAAGGCATGATTTTGGAGGTCTTTGGGAAATGCGGGACCCCTCCTCACGCAATGTTCAATTGTTTCTAAATTATTTCTGAAAATGGACACGAGCCAAGAGGTCTCGGTAGAAGGGGAAATTTCCATTGAATAGAAAAAACTTTTTTTAAAAGAATTCTGCTCAAGATCGCATGCCAGAGATTTATATTCAATTGTTTGTGATCTTTTTTTCCCATGAATATAGGTTCTGGTAGTAAGGGTGGAATTGCCTTTCGATTTATATCTAAATTGTGACTATTTGAGTACATGATTTTAGAAAAAACATCTTTTCAGGTCCTACAGTGTTCCATTTACAATACCCAGCTACATTTTTTGTAATGCGAGTAGAATAAAGAAAGAGAACACCAGCCATTACTTATTTACCCATTTAGAGTGTTTGTTATGTTAAATCTCAACATAGCTGCTAATAGCTGATGCTTCTATAAAGTTGGCTACTGCCCTCACTTCCAAGAACAAGAAAACCAATGTGGCATAGTTTAGGATTCAAATATGTAAAAAAAAAATGTAAGTGAGGTAAGCAGCAAGTTGTACCTGATGCAATATGTAGGAGTGGCTAGGAAATAAAAAGTTATTTGATCAAAAGTGCACGGCAGAAGACTATTTTACTTTCGGTAAGTGTGGTGGTAGAAGCAATGAGAAGTCATGTTGAAAAGTTCCACCAATCAACACTGGCAGAATTGGAGGGAGAAATTCCACACACAGGAGCAAAAGGAGTGTTTACTCCAAAAAGTAAAAGACCCACATTTTCTTAAAGACTTGGGGCCAGATGTAGGTGGCAAATACCGGTCGGAAACGGCCGAATTCGGACGTTTCCGACCGGTATTTGGCATCTTGAGATGTAGGGGGCCCGATTTTACAGATTCTGTATATTTACCGAATCGGTAAATTTACAGAATCTGTAAAATACCGAATCGGTATTTTTACCGATTCGGTACCTTCCAGGTGTAGGTGGGACTCTTCTGAGTCCCAAAGGCCCTACAAATTCGGTATTTTAACTCACAATCCAATTGGGTGTTAAAATACCGAATTCAGGTGTGCATGCACATCTGTGCCTGCACACCTAGCCATGTGACAGACAGACATGCCCTTAGGGCATGTCTGTGTGCCACATTGCGCACATGCCTATTTTTGGGGTGCCAGAGGGCGTCAAAGTGACACCCCCTGCACCCTTGCCAAATTCGGTATTTACCGATTCTGTAATTACAGAATCGGTATTGCCCATTGATTCCTATGGGCTTCAAGGCCCATAGGAATCAATGGGCAATAACGATTCGGTATTTACAGATTCGGTAAATACCGAATCTTAACGATTCGGTATTTACAGATTCTGTAATACCTACATCTCCCCCCTTCATATTTACCGACTCTTAAATACCGAATCGGTAAAAATCGGTATTTAAGAGTCGGTAAATATGAATTACCTACATCTGGCCCTTGATGATTTTAATGTCTACTAATAGAAATATAAAGGTGGGAGTAAAGGGAAAAGAGATTTCAAGAAACCCATATTGATAAGGGCTTTAGTGTTCCTAAAGATACCGAATAAGGGCAAGTCTCCAGAAGGCAGACAGTGTTCTGATGGAGTTAGCTCCATTTTCCCCTGAAGGATAAAACGTCCAAAAAATGCAGCAGCAGCAAGGTAAAAAAGTGAAGAGAACCCTTAGTTAAAAGTACCTCCATCCATTGATAGTTCTTCTGGCACCACCACTAGCGTTCTTGGTCAATCAGTGATAATATCATAAACAGACAACCCTAGTTTGGAATTGTCTTGAACTTTACCAGGTGAGACACCAATGCAATCTGAGCCATATGTAATAATGCAGTGTGTCACTGGGTGCTGAAACATAACTTTTTCACGGGTGACTTGTGCACAAAATGTATTTATTGCTTATAGGTTGAGAGAGCAGGAAGCTACACTCAGGCAACAACCTCAGTCCTTGTTAGGGTGAACCACAAAAGTCACTATCCTGTGCTTCTTCCTCTGCTGGTTTGGCACAAAAGCAATCAGGCTTAACTTAGAGGCAATGTGTAAAGTATGTATTCTGCACACAAACAGTAATAAAGTGAAAACCCAGCAAAAGAAAAATCCCAAACCAATTTAGAAACAAGTGAGTACATTTTAATAAATGTAATTATTCCAGAATGACAAATATCCAAACAATAGAACTGGAAAAAAGCAATTGTAACTTTTTAAGTGAAAATAACATCTAAAATCACAACTGCCACTATCCAAACCTGGTCGTGCTAGACCAGGGAAGGTCCAAAGTTCAATTCAACGAGGATGAAGCCCAGGTCAGATACAGGGACTAGGTTGGTCTTGCTGAAAAGTTACCTTCTCAATTCTGGCGCAAAAAGTTTCATTCACATTGGAAGAGGCCATGAGGAGAAGGCTGAGCATTGAGGACTATTTTCGCTGTGGTGCGGAGAGCAGGTCGCGTCTCGTAGACAAACATTCCTGTAGCGTGAAGAGACAGTTTGGTGTTGTGGATAGTAGTTGCTGATTTTGGAAAAGGGGGGTGGTGATGGACAGAGTTTCTGAATGATGCAGAATACTCTTCCCAAGTCAATAGATCATGGTTTTAATCCATCACCGTTTTTTAGCTCACTGCACCATCCCAGCTCAGAACCTGGCTATATGCAAATTAGTCTGTTCCTGTCCCAGTGCATGATGGGAACAGGGCAAACCAAACTACCAAGCCAATTCTTATACTGGGAAGGAAACAAGCTTCCGGGGACCGGTTTCTGGCATCACAGCCTTCTTCGGCCCGGCTTGCTTGAATCCTGATGGTGCAATGAGCAAGGGACTCACGTCTGAGTATACCCTCCCACACATAGTGTGGATAAAACCGATTTTGGAAAAGGGGGGTGGTGATGGACAGAGTTTCTGAATGATGCAGAATACTCTTACCAAGTCAATAGATCATGGTTTTAATCCATCACCATTTTTTAGCTCACTGCACCATCCCAGCTCAGAACCTGGCTATATGCAAATTAGTCTGTTCCTGTCCCAGTGAATGATGGGAACAGGGCAAACCAAACTACCAAGCCAATTCTTATACTGGGAAGGAAACAAGCTTCCGGGGACCGGTTTCTGGCATCACAGCCTTCTTCGGCCCGGCTTGCTTGAATCCTGATGGTGCAATGAGCAAGGGACTCACGTCTGAGTATACCCTCCCACACATAGTGTGGATAGTAGTTGCTGCAGCTTCACATTGACGATCGTTGTAGGGTGTCATTGCTGAATTGCGAAGTAGGGCAATTACGTTGTGGGTTTCCTTTGGTGGTAGGCCAGAGACATGTTTTGAAGTGCTACTTTAGTAGGTGACACAATGAGAGCTGCTGGGCCGCTAGTGGCATTTAATATACAGGCCTGGGTACATGCAGCACCATCTACTAGGGGTGTACAAGTAAATGAAATGCACCAATTCGGTGTAGGTCACTTTTACCAATGTTTGAAGGAGAGAGGACAACCACTTTAGTACTGATTAGCAGTGGTAAAGTGCACAGAGTGCTAAATCCAACAAAAACTAAATTAGCAAAATAGGAGGGATGACGACAAAACGTTTACCACACCAAGGATATTAGGTCTAACCACCAGCTAAGAGGCTGATCTTTAGATCTTTAGAGCTTCCACTGGACGCAGGCAAACATGTCCTGCGCATGCTTGGGTGATCAGTGTTTCTGGACCCCGCCCTGCAGTACCTTCGTTAAATCAGAGCCTCCACTAGACGCAGCCAAACCTGTTCTGCGCATGCGTGGATGATTAGTGCCATCCCGACCGCTGACTGACTCCAGACGGCACCCGACAATTGAATTGTCCCAGTGAGTCCCGCTTTGGATCGGCGTTTTCTTTCCAGTAATAAGCTCACCACGATTTAGTTACTAAATCCGCCGCATTGCTTTACTTTCAGCGGGGATACAAAACTCTTCTTTTTATTGGATTTGTGCCATTCGTCGAAAGAATCCCTTCACTGCTACCCGCGGCCCCGGGACCTGCCGGTAAGATGTTGGGACTCCACTCTATTATGTCAGTTTCCCTTTTCCACACACGCCGTGATACTAATAATGTGCCCTGCCTCCCAGGTCCCTCTGCAGTGACCCACACACCCTCTTCTACCAAGGACACGTCATCCTCCTGGCAAGGTAAAGTTCATCGGCTAGCTGTTAAGATTCATTTAAGAGCTGCCTTTGAGATCACTTTATTGATTTATTTCTTACATTATTCTTCTTTCTTTCTTTTTCTTTTCTCTTTCTTGATTGTTTAGAAAGATTGCAGGACTCTCCTGCCAGAAACTTGCTTCTCCGGACCCACACGTTGTGGTAAGCTGGGTGTTCTTGAGGTGTTGTAGTGCTCTCCAGTGTCTCGTGTCCATAAGACTTTTACATAGGTTTCTTTTCCTTTCTTCCAGAATTACTTGGCCCTGAAGAGAATCCCTAAGATTGGTGGGATTCGAAACGCGTAGGCGTATTTATGATCTGCTAATGTTATCCTGATGTTTAATTGCATGACACTAGGATCTTTTCATTATATGCTTATCCTTGTAAAAATTCTGTAAAATAATTGATTGAACGTATTTTGTTATTTGTGCATTGTTTTGCTAAAAATCTATTTTTGAATGTTTTTGTTAATTGTCTAGCAGATCTATCGCTTCCCACACTGGTTGATTGAATTCCCCAGGTTGTGTGAAGCCCTTTTGTATGAATGTGTGAATGTTAGTGGGATGACTGTGATATGTATGACTAGTGACTATATGATGGTTTGATTGTGATTTTATCCTGTTTCGTGTCCTTTTTCATTATTTGTACTAATTCATTAATGACATGATGTACTGAGGTTCATTCAATATATCTTGCAGCCTAATTTGGTGAATAAACAGCTATTAAATAGCATTTCCCAGTCTGGAATAGAATTCTTAATTTGGAAGACATTAAGATATATGAGTTGTAGTATCAGTATTGGCGCTTCTCTCTTGTTGTATGGTTTATAAGGCTCAGCCTTACTGATTAGAGCTATCCCTATTTGTTCTTAGCTTTGATAGCGGGTTTTGTCCCACGATGTTTTTTCGTGTGAAGCCCCACGTTAAGTGGGTCACAGGAGGATTAACACTCTTGTTCATCCAGTGGCATTCAATTTCTTTCTATGCTTCACTGTCCTCCATTTTTTCACTATTATTATTTTATTTATTTTTTGTTTATTGTGCACTTAGTATATACATTTTAGTTTTCAAAGAGTATGCCAGAAAAGGACACTTTTGCCTACATTGAAGATCATATTAGGGACCTCCTGAGCCCTCCACCGATATTCACTTCAGTTTCCTTGAGTGTATCCGCTGCCTCACAGAACGAATCGGACAAACTATTGCGGTTGAAGAAAAAGCAGATCAGAACCGATTTACACGGTCACTTCCTGCTACAACATTTACGGGAGGGTACAATCCCAGGTGAATTACAAATAAAAAATATCCCGGTAATCTTTACGGAGGATCCCCTTTTCAAGAAAGGATTCAGCCACATCGAGACCAAGTGCAGTAGGGACCTTATGGTCCTTACCGTGGAAACGGCAGTAAGAATTTCAAAAAACGAACTTGAAGAAATAGCCAAATTGGAAGCAGAAATAAGTAACAACCAGACGATAACAGATGCCAAAGCTTTGTTGGAAAAAGTAGATAAGGAGATCCAAGAATTCAGAGACTATACTATCACGCTGAAATCTAATCAGTTTGAAAAAGATAAAAAAAACTTCTCGCTTGACAACGTTTACCCCTTTTTACAAGCGGATTTTTACACTAAAACAGATTCTAAACGTTTTCTACAGGATAACCGAGGAAGATCTCGTAATAAGTTTATTACATTCTCCGATACATCTTCGTCTGGGGGAGACAGTGACAATAGCTGCAGTAGACCAAATAGGAATCGGACATGGAATCAAAACCAACAACAACAACCACAGGCACAATCGTCAAATTCTTTTTTAGGGAGAGGCCAGAGTAAGGTATGCACAACCTTGGGAAATGACAACCCGCCGCCAACATTACAAAAACTAGCGGTATCCCCCATCTTTAATTTATCTAAAAGAACTCTTACTAAGGATGAGGAAAGTGTCTTGTGTAAAGGACTGTCATTTGTGCCATCGAAGAGAATTGATTTCGTAAAGATGAAGACCGAATTTATAGAGTTCTGCCGCAAGCTTCGCTTGACTACGTTTTTCACAGAAAACCCATCTCCTATACCGTCTGAAGTCACAGGACTCCGTAAAAAAACTACGTTCTGCCCTCCTGGCAATAAAATACCTAAAGAAATTATCATCTTTGAAAAAACTATACTCTCTGCCATTTCAGAGATGGAAAAACAAAAGAAGTTTGTTAAATTTAACATCTCGAAGGAACAAACCAATGCGTTGACTACTTTGCGAAATGATACTACCGTTAACATCAAACAAGCGGATAAAGGTGGATCAATTGTTGTCTGGGACACTATTGATTACACTGCTGAAGTCATGAGGCAATTAGATGATCCCCTGTGTTATCGCAAGATTGGAAAGGATCCGACAGCAGAACTACAAAATGTGTTATTCCCCATGCTTAAAGAAGGCTTTGAACAAGGCTTCTTGGGACCTAAAGAACTAGAGTACTTACAAAACAAACATCCGAAGGTACCTCTATTTTATATTTTGCCCAAGGTCCATAAAAATCAAACCAAACCGCCTGGGAGACCAATTGTAGCAGGATGCGACTCTCTACTTGAGCCAATTGCCAAGTACGTCGATTGTTTTTTTAAACAGTTCATGGACCATGTTTTGTCATATCTGCAAGACACGACCGACTTTATTAATAAATTGGAAACGGTTCATTTCAATAAGGGTAAAGATCTGTAGGTCACACTAGATGTGACCTCCCTTTATACCCAAATACCGCAGGATGAAGCGGTGGCAGTTCTTGCAAATTTCCTGGACTTAAGATGAGGAAAATGAAATTTTGCCTGACCAAGATGTGTACCCTATGTTACATGTGTGTTACATATATGTGCATGTCACCCATGCATATTTTCCCTTACGTGGCCTGAACAAAGAGGCCTCTGCATTTACGTCCTGCATTAGGATGCCTGTCATCAAGTTTCCCAAACGTTAAGCTAACATGAAGGCCCATGTATTTACATTGTGCACTTTTAAATAAATCACGACAAACCCTTTTTGTGGTTCAGCCTGAGCCACTTTCTGAAATAAGGGTTTTTCATGACTCCTGACACACTGAAGGCTGCAGTTACGTATCTCTGACCTCGCATGCTTCTAGCTCAGCCGAAAGAAATCCAGCAAGGGCTGCCAAGACAGTATATTTTGCTTAACAGTTATCTGCATGCCCGGTGAAAAAGGTAAACAGAACCCGTCTGCTGAGATAGGGCCCAGCTTTTCTGTCTCTGTTTAAATGAAATTACAGTACTTGCATCTGTAAAAAGCTCACAGCCCCCATGCAATGAACGAAGAAATATATGCTTTTTCTGATTCTTAGCGATGAATAACCTTTGCTTCAGATAATACATCCCCGACTCAAGATATCAAGATATCAGATAGTACCAGATGTGCTGGTCGCCCTGACACTGAAGGCTTCTCTACTAGACTTAAAGTCAGCTCTCCTCCCAGTTACACGTCAATTGCACGTCATGACCAAGTTGCACACAAGTAGGGCAAAGTTCCAGCTGGTCATGCAAACTCCTCCTCTGTGTACCACCCACCCATGACACCTACCTATCACCTACCTATGACTCATAAAGTGTACACCCACATGTACGCCCACATGCTCTTATCTGTTTCTTTCTCTGCTCTGCGTTCCTTCCTACGCCCTATGTACAAGACAAAATGTATATATGTTGTTCATTGTTATTAAATGTTAGAAGACCCTTCCTGAACCTCAGTGGTGATGGAACTGATTCTCCCTTAACTCGAGTTATTGGAATAAAGCCCTTTTAACTTGGACACCACGGACTCTCTGCCTCTCATTTGATACATGCTATTTGTTAATGCCTAGAAATTATGCCAGGGTAATATTTTATTTACCACATTAATTTGGCGCCCGAATTCAGGGACTATCCCTTTCCCCACGCGCCGGAGTTGTAGGTCCAGCCTTTGCTCCCTTCCACAGCCGTGACGGACTTTCAAGTGTACACGCCATCGGGATTTCCCGCTACTCCCTCAGGCCCAGGAGGAGGACGGACTGCGACCAGGCATCCGTACGAGGTGGTGAGGAACGCGGATCGTCTCAACCAGAGCCCAACCCGTGAGAGAGCAAGGTCCGAGGTCTCCAGAGGTCCACCTGTTCCGAGGCGCATGCGTAGACATCCGAGGCCTTCAAGTTTCAAGCTCTGCTTCCCGGTGAGTACCACTATGGGGAATGCATAAAGTTTCAAGACGGGTTCATTTTATATGAACACGGTCAAGACGGGTCCACAGTAAAACGTGGAAACGGTAAAGACGGGTTCACGTTATTCGTGAAAACGGTAAAGACGTGTCTCATTTATATGAGCACGGTCAAGACGGGTCCATGGTAAACGTGGGCGCGGTAAAGACGTGTCTCATTTTTGAGACCGGTATGGTTGTACTGTATTCCAGTGCATAAAGTTTTTCAAGTACATGTTTAGCTCTCTGTATCAGTTTAGGTTGTAACTGTTTTAGTGCTTAATATTTGTTTGTGTGTGAATGATTGTTGATTGTTTCAGTCTATTTTGTGAATATTGGTTTCAAACATGCCACTGTTTTCAAAATTGCGTCAGATAGGGACCAGAAAAGGTATACTAGAAGAGTCAGTTAACATCCCGCCTAGAGACACACCTGGTCAGTATATGTATAATAAGCATGGGCTAGACGCCATCTTGTTTTTAGATTTATGGGTAGACTATACAAAGGACCTGGAGGAAAAGTATAGATGGCCTATCTCAGGAACATGGGATTCTGAATGCATTATGAGGGTGGAAGAAGCGCTATGGAAAAGGAAGTCAAGACCTTCTCAGAAAGATGCCATCGAATTGTGGCGCAAAGAGTCACATAGGAGAACAGAGAAAGAATTCAATAAAGCAGAGAGAACTAAACAAGCAGGGGAAAAAGCCAAAGAAAAAGAACTACAGGAGGAGGGGGAACGGGTCAAAACAGAACAGACTGATAGGGAAAGAAATGCCGTCGTTAATGGTATTTATCCCGTCCTGGCTGAAGAACTAGCTAGAGTGACCACCTCAGAGAGACCCAGTAGGTCGCGAACGCCACCACCTGTACCATTTAGAGTATGTAGAAAGATGCCGACAGCATCAGAGGCTTTTATTTCCTCCTATCTAGAAGAGCCCGCACCGGACTACGTTAATGCAGGTTTCCCTCCACCCCCACCAGCAGATCAGCTCCAGCAACTTCAGCAACAGCTAGTAAAAGATGACGTAGGGCCAGGGGCAGTAGGAGGGGTGCCTACTGTAGATGTAGCAATTCCACAGTGTATATATGATCCAGAACCAGGAAAGGGTTCAATGCTTGTGATTTCAATAAGACTAAGACAAGCCGTTGCATATCTAGAGACATTACCAGACATGAAAGAACACCTAGATAAAATGTACCGTTTCATTAGAACGAGGGAGGGACCAGATAGTATAGCACAAGCCATGGCACACAGAAAGGTAGGGGTTAAGAACCATATCCTACGTTTTATTATTAACTGCCTGATCAGGGAACAAGACGGAGGAGACGGAGATGTAAAACCTGGTTTGATCGAATGGAGTGATCACATAGATGCCGGTAGGCATGATAAACAGGGACAGACAGAGAGCATGTACAAGAAAATACAAAAGGAAATATTAGCCATACACAAAGGGTCTGACGAGAAGGGTGAGTCATCAACGGAAGAGGTTGACGAGCCAAAAGACAAAATGAATTATGTAGGAAAAGCGCGACAGTTTGACAGACCCAAATGTCTTGACTACCGTAAACAAGGGCCAGCTATAAAAGAAAGATATTCTCTTGAAAATCTGTTCCAAGCTACTGAACAAGCCCTGAAAAAACGAATAGGGAGTGAGAGACCTCCCACCTCACACGAAATTGAATTGGCCCGGTCAGCCACCCAGTGGGTGTCTAATTCTGATATATATAGCAGTGATGTAGTGGCTCAGACTTTCTTAAGCCTTCCACCGAACGAACAGCGTTTGGCTGGTATTTACATGGTCCAACACTTGATAACGTTGTATGAAAGTCAATATTCTGATCCTGGTCACTTGCATAAATTACTAAACGACATTTTACTAGACAGATGGTCAGGTTTAGGTACTGAATTAATTAATGTTATCCTGGATCAACGACATAAGTACATAGATTCTCTGACTACATGCATGCCTCCAGTCTCACACCACGGCAGAAATAACTTACATATAGACAGACAGAACCCCCTACGAGAGGTACATCCCGTCAAAGACGCGGACAATGTGTTGCAACGGCTGTATGTTTACACCCCCTTAACAAAAATAGAAATCTTAGAAATGAAAAAGATGCTGCCTTGTCATGATAAAGACCCAGGGGGGTTTCACCGAGAGTTAAAAGACATCCTCCGCATAGGAGATTATACGTACGATGACATTCTGAAGTTATTGAAAGTACTGTTACCTGCAGGGATTTATGAAAAGCTTAAGGAAAAAGACTGGGAAGTGGGTGATAACAAGTTAAGTTGGGAAGCATTGGAAACAGAAGAAAAAGGCAGGCTCCCTGGAGTTGGTCTTGGGGAAAAAGCTAGAGAACTTCCTGAACTCCTGATACAAGTTTTACCGAGATTATTAATTACGAAAAAGGAAGACTGGGATGCTATTTCAGCCTGTAAACAAAAGCAAGAAGAGGACACAAGTGATTTCTATTCTAGATTTGAGAAATGCTTTACTATTAATAGTGGCCTTAAGCCAGGTAGTGAATCATATCCACACCTTTTTGTGAGCAAATTAGTAGAGAATTCCTTACCCCAGATCAAGAATAGAGTACTGAAGGTTGAGAGTACTTGGCAAGCAAACAGCCCTTCACAAATGTTACAGATGCTACAATATCATCAGAACAGAATTAGAGAAGAGCAGGATCAGGAAAAGAAACGCATGAAAGAGACAAAAATGAAGGTGCTGGTTGCCCAGACGGTACCAGCAAATAAGAACAGAAATAACACGACACCTGTCAAAGGGAACTGTAATTATTGCAAACAACCAGGTCACTATGTAAATGAATGTATTGTCCTGAAACACAATATAGCTACAGGCAAGACAAAAGAACGACAATACACTCCTAGACAGAATAGCACCCAACAGAACACGCAACAGACAGTAGCGAATTATCCTCCACCACCGCCTGTTAATGCCACACCACAAATGTATCAGTACACACAGTCTGACTATCCAGAATATCAACAGTTCTCATGAAACAGCCTCGAGAGGGAAGTAGGCTTGCCCCTTATTGAGGTACCTGTAGATCAAGAGGGTCCTTATGTACATAGTCGTGTATTAGGACAAGACCGAAAATTTCTGATTGACACAGGGGCGAGCAGGACTACCATCAGTCATGACGAGGTTCCAGGGGCACCTCTCTCAGGCTCACAGAATGTTTCCCTGGGATTTTCAGGAAAGCCTATTGTTAATGAAGTATCAAAACCAGTTTCCCTAGGGGTTGGTCCACTGTCACGTACCACTGACTTGCTACTTACTAAGTCATGTCCAGAAAACTTACTTGGTATGAAGACATTAAAAGACCTAGGAGCAGTTATCTGCTGCTCTCCAGAAGGAGTACGCCTGTTCTTACGTGATTTTAAGGGACATTATGTACTGACTGATTTTGACCACAGACTCAAGAATGTGCCACAGACTCTATGGGCACAAGGACCGACTGACGTAGGTTACATGGACATAACGCCACACCATGTCACCCTCAAAGCAGGAGTAGTACTTCCACGTATTAGATAATACAAGTTACCACCTGACGCCGAGACAGCCTTATTGAAATTAGTTGACAAACTTATTGCACGAGGAGTAGTAGTAGAGACTGACTCAAATGTGTGTAACTCGCCTGTCATCCCTATCCTTAAACGATCTGACCCTAGTGTACTGCCAGTGTACCGACTAATTATTGACCTACGAGAATTGAACAAATGTGTAGTACCACAATATCCAGTGGTGCCAGACATTTCTTCATTACTGACTGCCATTGATTCTGAGGCCACGTTCTTCACTGTCATAGACTTAAAGAACGCTTTCTTTAGTGTTCCCATTCATCCAGATAGCCAATATCTGTTTGCATTTAGTTTAAAAGGGCGTAGCTTTGTGTTTACAAGAGCTCCTCAAGGTTTTACAGAAAGCCCTAGCATTTACAGTCAAGCATTAAAAAGACAGCTAGACAGTGTTCACATGCCTGCCAACACTGCCCTACTCCAGTACGTAGATGACATCCTAATTACAGCACGTTCAGAAAAAGAATGCGAAAATGCATCACTGACAGTTTTACATTTTCTGGCTGACAAGGGGCACAAGGTGTCCCCTTCCAAGTTGCAATTCTGTGAAAAGCAAGTGGTGTACCTTGGACACTTACTTTCCAAGGAGGGTCGGCAACTAACACGAGAACGCATACAACTCATTTCTAACCTTTCACAGCCCAAGACACAGAAAGAAGTACGTGCATTTATTGGCCTCACTTCATACTGTAGGCAATGGATTCCCCAGTATGCCTATCTAGCCAAACCACTCATACAATTGACAACACAGGAGGCAGCCACTTCGACTGTCCTCCCTTGGACACAAGAACATACCTTGGCATTTGAGGAATTAAAAAGAGCATTATGTCAAGCACCAGTTTTAGCGACTCCATGTTACAGCAAACATTTTATGCTTTTCGTAACTGAACGAGATGGAACAGCGTTATCTGTCCTCACACAAGATCAAGCAGGAGCCTTGCGCTTATTTTTCTAGTACCCTAGATCCAGTGGCCCAGGCTCTGCCTGCGTGCCTGAAATCAGTTGCAGCAACAGCCCTAGCCATAAGACAAAGTGACTCGATAGTGTTGGGACACCCTCTGACAGTACAGGTTCCACATGCAGTGGAGGTTCTCTTAAACAGGACACAGACACAACATTTGACTGTAGCAAGACTGACAGGATATGAACTGACATTATTTCAACCACACATAGAGATCAGACGTTGTAATATTCTGAATCCTGCTACACTTTTGCCTTCAAGTACAGTAAATGCACCATCACATGACTGTGTGGAAGTAATGAATATAGTGACGAAACCAAGACAAGACCTGACAGATATTGCACTTCCAGACCCAGACTTAACGCTCTATGTAGACGGATCATGCATGAGAACGAGTGCAGGAGAATTAGTAGCAGCTTATGCTGTGACCACTGCTACTAAAGTCATAGAGACACAGAAAATAGACACACTATCAGCACAAGCAGCAGAGCTCATCGCTCTGACACAAGCCTGCATAAGAGCTAAGCACTTGAAAGTAAACATTTATACTGACTCACAATATTCTTTTGGCGTTGTTCATGATTTCGGGGTACTTTGGAGGGAGAGAGGTTTCTTGACCTCCCATGGGACCAAGATCCAGCACGGCCAGCTCATTCAAGCCCTGTTGGAAGCAATACATTTACCTACAGCCATTTCTATCCTGAAGTGCAAAGCTCACACCAAAGTTACAGACACCATTTCCCAGGGTAATGACCTGGCAGACCGAACAGCTAAACTTACAGCCCAGACAGCCCAGACACCAACAGACACGACAAGGACAGAGGTACCATTACTGACAACATGTATGACAGTCAGGGATCCCACTCAAGATGTACTCGACATACAGTCACATGCCACTGCAGATGAGATAAAGAAATGGACTGAACAAGGAGGGGTCCAGACTGAACAAGGTTGGATGACTAAGGGAAAAGGTACATGGTTTCTTCCAGATTCTATGGTACAAGTAATTATAAACACAGCACATAGTCCAGCACACTTGGGAGAAAAGGCAATGATAGACAGCTTACAGAATATCTGGTTTAACAAGCACATGCGTACAGCAGCGAAGCAGAAAGTACGAACATGTATGATCTGTTGCCAGTTCAATCCAGGTAAAGGCATTCCGGTGGAACAAGGCGGATTTCATCCTCCTGACCACCCTTTTGAGGTCCTCCAGATGGATTATATCCAAATGAACAGATGTAGAGGTTACAAGTATGTCCTGGTAGTTGTGTGTGCACTATCTAGATGGACAGAAGCATATCCAGTTCCAGATTATACTGCTGTGACAACAGCCAGGCAATTAGTGCGCGAGTACTTCCCCAGGTATGGATTGCCTCGGGTCGTATACTCCGATAACAGTCAGCCATTCTCCTCTGAATTAATGAAACAAGTGTCTCTTCTGTTAGGATATACTTGGAAATTCCATTGTGTAAGACACCCTGAAGCAGCAGGCCTTGTAGAAAGACATAATCAGACAATCAAAACAAAACTTGCCAAGATATGTGCAGACAAAGGCGTGGATTGGATGGTAGCTTTACCGGTTGCCCTCTTTTACATGCGTATGGTAGCTCATTCCAGAACAGGCCTATCCCCGTATGAAGTAGTCTTCGGTAGACCGCCAAATATGTGGGGTACGCCTATGCCTAAAAGAATTACTGATGTTGACAGTAACATGCTGACAGATTACCTGGCTTCCTTGATGTCTGCACTACTCTCTTGTCGTTCACAGGTTGCTGCCGCCTTCCCTGACAACACCCAGGTCAAGGAACACGCCATTGTCCCTGGGGATTTTGTATGTGTCCGGAACTTTGATCGATCAAGCCCCCTTGAGCCACGTTGGAAGACGCCGAAGTTGGTGCTACTAACCACGAGGACCGCAGTGAAGGTGGAGGGACGCAAGGGGTGGATCCACGCTCAGCATTGCAAAAAGTACTTTGGACAATCTGGAACTTTGATAGACAATAAGGACAATACAAACTTTGCGCCACCTGCGCCGCCTTTGCTAGAAAAGACTCCACAGCAGGAGTATAAATCTAAGTTAAGATCTAGTAAGTCAGACGTAGTTTAATTGTCTAAGTCCACTCGGTGGTGAATCGGTTAGACTAGATTTCTGACATGTATAAGATCACATACGAGAATAGTAAGAAAAAAACATGAAAGCAAAGTACTGCAAGTTATTACGCAGTAGATGTATAGTTTCTTTGATTATTTCGTTTTTTCTGTGTATCGTTATCATATGTATAAGTTTAATACTACATGTTTTCTTTCCTCCTATTGCCTCACATATGCACTCATCCCTTAACAATACTGTAGAGTATACATTCAGTGACCTGCCACCTCATGAACTGTCATATCGACTTGCATTGCGTAACAATACTTTTATTCAAATGTTACACCATTCTCATCAGACCAGCAATGCGACTAATTGCTGGGTATGTGGCCAACTGCCACCTTATCAAAAGGCGAAGGGAGTTCTGCCCTTCTATCCTCTGCCGTTCTCACACAATGGTTCATGTGGAGCATGGTTTGCCTTAATGACCTCAATAGATAGAAAGTACATAGCTTATCCAGGTGGCTGGATATATGGAAACCTGAATAAAGTAATGAATGAAGCATGTTTTCCAGACAAAGACGGATTTCCTCAAAGGAAGGGAACCGATCTAGAGAATGAAGAGTACGAGCAGGGAAATGCATCCGTTAATTTTATAATGTTAAATGTTCAGCCCAAGCAAAATACAGGTCCACCTTTTATTTCAGTTCTACCAGCAAAAGGTGATTTATGTGTTAATAAGAAAGGCTCAGTACATATGGGACACAGCGAGTGTAAAGTTGTAGTGGAGTTTAATGATAAAGGACTTTCTTCTTTCAAAACATCACGCCATACCTATTTCATTTGCGGTCAGACAGCCTATGTACATCTGCCCTTAGACTGGGGTGGGACTTGTTATATAGCATTCTTATTGCCACCTGTATTCTTGGCCCCATCCCATTATCATAGAGATTCACGACTAGAACATGTTAGAGTAAAGAGAGAGACAGATGCCTCAGGGATTGATCAGACTGAAACAGCTTGGGAGCAATATACAGATTTCAACAAAGGATTCTTTTTCTTCATAGGTCCCGTCCAAAACAGTAAACTGATACGCAAGTTAACAAGGACTCTTGAGGCAGTAGTGAATGTGACTGCATCTGCCCTGGCGAACTTGACCCAGGAGCAGTCTGCCATTAGACTTGTCGTTCTTCAAAATCGCCTCGTTCTAGACGTCATCTTGGCGGATAGGGGCGGAGCTTGTAGCGTGATCCGATCTAGTTGTTGCGTTTTCATCCCAAATAACGCGCCATCTGTGTATGCAGCGATAACAAGGCTCCACAAGATTGCTCATGGCATACATCAAGACCTAGGCACATGGACTTGGTCCAGTTGGCTCTGGGGTGTGATATCTGCTTGGGGATGGAAAGTGTTGTCCTTCCTAGGAATGATCCTACTCATGATATTTGGTTGCTGTCTCTGTCTGCAGTGTGGCCCGGCCATTTGTGGCCTGTGTGCAACTGCATGTGTTCCACATCCAAGTATACAAAGGGTTAAGGACGAACAAATGATGCTGTATGATCAACTATACGGTCTCATGAATATAGATGTATCCTGAAGGTTAAGTAGGGGACAAGGAGGGAATGAGGAAAATGAAATTTTGCCTGACCAAGATGCCCCCTACGTGTACCCTATGTTACATGTGTGTTACATATATGTGCATGTCACCCATGCATATTTTCCCTTAAGTGGCCTGAACAAAGAGGCCTCTGCATTTACGTCCTGCATTAGGATGCCTGTCATCAAGTTTCCCAAACGTTAAGCTAACATGAAGGCCCATGTATTTACATTGTGCACTTTTAAATAAATCACGACAAACCCTTTTTGTGGTTCAGCCTGAGCCACTTTCTGAAATAAGGGTTTTTCATGACTCCTGACACACTGAAGGCTGCAGTTACGTATCTCTGACCTCGCATGCTTCTAGCTCAGCCGAAAGAAATCCAGCAAGGGCTGCCAAGACAGTATATTTTGCTTAACAGTTATCTGCATGCCCGGTGAAAAAGGTAAACAGAACCCGTCTGCTGAGATAGGGCCCAGCTTTTCTGTCTCTGTTTAAATGAAATTACAGTACTTGCATCTGTAAAAAGCTCACAGCCCCCATGCAATGAACGAAGAAATATATGTTTTTTCTGATTCTTAGCGATGAATAACCTTTGCTTCAGATAATACATCCCCGACTCAAGATATCAAGATATCAGATAGTACCAGATGTGCTGGTCGCCCTGACACTGAAGGCTTCTCTACTAGACTTAAAGTCAGCTCTCCTCCCAGTTACACGTCAATTGCACGTCATGACCAAGTTGCACACAAGTAGGGCAAAGTTCCAGCTGGTCATGCAAACTCCTCCTCTGTGTACCACCCACCTATGACACCTACCTATCACCTACCTATGACTCATAAAGTGTACACCCACATGTACGCCCACATGCTCTTATCTGTTTCTTTCTCTGCTCTGCGTTCCTTCCTACGCCCTATGTACAAGACAAAATGTATATATGTTGTTCATTGTTATTAAATGTTAGAAGACCCTTCCTGAACCTCAGTGGTGATGGAACTGATTCTCCCTTAACTCGAGTTATTGGAATAAAGCCCTTTTAATTTGGACACCACGGACTCTCTGCCTCTCATTTGATACATGCTATTTGTTAATGCCTAGAAATTATGCCAGGGTAATATTTTATTTACCACAAAGACCTAGGCCAGTCCAAGTGCCTACACAATTTCTGTTGGATTTAGCATCGTTTGCTCTGAAAAAAAACTATTTCCGTTTTGGTAATGAATTTTACCTCCAAGTTAAAGGAGTGGCTATGGGGTGTCCCTTCGCCCCCGAGCTGGCGGTGTTATTCATGTCCCTCTATGAAGACACCTATGTCCATAATAACAACCCCCTTTCAGAACACGTCACAACGTGGCTACGTTTTATTGACGATGTTTTTATGATCTGGACGGGCGGGGAAGAAAAGTTGTTTCAGTTCTTCCATTGGCTGAACGCAAGAACATTGGATATACAGTTCAGCATATCACACTCTGAGAATAAAATTGCGTTCCTGGATTTGGAGGTCTTCCCGACTGAAGGCAAATTGGCCACTTCATTATTCACTAAACCGACAGACCGCAATAAAGCTCTGCTTTTCTCTAGCAATCATCCCAGGAGTCTCAAAGAGAATTTGCCTTGTGGGCGATTTTTACGTGTCCGTAGAAATTGTTCATCCAATGAGGACTTCAAATTTCATGCAGAAAACCTGGCGTCAAAATTAAATGACCGTGGATACCCAAGGAAGTTAGTCCGCAATTCAATGAAACGAGCTCGGTGGACACCTAGAGAATGCTTACTCGAACGTAAAAATAAACCAAAGCTGAAACGACAAGTATGTGTCACTACCTACTGCCCGAATGCCAACAAACTCAAAAAGATCATCATACAAAATTGGCATTTAGTAAAAAACTTGGATGAAAGCTTACATGTACCACCTTTGTTTGCGTTCAAAAAGGAAAATAGTATAGTCAATTATGTGGTAAGAGCAGCAACCAACAGAGAAGCACAACCGACACTACGACAAATGATGGGTTTGACTCCCATTCTAGGCCACCACAAATGTGGTACTTGCCTGTGACCTAACCATTGAAGGGTCATTATTTCAACACAATGGTATTTCGTGGAAACACGATACATTTAGTAACTGCAAGTCAAAATTTGTGGTCTATGGAGTACTATGCCCTTGTGGACTCCTATATATAGGAAAGACCAACCAGGAAATCCGCAATCGAATCGGACAACATAAATCAAGAATAAAAAACAAAGTTGAATCTGCGCCACTTGTAAATCACTGGTACCGTTGCCAACATCAAATAAGCGATCTAAAATGGACTGTGAGGAGGAGCCAAGATGGCGATCGGAACGGTCGCATAACCGCCTCGCTCCGTGATCTCTTCCTCCCCGCCACCTATCCTGTATTTTATCCTGCTCGGGGTGTTCCGAATTTGGTCACTGAGGAAGAGCCGTCACTTACCATCGTTTTCCGGGGCTCTGGCGTGCAGTGATTCCGGCGTTCTGCCCTGGTCACATTGTTGGCCTTCCCGGCCCTGACGCCGGGGCCTCGAGTGCTGTGCCTGCCCGGAGATGATCGGAGTGCCGGCGGTCCGGAACCGGTGGAGAGACCCGATGGTGGGAGCCTGAGAGCCGCGGGCCGGGACCCCCGGGGCAGACCCGCCCCCGCTGGTGGGCCACCCCGCATGTCCGTTCGCCTGCCGGCCCAAAGAAGAGAAGCCGCGCTGTCCGGCACCCCTCAAGTGAGAAACCCACGCCTGTTGTTAGTCCCGCCCGGGATCCGGTGCTGGGCTCCCCCCGAGTGCTGTGGGGAGCACGCCCGTTCTTCTGGTGACTCTCCTTTCTCCGCCGAGCGCCATCCGCCGCGGTTTGGCGGTGAGCCCTGGGGCCGCCGGTGCTCCTGATGGACTTGGAAGGACCTGCGGCGATGGCGGAGGGTGCTGTACTTAAGATGGCGGATGGCCCCTCGGGGTGTCTTTCTCCTGGAGACAGGGAGGTTGCCGCATTTGCTTTCTCCAGCCCTCGTTTGGTTTGGGCGGCCCCTACTCGGAGTGCTATCTGGTTTGCCCTGTCTGCTCTGCGGATCGACCTGTCCTTGAAATGTCGAGCCTTGGAGTTGCGGATAGCTGCCATGGTGGCTCCGCCATTTTGTGATGAAGTGTCGTCTCCCCGACTTGTACTGCCTGAAACTTCGCCGGCGGCTGTGCTGGGATCTCCGGCTGGGTGCTCGATTCTATGGGATCTAGCGGACCCGGTGCCGATGCTGCAATGCTTTCTACATCCTGTTTTCTTTGCTTCGTGCTGGACGGCCCAGATACTGTGCTTGACCACGTGGATCTTTGAGGAACTTTTGCATTCTGACTGTTGCCGAGTTCTCCTGGTTGCTTCTAGTTTGCCGGGACGTTGTTTTGCGGAGATCCCACCGGCTTTTCCTGACTGGTATGGACCCACTGTGTTCTGCTGTTCTTTGGCTGTGGCAGGGTTGGGAAGCTCGACTCTTCATAAAAGTGGACAGGGGTGATCGTGCCCGGATGTCTGTGGGACCCTTTTTACATGGCATCTCCGGGCCTCGTTATTCTGGATGGTTCCTGTTTACATCCTGGTGTAGGCTTTTCTTGACTCTCCTTTTCGACCTCGATTAGTGCATTATTGTTGCGGGGGGTAGTGTTTTATGTCTCGGTCGCTGGCTCCTCTCCTCTCTCTTTCTTCCTTTTTCTCTCCTTCCTTTTCTTATTCCCCTCTCTTTCTTCGTTATAATTCCCTTTCTCTTTTTCTATATTTCGGGTGACTCTGGGCGACAGGCACACTGTTTAGTGGGGTAGGCCGTAGCCATTACAGTGATGTAGGGTGGGGGGGGTGTTTGTTATTTTAGTTTGTTTTATTCCATGGTCCCTTTTTTGCCTTTTCCAGGGGGTGGGCTATGTCCCTTGGTGTTTACTCCTCTGTTTCGCTTGCGTCTGCACTTTCTCCTTTTTCGGGGCGGGTGGGCTGTACGTGTGGCGTCCACTTTATTTATTTGCTGGTATTCTTCCTCTATTCTGCACTTGGTATGGGCGTGTGAGGTCTTTGGGCTTTGCCCTACTGTGGTCGTCTGCTTGCGTGGGGGGCTATTTCCCTCCCGCCCCCCCCCTTCTTTTCTGTATATGTTGCATGACGCGCGGGTAGATATGGTTGCTGCCTCCTTTATATAATGTAAAATGAAACCTCATTTATCCTGGTGCTGGCGATGTAACGACTTTATTTGCATCCATCCTGTATTTCCCTATCGTATACATTGCTTTGTTATTTTGATTCTCCTGACTTTGCGGCCGGCCCCTGTGGTTGTAGGCCAGCGCTTGTACTTATACGTGTCTTTCAATAAAGGTTTTAAAAAAAAAAAAAAAAAAAAAAAAAAAAAAATGGACTGTAATATCAAAAGTTGAAAAAGACCCACGCGGCGGCGATTGGGATCTTAAACTCTCTAAAAGAGAAGCACACCTTATCGTTAAGTTCGACACGGCTGTCACTGGACTTAACGAGCTGTCTGAAATTTTTTAATTGTAAATAGTTTGTCCGTCCATCATGTGAAATTTTCATTTTCTGAATATATGATTCTTCCACATCACTGTGGCATCTATACACTGAACCCTCCTTTTATTCTCTCGCAGTTCTATCCTGGACCTATTAACACGGTGTTCGAAATCCCATGCCGCATTTTGAATCATTAATGCCTGCTCCGCAGCACCTCCGTGAAACCAGAGCTTCCACTGGACGCTGGCAAACATGTCATGCGCATGCTTGGGTGATCAGTGTTTCTGGACCTAGCCCTGCAGTACCTTCGTTAAATCAGAGCCTCCACTAGACGCAGCCAACCCTGTTCTGCGCATGCGTGGATGATTAGTGCCATCCCGACCGCTGACTGACTCCAGACGGCACCCGACAATTGAATTGTCCCGGTGAGTCCCGCTTTGGATCGGCGTTTTCTTTCCAGTAATAAGCTCACTACGATTTAGTTACTAAATCCGCCGCATTGCTTTACTTTCAGCGGGGATACAAAACTCTTCTTTTTATTGGATTTGTGCCATTCGTTGAAAGAATCCCTTCACTGCTACCCGCGGCCCCAGGACCTGCCGGTAAGATGTTGGGACTCTGCTCTATTATGTCAGTTTCCCTTTTCCACACACACCGTGATACTAATAATGTGCCCTGCCCCCCAGGTCCCTCGACAGTGACCGACACACCCTCTTCTACCAAGGACACGTCATCCTCCTGGCGAGGTAAAGTTCACCGGCTAGCTGTTAAGATTCATTTAGGAGCTGCCTTTGAGATCACTTTATTGATTTATTTCTTACATTATTCTTCTTTCTTTCTTTTTCTTTTCTCTTTCTTGATTGTTTAGAAAGATTGCAGGACTCTCCTGCCAGAAACTTGCTTCTCCGGACCCACACGTTGTGGTAAGCTGGGTGTTCTTGAGGTGTTGTAGTGCTCTCCAGTGTCCCGTGTCCATAAGACTTTTACATAGGTTTCTTTTCCTTTCTTTCAGAATTACTTGGCCCTGAAGAGAATCCCTAAGATTGGTGGGATTCGAAACGCGTAGGCGTATTTGTGATCTGCTAATGTTATCCTGATGTTTAATTGCATGACACTAGGATCTTTTCATTATATGCTTATCCTTGTAGAAATTCTGTAAAATAATTGATTGAACGTATTTTGTTATTTGTGCATTGTTTTGCTAAAAATCTATTTTTGAATGTTTTTGTTAATTGTCTAGCAGATCTATCGCTTCCCACACTGGTTGATTGAATTCCCCAGGTTGTGTGAAGCCCTTTTGTATGAATGTGTGAATGTTAGTGGGATGACTGTGATATGTATGACTAGTGACTATATGATGGTTTGATTGTGATTTTATCCTGTTTCGTGTCCTTTTTCATTATTTGTACTAATTCATTAATGACATGATGTACTGAGGTTCATTCAATATATCTTGCAGCCTAATTCGGTGAATAAATAGCTATTAAATAGCATTTCCCAGTCTGGAATAGAATACTCTATTGGAAGACATTAAGATATATGAGTTGTAGTATCAGTATTGGCGCTTCTCTCTTGTTGTATGGTTTATAAGGCTCAGCCTTACTGATTAGAGCCATCCCTATTTGTTCTTAGATCTTTAGACCTTGGCAGGAGACTGTGCATCATACCTGTACTCAACACTGTGGAGGAGGGTCCGAGGACATTTTGTTATGACCTGTGAGGGTTGGTTCCCCAAACAATTACAAAACACACTGAAAAAACCCTTGAGTCTAGACTAGTGAACAGAGGAAGAATCCACACATCCAGAGATTTTCTCTAAAACCCTTTGTTAAGACCCTCACCCACCATAGGTCCCGCCATAAAATCGGCAGTGCAGTAACTCGTAATCTGCTCAGCGGGACTCGCGCAGTCCCAATGAGCATTTAACATTGTGGTACAGCTCCTCCACTGCCAGGTGTAGCAGGTGGTCCACCACCAGTATGACTTTGAAAGTCGTAATCCGGCGGACAGTGGACCGCCACTGCTGTGCCCCCGCCACACTTGTAATCAGACCCTATGTACCCAGAGTCAAGCTATGAAAGCATCTAAAATATAAGCAATTCTGAGATAAATATACACCCAATTAATACAAATCAGTCTGAAATAAATAGATACAGCCTTAATATTGCATTAGGCGTTGTGTAGTCTCTTGCATTCTCCACTGAGTTCGTGATGTCTTGTAATAACTTGTAAAAGATACCAAATGTATGAGCTGCCCTGTACCGTCTTGCTCACTCTGCACTACATGAAAAACAAGATGCGTGATCACTGGCAGAGATCGATGCCCTTGTGTAGCAGCCAAGAAGACATGAGTGCATAAAAATTCAAGTTGAGCATGTATGCCACAGAGAATGCTTTTAGCACGCACACAGCGTGTGTCATAAATTAATCATATATCATTAGTGTGTGAAATCATGCGTGGTCATTTCAGCCCAAAAACCTGCAGTAGTGAAGTATTTAAAAAAAAACAATAAAGCAACCCTGACTGCTATGAGTCAACAGCCAGATCATAAATATGCATGCGACAGCCTCTGTGCATGGGGGATTGGGGAGGGGGCGTGGGTGCACAATACATAACTCTGTTCGGTTCACAGTCGTGCTGGAACGGAGCAAGTTTGACACATCTGGCCTTCGGTCTGTCATCTAAGAGAAGCATTTGCAGGTTTCTGTGATGCACTCTTCATGCAAATCCTCGACGCTGATGCAAAGGGATTTTATGGGAACTTGCCAACTGTAGAAATATATGTTATTAATCCGATCGGCTCTTTGAGGGAGGTTTTGTAAACATCATATTTCTAATAAATGACAGTAGAAGTCTAGAAAAACGATTGTGTCACTGTTTTGGCTGCGGCTCATTATATCAAAGAACAATGCAAAATGTGGGCAGCACAGAACATATATACCCTGAAAGTGCACAGAAGCTTTGTTTCATTGTAGGAGATTTCATAAAGAGCAAATTTGCTTCTTTCGTGGTTTTCTGAGTAGCTGGATTCAATTTGGTTGCCTCCCTTGCAACGTCTTGTCCTGCTCATTTGAGGAAATGTAGGGGCTTATTTACAAGTCATTTGCGCCGCCGGTACATCACTTTTTCCCATAATAAAGTGACGCTCCAACGGTGCAAGGGGCTTGTAAATAAGCTCCAATTATCCTCCACTTACCGCCCTGAACTACCCTCCCCCACCCACCAACACCTCTCTGCCACCACACAGCACTTCCTCTATCCCTTTCTTTTTCATCACTCAGGTTAAGTAATTTGTAATCCATTGTCAGTAGGCATTTTTTTTTAGATTTTTTTATTTTTATTAAAAAGCAATAAACATCAAACATGTTTCAATATCTTAAACAGTCAAAGGGATTTGGAGCACCCTGCTGCGGCAGCACGTCCAGCGACCTATGAACATTTTCCCCACTGATGAAAGAGGAATCTAGAAACACGTGTCTGGGGATACACTTGAAAAGAATACTGGTACTGGCACTGGCCAACAAACTGTGAGAACTGTGTGTGAAGCGAGTAACACTGAACCACATCGACGATGATGCATGAGATAATTCAGCTGTGACGTGTCAGCAGGGTGCTCCAAATCCCTTTGAATGTTTCAATATCTTGCCAGGTTTGTAATTTCGGCGATGGATAACTCCATCACACACATGACAGATATCCTATTTGTCATATTAAGTTTGTTATATCCGATGGGGCTTGTAATATGGCAGACGGGATATTCATCACCTTTGTGACAGAGTATACCATCCTCCAAACACCAAATCAGGTCCTTAGATTTTATGTTATGGGTTTTTTAAATGTGGGCATCCAAATGACAGTGTATGCTCTAAGTCATAAAAAAGAACTTGCGCCATATGGGTGAGCCAGCTGCGGAGTCTAACCCTGGGCAGCTGGACCCTTAATGCATATACATGAGCCAGGTGGGTAGCCAACTCATGCATATTCATGACCTCCCCTGCCGAATGTAGAGAATTCATAGCACGCACACAGAGTCTGATCTTTATAATAAAGAGCTGGCATTCTGATGATGGCCCCTAGATGAATACTTGTATTTTCCTATGAACACACATATGGAAGCAATGTTCACATTTTCAGGACTCACAATAGCCAGCAGAGTAGAGATACTTTTCTTCAGGAGAGTCTTTTTTAATACATCTCTCATACATTTTCATTGAAATATTCTTCATGCCAAGAAGTGAATTCCCTGTGCCTTTGCCCATTGAGGCTTGGGAGGACAACCCTCAGTCAAGATTGATGAATTTATTTATGGCATAGAATATCATACTTCTTAAGAGTGGCTTCTTCTGTCTGAATTTGATGTGGAAAGTAAAAAAATTAGATAATCTACCAACTATTCTCTCCGACTTGTAATAAACATGTATTATTATGGATTACTCTATGTGAATGGATCTTTTATGGAAATTGGAATTAGCAATGTTCTAGACATCCTTTCCATTTTTGTGTGATAAATTAACTAAGAAATGAGCACCGGATAATATTTTATCATACTGGCGTAATCTTGTGTAATGTTGATCACTTTGTGTTACGATACTTATGCGCAATGCCTGATATTACCCAATTACACTGCACTGCATAATCAAGATTTCAATTAGGGAAATAATGAATCAGAGGAACATGAGAGAACACTAAAATGCTTTTAGAATGCGAGTTGCGTTTGAATGCACCTTTTTTGATGCCGGGTGCTGATTATTAAGCGAAATTAATTTGAAAATAATTGTTTACTGCAGAGCACTGTTCAGTAATTTTTTATAATGAAAATTCAATTTTTTTACAGGGGAAGTGCCATGCAGAGTGAGGCTACTCCACATACAGTAACAACTCCCTGTTCCTGTCCTGAGGACTCTTCTATGATCTTTGTTGACTCCTTGGTCATTTTGGATTTTAAAACTGGATAGAAAGCATCACTCGTTCTCTGTCTGCAATCCCTATGGCATCTTCTATTTTTGGATTTCTTGCACTTTTGGGAAAATCAAGGTAGTTCAGTCAAGTTCTGTGCAGAATATTTCAGTTTGATGGAAGTCGTTGCTCCACCATTTTTATTGTTTTTAGCTTTATTTTATTTTTACTTTTTCCTGGGGTGTGGAATGTGGACTAGGAGATGCATGATAAACCTAATTGTGGAGGAACAATGGTGTAAGGACAATGTGCATTTGGGGGTATCGGAGGCCATTTTTGTAAAACTAGTGTGTTTCTCTGTTTGGTAGCCATGTAACATTGCCCATCATGTCTCCTCCTAGCTTCCCCCTTGATTAGCCACCATTTTTGGAAAACCAGTCTTTGTTTGGCAGCTATTTCCTCTCAGTCTTCAATACCTTCCAGTTACTTCTCATGAGCTCATACACCATTTTGTGAAGCCAGTGTGTGCGTTAGTCACCCATTTTCTTTGCACCCTCCATGCCACCTCCTTGCTTGTCATGTGCATGTCCACCACTTGAGAAACCGGAATCCATGTGTTTGTGTTTACTCCCTGTCGTTCGTCCATGCCATCCCCTTGCTTGTCATGTGCACCATCCCACCATTTTGTGAATCTAAAGTGTGTCTTTTTATTCTTATATGTATTCGTAGTCTTACTCTTATTCTTATTATTTGCTGTTTTTCCTTTTTAAAATATACTCCCTATCTTACTTAATAATAAACAAAATGAAATTCACTGGAAAAAACAAAGGTTAAAGTAGCATTATAGCTAAGTGAAAATGTAGTTACAGCACCGCATTTTGTAACAAAAAAAACTGAATTTCATCAGTTATAGTACCTATAACTCCTTGCCATTGTATAACTGAAACTCGAACCTCCTGCCATGCAGAATGTCATAAATTATGTCATTACAGGTGCCAACAGTGATGCTATCAAAGCTGTCATTGAACAATTAATGAGTGATGTACTATATGAGAGTATAGGTAGTTCATGGCCAGGGCATGGGTTATAGTTATTTCATGGCACAAGTTATCATTACTTCATAGCGCAACTGGGCATATATCCCAGCACTGGGCATGGCCCTTTGGCAGCGTGGGGTCGGGTTTGTGGCTTGACATCTGGCCAACTCCCTGCCGCCAACCCTCAAGGATAGGCAAATCTATACTGGGCACAGCTTTTGGCAATGCACAGCCTGGACCTCCCCACTACCTCTATGGGTTCAGGCTACCCATTCCCTGCCCACCTATGCTTTTTTTCCTTTGTTTTTTAGGACACAGTGACAGAGTCCCAAAATCCTAACATGACGTCCATCTTCTTCAGGTTGCAGCCACCCAATCGGATTGCAGGGTTTGAGTTAGCAGCACCATGGATCTCCATGGTGGATCCTCAGTGGATCTGCGGATTGAAAAGTGCATAAACTTTAAACCTTAATTCCACAAAAGCTACTGAATAGATTTACACTAAAGCACACTTTCAGGATAAAATTCTAAGTTTCTCCCAGAGTTCGTGTAATGTGTTCAACCTTTTATTCAGAATCTCTGTTTAATTTTGCTATTGAAAATGGCATGGGGAAAAAGAGTTTTGGGACCCCCTTTTTCTTGGCGGATCACCCTGAAGCTTTCCAGGAAGAAGCTGAGGTGGATGAGACAGAGCCAAAATTACTAGCAAACCAAAAAAGCTCTTTCCTGTGAAGAATGTGACCTTGGATATAACTGCACAGTATATATATATATATATATATATATATTTTTTTTTTATTTTTTTTTTTTTTTTTTTTTAATAACACAAAGAGGATAACTTGGGAAAAAAATGGTTTATAAACACCCAAAGTGTATCCCAATCCAAGTTACTGCATTAACTGAATGAATGTAAAAAAAGTATTGAATTATTGGAATAATGTTACTTGTTTTTAAACTGAGCACTATGCACTTTTACACTAATCACCATGATAGAGTAAGCAAAGCAATGCCATTTGCCCACTACAAAATGGCGACTACAATGTATTTAAAAAAGATGTCCTTCGTTTATGTTAATGAAGCAGGTAGATAACCAAAGTCTTTAAAATGGTGATTTTTACCACACAGTAATGTTACACTGACGAAGCCTGTGAAGGCGAAACGCGTCTGCAAGGGGTGAGGGGGGTTTGGTGATTAAAAATTCTGCAACTGGATACCAGCGTGCCGGCCTTTCTTTTTCGGGATACGAAAAGTGTGCAGCAATATTGAAGCGTCTCACCAACGCTGGCGTCTTTGGCACCCGGGAAGCAGTGGAGCGACGGCGGTGATTAGAAACCGTGCCTCAAACTAATATGACCGTTGGCCCCGAGGAGATATAAGCTACGATACCGAGAACACATCGGGAGAAAGTGCAGCGGCCGAAAGGCTGAACTCCACACGACAGCGAGAACAAACCGACTTACTGGACGTACACAGGCGAGACGCCAGCAGCCGCTGACGACGACCCTCAACGGACAGCGAGCCGGGTGAGTGAACGCCGACTTCAATGTTTTAAACATCACGCTTAGCCTCATTCCCGAAGGTTCTGTACAAGTTAAACACCAAACCCCGAACCGCAGTGACACGTCACCACCCCTTTCTTGAATTTCTGTATGCAGTAACAAACAGTGCATTATAATCGACATGGAAAACGAGGATGGTATCTCAGGAGAAAGAGAAGCAGCCGCTAATTTCATGTTTAGAACCTCCACGAGCAGACAAACGCAACCAAACATAACAAAAGGGATAACTACCACCGGGGGTGTGCTTAAGACACTGTTTTCGAAATTAGAAAAAATGAAAGAAAGAGAAACTCGCAAATGGTGGGAGGCCACCTCCTTGGAAAAATATATTGAATGCGGTAGAATACCGAGAGGATTGCGTATCTACACCGTACCATCGTACGAGAACCCTGATCCGGAATTACTTAGAGATTGGGCAGAGTATACTGCTGACTCGGCGAAAGGCATGGTGAGGATGTTAATAAAATACGCGTGGAGCAATAGAGACAAATGTCTTAAAGAAATTGCGGACTTAGAAGAGTTAATTACAAAGGAAAAAGACTCTAAAGAAAAAGATGAATTAAGGGATACCATGAACCAAAGAATCAAGAAATACGAATTAACCATCCGTAAACGTAAACAGGCGAAATTCCTCAGGGACGAGCAAGATTACCTCACCGGTAGAATTCTCACATTTGCAAAAAAATTTGATGCTACAAGAAAACGTATGGCACAAACAAATGTAATCCCGACTGAGGAGGAAACTGAGGAATCAGAAGTCTCAGAAGGTGAACAAACGGAAAGAACGGAAAGAACCGCAACAACAAATGATCCTTTTTTAGACGAGTTCGAGGTAATCAAGGAAACCCGCCTCCGCCCCCAACAGAGAAATCATCCACCAGCACCTCAACAAAAACAAAGAGGAGGACGCGGAGGGGCAAAAGGAGCAAGAGGTGGGGGCCAGCAAGCGGTGGCATCCCCAAGAGTCAACAGGAGCGGACTGAATCGCAGAAGGTAGTGGATAAACAAGACAACAACGTTATCAACCTTTCAAAAAGATCTTTAACGAATGATGAAATTTCTATTCTAAAGAAAGGACTAACCTTCTGTCCAGCCAGCGATTTTGACCCGGTTAATACACGGATCGATCTGTTTAAATACACCAGGAAACTGAAGTTCAAAAAAATCCATCTTCAGAACCCTACTAAAAAGATTGTGGCACCCAATCTTGAAGCCTCCGTTGTAAATCCAATTGGAAGTCAAGTTTGTGAGACATCCAATCTTGAAGCCTCCGCTATAAATCCAAGTGGAAGTCAAGTACGTGAGACACTTAATCTTGAAGCCTCCGTTGTTAATCCAACTGGAAGCCAAACATGTGAAGCACTGGCAAACATTCTTTTGACACCAACTCAAGAGTGCACATTGAACTCGACATCTGGAGACAATTCTTTGCAAAATGACATTGCACAAAAACGTGACCCTAGTCACTTGAAAAATAAATCAAAAAAATTACCCATCACCAATTTTGATGCAATCGATCTTTTCAACGAAGCTGTACTAGAGGATCTCGATAAAATAGCTTCTGGAACAAGAAATAAGATAAACGACAAAAGATCAAATATAACGAAAAAAGAATGGCAAGCGATTAGATCACTAAAAGAGGACACCTCAATTGAAATTAAACCATCCGATAAAGGAGGTAACATCGTGATATTTGACCGAGAGCATTATCTAACTGAAGCTCACAGACAATTAAAGGACAAAGAATGTTACACTCCTATATCGAGAACGGAATACAATAGGAGTATTGTAACGTTTCACAAGATGCTAGATGACTGGCAAAAAGAGGGAATGCTATCAATGGACGAATACCTCTTTTTAAAATGTGATGCACCTATAGTACCAACGTTTTACCACCTACCAAAGGTGCACAAACATGCCAAAAGGCCTCCTGGGCGTCCAATAGTGTCCTCCATAGGAAGCCTGCTTGAAAATACTTCCAGATTTGTGGACTCCTATCTGTCTCCTTTTGTAAGAAGCCTTCCTTCTTATTTGAAAGACACTCAAGACTTTTTAAATATCATGGACAATGTTACTTGGGATTCAGGAATGCTGTTGATCACACTGGATGTGGTTAACCTTTATACCTGTATTAATCACGAACAAGGTCTGTGTGCTGTTAAATGGTTTCTGGACACCAAACAGGAGCATTTTAATACCCACAGTGCAATGATATTGTCCATGATCAGGTTTTGCCTGTATAATAACATCTTTCTGTTTGACGGGACACTGTATAATCAAAAAAGAGGTACTTCCATGGGTTCGTGCTTCTCCCCCAGCTATGCGAATCTTTTCGTAGGATGGTGGGAGAAGCACGAAGCCTGGAACGACTCAAATCGGCAGTGGACGGATAAGATACTTATGTGGACGAGGTATATCGATGACCTCTTTATAATTTGGCAGGGAGATCGCCAATCAGCAGAGGAGTACATTTCCCAACTAAATACTAATACGCTTAATTTAAAGTTTACTAGTACCATCAGCACCAACTGTATTAACTATTTAGATCTGGAGGTATTTGTACACAATAACATCTTAAACACCAGATTGTACAGAAAGCCCACTGCAGGGAATGCAGTCTTGCATGCAAAATCATACCATCCAAGAAGCTTAATAAAAAATGTACCATATGGCGAATTTTTACGCCTGAAGAGAAATTGTTCTCTTACTCAAGACTATACTCTTGCTGCTGCTGAGGCGAAAAACAGATTTGAGGATAGGGGATACAATAGGAATATCCTGTCCCAGGCCAGTGAAAAAGCCTCTATAGCTAACAGGAGGGATCTCCTAGTTCCTAAATTAAAAACTGAGGCACCTGATGAAATTCGTATGATTACGGAATTCAACACAAAATCAGGCGAAATAACGAACATTTTTCGTAAACACTGGCATTTATTAACTGCTGACAGAATCCTCAAGGGAAATCTGCCGCCAAAACCGTTAATCACATATAAAAGATGTCCGTCTTTGGCGGATCATCTGGTCCACAGCCACTTTAAACCAGTGATTAAACCTGTCCAAATTTCCAAATCGGTGGGGTTCTTTCCTTGTTTAAAATGCAAGGCATGCAAATTTAGTGAAAAAACATCTGAATACCCAAATCCCACAGGCGAGAACAAACCCAATTTGAAAATAAAACAGTTGCTTAATTGCAACTCGGAGTACACGGTGTACTGTCTAACCTGTCCATGCAAACTACGATATATTGGTAGTACCATCAAACCCGCGAAACTTAGGGTCCTTGAGCATATGCGGGCCATTACCAATAATGACAAAGCATATCCGGTAGCCCGCCACTTTGCCTTACACCATCAGAGCAAGTGGGAAAAACTAAGCTACTATTGTATGGATCAGGTCCCCAAATCAGAACGGGGAGGTGATAGGGAAAAAGCCCTGCGCATCTTAGAATCAAAACACATCATTAATTTAAAAACGATAGCTCCTTGGGGTTTGAACAACAATGAAGAACTTTGGGTTCACTTGTAAGCACGATGGAGTCAATAATGGGAAGGAAACTTTAATCAAAGAATTAGAACTGAGCAACAGCTTCACTTCCTTTTTTGACATCCAATGCCTTGTGTTTTTGGTTTGTACTGTTGATTTTGCACTGTTTAACTGAACGCCCATTCAGGGCGAAATAACACAAAGAGGATAACTTGGGAAAAAAATGGTTTATAAACACCCAAAGTGTATCCCAATCCAAGTTACTGCATTAACTGAATGAATGTAAAAAAAGTATTGAATTATTGGAATAATGTTACTTGTTTTTAAACTGAGCACTATGCACTTTTACACTAATCACCATGATAGAGTAAGCAAAGCAATGCCATTTGCCCACTACAAAATGGCGACTACAATGTATTTAAAAAAGATGTCCTTCGTTTATGTTAATGAAGCAGGTAGATAACCAAAGTCTTTAAAATGGTGATTTTTACCACACAGTAATGTTACACTGACGAAGCCTGTGAAGGCGAAACGCGTCTGCAAGGGGTGAGGGGGGTTTGGTGATTAAAAATTCTGCAACTGGATACCAGCGTGCCGGCCTTTCTTTTTCGGGATACGAAAAGTGTGCAGCAATATATATATATATATATATATATATATATATATATATACACTGAAAAAACCATAGGTTATAGACCATATATAGTTAGGAATTAGCATTTAGAAAACCTTATTTTACTCACACAAAACCATTGAAATTCCATATATAGTTAGTTGCACTAACTATATATCGCGCACCCGCAATCCACTGCTGATGATGTCACATATTACATCATTCATGACATGGTCAGTGACATCACTGATGACATCACTGATGACATCTCAAATGACATCACTGATGACATCATCTAGTGTCTGTGTGTTTTTGTAAAGTTTAAATACGTTTTACATATTGAAGAATGACTGGATGTATGGAAGACTGAGTGTGTGTGTGGCTGGCTGGGAGGTGTGTGACTCTGTGCATATCAATGTGTACTTGTATCAGTGATTGTATAAGAGAGTAAGTATGTGTTAGTATATGTGTGAAAAGTATGGTGTTCTGTGTTTAACTATAGATGAGGAAATCGAAGTGTGATTGATTCTTCACAGGACTGACTAGGTGTATGAGTGCATATGATAGTGTTCTAATAATAACTGACTGTATGTATGAGTAATTGTATGGGTGAATGAGTGAATGTGTGTGTAGACGTACGAATCAGTGAGTGCGTATGTAGTAACTGGTATTGGTGTGTCATGATGTCATCAGTGATGTCATTTGAGATGTCATCAGTGATGTCATTTCAGATGTCATTAGTGATGTCATCAGTGATGTCACTGAAGTATGGTGTTCTGTGTTTAACTGTATAGATGAAGAAATGGAAGTGTGATTGATTCTTTACAGGACTGACTTGGTGTGTGAGTAACTCCATGGATGAGTGGCAGTGTGTGACTGTCTGCATAGGTGTATGAGTGCATATGATAGTGTTGTAATAATAAGTGACTGTATGTATGAGTTATTGTATGGGTGAATGAGTGAATGTGTGTGTAGACGTAGGAATCAGTGGGTGCGTATGTAGTAACTGGTATTGGTGTGTCATGATGTCATCAGTGATGTCATTTGAGATGTCATCAGTGATGTCATCAGTGATGTCATTTGAGATGTCATCAGTGATGTCATCAGTGATGTCACTGACCATGTCATGAATGATGTAATATGTGACATCATCAGCAGTGGATTGCGGGTGCGTGATATATAGTTAGTGCAACTAACTATATATGGAATTTCAATGGTTTTGTGTGAGTAAAATAAGGTTTTCTAAATGCTAATTCCTAACTATATATGGTCTATAACCTATGGTTTTTTCAGTGAATTTTCAAGGTTTTGTAAATGCTAATTCCTAACTATATATGGTCTATAACCTATGGTTTTTTCAGTGAATTTCATTGGTTTTTTAACAGCTAATATCTGTAGCTGTAAAATGTATTCTTCTTTAAATCCAAAAATATATTTTATATGTTTATGAATAATTTTTTTTTTAAATATTTTTTTTTCTTCGTTCCCGCTTCGCGAATCGGGAAGCTTCCCGTTAGCTGACCTTGATGCCGCGAAATAGACCGCGAGCCGGTAAACGTTTCTTTACCGCAAGTGCCGCGTTAGAAAACAACATCGTGACGCCTCCCGTCCGCATGACGTTTCACGTTGTCGCGTGATACGTCATATGACGTGCTACGTTAGCGAACTGGTACGCGAAGCCAGTCGCAAAGCGCAGGTTTCTGGAAGCAAACCGGGAGGCCCTGCAAAGCGCTTAACGTAAACACAGCAAGTCATGTGACTTGGTAATAACACTTTTCATTGGTTCATTTCACTTTTGGTTTCCTAATGATGTAAGACTAGGTCATATAATCTAAAATGAACACTTTTGATTGGTTGAGAACTCTTGTTTTTCCCAAATGATGAAAATCCCTCCTTCTTTCCTCACTCTGACTTTCATCATTGTGAGAGAAAGACCCTTTGTGATCACTGAGCAATGGCTTCTTTAGTAGCTTCAGCTGGTGCTTCCCCACCACCTCCACCACATCCAAGGAAGAGTGGACCACCTGCTCAAGTTATAATTCAGCAAGAAGAGGAAGAAGAGGAAGACGAGGAAGAGCAGGAAGAGAGGCAGTTTTTGCCTGAGGAACCCAGGACGTCTCACCGGAAAGAAAACTTCATTTGGCAATTTTTTAAAATTCCCAAAGGTCAGAAAAAAGTAAATGCAAGATACGTAACTTGCCTTATATGTCAAGATAGACTGTCCAGAGGAACCGAGAAAAAATACAGTTTCGGAAACTACACAATGCATCGCCATATGACTAGGTGGCATCCTAACAACTACAGTGCTGCACAGTTTCGGAACGACCTAGATAATCTCCCTATTATGGCCAGAAGATCTGTTGTACCGGAAGTAACGGGACCAGAGGGCAGGGAGATGGTGCCAATATACAAATGAGATTTGGTGAAGTAAAACACATCTGCGTATTTTGCGATGGATTCATTTGCTACGGAGAAAGAAGCATCACTCTGATCAACAGAGCTATTGACTATCATATGCAAGTTTGTACGAAACGCCCAAAATAATAAATACTTTTTTTTTGTTTTGTTGCTCCTGTTGAGCCCTTTACAATGAATCGTTTTCATTGCCCCCTCCAAGAAAACCCCCAAAAAAATATAAAACTGTTCAGAAAAATTCAAAAAAAGTAAAAAAATGTTCTGAAAAATAATAAAAAAAATATAAAACAACAAAAACAATAAAAAAAAGTTCTTTTCAGAACTACCTCCCCGTTATTAAAAAATTGGTACAATATTTGGAACTGTGCCAACCTCTATTTCTCTTAGTTCGCTTCCCAGTTCGCTCGCCGGTACGCGAACCGGAAGCGAACCAAAAACAGTAAGTATAAGGGAAGGAAACAGACACTTATGTTAAAAGAAAGACAGCTATAGGGGAGTAAACTAGAGATACTATTACCCGTAATCCACTGCTGATGATGTCACATATTACATCATTCATGACATGCTCAGTGACATCATCAGCAGAGGATTGCGGGTTTTTTGGCAACGTGCCTTATCCACGGTTTAATAACGCTGCCTTTTGCTTTATATAAGTTTTCAAATTGTATGAAATATATACCAATAGGTCGTTATGAACCTTTAGGTAGTGCTTTTCTTCATGAGGTCTGGTCGCTTCCATACACATACAGATGTTTCAAAGATGATCAAGAAGTTTATCTGAATGGAGAGGAATGCACTGAGACGCCAGATCATTCACTAATGTGTAGGCACATACAGTTACACGGTTCATGCAACAAACACCGACCAAATATGGCTTGCGTGTTGCAAGGCACGCCAGTTCCTGCTATCATCCCCACGTTCAAGTTGTTGGAAAATGGTAGTTATTTGATGCTCAATAATGAAGATTGTTCTGAGTTAATTAAAAGTATTCCTTTTATCGTAACAGTAAGTGAACGGGTTATTTGCTGCAGAAATGGTCTATTTTCTCCCACACATGAACATAGGGAGTTTTCAATCTGGCCACAAATACCAACCTTGGGAGAGATTTCAACGGCATGGCAAGAATAAGAGCTCTTTTGTCTCAGAGAGAGGTGGCCTTGAGTTCGGCCCGTGAAACTTTCGTGCTTCACATAGCGAACACCCGTACAGAGGTGCAGACCCTTTTCAATTCAGATTTGCCTTTCAATTTCAGCAAGATGGTTCGGACTATCTTTAACGCATCCTCCACAAAGACCCTGGCGCACTTTTTTAAAGTTGTTACCAGTGGTCTCGTGACTTCATTTGAGAAAATCTTTGGAGTCATCCCTGCTTTCTTTCATTCTATTTTCTCCACTCTGCTTCGTGGATTGGCATTTTTACTTGCATTACCAGCGGACGCTCTTGTGCTTTTTTACATTTTTAAATATGGATGTCCCTCCTATGCAACCTCCCACCCTGCAGCTGCTGACACTGTTCCGCAATCGCATGCTAGAATATTATGGCACAATGCCGTTGGCGATATTAAGCACGGCATATGGATTATCTTTTCGATTCTCCTACTTCACCTGTGTCCAGCCTGTATTTCACTGCCTGACCTGTGATTTCGATTGGGCCATTGATTTGTGTCTCTGCGGACCGGTTTCTCCTGACGTCGACTTTAATCAGCTGATGACTCCTATCATTACTCACGAGTTGGTTTGTCCTGGCGAAAGGATTATGGCTGTGGCATTGATGCATGGACTAATTGGTCCCTGGAATTTATTGGCGGCAGCACAGTCTTTCTTGGAACAGAGCTTTCTTGAAAACCCACCGAGCTGTCCTCTGATGGTGATAGAGGATCCGGTGCTGGGAGAGCATGTATGTTCTTTTCCGCTTTTAAATTGGATGGCTGAACTGTTTTCGGATGAAGACGGTGACTTCCTATTGGAGGTTGTTGCAGCTTATTTTGCATACACAGTTATGTCATAGACCTTTTTCATGTTTGATATGCTGAGTACTAGCATTTCATTGACAATTCATTGACTTATTTGTCAAGTTTTTATTATTTACCTTGCCTATTGGCTTAAGACTCGATAAAGTACTTGGCTGTTTTATTTTTCTTTAGCATTAAATTTTCCTAGTTTTTAATGCTTTACCTTGCGGACCGTCCACATATAAACTTGCAATCTGCTCTCATGAGATGGCACTTCTATTATCTTATTCAGTTCGTTTCTGGATCATGGGGAGGTGTCATCTAGGTCCTGGATATCTTTACACCGTGTTAAGTTAGCATGGGCTCATTACCGGTTTAAACGCCATTTTTCCTTTTTTGCAACTTCTGCACACGACACTTAGTTGTTGCTTTAGCTTTCCACCTAGTAGTTCATCGTGGTTTACATGAGAATAATATGTTATTGCTCTACTATCTGCTTTGCTTGTTAAACTATATCTGTACAGCGAGTGCTAAAGTTTCAAGAACAACACGATACAGAATTGTTATGAGGTCTGATCTCCACGACTTCATACTCATAACATAAGTGCAACTTCTGCCAATTCTGGGCATGAGGCGGGTTTTATATTGCTTTGCCGAACACACATACACAACAGTTGATGCGGTTCACATGAAGAGAGAGCTGGTGTATGCTGATGTGATACCTTCAAATCTAAGACACTAAAGTATGGGCACGCCCTAAACCAACACAAAGAGACCTTCTTAGCAAATAATATAATATGTGTATTAGGGAGGGTGAGATATAAGCAGCCGCGGGCCGTGGAGGGAGTTACGGTGACGCAGGGAGGCGGGGAGGGGGAGAAGCAGGGTGGAGCCCTCTCTACCCTGCCCCTCCCCCTCCCCACCTCCCTGCCCCACCATAACTCCCTCCACGGCCCGCGGCTGCTTATAAGTGTTGCTAACTCTTATTCATTTACAGCATGTTAACATACTGTCACCATTCGCTTTTTATGTACTAGTAACTATGCTGGTAATTTTGCTACTGATAATATGTGTACTTGTATTCTCCACCCTGCTTCTCCCCCTCCCCGCCTCCCTGCCTCACCGTAACTCCCTCCACGGCCCGCGGCTGCTTATAAGTGTTGCTAACTCTTATTCATTTACAGCATGTTAACATACTATCACCATTCGCTTTTTATGTACTAGTAACTATGCTGGTAATTTTGCTACTGATAATATGTGTACTTGTATTATCTAAGATACTACGCCTGAGAAGACGGCATTAGTAAATAAACATTTCAAATACACATGTGTTCTTCTTAACTCCATGTTCTGGTTTCTAAGAAATATATAACGACCGACTGTTCATGAGTTCCACGTATCCTGAGGTACTATAAGTTCATATTCTGGATTGTCTAAACATTGAGAGTTTGTTATATCCAATGTGACACTGTACCTAGCTTGCTAAGGAGTTTTTGATTACTAACGTGAGTTTTGGGACACCCTAATTCGCCGAGGTTCCAATCCTCTGTCCACAGTTCTGTGTGAGAACAGAAACCGTGCGACAGGGGCACCCCCGACCCTTGCTGGAGCTTCATCACACTTGCGATACAACTCCAGCAATGCGCCACCTTTACGGCACAGATACATCACGCTTCTGTGCTGTTTTTGCCCCATGATGCGCCGCATTGTAAATGCAGCACACCATAGGTGACAGAACAGCGGCACAGAATGACTAACACATCCCTGGTGATGCGCCAGTCATCATAAATGTATCCCTATGCTTCTTATCTTGTTAGAGATGAACCGCCATATGTATCATCAAAGTTTTTTGCATTTCCTAAATAGCGAACTTTAAGGAATAAATAGCGATTCTTTACCATTCCTAGTTTGGGATTAGCTATTTGCTAATTACAAATTACCCATTCATTTCCTTCATTTCCATAGGGCGGTTGGACTCACTTTTAGCTCGAACGGCTGAATGGATTTCCACGAAACTTGGCAAAATTGTAGGGACTGGTAGCCCGATGTGCCTTTGCTATGTCTCAAGATATATGCTCCAGTGGTTTTTACGAAAATTAACTTTGAAAAATATATATTGGGCTACATTGGCCTATATATATGTTGGAGCCCAAATGTAGCCCAATGTAGCCCAATGAAGCCCAATGTAGCCCAATGTAGCCCAAAGATGGCCGCCAGACACACAAAAAAACAAATGTAGCCCAAATATCAGCCAGATGTAGCCCAACTATAGCCCAGTGACAGAATGACCAATCAGCTTCGCAAACCTCCGTTACGCGAAGCGGAGCGCTGTTACAGATATATATCTTTTTTTGAACGTTAATTTCTCAAAATCCACTGGAGCACATATATTGAGACCTAGCAAAGGCACATCGGGCTACCAGTCCCTAATATTTTGCCAAGTTTCGTGCAAATCCATTCAGCCGTTCGATTATTATTATTATTATTTTTTTTGCCCCGCGGGGCCCTTTTAAAACCTCCACATCAAACCTAGGGGGTCAGCGAGGATCTACTATGCCCCCTTATGGTTATTTCCCCCTTTGTTTTGGCCTCCTCTTGTCTCTCGATCCTACCGAGAGACAAGATGGCGGCCGCTACGGACTTTTTGGAATGTTGACAGACGCCAGAGAACCAATCAGCTTCGCTTCACAAAGCTCCGTTGCGCGAAAAGTACGCGTCCTGGGACGCTGCCCGGTCCGCTGTTACAGATATATATCTTTTTTTAAACGTAAATTTCTGAAAATACACTGGAGCACATATATTGAGACCTACAAAAGGCACATCGGGCTACCAGTCCCTACAATTTTGCCAAGTTTCGTGCAAATCCATTCAGCCGTTCGGGCTAAAAGTGAGGCCAACCGCCCTATGGAAAACTCAATGTTAAAAACACGTTTTGGGACCCCCCTTTTTTCTCGGCCCCCCTTGACGAACCCCCCCCCAAATTTTCAAGGGCTGCTCAGAAACAAAATGTGCCATTTTCCTGAAAATTTCAGCCAATTCCGTCCACAAACGCCAAAGTTATTAGACATAGAATTTTCAAAAATCCCATAGAGAAAAAATCCTAACTATATATACCTACTGGCGACCGCCAGTAGGTAATATATATATATATATCAATCCAAACAAAGCGATCCTTCAGCATTCAGAGCGCTCCACAGTGTGTGCTCGCCCCAAGGCTGGATCCATATATATATATATATATATATATATATATATATATATATATATATCTTTCTCTCTCTCTTTCTCTCTCTCCCCCTCTCACAATATATATGTATTAGAAATTGGGACTCTATGCACCCTGTCCAAGTAGGGACCACCATCCTAGCCAGGGTAAGTCACAACAAAACCTACATTTTCATGGGCCCACCCTCTGGTATCTTGGCACAGAGCAAGCAGGCTTAACTTAGAAGGAAATGTATATTGGTGCAATTACTCATACCGAAAAACCCCACAGCGAAAACACCACAGAAAGATTCCACAACAGTTTAGAGTAATTAAGTATGACTTTATAAAGAATCAAGATCAAAACAATGAGAATTCTTTCATTAGACTTTGAAATATGAACCTGTACGTATTAAAAAAGTCAAAAGAGCTCTAGAGACAAAAAACGCTTCCGTGAGTTATCAGGTCGCGTCAGGCCAGGTAAAAGGCAGGAGTTCAGGCCAGCTGTTAGAGAACATGAGCAGGCAGCAGGGACCTCCTTGGGTACATGGAAAAAAACTGCCTTTGACCCAGACAATGTCGTTGCTATGAGGTTGCATACATCACACTGTGGGCAAGATGTATAGAGGCCTTCCACTTAACTGCGGTGATGGGAAGAGTCCACTACATGTAATGGCGAGAGTGCCATGGTTCTGAACCCCACTGAATCAGAGAGGATCTGATTCCGATGTGGATGTGGGAGGTAGTGTTTTTGAGCACCTTAAGGTTTCATTTGCACGGGTCTAGGACTGGGGTTGCATCAATTTATAGGGCAGAATCACAGCTTAGAGTACCGGTGCAGAGATACGTGGTTCAAGTCTTTGATATCCCTGAGACTTGAGAAGATGAGGCAAGCCAGCAAGCCCTTGGAGTCGCTCTGGGTTCAAGTGATGTGGGTGCAGTCCAGCTCACCCTGCCGGTTGAACAGCAGGTATCAGGGAGGCTCAGGTCGGCAAGAGCATCGCAGGGCAGATTTCAGCAAAGCAGTGGTCCTGCAGCATAGCAGGCCTTCGTGTAGCACCACCGCTCTTCTTCCTGGTAGACTGGTCATGGGTCAAGAAGTGTACTGTCTTGGTTGGGTCGGAGACAAGGTACTTATACCCAAATGTGTCTTTGAAGTGAGGGAGACTTCAAAGAAAGTTCTTTGAAGTGCACACAGGTCCTTACTTCCCAACCCCAGCTCCAGACTATCAGTAGGGGGTAATCAACCCTTTGTGTGGAGTCAGGCCACTACCAATTGAAGTGCAAGTTTCTGCCCTTCCCTCCCTCCCTGCGCAGGAAGGCCCAACATAATGTAGATGTATATAGATGGATACTCCGACACACCTAGCCTTCTGGTGTTTGTGGCTATCTAAAGGGAATACCCAAAGTGTAGCTGTCACTAACCCTGGGCGTAGTTGGCGTAGTAGCGCTACGCATACCTACGCGCAGTTCACTTCGCACTTCACACTACGCAAACTGCATAGTGCACTGTGCAAAATGCTGTTCGCACTGATTGCACAGTGCCGGATGCTCCTCCCCACTCTGCAAACCGCATCTTGCATGGTGCAAGCGGTCGTTTTCTGCCGCTCAAGTAGATTTCTACTCTAGCGGCAGCTTTCTCAATGGAGACTGGTAGTTTCTCATCGTGAGCAGTCACGAGCATACGTGACCACTCGCAATGAGAAACCTGACCTCCCCGTGTTGACAATCTCGCCAGGATGTTTATATTTCCACGCTCGCGATCGGCAACTTGATGTTGCTGATCACGAACGAGGAAAAAGTCTTGCAGGGATGTCATTTTGCTAGCTCGCGGTTGCCAACTTGCCGCTGAGGAGCGCGAGCAAGCAAAAAATGACCGCTGTACTACGCTACGCGTGTTTACACTGTGCTACATGCACTTCGCGTAGTGCAAAGTAGAGCAAACTTCACAAACTACGCAAGCGTAGCATAGTGCTTTGCCCAGGGTAAGCGCATAGAAGTGTCTACTTCATAAAAGTGGCACTTCTAAAATAGTGATGCTAAAACCAATTTTACCATTAAAGAGGGTTTATCATTACCATTCCAAAGATATAAAACATGAAATAGCTACTCCTTTCTAATCAGGAATTACAACTTAAAGTGTATTAAGAAATTCCCAATGTTAGCCTATGAGAGGAACAGGCCTCACAGTAGTGATAAACAAATTCAGCTGTTTTTCACTACTAGGACACGCACACCATAAAAGTGCATGTCCTACCTTTTACTTACACAGCACCCTGCCCTTACGGTGACTTATATGTAACAAAATGCTTGAAAAATAGTTTTAAATGCCAAGTCAAAGTCAAAGTGGCAATAAACTGCACACACAGGCCCGGCATTGGTAGCCCTGAGCCCTGAGACACAGTGAAGGGGCTACTTATGTGGGTGATACAATCAGTGCTAGAAGCCTACTAGTAGAAGGAATAAATAATGGACAGAATGATAAACAGCTCAAACATTCACCCCAGTCACAAAGATCTGGGTTTAAACCATCGTTTTTTGCTCACCACGCCACCCCAGTTTGGACCCGGCCATACGCAAATCAGTCTTGACCCTGTTCCTCATGGGAACAGTCACGCCCGAACTGACAAGCCAGGTCATCCCTGCACCATAATCAAGCATCCTTTGACCAGTTGTAGGGCATCACCCTTCATCAGCCAGGCTAGCTTGAATCCAGTGGTGCAGTGAGCACAAGACCCACATCTGGACATACCCTTCCCAATTAGGGCAACAAAAGCAAAGGGAACAAATGATGGGCAGAATGCTGATTAAGGCAAATATTCATCCCAGTCACAAAGATCTGGGTTGATGAGGGGTGATGCCTCAAAACCAGTCCCAGGATGCTTGTTTCTGGTCCAGAGAGTACCTGATTTGGCAGTTCGGACTGGACTGTGCCCATGAGGAACGCAATCAAGACTGATTTGCGTGTGGCTGGGTTCAAACTGGGGTGGCGTGGTGAGCAAAAGAATGATGGATTAAACCCAGATCTTTGTGACTGGAGGTGAATGTTTGCATTATTCAGCATTCCGTCCATCATTTGCTCATTTTGCTTTTGATGCCCTAAGTGGGAAGGGTATGCCCAGAAGTGGGTTCCGTGCTCATTGTGCCACTGGATTCAAGTCAGCGTGGTTGATGAGGGATGATGCCCCAAATCCGGTCCTAGGTTGCTTGCTTACAGTCCAGGGAGGACCAGGCTTTGCAGTATGTATATGTTTTAGTGAAAAACAAATGTTATAGGTAGCTAAAAATTACTGTTAAAATGTACCTTTTTAGACTAACACACCCACGCCATGCAGAGTTGTCATCAATGATGTGATTTCAGATATTGCAGTGATATTATCAATTATGTCACAAAACTTGCCATGAGTGATGTTATTAGCAGGGTATTGTGAGAGTGCGAGTTATAGTTACTTTTGGGCAAATTTATAGTAATGGGAGATAACTATTACTGGTAAATTTCAGTGTTTTTTGTTTAATACATGTTTTAAGTGGTATTTCAGTATACTGTAATGTCACTTTAACCTTTATTTTCCTTAGTGAATTTTAAAGTTTTTTTTGTTTTAAAATAGACTGTCCATTGCTGTTCATGCCTCGGGGTGGGGCATAGTGTCTGGCAGTGACCAGGCCCTGTGCCCAAACTCCCATGGGTACCCAATCCCCCGCTGCCCATAGCTTTTTTCCATGTGTGGCACTGGATGCAGGACCTGGCTTCAAGCCAGTGCTTGCATTCAACCTCCAATGGGGCACAACCCCTCAGTGCACGTGGTCTCAGCCATGCACAGCGTGGCCGTTGGGTGCAGGGCCTTGGCTGCCTGCACCCAATCCCCTCTGTGCACCAAACCCAACACAGCACATGGCTGGCTGTGTGATGCAACAATATAAAGGGTGTTATTTGATGTGTGGAAGACCTCCTGACTGACTTTGTCTGAAAATCAAAAGATAAAAAGCGGGCCTACAGGTTTTTTCAAGGGGTCAACACATCAACATTTATAAAGCAGACCTACTGTCTTTTTCAAAAAGTCACCAATAGCTATAATCAAAAGTATGTTTAATAAATTCACATATTGCAATGTTTAATAAAAGTGATTGCCTTAAAATATTTAAAATAAAACATTTATAAAAACATTAGCATGACTTTGAATATTTTTTTAAACATTTGTCAAGCCACAAACTGTAACTACAGACCCGACCACAAGGATCCCTGCACTCATGCTGAAGAGCATGCAGCTCCAGCTTAAAGTGCTTAAAAAAAATATGGAAAGCTCTCCTGGGTCCATGGATTCAATGACTTAGGGACTTACTGTATTTTGTTTATTGTTGCTAGTGGGATACTGTGCTCATTGACTCCACCACAAAACAAAAAAAAAGACTATTGGTTCTCTTGCCTCCTCTAGGGGCACCACCACAATGAAAAAACATAATTCAAAAATGCCCTCGCAGGCCATTATGTGGCAGTCCTTGCTGAAGTAGTGAATAATAAATTAGTGGTTACTGCCACTCATTTATTATTCATTTTTTCTTTTTTTTATGTGGTCTCCAGTGCCCACTTAGACACCCACAACATACTCTAATGTTGAGAGCTGCAGGAGAAGCCACAAGGTACCCACGATCCCTGCTGGATCCCCAGCCGGCTCCCCAGGCAGTATTCATAGTGGATGCGAGCGAGAGCCTGCATTTTTTTAAGTGAGTGCCACTTTCTGGGTAGTCCCAGGGCCCCTTTGGCCCGTGACAGCTCCTCAACCAACACTGTGGTAGTTACCATTTTGTTTTAACATTGGTGCCCCTATGCCCATCCAGGGCACCACACATTTTTATATGTTGGGGGCTGCATGGGGAACCATTGTGGTACTGGAGGGAGCCAGTTCTCTGACTTAGATCCCACACAGGTGTGAGCAGATTTTTTTCTCTCCTCCTGCCAATCAAGAGCAATGTTATGTTCCCCACCTGTAAAAGTATGGGCATGGTAAACCTACACTTTCCTGACAGGGAACTGCGGTATCCTGGAGATTGGGTCAGTGGGATACTTCTTTATTCTGGCCCTAGGGGATGGGGAATGGAGTCTGCAGCTCGGGGAAGAAGGCCCGATGTCCCATCACCTAATGTTAAGGAATGATCCTAGGGAATGCGGTCCCCGGAGCCTCTATAAGGCACAGGGAGGGGCCTGCATGTCTCCTTCACATAATCTTGAACATCGGCCCTTGGGCCCTGGGGCCTCAGAATGGCTCGCGGGTGGAGGCCGCATTATACTGTTGGGGTGGGGCATGATGTTCAGATACCTTTTTGAGGTACAGGGATGAGGGGGTGCACGCTCTCTTCACCATAATGAAACATTGTGCCAACCCCCCCAGGCCTAGACCCAGACCCTAGGCCACACAGTGGGGCTCTTTTTCAAAATGGATGGGAGTCCACCCTTTAAAAATAACTACTATGCATCCTCCGCAAATTTGCAATAAAACATTTTAAAAATCAGGGTTTTTGCCCCAGGGTTTCCCCTCTGGGATCCCCACTCCAGGCCCTGGGGAACAGGGTATCCCCACCCGAACTCCTATTTGGTTTTTTTAACTTATTTTGAGGACAAGGGGCTGAGTTCGAGAGTCCTAAAATGGCTGTCATCACATGCTTGTTGATGTGGTGGCAGCCATTCATATCTTCTCTGTAGATCTGTCAGCTCCACGGATCCTGCACGGCATGAAATATACATACATTTTTAACCCCAGTTTCTCAAAAACTACTAAACAGATTTACAACAATGAAAAAAAGCCTACAGTCTGAGTTAGCTCTTTGCCAAATTTGGGAAAATTCCATCAATCAATTTTTTTCTGTGTGATTGTTTAATTTTCCTATGCAAAATTACAAGGGGAGAACACATTTTGGGACCCCTCCCTATTCTCAGCCCCTGCTTGACTGAGCACCCTGAATCTTTCCAGGAAGGAGCAGAGGTAAATGGGACCTTTTTAAAGAACGTTTAATCAAATGTCGCAAGAGTTATAAGCAAACTAAAAAAAATCCATTTACCATGGGTGCAACTATATTTGCAAAGCATACCGGCTCTCAAACAAAGGTGCAAAGGGAAGCAAAGAGGCGAGCAGTCACAGAGACGTTTTGCTGGGTACAGGTTAAAAATGGGTCCGAGAGTCCCATAAACATTGTGTGGCATCCATATATGGTGTAAGAGTCTTTATTTTCCACGACCATAATCAGACATATAAAGACAGAGGCAAATGCTGCAAAATTAACTGATAACCCTGGGACGTGAGGCATTTTTGATGTATCCTGAAAAGCTTAGTGTGGCATAAAAGGGCCAAAGTCATGTGTTCCTGCAGATCATTTTTTAGAAATGAGATGCACCACAAGTAGACACACCAAGACTTACCATGGATCATTTCTGTAGGATGCTGTTGCAGTTTATCATTTAACTTTGCACAATGATATATATATATATATATATATATATATATATATATATATATATATATATATATATATATATATATTACCTACTGGCGGTCGCCAGTAGGTATATATAGTTAGGATTTTTTCTCTATGGGTTTTTTGAAAATTCTATGTCTAATAACTTTGGCGTTTGTGGACGGAATTGGCTGAAATTTTCAGGAAAATGGCACATTTTGTTTCTGAGCAGCCCTTGAAAATTTGGGGGGGGTTCGTCCAGTGGGGGCCGAGAAAAAAGGGGGGTCCCAAAACGTGTTTTTAACATTGAGTTTTCCATAGGGCGGTTGGCCTCACTTTTAGCCCGAACGGCTGAATGGATTTGCACGAAACTTGGCAAAATTGTAGGGACTGGTAGCCCGATGTGCCTTTTGTAGGTCTCAATATATGTGCTCCAGTGGATTTTGAGAAATTAACGTTTAAAAAAAGATATATATCTGTAAGCGCGGACCAGGCAGCGCTCTGGTTCGCGGACTTTTCGCGCAACGGAGCTTTGTGAAGCGAAGCTGATTGGTTCTCCGGCGTCTGTCAACATTCCAAACAGTCCGTAGCGGCCGCCATCTTGTCTCTCGGTAGGATCGAGAGACAAGAGGAGGTCAAAACAAAGGGGGAAATAACTATAAGGGGGCATAGTAGATCCTCGCTGACCCCCTAGGTTTGATGTGGAGGTTTTAAAAGGGCCCCGCGGGGCAAAAAAAAATAATAAAAATAATAATTGAACGGCTGAATGGATTTGCACGAAACTTGGCAAAATATTAGGGACTGGTAGCCCGATGTGCCTTTGCTAGGTCTCAATATATGTGCTCCAGTGGATTTTGAGAAATTAACGTTCAAAAAAAGATATATATCTGTAACAGCGCTCCGCTTCGCGTAACGGAGGTTTGCGAAGCTGATTGGTCATTCTGTCACTGGGCTATAGTTGGGCTACATCTGGCTGATATTTGGGCTACATTTGTTTTTTTGTGTGTCTGGCGGCCATCTTTGGGCTACATTGGGCTACATTGGGCTTCATTGGGCTACATTCGGCTAATTAGCAAATAGCTCATCGCAAACTAGGAATGGTAAAGAATCGCTATTTATTCCTTAAAGTTCGCTATTTAGGAAATGCAAATAACTTTGATGATACATATGGTGGTTCATCTCTAACAAGATAAGAAGCATAGGGATACATTTATGATGACTGGCGCATCACCAGGGATGTGTTAGTCATTCTGTGCCGCTGTTCCGTCACCTATGGTGTGCTGCATTTACAATGCGGCGCATCATGGGGCAAAAACAGCACAGATGCGTGATGTATCTGTGCCGTAAAGGTGGCGCATTGCTGGAGTTGTATCGCAAGTGTGATGAAGCTCCAGCAAGGGTCGGGGGTGCCCCTGTCGCAGGGTTTCTGTTCTCACACAGAACTGTGGACAGAGGATTGGAACCTCGGCGAATGCATTGCTGGAGTTGTATCGCAAGTGTGATGAAGCTCCAGCAAGGGTCGGGGGTGCCCCTGTCGCAGGGTTTCTGTTCTCACACAGAACTGTGGACAGAGGATTGGAACCTCGGCGAATTAGGGTGTCCCAAAACTCACGTTAGTAATCAAAAACTATTTAGCAAGCTAGGTACAGTGTCACATTGGATATAACAAACTCTCAATGTTTAGACAATCCAGAATATGAACTTATAGTACCTCAGGATACGTGGAACTCATGAACAGTCGGTCGTTATAGATTTCTTAGAAACCAGAACATGGAGTTAAGAAGAACAGATGTGTATTTGAAATGTTTATTTACTAATGCCGTCTTCTCAGGCGTAGTACCTTAGATAATAAAAGTACACATATTATCAGTAGCAAAATTACCAGCATAGTTACTAGTACATAAAAAGTGAATGGTGATAGTATGTTAACATGCTGTAAATGAATAAGAGTTAGCAACACTTATAAGCAGCCGCAGGCCGTGGAGGGAGTTACGGTGAGGCAGGGAGGCGGGGAGGGGGAGAAGCAGGGTGGAGAATACAAGTACACATATTATCAGTAGCAAAATTACCAGCATAGTTACTAGTACATAAAAAGCGAATGGTGACAGTATGTTAACATGCTGTAAATGAATAAGAGTTAGCAACACTTATAAGCAGCCGCGGGCCGTGGAGGGAGTTACGGTGGGGCAGGGAGGCGGGGAGGGGGAGGGGCAAGGTAGAGAGGGCTCCACCCTGCTTCTCCCCCTCCCCGCCTCCCTGCCCCATCGTAACTCCCTCCACGGCCCGCGGCTGCTTATATCTCACCCTCCCTAATACACATATTATATTATTTGCTAAGAAGGTCTCTTTGTGTTGGTTTAGGGCGTGCCCATACTTTAGTGTCTTAGATTTGAAGGAATCACATCAGCATACACCAGCTCTCTCTTCATGTGAACCGCATCAACTGTTGTGTATGTGTGTTCGGCAAAGCAATATAAAACCCGCCTCATGCCCAGAATTGGCAGAAGTTGCACTTATGTTATGAGTATGAAGTCGTGGAGATCAGACCTCATAACAATTCTGTATCGTGTTGTTCTTGAAACTTTAGCACTCGCTGTACAGATATAGTTTAACAAGTAAAGCAGATAGTAGACCAATAACATATTATTCTCATGTAAACCACGATGAACTACTAGGTGGAAAGCTAAAGCAACAACTAAGTGTCGTGTGCAGAAGTTGCAAAAAAGGAAAAATGGCGTTTAAACCGGTAATGAGCCCATGCTAACTTAACACGGTGTAAAGATATCCAGGACCTAGATGACACCTCCTCATGATCCGGAAACGAACTGAATAAGATAATAGAAGTGCCATCTCATGAGAGCAGATTGCAAGTTTATATGTGGACGGTCCGCAAGGTAAAGCATTAAAAACTAGGAAAATTCAATGCTAAAGAAAAATAAAACAGCCAAGTACTTTATCGAGTCTTAAGCCAATAGGCAAGGTAAATAATAAAAACTTGACAAATAAGTCAATGAATTGTCAATGAAATGCTAGTACTCAGCATATCAAACATGAAAAAGGTCTATGACATAACTGTGTATGCAAAATAAGCTGCAACAGCCTCCAATAGGAAGTCACCGTCTTCATCCGAAAACAGTTCAGCCATCCAATTTAAAAGCGGAAAAGAACATACGTGCTCTCCCAGCACCGGATCCTCTATCACCATCAGAGGACAGCTCGGTGGGTTTTCAAGAAAGCTCTGTTCCAAGAAAGACTGTGCTGCCGCCAGTAAATTCCAGGGACCAAGTAGTCCATGCATCAATGCCACAGCCATAATCCTTTCGCCAGGACAAACCAACTGTGAGTAATGATAGGAGTCATCAGCTGATTAAAGTCGACGTCAGGAGAAACCGGTCCGCAGAGACACAAATCAATGGCCCAATCGAAATCACAGGTCAGGCAGTGAAATACAGGCTGGACACAGGTGAAGTAGGAGAACCGAAAAGATAATCCATATGCCGTGCTTAATATCGCCAACGGCATTGTGCCATAATATTCTAGCATGCGATTGCGGAACAGTGTCAGCAGCTGCAGGGTCGGAGGTTGCATAGGAGGGACATCCATATTTAAAAATGTAAAAAAGCACAAGAGCGTCCGCTGGTAATGCAAGTAAAAATGCCAATCCACGAACCAGAGTGCAGAAAATACAATGAAAGGAAGCAGGGATGACTCCAAAGATTTTCTCAAATGAAGTCACGAGACCACTGGTAACAACTTTAAAAAAGTGTGCCAGGGATTTTGTGGAGGATGCGTTAAAGATAGTCGGAAACATGTTGCTGAAATTGAAAGGCAAACCTGTGTACGGGTGTTCGCTATGTGAAGTACGAAAGTTTCACGGGCCGAACTCAAGGCCACCTCTCTCTGAGACAAAAGAGCTCTTATTCTTGCCATGCCGTTGAAACGTGTCCCAAGGTTGGTATTTGTGGCCAGATTGAAAACTCCCTATGTTCATGTGTGGGAGGAAATAGAACATTTCTGCAGCAAATAACCCGTTCACTTACTGTTACGATAAAAGGAATACTTTTAATTAACTCAGAACAATCTTCATTATTGAGCATCAAATAACTACCATTTTCCAACAACTTGAACGTGGGGATGATAGCAGGAACTGGCGTGCCTTGCAACACGCAAGCCATATTTGGTCGGTGTTTGTTGCATGAATCGTGTAACTGTATGTGCCTACACATTAGTGAATGATCTGGCGTCTCAGTGCATTCCTCTCCATTCAGATAAACTTCTTGATCATCTTTGAAACATCTGTATGTGTATGGAAGCGACCAGACCTCATGAACAAAAGCACTACCTAAAGGTTCATAACGACCTATTGGTATATATTTCATACAATTTGAAAACTTATATAAAGCAAAAGGCAGCGTTATTAAACCGTGGATAAGGCATGTTGCCAAAAAACCCGCAATCCTCTGCTGATGATGTCACTGAGCATGTCATGAATGATGTAATATGTGACATCATCAGCAGTGGATTATGGGTAATGGTATCTCTAGTTTACTCCCCTATAGCTGTCTTTCTTTTAACATAAGTGTGTGTTTCCTTCCCTTATACTTACTGTTTTTGGTTCGCTTCCAGTTCGCGTACCAGCGAGCGAACTAGGAAGCGAACTAAGAGAAATAGAGGTTGGCACAGTTCCAAATATTGTACCAATTTTTTAATAACGGGGAGGTAGTTCTGAAAAGAACTTTTTTTTTTATTTTTCTGAACATTTTTTTACTGTTTTTGAATTTTTCGGAACAGTTTTATATTTTTGGGGGTTTTTCTTGGAGGGGGCAATGAAAACGATTCATTGTAAAGGGCTCAACAGGAGCAACAAAACAAAAAAAAGAAGTATTTATTATTTTGGGCGTTTCGGACAAACTTGCATATGATAGTCAATAGCTCTGTTGATCAGAGTGATGCTTTTTTCTCCGTAGGAAATGAATCCATCGCAAAATGCGCAGGTGTGTTTTACATCACCAAATCTCATTTGTATATTTGGCACCATCTCCCTGCCCTCTGGTCCCGTTACTTCCGGTACAACAGATCTTCTGGCCATAATAGGGAGATTATCTAGGTCGTTCCGAAACTGTGCAGCACTGTAGTTGTTAGGATGCCACCTAGTCATATGGCGATGCATTGTGTAGTTTCCGAAACTGTATTTTTTGTCGGTCCCTCTGGACAGTCTATCTTGACATATAAGGCAAGTTACGTATCTTGCATTTACTTTTTTCTGACCTTTGGGAATTTAAAAAAATTGCCAAATGAAGTTTTCTTTCCGGTGAGACGTCTTGGGCTGCTCAGGCAAAAACTGCCTCTCTTCGTGCTCGTCCTCCTGTTCCTCTTCTTCTTCTTCTTGTTGAATTACAACTTGAGCAGGTGGTCCACTCTTCCTTGGATGTGGTGGAGGTGGTGGGGAAGCACCAGCTGAAGCTACTAAAGAAGCCATTGCTCAGTGATCACAAAGGGTCTTTCTCTCACAATGATGAAAGTCAGAGTGAGGAAAGAAGGAGGGATTTTCATCATTTGGGAAAAACAAGAGTTCTCAACCAATCAAAAGTGTTCATTTTAGATTATATGACCTAGTCTTACATCATTAGGAAACCAAAAGTGAAATGAACCAATGAAAAGTGTTATTACCAAGTCACATGACTTGCTGTGTTTACGTTAAGCGCTTTGCAGGGCCTCCCGGTTTGCTTCCAGAAACCTGCGCTTTGCGACTCGCTTCGCGTACCAGTTCGCTAACGTAGCACGTCATATGACGTATCACGCGACAACGTGAAACGTCATGCGGACGGGAGGCGTCACGATGTTGTTTTCTAACGCGGCACTTGCGGTAAAGAAACGTTTACCGGCTCGCGGTCTATTTCGCGGCATCAAGGTCAGCTAACGGGAAGCTTCCCGATTCGCGAAGCGGGAACGAAGAAAAAAAAATATTTAAAAAAAAAATTATTCATAAACATATAAAATATATTTTTGGATTTAAAGAAGAATACATTTTACAGCTACAGATATTAGCTGTTAAAAAACCAATGAAATTCACAGAAAAAACCATAGGTTATAGACCATATATAGTTAGGAATTAGCATTTACAAAACCTTGAAAATTCACTGAAAAAACCATAGGTTATAGACCATATATAGTTAGGAATTAGCATTTAGAAAACCTTATTTTACTCACACAAAACCATTGAAATTCCATATATAGTTAGTTGCACTAACTATATATCGCGCACCCGCAATCCACTGCTGATGATGTCACATATTACATCATTCATGACATGGTCAGTGACATCACTGATGACATCACTGATGACATCTCAAATGACATCACTGATGACAACATCCAGTGACTGTATGTTTCTGTAAAGTTAAAATATGTCTTAGATATTGAAGAATGAGTGGATGTATAAGTGTCTGGATGAAGGATTTAGTAGGTGCGTGACTGACTGTATGAGTGAGTGATTAAATGTGTCTCACTGAATGCATGGGTTAGTGACTAAACTGTCTTAATTTGTGCATCATTATGTCTGTTGTGATGTAAACTGCTGCATGTGTTGATCATTAGCTATACGAGAGGCTATATGTGTTATTAATTGGTTGCCCAAGTATTTCTATGGGAGATTGAGTTTGTGTGGGGGTGGCTGGGAGGTGTGTGACTCTGTGCATAGATGTGTGAGCAGTTGATTCACTAGGTGTATGAGTTCAAGAGTGCATGTGGAAAAAGCTACATGGGCGGTTGACTGTGTGCATGAGTGTATTGATGAGTGAATGGATATCTCAATGCTACATGTCATAGTAAGTACATATGTAAAACACAGTACATGTGAGAGTTGGCATATATAAATAACTGTGCATGAGAGCCACTGAATGTGTGAGTGGCTGTATGGATCATTGTGAACTTGTATCAGGGATTGTATAAGAGAGTAAATATGTGTTAGTATATGTTTGAATAAGTAAGGTGTGTATAACTGTATAGTTGAGGAAATGGAGGTGAGATTGTTTCTTTGCATGACTGACTAGGTGTGTGAGTAACTCCATGGATGAGTGACAGTGTGTGAGTGTCTGTATACACTGAGTGTATCTAAGGTTATATTAGAGTCTGAAGAGGTTTATCGTATTAGCACAAGAATGATGTCAAATGAGATGTCATCAGTGATGTCATTTGAGATGTCATCAGTGATGTCATCAGTGATGTCACTGACCATGTCATGAATGATGTAATATGTGACATCATCAGCAGTGGATTGCGGGTGCGCGATATATAGTTAGTGCAACTAACTATATATGGAATTTCAATGGTTTTGTGTGAGTAAAATAAGGTTTTCTAAATGCTAATTCCTAACTATATATGGTCTATAACCTATGGTTTTTTCAGTGAATTTTCAAGGTTTTGTAAATGCTAATTCCTAACTATATATGGTCTATAACCTATGGTTTTTTCTGTGAATATATATATATATTCACTGAAAAAACCATAGGTTATAGACCATATATAGTTAGGAATTAGCATTTACAAAACCTTGAAAATTCACTGAAAAAACCATAGGTTATAGACCATATATAGTTAGGAATTAGCATTTAAAAAACCTTATTTTACTCACACAAAACCATTGAAATTCCATATATAGTTAGTTGCACTAACTATATATCGCGCACCCGCAATCCACTGCTGATCATGTCACATATTACATCATTCATGACATGGTCAGTGACATCACTGATGACATCACTGATGACATCTCAAATTACATCACTGATGACATCACTGATGACATCTCAAATGACATCACTGATGACATCACTGATGACATCTCAAATGACATCACTGATGACTACATCCAGTGACTGTATAATTCTGTAAAGTTAAAATATGTCTTACATATTGAAGAATGAGTGGATGTATAAGTGTCTTGATGAAGGATTTAGTAGGGTCATGGCTGACTGTATGAGTGACTGATTAAATGTGTCTCACTGAGTGCATGGGTTAGTGACTAAACTGTCTTAATTTGTGCATCATTATGTCTGTTGTTCTGTAAACTGCTGCATGTGTTGATCATTAGCTATATGATTAACTGTATGGGTTATTGATTGGTTGCCCAAGCATTTGTATGGGAGACTGAGTGTGTGTCTGGGTGGCTGGGAGGTGTATGACTCTCTGCATAGATGTGTGAGCAGTTGATTGACTAGATGTATGGTTTCAAAAGTGCATGTGGAAACAGCTGTATGGGCGGTTGACTGTGTGCATGAGTGTATTGGTGAGTGAATGGATATCTCAGTGCTACATGTCAAAGTAAGTACATATGTAAAACACAGTACATGTGAGAGTTGACATATATAAATAACTGTGCATAAGAGCCAGTGAATGTGTGAGTGGCTGTATGGATCATTGTGAACTTGCATCCAGGATTGTATAAGTGAGTAAATATGTTTTAGTATATGTTTGAATAAGTAAGGTGTGTATAACTGTATAGTTGAGGAAATGGAGGTGTGATTGATTCTTTGCATGACTGACTAAGTGTCTGAGTAACTCCATGGATGAGTGACAGTCTATGAGTGTCTGTTTACACTGAGTGTATCTAAGGTTATATTAGAGTCTGAAGAGGTTCATCGTATTATCACATGAATGATGTCATCAGTGATGTGATCAGTAATGTCAAATGAGATGTCATCAGTGATGTCATTTGAGATGTCATCAGTGATGTCATCAGTGATGTCATTTGAGATGTCATCAGTGATGTCATCAGTGATGTCATTTGAGATGTCATCAGTGATGTCATCAGTGATGTCACTGACCATGTCATGAATGATGTAATATGTGACATGATCAGCAGTGGATTGCGGGTGCGCGATATATAGTTAGTGCAACTAACTATATATGGAATTTCAATGGTTTTGTGTGAGTAAAATAAGGTTTTTTAAATGCTAATTCCTAACTATATATGGTCTATAACCTATGGTTTTTTCAGTGAATTTTCAAGGTTTTGTAAATGCTAATTCCTAACTATATATGGTCTATAACCTATGGTTTTTTCAGTGAATTTCAATGGTTTTTTAATAGCAAATATCATAAGCTGTCGAATGTCAAGTACGTGGTAAGTGAAAACATTTTCGTGTTTATGCACACTGATCTGCTTTGAATGGTGCCCCCCCCCTCATTTCTATTAGGAGTACTCTCTCTTTGCAGATAGTGAAAGGTAGTTAACGCAGGCCTTTGCCCCCGTTGTAATCCGTCGTGCCTGCTTCTCTCTCCATTTGATTGATTGTTATCCAAGTATTTACTGTTTTAGAATTAGTTCTCTTTGGTTCATTCTCTATTTACAAACAAACACAGAGTCGCAATACTCTGTTTAGTCTTTGCAGATAACGAAAAATCGTGTAAAAAAAAAGAAAAGGAATCGAGCAAAATCAGTAGGCCACTAATGGGATCTCTTTTTGACCTCGCTAAAATAGAAACATTAGGAACAACCCCTCATGACAAATACAAAACTAGTGAGATGAACTGAACTCCACACAATGATGGCTGCAAAACAGCTCGGCTCCGCCACCCACCCCGCCCAAAATAACGATAAAGAGCGGCTGCCATGATTGGTTGCGGAATGGCCACGACGGAGCTACGAAATGGTGCTGCTCTCATGCTAACCCCAGCTTCAGTCTGAAACATCCAGAAACACTGTAGACTACCAATTCGATCAGTTCCGGTAGCGCCCCAATGTAACCCGGTAGAGAAGAACTAGCCCTCCCCTCTTTGACTGATGGTTCTTGTTGCCTGTCCCTTCTGTTGTCATTTAACAGAACTATTTAGCCTGCTGAAAGGGGTTGTGTTCCGACCGCTGGTTGGTGGAGACATTTTGACTATATTCTGGACCTGCGTTGTCGCGTAATGCGTCATATGACGCGCCGCGTTAGCGCATCTGGAAGTCATCCGGGGCGCGCAGCGCGTAACGTAAGCATAACAAGTCATGTGACTTGTTAATAAAACTTTTCATTGGTTCATTTTACTTTTCTTATTCTAATGATGAAAGCCTTGGTCATATCACCTAAAAATTACGCTTTTAATTACTTCCGAACATTATTTTCTCTTAAATATATGTTATAATGTTCCAGGCTAATGTACTTTCCCGGAAATTTTACAACTGTCCTGCAAGTAAAATATATTCTTTTTTCGAGAAAAAGAGCGTTTCTTCGTCCCATGACGGAGCCGTTGAGCAAAAGAGGGTCGACCTGCTGTCTTAGTCGCCGATACGCCTGAATATGAGATTCTTATCGATCACTTTATGTTGCAGGAATAGAAAACGCAACAGCCCTTGACCATTTATCTTTACTGCGTTCCTTCGTATTATACCTTTTACCCTTCATGTAATTGGTCTGCTTTATTTCACTTGCCTTTTAATGATTCTAAAACAGTGACTATTATTAAAAACTTTACCAATGTATACACTACTACCATGTTTTCTTTTAAAAACCTTTATTGTGAAAATTTCATTATACAAATACGAGCCTATAACCACGTGGGCCTGCCACGGAGCAAACTGTAATCGTATATGATGAATAGACATTTACACTGTAGAGGAACGTAACGGGCGGGCCATTAGGTTGCAAAAACTAAGGTGTCTAACAGTTACGGAATCGGTGGACGTACATTTTATAATTAAAATACGACAGGGCCAGTTACAATAAAATTATCTAGATATACATTTGCGGGCAAGTACCATGGGTGACGTTAATTCGAATTTTCAACAGTACAGTAATCAATAACACATCAGAACTTAATATCAATAGGGATGTCGAAATATTCAATCAATTCTCGTCCCCGCCCGCCATGTGCTTCAAAACTGCATACGTATCTCGTGATTTCAAGGTTCTGCAACCAGTACACAACAAGGAGTTACGAGTCCCATTTATTCCGGCGCCATTTTGGGCGAGGACGGGCAGGTCCAGGATATAGTCAAAATGTCTCTACCAACCATCGACTATGATGATGTTCATATGCTGTATTTATTAGAGTAACACTCATCTGCCCACATGAAATTAATTTACCACAATCTAAACATGTCATTTTAATCTTTCCAAAGTTCTTCTAAATATTTGGGACCGTTTCCCTTGCCTCTGAAGCTCTCAGTGCCACTTCTTTGATGAATGTACTAGCAGGTCAGGGGTTCTCCTCCAAATCTCTCTTTTATGCAGCACTATAATTAATTGGTGCCACCTCTCCATATGACGATGCATGGTATAGTTACCACAACTATATTTTTTTTCGGTTCCTCTGGAGAGTTCATCGTGGCAGATGAAGCGTGTAACATACCGGGCATTTACCTTTTTTTGCATGTACAGGAAAGGAAAAAAAAATCGAGCGTCCGAGTTCTAAGGTGTCCCAGGGCCATTTTAGTGGACCAGGCCCAAATCCAAAGAACAGCCATCTCACAGGCTAATGGGGCGACCCACGCCGAGTTTCAGCATTGTAGGATGACCACACAAGTACAGCAACTTGCTAGACATCACCTCGGTGCCATCCGGATCTCGGCGCCCCACTCAACTATGAAACCACCACGGTGACATCCGGATCTTGGCGCGTTGTGCTGCCTTCGGCCTATTCGCACATCGGTCCGCTACTGACGCCATCTCACAGGCTAATGGGGTGACCCACGCCGAGTTTCAGCATTGTAGGATGACCACACCAACTTGCTAGACATCACCTCGGTGCCATCCGAATCTTGGCATCTCAACGCCTAGTAATATCTTCCATACAGAAAATATTGTTACGCTGCCTTTGGCCCCATTCGCACATCAGTCCGCAACTTAGACATCACCTCGATGCCATCCGGATCTTGGCATCTCAGCGCCTTGTGGTGTCAGTCAGAAAATATTGTTGCGCTGCCTTTGGCCCCATTCGCACATCAGTCCGCTACTGACACCATCTCACAGGCCAATAGGGCGCCCCACGCCGACTTTTACCATTGTACGATGGCCACACCAGTGGCACAACTTGCTAGACATCACCTCGGTGCCATCCGAATCTTGGCATCTCAACGCCTAGTGGTATCTTCCATACAGAAAATCTTGTTACGCTACCTTTGGCCCCATTCGCACATCGGTCCGCAACTTAGACATCCCCTCGGTGCCATCCGGATCTTGGCATCTCAGCGCCTTGTGGTGTATTCTCTTCAGAAAATATTGTTGAGCTGCCTTTGGCCCCATTCGCACATCGGTCCGCAACTTATACATCACCTCGGTGCCATCCGGATCTTGGCATCTCAGCGCCTTGTGGTGTCTTCTACTCCGAAAATATAGTAGAAAATATTGTTGCGCTGCCTTTGGCCCCATTCACACATCAGTCCGCTACTGACACCATCTCACAGGCCAACAGGGCGCCCCACGCCGACTTTTACCATTGTACGATGGCCACACCAGTGCCACAACTTGCTAGACACCACCTCGGTGCCATCCGGATCTTGGCATCTCAGCGCCTTGTGGTGTCTTCAAATCAGAAAATATTGTTGCGCTGCCTTTGGCCCCATTCGCACATCGGTCCGCTACTGACGCCATCTCACAGGCCAACGGGGCGCCCCACGCCGACTTTCAGCATTGTAGGATGGCCACACCAGTGCGGCAACTTACTAGACACCACCTCGGTGCCATCCGGATCTTGGCGCGTTGTGCTGCCTTCGGCCTATTCGCACATCGGTCCGCTACTGACGCAAACTCACAGGCCAACGGGGCGCCCCACGCCGACTTTCAGCATTGTAGGATGGCCACACCAGTGCGGCAACTTACTAGACACCACCTCGGTGCCATCCGGATCTTGGCGCGTTGTGCTGCCTTCGGCCTATTCGCACATCGGTCCGCTACTGACGCAAACTCACAGGCCAACGGGGCGCCCCACGCCGACTTTCAGCATTGTTGGATGGCCACACCAGTGCGGCAACTTACTAGACACCACCTCGGTGCCATCCGGATCTTGGCGCGTTGTGCTGCCTTCGGCCTATTCGCACATCGGTCCGCTACTGACGCAAACTCACAGGCCAACGGGGCGCCCCACGCCGACTTTCAGCATTGTTGGATAGCCACACCAGTGCGGCAACTTACTAGACACCACCTCGGTGCCATCCGGATCTTGGCGCGTTGTGCTGCCTTCGGCCTATTCGCACATCGGTCCGCTACTGACGCAAACTCACAGGCCAACGGGGCGCCCCACGCCGACTTTCAGCATTGTAGGATGGCCACACCAGTGCTGCAACTTGCTGGACACCACCTCGGTGCCATCCGGATCTTGGCGCGTTGTGTTGCCTTCGGCCTATTCGCACATCGGTCCGCTACTGACGCCGCCTCACGTGCCAACGTATTTTCTCCGCATTTTACACCCTATGCCGCATAACAGATCATGTGACTTGTTTATAAAACTTTTCATTGGTTCATTTTACTTTTGGTTTCCTAATGATGGAAGGCATGATCATGTGACCTAAAAACAACACTTTTCATAGGATGAAAACTTTTTTTTTTTCCCAAACGATGAAAGCCCCACCTTGTTTCTGGATGTTTCAGACTGAAGCTGGTGTCAGCATGAAAGCACCACCATCTCGTAGCTCAGTCGTGGTCATTCCGCGAGCAATCATGGCAGCCGCTCCCCACCAGAAGCCTGCAGGAGTCGGAGCCCCCAAAACTTTTGATGAATTCTCAAGGCGGAGGGGACGCTTTCGAGAATGGGGTCCAAGACCTAGCAGACAAGCGTCCGATTTCCAAGGTGTCCCAGGGCCATTTCAGTGGACCAGGCCCAAAAAGGAAACAGCCTGCCGCCATTTTGAGAGTCCTGTGACAGCCGCCTATCGCTGCACCGCAAGAGTGGGCGCAACTCAGCTGAATTGTGGCTTTTGACACAGTGGACCAAAAACGGACGGAATGGCAACTGAAACGGTAAAGGGGCGCCCCACTACAACAGATGACACTCCACCTGGAGAGGCCCGTTCACGCCGCCTCCCCCGGGGCGCTCCACGCCGTTATTCGGAGCAGCATTGTAGGATACCAAAACCAGTGCGGCAACTTACTGGACATCACCTTGGTGCCATCGTTCTGCTGCCTTGGAACTATTCGCGCAACAGTTTGCTACTGATGACCCACCCCCCGCGACGCCCCATGCCGTTATTTGCTGGGTGGCAACTTACTAGACATCACTTTCGTGTCATCTAGATTTCGGCGCGTTCTGCTGCCTTGGAACTATTCGCACAACAGTTTGCTACTGATGACCCACCCCCCGCGACGCCCCACGCCGGAAATCTGGACGTTGTGCTGCGTTGGGACTATTCGCACAGCCGACCGCTACTTCGTTGTTTTTCCCTAAAAATGTTTATATGTTATTACTATTTTTGTTTTCTTGTATATATTTATAAATTATTAAAGTTTTATAATCTTACTACTTTGTCGGAGTGCTATATATTTTTAATGTGACACATAATTGTAAAAACTTTGATGTACAAACAGTCATCCCTGGAATCTTCCGCTTCAGGCTCGGTCCCCTCCCCAATCACAATACAGGATGGTTTTCAGATAATAGCAACGCTTCTGCTGTGACGGATCTCATCGAGTGTGGGCCTTGATCTACTATAACTCCTTTGAAGAGGGGTGATTCTTTACAGCTGTGGCCATAAACTACATCTGCAGGGCTAGCTGATACCCTAGGACCAGCCTGGACAATCGGACACAGAGGAAAAGGAGTGTCAGAGGGTGCGGTAGTGAATAGGGCGAAAGGGAGGTGTCGGGCAGGCACAGGGTGTGATTCTCAGGGAACAGCAGCGCAGATGGGGGAGGTTTATTACCCATGCATAAGACAGAGAGCGGGGGTGACCACTGCCTGGGGGAGATGCTTGCGAGGGTGGGGAGCCATGCTAAGGATCGACAGCGTGCACAGAGTGGGTCTGGTCAAGGCATCTAAAATGGCTGCCGTGCACGACAAAAGTGTGGCATTTGAAAAAAGACAAGATGGCGCAGACAATGTTTTTCAACACTTCCTGATTTCCTTCGAATCGAACGTTAACAGACGTTGGGGCATATTACCAAAGTTAAGCGATATTTATCCCTAACGATGCTTAGCAACGATTTTTTTACCGTCAGAAATTATCGCAGATAAACCTTGCTATTATCAAAGTTTATCGGAAATACGATAAAAAACGACCGCAATGCATTAATATCGCTGAAAACTCAGCGATATTCATGCATTACCGAGCTAATGCTCTTAGCCATGTTATCCACCTCCCATTGGATAACATGGCTAAGAACTGCTCAGGGCAGGTGGTAGCTTTTGGAGATATTCGCCCTTATCTCGAATATTTCCAAAAGTTGATAATAGGAGATAGCGATGTTAGCGACTGTTTCCAGTCGCTAATATCTTGGCATGCCCACTTTGCATGTCATTAGTGATAAATATCACTCACATGCAAAGTGGGGCCCAAGATGGTCGCTATCTTCTACTAGCCGTCGCTAACTGGTGTTAGCAACAGCTAGGTAATACACATATAATTTTATCTCCGCGAAGCGGAGCGCTGTTACAGATATATATCTTGTTTCTGAACGTTAATTTCTCAAAATGCACTGAAGCACATATATTGAGACCTAGCAAAGGCACATCGGGCTACCAGTCCCTACAATTTTGCCAAGTTTCGTGCAAATCCATTCAGCTGTTCGATCCTACCGAGAGACAAGATGGCGGCCGCTACGGACTGTTTGGAATGTTTACAGACACCGGAGAGCCAATCAGCTTCGCTTCGCAAAGCTCCGTAACGCGAAAAGTACGCGAAGCGGTGCGCTGTTACAGATATATACCTTTTTTTGAACGTTAATTTCTCAAAATCCACTGGAGCACATATATTGAGATCTAGCAAAGGCACATCGGGCTACCAGTCCCTACAATTTTGCCAAGTTTCGTGCAAATCCATTCAGCTGTTCGATTATTATTATTTTTATTTTTTTTTGCCCCGCGGGGCCCTTTTAAAACCTCCACATCAAACCTAGGGGGTGAGCGACAATGTACTATGCCCCCTTATGGTCATTTGCCCCTTCGCTTTGGCCTCCTCTTGTCTCTCGATCCTACCGAGAGACAAGATGGCGGCCGCTACGGACTGTTTGGAATGTTGACAGACGCCGGAGAACCAATCAGCTTTGCTTCACAAAGCTCCGTTGCGCGAAAAGTACGCGTAGCGGAGCGCTGCCCAGTCCGCTGTTACAGATATATATCTTTTTTTGAACATTAATTTCTCAAAATCCACTGAAGCACATATATTGAGACCTACAAAAGGCACATCGGGCTACCAGTCCCTACAATTTTGCCAAGTTTCGTGCAAATCCATTCAGCCGTTCGGGCTAAAAGTGAGGCCAACCGCCCTATGGAAATTAACATGGGAAAAACGCGTTTTGGGACCCCCCTTTTTTCTCGGCCCCCCCTTGACGAACCCCCCCAAAATTTTCAGGGGCTGCTCAGAAACAAAATGTGCCATTTTCCTGAAAATTTCAGCCAATTCCGTCCACAAACGCCAAAGTTATTAGACATAGAATTTTCAAAAAACCCATAGAGAAAAAATCCTAACTATATATACCTACTGGCGACCGCCAGGAGGTAATATATACATATACATATACATATACATATACATATACATATACATATACATATATATATATATATATATATATATACACATATATATATATATATTACCTACTGGCGGTCGCCAGTAGGTATATATAGTTAGGATTTTTTCCCTATGGGATTTTTGAAAATTCTATGTCTAATAACTTTGGCGTTTGTGGACGGAATTGGCTGAAATTTTCTGGAAAATGGAACATTTTGTTTCTGAGAAGCCCCTGAAAATTTGGGGGGGGTTTGTCAAGGGGGGGCCCGAGAAAAAAGGGGGGTCCCAAAACGTGTTTTTAACATTGAGTTTTCCATAGGGCGGTTAGCCTCACTTTTAGCCCGAATGGCTGAATGGATTTGCACGAAACTTGGCAAAATTGTAGGGACTGGTAGCCCGATGTGCCTTTTGTAGGTCTCATTATATGTGCTGCAGTGGATTTTGAGAAATTAACGTTCAAAAAAAGATATATATCTGTAAGCGCGGACCAGGCAGCGCCCCGGTTCGCGTACCTTACGCGTATCGTAACTTCGCGTAGCGAAGCTGATTGGCTCTCCGGTGTCTGTCAACATTCTAAACAGTCCGGAGCGGCCGCCATCTTGTCTCTCGGTAGGATCGAGAGACAAGAGGAGGCCAAAAAAAAAAGGGGAAATAACTATAAAGGGGCATAGTAGATTCTCGCTGACCCCCTAGGTTTAATGTGGAGGTTTTAAAGGGGCCCCGCAGGGCAAAAAAAAAAAAAATTTTTTTTTTGTTTTTTTTCGTGGTTAGCGCCCGGTCCGCGAACCGGGAAGCGTTCTGGGGAGCGTACTACAATGAAAAATGAATGATAGTCTTTTCAAATGCTGTATGTTAATTGATTGTTGGATTTTTAAATTATTTTTTATTTCCTTTATCTTCCCAGGGAGTGACCAGGTACGCGAACCGTTGAGCGCCTCGGTTCGCGGACCTTAAGCGTTCCGGGAGTCCACCATTTTGTGTTTCGGTCGAATCAAGATACAAGATGGAGGGCAAATAATGTTCAGAATGGGTAGAAGGGGGCACGGTAGATGTATCTTGACCCCCTTGGTTTTCTGAGGGTGGCTGAGGAGGACCATAGTTCTTCAGTCTTGTTCACTCTCTCTGTTTCTATTAATGTCACTGTTTATGACTGATCAAAAAAATTTTTTTAAAAAAAGAACAGTAACTATAAGGGAAGGAAACAGACAGTTATGTTAAAAGAAAGACAGCTATAGGGAGTAAACTAAGGATACTGTTACCTACAATCCACTGCTGTTGATGTTACTGACCATGTCATGAATGATGTAATATGTGACATCATCAGCAGTGGATTGTAGGTAACAGTATCTCTTGTTTACTCCCTAGCGCTGTCTTTCTTTTCACATAACTGTCTGTTTGCTTACCTTATACTTACTGTTCTTTTTTTTTAAAAATATTTTTTTTGGTTAGCTTCCGGTACGCGTACCGGGTAGCGCTCCGGGGAGCGAACTAAGAGAAATAGAGGTTGGCAGAGTTCTAAATATTCTACCAATTTTTTTATAATGGGGAGATAGTTCTGAAAAGAACTTTTTTTTTAATGTTTTTGTTGTTTTATATTTTTTTTAGTATTTTTTGAACATTTTTTTACTTTTTTTGTATTTTCTGAACGTTTTTAACATTTTGTTGTTTTTTTTGGGGGGGGGGGAAACAAAAACGATCCATTGTAAAGGGCTCAACAGGAGCAACAAAAAAAAAGAATTTATTTTTTGGGGCGTTTCGTACAAACATTAACATGATTTTGAATTGCTCGCAAAATCAAAGTGATGCTACTTTCCCTGTAGCAGATGAAATCGCCACATTCCACGCACACTTGCTTTACGTGCCCAAACAACATTTGGATGTTTGCGATCATCTCCCTCGCCTCTGGTCCCGACACCTCTGGAACAACCGATCTTCTTGCCATTAGGAGGGGATTTTGTTGCTCATCACGTAGCTGGGCAGCACTATAATTATTTGGGTGCCACCTACTCATATGCCGATGCATAGTGTGATTGCCGTAACTGTATTTTTTATCAGTTCCCCTTGACAATCTATCACCGCATATACGGCAAAACACGTAGCGTGCATTCACTTTTTTTTGCCCCTCAGGAATTCTATAGAATTGCCAAATGTAATTCTCCTTTCGATTGTACCTCCTGGGCTCCTCTGGCAAAAACCTTGGCTCTTCCTCCTCTTCCTCCTCTTCCTGTTCTTCCTCTTCTTGCAAAATTACTTCTGCAGGTGGTCCTCTCTTTCTTGGATTTGGTGGAGGTGGTGGGTTAGCACCAGCTGAAGCTACTAATGAAGCCATGTCAAAGTGTAAATAAAGGGTCTTTCTCTCACCAAGATGAAAGTCAGAGTGAGGAAAGAAGGAGGGGTTTTCATCATTTGGGAAAAGCAAAAGTTCTAAACCAATGAAAAGTGTTCATTTTAGATCACATGACCTAGTATTACATCATTAGGAAACCAAAAGTGAAATGAACCAATGAAAAGTGTTATTCCGAGTCACATGACCTGCTGTGTTTACGTTACGCGGTCGGCGCCGCGCCGCGGATCGCTTCCGGTTCGCGTACCGCTACGCTTCCGGGTACGCGAACGTAGCACGTAATATGACGTATTACGCGAGAACGCGAAACGTCATGCTGACGCGAAGCGTCACGATGTTGTTTTCTAACGCGAGACGTGCGCAAAAGGAACGTTTACCGGTTCGCGGACCGGGTCGCGCCTCCGGATTGAGCTAACGGGAAGCTAACCGGTTCGCGTACCGGGAGCGTAACAAAAAAAATAATGAAAAAAAAATTGTATTAAAAATATGTAAAAAATATTTTTCTATTTAAAGAATAATACATTGTAAAGGTTTTGATATTAGCTATTAAAAAACCAATGAAATTCACTGAAAAAACCATAGGTTATAGACCATATATAGTTAGGAATTAGCATTTACAAAACCTTGAAAATTCACTGAAAAAACCATAGGTTATAGACCATATATAGTTAGGAATTAGCATTTAAAAAACCTTATTTTACTCACACAAAACCATTGAAATTCCATATATAGTTAGTTGCACTAACTATATATCGCGCACCCGCAATCCACTGCTGATCATGTCACATATTACATCATTCATGACATGGTCAGTGACATCACTGATGACATCACTGATGACATCTCAAATGACATCACTGATGACATCACTGATGACATCTCAAATGACATCACTGATGACATCTCAAATGACATCACAGATGACATCACTGATGACAACATCCAGTGACTGTATGTTTCTGTAAAGTTAAAATATGTCTTACATATTGAAGAATGAGTGGATTTATAAGTGTCTGGATGAAGGATTTAGTAGGTGCATGACTGACTGTATGAGTGAGTGATTAAATGTGTCTCACTGAGTGCATGGGTTAGTGACTAAACTGTCTTAATTTCTGCATCATTATATCTTTTGTTCTGTAAACTGATGCATGTGTTGATCAGTAGCTATATGAGTAACTATATGGGTTATTGATTGGTTGCCCATGTATTTGTATGGGAGACTGAGTGTGTGTGTGGGTGGCTGGTAGGTGTATGACTCTGTGCATAGATGTGTGAGCAGTTGATTCACTAGATGTATGGGTTCAAAAGTGCATGTAGAAACAGCTGTATGGGGGGTTGACTGTGTGCATGAGTGTATTGGTGAGTGAATGGATATCTCAGTGCTACATGTCAAAGTAAGTACATATGTAAAACACAGTACATGTGAGAGTTGACATATATAAATAACTGTACATAAGAGCCAGTGAATGTGTGAGTGGCTGTATGGATCATTGTGAACTTGTATCCAGGATTGTATAAGTGAGTAAATATGTTTTAGTATATATTTGAATAAGTAAGGTGTGTATAACTGTATAGTTGAGGAAATGGAGGTGTGATTGATTCTTTGCATGACTGACTAAGTGTCTGAGTAACTCCATGGATGAGTGACAGTCTATGAGTGTCTGTTTACACTGAGTGTATCTAAGGTTATATTAGAGTCTGAAGAGGTTCATCGTATTATCACATGAATGATGTCATCAGTGATGTGATCAGTAATGTCAAATGAGATGTCATCAGTGATGTCATTTGAGATGTCATCAGTGATGTCATCAGTGATGTCATTTGAGATGTCATCAGTGATGTCATCAGTGATGTCATTTGAGATGTCATCAGTGATGTCATCAGTGATGTCACTGACCATGTCATGAATGATGTAATATGTGACATGATCAGCAGTGGATTGCGGGTGCGCGATATATAGTTAGTGCAACTAACTATATATGGAATTTCAATGGTTTTGTGTGAGTAAAATAAGGTTTTTTAAATGCTAATTCCTAACTATATATGGTCTATAACCTATGGTTTTTTCAGTGAATATATATATATATATATATATATATATATATATATATATATATATATATATATATATATATATATATATATATATATAATATCCCATCTTCCCTGGCTTAACAGTGTGTTTTTTTGCATTGCATTTGGTCACTTACAATGGGCAAGTAGCACAAAATGTTGTGACTCTCCTTCCCCCTCTAGCTGTCACAGACTTATTCTGACCTGTTTGTTGTGGAGGGAGGTTTGGCATTTATACTCTAAATAAATATCCAGAGTTGGCTATTCTTTTCATAAAAGTGGGTTGTTTTCTACTTTCCTTGTAAGTGTACTGTCTCTAATATTTTTGTCAGACATTAATAACAATTATGCAAACCTAAACATAATAAATCACCTTGACCAGTTCAAAAAAGATTTTTTAAACAAAAAGGGCTGTGTCCTAATTGATTGAGAGACTTGATTGACTATAAAATAATGCATTTTTCTGGTTGCCCATGGTTCCCTAATCTGATTGCCAATGCTGGATATGAAATATTCCACCCCTCAAAGCCAAAAACGTGTATCGCATGTGGATTTCAAAGTAAACCTTCCCATCAGTGTTGGGCAGATGCATGCCCGAAAGGTGTACCGTAGCTGATGGTTGCTTTCCACAAGCTAGAGCCAAGCATGGATTCCTGGAGACCCCGATTATTGTGATCCAAAAGAGATGAGGAACGAAAGTGCCATGGAAGAGTAGAAACTGGCCCTGACCATTTCAAAAATGTAAAACGGCCCAGCTAACTGGATGGAAGTGGATGGAGAATACCACCTACAAGCCACAAGATATCTAAAGCCCAGATGGCTGGATGAATAAAGAAAGACAAGCTTGACATGGTTCTTGGAGCTTCAGATGCATATTCCTACATCATCAAGGGTGGCCCTGCCCATGAGATTTGGATACTTCACACACACTTGACATGAGTATTGTACCCACAGTTTTAATTTCTTAACCTTGTCAAGGATCTCTTTATCCTTTGCAGTTCTGGTGATGTTTCTATGGAAAGGTGGGTTTGTCCCATAACTTTAAAGTTGAATGTCCATTTTGAAGTGCCATTGAAATTCATGATCACGGCTGGATGTTTTTGGGATATGGAATCCTCTCGGGCTCTAGTATTGACTGCAAATTCATCAGTAAGCATTATGGTCAAACCAGAGTCTTGACGTCGGCCATACCAACCCAATAGGAGAATGTGGCCTAAAGGCTAGGGTGGTCAACCTCGAAGCTGGGGAACCAGGGATGTTCAACATCCTGTGATTTTGGGCAAAACACTTATTCTGCGAAAATAAACCATTTTGAAAAGATCCCTGTGTGCTTCGTGTGTTGGAGTTGTTGAGAAGCAAGACGGGTTCACCTACCGTGGCGGAAGCACCCGTTGCAGCGTTCGGCCGCCTGGTGAAGTGGTGTGTTGGAGAATAATTGGTGCGCCTGAACCCCCGCCGCCAGCGCTGGTCGTCTAGTGAAGACGTGGACTAATTAGTTTGGGATGCCTCGACCATATGAGGGTCACCCTTGAGCGTCTGTGCCTTTGAAAACAGCGGGAAGCGAACGGAGAATGCACAGCTTCCCAAAAACATTAAGTGGCTTCACACTTGAGACGTTTCTTTTATTGGTAAAATGAGCAAAAAAAGTCTTTATTTTGTAACTGGGAGAACTGACACTGATTTGTGATAATGGTGCATTATGGGACATTGAGGCCCGCCAACCTGTTATCCTTGCCCAATGTGGGATGTGCCGTTTCGGGTTGGTTGGAAGCCCCACCAATGTAGTGCATTATACTTTAAAAGAACTGGAAGCTGAGCAAAATATTTTTACATGGTTTTAGCATTGAAGAAGGTTATGATACCGAAATGCATCTGCGAAAATAAACCATTTTGAAAAGATCCCTATGTGCTCTGTGTTTTGAAGTTGTTGAGAAGCAAGACGGGTTCACCTACCGTGACGGAAGCACCCGTTCCAGCTTTCGGCCGCCTCGTGAAGTGGTGTGTTGGAGTATAATTGGTGCGCCTGAATCCCCGCCACCAGTGCTGGTCATCTAGAGAAGACGTGGACTAATTAGTTTGGGGTGCCTCGACCATATGAGGGTCCCCCACGGGCGTCTGTGCTTTTGAAAACAGCGGGAAGCGAAGGAAGAATGCACAGATTCCCAAAAAAGTGGCTTCACACTCGAGATGTTACTTTTATTGGTAAAATGAGCCAAAAAAGTCTTTATTTTGTAACTGGGAGAACTGACACTGATTTGTGATAATGGTGCATTATGGGACATTGAGGCCCGCCAACCTGTTATCCTTGCCCAATGTGGGATGTGCCGTTTCGGGTTGGTTGGAAGCCCCACCAATGTAGTGCATTATACTTTAAAAGAACTGGAAGCTGAGCAAAATATTTTTACATGGTTTTAGCACTGAAGAAGGTTATGATACCGAAATGCATCTGCGAAAATAAACCATTTTGAAAAGATCCCTGTGTGCTCCGTGTGTTGGACTGTTGAGAAGCAAGACGGGTTCACCTACCGTGACGGAAGCACCCGTTGCAGCATTCGGCCGCCTGGTGAAGTGGTGTGTTGGAATATATATATATGGACGACACCATGTCTTTTTATTTCATCGGTGTGGAATAAATATCTACTTTCACTGGAAAACATCGTTGCTGCTTTTTTCTGCCTAATTTAAAGAAAAGTCACGTCAAGAGGTCCTTACCTGGTCTATTTCACCGTGGATTGGTGAAACAGGAACATTGTTATATATATTTATATATATATATATTGAAAGTCTTTCCGCTCAGCAGCCGCCGAGCAGCGCCATGTTTTAGCCACTTCTGACAGCGGTTCGTGAAAGGTGGCGAACCTTTTATTTAGCAGATTTTAAAGGCGATCTCCACTCTACGCGTTTCAGGAAAGTTTTCCCTTGTTCATGTGAACAACGGAAAACTTTCCCGAAACGCGTAGAGTGGAGATCGCCTTTAAAATCTGCTAAATAAAAGGCTACCTGGAGATCACTGGTGTTCGTGTCTTACTGCCGCTAAAGCGAAGATATTTTGACTTTTATAAATATATATATATATATATATATATGTATTCACGCTCCAAGGTTGTCCACCTTATGAGTAGCACGCGAGCAGCAGCTTTATTTATGTGTAGGTGAGGACGGGGATCCGCTCGTAGACGCCGCTCCGTAATGGATCTGCCCGACGCGTTTCGAAGCTCCATCTGCTTCTCTTCAGGGGCTTTAACGGAAGCGGTGTGCGCACCCGTTACACTTCTCCAATTTCATATAACTCACCCGCCAATGGGAGGCTCCAATGAGACTTCTGGGAAGTGCAGTGCGGAAAGCACACAATCAAGTCCTGTATGGACTCCACGAGTGGGCCCGTCCTCGATCCCATGTACGGCTGCTACTTCACTGCCGTGACCCCCACGTTAACGGGGTGGTGCATACTCTGCGGCTGGACTGCCGCACATAGATTCACGCTCCAAGGTTGTCCACCTTATGAGTAGCACGCGAGCAGCAGCTTTATTTATGTGTAGGTGAGGACGGGGATCCGCTCGTAGACGCCGCTCCGTAATGGATCTGACCGACGCGTTTCGAAGCTCCATCTGCTTCTCTTCAGGGGCTTTAACGGAAGCGGTGTGCGCACCCGTTACACTTCTCCAATTTCATATAACTCACCCGCCAATGGGAGGCTCCAATGAGACTTCTGGGAAGTGTAGTGCGGAAAGCACACAATCAAGTCCTGTATGGACTCCACGAGTGGGCCCGTCCTCGATCCCATGTACGGCTGCTACTTCACTGCCGTGACCCCCACGTTAACGGGGTGGTGCATACTCTGCGGCTGGACTGCCGCACATAGATTCACGCTTCCGTTAAAGCCCCTGAAGAGAAGCAGATGGAGCTTCGAAACGCGTCGGGCAGATCCATTACGGAGCGGCGTCTACGAGCGGATCCCCGTCCTCACCTACACATAAATAAAGCTGCTGCTCGCGTGCTACTCATAAGGTGGACAACCTTGGAGCGTGAATCTATGTGCGGCAGTCCAGCCGCAGAGTATGCACCACCCCGTTAACGTGGGGGTCACGGCAGTGAAGTAGCAGCCGTACATGGGATCGAGGACGGGCCCACTCGTGGAGTCCATACAGGACTTGATTGTGTGCTTTCCGCACTACACTTCCCAGAAGTCTCATTGGAGCCTCCCATTGGCGGGTGAGTTATATGAAATTGGAGAAGTGTAACGGGTGCGCACACCGCTTCCGTTAAAGCCCCTGAAGAGAAGCAGATGGAGCTTCGAAACGCGTCGGGCAGATCCATTACGGAGCGGCGTCTACGAGCGGATCCCCGTCCTCACCTACACATAAATAAAGCTGCTGCTCGCGTGCTACTCATAAGGTGGACAACCTTGGAGCGTGAATCTATGTGCGGCAGTCCAGCCGCAGAGTATGCACCACCCCGTTAACGTGGGGGTCACGGCAGTGAAGTACCAGCCGTACATGGGATCGAGGACGAGCCCACTCGTGGAGTCCATACAGGACTTGATTGTGTGCTTTCCGCACTACACTTCCCAGAAGTCTCATTGGAGCCTCCCATTGGCGGGTGAGTTATATGAAATTGGAGAAGTGTAACGGGTGCACACACCGCTTCCGTTAAAGCCCCTGAAGAGAAGCAGATGGAGCTTCGAAACGCGTCGGGCAGATCCATTACGGAGCGGCGTCTACGAGCGGATCCCCGTCCTCACCTACACATAAATAAAGCTGCTGCTCGCGTGCTACTCATAAGGTGGACAACCTTGGAGCGTGAATATATATATGTATGTATATATATATATGTATGTATATATATATATATATATATGTATGTGTATATATATATGAAGGCTCCAACACACCATAACGTGAGTCACTCTCAGGGCGGGTGCCGCGTAGCGCGATGGTGTTCGCGTCCTATATGTAAGCTCCGATTTCCAAAGATACCCAGCCGGGTTCACAGAAAAAACAGCACTCACACGGGCAGCAGCAGTACTTTCAGCAGGCCGGTTTATTTACAAAAGGCAAACAGACGCGTTTCGGGAGTAGAATCCCTTCGTCAGTGTTATCATTTGAGCGCCAAACTTTTTCCCCTTATCACTGTTCATGTCCGCTATCGACACAAACAAGGGACTAATGCAATTGCGTCTCTAAGGCGCGCCATCTTAGAATGCCTTCAATCTCATCCATATCGTCTATATGGGATAATAATTCACAATGCTTTAGTTGTGTGCAAACGTCAATAAAGACGTCAGTGTGTTAACACTTGAAATAATCTCGCCGTGTATCGGCAACATTTCATTACTTTTTTGGACCATATAATTACCAAAAACAGCCATATGCCTGAGAAACAGAGCATTACTAAGAATGCATAATTAGAGCAAAAGATCGCTACATTAAAAAATCAGCGCTATATTAAGCAAATCTTGCCGTGGATCGGCATTTGCAACCTAGAATCAGGTTGCTAAATTCTCAGGTCATTGACACTAGGATAAACACACAACAACATATTTCATTTAGACGACAAAAATTACAAAAATTACTTTCACTATATACATTTTCAAAATTTCATCCCGGCACATAATCAAAGATATTCCAAATACATTGCAGAACAGTTTCATATGATTAAACATATTTGATATTGCTTAGCCCAAGTGGGAGGCAAGTTCCTCCCCCATATTCAGTCCCTTCGGAGCCTTGGTCTCAAGATCAATAATAAATCTAGATTCTAATCTTCTCAGAACCTGTAACCGATTTCCTCCTCTAGGGTTCTCAGTTACCTGATCTAAGCAGAAATATCTTAGCAGAGTCCTATCACTCTTATGTTTAATGGCAAAATGCCGTGCTACTGGGTAGCTAAAGTCTTTATTGGCAATTGCCCGCATGTGTTCCAGTATCCGAAGTTTAACTGGATTGATGGTACTGCCCACATACCTCAATAAACACGGACAGACCAAACAGTAAACTGCATGGTCTGTGTGACAGGACATGAATTTTGTGATTTTCCTTTCAGCTTGGCGACCTGGCACCTCATATACCAACGTCCTTTTACTTGCCGAGCAGGCTTTACATTTCCCGCACGGGAAAAAACCTTTTGCATCTTTCAATGTTCCCAACTGTTTCTTTTCAACTGGCAGATAACTATGCACTATCTCATCTCGCAGCGACCTTGCCCTCCTAAAGGTGATAGCCGGCACAGCTGGAATATCTGGTCCTACAATTGGGTCCGATTTAAGTATGTGCCAGTGTTTGGACAGGATTGATCTTAATCTGAAAGAGTTTGCAGCAAACGGTGTAATCATTCTGAATTGTACTTTTTCAGGTTGGATCAATACTTTCTTTTCAAACAGTTGGCTGCGTGGTGTTTTTCTAACTTTCTTCAAAGTTTCATATAGCTGGTTGGTATTGTAGCCTCTGTTCTGGAACCTCTCTATACTGTCACTAGCAGCTTTTTCAAAATCTTCATTATGAGTGCAATTGCGTTTTAATCGCAAGAGTTCCCCATAAGCTATATGAAACTTTGAAGAAAGTTAGAAAAACACCACGCAGCCAACTGTTTGAAAAGAAAGTATTGATCCAACCTGAAAAAGTACAATTCAGAATGATTACACCGTTTGCTGCAAACTCTTTCAGATTAAGATCAATCCTGTCCAAACACTGGCACATACTTAAATCGGACCCAATTGTAGGACCAGATATTCCAGCTGTGCCGGCTATCACCTTTAGGAGGGCAAGGTCACTGCGAGATGAGATAGTGCATAGTTATCTGCCAGTTGAAAAGAAACAGTTGGGAACATTGAAAGATGCAAAAGGTTTTTTCCCGTGCGGGAAATGTAAAGCCTGCTCGGCAAGTAAAAGGACGTTGGTATATGAGGTGCCAGGTCGCCAAGCTGAAAGGAAAATCACAAAATTCATGTCCTGTCACACAGACCATGCAGTTTACTGTTTGGTCTGTCCGTGTTTATTGAGGTATGTGGGCAGTACCATCAATCCAGTTAAACTTCGGATACTGGAACATATGCGGGCAATTGCCAATAAAGACTTTAGCTACCCAGTAGCACGGCATTTTGCCATTAAACATAAGAGTGATAGGACTCTGCTAAGATATTTCTGCTTAGATCAGGTAACTGAGAACCCTAGAGGAGGAAATCGGTTACAGGTTCTGAGAAGATTAGAATCTAGATTTATTATTGATCTTGAGACCAAGGCTCCGAAGGGACTGAATATGGGGGAGGAACTTGCCTCCCACTTGGGCTAAGCAATATCAAATATGTTTAATCATATGAAACTGTTCTGCAATGTATTTGGAATATCTTTGATTATGTGCCGGGATGAAATTTTGAAAAAGTATATAGTGAAAGTAATTTTTGTAATTTTTGTCGTCTAAATGAAATATGTTGTTGTGTGTTTATCCTAGTGTCAATGACCTGAGAATTTAGCAACCTGATTCTAGGTTGCAAATGCCGATCCACGGCAAGATTTGCTTAATATAGCGCTGATTTTTGAATGTAGCGATCTTTTGCTCTAATTATGCATTCTTAGTAATGCTCTGTTTCTCAGGCATATGGCTGTTTTTGGTAATTATATGGTCCAAAAAAGTAATGAAATGTTGCCGATACACGGCGAGATTATTTCAAGTGTTAACACACTGACGTCTTTATTGACGTTTGCACACAACTAAAGCATTGTGAATTATTATCCCATATAGACGATATGGATGAGATTGAAGGCGTTCTAAGATGGCGCGCCTTAGAGACGCAATTGCATTAGTCCCTTGTTTGTGTCAATAGCGGACATGAACAGTGATAAGGGGAAAAAGTTTGGCGCTCAAATGATAACACTGACGAAGGGATTCTACTCCCGAAACGCGTCTGTTTGCCTTTTGTAAATAAACCGACCTGCTGAAAATACTGCTGCTGCCCGTGTGAGTGTTGTTTTTTCTGTGAACCCGGCTGGGTATCTTTGGAAATCGGAGCTTACGTGTATATATATATATATATATATATATATATATATATATATATATATATATATGGCAGCTCCAATCGTTTATCTTTCACCACAAACGATAACGCACTCACGGAGGTATATGCAGCGGATATTTTAATTAGCCACGGACAGTTGAAACAGACGCGTTTCGGACCTGGAGTCCTTCGTCAGTGTTTACACTCCCGTGCCTGTCTGACACGATATATACACATCACTTCCTGTCAGTGAAATGAAAGATGGACATTTTTAAATCAACAATCGTGGCGGCCATTTCTTAACGTTATATACAATATAAGAAAACCACAAATATAATCAAATTGTATCATTGTCGGTATACCTAAAATCGATCTAGCTGTGTATCAGCCTATTACCAACAGTTACTTGCCACAATTAAATCATTTTACATCATAGTAATCAAGTACATTAACTTTTTGATTATTTCAACATCATACTGCTAAAATAACTCACAAAGAGGTGTGCAGTTCTAAATCAATTACACGGGGTTACATACTAATTAATTCACTGATGTGATTATGACCCATTAATGGGAATGAATCCCCTGTCGGTGAGAAAGAAAATAATCATGCCGTGTATCGGCATCTCACCGACTAATGTAATGACAGTGAGACTGCAGCATATTACCTAATACACCCATAACACCCACAAAATCATAAATCTTGAGTCTCATAAATTGGTCACTGAAGGACCACCATAACTATAAATGACCACAGACTCCCCATCAATTACATCAAGGAGAGTCGGTTAAACCAGATTCTAATATAGGCCAATAATATAGAAAGGGGTGAGATGAGACAGCAAGAGAAAGAATGATGGTGAATTAATAGCAGGAGAGAAGAAGAACGAAAGAAAAAGAGAGAAGAAAATGAGAAAAAAGAAAAAAGAAGAAGAAGAAGAGACAGAGAGAGAGAGAGAAAGACTATTTTCATACATATTCATATACAGTTCCATAACTCATTTCTACAGTGTGTCCTACAGTATATCCTCTTCCAGAGGTTCACAGCCTATCCCTATTAATCCCATTCTCTCAGCATATGGAGTTCGGAAACCCACGGAATCATTGCCTCATTTACCCAGATGCACAGTGAGTTCCTCTCCAACATTTAGCCCACCCGGCTGTTTAGTCTGCAAGTCTATTATGTAGCGTGACTCTAACCTACGAAGACATAGCAGTCTATCTCCCCCTCTCGGGTTGGGTGAAACATGGTCTAATCCAAAATACTGGAGTAACTGGCGGTTACTGTGATGTTCCTGTTCAAAGTGCCTGGCCACGGGATAAGATGCATCTTTATTCATTATAGCCCGTTGATGTTCCAGCACTCGCATCTTAACGTTATTGATCGTACTTCCCACATATTTGAGACCGCAGGGACACACCAGACAGTATACGACATCTGTCGTACATGTGATAAACTTATTGATTTTCTTAGGATGGGCTAGACCTGGAATCTGGTAGGAGAGGACCCTCTTGCTGTTTTCACATGCTCGACATCTTCCACATGGGAAAAAGCCTGCCATGTCCTTGACGGTACCCTGTGCTGGCATTTTGGTCGAAGCTAAATGACTGTGGACTACCATATCTTTTAAGGATCTGGATTTGCGAAATGTATATATATATATATTCCAGTTTCCAATCATCCTGCTCCACTACTGTCCAACATTTCTATGGAAAATAGTAATAAGCTGGAAGCCACACTGCCAGGGCCTTGCATGGGGGGAGGATTTTCAAGGCAGAACTCAGGACTGGGAATGGCATTTACTGTCATGTTGGGTTCCTGTGCGAGGGAGCAGTACAGTACCGTTTACAATGAGGGGTTTCCGTCTCGCTAATGGTTTCAGTGTGGCCAATATATGTTTATAAAAGGTAGAAACTTTTATGTTATAATAGTTCAGCCAAGAATGTTTGCTTCAATCTTTGGTTTAAATATTAGTCTTCATTATTGCAGTTATTCAATCTGTTTGCACTTCCACAGGCACAGTGAGAAAAACGACAGGCCATATTCCAAACAGGAACACAGCAAATCAGCCCTTCTTCCCTGTAAATTATCTTGATGTATTCATGAAAACAGTCTTGATGCATTCCGTGGTGCTTATTGATTTTGTAAAAAAACATCTAAAGACATTTTTATTCTGTTGTCATTTTACATTTTTTAGTTCGTTTGTTTCTCCCGTGTCTGGCTCTAAATTAGATTAATCTCAGTTATTTTTGCTCTCCAAGCAGAGAGCTTGACATGTCTCCCATTTACTATCAACACAATTACCATTTCTCAGTTCATTTCTTTCTCTGCTTCAAACGTTTAACGATGGTGCTGGCTGAGCACATCAAATGGCAAAATTAAGTACAGGCGCCTACATTATTTATGAGATAAATCCCCCTCTGCTGTACGTTAAAGGATGCTGCAATTCACCGAGGAGTTACAGGAAGTGAAGAAGAACGAGGCTGAAGGTAAAGTACTTTTTAAGGCCCCAGAACCCCTGAAGGTTACTTTGAATAACATTTGTTATGTATTGTTCAGTGAGCTTTTTTTTTTAATATACATTGATATTGTCACCCTGACATCTACCTAATCCTTCCTTTAACACTTGAGGCCTTGTTCTAGAATCTTTGCACTGGGGCAACTAAACTGAGCAAAATCTATCAGAATATTTTTTTTTTGCTTGTGTAACAGGAAAATTGGCTAATAGTATTTGCACCAAAGGCAGCACAGTCCAATCAGATTTCACAATAGAAGCGTTGTACTATAAAATTCAGTACTTCGACTCTTTGATTCCAACAAAGCATGAAAAGTGGAATTTGAAAAAAACCCTATATCTTTAAAGAACACATTTAAGGACAAAATAAATTGCAAAACATAAAGAAAGAAAACAAAAAGAACTTTAAATGGTGAAATCTACTTAACATTGCTTGTGTAATTTCGAATTCTAAATTCACTGCATTTGTGTTTGAGAAATATGAGTGGTTTCATATTTTCTCTTAAGTAGCACACCTTGATTAACATAGAAAGTCCATATAATTAAAAAAACAAAATACCACTTCAAACAGAAAGACCAGTTATAAATTTGCTGTAATCATTTTGGGCAATTTAGAGAAAGTTATTGTTAAAGATAGTTTTTGTTTTAACAGTTTTTATGACTCACTACGAAAAATACATTTCAAGTTGAATAGGTCTTCTTAAACAAGTATTGTAAAGCAAATTTGTCACGCTTAACCAATGTGGTGAAAGAATTGCTATTAGCATTGCCAATGCCAGAGGGTTTTGAAACAGCCATGTTAAAAGCATAGAAAAAAATGCTTTCTATACTTCATAGATGGTCACCACATTCTGTTATCATGTTGCATCATGCAACATGGCAACCATTTTGAAAGTAAAGAATGGGTTTTGGTGGCAGCCGGCCGAATGGAGTTTGCACCCCTGGGCATTTTAGCAAAATGGTGCATCCCAGGCTGCAAATAAGCTCCTTTTGAGCTACATGCCTTTGGTAGACTGCCCCACATAAATACGCCCATCTTAAGGTTAAACACCACAATTTTGGGAAGGTGACACAGCAATTGCAGCGGGACAATTTTGATTAAGATAGTTTGGATAGTGATTGTTGTGACAGAATGAGAGATTATCGGGTGAAAGAAGCCATGCGCCTCCTCCACAAGGCAGGCTGCATGGATTTAGTTGTCCCAGGATCACGGGTGATGGCACGTGGGCTGTGATGGACAGCTAGTGTGGTTACCACAGCGGTGCGGGCTTGTTTGCCACCCGAGGTATAGCAGGGCAGGAGAGCACTCAGGGAACCGTGAAGGGTTGGCCCAGAGGTAGGAGAGTGGTCTCTGGACCAACATGCAGCACGTGCGGCATGTGTGCCGTGTTGCGCCGGCCCGCTTTTATATTTGTTATGGGTAATGAGGGAGGGGTCCGTGAGAACAAGGCAGCACCGGGTGAGTCCAAAAGTAATGAACCAGCAGAGACCGCCATAAGCGAGTCCCCACTGGCAGAGAACGAGCTGGTTGGAGTAAACAGAGTAGCGGGGGACCATAGGAGATGTGTCCTGATAGTGTTTGCAGAGGATGGGTTGGAGTTAGCGGGTGCTGGGCCCAATAGCAGCAAGACGGTGACCCCCAAAATAAGCCAGGCAGCAGTGAAGGAAGTGGCACAGAAGGGAGGAGAGCACAGGGGAGGGGCCACGGGCCCATTCAAGAATAACACATGATGAGTGTTGGGAGGAGGACAGAGACGGAGGGGTGAGAGGGGAGTTGGGAGCCCCTGGTCAAAGCAAGAGATCACGAAGAGAGGAAGGTGAGGAGGAGAAGGTTTATCAGGGGGCAGGACACAATAGAAAGAAAGAGGGCATGCATCCATACCTCTAGTTACTGTGGGGATCCAGGGACAGAGGGGGCAGAAGGAGGAGGACGGGTGGAGCAGCAAGGGGGCCTGGGTGGGCTAGATGACATTGGCAGGGGAGTGGGATGGGTGCATGAGATGGACACGAGCGGACGAGAGCAGGGGGTAAACACAGTGGAGTGGTGGGTGCCCCCAGGGGCAGCATACGTGGGAGGGGGTAAAGGCATGTCATGCAGGGGAGTCGTACATGTTGGGGGATAGACGGGTAGAGGGGACAAGGGGGATTCCCCAGTCCCCTATATGGCCAGGGAAAGGGAGGCCAGGGAGCAGGGGAATGGCACAAGGTGGGGGGGGGGGTAACAGTGACATCCCGGCTAGTGGCGATGTTAGAGTGGAGCAGGGAGGAAAACAAAGAGCTGGAGGGGGTAGACAGGTGGGCTTTTGAAGGAGCAGCACAATGGCCAACAGGCCTCTGCTCAGGACGTATGGGGTCATGGGCAGGGAGAGGGGTAAGGCACCGGCACATAGGGGGGGGATCATTCCTTGGTAGCTGGCAGGGGGAGTGGGGAAAGGTCACACGGCAGAGTCACAATGGCACTAAGGCATGAAGGTGGGGGGCACAAGAGCAGGACAGGATGGAGCAATAGTGCCAGATGGAACAAAAGGACAGATTGGCAGGGGTACTAGCCCCACATGCCGGACCTTTGCATGAACCGGTACATGGTGGCAGGGCTGACTCAGGGGATGTGAGTATATCTCGCCCACCCCGAGGTAGAGAGAAGGTAGAGTCTTGGGCGGCCAGTCGGATGATGGCTTGGGAGGGTACATCCACTGTCACACGAAGGTCTGGGGTGGCCTCAGCAGTGCATAGGCCCAGACAAGTCAGTGCGGTTCCCTGGGTGGAGGAGTGCAGTATGGACGGGCATGAAGAAAAGATACAGGCAGAAGGCCGCAATATAGCCCCCTGGCACTGTCCAGCCATCACAAGGAGACAGCAGTGTGCAGGTTACTAAGGTGAAGAGATGCAGGTGGTTATGAATACAGGACACATGAGTGCAGGGGAAGGGGCCATGCAGCTCGACTATGATAAAATGAGCTTGGAATAAGGGGAAGTGGTGGATCATGATCATCTGGGGCAGGCTGAAAACAGTTGGTGGCAGAGCGGGGCATGCGGGACAAGGGAGATACAGTTAATGCAGTTGTCCCTAGTGTTTTACAGGCACTTGCGACAGATCGGAGGGAACGTGTTGCTACGGTGTATGGTGAAGGCACTTCATGATTGATTAGGCGGCTGGATCAGCAGCGGAGGTCGACATTAACACCAGATAAGGGTGACTGAGTGGGAGGGGCAGGGAGTGGTTGAGTAAAAAGAGTGTTAACTAGGGTGGATGCGGGGGGACTGGTATAGCTAGGAGGTGAGGCTACAGAAATGTATGCAAGCCAAAGCTACAGGGGTAAGAACAGAGCTACACACGACAGAAGGGAAAAGAGAAAACTCCACAACACATTGGCCAAAACAGGGGACGGGGGAAACAGCGCAGACAGTGACATTGGAATGGGGGCCGAGGGCGGTCAAGAGAAATTTCAGACAAACTGGAAGGGACGAGAGGACAGGAAGGTCAGGACAAAGGAGACGGACAAGAGACGGGATTAAAGAAAGTAAAGATCTCAAGATACAGAAGTTACCATATATGTGGATTATAAAGCTGATGGGCACGCACCTCATGTTAGCAGCCACGGCCGCTGCAGGTAAGAGCGGTGGGGCTGGGTGCGGGGATTTCGAGAGACAACCTCAAGGGAAAGTTAAATAAATAATTAATTTTCCATCGTGATCATCTCTCTAAATCCCCCCCACCAGCTTCACCGCTCTTACCTGCAGCGGCCGCCGCTGCATGTTAGCAATTAAGGAAAGGATCTGGAAGATTGTGGACATTCTGAAGTTATTACACAGGGAACTCAGAGCGAAGGAGTACCAAGTTAGGAACTCAAGTACCAATGACCATAGAGAACTGGACTGCAAAATGTTTGATTTTTGTAAAAGTATACTGCGAGAAATTCACGTCATGGTGTGTGCCATTGTTCAAATATATGGGATCTGAAAGGCACACGTCAACTATGGGGGCTACGCATGGGTTCAATATGACGGGGAGTTCCGGTCACAGTTGGCGTGGTGTACGGAGGCAAAGGGGCGGGGGGGGGAATCGGCAATGATCTGTGGCAGCAGACAATGGGCCCGGACAAATTCGGTAAAAACATATTTACAGCCAGTGTCCTTCCATTATTGTAGTTAAGAGCTGCACCACAGAATCAGGAAGGGGCACTCAAGACCTTTTGGGATTTCAACAAAGGTTGTACAAGAGAATATTGCTAATTTTAATATGAATGTTCAAAGTGCGCAGGCAGATATGCCCTGGTGCAATGCCAGGGAGCAGGGGAAGCGGTCAGGGACAGCACATTGGACAGTGGACACCACAAGCAGGCAATACAGGTTTTCAGTAGGGAAATTCGGCAACATGCTTTCGGGGAGGATGAGGGACATAAGGAAACAAGAGCAAAGGCAAGGGCTTCAATAGACGTGGAGCGCCTACACTTTTGATTGACCAAATATCAGAACAAGGAGGATGCCGGATGCCAGATTCCTGCACAGCGGACTTTGAGAGCGTTTTAGGCTAAGGTATGAGGGCCCACAGGTGCACAGGTAGGCAGAGTACTTGAAATCAGCACAGTTACATAAACATGAGCTGAGGATGAATATCCAGAATGAGGAGCGGGAGGGGAGAATGGTGGGCCCTTTCAATGAGTGGCCTGTTCCATTTTTTATCGTATCTCCTATTGGAGTGGTGCCATAACAAGATTGGGGCAGTATTGGCTCATACAACATCGGTGGTAGCCGAAGGTAACTCAGTCAAAGATTTTATATCAGAGCAGTCAGCATCAGTATCATATTCTTCAGTGGATGTGGCAATGAAACTGATGGTACAGGTCGGGCAGGGGGCCAGGATGGCAAAGTGTGACATTAAGTCGTCTTTTCGCCTCTTGCCAGTGCACCCAGAGGATGTTCAGTTGTCGGGTATGCAGTTTGAAGCGCAATGCCATGTGGATAATGCATTACCCATGGGATGCTCCATATCGTGCACTTTGTTTGAGCATTATAGCACAATTGTCCAATGGGTGTTTGTGTGGCATACAGGGCCGTTACTCATTACCTGGACAATTTATTTTGCTTGGGTCTACCTGGTTCTATGGACAATCTACAGCAGTTGGCAAGTTTTGAAGAGCTCACAGGTTATTTGGGGGTGCTGATGGCATCAGAGAAGACGATGGGGCCAGGTACAGTACTCTCTTTCTTAGGAATAGAACTGGATCCTAACACCTTGGAAGCAAGTTTGCTCAGGAACAAACAAATACACATGCAATTACAGTTTGACACAATGTTAGCAAAGAATAAGGTGTCTGTCATGGAATTGTAAGTCTTGCTAGGTCATTTACATTTTGCATGCAGAATTGTAAAGGCAGGTAGGACGTTCTACCAGAGATTGGGCAGGCCATTAGCAGACCTTTTGCAGCCACATCATCACATGCGGCTAACAGCCGGCATGAAGGAGGACTTACATATGTGGCGCCTGTTTTAGGAAGACTTCAATGGCATACCCATAGTGTCCCTGAAAGAGTGTGATTGGGAGATACCGATTTATTCTGATACAGAGGGGGAGTTGGGTTTGGTTTCTACTTTCAGGGCAGGTGGTGATCAGAAGAGTGGCTAGAGGGTTGGAAACAGGAGCATTGCTTTTCTTGAATTCTTTCGGCTGGTAGTGGCGGGGACCATATGAGGTCAAGAACTGGTACACAAGAAGGTCCTGTTTAGAATAGAAAACATGGCAGTGGTACATATTGCTAACAAACAATCCACCAGGGATGTAAAAGTTCTCAAGCTTTTGCAGGTTTTTGTTCTGGGGGGTCTGGGACATGTTGTGTCTTTCAGGGCTAGACATGTGCTGGAGGTGGACAATGACATTGCGGACGCTTTGTCTCATTCACAGTGAGAGTTGTTCCATGGGTTGACCATGGAGGCAGACAAGGTCAAGACACCTATGTTGTGGCTTTCAGGGATAGACGCGTGCCGGGGGTGGACAATGACATTGTGGATGCTTTGTCTCATTCACAGTGGGAGAGGTTTCAAGAGCTGGCCACGGAGGCAGACACGGTCAAGGCAACTATGCCAACTTACATGTGGAACTTAGGCAAAAAATGATGCTCCAGCTGGTGGTACGGTCACTGGCAGAATCATCCAGGAGGTCATATGCGCAGGTATGGGAGGAATTAATTAACAGGGGAGCACAGAAGAGGATCGAATATTGGAACAGGGAAGATGATGTGGTTCAGTTTATATTGGCAATGATTGACATTGGTCTTTCCCTTGGTCACAGTTACAGGAAAATTAGCCGGGATAGTGTTTATGGGCATGCTCCTGTGAGGGTATTTGCCATCAGCTGAAGAGGATGTTAGAATGTTGGGAGAGGGAGAGGGGTAGCAGGACCAGGGTGAAGAAACCACGGACACGACTGTTGTTCGGTGAGGTATTGGGGGCCCTGCCGATAATATGCCACAGTAGAGAGGAGATGTTGATGTTTGCAACTTTGATGTCAAGAATGTTCTTTGGAGCTTTCAGGGTGTCAGTGGGAAAGAAATCATGGGTCTAGAATGGGGAGAAGTGGTTTTGAGGCCCACAAGATAGAAATACTCCTGCACCACTCCAAAACAAAAGAATTCCTGGTTCAGGCTTTATGCCTAGCTAACCAGGGCAAAGACATGAAGGCATTAATACAGGACATGAAGGGTGGGGTGTTCCAGCATGCAAGTGGGACCAGGGTCACAACTGCTGTGTGTGCTGAGGAAATGTGAGGCCTAGTTTTGTGAATCAAAGGCCGAGGGATTTCATGTTGTAATGTGCACCTGTTTTCAATAAAGCAGCCTTTTACACACAAGAAAGCGATTTTGTGGTCTATGCTGCTCCACTTTTACCCCTTTTGGGGGGCAGCTGACTGAAGGGAGGGGTGCCCCCTCTGGGTATTTGGGGAAAATGATGCAGCCCAGGCTGCAAGTGGGCTCCTTTTGAGCTACATGCCTTTGGTAGGCAGCCTAGCATAAATACAGCCATTTTCGGGTTAAACACCATCATTTTGGGAAAGTGGCACAGTGATTGCAGTAGGAGAATGTTGATCCCCTCCGACCATCCTCCAAAATAGATGGTAGTCCCTAGTTTTTAGTTAGGTATGTTTTTTTCTCCTATTGGAGATGTTTTGCTGTGGACAGGTGAACAGGATTGGGATTATGTAGATGTTTCTTGCTTGAAGCCGGTGCAATGTGGTTGGAAGAAATGTTATCCTGGTTACAGATTATTGTTGGGCAAATAGGGAAGCAGGAAAATGGGGGATGTAAATAAAATCACACCTGGAGGAAACAAGACAGAAATATTAAGATGTAGGGACATTTGTAAGAGAGTTAAAGGTCACCAGTTCAAAAACTTGGTAGGAGTTAGACAGTTTGCAAAATGAACATGTAAAGGGAATTGGGAAGCTTAGGGGTGGGGGTCAGGGCCGGCTTTAGCGCTGGTGGCGCCCAGTGCGACAATCATTTTTTGCACCCCCACTTTCAATGACCGTGTCCTCGGATTCTCTCACTACCACCTTCAAAAGTACCCTCATATCTCTCCTATCGTAAGATAATACACAAAGCCTTGAAGTGGATTCTCTCCTGTACAGGAAGCCAGTGGAGGGATCGGAGAGCGGGTTTAGCTGAGCAGCCTTGAGACCCTGACGGGTGAGTAGCGCACTTACAATTCCCTGATTGAGGAGGCTCCGCCTCTTATCCCTACATAAGCAATGGCAGCAAAGTTGGCAGTTATAGGACTTAAACAGACTTTTTCTGTCAATGCTTAGTCACACTTTAGCACCCCAAGTTAGATGTGAAAATGTAAATCTGTGCCATACTTCCCATGAAGACCATGAGAGATGGAGTATGGATCTGAAGTGCGGACTGGGGGCATTTCTGTCTCCTGCTTATATTGTGCCCCCTGCCCCGAGGAAGAACTGCTGAAGGCCAAGACTACCATAGGAGCACCAGAGGTGCAGAAGATGCAGATTCTAATGCACAATTGTGTGAATTTTGAATATGCTGGAATCTGTACCTGCCACACCCATGGAACACCACATGAGCACAAAATACATGTGTGGATAGAAGTTTGATCAAACACATGGCATTTTGAGCATTGGAAAATTCACAGCATGCAGCAGTTGTCCTATTCTGCGTCAAAACAGTTGTGTGATAACACCTTGTGAATAGAATCCAAAATCCTAAAACATCTCCTTGTTAGCTAATGACTGAATTTTCAGAAAATGAAAGTTCAGAGAAAAGGGATGTAAAAAGCTAGTCATCCATGTAATTGCTTAAGTGGCAGCCACACTGGTGTCTGAGAGTAGGTTATCACACTGTCTGCTGGCTCTGGCAGCATGCACTGGAGTGTCATAATCAACTATGATAAGTTACTACAGTATTGATTTAATTTTCTTATTACAAGTGACTAATGATGACACAGATAGACTATCAAGAGTAAATTAGATACATATTTGATGATGCATTTTGTAGGCTTCATTTATTATCGAATTTATGTAGCATATATAGACAAGTAATCAGAACAAGAACTTGTGTGAATCCTGGAAACACAGTGCTATAACAAGTAGTGTTGTGTGAAGTTTTTAACCCAACTAGCTTGAAACCGTGATTTAAAAAAAAAAAAGTTTGAAATATTTACTAACTTCAAATCTAGGAAATCTAGGGGCATATTAACAAGCTGAAGTATCGCCGCTTTCTCGGCACAATTCGCCGAGAAAGCAGCGATACTTCCAGCGCCCTATTAACAAGGGCATTGCAACGCCTGCCACGAGCCCACTTTGCATGTCAGCGAGAAACATCGCTAATGACATACAAAGGGGGCGTTCCCACGTCCAACCACATGTAAAATGTGGTTGGAGGTGGGAACACCCTATCACTAAGGCAGGCGTTGGGAGGAAAAGACCTGCGATAAACTTGTTTATCGCAGGTCTCCCAACACCTGCTCTGACCAGGCGTTAGGCATTGTGAACATGGGGGTGTGGATCATAAAGCTGAATCCACCCCCCCCATATTAACAAGGCACACATTAGCGCGTGAAAACAATGCTTGTTTTCACACGCTAATGTTCACTATCGCCGGCTATCGCAGGATTTACTATCGCCTACGTGTTGCGCGTTGATAATAACGTGCTAACACGGCGAAAAAATCCGGCGATAGCCAGCGATAGTGAAATGTGCGATGTGCGTTTTTTAACGCAAATCTTGTTAATATGCCCCCAAAAACAAAACTGACATTTTTTTTTTTCATTTCAAAAGATTTTATTATTTTGAAAGAGCACATAAGGAAATAAGGTACAGACAGTAGTGATACCATTGAAATCAGAGAACTACAATCAACACATGAGGGTCAAAAATAATTAGCTCGAAACATGTGTCTAATACACTAGGTCTACTGAAATCAGATAAAAAGTCAATTAAAGGAGAAAAATTAATATTTAACGGACATACCTATCAATAGTACCACTATCAGATAATAGAATTAGGGAAAAAAGGGAAGGAGAAGAGATAATAGGAAAGAAGGAAAAAAGAGAAAAGAGAGGAAGAGGGAGCAGGAAAGCAAGGAAAAAAGAGGAACAGAGAAAGGGAGAAAGAAAGGAGAGCGAGAGAAATAAAATGGACTTCCAAAGAACCTTCCTAAAAAGAAGAAACATCAATTAATCAGACATATCAAAGGGAAAAGGAGCAACCAACCCTTTCGAGGCTGAATCCATGTAGGAATCTAAAGCAGACCAAACACCCCCAGATATGGAAGGAGAAAGATGAGCATGATCAACTGAAGTATGGGCACTCCGTAAGAAGGAAACCCAAGCCCACCAAGTATGATAAGAAATCGAAGAAAAAGACTTCCATTCCATGAGAAGGACTTTCACTGCAACAGTCAACAACAGGTCCAACAATTGCAATTCCATGGGATCCAAAGGGAGAGGGATCGGGGAAGCTAACGGACCTAAAAGAATTAATGGAAAAGAAAGTTGGAACTGAATACCAAAAATAAGCATAAGATGTTTGTGTATTAGATCCCAAAAGGGTTGGAGAAGGGAACACCCAAAGAACATATGTTGGAAAACACCAGGTAACAAACCGCAACTCCAACACAAGTCATCTTCTTTAAGATTCAGCGAGTGTAAGCGAATAGGAGTCCAGTGAAGGAGATTTATAGAGAAGTATTTAGATTGCATGAGTGAAGGGGCAATTTTATTACGAAGAGAAAGCTTACCAATAAGCTGCCAAGTGTCGGAAGAGATATGATTTGTGAGATTATGATCAAAATGATGCAACCATTTGCGTTGAGCAACAGTTGGGGTAGGTAGTATAGAAGAAGATAACAATTTATAGATTCTGGAGGCGACATGCCCAGACCGTACCCAAAGTTGAAAGAGGGTAATTGTGGGGGAAGAAGGATGAAGGCGCAGCTTAGCAAGTGCCACATTAATTTTAAGGAAAGTATAAAAATCCAAGTTAGATAACGAAAATTGGCTCGCTAGGGAAGAAAAAGGTAGAGGTTGATCATCAACATCATAAAGATGTTTAACAAGCGATACACCTTTACTAGCCCAATAAGACACCATAGAAGGATCAATATTGATCTTGATTCTAGAGTTCCGCCAAAGAGACGACCACCTAGATTTATGTAATGGAACCGCAACCTTCTTATCAATCTTCCGGACCGCCGCAATAGTATCCAGAATGATGGAGCGGGAGAAAGGGATAGAAAGGGCATTCGTAGTCATAAAAGAAGCAGTTGGCAAAGGAGAGGCCAGAGTTTGTTCTATTAACAGCCAAGAGGGAACATGAACAGAAGGAGAAGAAAACCAGAAAGCGCCTTGAGATGCCAAAAAGGCAATTTGGTACTTCTCCCAGTCAGGAAGATTACATCCTCCCATGTCACAAGGTTGACGTAAAAATTTATAGGCAATCCTAGCTCTTTTATCATTCCATAGGAATTTAGACGTAAGGACATCGATTTCATGAAAGAAGGATGCAGAAAGTTTAACCGGAAGCATGGAGGAAACAAAATTAATGATAGGGGTAATCATCATTTTAAGCGTTTGCAGACGACCCCACCATGAAATGTGTTTCGGAGACCAGGTTTCTAAAAGACGCCGCACCTTAAGGATGGTTTGAGATTCATTATAAGAAGTGGTAGCAGAAAGGGAAGAACAGAAATAAATACCCAAATATTTTAATTGTTTAGATTGCCACTTAAAGCCAGCAGAGCCCATATGGTGAGAGAAACAGTACGCATTCAAAGGGAACATCTCAGTTTTATCCCTATTTAAGGTGTATCCAGAAACCTTCGAAAAGAGAGAAATCGTGTCAGAAATAGCAGGAATGGCCAATGCAATATCGTCAGAAAAAATAAGGACATCATCTGCGTAGGCAGCTGTTTTTATACAATGAGATCCAAAAGAAAAGCCTTTAATATCGGGGTGGAGGTCAATCAGTCTGAGAAGAGGATCAATGGATAATAAAAATAAAAGAGGGGATAGAGGACAACCCTGTCTGGTACCTTGGGGAAGATTAAAAAAGGATGATGTAGCACCATTAACTTGTAAATTAGCTCTAGGGGAAGAATAAAGAGACATAACCATCTGAATGAAGGAGTCTCCAAGATTATGAGCCCATAAAACAGCACGCAGGAAAGGCCAAGAAACCTTATCAAAGGCCTTTTCAGCATCGAGTGCCAAGGCTGCGGCCGGAAGCTGAGAGCGTTTAGCTGATCCAAGAATGTGACAGAATGTTCGAATATTGTCCCGCGCCAAGCGACCCTTTACAAAACCCGTTTGCGAGGGATGGATCAGTTGAGGAATAAAGGATTCTAGGCGCTTAGCTAAGATCTTCGCAAAGATCTTAGCTTCCATGTTGAGCAGAGATATAGGTCGGACATTTTTGGGATCAGAGTGACCTTTCCCTCTTTTGGAATCACTACAATGGTAGCATCAGCGGAAGAACCAGAGACAGAGCCATCCGTAATAAAAGCATCAAAGACGGATTTTAATTTGGGGACAATTACAGGGAGAAAGGTTTTGTAAAACAAAATAGGATAGCCATCAGGAACTGGGGCTTTCCCAGAACGAGTATCCTTAATTGCAGCGATAATCTCGTCAGAAGTATTTGGACAATTCAAAGAGGAACTATCTTCTACTGAGACTGATGTTATGGGAAATGTTTGTAAGAATTCTTGACATTGCTCAAAAGATGCCTGATTAGAGGGAGTATATAAGTTATTATAAAAGTCTCGAAATACCTCAAGAATCACCTCAGTCCGAAATTTCTTAGTATCCGAGTGGTCATTAATAGAAGAAATCCGGGAAGATTTACAAGAAGATTCCTGAAATTTTAATGCGGCCGCAAGAATCTTGCCAGCTCGATTTTTCAATAAGAGCGCCTTAGATTTTTGAGCTTGAAGTCCAATATGAGCTCTTTTGGTGACAATAGTGTTATACGTATATTTTAATTGTTTAATTGATTGTAGACAGGATTTATCTTTAGAGTGACGAAAAAGAGATTCTTGGATTTTAATCTCACTAGCTAAATCTATTAGTTCTTTTTTAATAGCAGCATTCCTCCTTGACATACATTTAATGACTTGACCGCGAAGAGTACATTTAAAGGAATCCCAGAGCACAACTGGGGAATCAACTGAGCCTTCATTTTCAAGAAAAAAAGTCTCAATCTCCTTAGAAAACCCAGAAACCTGGGAATCATCATACAGAATTTCTGTATTTAGTCTCCATGAACGAGATCTTGTCGTGGGAGCAAAGGACAACAGCGTGAAGGAAATTGCGGCATGGTTTGAAATCAATTAGGATGAATAAGAGGAGAGGAGGAGGATTGAAGAAGAGAGGAGTGTACCAAAAGATAGTCAATACGCGAGAAAGTAGAATGAGGGGAGGAGAAAAAGGAAAAATCACTACCAGTGGGATTAAAGAGACGCCATATATCCTGAAGATGGAGGAGAGAACACATATTAGTCATTTGTTTATGCGACTTCGGGGGGCGAAAATGAAAGGCTGAATTTCTATCGAGGATGGGATCCATTGGTAAATTAAAATCTCCACCAACAATAAGATTACCAGAATGAGGAGTATCATGCAATTTTTTGGTTACTGCTTTCCAAAACAGCGGATCATCCTTATTAGGGGCATAAATATTCATGACAAAGAGATCAACATTACCATCAGACAACTTAGATAATAGCCAACGACCCTCCGTGTCCTGTTCGGAAGAGATAATAGACAAGCCAGATTTTTTAGAAATCAACGTAATGACCCCATTCCGTTTGCCACACGCATCTGAACAGGCAACATCTGAAACCCACTCCTTCCTCAGGAATAGTGCCTCCCTAACCGAGACCTTTGTTTCCTGTAAGAGTACAAGATCTGAAGAGAGAGATTTGCAGTAATTCAAAATTTTTGACCTCTTAACTGGGTGATTTAGGGCCCGATGTAGGTCACCAAATACCAGTCGGTAACGGCCGATTTCGGCCATTACCGACCGGTATTTGAAGATGGAGATGTAGGGGCATGTAAAGATACAGAATTGGTAATTTTACCGATTCTGTAAAATACCGAATCGGTAAAATTACCGATTCTGTATTTTGACATGTAGGTAGCACTGCAATCAGTGCTACAGGGGTCTAAGAATTCATTAATTACCACCAACTAGAAGTTGGTGGTAAATAATGAAAACCCTTTAAAAAGCATTTCTTTTGCTTTTTAAACAATGCCATGTTGCAGACATACATGCCCTAAGGGCATGCATGTCTGCAATATGTGCACCAATGCACAATTGAGGGGTGCAACAGGGTGTCAAAGTGACACCCTGCCACCCTTCAATGTTTCCCCCAATTACCGAATCGGTATTTACCGATTCGGTAATTGCCATTGATTCCAATGGGCCTCAAGGCCCATAGGAATCAATGGCAATTACCGAATCTGTAAATACTGATTCGGTAATTACTGATTTTTACCGATTCGGTAATTGAATCGGTAAAAATACCTACATCCCGATTGCCAGTTCTTAAATACCGAATCGGTATGATTCGGTATTTAAGAATCGGTAATCTGGGATTACCTACATCGGGCCCTTAGACCCTTAACATTAAGGGATAATACATTTAAACCAGGCATGATCTATGTAGGAGAAAGAAAAGAAAAGACATAGATGGTAATATAGGAACAAACATAGTAGTGACAAACCTCCAAACACTACACAAAAGCGTTGAGAAGGGGAAGGCCAAAAAAGAAGTCCAAGGAGCAAGAAAAGCGAAGAAATAGCAAGAAGAAGAGAGAAGAAGGGGAAGAAGAGCAAGGAAGGGAGGTCTGAAAAAGACCAAATTCAAACTCGGGGAACGTGAAAAGGGGGATCAAGGAAGCCGTTGTGAGGAGAAATAAATTCAGTAACAACAGCCCCAATAAAAAAAAAAACACATTTCTTGAAACAGATAAGGAAGAGAAAAATAATTGGGAGAAGCATTAATAATAAAAAACATCGTATATAAGCATAGAATTATGAAATTGTAAGAGAGAGTAAATATAAATATAGAAGCTACAATAGAGGATTGAAAAAAAGACAGTATAAATACAAATGAATTAGCCATTTTAGAAAAATCATGTAAAAAGTGCTCTAAATAACAAACAATGAAACGGTAGTGATAATAGATACTCTAAACAGGAATCTAGTAAATAGGCAAAAAGTGAATAGAAATCCATATAATAGCATATACCAGAGTACATAATGCTGGATAGCATCAATTAGAAGATTAGGAAGAACATAAAAACATAGGTTGAATCTAAACATAACCATAGGAAAGTAATTCATCCTGTAAATTCTAGAACCCAATAATGATGGATAGGGTGACTTATCGAGATGAAAATAAAGTGCTATATAGTTAAAGAACATGAACCAAGTAACAGAAACAATTAAGAACTATGAAACAGAATAATTCATGAAGCTATAGCACAACTAGAGCAAGGAATAGATTTATCTAGAAAAGAAATAAACACTAAGGAGAAGCATCCTAAACATTACCTAAATACATGCATAGGAGTACATAAATTTAATTATAGCTAGTGTAAAAGAGAAGAAACACCCTACAAATCAGGTAAAATCTAGGATTTGAAACGTAGGAGAGAATAAACATTAAGAGGAATAAAGACCGTAACTGGAAACAGAGAGAAAGTAAGAGACAAGTCACACACAGAAAAAGAAGAGGGGAGAGGGAATAGCTCGCAGAAAAAAGAAGGAAATAAAAGACGAAAAAACAAGAGCCGAAGGACCAAACTAGGGCCGGACAGACAGGCCCACGCACAACACAGGAAAAGAAGAGCAGGAATAGGAATGACATGAGAAAGCAATAAAAGTCCATCTAGTGAGAGAAAGAACAGAACAGAGGAATGAACACAATGAGAAAAACATCTATTCCATATAAGGAGGAGGAAGAACAATATACAGAGAAAGAAAATGGTAAGACAAATCAAAAACTCCAGTGATAGAGCCACAAACAAACAACACAAATATACCAGCAACCAAGGAAGATAAAACCACCATACAAATCTTAAGAGAAAACTAAGTCAATCAATCTGAAAAAGAAGAGAAAACAGAGGAGGCATAAGTATACACTTCAAGTGCCAGATGCACCAGGATCAAGCGAAGCTGCCATTTGAAGCTCCATCTGTATTTCCATCTGATTGTCTAAGAAAGAAGCTAGATCGGCGGGTTCATCGAAGATTCTGGAACGTCCCTTGAATGTAATACGAAATTTCGATGGTCCAGAAAAGGAAAAGGGGATGTTCATCTCAGTAAGACGTTTCCGAAGATTGAGAAAACCCTTCCTTCGTATGACTGTGTCCCTGGCGAAGTCCTGAGAGATCAAAATTCGATGACCTCCCCAAGAAATAGCTTTAATCTTCCGCATGTGAGCAAGAATTTGCTCCGTGTGTTGATGACGTAGTGGCTTAAAAATTATCGCTCTTGGCCGTGTTGCAGTTTTAGAACGAAAAGTGGGGACACGGTGTGCCCTTTCTAACTCAAAGTCTCTTTGGAATGAGATTTGTAGAGTAGAAGGAATCCATTGGTATAAAAAATCAATCATAGAAGAAGAGGATTTCTCTGCATCTTCCGGCAGACCAAAAATGCGTAGATTAGATCTGCGATTACGATCCTCCTGCTCAGGGAGATCCTTTCGCAATGCCGCCATTGAGCGCTCTAAATGGATAAGAGACCTGGATTGTTTCTGCATATTATCCTCTGCACCACTGATACGTGTCCTAGTGGCCGAAACACGAATAGAGAGGGCTTTGAAGTCATTTCTGATAGCGGACACCTCCACTTGCAATACATCTGTGTTAGTCTTTGTTGACTGCGCAATATCATGAACCTCATTAAGGCGCGTCAAAATTGCTTCAAGAGTGGTATTGGTGTCTGACTGAGAAGACTCAGGCATAGGAGACAATGATTTAAGTCTTTTAAGAGAGGCGCCAGCATCTTTCGAGTCTTTATTAGTTGAGGAACGGCCCATAGTTGCAGCCATGAAACAACAGCCACAAAGAAAAATATACAGCCACTTGAGGAATAATAGAGGCCAGAAGGTGCGTATTCCACGCCAAAAAGAAAGGAATAAGGCGCACAGAAAGCAGACAAAGCCAAATAAACGAAAAAGGTGGACTTATATGGAATGTGTTAGCAGGATTGTAATAAAAGAGTCTACTAGAAACCAAAAGGCCAAAGCAGATTCACAAAGCGTAAGTGAAATGCAGCGCCAACTTCAGAATGCTGCACTGAGGTAGTCCAAAACTTATGCAACAAAATAACCAGCCAAGCAGCCCAAAAAGTAAAAAAAAAGAGTAATAAAAAATCAAAAAGTTATCAAATGTATTCAATGGTATTCAATTGCACCTGATATCCCACTGAACCGGCAAGATTGTATCCATGTCGACGATTCTGAGGAGAAAAGCTGGTCTCCGTCACAAGCGGTTAAAATGGCGGCCGTCCGTAAAGAGAACGAGCGTCACTCCAGCCTGTCAGAAACTCAGGCAGCCGCAGCCGGAATCCGATGAAAATGTATCCAAACGAGTCTCGGCATGTTCCGAAGTCCAGGACAGCTTTTTGCGCTGAAAAGGGGCACTCGGAAACGGGAAAAACCTCCAACGGACCTCAATCGCCCTGGAGCTCAAGCGCAACTCGCCATCATGCAGCGGCGCGCAAGCCACGCCCCCAAAAGTGACATTTTTAAAAACAACATTGAAAAATTGGCCCTGTGCCACAACTGACACATTCGTGCAGCGGCGCAGTCTGGGATGGACAGCCTCTTGCGGCTTCCCTTTTGGTTCCATCCTCCTTCTTTTCCGAATCCAAGAAGGCCACTTCTGGGGAAAAGGAAAAGGGATAAGTGGAGGATTGTCTGCCTTTAAATTTCCCCACTGGCGCTCGGGAGTGACTGAGGAAACACGCAGACAGGCACTCAGCGAGTCATTATCTTTCCCCATCACATATTTGGGGAAAGAAGATGTCGCAGTTAAGCAGCTGACATCCTATTTGCGATGCCACCTGAGTAACAGCGAGAAAGGTCATATCCCTGTAAAAAAAAGTAGAATAGTGCACTTTGTAGGCTTATGGAAAATTTAGGGACCTTCTGCGTGACATTTGAATGTCTCCAAATTCACCCAACTACACTGCGTAATTTACCATTTGTTTGTTCCTAACAACAACAGCCATAAAAGGACCAAAAGTTAAGATGTCTATAATTACTTTTGTTGAAGGATGACATGTGACTGCCCAGAACTTGACATTACATTCTCTACATTTGCAAGAACGTGTCTGTTCTGTTCTTAGTCAAAGGTGTGACAGTGAGTATGCATGACAAAACACAGCTGTGTAGGTCAACCATATTTTATTTAGAATAATTGGTTATATATTAATCATGAAATGGCTGGAATTACTCTAGACAAAAAATACACGAGGAAGGAATAGTGCCATTTCCATAAATGAAAAGCAGGATTCCATTTATGCTCTTTCTGTCAAGTGGTTAACTTTCTTTAAAAAAAACCCACAGACGATTCCTTCCCAAGTGGCACATGTGTTCTGAATATTTCTTCTCAATTCTTCTAGGGTAATTACCAATGTGTTCCCTGGCAGTCCCATGTGAGAAAAGGTTTATAGTTGTACTGCATTAGTTTCAAGACTATGCATGAGTCCGTGCTGTGCTTACTTGTGTTCATGCATAAGTGGGTAACTAACTATACGTGTATGTGTGCATATACATTTATATGCATGTATAGAGGCGCCTGTGTAGGTGTATAACATTATCTTATTATGCATCATAATTATTATACTATATTGAGTTTCTAACAGTAAAGATAAACTATCAAAATACAATTCGGCATACACCCAGTATACACCACTTCTTTTTCCTACATTTTACATAGAATGATCTTGTACAGGGCAGCTCTATAATGACTAACTGTCTAAGCTCGGTGCACCCACACCCCTTGACTGTAAATTGCGACCCTGAAAATTAGAAAAACAATGGGTTATGTACTAACAGATAGCAATAAATCTCCCTCGCGAACCAAGAATTCAACCTAAAAAATATGAAAATAACATAATAAACAGTCCTGCTAAACGGTTTACACAAAGCATCGATTAACGAGAGACTTGTTCTCCCTCGTGAGACTGAAAAGAAACTTCAAATAAATTGCAGTCGCAGAACTCTCCTCCGGATCACAGAACAACAATTCCAGTTGTCTAATGAAACAATTAGTATCCAAGAAAGGCCCTCCTGCAGGGGAAACGGCCACTACAACGCGGCTGTTTCCACGCAAAACTTAACCACGAATGCATTACAACGCATGCGTGGTTACCACGAAAGCCTTTACCAGGCAAACCTTTACTACGAGATACGTAGTAAAGGCATGTGTGGTAAAGGCGAAAATTAGAAAAAGGGGACTTGGGGGGTCTCTCCCAAAAATAAAAATAAAAGGCTTGGGAAAAAAAGGGGCCTGGGGGGTCTCCCCCACCCCAAAAAAACGAACCTGATGTCACGTTGCGAAGTGGAAGCAATCGGCCTTGTTTGAGTAAGAAACTGAAAGAAACTTACGCTTTCTCTTTACGACGTACGACGTCACCAAGCAAGATGAAAGAGAGGAGCCGACGTGAAGAGGTAAAGGGAATTATAGTTTTAAAAAACTATATATATATATAAGGATTGAGGGTTCAGGGCAGGGGTAATTATAAGAAGGATTGGGGCTGGGGGGTCACATAAGGGTACAGGGGAGGGGTATAACCTTTACCAAGACTATGCCCTTACCATGCATACATTTACAACAAAAATCGCTGTAAAGGTATGCGTGGTAAAGGAATATTCGTGGTAAAGGTTATGGGTGGAAATAGCATTCCGTTGTAACGCATGAGTGGTAAAGGCATGCGTTGCAACGGAATGCGTTGTAACGACATACAACCTTCCTGCAGCTGCATCCAATATGATGTGGCCACAATTGTGCCACGCTAGGCCAGCACAGGACACGGCGGTGCAGCCCCCCCCACCAACCATTTGTTTTCGATCTGTAGGGTAAGGCAGACTCATGAGCCTCTCATAACATTCCTTGTAGTTGAGAGGGCATCTTTTTGTTTTGCACCACTGTTAAATCCTGGACATTTTGGAGACATCAAGGAGTCCGCCTTCTGTTCTCTCCCTTGGTTTTCAATGTTTACCTCGCCCACTTGCTTAGGTGTTTAAACACTACCAGATGCATTAGCAGGTGTATGCAGAAACATGCAAGCCTTTTGCTGAAGAGTTAAAAAAGAACTTATCAGATAAAAAAAGATCTCCTGCCATCTGACTGGTCTCTAGATGCCTGTCTAACTTCTAACTGTTTTTTAACACTTTGTGACATTTGACATATCATTGATAATGTGAGGAGGCATAGGATTTACCTTTCAGTATGTTTTGAGGAGTTTGAAGATTGAAAGAACATTGCTTCCCCTAAAGGAAGCCAATATCAGAGCGTCCCATAGCATACAAAGGAGAGCAGAGAAGGCTCAGCCTTCTGTGTAGAGTCTAAAAAAAGAAGTGCAGGCAACAAATATTGGGATGCAGAATGGATGGCGCAATTGGTGGAATCTCCGGTAGCCCTCTGTGGGCATGAGGCATCCCCATCCTGCAACCGATGTTTATACAAAATACGTTTTGCTACTAAATTCTGATGATTATAAGGATAGGAGCCCCAGAAGTGTTAGCAAAGCGTTTATATTGCAAACTTGTTTTGATCACCTCTATCTTTGCTTGTATATATTGGTTTTATATATGGTTTCAGCACCATATGATATGTATGTGGATCTCAACAAACAGCAAGGAAACCATAGAGAGATACCAGGACTAATATTTATGCTAGAGCATTCATTAATTATACAGGTTGGACTCCTGACAATTCATTAATGTGGGGGTTCATTTTTTAAGTCCAGTGAAAAGGATTTCCACTATGTAGATGCAGACTCTAATATAGTCTGATTCAGTGCTTGGGAAGTCTTTAAATGAGCAACTTCCAGATATTCACATACTGTTCCCACACATTTTAAGCACTTAAGCAATGCAGAACAGAAAGGAGTCGCTGTCGTCATAAGCCTATGGACATAGTGTACACAGGAATACCAGTAGGCACCTCTCACTGGAACAACTGTACACCCCAAAAACTTCAAAGAAGTAACCACAAGTCACGGCTTGTGCAAGGGGGATTAAGAGGAGTGTCATGGTGGGGAGACCATTTGAGGATTAACTCTCCGAAGGTGCCACAAGAGGATTATCTTGGGGTGCGCCAATGTGTAGTTTAAGGCGTCTCTTGGTACCAAGGGTGTTACAAACTATTTCGAAAAAGCACGTAGACAGGCATTTTCCCTAAGAACTGAAAAATTGTTGAGATGGCACAGCAATTCAGTGTGCTGGTGACATTGGTCCAGATACATTCCATGATGTATTCAATGAATTATGGATACATTATATCTAGAAGCCGAGGATGCTCAACGGATTCCTTAGTCAAGAGGTCTTTAGCACATCAAAATTGTGTATTCATGGATTGTACTCACAATTTGCTACTGGAAAAACTAATCTGGTTAGGTATTTCATTACCATTGCTTGAACAGTGCTGGACTTCATCTTAAAACCAGTTAAACAACCATGTATGAATCAGATTGTGGTGGCCCATTTGTACAAACATATTTATTTGTCCAGCAATGTCCTACACAGCTAAAAGTCTACATTGCAATGGCTGGCATGCAAATCTCCTTTTGTACAAAGGCATATGATTCTGCAATGGGACAAAATACATACATCTTATAAATCTGTAATCGGAAAGTAGGACTTACCAAGGCACATAGGGGCATATTATCAAGGGGGTTTATCTCCGCTTTTTTGGCTTTAAAAGCCAAGAAAGCGGAGATAAAATTATCTCCCTATTACCTAGCTGTCGCTAACACCAGTTAGCGACAGCTAGTAGGAGATAGCGACCATCTTGGGCCCCACTTTGCATGTCAGTGATATTTATCACTAATGACATGCAAAGTGGGCGTGCCAAGATGTTAGCGACTGGAAACAGTCGCTAACATTGCTATCTCCTATTACCAACTTTTGGAGATATTCGCGCTAAGCGCGAATATCTCCAAAAACTAACACCTGCCCTGAGCAGTTCTTAGCCATGTTATCCAATGGGAGGTGGATAATATGGCTAAGAGCATTAACTCGGTAATGCATGAATATCGCTGACTTTTCAGCGATATTCATGCATTGCGGCCGTTTTTTATCGCATTTGCGATAAACCTTGATAATAGAAAGGTTTATCTGCGATAATTTCTGACGATGCTTAGCGTTAAAAAATGTGTTGCTAAACATCGTTAGCGATAAATATCGCTTAACGTTGGTAATATGCCCCACAGTTTCTTTGACCATTATGACCATGGGTCATCAGGACCCATCATCCTCAAGGGTATCAGTTTTGAAGTGATATCTATAAACATATAAACGTATAAACATATAAATGTAACAGAAAATAAGTTCTTACCAAAATTTGTAGATTTGTCCTTCAAACAGTTTAGTAAATTGTATTTTTAAATCCTCATGTGGGAACTTAAGAAGTTTAATAAATGTCCAGTTTTTGATGTTATGGTCTAGAAATTCTTCATGTATAGACTACGGGACTTGGCCCTTTTTGAAGGGTCATCCCAGAACTTTATGCTGTACTCCTACATTTTTTCTGACCTGATTTTGTTGGTTTTATGACTCTAGGCACTTTACCACTGTTGTCCAGTGCTAAAGTGCATGTGCTCTCTCTTGTAAACCTGGTAAGATTGGTCTACACCTGGTTGGCATATTTAATGTACATGTAAGTCCCTTGTACAGTAGTATCCCATAAACCTAGGGCATGTAAATTAAATGCTACTAGTGGGCTTGCAGCCGGGCTTGCGCCACACACTGAAGAGGCCTTTCAAACCTGTCTCAGGCCTCTGCCGCTGCAGGGCCTGCACGCGCAGTTTACTGCCACAGGTAAGTGACCTGTAAAGTGGTTGCCACGTCTGAAACTCCCCTATTACTACATATGAGTTACCCCTAAGGTAGGCCCAAGCTAGCCCTGTGGGCAGAGTGCTGTGTAGGTAAAAGGTAAGACATGTGCCTTAACTGTTTGGCCTGTCCTGGTAGTGAGGAACAGCCTATTTAGTTTCTCACTACTGTGAGGTTGCCCTCTCATAGGTTTGCATTAGGGATTCCCTGATATGTGCTTCAGTGTTAATTTCTCATATGAGAGAAGTAGCGTGGTCATGTTTGGTATATTTGAAATAGGAGTGATAAATCTTGCTTATTGGTGAAAGTGGATTTGTCATTACTATTTTAGAAATGTCACTTTCAGAAGTGGGCATTTCTGTGTGCTTATGAGTCTTTGTGCCCTGCCTGGATGTGTATTCACCATCTGGTTTAGACTGACAGGAGAAAAGGGATGTGCATTCACTCTGGACAGTCACAAGTGGGGCTGAGGTGTGTCCTGCCTTTCCTGGGTGACTCAGAGCTAGGCTAAATAGACCATGGCTGCATTTAGAGTGGCTGGTGGGGTTTCCCTTGCACCTGAGGAGGCCTGGTCTGCATTTAGAGTGGTGGGAGGAGTTGCACCTGCACCTGAATAGGGCTCTGCCTGCCTTTTGCAATGCTGTTAATGCCCCACTATAGCGTGTCTGGGGCCAGGGCTTGGGATAAGAATGGGGTATTGTGTACAAAGACTTTTTGACTATAAGTACAGGTGCTATGACCCCATGAATCTGAGCACTCTGTGGACTTGTAACTGGAACGCTGCTGGACTGCCAGGTGGAACTGGATCCCTCCATAGTATGGACATGCTTCGCTGAGATAAGGGCTACTACTCTTCTCTGAGGATCCCTCGTGCTGGCCTGCCTGCATGCACCTTGCTGGTGTGTCCCAGTGCTCTGAAAACAGCATGTGATGGGCGCTTTCTGCTCCTGCCTGTAGAAATTAGCACTGGGCGAGCGCTTTATGGTTTTATTCCCTCAGCTCACGGAGAGCACTGTGTAATCCACTGGCTCTGTGCCCTGCTTCTAAGGGGCGTGTTTGGAGCACCTCTTGGCATGTGGAAAAGTGGCAGAGGTTCCACTGCAGCAGCGCATGTTGTGAGCACTTCTTGGGCGGCCAGACCTAATTTGAGGGAAAACTGCCAGTGGGCATGCCACACACTCGCCACCCAGCTCAGCCAAAGATGTAACACTGGTGTGAGGCAGTCAGAAGGGCTGCGCTGTTTGAGCTAGCGGAGGTCCAAGGTTGCCAGGAAGATTCCCGGTTCCCCTCCTGGGTTCGGGTGAGTTTTCCACACTCAGGCATTGAGGAATCCCACCCGGAAGTTCCTCTGCATTGCTAGGGAAACGCCAGCGTCACGGAGGGCAGGCCAACCACTGCAGGGGACGCAGAAGGTCCCAATCCAGCTAGGAGTTCTGCGGACTTGGTGTTGAGACCTGGGCCAGGTAGAAAAAGTATGTCAGTGGCTGCCAGTGGTAATCGGCAAGTGAGAAGGAGCATTGGCACATTTTACATCTTTGCAGTCCAAGGCTGCAACCTAAATACCTCAGCCCCTGTTGATTGGTGAGTGGGGCTGAACTTGCTTACTGTTACCAGCTGGGCTGTGCGCTCACGGGCAGCCAGACCTTTTGTTAGGGGAAGTCCCCTGCCAATGTGGGTAGAGTGAGTGCCTCCCCTCCCGGTTGCAGACATATCTGGGGCATTGTTACCGGATCTAAGAAGGACGTGTTGAGACCTCAACAGAGGCCCCTGATTCCTGAATGGGAAAGATTCTACGGAAAGTACAGCATTCCCTGTTGTATGTGGGTAGGTGGCTCAGAAGCCTACCGGAAGGGAGCAGTTACTGTACAATCATTAATAAGAGTGCAGGGGCCGCTCTTGGTGTTTTTTACTGCTATGTACAGTAAGGTGGATTTGCAGGGAGAAATTCCTATATGTCGTCTCTAAACCTGTCTACTGCCTTTTGTGCCCTGATCTACTATGTATGCCATGTATACCTGATTAGTCATTTATACCTGATTGGGCAGTGATGGTGGATTTATGATGTGCACACTCCACAAGTATTTAATTTAGTGCACTAGTTGTGTTGTTATGACAATTGTCTGATTGGTAAAGTGATTGTGCAATCTATGTGACATCATGACAAGTGCCTGGTGGCACAGTGATTTATGTGATTATTGTCCAAAGTGTTTTATGTACAATACAAAGGATATATTTATATAACCTTGCGTGGAGTCTCTTTTTGCGGTGCGCTAGTGTGTCACTGGTGTGTGTGTGTTGGGCAAATGTTTTACACCTTGCCTCTGGGATAAGCCTGACTGCTCTACCAACCTACCAAGGGAGTAAGCAGGGGTTATTTTAGGTGTGTAACTCCCTTAACCTGACTTGAGTGGTGGGTTCCGCCTGGCTTAGGTGTATACCCTAGCCAATCAGAAACCCAATTTCTAACAAGGACATAGATTAGATTTTCATTGATTTTGTATATTTCCAACCATTACAAAAAATACTGTATTGAGCTAGCTTGTTTCACATCATGTCGCCTGGTGTATATTTAATATATGGATAATACTAAAGAGCTGATTGAGTATTGCCTTTCAATAATATGAATGAGGAGTTTTGGTGAGACAATCACAAACCACTAGCTCTACAGCCAAACGGCCAGTAAACGTCTCAACAGTCCAGTGGTAGAGTGAGGGATCATGGAACCCTTTTATTTGTTTTTAATTTCTTGTCGAATTTGGTTTAGTTGACAATAAAAGGATAATGATGGGAAATTGTTTAATAAAAAATGTAAGTTAACTTTTGTCCTCTAGTGTTTGACTTTCCAATCCAATCCAAAAATTCACCAGGGTCCAGAAATTTTTCGAATCCCTGGATTCTAGAGCCAGGGAGAGGTCATGCCAGTGATTCCAATCCCACTCCTTTTTCGCCAGGACTATGGTATCTTTGTATTGGGTCCTGAGTTTGGCAACTGAGGTTCTATCTGCTCCTGCTTTAATAGCGGCAATTAACTCAGATTTAGCCTTCTTACAGGTTGAGTGATACCATGATGGGACACGGGTCTGCTTGCGTCGTGGGGCTGCCATTGGGAAAAAAACCTCCGCAAGGGATCCCACTAGATTTTCATGGATGGTTGCCAGCTTATTGTTAAAATCTTTGGGTCTGGGCTCTTCAATTAAAACTTCTAGTTCTATAAAGTTCGGGAGAGCTAAGTCAAAGATTTTTCTTATATTTTCCTCTGAATTTACAATTTTGCCCCATTTTACCCTTCGCCTATTAGAAGAGAGAGCCAAATAATCTGGATCATCATGAGATTTAGCAGATTGTGACTCGGGCGCAGGATCGGGGTGTTTCAGGTCCAATAGGAGAGCATTGTGGTCACTATCCGTTCTAGGGGATACTCTAAAATCATGGACCTTGGACCACAAACCGAGGTCGACAAAGATGTAATCCAACCTCGATTCATGGTCCTTCCTATTGAAGGTACACACGAGGGGCTGTCTGAAGGAGTACGACCGTTGCAAGCCCTCAGTGCATAGTTCAAAGTAAGGGTCATGATTTGCACTGCAAGTGGGGACCAAGATTTGGGATGGGGAGATGAACAGAGTGGGACACCCCAAAAGTCATCTTCAGAGGTAAGGGCACCCTCTTTTAAACCCTCCAGAGGTTCGAAATGGCAGTTGAAATCTCTGCCCAACACTATTTTATAGTCAGTTGGTAATGACCCCAGGAAAGACGAAAGATCTTCCAGGGTAGGGGATTCCTTGGCCACACCGACAGGGCGGGAATACACATTTACAATAGCCAGTTTGGTTGCATTGGGCCACCTAAGAAGTAGAAGGAACAGAAGAAGTCCAAAGATCACTATACTACTCAGAACCTTAGGGGTCCTACAACAACTGTGATTCTTTGACTGCTTTTAAGAATTGTACTATTTTTTTAAAAAAAGATTGTGTTCTTTTTATTAACAAATAATTTTTTTTAATTAAAGATGTTTGTGATTTTGGGCACTATTATTACATTGTATAACTACTGTTTTTAATGGTTTGTAATAAATTGTATACTTTTATAATATACACACTGTTGAGGTTTCTTTTTAATTTGTTTATCAAATGATTTCTCACATTTATGTTTTGGCAATCGGGCTTCTTGAGATAAATGGGAAATACATTGAAAGGTTCTGAGTAGTATAGTGATCTTGGGACTTCTTCTGTTCCTTTAGCTTATACTCCTTGTCCCCAATTTGACTACAAAGGAGGCCTCCCTCTTTTTTCTACACCACCTAAGAAGTACACACTGGATGTCGTGCGAAAACGTGGGAATGCTTTCTGCAATACATCCGATGTGACTAGCCACCCAAATTGCTAGGCCCCCCGAAGGTCTCCCCTTGCCACTCCACCTAGCATGAACTTCAAATACTGCAAAGCCCTGGCTGGTCACTGGGTCCCTAGCCCACTTCTCCTGGAAAAGGCAGATATCAGTGGAGTCTAATAAGTGCTCCCAATCAGGTGTGTATAGTTTGTTTACAATACCTGCCACATTCCAGGAGAGCACCTTCAGAGTCTCAGGGTTGGGTTTGGGAAAAGGCCCATCCAGTGTTTCAGGTATAATGCCTGCGTTTGCGGGTGCAGGCCGCTGAACTTCTATTATGTGGCTAGATTGGGCAGTTGTTGCTATATTGGCAGCGGAGATAACTTGGGGGGTTCGTACGTTGCCAATTTGATTTACAGAACGGGTCGCTGGGGGGTCCCTAGGGCCAGGTAATTTCAAACCACCATCTTCCAATTCTCTATTTGGAATATCAATAACTACAGCACCCATCCCCTGTCCTGGTGGTTCAACTGCACTAGCTAGGCAAGATTGCGTGGATGGACCCCTACGGAGTCAATCTACCTCTTCGAGGCCGTTGAATCTATTTGGGTGGGCAAAATTGAATGTGGTGGGATGGGCGTTGTGCCTGGGCCTATATCTAGTCCCATCTACAGCAAAACCCACCCGTGTCCACCCCTCATCACTCCTCGATGTTTTGGGGTAAAAGTACGAGAGGGGGACCAATTCAATGGATGTATTACCTATATTACCAAACCAGTTGCAAATATAGGTAACAACCTGGGGGCTCTTGAAGCTGACAATTATGCAGTCCCCCACAGTTTTCTTGGCAGTGTACCCAATCCAAGGCACCCTTCTAACCAGTAAAACTTCTCCCTTTAGATCAGATGGAAGTGGCCTTTGGATTTTGAGCCAACTAATTACCTTGTTATGTAAGGAGTCGTAAGACTCCTTCATACCGTTCGCCAGCTCAGGGACCCCTGTCAATATTGCAGTATAACCCGCTGCTTCGGGAGGCAGGTTAACTGCCATACGCCTAGATTTAAAGCTGTCCTGTATTTTAGAGCTGTGACCTAGCATATTTGTTAGGCTCTCCTGGGTGGGTTGACTTGCCGAGACTGATTGTTTTGACTTTCTGGGGGGAGGGATAGGTGGGACAGACCTGGGGAGTGGTAAAGGAACAGTTTGAAAACCAGGAGCTATGTTATTACTACTCTTTTCCCCAGTAGGAGCTATACATGTAGATGGGGCCTGGGCCATAGTTGTCGGGGGGGGACAAGGGACAGCAATACCACTCCCTAATGTTCCATCAGGATTTACTCCACCCGCTGGCTGTGTTCGAATGCCCATACTGAGTCTCTCAATCACTATCAATCTGGAATCTATCGAATCCAATTTGAGGATGAGAGGATTCAGGAGACCCTCGAGGACAGTGGTGAGTGAGGCAATAAGGGAACCTGAAGTGTTAGGGACAACGCCTCCAAATATGAATGGCTGTGTAAGCACTGGTGTCAATGCAATAGGTAGAGTACCTGGAATCGCCCCGTTCTTTCCCGGGCTCACGGGCTCGGGTACACCCAAATTTTCCTCCACAGTGGATATAACATGATTAGTTTTAGTCCTTTTAGCACTTTTGGGCTTACTGGGTCGTTTTCTTTTAGTTGCCGGCTCCTCGCTATCACCCATGCACGATGACAGATTAGCATCCATACCCTGATCCCCAGGTGGCACAATCTCCGTGACAGAGGAGACCTCTACATCACTAATAGTACGTGGTGTACCTCTATCCCTTGACGCGGATGACGGTGTCCTAAGTTGTTGCAGGACTGACTCAATAGTCTGGTCAATGCTATCCATTAGGGAGAGGTGGGTCACATCGAGCAGGAGCGGTGTACTAGTATTTGTTAGTGTCCCTGGCGACGATAGGCAATAACTATCAACACCTTCCTCTGGTACGGAGGAGCCCTTCTTAGATGCAAGGTTAGCTTTAAAGATGAATTTGTCCAATGTACCGGAGAGAGTGGGAGCAGACTTGCTTCTAGATGCCCTACTGGCCATGATGGAGCGTCTAGCGGGTGTCTACCGATGGGACAGAGAACAGAACCAGGGAAACGGGGCGTTAGGGGTGTGGCCCGGTCCGGTCTCTTCCGTTCTCTAACGGCCTCAAACGGCCCACCCTTTGCCCGGGCTTAGCCCGGCGTACGCCCGCGCGCGTCCCGCGAAACGCGTGCTAGGCGTGGTCTTATAGACAATGGGCGGGAAGGTAGCTCAGGAGGTGGGCGGGGGCTCCGGGGAAGAGTCTCCAGGTGCGGCACACGCCGGCAGGAATCCTGGGACTCGCAGTCCCATTGTAGATGCCTCCGCTCCGCCCGCAGAGATGGTCATTCAGCTCCCCAGTTCAGTTGTGGGGAAAGGTACGGCCCAAAACACTCCAGCAGCAGTGTCTCTCCCTCTGAGCAACTTCGAGCGGCACCCGCGGAGCGGGGGCCACGAGTCGCGGTGATAAACGCCCAGGAGGGGGCGGGGGCTCCGGGGAAGAGTCTCCAGGTGCGGCACACGCCGGGAGGAATCCTGGGACTCGCAGTTCCACTGTAGATGCCTCCGCTCCGCCCGCAGAGATGGTGATTCAGCTCCACAGTTCAGTTGTGGGGAAAGGTACGGCCCAAAACACTCCCTTGACTTTCTATTGTCTGTAGTGTACGGATTAAATGAAAATGTTAATTCACGTTAGGTAGATATCTTAGTGAAGATGGTTTACCTGCCTAAAAGGAACCAATGTTGTCTGAAATAGTGAGGTGGCCACTAGGCCTGGGCAGTGAACTCCACTCCACTTGCGGAGTTTGCAGAGTTTTCTGCACTCCACACTCCGCGGAGCGTGCGTAGTGCAGAAAACTCCGCTTCGCGTAGTGCAGCAGAGTTTTTTCCACACTCACTCTCGCGAACAATGAGTTCTCAGACGCAAGCTGCTGCTCGGGTAGCGAGCGGCAGGAACACCAGCATGAACGGCAGTTCGCGCTGCACTCTGCCACTGGTGGAACTCCAGTGAGATTTTTGTCCCTTCGCGAAATTCCGTATAGCGAAACATCACTAACTATGCCCAGGACTGGTGGTCACCATCCACAGTATTCATGAGAAATTTCATATTTTGTTCCAGCTGAAACTTAGAAATGCATTAGATGGAGATGGGCTCCCTTTGAGTGTGTGTGTGTTTACAGTAGCAAACCTTTTCTTGTGAGCCATAAAGCCTACACATTGAACCGCCCAATCGTGCTATCCGGTCCCAGCCTCCTGTCAACACCAATCCGCCTGTTATCATGAATAAACACAGAGACTGTGGTTGGGGCTAACAAGATGCAGGCTATTAAATGTAATTCAGTCATAATAAGGAGTCAGAAATCGTTCACAAAGCCATGGTCATTGATAAGAACCATACGTCATTATACTGTAAATCATGTTAATGCCCAACAATCACTGTCCATCAGCATTTGTCTGTCGTCTGTACCTTGGGTTGCCTGCTACAGCTTCTAAGATTCCCTTGCTACAAATGTCTGACCTTGAAGACCTCTTAGGTCATGTCTGGGCTGCAAGTGCTGCGACAGCTATGCAACTACCCTCGACTGCCTCTATTGGTGCCCCCCATCACCCCAGTGTCCCTGCCGTTCGGCATCCCAAGGTTCATTGGTCTGGCAACCGTAACCTTCGTTAGGCCTTCCGTCCTACAGTGTTGTTTTATGATGCCAATTAATGCCTTCGGCTTTCTCCCTACCCCACTAAGGAGGTTCACGACTGCTACAACCGCAATTCCCTGCTCCACAGTTGTGGGTGGGATAGTTCAGCACCACAAGAACAGTGAGCTATTGCACCACTGCCTATACCAATTCTGCCTTTAGATGTCTCCACATCCTTACTGGCCCTTTTGAAATGCACAACCAATCCGGAGGATCTTGACATAAGGGGTGGAGGCAACTGGCTCCTTAGGCAATGCCCTCTTCCTCCTGGTTGCACTTCCTTTTGGTAACCTTCTCTCCATTCCCTCGTAACTCTCACCATCTCGCCAACAACCAAAAGAGGGCATGAGGTGATGCTTTGACCTGTGGCTTTCTTGCACACATGGGCCTCCACTGCCTAGTTGGGTGTCCCGAGTCCTCACGCCGGGTTAGGCTCGGTCCTTGAGGCCATCGGGACCTGCGCTTCATCTTTAAGTAATGCAAATCAGTGAAAATATTCTTTACTATCATAAGCAATATTTACCCCTCAAATTCACATTTAAATGGTTAAGTTCTATTCTAGCCTTGTTATGTGTTCATGAACTATTTAAACAAGCGGATATGAATTTGACACACGCCTAAATGCAAATTTGAATTAATGCAAAATATTGCAAAAACAACTGACACATTTAACTAGGTTCATGCATTGCAAAATTTCTCTTGTTAAACATGGAAGTAGCAGAGACATTGCAAAGGGATATGGGATGCCGACATATTTACTACATGGCACCTCTTCAGTGCACAAAGCCGGTGCTAGGCGTGAGCAGCATGGCCAGTTGCCCAGGGCGGCGCGCTCAGCCCACTAACATGGGACCTCGAGTCGGAGTCTCCCTGACCTGGGCTGGGCTTCGCACTTATGCTGAAGCAGTGTGAGGCCCAAGGGAGGAGCACCTTGACCCTGGGACACGCAGGCATGTGTAGCCGGACAGAAATAGGAGAAAGGGCCCCTTAAAAGGACAAGCAACTCTCACTCTTTCAACCCTTGATGAGCTGTGAACGACAACTTATCAGTGTCTGGGAGGGGGCGTTGCAGCACAGGAGGAGTACTGCACTATGCAGGTCCAGGATCATCTTCAACTATTGAGATCCAAAGAGGGTTGCCACCTTTCAAGAGAAGAATACCAGCCATTTGTTGCTGTTTTAAATGTCTGCAAAGGCTGGGACAGGATACTAAACAGATACTAAATAGTACTTTAAAGAAAATTGTGTGTATTCATTTGTATCACAACTTTTCTGCCTTTGTTTACTTTAATTACTAGTCAGGGATCATCATTAACCCTGCTCTAGAACACATTCAAACATGCTTTCTGTTTATATTTGCTGTTTGAAGTAAGTACAGATAGGGTTAAAAATACAGGCACTAGATGATTTTTTTTTTTTTTGTACCGACTGTGGTTATAAAATACCGGTGTTGTCAGTAGAAAAATAGATTGGTGGCAACCCTAGATGCAAACAGTTTTGAATGGGTGAATGAAATCAGTTCTTTGCAGTTTTATATAGGGTGAACTCGACCCTAATGTATTGAAGCACTTTACATGAGTATTGGTTACATTGAACAAGGACACATTCCTTTTTTAGGCACAAGAAGATTAAGTGATTTGCCCGAAATCACATGATGCTGAGCAGACACAAAGACTGGAACCTGGTTTCCTAGTTCCATAGTCAGAAGCTCTAACCGTAACACCACATCCTGGTTAGAGGGAGGGTGGCAGGCAGTAGCTAGATTAAAGCATGACTCGTTATGAGCTTGAGGTTCCAAAAGGACCGTAAGCTGCTCCAGAGCCAGGGAGCACACCCTTTGGGACTTATTTATGGGATTTTGGCATAGGGCAGTATTTTGCTGTCCAGCATAATTTTCTTGCACCATGCGCAGTGACAACATTACTATGCACTGGTCCCTTCTCCCGTGCACAGCACAGCTATGAACGAGAGCTCCGCCGTAACCCTGGGCGTAGTGGGCGTAGTGGCACTACGCGAAGCACCACGAAGTGGGGGGGGAATGTACACGCACCCACACACTTCGCATTGCCCTTTTCTGATCTGTGCAGCAGGGGTGGGCGTAGTACTCCACTCCATCCACGGAGTGTGCGTAGTATTGCATACTTCGCGATTCGCGAAGTAGGCGTAGTAGGCAACACTACGCACACACCATGGAGGGGCGAAGTTGCCTGCCGCCTGCCTCCCTCCCGCCCTCTTCTAAATGCCCTTAATATAATTTAAAACATTCTAAAACTGGAAAAAAACAACTTACCTGCGATGCGGCATCCCGGTGCTCCCTCTTCCTGTTATCTCCGACTTCTTCCTCACAAATGCGCATGTGCGGGTGCCTGTGCATGCGCATTTCTCGCAAGAAATGCACATGCGCGGGTGCCTGTGCATGCGCATTTCTCGCAAGAAATGCACATGCGCGGGCGCCCGCGCATGCGCATCTGTGAGGAAGAAGTCGGCGAGATACCAGGAAGAGGGTGCCCCGGGATGCGGCATCGCAGGTAAGGTGTTTTTTAGTTTTAGGATGTTTTAAATTATATTAGGGGCATTTAGAAGAGGGCGGGAGGGAGGCGGGTGGCAGGCACCTTCGCTCCTCCAAGGTGTGTGCGTAGTGTTCCCTACTACGCCTACTTTGCGAATCGCGAAGTATGCAACACTACGCACACTCCGTGGACGGAGCGAAGTACTACGCCCACCCCAGCTCCGCAGATCAGAAAAGGGCCATGCTGCTCTAGGCCTACCGGCCAGTGCTGAGAGGGCCAAAGAAGGGAGTTTGCTGTGCTGGGCCTTTAAGCACTAGTCCATGGCTGCAATGCCCAGGGCAAGAGACCGCTATAAAATGCGTAGCTATCAATAGTGCAGCAAGTGCAATCGGACAGTGGCCTTGTCAGGTTTTGATTCCAATGCCCCCAAATTATGGCTGTATTTTACTGCTCACAAAAAAAGTATACAAATAGTGAAGGATATAATAGTTGAACTAATCTCAGCAACTGGCAATTAATTGGACAGTATCACAGTCCATCATTATTTTGACCACCATGCCATATAATAATAATAATCCATATTTGTAAAGCGCACAATCACCCGTTGGGGTCTCTAGGCGCTGGGGGGCCGTCGGGAAGATTAAGCAAGCTATTGCCCAGAGTCACATGGTGCTGGGCTAATCTGCTGCCGGTGCCAGGGATCGAACCGTGATCCCCAGCTTCCGGAGTCAGTCGCCCTGGCCGCGGCGCCACACCTCTTCCTCTGGGTCCAAACATATCAGTTTGGACCCATTCATATGCAAATCAATCTTGACCCTTCTCCATTGAGAACAGTCCAGATCGTACTGCCAGGCCTGGACCTGCCTGAACTGAAACACAACCAACCCAGGACTGGTTTTCCCTTAGTCAGGTATAGCTTACTCACAGTGTCGACGGAACCTCAATTATGTCTTCTAAGATATCTCTGAAAGGGCCCTGGTGGTGTCACAGACACTTCGGAGTTTGTGCTCAGCAAATAGTCTGGGATCTCTGCTTTTCCTATGGTTGATTGTTTTCGCCCTCCTCCCAAAAACTCATTGTAGAGATCAGTCTATGGTCTCCAGGGATGGAAATGGAAACATGAAGCTTGGATGCCTAGCATGAATGGCATTAGTGGGTAAAACTATATCAACACACCCGCCCCCCCCCAACCACAACTCTCTCTCTCTCGCTCTCTCTCTCTCTCTCTCTCTCTCTCTCTCTCTCTCTCTCTCGCTCTCTCTCTCTCTCTCGCTCTCTCTCTCTCTCTCTCTATCTATCTCTCACTCTCTATCTTTGTCAATGACTAGGATTTTTGTTAGTTCTGTTTATTGAAAATTCAAGTGCAAAGTCAGGAATCTTCGTCATTTGCAAATGTGGGAAAATGTTTCCACTTTCACCCAAGGAAAAGGTTGACTCCACTCAGTTGCCAATTCACAGCAGCCCAGAGGTGGGACAGAAGCAAAGATGAATTGTACCTGTTCAACTGAAGTTGTTTTGTACATTGTGTAACCAGACGTTATCAAATGCCATGGAGTATGGTAATTGTATTCTCTCACATGTACCTTTACATTTAACAAACAATATGTCTGTTGTCACTACGCACTGGGCACCTTGCAGATGAGATGCATTGCTTATAAAGTGTTGGTAACTGTTATTGACAATATACAGAGTCGGATTGGAAACCGAGTTAGGTCTGGGCACCGAAAGAAAACGTGGCCCACATTTTTGAATGATGACCTTTCATGAAATGCTGCTTCGTATCAGAAGTAATTTGGGGAGAAATCTCTGATAAATAAACTTGTGGGTCAGCAGCATTTGCCAAGACTAGAGGCAACACTAGACACTCCATTATCCCATTGCAACTACATTACAGGTCTCCTCCCTTGATCTTAAGTTCTATACATTTCTCTACTTTAGGTGCCTGATATGTGTTAGTCACCTATTGGTCCATTATTTTATTTCCTCCACCTCAAAGATTCCTGAATATCCTATAATATATCAGGCCATAAGTCTGAAAACCATGAGCATTCTTCTTGTCTGGAAGTTTCTGTGCACCCTCAAGGAACCAGGGATCATCCTCTTTTGGTTGGCACTCAGAACCCTCTGTGCAAGCAATGCTTTTGGGGACTGCATGTAGCTTCGTACTTGATGTCTTTGTGGATAGAGACTTGTCTTGAATCTGGAAAAGCTGCAGGAATTTACTCCAAATGCCTTTCTTTCTCTTTGTCTCTATACCCCCATCTACTTGTTGCGCGTACCTCTATCATTCTCCCTGTCACTTTTTCCCCCCTCTCTAGATCTTCCTTTTACTCTCATACTCCAGTTCTTTTCCTCTCCTTGGTACCTCTAATTCTACCTATGTGCTCCACTTAGTTTCTCGCATTTCCCCTATCTCTTTTTTTCTCTATATTTCCCTTTGTCTACAAACCCCCCTCTTTCTCCCACTCCTGTCTCCCATGTGGGCTCTTTCTTCAGTTATTTGCATATCTCTCATGCCCTTATTCCTCCTGTTATTTTATATATATCCTTGACTTTTTACTTTATTTCTGATTCTTGCAAATCTTCCATTTTTCTCCTGTCTTGCTCTCTCCTGTCAGCCTCTTTCCCATCCCTCTGCCCTTTGAATTTCTTTGTACTATACCTAATGTAATATTCTTATGTGTCCCCTTTATTGCTTTGCTGCAGACAGTAACACAAGTCCTCCTGTGCCTGGAGGCATAACTTAAAACAAAGGAGAATACACAGGTGGAATTTCCTTTACCATTCCATCCTTCTGATGAAGGCAATTCTGCTGGTGGATTGTAATCTACATTTATCACTACTCCTGAAATGCCAACAACCTCTAAACTAAGCCATAGACTGAGGGAGAGAATTAGGATAGTGCTTGTCAGGTAGTAAGCATCCTTCCTTTTTTCTCTTAGACCAGGAAATGTTTGAAACCCTCCTCTGCCTTCCTCTCCATCACTTCCTTTGTTGTTCAATTTTTTTGTAGTTTTATATAGTGCAATTCTTACAAAGGTATTGGAGTGCTTTACATTGACACTTTCATTTTTTAGGCATGGGGAGATTAGGTAATCTGCTTAGAATCACAGGATGTTGAGCCTGCGCTGAGAGTCAAACCACGTTCCCAAGTTCCAAAGTCAGCAGCGCTGGCATTATGCAACATCTTCGACCACTTTCCCGTCTCTCTCTTCTCGACTTTCACTTTCCAGCTTTCTCTCTTTCTTTAACAATTTCTGTACTTCTCTCCACTGTCTTTCATTACATCTCCCTAATCTCTTCCCCCTCAATCCATCCATTTGTGTGCATCTCTAGCATGCTTATCCTCTCCTCTCCCTTTCCTTTCCTTTCTTCTTTATTTGATTTTTTTTTCTTTTTCCCATATTTTTTTCATTCTTCTCTACTCTGCTGTCTCACTTCTCCCTTTTTCACCCTCCATATTGCTCTCCTCGGTCAATCCCTTTTGTTACTGTACCGCCATGTCTATTCTCCCTTCCCATTGTCATTTCGGCCCGAATTAACAATTTTCACAGTACTGTTTAATAAATAATAATTGTTTTTCGGTTGTAAGAAACACTTTCCTTTTTGCTCATTTTGGTTGTTTGCGTTATTTTATTAATTTTATTTAGTGGTTAACTGGAATCTCCTCTCCGTTTTTAAGATGACAAGGTGGCAGCAAATACTTGTGACTCATCTGTCTGCTTCTGGAGACAAAAGCAGAGACTCTTAGATGGCCACCACTCCTAATCTGTCTCCATTAGTGCTGGCTGTGATGCTTAAAAAGAGCAGACCCCTTCCCATTGGCCTCACTCACTGACACCCTGTCTTAGCACAAAATGCATCCTCACATCCAAAATGGAAAAATAGCACTGAATGCAACAGAAAATGTATAGAGGTGCTTGCTAAATATGCTTGATGCAGTATTTTTTACTCCAAATTACTGTTAAGTACAGAAGTGGACATAATTGCATTATCAGTAATTCCACATGAAAAATAACATGAAATCACTGAAATGACTCCGATTACGTGGCCATACATAAAATTACTCCCAGGCCTAGTTTTGTCCATTGCCTTTATGAATATTTATGAATATTTGTTATTATTGTTTTTGTGTTTTTAAAGTTTTGAAGATGATGATGTAGTGGTTGCTACAGCTTATGTAGTAGTTATCTGGAACTGTGGCTTGTCCCAAGGAGCAAATAAGTCATCCAGAGTGTGTCTAGCAGCATGAATATGGCTGGAAACAATTTGTTGGAGTCCAAAGCCCTCAAGGTTGCTTGTGATGACTGTGGTTAGATTCTTTTTGTCAAATCATATGTTGACATCTCGTAGAATGTATGGGTATGGGTGATTTAAGGGGTCTTGGTCATTGTATCAAGTCGCATACGGAAAATAAACCAGTGACCTCCTCAGGGCTGTTTACTTGTCAAGGGCTATCTGTCTTAAAGCCAGTTATACTTCCGTCCCACCAGGGGTATAAAAAAATCTCTTGGTGATTCTGAAAAAATGTAGTATCCCGCTCTCCAGATTCAAGCAAACTCTTTTTTTTTAAGTTCAAGAAAGATTTATTTAAACATGGTAAAATGAACAGGAAAAATAAATAAAAGAAAAAGGGAAAAGGTGATAAGAAAAGGGAGAAAGGGAAAATGAAACAATAGCATGGGTACATCATAAATGTCTTATATAAGGAAAAATCATGAGTCAAGTGGAGCATAACATGGGTATAAAATTAGTACAATGTATAGCAAATTACAGAAAGGAGAATATAATTAGTGCATATTTGAACATTAAGAATGAGGGAATGTTAAGGTGATCAGGGAGGTTTGGGGACCTCCTGTTGAGTAGGTGACAAACAATGAGAACGGGTAGCACATCTATTAAGATACAAAACAACAGGGAGCCATAAGGTCTCTCTTTGCGGAGCCAGTTGAGGGGGAAAGACAAAAGTAGTGTCTAGTCTATGGTTATGGCAAACATTGTACCACCATGCTTGAAAGGAAAGATCAGATGCAGATTTCCAAGGAATGGTAATCTGCTGGAAAGCCACAGCCAGCAGCAGATCCACAATTCGCACGTCAAGCTGAGATGAGTCCCAACAAGGTGAGAGGCTACCCAGAAAGAGGTGAGTGTGAGAAAAGGGGAAATATGACATTGATTTGAGCCCACACCCGTAACCAAAAGTCATGAACAGATTGGCATAGAAACAACATGTGAAATAAAGTGGCATTGGAAGAGGAGCAGGACCAACAGGTGTCTGGAGTGGAGGGGAATCTTTTATGTAGAAGAGAGGGAGTGAGAAGCAATCTGTTGTAGATGAAGAACAGAGATTGCGTGAGAGAGGCAGCTCGGGACGACTTGCATAGTTTAAGCCACAGCCTGTCCCATACAGGTAAGGGCCAGACCTCTCCGAGATCTTGCTCCCACTGCTCCTCCACTTTAGACTTGGGTCTAGGAAGTGTGGCAGACTGAAGGTGTTTGTAAATGGCAGAGGCTCTGGGGGTAGTGCGAAGGAGGGAATGTAAATTTGCTGTAGGAGTAGGGGTCTGAGTCTTTGTTTGTGTTTGCAGTAATCTTTCATACACCTCCATCACCGCTGCCTTGAGCAGCAAGTATTTGGAAGCAAAGGAAGCGGGCAGTGCGTATAGCAGTTTGAGGTTGGGGAAAGACAAGAATGTAGAGTAAGAAAATAGTTGTGAAATCCATAATAAGCCTTTCCGTCTCCAGGATTTCCAATAGAAGGGCTTGGCCTGGATTTGAAGGTAGGTGTTGTGCCAGATGGGGAAGGAGAGAAAGTCCGCAATGGAGCAGGGAGGAGCAGGAGATGAAGCCAGGAGGAGTTTGGTGGTAAATCTGTGAATGAGAGTGGAAACAGAGGAAGGTTTGCGAGAAAAGGAGATGTACTCCGAAAAGGAGAAGGGAGAGAGGAAAAGACGTTCAACCTTAGCCCAGAGGGGACACGAAGCATCGGGATCCTGTAACCAGAAGGTTGCTTGCCTTTTTGTTGCTTGCCTTAACAAAAAAGCCTTAAACTGGAAAGTTCGGAAAATTGACACCGCCTTCTGAAGCTGGGTTGATTAATCTCTTAAGGGACATCCGTGGCTTTTTGTTGTTCCAGAGGAATGCAGATAGAATAGAGTTGATCTTCTTGAAGGACTTAGCAGGAATGGGGACAGGAATGTTCGAAATGGTATATAGGATAATCGGGGTCAGCATCATCTTGATCGTATCAAGATGTCCCCACCAAGATAGATAGAGGGGATGCCACCTAGCAGTGAGGTCTGAGATTATCTGAATGCATTTACTGAGACAGAGGGAGACCGTGTCCGGGATAGAGGGAGTAAAGTGTAGGCCAAGATATTTAATGTGTGAGGAATTCCATATAAAATTAGAGGCAAGAAAGTCTGGTTTAAAGGTAAATTTGGTGAGGGGTAATATCTCGCATTTGTCGTGGTTGAGTTTGTAACCCGAGATCTGAGAATACTTCTGCACCTCTGCCTGAAAGGCTGGAATGGAAGATTCGGGGTTGGAGATAAAGAGCAAGATGTCATCCGCGTACACGGCTAGTTTGATATGGGAGTCAAGGAATTGGAAACCTTGGATATTGGGATTTTGACGTAATCTGGATAGGAAGGGTTCCAAAGCCAAATTAAAAAGAAAGGGTGAGAGGGGGCAGCCTTGGCGAACACCTCTGCCTAGATCGAAGAAGGGAGATATTTGACCATTGGCATAGACTGCAGCACGTGGATGGGAGTATAAAAGGGAGATCAAGGAGATAAAATGGGGACCAAAACCAAACCATTGAAGTGTGTGAAAAAGGTAAGGCCACTCCACCCTATCGAACGCCTTTTCTGCATCTAGGGCTATCGCAGCGAGCGAGGAGTTCAAACGCGAGGATTTCGTCAGGATGTTAAATAGTAGTCTGGTGTTGTCGGTGATAAATCATCCCTTAACGAAGCCAGACTGTTCCTCGCCTAAAAGGTCAGGAAGCAAGGAATCCAGCCTTGTAGCTAGAGATTTGGCGAAGATTTTATAGTCAATGTTGACCAGTGATATGGGCCTATAATTCTTGCAGTATCGGGAATCTTTACCTTCTTTGGGTATCAGACAGATGTGCGCTTCTGAGAAGGTGCCTGAGGAATTGGCGATGGCAGAGAATGAAGTGAGAAGAGAGTGGAGCTTAGGAATGAGAAGTTTAGAAAAATGAAGCTAAAATTCGAGAGTGAAACCATCAGGTCCCGGGGCCTTGTTCAATTTAAGATGTTGGAGTGCGGTGAGCAATTCCTTCTGAGTCACATCAGACTCCAAACTGGAGAAATCGAGAGGGAAATGGGCTGGTTTCTGTATTGTAGAGAAATAGTTAGTAATTAGTTAGTCCCCAATAAACCCCACAAGCTTTTTACCCAGACTATCTCCCAGCATAGATTGGTTGACGCATGGCGCATTTGTAATCCTACCCTACAAGAATTCACCTTTTACTCCCCATCTCACCACTCTCAATCCCGGATTGATTACATTTTTCTTACCCACACCCTCACACAAACTCTCACTGCTGCTGAAATTGGTCCGATATTGTTTTCCGATCATGCCCCTGTCCTTGTTACTATTGATGTAATCCCGAAATCTGAGGGCCCCAAGAGATGGCGTTTTAACAACGCCCTTCTCCTGGATCCTACCTTCACCTCCTCGTTTACTACTTTTTTTGACGAATTTTTTCTACTCAATGATACTCCCTCCATCCCGGCGTATACCGTCTGGGACGCTTTCAAAGCATCTGCACGCGATTTCATTATCCGTTTTGTTGCTAAGAAGCGCAAAGCTGCGCGAACTTCCACCCGGGACATTTTATTAGACATTAAGAGACTGGAGCACGCCTATTTCACTTCTCATTCCCAAGAGTCCCTCACTGCTTCGGTGGCTGCCAAAATGCGCTTTAATAAGAAATCTACTGAGGATGCATCATTGTATTTGCTGAAATCTAGTGCCAAGTTTTATGGGGGACGAAACAAGACTGGGAAGCTACTCCCCAATTACTTAAAGATCAAACATAATAAATTGAGCATTGAAGCTATCTACGATACTAACTCCACCCTTCAACACAATGACACTGACATCCTCTCTGAATTTTCCCTTTTTTACAAAACCCTATACTCCTCAGATTCAAGCAAACTCTTGATTGGAGTATGTCACTGTTTTCTTATGACGTGATTTTCATTTGTCTTGTACACTTCTCCTCCCAGCCCTGGGGAAGTCGCAGTTTTATTTCCCTTATGCGACAAAACACGTTTTGGCTAAGGTCTAAAGAACTACATGGACCTTCCTGAGCTCTGTTTATAGCCTCTGCAGGAGTGAAGTGAGTCCTAATTTGTGAGTCCTAATGTCCAAAAGGCAGCAATAGCATGAGTTATAGTTATTTTAGGGCATGAGTTATAATTACTTGGGATAACTGTAACTGGTGAATTTGCATGGATTTAAACCAGTATGTTTTAGCTGGAATTTTCATCTAACTATACCGTCCCCGCAACCTTTCTTTTTTCAGTGTGTATATATATATATATATAAATATATATATATGTACACTGACAAAAGAAAGTTGCATATATATATATTCACTGAAAAAACCATAGGTTATAGACCATATATAGTTAGGAATTAGCATTTAAAAAACCTTATTTTACTCACACAAAACCATTGAAATTCCATATATAGTTAGTTGCAGTAACTATATATCGCGCACCCGCAATCCACTGCTGATCATGTCACATATTACATCATTCATGACATGGTCAGTGACATCACTGATGACATCATCTAGTGTCTGTGTGTTTTTGTAAAGTTTAAATATGTTTTACATATTGAAGAATGAGTGGATGTATGGAAGACTGAGTGTGTGTGTGGCTGGCTGGGAGGTGTGTGACTGTGCATATCAATGTGTACTTGTATCAGTGATTGTATAAGAGAGTAAGTATGTGTTAGTTTATGTGTGAAAAGTATGGTGTTCTGTGTTTAACTGTATAGATGAGGAAATCGAAGTGTGATTGATTCTTCACAGGACTGACTAGGTGTATGAGTGCATATGATAGTGTTGTAATAATGAGTGACTGTATTTATGAGTGATTGTATGGGTGAATGAGTGAATGTGTGTGTAGACGTAGGAATCAGTGAGTGCGTATGTAGTAACTGGTATTGGTGTGTCATGATGTCATCACTGATGTCATTTGAGATGTCATCAGTGATGTCATCAGTGATGTCATTTGAGATGTCATCAGTGATGTCATCAGTGATGTCACTGACCATGTCATGAATGATGTAATATGTGACATGATCAGCAGTGGATTGCGGGTGCGCGATATATAGTTACTGCAACTAACTATATATGGAATTTCAATGGTTTTGTGTGAGTAAAATAAGGTTTTTTAAATGCTAATTCCTAACTATATATGGTCTATAACCTATGGTTTTTTCAGTGAATTTTCAAGGTTTTGTAAATGCTAATTCCTAACTATATATGGTCTATAACCTATGGTTTTTTCAGTGAATTTCATAGGTTTTTTAATAGCAAATCTTTATAAAAATAATACATTTTAAATCTAATTTTATATTTTATAATTTTTTTATTTTTTTTTAATATTATTTTTAGTGCGCTCCCGGGGCGCGGACAGGTGAACGCACGGGTAAGCGCAATCTGGCGGCGCGCCCCGAGGCGCGTACTAATGCGCGTCCCGGAAGCGCTATTGTCGAGAACGAAAACAACATCGTGACGTATCGCGTAGCCGCCACGCCTTGCGTCATAAGACACGTATCGCGTAGCCGCGAGATGCGTCTTATGACGCACCGCGTAAGCGCACCCGGAAGCGCATACGATCGCGCAACGTAAGCGCCCCGATGCGCTTACGATACACGCCCGGGACGCGCCCCGGGCGCGTAGCGTAAGCGCGTCAAACCATGTGACTTTAAAATAACACTTTTCATTGGTTCAGAACTTTTTTTTTTCCAAATTGTGTGAAACCCACCCATTTCTCTCACTATTGCTTTGTACTTGGAGAGAGCAAGAGCTGTTGTGTCTACTCTATCTCCTACTTTTCTGATCTCCAGCAATGGCTGCAAGAGAGTCATCCAGCAGTGATTCAGAGGGATTTTTGGATGAGGACCCTCCTCAGCAAAAGAAAAAAACCCATTTCATTTGGAAATTTTACGACATCCCAGAAGGACAGAAAAAAGTGAACGCTCCCAAAGTAACATGCAAAATATGTGGGAGTAGTTTATCCAGAGGCAATCCTCTGAAAAAATATAGTTTTGGCAATGCCAATTTGATCCGGCATGTCAAAAGAAGACACCCTAACAACTTTGCCAGGGAGAGTGTCAGAGAGCTGGCACGGAATGTACCAACAGATGGCGGCAGCACCTCCACTGGTGGAGCAACACCTTCGGGACCACCCCGTGGAAGAATGATCCCTAACATTCAGCCGGTGTTTGCGGGCATCAAATTTTTGTGCGCAGAGTGTGACGAACTGCTCTGCTATGGGGAGCAGAGTGTTGAACTGATTGCTCTAAAGAAACAGCAACACCGCTGCTCTTCCAGTCCCTAAATTTTCAATTTTTTTTGCTCCTGTTGAGCAGTTTTGCAATCCTTGTTTTTGTTTTTCCCTTGAAAAAAATACAAAAAAAATATAAAATTGTTTTAAAAAGTCTAAAAAAATATAAAACAAAAAAAACAAAAAAAAAATATATATAAAACAACAAAATGAAAAAAAAAGTTCTTTTCAGAACTACCTCCAATTTTTAAAAAGAAGCTTTATTTTTTTTAAAGTCTGTCATTTTTAATCTCCATGGTACGCTCCCCCGTACGCTCCCCGGTGCGCGTACCGGGCGCTCACCCCCGCGAAAATCGATTTTTTTTTTATTTATTTTTTTCACCCGCGGGAGCCTTTTATGGCCCCCACATGAAACCTAGGGGGTCAGGGGGTGTGTACCCTGCTCCCTCTTGCTCATTTCCCCCTTTGATTTTTGCCACCTCTTGTGTCTCAATCCTACCGAGACACAAGATGGCGGCCGCTGCGGACTGTTTCGAATGTTTATAGACACCCGAGAACCAATCAGCTTGCCGTGCGCAAGTCGCGTGGCGCGCCTGGAGCGCTCTCCCGTACGCGTATCCGGGAGCGCTCCAGGCGCGGATCTAGATATATATCTTTTTTTGAACGTTAATTTCTCAAAATCCACTGGAGCACATACATTGAGACCTACAAAAGGCACATCGGGCTACCAGTCCCTACAAATTTGCCAAGTTTCGTGCAAATCCATTCAGCCGTTCGGGCTAAAAATGAGGCTAACCGCCCTATGGAAAACTCAATGTTAAAAACACGTTTTGGGACCCCCCTTTTTTCTCGGCCCCCCCTGGACCAACTCCCCCCAAATTTCCAGTGGCTGCTCAGAAACAAAATGTTCCATTTTGCTGAAAATTTCAGCCAATTCCGTCCACAAACGCCAAAGTTATTAGACATAGAATTTTCAAAAATCCCATAGGGAAAAAATCCTAACTATATATACCTACTGGCGACCGCCAGTAGGTAATATATATATATATATAGATATATATATATATACACCGCAGCCGTACTTCTTTACCTCGCTAAAAGCGCAGCAGTCACGGACACAAATCGGAGTATCGTGCAGCAAACGTAGATTTATTCAACAAAACACTCGTGAACAAGGGAGAAATCCTGAGTGTATTCTTGTCAGAAGACCATTTGTTGAATAAATCTACGTTTGCTGCACGATACTCCGATTTGTGTCCGTGACTGCTGCGCTTTTAGCGAGGTAAAGAAGTACGGCTGCGGTGTATTTCAAAGAGGCTGCCTGCCTCGTGACGGACCGCCAGTGATGTCACTGACCATGTCATGAGTGATGTAATATGTGACGTCATCAGCAGTGCATTGCACGCGCAAGTTATAGTGAGTCCAACTAACTATAACGTGGGAATTTCAATGGTTTTATGCGAGTAAAACTTCCAGCTAACTATAACAGGTGTGAAACCTATGGTTTTTTTCAGTGAATTTAATAGGTTTTTTAAATGCTAATTCCTAACTATAACTGGTGTGAAACCTATGGTTTTTTCAGTGAATATATATATATATATATATATATATATATATGTTATATATATATATATATATATGTCAAGCAGTTGTGACCCTCTGTAGATGCCGGCGCTCTGTTGTTGTGAGGTGCGTATTCTACGACAGGGTCAGTCGTTTTGAATATATACCAGTTCCCAGTGGGGAAAATGAAACGAACTCGCTCGTCTTATGAGTTGTTACAGTGGCTTTATTCCAACTTTAACCCAACGCGTTTCGCCTCTCACGAAGCTTGCTCACGGGATGTTGAGCTAGTGACTAAGTCCTTCTTTTATGTATGTTACACAGGAAGCCTCCTGTGTTAACACCAAGGTGCATTCTGGTTAATGTAGTATCCACTACAATGTCATCACCAGTTTGTCCTGGATTCACAATTCTATGTATATAGGTATATATACATATATATGCATACATCAAAGTTTATCTCAAGCAGAGATGCACTCGGAGAAAGGTTAAAAGTGTGATGAAAGATCAGTCTTACCCCGTGGCTAGACACTTTGAGAAACATCATCAGAGTAATTCAGACCTTTTAAAGTACTATTTGGTAGATTCTGTATTACCCTTAAGGAGGGGAGGAGATAGAGATGGGAAACTACGCCTCTTAGAAACACGCTATATCCTCGAACTAAATAGTAAACAGCCTGGGGGACTGAACTGTAGTGAGGATCTTTACACATGCCTCTGATCATCTATGGTTCAAAAAATTGTCTTGCTGGTACCAGTATGTCTTATGAGCAGAATGAACCTCTTTGTATATATGTATATTAGGCAGCCTGAAAGTATCTGTAATCCTATTTAACAATAGGTAGAATTTTATTGCACTGTCACTTTATGTAAGATCTTATGACCCCCAAGGAAGCACACAATAGAATGTGGGAACTCACGCAAATTTGAGGTCGCTATATGGAGAACTGTTTGCTTGGTTTACATCCATTTTTGATACTGTACTATATTGAATCAGGTAATTGTTTGCTGGGTAAGGTATTATCACCTATATACTCTAGGCCGCATATTTACATTTAATGTCCGAACAATCCGAATAGGCTGAGGGTATTTATACCTATCAGAATAATGGGTTTGCTATTCTTAGTTTCCTTTATATAGGAAACTAGGGACAATGGAGTATTTGTAAATATGGTGTAAATATATGAAATTTAGAATATATATTTTTTTAAGGAAACAAATTTTTCTTTTTTATTAAATATTCTTACTGGGTTTTTCCCTTTTATATGTATGCTTGCCTATTTTCCTGAACAGTATCTATAGAGAACGATAAGTAGAATGTACATACTCAATGAAGTGTTACTTTTGATTCAAATGTACATTTCAACTTGCAAACAATGTATTACCAGAGCACTATGCTCAAAACTCCGTTTCTTTCACTTGTTGTGAATAGATGTATTTCCCTTTAAATTTTAAAGGATGTAGTGTTGACCATGTGACTTACCACACTATTTATGTCACTTCCTTTCTTCTTTGCATGACATGTGATCAAGCCTCGGCTGAGGCGAAACGCGTCATGGCGACTGGTGGGCGTTTAATTACACAATAAACTCACTGGAAAACGAGAGCACCGAGTTTGTGGCTTTTTTCAACTTTTCGTTGACAACGGAAGCGGATGCCGAGTTGGTTTCGAAACTAGTGTGAATATTTGTACCTGGAGGCTTCTAGGGTACGGAAAAAGCCCCTCCTCTGTCAGTGGCGAGAAGCGGCAGGAAGCAGAGGTTCCTGTTTGGGAGCCGGATTTTGACTCCGGAGTGGAGGAAGCCGCGAGAAGCCCCTGCGAGACAGGCACACGTGGACTCTGACTGGAGGAGCCGAAATATCAATAAAAAACTGAGGTATTTCGACAGCCGGGTTGGGAGTCTATCTGCTTGAGAAGCGCGCAGTGAGGAGTGTGCACGAACTTTGTAGTTTTGCAAGAGATTTTCCTTGTGGCGGAGTTCGTCTTGTTTTCTACATTTATAATAACGCCATACATCACCATGTCTGCCACCGTGTTAAGAAGCAGGGAGCAGGCTGCCTTATCAGTTTTCGTCACCCCGGCTGGGGGGGCGATAGCTCCGACATTACTGGACAATGCCGCAAGCACCACCACACCCAATGTTCGTGATTTATTTCGCAAGCTAGAAAAGCTTATGAAAAAAGAAATTTCCAAATGGTGGGAAAACAAGTCCTTATCGATGTACCTGGAAGTTGGCCGCGTACCGCGTGGTCTCAGAATTACACTTGCACCGAGTTATGACAGCCCTGATCCGTTAATGCTCGAAAAATGGGCGGTGACCAATCTGGATTGCTCGGCGAAACTTATGGTAATTCTGGTGGAATTTGCTGAGAGCGACCGAGCAAAAATACAGAAAGAGGTTGAATCAGTGGAATCGGAATTAGCCGCATTGGGAGAAAATGATGTAGTGATGAAGAAAATGAGAGACGACATGGAATCTCGGCTCGCCAAGGAGGAGGAAATTATAAAAAAACGCAAAGCGTTTAAATTTGAAAGAGACCGATTGGATTACTTAAATGGCCATATCTTTACTTTTGCCCGTAAATTTGATAACAAAGGGAGTCATTCAGGAGTCGGAGGCGCTGGAAATGCAACAAGAAACAATGTAAGCGCTACTTCATCCATTAGTCTGAGCTCCACGGAGGGAAGCGAATCAGAGGGGGGTCAACAGAATACCCCGGTGGGGTTTACTGCACTCACGCCCGCACAGGAGGTACAACGCCTATGCGAGGCAAGAAGAGAGACCCTACGACCGAGAGTGAAATTCTCCCAAGCAGGACAAGGGCGAACCGCAAACGGGCAGAGCGGAGACGATGCCACAAAAAGAAATGGGGGTGCAAACAGAAAGCAGAACCAACGGAGATGGGCGAATCAAAAAAGGGGGGAACCAACAGGGTCTCTCTCAATAATAAACTTGACTAATATCGTCCTAACCCCAAAGGAAACCAAGATCTTGAGCCTGGGATTATCCTTTTGTCCACCGCGTTCGTTTGACTATGCAGGAACTCGCATGGACGCTTACAAGTTTATAAGGAAATTAAAACTGACCAAATTTCATCGTCTTAGACCGAATAGTAAAGCCATTACGGAATCCAATTCAAATCCAATATCTCTATCAGCAGGAGATGCTCCTTCCTTTGAAGAAATTTGGGAACTACAAAACGAGCAGAATGAATTAGGAGAGATTGTATCCTCTACCATGCCAAATCAAAATTTTGGGCGTGAAGCACCACGAACATCATTTAAGCCCAAATCCACCTTTAATCCAATTTCTGTTCATGATAATTTAGATATCTACCAGGAATTAATAGTGGAAGACCTTAAAAAACTTTACATCAATATAAATAAAAAGAGCCAAGCCATTGCGAGACAGAACCAGTGCTATAATTCACTAATCAAGAAATTGAGAACAAATGAGAGCTTGGTGGTGAAACAAGCGGACAAGGGTGGTAATATTGTCCTCTGGGGACGTGACCAATGTCTGGCAGAGGCGGAAAAACAGCTAGGTGACACATCCTGTTACCGCAAAACCAACATCACCGTGATTAGAGCGGCCTGGAATGAACTCAATGGAAAACTTATTGGCTGGCGCAGCAGTGGGTTGATCACCTGAGATGAACTCAAGTTTCTAAAAAAGGAATTTCCGGTGATACCCACTTTTTACCTTCTGCCGAAGGTCCACAAGGATTCCCTGGTCCCACCGGGTAGGCCTATAATATCGGCGATCGGCAGTGCGACGGAAAACCTTTCAAGGTACATTGACTATTTTTTACAGGAGTGGGTGAAAGGATTGAACTCTTATATAAGAGATACTACTGACTTTTTATGTAAACTGTCTAAGCTTAGCTGGAAAGAGAATTACATATTGATGACACTGGACATTTGTTCTCTTTATACCTCCATAAGACATATGGATGGCATGAAGGCAATTCAATGTTTCCTAGATAAACGTCCTTTGCATAATGCTGAACACAACAGAATGCTTATGGGGATGTTACAAATCTGTTTGCAGCAACAAAAAAATTCCTTTGGTGGCCAAGCCTATCAACAACTCAGGGGTGTTGCTATGGGGTCTTGCTTCTCCCCTAGCTTTGCATGTCTACACATGGGGCTATGGGAGGAGCAGACCCTCATGGGACAGCACTGAACAATCGTTGAACAGAATATAGAACTGTACCTCAGATACATTGATGATTTGTTCTTTGTCTGGAGTGGTTCAATGGAAAGTGCTGTTGAATTTGTTGCCAAACTGAACATTAATGATGTGAATTTGGAATTTACTTCATCAATTAGCGATGTTTCAGTGCAGTTTCTGGATGTAGAAGTTTACATTGATAAACAGAACAACAAATTAGAAACCAGACTGCATAGGAAAGTTACTGCCGGTAACACGTTGTTACATGCCTCGAGCAGTCATCCGCAACATCTAATACGCAGCATCCCCTATGGGGAGATGTTGCGCATTAAGCGCATCTGCAGCACTGAAAATGAATGCAAATCAGCCCAGGAACAGTGCAGATTACGCTTTTTGGAGAGGGGTTATGGTCGAAAAGTGGTGGATGAAGCCATAACAAAAACCACTAGACTGACCCGAGAACAACTGTTAGGAATTTGTCCAGAGAATAACAATGACCCAGCTGAGAACAAGCCTAAAACAAATGAAAAAGTACAGTGTAGAGCCATTGTTACATATAGCCAACAACATGCTGAAATACGTAAGATCTTTTCACGAAATTGGAACTTGGTCCAAGGGGATCCCATAATAGGAGATCTAGTAAAAAACAAACCTGAGATCACCTTTAGAAAATCTCCTTCGCTAGGCAATGCTATTGTCAGTAGCACCATGGACGTTCCCAAAAAATGGTGGGAACGGATTACAGGCTTTAAGAAATGCCAGAGTTGTAAAGCCTGTAAACATGGCATAAATAAAACCCATTTTATCAGTCCTTTCCATGATACTCCCATTGCCATCAGACAGAAATTGGGATGCAAAACCGAGTATGTTGTATATATACTATTGTGTCCTTGTGGCCTACAATATGTTGGAAGTACTCGTCTCCCGGCCCACAAGCGCATCCTCCAACATCTACGAGCGATCATTGGGAAAGATCAGTCTTACCCCGTGGCTAGACACTTTGAGAAACATCATCAGAGTAATTCAGACCTTTTAAAGTACTATTTGGTAGATTCTGTATTACCCTTAAGGAGGGGAGGAGATAGAGATGGGAAACTACGCCTCTTAGAAACACGCTATATCCTCGAACTAAATAGTAAACAGCCTGGGGGACTGAACAGTAGTGAGGATCTTTACACATGCCTCTGATCATCTATGGTTCAAAAAATTGTCTTGCTGGTACCAGTATGTCTTATGAGCAGAATGAACCTCTTTGTATATATGTATATTAGGCAGCCTGAAAGTATCTGTAATCCTATTTAACAATAGGTAGAATTTTATTGCACTGTCACTTTATGTAAGATCTTATGACCCCCAAGGAAGCACACAATAGAATGTGGGAACTCACGCAAATTTGAGGTCGCTATATGGAGAACTGTTTGCTTGGTTTACATCCATTTTTGATACTGTACTATATTGAATCAGCTAATTGTTTGCTGGGTAAGGTATTATCACCTATATAATCTAGGCCGCATATTTACATTTAATGTCCGAACAATCCGAATAGGCTGAGGGTATTTATACCTATCAGAATAATGGGTTTGCTATTCTTAGTTTCCTTTATATAGGAAACTAGGGACAATGGAGTATTTGTAAATATGGTGTAAATATATGAAATTTAGAATATATATTTTTTTAAGGAAACGAATTTTTCTTTTTTATTAAATATTCTTACTGGGTTTTTCCCTTTTATATGTATGCTTGCCTATTTTCCTGAATAGTATCTATGGAGAACGATAAGTAGAATGTACATACTCAAGGAAGTGTTACTTTTGATTCAAATGTACATTTCAACTTGCAAACAATGTATTACCAGAGCACTATGCTCAAAACTCCGTTTCTTTCACTTGTTGTGAATAGATGTATTTCCCTTTAAATTTTAAAGGATGTAGTGTTGACCATGTGACTTACCACACTATTTATGTCACTTCCTTTCTTCTTTGCATGACATGTGATCAAGCCTCGGCTGAGGCGAAACGCGTCATGGCGACTGGTGGGCGTTTAATTACACAATAAACTCACTGGAAAACGAGAGCACCGAGTTTGTGGCTTTTTTCAACTTTTCGTTGACAACGGAAGCGGATGCCGAGTTGGTTTCGAAACTAGTGTGAATATATATATATACATATATATATATATATATATATATATATATATATATATATATATATATATATATATATATATATATATATATTATATATATATGTATATGTCAAGCAGTTGTGACCCTCTGTAGATGCCGGCGCTCTGTTGTTGTGAGGTGCGTATTCTACGACAGGGTCAGTCGTTTTGAATATATACCAGTTCCCAGTGGGGAAAATGAAACGAACTCGCTCGTCTTATGAGTTGTTACAGTGGCTTTATTCCAACTTTAACCCAACGCGTTTCGCCTCTCACGAAGCTTGCTCACGGGATGTTGAGCTAGTGACTAAGTCCTTCTTTTAAGTATGTTACACAGGAAGCCTCCTGTGTTAACACCAAGGTGCATTCTGGTTAATGTAGTATCCACTGCAATGTCATCACCAGTTTGTCCTGGATTCACAATTTTATGTATATAGGTATATATACATAAATATGCATACATCAAAGTTTATCTCAAGCAGAGATGCACTCGGAGAAAGGTTAAAAGTGTGATGAAAAGTGCAGCAACCTCGGCAAATCCACAGGGCCTAACGCGCTTTGGGCTCCCCAGCCTTTGATGACAGGCCAGCGTGACAGTTGACAACTAAAGCAGAGCAATCAATGCCTCATTTAAATAATATCGTCATCAAGTGAACCTCCAGTGAGGTAAAATGCATTATGGTAATTTCCAGTCACACATGGAGCAGCAAGGTGTGGTAATAACTTTATGTAGTAAGCTCGGTGGAACCATATTGGAAATCCCACTGGGGCAATGTACTTTCAAAAGTGACGGAGCAAACACACTGAGGGGGAACATGTACTGTGCACGACTGCAATTACCATTGCCAAAGTGTCTTGCCTTTTTTACAACTATGTCTTTAAGCATAGGATGCCTGGTGCCATCCCTGCTGAACTGAAATATGACAAAAGCCTTCTACTACTCCAGGCACAGTATTGCAGATTTAAGATTGGTAAAATACCATCCAAGCCAACCTGGCATGAATAAAAGCAACCTCTCACACATATTTTGCTTTTATTATGAGCTCTTTGGAGAGGTATAGCTTAGTCCAGTATAAGTCAAAACAATACCCTTTCAGGCTTAGAGTCCTGCATAAATTATATAACCAATGAAGCAAGGAGCTCTGGGTAGTGCCCACGTTAATGTGGGGAACAGCTCCTATATAGAGCACCCTACAACACAACAACACTCTGAATCTGCTCATCTTCACTTTTTTTTTTTTTTTTTGCCCATTCTCGTCCTCCTACTTGCCCTGTTGAATCTTCAAGCTTCCCACCTGACTGTTGAGACCCTTCATTCCCGCCTGCCTCCCGCCGCCCTGCTGTTTTCTGACAACTGACAGCGGGGCCGCCGAGTGGAGTGAGGCGAGGGGCTGCCTACAACTCCCGGCAGCCCTCGAGGTCTCCAGCCCCAGCGTCAGAACTCTGCGCTAGGAGGTGCATAAAGGTCTTTCCAGTTGCAGCGAGCGGGGCTTCGCTGTTTTGCCCGTTCTCGTCCTCCTACTTGCCCTGTTGAATCTTCAAGCTTCCCACCTGGCTGTTGAGGCCCTTCATTCCCGCCTGCCTCCCGCCACCCTGCTGTTTTCTGACAACTGACAGCGGGGCCGCCGAGTGGAGTGAGGCGAGGGGCTGCCTACAACTCCCGGCAGCCCTCGAGGTCTCCAGCCCCAGCGTCAGAACTCTGCGCCAGGAGGCGCATAAAGGTCTTTCCAGTTGCAGCGAGCGGGGCTTCGCTGTTTTGCCCGTTCTCGTCCTCCTACTTGCCCTGTTGAATCTTCAAGCTTCCCACCTGGCTGTTGAGACCCTTCATTCCCGCCTGCCTCCCGCCGCCCTGCTGTTTTCTGACAACTGACAGCGGGGCCGTCGAGTGGAGTGAGGCGAGGGGCTGCCTACAACTCCCGGCAGCCCTCGAGGTCTCCAGCCCCAGCGTCAGAACTCTGCGCCAGGAGGCGCATAAAGGTCTTTCCAGTTGCAGCGAGCGGGGCTTCGCTGTTTTGCCCGTTCTCGTCCTCCTACTTGCCCTGTTGAATCTTCAAGCTTCCCACCTGGCTGTTGAGACCCTTCATTCCCGCCTGCCTCCCGCCGACCTGCTGTTTTCTGACAACTGACAGCGGGGCCGCCGAGTGGAGTGAGGTGAGGGGCTGCCTACAACTCCCGGCAGCCCTTGAGGTCTCCAGCCCCAGCGTCAGAACTCTGCGCCAGGAGGTGCATAAAGGTCTTTCCAGTTCCCTCTCGCGGGACGCTGGGCAAAGCCCGGGCCAAGGGCGGGCCCGTTGTTGCCCGTTAGTGACCGGTAGGGACCGGACCGGGCCGCCCTCCCCTTGGTTTTCTGTTCTGACAGTACCCTATTCTGGTCCTCTGCCTTTCTCATCGCTGTTGTCTGCTCCTCTGCCCAGAGCATTATGTCTGGTAGAACCAGGAGCAAAACTAAATCTGCATTATCTATAACTAAATCTGCTTTATCTGTAGCCCAGATCACGGGACCTATAGATCAATTTATCTCTCGAACCAACGAGGTGATTGATCAGAGTATTTCCCTCCTGGAGCGGAGAGTATCTATGGATCTTGCTAATGCAAGGCGCTCCTCGTTGGGTCTTTTGGCTACTGTGTCCTCTCCCATACACCAAGCTCCTACCACTTCTATTCTGACATCCTCTGTCACGACGGCAGCTATCCACCCAGTTCCGAGTACAGTGGATCTGTCTGCAACCCAATCTGAGACTGACTCCCTTTTGTCAACAGACTTAGAAAACACCCCAGACCTAGAACTATGTCAAACATCGGATCCTCTGGACTCAACCTTAGATAAGCAGCTCCGCGGAGCTAGGGAAGGAGCCATTTCAAAAAGGGGAAATACCAAGCTACACAGTAATAAAGTGGTTCCTAATATCCCTTTGGAGTCCGGGGGGGGGGTCAGTTTGTACAGCTCACTCAACTCAGTACAAATACATCAAATCTTAACAACTCTGTAGTACCTACTACTAGTGTAGAGAATTCTGACAACCTAAACAAAACATCCCAGGTGGGCGGCCCGTGTAGAGTTTGTAACCATACCCCGCAAATTCTAACTACCATTAAAGAGCTTTTTATACAATACTTAAAACCCCTAGAAACTAGTCTGAGACATCTTGAAACTCAGATAGCAACTTTATCACGCACTCCCCCTCCGTGTCTACCCTACAACAACCCAAACAAGGGAAGGGAAATTCTAATTATTCAATAAAAACCCCAAAACCGGTCCAAACTGGTGTGGGAATTAAGCAGCCTCTAGGGGCCACTTCATCTCACATGAAATCTAAGCATATCGCCCCACTAGTTCAACCAAATTCCCCGACAGGTGTCCCAATGACTACAGGATCCACTGCCGCGACCCAGAATCCTCCAGGATTGGTTAAAAATACAAATGCAAATACAAATCAACCTACTATCAAAAAAACGTCATCTTCATCCCCCAAAATAGAACTAAAATCTTTGGCGACAGCCAAAAAAGGAGCACAATTAAGGCGTCCGGTGCATCTTCCACCCGAGGCATCCCCCTACACGATTATTTTTACAGGAGTACCTGAATTAACCGAGGGTACCAATGAATCTGTTTGGTCACTCAAAAATAAGGTCATTCAGTGGCTATGTCTAAATAGACCCCTCTAGCCCTGTCATTCTGGTAGGATCTCTACAGTTCGTAGAGTAACCTGGATAGGGGACGAGCGCAAATCAATCCAGGGCGACTGCATCATAGTTAGCTGTGATGACCCAACTGCAGTTGACTTTATCTGCTCCTATCCAACTCTGGGGAAAAAAGGAGGTATTGACGTCCAACATCTATCCTTTTTTTACCCTCCACTGAACACACACCAATATTTCCCTACTTCAAACTGGCAATACCCACGGAAAGGACAATGGAATCAGCTGGGTCATAGTTATAGTAATAGAAACAGGCTTAGAGACTGGCAGACTCAGTCCTGGCATCCCGGCAGACCCCACCAATCCATGGAGGGCTGGCGAAGCTTTCAGACTAGAAACAGATATGATTGCCTGGAAATGGTAGATTGACCGTTAGCAACCATAACGAGTATGACTCAGGCCCCAAAAATCAGGGACGTCTTCTCAAGCCCTGGTCTGCAAGTACACCAGTCTAAATCCCAAACCAAATTAGAATCAATTTTATCGCCCAATAACAGTAATAGTATCAAGACAGGACCCATCACAGAATCCTCCGATATCATCTGAAATGCAACAATGATTGCTCCCTTGGAGACCTCCATGGGAGCACCGTTGCAAATTCACACCAGACAAGATATCCGGTTATCATTAAAGAAACCCTTGTGATTTCTCCAAGGTGCCCACTCATGCGATTTCCTGACTCTCAGATACCATCCGGCTAAACGACCGGTCTCACACTGCAGCCCTGAGCTTTTAAATTTTATATTGGAATGTCGCAGGACTGCGTGCTAAGCTGGTATTGCAGCCGTGGCTTGACTCAGTGAGGGAACACCAGTTAGTTTGCCTCCAGGAAACGTGGTCAACTACTCCGATGCATTTACTGGGCTATAAAACATTTCATATCCCAGCAATCCAGGGAGCTATGGGACGACCAAAGGGTGGCCTGGTGGTTTATGTTGCTAATACCTTGCCTACTATATCCATATGTAAGCTGAAAGAACTCCCGAGCTACCAAATACTGCAAATAAATTTTAGCATAGACAGTATCTATATCTTGGTTAATTATTATAATAACTCAGACACAATGGACTGTATAAAAACGTTAACTGAAATTACCACTTTTTTAGAATCCTTGCAAAATGAACTTCAGCCATCCTCAGTACATATAATCTGGGGTGGTGATTTTAACCTTCCCTTATGCACTAACTATAAAAATGGAAACGGTGGCCTACAGGACGAACATGGCAGTCCTTTGTTCCATTTTGCCCACTCCATCTGTGGCAACAAAGTAAATGAGTCCCTTTTCTCCTTGGAGCTCGACTTTGCAAACAATCTAGTAGAACCACAAGTAGATTTTTTACCAACGTTCCATGGTAGAGGATACTCGACCACCATTGACTATATTTTGACCTCTCAGATCTTAAAGGGTCAAGTGACCAATTTCTCTACTGGGACCGATGTCTCCAGTGATTACTTCCCGATCAGCGTAAAAGTTAACCCAAAGAAGGTTAAATTACACCCTATCACTTCCAGCCATCTAAGACAAAATGCCTTAACTATGAATAAACTGAATGGCTATACAGTCAAATGGGCCAAGGTGGACCCAGTTGTGATAACGGAGAGAGTTCTTGCAAAAACTAAACCTTGGGTACTTGACTGTTTATCAACTGATTCCTCCCCCCAAACCATTGTGGGAAGCTTCCAGAATATCTTGAAGGTAATTGGAAATGAGTTCTCTGGTAAGGGCATGAAAAATAAATCTACCCCTGAGAGATGGTTCAACGCAGACTGTCGTAAGGCCCTTTCGAACCTAAAGGAAGCCCTCCATAGACCTATTCGGGATACCTTGGAAATTTCTAATCTAATGAAACATTATAACACAGCCAGATTGGAACGCAGAAAAGAAATTAAGAAAAACCTCTGGGCACAATTGCATGACAGTTGCCTAAGCAAAGATAGTGCCCTTTTCTGGCAGGTTATTAGATCTCCCTTTCTGGCTGACACCTCAAAGGGACAGCACCTAGATGTTGCAGTCACGGCAGCTGAATGGGTCTCTCATTTTTCCAAAATTTTTGGAAATCCCCCCATGGACCCACTAGGAGAAGATCACAGTGGAGGCCACAAATCAGGAAAGAACAGCTACCCGATTAACTTATTTTTCAATCACGCGGAAGTTACAAAAGCACTCAAGGCATCTAAATTGGGAAAAGCTCCCGGGCCCGACGGAGTTCCATTGGATTTTTTCCTCCACAACATCGAACTCTGGTCACCACTACTAACTCAGGTCCTGGCAGCAGCAACATCAGTAGGGCTGTTAGAGTCATGGTCAACGTCAATCCTGCTTCCCATCTTTAAAAAGGGTGACCGCAACGACGCGGTCTGCTACAGACCAATTTCCCTCTTGTACTCCATGGGCAAAGTTGCGGGTCGGGTGGTCTTGGACCGACTACAATCTTGGGCCCGAGAAAATAACATCTTGACCGACCTGCAATATGGTTTCCAGAGGGGTCTTGGGACTGTGGAGCAGGCCTTAAATCTTGCCCTTTTGATATAAAAGAATGTGGGTGCAAAAGGAGGTAACATCTTCCTCGTGTACGTTGATCTCAGTGCAGCATTTGACTGTGTCCAACATTTCAAACTTTGGTCTATTCTAGGGGATCTGGGGTGGACCCTGCCCTTATAGTTTTCCTCCGTGAACTCTATTCTGACGCCACGGCGCGTGTCCGATTTGGAGTCAACGGGGAACTATCACCCTCTTTTCCTATAGGAAAGGGGGTAAGACAGGGTTGCGTACTGGCTCCCTTCCTGTTCAATCTTTACACCAATGGACTAGAGCAGGCTCTGCTGGAAGGGAGCCAGGATCTACCCCAGATAAGTCATCGCCCAATACCAACCCTGCTATATGCAGATGACTCGGTCATTATAGCTCGAACACTGAACCAACTTCAGAAACAACTTAACAAGTACTGCTTCTTTATGAGTTCTTTGGGTCTTAAAATTAACATAAAAAAGACATTTACCATGCACATTGGTCCTAAGGTCAAGAATCCTAAGCCAATCCTGGTGGATAAAATAAGATTGGAAAAAACTTCTGCCTATCCGTACTTGGGCATCCTGGTGGATGATTCTTTAAGCTGGCGACAGGCCACGGCCAGCAGAAAACTTCTTTTCCAGCGAGCAACATCAGCCCTGGTTTCATTTTCGAGGAAGCTAGGCAAACCTGCACCCCCCGAACTCTTGAAAATCTACTACGCAAAATGTCACAGTGTGGCCACCTATGGAGCGGGTGTTTGGGGATATGGTCCTATAGACTCTATTCAAATAATAGAGAACAGGTTTGTCAAATATCTGCTGGCTCTCCCACAAAGTGCTCCGAACTACGCTTCACACAATGAACTTGGTATGGAATATATCACTGACGCCATCCGTTCCCAACCGATTCTCTTATGGCAACGCATATGGTCCAAACCAGAGTGCCATCTGACTCGCTCTTTGATCACGGACTGCTTGGCCTTAACCAACTGGCGCAGGATTCCCTGGTTAGTCTATGTGCGGAACTTTTTTAACGACCTTGGCCGTACCTCTTACTTCGAAGATCCACCCAGCGTAGAGGACATCTCAAGAAAAGAGTTAAAGAAGATGTGTATGGACCATTTGAGAGAACTGCGCAACCAAATGGAGATCGCAAAACCTTCGAACTCCCAAATCTGTGCAGTGCAACTTGTTAAAGGTATCCAACCGTACCTGAAGTATTATTTGTCTAACCACGAGAAATATCTTTTGACAAGATTCCGTTTCAACACCTTCTTCCGTCTAGTTTCCTTTCCAAAAACCCAAAATTGGTCGAGTACCCCTATGAACTGTCCTTGTGATGGAGTATCCACCCAATCAACAATTCATATTATTTTTTCTGTAAATATTATAATGCACCACGTAAATTTTGGATTCTCCCACTTCTTCGTTCTTCCGGTCACAGGTCATGTTATCCTGCATTTCTTTTCCTACAGCTTTTGGACTCGGTACACGCAGCAAAGTGCATAGCTATCTTTTTAAAAGCTAGCATCAAGATACGCCAAGCTTACAATTGAATAGACATTTCCACCTTCAAGCTTGTGCAATCTTCTTAATGTTTTGAACCATGTTGCAAGTTTTGCTTTTTTCTAAAAATTCATTGTTTTTAAATTGTGTACTTTTTATGGTTGCTAACAAGTGGTAATCGAATAAAAGATTTTGATACACTGTCTGTTTTTCTAGCAAAATATTTAGTCATAAGATTAGCACAGTTCCATCTACACTGAGCTAGAAAGTGACAAAGTTTCTCGCCATTTTTATGGCAAAGTCTCTATGCATAAGATAGCGACTGCTATCCATGCTGAGCTGAAAAATGACAAAAGCCTTTTACCAATTCTGGCACAATATTGCAGTTCCAAATTGGTAAAATGCCATCCAAGCCAACCTGAAATGAATAAAAGCAACCCCTGACACATGCTTTATTCTTGTTATGAGCTCTTCATAGAGGTATAACTTTTTCCAGACACAAGGAAACATCCAGTAGAAGTCAAAACAATACCCTTGCAGGATTTGAGTGCAGCATGAATTATGCAAAAAATTAAAGCAAGGAACTCTGGTTAGTTCACAAGTTTAGGTGGAGAGCAGCTCCTGTTTAGAGTACCCTACAACACAAGCGGCACTCTGAATCTGCTAACCTCAAATGTCTTTTTTTAGCAACATTTTTAGGTATGGTACTGGCACAGGGTCATAAACACCGAGCCAGAAAGTAACAAAGTCTCTTGCCATTTTAACAGAAAAGTCTTTTTGCAGAGGATGGCTAGTGCCATCCATGCCGAACTGAAAAATGAGAAAAGCCTTTTACCACCAATATACATATACATATTACAGAGTGGCTACCGTTAAACACTCTGTAGTTATAGTTAGAGTTGTGAGAGGTAAGATTCCTCAGATTTTCACCATTAATAACTTTGCGCCCGTTTGAAGAATTGCTGCAAAACTTTCCAGCCAGATAGCTTTTTCTAAATTGGCAGAGGATGGAACGTTTCGCAGTGATTGGTCAAAAGAGTGCAAACATAAAAGGTTCTGAAATGAGTTTTTCTCCAAATACATTTTCCATAGAACTGTGTATCTTGCGCAACACGAAAATGGTAGGGTAGATTTCCATGATATTTGGCAGAATTACACATTATTGTGTGCAGGTGATCCATTTGGGTACTACAGGTAAGTATTTTTTAATATATGAGGCATTTAAACATAGTGATATCTGTTGTCGTGGTACAAAGTAGTATTAAAATAGAGGAAAAAACAAAGTTAAAAAATAGAAAAATACACCATAGTTTATAAATATAGGTTTTTACAGTGTATTCTCTATTTTTTACTTATTTAAATATGTAGAAAAAAGTTTGCAGAAACCACAATATTACATGCAAATGGCTGTGCTTCTTAATTGTTTTTGTTTTAAATGTGCAGTCCTCCCGCCACTGCTGTAAAACTATATAGAAAGTTATAAATACATTTCTCTACCTTTAAAAAAGTGGTAATAGGAAGGGAACAGCGACAAAACCTATTGACCTATATCTAAATTGGGGTGGCCAGTAAACTCTGCTCTGCCAATGGAGTTCGCAGAGTTTTACCACTCCGCTTTCCACTTGGAACGCAAAGTTTCTTAAAATTCACCGCTAACCACGGCGTAGTGGAGTTTTCCATCTCCCGCCCTCAGACTGAGCAGTAATTCAATGATAACTAATCAGACAGCACTTCAAAGAAGAAAATTTAATTCTGCTTACTGCAGCCAAGGAAGAGCAAGTTAACATTTACAGTTACACTCGACCACCGGCTTACACGCAGTCTTCATTGGTAGCATGGTATGGCAGCAATTCAGGAACAACTCTTTCCTCTGGGTCCAGTGTGGCAAAAGTCTGAGAAGCAGACAGACAACATGACAAGCTGTGGCAAGATGACGGCCTTGCTAAAGGAGCAGATAGAGCAAGCTTTTCCTTGCATATTGAGTTGGAGCTTGGCTTGGGCTTGCCGGGTCTTGTGCTGAAGCACCTGCGGTGTGAGAAGCAATCACTGAAGGCTCTGAGGATCAAAAGTGACTGTAACCACAATGGTGGGAGCACCACTGGAGACAGCGTGCAGGGACTGCTGATGGAGCAACTGACGGACAAGGCTGCAGGGCATTCTACTTGGAGGGTAAGACTGGGCCTTGGGGTAAATGTGAATTACTTAGTACCATGGAAAGGACTGGGCAACCTAGGGAAACCCATTTTAGACATGTTTTGTCCTGGAAAGTATGAATTGTCTCCTGGGATGTATATGACACCTTTCTTTCCCTAGGCATCAGGTAGTGTTGTTGTCTTTGTTTTGAGCAGAATTAAATTGCTATTACACGGTAACCCACAGATTGGCCTCAACATGGTTGCATTTATGTGCCATGTAACAATGAAATTTTTTTTTCACTCAGAAAGAGGGAGCCATTTTGGATTGGAACACTTCCCTTTCCTGGAGAGGCATGATCAGTGTTGCAGCAACCATGTTTTTGTTTCTGTTGTGCTCGATCTTTGCCTGGCGCTCTACCCATCTGGCCTGCTGCTTCTATCGTGGGAAACTATCGTACAGTGAACACCAACGACACCAAGGTGCTGAAGAATAGATGGCAGCCTTTAGCACTGCTGAGTTAAACAAATGTAGCAAGGAGTGGGGGGAACTCCACAGGATCTGGGAGTATTCTTATGTAAATCTGCAGGATTCCACAAAGTAGAAATCTGCAAGCTCCTCCCACCTCTAATCTAAAACCCTAACAAGACGGCAGCGTAACACAGAACGCAGCCAAACTATGCTAATGCCGACATGGCTGCTTTTTCTATTTGGTAAACACAGCCATTAGCCAATCACATACTGCCTTCTCATCCTCATGTATCGCATTACACCACAAATGTACAGCAGCACAATATATAACTACGGGCCTGATTACAATCTTTGCAAAAGGGATACTCCTTCACAAGTTCCATAGGATATAATGGAATTGTAATTCGGCGGACGGTATATCCGTCACATTTGTTGCAGAATTACCTTGTTCGTCAAGTTCGTAATCTGGCCGTAAGTATTTTAAAACTTATAACTTTAATACTACTTACTTTATTTATACATAAAACCAAAAATGTACTTTTACACCTCATAATGTATATTCCTGCCACATTATATCTACGTCTGTTCACACTTTCACGCTACATCTATTTCCATTCCCACACTCCACTCTATGACACTCCACTGCATGGCACTCCACTCTACGTGTCACACTCTACGCCACTCCACTCTACGTCACTCCACTGTATGCCACTCCACTCTCTGCTAACCCATTGTACGCCACTACACTTTACTCCACTACACTATGTGCCTCTCCACTCTACTCTACTCTGCTGTATACTATTACACTCTACGCCACTCCATTCTATGACAGTCAAGTATACACTGCTCTACTGTACGCTCCTCCACTCTAAAATACTCCACTATACCCTGTTCCACTGTATTCAGCTCCATTCTAAAAAATCAACTGAACTCTATTACACTGTACATCACTACACTCTATTCCACTACACTCTTTGCTTCTACACCCTAGGCAATTTCACTGTACAACACTCCACTCTATGCCACTCTACTCTATGTTATTTCATTATATGTCACTCTACTCTATGCCACTACACTGTACACCAGTTTAACTCAATGTTATTCCAGTCACAACCCTCCGCCATACGCTACTCCACAGCATGCCCCTCCACTTTATGCCACCCCACTCAGTACCACTGCACTTTATGCTATTCCAATGTACACCACTCCACTCTACAGCCCTCCACTCTACCCCTCTTCACTCTACGCAACCACAGTCTACCCCACTGCACTTTACTCCAGTCCACAATACAAACTCCCCTCTACAGTATTCCACTTTACAACACTTCACTCTATGTTACTCAGTTGTACGTAACTCCACTGAATGCCACTCCAGTCTATGCTATCCTAATGCATGTCAGTACACTGCACCTCACTTCACTCTTCGACACTCTACAGTACTCTACTGCACTGTACTGGTTTATATTGATCATTGTATTTACATACAAAATTATGGTGTTTTTGAAATGTGGTTTGTTGTTCTGGTAATATATGGTGGACCCTTGGTAACGCCAATAGGCCTATTTTAACTCAGAACAATGTCTGGCTATTTTGGGAGTTAACCACACCAAATCCAGATCCTTGTTGAAGAGGGATATAACTAACATTGGCAAAACCAATAGGTCTGGTGTTGGCTGCAAGGTTTTAGCTTTGTCAATGTTTGTTTTGTCATGATGTTTGTAGAATTGTATTCTTGCAGGAGCTTCTGATCCTTTACTAATATGAAAAAAATCACTTACTAAAAGCAAAAATTTATTTAGGTCTCAAAAAACATACATTGAAGTATAGTCCCTGGCATTGAACTTTTTTATGTGTGGAAGTCCTCCTTCTGAAAGAGCAGCATGCTGTCACTTTCACTGAAGATAGCCAATGACTAAAGTGGACTGAGCCATTGCCCCAGTGGTTTAAGAAAAATGTGAATGGCATAAAGGCCAATTGATAATGTGCGCTGGCTGAATTTTCACCTTACAGATAAGTATGACAGATAACAATGGATATTTTATACAATTTTAGTAAATATCAAAAGGAATAATGCCATACCCAAAAAGGCAGATAAAGGCTTGGCCTTTGCGTGCTGATTTTAATCTTCAATCCACTAAATCAGGATTCCAGTTTTATTGTTTGTTACTCAGTAAAGGTCACTCTATTTCATTTTATGACCATTTCCAACTTTCAATGTCCATTAAGGCAAAATATATTCTTATACAGCGATTGAAACTTACATGGAGATGAAAGCAGATACCTGTGATTGAAGGAACGTGTCTCCATTGTGTGAATGATATCAAATTACTCGTAGGTGTTATCGTTTTTGTCAAGTTTTGAAAAACCTCTGCAATGCAAAAAAAACGCTTTTATGGGTATATGCAGCAGAAAAAAGTTGACAGCTTTCTTTCATGAAATTAAAGCATCTGCGGGTTTGCTAATCCGTGTCTTCATTTCTATTTGCTTCCAAAAGATGTCTTCGAATGAAAATAATGGATAAGGTTGGTTTTAAACTCAAATAAATGTAGTTATTACATCTAAACGGAAAAATCCTGTACGTTCTCGCCATTGCTCGTTCAGCTTGCTTTAGTTACAACTTTAAATTTCCGACCTCTGTTTATTAAGCTATTTTGTTCGACTGGATAACCTATGTTCCTTCGCTCCACTAAATTAGGTGATGTATTTGTCCTGAGTTGTTATGCTATAGAGTAGGCCTCTTATGATGTACTTTACTTTGTTTTTCTAGCTTCTTCACATTCCACACAGCTGAAAGAATCCCCCACATTCTCGACTTGCATCGATTTAGCTCTCAAGCTTCATGTTTTTGCCCCTCCACTCTGGAGAGCAAATGGATTCATCACATCAGACTGTTCTCCCTCGTTATCCACCCCCTATCATTATGTCTAATGATTAGATAATGATGGCTGCCAGGAAGTTCAAGTTAAAATGTACTGATTCACTGACGATGTGTTTACGTCCTGTTGCACAATAAAAGGTAAATAATAAACTGCTCACCTAAGTCAGATCAAGTAAAACAGGGCCTTATGAAAAAATAAGGCTAAATATATTTTTAAAAAACAAATAAAACACAGTACAGTTGTGGAGAAAATATTTTATACCTCTTCAGAATTTAAAAATTCCTCATAATAAATTTACGGTAATCTCTATTAATGATTTACACAGCCTGAACTCGCCCTTTGAGTATTTAGCCAGCAGGCTTACAACCAAATAAAAAGGGTAAGCCCTACAAAAAGCGCTGGAGGGAGGCATATATGACTTTCGCCACCTCTCAAGCTCTGTGAGGTGTGGCGCAGCTGCCAGAGCAGCTGACTCCGGGGCACGGAGCTAAGGGTTTGATCCCTGGATCTGGCGGCAGCTCTGGCCAGAACCAATGTGACTCTGGGCTATAGCTGCTTAATCTCTCCAATGGACCCCAGCGCCTTGAGACCCTTACCAGTGATTAGTTCGCGCCTAAGAAATATTGTATTTATTTATTTCTGAAGCAAGGACCCACAGTGGTATGGCCTAAAGTGGGGGCATAACACAGGCTTCCGCAGTCTCATTAGTGCAGCAAGGCACCCACCCCTTCGTAGGGGCCCCCCATTCAGCACAAGGTCAATGAAGATATGGGAGACTCAGGGCTCCCTCTTCACCTATTGTAGGTGCCCCCATCATTTTACATTACACCGCAGGCCTAAACTGTGAGGAACAGATTCACAAAGGGCGACCTCACTCATGATGTCGGCCCCGCAGTCGTGGGGCAGTCTCCACACTAGGGGTGGAAGAGCGGCAATGAGAATTCTCAGCGGACGCCCTTTGTGAATCAAGCCCTGAGTGTTTATGGCCCAGTGTTCAAATTAAGGCCCAGCCTCTGCAGAGGCCTCATTCATAATAAGCATGTGGCTGTATACATGAAACAGAGATGAACAATATTCTCTGATTGGCACAGGCCAACAATCAAATCTCTGGCATTAACCGGGAAGTATGAAAATGCTCTCCTAGAGCTGCACGGTACCCATAGGTCTTTAAAAGGTATCATGATATCCAATAAGAATATATGATTATACCACGCTTACAATTACCACGCATGGCTTTACCACGCGAATTTTACATCGCAAGTGGCTTTACCACGCTGGAATTTACAACGAAGGATTATACCACGCGTTGAAACGTCTTACCTGACACCTGCACGTCTTTCACCAGCAGCCCTTACTTCCATCCACCATGGAAACAAGCGTCAAAACACGTCTGCCAAAATTAAAAAAGGACTGCTTTTTTTACATACACGGCACGTCTTTGGGGGAGACTCTTTCCTTTTACTTCAAAAATACTAAAGAGCGTTTTTTTTTATTTATGTAACTCGCTCCATAATTTTTGTTATTTTTGGGGGGGAGCCCCCCCAGCCCCCCCGAACCCCCCCCCCGAGCCCCCCCCAGCCCCCCCAAGCCCACGCAGAACGACTTCAAGGAATACCACGTCTCCCTCCCAACCCACGCAGAACGTACTTGCGTGGTAAAGACGGTCGTGGAAGGCACCCGCGTTGAAAAAACGTTTGCGTGGTAAGTGTACCGTGGTAAACGTTATGCGTGGTGATGCCTTCGTAGTAAATGATGTTTCCCATCCAATAAGTCAGAGCTTCATTGCATGAACAGTGAGCGGTTGCTACTTTTTCTATCCGAGGGAGGGCCTGAGAGCTTCTTTACTGGTCTTTGTGAATATTCGGTTCAGACAGATCTGAGTGAACCTGAGGGCAATCATCTTAAAAACACAGGATGTCTCCCCGGCATAAGTCCAAGTGGATGATGGATTTACCACCAGTACAATAAATGCTGTATTGCCTTTGCTGAGAGCTCAACTCATACTGCTCTTGTAGCAGATTACAAGAAGTAGAACTGTTTTTGACCTTGCCATTCCAGCCAATGTTGTATGGGGTGATCCAGTATTCATTCCCAAGAACCTGGGTAAGATATGTACTCATTGAGGCTCATATGTAGAAGAATGCTGTATGAATAAGTCTAAAATATCCAATGTTTTTATTATTGTAAAAAGCCTCCATTGGGAAAAAGAACAAAGATGAAGACAGGTTGAACCCTAAAAACAACCACTGGCGCTGTGTGTGGAAAATGCAATTTTCAGCTTTTTGGGGATAATTATCATTAAGACATTGGAATGCGTTTGAAGTCTCAAGCAGCATTGTTCTACCAGTATCAAAATAACAATTAAGATCAAATAACTAGCACATTTATTTTTCATATTGAGAATTTGTCCAAAGTAATATTAATTAAAAGTGTAGTTTAAATGTCCAAAGCACTAGTTGATCATAAGCCCTTCAGGTGCCTTTCCAAGTGTGGCCTCAATGGTTGTAATCTGTTTTCCTTGGCCCCTCTGAGCTCCACTTTCTAAGAGGAAGCCAGGGGGCACTTCTTTAATACTGCCCAAGATGTCACATCCCCTAAAAATGATTTGTATCCATCAGAGGACGTGTGTGGACCCTTTCTAAACACTTCCTTTGCATTCCTATCCAATCTTTATGGGTTCAAATAGAATACAGCGAATACTGTTTTTTGTTGTTTTTCCACTTTGAACTGCCCTTGTATTTTAATTGAGAGCTTTGAGTGAGGATGGTCCGTGCAGGTAACATCGGTGGGTCGGTGGGGCCGGGTAGGGGGGATTTCGAGGGAGAATGCAGAGAGTACATTAAATCAATAATACATTTTCCCTCAGCATCGTCCCACGCAATCCCACCTTACCCGGCCCCACTGCCCCACCATTGTAGCCTGCACGGACCAAGGCTGCAGGTATGTTGTTTTATTGTTTTCACATGTCCTAATCACCAACTCTACCCAGGGCCTATTTTGCAAGACATATGTAGTACTCACACGTGTGTGCACAAAGACACATGTACACCCACAAACATACACTATGCTGGATGTCCTTTACTCATACTTCTCTGAGGGCACCATCTTCCATTCCACAAAGCCGCGGAGGAACTTGGGCTGTCTGGCTTCCTCTGCTCCTCGGCTCATCCACTTGACACGCTCTGTGAACTTCACCAAATAGCTTACTTACCCTGTTGCACATTTGTGTAATTAAAGTTCCTGGAAACATGGTATTTTCTACAAGAAGATTTCCATTTCTCTACATCCTTTCTAAGTTTCTAAGAGAAGTACAAGAAAAAGGTCTATTTGACGGTCTTTTTTTCAACTTCCTTTTCTGATTTCATCTTCTTTTCCAAAATAATGGTGTTTTCCCTTAGATGTTACCCTGCATGCTGCACGATCAATAACATCGAAACGAAACTACACTTATTTAACCAATGCCTCCAGCACAATATTTTAGTAGAAATGTGGTTCCAGACCAAATTGAAGTCTCTCTTGTGTATAGCACCATTTTACAAATCACATTTCCACTTTTATCATATCCACCGATATATCTCTATCCCCAGCTAGAGAAATTAAATTCATCTATCAAAATATGCTGCTTGTAAAGTCACATGGATGTGTCACCAAGGCTCAGATGTGTACTCTGGCCTCTGCCCTCACTCATGGCTTCCAATCTGCTGGGTTGGCACTTTTGAGAGTGAGGGATTCCTAAGGTCTTGAAGGTTACCTACTGCCTGGAGCGAGGATATTCATTTTGTGAGTTTGTAAGCCCAGAAGCTTTAAAGACAACCTCTGATTTTTTTTTGGCAAAGTTGTATATTGCTGCAGAGAAGAGAACTAGATCACAGTTGAACTGTGTAAACAGCGGTCCTTAGGTTTGTGCTGATCAGTAACAAATAGATTTGTGCTGATTATCCTAACCCAGATCTTATTGCCTCGAACAAATACACTTGCAGCAGGGGCATAGCTAGACCTTTAGCCACCCATGGCGGTCCCTACATTTGCCACCCCGTGGCAGCCGCATGTAAGAGTGGCGGGGAGCTGGCCATTCTTGCATTTGCCATCCTGCGACGGCCGCAGATAAGAGCGCAAGGAGGCGGCTACCCCCAAAACTCATGCTGCCCGGGTTGCCCCCCCCCCCCCCTTTGCTATGCCACTGCAGAGAGGAAGCTGTCAGGAAGGGGAATGTTTGTCTACATGGGCTTTTGCATGACATCTCAGACAGCCTATATGTGATGCTACTTAGAACCATTAGTTGAAAAGCACCACCCTTTTCGACAGTTGCCCAAATTCAATTTTATGCTTTGAATGGTTCCAATACATGGTATTAACAACAACACAATTTGATAAATGTAGTAAGGTATATTTATTTGCATTTTTCTACATAGCCATCCTTAAGTGATTGTCTCTCTAAATGTAATGTCAACACTTGTAAAATACACTGTTTGCAACAGTGTAAAATTAAAAGTTTGTCAGATGTTATCACTCCCAAGGCTGTATTATCGAAAGGGCACCCTGCCCCGGTCTGCTTCACGGCACACCATTAACAAGGTGCACTGTGTGCAAACAGAACAGTATGCCCGATTCTAATAAAACTCTGTCCCAAAGCAGCAGTAAACTGGCAGCTGGCCGGGGCAGCACATTCATAAACGACGGACCACCTCCTTCAAACCTCCCTCTTTCAAAGTGCAAGCGGCACCCGCCTGTACTGCAATGGGGAATGAGTTCCACTTGCAGAGGGTGCAATGTGTGACTGCAGCTGCCTGCAAAGGGATTTCTGAGAGGTCCGTGGGACCACTTTTTCCTCCACCAGAGAGCTGCACTCAGGGGGCTGTGTGACACCTCATTGTGGTGCCAGTCAGTGAAACCTCCTGACAGCCTCTTTTCCTCTGCACCTACATTACGCCCACATGCAAATTAGGGTACTCACGCTTATTATAGCTATATGTGCACCGGTGCTATCTGTATTACAGACAGAGCCCCACGAGTGTCTGTGGTCCCCTTTGTAATACCAAATGGCCTCAGCGCAGAAAAAAGTGGGTATACACACCTATTGTTTCCCCAGGGTAAAAAGCAGTCAAACCTGCAATAGAATTCAGCAGTTAAAATTTCTTACACATGTACAAGCCAACTTTAGTCATGGGTGTTGAATTATGAGTGTTTCAGATTTTATCACACCCGGTAATTAGCAGTAAATCCCGTGAATATATACACAGTGGGCAAAAGGACCAGAAAATACAATGAAAAAAGGATCCACATTTTATTCCCTTAAGAAGATAACCTATAATATTGTGATATTTATAACATCTAATAAATAATAATCCCCAAGGTAGCCCTATTTTTGAGGTACAATCAATATAGGATCAACACATGGACTCTCCTCATAGGGGTCTATCAGGATGGCGGTCGGAAAATTAGCCCGACCACCATGGTAGCGGGAAAAGACCGCCCACAAGGACCGCGGCATTACCGCCTGTCCAATTAGTATCCTCTGCAGTCGTACTCCGATCGCGACGGTACGATCGCAGGCATTAGCATTGCGGGGGTTGCTGATGCCAGCAGCACCGCCGCGATGTGAACAGGAGCATGTCATGCATATCACTCCACTGCGTGGCAGGCACTGCACAGTGCTTGCCACCTGGTACAGAGACATACCCCCCCCAGTGCACCCACACCCCCCAACACATTGGGGGCCCACATGAGCCCCCTGAGACATTCTCTGCATGCCTTTCCATGGCGATCCCACAGCCGCGGAAAGACTGGCTACCGCCGGCATCATAATCATGCCAGCGGAGCCTGGCCCTGCACCGGCACCATTGTAGCAGTCCAGTTCCACCCACTAGGCAGGCTTGTGGACTGGTTCCGGCTGAAAAGTGGCAGGCGGAAAATCTCACTGCTGCGGTTGTCACCGCCATGCTAATAGACCCCTTAGTGTCCATTTTTCTTTTTTTCTCAGAAAACTGTATTTTGTCCCTTAATTTCTGGTCTAATACCATGTATGGGACCAGTGAATAACAACGGGTACTGATTATGACCTCTGAATTAATTTCTGACCTCTGTATAAATGGAAGTTTGTGAAGGGATTGAAATTCCAATTTGTGTGATAATTATCACTCCCTTGCTGTTTTGCCCTATCATATTTCGGTAGGTCAGATCTGCTGAAGTTTGTTATGACAACGGTTAGTTAAAAAAAAAAAAATCTTGAATTTGTGGTGAAAATATTGCAGGTTATGCCTCATTCCAATTCTAATACCCGGAATAGGAAGTATTTACAACATCCTGAAAATGCCTCACACTGGGGCAATTGCATTTACTGGGTGTGATATATACCCCTCTATATGCCACTCAGATTGTAATCAGGGCCAAAGAAAGACAGAAAGACAGATAGACAGGCATATGAAAAAACACTTCGGGGAAGATTTACATCAAAGTAACGCAGCACGGTGCAGCAAGTCATTTTGCTGCGCTGTGCTGCGTTAGTTTGGAAAGCACAGAGATGCGACATATTTACAAAAATGTCGCATCTCTGTGCTTCCCATGCGCAGATGCCCAAACTGGAGCCATGCGCCGGCGCAGGCACCCTTGCACCATGGTGCAAGGGTGCCTGCGTCGTGGGGAGATTGTTTTTGTGCAGGAAGGGACACTCAAAAACAATCACAAGAGGCTTTTTCCTCTTTCAATGTGTGCTGTAGAATGCAGCACGCTTTGAAAGAGGGAAGAACGAGGAGAAATGAAAACATTGCTCCTCGTTGCGCCTTGCTACGCCATCTCTAGGGTGGCGTAGAATTCAAACGCATCTCCAGATTTACGATTTCTCGTAAATCTGGAGATGTGTCTGGTCCATGGGTGTTGCGTGGGAACACCTACAGCAACACCCATGGAACGCCCCTTCCACACACAGTGCTGCGTGTGAAGGGGCCATATTTACGAGGAGAGGAAAAGTCACGCAGGGTGGCTTTCCCTCTGCTTGTAAATATGGAGGAGCCCCCTGCGCCACCAGTACGTCACGAAAAGTGACGGACTGGTGGCGCAGGGGGCTTGTAAATCTGCACCACTTCCTGCTTAGCGCTTCCTTTAAAAATATGAGAATAAAAAAAAAAAACTCGGCTCAGATTAGCAGCACATCACAAGATGACAAAACAGACCTTTTGGGCCATTTCTGTAACAGCTAGTGTATTTTTTTTGTATTTTTATTTTGAACAGCGGTGATGGAATGTAAAAAACCAGACAGTGTGGGCTGCATTCCGAAATGTATCAATTCTGTCACTTCAAGGCTTGTGTTGAAACTGAAGAACATTAATTGGCACAATTAACCTGTTCTCAGTCTGTTTGGGTTTAAAAACACTTTGGCACGTTTTACAAGTTGAAAGCTGAATTCTGACGCTTGTGCACACTGATGTGGTAAGGAATTTAAATTTAGAGTTGTACCATAATTGTCACAACCCTGCTTACCACTGATAGATTTTAGCATGCCAGTCCTACCTAATTTGTTGAGTGAAAAGTGTTAGGGTAAAGAAGACTAAGACACTGGTAGGGTGAATGTTGCATGCTCGCCCATGCGTGTGGTTGGGGGAGTCCATGTGGGGCTGCACTGCGCCTGTGCACTTTGCCTGCGTCACACCCTTGTCTAGTTTTACTTGGTGCTGATGGTCACTCAGGAAAGCCAGACCTGCTCCGCCTGCACCCAATAGTTTTGAATATGTTAATACCGGGCTACTTGAAAATGGCCTAGGTGGTGTCGCCCCGGGGATACCACCACAGTTGACTCAGATTTAAGGGCACAGTGTTCTGTGTATGGATGACACAAAGTTGAATGATCTTAAGTGAGTTACGTGTGGGAGTCCGGATAGAAAGCACCAAAAATTTCCCCATTTTTAAAATATTTTTTTCTTCACATTGAACATCATTTCCCTTTGGAGAAATTACTTCATCTACACTGCCGTAAATAACTTGATGCTCCTGGTCCTGCAACATCCCCCCGCCCCCCACCCCCCTGAAAAGACACTTGCACTACCTCTGTAGGTGTAGATTTCTCTAGTCAAGCTGTGAAAACAGAGTGACATAGTGTGTAAATTCCCTCTAGGTTCAAATGATGTGGGTGCTTCATACATTTTCCATGATGATGCCTTCGGACATGCCCATGTTACATATGGATGACATGTGACTCCTACATTTTGTAGTCCTCATTGTCTTTTGTAACATTTCCTCTACATTGAGTTACACGCGTATGATGTTATGTCTCTGTATAATATGCATGCGATGTAAGGGCTCTGACTCGCTACATTGGTATGAGTAGTGATGCAAAGTAAATTAGAACATTGGAATGTTGGGAGCTCCATTGAAAACATTGGAGTAGCTCCGGACTTATAATGGCTGGTATAAGCCTGGAGCTCCAACATTCCAATGTTTCTTCAGGGAGCGTAAGGGGATTCCAATCCCCTCGCGCTCCCTTAAGGCTTTGCTTTATTTGATAGAACATTCTACCCTCTAGTGGCAGAGTGTTCTAATAACCTTAAAGCCCTTCGTAGCTGGGCTATACAGGCTATTAAAGTCCCTCTCTCTTATCAAAGGCCCTCGCCTTCGGCTCAGGCCTTTAACGCTGGAGAGGGCCTTTAATAGCCGGTATAGCCTGCTACAGCGGGCTATAAGGCTATATTAAATGCTTGTGGGAGAAAGGTTGAGAGAGATGAGGGGCACTAATGGAGGATGGTAGAGAACGAATCCGTGGAGAAAGAGGTCACTGGGTTCACCAACAAAGACTGTCTCACCCGAGCCTCCGGAAGTGCGTAGCTGGAATCTGTTTTTGGTAAAGTTCGCTTTGAGTAAAACAGGCGGACTTGCTTATAAAGCATGTTTGCTTTTCATGTTTTATTTTTCGCAGGTCTATTTTACTAAGAGTTTCTTTTTGGACATAAACCATCAGCTTTTACTTGACAACCCTATGTTCGACAACTCTGTTCCAATCCACCCACGTCCTACATTACACCTCCCACGAACTCCCTCAGACAGATTTAGATTTACGCCCTTAACCAGATGCTCCGTTATTTAATGTTCTCTTTTCCCTCGTGCTCCATAACTCTAAGGTTTGCTCGTTCTTTTCAGCAGCACCAATTTATGGCGTGATATTTGTGGGTCTGTCGTTTTCGTGTTTGCTGTAACATCCTGCCCATGCAACTGCGCAGAGAGATGATCTTCGTCAATCTGGTAATTTATGCCTTCTATCTGCCTCCAGAATTCAGATATTTTATTAGGAAATGTTTGATAGAATGCCTCTTCACTATTCACGTGTGTCTGCGAGGCAAGCTGTAGGTAGCATCATGCATTTCCTCTGGTCTTTGTCAGTGCTCTACTAAATCACATTGAGTGTTGGCACCAGCCCTGCCAACAATAGTGACATTTAACGTGGATATTTATTGTCACTATGGGACACTGAAACAGGAAAGAAAATAAGTGATAACCCCTGTTTTTCTCGATCAGCATTTGGAGTCGAAACATTTTGATCAGAAAAATATTGACCCAACCAATATAAAAGAGCATGTGTAAACTAGGTCCAGGCTACATTTCCATTTTGCAAGTGTAATCTCGTGTAATACCCAGCATTTCATTATGGTCTGGTACTTACCTAGGTCCCCTACTCCAACTACAGACTCGGGGGGTTATGGATGGGATGTCACCTCCCTCCTCTCAGTCTAACAGTATTGGAAACCACACCAAAATGTTATATTTTTGGATTAGGGGGGTGTAACCCCCCGGCCATATTTTATTAAAAATTAACAAAACATTTTTTAAAACATTAGATACCGAAATTTACGCAGAAAGTACAGATACATTGATAGACAGATGTTGTTCCAGTAAATCAGTGCATTGCGTTACTCTGCCCTGGGCAGGCATTCCATGGATGTTGCATGGCTGTTCCCAGTCAACTCTTATGGATTTTGACGCATCCACAGGTTTACAAGAACTTCCCAAGGGAGGCATAACGAGGAGAAATATCTCTATTTCTCTTTGTTTCTTCCACTTTCTATGTGTGCTGCATTCTGCAGCAGACATTGAAAGAGGAACATGCCTCCCAGGATTAGTTTTGTGCAGGAAGGTTCCCCTTCCTGCACAAAAACTATCCTGCATGCAACACAGGCATCCTTGCACCATGGTGCAAAGGTGCCCAAATTGGCACTAGGCTGCCACAAGGGTGCTAGAGCGAGGGAAAGGACAGGAATGGGCTGTATTGCCTTAAATACGGACCATTCCTGCACTTTCCATGTCCTGCAGTGCAGCGCAGCAAGGTAACTTTCTGCACTGACCGCATGACTTCCTCATAAATGAGGCCCTTAGTTTAAATCAAATTATGCAATGATTCTTCATAATTTAAGCTATATAATTTATGTTCTATTCTTTTAATATTTTCTAAAATAATATGTTTGTAGCTCTGTTTTCATTTTCTTTATAACTACAACAATTGCAAAACCTCATGAGTCTGGTTTAAATTCATCCCAAATTGTCTGAATGGATAGATTATCGGAGCTATTGTCTGTCATGAAAACTTTCTACTGCAAAATCGTTGAATTTAGAAGTGAATATATTATTTTGTAATAAAGTACTATTAATTGTCCATCTACTGTTACTAATTTTAATTAGGGAAATGATCTTTGTCTATCATCGTAGGCGTGGGGTCTGAAATAAAAATCAGCATGTATCAATGTTTGTGACAATCTCCTATTTAAAAATATGTAATCAGTTCTGGTTTGGCATAGGTGTGTGGGTGAATGAAAAGTATATTCTCTGGGTGTGGGATTTGAAATCCTCTCTGCATCCACTAAAAAGTTCTGAGTTACAGCAGATTTGCATTGTTCTGAGAGATATTAGAGAATTTTGGGGGGAATTCCTATCGAAGAATGGGTCTAAAATGTGATTGCAGTTAATTTCAAACAATAGGTAAAGGTCTTGACATTCTAGTAATTTCTTACAAATAGATGACCAAAATGAAGTCTCATAATGGGTAGGGCTGTGTACATTAAAATAGTGATTGGTATTTTGTCCATGAACAATTGTACTGCAATGCCTTTATTATCAGTTTCCAGAGGAAGAAATGAAACATCCAACTATGTATTATATAAAGTTACAGTACCATTTTTCTTTTTATATACTGAAAATAAAAAATAAAAATTCTCAAACCCAACATCCCAACAGGTTTAGCAGATAGTTTCACATTTATAGTTTTCCCTATACAATACAAGTTCAATTAATATAGCACTATGATTTTCAAACAAGAAGGACTATGACATTTAGATGATAATTTACTTAAGAACAGCATGTAAGCAATATTTTTGTAAATGACCAACCTTTAATACAGATACGAATCAATATTTGATCTCTCGAAATAGTCAACGTTCTTAATGTTTCCAACAGAACTGTTTTAGCAGGAAACCAGCATTACCCCTTAAACAGGCATTACTATCTATTGAGGTCTCATAAATATTGCACCTCTCTCTTACCTTTGTCTTCATTTCCACAGGTAAATCCAAAATTATCTCTTTGGGTGTTTGTGATTCCCTTCTTCCCAATGACTGTATATAAGTTATATGAAAACGTTTCAGTAAAGTCAAAGTCAAAATGCTCTGTTGCAGAGCAACCTGTTTCTACAATATTTATACATCAAAAACTTGCAACCTAACTATTAATATGTGTAAGAAGGCACTGTTTATGAAAGTGGGATTGGTAGACACTACAAGAGCTAGGCACTTATATACTTGATGTACACTTCACAGCTGTGGAACGTCATCTCAATCCCACACTTCTCAAGTGAATCAAAATAAATAAAAGACAAAAACAAAATGGTGATTGCAATTAAATTCAATATAAAATCTAAATTTCATCATCAGAAAAACAATTAACTGATAAGCCAACATAAAATGCACAAGCAATATTAATTTAAAAGAATGTCAAATGAAAAGGTTTTAAAGGATATTATAGCATGCAAAGTTGATTCCTTGTTGTGATGGGCTGACTAGAATGTGTGTTTTTCAAGTAAAACAAAATGACTAACTCGCAATTTCTTTAGAAAAAACAATCAATTAACAAGCCACGTTTGAAATGTTAAAGTGTTCAAGGAAAGTAGCAACAACATTTCTTCTTTTCATCTGCATGGCAAAGTCAGAAACGCCACAGTAAGACACTATGGCGTCGATTCCGATCCGGTAAAATCACCGTCCGTACGATTCGTATCCGGAGCCGTTTCCGTACGACTCGTACACACACCGTACGACTCGGCGAGTACGATCCGGACCGGGTGATCAGAACGCGATTCGTACGGCCACGTCAGGTAAGGGCGAGTCGTACGGAAAAGCACACAAACACATACACACCGTACGGTCCGTACACCCCATGATCGCAGGGGTACGGTGCGTACCACTGCAATCATGGGGTGTACGAGCCGTACCCCCATTGTACGATGGATGTACGAGCCGTACCCCCATTGTACGATGGGTGTACGAGCCGTACCCCCATGTACGACCATTGTACGATCGGTGTACGAGCCGTACACCCATCGTACAATGGGGGTACGGCTCGTACACCCATCGTACAATGGGGGTACGGCTCGTACACCGATCGTACATGTGGGTACGGCTCGTACACCCATCGTACAATGGTCGTACATGGGGGTATGGCTCGTACAACGATCGTACAATGGGGTACGGCTCGTACACCCATCGTACAATGGGGGTACGGCTCGTACACCGATCGTACATGTGGGTACGGCTCGTACACCCATCGTACAATGGTCGTACATGGGGGTACAGCTCGTACAACGATCGTACAATGGGGTACGGCTCGTACACCCCATGATCGCAGGGGTACGGTGCGTACCCCTGCGATCATGGGGGGTACGCACCGTACCCGGAGGGGCCGTTCCGTACCTGTTTTGGCGCGAGCTCTGCTTTTACGGCTGTTTTCAGCTCCTGTAGAAAAAGGGTCGTACGGTGCGTACCCGACACGTATCGTACTTGCTGGGTCGTAAAAACCAGCCGCGAACCGTACAGATGTCGCGTACAGCGGGTTCCGAGGGAGAATCGTACGGAGATTAGAGTCGTATGGTGTCTTGTACGACTCGTACGGAGTACGGCTCCTGGTACGAATCGTACTTCGTCGTACGTACGGGACGTTTACAGGTACGATTCGTACGGGGAAAAAACGCTCCATACGACGATTCGGAGCGCTTTTTACCGGATCGGAATCGACCCCTATATGGCACTCAGCATCGTCGAAGCTCCGACGTTAGGTGACTACCATTCAGAACAACAAATCCTAATAACAACATGGAGTAAATATTCATAGGTAACCTACGTTGAAAGAGTGGATCTTGAATCACAGCAACATATGTTTCTGGGACTACTACCAGTTGGCTTAATATCACTCTGTGATCAATTGGTGTAAAGTGATAACTCAATAAACTGGTACATATTGAAACTGAACAATACTGAAATACTGATCTGTTTATCATATAACTTCATATATTAAAGATAGAACAGTCTTTGGGGAGTACTGAGTAAAACCATATAATAGAAATCATATTAAAGACATACGACAAGGCTAAAGATAGATAGACTTGTACTGCTGATTATCCCAAAAGACACTAGGTCTAGGATTTCGGTGAGGTGGATGATAGGAATCGAGGTGGTTCAGCCGCTTCTGCTACTCCAGATGGAAGGCTGGACAAGGAAGTTTTAATACAGCTGACGGCAGAGAAGCGGAAATACACTACAGGTGAGTTTTATTCCTGTTTTCCCCATTAGAGTAAGGGGGCGGGATTAAATGGTGTCTGGACAAGTTACTAAATTACTTCAGACCTCTGAGTTCTACAGGGGGTCAAAGGCTTCAAAAAAGAATTTTGGGGTTCCCAAATGCACCTGTTAGGGCCATGACCTATCCGTTTTTCACAGGAATGTATTGCTATCCTGAATAAGGATGTGTGAGAGCTAGAGCTAAGAGAGTTCCAGAGATCTTGCTTCCATTCCAGGGATTTTATGAGCAATCTCTTCCTCCTAAAGAAGAAAGGTAAAGACTTGAGGCCAGTCATCAATCTGAAAGAGGTAAATGAATGGCTGGTCTGCAGACACTTCAAAATGGCGGGTGTGTATCTTCCGAGAGATATCTTGCAGATAAATTATTTGATAGTGTGACTAGAACTAAACAATGCAGACAAATCAGCTTTAATTTTTGGGGCTCACAGATGCTGTCTGCAGGTACTCTGGATTAGGCAGGTTTGGGAGTGTCAGGTCCTTCCATTCAAATTGTCACCTGCCCTATGGTGTTTTCCGAAGCTGCTTCAGCTAGTGGTGGTCTGGCTACACAACTTGGAATCAAAGTATACCACTTAATCTTCCTGGCTCAGGAGAAGGAAGTTCCAGTGCATCCGGTGCAGTGAGTAATACATTTGCTGAAGGAACCGGGTTTACTGATAAAACAGGTGTCAGTTTTGGTGCCCAAAACAGATGGAATGTCGAGGGTTTGTGGAATACTCAGAACTAGCGAAGTCATAACTTCTGAAGGAGAAGATGACACATATCACAAAAGAATTAAGCAATTTTTACTGGCTGGCACTTGTCGCCCAAGAACATCACCAGGACAGTAGATCTACTGGAAGGTCTGACTTATATAGTAAAGGTTTTTCTGTTGCAGGATGCCAGAATAGAGACTTGCTTGTGGTTGAAGCAAATGATTATGGGGAAGAGATTGGAGATCTTGGGTAGACAGCAACATTTCCACAGAGAGTCTATTGTCAGAGGACAAACTTTGCCTTAACATCATTTGTTTGGAGTTGCTGGTGGATTCATTTGCAACCCACAATGTGTGAACAGGGAGCATTTCTGCATCCTTTTCATGGCTGCTCAATGTGTAGGCAATCAGACTCGAAATTGTCTAGGAGATACCAGACCCAGAATTTTGGTGGAGTTGCTAAAGGACTTTTTGGAAGAAAAGTCGGATATTGGTCATGGTGCAGCATCACCAGGGACAGATTAACACAATCCCTTATGTGGTACCAGCTCAAGTTGCGCAGATGTTCATGTCTGCTAGGCACAGTGTTTACACATCCACCTACCTTCATCAGTAAAAAGATTGCCACTTGCACAGGAGTGCCTTTCACTTTAAGCACTGCACATGAGCATAGCTCCACACCAGTAATCAACAAACAATGAAAACACCCGCTGAGGGATACGGACATTTGTTACCAATGTATTCAGGCTATCAATGCTGACATCTTATTCAGGGGTAATAAGAATGAATGTCCCTGTATCAGTAACAATGGGTGGCAGGGCTGGAGTTTTTCAGATGCATCAAGGGATTTTGACTGACACCATTCTAAGAAAGGGGAAACTGCAGATTCATTCTAGTGTGTTCTCCTTTGAGAAATAAAGGGATGAATGCTCTGAAACAATGAGAGATGTACTCAGCATGGGCAGAGTTGCTTGTGTGTTTGACAGAACCGCCTTTCTGTCTTCGTAAATGATGGCCACCCTGCAAAAATAATGTTTGATGGTCAGATGAGTGGACCATACACTGGTCAGATTTAGGTATGAGGCTACATCTGTTCTAAATGAAAGATTTCAGGGTGTGAATCCTCATGAAATAAAATAACATCCTTGATACAGAAGGTAAAGATTCAGAATGTGGTATGAGTTAGCATTGTAGTTCAGTGTCTATAGTTGTGGGAACAGTTTGATTCCTTTTATTCTGCAGAACATGATCAAAGAATACATTCTGCTTTGGCATTTATTTATTGTATATATTGTTTTAAACAGTATGTTATATAGGATATATGAAGAAGTGTTCTATACAGGCGTATGGAACTGCGAATGCACTCAAACCTAGCATGATGAAGTCAAATGCTGCTCGATGTCTCTGAACTCAGTTGGGTAGCAGACACTTTGGCAGGGCATAGAGGAGGCAGTACAAGCTATAAGAGAAAGCAAACATTTTCAGTTACAGGCGTGATTGTGATTATAAGATGGCGGGTTGGTAGCAATGTAGTCTATAGTATAGTTGGGTATATCTTTTTATAAAGTGAAATACAATGCCTGCAATTGAATTCTATCAACACAGGGACGTCATCCTATAGAGAGAGATACTTTTATCAAATCTCAGTCTGCAGGGCCTGTGTGTGGGGAAACTTGCAGTTTTCTGTATATCTCAGGCTGTTTTGAAGGGAATATATTTGTTTTGGTGAGCACTTATGCACCACCTTGTAATCAGAATGGGTTATGGTAGGAAAACCGATGAGGACTTAACCATGTTTACCAATGGTAGCTTATATAGGAAATGTCATGCAGATAGGAATGTGATTGCCCATTGGAAACAAGCTGTGTTATTATTGGATGCTAATCTTTACATGATTCAAAATGTAATTAGTCTAGTTCCTTGTGGGAATAAAGAGTAGAACTGATCTGAGAAAATAGGTCTGTATCTGGTTGCTAAATAGAAGTGCTGCTTAATGTATCGAAATGTCGAGTTGGGGAATGTGTCTGTCCGTTAAGTGATATAGAAATGGTATGTCTGCTGATGCTGACGCTGTGTGAGACATTTTGAGAAGGGTCTCCCAGAAGTGTTTCTGTGTGGAGGGTACTGTGTGAGTGTTCAGTCGCACACCTTTGATCAGTTCCTGACAACAAATTGAGGTGCCAGCTGATTCACAAAGGAGACACTGTTGCAAACTGTCTCCATGAGACAGCTTCCCATTTAGGAATCATGTCAGCAACCTCAGAGGGAGCAAACTGTGGTGCAGAATGTGGGAACATCTTTTATTTTTAATTAGCCCATGTACATACTTTTTTATAGAAAAATGTTTACTGCTTGGAATACAAATGAAAGGATGTGAGTCTTCTGTCCCTTTCATGTCTCCATCCCGGAATTTGCAGTCAGTCACAGGGGTCACAAACTGTGACCGCCCTAAATAATATTCATCTACTGGTCATTTTGTGAACTGCTTGAATGGGAATTATGCTCTGCAACCAATTTGATCATTTGTTGCATCATATATTTATAGGGAGGTTGGGAACATTCAGTGCTCCCCCTATTTGTTACTTTCTTGTACCTACATCAGGTCTAGTCTCTTAGTGAGACACTGACATGAATGACCTGTTCAGCTCCAATGGGTTAGCTAAATCAGTATCTGCTGAGAAGAGGCAGAAACAGTGCATGAGGATGACACATATGGATGGTCATAATGAGAGGGCCTCCGAAGGTTTTACAGTGAGCCATCTGATTAATTTACAGTCAGTTCTTAAGCTGGTATTGGTCTCCAGTATGTCCTGTATGATCACTCCCATGAGGGGTTGAACCTTGGCTGCGTGGCGGTCGATTGTCCACTCATTCCAGTAAGAAGAGCCTCTACATGGTTTTGACTGTTTGGTTCTTCCTTCTTACTTTGTATTTCACCTGGCCGGTGTGGTGTCCACTCCCAATGACCCTGTTCAGAATGTGATGGATATTGTATGCTTAATTTTCTCTAAGAACCTGGAAAAAGTAAGATTTGACTCTGACCAGTATTTAGAACCAGCATTTAAACTTTGACAGATTATCCTGGTGTTCCCTAAGTAAGCAGCAATCTGGTTTTAGAAGTTGCCGTGTTTACCAGAATTCAACTTTACTTCCAATATGTGGAGTGGGCACCATAGCATGATTAGGAGTTTCTGTCCTAAAACGGTTGAACTGTTTATCTTACAATAAAACAAGGTGCACTCCATCCTTAGATATAGATATATGTGAGCAAGGTAGGGGCATCCTATGCTCATACATTAATTGAATATTTGAAGTGGTATTGGGATCAACATTTCATCCATGCAGAAATGGAGACCCATGTAACTGTAGGATTGCCTACTTAAACCCAGAACATTCATCCTTGAGGAATGGAGGACAAAGAGATACTACCTATTAGCATCAGCCAATGGCACCCTGAGAAGGACATAGTTGTGCAATTTCCTAAAGTAACTGGGTGGATAGTTATTTTTGCAGCTGTGCCATGTGTGTCTTTTGCTTTCTCGCTCTAAGTGCGCCAGGTGTGCCCAGACGTGGGTACTGGGCTCACTGTGCCACTGGAATCAAGCTATCCTGGCTGAAGAGGGGCAAAACCCCGAAATCGGTTCTAGGATGCTCGTTTCTGGTCCAGGGAGGACCTAGCTTGGCAGTTCAGGCTCGACTGTTCCCATGAGGCACAGGGTCAAGACTGATTTGCATATGGCCAGATCTAAACTGGGGTGGCATGGTGAGCAAAAGAATGATGGATTTAACCCAGATCTCTTGACTGGGGGTGAATGTTTTGATTTGTTCTGCATTCCGTCCATCAATTGTGTGTCTTTTGCTTTCTCGATGAAAGAAATATATGGCATAGTAATGTAAACTGATACACCTGGACTGCTGTTCTTTCCTCTGTGGCTCAGTGATGGGAGAAGTTTGCCTAACATCCCTTTGAAATGTAGATAGTCCTAGTAATTCATCCTTTATGTGATGCATCTCAACCTGTAGGCATGAGGAAATTAGGCCCAGAGGAAATTCCCAATAGACTGTGTAATCTTGCATAGTTACTGTAATTTTAGATTGTGGCTGGAAATTATGATATAATGCTACATATGGTAATTATGCACTGCTCACAGCTACACAAACCCATGTTCTGCCAGCAGTGGCTGGGGCAAAAGGATACTAATATAGTGTTATTTCTTTCACCTCTATCCTACACCTCCTTCCCTACTGCCAGTAGGTTTTGAATTTGATGAAAAGGTCTATGATAATTCCATCGTAGCAAAACCTTTTGGAACAATTGTCCTTTCTTACAACTGCTTCTCTCCTATATTATAGAGAAGCCCTTGGCTTCTGCACCTTCGACAATATTATGACTCAAATACGATTTTTTACCTCTTCTTCCTGCAAGGTAAAAAAGTGATGGTGCTCTGTCATACTTAGCAACATGGCTGTTGGGGATTCATTATTAGAGTTGGGAGGCGGAGATTTCGAAGTCCACTTTTCAGTTAAACACCACAGAAACAGAAGCGTGTTAAATCATGCTCCTCAAAGGGAGTCTAAACTGATTTTAGGAACTTAGGGCCAGATGTACTAAGCGTTTTTGTGGTTGCAAAAGGCCGGATTTGCAGAATGGGGCCTTTTGTGACAGGAAAAATTATTTTTCAGCTGTACAAATGAAAAATGTGAGTTGCTAACTTCTTACTAAAACACAATTTACATTTGCCATTCGGTATTTGGAAGGGTGTGCTTTGGGTATCCCTTCCAAATTCTGAATCGGTATGATATGTGTTACGGAATTGCAACCAAATTCTGGTCGCAAAACAGTAAAACTTTACCACCATTTTAAAAGTGGTGGTAGCGTATAGGAATGGGTACCCTTATGACCACTTCTCCTTTGAGAATGTTGAACAAATATTTTTTTAAGCACAAGCAGTGGTCCCACGGACCTCAGCCTACTCTTAAAAACGGAAACATTAATGTTTAATTTTTCCGTTAAGAAAAACAGGCTCCATTTAAAAACAGATATTGCTTTATTCGAAATGTTGGTCTGCTGACTTCAGCAGGCCACCATCCCTGTGATGGCTGCGATTCCTAATGGGCCACAACCTGCAACTTACCTCATTATTGCACTAAAGGTAGATCTAATTGCTACTCAGTAGGAATAGCTAATGAAACTCAAAAGAGTTTCATACATTAGGAATGCAGATTTCCTAATTGCGATTCAGAGTTTAGCGCAATTAGGAAATCGGTATTTCTAATGTTAGTACATGTGGCAATAGGTCCTCATAGAAAAAGAGACAGGTCGCTAATAGTGGTTCAAATTGTACATTTCCACCAAAGATCACTGCTTCACTGCATAGGCCATCATTCAGAAGGCTCTAGAAGTGAATCAGAGGCTGTGCTGTTGTTTTGTTGACTTGAAGACAGCCTTTGCTTCAGTGTACAGGGATACCCTATGGAGAAAACGTGCTGCCTGGGAGCTCCCTCCAAACCTTCTTAGTGTATTACAATCCTTACACTCCTCCAATTGGGCTCAGGTGGAGCTAGATAAATCAGGTTGGCTATACCAGAGAATTCCCATTATGAATGGCCTTTGGCAGGGGAGTGTTTTAGAACCCCTTCTTTTTAGTTTATTTTTAGCTGACCTCCCAACTTTTGCATCCCAAACAAAGTCCTTCTCCCCTACAGTTGGGAAACAGCATATTGCTTGTCTGCTTTATGCAGATGACCTGGTATTGTTAGATTGTACCCCAAGTGGTTATGCAGAGGAAATTATATCCACTCAAAACATATAGCAAGGAGAACCAGATTTAAATTAAATGTAGAGAAGACCAAGGTATTGGTCTTTGGTAAAAGAGTAAAAAACGTCAGCTGGCATTTAAACACCTGGAAGGTGGAGTCAGTAGACCATTATCAAAATTTAGGTTTGACATTTAGGAGGAACTTACAATTGGACACACACTGGGATTATATTAAGCAGAAGTAAATGCTGCCGGCCAGCTGTTTGTCTAGATGTAATGGGAAATATGGAGAGTTATCTCATAATCCCATGTTTGCAGCCTATGACGGGGAGAAACCTCTCCTGGGCTTGTGTGGTGGAGAGGACTTTTTCTCAATTCTTTTTATGAGTGGGACTGATTAGAAGGAGCATTTCTCAGTAAACTCTTGTCGCTTCCACCAAGCAACATGGTCCAGGGCATAAGGAGGGAGTTCAATATTACCTCCTGCAATTTGTTGGCATTTACCCGGGCTTTAAGATTCCTAAAAAGACTCTTGGAGGACGATGAAGTGATAACGGTCTCCAAACTTTGCTGGGATGTGATTCAAGGAAGTGAAAGAAGGTGGGAAAGGGAAGTAAGACATAGATTAAGTTGTATCAAGGACCTCCATTCTGATTTTGGTACAATTAAAGTATTGAAATAGTCTGCAGCAAAGGTGGCTGGGACTCTTGACCTGGCCTACCTGAATCAGATACCTTCGATCAGTTTTTCCATTTCCACTCAAGGCCAGGATATTATTTTTCCCTATCTGATGCAGGTGCCTGATCCTGGCCTGTGGAATTAAATTTTAAGGGCAAGAGCGGGATATAATCCAATCTGTTTATCCTGCTCTTGTTGGCCCAGGGTCCACGGTTTTTGTCCCTGCCCCCTGAATGTAAAATGCTCTTTACTGCATATACTTATGGACTGTGTTTTTTATTTTTCAAGTTGTATTAAGTTTTTTAAATATAGACCTGTACAAAGAATGAAGGCTGTAGAGTTGCTGTCAGAAATTTGTTATTTAGATGTGGCAGTAGGAATTGCTTGTTTTTTACGTTCTGTCAAACAAAGTTTTAATGATGGATCTCTGTAGGAGGGGGCAATGGGTTGCCAAGACGGGTTCTAAATCAATTTTAGACTGTAACTGTTTTATGCGTGTTTTAGAATGTTTTATAGACAATTGTACAAATATACTTGTCTTCTACTTACCTACCAAATTGCACTCTACTTGTGACCTGTCTCTGATTCTGCAAGGTGACATATGTAGTAATAGGCTGTGTCACAATATTTTCAGTCATAGGGGAGTTACAGAACAACCACCTGCCTAATTATTATTAACTAGCCAGGTCACTATTTGAGATCACCTTTTATTGCCTATAAACACAAAGATGGTGGTCTGCCAGGAAGAGCAGACTACCAACCCTGTGTTTGCATTCCCAAATGGGAACCCTTTTCTTTTAAGCAGTCTGTTTCCTTAAATGAACCTGTGGTGCATTAATAAAAGAAAAGAGTTTCCATTTGGGAACACATAGAAACAGACAAGGGTCACTGGAAAACTCTCCGGTCCCACTGAGGTCAACTGACAAAATTCCCAAACGGGAAACTGTCCAATGTGACTGCTTCACCTTTGCAAATGGGTCAGCCCCTCCTTTGAGTAATCAATAATTTGCCAACAATTGTGGTAATAAACCATTGCTTCTTCTCAGCAGTCATATTTAGTAGGAAAGATCCCTTTTATGCTCCTTCCTTACTGTGATTCATAACAAGTCATTAAACCCATTTTGTGATTCAGAGAGGTTCACAGAATTGCATAATAGGTTCAGTAAATAATAAAAAACATTTTGTGTTCATAAATCCTGTGGTTTTGCAGATCCCAGGGTTCGTAACTGCAAAACAGGTCTGTACATCAGGCCCTAGAAGACATCACAGCCACTCCAGCATCTAAAAGTGCATTCCAGTTAGTGCAACATGCTACTGTCCTCCACCCTTTAACTTAGCACTAAACACACTCTTCTCCTCACTGGCATCTCAGGCATTCTGCTTCTGAATGGCTGTTATTTCTTTGTAGATACCACTTAGTTCTTCATTATGTCCTTGGTCATTTCAGATTAGCAACATAATTGTTTCACCACTGTTGATGTCATCAAGATATTTTTTTGTCATATTTGTCTGATCATGGTGGTAGTGAAGATGTGTGATGGAGGCACAGGGGTGTAGCTTAGTCAGTGAGATTTGGTGGGTGTGAATCTCAAATTCTCTACCTGAAAATGCACTGGGCCACAGGATGGATGGGTGAGATACCGAGGTTTGAGACAGACTGTTCTCACGAGGAGCAGGGCCAGTACTGATTTGCATTAGAATGCTCCTCCAAAACTGAATTAGGGTTTGCCGTTCATGTACTCCATTGCAATAGTGATGGAGTACCTTGTCAACCAAACTCAATATCTGCCCACTAGATTTTGGATCAGGCGAACTGCAAGTTTTATGTGAATGGAGTAAAATGTACTTCCTTGGTGTAAAACTTCCTCTGACAATCCGATGGAGTAGGGGCAATCGGAGGTAAGCCATCTGACTCTTTGCCCTATTTAAAGTGGGTCATTGGATAACTGTTTATTACTTTCTGTCACAACCAGTTATATCCTGGCAGTGAGGGGTGGTAAAATGGTGTAGGGGTCATTAGTTTACTTTTTTCTTTTAAACCAAACTCCTGCTCCTGGATTTTGATTTTGAAAAGTAAAAAAGCTTTAGAAAAGTTTGATGTATGGCTGTTGTTACTGAAGGAGCCATCCATCAAACTTTTCCTACATTGACAGGAACCTGCCAATGTACAGAGGGGTCCAAGGGGACAGCAGACATCTCTAAATTTGGCAGGCACGGTAAAGGCAGAGGGACAAAAATAAAGTCCTCCAACACCCTGTCTGCAAAATTCCATATCAGGCCTTCTGTCTAGTGTGGCACAAAGGGTGAAACACACTGGTTCAGAATGCTATCTCAAGCAATTGCCAGTGGTTAGACTGTGTGTAAGCATTCATCTCATCACCTTTTGGATGTTTGATTGCCAGTAGTATGCCTGAAAAGCTGATACTGGCTCTGCCTCCCAAGTCTACTACAGCCATTGTTTAGCAATTCACACAAGTAGGAAATTTGCAAAAAGTAGGACATTTGCATCCATTCAAGGCGTGCGGATTTGCTACTTTTTTGGTAAACCAATCACAATATGTTTAAATTCCTGATTCAAAAAATGAACAAGTTAAAACCTCTAAGTGAATCAGGACAATAAGAACAAGCATTTGCAATGCAATAGGTCTCGTCTTTGGGACCTTATATGTATTTAGCTATGCAGCACATTAGCCTGGGTGCTGACACATCTACTGTTCTTTAACATGGTGGGAAGTAAGCACCAAACTGGTGACCCGCCAGCTATGGGAACACACGGAGAGAAATTTTACCTTTCAGCGGAAAATGGTATAGTCCAAAGCTCTTTAATATAAAAATTAGGGTCTTCGATGGTCATATCGCTGAAAATACAAAATTTGAAAACAATATTATTGTCTACGGGTGCTCGTGGATGACAATTTCTATGGACTGGAATCTAGAAAATGATAAAGTGATTCTGGTATTTTACTGACCTCTGCTGGTCATTTTTTATCGAGAAAGTTAAACAGAGGCAGATGAACAAGCAGAAAGCATTTCTGGTATTTTACTGACCTCTACTCAAAAAGTACATACACATATAAGTGTATACAAAAAGTATATACAAGAGGTTTAGAATGCTCGACCTAAAAAAATAGGACTAGGTCACATTGTGGTTCTTCTTGTGTCTAAACTCATCATACCCCAAGGGACATCCCTACAAATCAGTTACCATAGTCAATGACCACCTCACCTCTTGAAAGCAAGGCTCACATGCAAGTCTGCATCAGTGCTTAATTTGAGCCAGTAGTTGTAGGTGGGGCCCACACGCAGTCATTTTGGGGACTTGCAATATTTTTCATAATCAGAATCTGGCCCAGTGAAAGAAAGGCAGAAAGAAAAAAGAAAACTAGCACGACAGTGACAGAGGAAAAAAGCAGGGATGAAAATGAACTGGCAAGAGTGAGAGAAGAGACATGCAGTGAGGGTGACGAGTTATAAGGTGGTACGAAAACTAGGCAGCATTGGCGTTCAACAATTTCCACATTCAGCAGTACAGGCAGCAGGCTCCTAAAAAATAGCTGTGGCCACTCCCCTTGGGCATTTTTGTTTGTTACAAACTATGCACTGACTATATCCAAAACACAAAAAATAAAAAAATAGTTAATACTACTTACTCCCAGGGAGACGTTCTCTGCCAATGAGATGTAGTGTTCATTTTCCTCCAAGAATAAGGGAGACTTGAAGAAGCATCCGAAGTTCTGTTGGGATGGCTGCTTCTTCAAAAGAAGGGGAAAGAGAAGAGATGTTTCTTAAAGGTGCAGTGTACCACTTCTGCTACGGGCACTCCAACAGAATGTGAAGAATTTACCCAACCTCCGTGGAGGCAGTAGCGTATCGACGATGCCATTGGCCCTGTAAAAACCTGTGGCGGGTCGGGGGCAATCGATATTTGCCCGGCGGTATTGCCTCTGTGACCCTCTAGTTATTTAATCAATGAAGAGGCAGGCGCTGGAGACTGGAAAGCAGGAAACAAGGTTTTTATTCTCTCCGGAGGAGAACACAACGAAACGGACAGAAGGTATCGTTCTGAGGTGCTCTAACTGCATCCCTGAGGCCTGGCCTCTTATACACAAGTTTATGACTTTATTGTACATTACACATTCATGTTAAAGCTTTGATGTATGAAAAAGACATTCCCGGAACTCCCTTTGAGCCCGTTCCCACACACATTTACAGTCGAAGTCCCCACCCTAGTCACAACAGGTGATGAGTATCACGCAGCTGGATATTCCGCCGATTCACGGAATGTGGGGGTTTGATCGGATCTCATGGAGTGGGGGCTTTGATCAACCCGGGGATCCTTTGATGGGGGAAGCTTTCTATTGTACGGGGAGGGGCAAGGGATGGTATCGGCAGAGCTGGGTGTCGGCCTGGGAACGGGGAAGACAAAACGGGCACACGGGGAAAAAAGGGGGTTTGCATCTAAGGGCCGGAGATCATGAAAGGGAAGCAGGGAGGTGTCGCGCTGGGAACAGGATGAGGGCCTGGGGCAGAGCAGCGCCGAAGAGGGGTTTATGACTCAAGGCAGGTGCAAGCAGGGGGTGGTCAGCGTGCAGGCTTAGTGAAGGCGAAAGGCTATGTCAGGGGCCAGCGGCATGCAAAAGGGTTCGTTCTGATCGGGGCATCTAACAAAATGGCGGGCGCGCACGACAAAAGTGTGGCATCAGGGGGAGAGGCAAGATGGCGCAGATAATGTTCACCGAAACGTACTAATTTTCAACAGTCCTCCCTTTAACATATTCAAGACATCTTGCTGGTTCATTTTCTATTCGGTTCTATTGTGGTGGGCATGAGAAAGAAAACGGTAGGAACCCTAGATGAAAAGAGTCGTAAACAATACATTTTAACATTTCTAGTTTTTAGGAGGTGAGCCTATTTGATAAACTTTGATCAATTTGTCTAGCAGGAAAGTCATAGAAATGCAATACAAAAACGATTCTGTAGCGTGAGCAGCAAGTACCTTTCATACTGGCAGGTGATTACATATATATCAGGTTCGGATTGGAGCATGATCAATACAAGGGCGGCTGGGAGAGAAATGAGGTCTAGCAGAAACGGCGATTGGGGATGTCAAATGTTCTTTGCTGCCTTTCGTTGGCGCTGTTGAGCACCGGCGGTGGAGCTACGAGTCCAGCTCGGTTCTAAGTTCTGCGTTGCAGGGCACGACCCTTTCCTCGCGTTCCTGGTCGGAAAGGTCCCTTTCGCCCTGTGTCCTTTGAGGTGATTGTCAGAAAGTTCAGATGGAAGAAGAGCGTTCAAAACAGTCCATAGGGTAGGTCAGAGGAAAAGGGGGATGGAGCAAGGCCAAATTAGGAACAAACTAGGGGAACGAGAGACTTCCAATAGGCGAGCGTGTGACCGAATTCAGAGAGCGGGGACTTGTCGACAGACACTGGACATCGAGCAGGGGCATCAGGTCGACCCTTTCTTCTCATGTTGTCGAAAACAGTGCCTCGTCCTGCAGCTCTTTTCTGTCGTGGTCTCGCCTTGGCTAATGTCGCAGGTGTTCCTCAGTCTGCAGTCAGGCCTCGTGCTCCCACATCCGGTCCTTCTCTCCTCCAACAGCAGTACCCTTAAACAAGTTTGAAAAGACAGTCTTTAGAGAATTTGCAGATGAAGATAATCAAAAAGTCTATTTCTCTCCCAGCTCCAGGCAAAGAATGAAAATGCCCGTTATATTGGTGTTCACAACTGGCATATGAATGACCGGAGACGGGCTTGTTGGATTTACTATGACTTTCCTTTACAATTATTTACTACGCAGGTATTTTGCCGGGAGACGAACATGGCTAAACATTTCCTTTCTATTGATGCATCCTGCTTTTCAACTACTACGGGGTTCATTTTGATGATTTCTTTACCTTGGACTAGTCTGTTAACCTTGTAAAACATCATTCTGGATCCTACGTAACCTTTTACAGCCCGATTACTTAATTAGGAAGGACAGGGGTTTTATGGGAAACAACCAGGGACATAGGAAACTTGTGGTAAGGGCATAAATCGACCCATCTCTCACAACCGGAAATGAGGGGTAGTTTCATAATTCCAGTTTTTGGGCGGCTGATACAGGGGAGGTAACAGGGGTGATCATTTTTCCGGTTTTGGGTATTGCGACATTTCGGGGAGGGGAGGGTCGCGTATTCTGAGGTCCTTGTTTTATACCATAGGAGCCGTTGACCTGTAGTTCCCTTATTTCGGGCCAGATTAGGGAACCTCTGTCGCCTTACCTGTCCTTTCCCTTACGGCCCAACCTCGGTTCATTGGCTTCTAGCGGAAAAGGAGAGGTAATGACGCGGTCTCAGGGTGATTGTATTAAAGACAAGTTTTTGTGCAAATACTGACGGTATTTGAAGCCAATTAGGTGGTGTGCTAGGGGTGGCAGTCTGCCAATTTCGGGGCTAATCACTCGGAAGAGTGGGAGTAAAAAAAAATAGAGGGAGAGAGAGAGAGAGAGAGAGAGAGAGAGAGAGAGAGAGAGAGAGAGAGAGAGAGAGAGAGAGAGAGAGAGAGAGAGAGAGAGAGAGAGAGCGTAACGGCAGGCTAAATAGTACACGTGCAACAGAGAGGGTGGCAGTGTATTCAAGAAAGGCTATTTAGTGCATTACGCAGTAAAGGGCATTCACGGGTCTGCGTTAGGATCTTGTAATCATGCAGTTTGAGCATTAGACAGGGTAGAGGGGACGTGCTTTGAGAAAAAGGAAAGAAGAAAGGAGGTACCATGTTGTCGCACTTCTCGCATTCTCGGTCCTTCGACCAGTTGGGTCGACGCCTCAGTCACACACACACATTCCCTCATAGTTTCGCATCATACGTGACATGGGTTCATTCGTCCAGTCTGGTTTAAGGGTGATCACTTTTTATCAGGTTGTGCTAATTTTTCGGGTTTGTTCGATACGTGAGTAGTTTGCAGGCGTGCTTAGACACCACCTTGCGGCGCTAGTCCGCTTCGTGTATTAGACATGGCAAGGCTTCGGATCTTCGCCACACCTCGGCTGTAATTTCTGATGTAACCTGCAGAGGGAGGAAAAAAGGGGGTGGGGGAGACAGCGTTCGCGCACATTCAAATACATGGATTCATAAGTCCTTTACTTACCTCTTACTCGTCTTTCCTCCTCGGGGCAGGGTCCCCGGGGATATGGTTTCTGGAGTCGGGGGGGGTAGTGTGTCCATATAGGTCGTGGGCGGGGAAACGTAAAAAAGGAAACCAGAGGTGCTTAGTGCGAGGTATCTAGTCAAAGGATGTATCTCACTATCGGGATCCTTAAACCTCTTTCAACGCTGTGGCGTTCTAAGGTTCTTCGGTTCTTGGGTCAGCTCCGTTCCCTGGTACTTTGGAACGTTGTACTTTATAACATTTACATTATTTCATTTCACCCTCCCTTTACATTCCTTCATTTACACCGTTCGTTTTACCCATCCTTGGAAGTCAAGGTCTTCCCCTACGCGAGAGTTCATGGGTCAGTCGCGTACTTTGAAGGCGGAGTGTCGTGTTGTCGATCCGATCCGTCCTCCAGGGCTGGGCAACCATCTTCTTTTAACCTTAAAGAGAGAGCAGAGTAGGGTGCACAGAAAAGAACTTTCCCACCGATCCCACATTTTTAAAATAAAGCATGCAATACCCGTCCATAGTTTCAAAAACTTTATTTTGCAAAATCATTTCAGCATGTGGATTATGAGGGTGCGGTCGTATTTGGCCGGTCGTGGCAATGGCTAAAGTGCGTACAGTGGGGGGGTGTCGTTTGCGGCAAAAAACATCGGAAAGTTTGACTCATTCATTTGTAAGAAACTAAAACGTCTATTAATTGGCTGGGGGTTCGGGGGCATTTATTTTCATAATTTAGAAGCATAATCATAATGGTTGTAATCAGATTTCCTATATGCATACCGTACGTGTACGTCGTAAATGAGGTTTACATCAGTTATAAAAAAATATAATACATTTGTACATTTGTAATCAACATTTGTAACGGGGATCCTTTCATGCTGTTCGTCGAGTGAGTTCTCCTTGTCTTTTCTAGCCAAGTGTACAAAGGATCATATAAAATCTCAGAACATCAAGTTTATATCAGTGCGAAGGAACACCACGAGGTGTTCGTAAGTTCCGATTGATACCAGCGCCATTTTGGGCGGGGCCGGCTCAGTCCGGAAGCAGCATCAGGGGGAAATGTTTCCCATTACTGGCAGTTTGGACCAGAGTCCTTTTCGGCAGTTCTAGAATTCATGCTAACAGAAGGAGTGGCAATGTCATGTTTGTTTCGTTGGCGATCAAGGCAGCCGTCCCTTACCGGAAGCCTGCAAAGGCCGAAGGTTCCGCCGGGGACCTTTGTAGGATCTTCAAGGCTGTGGAGATGCTGTCGGAGATGGGGGCTCGTGCTCCAGGGGGCAAATGTTCGAGTTATGTTGCTGGTCAAAGTTACTCTAGTGGCCGGGGCCCGCCTTCCAGCGGACCCAGACGCCATTTTGAGGCCCTACAGGGGCCACTCTCGTCGAGTTTGCAAGAGTGGGAGAGATCCTTCGGAGTGGAAGGAAGAGGTCTCTGTTTTGTGAAAGCGGGACGTTCGGCTGGGGTGCAGCTGTGATGCCCCCACCTGGGGGGCGAGGGAGACTGGTTCGCATCGTCTCCTTCTCCCGGTGCACTCCAGGCCGCTCCTTTTCATCGCCCCGCATGAAGGTTTCTCCACATCCGGTGTTCCCCAAGACCTGTGCTCGGTGCTGTGGGAGTATGGCCACCATTGCACGTTCGGTGCTGCGCAAGTACTGGGGTGCCACCATGGTGTGTTCGGTGCTGTGGAAGTATTGGCCCCATCGCCTGACTGGGGGTGTTCGGCGTCGGGCCGGGGGCTGGGAAACCTCCTATCGGTGGAGGTGGGAGAGGCTCGTCCGCGTCGCCTCTCCCTCCCAGCCCAACTTGGACAAATTGTTGTGGAGGTACGTGCAGGACATCCCGCCGTCCAGGGCTGCTGCGGCTGTGATGGAAGAGAAAAGGAAGAGGTGCCTCGTTCTTCTCTGGACATGTGGCGGGACTGCTTAAGTCTATCCAGGCCCGTTGCGGCTGGCCGAGGAGACATGTGGCGGAACTACCTACAACTGCCCAGGCTGCTGGCTCCTGCCTCTCCTCCGGCTCCCCCATACGTTAAGATTTCCTGACCAAGAGTTGGCGGCCGGGCCCGCCTTATATGGGTTGCCGTTGGTTGGGCGTAGCCGTAACCCTGCCCTACTTTGGAAGGTTCCAGAATGGGGGGGCGAATGTTCTGTTTGACTTTCATTTTCTACAGTTTACCGTTATTATTCCTTGTTTGTTGTGCTAAATTAAAAGTTCAAGTTCATTAATGGTCTACGGATTTTGTTTTACCATTTCTTTCTTTTCAGGTTGCTTTTATGCTAAGTTTCTGCTAACAGAGGTTGAGTAACACGGAAACACGTGTAGAGGGATGACGCAGATTTGTACATTACATACACATAAACTCAGACGGGGGACAGTACAAGTACGACATACAAAGACCCAAGACGAATATAAAACAGTTATTGGTCATAATTATCTCTTTCCGTCTGTGAATTTGAAACGAGGCTGGGTTCCCGTCTTGACGTTGCCCGACCTAGGAGAACTTGAGCATGCCGCTGAAATTGTCCTGGCGAAATCTGTGCCATCGGGCATAATCAAACGTGGTGGTTCTGTCTGGTCTGTCTATGTAAGTCGGGTTCTTCTTTGTCTCGCGCTTTTTCTCGTACTGCCGGTCTGTCGTTCTTGTCGGCCCTTTGCCTTTACTCACGCTCAGTAGAGTCGGGCATTGGGCTTTCCAGTGTCCGACATACCTACAAAAAGCGCATTGGTTTTGCCCTAAGTCTGGTCGTCTTTTGCATAGTGTCGGGGGATAAGTTGTGGGTAGCGGTGTCCTGGGGTTGTCCTGTCGGTATATTTCTCTACTTGGTTTGTCCTCGTCTTTTCTCTGTCGTTGCATAGCCTCTCTGCGCCACATACCGAGACTGTCGAGCATAATCGGCGTTGTTTTATTATTTCGAAGGGCTATTTCTAACGTTTCTATTTTATCAAGGTCAAAGGATCCTGCCAGTGGCCACTGTTTGTCTTGACTATCTTCGGTATACCTGTGCCACAATTTATTATAGGCTATGGTGACTAATCCATAGTTTATGAACATGTCCTTATTAGGGGTGCCTTCTAGTGGAGCTATATGGTCCACCTCTAATACACGGTCCGGGCTAAACAGGCTATTAATCAGTGGGGAGAAGACAGGCATGACGGCTCGTAACGAGGGACTAAAAAGTCAGCACTGCCTATCTTATCACTAGGTGCAAAGACTGGACAGAATATTTCTATTCTACGTTGTTTGCAGGCAGTGAATACCTCATGGATCAAAATAACAAAAGACCAATAAATAACAATGGGGAGAATGAGTAGGTCCGCAAAGATCTGCGTTACCTACCCTTTTCACTATCTGCAAAAAGGGTGGTCTCTTCCCTGTTTGCAGACAGGGAATCTCCAGGAAACAATAGTTTGCGAACAACAGTTCAGTTTCAAGTGATTATTGAGTGGGGGAGAAAAAAATAAGCACGGCTGCTGCCCTACCTATCCTCCACTGTTTGCAAAGAGAGAGCCCGTTGTTTCTCCGTTTGCAGACAGTGAATCTCCAAATAAATAAAAAGAGCAATACTAGTATTTTTTAAACAAACAAGCAATCAAGCAATTATTTCGCGACTTGTCGTGGTTACACGACCTTACCCGGACCGCATGGACAGTTTCCTGTCTTCCGAATCCAGCGCCCGATCGTCCTCTTTTTCTCGTATTTCTCACGGCACTCCTGATGGTCCCCAGTCAGGACCGTAGATCACTCGAGAGAGGTCTGTTCGGAACTAGTGAAGTTCGGATGATCGGCTGCCAGACGAGGGTCTATTGGGCAAGAGCTCTCCCGATCGTTGCAGTCGTTCACTCTGTCGTCGGGACCTCTCCCACTGGATCCACGAGTCGCTGATGGGCCCCACGCTTGGGACGCCAATTGTAAAAACCTGTGGCGGGTCGGGGGCAATCGATATTTGCCCGGCGGTATTGCCTCTGTGACCCTCTAGTTATTTAATCAATGAAGAGGCAGGCGCTGGAGACTGGAAAGCAGGAAACAAGGTTTTTATTCTCTCCGGAGGAGAACACAACGAAACGGACAGAAGGTATCGTTCTGAGGTGCTCTAACTGCATCCCTGAGGCCTGGCCTCTTATACACAAGTTTATGACTTTATTGTACATTACACATTCATGTTAAAGCTTTGATGTATGAAAAAGACATTCCCGGAACTCCCTTTGAGCCCGTTCCCACACACATTTACAGTCGAAGTCCCCACCCTAGTCACAACAGGTGATGAGTATCACGCAGCTGGATATTCCGCCGATTCACGGAATGTGGGGGTTTGATCGGATCTCATGGAGTGGGGGCTTTGATCAACCCGGGGATCCTTTGATGGGGGAAGCTTTCTATTGTACGGGGAGGGGCAAGGGATGGTATCGGCAGAGCTGGGTGTCGGCCTGGGAACGGGGAAGACAAAACGGGCACACGGGGAAAAAAGGGGGTTTGCATCTAAGGGCCGGAGATCATGAAAGGGAAGCAGGGAGGTGTCGCGCTGGGAACAGGATGAGGGCCTGGGGCAGAGCAGCGCCGAAGAGGGGTTTATGACTCAAGGCAGGTGCAAGCAGGGGGTGGTCAGCGTGCAGGCTTAGTGAAGGCGAAAGGCTATGTCAGGGGCCAGCGGCATGCAAAAGGGTTTGTTCTGATCGGGGCATCTAACAAAATGGCGGGCGCGCACGACAAAAGTGTGGCATCAGGGGGAGAGGCAAGATGGCGCAGATAATGTTCACCGAAACGTACTAATTTTCAACAGCCCTGACGCAAGCAAGTACAATGGTCCCTTTGACTGCTGATGGGGTAGTAAGATACAGCAATTATCTGTGTTCAGTGAGCCCGTCAGGGCTCTGAACCCTGGTGCCACTGCACCTTCTACAGCAATGGTAGCTATGCCCCTGCGTGTAGGGTGTCCCAAGATGTGGTTGTGGTTGTTAAGGGTGGTGCTTGATTAAGTGCATCACCAGTGTGAAAAAAGGTGTAATAATAAAATCTAATAGGGGAACTAGAAAAGGGTATAGCAGGAAGGGCGGAGAGACATCAGATGAAGAGATGTTGATATTATTGTAAACACAGCGTTCAGGGTGTGCATGTCTCAATGCTGCGGTTGTTGTGCTCCAAAGCATTCATTGGGGCAGAATGGCTGCAGTCTTGGTTGGCGCCCATTGGCTTAATTAGACCAACATACAGGAGAGCAGTTCTCTGCAGGTGAAAGAAAAGCCTTGGACTGGAAACAGTGACTTCAGTGACCTGGAGTGTGGTGGGCACCAATCGTTTCCACAAACGAATTATGACAAACAAGACATTTGGCAAATCAAACGGACACATATGTATGTTGTATTTAATTTTATGTCTGTTGCTATATGGTTGTATTCTTACATACCGAATAAAGCATCTTTGAACTTGAACTTGAACTTGAGCGGGGCATTCGGACCCAATGATAGCTACATATCACTCATATGCAGCCCCCTACCCTAAATTCAGGAATAAAACGCAACATAATAAGGTCTGCGCTGCAATGTCGATAACTATGCAATACTTTTGAGAGTAAACACAAACTGCATTTTTGCAAGATAATTAATCTAATAATCGCCCGTGGACTATATGAGCTACTAAAGAGGCGCTGCCCATCGGTGGAGTCACCGCTGGTTACAGCCTGCTGGGGCACGGCCCTCCCCTCTCTCACCCGTCAAAGTCATGGGCTGGTGAAGGCGCTCGTCTGTGTGTGAAAGAGATCAAGTGAGTGCCAGGAGAGTGAGACTGAAAGAGAGAGAGATCAAAACGAGCGAGAGAGAGAGAGAGAAACGAGTGCGAGAGAGAGAAGAGCAAGAATGAAAGAGAGAAAAGTGAGAATAAAAGAGAGAGAGACGAGTGAGAATAAAAGAGGGAAAAGAGTGAGAATGAAAGAGAGGAGAGCAAGAGAGAGAGAGAGAGAGAACAGCAAGAGAGAGAGAACAGCACGACTGGAAAAGAGACAGAAATAAGCGAGAAAGAAAGGGGGTAGCATGACTTAAATAGGCGAATAGTAAACAGAACCACGAGAGAGAGAAAGAGAGCGCGAAAGAAAGAGTGACAAGCAGCAAGGGAAACATCGAATGAGAAATAACGACGTGAGAGAGAAAACAAGAGTGAGACATGGAAATACCTAGAGAATGCAATAAGAAAGAGGGGGAGAAAAAGAAAGAAATGAATAAGAGGGAATGGCGCTACAATCGTGATTAATGAGAAAGGCATACTTGGAAACCAAATGCAAAACTGAGATTCCTCCGGCATGTGTCTGTGTCTCTCACTGTCATTTACAAAAGTTATTTTCTGTCGCCTGAATTGTGCCCATGAATGTACTTCCATCTGAGCCCCTCAGTAGGGTGACCAACTGGCATGGGTGCAAATTCAGGACGGGGAGTGTAAAAATTCAGGACAAAGGGCCAAAATTCAGGACAAAAATTCAGGACAGGAGGTCAAAATTCAGGACAAAACTTCGGGACAAAAGGTAAGTTTTACAGACACATCAAAGGAGGTCACGCAATAGTATATAATTAAGCACATCCATATCCAAACATATTCAACCATTTGCAAACCTATCCATCATGTATTCTTCCATCCATGATTTCATACATCCATCACCCTTTCACTCATCCATCCATCCCCCCTTTCACTCTATCCATCGGTACACTCATCCATCCGCTCTTCCACCCATCCGTCCATCCATTCACTCATTCATCCAGCCTTTTAACCTTTCACCCATCAAACCATCATTTCACTTACTCATCCATCCACCCAGTCACTCATCCCTCCACCCATTCAGTCATCCATCCATCCTCCCTTTCTCTCCCTCGACCATTTCATTGTGCCATCCTTCCTTCCTTCCACCCATCCAACTACTCATCCACTCATGAATCCATCCAATGACCCTATCAGTCATCCATCCACCCTTTCACTCCTTCACTCATCTATCCATCCTTTTGTCCATCTACCCTCCCTTTCACTCACTCATCCATCGTTACATCCACCCTTTCACTCATCCGTCGATCCATTCACCCTTTCACTTATCAATTCATCAATCCATCCATCATTTCACTCATCCATCCACCCATTCACTCGCCCATCATCCACCCTTTCACTCGCCCATCATCCACCCTTTCACTCATCCATCCATCCTATCACTCATCCATCCACCCTTCTACCCATCCATCTACCCTTCCACCCATACATCCATCATTTTACCTTTTCTCTCATCCATCCTTCCACTCACATCCATCCATCCTTTCTCTCATTATCCATCCATTCACTAATCTATCCAGCTATCCAGCCTTCCCTTCGCTTACTCACTCACCCACCGTTTCATATTAATTATGAGCTGAGTTGCAGACAGAAGAGGTCCATCAAGAACGTCACCCCTGCTCTAGTTCCTAAAGCAAGACGTGGGGCAGGGAAGGGTTCACCATGCACTTGCACATAGGCAATCTGAGTCATGCATGATGCACAGTGCCAGGCCATGAGGTGACTCTGACATGGTGTGTTTTCCAGGGCTTTAAGTGGGATGAAAAAATTGGGGGGTCTCTCCAAAGTGGTTGTGTGATGTAATTATGGGTGTGGCTTAAAACACCTAAGCTAAAAATCTGTGCTTATTATAGTGTACCGCCTGACTGGTATTTTGCCTCTTGTCATTGTATCCAGATATATAACACAACAAGTAACGTTACACCTGCAACAAGCCAGAACTATTAGCTTTGTCAATGGTTATTAGTTGCATTAAAAAAAGGCAGCAATCATGGTGGGGCTAGGGAGCTTGGCAGATGAAGAAGCATGAACAGAGCTTGCAACACGAGGGAGACAGCAACAGGGATTGCTGTAGCGGAGCGGGTGACTATTTGGCAGGGGGAGAAGCACACAAGTGAAAAAGATGATAACAAAAATGCATTCTCATAAAGCACCTAAAAAAAAGTGAGTTCACTAAAAGTGAGCAGTGGAAGGCTAGAAGACAGCCAATCACACAGAGGACAAAGAGAAGATGGTCAGGATGGGACAAGTAAAGACACTGAATAAGAAAAAGTAAATGAAAGAAATAATAAAGCCAGCCAATGGTTAGCTACAGGTGGGCTGTAAGTCCCTGTAAGTTCTTGGAGAGCCCACAATCGGTCTTTTGCATCCAGCCAGATTGTGCTGCATAGTACACTCGATCTAAAAACACCCAGTCCACCCCATCCTTTCCATATATAGACTCAATATAATGTTCATGCAGTTATTAAAATACTCTAGTAACTGGGAAGTGGATGATCAGATTGGATGGGTTGGAAAGTTGGGAAACAAAAGCAGCAGGGAGAAAAAGCTAGGCAGGAGCATGCAAAACAAAATTGACATGCACGTGTGCACCGCATGCTGCTTTTCGCACGGATTTTTAAGCACAAAACGTGCCACCGGTGCAAAGTGACAGGGCGATGAGCATTTTCTTGCCATTTAAAGAACCCTGCCAAATTTCATGGAATTTTTATTTAACTCTGTGGAATTCCACAGAGTGAAATTCTACGAGTTATGCCCAGGCCTAGTGGTGAATCGGGTTTGAGTGCCAGCCTTGTCTCAACAGCCTGTGATTCTGGGCAAATAACCTAACCTCTCGGGAACTTATATAGCAGATGCTAATGTAAAGCGCTGCACTGCCTTTGGATCAAGTTTGCGCTGTATATAACTACAAAATAAACAATAAAGCGTCTGGGCACTCCAGTAGTCTCCTGCTCTCTCGCTTTTTTTTCAAAGTAATGTAAAAGAGAGGCTGGAACTGGGCACCTCTTCTAGATTGGGAGAACTACTGCCACATTATTGAACCTCCACATCCCGGGCGGCTGCCATTACTCTCTCAGTAGCCTTTTTTCACTTTTTACTGAATACATTTTCAGCTACATGTATTGTGTATTGGTAGCAGCTGGAAACAGAATAGGATGGCCGGTCCGAATACTATGACTATCCTGTTGGAGACATCATTGTTAAATGCAAAGGACTTCGTTTGCTTTCTGGGTGGCTAGAAAGGAAACCTCTGAAGGTTTACACCAAATGTAATATTGTTGCTTAAAAGCAGGTTTCATTATAGCCCTTTGTTGAAAAGAGACATGTGCTTGCTTTCCATCCAAAGCCCAGACTGCCCCATTGACATTCTGTATGTGGCAATTAGCCTGCACACTGAATGACAATGAGCGGGTGGGGCTGCTCTTGTGCTCCAGGAGGAGTGCGGCCCCATCAAGGGGGTGTGAGGCCTCTCACAGGGGAGCAGCGCTGCTCCCTGTGATGGCCAAAATTACGGACAAAAGGCGTCCGCAAAAGGGATCCTCACGGACAACGGACGTGAGGTCCAATTTACGGACTGTCCGTGAAATTTACGGACGGTTGGTCACCCTACCCCTCAGATAACGAATACGTGTTATTAGCAAAAGAAACTAACAGGTGCCCAGCTCCTGTGTTTTTCCATTCTCGCAGAACCCCACGAAATAGTTTCTCCATATCAGTAGCAGTGAAATCATCTGATGTAATTTCCTATTGATCATTTGAGGTTTACGCCCTCATGCATATACCGAACGGCGTGTGTGACCAGCAAAGACCCTGCCTGTCCCTGCAGCCCGTCACAGAGAGAGCAGTGTGAGTGCCTGGGACTCCCGGGACTCCCCGGTCAATGGCCGCTTAGAGGGGCGGCCCTGAGAGGAGAGCATGAGAGGGTCTGCTCTGAGAGGAGCCCCTGAGAGGGGCTGCCCTGAGAGGAGTCACGGAATGCCAACTGACAGCTCAGAGGCACCAGCAGCACATTCCGCGCACACAAAGCAATGCACGGGCCACGGCCGGGACTGAACAAGACACGCTGCCCCCACAGCATGATTCAGCTATTTTTCCAGTAAATTGCACTGAATGCACTGTGCAGCCCTTGAGGGGTGGGTGGGCTGTGAGCTACAGTATGTCAACCAGCTGAGCTTGTACCCACACCAGCCTTTCTACGTGTGAACACAGGTAGCAGTAACAGTGACATAGTGCGAAAAGCACAGAGAGCTAGGGGGAGCGAGAGTGCAACAGAATCTGTGTGGATGTCTGTGAAGGAGACAGCGGGTGTGCAATAGTGAGAGGAAAGAAGCGGTCGCAAGAGTCACTGCAGCATTGAATGTGCGCACAGCGTGCCGAATATAAAGAAAGCACTTTGTGCGCGCTTTCACTTTCAATACTGCTGGGCAGCTGCTGTAAGATGTATATTTAAAACGAAGGTGTGGGCTCCAGCGAGGCTCGAGCGAGGCGGAAGTGCCGCGCACTGCCGCCCACAAACAGGCAACTGCTGCTGACATTTGGAGGGCCTACTTTAAAAACAAGCATTTGCAATGCAATAGAACTCGCATTTATGGCCCCAAAAGTCATGGACTGCAAAAGGGAAGGGTGTAAGCCACAGCCACAAAATTGTTTTTCAAGTAAAGGGGCTGATAGCCCTGGAAGGATACAGATTAGAACATGGCCGTCAGGAGGAGGGACTAACAAGCTGAAAACCAATTAGAAGGCAGCATTTACAATCTAAGCCAATCCAAAAGATGAGCAGAGAGTGGGCGGAGCTTAAACAGAGCTTCCCCCACTATAGTGTAAACTCCATGCCTCGTAAAGCGATGGCAGTGCTTTCTCACTGCAGCGCTAGATGAGACCTATAGACACATCATGGCAACAGGACCTCCCACCCCACAACATAGCATGCATCCCGCAAATAACACACTAGACACCAGTGTTAGATTGGGAAGAAAGCTGCTCCAGGTTTATTACATACAACGTTATGTAATCATAGTGGGTTATCTTACGGGTGATCCAAGGGCAGGCCGCATTCTCACCACCTGCCCGCCTGATGAGTCCGGCAGCACCGTGGCGAACCACCATGTGCTGCCCCTTATGGTAAACATTATACTCACGCCCCTTGCGGGGCGTAGCTAGGCAAACCCCCGGTTGCACAGGCCCACAACCGCCCGAAGGACTACTGGGGCGCCGACACGTGTTCCCGGAACCTCCCATGAGGCCCCAGGTCTTAGGCTCTGGCACCCCTATGTGCCCGCTGAGGTACAGTGCTGCACCTCTCTGCTTCCGGATCGCCCTGTGACTCCGCCTGCAACGAATATTAAAACATTAAAACGTTCAAACTGTCCCCCTCAAGCTGACACACAGGGTGAGAGGTTGGGAGGGAAAAAGTGTGTCCCCACGAGGTCATCCCGACGCGTCCGGTGCGGCAAAGAGGCAGAGAAAATGGCAAGGGGGGCTTAAGTACCCCTCGCCCTGCCTGCCGCACTGGACGTGACCACTTAGCTCCTCCTTGCTCCCCTCGGGACACCTCCTGCCCGAGGGAGGAGAGGATGCTAGCGAGGGGCGGGGGAAGCCCTCTGTGTCTAGGGGGCCGCCCTCTTTATGGCCACTGCGTGGCCTCGGGCAGCTGCATAGACACATCATGACAACAGGACCCCCCACCCCACAACATAGCATGCATCCCGCAAATAACACACTAGACACCAGTGTTAGATTGGGAAGAAAACTGCTGCAGGTTTATTACATACAACGTCAAGTAATCATAGTGGGTTATCTTACGGGTGATCCAAGGGCAGGCCGCATTCTCACCACCTGCCCGCCTGATGAGCCCGGCAGCACCGTGGCGAACCACCATGTGCTGCCCCTTATTGCAAACATTATACTCACGCCCCTTGCGGGGCGTAGCTAGGCAAACCCCAGGTTGCACAGGCCCACAACCGCCCGAAGGACTACTGGGGCGCCGACACGTGTTCCCGGAACCTCCCATGAGGCCCCAGGTCTTAGGCTCTGGCACCCCTATGTGCCCGCTGAGGTACAGTGCTGCACCTCTCTGCTTCCGGATCGCCCTGTGACTCCGCCTGCAACGAAAATTAAAACATTAAAACGTTCAAACTGTCCCCCTCAAGCTGACACACAGGGTGGGAGGTTGGGAGGGAAAAAGTGTGTACCCACGAGGTCATCCCGACGCGTCCGGTGCGGCAAAGAGGCAGAGAAAATGGCGAGGGGGGCTTAAGTACCCCTCGCCCTGCCTGCCGCACCGGACGTGACCACTTAGCTCCTCCTTGCTCCCCTCGGGACACCTCCTGCCCGAGGGAGGAGAGGATGCTAGCGAGGGGCGGGGGAAGCCCTCTGTGTCCAGGGGGCCGCCCTCTTTATGGCCACTGCGTGGCCTCGGGCAGCTGCATAGACACATCATGGCAACAGGACCCCCCACCCCACAACATAGCATGCATCCCGCAAATAACACACTAGACACCAGTGTTACATTGGGAAGAAAACTGCTGCAGGTTTATTACATACAACGTCATGTAATCATGGTGGGTTATCTTACGGGTGATCCAAGGGCAGGCCGCATTCTCACCACCTGCCCGCCTGATGAGCCCGGCAGCACCGTGGCGAACCACCATGTGCTGCCCCTTATTGCAAACATTATACTCACGCCCCTTGCGGGGCGTAGCTAGGCAAACCCCAGGTTGCACAGGCCCACACCCGCCCGAAGGACTACTGGGGCGCCGACACGTGTTCCCGGAACCTCCCATGAGGCCCCAGGTCTTAGGCTCTGGCACCCCTATGTGCCCGCTGAGGTACAGTGCTGCACCTCTCTGCTTCCGGATCGCCCTGTGACTCCGCCTGCAACGAAAATTAAAACATTAAAACGTTCAAACTGTCCCCCTCAAGCTGACACACAGGGTGAGAGGTTGGGAGGGAAAAAGTGTGTCCCCACGAGGTCATCCCGACGCGTCCGGTGCGGCAAAGAGGCAGAGAAAATGGCGAGGGGGGCTTAAGTACTCCTCGCCCTGCCTGCCGCACCGGACGTGACCACTTAGCTCCTCCTTGCTCCCCTCGGGACACCTCCTGCCCAAGGGAGGAGAGGATGCTAACGAGGGGCGGGGGAAGCCCTCTGTGTCTAGGGGGCCGCCCTCTTTATGGCCACTGCGTGGCCTCGGGCAGCTGCATAGACACATCATGGCAACAGGACCCCCCACCCCACAACATAGCATGCATCCCGCAAATAACACACTAGACACCAGTGTTAGATTGGGAAGAAAACTGATGCAGGTTTATTACATAACACGTTATGTAATCATAGTGGGTTATCTTACGGGTGATCCAAGGGCAGGCCGCATTCTCACCACCTGCCCACCTGATGAGCCCGGCAGCACCGTGGCGAACCACCATGTGCTGCCCCTTATTGCAAACATTATACTCACGCCCCTTGCGGGGCGTAGCTAGGCAAACCCCAGGTTGCACAGGCCCACACCCGCCCGAAGGACTACTGGGGCGCCGACACGTGTTCCCGGAACCTCCCATGAGGCCCCAGGTCTTAGGCTCTGGCACCCCTATGTGCCCGCTGAGGTACAGTGCTGCACCTCTCTGCTTCCGGATCGCCCTGTGACTCCGCCTGCAACGAAAATTAAAACATTAAAACGTTCAAACTGTCCCCCTCAAGCTGACACACAGGGTGAGAGGTTGGGAGGGAAAAAGTGTGTCCCCACGAGGTCATCCCGACGCGTCCGGTGCGGCAAAGAGGCAGAGAAAATGGCGAGGGGGGCTTAAGTACTCCTCGCCCTGCCTGCCGCACCGGACGTGACCACTTAGCTCCTCCTTGCTCCCCTCGGGACACCTCCTGCCCAAGGGAGGAGAGGATGCTAACGAGGGGCGGGGGAAGCCCTCTGTGTCTAGGGGGCCGCCCTCTTTATGGCCACTGCGTGGCCTCGGGCAGCTGCATAGACACATCATGGCAACAGGACCCCCCACCCCACAACATAGCATGCATCCCGCAAATAACACACTAGACACCAGTGTTAGATTGGGAAGAAAACTGATGCAGGTTTATTACATAACACGTTATGTAATCATAGTGGGTTATCTTACGGGTGATCCAAGGGCAGGCCGCATTCTCACCACCTGCCCACCTGATGAGCCCGGCAGCACCGTGGCGAACCACCATGTGCTGCCCTTTATTGCAAACATTATACTCACGCCCCTTGCGGGGCATAGCTAGGCAAACCCCAGGTTGCACAGGTCCACAACCGCCGAAGGACTACTGGGGCGCCGACACGTGTTCCCAGAACCTCCCATGAGGCCCCAGGTCTTAGGCTCTGGCACCCCTATCTGCCCGCTGAGGTACAGTGCTGCACCTCTCTGCTTCCGGATCGCCCTGTGACTCCGCCTGCAACGAAAATTAAAACATTAAAACGTTCAAACTGTCCCCCTCAAGCTGACACACAGGGTGAGAGGTTGGGAGGGAAAAAGTGTGTCCCCACGAGGTCATCCCGATGCGTCCGGTGCGGCAAAGAGGCAGAGAAAATGGCGAGGGGGCTTAAGTACCCCTCGCCCTGCCTGCCGCACCGGACGTGACCACTTAGCTCCTCCTTGCTCCCCTCGGGACACCTCCTGCCCGAGGGAGGAGAGGATGCTAGCGAGGGGCGGGGGAAGCTCTCTGTGTCTAGGGGGCCGCCCTCTTTATGGCCACTGCGTGGCCTCGGGCAGCTGCATAGACACATCATGGCAACAGGACCCCCCACCCTACAACATAGCATGCATCCCGCAAATAACACACTAGACACCAGTGTTAGATTGGGAAGAAAACTGCTGCAGGTTTATTACATACAACGTTATGTAATCATAGTGGGTTATCTTACGGGTGATCCAAGGGCAGGCCGCATTCTCACCACCTGCCCGCCTGATGAGCCCGGCAGCACCGTGGCGAACCACCATGTGCTGCCCCTTATTGCAAACATTATACTCACACCCCTTGCGGGGCGTAGCTAAGCAAACCCCCGGTTGCACAGGCCCACAACCGCCCGAAGGACTACTCAGGCGCCGACACGTGTTCCCGGAACCTCCCATGAGGCCCCAGGTCTTAGGCTCTGGCACCCCTATGTGCCCGCTGAGGTACAGTGCTGCACCTCTCTGCTTCCGGATCGCCCTGTAACTCTGCCACAGCCCGGCCGGCGGCAACCGCCGCCGCCCGGGCCCCCCCTTACCTAGCTTCCTTCCTACCTGCAGCTTTTGTCCTTTTATCTTGCGATTAACTTATTCTCAGTTAGCAGTGTCCCTACACGGAATAATAGCATATCTTTATATTATTGTAGCTTTGAACTCGCTTACTCACAGCCATCCTTCCATAGCATCCACAATTGGCACAGCCTATGACCAGTACTTGACCCTTATGTCTAACTGATTATTGGAGCATTGAGAGCGTCCATAATGAAAGGGGATACTGTCCGGAGTTCTATTAACAGGGAATGCACTTTTGAGAATACTGGAATAAAAACATGTAGGGTAAGCTAAAGGGGCCCGCCGACCCAGCTACTCCATCTCTCAGATAACCAAAATAAGTATAAGGTTAGAAAACGAGGTAAATTAACATGACTTTCAAAAAGACAATATTCTTAATATCTGCAGCACATTCTAAGGATGGCAAGCTGTCAGACTGGAGCTGGTCTTTATCATTAGGATGACATAGCTTTCTTACTCCTAATCTATAAGAAAATAGGCTCAAAATGCACTCTGTTCACCTCGCACTTCTAGCCTTCTGCCTTACCACTGCATGGAGAACCGAATTGGGCCCATTACTATCAGCTTAAGAATGAACACATCTTCTAAATTTCTAGGGAGCCTCCGCTCTAGGTTGCATTACCTGAGAATGGTCACAGAAAACCTGCTAGATCCCCTGGGGGACCCGGCCGCGGTAGCCCACAGATGCACGTTAGCTGCCGTTTGCCAGCCTCTCCAACTATCAATAACGAGAGAAGGATATGTTAAAACAATGCAGTGCGTGATTCCTGGAGTACTGGTTGCCGCTTTCCTCGTTAGACTCTTTGTACCTACTGCAACATAGGGCGCCATGGTATCAAGAGCTCATACGCTGAGCAGCCTATGTAGTCCAGCTGACAAATCAGACCGGGATGCAATCTCATCGCCCAGGAACGGATGCAGCTGATTACCGGCCACCCTGTCGTCTATTCTAGAAGGGCAACAGGCAGGGCCGCCCTGCCCCCCACACGACAGAGGACAGGCTAGTTGTACAGTACGAGCACTAGTTAGCCCACAATATAGTCTCGCCGGAGCTGGGTGTGGCACATACTTGCGTCCCTCCGGCGCCTGATGCAGAAGAGACACGACCCGAAAGAAATGCAAGATTCACATGCTAAGTCTGATAATGACCATTGCACCTAGGAGTGTGCGATAAAGACGCTACTGAACACGTCCCCTTCTAATTCAATTCAGAAACACCTCCTCCTCCCAGGCCGTCAAAGCTGACCTCAAAGTTCTTCTCCTTCAAAGACACCCCCCCAAACCACAAGCCCTCTCTCGTCTGAATGAAGACAAAATTATAATTAATTTCTCCTTCACCATGGAAGGGTGCTCCCATGGTTTCCTTGTGGATAGAGTCTGCCATGTTCGGAGTATTCTCCCTCTACCAGAGGTGGGGACTCTCTTGTAACATGCACATGTCACATACTCGTATGACACACTGATTGTAACCTACTGACTGAACCAGTTGAGCGCCCACAAAATGAGCTCTGCCCATGCGCCCTAGACGGGTCATCCGCACAACTGCGCACAACTTCTGCCAAAACACGTCATTTCTGTTAGGCACAAAGACCCTCTCCCAAAGCATCACCATCCTTGTGCTATTCAGGTCCTGGAATACACCTAACACCACTCTGGCAAAGTACTTCCGAACTTCAGCAGTGCTGGCTGATAATCTGAATATATGAGAGATATAGAATAACAAGAGAACTGCCAAAAGAGCCGTGAGCACAAATCTTCTCAAGCTACGCTCACATACCAAGTAGCTTGTGATTGATTCTATGGTTAAACAAGTCTATGCACCACAAGAACTACGAATTACCAAGCAGCACTTCTGGTCATCATTAAAACAATCTCATATCAATGCAGCAGGCGCATAAGCACTGCTACAGTATGGCTTCCATTCCGTTTCACTCGAAATTGTATTGTCAATAAAAGCCATAACAATATTCCGGTAACAGCAGATAAAACAATATCGCATAATAAATCGTTATGGCACCCAAATGAAGGCTGTCTACTACAACAACAACACCTTCAGTCCCATTTTCCCCGATTGCAATATGGGTCGTGGCACCCCTGCTATGCCTCTTACGATAAGGTACACCATGCTCTTGGGTGTGTCTCATAATCTAGTGACCAAACTGTGCGCCCTTGATCCCTGTGCCCATGGACTAAACCGCCTCTTAACAATCTAGGCCCAATGTAGCACAATCATTGGTTGTCTAATGGCCCTCTCTAAAATGGCCCCATGCGTATGTCAATCTCCTGGGGCCTTAACCAGGGGTGCAGTTAAAAACTTGTTATATGAACAAGCCCGGGACCTGCACCGTGTTAACTTAACCTATGAGAAGAAAAAGTCACATGACAATAGTCAATTCGCTCTTTCAGAATACTGCTGTTGTCTGTCTGTTTATCCAAGGCTCTGGGATCTGAAAGGCAGCCCAACTGCTGTGCCATCAGTTTGGGAGCACCTGCTGCCACTCAGTGGAATGTAGAGTCTACAGCCTGCAGTGTTAAACTTAGTTCACTTACAAGTGGAGGATTTTGAAACCACAGCCTGAGCCTGTACAGCCAATAAAATACCTAAAGAAGTGGTCCCTAGCAGACTCCCAATATAAAATTGCTCGAGGAATGATCAACAGCTGGAAAGAGAACTCAGAAATAAATCTCTTGGAGGGGCTGGGCGTCAGCCACGTTTACTGTTGGTCACCATAAGCATTTTTACATAAAGGAGCACTGGGCCTATCATACCTATCAGCGACCTCAAACACACTTTGAAAAGAGGAATTACTGGTGTGCAGTAAAAAGATGAGAATACCAACCAGGATTATATTACCCCTTTCTAAATTGACACTATGCTACAAATGCGAAAAGAAAGAAGTGATGCCATCGACAAACCTATATGTGGTACACCATTGGAAGGCTATAGCAATGGTATGTGAGTGAGCCGTGCTAGTGCACTCCTTAACTCGAGGGCTCGTAATAAAAGGAACAAACTAATACTCTGTAAAGCTGGAGGGTAAGAAAAATATTCAGGGTACAGGATAGGTCATTGAGACTTAAAGTGTTAGATATTAGAAATAGAAGCAGGGATCAAAGAAAGGATCGCTTTCAATATAAGTCTATAATGAACCACTCGCACCCTCCATCGCAGACAGTGTAACTTTTCTGCTAAAACTCCTGATGAAGCAGGAAGGCTATTCAATATTTATCTTGGATATATGATCGTGAGCAAGTCATTTGCTCTTGACTCTCCCCCTCACCATACTACCCAGAAACCTCCTCACCCGGGCTTGCCAAGCCATGTATTCCAGAATAGTGCCTCTAACTGTACATAGTGCGCTATTTAAACTTGCACTCAATACACGTTATCCCCTGTAATGCACACTATGCCATTACATGTATTGTTTGCTCACGTATGTCACTTTCCTCCAAGTATCTGAGCGATTGCCTATGTAAGGTGTTCCTTGTAGTGCTCTCAAGAAACAGATCTGTTCCTATTGAGAAGCGCTCCGATCCGGTCTGAGGTTAGCGCTAAATAAAGGCAATATAAGAGAGAGTACGTGACAATGCACCGCGGTGGGCTGCGGAGCATCAGTAAAGACTAGAACCCGGTGTTAGCACCGAGAACATAAACAGGAAAACCTTCCATACTCACAAGGTGCACTGAATATTTGGACTACTGCGGGTTAATACCTAGCCCACCGTCACATTAGCTAATAGGCAGAGCTCTGGTTGTGCAACTAGCACCAGATCCGCCCTTGCTATGTAACATTAGCTCTACTGTTTGAGCTCCCACCAATTATTGTCGTATAATACTCCTACTCATGTAGATTGCGTACATTACACCATTAACCCTGTAATGCACTGTGTGCGAACTCCCTTATTGCTTGAACACAATTATCATTTTGATTTGGTACACACATGTAACCTGCACACTTCACCTTTCTCTTGTAACACGCTGCTTGCTACCTATTACACAGTGATTGCACAGGTAACAAGAACAGTATTTTAGTAGGGTGGACAATGGGAGCATTATAAAAGTTCCGGGCTGACATTCTCCATAGGAGAATGGCTCCAGGAGGCTGTACTTAAAACGTCTGAAGCAACTGAAAAATTGCGGATAAATGGCAGGGAGAAATAATGCTAGTCCCTCCCAAAGCAATACCAAGGAAGTTCCTCCCTCCGTGGCTACCCATAAGGTATTCCTCGAAGGAACCAACCAAGATGTGACCAACGCAGATGGAGTAGTGATCACTGCATCAAGAGATGCATGACACCTGCCAGCAACAAAAGGGGGGGCCGAGTGACACTCACTAACTTCCGCGCCCACAGAGCCAGCGGTGCACGTGGACACCACCCAATGGTCCTCAGCAAGATTCCTCTTTTTTCTGTGCCTCCCTGGTGTGCCTCTGCATAGAGAGTAGCCCCACTCCTCTTTCGCCTATCACCGCACATGCATCCTCTGATGCGTCGAATTGTGTGAGGGGCAGGTGGGTAAGTAAGGTATGTGCACCTGAGTTTTAAAACTTATGGCAGCAGCAAGCAAATGTTAGACACAGGGAAAGGAGCCCCGCTTGCTAGCCGGGATCGGTGTGTGCTGGCAAGTCAACACCGGACTACAAATCGGTGGCTCGCTCCGCCCGCTGCCTCCACTCGCCCCTCCACCGTGTCTGTAACGAGTGGCAGCCTCATGGCCATAAGATACAGCTGCTGCCTGAGGGAGGCAGGAGCGGGGCTCGTGGCCGGCTACTGCCCAGGCGACCAGGCACAACTCGTCCTACGGATGGTGCCCAGTAGCTGTTGTGAGCCTCTGGCATTACTGCTGTTTCCTTCTCTAATGGTTTTGCGACTGGGGTCATGCTCGGCAGGTGCCCACGTGCCCCAAACACCCTATGTGTGCTCTGAATGCGGGCCCTGCCGAAACTGCTGGATGGAATTGGAAATGGGGGGGTGGTGAACCGCATGGCAAGGACCACGGCACCCCCGTAAAGATGTGGAGGAGCTAGACTCACTGTGGCCAATGCCTGCTCAGCTCCCACTGCCGGACAATCATGCCCGTGCTACAACTGGGGACTCGTGCACCAGCTGGAGCGGGCACCGTGCTGCTCACAGTCGTCCACTGCTCACCAGCACTCCCTTGCTCTGCCGCACGGGAGGCCCGAGTGTCTGGATGGCCCCCTCCACCCCACGAGCCCAGGCAAAGAGCTAAGGCCCCTCGAGCAACAAAGACCATACCTGGACCATGCGTGTTATGGCCGAGCTTAGTTTGAATGGAAATAGCCTCCCGTCTTCCGACCTGCACGGAAGACTGCAGTAGATGCGTGCACACGTACACTCCGCCCACAGCATCTTACTCCCCTGCTTGTACTAGAAGGAGGCGTGGTCTTCGAGGCAACCCCCACCGACCTCTGGTCACGAAACATGCACTTTTGCCTTGAAGGCGCCCTTCCTAATTGCTGTTCTAACACCTCTTCCCAGCATTGTGCCCTAGGATCCCAAGCATGTTAGAGGAGACTACCCCGCGTAAACTCCTGGCCCCCTCCAGTATCGGCACCAAGCGTCAGGGGCGGTGAAACCTGGTACATGCAGTGTGCCGGCACGGGCCCCTCTTTGGAGAAGGAAGGCGCATTGCACAGTTCAAAATTGCGAGCATGTCGGACCTGGTACCAAATTAGTGTTCTAATTGCCAAGGCATCTAAACATCATGGTACACATACGCCTAATATTGTCCTTCTCGCCCTGAACTTGTCTGTCTTGCCAATTACTCATAAAATTGTCCCGCTCAGCATGGAGGCCCCCTCGTGGAACAAGTGTCTCGCGGTTGTGCAAGGTGCCCGGGGTCACAGCAAGTTGATATACGCGTCTACACTGAATCTGACTGTACTGACTGGGCGCTCCCCCCTGTATCCTCCCTGTAGCCCCAAGCTGCGGGCCAGCGATGGCCGCGATAGCGCCTGATCGATGGCCGGGACTAATAGTTGGGGGCGCCATTTTGCCATTCGTGACCCGAGGGGGGAGGGGGGCAGCGGCCTCCGCGCGTGCCCGTCCTTTTAACTTCGAGCCCCCCGCCGTGCTGACGGGCATAATGCAGCAATGCAGCAAGGATGAAAATATTGGTGCGCTTTACATGAGCACGATAAGGCACCATTTGGGGAGACTGTGTTGGGCTAGCCGAGACTCCTTTCAGGTGTACAGAGGGCCGGGGGCAGCATCCTCCAGCGTTTTACGAATACCAAACGGCCGCTGCGCACCGCTTGGCCTGCACGGCAACCCCCCTTTCACCGGACGGTACGTCATTTGCCCACGCGTTTTCTGAGCCCCCAACATCCCTTGATCGCTGGCAATCACAATCGTGCACCCCTGGTACCCTGACCTTGTCCCCGCCCTGCCGTGACGGTGCCGGCACTTCGTGGCGCACCTCACCGGCCTAGGGGGGGCACAAGATACTTTGGGACAAAGCGGGCACCGCTGCCCCCCTGTCCCGCCCAATCATGGCCTGCAACGCTCCCAGGGAAATGGGGCGCATCACCTGTGGCAATGGACCAAAGGCAATGGATGCAGGGCAGTGAGCGAACCACGCATTCACGCCGGCAGCATTGTAGAGCTGGGGGAAGTGCTCGCACCAAGGAGAGATGACCCCATGTGCGGCGCCCTCGGGGCACTCGGCACTTGGACCGCCCAAAGTGGCACCGGACACCGACTCGGTCCGAACGAGACCCGCGGGCCCATCCCCACCGGTGCATCTCCGTGACCTCCCCCAACCTGAATATCGGATGGGGGGAGGGGTGGATGCGCAGCTGCCTTCTCGTCCCATCCACTTCCTATTGTCCGCAGCACTCCCAGTGCCGGGGCCACCCAGGTGACCCCAAGGCCCTGCATGAACTGCCATAGCTCACCCCCCCCAACAGCGGCCCGCGCCTGAGCAGGCCGCCCAGCCCAGCTACAACCCCCGTGGGGGGAGCGAGCGTAGGGGGGGTGGGTGGACCAACACTCACCGTGAGGCCCAATTCTTCAGGACGAGATGAGCAGAAAAAGTGTGTCCCCACGAGGTCATCCCGACGCGTCCGGTGCGGCAAAGAGGCAGAGAAAATGGCGAGGGGGGCTTAAGTACCCCTCGCCCTGCCTGCCGCACCGGACGTGACCACTTAGCTCCTCCTTGCTCCCCTCGGGACACCTCCTGCCCGAGGGAGGAGAGGATGCTAGCGAGGGGCGGGGGAAGCCCTCTGTGTCTAGGGGGCCGCCCTCTTTATGGCCACTGCTTGGCCTCGGGCAGCTGCAAAAACCAACACAGACATAGCAGACATGACTCCGAGCGGTAACTAGTCATAATATCGACTCCAAAATATCGAAAGGACAAAATATCGAGTCAAAAATATCGAGTATAGTAAAATATCGAAAAAAAGAATATCGAAGTAGAAAATATCGTATTATTTAATGTGAAAAAAATATCGAGTACAAAAATATCGAGTCAAAAATATCGAGTAGTATTAATATCGATATGTAGTAATAGTAAAAAATATCGAAAAAGTATAGATAAAATGTTAATAAAATATTATTAATAAATATAAAAAATAATATATATTTATATACATATAGAAATGTATGTTAATGTTTAGGAGCGGGATGTTGGGTTAATAGGGGATAAGGGTGGGGAGTAATTTAAAAATATGTAATTAAAAGTGTAAAAATCTATAAATGTAGTATAAAATTAAAAAAATACAAATGTTTATGAATATTATTATTTTATATAAAATATTTAAAAAAATATCAACATTTTATATAAAATTCTTCAAAAAAATAGGAAAAAAATATATAAATATGGGATAGTATATGTAAAATACCTAATTAAAAATAAATAAAAATATTTGAAAAAAATATATAATTTTTTTTATTTTAATATTTATAAAATAATATTAATAATTTGATCAAATAATTTAATTTTTTTTTAATAATTATACATAATTAATATTAATTTAATCAAATATTTTTAAAATAAAATAGTAGTTATAAATAATTATTAATAATTTTATAAAATATTAATAAAAAAATATTTTGCTAATAAATGAAGAAGAAAAAAGATATAAGAATTACAATCATAAAATATGTAAGAAATAGTTACATCTATTTAATTTTAGAACAATATACAGATACATTAAAAAACAGATTATAAAAAAATAAAAAGGATAAAAATACAAATAAAAAATATCAGAAAATAACATAAATATTATTTTATAACACAAATAAAATAATTAAATATGTGAAAATTAATTACAAAAATAGGTCATACAAGATACAAATTTGCACATAAATGTAAAACATTTTGAATAAAAATATTAATTAAAATGATTATTTTTAAAATAAAATATTACCAAAAATAAAAGTTTTTATATAAAAAATACTAAATGATCAAATATATTATATATAGTGTAAATCACAAAATATATGTGGGAACATTTATTTAGAATCAGTGTCCAACACCTACCTTGATATATGCCTGACTGGAGTTGGAAAAGTAAATTATAATGGGAAACAAACTTTACAACGCAACTTTTACAACGCACTACCATTACAACGAAACTTTTACAACGCAAAAACCATTACAACGCATGTATTTACAACGCATGTTTTTACAACGTAGGTACCTTTACAACGCATACCATTACAACGTAAGTATTGGTAAGTATATAATTATATTTAAAATGTAATATGTTTGGGTTTTTGTAAGGGGTATTTTTAAGGTTCAGGGTCTGTTTTGGGTTTTTGGGTAAAGGGGTATTTTTAGGGTTCAGGGTCAGTTTTCAGTTTTTGGGGAAAGGGGTATTTTTAGGGTTCAGTGTCAGTTTTCAAGTTTTTGGGTAAAGGGGTATTTTTAGGGTTCAGGGTCAGTTTTTAGTTTTTGGGTAAAGGGGTATTTTTAGGGTTCAGAGTCCGTTTTTAGTTTTTGGGTAAAGGGGTATTTTTAGGGTTCAGGGTCAGTTTTTAGTTTTTGGGTAAAGGGGTATTTTTAGGGTGCAGGGTCAGTTTTTAGTTTTTGGGTAAAGGGGTATTTTTAGGGTTCAGGGTCAGTTTTTAGTTTTTGGGTGAAGGGGTATTTTTAGGGTTCAGGGTCAGTTTTTAGTTTTTGGGTAAAGGGGTATTTTTAGGGTTCAGGGTCAGTTTTTAGTTTTTGGGTAAAGGGGCATTTTTAGGGTTCAGGGTCAGTTTTTAGTTTTTGGGTAAAGGGGTATTTTAAGGGTTCAGGGTCAGTTGTGGGTTTTTGGGTAAAGGGGTATTTTTAGGGTTCATGCCAGGTCAGTTTTGGGTTTTTGGGGTACAGGGGTACAGGGTAAAAATAAAATAAATTTAAATATAAATTAAATAAATTACATGAAATTAAATTAAATTAAAGTATATTAAATTAAATTATATTAATTTCAATTAATTTACATTTAAAAAATTAATATATACTTTACAATACTTACGTTGTAATGGTATGCGTTGTAAAGGTAACTGCGTTGTAACAACATGCGTTGTAAATGCGTTGTAAATACATGCGTTGTAATGGTTTTTGCTTTGTAAAAATTTTGATGTAAAAGTATGTGTTGTAAAAGTATGCGTTGTAACGCCATACATCCATTATAAGCACCTTCCCTGATATTTGTCTGACTGGACTAGGAATAGTAAAATATAATTGGTCAGTGTTCAGCACCCTCACAGAAAAATTTACATGACTGTGTTATAATCTTATGAAAATAAGTACACATGGATGTTTTTAAAAGTTTTATTGTCAATTTGTATTTATAACATGTACAGTACAATAGTCTAAACAATTAATACTCAATATAAGTAGTTAGGAAAATAGGATGTGTTCATTTACATTTATTGTAATTTATAAATGTACATTTTCTAAACATATCTTTTGTACTGTATTTATACAAAACATAATAATTTGTAACATATTTATATTTGGGTGACAAATTGAAATATTTAGAACAAATTATAATCAATTTTTTTAACAGACTGTTCAATATTTATTTAATAATGTTAATATATTATATATTAATATTATTAAATATACATGTTTGATATATAGATTATTATAAACTCATAAGAAAGTAAATATATGTTTTAAAGATATTATACAAAAAACATTGTAAAATACTTTGATAGATATTACATACAATGTTCTTAATAAACAATAAAAAATTAATAATTCTTGTTATATATATACAAATATTTAGGAGAAATACATTATTCCTAATACTATATGAAATAGTAAAACAATGACTTAGTTGGATATAATGTTCTAAAATAAATGTTTTAAAGTTACATACATTGTTGGGATAATTAATAATAATAATTAATATATTATATTAATTATTAAAATTAATTTACAATTTTAAAATAATTATAACATTTGTTACAATAAAAAAATATACATTCTGAAAATAGTAAATCAATTTTAGAGTTGTTATAGTATTTATTTCCTATTGATGTATTTAAATTATATTAATAATATAAATAAATAATAAAAATTATTTATTTATACTATTAATTTACAAATAAAATACATTTCTACATTTACTTAAATAAAGGAAAAATTATTTATAATAAATATCATTTTACATTAAATATTTAAAAGATATGTATTATAAAGTTTATATATTTAAAGTAATATTAATATTAAATAATATTCTATAAATATTATTTAATATTAATTAAGAACGGATATGTAAGCTAAATAAATGGTAATTAGTGTTACATATTTTTATTAGAAATTATAAGTTTGTGTATGTATTTTATTTCTTATTAGAACATTGTATTTATTATGTTTACCTTACTAATATAGTTTAAGGGGACTACTTTTTGACCGCGTAAGGTTATTTTGCTTCATTCAGGACGGGAGAAGATCGCGGTTGGAAGCTGCTTCGCGTTGAGAAAGGTAAGGGGAATTTTAACTAATATTTCGTAGAGAGTAGTAGTGTTTGAGACTATATTCGACGTTTTTAGAGTTATTGTATGTATGTAGTCGTCGTTTTGGTATGTTTTAGGTGAAACTTCGTATTTACCGAGGCGTCGTGTATGTTAGAGGCCTAGTATTTTTTGATGCTTAGGATATGTGTTTGAACATGTTTTACATAAATTTTAATGTGTATTTTGGAATCTTTGGGTGTTTGTGTGGGTGGGTTACTTAGGCGTCGATTCCGATCCGGTAAAATAATCCGCCGTACGAATCGTATTCGTAGCCGATTCCGTATGAATGGGAAACTACCGTCCGACCTGCGAATTCCGATCCGTTTCCGTTGATTTCCGTACAATTTGCTACGACCCGTACGAATGACATTCGTTTACCCGTACGAATAAGCCTCGTGCAGACCACCGTACGATTCGTTATCAGGCCGTACAAACTCACTATTCCGATTCGGAACGAAAGGCCTGAGCGAGATACGTACGGGCCAAAGTATTCACGCTTCAACATTGATTCGTACGGGACATTCGCCTCGCTGCAAGCTCCACCAATACATACTACACGCACACCCCTCGGCCAAGCCTACGCGAACCCCCCCACCCGCCAACGGCCCGTACCACTCACTCGCATGCACAAGTACGACACGCACCCCCCCCAACAAGCGTACGCGAACACCCCCACCCGCCAACGGCCCGTACCACTCCCTCGCACGCACAAGTACGACACGCACCCCCCCAACAAGCGTACGCGAACACCCCCACCCGCCAACGGCCCGTACCACTCACTCGCATGCACAAGTACGACACGCACCCCCCCCAACAAGCGTACGCGAACACCCCCACCCGCCAACGGCCCGTACTACTCAAACGCATGCACAAGTACCACACCCCCACTTGGCCAAGCCTACACGAACCCCCCCCACCAACGGCCCGTACTACTCACTCGCACGCACAAGTACAACAAGCACCCCCCCAACAAGCGTACGCGAACACCCCCACCCGCCAACGGCCCGTACTACTCAAACGCACGCACAAGTACCACACGCACACTCCTCGGCCAAGCCTACGCGAACCCCCCCCGCCAACGGCCCGTACTACTCACTCGCACGCACAAGTACGACACGCACCCCCCCAACAAGCGTACGCGAACACCCCCACCCGCCAACGGCCCGTACTACTCAAACGCACGCACAAGTACCACACGCACACCCCTCGGCCATGCCTACGCGAACCCCCCCCGCCAACGGCCCGTACTACTCACTCGCACGCACAAGTATGACACGCACCCCCCCAACAAGCGTACGCGAACACCCCCACCCGCCAACGGCCCGTACTACTCAAACGCACGCACAAGTACCACACGCACACCCCTCGGCCAAGCCTATGCGAACCCCCCCCGCCAACGGCCCGTACTACTCACTCGCACGCACAAGTACGACACGCACCCCCCCCCCAATAAGCGTACGCGAACACCCCCACCCGCCAACGGCCCGTACTACTCAAACGCACGCACAAGTACCGCACGCACACATAACGCCAACACCAAAACGACCACAAGGACCTTCCTAACGAGTCGCACTACCACACTGAACATGTCTCCTGTGTACACACCTTTGACAATCAATGTCCTGGTCACAGCCAAACAGCCAAACAGAGGACAACACCAACACCCACCCCATATAACACCCACCCCAACAATTCAAATTAAGCCACACCCACCATTTTACCAATAAAAGGGACCACACATACAACCCATCATCCTTTGCAACATACCCATTCTTGCGAGGAAACTGAGAGCACACAAACTATTGCAGACACATACCTTCACACATACACCCTATCTCATCTACACCCACACCACCCCCTTCACATTCTGACCCAAACACCCTCATTCATACACACCATCAACCCCTCAATCACATACACTACACACCATGACCACACACAAGAATCCAAAATTCACTAACCCGGAGATGGAGATACTTACAGATGAAGTCATCAGAGTCGAGCCGCAGCTGTTTGGCGCATTGGTCAGACAGACCAGCCTGGCAGAAAGAACACGCCTGTGGGAGAGGATCGTAGACCGGGTCAATGCTGTTGCACCCATCAGGCGCACCAGGGATGAATGCCAGTCCAGGTGGTACGATCTGCGGAGGATGGTGAAGAAGAAGATGGCACAGGATTACGCCAATGCACACCACACTGGAGGCGGTGGTCCCCGCAGACCTCCTGTATACCAGCCCTGGGAGGAGAAGGTCATGGTCCTACTGCCAGCGGTGGGAGTACATGGAATAGAAGGAGCCATTGAGTCTGGTGAGTGTACAAAAAACACAAGTTACATGGGTAGACTAACAACAGTGCCCAGCAGCATGGGGTGGGTGGCCATGAGTCCAAGCAGTACACTACCAAATGGTGGTAGTTGCAAGGGGGAGGCACATAGGGTGCAATGTGTAGGGTAAGAGGCTGCTCTCATGCCATATGTCCCAGGGACACACACAAGCATAATGACCAATGCACAGGGATAGGTAAATATCACACAAGATACTACACCACAGCTTCTAAATATTTACTATTTGCTGACACACCTTACAGAGATGCATCATTTTGTGACAAAGTAAGGCAGTGTAGCAAGAGAGCAAGCACAATCTACCTGTCTCCATCCCTGTCTCGCCCTCTCCCTCTGTCTCCCTCTGTCTCTGTCTCCCTCTGTCTCCCTCTCCCTCTGTCTCCCTCTGTCTCCCTCTCCCTCTGTCTCCCTCTCCCTCGGTTGCCCTCTCCCTCTGTCTCCCTCTGTCTCTGTCTCCCTCTCCCTCAGTCGCCCTCTCCCTCTGTCTCCCTCTGTCTCTGTCTCCCTCTCCCTCTGTCGGCCTCTGTCTCTGTCTCCCTCTGTCTCTGTCGCCCTCTCCCTCTGTCGCCCTCTCCCTCTGTCTCCCTCTGTCTCTGTCGCCCTCTCCCTCGGTTGCCCTCTCCCTCTGTCTCCCTCTGTCTCTGTCTCCCTCTCCCTCTGTCGCCCTCTGTCTCTGTCTCCCTCTGTCTCCCTCTCCCTCTCCCTCTGTCTCCATCAGTCAGTGTTCGTCCCTCTGTCACCTCAACGCCTGGGGCACACACACAGTTGCACACAAGCACTGCACAGGCCTCACAAACTCCATAGATCAGAATGTTAAGGGATGTCTCACAAGTACCAGCAAACATCTGCTATGTGCCTGTAAGACACCCACCATTTGCTGTCAACACTGTACTGTGTCAGGACACACATCTCAGAAAGCTCTGTAGTACACAATGGGCACAGGTGTAGGCAGCACAAGTCCCTCCTGTGCTCATTGCAAACACAAACACCAGGACAAGGTCACACATCCTGTGCACCAACACAAAATCCACGATTATGGCAGCAATTCACAAACAAAGTAATAGCATGGCCTGTTGTACACACCCCTTACAGAAACTCATCCCCGGGGGACAGGCGTTGTATTGCAACACTGTCCCAATTGCCATGTACCACAACAAAACACGTACTCATATGAATATGCACACAACTCATACATGCACATAACAGAAGCTCCAGTCCATTGTGCCTCTCTAAAAAAGCACGTGCCCCATCTCATTACCTTTGTGGATGCACATAAGTACCAACATGGACATGGGTATTGACAAGGTGATGCGTCTTAGAGAAGTGCCAAGTTCTAAAGCCATGATCTAGAAGTGGGTGTACAGGTCCAGCGGTGTTGGCATTGTTTGGCCAGCATGGAACAGCAAAAGACATCCAAAGTAGTAGCTGACATGCTAAATAATGATGCTCTGTCTCTTACATCAACATGCTGCATCTAAACTCTGTGCATGCTTGACGCACACATAAGAATTTTCACCGTATCCAGGATGTTGCATGAAACTTACCAATGCTTTACAGGTGTGGTGCCGGCAACACAAGACACAGCAATGGCTGTGTCAGTCATTGTCAAGAGATTGGAACAATGTAAATACCCCATCGTACAATTGTTTTTTCTACCACTAAATACACAACTGTACAATGTCAACAATGTATAGCTTGTGGAACAGTGATGCTGATAATGGATAACCAAACCACATGTCACTTGATATTGCCTTAACAGTGTCTGTCTCTCCCACACACAGGGCAACGTGCGGATCTCCCCCCCAGCCAGGGGGGCCAAGGATCCCAGTCCCAGGCTCAGCAGGACCCAGACCCCACCGGCAGCGCCGTCCCTCACCGCACTGTGGATGACCCCAACCAACCTGGCTCCTCTGGATCCCAAACCCCTGCAGCAACTGTACCAGCTACATCTCTGCCAACCACCGGACTTATTCCCACCACATCCCAGCAGACAGGTCAGAGCCCTGCCCATGATTCACAAGAGAGCCAGTCTGAAAATGAGGGACACCCTTTGTCGGGCACCCCTGAGGTTGGTGACAACCTCCACCCTCCCAGCACTCGGGGGCCCATCGATCGGATGTGCCCACAAGCGCAGGCCGTGCTCATGTGGGTCAGGGTGGTGGGAGTGGCGCAAGGCGGAGGCGAGAATCCGGCCAGTCAGCTGCAGGGACCGGTATGGCTGAACTCACTAACATACTTGAGGCATACCGGCGGGACACCAGGGAGGTAAGACATCTTGCGGAGACCCTCAACCAGCTCAGAGAACAGCAGGCAGAGCAAATAGCCAGGCAAGACCTGCATTATAGACGGGTGGAGGCACACCAGGCTCAGCTCTTGATGGTGCATAGGGACATTTTCCATGTGCTACGTCAGATGGCTGCCAACATGCAGCCCCCTCCCTGTGTCACAAGGCCAGCAACATCACGGCAAAGTGCAACACCAGCCACAGGGAGGGAGGAGAGGGAAGAGGAGGAGGAACCCTCTGACGTAGCGTCCCATGCACCGTCCATGCCTGCACATGAGGGTCCCCCAAGGAAGGTGGGTCGTCCACGGCGAAGACGTTGAGGGCCTGTGGCCCATAGACTTCTCCCAGGACACTGGACCTGGCATATTGCCCCTGGGTGCAACAGCATCCCCTATGAGACTCTCCCACATGGACTTGCTGGTCACAGTCTGCCCAATGATGTCAGGCACTGTGGCCTGGACTCTGTTGACTGAAACTGTAAGGCATCTCATCTCCAGCTGTGAATTTTGGATTCCACCCCTTTCTGTACAGCACCTATTCACGTTTCATGCACAAGATCACCCAATAAATAATCTAAACATCATACGCATTTGGTGAGTAATCTTTGAAACAGCATACATGTATATGTGTCTGCAAATGTCAAAAATGCAAGGTATACAACAAACAGCAGTCATCCACACACTTGGATCAGAATCTGAGTGAGGACACACATTGGTCCGAAATTTCCACAAACTACATACATGGATGGTAAGACACACCTGTGTGGGACAGTCAATGCTGGAGGGGGGATTGAATCCCAATACTGCTAGCACAGGCAGGCCCAGGAGAGTCACTTTGAGGAGTACATGTCAGTGTCACAAAAGTAGTAGTCCATGTAGGGAGTACCTACAACTGTGTCCTCAGGTATGTGAGCTACCATCAGCATGATGCATTACTGTGTATGTGATTAAAACCGCACAGGATAACGGTGGCAGGACAGACTGTGGGCAATGGGCTGGAGCACTCTAGACAAGCACACCTGATTAGGTGACCTACCCCTATGGAGCTACAAGTACTATACTACTGTAATGGGAGCAACGCATACAGAACAACGACACACATCAGACAAATACCTACCCCAGAACGGCCAAATCACACCACACCGAAGAGACAGGGTCATGGTGTGTGTCCCATGTGCCAACTTGACTGACTGTGACAGCAATGTTGAAGTGGTGTGAGCATGTTGTGTTCTGGCACGTGACTGTAAGCTAACAGTTTTCTGATCTAGTGGTGTTGACAAGCTAACACTGTACAATATTGTGCCTATGTAAGGTGTGTGTGTGTGTTGGACACGGCACATGACCTGGTGGTACGTAGACCCAATGTCATGTGAATCTGCATAGTCGTGCCAGTATGTGTTGCACACACATGCATAGCAGCAGCTATGGCTGAGTACAAAGCATTTTTATAGCACGAGGGTGAATGTCTGGTGTTGGCTGTGTGTAGGGTGGCAGGAGCATGCTCTATTAATGGATGGAAGGAGGGTCATCCTGTAGGTGTCTGTGTTCCCGGATAGTGTGCGCTGCATGGAGGCTGTGTATGCAGCTACAGCAATGAGTGAGGACATGACGGCAGGAGGGGTGTGACTAATTGCTAAACAAACACATAACACAAGGGCACCCGCAATGCACAAAGTGACATGTGGATGTGAAGGCAGGAGTGTCTGCCTCACTCAGGATCACTGACAACAAAATGGCACAGTAATCACCACACATCACAGTCACTGGATCAGGGCCCTTACGGTCAAGTGGGGCACAAGACACACAGCGTCAGCAGGTGTATACAAGAGCTAGTGTGTTCAAATCCAAACTGCACCAACAAAGACATCTACCTCACACACAACATAGTATTCTAGCCTTCACCCACCCCATGCGTGTGGTCAATATACAGTTACACACATAACAAGCATGAGGTAACTACGTTCAAAATAGTATATGTGCACATTAGACGGACCTGTGTATTGAGCCCCAAGCAGGCACTATATTCTGTAGGAGTCAGACGTCATGCACACCATGATAATTTACATTGTGAGCCCATGGAGCTTTCACAAACATACATGTGCATTGTCAATAAGTCCAATTTACACTAATCATGATGTCACCTGTAATGCCGCATTACGAATACCTACAAGGCTGTCAACGACTGGCCGTACCTTTCTTCATCAGAGTGGTGTGATGCTCTAAGGGTTCCACCTCCAAATAGCCCATTGGTCTGAGTACAAACTACAGACGCAAAAGGGTGATCAGGCGAGGGAAGGAGAGGATGGGAACTGCTGGGAAGGAGACCTGAAACAGAGGCAAATAAGCATTAGGACAACATTCTCATGTCACAGACACTTCAAAAACCTCATTAGCTACACTGTACCAGTCACACCTGTGAAGTGTACTGACTGGTGAAAAATAATGATGATTAATCATGCCATCACATGAGATACGACGCTGTGACACAGACACATAAAAACTGGGACAGTCTGTCATCCATTAGAGTCATGTGTAACGCTCACAAGTGAGCACCCATGCAAAAAGATCTATGTAGTATGAACACATTCCCAGGCACAGATGAGGTGGACCTCAGTAACAAATGGAAACATATGGAAATCCAACTACCGCTAACTCTAAAGTCTGTATCTGATATTGGTTAGCCATAAGGGCCATGTAGGCTAACTTGAGCAAATCCACTACAGCTGTTAGTATCACATATGATGAGGAAGCTAATGATCGACATGCAATGAAGGCACTCTGTAGCCAGTCTTTTGGTGTGTCAAGTATGCATCACAATGCTAAACATGATATGCATGTACAATAAATATTAAGTGCAAGTGATGTCCATCCAAGCTACATAATCAGACTCTACCATAGCACAGTAATGGTGCCGGCGACCAGAGATTCATGTGAATGACCGCACTCCACTGGTGCAACACAAAAATTCACATATGCATCTTTCACACTTTTTACTTAGTCATGCTAAACATACATGGCATCATGTGCATCTAAACATCACTGCTACTCACTGTGAAGGCTGGCGTAGCAGTATTCTCAACCTGCACTGAGGTAACGACATGACAGTGACATGATATACTGCTGCAAGGGGCAATGCATCCATGTTAACTGATTCACAGGACAGTTGTCTTAAGATGTGGAACATACACTGGGCAACACCGACACCACATGGTTTCATGGTAATCACACTGGACTGGCCCACAAGCTGGAGGTGAGGATCCAGTCACATTCTAATGCACACAGTGAGGCTGCAATCCCCCACAGAGTCCGTGGTTGTGACCTCTGACATAATGTCATGCCATGGTATGTGCAATGTTGCTGTGGCAATGTCTACACACATTGATGCATTCACCAGAGTATCAAAGTACAACAGATGACAGAAGGGGTGACTATCCTGGCATGGGAGTGGCCATACATGTCATAAGGTACATAATGGAGTAGCATGTATGCAAGGTGACACTACATGCACATGAACATGTACCACACGTTTCTACACATACCAACGCTAAACAGCCTCATATGAGTCCTTACCCAAATTGACTTCTCCACATGTCCAAGCATGCTCCGTTGATGTGGCTGACGTTGCAATCATAATGAGCAGTAGCAGGATGACCACGATGTACCCCAACGGACAACAGGCAGGGCGAGCTGTGGATGAGAGTGGCACACAAGGGGTCAAGTTCTGTATAATGTCATTTTGTCAATGTCTGTTGAATAGCCAGATGTAGTATGACACCTGTACATTCCAAGTGCACACATAGCACGTATGTGTGTAGCATTACAACTGAACATGTGACACAGCACAACACACATCCAAGTGATCTTGCTTACAGTCTGTTGCATACACAGCATGCTACCCATGCAACTCTATAGTCCATCTTTTACATAAAAGATGAAATGACTCACCATCATGAAAAGAAGTTGCGGATGAGGTGACCGCGGATATCATCTTCACCCTCCTCGTCACTGGCATCCTGGCCAAGGCCTTCATCCTCAACGGGCGGATGTTCCAGCTCATCAGGATCCAGGTAGAGTGGCACAGCCTTCTCCACTGCCATGTTGTGTAGCATGCAGCACACGGTGAAGATGTCACACACCTTGCGTGGGCTGTATTGGAGGGCTCCGCCTGTCTTGTCCAGGCACCTGAACCGGCTCTTCAGGAGTCCAAAGGTCCGTTCGATCACCTGCCTGGTCTTCACATGAGCATTGTTGTAACGCTGGTCTGCAGCTGTCCTGGGGTTGCGTAGCGGAGTCATTAGCCACGGCATGTTTGGATATCCAGCGTCTCCTGCAATTTGACATCATGTACAAGAGTGAATCATATGATGCAGATCATGAAGTTGTGACATACTGACATACAGAGCTCACAGTGTATACTCACCAACTAGACATGCCCGGTGGTTGTGCAGCTGCAGCATCATCTGTGGTACCCTGCTACGCCTCATGATGAAAGCATCGTGGCACGATCCTGGATAACGTGCACAAACATGTGAGATAATCATGTTGGCAAGACACACCACCAGGGCATTTATCGAGTGGTAGTGTTTCCTGTTGCGATACGCTTGCTCCTGAGCCTGTGGTGGGACAAGAGTAACATGTGTACCATCAATTGCACCAATTACATGTGGCATGCGGCCAAGGGCATAGAATTCCCACTTGACATCTGTCAACTCTTCTGGAGTAGGGAATGTAATGAATTCATCAAGGTGGAGCAACATTGCTCCCAAAACATCACCCAATACCCGGCTAAACATGGTCTGAGACATCCCTCCCACATCAGCTATGGTAAATTGGAACGTACCTGTGGCAAAGAAATGGAGGGCTGCCATCACCTTTACCTTGGGTGTCAGTGCAGTTGGATACCTATGGCGTGGTTGTAGGTGAGCCTCAAGCCTGCCCGTCAGGTCCTTGATCAACTGTCTGCCGAACCGATATCGACGGATGCAGTTGCGCTCCCTCATGGCTTCCAAGTCAGGCAACGGCCTTTCCAGAGGGGGTGCCCTGCAAGACACAATTTTAAGGAAATGTCTTCAACTGTCTGACTAAGACTATAACAATGTACATGGCACAACCAACACTGCTTCAAATAATGTAGACAATTTGGAGTGTGGCGTGGGATACACACTGATGCCAGCTCCCACACACTCCTCCGTGGAGAAGGAAAATACCTGTAGTGTGTGGAATGGATGTGACATGCATACAAACGATCAGATGGAAAGGTCTTAGTGAGCATGACAATGTATCATGTCAGTGAGACACGTCATGTCAATGTCAGTAGGAGGTTGTCTGCACATCCAGACGGCTGACTGCAATACACACACACACCACATGTGCCATCATTTGCACTGTTCAGCCTTAGTCATGTTGCGGTGTGTACTTTCAGTTACAATTACATGACCATCATCATACAGCATGATAATTACATTTGTCACTGATGGTCTGTGATGCCATCACACATGTGAACGGGTCATTAACACACGTGGCATGGTGTGTGTACATTAGTCACCCTGCCATCACAGCAAGGACACAACATAGATGCTCCTACAGCAGATGCACAGAACTTTCAAGGACTAGTTACTTACCTTTTGTAAACCGATATCTGTAAGGAACAGTAGGCAGTAGCAAAGTGTCACATTTCAATACATACATAGCTTAGGACTAATTAGCCTCCCTGGGTGCCATCGATCTGACCAGTGAGTGGTGGCTATCCAGGCCACACCGGAACAAAACCAGTGTTGTAGATTGGCATCCGACAAGGGCGTGGCCACGTTTTGCCCGTACCTACAACGCATACACTGGCAGCTGTTACACAAACATATCCCACAGAGAGTGTGGGTAGCAGGCAAAGATGGATGTCAAGTAGCTAAACATCACTCCCAGAGTCAGGGAGGATGATGACATCTTTGCGTAGTGCCTGTACCTCTTGGATACCCTCTACAGCGTAGCTAACGGGAATGTGTTCTGTGGTTTTGAGGCCTGGATGCAGATGCTTCCTGGGATGGGGTGGTAGGACAGGGAACATGGTCAGTCGGGGTAGGGCAGTGGGGGTCTGACAACGTGCCTATCTACAGACAAACATGCTGCGTGGCTGTACATGCTTGCCAATATACATACAGTACTTTCATCAAGATAGGCCTGCAGAGGCTCAGCGTAGCGTTAGTGTAGTTGAAGGACCTGAGTGACAAGTTGGTCCTCACCGCAGCAACAGGGAGATGAAGGGCCATGGTTCCAACCGCCCACATAAACACTACACTGTACGTTGCCCAATCATCCAAATACATCTTTTGAGTTGAGATATCACCAGTGTCTGGCTAGGTGTCCACAACACTTGCATCCCCCAGTCCACCTGTCCTGTGGTCTTGGGACTGACACTCACGTGCCAGTGGGTCTTCATGACCCTCCCAATACTCATTAGCGCCAATTGTAATGAGGTGTGGCCAGCTCATTGATGTTTACATTCCCATGCAGCATTAAGAGCGGTGTTCTGCCACACAGTTACCACAGCGGAGCCGTACAGTGTGTGGTATCGGGGCCAGCACCACCCCAGAATGGCGCCACGGCTGACACCTGGGGGAGATCTGGCAGTGAGGTTGTGAGTTGAACCAGCGGGGACCAGGATGAACATTCCGATCATGTCTGTCACAGGGGTTCTGGGACGTATGCACCACCTGCGTCCGTCACTCAGCGAGTGATGGCGTCAGGGGCATATCAACAGAGGCGCTACTGCCCCCAGACGGGTACGGTGGGCCAGAAGCTGACGCTGAGTCAGTGGGCGGGGTGAGGGACATCATGGACATGAGGAAGTGCACTTACTCCTCCTGTGTCACATGCAGGGCTGGGTGCTGGGACCGTAGGTCGTGGTGCTGGCTACGACGGCTGCAATTCAGATGGAGCCGTGTGGTCGCTGTCACCCTAATCCCATGCAGCATTGCACTTGCATCGTGGTTATTTGTTAATGCAATTACACATCTCTGACTTCTTTTGTTTACCTGACGAGTTTGGCCTGGGGAATGATGTACTAATAAGGGGCTCACATGTCTCCACACCCACACACATGCACTCGTCCTACATCCCAACCATGAGCTATTGTGGTGCTGTGCCAACTGCTGGAGTCTGAGTGGCTTGTGGGACAAATCACACCTGGATTCATATGTCTGGTCCCCGCAATTGGAGCAGCTCTTGTTGTTGTGCCTGACGTGAAAACCGTGGAGACACAGACGGTGAGGGTCACTCACCAACATGAGGCGTTTTCATTCCTCACAGGCTTTGTAAGTGACATCCCTATTGGCACGGTCTTGAGTATGACAATAAAAGGTAAATGCTCAGAAGTGTTAGTACAATGATTTAGGGTACAAAATGTGTAAGCTTTAACTTAGACCGGACCTGCGCTGGTGTTGAGAAACAAACAGAGGACCTGACGTGTGCACGCAGAGGTGACATATGACTACTCAGATAACGTCATCAGGGCACACACAACGCCAAGGATACTTGCAGAGCCAGAGGATTTACACACCAACACACAAGTGTACGGTATTACGGAAATTGCCATGTCCAGGATGACATGTGGGAATATTCTGAGGTGAGTAATACGTTACTGACCTGTTCATGGCATATGCTAACAGCATGCACAATGTAGCACATGGCACACACATGACGTGGTCACACAGGGTCATGCTGTGCGGCTATGACACCTCTGTGACAGTGGGCATGTTCCTGTCATCATGTGCCAGTTCCCTGTACTGAATTGTGGGCCATTCGAGTGTTCATGTGCCTCGCTACATGTTGCTGACGTTAATCGGGTGGAAATTGTTGAATGCATGTGATGCACATGTGCATCATGATTGATGACATGTTGTGCAAGCTATTCACACATCAACTGAGGCACAGGGTCACAATCCCTGTGCTTCTTCAATGTCTGCCACACCTGGCACATCCTGATATATGTGTGCCATGCTGATGTATGCATCCACATCGTTGACATGAGTGTAGACTACATCCCTGCTGTGTGATTTCCTGGTGTAACTCTCCCAATGGTGACATGAAGGTGGACAGGGACGCAGCCTACACAATCGTTCTCTTGACCATGTCTGACGGAATGTACCCCAATGGTACGTGCGTCTGTACGCATCGTTTCCCTATCGCATTTCGGCTCTACGCGAGCTAAGGTACCCCAATGGTACGTGCATGTGTCGGCCTCGTTTCCCTATCGCATTTCGGCTCTACGTGACCTAAGCGTACCACAATGGTACGTGCGTGTGTACGCATCGTTTCCCTATCGCATTTCGGCTCTACGCGAGCTAAGCGTACCCCAATGGTACGTGCATGTGTCGGCCTCGTTTCCCTATCGCATTTCGGCTCTACGCGAGCTAAGCGTACCCCAATGGTACGTGCGTGTGTCGGCCTCGTTTCCCTATCGCATTTCGGCTCTACGCGACCTAAGCGTACCACAATGGTACGTGCGTGTGTACGCATCGTTTCCCTATCGCATTTCGGCTCTACGCGAGCTAAGCGTACCCCAATGGTATGTGCATGTGTCGGCCTCGTTTCCCTATCGCATTTCGGCTCTACGCGAGCTAAGCGTACCCCAATGGTACGTGCGTGTGTCGGCCTCGTTTCCCTATCGCATTTCGGCTCTACGCGAGCTAAGCGTACCACAATGGTACGTGCGTGTGTCGGCCTCGTTTCCCTATCGCATTTCGGCTCTACGCGAGCTAAGCGGACCACAATGGTACGTGCGTGTGTACGCATCGTTTCCCTATCGCATTTCGGCTCTACGCGAGCTAAGCGTACCCCAATGGTACGTGCGTGTGTCGGCCTTGTTTCCCTATCGCATTTCGGCTCTACGCGAGCTAAGCGTACCACAATGGTACGTGCGTGTGTACGCATCGTTACACCATTCAATGTGTAGCATTGGCAATGGCAATGTCACCGTACTTGGGTGTGAATTTTAAAAAATGCATAGGGAACAACTAGGGGAACAGTGTACTGTTCAAAATGCAACCAGGTTGTCATGGATACGGAGTTTTTTTAAACTCCTACAGGTGTCCTGGAAGAATCAGTTAGGAAAAAGTATACAATGTTGCGAAAGTTGTTGTTCAGCTCTGGCTCTATTTTCAAACCATGCATATGTGTGTCATGGGCTTAGGTGTGATGTGATTGGATGGAACATAGGATGCAAATTATGGTGGCCTATCACACACTACTCCTTGGACTCACAGACCCTCTGCAGCACAGATATAAGGCAGCATGTGGCTGTGGGAGGGCACTTGCCTGCACAACATTGGTGTGCTAACCACAGCTGCTGTCTCTGAATCCTCTGGACCCTGATTAGCTGAACATGGAGAGGGCACCTGCATTCACTGATGGTGAGAACAAGGCCCTGCTGGATGCCCTCCTGCCAAACTTCAGCAAGCTGTATGGGAGACCAGAGGATCAGGTGAGTGATGTGTGCAATACCTTGGAGTGTGCACCTGTTGTGTGTGTGACATCATAGCCACTGTGTAGTAATAGTGGATAGATGCAATGTTGTTGTGAGTGAGTGCCAGCGTGCACAGTGTTGTTACAAGAGAGTTATTTGTTGTAGTGTGGTGTGTGACAGCATGTCACGTGCTGCATTGCACCCAGATATAGCATATATTGTTCAGTGAGTGCCATGCTCAAAGAGTGTTTTGCAGCCCTCATGTCATCTGTAGAATTTCAATGTCATGCAAAGCAGTTGTGTTTGCACACAGGCCACATACTCCTGGACAATGATGCAAATGTGTGTGGCATACGATGCCCTGTTGTCCTCATGTATTTTGTGCACATATGGGTGTCTTGGGAACATGCACCAGGTATACTGATGTTCTGTAACTTTACAGTTGTGACAGGTATCTGCCTATGAGAAGGGTGAAATCTGGGTGGACATCGCCAGGGCTGTCCGGAGAGAGGGGGGGCCTCGCAGGAGGCTTCGAAACATAAAGAAGAGGTGGCAGGACATCCGGTGCTGGAGCCGCCGCATCGCCCGAGTCCAGCTGAAGCTGGAAGCTCCACGCCGGCATGACGGCAGCCGCCACCTCACCCCCAACATGCTCCGGGTCCTGGAAGTGGTGTTCCCAGACCTCCATAGGCAGTTGCAGGAGGGACAGCAGCACGAAGGGGGTAGGTACATGTCTGTTTGTAGTCATGTGTGTGTGAAATGGTACCTAAAGAGCTCAAAGGCATGGTCAAACTCCCATAGTTTGAGTGGTGTGGTCAGACAGGCAGTTCATGGATTGGAATTTGATTGTCCCTCTGTCAGCAGCTGCTTCTTTACATGCCTTGCCCTACTCCACATTAGAGGTTTGCTTTGGCTAATGCTTGTTTTTGACATGTACTCCTATGGTGCAGTGTCTCAGATTGCATCTTCCTTTGCACATCATCATGTTGTAGGGGGGTATGTGACACCTGTTCGTACCTTAAATGTAGCACCACATGTGCACTATGTCTGCCCTTCTTCATATTGTGGCACTGTTCTTGAGTCTCAACAAGTGTTTTATGCACAAGTCAGCCTCAGTGGCCTTTGTCCATGGTACACTTTCTAATTATCTTGTGTTAGCTACAGGTGCACAATGTACATGTGCTATATTTTGGGCTTCTGCATACTCACACTGGGCAGTGCGTGTGTGCATATTCTCAACATCTGTTGCATGTTCTTTGTACATAGTATTGATGGTCTGCCACACAATGTGACTTTGGATGTACAAAGCGGTGATGGCAGTGTGAGGTGATGGAAGACTTGTTTCAGGTCCCAGGATGGCATCACATGGTAGTTCGCCCAGGACTTTTCTAATGTGGCACAGAGTCAAAGCGAATCAAACATGACCAGGTCTTGATTTGGGTGGCAGGGTTGGCTAATGAACTGTTATGCATCATCAGCTATCCTGTTGTCAGGCAGTGGATCATGATTGTGTCTCTCATACAAGTATTTTCCTTGCCTATACCTTGTCTCCTACCTTACATTGAGCGTTGTGTCTCTGACATTTGTCCACAAGTAGAATTGTCATTATGCAGAGTTCTGTGTCATGTGACTCATGATGCATGCCATGTTGAGGAATGAGGCCAAATGATTTGCAGCTGATATGTCTGATGTGTACAGGTGACTGATATGTTTTCATTCTTCTCCTTGCTCACAGCATCATCATCTGAATCTGGAGGAGACACAGGCGCGGACCAGGCAGAGGGACACACCGACAGTGCCACCTGCTTTGAGGTGTCAGAGGGAGGCAGTGGCACAGAGTGTGAGGAGAGTCTGCAGGCCGGACGACATGTGACTGACACATCTTACCATGCCGACGAATCCGATACAGACTCTCAGGAGGGGGGGGAATATGCAGCAATGGTCACTCATTCATCTTTGGCTGCCCTCCCCTCCTCCAGTCCCATCTCCAACCTCCCAGTCCTTGGTGTGCCTAGGGTCCGTGCTAGCCCCCGTGTCTCCTTTGTTCCCGGCACCGCAGCCCCTGCCCCTGCCCCTGTGTCCCCTGCTGCCCTCAGTGCTGAGACTGTGGACCTACTCCGGCAGATTGCAGTAGGTCAGACATCCATGCTGTCTGTCCTCCATGGACATACACAACTGATGACACAGGTGGTGTCGTTCATAGAGGGCATGTCATCAGCCATGTCTGATCTGCGTCGGAGTGTGGCTGCCATTGAATCAACACTGACGGCACCTCTCTACACCCAGCAGCATCTGTCCCCCCCCCTCCTTCAGAGCCATCCACCTCTGCCTCTCACATACCTACACAGCATACACGCACACGCCACAGGTCAGACACACCCAGCGCACACACACAGCATAAGAAGCTCAAAGCTCCACGCACACAGTCTCAAGGGCAAGTAGGCACACCCACAGGGAGAGGGGAGACACCTCACACACGCATCCACACACCCAGTAGGACAGACTCACAGCCCTGTACCTCCACCCCCAATGTGTCCCCGGGTTCAGGTGGTAGTTTTTCCGCCCTGGCTGAGGTGTGCAGCCAGGTTTTTGAATCTACTTTCGGCGATGCCCAAACCAGTGTGGATGAATCCACTACACCTGCACCCACTCCACCTGTCCTTCCCTCTCCTGTCCATGCGGTGCCGGAGGATTCCACAGATGGTGCCCCCGTAGTCAGCACAGCTGATTAAACGCCATGTGCAGGCAGGTTTGGGTGAGATGACACCCATGGAGGCACAAACTGTTGCAGAGACTCTATTGGACTGGCCATTGACCTTTAATGAGCGAGGACTCTCATTTGCTTTTCTTTTGTGATTCCGCTGAATAAAGCTATTTTTTTCCTTTTCAGATTTGTAGTTTGTGTGATGATGTCTGTGACTGCTGGGTGCCTGGGAGCTGGTGTGATGTTCACATTTAGGTCTGCTAAAATGTGTCTATCTCCTGAGGGTAATGAGGTTGACAATGGTATGTTTTTGATGTACGAGCTGGGCAGTGGTGGGCACTCTGATGCTGGGCAGTGGTGGGCACTCTGATGCTGGGCAGTGGTGGGCACTCTGATGCTGGGCAGTGGTGGGAAGTGGTGGGCACTCTGATGCTGGGAAGTGGTGGGCACTCTGATGCTGGGCAGTGGTGGGCACTCTGATGCTGGGCAGTGGTGGGCACTCTGATGCTGGCCAGTGGTGGGAAGTGGTGGGCTCTCTGATGCTGGGAAGTGGTGGGCACTCTGATGCTGGGAAGTGGTGGGCACTCTGATGCTGGGCAGTGGTGGGAAGTGGTGGGCACTCTGATGCTGGGCAGTGGTGGGCACTCTGATGCTGGGCAGTGGTGGGCACTCTGATGCTGGCCAGTGGTGGGAAGTGGTGGGCACTCTGATGCTGGGCAGTGGTGGGCACTCTGATGCTGGGCAGTGGTGGGCACTCTGATGCTGGGCAGTGGTGGGCACTCTGATGCTGGGCAGTGGTGGGAAGTGGTGGGCACTCTGATGCTGGGCAGTGGTGGGCACTCTGATGCTGGCCAGTGGTGGGAAGTGGTGGGCACTCTGATGCTGGGCAGTGGTGGGCACTCTGATGCTGGGAAGTGGTGGGCACTCTGATGCTGGGCAGTGGTGGGAAGTGGTGGGCACTCTGATGCTGGGCAGTGGTGGGCACTCTGATGCTGGGCAGTGGTGGGCACTCTGATGCTGGGCAGTGGTGGGCACTCTGATGCTGGGCAGTGGTGGGAAGTGGTGGGCACTCTGATGCTGGGAAGTGGTGGGCACTCTGATGCTGGGCAGTGGTGGGCACTCTGATGCTGGGCAGTGGTGGGCACTCTGATGCTGGGCAGTGGTGGGCACTCTGATGCTTGGCAGTGGTGGGAAGTTGTGGGCACTCTGATGCTGGGAAGTGGTGGGCACTCTAATGCTGGGAAGTGGTGGGCACTCTGATGCTGGGCAGTGGTGGGAAGTGGTGGGCACTCTGATGCTGGGCAGTGGTGGGCATTCTGATGCTGGCCAGTGGTGGGAAGTGGTGGGCACTCTGATGCTGGGAAGTGGTGGGCACTCTGATGCTGGGCAGTGGTGGGCACTCTGATGCTGGGCAGTGGTGGGCACTCTGATGCTGGACAGTGGTGGGCACTCTGATGCTGGGCAGTGGTGGGAAGTGGTGGGCACTCTGATGCTGGGAAGTGGTGAGCACTCTGATGCTGGGAAGTGGTGGGCACTCTGATGCTGGGCAGTGGTGGGCACTCTGATGCTGGGCAGGGGTGGGCACTCTGATGCTGGGCAGTGGTGGGCACTCTGATGCTGGCCAGTGGTGGGAAGTGGTGGGCACTCTGATGCTGGGAAGTGGTGGGCACTCTGATGCTGGGAAGTGGTGGGCACTCTGATGCTGGGCAGTGGTGGGCACTCTGATGCTGGGCAGTGGTGGGAAGTGGTGGGCAATCTGATGCTGGGAAGTGGTGGGCACTCTGATGCTGGGAAGTGGTGGGCACTCTGATGCTGGGCAGTGGTGGGCACTCTGATGCTGGGCACTGGTGGGAAGTGGTGGGCACTCTGATGCTGGGAAGTATAGGGCACTCTGATGCTGGCCAGTGGTGGGAAGTGGTGGGCACTCTGATGCTGGGAAGTGGTGGGCACTCTGATGCTGGGCAGTGGTGGGCACTCTGATGCTGGCCAGTGGTGGGAAGTGGTGGGCACTCTGATGCTGGGAAGTGGTGGGCACTCTGATGCTGGCCAGTGGTGGGCACTCTGATGCTGGCCAGTGGTGGGAAGTGGTGGGCACTCTGATGCTGGGAAGTGGTGGGCACTCTGATGCTGGGAAGTGGTGGGCACTCTGATGCTGGGCAGTGGTGGGCACTCTGATGCTGGGCAGTGGTGGGCACTCTGATGCTGGCCAGTGATGGGAAGTGGTGGGCACTCTGATGCTGGGAAGTGGTGGGCACTCTGATGCTGGGCAGTGGTGGGAAGTGGTGGGCACTCTGATGCTGGGCAGTGGTGGGCACTCTGATGCTGGCCAGTGGTGGGCACTCTGATGCTGGCCAGTGGTGGGCACTCTGATGCTGGCCAGTGGTGGGAAGTGGTGGGCACTCTGATGCTGGGAAGTGGTGGGCACTCTGATGCTGGGCAGTGGTGGGAAGTGGTGGGCACTCTGATACTGGGAAGTGGTGGGCACTCTGATGCTGGGAAGTGGTGGGCACTCTGATGCTGGGCAGTGGTGGGCACTCTGATGCTGGGCACTGGTGGGAAGTGGTGGGCACTCTGATGCTGGGAAGTGGTGGGCACTCTGATGCTGGCCAGTGGTGGGAAGTGGTGGGCACTCTGATGCTGGGAAGTGGTGGGCACTCTGATGCTGGGCAGTGGTGGGCACTCTGATGCTGGGCAGTGGTGGGCACTCTGATGCTGGGCAGTGGTGGGAAGTGGTGGCTGTGTTTACTATACACCAGTTAGACAAACGTTGATATAGCAGTCGTATGTCACATACGTCTATTGCACTGGTGATGTGCGGTGACTTACCATACCCCGTGGTCAATGACGTAGGTTCGCCATGTCACCGTATTGCTCTACTGATGTGCGGTGACGTTCCGTACCCCGTGGTTGATGACGTAGGTGCGGCCTGTCACCGTAATACACTAGTGATGTGCGGTGACGTTCCGTACCCCGTGGTCGATGACGTAGGTGCGGCCTGTCACCGTATTACACTAGTGTTGTGCGGTGACGTACCGTACCCCGAGCTGGATGACGTACATGCGGCACGTATAACACTGGTGGAGTGCGGTACCCCGAAGTCGATGACGTAGGTGCGGTACGTCTCCGTATTACACTGGTGGAGTGCGGTGACGTACCGTACCCCGAGCTGGATGACGTACATGCGGCACGTATAACACTGGTGGAGTGCGGTGACGTACCGTACCCCGAAGTCGATGACGTAGGTGCGGTAGGTCTCCATATTACACTGGTGGAGTGCGGTGACGTACCGTACCCCGAGCTGGATGACGTACATGCGGCACGTATAACACTGGTGGAGTGCGGTGACGTACCGTACCCCGAAGTCGATGACGTAGGTGCGGTACGTCTCTGTATTACACTGGTGGAGTGCGGTGACGTACCGTACCCCGAAGTCGATGACGTAGGTGCGGTACGTCTCCGTATTACACTGGTGAAGTGCGGGAGTGTGTGGTGCAACGTACCCAGACATGACAGTCGTGCAATGGAGATGTGCCCGTGTGGCAACACGTACAGGTATGTTGGAGTTCGTTGTACTCACCTTCTGCGCCGTCGTCGGTTTCTAAGTACGAGGTGATGGGCGTACAGGATAGGGATGAGACGGACGATGGCGTTCATGTCCTGCTTGTCGTGTACCGGGTGCCGGTTTTGCCAGAGTGTGGGTTTACGGTAGTTTAGAGCTCTCGTAGCAAAAGAGCCGTACAGAGTGTGTTCAACACGGATCGTACTTCCTGGTTCGGAAGGCGCGGTCTATTTACGGACGGACGCTGCGTGGTGCGTCAGCCGACTGCAATTCGTATGGATTTCCGATTTGTACGGTCTTTTTTACGAGTCGTACGGAGTGACGCTTTAATTTGTGATCGTACTTGCTGAATCGTACGGGGACGCCTACAGGTGCGATTCGTACGGGGAAAAACGCTCCGAACAGCAATTCGGAGCGCTTTTTACCGGATCGGAATCGACCCCTTAATGTATGTTTTTTTACAGGTACCGGAACTTCGCAGTATTATTTCATGGAAGGATGCGTTTTTTTTTGGGAGATAAGCTTGTATTACAAATAAATGTAATATTTTAACATCTATCTACTTTTTTCGTGATTTCCTGGAGGGATTTTTTTAATCTTTTTCACGATTTTTCGGGTTTTTATGGTTGTTCATTTGGAATGGATTACGATAACATAGTGCTTATTTTTTTTAACTAAGTGTGTGTATGTTCATTTTTTAAATGAATTTAACACACTTTGTTTACTCCGCGTTTACTGGAGCGATTTTTGTAATATTTTACTAATTTTCGGGATATTTGTAGGGTGTCGCATTGCATTGGGAGAAGAATATGCGTAATTTATTTTTTACAAGCTGTGTGTATATCACTTTAAATAATAAAGTGTCCACACTTGTATTATCTGGATTTCCTGAAGCGTTTTTAAGATAAATTATATTATTTTCGGGTTTTTGAGGGTTTCCGAAATAGGATTTGTACTGGATTGTAAGGTATTGTATGGATTATACGTGGCTGGATGACCTCTTCTTCTGCTACATAAATTGTAAGTTTTTCACATTTATTTTATTTGGGTGGGAAATGTCGATTTAAATGTCATTGCAATGTTTAATATTATAAATATTGCATATTTGTTAAGTAAATGTTTTTTAAAATTTAACAAATATATTAAACAAATATGTATTATTTATGATTAAATGGAAAATGTTATGGATTTCACAATTTCTGTAATTATCAGAAGTTTTTGTTAGTTTTGGTATGATACTTTATAGTAGGCTTTTAGCTATCAGTGATAGGTATTCTAAACCTCTGGTTGAAGGATATAGGGTCACTTGGCTTTGCAGGAGTCTGAACATTTGTTTTGTTTGTTTTGTTAGTTTAGGGCCAATTTGTGTAACAGATTGTTCTATCCTTAGTTCTTGGTAGCTTTGTTCTTTTTTTAAAGATTGTATTAGATTTAGGAAGGTGGGTTTTGCTCTGTTAGTGGTAGCTTGGAATGCATTGTGCCATCCTTCCACACTGTTATTCGTTTTTGCCTCTTGGTTTAATGTACTTAGATATATATTCCACCAAGGTATGTGGAATTTAGGTTGGCGTCGTTGCCCAGATCTATGTAACCTTCCCACCGAAGTATCCTCAAAATAGTCCAGTAGTGGGGCCAGTTTGTCTTCATACTTTTTGTAGTATGTGCTGTCAATTAGTAAGTTATAGTGTTCCGCTACATCAGTAATTGGAACATAGGCTAGTGCTATTAATTTTTTTATTTGATATGCAAAGTTGCTATCAGTTGAGTATTGAATGCTTAAAGTTGATTTTTGGAGATGTCTCCATATACTTTGGTTGAAGTGATAGTAGCAACCTTGGATAGCTGTGTGGGGAAATGTTTTCAAAATGCTATTGATCATAGCAATTTCGAAATCAATAATTATTTTTGGGGGAAAATAATTATTGATTTCATTTTTGATAACATTTAATATTTCTATATATGTATTTTGTTGTTTGTTAGGTAACAAACAGTAAATAAAAGGGATATTGTAGTGATGATATAATCCATGAATGGTATATAGTTGATAAAATGGTTTGGGACATGGTTTAAAAGTCCCATCCATCATCCATTGGTCGCATTGTTGTATTTTTCTTAAATTTGTTGCAGTTGCAAACATGATAATTCTGTTGGTGGGGCTTTCATTGTCAAAAAGTAAAAATTTCTCAATACTGTGTGTTACGCTCATTTCTGGGGAAATTATTATTTCTTCAAAAGTTGTAGGGTTAGGTTGAGTAGTGGTAGTTAATCTTTTAGTGCATGCTATTGTGCGTTTAAGGGAGTCAATTGAGGGTAGCTGCCCTGAAGCATGGGCAGGAATTTTTAACAGTTCTTCTTTTAGGATTTGTGTGGTAGGTTTGTCACTCCCTGTGCTAGCTGATTTTATAGTTTCTAAAGCATCCCTTATCTCTATCTCTGTGACATTGGGGGGGTGATTATGTTCTCTGGTAGATAATACATTTGTGTCTTCAGTAGTAGCCCTACCATAGCATTTGTTTGAATAGTATTTGGTACATTTCCAGAATACTTTTCTTCCTGTTTGTCTTTCTTGATTATAAACATACCCCATATAACATAACATTTATTTTTCTGTGACATTACAAAATCTGCACCTTCAGTCATTTTGTATTAGTTTGTCTAGGAAAGATTAGAAAGAAACATGTTTAAATGTACAATAATTTAGTTATAGTTTGACACATTTATATTTCACTGTTATACTTACAGTTGGTATAGCTTGTTTTGTGAAATGCAGAAACTGTGTTTTCAATGTATTTCTTTTCTGTTCTTCTTGTTTTCCTGTTAGTATGAAAATGTATCAAATATAAGTGAATTTCTAAAAAAATAATGATTATTTTCTAGGAGAAAGCTGTATTATATTAAGCTTTTTAATCTTTTTTGTGAAATTATTCGATATACTTACTTGTTTAAATTGTTGAGTGTTTGCCTTTGGTGGAGTAGATGCAGGTTGTAATGTGAATATCTGTAGAGAAGTTAGAATAAACAAGAAATGCTTACGAGTAAATAGATTTATAATTTTAGGGACTTTGAGGAAGTAAATACATATACTTACTTGTTTAAATTGTGTAGTGTTTGCTGTAGATAGAGTAGATGTAGGATGTATTCTGAATATCTGTAGAGAAGATAGAATAAATATTAAATGGTGTTTTGAAAATAGCTTTAGCAATTTAGGGTCTTTTATGAAATGTAAAATATACTTACTTTTTTTAATTATGTAGTCTTTGCCTTTGGTATAGTAGATGTAGGATGTCTTTAGAATATCTGTAAGGAAGATAGAATAAACAAGAAATGCTGTTTAGAAAATAGCTTTAGTTTTTAGGCCCTTTTAGGAAATGTACACATATACTTACTTGTTTAACTTGTGTCATTTTTAAATTTAGTCGAGTAGAAATAGGATGTTTTCTGAATATCTGTAAAGAAGATAGAGTAAATAATGAATGGCTATTCCAAAATAGTTTTTAATAACAGCAGTTGGTGTATTAGAGAACATTTATATATACTTACAATCAGTAATTAGTGGTAAAGAAATAGCAGCACGTTTTTTGATGTGTTTAGGAGATGTCTATATAAGAAATGCAGAATGAGAGAAATAAATGTTATTAAAACAGTTAGGAGATATAGTTACATTTTTAGACTACTACTTCTGTATTCCCACAAAAAAGTTTAACTTACTTGATTAATTTGGTAGCAATCTTCTTTTGTAATGTAGATTCATCAGGAATAATTTTGCCAAAGTGTTGCCTTCTTCTTTCGATGGAGTTAGCAGCAGCAAATGGTAGTAGGCATGTACTTCTTATATAGTGTTTATGCTTTGTGTTCTCTCATTTAATTGGATGATTTAAGAAAGGGAGCATTTTATTGGCTAGTTTGAATTTTTTTACAATTAATTGGTTTGTTTGTTGATGTGGGAATGGTGATTTGTGAAGAGTTATGCATTAAAGCTGGTTATTTATTTATTTTATATTAAATATATATAATATTAATGTGATAATATATGTATAATCTTTTCGAAATCTGTATATATTAATTGCAATGTTTTAATGATATGTTGGAAAAATGTTTACACATTTAAATGGCTTAACAAATATTTATCTAACATGTTTTATGTAATTATGATTGTGTAATGTATTTTATACGACCATTTATATTGTATTTTACATATTTTATGTTTATAATCCTAAGTCGATATTCATAAAATGACGATATTTTTGTTGTCTATATATTTGCTGTCGATATTATTGTAGTGTTAGGTTTATTTAGCTTAAAAATGATATATTTGTAGTCGATATATTTGTTGTCTATATTACTGAAGTCGATATTTTATAGACTCGATATTTTTTACTCGATATTTTTGTCATTCGTTAAATAAGTATATAAACTCGATATTATTGTAGTCGATATTTTGTCAACGATATTTTGGCAACTCGATATATTTTCCGTCGATAATATTTCAGTGATCCCTCCGAGCCACCCGACCCAACCACCAAGTCAAGAAAGCGTTTCTGGGGGGTGTGTCACACCCCAAACACCCCCTTGAAGCTACACCTCTGTGGAGGCATCACCTCTGTTCATTCATAAATAGGGGTCTCAGAAACTAATGTTCTTCACTTTCCTTTTACATGTCTAACTTTAAGTCATTAAACCCTTTGAAAGAATTAAAGCCTCTATGAGTTTCGATTTATGGCACTTTTTGTTACTGTTCCTTAATTGTGATTGTAATGTTTACTTTGTAAATATTTTATGCTATCAGTACAGCACTCAGCCACTTACAGGTCAGAATTGTGCAGAATAATGAGTTATTCCAAACCCCTAGCTTAAAAGGGAATCAAGCTGGAGACCTTTGACAGGGTCCATTACCTCTACATCCCTCTTCCTCAACCCAGCCATAACCAATGAGGTAGTATCCAATCACAGACAAAGAAAACAAAACAGGACACGCTTGTTAACCCCACACACCCTCCTGCTAAGGGCTATAATACAATATCCATACCTTAGCAGTTCCTGTTTTGTTTACTGTCTCCTATGGGATATGGAGAACTCTGAGGTACTGCTGCTTGGATTCGTCTGAGGATTCCTCTATCAGTTCCATGGAACATACGGGGAAGTATATCTCTTAGGACATGTGGTCGATCTGGGGGTCTCTAGTTGGCAATGGTATTCACCGTTGTCCAAATAGGGACCCTTACTTCTAAGTCAGGATAAGGGGATTACACTCCTTAAGAACACCTGCTCACCCCCTTGGTAGCTTGGCACGTGCAGACAGGCTTATCTCAGAGGCAGTCTGTTAAGCATTTGTGAATATACACAAGAATACAGAGAAAACACTACAGAAGGACACAACACAGGTTTCATAAAAATAAATATTCTTTATAGAGACTTAAACACAAGACCACAAACGATAAAAATCCACAATACAACACTTAAGATTACTTAAAAGATGATTCAAGTTGCTTAGTTCAAGTTGTTGGTAAATGCAACAAAGTTCTCAACAAAGTACCTGGATGCATATTGCAAAGTAAACAAAAGGCTCGCAAAAGGGGAAAGGCGTTGGTTGAGTGATCCGGGGGAACGCTTGAGTCCTGCCTCAATGCTTGCCCAGAGTAGGGGACTCGTCGTGAGCCTTACCGGTGCGGAGGTGATGCGTGAATTTTCGGCCTGCGGGCCCGTTACGGTACGCAAGGTGGTGCCTTGATGCGATGTGATGATCCGGTTGCGATGCGAGTCGATGGTGCCCTTAATGCGGCGATGCGATGGCGATGCAATGACGCCCTGGCAGCCTTGCGACGACTCTGTACTTTGGAGCCGCGACAGGCCATGCGACACGCTTCTCCGGTGATGCGATGGCAACTCTCACGATGGCGTCACGCTTCTCCGGTGATGCGACAGCAGGCAGCTTCAACGAACACGCGCTTCCAGGGAGAAGCGGCGAAGGCTCGCTTCTCCGGCGTTGCGACGATTTCAGCTGCGGCGGCTACACGCTTCTTCTCGATGTGTCACGCTTCCAGCTCCCAGCGGCATGCAAGTGACTGGAGTCAGAATTCCCAGCAAGGAAATTCAGGAGGGAGCTGGAGGTGAAGTCTTTTGTCCCTGAGACTTCAGCAGGTGGCAGGCACAGTTCAAGCCCTTGGAGAATATTCTGTAGAATAAAGTTCTTACAAAGTGCCTTCTCCTTTCCCTTGGCAATGAAGCAACCACTGCTGGCCAACCCAGCAAACAGCACACTGGCAGAGGGGCAGTACAACTCCTGCAGCTTCCTTGGTTCTTCTCCTTGGCAGAAAGGTCTCTTGCCAGAAGTGCTCTAATTTCTTGGAATCAGGGTCCCAATATTTATACCCCAAAATCCTTTGTTCTCTGAAGGCAGAGAGGCCTCTGCCTTGTCCATAACCAGTTCCTCAGCACTTTGTTTACATGACTCTCTTCTTCCTTTCACTGTGCAGAGCCATCAGCCGCCCACAGGAGGTGGAGCCAGCACATGGGAGGGAAGATACAGCTCTGGAGCACTCTGTTGACATGATTCCTCCTCCCCTTTCACAGTGCAGGGCAGAGACATCAGACAAGCCACAGGGGGAGGAGCCAGCATTGTAGAGGGAAGGCCCAGCCCTACTCAGGTCCCAGGTGCAACTCCTCCCTCCCATCTAGATGCAGATCTCTCTATTCACCACCGGGCTGCCCCAGCCTGTCTCCTGGAATCCCCCAGGCCTGTCACTCACAAACCCAGACAAGGAATACACACCCCAGCAAAGGCAAGCCTGGATAGTTAGGAGAGAAAATACCTATTTTGGTGGTATTTTCAAACACAGAATATTAAAACCAACTTTACTAAAAGATGTATTTTATTATTCTGAGTTCAGGCATACTAAATTCGAATTTCTACCGTGTTCCCTGAGTCAGTTAGGATAATAAGAATGTAATAATCTAACTGCCCATTCTGGCCTATGAAAACAGGTAGCCTTCAATAGTGAAAAACGAAAATGGCTGTAATTCACCATTAGAACATGCTACACCCATCAGAGCCTATCCTACCTTATACTTACAATGCACCCTGCCCTTGGGCCTACCATAGGGGTGTCTAATATGAAACAAAGGGAAGGTTTAGGGACAGGCAAGTGGGTGCAGTTGGCCAAGTCGACATGACAATGCTAGACTGCACACAGGCATTGTAATGGCAGGCCTGAGACACACTTTACAAGCTGCTTCTGTGGGTGGTACAACCAGTGCTGCAAGCCCACCAGCAGCATTTGATTTACAAGCCCTGAGCACACATGGTGCACTGTACTAGGGGCTGACAGATAAATCAAATAACCCAATCATGGAATAACCGATTAGTACATACATTTCACATAGGGAGCAATGTGGCACTGATTAGCAGTGGCACAGTGCCCAAAGCATAAAACCAACAAAAACATATCAAAACAGAGGAGGCAATCCGTCAAAATGGAAGGGAGACTCACGCAAATGATGCCAGGTCTAACAACATGTTACCGGACAGTCTAACTTATGTCAGTGAGAACATGGGATTTCCCAATGAGGAGGTGGCCAGCACTTCTAAGGACATGGTGTTGCCGCAATTTAGGAAGCAATCTTCTAGAGCCCTGCCCATTCATCCCTTAATGGACATTCTGTTGAACAAGTGGATGGTTCTTGGGTGTATTCTGATGCTTCACTTCATGTTCAAGCTTTATCCATTTAGGGATATGGAGGATTTGATTCCTGAATCAGTCCCTGTGGACTCCATGGTGGCCAGTCTGGTGGGGAGGTCATCAATGGCGGAGAATACTATACTTAAAGAGAGTGCTGACAAGAAGATCAGCTCCTCTTTGAAAAAGGCTTATGCAGGATCTCAACTTGCCATTCTCTCTGGTATATATGGATCGTATTTGCCATCATCAGGGACTGTTCTGGTGCTGCTTGCATGAGATGTTCTCAGGAGGAAAGCATTGTTAGGTGGGGTTTGATTACTGTTGCGGAAGAAGGCTATTGTTCTGATTCTGTCATCAGAGAGAGGCCTTGGCTAATATTCTGTTGTGTTCCTTGTCCCGAAGGTTACAGGGAGTTTTTGGTAAGAGATCAACCTCAAGTCCCTAAACAAGTTTGTGCGGAGGTTCCCTTTCAAGATGGAGACCCTCCAAAGGATTATTCCTTAGATTCAGGCGGGCTTTGTAGTGATGACGTTGAACCTCCAGGATGCCTATCTCCATGTTCCCGTGGCACTGAGTTTCAAGAGGTATCTGCGGTTCTCACTGAGGGGTCATCATTGGCAGTTTTGTTTCCTGCCATTCGGCCTACGTTGCTCATCCAGGGTCTACTCTTCACCAAGGTGATGGCACCCCTAGTCTCGCGTAAAACAACAAAAGAGTGTCGTGAAAGAAGTGTGTAAGCACTAGACACAGAGAATAAATCTCCCTGAAGAAGTCACAGTGGAAATCAGCGGGTTTTTTTTAGGAAGCCCTCACTCACCACCCTGGGTGGTGACATGCTTCATCATCGGGCCCACCAGGAGAAGCCGAATGCCTCCCTGATGTGCTACAACGCCAGATTACTGCGGAGCAGGTTCTTTGTGGCAAAAGTGTCAAAAAGAAATGTGAATTAAAAATGTCAGAAACTGTACCATACAGAAAAAATTGTATTCAATGGTCAGTTTGACATAAGTAAAATATGTGTGGGAAACTTACCAGTTAATGACTCGGTTGTTTCCACTTAAAGTGGGGTCAACATGTTTCTGCCCGTCTATGTGTCATTTACTGGGCTTTCATCAGGACCGTCAGGTGGTGTACCTCGGCGGTATGGGCGCGCTAAGGCCCACCCTTACCAGAGGACGTGAAAGTTAAAAACAAGTGTGTAAAATAAAGTGCAAAAACCAAACAAAAGTGATGGGAAACCTTCAATTTGAGGTCCCTGTACTGTTTGTAATGCACAAGATCCACACCCCATGGGTCTCGGGAGGGGGGGGGAAGCGACAATGGCACACCGCCCGCAACGCCTGCCACCCGTTTTGCACCTAGCGTCTCCTGCTACCGGACCCCAAGTCTCTCACCTTCATCTCCAGGGGGTCTTGGTGTTTCCGTACTTGGATAACTGGCTGATTCAGGCCCCGTCTGCTCTGGTGATGCAGCAACATCTGGACTTAACCATACAAACTCTAAGAAGCCATGGTTTCCTCCTGAATCTTCCAAAATACGATCTTCTACCCTCGACCAGGAAGACATTCCTGGAGCGGTATTGGAGACTGTTCTGGGCAAGGTGCTCCTGCCTCAGTCCAGGATCCAGCAGCTGCAGGACAAGGTGCTGGCGCTGCTGTCACAAAACATGGCTTCTCTGTTTCAGTGGATGGAATTGCAGGGGAATATGGCAGCCTCTGTTTTCTCAGTACCTTGGGACAGGTTACACCTGCACCCCTTGCTTTGGCACCTACACCAGTTTGTTTGTTTTCTGATTCAGGATATGGCCTTGAAGATCCCTGTGCCTCTGGATATTGTGTGCAGCCTGCAATGGGGCTGGACTCCTCGATTCTCACCAAGGGCGTGTGGATGCGTCCTTCTCCTCCGTTTGTGTTGACGACAGACTCCAGTGCCCTGGGTTGGGGGGCGGTTTCGGCTCCGTGGTCCATTCAGGCTCGTAGACCCAGTCGGAGGCCATGCAGTCCTCAAACTGGAAGGAGCTGTCAGCGGTGGAGAGGGCCCTTCAGCATTTCTAGGCCCTCCTTACCAGTTACAATGTTCTGGTGTGTTCCGAGAATAATATGACTGTGGTTGGCTGGCTTGGTCTGTCGGCGTTCCTGCAAGGTGGGTGCACGATCGGCATGTTGGTGGTTTTCTGCGGGCATGATGTGTTGAACAGAAATGGCCTGGAGATCAAGCTCCACTCAACTGGACACAGCACAAGCCACTCAGTTCAATGACTGACTGTGAGTGAGCCATTTCCGCTCAACACATCAAGGGTACAGACAACGTGGTAGCGAATGCCCTGAGCTGTGAGTTTCTGTCTCAGGATCTGTGTTTGCCTCCGAGGGGGCTCAGCATGATCTGCCAAAGGTTCAGATGATCGGAGGTGGATTTGTTTGCCTCCAGTACCAATGCTTTCCTCTAGACCTTTTGCTCCAGGATTTCAGTAGTGGGGGCCTCGGGAGTGGATGCAATGTTGATCCCTTGGCCTCCGTGTTTCCTGTATCCCTTCCCTCCCTTTGCACTCATCTAGGCATTTCTTTTGTAAGTTCTGGAGAAGAAGGCTCAAGTGGTGGCTGTGTTGCATTATTGACCACAGTGGTTGTGGTTCCTGCAGTTGAGGAATCTGGCTGAGGGGCCTCCTTGGATCTTGCCTTGGGGACTGTCTCCTCTGCAGTCTCTCTGTCATCACCTTCTGGTTCCTCTCACCCTAGCAGTTTAGAAGTTGAATGGCGGTTCTAGCGAGGCAAGATTTTCCGGCCCACATTATTTCAGTGGTCCAGGATTCACGCAGGGGTTCTACTCTGTTGTCCTATTCTAAGCATTGGACTGCTTTTGACACATGGGTTTGTATTCATGGACTGTCTTCTACTTCTTGTTCTGTTTCTTCTATCCTTCAATTCTTTCTGGATGGTTTTCATAAGGCCTTGCCCTGTCGACATTGAAAGGCCAGTGGGCTACTGTCAGGGCCTTCAGGGATTCTGGTTCTTTTTCCTCCGATGTGGGACCTTTGGTTTCCCAGTTTTTTAGCAGTTAATCTCTTACTTCCCTGCTGCTGTCTGCTCTTCTGTTCCAGTGTAGGATCTTTCTCTGGTCCTTCGCGCCCTTCAGTCCTCTCCTTTTGAGCCCTTGACTTCTGTGGATTTGAAGTTCTTGTCTTTTAAAGTGGCTTTCCTGGTGGCGGACACATCGGCTAGACGTTTGGGGGAGGTTTCCGCTCCAAGATGTTCCCCTCCGTTTCTTCGGTTCTTGGATGATGCTGTGGAGTTGAGGTTGGATCCTGGGTTCTTCCCCAAGGTTCATTCTAAGTTTCATACCTCTCAGAAACTGGAGTTACCTTCTCTCTTCTCCCTTTTCTCCTGCAGAACATTTATTGCACACCCTGGATGTGAATCATGTCTTATCTGTTTATGTGGACAGATCTGCTGCATTCTGTTCTTCTGACAGTTTGTTTGTGACTTTTAGTCCTACAGGGTGAGGGAAGCCTGCATCTAAGAAGACCCTGGGGCATCGGATTAAGGACACTATCTCTTTGGTATATCAGGGCATTGCCTTGCTGTGTTCTTCCAATGTTCAGGCCAGGTTTACTAGAGGAGATCTGTCTGGTTGGGAGTTTGGCTTCTGAACATACCTTTATCAGGCATTACCGCTTGAATTGTGCTCAAACTGACCGTTTGAAGTTTGGGAGTGGCGTTTTGCAGGCTGTGAAGCCTCATGCTCCTGTTTGAATTATTCTTTGGATGTTGCATTAAGCTGCCCTGTGGTGTGCTTCTATCCAGCATGGTTCTTTGTTTCAGATGGTCTTTCTAAAGCCTTCCATGTCTGCTTTAGTATACCTCATTGGTTATGACTGGTTCGAGAACAAGGGACATAGACGTAATACTCTGACTACTTACCAGTAATCCTCATTACTATTAGTCCTACTCGTACTCGACCCAGTCATACTTAAGGTGTCAGACCTTAAGTATGACTTAAGTGCTAGGGTACAGCTATTTATTATAGCCCTTAACAGGAGGATGGGTAGGATTAGCAAGCGTTTCCTGTTTTGTTTCCTGTCTGTGATTGGATACTACCTCATTGGTTATGACTGGGTATGTGACACATAGGACTAACAGTAATGGATTACCAGTAAATAATCACAGCAATATCCTTGAGGCTGCCTCAAAATGACAGACACTTCCTTTGACTGCATTTAAAGAAACTTTACTAAGCTCGGAAAAATAGACTATCCCATCCTCTTTCTCCTAGCCTCTTACCCGGTGAACTATCCTATTATTACAGGGCCCTCTTGAGACACAAATAGATGACATATTAAGCAGCGTGGTACAGGAAAAATATAATGTAGTCACTAAACAATAAATCATAATTGAAATGAGCAACCCTCCCTGGGAAAGCAATTTGCTATTCCATTTCTGTTGTCGGCTGTGACATTAAACAAAGATCTAATTACTAAGGTGTCACATTTTTCAAACAAGCAGGTCATTATTATTATTTTCAAGCACAGTGGCACACCCGCCTACCCTTTTTTTTTAATCTACCTCAACAGATAGCTTTGACATTCATGTATTTTCTGCATTGTTTCGATACACAGGCACAACTGGCAAGGAAAAACAAAGCTTTAGTGTTTGACAGTAATCGATTCCAGCCCGGGGCTTCAAAGATAACTTTAAGGTCACACGATTTTTCTCTCTGGGACCATTATTGGTCATGCCTGGACTTGCTGCAGCAGGCAAGTGCTTGCCCACCGGGACTGGAAGATTCATAGCTATCTCCAGTCTCTTAAAATTCATTTCCATTTTTGCATTGCAATTTTCAATATATCATGCTAGGTGATTGACGTGTCATGCGCGTCTTCTAATGGAACCAAATATGGCTTGCCTTACATTATAACTATCTGTAGGAGTGGGAAGGGATTTTATTCAAACCTCCATAAATGAAAATAGAAAATAATAATTTCAGGATCTCACCGTGGACGTTTGAGACAACAGAGGAATGTCTTCGTTTTCCTCTGTACATTCAATATGCTGTTATAGATTAAAGAAAATAAAGCCAAACCGAATTCCCAATTACGATTCTTTCCGAATCGCAATTAGGAAATCGGTGTTCCTAATTTATGAAACCCACTGAGATTCATTTAGGGATTCCTTGTTGGTCGCAAATCAACCTACTCAATGAAAAATAATGCGCTAGGTTGCAGTTTGTGACCCATTAGGAATCACAGCCAGCACAGGGACATATCTGTGATTGCTATTCAATAAAACAATCATGTTTTTTTTTTTTAAATGCAGCTCGTTTTCCTTAAAGGAAAACGGAATGTGTTTAAAATGAAAAATGAAACATTGAAGTTTCCTTTTTTAAGAGTAGGCAGTTGTCTGTGGGATCACTGCCTGCTCTTACAAACCCCTTTCCCCTTTGCGAATGGGCTACCACCAGTTTTAAACTGGTGATAAAGAATTACTGCCTTGCGACTGGAATTCTATTGCAAACAGTAATACATGCCATAATGATTCAGTATTTGAAAAGGGTTCTCATAAACCACAACCCTTCCAAATACCGAATGGATAATGCAAAATGGGATTGAATGAATCACATTTTGCATTTTGTACATTTAAAAAGCATTTTTTCGGTTACAAACGGCCAGAGTCTGCGATTTGGGTGGTTTGCGACTTGAAAATGCTTTACACGTCTGGCTCATAGAAACTAATAAAGTGGTGCTCCAGAATATTGCTTGTGTGACTGTATAAAGACGACTATACTGAGGCAGTGCGATCAGCATTTGGTCTCCTTAGAACAGGGGTTCTCACAAATATTTACTAAAGGGCTACAGGCAAAGTTTGAGGGTTTTACCGGGGGCTGGACTGGTGGGACTCGGGAGAAGGGGCATTGGGACAGTAATCATAGATGCAAAGAAAGAATGAAAACAACAAATGTATGCTTTCTTCTGAAATCTACTTAAAGCATACATTTCTATATAATTTATGTCTCTCCTTTGTGTGATTTACAAACCAGAGAAAATATGATGAGAAAAGTTTACCTAGAAAAGCACTCTTGTGATAAGAAAATGATTTACATTTTAAAACGCTAATATATTATGCTAAAGAGCCTTAGAAATGTGTTAATTTCCTCGTCCGTACATTACTGCAGTGCCCCTCCTTTGTATTGAATAATATGTTTATATTTCGTTCATAAAACAGTGAAGCACTCTGACATGAAAGTGGCTGCTTTCACTGGTTCAGACTCCAAATAGAAATGGAATGCTCCCAATGAGGGCCTCAAGAAAGGGGCTGGAGGGCCGCATGTGGCCCCCAGGCTGTACAATACATTTCGGAGCTTTGGAATGTCCCCTTTAGTGCTTAATTTGATCCAGTGTTTCCCGATGCTGGGCCCCAGCACTTATCTATGAACACCGCCACCTCTGATAGTCTACCACATGGTGGCACTGTTTGTCTGATTTAAAGATGAGCACAATAACAGTTGTTTAGTAATTCAACACACATTAAAAATGACTACTACCTACTGCCCAAGCCGTTCTTATAGCTTTGGGGGCCTGTAATATTCTGGATTGTCATACTAGTAGGCAGGTGTGGTTAGTAGTTGTATTGGTACTGGCATTGATACTGCTAGCTTGGCCTATTGACGAGGGCCCTGTCACTTATTTTTGTTTTACAAACTAAGCACTGACCCCTATATGCACAGATATATAATTATGCAAGCAAGGTGAGGAGACCAGACCCAAGCTGAAGAAATATAGTAGAGATTACTTATTCGAGTCTGGGATTCAGAGAGAGACAACCTCAGTAAACTTCAGTAACACTTTATATCAGCAGTTTATTGTTACTTTATAATGCTAACAAATTAGCATTATAAAGTAGCATTCCACATCTTTGAACATTAAATTATAACAATGTAATTTCTATCCTAATGTTTTAAAAAGATTAATATTTTTCCCCAGAGCAATAGTCACATCTGGTAACATCATAGTTCTTCAAAAATTAAGAGAGCTTCACTGCTCCTAACTATCTCACACTTGTCACTAGAGGCCCAGTAATGTGAAGTGAGGATACTGAGCGTGAGCCAAAGATTTTCTCCATTCCTAGTTTCTGGACATCACAAAATGTATATCCCAAATGGGGACTAAAAAACATAAGACCCAGAATTACCAGGTCCAACATCCCATGCATTTTCCAATTCAGAGCCTATTCCATTTCCAATGTACTTCCTACTTCTCGTCCTAGCCATCGCAGGTCGATTAAGTCTGAGACAAAGCAGCTTTTTGTTATGTACTTGAGGAGAAAGATTACTGTATGCACTGTTCAGACATAGGAGGTTACATTCAAGACCGATCTTAAAAATCAGTAGCACAGTGCATCAGACTCTGACCTACGTCATACATAATAATGTGACAGGTTGCACATTCTGACCCACTACGATTGGAGGCCATTACAGGGATGATGGCTGCTGGGTTTGCCACACCACCATGTCTGTTATTGTTTTTTAATAAAGTATACCTGTTAAAAAATGCAGAGTATTCTACTTAAAATTGAAGTGCCTCCTCTTAAACAAACTTTTTTCTTACATTCACAAAGGAGGAGTATCAGGGGAACGACTTCCCTTGTGTGATTGTTTTACTACCTTGTTTGAGGTGTCGTTAAAAAATCAATGTTTTGCAATTCGGTTTTTGTTGTAACACATTGATTCATAAGATACCTATTCTGTATTTGGAAGGGAAACCTACAAAACGCCCCTTTCCAGTATGGAATCGGCATCCATCTGTAATCCCATTTTAGGAGTCAAACATTTTTTTCTGACTCAAAATTAAATTAGCAAATATGAAAAAGCATTTTAACAGACCCAAACACCAAATCGCAATTACGACTAATAACAGCTAAGTATATCTAGCACCAGGCTCCTAATTTGTTTTCTGTTGCCCATCACTGTTTTACAATCATTCTCCATTATTAATCTTTTCTATGAAACAATGGCATGAATAAAAAACGTGTTAGTAAATGGTATGAAAGGTACACAACATGCTACCAAAGCATGTGTTTAAAGTTAGAAATTCTTTTAGTTTACATTTTATTTGAAGGCGTTCAGTCATTTAATCTTGTTTTTATGCTTCATGCATGAATTTGTGTATATTCAGGGAGCAATCTGGAAGCACTATAAAGAGCATCAAAATGTTACATTTTGCAAAGTTCAGGTACAAAATTCTACAGCTCAGCCCTTCTCTTAAAAAGCTTCCTAGCTTATTCATCTGTGTGGAATTTCTATCACCAGTGGTCAAGGACAATATGTTTTCATGTTTATTTTGTCCACTGGACTAGCAGGCCCAACCCACACAGCAAAAACGCCTTTTGTTGTTGATTTACTACTTAGGATGGTGTGGATCAGTGAAAAACAACATCCTCTCACAAAGGCAGATTTTAATTCATATTTATAAGCTGTTCAAACTTGTATATATGAATTATTAATGCTGAGTTGTTACTAATAGGACAGGAGCCCTAAGCAAATGCAGTGAGCTGAGAGTTCAGCTTGCGTTACTATCAGTGGTTCCAGTATAAAGACCTGTACACATGTTTGCAAAATGTAACATTTTGATGCTCTTTATAGTGCCACCAGATTTCTCCCTGAATATACGCAAATTCATGCATGAAGCATAAAAACAAGATTAAATGACTGAACGCCTTCAAATAAAATGTAAACTAAAATAATTTCAAATTTTAAACACATGCTTTGCTAGCATTTTGTGTACCTTTCATACCATTTACTAACACGTTTTTGATTCATGCCATTTTTTCATAGAAAAGATTAATAATGGCGAATGCTTGTAAAACAGTGATGGGCAACAGAAAAAAATTAGGAGCCTGGTGCTGGATATACTTAGCTGTTATTAGTCGTAAATGCTCCGATTTGGCGTTTGAGTCTGTTAAAATGCTTTTTCATATTTGCTAATTTAATGGTTGTAGTCAGAAAAGTTTTTCTGACTCCTAAAATGGGATTACAGAAGGATGTCGATTCCATACTGGGAAGGGGCGTTTTGTAGGTGCCCCTTCCAAATGCAGAATAGGTATCTGATGAATCAATGTGTTACAACAAAAACCCAATTGCAAAACATTGATTTTTTAATGACACCTCAAACAAGGTAGTAACGCAATCACAAAAGGAAAGTTGTTCCTCTGAGACTCCTTCTCCTTTGTGAATGTAAGAAAAAAGTTTGTTTAGGAGGAGGCACTTCCATTTGAAGTAGAATAGTCTGCATTTTTTAAAAGGTATACTTTATTAAAAAGCAATAACAGACATGGTGGTGTGGCAAACCCAGCAGGCCATCATCCCTGTAATGGCCTCCAATCGTAGTGGGTCAGAATGTGCAACCTGTCACATTATTATGTAGGTCAGATTCTGATGCACTGTGCTACTGATTTTTAAGATCAGTCTTGTCAGAAAAAAGGTTGCTTCTTGAAAATCTTTTTTGGTCACTAATTGCTACCAGTTTTTTGTACTCAGGTATCATTACATATGGCTCCCGTTCTTAAAATCAGCCTCAAAAGTGCACATACAGCGACTTTCACGAATTTAGAGCAGATGGCCTGGAATCTATATTCAAGGTAAACATTTATAAATTCCATTTTCACATGATCAAATATACAGACATATTTGCACAGTTGAAAATCTGCTGAGTGGTTACAAATTCACTTTCCCTTCACTCTCTTTTATCCCATCTTGGAAAAAGGTTACTCCTACTCAGGAGTAAAGTTTCAACTTTTCCCGTGTGAGAAGAGTTTGGAAAGGATTTAGTGAAGAGAGATTTGTGGAATGGTGGCAAATGGGAGCCCTGATCAAATCCAAGTACTGTTATAGTTTGCACACTAATATAATCAGAGAAGCAGCCCTGGAGCTACAACAGAATGTGGTGCCCTAAACGGCACAAGAAAGAAAGATGTCCTTAGCGGCACAAAAGGTGGACAAAGTCCTATACTTTGGATGAAGAGCTGCACGATAATGAGGGTATAGAACATGATGAATATGTGTTTGACCCGGAAAAAACTTTGATATTTTAGAAAGTCTGAATGATGACTTGGAATGGTGTTATATTCAGAAATAAAAGATCCCAAAATCCGGATTAAGTTCAAGATGTGGTTTAATCTTGAAGGCACAGTACTGCTGTGTCCAGTGTTCAGTTGCAGAATGATCAGATACACATTCTAAAAAGAATGAAGACAACTGAAAGGCATGTGCCACAGTCATAAAAACACAGCATACTTAAAGGGAAAGAAACAAAATATAGGAATACAGAATATCTAATAAGAATATATAAGAGGCACTATAACAAATGGTCTTCAACCTTTAAGGTGATTAAGAATCCTCTGGGTGAGGAAATGTTTAATCTAAATACCATAAGACTCCCTCGTAACTCTGAGTGGTGACCCATGGAGGATGTTGCAAAATGTATTAAACTTTGGTTATGAAAACCACAGTGTCCCCCAAAATAACAACGAACAAAGGGCGGAAACAAGTATGTGTGTTGGCTCCCATCCTCTTTAACCTGTATATGGCAGATTTGGGGGACGCCCTGAAAGGAGTCAGCCTAGTAGCACCAAGATTAGGCAGCATGAGGCTGCCGGTGCTTCAATACGCCGATGACACTGCCATAATGGACCATACGAGGGTGGGTCTACAGAGAGCCCTAAACCACTGAACCAATTCAACAAAGATAACAATATTATAGTCAACCAGGGAAAAACAAAGGTAATCATTTTGGGGAGCTGCCACCTGAAAAAGAAAGTGCAGTGGCTAATGGGACACGGGCAAATCAGTACTGTGGCAGCGTACAACTATCTAGGGGTTTGGCTTACGAAACGGGCCAAGGCAAACGTCCACCTGAAATAGCAGTCTTCTAAGGCCAATAAGATGACATTCCTGTTAAAGCAATTGATCTCACACCTGATAAGCCCCACTGCCAGACCAATATTAACTGCCCTTAAGGCAAAATTGCTGCCAGCCATCAGTTACGGCCACCAGGCTTTTCAGGGGTCGCAGGACGCCCTTCTCATCGCAACCCAAGCCAAAGCATATAAATCAGTCTTCTCTAACCCAAGGTCGGCAAGGAAATCAAGGCTAAGATTGGAGCTTGGTCTGGTAAGGCCAGACCTGATGTGCCAAGGGGAGATCATAAAACTATACTTAAGGATTACTAGGGCCCCAACAAATTCCTTAAGACTTTAACTAAGAGTCATCTTTAAGGGGCCAAGTTCAGTATGGCACCCCATTCTCTGCAAAGCGCTCAAGACTTTAAAGATCGAGGAAAAGAGCACACCACTGCCTGAAATCCCACTAAATGCCTGGAAAAAAAACATAAACAGACAAGTCCTCGAAACCTCATTTGATCTGGATCTTAAATCTCTTTGTTCTAGCCCCCAACTAGTCCCGCTGAACAGCTCCTATATGGTAGGCAAGGCACAACCCTACCTAAAAGAGGCCCTGACACCACAAGCCCGAACTAAAATTCTCACCATGAGACCATGAACAATAGGAATCACCGACTTTAACCCTGCATGGGCTTGCAAGGGGAACTCACAAACTGTAGACTGTGCTCCTACATAAGGGAATCCTGGCTACACCTTCTGTCCTGCTGGCCCACCCTTAGGAACAAACGCAGATGACTTCTTCGCCCAGTTTGTATCACCAAGGGAACCAAGACATGTAGCAAAGCATCAGCCTTGTGCTTTTCTAAAACAACCACGATGACCTTGGCGAGACTGGGGAAATTTACTTATTTGATTAGAATAGCTCTAAAGGCTGAAAACAAACACAATCAAACGAAGGTGTCCTGCACGGTATAACAAGGGGAATAGTGCAGCTTCCCCTCAAACAAGTGCAGAGCAGATTCTACTCACCCGTCCTACAGAGACCGCACCATATCTATGGCTCTAAATGGAAGGGCTAAGGATAATGACCTACAGACTGCCGAAGTAGAAAACCACCAAGGTTTACGCAGGTGTCTCAGAAACTCTGTGCAAGGACTCATGACAATGACCCGGTGCTGGCAGATCGAGTGGGTGCTGCGGGGAGGGGATATAGATCATGAACAAAAAAAATTTATTGGTAGCCTCTATAGGTTTACTGTGACCATTCTTTTATCAGTTTGTTTTTATGCTTTTTTACTGTAATGATTTTAAATAATTTTAAAGTTAATAAATAAATTCACTGGATAGGGAGGCGTGTAATCTTATAAGAGCAGAGTGCTTGAGACCCTTTTTTGAAAACAAGATCTTCAATACTGGATCCGCGTTTGATAACCTTTCTCTTTAAAACAGGAAATGATCCAAGAAAGGGTATTAAGCATTGCTTGAAGCAGTCTAAGGATAAATTATTGGATGTCCTGGGCCACTTGGCGCATATTTTAGATATGGCTGAGGAGGCACATTTAAACAATATGGTTATTGATGTGGCCTTGTTAAGGGTTTGGAGCAATAGTTTATTTGCATTGTTAGAAATACAAATGAAGGCCCGATGGCTGAGAGAAGGAAGGCTGTCCTTATGAGAATGAATACCAAGTTAGCAGATTCACAATTGGGAGAAAATAAGAGAAAAGACTCATGAGTTTTGGAAACTGAAAGAGGTTCGAAGATAGATTTTTTTAAAGTTTGTGTTCAGGGATCCCAACCAAGAGAGATAGTTTTGGACAAAGAGCAGATGGACTTGGTAGATTCAGAGTTTCCCCACATTTGAGATAAAGGAGCAATTTCAAGAATTTCAGATTCGGGAGACGGTTTTGTGAGCACCGTTTGGTAAAGAAGAAAGACAAAGGATGGAGCACAGTATAACATTTGAAGGATTAAAACAATTTTCTAGTGTACAGGCATTCCAAGGTAAAGGGAATCTATCTTTTGAGGGATATTTTACAGGAGCATTGCCTAGTAAAATTAGACTTAATTGTCTCTTATTTCATGCCACCCATGGTTACAATTTCTTAACTATTGTTGTGTTTCAGATGTAAAGGCCTTTTGTACCACATTTATTGTCTTCCCTTTGACTTGTCTTCGGCTCCTTGGTGTTACAGTTAGGAGAAAGGGGGGCTCAGCTAGTAGTTTTTCTGGGCGACAAAATGTTGATATCTCAGGAGACGAGAGAGCTTTTAAGCCACTTGAAGTGGACAAGGGAGCTTTGGGAGGATTTAGGATTCATAAAACATTTAGAAAAGTTGATTATGGTCCCAACTCAGATCAAAGCAATAGAAACAAAATGTATATGTGCAGATGAACGCAAATTATCAGATAGAGCGGGGAATACTTTTTCCTCTTTGCAAACAGAGAAAAAATTCCTTAGAAAGCAGGTGTCTGAACTAACAGAATGAGTCAGAGTCCTAGATTATAGGGCAGAGGACTTGACGCCAGGTTAAGATGAAATAATGTGAAGATTGTGTGCCTTCTAGAATGCGTCTGCATTGATAAAATGACAAATTATGTGGAAAAAAGGTTGGTGCAAACTGCAGTACCACATGTATTTTCCAAAATGTACTTTGTGGAGGGAGGCCCCCGATCCTGGGAGCACCCTAAGAATAATGCTGGTTCACATAATAAATTGCAGGGATAGGTATATTATCTTGCAACGAGCCAGAAAAATAGGTCACTTCGAAGTAGAGTGTAGCAGAATAATGCACTTCCTTGATTATGCTGCCTCTGTAAAAGAATGATCTTCCTTCATAACTGTCAAGTTAAACTGAGACAAATTAATTTAAGATATATTCTCTGCTTTCAGCAAAGCTGAAGATCACAACAGGTGGTAATTCAAAACATCTTTGAGGATGCCAAGGGGGACTGGGAATGGAGGGAGGTCTGGAAGGGGATTTCAACCAGCCCCCAGAGAACTGAGTGGAGATGAGAAATATTGCAACATATGAGGGCACTCAAAACCCCTAGGTGAAAAACGTCCCTTTTATTCACTTTTTACCCATTTGTAATGTTATATTATGTATGCCCCCCAAAATCATTGACCCTGCTTACAACTGTTATGCGGTTGCAGAGGAATAATGGGGAGCCATACATAGCATGGCCGCTCCTCCCTGTCTCAAAAATCTTTAAAAAATACCTACCCCCGACTCCAACAACTTTCTGTACCTTCACCTCTTTCCTCTCCAGAAGCTGTGCTTCCTACTCTCTAGTGCTGCACTGAGGATGAGCAGGCTGGACCTCCTTTCCGAAATAGCAACAGTGGATAATAGCTTTTATTTACAATTGTTGCTGCATCATAGCAGTGAGTTTCTGAATTTGAATCCAGTTATTCACACTAGTGGTTCTCTATCAGTGTAATACATAACAAGGTTAATTTACACTAAAACCTCAGCAAAAGTGAGATTTAATTCTGATGGCAACTACATATTACAGTATCCAAATTCACTGCAGCAGGAAGTCCAGCATTATTAGAAGACAGATGTGCCTGGCAGGGAAAACATTGACAGCTCGAGGCATTTGACTATTTCGGGGTCCCATTTTCCTCTTCTGAACATTGGAATGAGCGACTGCTAAACTCTACGAACGTCTACACTGCCTTTCATTTGGGAATTCAGGATGTTTAACTATGAATTTGGTGGTGGTGCTGCCTGGGAAACCAAAGGAGTTTATAATGTTAAATCTCTGTCAAGTGCTCCTATGAAGCTCAGATTAGGCATGGGCATTTTTTTTTATTTCACTATTAAATGTCATGTTACTTGAAATTTACAAAATCCCTCAAAATGTTGCATTACGTCATTTCAATTATTTTTTTTAATGAGAAAACATCTTGTGCAAAAAGCCTTGAAAGATACCAGTGGAAGACTGGTTTGCACAGAAAATGTTTCATTAGGAGACATTTTAATCTTAAATCATTCTCCTGACTGTATTTCACTAGACTGTTTTATGCGGGTGTGCCCTTGCTTACAAAATAACCCTGTGACATGCTAGCAAACCATGTTTTACTATGAAAGCAGAATTTCCAAAACATTTAATGGAATGTTATCAAACAATTACGGGTTTGCACACCCTTAGCTAAAATATGGCATTCATTCAAGGGAGGGTGGGGTCCTTGCAAACACTGCCAAATAATTACTTGAAGTCCCTTTTTTCCCAATGCAAGCAACCCCTCAACATTTTATCGTATATTTACTTGGTCTGAAAACACTAAGATGCCAGGTAAGATGTGATATTTTGTTACTCTGGACTTAAGTCTTTATAAGGATGTCTTTAGAGATCTTTCAAAGGGGATAGCTCATCTCACTTTCGTGCTTCATCATGTCCTTGGACGTTGGATCATATTTTCTGGAAATTGATGGATAACACTATGGTATACACTCCCACTCCCTATATGTAACGCATCTCACAGCTTGTGATTAATAAATATAAAGCACCTTTAGTTGCCCTTTATTTATTTTCTGTAGGGCTTTCAGGTGGGTGTTTGTTTCTATCATCACAAATCGATTTAATTGTTTTTGTTGATTGCTTATTTAGAGTGCACTATTTCATTACATTATTATTTTTTTTTTATCAGGTGTTTTTTTTTAAAATCCATGATGGAAAAAGGCATGCTCGCCCCCTTCGCCCACTCGCTGCAATATGGATCTGAGTGTTGTCCATGTAATTAGTGGGCATGTCTATATGTAAGGGTGGTGCAATTTCCATGTTTTTGGCAGTAGCAAATGTATTCCTCTTCAGAACTTTTACTAACAGTTGGAAATAAATAATCAATGTGAAATCTGAAAATTATACAGGCTTCGGTAGAGATTCAAATATGTCTTTCTTCCACAGTGATTTTCCTTTACATCCAGAGAGACAGGACTGTCTGTTTTTGATGCTGAAAAAAATATTGGCGGCAGAAAACATCAGGAATATGATTTTCTGAATATGAACTGACCTGCAAGGTCGGCAATCAAACAGCGCCCAATTGGCTGGTTTGACAGATTAGTGTTTGGGCCAGTTTTTTTGGCTGTTTGTGGGACTTGTTATGGTCTTCTGAGACGGTTTTTACTGTTGATTTTCTGATATTACCACAAACATTACCTGCAGCAAACACAAATACATACAGTCTCCCATACCTTGCAAATACCCATACAGCCTGTTTTTACAAGTTCAAACTGGTGATTTAGAAATGTGACCCACTTTATTCGCTGTCTGTGGTTTGCAAACGTGGACCACTTTTAGGGCCAGATGTATCAACATTGCATTTTGCGAGTCTGTAATAGCGAATTTTACTGATTTGCTATTATAGAATCGCAAAATGCAATGTATGTAGGTTTTGCAAACAAAATTGTGATTCATACATATTCCTTAATAGCGAATCGCAAATTGCGATTCTCTATTAAGGAATGCCTTCCCATTCATCTCTATGGGCCTAGAGGCCCATAGGAATGAATGGGAAGACATTTGCAATTTGCGTTTACCAAATTGGTAAACGCAAACTGCGAACGCACTTTCAACGGTGATAGGGGGCCAAAAGGCCACCCTGATACACCCCCAAAAAAGGTAAGTGTGCACATGTGGCACACATAGATGCCCTCAGGGCATGTGTATGCGCCACATGGCACTTAGAAAAATGCACAACTGTGCTTTTTTCTCGGAATTTGCTAATTTGTAATTTGCGATTCCTTAAAGCCACATCGCAATTATTAGCTGCTTCCTGCATTGCGAATTTCGGGAATCGATTCCGTAAATGCATTCGCAAAATAGGTAGTCGCAAAAATTGCGATTCCCTACTTCTGCGAATCGGCGCATTTGCGAACGGTAAAACGTTTGATACATCTGGCCCTTATTTTGGTGCTTTGCGCCAATCCGACCCTGCATACCTTTAAAGGCTAAATATAATTTCGTTTTGCTTTAGTAGTTGAGTTAACACTTTACATAAAAAAACACTTGCAGTATAAAACCGAAGCTATTTTAAAGTAAATTATGCCTTCAGTTTTCAACGGCCTTTCCTGCAGGCATCACTTCAGCTCCTATTAACGCCCCAAGTTTAATGGCCCGGCCTCAGGAAAAATGTGCAATGAAATGCAATGCAATTTTGAGTGTTGTAAATGGGGTCCGCCTGGTTAATGCGCAAGGCAACATGCCAGGTTTCCCGCAGTAATGTTTTCAAAATTAGGGCAACCCCTGGTCATCTAAACACTCTTAGGCGCTCCACGCCGGTACACCGGGTCATTGCTGGCTGCCCGAAGATGAATCAGGCAGTCATCAGTAGCAGAGGCCGTGGAGAGGTCGATGCGCCTCAGAGCACACGCTTTTCCACCATCAGCAGCGTTTATGAAGCTGTCCTGTTCTGTAACTGCGGCTGAGCTGCTTGTTCCAGAAGCAGTGAATAGTTGGCATGGATGAAACCAAGCGTTCACAGTTACTCGTGATGTTCAGACAGGAACAGAGATGGGTCAGTAAGTATATGTGACAGGCTGATGTGCCACAATTTGTGAATCATTTGTAATAATAATTATTAATTACTGAGGGGCATATTACCAAGGGGGGCGATAGGCAATTATCGCCGATTTAGCGGCCGTTTTCAGCCGCTAAGTGGCGATAATTCTATCGCCCTATTAGTAAGCTGTCGCTAACTGATGTTAGCGACAGCTTTTAGGCGATAGCGAGCGGTTTGGGGCCCGCTTTGCATGTCAGCGATGTTTATCGCTAATGACATGCAAAGTGGGCGCACCCACCCAGTTAGCGACTCAAAGCAGTCGCTAACGTCGCTATCGCCTATTAGCAAGGCAGGCGTAGCGTTGGAAATATTCGCGCTAAGCGCGAATATCTCCAAATACTAACATCTGCCCAGACCAGTTCTTAGCCATGTTATCCAATGGGAGGTGGATAACATGGCTAAGATAATCTCGTCGCTAATGCGTGAATATCGCTGTATTCTCAGCGATATTCACGCATTTCGCCGCTATCGCTGTATATTTTAGCACAATGGAGAAAAACGTTGCTAATAGTATGTTTTCTCCGCTAACATATCCAGCGATAGGCAGCGACAAAAAAATCGTTGCTAAGCCTATTTAGCGATAAATATCGCTACTTGTTGGTAATATGCCCCTATGGTCTCTAGAAATGGAATATTGTGTATATAGACAACATTGCATGCAGGGTTCCAGTAAGCAATAAAAGGCAGTATGTTACTTTAGTGGGCCAGGACATATCATTAAACATAGAGTTATATTTTAAATGCCGTTCCTCGGATATTCTAAACTGATATGAGACTTGGGTTTGCATTTACTAGCACTGGACTGGGTAACACAATGTTAGAAAAAAAAATCTCCACTTGGTTTCTATGAATTTACTCTTACACTTTGTAGTAAATTTACTACATTTGTTTATTCACCATTCCCGAGTGCAAATTTTCGGGAAGCCAAAAAGGAACCAAAACAGTAGTCATTGTACTTGAGCTTAGTCCAGCACCACCCATGCCAACCACTGCTACTTCAGCAGCCTTCCATAGGAAATAATGGAGGCAGGAACTTAAAACAGAACCCCGTTTCAGATAATGTTAAGATAAATTGATTTATCTCACATTTTTAGGAATGTATATTAATTTAACTTGATGGCAAAAAATATATAAAAATAAATATTATTTTAGATGCAATAGTTTAATAACCTTGTTTAGTGTAAAATAAATGTAACTAATATTTTTTTAATTATATTAATTAAAAATAATTCTATTAATATACTTTTGTAATTTTTAGCACAGAGAGGGAGATTCCTATCTCGCTTGGAAGGGCTCAGAACGTGATCCGGCCTAAAAAGTACGAGCTGTACGCGTGTTCTCTGCCCGACTTGTACAGCTGTATGAGCAAGCAAGTACGATGCGAGAAACGCAAAACCACAGACCGAATTGTTTCCGGGTCTGAACCGCTCCCTTCGCCTCGTACGTAAGCACACCGTGCCGTGCAATGGAGGCGATTTCCCACCGAGCCAGTACGATGCATGAGTCAAACAGCCGGATCGAGCCAAAGTTTCCGGCTCGCAAAACGTCTGGGAAACTGCCTTTGAGGGTCCGCGTCGGACCTCGTCACCCACAGCCTTACGACTCGGACACAGGAATGATAGATCGACAGATGACGGAATAGGTAAAATTACATTTAAAAAATCAATAAAAATCAATAAAACCACTTACCTTATGCTCGGTGCATTGCTGAGTCGGCCTTGCGGCGAACACAAGGTAAGTGGTTTTATTCATTTTTGTATTTGATTTTACCTCTCCCGTTGTCTGTCGACTTCCCCCCCCCCCACCCTGCCCTATCCCCATCCTGCCCCACGGCTCATAAGTGTGCCGGCCAGGTCTAGTTTGTCCTGAAGACGGTAGAAGAAAATAATATTCTATTGTGAACTGAAATTCCCCAACTTTGTTGTAATTCTTTATTTTGAATCTGAATTGTATATTTCTTTATTTTTAATTGTCAATATGAATATAAATTGTGAAATTTGATATCCTTGTATAATATGGGATTGTGGTCCTTTAGGGATGATATTCAAAATAGTGACCTATGTTTTTTTTAAATCTTTATGTAATTTATTGTTGGTTTTTCATAAAGCCCAGAGAAAAAACAATATATTTTTTTTCATATACCAGGTTTGTTGTTCATAATATTTATCGAAGTTCTCTGTAAAAGTTTAAGTTGTCTTAAATAACTTGTGTAGGATCATGAACATTTGATTCTTTAAATCATTTCCATAAAAGTTTTTTTTAATTCCTAAACACCGAGTACCTCTACCATTTGAAATACGTATACACACGAAATAAGGAGGAAAACGGTACCATATATTGTTCTTGTTTTCACTACTCTGTGTCTTTTCTACAGAAGGGTGACGCTCTTGTGTTTTGGAGTAGTAGTGGAATTTTACATTAGGAGTGAGCAGTAAACCCTGCTCCGCGGATGGAGTTCACAGAGTTTTGCCACTCCACACTCCATTTCGAGCACAGAGTTTGACAAAAACTCTGAATCTGCCACGTAGTAGAGTTTATAACCACCCACCCCTACTTCTGGCCAGGCTCAATGGTGCTCTAGGCTGCAGCGCTTCTTGCTGTTGCCAAGGAAACCGGGCGCCGGCCGGAGGACAACCACTTCCAATCCCATGTCATGTCACCGCCGGTGCAGGAGCTGCCCCTCGAAGCAGGAGAGTGAAGCAGAGTGTAGAGTTGAAAATGTTAGTGCTGGAGGGTTGGGGAGGACAGTTTCACAAAAGAGGTGTAGGGCATGAGAGAGGAGTACCATACAAGGGAGTGTAATCAGGTGGGGAGCAGTACTGGCTGCCCGCTGACATGGGCCACGCCTCCTCTGGCGGCTGCCACTGTTGGAGCTTGGACTCTGTGTGACCTGATGGATGCACATCTTCAACGATGGCTGCCATGCCGTGCTGTCAATGGACATGGAACAGAAAGATATTGACCCTGAGCCTTTAGTTTACTGCTGCCTCTTCTGAGTCCCCGCACCGGATCCTCCTAACAGATCCGGAATATAGGGCTAACGTCCTCCCCTCAGCAGTGCCAGAACCCTGGGGCAGGAAACCCTGCAGGACATACAGAAGCATCCCAGATAGGGTGTACACTGCTACACTCAGAGATCTGAGTGTCTCTGGGTTAGCCCCAAAGCAGTGTGTTCTCCCAGTAAATGCATGGAAAATATTTCAAAACCGAGGCATGGGAAAAACGTTAACCTTATGTTGGCAGAGAAGTGACCACTCGCTTGCATCTCCTGCCAGTTATTGCCCTTTTGTTTGTGGGGCCTGTTATATTGTGTAGCCTGTTTCCTCTATCTTCTCGCTAGTGCTATCCTTACCGCCTTTATACAGTACATGCATCAGGAGGAGCCTGGACTTCACCTGCTCGCAGGACTCCTTGGAATTTGCTGGAGTTTTCCGTAACTCCGCTGAATTCCACAGAGTTATGGTCCTCGATCTCCACCCAGGCCTACTTTACATGACTTACTCAGTTGGCTACCCCTCCACTGCTATACTTAAAATTGTCTGGTCATAACTGTGGATTCCCAAGATACAGCACTCTGCCACCACTGCTCTACACGCTAAACCCACAACAGGGAGAGAGGTCCACTGTCAGTAAATGTGTGCACACTTGCTGCACCTGTTCAGGTGGCAAGGCAGGTTCAGGCCCTCCCTTATTTCAAAGGACAGATCTATGCTTCAGTGCACACACTATATTTGTGTGAGGCTAGGGCCAAGAATCAAAAACCAAGATATCGAATACTCACAGTCGGGCATTCAAGCAGGGCAACACAACTTTACCCTATGAAAAAAGACATACCCATCCCAAAACTTCCTAAGGGTGGGTATAAAAAGGCTGGTGGTAAAGCTTTTAGAGTTAAAGTGGCTGAAATATGTAACAGAGTCTCTCTTTATGTTCATTCTGAGTTAACGCTTCTTAAGTTTAGGACTAGATAAACGGGTCGGGCAATTAAGAAATCTTCAAAGATTTGGCAACGCAAATTCATATCCCATTTTTCATGATGCACAATACCAGCATTCTAAATAGCAGCACTCTAATAACATGTAACCCCTAACTTCATTGACCTATGGGATTCCGTCCAACATCTTTGAAGAGGGGTGCTTCATAATTAGTTTGATTCTACACCCTAAACTCCCTTGTGGGGACTCCCCCTCTTTATGTAGTATTGCTTGTTTGTGTGGTCATAACGTATCCCTCCCAAATCAGTGCAAATCCCCGCAATGCCCCTATCCTCTTCGCGTAAGCCTCTTCAAATTTGTAGGTCTGATCCAGCTTAAGTAGCCACACACCCAATGTCGGGATTTTCTGACTGACTAGGAAAACAAAAATTGCCTATATATTGAGAACTGGCAAACTACCTAAGAAAAGCCAAATAAAGTCAACAATGCACCTGGTAGGATATATATTGGCAGAAATGTACTAAGAAACCTAAACACCTCCTCCCAAAAGTATTGTAATCTCGGGAAAGTGAAAAAAGTAAGTACCGAATCACCCGACTCCAGCAAGTTGCATCTAAAACAGTCATTCAGGGTTGTGGGAAACCATTTATGTAGTCTGGAGGGAGTGAAATAGACACCCATCTAGAGAGAAAGGACATTCTTTTGAAATTGGCCGCCCTCAGAGCCCTATGGCCAAGCTCACAGACTTGTTGCCATTCCTGCATATTGAACCAGCAATTGGTTTCCTGAGCAATTTTTGGGAGCATTGTTTCAACGAGTCTCTTATTCATTCCTCTATAGTTAGTCACGAGAAAGCATGTAATCTGTCTGAAGCTGAACCAAAGATCTGAGGTTCAAATTGTTTGGCGAAAGCCTCCCGCGTAATCAAATTACTGCTGTTGTAAAAGACACCTAACTTAAGGAAATTTAGCTTATTAAATGGCTGAATCCCCTTTGGCGAGAGCTTAAGGCCCCATAGGTCACAGTCATAAAGAGAGGAATATGCATGGCATGTTGGAATCTTATTGTTTTTATTGAACCGCTGCATACGGCTTAGGAGTGTATTCATGACTTTGCACAGGAATGCTGGTAACTTAATTGTACTCTCTATTAGCATAAAACCAAGTAAAAAAATATCAAAATTTGAAATAGGGGCCATTAGCTGAGTTGTTAGTCTAAGTAGCGCAGCTTCGTAATTAGTAGCTAAATGAGGTAATGCAAGACCCCCCCAGCTCTACATCCAATTGTAAAATGGATAGCTTAATCCAAGGTTTTTTCTTAGCCCAAACAAACTCCCAAATCACCTTGTCTACTTCATTGAAATACAAGATTGGTACCTTTGGAGTAAGATTTAAAAACAAAACTATAAGCAAGGGAAGTATCCACATCTTTATCAAAGAGACTCTGCCTATTATCGACAAAGGTAAAAGTGACCATCTCTCTAGCAGACTTTTTATTTTATCAAGCCAGACATCCACATAAGGAAAGGTTAAGAGCTCTTGTTTGCATGTCTGTGCCTCTTCTAGTGCCACAATCTTGGTGAAAACGTGTTGTGGTCTCAAAGCTGAAAGGGATAACAGCAAATGAGTAATCTGTACTTTAAACCGCACACCTGAGGAATTTCTAATTTTTAAGTAAATTGTGGCATGAAAGTAGTCATACATGAGATGTAACAACTGCTTAAAGCCTCCTGGAAAAGAAAGTAGATTTATCATCTGAAGGACCTGCGCCTAGCATCGGATCAATTTTCCACTCTACTTAAACCTATGTTTAATTCCTATCATCTTCTTCAACAAGGAGATAGTAGAATAGTGGCCCAAACATCTCGATTGCTCTAAGGATGAGAATACATCATGCATCTCACCATGAACTTGGTCCAAGGTGTAATTAAAGTTTCTAAAATGGTGATTTAAATTCAGTAGTATGTCCCTCACTCTGAGGAGGATGCTTCCAAGGGTATCCTTGAAAAGTTCATCTGTTCTACGACCAGCAATTCCACACCACAACTTGGAAGTCTGCAGTAAAGCGTCTTTCTGTGAAGTGTGGTTCACTGACTTCCTAGGAGGATGGAGATGATTCTTGCCTACTTATAGACTGAACGTCACTGCGATAGTTATCTTAAGAAGACTGCTTTAGGTGGTATAACCTCACTATATTGCATGACACTAATATAGCAACCCTAAAATGTATCTAATCACTACACCACAAAGTCGGTCTAGGTAAGCAGACATGGAGGTAGGAAGAATAATTGTATAACTACATTAATGGTGCAGTGGTAGTCAATCTAGTGGATGCATTATTATTGTAGGCCAATATTATTATCTTGGATATAGTGTCATAAAACCGTCTGTACAATGGGAATGCTACTTTTGTTTTCTCTTTGGTGTAAAAGGTATAGTTTAGATCTTTAAACACTCTCTGTACTTTATGTTCAAGTTTACCCCCAAAACAGTCCTTGTGGTTAGTATTTGTCAGTGCTGAATCCTTTTTGACTTCCACCATTTTTTATACTTTGACTTGCTCATGTCTTCAGGCTGCAATGTAAATCTCCAAACCTAAGGCCAAGGCTCTGATGCCATTGAATACCTTATCAAATCCATCTGTTCTTTTTGTACCTCAAGGACTTTTTAACATTCAGACTTAACCTATGTTTTTAATAATGTGGCTAAACCTTGTACCTTAAAGACTGCAGTACATAAGCAGAGTGAATGTTGAGCCTTAGTGTTTTGTAGTATCCATGTATAACATGCGTGCTATGCTTAGGATACCTAATGTCTGCACCCTTGGTGAGGAGGAAATGGAGGCTTCTGAGACTAGCCAACAGAGAGTACACATGCAATCTTTGCAAGGGTGTCCAGAGCCCCGGTTGGCGTGATAACGGAAATGTTGCCTTTATCTTTCCCTCCCTCATGATCACCTATTTTACTTCAGAAAGGAAAGGGTACTAAGTGGGGTAATTGGTGTTCTATGAAGTGGGACTTCACCAGAAACTGTTGTGGCTCTCACCACAATGTAGTGGCATTCCCCTACCACTTTCCATCGTAGGAGAACCACAGGTGTCAAACAGCTGGGCCTTAGCCTACTCCGCTATCGCAAATGCGTGGCCAAGTGCCTGTCAACCCCCGGAAGACTGGTTTGCAGAATCAGTGACCCCCCCTATTTAGGGCAGGGCCACCACCACTGACTTTTCCTGTCCAGATCCATGATTGACCCTGAGGGAGAAAACAAGCACTGGTACTGGTTCGCTGGAAGAAAACTCTGTGGACGCCTGGTCCATTATTTTGCTTTTCTGAATCAAATTCCTACTGTTGAGGCTTCTTCCTGAAAACCAAAATAAAATGCTGAGTGACCCAAAATCAATGGCACCCTGTTCTGTTCTGAGATGTAACAAAAGCACATCTAGCAATGCAGCAGGTGCTCTTTAATTAAAGATATCGGTCCCTAGCAGGAATGGAATCTCTAATTGTGGTGGGTTATCAGGCAGCCAACCAGGGCTCAGATTCCCACTTAGAATGCTTTGTTTGATATTATTGGTACATGAGTGGGTGTGGAGGCAGACCTGGCTCTTCTTTGGAATTTCATGTTTTCTCAAGTGTGTACCAAGATATAATGCAAACCATCTGTCAAATTATCTTTGGGAGAGGAGAGGAGAGGAGAGGAGAAAGTAAGGTAAGGTAAGGTAAGGTAAGGACAGGACAGGACAGGAAAGGACAGGAAAGAAAAGGAAAGGTAAGGACAGGACCGGACAGGAAAGGACCGGAAAGGAAAGGTAAGGTATGGTAAGGTAAGGTCTAATGATGAAAAATAAGTTCAAGTCTCTAAAAATGAGTGCTGGTGCCCACCACTTGCAACCACCGGCATAAATTAAGCACATCCTCTCTCTCCACCTCGCTGTGAACCACTCTGTACTCCCATCTATCCCTATTCGCCATTGGCATTCCAGCAACAGAACATGGGCTTCCTTCTCACTTCCCTTCCTCAGTTAATTAAAAATGTAAACATGATCTAAGGATAAAGCCGAACCTAATACATGGCCTCGCGATGTTTCTAATTAGAAAAGGATAACTAATTGGTTTGCGCTGCAGCGAGCACGTAATGGGCTGTGATAGCAATGATGTATTTTCTATTAGTCTAAATTAACAGATAAATGACGACTCTTTGTTTTCCCTATGTGCACATAATTGTTTAGAAAACAAAGACCGTCATCCGTTGCAAATCTCGTGAAGTCCAATCAATTATGCGGCAACAAAAATTTGCAATTTGTAAATGTAAATGAGTCCCCTGCACAGGACAGGATATCAATTTTCGCTTTCTGTTCTTGGCCTTGATCCCAGGATTAGCACGTGGGCAGAGGGGATGTAGCTCAGAAGGGCGACCCCACCTGGCACTTTGTACTTTGTTGATTTTAATTTAAATGACGTGAGGATGGTAAACATGTCCATAAAATAATTGCCTCTTCACAGGTGTAGCATGTTCTGGTTGTGTCCTATACCCTTGGGATGGCACCCGGCACTGTTGCTTAATTGTGAACATGAGATCTGTGGTTTTGCAGATTTCCAGGTGTGTTCTCAGTGGATCCGTGTGAAAAGGCTTCCAATAATTTAAAGAGTGCACATTTATGCACTGTGTAAAGGTCCCTCAATGAAACAATGCACATGTCCCCCTTTTTTTAGGCTTATGTAGATGCTGATGGCAAACCATGCCCCAGGATCATCTCTCCAGGAGACGCGTGCAGCACTGCAGGAGCTATGGACAGCTGTTGTGCTCAGTCACTGCCACCCTTCTTGTGCACAATAGAGGGGTTGGTAAACCTTACTCCAGCTCTCGCATTACCTTCTCTAACTCTGTATTACCTTTCCTTTAGAGATTGCCTCCAGCCACCTGTAGTATACTGCAGCTCTTAAAATAGCCCATGCACCGACTTACCACTTGATAAACACATCTCATAAATTGGTGCATATTTTGGCATGTTACTACCTACAGGATGAGGGAAAACCTGCAGAACTGGATCCCGCGCTTAATTTGAGCCGGTGCTTTCTGGTGCTCAGCACCGGCACTTAATTGTCAACACCAGCACTTATGACAGCGGACACATGGTGGGGTGTTTGTGCAATTTAGAGCTAAGCAGAACAACAGTTGTCTTATTAATTCAATGCACAGTAAAAACAACTAACACCTGCGGCCCAAGCCAATCTTACAGCTTTGGGGGCCTCAAACAGTCTGAGTTGTCACAATGTAGCAGTGTGATGGCTAGTAGTTGTGTAGGCACTGTGATGGCAGCGCTGGCATTGGCAATGGGTTGTGGAAGCTGCGGTGGCCTTCTGAAGGGGTACTTGGCACTTTTTTTTTCTCACAAATTAAGAACTGGTATTGCCGGTTCCATGTTTAATTCCACATTCTGAGTGAAATAACTAGTTATTACCAGATTTCAGTGCAAGCTAACTGGCTAGAATCGTAGACTCTTATCCTCTGGTATACCGGTGCAAAAAGCTGGGAAAACTGAGGGCCTGAGTGTAGGCTTTGTGTCTACCCTTTGCTCATAATTCAGTGCTTGCTTGTTTATCATGATTCAATGCCTTTCCTATCTTTTCTTGCATTTCATTTTCATTGAACAACTTGGATCATTACAATTCTAACAGACATTGAACTGGAGGACATGAAGATTATGTTCTCTCCCCCTCTCTGCCTCTTCCTGCTCCTCCTACTCAGTGCTAAACATGAGCCGGTTGTTTCCAGTGCTCAGCACTTAATTGTCAACACCAGTGCTTGTGACAGTCTGCCACCAGGCCCGGATTGGCCGATGCGGGCACCGGGAAATCCCCCGGTGGGCTGCATGGGTGGGAGCCGGTTTGGGGCCCCTGGGGGCCGTTTTTGTTACAGGGCAGTTTTTGCCTGTAACAAAATTGGCCAAAAACCAGCCCTGGCAAAGAGCACGGTCGCACCCCCAACCCCCCCTGTGGGGGGCAGCCGAGCACTTTGCCAGGGCCGGTTTTGGTTCCCAGTCCGGCCCTGTCTGCCACAAAGTGGCACTGTCTGAGATGATCACAAAAACAGTCAATATTGATTAAGTATACATTAAAATTATTACTACCTGCCACCCAAGCCATTCCTTTTGCTTTGGGGGCCAGGAATAGTCCGAATTGTCACACTTGCTAGAGTGTGATGCTTAATAGTTGTGGTATTACTATCATTGAGAGCATGGCAGGGGTAATGTGTGGTGCAAGTTGCAGTGGTGTCCTGACGAGAGCCCTGGCACGTATTTTTATACAAATTAAGCACTGCTCCCACTCCTTCTCCAGTGCACTCTAAGTAGTAAAACAATTAGGGGAGCGGATGTATCCTTATGGCTAGAGCTGCTGACTTTGGAGCTGGGAAACCATGTTCGAGCCTCGACGTCGGCTCAGCATCCTGTGATTCTGGGCAAATTACATAATCTCCCCATGCCTACCAAAAAAAACACAAATGTGTCCTTGTCTAATGTAACTGGTGTTCACGTAAAGCGCTCCAATACCTTCAGGTCAAGTTCGCGATATATAAATCTGCAAAAAAGAAGAAAAAACAAAAATTTGGCCTCCAGCACCCACTTACCCTTCTGTACCTTCATGCTTTGCCCACCATCTGCTGCAGTTTCGGCAAGTGGCCATCTTTAAATGCTTTTGAACCCATTCCATGATGAACATCCATGTGCATGCATGTAAGTGGACATCTTGGAATAGTTCTTGTTCTTTAAGAAAAGTGTTTCTGAATCGGTCACCTTCTGTGCTCATGCATTTGTTGCAGCCATTGTGAAAAGTTCTTACAAAAAAAACCTTTCCAGGATTGCTGCTGTGCGTGGATTTCGTGTTTTTATGTTTAATAAAAAAATGAGTTTAAGGTTGGCACCACATACAAATGAGCAAGTATGATAGCAACCTGGAAAAAAGCCAACTAGTCTGTGCCCAGTGTCATGGGCAAGACCTAATGACTTTGCCAATGCCTTGTGTCCTTTTTTATGATTCTTCACCATGGGTCAAGCATTTTTCTCAGTGGATAAACCTGTCCTCTATAGCCCCATCACTTTGGGGGTGATACTTTCCACTTCTCATCGTGAAAGGGGATTTACTCCAGCCCATATACATGGTGGGAAGCGGTCAGATAGGAGTTGGTGGTCATTCACAGACTAACAGATTATTATTCCACTTTAAAGAAATTCTCACTGCGCACGGCAGGCTTGGCACGTTCTACTTTTTATCAATTAGAAACATCATTAGTTTGCTACGTCCTTGCATCCTTTTTTCTGGCCACCTAGAAAACTCGCAAGGTGCATAGCACAACATCTGTCACCTCTTAAGTCTGCCATGTTAGGTACCTGTTCGATCACAAGATTGTTATTATACCGTTGTCTTAATTTGATGTTTTAATCCCATTGGCTCTTGTACTGCATTCATCATTTTATCGGATTTTTTCTAATGTATTTTAAATCTTATTTTAAATGCAATGAAATGTTTTCTCTATTAATTGTATACTTTCATGCATTGTTTCAATGCGAAATAAAGTCAGTTGATTGAATAGAGCAAACCTCTCTTTGGTCCTCTGGCTCCCTAACCCTTGCTTAGGGTTAACCATTGCATACTTCTAGGCACTTTTGATGGAGAATTGCAACAGTGGTAGAAAAATTTACACCTGGCAGTGGTCCTTTTTTAACATTTCCGGGGTAAATGGCATTGGGAATCACGCACACCTAGTTAAAAATTATAAGTGAGACTGAACAAGGAGTTACTGGTCACACAGGCAAATGAAACCTACACACACAAATCCAAAAAAGGGGTTCTGGGATGCTCCTAGATGGAAGAGGAGACCATTGCTATGACATCATTGTGTACTCAAATGTTTTCATTCTTCAGGCTGGTGAAACACTATCCAGGATGAACCAGATAATAACTTAGGTGACTGATCCTGAGTTGTGTGAAGCACTGGAGGTATTTACTGCACCTGAGAAATACTATTACCTGGGGTGAGATATCTGCAGGGTGTAGTAAAAATCTCCTCTTAGAGGCGTTTGCCATGGAAATGAGGCATACCATGCAGATATGCGATTTATCCAAACAAAGTTGCATGTTATTGCTCTATATCAGGCATTTCTTCTAATACATTTCATAAGGCTTTTTTGGGCTAAATAGTCAGGGGAAAACTGCGGGGTACAGTAATTCTTACGCAATGAGCAATTTCAATTCCTGTGCACACTCCGCTTTGCTTTTTCGTGATGGGAATTGAGCTCCTAGCTAAACATGCCCTACATGCTGAGAAAACATTACTGCATTTTGACTGTAATACCATACATAAACACACTGAATTAAATCAACTACTCTATGACAATGTCTCATTGTCATTATCATTAAAGGGCATCATATAAGCCTAAATCAATGAATGTATTCGAGAGACATCCTGTGAAGGTGAAACAACTCAAAAGTAATAGACATAAATGATTGGATTGCTTTTCGTCATTAGTAACTTTACACTGGGTACCATCACAATCCTAAGTGACACTCTAGTGACCAGATTTGGGTCCCTTTTCTCTCTGTATTTTAGAGACTTATGTAGCACCTCAATTAAAAAATGATTGTTTGTATCCACATGCAGTGGGGATGTGGCTAACAACATTTTCATGTATCTTTTTTTTATTGTCTAACCGAGTCTCAAAAAGTGCTGTATGTTGTAATCAATTATCTTTGTTACTGATTATAGTCCTTTTAATCTGACCTTGTCCTTCACGAGAGGTTAGTGGAGACTTTGATGAGTCATAAATATGATTTCTCTTAACCATCATCCAAAGCAATTGGAAGGATCTATTTATGTGCCTTGATTATGGTAGATGCCTGAACTCTTGGTAGTTGTTGAGAACAGCCACAAACTGGTTTAGCTAGCCTCATATCAGCATTCTATTCCCTCTTGTGTGTTTTCTTTTTGATCAGAACAGATAGGGGTATGAGTTAATAGATGACAAATGTATGGGATTAGTTACCATTCACTATTTATTCTTATTCTTTTCTGCAAAACTGACAATTTTCCATTTTTGTTATAGGCCATGAGCCATTCCTTAAATTAAGAAGTCATTTTCGCTGTTTTGTAACTTGAGAGAAAGAAAAAAATAAGATTGCCTGACAGCTCTTCCATTGCTACAGAATAGTAGTAATGCTGCATTTGTGGTGAATGGAATACAAAGTGTCACTTACAATATGTACATTTGTAGTGAAGTACTTAATGAAATGTGCAAAGTGGGTGAGTGGGCAAGGGAATGAGCGAATTTGGTGAGTAAGTCATTCAGTGAACGAGTGAATGATACAGCTAATCAGTCGGTCTTACCATCAGTCAGACAGTCAATCAGTTTTATATTGTATGCTGTATATATAATTCCCAAATGGTCTCTATGATAGCAGTAGTATTGAGAGATAAACAGATATTGTTGTATTGACACAATTTGTAGTGAAAATGAGAACATATATACATGCAAAATATGCATGGCATTTCAGTGGGGTGGGAAAACCATGCTCTGTGTTCAAACATTCATGATACTGATGTGCAAAGTATAGATAAATATGTCACACGTCAAAAGGACAGATTTCTCTCTCTCTCTCTCTCTCTCTCTGTCTCTCTATATCTCTCTCTCTCTATATATGTATATATATATATATATATACTAACCCTGAGCAAAGTACTACGCTATGATTGCGTAGTTTGCGAAGTTTGCGCAACTTCGCACTACGCGAACTGCATGTAGCACCGTGGAAACATGCATAGCGTAGCGTAGCGTAGTGCAGCGTTCATTTTTTGCTTGCTCGTGGTCCTCAACGTCAAGTTGGCGACCGCGAGCAAGCAAAATGACATCCTCACGAGACTTTTTCCTTGTTTGTGATCAGCAACATCAAGTTGCCGATCGCGAGCATGGAAAAGAAACCTCCTTACAAGATTCTCAACGCCGGGAGGTCAGGTTTCTCATTGCGAGTGGTTGTGCATGCTCGCGACCGCTCGCTATGAGAAACTACCAGTCTGCGTTGAGAAAGCTGCAGCTCGAGTAAAAATCTACTCGAGCGGCAGAAAAGAAGAGTTCGCACTGTGCAAGATGCTGTTTTCAATGATTGCACAGTGTCGGATGCTTGTCCGCAGTGTGCAATCATTGAAAAAAAGATCTTGCACAGTGCGAACATGCTACTACGCAGTTCGTGTAGTGCAACGCGTTGCTCGCGTAGTGCGAAGTGCACTTCACGTAGCTACGCGTAGGGCTACTTTTCGAACTACGCCCACCCTAACATACATATAGACATTCATATATATATATATATATATATATATATAACACGCTTCCAGTGGTCATCCTCGCAAATTGATTAACAATATCCCTTACGGGGAATTTTTGCGGTTAAAGCGCAACTGCAGTCAAAATGTACATTTTGAAAAAGCAGCTGGTGAATGCATGGAAAGATTTGTAATGAGAGGTTACAACTCTTCCCTTCTTCAAGAGACCCTCAATATGGTAAGGAAAATACCCCGTGCTAGTCTTTTTGTTAAGAAGACAGGTCCCAATACTGAAGGAAGATTCCGCATCATAACACCCTATGCTGCTGACTCCTTCAAACTACGATCTATCTTATCTAAACATTGGCACATTCTGAAATCTGATCAGATTGTAGGACCTGATATTCCCAGCACACCGTTAATCACGTTCAGGAAGGCCAGATCTCTACGAGACCAAATAGTTCATAGCTATTTGCAACCAATACAAAAACCACTAGGCACCTTGAAGGACACCAAAGGTTTTTCCCTTGTGGAAAATGCAAGGCCTGTGTAGCAAGTAAAAGAACACTGACATATCAAGTCCCGGGTAGGAAGGATGGGAGGAAGATAACTAAGTTCATGTCATGTCACACAGACTTTGCAGTCTATTGCCTTATGTGTCCTTGCATGTTACGGTACGTTGGTAGTACCATCAATCCTGTCAAGTTGAGGATATTAGAACATATGCGGGCCATTGTGAATAAAGACTTTACGTACCCCGTGGTCCGACATTTCTCTTTGGAACACAACAGTGACAGGAATCTTCTCAGGTACTTTTGTTTGGACCAAGTTGAAGAGAACCCAAGAGGGGGCAATAGATTGCTCACACTTAGGAGACTTGAGTCTCGTTATATTATAGACCTGGAGACCAAAGCACCTGGAGGCTTGAATATGGGAGAAGAATTGGCCTCTCATTTGGGTTAACAATGTTTATCTCTGTGTTATGAGAACCATTTGAGTCGAATATTGAGTTTCCTATATATCAGTTGAAATGCTTGTGTAATATTTTTTGAAATGTCCTGAGTGTTTTTGTTTTTGTTTTTGTTTTTGTGATGGATGACGCTATTACTAGCAACATTTAGCTAGATGAATTGCTTCAGTTTTTGACTACACCGAAGTTGTGGCAGTCCTATTGGGCTGCAATTGCCGATCCACGGCTAGATCCTGTCCGACTTGACCACATTAGAGTTTTGTGTTTTTGTCGGTATTTGAGTATTTCTCAACAATGTATTGCTGTCTTAGCCATAAAATGTATTAGGATTAAGTACAATACATGGTTTTGTTTATAAGATATCAATCTTGCCGATACACGGCAGTATTTAGGTGTTGCAAACTTGTTAGCAATTCATTGTGAATCGTATTGAAAGTATACACTCTAAGATGGCGCCCAGTGCTGCATGTAAGAATCAGTCCTTTGTTTGTTTTCATCCACTTCGCAAACATTGATAATGGCGCTGCGCACTGTGTTTCAGATGTAAACATCGAGAAAGGGAGGGCTCTCCCGAAACGTGTCTGTTTTTCAAATAAACCGCCCTGCTAAAGAACACTGCCGTGCTCGAGAGTGCTTAATTTTCCTGTGACCCGGCTGGGTATACAAGGACTTTGGAGCTGTGATATATATATATATTATTAGTCATAACGTCTTTCAGCCATCCCTCTTTATTTGTTGTTGTGCCATTTACATTTTACTTCAGCCCAATACAGCAAACATAGTTGAGCAATGGGTCGGCCCACTTTAGCCATAGGCTAATTTCACTTTGAGTGACGAGGTTAGGCCCTTTATCAAAGAGCATTTCCACACACAAAGTAGTTCCCTCGAGTGTTAAGTACTATTATGGAAGGGAGAGATTTTTGAGACCAAAATAATTTTTGCTTTTAGCCTTTGTTTTCTTCAGATTAATGAGGGACAGGCAGCTTCACCAACGACAAAGGTTTGCAAAAACCATGGCAAAACATAAACAATAAAAAAGCCAAAAGGCTTTTGTGATCTCTTGTGCTGATGTTGGACTTAAATGCAAGCAGAACGGCGTGTGCAGTGCTTCTGTGTGTTTTACTTCCTGGTATGCTGCAAATGCTGTCTTTTATGATCTATACACCGGCCAGTACTCACTTTTAGAACACGGTCTGGGCCTTGAGACTTGAGAAATTATTTACAAAGAATGCATTTTTCACCTTCATTCCGGCAAATGTCTGTAACATTGCTGTTTATCGCTCTGTAAGGAAGACTAGACAGCTGACTGTCCACCTTGTTCCAAGCATTTAGACTGTTCTGCTGCTAGGTCTAATCACATCACATTTGCTTGGCCAAGAGATAAATAAACAGCCAGTTGTATGAGAAATACATGAACAGATTGCTGTTGTCTAATCAGATGCCCATTAACTCTGAGAACATCTTTCAGGCACAACTTATTTGGTAAAAAAAGTTAATTAAATTACAAATGTTTATATTTAATGGCACAACAGTTGCCTTTGCTTCATTAGCAGTAGCTCATTTAGGTGTTGATGTCGCTCAGATTTTTGAACTGAGTGACCTGTTTTGTACCCTCAGGGAGGGCACAGAAGGATACAGCTGTTAGTCAGAAGTAGCAGCGAGAGTATCATATAAAACACTCACCAGGGCCCCCACTCTGTAATCTTTACTGCTAGGTATCCACTCAAATTCAAAATAGTCTTTATTCGATATTTTTCAATCATAAAAGACATTTACAATACAAATTCATCCCCCACCCCATAGATAATAAGATCCACATTTGGTCAATCGTTACCACTATATCTAAAAAGAGCTTACTAGCTCATACATGATTACAAAGAATTAAATATCACATTTAAAAGGTTAAAACAGTATTAAAAGGATAATTCATTCAGTGCTAAGTATAGCGATTTCTCAATACAATTTACAAAATCAGATAGTAGCATATGACAACTGGCCTTGGCGTTATTCCAAACTCATTTTACGGGCGCGAATTATCCACATCCAATGTAAAAATTTCGACATGGCTATAACAACTGGCTGAAAAGTGTCAGTTCTTAAGATCCTAATTGCCTCACTAGCAGTTTTGAGCCCTAACTGAACACAAATCGGTTTAAGCCACGACTTTCTTGGTACATTGTATTCAGGGCAGGCAAACAATACATGCCCTATGTTTTCCCTTTGGTCGGGGCAAAAAGGACACACCGAACTTTGGTTCCCACGCCATTTTGCAGTTAAAGTATTCAGTGGTAATGTCCCCACCCTCATTTGGTGATACTTCTTCCGGTCCCCTGGAATAGTAATCCAGTCCCAATAGGGTTCTAGGGCCGGTGCATGCTTGAGCTCTAAGAAGTCGGTAGTAAATGATAATTCAATATGACGTCCAAATGTCTTGGCCTCAACCATGTTCCAATACAGATCACAAAGTATTTTCTTAGGTGGGAAGACATTCCCCACAGGGTCATCCCATAATGCAGATAGGCCCATAGCCATGTAAGTTGTTTTAACCTCCCTCATCCACTGGATTTTGTGGGACTTATCCGAGTCTCTAACCTCGAGGAAGCCCTGGGCATACTGCAGGAGTTCCGGGGTTACCCATAATCTCCTCCAGTAGGCAACTGATCTATATTTTGCCATGTCCTCGAAGCTATGAGCTCCCAGATCATAGTGGAGAGGTATCAAAGGAGTGGATACTGGTAAACCAGTGATATTACGAAAAAAATTGTTTTGGGCAACCGTCAACTTAGTGAGGTTGCTGGTCCCCCAGAGTTCTGCCCCATAAAGGACAGCTGCTCCCACCTTAGCATTGTGAATCTTTAAAACAGGAGTGATAGGCCTGGTATGTGATGAATAAAATTCCTTGGTGAGTGCTCCTGCCAATTGTACATGCCTCGTAACCAGCTGGTTGGTGTGCTGTTTCCAATCTAATTTATAGGACAGGGTGATGCCCAAGTAAATAAAGACTTGGGTCTGTTCAAGTTGGACCCCATCCATGACCACCTTCCCTCTAACATATTTCCGTTTGTGCAGAACCATGAATTTTGTTTTAGCTGTATTAATAACAAGGCCATGATCTGCACAAAACACTTCAAAGACTAATAGCCTTCTGGAGCCCCTGTTGTGTCTTTGATATTAACAGGGTATCGTCCGCAAACATCAACAGGGGGATCAGTTTTCCGGCCAACTTAGGTGCGTCGGTCGGTTGTTGTTCAAAGTACCTGATCACCCTGTTGATGTATAGTGAAAAGAGGGTTGGGGCTAGTACACAGCCTTGGCGTACTCCCTTTGCAATGGGAAATTTGTTGGTTACGCTACCCTGCTGGTTCCATCGGACTTGGGCAAAATTATTCTCGTGCAGTCTAATTAAGAGAGATAGAATTTCAATTGGGATGCCCTGTTCCTGTAAAGCTTTCCACAACTTAGCACGAGGGACCAAGTCAAATGCTGATTTAAGATCAACAAAGGCTGCAAACAGCATACCCCCACCAAGTAACACTACCCTCCAGTATATTAAAACAAATCTAAAAACTTGGTCAATGGTGCTAGTATGACAGCGAAACCCTGCCTGTAATGGTGACAAAATATCTTGCTCGTCTATCCAAGCATGGATACGTTGCAATACAAGCCTTGCCACTACCTTTTGAATGCATGCAATAAGGCTGATAGGCCTATAATTTCCACTCATTAATATTGTTTTTAACAACCTTGAAAAAATGAAAGGCCGATCTGCTATATTTGGCATAAAAACTACAACCTCAGGTTTCTGCAGCAGGTGCTGTATCCTTTGATGACTCTCACCAGTTTCGGACATCAGAAAGAGACCTCAGGTGGGTGCCTTGGTGAAGGTTGTAAGATGAGCTACACAAGGTACCGACAAGACAAATCAGTGTAGAGTGACTTACAGAGTACAGGGTGCATTCTTCTTTTTCATTCAGCCACTGCCACTCTATACACCCAACACCCGGACATTCCATTCACAATGAACAGACTACACAAGACTTTCTCCTGAATAAAAAACAACCAGTAACACACACTCAAAATTTCAAACAAGGACCAAGACTGACCACTGACTTCCAAGAGCATATACCTACTAATACACATGGGTGACAGACATTGTTTTGACCTACTATATTGAAACATCACACACTTTCCACTACTAAGAAGTATAGTTAAATTTAATAAGAACTGATCTTCACAGTTCACTGGTCCTCGCTCAGGTAGTGTTTGTGTGACTCTTCAAACTTCAAAGGCAAACTTCTAATCTCTATAGGCCTAATTGCTTCTTCAGATATTCCACGGCTATATTTTACCTTGCATTTCATTTCAAATCCCTTTAAACTATACATTCAGCCAACCACTAAACCACAATCTATCATTTACTCTACTCCCAACTACATAACATTACATCATCTGTACTAAACTAACACATGTCTCCACATCTGTTGAATTCATGGGGCCTTTGCCCATGTACTCATAATTCCGATGATGGTAAAAGGGATTTGCCAGCCACAATAAAAATACAAGCTCTGCAGGAACAATTATGGGCCTTCTAACTTAGTGGGACAGCCCGACATTGTAAAGTATCAAAAATCTGTAATTAGTCAAAATCTAGAGCAAAGTTCTGGAAATAAACTTCCACACCTTGGAAATGCACTTGTTACATAGAGTTTGTCTACAGGAATGTATTACAACTATTTAAAAGGACACCTTCCGTAACAAGCAGGAGCTTGTTGACACAGCCTCTTTAGGGGGTCTGCTACTGTTTTTTATAAAATTAAATATTAAAATTAATAAATTAACTTGGTTGCACACCAACTGGCAGGAATGTAAACGGAACGTGCTGGATAATTTGAGAACCTGGAAGCCTCTTTCACTTTCGTGGCTGGGCTGCCTGCATGCAATCAAAATGTCCATACTGCCAAAGATTCTGTATTTATTTCAATCGCTACCCACTCCTATCCCACAACATCAGATTCAAAGCCTGCAATGAGAGATCACCAGGTTAATTTGGGGGTGTCGTTGTCCGCGTTTTTCTAATAAAATTCTAATGCTGCCCCGGGACAGAGGTGGCCTGGCATGCCCCAACCTGGTAGAATACTACTAGGCCTCGCATCTCCGCTTCATATCAGAATGGACGGCACGGGAAAGTGAGAAGGTACGTCCTGGTCACCCCCACGCTCCTGTGCCTGCTGCCGCTGCTGCAGCCCCAGCCTCCCGAGGGCCGCCGAGCCCACACCAGCTTTTCCCGCCGCCCCAGCCTCCCGAGGGCCGCCGAGCCCACACCAGCTTTTCCCGCCGCCCCAGCCCATGGCCCCGCCCCCCCGACAGCCGATTGGCTCGCGCTCCCGCCTCCCCGCAGACCCTCCCGACCGGCTCCCTTCTTATGACGTCCCAAGAGCGACCGCGCAGCGGACGCGCGCAGCGGGAGCACCGATTGAGCGCCGAAGGTGCGCCAAAGGTAAGCCCTTCTGCGCCCGTCCGCGCCTGGACCGCGCCCAGCGCCAGGACCCCTGGCCCTCGCAGACCCCAGCCCACCCGCCGGACGTACGACGACGCCACCCTCAACGCACTCAACGCCGGCCGAACCCCTGGATGCTACCGAGCCACCCCGAGACGCACCCACGGACCCTTCATCTGCCAGTCCTGCAAGTTCTCCTGCACCCGGACCTGCACTGCACCAGCACCCACCAAGCCGAACTCCAGCAGCACCCACCTGAAGTGCATCCTGCTCAACACCCGCTCCGTCCACAGACACGCCGTCGAGCTCTGGAACCTGCTCGACACCACAGCCCCAGACGTCGCCTTCCTCACGGAAACCTGGATGAACGCCTCCTCAGCGCCCGACACCGCCATCGCCATCCCGGACGGCTACAAGATCATCCGGAGAGACCGCGTCAACCAGACAGGAGGAGGCATCGCCATCATTCACAGGAACACCATCCGCATTACGACCAACACCGACGACACCATCGCACCCGCCGAACACCTGCACTTCCAGATCCACGTCAACCCCAAGACCACCCTCAGAGGCACCCTCATCTACAGACCCCCGGGACCACGCACACAATTCAGCGAGGACATCGCCGACTTCATTAGCCCGCTCGCCCTCCCCTCAGCCGACTACATCCTCCTCGGGGACCTCAACTTCCACCTGGAGAACAACGACGACCGCAACACCACCACCCTGCTGGAAAACCTCACAAACCTGGGACTCAAGCAGCTGGTGACCACCCCCACCCACCTCGCCGGACACACTCTCGACGCCGTCTTCTCATCCAGCAAAGACATCGCCTTCAGCCACGCCACAGGACTCCACTGGACGGACCACAGCTGCGTCCACTTCACCTTCAGAAGAACGACGACCCACCACCACCAGCAACAGGTTGCCCGAAGAAGCTGGAACAAGATCACAGCCGACCAGCTCGCCGCTTCCCTGAGTCAGCACCCTCCCGCCAGCTCAGCGAACCCCAGCCAGGCCGCCGACAACCTCACGAAGAGGATCAGCAACTGCACGGACAAACTCGCCCCTCTGAGGACCCCGCCCAGCAGACCCGGCAGCAAGAAAGCCCCATGGTTCACCGACGAACTCATGAGCTCCAAGAAGAACTGCCGAGCCCTCGAGAAAGTCTGGAGAAGGGAACCAACACCGGACAACATGACCACCCTCAAGCTTGCCACCCGGAAGCACCACCAACTGATCCGCGCCACCAAGACAACTGCATTCAAGGACCGACTGGACAACAATGCACACAACTGCAAGGAACTCTTCAACATCGTGAAAGAGCTCTCCAACCCCAACGCCGGAAACAACGACATCACCCCATCGCAAGACCTCTGCAACTCCCTCGCCTCCTACTTCCACAACAAGATCGCGGACATACACAACAGCTTCAGCATTCAACCATCGCACACAACGACCGCAGCAACGCCGCCCACCACCACCCTCCGCGCCTGGACTCCGATCAGCACCGATGACACCGTCCGCATGATGAACTCCATCCACTCCGGATCTCCGACCGACCCCTGCCCTCACCACGTCTTCAACAAGGCCGACGCTGTCATCGCACCCCACCTGCGGGACATCGTCAACACCTCCTTCGACACCGCCACCTTCCCGGAGAGCTGGAAGCACGCCGAACTCAGCGCTCTACTAAAGAAACCAACAGCGGACCCCACCGAACTCAAGAACTACCGCCCCATCTCGCTCCTCCCGTTTCCAGCCAAAGTCATCGAGAAGACCGTCAACAAACAGCTGGCCGCCTTCCTCGAGACGAATGGATCCCTCGACCCCTCACAGTCTGGCTTCCGAGCCAACCACAGCACCGAGACCGCCCTCATTGCTGCCACCGATGACATCCGAGCCCTGATGGACAACGGAGAAACAGCGGCCCTCATCCTCCTAGACCTCTCCGCGGCATTCGACACTGTCTGCCACCGCACCCTAGTGCAGCGCCTCAGCAACGTCGGAATTCAGGAGAAGGCACTGGAATGGATCGTCTCCTTCCTCGACGGAAGAACACAGAGAGTCCGTCTACCACCGTACAAGTCAGAGGCCACCGAAGTCATCTGCGGCGTCCCTCAAGGATCGCTGAGCCCCACCCTCTTCAACGTCTACATGAGCCCCCTCGCGCCCATCGCACGCCAACACAACCTGAACATCATCTCCTACGCCGATGACACCCAGCTGATCCTCTCACTGACCAACGACCCAGCCGCTTCCAGAGCCAACCTTCACGAAGGGATGAAAGATGTAGCCGAGTGGATGACGACCAGCCGCCTGAAACTGAACTCAGACAAGACGGAAGTCTTCATCCTGGGCTCCTCGCCCTCCGCCTGGGACGACTCCTGGTGGCCCCCCGCCCTGGGCACCGCACCCACACCGACAGACCACGCACGCAACCTGGGCTTCATCCTGGACTCCTCCCTCTCCATGACCAGACAAGTCAACGCCGTCTCCTCGTCATGCTTCAACATCCTGCGCATGCTACGGAAGATCTTCCGGTGGATCCCCACCGAGACCAGGAAGACGGTCACCCAGGCCCTCGTCACCAGCCGACTGGACTACGGCAACGCCCTCTACGCCGGAACCACCGCCAAGCTCCAGAAGAGACTCCAGCGGATCCAGAACGCCTCAGCCAGACTCATCCTCGACATCCCCCGACGCAGCCACATCTCCGGACATCTGAGAGACCTGCACTGGCTCCCCGTCAACAAGAGAATCACCTTCCGTCTCCTCACCCACGCACACAAAGCCCTACACGATCAAGGCCCGAGCTACCTCAACAACCGCATCAACTTCTACGCTCCCAAACGCCACCTCCGATCAGCCAGTCACGCCCTCGCCGCCGTACCCCGCATCCGAAGACCGACAACAGGAGGAAGGTCCTTCTCCCACCTGGCCGCCAAGACCTGGAACTCCCTCCCGACCGACCTGCGCCTGACCCAAGACCACCTCTCCTTCAGGAAGAAGCTCAAGACCTGGCTGTTCGAGCAGTAGCAGCACCCCCCCCCTAGCGCCTTGAGACCCTCCGGGTAAGTAGTGCGCTCTATAAATGTCCTTGATTGATTGATTGATTGATTGTTTCACATGGATAGGGCTGTGACGGGACGCTATATATGGGATCTCCCATGGCAACCCTGGACCTCACGATCCTGCAGCGCATATATAGCTCTCCCCACCAAGACTGTCCTTGACATCTGGGACAAGGTAGCTGTACTCAAAGGCCTCACCTCCTTCCCATCCCGCCACACTCCCATTGCTGGCAATTCCCACTTTCCACCTGCATTACACCCTCCCACATTCTCTCAATGGCTAGATGGTGGGTGTTGGACAATCAGGAATCTCTTCGTAGGAGGCGTTTTAAAATCTTTTGAACACTGCAAACAGGAGTTCCACCTCTCGGAGGGGGCTAGACTGCAATACCTGCAACTTCAGCACTGGGTGTACACTGCGTCTCTGTCACAAGCGGCCACACGGACTTTTACTCCTTTTGAGCAGCTGGTCCACTCTTTTGATGATTCCAAGGGCCTCAGATCTCCTACTTATCACGTTTTTTTAGCACCCCCACAGATTGTCACACACCCCTACCAAACCAGATGGCAGTCTGACCTGTCCTTGGACATTACACCTGCGCAAAGGGACCGCTTTTGGCGTGACATCCCGAAAGTCTACTGATGCATTTCCCAGTGGGAAACCACGTACAAGGTTATGACCCAATGGTACTACACCCCCCACAGACTACATAAAATGTTCCCTGCGTCCTCTCCCCTTTGCTGGTAATGCTCGAACTCCCCCGGAGATTTTCTTCATGTTTGGTGGACTTGTCCGCTTCTGGCCACATACTGGAAAGATATCCTTAGCCACATCAAATCGTTTTTGGTTTCCCCCTGCCTGAAACTCCAGCCACTGTCCTATTGGGTATCAAGCCAGACAATTTGCGCGCACTGACACATAGTGATTCGCATATTTGCCTTCATATGCTGGGGGTGGCTAAACAACTCATAGAGCTATACTGGAAAAAAGCTGAGACCCCCCCTGCCACTGTTTGGTTCACCCACCTTTGGTATACCATGGCAATGGAACTGCTCAAGGCACGCCGACTGTCCAGAAATTTCCATTTCACCAAACTCTGGCAACTACTAATCACTCATTTTTGCAAATGAGAACATGCTCGTCTTCAACTCCCAAATCTTCGGGCCTTACGCCTTTTTGAAGACGCCATTAATCCTCCCGACACATCCCTCTGGCATCAACACTAATACCCTGCATGTCACTACCTGTCTACCTCTTTGCTTGGAATCATCATTACATTGATCTCATCCCCCCCTCCTAGCCTTCCTCGTCACGTAGCACTTGCATACCGTACTCTACCCTCCCTTTCACTCGTCAACTTCTTAATTGCTCTTCCTTCTTGACTACTCTGTCTCTTTACTTTCCTCTTTCAAGAATATGGGGGGACTCTCCTCCCCGTTCTTCTTCTCTTTTCTTTTCCTTTGTATATCCTTTCACGTTTGAGTTTCATTGACCTTATATCTTGAAGGAGCTCTAAATCTACGCCCACCACGTTTGATTGCCATGCTACGCGGCCGGTCCTGTATGTCATTTGAGATGCCATCAGTGATGTCATCAGTGATGTCACTGACCATGTCATTAATGATGTAATATGTGACATCATCAGCAGTGGATTGCGGGCACGTGAGTTATAGTTAGTAGAACTAACTGTAACGGGGGAATTTCAATGGTTTTATACGAGTGAAATGTCCAGCTAACTATAACACCCCTGAAACCTATGGTTTTTTCTGTGAATTTCTAAGGTTTTTTAAATGCTAATTGCTAACTATACCCTTTCTGAAACCTACATTTTTTTCAGTGAATTTCAAAGGTTTTTTAAATGCTAATTCCTAACTATAACATGTCTGAAAGCTATGGTTTTTTCAGTGAATTTCAAAGATTTTTTAAATACTAATTTGTAAATATTTGTATTGTTTTTTTTATATTTTCCAAATAAATTTTTTAATCTTTTTATTTTTAGATGTTATGTTTTAAATTACATTACCCATTTTTTATTATTTTTTATAAAAATATTACTTTTTCATTATTTTATATTGTTTATAATATACTTAAATTATTATTTTTTGTAAAAAAAATTTTTACGGTTGCGCACCCTACGAACACCCTACTCATTTACTGTGCGAAATGTGTAAGCCATGTTAGGGTCGCTGTCTAGTATCCGCGAAGGGTGTGCGACGGGTACAACTTTTCCCACGCGGTTGCTATGCGACTTGTGCGTGATGGCTTGCGCATACGTGATATGTACGTATAACGCGACATGACGGACGTGCGGTAGCATGTGACGTCATATACATATCAGACGCATGTGCCCACCTCTTTTCTTTTAAAATATCGCTAGAATGCACTGATCATACGCGCACCCCGTGATTTTTCCCCCCCAAAAAATAGGGGTGCTGGGAGACTTTGTGGGGCCCCCTGAGAAGACCAAAGAGGATCAGGATGTGTCTACCCTCCCCCTTTTCACGTTTTAAACACACATTTGACACGCTTCTTCAGCCTCCCTTGTACCGAGACATAAAATGGCTGCCAACAGTTTCTAGTTTCGAATGTTGACAACCACTTGCCAGCCAAGTCAAGTCATAAGCTTTTATTCGATTTGAAAAATACAAATCATACAAGCAAAACAGCTAAAAACAATTCATTGCATGTATAATAATTCTAAAAATGACTCAAAATATACTCAGGAGTAACACATATAGGGACCTATACTGACAAACACTGGACAACAGTATATAATAAAAAATGTAAAACATAGCTAAAAAGCTTATAAAAAGTCATGTAAGTACAGACAGGAATAAATATATTTATCGCACCAAGTGCTTTTCCTGGCAGCTGTACCTTAAAGCTAAAAATCAAATATGGCTCAGACAGATACGGGATCAATTTAAGAAAACGACCAAACGTTTGCATACTATGGGCATAATACGACATAAACAAGAACATTAGTGTACAGACAGGAATATGTAAAATTATAGCAACACTATGCTCTTCCGGGCAGCTGTACATTTCAGGATAAAAGTAGCAACAAAAAAACAAATATCCACATTCTCTAGAGAAGATAACAATACTAGAGCACTCTTTGTAGATCGGATATTATGTTTTAAAAAGATGGGTTTTAGATATTTTACCCTTAAAAAGTGGTAAAATTTACAAAAAAGTAAAAAATGACAGCAACTCTGACGTGAAGTGTTGTCGCACGGGCAGGGAGTTTCTGATCTTATTTTCTGGTTTGGAAAAGCAACAAGGTGGTGTACAATACCCAATCTAACTCGAGTTAGCACGAATTGATGGGAGGGACGAGACACATTCGCAAGATAGGTTTGAAGCCCCGGGGATAAGTTCAGTTCCTTATAGAACCTCACGGTGGCTAACTTGCCATACACCTTATCTCACTCGATCTTTTTAAAGTTAATAAATGTTTGTTTAATTTCCTTTTTGGGGATTGCTACTGCCAGTTCAGGGTCTAAGAGAACATCGATTTCAAATAGGGTTTTATACCAGAATTGAATGTATTTCAACCACTGTATTCGTGATGAGTAATCCAGTCCTATACAATCAAGTATAATTTCTTGAGTGAATCGTGTCTCTGGCTTAGCCCAAATAGAACGCCACAATAAGAGTGGCCGAACGGCTGCTAAGTCAGAGATATACACGATCCCTACCTCATCATGGATTAGTTGTACACAGGCAGAAGGGGGGACACATAACAGTTTCTTTAAAAACTTGTTTTCGTCTTTTTGGAACGAAGGGCCTTCGATATGACCCCACACGCCCGCCCCATACAATGCTGAAGAAACACAACGAATGTTATATATATTAATCATATCTGGGATACTTCTCGAGCCAAGCTTGGATGCAAAACGGAATATACCATTGGTGGACCGCAGCATCTTCAGTCTAATATTATCAAACTCGGATGACCATGACCCGTCATTAGTATATGTAATTCCCAAATAACAAAAAGATTTAACATGTGTCATTTTGTTGCTATCCAAATAGAAGTTATGCTTCGGTTTGTTTACAGCCTGCCCGCACGACATTACATAGGTCTTGGATTTATTCACACAGAGCCTCCTGTTTTGAATAAACAGCATGAAGCTATCAATTAGTCGCTGTAACCCAAGCTGAGTGCTGGATAGGAGAACAGCGTCATCCGCATATAATAAGATTGGGACAGGTTTACCTCCTATCAGGAGAGCATCTGCTGGAATATCGGCCAGGATGCGATCAATACAATTAATAAAAAGGGACAATAAAAGAGGAGCCAATACGCATCCTTGGCGAATTCCCCTGGAAACTTTGAGGAACGGTGTACATTCGCCTAGGGTACCATAGCGAACCTTACAGGAAAGTTTCTCGTAGAGCCTGGCCAAAAAATGAACGATTTCCTTCGGTGCCCCTGACTCTAACAAAACCTCCCAAAGAATGGCGTGATCAACTAAATCAAACGCGCTGCTCAGGTCAGCAAAACATAAAAAAAGGTTGAGGTTCAAATTTACGCATTGCTCCAAAGTGCCCATGCCTTTCCTGAAGCCATATTGCACTTTTGTTAAAATATTCGAATCTGTTGCCCAAGTTTCGAGCCTTTTGAGCAGAATTCTGCTCATGACCTTTACCGAGGCGTCCAGCAAAGAAATAGGACGATAATTGGAAGCCTCAGATTTGCTGCCTTTTTTAAATAAGGGGATGATAACTGATTGACCCCAGGAGGGGGGATGTTACCTTCAGCTGCACAGTTAAAGGTCCTTACCAAGATAGGAGCCCACAAGTTCGGTTCAGCTTTTAATAGATCAATAGGGACCCCGTCAGGGCCCGGGGCTTTCCCCCCCTTGCTTTTAGAGAGCCCTTCATGACCCTCCTCCAGGGTTATTCCCAGGGGTAGAGGTATCCAGGATGAGGCCTCGGTGGCTAATACAACTAAAGGTGTCCCTTCTGGATTTAAAATACTAGTAAAATGAATGATCCATTCATTACATGCAACGTAGGAAATTAATACCGGGATACCATCAGTATTTAAAAATGGACTGTTAATTGTTTCCCAGTAAAGTTTACAGTTTTTAGTCTCAGCTGCTTCCTTTAATTTATCCCAAGCTTCACTTTGTAAAACCTTTTTCCTATTAAAAATTGCTGTTTTATAGTTAATCCTTAATTGTTTTATTCCATTACTGTCTCGGGGTTTGGCACATAGTGCCTTCTTCAATTGCTGTAGGGCGATGGTACATGGTTTGTCAAACCATCCACACTTTGTTGCTCTATTAGAGGGTGATGGCTTAGTAAAAATACCATCTATATTGGTATTAATAATAATAAACTGTGACAGTAGGAAATCAGGATTAATAAACATTTTTAAACAATAACTGATTTCCGTTTTACTACTAATTATGACCTCCCTCTGTTTGGCCATAGAATTTGTTCCGGACCATCTGATCCTCACACCATTTGGTCTAATGGGTAATAAATCAGTGGAACAAGTTTCTACAGTCGCTGGAGTAGCAACTCGTCCCGGGAGGGTAACACAGATGCTGTTGTGGTCACTTAAACTTTCCTCTCTAATACACAAGTTTATGAAGTCTCCTGTGCTGGAGAACAAAATATGATCTATGAATGACCCAGCATCCCTCCCTGTAAAGGTAGGACATGTAGCTTTCAAACTGTTTTTATTACAGCTTAACAGGTGTAGGTCGAATTTAATTAACAGTTTGTTTAAGGTTGAGCCATAATGTCAGTGTGGGAAGTGAAGAAAGTCCTCACTCTCTCCCGCATTCCCCCAGTGTTTAGCTATCTCCATTCCGAAGCCGCAGGGGTTCCCTTTTGATAGATGGCATGGCTGGAGGTTGAAATCCCCAGCCCATAGAACGTCAGCCCTTCTGTTAGAGAGGGCCAAAGCCCTTATAATTTCCTTTTCAAAGGGGAATAAAATGTTCCCTCTGGAGGCATCAAAGATGTTTTTATAAAAGTTTACCAGAACCAAATCATTTCCCTTACTACATTCTACCCTCACTACCTGGCTGTGAATTCCCACAGTCGTGCTGCTTCTGACCATACAATTATGTAGTTTATTGGACAGAAGTAACAAAAGGCCCCCCTTGGCCCTGCCTGAACTCGATTTAGTAGCTTTGAGGCAGAGGGAGGAGTAACCTTCTATATCTATTTGCTCTTGGCACGAGGTTTCTTGGAGGAGGATTATATCCCCTATAAACTTGGGCCAAAAGGGGGTGTCTAACTTCGCTGCAATACCAGCTTGCCAGCCAATTAGCCTTCAGCGCGTGATTGGAAGGGTGCGCTTATGGTACGATGACAATAAACGGAGTATACGTATTACATTTTTTTATGGGAAGTGGGCCGCGTGGCCCCCCTCCCGTGCCCATTTCCGGGCACCGGGGTCCCCAGCCCCCGGGGCATGGCTAATTATATATTATTATTTTATGGAGGAGGGCTGCAAGTCCCCCTCCTGAAGCCACTTCAAGACCACGGAGACATCCGAACTCCATCTATGTATGTACCCCGTAGGAGTCGCCTTCACTTTGCGCATGCATGTTTGTGCTAGTGCATGCGTGTTAATGTTCCGCATGCGTACAATACGCCCCAATGTCTGGCTATGTACCCCTAACGTATTTCATTTTATTTGCGCATGCTCAATTACAACATGCCCAATCACAGCTCTCACACCCAGTGACATCATGCTCAACCAATCATCCTTCTTTAAAGCATTTATAAGCTACCAACCTTCTTGAACTTTTCCTATTCCGCAGTCACAGCCATTGAGAGTGTTCATATCCACTTCTTCGTAGGTGAGCACTTTTTTAAGAGTAATTAAATTAATTAATCTGAACAATCTTTAAATACTGCGTAAATGCAAATTCATGTTCGATTTGGCAATGCTGTTTTTAGGCACGCTTTCCTGCTTTTTAATATCGTTAAAGTTGACTTCGTAACTTTTGTTTCTGTGCAAATCACTTAATCCTGGTGCGTTTTTTTAATTTGCCAAGCGCCACGTGGCCGCTCCTACAGCAGTGTGCAACGTGCTGTTCAAGTGAATACCATGTCGTTTTTCTAGTGTAAGTAGTGCGTCTTGTGCCCCATGCATTGCAAAAGTATGTTTTCGGCAAAAGTGTATTTTAGCACGGTTTCCAGCTCTTATAACTCAAATATTTTTCCTTGGTAGGCGATGTTTCTGAGCAAATCACTTAATCCTGCTGCATATAATTTTTTAAGTAGTGCGTCACGTGCTGCTTCCTCCCCATGCACTGCACATGTAATTGATTGGTCAATGTTGTATTTTAGAACGCTCTCCATGTTTTTTAATAACCTTAAACTTAATTTGCCCCCTGTTCTATCTCATTATACAGATATCTCAACCATGAGACGTACTGGTCGCCACAAGCTGTCCTGCCCATACACTATACCACGTGGTAGTGAACAACTCGACACACCAGATCCACTGACTGCTCTCCATATGTTATCAGCCGAATATTGCAATGGACCTAATGGAGTTTTAAGGTTTGTCTTCAACATTTCATGATCAAAAAACATTCTGAGATAAGCACTTGTGTATTTCATGTGTTTGCTGACGGATAACTGTGTTCTTGTCATGTTTTACTAGAATTTGTAGGCATTCTGAAATCAACCAAAAAAAAAGCGCACCCGTGCAAGAGCATTTCTTGCGGGAAATGCGCATGCGTCGGCACCCACGCATGCGCATTTGTGAAGAAGAAGTCGGTAGAGATACCAGGAAGAAGGAGCCCCGGGACGCCGCATCGCAGGTAAGTCTTTTTTTGTTTTAGAATGTTTTAAAATATATTAAGGGCATTTAGAGGAGGGCGGGAGGGAGGCGGGTGGCAGGCAACTTCGCTCCGCCATGGCATGTGCGTAGTGTTGCCTACTACGCCTATTTTGCGATTCGCAAAGTAGGCAACACTACGCACACTCCATGGCGGAGCAGAGTACTACGCCCACCCCTACTTTTAACCTATGTGCTCACGTAAGTGTTCCATGAACTGTTACTATGGTAACAGGCAGAAAGCCGTTTGGGGGTAGGGTTAAAAGTTACTGGCTGTACAAAAACCGTTATATTTACCCAGGATCTTCTACATCACAGAAAGGAAAGCAAAGTAAAGCAAAACACTATGTACCAGATTTACAACACCCTTGCACCACTTTCGCGTCCCACTCCCCCCTCCTACAACATTACAAGTATGTGGGCTTCAACGACCCCCCTCAAACCCCGGGAACCACAAACCCCTGAAATTTGTATATTACGGGACGCAAACTGCGGGCCTATGTTTATATTTATTCACATGCCACCTTGCGTGATGCACCACTAGGATGCAGGAGGCCTTCAGCCCCAGGAACCGCAGCGTCAACCTAACCGAGATCCGGGATAAAAGCTGAAAGATCAGAATCACAACCTAAATATCCCAAACCCGCTGTTCGGAGTGAAAAACCCGAAACTGCGCCAAGTCCAAAACCGCTCCGATGAAAAGGAGCTTCTGAGAGGGGCATAGGTGCGACTTCCGCACGTTGATGGACAACCCCAGCAGGTGCAAGAGGTCGACCGTAGTCTGGAGGTGGGAGACGACTGTCTGGGGCGAGCCCACCTTCAACAACCAGTCGTCGAGATAGGGTAATACTGGAACACCTGATCTGCGCAGATTAGTGAATAAACATGTGAATAAATCTTTCTACTTTTCTACGAGACTATAGAATATTGTCCATTTACCACAACAATCTGTGTTTCAATATGCATGGTATCTATTAAAGAGATATTGTACATTTTACAGATGATGGAAACTGAGTCTTCCTCATGAACTTTAGACTCTGCATCGGTACTTACTTGTGATTACTAAAATCTCTCAATTAACACAAGGGCTCTTTGTAGAACCACCCAACATCTATACACATAAGCTTGATATATATCTCAAAAATACATGCTTTGTTTTTTTCAGCGACCAAATGTGCGGATCCTACGCGCATCTCGTGACTTTTTTTGTAAAAAAATGTTCTTACTTTTTTTGCCCTACGGGTCCCCATGTCACCCCCTGAGCAGGCCTAGGGTGTCAGGGTGTGTCTAACCTGCCCCTGTTCACGTTTTGCCAACATATTTCACAGACTTCTTCACCCTTGCTTCTACCGAGGCACAAAATGGCTGCCAAAGGTTCCTGGTTTCGAATGTTTACAACCGCTTGACAGCCAATTGGAATTGAGCGGGTGATCGGAACGGTGCGCTTATCCTATGAAGCCAATTCTCGCACAATCCACGGATCCTCCGCGCCCATAGATATATAAATGACTTTAACCGCAATTTTCAAAGAAACTATTGAACAGATTGACACCAGATATGCCAAAGGCACAAGTCGGAACTGAGGACTACCTCCCTGCCAGATTTGGTGTAATTCGGTTCAGCCGTTCAAACTGTAGCCATGGCTAAAGGTCCTATGAGAAATTGCATGTGGAAAAAGCGTTTCGGGACTCCCTTTTTTCTCGGGCCCCACTTCACCAATCACCCCAAACTTTCAGGGAAGGAGCAGAACTGAGCTGTGCAAACATTTGGAAAATTTCAAGAAGATTTATCAATCGACGTCAAAGTTACTGCCAATAGAATGTTGCGGTTTTCCTTTTTTTTTCTTTTTTTTAATGAATTGGAGGAAAGTTACACTAGTTCCAAAGAAATATAATCATACAACATAGTACAATGACTGATACAAAGAGAAAAACAAATAGCATAAAAAAACGTAAAAAAGGAAATCATGGCAGAAAGAAAAAGGGAGGAAGAAAACAAAATAGAATCCGAATATGCCTAGGATGGACGGGGCTAAAAGAAGTCACAGGGTACAGCCAATCGAGAGAACAGGGACAGCAAATATCATATCAAACATTTTTTAAGCTAGATGATAAAGGTCACTCCTGTCCCTGCTGCTCCATCAGATGCCCCCAAATTTGCAGCCCTTTTTTCCTGGCTCTGCTTCCCTTGCACTTATATAGTGCCATCTCCAGGTTAAATATATGGAACAATCTGGCATACCAAGCCTGAAATGTCGGGGGATCCTCGTCCTTCCACTTAGAAGTGATCAATATGCGTAGAGTTGCTGTCACCATGAAAGAAAAATAGACTTGTGATATTTCTAGCTGCAAGCAGGCCCGGACTGGTGAGTCTGCCCACCGGGCAATCCCCCGGTCGGCTGGAGGGGGTGGGGGGCCGGTTTTCGAAAAGGGGGCCGGTTTTGTGGCTGGGGGCCGATTTTCAGTCTGACCGTCACAGCCTGTGACGGTCGGACTGAAAATCGGCCCCCAGCAGCGTCACTCACTTAGTTTAGGGCATGCCTGCCAAGCGTCACGCAACACGTGTGACGCCCACGCATTTCAGTGCGGTGATCCGCATCCCCGCACTGAAATGAAATGTCACGCATCATGCTGCCAGGCGAACCAACACGGCGCGGCGCCGGTCACTGTGTGCCCGTTATAACAGTTTAGCACAGACTCGGCCTGCGCAGCTCTCAGCCGGCGCTCTAATGTATTGAGTACTGCACTGTTCTGCCTAGGAGAGCTGATGACAGCAGGGGGCCGGCCCGGGCTCAGTTCAGCCAATGATAAGCACCGACGTGTCTCCAGGGGGCCCGCTCAGATCATCCAGATGTCATGCAGTACTCCCGCGTCACGTCCGGCTGCCGCCAGGAACACAGGAAGTTAGTCGGCGGCGCGGGGGAATCTGAGTGAGCGTGCAGGCTCCTCAGTTGCTCACACTCACAGCCTCTCATCATGGCTGTTGGCACCAGGCCGGCCGGGCCGGCCGCAGGGGGGGGTCCGTCCCAACTGAGAGGTAGAGGCTTGGCTGGCTGCAGAGCGCACTGGTTTGCGGGCGGCAGGTGCACCGGAATCATGTGCTCGGCTGGCGGGCACAGGCAGCACTAGTCAGAGCGCACCTTCAGTCTGTTACAGTGGGGCTCAAATTATATCATCTATGGCTGCCCCCTGCCAGTAAATAATGATTTCCGACCCGGAGGGCCGGTCGAGGGATCGTGCTGGAGCCTGTGTCTGACGGGAGGTACAGGCAGAGTGAGGCTGCTGCTCATCGCAGCTGGACAGGTCTCTGCAGTACTAATGGGCCTCTTTTCGGTCTTGGTATACAGACTCAAGCCTTAAAAAAATGGAGTAAAGTCGAGACAACACCCTCAGAGAATCAAAGAGCAGCAGGACCACTAATGTCAGTCATGCGCAACAATTAAAAGTGCGGTCGTGACCAGTAAAAAACAGACCGGAGCAGGTGCCTCTGTGGAAGGAAGGTAGGCCCAAGAGAAGCGGGGAGTACAGAGGGTTGCTGGGATTTTTGGAACAGTTGAACTTACCCTGCGCAAGCTAAGGCTGAGTAAGAGCAGGTGCGTAGCCCTGTTTGCCAAAAAAATTTCATTTTTCATGACGGATATTTAAAGGTACGGTGACATTTTTCACAACTGTGTGAAAATGGCGCTTCATCTGTATTTGCAATTTGTAAAATGAATCAAAATTAACGTTTTCAGATCAAAACAAACAGTGCAACCTGGTGAGAGAGAGATGAGAGGGCTAGAGAGAGCGCATGAGAGAGGAGAGGGATAAAAAGAGGCAGAGACAGGAGAGGGATAAAAGGATAGAGAGAGTGTGCAAGAGGGGGGATGGATAAAGACAGGAGAGGGCTAGAGAGTGAGTGTGAGAGAAGAGAGGGATAAAACTAGACAGCGAGAGGAGAGGGATAAAAGGATAGAGAGGAGAGGGATAGAGAGAGAGCGTGCGAGAGGGGGAGAGGGATAAAAAGAGACAGGAGAGGGATAAAAGGATAGAGAGGAGAGGCATAAAAGGATAGAGAGGAGAGGGATAGAGAGAGTGAGCATGCGAGAGAGGGATAATGACAGGAGAGGGATAGAGAGCGAGCGCTTGAGAGAGAGGAGAGGGATAAAAAGAGACAGAGGAGAGGGATAAAAAGAGACAGGAGAGGGATGAAAGGATAGAGAGGAGAGGGAAAGAGAGAGATCATGTGAGGTGAGAGGGGAATAAAGACAGAGCAGAGGTCTAGAGAGTGAGCGCGTGAGAGAGGAGAGGGATAAAAGGATAGAGAGGCGAGGGATAGCGAGAGAGAGTGTGTGAGAGGGGAGAGGGATAAAAAGAGGAGAAGGATAAAGAGAGAGGAGAGGAATAAAGAAAGAGCGATAAAGAGAGGGAGAGAGCGAGGGGCAGGGATAAAGACAGGAGACGGATAGAGAGCGTGTGAGAGAGAGAGGAGAGGGATAGATAGAGCGAGAGCATCGTGGTCACACACAGAGGAAAGCTTGCATTGTGAGATATAGTTGCCGTAGTAGTTTATTCAAAAGTTTATTCAAAAGACTGACGTGTTTCGATTGGAACACTCTTTGTGGTGTTATTTCTGATATTTACATGTGTTGATCGTCTTCATTGCTTAATTTTGTCCGCAAGAAAGTGTCACTCATAGTCGTTGAAATGTCACTCATAATTACACTGAAATTATGAAAATGTCACACATGGCAATCTGAAACCTTGGCAGCTATGTTAGGGACATCACCGATCTCAGTCTGAGAGACTTCCAAGTTACAGGAGGCAGTTCCTATGATCATCCTAAGCAGAATAGCAGTAACGCCACTGCGCCAGCAAGCCTGATTGACCGGTGCATGCATTGCTGAATGTTATGTGCAAGACAGAGTGCAACCTAACCCCAAACGACGGAGGAGGAGGTGCCTGTGCGCGCAGTGCGCAGAATTATGCCCTGTCTCCTCCTCTGCCGCGTCTGCGCGCCTCCAGGGTGGGGGTGTAATTCCCTCATGACTGCCAGGAGTGACGAGAGCGTGGTGGAAGTGCGCACAGAGCATCAGAGCCATGGACGGACGGTACAGTTGATTGAAGCGGCCACGTAACATAATTGTAGGCTAGCGCCGCCTAGCCCGACCCCCCTGTGTCTAGTAATCACTTTTCAGCAGGCCTGAGGTGAGTGAGTCCGTTTTTCCGCCCCCCCCCCCCACTCTGTAAGAAGCAAGCAGCGCGACCGTGACGTGACTAATGTACCCCTGATAAGTTATAACCTGACAAGGCCTGGTTAAAAACCTCCCGGCCCGAGAGGTTATAACTTATCATCAGGTACATAGTCAGCGCTGCTTGCTTGCTTCTTTGAAATAGAACTGTGCAATTACGTTCGCACTCGTCTCGCAACTCCATGAATGATATGGTTGTGACTTCGGATAAGGATAATGCACTTGTTAGCTAAATGGGTTTTCAATGCGTATACTATACTTACATGTTCTGCTGCTCCTGCAGTAAATCTGGCATGAAACTTGTTTCACGGGAAGGCGACAATAGTTCAGAGATGTTGTTGTACTTTATCGTTTTTAGAACATTTGATCTACGTAACGTTTACATCACACAATGAAATACACCCACAGAGGTTCACAAAAATTTGCAGAGGTATGCACAAAATCTTTTTTACAATTCTGAGTCTGAAACAAATGTTCAGAGGGATACTTTTACATTAACAATTGATAAAGTATAAATGAATAATAAAAAGAGTATGAATTATATAGCTGTGCTCTATTAAAAAACAATTAGTAATGTACTGGAGTTGTTTATATTATCATTTCTGGCTATAGACGTTTGTAATCTGAGTAAACCTTACACTTGTATTAATATTCCAGCCGTATACAGTGCAACATTTTTTCCTGTGGTGGGTAACCTCTAAATTGCTTGCATTTTGTTTTACAATCTACTGTTTAACTGCGCAGAGTTTAGTGAGAAGTGTGGGGCTTTGTGCAGTGGCCTCGCTGCCCATCCTCTGAGAAACCTTGGTTCGATGCTTGCTGGATAAGTTTAAGAGTATCTCTTATGAGTGCATAGCCAACATTTAAATGAAGGGAAATTGCATAGCCTGTTGGGAACAACGCATTCTGTTGATAATGTACAGTTAAACAATTCTTGAATCCAACGGATCCAATAAAAGCATACATTAAATAAATTGAGGTTTGTTTGTGAAAAAACACACGATATTGGTGCACTCTCCTGAAAGGAAAATAAGATGTCCTGTGCCTAGTGTGCCAGTGCATAGTGTAGGATGTCCGGTTTACTGATTATTGCTGAAGCGACCACATAACATAATTTTAGGCTAGCGCCGCCTTGCCCGACCCCCCCCGTGTCTAGTAGTCACTTTTCAGCAGGCCTGAGGTGAGTCCGTTTTTCCACTCCCCCCCCCCCCCAGACTCTGTAAGAAGCAAGCAGCGCGACCGCGACATGACTATGTACCCCTGATAACTTATAACCTGACCAGGCCTGGTTAAAAACCTCCCTGCCCGAGAGGTTATCACTTATCATCAGGTACATAGTCAGCACTCCTTGCTTGCTTCTTTGAAATAGAACTGTGCAAATAGGTTCGCACTCGTCTCGCAACTCGCAAGCTGCCTAAGTTATAACCTGACCAGGCCTGGTTAAAAATCTCCCGCCAATTACACGATGTCCTGCCGCGGCGTGACTATAGATTAGTCTCTAGGATATATGCAAACAGGGGTTTCTGGTTATGGTTATTGCTGTGACAGAAGTTAAAGGGACGTCAAAGTGTTGCTGTGTGGAGGTTCTGATGTGTTTTAAGAAGCTCGTGTTTGGTATAAACCATTTAAGTTGGATTGAATTAATGTAACTACTTTGTATGATGGTCATTATTATTGTATGTTTCTTAATAAATATCCTGAACGGTAAATGTAGGAACATTAGGTCTTAAGTACTGGAAATGGAACTGAGGTGGGGGTAGGGGGGAGGGGGTGGTGGCGACAGAGCTGGAAAGCCAGTCCTGAAAGGTGGATGCAGTCTCAGCCTATGGTGTCCCAGGACATATGGATTCTTTTTTTTCACAAACTCTGCCCTCATGGCAATTCACAATGAGAAATGCTAGCGGTAAAGGTATTCATGATTAGCTATATTGGTCACAAACAGACCACATTATCGGATGTCCTGGAGGGTTGAAGCACATGGACTGTATTGTATCTATGTGTATGCTGCAAGTTTGAGTAAATGTAAATGTAAATTGATACTTGTATAGCGCAAGGGTCTCAAGGCGCTTGTACGAATACCGCTGTGGAACCCATCCTGGCTTTCCCTGTGAGGTGTCCACTCCTGGGCATCCCCAAGGTGGAGGCCAGGCATCCTTAGCGTTGTGGGGGCCGTTGTGGAGATTAAGCAAGCTATTGCCCAGAGTTGCAGAGTGGGACTCCATGATTGGAATAGGCACCGAGGCGAGAATGATCTGGTCTGTGGAATTTTGAGCCCAAGACTCACCGAGGCGGAAAATTGAACCCTGGTCCCGGGCTAGACCTCTGCATCAGGGTCTGCCGCTCTAACAATTGAGCCACACTTCTCCACTATATGTGTATAATAGGATAGGTCAGATGGTTAATGCACTTATTGAGGCAGAAGGCAGTGGTGGCTAGTAGCGCCCCTAGCTAAGCCCGACCGCCCCTGTGTAGTGTCTGCCAGACTGCCACTGTCTGCCACGTGAGTGCCGCCCCGCCACCAACAGCAGTCACAGGCCTGTGAGTGAAGTGAGTCCGGCGAGACAAGAACAGGGCAAGCGTGACCAGGCCTGAGGCCTGGCTGGCCCTGGCCCTGGTCTGGACGAGTGCTTAACATACAAATATCCTTTCTGCAGTTAAGCGACCACAACCATAATTTTCTACTGGCAGTGGCTAGCGCCTAGCCCGACCGACCGCCCTGTGTCCAGTGTCTGCCACAGTGCGAAAAACGGACTCGCCCCACTCAGGCCTGCTGACTGCTGTTGGTGGTGGGGTGGCACAGTGCCACCCCACCACCAACAGCAGTTAGCAGGCCTGAGTGAGGCAAGTCTGTTTTTCTGCCTCGAGCTTGAAAGAAGCAAGCAGCGCGCGACGTGAATATGTACCTGATAAGTTATAACCTCTCGGCCCAAGACTAGAGGTTATAACTTATCAAGTACAAAGTCACGTCATGCTGCTTGCTTCTTTCACTTAGAAATGCATGCAAGTAGCGGATCATTCGATTCGCATTTCACTCGCAGACAAAATCCCACACAAGCTGCCTGTAAGCTTAAAAAAACGGAAGCACTGCCCGCGGAAAAATCAGGCCTGTGAGAAATACATTCAAAGTACACACGACCTTGCACCGTCTCGAGTCACATTATTCAGCATCAGCAATAAGTAACTCACTGCGGCTCTGTGTTTGTACTCTGCTTTTGATCCTGGACTGATGTCATGCCAGGATCACTACATTAATGACTCTAACCATATCAGGTCAGTAAAAAAGAGGCTCTGATGGCCCCTCGTTTAGTTTTACACATTCAGAGGAATGCATCACTGACCACGCACACACTGAACTTGAGTAAAATTTTTATGTCAGGTAATATTATGACTGATACGTGCCAGACGTGTGAACCATCTGAAGTGAAAGAGTACGCATACCAAGTTATGTCATCACGTAGAGCCTCCAGACTGTTCTGAACCGAGGTGGAAACGTGAGGCTTGCCCCACGGCCTCTGTCAGATGGGTTCCCCATGTGTGTGAACTGAAGTGCATTTGCAATGAAATAGGGGAACGGAGCTCACTGGCACAAGTTCATCTTGTGACATGATACGGGTAGGCACATTTTGTGCAGACTGGGAGATATATTTATTGTTTTATTCATCAGAACGATGTAATAATTGAGTTTCGAAAGAAGAGTATGCTTATGTTAGGTCAAAGCCTTCTGAAATGTGTCAGGGAAAAATGCCCAGTGATTACTGGGACATGAAGATTTTGGTGCAGTAAGCATCAAAATCACCGCACAACAATCTGAATGTTGCTCCCCAGCAGTGATTTTTATTCGGTGCGATAAATATCGGCACAGACTACTTTAAACGACGTCCTACGTTTTCAGCTCGGAGCTTTATGTTTGAGGTGCAATGAGCCTCCAGTGCCATTGTACAAACTGCATTATGTCGTTCTCTGTTTTGTAGTTTCTTCCCTGCAACAGCTCAGAGTTCTCCCTACTAGCTGCCAAGCTTCCAGTGTTCTTCTCCACCTTTGTCATGGAGTTTATCCTTTTGGCTTTTACCCTGCCCACAGGTTACATGTGCTGATCACTTCCGGAGAATGTCAGGAACTGTGTGCACTGCAACCCTACCTATTCCTGAGCTATTTATAAGTAAATAGACAACCTACATAAGTTCAAGTCAAAATATGCTTGTATAAGGTTGAGACAATTGTGGATTTCAAAGTTTTTCACGCAACGTTGAGCAAATGTGCAGGTCTTTTGTGGTATTTCATATGTTCATGATCTATTCATATGGTCGCTGGGTTGTCTATATGTAGCAATAGTGAATTTGTCAAGGGTATCCCATGTGTTTCCCATACATATAACAAGTCTAGCATTTTTCGGTTGCATTGTAGATGCTGCTTCTCTTAACTGCAATTTATTTCTATTTGTTCAGTAATAGTTATTGTTTGTTACTATACTTTTTGGCTATGCACTCTCCTCAGATCATCACTCTGAATAGCTCCTATTTCTTAGCGCTGTAATATTTAGCATTCTCCTTCAAGCTTCTCAATAAGTCCCGAACAGTGAATCTCCATGTTGGGATCTTAGTTCTGTCTTATGCCCGATTTTACCATACCTCTGGTCTGGAATGTGACAGCAGGGAGTTTGGCCTAATATGCAGACTCTTCATATTTAAATAGGAAGTCCTTCGTAATAATGATGTATTCCAGGTAATTAGGAGTGCCATCTATTCACAAATATTAACAGGTTCTCCAGAAGTGCATCACACTTATTTTATCCATATTCTGCTACGAAGAACTCACCACCCCTGGCTTAGCGCTGTCTCTTGGTGGAATCCAGCCCCTGTCCAGAACAAATCTTGTATTTGCCACCTACACCACTTTTGCTATATAAAACAGTATAATCTAGAATTGATTCAGAAAAAGGCTAGCATCTACATTCAGCACATACAATTTAATGAGATATATTTCCTGACCGCCTAGCGTCCCAGTAGATATCTCCCCTTTGTGTCTACCTTACCCTCTCTCATCTGCAGCGAAACTAGGGCAGCCACATGTAAGTACACCATATGCTTAACTAGAGACAGCCCCAACATGCACTAAATGTTCCCATTCTTTGCGCACTTTATCTATTTCCGCTAGAGGTATGTTCTTCTCTTGTAACACTGGGATTACGATTCCTTTAGTTTTCTGGTAATAGTGCACCCTTGTGTCTGGAATGCATTTTGCCCCATAGGTGGCTGAAGCGGAGCCAGTCGGGGTGTAGAGATGAAAGGTAGAAGAAAAGACATATGCGGACAGAAAAGGGAACCGTTTGAGATATATATTTCTCTCTCTCTCTCTCTCTCTCTCTCTCTCTCTCTCTCTCTCTCTCTCTCTCTCTCTCTCTCTCTCTCTCTCATTCCCTTCCTTCGTCTCTCACTCTTACTCTTTTTCTCCCTCTACTTCTCCCTTTCTCTTCTTCTGCCTCCCTCTCTCTCCCCCTAACTTCTCCCCTCTCTCTCCTCCTCACATAAAAACATAGCCAGACCTATTCCTGCAGTTAGTGCTTGTTCGTGCTCCCAGCGTTTCTATACAATATGTTTTGTCAATGAATGTATTATGCAGATGTCTTCATTTGTTTTTCATGAGTTTTCAGACCTCTTGGCGGATCCGCCTGGGGTAGAGGGGGCAGGGAGTCTCATCACTATTCAGAAAATGTGTACCCTGAACAACTGATCTTGCACAAACTGTTTAAGGGGAATAATTGTAATCATTATTAAGAGTTACACTGCATGGGTGTGATGTTTCAATAGTTTCTGGCCTCTGTGCCCTAGGTGCTACTGCTAGTTATCAGATGCTTATGTGTGACATTACCAGAGTCGCTACCCTCAGTTCCTAGGTGTTTATGAGTGACATTTCCCCAGTTTCTGACCTCGGTGGCCTGTGTGACATGACATCACAGTGCTTAATGTGTGACAACGTGAGTGGCAATTAATTGAAAGTACAATAAAGATTATCAGAATGTAGTTTTTATGCTGTAAAGTTATGACGTTGAAACAGTGTTAAAAAAATGCCTAAAACGCATAGCACTTTGTTGAAAAGACAAGAGTGGCCCGAAGGGTGTTGTGATCATCACTGTAGTGCCCCTTAAAGAGTCCTGGGCAGCATTGTATGCAATGTCACTCTCTTTTACACCTACCCAGGGAGTCTGTTGGTTGTGATTTCACCCTGCCTGTACTGTGCGATCTCTGAGCGTGTCCTATGGAGTGGTCTCTTAACTCTCTTCTTTGCTTGTCATCTTATTCTGTTTCACACCATGCCTCAGTCTGACTCTGTTCAATGACGCAGTTTCTCCTTCTGTTGTGATTTTAGCTTCTATAGAGTTTCTCGGAGTATGTCCTGGGAAACACTCTCTTCAAGAGATATGTTCACTCAACATTGTGCAGTCTACTCTTGAAACATGTTCCCGCACTATAGTATGCTATCTCTTAAACTGCACTGGAGAGAAGCCTCTTACTCTGTCTTGGACACCACCACTCCCATCCTTTACCACATTATAGCTGCCTGAATCTGTAGGATTCCCTGTTTAGGAAATGAAATTGTGCAAAGCAAGCTCTACGCACACGGCGTGACACAATACTTTCTGTGTACATATAACCAAGACCCATGCATTAGGTGTGGGATGTCTTGTTTCAAATTTATTAGTTTGCATCCACCTTGAAACCCCTCTTGAAACCCCTCTTGTCTATCATTTTTAGATTTTCAAATATTTTCTTTGATGGTTGCACTCTTGACATGAAAAGGATTTGACCTTTGCACGTTACCATCAACATTTTGAGGGCCAATTATAAATATCAAACAATGCAGTGCAATAACCAGAGATGACCTCCTTGCGTTGGCTCTCTTTGAGCCTTCTTTACACCACGCACACACCTTTGTACCATAGTGAAAGCCTGTGAGCATTATGTCTACTGTCTAGCATAGGCTTTGCACTGAAACAACAAGTAATATCCATCCAATACAAAATCCTATGCTTAGGAACACTTTAAAATGTTTACTGAACTGTATTTATGCTGTACTTTACAGCATACATGCATTCTTGGAAAACCTCAAGAAGGCGTCAGCTTTTGTTTTAAATCCAGGTCTACCTTTGTTAGTAGGTAGGACTTTACATCAAAACCCATGGGTGGTTGCTTGGGGACTTGTTCCGACATCTCATCTGCGAAACACCCTCTTGACACAAATGAATGCAAAGTGCAATTGACTATAACACTTGTTTGAGAAGAAGTATGTTGTTATGTTTTATAGTATATAATATCATATTACGGATTTGCTACTACAGGCAGGTCATGTTAGCTGTTTACAATGTCAATATACCTAGTCATAATGTTGTGCACTGTTGCACTTTACATGAGATCCTTTATTTAAGCACTGTTTACAGAACTCAGGATATAAAAATCATTTAATGTTTGCACATTGTCTTGTACACTTTTTACTCTGAACCTTTGCACACTTGTTTGAAGTTCAGTGTGTTTTTAAATGTCTTTATGCTATTTTATATGAAGAATAAATTGGTTATATTTAAATTCATGTTTCATGCTTGACATTTCATTTTTTAGTGTTCACTGTAGCAATGTCTGTGATTTATGATTGGGTATCCTGGTGCTCTATAAGGTAATCATTTACTATGCTTTAAAAGTTAATACAATCTAATATGTAATGAAAAATGTGTTGAACAATGCTTTGTTTTGGCCTTTCTGTGTCCCAAATTTTCTTGGGGGGTAGAAGTTCAACCCCCCCAAACTCCCCCTAGTCATTGCTCACAGCGCTTGCTCGCTACACACCATGTGGGGGTTGGTCTCACTTTTACTTTGTTCTCTCTGATTCACTACTTGTGTCTATTTTTGGTGCTCTCTGAAAGAATGCCTATGAATACATATGACTGGGTGGGTAACCTGATGTTCTTTAAGGTCTTCATCTACTGTTTACTGTGCTTTGAAAGTTGATACAATTTGAATATGTAATGAAAAATGTGCTGTAAAATTCACCATTTTGGTCTGTCGTTTTTCAAAATTTTCGTCGGGGGAGAACCCCCCCAAACCCCCCTAGTGCCCGTCGGGCTCGCTCGCTACGCTCGCTCGCTATGCACGCTGGACGGGGGCTGGTTCGCTACGCACCGGATGGGGGCTGGTCTGGCAAAATTTGCCAGGGCTGCTTTCAGTTCCCAGTCCGGCCCTGGCTGCAAGGACTCGTCCCAACCAAAAAGAATTAAAGTTGCAGTTAATAAGTTCGCTCGCCCTATAACCTTATACAGGAAGGTATCGACCCCCTGCTTTACCATGCCCAGTTCGTAGCACTCCGCAAACATATGGACCATATCAGCCGGACCTTGCCCATATCTTGGGCATACATTGGACTCCCTCTTCCCCCATGCCCAAAGTTTATCTGGTGTGAAATATAATCTAAATATTGTTTTAAAATGTTGAGCCTTTAGGTTGGCAGATAAGAGAACCTTCTTAGACAATTCTAAGGACCTACATAAATTCACATCTTAATTTCCTACTTTAACTGGCCACCCACTTTCTATTTTGACTACATCGTCGTTGCTAGCTTCCATCAGCATAGCATATACTTCCTTCACTTGAGGTTGTTTACGAATTAGGATATCTAACAGTGGGAAGCAAGACTGGGTGATAAGGTGTGAAGTGACTAATTTAGTTGTTTCGCTAACCTGTAAATATTTAAATAAACTCCTAAATCTCTACAAATGTCATAATGCCATATGAATTAACAATGTCTCCAACTAAGTTAATTCCCGCCTGTTCCCACTTGCTACCAATTTTATCAAACAGGAAATCTGGAAAGAATGATCAGCGCCATTGTAGCAGGTAGCGATGGATTTTCAGAATTTTTAATAGTTTACTGGTTCTCTGTTGCGGTTTTCCTATGGATAATAGGTCCTAACTATAACTACCTACTGGCAACTGCCAGTAGGTAATATTTATATATTATATATATATATATATATATATATATATATATATATATATTCACTGAAACAAACAAAGGTTACAGAGATGTTATAGTTAGGCTAACATTTCACCTCACATATTATATCACTTATACCATTGCCAGTGACATCACTGATAACATCGCTGATGACATCTCAAATTACATCAGTGACTGTGGGTGTTTATAAAAAAATTTTAGTGTTCAATTATATACCAAGGTGTATTGGTGAATCAGTGGGCATATGAGTGCTTGCATGGGTGATTCATTGGGTGCTTGCCTAACTGTATAAGTGAGTAATTAGATGTCTCAGTGAATGTATGGGCAAGTGACTAGATTGTGTGAATGCAAAAAGAACAATTGATGGACAGAATGCAGAACAATGTCATACATTCACCCCAGTACAGGGGTGTTGCAGTTACATAGGTTGTGTGAATGTCTGTATCAGTTTGTCAGTTGGCATCTAAGTGGCTGTATATGTTGGTGAGTGGGTACATTAGTGGCTGTATGGGTGATTGGTTGTTGGAGTGCCTGTACGGATGTCTGAGTGTCTGAGTGGGTGGGTGAGGGGGTATGTGACAACCTGTATAGACGAGTGAGCAGGTGAGGTAGTGGTTGTGTGGGTTACTGAGTATGTGTGTGAGGGGTTGTATGGGAGAATGAGTGTGTTTATGGCTGTGTCGTGAGTGAGTGCATGTGTCAGTGGTATATGTGTGAGTAACTGGGTATTTGAAAGGCATTAGAGGTGAGATATTGGGTATGAGAGTGACTGTGTGGGCGAGTGAGTGAATGTGAGAGTGGCTATATGGGAGTGCATGCTTGTGTCATTGACTCTATAGGCATGTGAGTTAATATGTGTAAGTATATTTATGAGTAAGTGGGTGTGTGTGTAACTGTGTGAGTGAGTAAGTGTATGTGTAATAGACTATGGGTGACTGAGTCAGTGTGTAAGTAGCTATTTGGGTGACTGACTCAGTGTGAGTGGCTGTACGGATGTATGAGTGGATATGTCAGTGGCTGTATTAGTGAGTGCATGGGTGTGTGAATAGATGTGTGTGTTGATATATGAATCAGTGAGTGGCTGTGTAAGTACTGGTATGTGTGTGTGAATGGGTTTGAGAATGGTAGTGTGGTAGTTGGAGTGGGTGTATGAATGTGTATATATAGGTTGTGAATGTGTGTGTCCGATATTCTGTGGATGATGTCTTCAGTGATGTCATTAGAGATGTCATCAGCGATGCCATCAGTGATTTCACTGATCATGTCATGAGTGATGTAATATGTGAGGTCATAAGAGTGCATTGCGGGGTGCAAATTATTGTTAGATCACAACTGTACCGGCTGAATTTCTCTGGTTTTGTACTAGTGAAATGTTAGCCTAACTATAACGTCTCTGTAACCTTTGGTTTTGTCAGTGAATTTCTATGCTTTTTTATTCCATTTCCCAACTATAACTTCCCTGCAACCTTTGTTTTTTTCAGTGAATTTCTAAGGTTTTTTAACTAGTAGTCGCATTTACAGAGTGGTGGAGAAAGGGGGCTGGGCCTCCAACCAGCTCTCTGATATCCCACTGTGTAGGACATACAGGAGGAACCAAGAGGGCTTCTTGGCCCCAAAGGGGCCAAGACAGACAGACAGTAGTGCACCTTGAGCCTCGTTTGCAGAGTGGTGTAGAAAGGGGGCTTGTCCTCTAAAGACCTCTTAGCAATCCTGTGGTGTGGGACTTATTGCAGATAACAGGAGAGGTAGTTGGCCCCCAAGGATGTCCTTGGTGGCCAAGTACCCGTCCTGTTAGCTACAGTAAGTCCCACACAGCAAGACTGCTGAGAGGTTATAGGAGGTCACACCCCCTTTCTCCACCACTCTGCAAACACACTTCTTGGTGCACTACTAGTAGATAGAAAGATACATAGACAGACAGATAGATAGATAGATAGATAGATAGATAGATAGATAGATAGACAGATAGACAGATAGACAGATAGACAGATGGACGAGCGGACAGACAGACAGACAGATAGACAGATAGACGGACAGATGGACAGACACACGGATAGACAGACAGGTGGAAGGACGGATAGACAGCTGGATGGACGGATGGACAGTCAGACAGACAGACAGATGGACAGATGAACAGATGGACAGATAGACAGACAGACCGCCAGGCGGACAGACAGATGGACAGACGGATGGACCGACAGTCATACGGACAGACAGACAGACAGGCATACAGACAGATGGACGGATGGATAGGCAGACGGACGGACAGATGGACAGACAGATGGACAGATGAACAGATGGATGGACATACAGACAGACCGATGGACGCACAGACGGACGGACGGCTGGATGGACAGACAGTTATACAGACAGGAAGACGGATGAACGGACAGACAGACAGACGAATGGAGAGACAGGCAGGCAGGCAGACAGACCAACAGACAGATTTTTAGCACTTGAATTTTAGAGCTAGAGGTCTGGGGTACTTGTTACTTGTGTCAAAGGTCTCATCATACCAGCAAAAATAAGATCAGAAAAAGGCAAATATTCTGGGGTGACCAAAAGGCGAATTTGGTGCAATGACATTTGCCGTGTGCCTACAATATTTGGGGAAGCTGTTCAGATCATGCACCTGAATTATTTTGTTACCAAACCCTTGCTCCTGGCTCGGCTGACACTGATCCCCTGAATAATCTCCAGAGACTGTGAGATCAATACTGAAGAGAAAGTTTGTCCACTCAAGTACTTTTGTTTCTTGTAAGCAGAAGCTTGGAAAAAAATCTACTATTGACAAATAGTAATTAAATGGCAGAGCTGGAATGAGGACGGGAACTGTACTCAGATCTGTGTAGTGAAGTAGCGTGACACCATAATAACATGTTTCTGTATCATGCTTGGTTGCTGGAGACATTTCCTTGAGAATTTGGTAACCCCAAAAACAAAGACAATTGTCTTTACCTATTTTCAATGCTGTTGTACCAGGTGTCTTTGCGTGATTATAGCCACTGGTAAATTATACGAGAGGCCCTGGAATCCTGCTGGGTACATTGTCAGGTTGGTACCTTTGGAGATTTTGTGCTCCTCAAACAAATGGTGAAAACATATGTTCGTACACAGCTTGTTGCTTCAACAAGTTGTATACAGAAGTCTCTTGTTCATATGTTGGAGTATATTTAAGTTGATCCACCTAAGAACAATTTCTGTGCTCATCTCTTACTCAGGTAACCCATCGGGGCTTCCCAATCTCGTCGATCCAAGATTAGCGCAATTTCCCGGTAATTGAGTTTTCATTGGTGACATTGTTACTTTTTATGTTTTTAAAGGAAAAATGTTTAAATGTATAAATTGTATAAGCCCATTTGATTATTTTTGATTAACCATTAATTTTAAATCCATCATAATATTTACTGAATGGTTCATGATGTTATCTTTGTTATTGCAATAACGTGGGAAACTATTGACAATTTTCATCTTTTCTGCTTTATTTTTGGTATTACATTTGAAGCTTTCAATAGTTTTCTCAAACTTGGTGTGGTTATTCTACATTTTTTAGTTTCTCAAGATTGTGATTGTGATTTTGAGCACTACTGTCACACATTATTACAAACTACAAAAGGTGAGCAAATGTTGCCCTCATCGAAACTTGCTTATCTCTTTGGATTGGACTTTAGCTCAATAACTAAGAGGACAGTTTCTCAAATGAACATATACTTTGATATATAGTCTGAGTTAACACATGCAGATAACAAATCTGGAACAGTGTTCAAAACACTTTTCAAGACGGGCTCCGGCTAAAAAGAAGCCTGTCATTGTTATTTACCAATACCATAAAGTCATTGTGTCTGGTGATCCATCAACTCTACTCCTGTCTCTGGCTAATGGGGGTGCTGAAACTAGGGGTGTGGCAGGTGTTGCAGCACCCTCATATCTGGAGACAATAATGCCAGTTTATCCATTTATTTAATAATATTGCAACATAATGCATTACTGACCTATATTTTCACCCAAAAATGTCTTTGTGTTGGAAAATGGCATTCTATGAAGTGTCACCCCAAACCTTTTGCCTTCCTCCTCTTCTTTTTCTGACTGTCTTTTTTTTGGCTTTAGGATTCTGAACACTTTACCACTGATCAGCAGTGCTAAAGTACATGTGCATTCTCCTCTAAACATGGTATAATTGGTTTTCACTTGTTTGGCATATAAATTTACTTGTAAGTCTCTTGTAAAGTAATATACCATATATGCAGGGCCTGCAAATTAAATGCTATTAGCGGGCCTGTAACACCGATTCTGCCTCCCATACCAATAGCCCTGTAAACATGTCTCTGGCCTGCCACTGCAGAATATGTGTGTTCAGTTCTACTGTCACTTCAACTTGGCATTTAAAACCCTTTAACAAGCCTCCCCCTTTTACTGCACATACATCACCCCTAAGGTAGGTCCTAGCTAACCCTTAGGGCAGGGTGCAATGTGTGTAAAACGTAGGACATGTACTTTTAAGTATTGCATTTTTCCTGGTTGTGAACAACTCCTATATTCATTGTTCACTGCTTGTGGGCATACTCCTCTTATAGGTGCACATTGAAAATACATTAATACACTTTTAAGGTAACATTCCTGATTAGGAAGGAGTAGCTGTGTCACGTTTTATATCTTTGAAATGGTAATGATAAATTCTCTTCACTGGTGAAGTTGGATTTAACATTACTGTTTTAGAAATGCCCATCTTAGGGATTGCAGGCACCATGCAGATCTGGTTCACGCCATTGGCATACACATACAAGTAACCCCGATGTAAGTCATGTGACATAAGAGAAGTCGTCTTTACATTTACACGCCTGAGTACTTATAGCCTTGGGTTTGTTGTTTGGTTCTTGTCTTTTTACAGTGTCTCACATCGGGTGGATCAAGTTCAATAAGAGATAAAGTAAGATGCAGAAGTGTTCAGGGTGAAGCAGTGTTTTTTAGAAATGAATAAGAGGTAGAAAACAAACTCGGCTTGTTGGTTGTTTGGCAGATTTCTGGACCTGAAGAGAACTCTTTGATCAATGAGAGTTCAAAACGTGTAGACCATTTTCAGCCATAAAAATGTTGTAACTGAGCTTTAATTAAGCACAATTGATAAAAAATCTTTGCTATTGATTTTTCTATGGCTTCTTTTTCAGAATAAATTCAAAAATTCAAACTTTATTTGTATTGTAAATAGCAAAAGACAATTTGGAATGAAGTGCATGATTGTGGGAGTTGTGTGAAAACGCTATTGATGAGTGTGAATGTGGAGTGAAAGAGATTGAGAGTTTGATTGTTGAATTGGAGATTTGTATATGTGTATGTTTTAATATGATCTTTGTATCGCAATTGATAACATGTAAATGCATTGTATACATTTTAATAATTCCTTTGTTGCAAAATAAGAAAAATTAAAAAGTGATTAACTAAGACAGAATAAGCAGTCTTTTGCTCATGTTGTTTTAGTTTGCTACATGGTTACATTGATTGGATTATGAATATAAAAAACAGTATTGGTGCTTTGTTTGTTTAAATATACTTTTAGAAAGTGGACATATATCTGCTCCTACAACTCTGTGTGCCTGCAGCCTATCTCCAATACACTTCTGGGTTAGGTGACATCTACTCTTTGTGCATGCCCTCTACACAGCCACAAACACAGGAAGCTTAGGTGTGTCTGAGTACTCATCTGCATTTTGATGGCTCTTCCTCGGCAGGAAAGGAAGGAGAGACTGTAACTTACACCTGAATGGACAGTGCCCTGTCCCCACACAACGGACTGATTACCCCCTACTGATTCTCTGGAGCTAGGTCTGAGAAGAAAGGGATTTTGTGTACTTCAAAGACCCTTCTTTGAAGTCAACCCCACTTCAAACGCACAGCAGGATATAAGTAATGGGGCTCTGACCCCACCAAATCAGATACTTCTCGACCTACAACTGGACTCTGTCAAAAGAACCACTGTGCTGAATCAAGGACTGACACTCTGCTAGACTGCTGACCTGGAAGGCGTGCTTTTCTCTTGTTCTGCCCTGAGGCCTACTGCTCTTTGGCCCTGCTGAGAAGAGCTTGACTATGCCTTGCACCAAAGTGATTTCCAAAGGCTTGTTGCCCTGCCTCCTGTTGTGGAGACTCAGAGAAATAAAAGTATCTACCCCTGCTCTTGTGCCTTGCTCACTGGAAATTGGCCCAGATACATGCTTCAGAGGCACAGACACATCCGCTGACTGTATGTGCAGGATTCGATGCATCATTCTGGGGCTGGAGCAGAACTCTGCGCATCACATCAGTACCACCGTAGTGCCGGCAGAACCCCATGCGCTGACCCGCACATCACCACCGCAGCAGACTGAAGAGATTGACGCATTCCCTCAACTACATGGAGAAACCTGGTGCATCGCACTATGGAATCTACGCTTCTCGGCTCAGCTCTTTGTCTACAGAACTGAAACTTGACTACTTGGAGAATATTGACACATCCGCTCAACTTCGAGCTTAACATTGATGCTTCACTCGTTTGCACCCTGCACCTTGCTGTTGCAACCAGAATCAAGGTACTCTGGTCACCAGGTCTGCGTGGCACCTGTACCTAGCCTACACTCGATTGCAGTTGGCTTGAACTGTTGACTTTGCCCTAGACTAGTTCCACCAGATAACCCACATATGCTTATTGCTTCTAAGAGCTGGAACTCTTTTTATTCTTTAAAAATGTATAACTCAACTTCTACTTATTGTTTTTTTTCAATTTGGTCTTGATTTATTTAATAAAATTATTGTCTATTTTCCTAAACCAACGAGGAGTCTTTTTGTGGGTTTTTCATTTGACTGCTGTGTGTGCGTGTGTGTGTGTGTGTGTGTATGTTGTACAAATACTTTGCACATTGCCTCTTTGGATACGCCTGACTGCTCTATGCCAAGCTACCAGAGGGTGAGCACAGGTTATCATTTAGTGTGTATCTAGCTTACCTTGACCAGAGTGGTGGTTCCTGCTTGGACAGGGTGAATACCTCTGCCAACCAGAAAAACTGTTTCTATCACTCTGGCTATGTGATCCACCACCAAAAATGCACTACTCACTCAAGGTTCTTTCTCAATTGCTGCACTCTCCAATATCAGGATTATTAATAGCCCTATCGTTTTCATGAGTTCATACCCCTCGCCAGTACCCTTAATTGGAAAATTGTCCCGCACAATCACTGTGTATCCAGTCCCACCAAAAGAAAATACATATTTTCCTGGTGTAGATGTTTTTTACGATCCACAGATTTCTCTGTTTTTATGACTGCTGGCCAGTGGCATGAGAGCATTGTTAGGAATATGTGCTGAACATGTGATGAGTGTGCCATTCTGGGCATTGAATCTGATATCACTAACTACTGCCAAAGGAAGTACACTAAACTTAGCGAATTCGAATAAAAAAAGTAAATAATATATGATTCTGTAAACAGTATTTATATTTAATAATGCTAGTTCCCCCATACAGAGCAGGCTCTGTTTCTCTGCTTTCGTTTCATCCTGCAGATAAAACAAATGTGATCTGTTGCTGTTGTACATTTAGATGCAATACTGAGACATTGTAAAAAGAAATCTCCTTTTATGCCATATTTTCAACCCTCAGGTAAAAATAGAACAATTGAGTGATCCTTGAATAAAACAATGCTCATACTTTCTCCATTGAATACGTGCAGTATGTTTTTTCTCTCTACAGCATTTCAATCTATGGAATTTTAGAAAAAACTGCTTATAATATTTTGCAAGTAGGGTTATAAATGAAATACAATATTTTTCAATTTTGCCAAAGTTGTTTACTGATAAAGTACTTCACTTGCTGACCAAGGGTGTGCAGATATCAGTTTTGGAAGATTTAGGTATGATCATGCAGTGAAAAAAACATGTTTGTTGATATTAAAGTTTTAACTGGAGTACTTGAATTTGAGAATGGGTCAATTGCTCAGCCAACACATTAGGGCTCAGACAAAGCACAACGAATAAATATGATCAAATATAATAATGCATGTTACAATTAGGTATTCTTACAGTCAATGGGACCCTTACTCAGCAGAGGGAGTGCATGGCCCTTTGCCAAACTAGTATCACAATTGCATGTGTCACCCATTCATCCTGAATCAGAATGAGCAGCTCCTACCAGATGGGGTAGAGCGGCAGTGAGGGTTGAAATGCAAAAGAAAAAAAAACACTTGTCTTACTACGGCCAGGTGCCGCCACTCCTCTATCTGCTTCTAATCTTCTTCCTGCCTGGAGTCCTGCAGCAGGAAGCACCTGGGATGGCAGGCTCCTCTAAACCAATCACAACGCTGCAATGCAACATTGTAATTGGTCTGAACTCCATGGTTTGGATCTCAGATGGAGAATGAAAACCTGGGCAATTTCTCCACCCAGTCTGTAATTCAGCCTTGGTGGAGAACATGCAAAGTGTGCATGAAAGTGCCTGCCAGCCAAACATTCATGCACACTTTGAGTGGGCAAACCACTCCTTCCCTTGGCCCCTGCTCTGTCAGCAAAGCATCCCCACCTCACACCAGGAAATGGAAAACTAAAATGATAATAACGTTGGTCACTATATTTTTAGTTTTCCTTTAACCACTGCTTGGATAGCAATGGGGCGACACTACTCCGCCAGAGCGGAGGAGCCGTCGCTGAGAATCAGACAGCCAGACTGCTCAATTTCACCTGAATGGCTGGCTTTTCATCACATCTTGTCATTGGGACTAGCACAGGCCATCTACCCAGTCCTCTCGCAAGTCATGCACAAGTCGGAAAAGCGTCTGTACTTACCAATTGTAGGCCAAATGCTTGAAGCCAGTGGCAAGGTCTGGATTTGCTGTCTGGTGTCCCCTTTATTCCCATTCCTAAGTAAGTAGCTTTTCAGGGTCCACAGCAGCTGATTAGCTGGTTTTTCTGGCCCCCAAAGACACAGCTCTGGTTTGTAAATTTATCTCCAAAAGCTAGAATTACCGGACAATAACCAGGTCACTCATAATGATGACAAATCTGAATGTATATATAAGTCCTTATACAGCACAAAATGGATGGAAAACTACAGAGGGGCAAAAAATATGAAGGGGACCTAAGGCACAATATTGAAATGTTCACAGCGAAGCAGAAAAATGAAGCATACCTAATGGGTCAGGTGATAATATTTTGTGATTAGGTGTATCTTCAGTCTCTTTCTAAATATTGTTAAGACATCCTGATATCAAGTAAAGCAAGGACATACCAGTGCTGCCCTCACCACACATCCTCTCAAAGTGCCTAACCTTGCTCTCTAGGGACGTCGTCTCCTGACTAGAAAGATATTGCTGTACGCAGCCACCAGCCTTCGGTTTTTCACAGGAGATGGTTGACATGGGTGACCGTTGATAATAATTTTGAGTCTATTTCAATAAATGTGAGCAGATAGAATGTTTCAATCCCATGGAATGCCGGCTTGGAGTTTTCTATATATAAGAAATGTAATCACATCAGGGACAACAAATTCAAAGAAAGCCAGTAACAAGGCCATCACAAGGCCCCAACCCTTCCTCTTTTCAGGGTTCGCACTCTCACTGATATATGTTTATATATATTTATATGACATAAAAGGAGGCATAGCCTTCTTTTGTGAATTATTTTTGATAAATAAGGTACCATACACCACAATTACAGTGTGTCATAATCTGATGCCACATTGAAATGTGAGTTGCTAATGTAATAGCGACTCGCAAAATAGGGTTAGCGACTTGCTATTAGGAAGGGGCATTCCAAGGGCGTCCCTTCCTAATAGCGACTCTGAACGCTATGTAAGAATGTTTTGCGACCACATTTGCGGTAGCAAAACACTCGTAGTTTACCACCCTCTTCAAGAGGGTCGTAAACCATTCACAAACGGGAAGTAGTCCCCTTGGTGAATGGGTGAGCAAAAGATTTTTAAGAGCAGGCAGTGGTCCAGGGACGTATGATTTTTTTTTTTCAAATGCACCCAGTTTTCCTTTAAGAAAAACAGCCTGCATTTTTGTAAGAAACTGCTTTATTGACAAAGCAGTACCAGATATGGTGGTCTGCTGACCCCAGCAGGCCGCCATCACTGGGAGTGGCAGCCATTCACAATGGGGTCGCAAATTGCGACAGCCTCATTAATATGCATGAGGCATGCAATTTGTGACTCCATTGGGAATTGCAAACAGTGTCTCTGACACTGTTGTACATTGATGTTTGCGACTCGCAAATTGCGACTCACAATTTGTTGCAATTTGCGAGTCACAAACATTAATGGTCGTACATCTGGCCCTTTGAGATCTAATTTAACTAATCAATCACACTCCTTCAACAAGTCGCTTAAAAGATTCCTTTCATCAACTTTCTGTAAGCTAAATCTTATTTTATATCAAATGAATTATCAGTCTCCAACTTTAGTCCTTTTGAAATACCAAGGAAAGGGTACTTATGTACTGCTTGAAGTTGTCTTCCACAGCCATAAAAGCCTCGTTTGCCAACACCTGCCTCATCTCACTTTATATCTACTCCTGTTCCAGATTCAGAACCAAATCTCTTGGCTTCTTCACATGCACTAATATGCCTACAAACTATATCTCAAAGCCTTGAACCATTTCCAGTGTCCAAGGATCTTGATCAATTCTGGCACATACGAGTAAGTTCTCTTAAAAGACCTTCAATCTTACTCATTTTAACTCCTTACCTATATGCATTAATTTCAGATTTTTATGTATCGCTGTTGCTTCTAAACTGTATTTTTTATCCAAATACAATAAAATATTTAAACACAAAAGACCCCCAATCTTTCCTAGGGAAAACCAGAAAATATTTTGTTACTCACCTGGTGTTCACCAGTTCTGTAACCTCTTACTTGGACAGGGCTGCTTCTCCCTAATCTTCACCTTTGGGGAAAGAAATCCTGAAAGCTTCATCTGAAGTCTCTTGTCTGATACATCAACATCTTTTTTTACCAGACATTCCCTTTCTGTCAGCCTTACCAAAAACAGCTCCTTCAAATACTCTTCTTATGTTTGTCTGAGCTCTATCCAAAGTTGTAAATGCCAAAACAAATCTCCTAAGACACTTTTGAAGACCCACACTAAAGAGAATGTCTTTAGCATCCTCACTCTCTTTAGGCCATACCTCCCAATTTGGGATTGTTTTCATTAAGATCATTTTCCTTCCTTCTGCAATGACATACGCATTAGCATCGCCCATAAAGCAAATAGCCCTTTGCCTCCGCGCTCTTACTAATTCTAGATCCACTTGCATACCCTTCATGTGAACCTTTTCTGCCAAGTTGAAAATGTGAGCTAGGAGTCCCAAAATATCTAATAGCCTATCCCTTTTTTGTTTTAAATACAATTTTTAATAATGACATGAGGTCACAATAACGGCAAGGTTAAAAACACATATATCAAACTATAAAGGTTAATACATATTGAGGAGGCAAGGGCAAAATTAATTTCCAATGACAAAGTAAAAAGCCATTACCCACAAATATAGCTTACTGTAAACAACCTGGCATAGTTTTTATGCAGATACCTAAACAAATTCTCCCCAAATTTTTCCTAATTTATGTAATGCTTTTACACCACGAGTTTTAGCTAAGGTATGTTCCATATTATATGTATCCTTAACTATAGCCCACCATTCTACCGTCGATAGTGGATCTCGAGCAATCCAAGCACGAGCAATGGTTAGCCTAGCACAAGCCAATATAACACTTATAAGTTCTCTAAAGTTGTGGTCACAAAATTGTGGCCCCAGTAAAATGTCTATAGCCGTAAATGACATAGATCTTTTAAGTTTCTGAGACATAATCCTTTCTATTCCACCCCAAAAAGATAGTAATGATGGACATGTATAAAACATATGCTCTAAATCTGCTGCATATAGGTCACATTTCGGGCATCTAGTCCTGTCATTACCTGAATTATGTAAATTAGTTACTGCCCATTTTGTGATACGTGCAGGGGTGTAATAAAGAAAGCATATCGTTCTATATGATTGTAACCTTAAGCTAGAGGAGTGAACTGTTTTTCTAATAGTATCAAGTGCAAAAACTATTGAATTAGCAGTAATAGTAGACCCCCAGCTTCTGGCTCCAGCGTGTGGCTAATTTCCCACAGTCACCTTCCTTTTGAGAATTAAATTTTTTATATACAGAGCTGATCAATGATTTATCTTTTATTGAGTAAATACATTCCCACATACTAAAGTCAGTTGATTCAGTAAGTTTAAGGTTACGTTGAAAGTAATCTCTAATTTGATAATGTTTAAAACGCATGCTCTCGGTGACATTATACAAAAGTTGAAGTTTGACAAACGTTGAAAAGCCCGTGTTGTCATATAGATCCCCTGAGTCTTTGATCCCACAATGTGCCCTTTGTCTCCCTCCCCTATCATGAAAAATTCCAGGTAGGATTGGATTATCCCATAATGGTAGTTTAGGGTGATATATCGGTATTTGAAATTTACTGACAATAGCCTTCCAGATATATGCTATATCTAGTGCAGTCTTAAATTTGACCCACTTAAAGTAGTTTGGATCGTTGATACGGTATAAGAAAATTTTACACTCTGTTCTCAACATAAATGTGTAATAAAAAAAGGTTCTTTATCAGGGTGTATCAAACTACGGATACACCCTAAAAATGCTGACCAGAAGTATGTTATAAAATCAAGAAAGTCCAAGCCACCATTTACATATGTTAGTTTGAGTACTTTTATTGCACAACGTGCTATTTTATACCCCCAAATAAAGCTGCTTAGTATGCCGTCTAAACGCTTAATAAAAGGTTGTTAATGCGCAGTGGAATAGACCGGAATAAATAAATAAACTTGGGGAGAATCTTCATTTTAATTAATTAATTAAATTATTGTTGCCAATTAAGCTAAGTGGAACCATGTGCCACTTTTTTTGAGTAATGGCTGTTTCCTTTAGCAATAGTTCATAATTCAGTGTGGCTGTCTCTTCTGGACATGCAGAAATTTTAACTCCCAGGTGAATGGCATTTTTACATACCCCCTGGATAGAGTCCTTTGGTTTGAATTCACTATTATTTGAGTTTTATTAGTATTCAACCTGTAGCCAGATACTATACCAAACGTCCTAGCCTCCGTAGTGATCCCTGTCATGGCTTCATCTATATTTTGTAGAGTAGACCGCAATATCGTCTGCGTATACCGTCATCTTGAGAGTATCTAAATCAGATGAGAACGGAATTATATTTCTATTGTTTTGTAGTGCCACTAAAAAAGGCTCAATAGCCAGAGCAAATAATAAAGGTCATAGTGGACACCCTTGACGGGTGCCACGCAGGACAGTACAGGGGTGTTGCAGTTACATAGGTTGTGTGAATGTATGTATCAGTTTGTCAGTTGGCATCTAAGTGGCTGTATATGTTGGTGAGTGGGTACATTAGTGGCTGTATGGGTGATTGGTTGTTGGAGTGCCTGTACGGATGTCTGAGTGTCTGAGTGGGTGGGTGAGGGGGTATGTGACAACCTGTATAGACGAGTGAGCAGGTGAGTTAGTGGTTGTGTGGGTTACTGAGTATGTGTGTGAGGGGTTGTATGGGAGAATGAGTGTGTTTATGGCTGTGTCGTGAGTGAGTGCATGTGTCAGTGGTATATGGGTGAGTAACTGGGTATTTGAAAGGCATTAGAGGTGAGATATTGGGTATGAGAGTGACTGTGTGGGCGAGTGAGTGAATGTGAGAGTGGCTATATGGGAGTGCATGCTTGTGTCATTGACTCTATAGGCATGTGAGTTAATATGTGTTAGTATATTTATGAGTAAGTGGGTGTGTGTGTAACTGCGTGAGTGAGTAAGTGTATGTGTAATAGACTATGGGTGACTGAGTCAGTGTGTAAGTAGCTATTTGGGTGACTGACTCAGTGTGAGTGGCTGTATGGATGTATGAGTGGATATGTCAGTGGCTGTATTAGTGAGTGCATGGGTGTGTGAATAGAAGTGTGTGTTGATATATGAATCAGTGAGTGGCTGTGTAAGTACTGGTATGTGTGTGTGAATGGGTTTGAGAATGGTAGTGTGGTAGTTGGAGTGGGTGTATGAATGTCTATATAGGTTGTGAATGTGTGTGTCAGATATTCTGTGGATGATGTCTTCAGTGATGTCATTAGAGATGTCATCAGCGATGCCATCAGTGATTTCACTGATTGTCATGAGTGATGTAATATGTGAGGTCATAGGAGTGCATTGCGGGGCGCAAATTATTATTAGCTCACAACTGTACCGGCTGAATTTCTCTGGTTTTGTACTAGTGAAATGTTAGCCTAACTATAACGTCTCTGTAACCTTTGGTTTTCAGTGAATTTCTAAGGTTTTTTAACTAGTAGTCGCATTTACAGAGTGGTGGAGAAAGGGGGCTGGGCCTCCAACCAGCTCTCTGATATCCCACTGTGTAGGACATACAGGAGGAACCAAGAGGGCTTCTTGGCCCCAAAGGTCCCTCACGAGTAAAGTGGACTTCATCTCTCAGACAGTAGTGCACCTTGAGCCTCGTTTGCAGAGTGGTGTAGAAAGGGGGCTTGTCCTCTAAAGACCTCTTAGCAATCCTGTGGTGTGGGACTTATTGCAGATAACAGGAGAGGTAGTTGGCCCCCAAGGATGTCCTTGGTGGCCAAGTAACCGTCCTGTTACCTACAGTAAGTCCCTCACAGCAAGACTGCTGAGAGGTTATAGGAGGTCACACCCCCTTTCTCCACCACTCTGCAAACACACTTCCTGGTGCACTACTAGTAGATAGAAAGATACATAGACAGACAGATAGATAGATAGATAGATAGACAGACAGACAGACAGACAGACAGACAGACAGACAGACAGACAGACAGACAGACAGATAGATAGATAGACAGATGGACGAGCGGACAGACAGACAGACAGATAGACGGATAGACGGACAGATGGACAGACACACGGATAGACAGACAGATGGAAGGACGGATAGACAGCTGGACGGACGGATGGACAGTCAGACAGACAGACAGATGGACAGATGAACAGATGGATAGACAGACAGACCGCCAGGCGGACAGACAGATGGACAGACGGATGGACAGACAGTCATACGGACAGACAGACAGACGGGCATACAGACAGATGGACGGATGGATAGGCAGACGGACGGACAGATGGACAGACAGATGGACAGATGAACAGATGGATGGACATACAGACAGACCGATGGACGCACAGACAGACGGACGGCTGGATGGACAGACAGTTATACGGACAGGAAGACGGATGAACGGACAGACAGACAGACGAATGGAGAGACAGGCAGGCAGGCAGACAGACCAAAAGACAGATTTTTAGCACTTGAATTTTAGAGCTAGAGGTCTGGGGTACTTGTTACTTGTGTCAAAGGTCTCATCATACCAGCAAAAATAAGATCAGAAAAAGGCAAATATTCTGGGGTGACCAAAAGGCGAATTTGGTGCAATGACATTTGCAGTGTGCCTACAATATTTGGGGAAGCTGTTCAGATCATGCACCTAAATTATTTTGTTACCAAAGCCTTGCTCCTGGCTCGGCTGACACTGATCCCCTGAATAATCTCCAGAGACTGTGAGATCAATACTGAAGAGAAAGTTTGTCCACTCAAGTACTTTTGTTTCTTGTAAGCAGAAGCTTGGAAAAAAATCTACTATTGACAAATAGTAATTAAATGGCAGAGCTGGAATGAGGACGGGAACTGTACTCAGATCTGTGTAGTGAAGTAGCGTGACACCATAATAACATGTTTCTGTATCATGCTTGGTTGCTGGAGACATTTCCTTGAGAATTTGGTAACCCCAAAAACAAAGACAATTGTCTTTACCTATTTTCAATGTTGTTGTACCAGGTGTCTTTGCGTGATTATAGCCACTGGTAAATTATACGAGAGGCCCTGGAATCCTGCTGGGTACATTGTCAGGTTGGTACCTTTGGAGATTTTATGCTCCTCAAACAAATGGTGAAAACATATGTTCGTACACAGCGTGTTGCTTCAACAAGTTGTATACAGAAGTCTCTTGTTCATATGTTGGAGTATATTTAAGTTGATCCACCTAAGAACAATTTCTGTGCTCAACTCTTACTCAGGTAACCCATCGGGGCTTCCCAATCTCGTCGATCCAAGATTAGCGCAATTTCCCGGTAATTGAGTTTTCATTGGTGACATTGTTACTTTTTATGTTTTTAAAGGAAAATTGTTTAAATGTATAAATTGTATATGCCCATTTGATTATTTTTGATTAACCATTAATTTTAAATCCATCATAATAATTACTGAATGGTTCATGATGTTATCTTTGTTATTGCCATAACGTGGGAAACTATTCACAATTTTCATCTTTTCTGCTTTATTTTTGGTATTACATTTGAAGCTTTCAATAGTTTTCTCAAACTTGGTGTGGTTATTCTACATTTTTTAGTTTCTCAAGATTGTGATTGTGATTTTGAGCACTACTGTCACACATTATTACAAACTACAAAAGGTGAGCAAATGTTGCCCTCATCATCAAGGGGAGGAGCTACGCGCGGATCCAAGATGGACGCGTGAGCAGAGGGTTCCCGAGACCCCTTCCGCCACCCTTATCTATCCTGACACAGATCCTGATTTAGACGACGGGTACTTTTCGTTGATGCCCTGCTGATATCGAAAGCTTCTTCCAGAATTCGATTTGGCCGCCGGGAACTGGACTTGTTGCACTCCATAATCTGAGGCCTACGGCAGTGGCCATCCAGGGGCTCGGGTTCCCGAGGTGCCCAGGTGGCAATCGAACGACAACGGCTGGAGAGACGCCTCCGCTGCCCCTATGGTACTTTCGGTTTCGATTTCGGTCATTGTTGGTGCCGAATCATTGCTGGTAGATACTGCTGCCCTGCTCCAGTCGCAGACTCTCATTCGGCTGTCGTTCCTCGACCTCTCGATTCCTTCAGTTTGCCATAGGGGGAATTATTCTGACTAGATCTCGGAAGACCCTTTGGAGCTCGTCGACCATTATGACGGGCAGGACGGACCCCGAGAGGCGCCACACCAGAGTTCCGAATCGAGGGGGAGCCGCTCAGACCCAGACTATAGACCGCTTTACTCGCCCGAAGGGATCCCCGGGTGGATCGGGCAAGTCCCCCGGAGAGGCTGGTGACGGTACCCCTGTGAATGAGGAGCCGACATTGGCAGATGTTATGGGCGCCATTGCCAATATCCAGACTGCGATGGGGCAGCAATATGAAACTCTTGCTACTAAGTTGGATACGGTTGCGATTGAGGTCAACCTTATCAGGACAGACCTGGGGAAAACCAACGAACGGGTCAAATCTTTGGATGTGAAGACGACGAGCCTAATTACAGATGTCTCAGATCTTCAGGCCGAGGTCCGTGATCTTTGCATGGCCAGGGACTCGTTTGCCCGTCGGCTGGATGATTTCGAGAGCCGGGCCAGACGAAATAATATCCGCATCGTGGGCGTTCCGGAGACTTCCACGGAAGTACCGACGGATCTTCTGGTTGAGGACCTTATCCAGAACTATTTGTCACCAAAGGGTCCTAGTAGTCTTTTTGCAGTGGAGCGCGCTCATCGGATTCCAGGCAGGAAGCCCAAGCTTGGGGCCGCTTCGAGGCCTATCATAGCCAGGATCTTTAATTACCGGGACAGAGACGCTATCCTGCAGGCCTCCCGTGTCAATGGTCCCACTAAGTTTGAAAATGTTTCGATCAGCTTCTATCCGGACTTCACCCAGACAGTGCAGAAGCAACGTATGGCCTTTACGGGGCTGAAACGATGCCTTCGAGACATGGACCTGAAATATGCCATGCTTTTCCCGGCTCGCCTGCAGATTGAGCATAACGAACGTACATTTTTCTTTGATCGCCCTGAGGCGGCCAGTGACTGGCTGGACACTTTGCCGACACAGCATACCAGCTCGGAGAATATGAGGGGTGCCGAGGGCGGCCTGGAAGACCTGGAATAGTGCGTCGGTGCCGATGAGCCATTATTGGACGCTTTGCAGTGGCTCTGTGATAGCGATGTTTATACGTAATGTATACCCGGGGGTGGTCGGACTCGGGACTCTTCCTTCTCAGGGGACACTTTTCTCTCTTTTTGTAGGTTAGTTTAATGGGGCAACAGGCACACTGCAAGTTGGGGTGGCTTTCTGGTCTACCGCAGGGGTGCAGGGAGGGGGGTTGTGTGTTGAGGGTTCTTTGGCGGGTGTTGGGGGGGTCTTTTCTTGTTTGTTTATTTCGAGGCTCTGGTTTGGTCGCTCTTTTATCCTTTGTGCTTGCTCTGTGGCGAGGGGGACTGTTGTTTTTTGTCTGGGATGGGGGTAGGGGGCTGCGGGTGCTGAGCTGGAACGTTAATGGTCTCGGGATCGAATTAAACGGGGGATAGTTTTGCAGTACTTGAAGCGGCACGCCCCGGATATTGTTCTACGACAAGAAACGCATTTGGTGGGCAATACGTGCCGTGCACTGAATAGAAGAGGCTACCGTTTGGTGGCCCACTCTGGATTCACCACTGGGTCGAGGGGGGCGGGTATCTTGGTTAGGAACTCCCTCCCCCTCGAGGTAGATGATGAGGTGCTGGATGATAGGGGTCGCTATGCTGCTGTCGTGGGTCGATGGGAGGGGAAGACGATTTCCATTTTGTCTGTGTATGTTCCCCCGGTCTACAGTCTACCACATTTTCGGATTTTGGTGGGGTAATCCTGGGGTTCCCCGATGGTTTGCTAGTAGTGGGTGGAGATTTTAACTCGGTGGTCAGTGGAGAGGAGGATCGACACCCTTGTAGAACCCTCCCCACGTCACAGTTATGGTTGGGCCGTTTCATGGATACACTGGGGTTGGCGGATTGTTGGAGACAACTTCACCCTGGCCAGCTCCAGTACACCTTTTTCTCGGGGGCCCATGGTAGTCTATCGCGACTCGATTATATTCTTATTCCGGCGGCACAGATGGTCTCCGTGAGAGAAATTAGACATCTTGCGAGGGGGATTTCAGATCATTCCCCACTATGGCTCACCATTGATGTGCGGCTAGAGTCCGGGGGTCGTGTTGCTCCTATTAATCCGTGGCATCTTCGTAACCCCAACATTAGCAAGGAAGTGGTTAAATGTATGGATTATTATTTTGCTGAAAACGAAAGGTCAGTATCCTCCCCTGTTACTCTGTGGGAGGCGTGTAAAACTGTGATCCGGGGTCAGACACTCTCTTTGATTGCCAGCGAAAGGGGGCGCAGAACTAAAGAAGTGGTACGGCTTGAAAGCGATATCTCTGAATTGGAAGAACAGATGGAATCTGTGATTACGCCTGCTAGCCTACACTCCTTGGCGCTTAAACAGTTTGAGTACAGAGCTCTGGTGACTGATGCGGCTAAAGCGATGAATCGTGAACAGCAGGGACGCTTGTATGATTTGGGTGATAAGGCGGGGAAATTGCTTGCTTGGCTTGATAAGCGGGATAGAGTGAATCGTGTTGTGCCTGTTATTGAGCGAGGGGATGGTGTGCGAGTTGTGGACCCGGTCGAGATCGTTGAGGTCTTTGCCCAGCATTTTCGGAAGGTGTACTCGCCGGTCTCGGACAGACCTGAGGAGGACTCGCACCTGTTGCTCCGCGATATCGCGTTGCCTAGCCTCTCGGATTCGGACAGGGAGCTTATGGAGGCGGATTTTTCTACCAATGAAGTAGCGCTCGCTATCCGTGCACTTCGTTCTGGTAAGGCTTCGGGCCCGAATGGTTTACCAGTAGAGCTGTATAAGTTGTGTCCTGATAAAATGGCGCCGTACCTTCGTCGGACATTTTTGGCGTCCCGAGATCTCGGGCTTCTTCCCCGAGATCAGAGACTGGCGTCCATTGTGGTCATCCACAAAGATGGAAAGCCCCGGGAACATTGTTCGTCATATCGGCCGATCTCGCTTCTGAATGTGGAGCCTAAGGTTCTTGCTAAAATTTTGGCGAACCGCGTGATCACGGTGATCGGCGAACTGGTACACCCTGATCAATCTGGGTTTATCCCCCACCGTAACACTGCACTCAATCTTCGCCGTCTACACGGTGTGTTGGCGAGGGCGGGGTCTCTTGCGGAACCGGCCGTTTTGGTTTCCCTTGACGCCTCGATGGCCTTCGACATGGTGGAATGGCCTTATTTGTGGGCTGCCCTTGCTAACTTTGGCTTTGGTCCTAAATTCATTGGATGGGTTAAACTGTTATATGAACGACCGCTTGCGCAGGTGGTGGTTAACGGAAGGGCCTCGGATCCCTTTGTCCTCGGCCGTGGCACAAGACAGGGCTGCCCTTTGTCGCCTCTCCTTTTTGCGCTTGCTCTTGAACCCCTTGCCGCGTGGCTCCGCTGGGAGCCCTCGCTCCAGGGCATACGGTGGTCTCCTACCTTTGAGGATCGGGTATCACTTTATGCTGATGATATTCTATTGTACCTCACTTCTCCCCGTAAGTCATTGGGAGTCCTGTTTGATGTCCTGAGCTCCTTCGGGAAGAATTCTGGTTTGGTTATTAACTGGACTAAATCCTGTATTTACCAGCTTGCGGGTGGACAACCTTCTCTGCCTCGCTTCTGCCCTATTCCTGTCTCCAGTGGTGGTTTCAAATACTTGGGGATCTACATCTCTATGGACCCTAAGGTCCGATTTGAGCGAAATCTACTGCCTCCGCTTGCCCGACTTCGGTCGGATGTGGCGGCATGGTGTAGACTGCCTCTTTCCCCCCTGGGGAGGGCGGCCCTGTTTAAAATGATGTCCCTTCCCCGATTCTTATACGCAATCCAGAACACGCTGGACTTGGTTCCAGCTGGCTATTTTAGTGAAATCGAGGGTCTCCAGAGGAAATTGATTTGGGGCGGGAGACCGCGTATAGCGCTGGCGAAATTGACTTTGCCCTGGTATGATGGTGGGATAGCTTTACCGGATGTCAAACGTTATTATTGGGCGTCCCAGTTGAGTGCTATTAATCACGCCATGTATGGCCCTGTCCCTAATCCCGCTTATGATATGGATAAGTGGCAACTCCCGGGGGGCGATTATAATAGAGCGCTCTATTCCAAGAGTGACAGGAGGTGTTTGACAGGCCCCACTGCAGTGGCACTGCGTGTCTGGGGTAGTGCAACATCGGCCACGGGTTGGACTGATAAACTCACTAGGGCGACTCCTCTCTATGCAGCTGAGAGATTGGGTGGTCTGTGGTCCTCGAAGGGATTTGATAGGTGGGACCTTATCGGTATCAGCAAAGTGGGTGATCTTTGGGCCACCAAGAGAGTCAAAACTTTTGACGAGTTACAACGGGAATATAAGCTGAGTGATAGGGAATATTTTCGATACCTTCAGATCCGCCATGCGCTTGATTCAGTTTTCCCTGCTGGCACCTCGATTCCTGAGTCTTCTCCCTTGGAGGATAGAGTGCTTGATGGACATGTCCCCGACAGCACTAGCTCCCTCATATACAAGAAACTTATTAATGTTCGTTCGGACCTTCTTATACAGCTGCGTGAGGCATGGACTGGTGACGGGCTGGAGCTAGACGATGAAGACTGGCAGGCTGCAGTCTCCTCCCCAAAGGAAGTTGCTATTCCGGCGCGTCTCCGACTGGTGCAGCTAAAGATTCTTCATCGCACCTATGTCACGGGTCCACGATTGATGCATATGGGTTACTCGATGGATGGGCTATATCGGCGTGGATGTGGTTTGCTTGCTACTTTCCTCCATATTATATGGGAGTGCCCGGCGGTAGTGGTTTTTTGGACTCGAGTGCATGAGGTGATGGGAGAGGTGACGGGCGTCGGGCTACTTCCTGAGGCCCGGCGCTGCTTGCTGAATATTTGGGAACCGAATGACTGCACCGTTGCCCAGACTCAGTGGGTCACACTGGGAAATATTATTATCAAAAGAGATATTGCTCACCTCGGGGGGTCTCATAGGGCGCCACTGGTCTTGACCTGGGAGGAGAACATGGACTGGTGCATGTTTAGGGAAAAAATTGTATACGTCTCCCGGGATAGGCCTAAGAAGTGGGGCAGGATTTGGGGTCCGTGGAATTCGTATCGTGGTGGGATTTGTGACCCTCCTTTTGTAGAGTCCCATGATGATACAGGTTCTCCCTGATTGTACGTTCCAGTAATTTAGAGTTTTTGTTCAATGTAAAGTATTGCTCTCTCTTGGTCCCCACACACCACCTCCATGATTTCCTGATGCTTGTTTTTCGTTGTCCCCCTCATATCACACGTAGCAGCCCTTATATTGGTAAATTTGCCTCGTTTCTTTTTCTTCTGGGTTTTCTTTTTTGTTCTTTGTGTGTTATAAAATGGAAACCTTTTATTCCTCCTTATTTACCAAACGCTCCTAACCACGTCATGCTTTTCCGCTGCCGGACCCTCGGGTTGTCGGCTGATGAGCTGAGTACTGCTTTATTTTTACTGTTTCGTATTACTGGCCGGCCTTGGTGGTTGTAGGCCTGTATATGTCCTTGTTTTGCAAATAAAGGTTTAAAAAAAAAATAAAAAAATGTTGCCCTCATCGAAACTTGCTTATCTCTTTGGATTGGACTTTAGCTCAATAACTAAGAGGACAGTTTTTCAAATGAACATATACTTTGATATATAGTCTGAGTTAACACATGCAGATAACAAATCTGGAACAGTGTTCAAAACACTTTTCAAGACGGGCTCCGGCTAAAAAGAAGCCTGTCATTGTTATTTACCAATACCATAAAGTCATTATGTCTGGTGATCCATCAACTCTACTCCTGTCTCTGGTTAATGGGGGTGCTGGAACTAGGGGTGTGGCAGGTGTTGCAGCACCCTCATATCTGGAGACAATAATGCCAGTTTATCCATTTATTTAATAATATTGCAACATAATGCATTACTGACCTATATTTTCACCCAAAAATGTCTTTGTGTTGGAAAATGGCATTCTATGAAGTGTCACCCCAAACCTTTTGCCTTCCTCCTCCTCTTTTTCTGACTGTCTTTTTTTTGGCTTTAGAAATCTGAACACTTTACCACTGATCAGCAGTGCTAAAGTACATGTGCATTCTCCTCTAAACATGGTATAATTGGTTTTCACTTGTTTGGCATATAAATTTACTTGTAAGTCTCTTGTAAAGTAATATACCATATATGCAGGGCCTGCAAATTAAATGCTATTAGCGGGCCTGTAACACTGATTCTGCCTCCCATACCAATAGCCCTGTAAACATGTCTCTGGCCTGCCACTGCAGAATCTGTGTGTTCAGTTCTACTGTCACTTCAACTTGGCATTTAAAACCCTTTAACAAGCCTCCCCCTTTTACTGCACATACATCACCCCTAAGGTAGGTCCTAGCTAGCCCTTAGGGCAGGGTGCAATGTGTGTAAAACGTAGGACATGTACTTTTAAGTATTGCATTTTTCCTGGTTGTGAACAACTCCTATATTCATTGTTCACTGCTTTTGGGCATACTCCTCTTATAGGTACACATTGAAAATACATTAATACACTTTTAAGGTAACATTCCTGATTAGGAAGGAGTAGCTGTGTCGCGTTTTATATCTTTGAAATGGTAATGATAAATTCTCTTCACTGGTGAAGTTGGATTTAACATTACTGTTTTAGAAATGCCCATCTTAGGGATTGCAGGCACCATGCAGATCTGGTTCACGCCATTGGCATACACATACAAGTAACCCCGATGTAAGTCATGTGACATAAGAGAAGTCGTCTTTACATTTATACGCCTGAGTACTTATAGCCTTGGATTTGTTGTTTGGTTCTTGTCTTTTTACAGTGTCTCACATCGGGTGGATCAAGTTCAATAAGAGATAAAGTAAGATGCAGAAGTGTTCAGGGTGAAGCAGTGTTTTTTAGAAATGAATAGGAGGTAGAAAACAAACTCGGCTTGTTGGTTGTTTGGCAGATTTCTGGACCTGAAGAGAACTCTTTGATCAATGAGAGTTCAAAACGCGTAGACCATTTTCAGCCATAAAAATGTTGTAACTGAGCTTTAATTAAGCACAATTGATAAAAAATCTTTGCTATTGATTTTTCTATGGCTTCTTTTTGAGAATAAATTCAAAAATTCAAACTTTATTTGTATTGTAAATAGCAAAAGACAATTTGGAATGAAGTGCATGATTGTGGGAGTTGTGTGAAAACGCTATTGATGAGTGTGAATGTGGAGTGAAAGAGATTGAGAGTTTGATTGTTGAATTGGAGATTTGTATATGTGTATGTTTTAATATGATATTTGTATCTCAATTGATAACATGTAAATGCATTGTAAAAATTTAAATAATTCCTTTGTTGCAAAATAAGAAAAATTAAAAAGTGATTAACTAAGACAGAATAAGCAGTCTTTTGCTCATGTTGTTTTAGTTTGCTACATGGTTACATTGATTGGATTATGAATATAAAAAACAGTATTGGTGCTTTGTTTGTTTAAATATACTTTTAGAAAGTGGACATATATCTGTCCTACAACTCTGTGTGCCTGCAGCCTATCTCCAATACACTTCTGGGTTAGGTGACATCTACTCTTTGTGCATGCCCTCTACACAGCCACAAACACAGGAAGGTTAGGTGTGTTTGAGTACTCATCTGCATTTTGATGGCTCTTCCTCGGCAGGAAAGGAAGGAGAGACTGTAACTTACACCTGAATGGACAGTGCCCTGTCCCCACACAACGGACTGATTACCCCCTACTGATTCTCTGGAGCTAGGTCTGAGAAGAAAGGGCTTTTGTGTACTTCAAAGACCCTTCTTTGAAGTCAACCCCACTTCAACTGCACAGCAGGATATAAGTAATGGTGCTCTGACCCCACCAAATCAGATACTTCTCGACCTACAACTGGACTCTGTCAAAAGAACCACTGTGCTGAATCAAGGACTGACACTCTGCTAGACTGCTGACCTGGAAGGCGTGCTTTTCTCTTGTTCTGCCCTGAGGCTTGCTGCTCTTTGGCCCTGCTGAGAAGAGCTTGACTATGCCTTGCACCATAGTGATTTCCAAAGGCTTGTTGCCCTGCCTCCTGTTGTGGAGACTCAGAGAAATAAAAGTATCTACCCCTGCTCTTGTGCCTTGCTCACTGGAAATTGGCCCAGATACATGCTTCAGAGGCACAGGCACATCCGCTGACTGTATGTGCAAGATTCGATGCATCATTCTGGGGCTGGAGCAGAACTCTGCGCATCACATCAGTACCACCGTAGTGCCGGCAGAACCCCATGCGCTGACCCGCACATCACCACCGCAGCAGACTGAAGAGATTGACGCATTCCCTCAACTACATGGAGAAACCTGGTGCATCGCACTATGGAATCTACGCTTCTCGGCTCAGCTCTTTGTCTACAGAACTGAAACTTGACTACTTGGAGAATATTGACACATCCGCTCAACTTCGAGCTTAACATTGATGCTTCACTCGTTTGCACCCTGCACCTTGCTGTTGCAACCAGAATCAAGGTACTCTGGTCACCAGGTCTGCGTGGCACCTGTCCCTAGCCTACACTCCATTGCAGTTGGCTTGAACTGTTGACTTTGCCCTAGACTAGTTTCACCAGATAACCCACATATGCTTATTGCTTCTAAGAGCTGGAACTCTTTTTATTCTTTAAAAATGTATAACTCAACTTCTACTTATTGTTTTTTTTCAATTTGGTCTTGATTTATTTACAAAATTATTGTCTATTTTCCTAAACCAACGTGGAGTCTTTTTGTGGGTTTTTCATTTGACTGCTGTGTGTGCGTGTGTGTGTGTGTGTGTGTGTGTATGTTGTACAAATACTTTGCACATTGCCTCTTTGGATACGCCTGACTGCTCTATGCCAAGCTACCAGAGGGTGAGCACAGGTTATCATTTAGTGTGTATCTAGCTTACCTTGACCAGAGTGGTGGTTCCTGCTTGGGCAGGGTGAATACCTCTGCCAACCAGAAAAACTGTTTCTATCACTCTGGCTATGTGATCCACCACCAAAAATGCACTACTCACTCAAGGTTCTTTCTCAATTGCTGCACTCTCCAATATCAGGATTATTAATAGCCCTATCGTTTTCATGAGTTCATACCCCTCGCCAGTACCCTTAATTGGAAAATTGTCCCGCACAATCACTGTGTATCCAGTCCCACCAAAAGGAAATATATATTTTCCTGATGTAGATGTTTTTTACGATCCACAGATTTCTCTGTTTTTATGACTGCTGGCCAGTGGCATGAGAGAATTGTTAGGAATATGTGCTGAACATGTGATGAGTGTGCCATTCTGGGCATTGAATCTGATATCACCAACTACTGCCAAAGGAAGTACACTAAACTTAGCGAATTCGAATAAAAAAAGTAAATAATATATGATTCTGTAAACAGTATTTATATTTAATAATGCTAGTTCCCCCATACAGAGCAGGCTCTGTTTCTCTGCTTTCGTTTCATCCTGCAGATAAAACAAATGTGATCCGTTGCTGTTGTACATTTAGACGCAATACTGAGACATTGTAAAAAGAAATCTCCTTTATGCCATATTTTCAACCCTCAGGTAAAATTAGAACAATTGAGTGATCCTTGAATAAAACAATGCTCATACTCTCTCCATTGAATACGTGCAGTATGTTTTTTCTCTCTACAGCATTTCAATCTATGGAATTTTAGAAAAAACTGCTTATAATATTTTGCAAGTAGGGTTATAAATGAAATACAATATTTTTCAATTTTGCCAAAGTTGTTTACTGATAAAGTACTTCACTTGCTGACCAAGGGTGTGCAGATATCAGTTTTGGAAGATTTAGGTATGATCATGCAGTGAAAAAAACATGTTTGTTGATATTAAAGTTTTAACTGGAGTACTTGAATTTGAGAATGGGTCAATTGCTCAGCCAACACATTAGGGCTCAGACAAAGCACAACGAATAAATATGATCAAATATAATAATGCATGTTACAATTAGGTCTTCTTACAGTCAATGGGACCCTTACTCAGCAGAGGGAGTGCATGGCCCTTTGCCAAACTAGTATCACAATTGCATGTGTCACCCATTCATCCTAAATCAGAATGAGCAGCTCCTACCAAATGGGGTAGAGCGGCAGTGAGGGTTGAAATGCAAAAGAAAAAAAAACACTTGTCTTACTACGGCCAGGTGCCGCCACTCCTCTGTCTGCTTCTAATCTTCTACCTGCCTGGAGTCCTGCAGCAGGAAGCACCTGGGATGGCAGGCTCCTCTAAACCAATCACAACGCTGCAATGCAACATTGTAATTGGTCTGAACTCCATGGTTTGGATCTCAGATGGAGGATGAAAACCTGGGCAATTTTTCCACCCAGTCTGTAATTCAGCCTTGGTGGAGAACATGCAAAGTGTGCATGAAAGTGCCTGCCGGCCAAACATTCATGCACACTTTGAGTGGGCAAACCACTCCTTCCCTTGGCCCCTGCTCTGTCAGCAAAGCAGCCCCACCTCACACTAGGAAATGGAAAACTAAAATGATAATAACTTTGGTCACTATAATTTTAGTTTTCCTTTAACCACTGCTTGGATAGCAATGGGGCGACACTACTCCGCCAGAGCGGAGGAGCCGTCGCTGAGAATCAGACAGCCAGACTGCTCAATTTCACCTGAATGGCTGGCTTTTCATCACATCTTGTCATTGGGACTAGCACAGGCCATCTACCCAGTCCTCTCGCAAGTCATGCACAAGTCGGAAAAGCGTCTGTACTTACCAACTGTAGGCCCAATGCTTGAAGCCAGCAGCAAGGTCTGGATTTGCTGTCTGTTTTCCCATTTATTCCCATTCCTAAGTAAGAAACTTTTCAGGGTCCACAGCAGCTGATTAGCTGTTTTTTTTGGCCCCAAAAGACACAGCTCTGGTTTGTAAATTTATCTCCAGATGCTAGAATTACCGGACAATAACCAGGTCACTCATAATGATGACAAGTCTGAATGTATATATAAGTCCTTATGCAGCACAAAATGGCTGAAAAACTACAGAAGGGCGAAAAATATGAAGGGAACCTAAGGCACAATATTGAAAAGTTCACAGCGAAGCAGAAAAATGAAGCATACCTAATGGGTCAAGTGATAATATTTTGTGATTAGGTGTATCTTCAGTCTCTTTCTAAATATCGTTAAGACATCCTGATATCAAGTAAAGCATGGACATACCAGTGCTGCCCTCACCACACATCCTCTCAAAGTGCCTAACCTTGCTCTCCAGGGATGTCGTCTGCTGACTAGAAAGATATTGGTGTACGCAGCCACCAGCCTTCGGTTTTTCACAGGAGATGGTTGACATGGGTGACCGTTGATAATAATTTTGAGTCTATTTCAATAAATGTGAGCAGATAGAATGTTTCAATCCCATGGAATGCCGGCTAGGAGTTTTCTATATATAAGAAATGTAATCACATCAGGGAAAACAAATTCAAAGAAAGCCAGTAACAAGGCCATCACAAGGCCCCAACCCTTCCTCTTTTCTGCGTTCGCACTCTCACTGATATATGTATATATATATATACATATATATATTTATATGACATATAAGGCGGCATAGCCTTCTTTTGTGAATTATTTATGATAAAACTGGTACCATACACCACAATTACAGTGTGTCATAATCTGATGCCACATTGAAATGCGAGTCGCTAATGTAATAGCGACTTGCAAAATAGGGTCAGCGACTTGCTATTTGGAAGGGGCATTCCAAGGGCGTCCCTTCCTAATAGCGACTCTGAACCCAATGTAAGAATGTTTTGCGACCGCATTTGCGGTAGCAAAACACTCGTAGTTTATCGCCCTCTTCAAGAGGGTGGTAAACCATTCGCAAACGGGAAGTAGTCCCCTTGGTGAATGGGTGAGCAAACATTTTTTAAGAGCAGGCAGTGGTCCCAGGGACCACTACCTGCCCTTAAAAAATTTAACAAAAATGTATGATTTCTTTTTTTTTTAATGCATCACGTTTTCCTTTAAGGAAAACAGCCTGCATTTTTGTAAAAAAACTGCTTTATTGACAAAGCAGTCCCAGATATGGTGGTCTGCTGACCCCAGCAGGCTGCCATCACTGGGAGTGGCAGCCATTCACAATGGGGTCGCAAATTGCGACAGCCTCATTAATATGCATGAGGCATGCAATTTGCGACCCCATTGGGAATCGCAAACAGTGTCTCTGACACTGTTGTACATTGATGTTTGCGACTCGCAAATTGCGACACAAAATTTGTTGCAATTTGCGAGTCACAAACATTAATGGCCGTACATCAGGCCCTTTGAGATCTAATTTACCTAATCAATCACACTCCTTCAACAAGTCGCTTAAAAGATTCCTTTCATCAAATTTCTGTACGCTAAATCTTATTTTATATCAAGTGAATTATCAGTCTCCAACTTTAGTTCTTTTGAAATACCAAGTAAAGGGTACTTATGTACTGCTTGAAGTTGTCTTCCACTGCCATAATAGCCTCGTTGGCCAACACCTGCCTTATCTCACTTTCTATCAACTCCTGTTCCTGATTCAGAACCAATTCTCTTGGCTTCTTCACATGCACTAATATGCCTACAAACTATATCTCAAAGCCTTGAACCATTTCCAGTGTCCAAGGATCTTGATCAATTCTGGCACATATGAGTAAGTTCTCTGAAAAGACCTCCAATCTTACCCATTTTAACTTTTCAACTCCTTACCTGTATGCATCAATTTCAGATTTTTATGTATCACTGTTGCTTCTAAACTGTATTTCTTTTTATCCAAATACAATAAAAATTTTAAACACAAAAACCCCCAACCTTTCCTAGGCAAAATCATAAAATGTTTTGGTACTCACCTGGTGTTCACCAGTGCTGTAACCTCTTCCTTGAACAGGGCTGCGTCTCCCTAATCTTCACCTTTGGGGAAAGAAATCCTGAAAGCTTCTTCTGAAGTCTCTTGTCTGATACATCAACATCTTTTTTTTACCAGACAGTCCCTTTCTGTCAGCCTTACCAAAACCAGTTCCTCAAAATACTCTTCTTATGTTTGTCTGAGCTCTATCCAAAGTTGTAAATGCCAAAACAAATCTCCTAAGACACTTTTGAAGACCCACACTAAAAAGAATGTCTTTAGCATCCTCACTCTCTTTAGGCCATACCTCCCAATTTGGGATTGTTTTCATTAAGAACATTTTCCTTCTTTCTGCAATGACAAAAGCATTTCCGCGACCTTCACTAGAGCACCGAAAATTCAGAGAGGAAACGTCCGGGCTTTTCATCAGGTCTCTGCTGAGATGGTGTCTGATGCACTTTGTCGCCACTCTTGTTTATTTTCGGGGAGTCTGGAGGAAAACCTTGAATTAGTGTATAAAAGATTGACTGCCATTTTCGAGGAGTTAGCCCCATAGAAGCCGGCTAAGTCTGCCGATAGGCGTGCTTCGGCCCCGTGGTTTACTGCATCTTTGGGTGTGATGAGACAAGATTGTAAGAAAGCCGAAAGGGCCTGGAGACGCCTGTATGACCCTCATCTCAAGGCTGCCTATAGAGAGTCCATTAAGTCATATCATAGACACATTTTAGCAGGAAAAAAAGCTTACCTGGAGCGTAGAATTGATGACGCCGAGAGCACCAGCAAAGAGCTATTTAGGATAGCTAAGGAATTTGTTTCTCCCTCCACTGGTGCTCCCTCTCATGAGCATACTGAAGTCTGGATTAGCCAGTTAGCTGATTTCTTTGTGGATAAAACTAAAGCTATCCATGACTCTTTTTCTTGTTCTTGCTCCTTGTCTGCTCAGGGCTCTATACCCAGCCTGGAAACATCTATATTGGGGGAAGGCCCATTTTTATCGGAATTTCCGGTAATGTCCCCTACGGTCTCTCTTGACCTTCTGTCTCGACTTAAGTCCGGCTCCCGGCTTGACCCTTGTCCAGCGAGATTCTTGGGGAAAGTTGCTCCGGCTTTAAACGAGGTGCTTAATCCATTACTCAATGCCTCACTGAGCACGGGTGTTGTCCCTCGTGCGTGGAAGCATGCCTTGATCCTTCCATTGATCAAGAAAGCTACCCTCGATCCTCTTATCCACGCTAACTACCGGCCTATCTCTCTTCTCCCTGCTTTGGCCAAGGTGACCGAGAAGTTCGTGCATAGATCCATTACCAACTTCATTGGGAGTAATAACATACTGCATGACTCCCAATCGGGCTTCCGCACGAATTTTAGCACAGAGACCGCCCTTCTCGAGGTCACCGATGCCATAAGGGAAGTTCTGGATACTGGAGGTAAGGCCATTCTGGTTATGCTGGATCTGTCGGCGGCTTTTGACACCGTCCCTCATGACGGTCTCCTTTTAAGACTCCAGGAGATTGGTTTCCGAGGGACGGTGTTGAACTGGTTCAAGTCGTTTTTGACCGGCCGCCGGCAAGTGGTCTGGGCACCGCCGTTTTCCGCTGAAATGCCGCCGCTGGAGGTGGGGTTCCCGCAGGGCTCTATTCTAAGCCCTGCGCTTTTTAACATCTATATGGCCCCTCTGGCGGCGGTTGCGGAGTCTTTCGGTGCCCAGATCATTACTTATGCTGATGACACCCAGCTGCTCTTCACATCTGATAAGGGGAGGGACTTTGATGGCCCACGGATTAGGGACTGTCTGGGAGCCGTTTTCACCTGGTTCCAGTGCCACAGCCTAAAATGTAACCACGACAAGTCGGAGTTGCTTTTTTTTGGTTGTCCACCAGATCCTGGCTGGAAGGCCTGGTGGCCTTCGGACATGTCTCCGCTGGACACGGCCTCCTCCAAAGCTAAAAATCTGGGCTTAGTGATTGATGATGGCCTTACCTTTGGTCCTCAGATTTCCGGGCTGACCGGAAAATGCTTCGGTCTTTTGAAAATGTTACGGAAATTTTTTCTGTTGCTGTCACTGAAGCACAGAAAGATCATTGTGCAGGCCTTGATAGGCTCGCGTTTAGATTACGCGAACGTTCTCTATCTTGGCCTCCCGAAGTATCTCTTGACGCGACTGCAGATTGTGCAGAACTCTGCGGCTAGAGCCATTTTTGGTCCCCAGCGCAGGGCCGGAGCCACAGAATTACTAAAAAAACTGCATTGGCTTCCAGTCGCTAAGAGGATCGTTTTTAAGGCGCTTACCTTCACCTTTAAGGCCCTGCACCGGATTGGCCCTAAATATCTCCAGAAGCGTCTGGCTTTTTACGTGCCTCGTAGAACCCTACGTTCCGCAACTCTACTCAAAGCCTTGATTCCTTCCATCCGCCGGGCTAGAATCGGAGGACGCTCTTTTCGCCTTCTGGCGTCTCAAGGCTGGAATGACATGCCTGTTTTGCTCAGGAAAGCCGAGAATTTGTTTTCTTTTAGGAAAGATTTAAAAACTTGGCTTTTTATTCAGTAATGTTCTTTGTGTTTTCCTCTGTTTCTGTAGTGTTATGTTTCTCCTAGAATGAGGGCTCTTTGTCAAAGCGCCGGGACACTCCTAGGAGTAGCCGTGCGCTATAAAAAAGCATTTTTAACATTTGATTTGATTGATTTGAATATAATTTATATTGCGCGACTAAACCCCTAAGGTGTCAAGCCGCCTAGCAAAATAGATCGAAAAGGCAGATCACAACTACAGATATGCGCGCACAAAAAGACGGGTCTTCAGGGCCTTTCTGAATAGCTGCAGGGTGGGAAGGGACCTTAATTCCATAGGGAGAGTATTCCACCACTTGGGTGCCAAATTGGAAAAGGCTTTGCCACCCCATCTGGTTCTTCGGATACGCGGGACTGATAGAAGGAATCTGTTTGAGGAACGTAAGTTCCTACAAGGGCTGTAACGGGACAAAATAGATCCAATTCCAGTAGGGCTACTTTTTGCTAAGGCCCTATAGATCAGGCACATGGTTTTAAATAGGATACGATCCTCTATAGAAAGCCAGTGAAGCCGTTTTCTGGCCGAGGTAGCCGAAGTGCGCCGGGGTAAATCCAAAGCAAACCTAGCCGCTGCATTCTGGACTACCTGCAAGCGCTGCAGCAGACTTTTATTCAGTCCCGCATACAGCGCATTGCAGTAGTCCAGGCGAGAGCCAATGAGGGCAATTGCCAGTTGTTTCCTAGCCTGCTGTGTAAGATAGTGCCTGATCTTCCTCAGTATGCGAATGATGCCCCAACAGGTAGAGATAGTCCTGTTTACCTGTTGACACATACTGAGGGTGGGATCGATCACGACCCCGAGGTTTTTGGCAGACGAAGCAGGGGCAGGACAGGCTCCCAGTGAGTCTGGCCACCAATCGGCTGACCATACCTCCTCCTTTCCTCCAAACACCATCACCTCAGTCTTCTCCCCATTCAGTTCAACATAACATAACATAACATTAGCATCGTCTATAAAGAAAATAGCCCTTTGCCTCCACGCTCTTACAAATTCTAGATCCACTTGAACACCCTTCGTGTGAGCCTCTTCAGCCATGTTAAAAATATGAGCTAGGAGACCCAAAATGTCTAGTAGCCTATCCTGGCATTGCTTCAAAGATCTTTTCAGACATTTACAGGGATTTGTCCCTAATTTAATTAGAAAGGAAATGAACTCTGGATACAAATTAAGCACTCTATAAACATTCACCTTAATCACAGGTCTACTCTGTTCTAATTAACCTCCTCACTTCTTTCTTTAAGAGTTCACTAACCCATTCTTTTATAAACATTCCAACATGATCCAAGCAAAGAGCTACCTTGTACAGTAGGATTGGGGAGCTGTAAGCATGTAACTTTGCAATATCACAGTGTTATATCTTGTTCAAATACATTATATAACAAGAAGGGCTTGAGACGGTCTTAAGGGAGAGTGGAAAGCATGGATTATTAGGGGGACGAAGTGGGAGGAAACACAAGGTTTTTGTAAAGTAACCTGCATTCTCAAAGATCCAGTGCTGGAATTGGAAAAAATTACTCTGGGGACAAGTATAATGGGGGCCAAGCTGAGGTAACGGATTGGGTATGGCGTCACGAAAGACAGATTCAAGCGAAGTCTGACAGTCAGCTTACATTAATTATTTTTAAACCCTGTCAACAAGCACAAATGTGACAAGAAATCTATTCTGGCTTACTTAATTGGTCACAAAGAGGCTGAATTTTAAAATATCTTATGTGGTTAAGGCACCTGCTGCAGAAATCTTTGTGTGCCCCAACCACTGTGTTACATTTGAAATCATAACTTTGTGCTTCTCTCCACCTTGTATATAACATGCTGGGGCTTATTCACAAACTGCAATCTGTGGCATGTTTTGTAGTACTACACTAGTATTAAAAAGTTATTGCAAGATGTTATTCACAAACTTACATGTGGTGCTTGCTCCTCCGCCTTGCCTATCCTCATCTTTGTGGAGATGGCTGCCTCAACTACAGAGCCTCCACACACGAAAGTATACATTACACTAGGAGGTAAGGAAGGAATGGGAGGAGTGACTGAAAATGTGGTATACTTACAACTAATGGGGAGGAGTTAAAGGAGGAGTAAGGTGGGATGTATTAGGGAAGGTTAGGGAGGTGTTTATGGAGAGACATGCACTCACCCACAAAAGAGAAAGCCTATTCCTAGTCTCAAATTGCACTTCTAAAGTTACCACAGCCAAAAAGGGACCCAAAACAGTGGTAAATTACTCCGGCTCAGAGATTAAGTAAGTCCAGGACAGCCCATGGCTAACTGATACCACTGGAACACCCTCCCATAGAAAAGGATGGAGGTAGGGACATGTGAACACTTTTTGAATTGAAATGAATTATTTAAAATATTTAAAAATATAAATAAATGTCAATTAATGTTAACAGCATTTTCAATAAATAATAAATATATTTTTTTAATTTCAAATATGTTAATAACCTTATTTGAATTAATGTAAGATTGCATTATAATTTTAAAAATTATATTTTATTTCAATATTTCTATGCATCACTTTGCATAATTATTAACTCACAATTACTGTTATTGTTTAATGTAAACCAGAAAAACTGAAATATTTTAAAATAGTACAATTAAATAACTATTTAATTAAAAATGAAGTTTATTATGCTGTGGCATTTCTTTTCTTTTGTTCAATATTTAAAATAAATATAAACATTGAATTTACAATAATATTTAACATGAGTATATTTTTAAATATGTTTTTAATTAAATGTTTTACTTTTCCCTAAATGTTACCATCGGGAGACTCCACAACTTAAAGGCGATTTAATGAATGAACTTGTGAAAATACTTGTTTTTACATTTTAGGAATATACACTTAGAAGCAAATGGAGTAGATTACATAGCAAAGATTAAAGCACTTGCAACACATCAGTTAATGAAAATACTGAGTTTTTCTCAACTCCACCAACAGGAGTTGGTGCATGAGTGTCTGAGAGGATGTGAGAGTGGGTGTTTGAGAGTCTGAGTGGGTGAGTGAGTCGCTGCATGAGTGTCTGAGTGGATCTGTGAGTGGGTATGTGAGCATCTGAGTGGGTCTGTGAGTGGGTGTATGAGTATCTGATTGGGTCTGCGAGTGAGTGCATGAGTCTCTAAGTGGGTCTCTGAGTAGGAGTGTGAGTGCCTGGGTGGGTCTGTGCCAGGGTGTCTGGGTGGATCTGTAACTGTGTGTCTGAGTGTGTCAGTGAGTGGGTACATGAGTGGCTGAGTGGGTCAATGACTGGGTGCATGAATCTCTGAGTGGGTCTGTGAGTAGGTGTCAGTGAGTGGTTGCAAAAGTGTCTGGTTGGGTCTGTGATTGGGTAGATGAGCTTCTAAGTGGGTGAGTGAGTGAGTCAGTGAGTGTCTGAATGGTGCTGTGAGTGGTTGCATGAATGTCTGAGTGGGTCTATGAGTGAGTGCATGAGCATCTGAGTGGGTGAGTGAGTGGGTGCATGAGTGTCTGAGTGGATGTGTGAGTGTCTGTGTGGGTCTGTGAGTGGGTACATTAGTGTCTGAGTGGGTTTGTAAGTGGATGTATGAGTCTCTGATCAGCTTTGTGAGTGGGTGAATGAGTCTCTCGGTGGGTCTCTGAGTGAGGGTCTGAGTGGGTCTGTAACTGGGTGTATGAGTGTCTGAGTGGGTGTGTAACTGAATGTTTGAGTGCCTGAGTGCACAGTGAGTGTGTGCATCATTCTCAGAGTGGGTGTGTGAGTGTCTAAGTGGGAATGAGGGTGTGTGTATAAATATATATATTTTTTTCTGTGAAATTTACAAATTTGTCCCAACGTATATTCACAAATTAGTTGTGACGTTACATGGGGCCACTGTGATGTTCACAGCAAATTCACAAATATCTTGACTGGAAAAACTGTATTTTGACATGTTATACTCATAAGCCATTCTTCAAAGACCCCTATATTAATCTCATAGTTTCAAGGGTACATCCAACCTGACCCCTTAAGCCACTTTCTGACATTTGATTTGAGCCCCAGGGACTGTTCCGATGAGGTAAAGTAGTAGCAGCAATGCTCAGCTCAGTTTGCGCCCAGCCAACAATGGCATTCCTGTTGGTGCTCGTATTCGCAAATAGACGTGAAATAAGTGTGAATTAGCAACAAACATAGATATACAAATTTGAATTTCTTTTAATATCTCACAAACTACTGAACGGATTTACACAAAATAACAAAAAGAAACAATCTGCGGACCAAAACCTGGCTTTCTGCTGATTCCGTCCAGCGGTTCAGGCTGCAGGCGTGTCTGTATCCATTGTTCAGCATTGCTTGTCTTCGTTTTTTGAGTGGCTTGCAGCGGCCCAACTCAAATGTAACAAAGACAAGTCGGAGATCCTACTCTACGGTAATTTCCCTCCAGGCTTCAGATATGATATAGCCTCCTGAGTTCCCGCTACCAACCTCTAATGGAAAATCCGCTAAAAAACTAGGAGTGTGGTTTGAGGATAACCTCTCCTTTTCTGCTCAGGTGAAAAAGCTCTCAGGTAGTTGTTTTGGCCTTCTTAACACACAAAGGAGTTTTTTACCTCTCCTCCCTAGGCCTGCCAAAGAGACGGTTATCCGTGCCTTGATCCTTTCTCCATTGGACTACGCTAATTCATTATACTTAGGCATTCCTGGATAATCTCTGAATAGACTCCAGGTTACTCAGAATGCAGCCGCTAGGCTGCTCCTGGGAATCGCTAAGAAGGGCAGCGTGCTTGAACATCTCCACGTACTCCACTGGCTTCCTGTGGCGGATCGGGTCAAATTTAAATCCCTGGTCATGGCCCATCGAGCCCTCTATGGACGTGGGCCCACATATCTACAGAAGCAGTTCTCCTTTTATGTCCTGTTGAGACAACTGTGCTCTTCAGCTCTCCTTCTAGCTAAGGTGCCCCGCTTCATCCGCCGCAAGCTGGGCAGCTGCTCCCTGGCTGTTAAGGCTGCCCAGGCTTGGAATACCCTTCCAATTCCATTGCGCAATGCTCAAGACTTGTCAGACTTCAAGAAACTTTTTAAAACTCACCTGTTCCCGTAAATCATGGTGATGTAGTTCAGTGACTCCTTTTGGATCTGCGCCGGGACACTCTTCAGAGTAGCTGTTGCGTTATAAGAGTACTTAACATAACATAACATAAAGACTCTACGGGAATTAACATTGGAAACACACTTTTTTTGACACCACCTTTTTCTATAAAAGAATTAAATAAAAAAAATAGAAGTGCTTTTTACATCTGGCATTCCTATGGTCCATACATATCCATTATACATAAGGATTGAACAACTTAAAAAACCTGCCTCCAAATAGTAGTTTCTGATAAGAACCTGTGAACTGATATCAAACTGTGCGCCTTTATTTTTGTCCTTTGCGTTACCATCCAGGTGTTAAGCTCCAGAAATCACCCAGTCAGGATGCTACTTGAAGAAGAAGAGAGAGAGAGATATGAGAGAAGAGACTGATGAGAGAAAGAAAAGAGTGAAGAGAAAGAGAGAGAGAGAGAGAGAGAAATTGAAATAGAGAGAGAGTAAGTGAAAGAGAGGGTGTTTTGCCTATGTTTGAATATATATTAAAACCCCAGGGAAAATCCGACAGAGACCACTCCACACCTAACGGTGAGCATCTGAACCCAGCCATTTACAGGAGAATATATATTTTAGGAGGATGTAACACCCCAAGCACCCCCTGAAGTTATGCTCTTTTGGTCCAAAAACCACCTATCTGCATTCCTCGGGTGTCTGAGACTATATGTGAAAACAATTCCTCTTCTAATTAATTGACAGCTATTTCATTATCTAGTGATTCAATCTGATACTCATCCTGATTAAGATCTGAAATATACTCATCCTAAAAAGGATTATCTTCTTTGGGTTGACATAGAAACCTCAGCCTCTCCATACTTATTCTATAGGTGTCTTTGTGTGTGCAATGGATACCTTTCTTCTGTGTGCCGCTTAAGACACCTTTCTTTAAACTGATGTTCAAGCCATGTCCTTGAACCTTGCCCCTATATTTTAGCTCCATGTGGTTTACTTCACTGAAATGCTTTCTTTTGCTAACTCCTCATCTTCTGACGAGGTCCAATGCTCATTATCAGAAATGTCATCTTTCCTTCTTTTGCCCAGGACAGAATGAATTGCTTCAGTCGTCGAAGGTTTCGCACTGCCTGAAACATTCTTCTTATAATTTCCTGAATAAAGTCTGCATCAGTATTCCCCACAGAATTTTCTTTAGACACCTCTAACTAATGTAATCCAACTACAAATTATTAAAATTAAGCATGCTCAAGCTTCCAGTATTAAAATCGCCACAAATCCAAATCTTCACCAAATTTAATAAAATACTGTTCACCTCAGATGCCTTTGTTTATTTAGGTTCATAAAGGGGGTGGTGATGGACAGAGTATCTGAATTAAGCAGAACACTCCTACCCAGTCAAAAGATCAGGGCTTGATCCATCACTGTTTTTTAGCTCACTGCACCATTGTTTATTTAGGGCCTGATTCGCAAAGGGGTGCTGCACACATGGTGGAGGCCCTCACAGTTGTGAGGAAGTCTACACACTTGGGGTGGAATCTATGCAATGAGATTTCTTCTTGCGAAGAATCTGCCCCTAGTGTGTGTACTTCCCCACGGCTGTGGGGCCTCCGGCACAAGTAAGGAGGCCCTTTGTGAATCAGGGCTGGGGTGGCCAATACAACTGGTGATGAGATAGGGGTAAGTAACTTGAAGATTGACAGTGCTCTCCCAGAGAGTTTGCCATAGTCGAGCAACCTGCTTGTGTGTGCCTAGTGTGCCTCGGCGTTTGGTGCATCTTGAGTCAAAGTGTCAAAGTGTAGACCCAGTTCCGTGTAAAGTATTTGAAGGTAATTAAAGCTTCACTGAGAAGTCTACCCATCAGTTGCTGAGAACTTGCTAGGTAGGCCGCACAAAGAGGTACTGCACTACCTCTCAACTCAAAGCCATAAATTCATATAGAGTGATAACGCTATAGGAAGATGCAATCAGGTTTTGAAAGAGCAATGTAGTGCAAGACAACACCATAAACACAAGCGCTATGAGGCAGAGATCAAAGAGGTGTCAAACAGCACAAGGAGACACTTAAAGGAACGGTAATACTAGAAACAGTCATCTGCTTACCAGTACCGAGTAAAGAGAGTCATTCATCATGCCACAGTTCTGGAGGGAGTGATTCCAGAGAAAGCACCCAGGGCTGTGCTTACAGAGCCATACATTTCTGAAGCGGAACCCAATCAAAGGTGCTGAGTGAGGCTCAGAATAAAAAAGTTTCCAAAGTACATAAAGCTGAGAGCGGTGATCAGAATAGTGACAGTTTGCTTCTCCAATGAAGAGCAAGAAAGGGGCCCATTTCCTGTCATTATCAAAGATGATCCAGAGGCAACCAAAATGCAAGGCCTAAGAGATGGTTTGCATTAACAAGATCACAAAGCAGCGTCGTAGAGAGCTATACTCTCCATGTCAGTAAGGTTCACCAAAGGTTACAATGCTTCAGCCTGCTTGAAATCACCACCGCCCTTCGATACCTTCAAAATGTAGAATATTGCAGACAGATGGACTACCTGAATGGAGGCATTTGATGATTTCATTGATGCGATTGAAGAAGCGGATAGCATGAAGATTATCAAGTACCTTAGGAATCTTGCTAGTGAAGGTGTAAAAGAAGTCATGAAGAAAATGCCACAGGCTAACGAAATTGTCTACAGTCAAATCAAAGCTGCCTTGAATCTCACATTCAATCCAATGCCAAATGTAGATTACAAAAGGTACATCTTCAGTCAAGAATGACAGAAGACCAGTGAGACAATCAACACATTTTTTAAGAGACTGGATATGCTCATCAGACATTCTAAGTTCAATTAATTTAATAACGAGGAAGCTACACACCTCAGAGTGATTGACGGATGCATGTCAGATTCATTCAGATGAAGAATGCTGACAGAAACTCTTAAGACCTATCTTAGATCTCTGCAGATGGGTTACTCCATCACAACGGTCATGGATATTCCATCCACAAACATATAAATCCCATTATATCCTATGGGATTTATATTTTGGCAGATGGGATATCAGTTACTGCTATGTCGGAGTAACCTGTCCACCGAGATCTAAATCAGACCCTAAGTCTAGTGCGAGTTCTCATGGCTGTCAGAGCTGAAGAGCATGGTGATCAACAAGCTGCTGATGAGGAGGTCAGAGGTGCCCAGTCTGAGTCAGTCATGAATGTGATAAATAAGCCAAAGCACAAGGTTGAGGGGCTCAGAGTGAATTCTCCACAGAAAAAGAAGTTGTGCTTCAGGTGTGGATTTTTTGTTTCCACCCAAAGGTACATGTCCGCCATTGGGCAGATCTGCAAAGGCTGTGGAAAGAGAGCCATGTTGTGACAGTGTGCAAGTCAAAGGAAAATGTAAGTGCATAACGGCGCAAAGACAAAATGGCTGCCCGAACGTTCCAGAAGCGACATTCGACCCACGCTCATAAGGCCAAGCGACCACATCTGCTGAGACAAATCAACATCAAACGAAGTCGATCGACATCCAAATCTTCATCAAAAAGTTCTTCCATATAAATATCAAGTTAAAGTGAAGAAGATGGTTGTGCCATGTCGTTGTTTACGTCAGAGAAGTGTGTTCGTGTTGGACTGCCCATCTGGGGGGAAAAACACCTGTCCAAGAGTAATTAACATGACAAAACACTAAAGTCATTCAAAAATGGTGCGATGATTACACAAAAGTCAATTGTTGTTTAATACCTTTCATTATCAATAGTGGTGCGGCAATAAATAGTATGCCTGACGAGAAATATAATTAACTTTCTCCTTTGCTCCGACTTATGCTATTGAAATCTAATGTGTGTACGTGATCTGCATCGACGCCGCTAAAAAGACAAGTTTCATTTGTCGCAACGATGAAGCATAAGAAAACAAAAGTACAAGCACCAATTCATGTACTTCAAGGTACGGCGTCAAGTGCCTGTTTACTTAGCTTCAGCACTGCCGCTGATATGGACTGATATCTGTGAACTATAATATGAATGCTCATCATGAAATATTAAGTCAATTCACTTCATTGTTTCATGGATTGGCAAAACTTATGACCATGAAAGTCCAATAACACATTAACGAAGAAGTCTATCCTATTGCTCAGATACACAGACAAATTGTCTTTCACTTACAGAAAGCAGTTGAAAAAGAACTTGAATCTTTACTCAAACACAATATCATTGAGTGTTCAACTGGTCAAACTCCATGGGCTTCTCCCATGGTGATAGTACCCAAAAAGGACAGTGAAGGGTCTGTACGCCTCTGTCGATAATCTTCATGTGATCAAGGTAATTGAAAGAGAATGGCATCAAGGTCGGCACATTGCTAACATGATAGTACAATTGAATGGTGCAAAGGTATTGTCTCGCTTGGATCTGAATAAGGGATATTATCAGTGGGAACTTGAGGAGAATTGCAATCTTTTCTATACATGTTGATCCGTTCCATTACAAGAGACTATGTTTTGGTGTGTCACCAGTTGCCGAGCTCCTCCAAGATGTCCTTCGACGTATCATACAGCCTGTCACGAATACTTTCAATTACAGTGATGACATATTGGTATTCTGAGCTACACAGAAGTGCCTGACAAAGCTCTCACACAAGTGTGTCAGCTGCTCGCTGGTGCCGGTTTAGCTTCAAAGGCAGAGAAATGTGAGTTCCATAAGACAAAGTTAAACTTCTCTAGCCATTTAATTTCTTATGGGGCATGACCTTCGATCCATCAAAAGTGCAAGCACTGTCAGCTGCATGTCCCCGACAAGATGCTTCCATGTTACGGTAATTACTTGGCATGGCCAGCTATTGCTCTAAATACATGCAAGACTTTGACACTGTCAGTGTGCCATTAAGATACTTGCCAAAAAATATTGTTTCCTTTCTTTGGTCACATGAATATGAGCAAAGCTTCCAGAAAATCAAGCAAGCTACTGAGAACACTACCGAAATTGCATATTTTGATCCTAAGTGTCATACTGAGGTTGTTGTTAATGCTAGCAGTGTCAGGTTGGACGCAATCCTTGAACAGCACAGTGGACATCCAAATGCTCGAAGACATATTGTGGCGTATGCAAGCCAAAGTTTGTCCCAAACTGAATGTGCTTATTCACAACCTGAGAAAGAAAGCTTAGCAGTGGTGTAGGCTTGTGAAAATGTCCACGTGTTCTTGTATGGGAAGCCCTTCACGCTTGTGACCGATCATCAAGCATTGTTGACTATCTTTGAAAATCCAAAAGCAAAAATGCCTCCTCGCATTTAACATTGAGGTCTGCTATTGCAAGAGTACAGCTACACCATCGTGCATCATCAAGGGAAAGATCAGAACTCTGCCGACTAATTCTCACGAGTGCCTCTACAATACCCTTTCACCCATTCTAAGACAGTTGAATCTTACATAAACTTCATAGTGAAATCACGCATCCCAGTTGCCATTTCATTGGAACAAATTGGCATTGCCACAAGTCAAGATAGTGATATGCTCATTTGGAAGACATTATTACACATCAGTCTTGGTACCAATGCCTGTGACCTCTTTCCAGTGACATTGAATATCAAAAGTTTAAGAATGTCTAAGGTGAGCCGTTTTTTACTTAGGAAGGTATTATTCTAAGAGGTTTTTAGCATTGTCGTTCCGGAGAGTCTACAACAGCAATTAATTGAAGTGGCCCATGAAGGACATAGTCGAATTGTCACCACCAAATGAGCTCTCAGACACTGAGTCTGGTTTCCACATCTTGACACAAGAGTTGAAAGAGAATTAGAAGCCTGTCATCATGTAACTACCTGACCTCAAAAAACAACCCAACACCTGTTAAACATGTCAGAGTTGCACATGCATGAATGGGAAAGAATTGACAATGGATATCACCTGATTGTGGTCGATGATGAATATTCCATTTTCCTTTGATCGAAGATCTCTCATCTGTCACTCAAGAATGTGTTATTGAGAGATTAGACAGCATCTTCGCAACTTGGGGTGTTCCTACGATCTTAAATTCTGACAAAGGCCCACCTTTCAACAGTCGAGAATTCAGAGACTTTCTCAGTCTTTGACCACAGACCAATGGCCTTGTCGAACGTTTCATGAGTACTCTAAAAGAAGCTGTCCAGCGTCCTATATTAGGAAAGCTCGACCTTAAAGTGGTCCTATATTCCACTCTTCAAGCTTACCGCTCAACCCCTCACTTGACCACAGGTGACAGCCCTGCAACCTTGATGTTCAGAAGATCCATGATGACCAATTTACCTCAATGGACCAACACAAGAGCAAATACAGAGGAAGGAACACTCATGAAAGACTTGCATCATAAGAGAAAAATGAAAGCCTATGTGACAAGCGTCGACATGCAAAAGATGTCACCTTCACTAGAGAAGATCAAGTTCTTGTTTGTCAGCAAAGAAAATTAAAATCTGATGCTCCTTTTGATGCTGAACCATTTCATGTTGTGACGAGCAAAGGACACTTAGTGACTGCCCAGCATCCTGGGAAGTCCATTACGTGAGATTTGTTGCATTTCTGACATGTGGCTCATTGTTCATCAGGCATTGATTTAATGCCTCCCATTAAACACGTATACCTTCACCTTTGACTGTGTTAAATAAATATCTATAGATTGGATTCAACCATTTAACAGCGAACAGTATAGATTGGCAACAAGGCCCATAATGCTTTTCAATCCCCCATACACAGCCAGGAAATAGTGTTTCTTGTTCATAGCCGGCCCCTTCTGCCTCATTCAAATGCCAGCAGGCGATTGTTTAATAAAAGAAATAAGCAAATGATTAATTTAGCTTCCCACTGTGCTTATTCCCCTTTTAGCCTTTAACCCTTATGGTTCCCCCTTGATGTTAAACCTACCGGGTACTGTTGACACCTTTACACCTTGACCGTTAGGTGAGTAACATGTTACCCTTGCTATAGGTTATTGCCCAAAGACTTTGAAGAAACTGCTGCTGTTTTTAACTTTAACTCTGGTTTTAATCTAGGAATGTTGTTGTCTTGTGATATAAGTCAATACATAATGGTCACCTCTTATCACTAGTATGTCACTGCTATGTGTCACTTCACCCACAACAACACTGTGTGTTCACGGTCACAAAGGCACTTGTTGTCACTGAACTATGGTAACGATTTCTTTTGTCTCCCTAGGCAAGAGCTGTCCCATACAGGTAGTACAACTATATATATACTGACACTATACCAGGTCATGTTTTACTAGAGATAGATGTAATCAATTAGGTCCTGAAGAATCGCAGCCAGTGTGCAAGGCGAGAAACATGTTGACCTCACGATATGTAAAGTAGTCCTGGATCGTGACGTGGAATCCTAATTTCCAGCCATCATAGGCTACCCACTGTTTTTACTTGTGGCAGGGGACCACCAGAATAAATTGATCTCCGGTACCTTGTGCCACATTTTAAATCCACGTATTTACACTATCCTTCCCCTCCTGGCCCCTCACCCGCACTTCACCCATAGGCAGTTGCTAAAAAGATCTCCGCCAAAGAGCCCCTCTTTGAGGTGAGCCCGTTGGGCATGGCACCGCCTGCCCAACGAGGAGCAAACGCCAATGATGAAGCATGACACTCGCAAGGGTGTGTGAGGCTAATAAATCCAACAAATTGGATACCCAGGGTATCCCTCCACTGAGCACTACCCTTACCTTCCATGTGACCGTACTTTTTCCTTCCTCTAGCCTTTAGTAACAGCCGAGTCTATCTTTGTTGTCACTGTCCCTTGGGGCTCTGACTTTGGCTGGACCTTCCATTCTCCTATTTCCTTGAATGGTAATCTGAGCCCTTGGATCTCCAACTGATCCACCTCCCCTCCTTTTGACTTATATTGTAGAGACTGGACCTGAAAGGACAAGTGAAGAATCCCTGACTGCTTCCGTTTCTCCATCACCATCACCAGTGATGGACATTTCTCCTGCCTATACCCAGTTTCTAAAGACACAGGACGTGTGATCTAAGTGCCATGAAGTCTCATTGAAGAGCTCTAATTCAATATATTTAAAAAAAAATGTTATCAGAGGGGTAGAAGTAGTGTTGTTTGAGTTGCTAATGACAGAACCTTTATGACTCCCGATGGACTCCGTAGAACTGAGATGTAAGCATTTCAGCATTGTAAATTGAATACATGGTTAGAATGTTGAGTTTGCAGTTAAAAGCAGAAGAATAAAGACGTGCTATACTAAGTCATTGGTGAGTACCCGGATTGGGGAAATGCTACATCTATGTGATGGCTTCACCACCAGTCTGCAAATGTTTGTAGCAGCACTACCTACTAGAGCTGTCACATCACCGGGAGCTTGCTATTAGCTCTGTACAATTCCTTGTGCTACAGTGGTCAGACTACAAGCAGTAGAATCTAGTTGAGCACCTGTGGAGGCACTGCGATGGTGTCATTGTGCGAACACCAAATGGCCAATCAGTGCACAAGCTCACTTTCCTAACTGCAGAGTCAGTGGCGTAATAAAACTGGAGAGGGCCCATCTGCCAGGTACATGGAGGGGGCCCCTTTTGGACTCAATCAGGAGCCCTCCAGTCAGGGCACTGTGCTGAGGAGGCCCATGGAGCTTGGGGCCTCCCACACCATGTGGACTGCAGGGTCCTATACTATGCCACTGTGCAGAGTGCGCCATTTGGTCCTGTTTGCCAAACACCTGCAGAGCTCAAAGACAAAGTTTTGCTCATACTCCTGGGTGGCTTCTGAAAACAAGACGATCACAGTAATCACTGCAACATCCTGGTGGGTGCAGGGCAGATGATGTCAGTTAGTAAAAAAACATAGACTTACATTGGACAGAGTGCTGAAACTGGGGAAATGAATGATTTGTGTGTTGCTTGTTTCAGTTTATGCTAGCAAAATGCACAGTTACCTTTCCAAAATTTCTTGGGGTCGCTAATGCACAATTCTTCCTTATTTAAAACAAGGAGTAGGACAAGATACCCGATGAGACCCACGAAAAGTTGCCAGAATCTCAGAAAACAAGATGTTGCCCCCCAGGGAGACATACTAAGAGAGGGGGAACTCACGTAACTGTTATACACAGTACTGTAGAAGAGGAGGGTGAGCCAACCAATTAAAAGGGAGAGCTGAGATAAGAGTCTTTTGGCTCGAAGAGCTCATCTAGGCTCTAAGAACCCAGGCACAAGCTGAGCCATGGGAACATTTGGCATGGAAATCGTGCAACAAATATTAGGTAGGAATATGAAAAAGCACCTTTAAACATTTTTTAAAGTACATTTCTTTGACAAGCATTCCACCTTAGTACATCAGATTATATCACTGCATTGAAAGGCGTTTACTAAAAGTGATCATTTTCAAACATGAACTGCCCCCACACCCTCTCTACACTGGTCCTGCAGTACCACACTTCCATATCTTTTAGGGAAGGTTGTGATGCTCTTGACCAACACTGTATGCCTTATGCTTCTGACACAAGGACCCCCTGCTCTGCTGTTCTCTGTCCTACATCTATTTCTGTGGAATTTAGGTCTGACCAAAAGACTGTTTCAGTTGCCTCAGCAACCTCATGTTTGATCAAAAGTTATGCATAATTTTGCATTGAGAAACTAAGTTTTAGATAAGCCTACTACAGTTATTCATCAAACAGTGTCATTCACATGTTAGTTCTGCCCTTCAGAAAAGAATACATACAATGGGACAGAGGATTAACCTTCTTCAGTCATTGCATTGTTGCTAATGTTTGGCTCTGCCTATTAGACAACGTCTCGTCTTTCGGTTGTCTCATAAACAGTACTTTGCCTGCATCCTCTGTGTTACTCTGCATCCAAAGAAGTCCTCCCTCAGGAGATATTTTATTTAGTTCATTCTCCAGAAGTTCACCTGCAAATACACACTATTGCTAATTGAGTAGTGAGAGTAACAGCACCCCCAATGCCGTTGCCACTAGTTGTCAACTTCCGCATGCAAAGTACATGGCTATGGAGGGTCACCTACTCTGAGCAAGCAAAACTGAATTACAAAACCAGAAGAAGGGAATATCATAATCTCATTAGATGTGCCAAAACTAAGCACTTCTCAGATAGGATTGGAGAAGCCCAAAACTCCACCAAGGAACTATTCAAAATTTACAAAGAAATTTCCATGCATACTGCCTCTGTTGACCCCTCATTTAGCTCAGTTGAATCTTGCAACCGTATTGCTACCTACTTCTCCGACAAAGTGGCTAATATCTATTCTGGCTTTGCAGGAGGAAAGGGCAATGCAACTGAGTTTAAGGAATCTCCTCTCTCGGAGGCAGGCACAAACAGTTTGTGTGAGTTTATGATCCCCCCATCTAACGAGCTGCAACGGATTTGTCATTCGGTTAAATCCGGGTCCCCCTTTGACCCGGCATCACCGAAACTTCTCGGCCAAAGCATTGGTATTCTTGAACCTTTTATCAGAGATGTCCTTGACATCTCGTTTAAAACTTGCACTGTTCCAAAAAAATGGAAGCTAGCTATAGTACTTCCGCTTCAGAAAAAACCTAACCTCAGTTGGGACAAGCTGGACAACCTAAGACCCATATCCCTTCTTCCCTACATGGCAAAGGTGGCGGAAAAGGTGGTCAATTCTCAAATCATGACCTTTGTAGATGAAGCTAATCTTCTCCACCCCTCGCAGTTCGGATTTCGACCCCGCCACTCTACAGAGTCTGCACTGCTCTTGGCCACCGAGATTGTTAGGCAAGGAGTTGATGAGGGTCAAACCATGGCACTCATCCTGCTTGACCTAAGTGCCGCCTTTGACACTGTAGCACATTCCATCTTGCTACAGTGTCTCAATAAGGGAGGAATCAAAGGGAAGGCACTTAGATGGCTACAATCTTTTATGTTGGAAAGAGGCTTCCAGGTTAGACAAGTCAAGTCAAGTCAATAAATTTGTATAGCGCGCTACATACCCAGAGGGTCTCAAGGCGCTTGAGGGAGGGTGGGGAATTATTTATCAAATATCCACGTTTTAAGTTGCTTCCTGAATGCCAGGTGGTTCTGAGTAAGGCGAAGATGAGTGGGAAGTGAGTTCCATGTTTTAGCTGCCAGGTAGGAGAAGGATCTACCTCCCATGGTCGTTTTGTTGATGCGAGGTACAGTGGCAAGGGCTTGGTTGGAGGATCGTAGCTGGCGGGGGGGGGGTGTAGAAGGACAGTCGTGTGTTGAGGCATTCGGGTCCGATTTCGTAGAGTGCTTTGTGTGCGTGGGTTAGGAGCCGGAAAGTAATCCTCTTATTGACGGGGAGCCAGTGGAGGTTTTTCAGGTGGCCAGAGATGTGTTCGTTACGTGGTATGTCTAATATGAGCCTGGCAGAAGCGTTCTGGATGCGTTGGAGTTTTTTCTGGGTTTTTGCTGTAGTACCGGCGTAGAGGGTGTTTCCGTAGTCCAGTCGGCTCGTGACCAGAGCGTGAGTGACTGTTTTTCTAGTTTCAGTGGGGATCCAGCGAAATGTTTTTTGGAGCATGCGAAGAATGTTGAAGCAAGATGAAGAGACGGCGTTGACTTGTCTGTTCATCGAGAGTGAGGAATCCAGATGACGCCCAGGTTGCGTGCGTGGTCCGTCGGGATAGGTGCTTTTCCAAGGGCCTCTGGCCACCAAGAGTCATCCCAAGCGGAGGGGGAGGTGCCTAGGATGAGGACTTCTGTTTTGTCTGAGTTCAGTTTCAGACGGCTGTGCTTCATCCATTCGGCTACTTCTTTCATTCCTTCATGCAGGTTGGTTTTGGCCGTGTTCGGGTCTTTGGTGAGTGATAGGATCAGTTGAGTGTCGTCGGCGTAGGAGATGATGTTGAGGTTGTGTTGGCGTGCGATGGCCGCGAGGGGGCTCATGTATACGTTGAAGAGGGTGGGGCTGAGTGAGGACCCTTGGGGTACGCCGCAGATGACTTCAGTGGCCTCTGACTTGAAAGGTGGGAGGCGGACTCTCTGTGTTCTTCCGGTGAGGAACGAGGTGATCCAATCTAGTGCTTTTCCGTGGATTCCGACGTTTCTGAGGCGTTGTAAAAGGGTGCTATGACAGACTGTGTCGAAGGCTGCGGAGAGGTCGAGGAGGATGAGGGCGACTGTGTCTCCATTGTCCAGTAGAGTTCGAATGTCGTCTGTAGCTGCGATGAGGGCGGTTTCCGTGCTGTGCTTGGCTCGGAAGCCGGATTGTGAGGAGTCGAGTGATTTGTTGGTTTCGAGGAATGCGGCGAGCTGGTTGTTGACCGCTTTCTCGATGACTTTGGCCGGGAATGGTAGGAGTGAGATAGGGCGGTAGTTTTTGAGTTCGGTGGGGTCAGCTGTGGGTTTCTTCAGGAGGGCGCTGAGTTCGGCATGTTTCCAGCTTTCCGGGAAGGTTGCGGAGTTGAGGGAGCAGTTGATGACGTCTCGGAGGTGCGGTGCTATAATGGAGTTTGCTTTGTTAAAGATGTGGTGAGGGCATGGGTCTGTGGGGGATCCTGAGTGGATAGAGTTCATCAGACGGATGGTGTCCTCAGTGGAGATTGGCTTCCAGTCATTGAGGGTGTCCAGGAGGGGTGGGGGTCCTGCAGGGGGTTGGGTGGGTTGGTCTTCGGGTCTGTTGTCGAAGCTGTTGTGGATGTCTGCGATTTTGTTGTGGAAGAATGAGGCTAGGGAGTCGCAGAGGGCTTGAGAGGGGGTGATGTCGTTGGAGTTGGCCGAGGGGTTGGTAAATTCCTTGACGATGTTGAATAATTCCTTGCTGTTGTGGGCGTTGTTATCTAGTCGGTCCTTGAAAGCGGCTTTCTTGGCATTCCGGATCAGTTGGTGATGTATACGGGTGGCGTTTTTGAAGGCGTCCTTGGTGCTGGTGGTTGGGTCTTTTTTCCAGGCCCTCTCAAGGGAGCGGCAGAGTTTCTTGGATTTCTTAAGATCATCGTTGAACCAGGAGGCCTTTTTGCTGCCTAGTTTGATTTGTCGTTTTTTCAGTGGTGCTAAGATGTCGGCGCTGTTGGATAACCATTGGGTGAGGTTGGTGGCTGCTTGGTCTGGGTTAGAGGAGTGGGCTGGGGGGATTTGAAGAAGCGATGTGGAGATCTGGTTGATTGTGATTTTGTTCCAGTTTCTTTGCAGAGTGGGTTGGGGGTGGTTGTTGGGTGTGGGCTTGTTGTAGGTGAAGTGAACGCAGTTGTGGTCAGTCCAAAGGAGAGCTGTGGTGTGGCTGAAGGAGACATGTTTGCTGGAGGTGAAGATAGGGTCGAGTGTGTGACCTGCGATGTGGGTGGAGGTGGTGACAAGTTGTTTGAGTCCGAGGTTGGCGAGGTTGTCCAAAAGGGTGGTGGTGTTGCGGTCGTTGTTCTTTTCAAGGAGAAAGTTGAGGTCTCCCAAAAGGATGTAATCCTTGGAGGGGAGCGCGTGTGGAGTGATGAAGTCCGTGATGTCTTCACTAAACTGTGCGCGGGGTCCTGGTGGCCTGTAAAGGAGGGTGCCTCTGAGTGTGGTTTTGGGGTCAATGTGGATCTGGAAGTGAAGGTGTTCAGAGTTGGCGAGATTGACGTCAGAGCTGGTTGAGATGCGGATGGATTTCTTATGGACGATGGCGATGCCTCCTCCTGTGTGGCCGGTACGGTCCTTGCGAATGATCTTATAGTCTTCCGGGATGGCAATGGTGATGTCTGGGGCTGATGTGGCGTTCATCCATGTTTCTGTTAGGAAGGCGACGTCCGGAGAGATGGTGTCTAGTAGATTCCAGAGGTCAATGGCGTGCCTGTGGACCGAGCGGGTGTTGAGCAGGATGCATTGTAGGTGGTTGGGGTCGGGTATCTGTTGTGTGATCGTAGATGAGGAGTTGTTCTTGGTGGCGTCGAACTTGCAGGAGTTGCAGGAAAAGGGTCCATGTGTGTGTCCAGGAGCGGCTTGGACGCAGTTGAGGGTACGGCCGGAGTTGAGGGCTAGGAGGGTGGTGGCATCGTAAGTAATGCGGGAGGGGTGGGCATTACGAGGACCAGGGGCTATGGCGCTGGGCGCGGGCCAGGTGCGGACGGGCGTAGACGGGCTTACCTTTGGCGCACCTTCGGCGCGGATTGTGCGCGGTCGCTGCGCGTGGACGCTGCGCGTTAGGTCATTGGTCATAAATGGATGGTGGAGGGGCGGAGCGTGGGAGGGGCAGCAGCTGGGAGGCGGTGGCGGGAGGAGGGGCGGCAACAACAACAACAGCACAAAATGGAGGGTCAAAGGCGAGCACAGCCAGGGGCATCAAATGCACAGCGTGTTAAAGGGAAGAGCCTTACACGCACTATCAGCTGTATTGTATTTAAATACAGAGTAACTGCCTCAGCGACGTCGCGTTAATAATTAAATAAAAGCGACAGTGCGGCGCAGATTAAATAAGTGATTTAGACAGTGCAGCACAATTAAATAAATAAATCCGACAGTGCAGCGCTATGAAGCGATCGTGTAGCGCTATCAAATGAATGAATAGCTAAGTCAATGCAGCGCTAGTAGCTCAAGAGCAGGAGGTCAAACGATACCAGGCTGGAGCGTGGGGGAGCAACCGGGCTGAAGGAGGGTCCAGGCGGTCCAGACAGGGTGAATGTTACTCCAAACAATTCCACCTCGATCAAGGAGTTCCCCAGGGCTCTGCTCTTAGCCCCACCTTGTTTAACCTGTATGCCTCTCCTATAGCAGCGATTGTAGAGAAATACGATATCCAACTCGTATCCTATGCTGACGACACACAGCTGGCTATCTCCCTATCACGGGCGCCCAACACCGCAGCTGCCAACTTCAGTGCCTGCATGCAGGAGCTTGCCTCCTGGATGTCTAACAACTGCCTGAAGTTGAACGGCTCCAAGACTGAGGTGCTTGTGGTAGGGAGTGGCCCGTCTGTGTGGTCTTCAGCATGGTGGCCTAACTGCTTGGGCCCTACACATAGGCCTGCACAACAGGCCAAAAATCTAGGGGTTATATTTGACTCTGAGCTATCATTCAAGCCCCAAATTAACCGGGTTGTGGGTATGTGTTTTGGAGTACTTAAAACCCTACGTAAGGTCCTTGATATGCTCCCTGTTGGAGACAGACAGACCCTCGTACACGCCTTGGTCACCTCGAGACTAGATTATGCAAATCTGCTGTATCTGGGTAGTACAGTTAGCAACATCAATCGTCTCCAGGTGCTGCAGAATGCAGCGGCCAGGCTGGTGTTAAGGCTTCCGAGACGCACTTCCTCCAAAGCAGCCTTAAAATCTCTCCACTGGCTACCAATCTCTCAAAGGATCAAATTTAAAGCCCTATGTGTGTGCCACTGGATTTTAGGAGGCAGGGCACCTATCCCTCTCAACGGTCTTATTACCCCCTATAGACCTGAACGAACGCTTAGATCTTCGGATACTGGCCTTGTCAAGGTTCCTAAAATACGCAGAGCCCGGATGGGTGGAAGATCGTTCCGTTTTCTTGCAGCCAAGCACTGGAACTCACTACCGATTGAACTTTGTCTCGAACCCTCCGAGACCATGTTCCGCAGAGCCCTCAAAACATACCTGTTCCGCCTAGCACTACCCTAGTTCCACCCCCTCACTCTTCTCATTTTTAGCAACTCAGCGCAGGGACACGCCGGTGAGCGTAACTAGCGCTTTATAAAATTCCAAAATAATAATAAATAATCACTGCTGAAAGCTTCAAAACAATGCCATCATCTTGAAACGGTATTCTGCAATCTCTGTCATATTATACTGTTCCAAAATAGCAGGCTAGTATGAAGCTATGCTTTTTATTTTTTTATTGAAGCACATGCCCTCCATGCTTATTTGGCATATTTGTTTCTTTTGTTTGTCTTTACTTGTTTCTTAGTTTACCTTTAGCGGTTGCGACTGAATGGGCGTGATGGAACGGGGGGAATCAAAAAAGTTTAAAAACCACTTACATTAGTCCCACCGGCCACCATGTCTTCTCCGTCATCCTTTCTGCACCAGGAAGCACACAGCCTCTCAGAATCCCCTGGCCAATCACGACGCTGCCTTACAGCAGGGTTGTGATTGGTCTGAGCGCTTTGGTTCGGCGCTAAGACAGGGACTGGGAGGCTGGGCATGTTTTCCACCCAGGCTGTAATACAGTCTGGGTGGAGAACAAACAAAGTGCACATAACAGTTTGGCCAGCCCAAGACGACCAGCCAAACTGTCATGCGCACTTAAAATGCAGCCACCACTTCTCCCTGTGACGTGGGGAGCCCAGCCCCACCCGCCTTAACCTTTCCTGACTTTATTTGCAAGCTGAATACAAAAAACAAAATGATAATAACGGAACATTATTATCATTTTATTTTTTGTAGTCAGCTTGCAGTGGGGCAACGCTCCTCCCCCTTAGCAGGGGAGCCACCACTATTGTTTATTTCAGCATATGCGTGTACTACAAAAAGTCCCACCACCATGTTTTTCAGAAGACAAGTGGGATTTTTTTTATACCAAGACTCTTCCCCCAAAGGTTCACAAAGATCAGACCCACATAGTCTGTAGTGCTAGTCCAGGTGTGGCTGATGGGAGATCGGATAACCTCAGTGGACAACCAGGCTTCAGTGTAGTTTACTTCAAGAGCTTTAAATTGCACTAATGGACTGATGCACCAGATACTCAAGCTGTGCCTCCTATGCCACCATTAATCCATTCTCTACTCCTTCCTAGTAAGCGGTGTACCTGTGAGTGAGCAGTGTCCTTGTGTGAGTGCAGGATAGAGGCCATGTTTTGTGAGTGCATCGTAAAGGGTGTGCATGTGTGAATGCAAAATTATTGTCTTTTGTGAGTGCAGGGTAAGTGGTCTACAGGTTGAAAGTAGTGGCTGTGTGAATGCAAAGTGAGGAGGCGCTTGTGTAAGGGAGGCAGTGTGAGTGTGGGTTCCCTTCATGTTATGTCTGTGTGTGTATGAACTGTACAAGGGACAAACATGTTGGCTTTGGTAATGCTTTTTAGCAATATAGCTGTGACTTGCAGAAATACATTGCAGCGAGTGGAAATACAATACTCTGTTTGCGAGAATGGCAGTGAGGTTTGATAACGGCAAATGTAGACTGTTGAAGGAGGTTGAGGAGTGTGTGCGGCAGCTGCCAGATTGAGATGAGGGAGTCCAATTACTGTCCATGGCCCTAGGTCCCATGGTAACCTTGCTATGCCACTGACTTTGAAATGCTGCAGAAGTGGCATTAGAAGAGCTTTATGCAAAATGCTAGCCTCCTTGTAATACAATTTCCTATAAGGGCAAACAAGTTAAATTACTTTCCACTTCGTACTTCAAATTCAAAAACGCATAAATAAAAAAATATATATAAACCAATAATAATTGAGTGTCTAATGAAATGAAAACCTGCGTAGATTCTGAAAACCAGAATTTTAGGATGACCTCTGCCTATCCAAACAATAGATAATTTGCATGTAAATTAGTGCTATGTGGCTATATTTACAGTATTGAAAGGAGTTCCGCCCTTCTGGACTCCGTTTGGACATCCCCTATAGAATAGCTCTAACTAGGCGTAAAGGACGTATTTTGATTTGTGCGTAGCACTGAGCAGGGTAATTTTATCGGCAGAGACACACCAATAAGCTAGTTTGATTCCAAACATCTTCCAGGCCCAATGGCCGTTCTTCTTAAGAACATGTGTTAGGTATACGCACCCCGCCGCATTTTTGACCCTGTGTTCCTTATTATTTTTCCGTGAAATAGAAACATACATACGATCACTCGACGTGGGAATAATGAACGCATGCGTAGGGTGAAAATGAGTAGCGCCGAAAAGCATGCGAGTGATCGATTTGCTTTCAAAAGGCAGCCTCTCGGTGATGTATCCGCATTGATTTTCAATCGCAGCTCCAACAAATCAAGATACTAACTTGATTTAGTAGCACAAACCTATGATTGTTTTTCTGAATCCTGCCAGACTTGTATCACCTCTTCCTAATACAAAATCATTAGCCTTCCCACTCCGCGTGATGAAGAAATACAGAAACAGGTCACGTGACCTCGCAGCAGTGCACCCACCTGGCTCGCTGTACTGCAGATGACATGACTTGAATCTGTAATATGAGGATTTAGGGACCGGGTCATAATGCATCCATGCTGTAAGTTGAATATGTAATACATGACTAAGGCGGGTCACAGGTGTTAAAAGCATATCTATGGTCTATCGTTTTCTCACATGATAGATAATCCATTGTTTTCCTTGTTTTCCTTTCCTCATTCAAAACGTGTTCTCGCACATCATGTACTTGCTAATTACTTTACATTATTTAGACTTCTTACCGAAGTGCATTTTTCCCTTCTCTGATTAGGTCATTTCTAGGACAGCTCGCCAAATACAGTGACTGTCCTAGGTTTTTTGAAGTGCTAGATAAAGTGACAACTTGATACTCTCCTGGCAATGAGGCCACTTTTGATGCTTGAAAGGGAAAAATATCTATGTGTGTGGGGGTGTGTGTGGAGGTGTGTGCTTGTGTGTGTGTGTGATCACTGTCACCGATGACATCAGAACCCCCCCCTCGACCATGGAGACACGGGCGGCCCTGATCCTCCCTGACCTCTCAACAGCGTTCAATACTGTATCCCACCACAACCTTATCAAGAGTCTCCGCTAAAATATGGATCCAAGGAGACTCCCTCAAATGGATTGCATCATTCCTCCTAGGATGAACCTAAAGACTCCACCTACGACCCTTCATGTCATAACCCAAGAAAATCATCTGCAGCGTCCCGCAAGGTTCATCCCTCAGCCTCACCCTCTTCAACACCTCTGACCAGCATCGCCAGAACCCATGGCATCAACATAATTTCGTATGCAGACAACACCCAGCTCATCCTCTCTCTCTCAGAAGACCCCTCTACCACCAGGACCAACTTTCACAACTGCACGAGGAGCATTGTCGAATGGACAAAGACCAACTGCTTGAAGTTCAACATGAACAAGACTGAAGTGCTGATCTTTGGAAACAACACCTCCCCATGGAACAATACCCGGTGGCCTCCCTAACTCAGACCCACACAGATAGACCATGGCCACAACCTCGGCATCATCCTAGACAGCAAACTCACCATGAAATGCCAGGTCAAACAGTTGCCTCCGCTTCCTTCCACACCCTTCGCATGCTCCGAAAGGTCTTCAGATGGCTCCCATTAACACTAGGAAAACCATCACCCAAGCCTTAGTCAAAGGCCGACTAAGCTATGGCAATAAGCTCTAAACAGGATTCACCACCCAAGTCCTGAAGAGACTCTAGACGATATAGAACTCAGCTGCCGGACTCATCCTCAAATGGAAACACATCACTCTGCACCTCAGGAACCTCCAATGGCTCCATGTCCAGAAAAGATGGCAATTCAAGATGCTGATACACACCTAAAAAGCCCTCCATGACCAAGGACCAGCATGCATCAACTACCTTCCAAACTACCACCAACCCTCCAGACACCTGCACCTCCCTCACCCTCGCAAACACTTCCTGCACCTGTCAAAGCCACAGCAGAGGATGCTCCTTCTGCTACCTCTCTGCCAAGTACTAGAACAACCTTCCCGTCCGACTACAAACAGCATCCTCTCTCACAGAATTAAAAAAGATACTCAAGATCTGGCTCTTTGACTGATTGCAGCAGGATCCTAGTGCCTGGAGACCCTCACAGGTGATAAGCCACGCTCCACAAATCCTGAATGAATGTGTGTGTATGCGCGTGTGTGGTGCATACATGTTTCTGTGTGTGTTTACTCATGAATGTGCCTTCACTTGCCTTGGGAAAACTATCAAAGTTAGAGAGTGTAGATCATAGAGAGCAGCTAGTGGGTTATCCTGCCTGGAGTGGTGTCTAGAGGGGTAAGAGATTTAGGGGAAGAGAACAAAAAAGTTTAAGGCCCTAATTTAGAGTTTGGCAACTGGTACTCTATCCCAAACCTATTAAATATCTTGTCTGCCTTAATACAAGTGCATTATAATAGACTTTTGAAAAGGCGTACAGTATTTCTGTCATGTGCATTATAATGTACTTGTAATGAAGCAGACGATATATCTGTCATGTACTTTATAACGCACTTGTAGTAAGGCAAATGAAATATCCATCACATTTGTAATAGAGTACCTGTAAGCCAAACTCTGAATCAGGCCCTAAGTTTACTGGTGCTCATCTCCAAGTTTCTACCATGCAACCTGGTGCAATATGAACTGCCAAATAGGCAAGTGGAGAATACAATACAAAAAACAAACATGACATACCCTGATAATAATATACAACATTTTGGTGACAAATATCTACTCCAAAAATTTGAATTGTTTTTTTTAAACAAAACAAGTAATGAAAACATCAGGGTATGTCGTTTTGTACCAAGTATTTGAGAGAAGATAAAAGAGTGGTGGACAACACAGAAAGTCTTTAAGCTTAGCAGGGTTCTGCACTGCCTGGCTTACCTTGAGGCTGTATCTCCACCCTAAACAAATGCAAGCTCCTTCTTCCAAACTTGCTGAGACCTCTAACCGTTGTGCACCTTCTTTACTAGTTCATCTCTTTGGACTTTCTTCTAGTCCCTTCAAATGCTACATTAACTGAACCTTCCTCGTCAGCTCCTTAATATCCAATTTTTTATATCTACTACCATCGATGTTGCTCCATCCACCCCTTTCTTCAATTACAATTCTATGATCTTAACATTCCACTTCTGATGACTGAAGAATGTCACCAGAGCTTGTTACACTTTACATAACCCCATTTGAGTTGTAACCCTCCAGAAACACTTCTTGGTTTCACGTAAAACCCGTTTTTTCAACCTTGCAATGTAAATACTGCTATTTTACGGGAGGAACTTTTCCTGAAAGCATGAAGAGGCTGATACCTCTCTTGCTTAATCCACCACTTTCTACTTTTTTTCAATTTCTCTTTTCCTCAACCATCCAAACAGGACTGAATGGGATTTCGCTCTCCTACCTTAAATAGTTTCCCTTATGGAATGGTATACAACCATCGAATGCGGGCACTCTGTGGACTGAACACATCCTTCTTCTCAATAAATGTAAAAGATTGGTGGTTTTCAATGTACTGTTGTAAACAATAAATTGCACCACAACCGTTTTGAACTGCGTTGTCCACTTTACTAGTACATATTTGTTCGTGACTGCCACGAATTTAGAGGTCTTATGAAATCAACAGCTATTTTTCTGAAGAGCTCCATGGAATTTCAAGAGGCACCAAAAGCGGCGCCAAAGGCCAACTTAATACCACCTTGTTTGCACACTACACAGCTATGCAGTAATTCTTTTATCAATGCATCCTTGACTAACCACCAGAAATCGTCCTGGAGCTATCATTTTATTCTACAATTTCCCAAATCTTCAGCACAGTCCAGCACAGTCCAGTCATTTGAAAGGGTCTCAGATTTAGGGGCCGATTCCGATGTCGGATGGACTCAGGTCCTTCCGACATCAGTCAGGAGCCGTAACCGACCGACCTGCTGTTATCGGTTACATACCTGCTAGTATGATGCGACTGAATCCTGTTCTGTCGCATTCGTATGGTTCACAATGCAAGCATGCATTCCAAACGGAAAGCATGCTTGCAATGTGAAATGCAGGGGTGCAGTTCATCCCTGCACCCTGTGGCCGGCACCCTAAGGTGCCTGCCACCGGGTGCAGGGATCAACAGAGGATCACCATAGGTGCCCCCAGGTCGCCATTGGGTGGCCTCACACCCATGGGGGCCCAGCTGGGGGCCCCCAGAGACAGTTTCCGACTGCCATTTCATGCCAGACACACCGGCACGAAAAGGCAGTGAAAAACTGCCATTGTACTCCCTCAATCGTAAAGGGGCAACCGGGGGAGCACTGGAGGATTTCTGGATGGCAGACAGGCTCTCCGAGCCCGTCGTAGGCCATCCGGAAATACAAGTCGGATTCCTTTCCGACCGAGCCCATCGGAATAGCTCGGTCGGAACATGGTTCGGAGCCCTTCTGACCTGAATCGGTATCGGACCCTTACTAGTGAAAATACAAACTTGTCTTACCAAACCTGACTTTTTCATCATTTCACCTGAGATCTTCCTCTCAGGCTTTGCCAACAAAAATCTATCCACGCTTTCAGCTTAGAAGACATCAATTCATCAGACAATGTCTCTGTCCTATCCACCGTAGTACAAGTACATTATATCATATGGCTTTTGTAATAAGGTGGAGGGGATATCTGTCACAATTGTGACAGAGTATCCCGTCCCCCAAGCTCTCAGTCAGGCCCAAAGTGTATTTAGAGCTGCAAGAGCCACTATTAGAGCATACAGATCAACACAAATTCAAAGTAGAACATTTCAACAGAATGAATTATTGTGGTGTAGCCTTGATGATGTGGCATTGGTCATGTTGGGTGAAGCAGTCTGGGTACACTGGAGATTCATTTAATGAGAGTTACTTTATTAGCAAAAGAAGATGCTGCAAGTCCCATATTTTACCAGTGTTTTAGCATTGTGCATCCAAGTTCAAAAGACCTTTATTCGAATTTCTTAAAATTCATAAAAGTACCGATCATAACATCAACAAACCATGATAATATATGTACATACAAATAATGAATAAAATAAGACATATGACATTCCATTCCATACAGTGACAATACAATATATTTCAGAACAATATGCTACACTTCCATGATGACACAAATAAAACTGATTACTTTACTCAGGGATTTTCCATCGTCTTACGTGCTCGTATGGCCAATCTTAAAAAGGAACTGGCACGGAAAGTTAGTTCATCACTATCCAAAGCAATCAACATACTATATGAATCTTTAAGAGTCAGTGGTCTGGATTTTTTAAAATACGGAGTTAAAAACCATTTGATGAATACAAGATAAAATTTACAGAAAAATAAAAAGTGCAAATCATTCTGAATACTCACGCCATCACAGGGACATAAAATAGAATCGGCGCTATGACAGTACCCTAGTGAAAAGGACAACATACATTTTACAGTGCCTGCCCTTAAACGAAACAACAATGATCTCTCCCAGCTGGTCATAGGTAGGGAGAGATAGGGCGGCAAAGTCTGTCCACACAATCCATTGCCTATGTATTTCATGACGGTTAATTTTTGTGATTCGCTTCTAAGCCTTTCACTGTTGTAAAGTGCATATAGCGCATTCTTGACCTCGACTTTATCCTTTAATTCTATAGTCGTAGGATCGGTAAACAAAGTGCCTCTGTCAACTTCATTTAGTGATTTAAAAACTTCAGACAACCATGGAATCCTCATTCCGTGGTCACTGCTTAAACATTCCTTTATAATATTTTGAGTAAGAGCAGCAGCATCATTCCTCCAGATTCTAATCCAGAAAAGTGCAGGTCTTGCTCTAATAAAATCACTTATGTGTGGAAGATTTAGTTCGCTGTGACAGATAAAATTAGATGAGGAAATTGGTGCACCCAACACCTTCCTACAGAAGGGATTTTCCTCCCTTTGGATGCAGAGGCTGTTTCTCGATCCCCATACCTCTGCTCCATACGTGGCAACAGGTGCGCACTGCAATTTAAAAATCTTTAAAATAGCCCTAGTGGCACCTATTTTCTTTGGGCGAGGGAGGCTCAAAACAGAGTTGTTGGCTTTCGAGAACTTGCTCGTGGCGTGGGCCAAATGCCCACTCCACGAGCCGTTCGCAGCGAAAACCAACCCTAAATATGGGAACTTAGGAACAGATCCCAATTTGTCTGTGCCTAACTGTATGGTATTGAGTTTCCTTTTGCCAGGGCCACAGGACATAATAAAAGATTTTTTTAAATTTACCTTTAAATCCAGATCCTCCATGAACTTAACAAAACTATGTACAAGCAGACGAAGAGCGTTAGGAGTGCGGGCTATAAGCACCGCATCGTCTGCATATAAAAGCACTGGAAGTGGTTTCCCTAAAATGACTGGGACATCTGTAGTAACTTTTTTCAGGCAGGTGGATAAACCGTTAATATAAATGATGAACAACAGGGGCGCTAAAACGCACCCCTGTCTCACCCCCCTCCCTATGTCAATGGCTCCTGATACCTCACCGCCCATCCCGATACGTACCCGTGCTTTCAGGTCAGTATGGAGATAGGCTAAAAAATTTACAAGAGTGTTATCAAGGCCGTTGGTTGAGAGGATGGACCAAAGCTTTGATCTGTTAACAAGATCAAAAGCGGATGAGAGATCCATAAATGCGAGATAGGTGGGGGAGGAGCGGGCAACACTATATTTATCGATTATCAGTTTTAAGTTTAAGCATTGCTCCACTGTTCCTACCCCACTACGGAACCCCATCTGACACGGATCTAAAAAGTCAGTGGCAGTTGCCCATTCCAGTATTCTGTGGAAAATTATACGGCCCAATACTTTTAAAGTATTGTCCAAAAGGGAGATAGGGCGATAATTCGCAGGGTCAGACCTATCTCCCTTTTTGTAGATAGGGACAATAATGCTGGTTGCCCAAGTAGTCGGCATGGCTGTTTTTGGGAGACTATTAAAAATATTGAGAAATATAGGTGTCCACAAGTCAACATCATATTTGATAATATCAATGGGAAGACCATCTGGTCCAGGTGCCTTATTTCCCAGACTCTCTTTTATAGCTGTTTTAACTTCATGATCTAGGATTAGTAGACCACCTGATTGACCAAGAGTAGGTGGAGAATACTCCTCTGTGGGGGCTGCATAAATACTAGAAAAATGGGTCTCCCATGCTGCGCTTGTTATATTACAGCTGATTTGGGTAAGTTTCTTTCCCATTTCCCTTGTTTTTCTGACAGCTGACCAAAATGGGCCGCTGCCGCCCAAGTTTGCACTGATTACCAAGGAGTCCCATTGATCGGAAAGTAAATTAGCCTTCCGTTCTGATATTTTGGCTTTATAGTTTTTCCTGGCTAGTTGAACGGTGGCTTTACACCTTGGTTTAATAGAGAGAGCCTTTCTTAATTCTCTATTTGCCAAGGAACATGCCGAGTCGAACCACCTTGGCTCTTTGCCTTCCTTGGGTAATGGAACAGACAAAAGAGTTTTGATAGTTGAGCACAAAACTTCAAAATCAGCAATTAGTTGGTCATGATTTTCACTTGGAGATTTACAAGAGTCAATCAGATGTGGATATAGCAATTGTACATTTGTTAAAATAGCCTCACAATCCACTCCCCTCCATTTTAACCGAAGGCCATCAATTGATGGAGTAATGTCCCTTGCACCATTTAAATTCGCAAAAATCGGACTTGGAGCAAGATCCAAAATTACAACCAATGGATTGTGGTCACTGAGGGGTGTTTGTACCACAGAAGTTTTTACTATACAATCTGTTAACAGTGGTGACGTAAATACATAGTCAATGGTGGAGCTACTGTGCGCGCCAATATACGTTGGAGCGTAAGGGGAATCAGATTTATGTCCTATTCTCAAGGCATCATCTAAATCAAATTCAGTGAGTAATTTGGACAATTCAGAACCCCTACGCTCTGCTGGATCAGAATAGGTTTGATTAACAGATCCAACACTCACTGCTAGTTTTGCGTTGAAATCACCCCCTATTAAAATACCTGACTTATTGTCTACTGAAAGGGAACATTCCAATTTACTTAAAACCTTGGATAATGCCAAAAAGTTCTTGTTCGGTACATGATAACAGTCATTATTATAAAAATTAATTAAATAAACTGTGGTCTTTGACTTCAACTTATATTCAAGAATCTGAATGTTGGAATTATCAGGACCGTCGTTCTGCAGGTTTCTAATTGTACCGCCTGCAAGAATCTTGATCCCAACAAAGAGGCCACCCACTGCTCTGCCAAAACTCGGTTTGGGCGATGTTATGCTGAAACAGTGATAGCCCTCTATATACAAATTACCAACAGCCCATGTTTCCTGGAACATAAGAATATCTGCATCATTAATTATCTCAATCCATGCAGGATCTGATAGTTTAGATTCCAATCCTGCAACATTCCAACTTAGGATTGATAACCCATGGATGTTACAATGGTTGCCTGGCCTAACCCTAGTGCTAATGTTCCCTACTTTTTCAAATGTGGTATTAACAACGACAGGTTGATTGCAATAAGCGGGCATCAATTCCATGGTTTCTAAGGTGCCATTCAAAACCTGGGAGTCTGCAGCTAAAGCTGGATATCCATTAAATAAGGGGATGCTGAATGTAATTACATTTTATGTTGGCTGAATTTGGACTAGCATTTTGAATATGTGTGGTGACAAAGAACCAAGGGGCATATTAACAACGGCCAGCGATAATTATGGCTGGCCGTGCTCAGTGATAATTATATTTTCGCAGGCTATCTCTGGTATTTATCGCCCTGGTAGCGCGTTATAAACAACGTGTTACTCCAGGGCGATAAAAATTCAAGAGATAGCGAGGTTATGGCCATTTTGCAGGGAACATCGCTGGTTTTCCAGCTATGTTCCCTGCAAAAGGGTAATAACCTTGCTGATACGTATCAGCAAAATCCACCCACTATGTTAGGGATGGCTAAGTCAGGATTTTAGCAGACGTTAGATTTTGGCAAAAACTACTGTTTTAGCCAAAATCTAATGTGTGCTAAAATCATGTGGGCTGCCTTGTAAATATCGCAATGTAAACATCAGCAATATTTGCAAGGTAGTCCATCTGGGGTACACCCAGTAACGCCCACTTTGAATCTCATTGGAGATGCAAAGAAAGGCATTGTGAACAAGGGTGCTAACATGCGATTATGCATGTTAATACCCTCTTGTAAATAGGGCGCTGGTTTTATCTCCGCTTTTTTGGCTTTGTAAGCCAAAAAAAGTGGAGATAAAGCCCTTGTAAATATGCCCTTAAGGGCACTGAAATGGGATTCTGTGGTTGCAATAATGAGAGCTCTGTCTGTCTGAGACGGTCCAGTCAGGTGTTGCATGAAGAGAGACCGGGAGAGAGTGTGGTTCAAGATCACCTTCACCCGTGAGCAGATGATGCTGAGATGACAAGAGCTCCTCAGGTTCAAAAGAGTTCCTTTTTGTGCATTTATTGCTCAAGGCTCACCCAGTGTCACCTTTCCTAATTACATTGAGGGTTCCATATAGTCTTCAAATTAAGGCAAGATGAGAGCTTCCTATCATGTGATTTGAAATGGGTGAATATTATATCCAGAAGTGAAAGTACTTTAGGTTGAATTCAGAATTCACCTGCACCTGAATATAACCGATTTCTCACTGCGCCGTTAGACTTATTTACACGCAATCGCTGTAATCTATTGTGATTATGAATCGTTTATTTAAATATTTTTTTTTCAACTAGTTGCTGTGTTAATTAACTCATTTACTTACTCTATTTATCACATTTAGGCTTATCTATTTTGTTTTTCTTTTCTTTCTTTTCTCCCTAGTGAAGCCAATGTGGGGCCAACTGTGGGGTGCCAGGGCATGCATGGAACATCCCACTTTAAATAAAAAAAGATGAGGCTGGCTCCTGTAGGGAGCTGGTGGGGCCACAGGGGCGCTGTGGCTTCTGGGGTTGCCCCCAAGCCCCAACAAAGAATAATGGGATGGAGTATTCCTTAAATAAAAACAAAATGTCAGCTGCTGCACAGATCTGAGGAATGTGGCTGCTTGCAGGTAGCCAGGGAGCCAGGGAAACTGCTGGTCCCATGGAGTTCCCCCACAGCCCCCTGCCAAAAAAGTAACAGTGGGTGTGCCGGGTGGGACCAGGGCACCTAGAACATATTTTTTTTTAAATCCAAAAAGTGGATAATGAAGAGCGGCCACAACCATGCATTTAATATTCACAGCTCCTTCAAGGAGCACCTCATAATGCCCTGCAAGGGCTATTGATTTTTGTTTTGATTTTGGTGATGTCCCTAGAAGGGGCAGATCTCCATGAACCATGAGCCCAGGAGAACTTACTATATGTTATATTGTGGCCAAACCCCTGCCACACACAATCTTTGGCTTTATGTAAGGTAATAAAATACGACTTTACATCAAAAAAGAACTACAAATTCACTGAAAAAAAAGGTTAAAGTGAATGTATGTTATTAGGATCAAGAGGCACAAGCAAACAATAGTCAGACAAATTCAAATAAATATACGATATAAATAGCAAAAAGAAGACTTCTTTTCTTGGTTTCATTGGTTTATTTTGTGCTTGTGTGACTTCTTCGGAGCTTTAGCCAACACATGTTTCATCGTTTGGTTGAAATGGCCCTACAACTTCATCAAGGCATGGAACTGGTGTGGTCCTCCCAGTTCCCAACTGAAAGTGTATGTGCTGGCGTGATGCTCCAGCACATACATTTTCCATCAGGATTACTCTCCCTAGGCAGTTTTTTGGAATAGACCTAAGTGCCGTCACATTACCAAATACATGCAATGTCTCTGTAACCTTTTGATTTTTCAGTGAATTTCTACATTTCTTTCATGCTGTTTCCTAACTATAACGTCCCTGTGACATTTATTTTTTTAGGGAATTTCTATTTTTTTAATGTTACTTCCTAAGTGTAATGTCCCTGTAACCTATGTTTCTGTCAATTTCAAAGGTTTTTGACATTTTATTTCCTAACTGCAACATCTAATCTTTGTGAGTGGGTGTGTGAGTGGTTGTATGTGTCTGTGAGTGGGTGTGTGAGTGGCTGTATGGATTTGTAGGTGGATGTATGAGTGGCTCTATGGGTGTCTGAGTGAGCGTGTGAGTATTTGTCTGGGTATATGAGTAGCAGTATGGGTCTGTTAGTGGGTGTACAATAATCTATATACCTTAAAGATTATTGCTGAAGGTATGTTCTGGTCCTCTTCTACACGAAACCTTTATAGTTTATTTTCTTTTTTCTTTTTCGCTTAGTTAGGGTGTTTATCATATTTCGGTCACTTGGTTTTTTTAGATGGTGTAAGAGTCCAATTATGACCTCCTCATTACAGGTTGTGTTATAGTAGTGCTTCCCTCCCTAGGCACCCTCTTAGCCCTAAATAGAATTTTTTTTCACTTTTTTTGGCTCTAATAAAATTGATTTTAATGTCCCTTATGTCAGTGTGTTTATATGTTGGGTTTTTGTTATGCTATCACTCTATCCTGTGTGTGGTCTTTGTGCTTTAGTATATATATTGGAAGAAGTTTTTAAGTGTGTCTTTCTTTTGTTGATTTTAATTGTCATGTTGTATTTCTGTGGTTTTATGCTAGATGTATTTGTATTTTTTGCAGCCCTGATGGAGTTCACATGTTGTGAACTAAACGCTATGGCAGTTCCATTCATAATAAAAACAAAAGATTGCCTCTGGCAACAAACCACAAAATTGGACTTACATTTGTGAATACTAGTTGTGTGGTGCACTCCAAGTATTTTTGTTGAAATTTTCTGACCCGTGAAGGTTGCACCTTTTAAAACAGCAGGTGCAGTGGTGATGCACGCAATGTTTCTTTTCACGTTCCTTAACCAAATGAAGAGGTGATAAGGAGGGAGGTGCGACCACAAAAAAAGCTTTAGATTTGTCCGCTTTTTACCTCTGTGTACCATTTGGGGATTCCCTGGACTCTCTGCATAGTTAATTTAATTTTAGTACACTAGATAAAGAGCCAGCTTCTGACACATAGCATTCCCCAGTCTCTCCAGTTCTCATTGTAGGCATGTGCAGGGCCACAGCTGCAGCACATTTCTTTTGCATATGGATGTGCTACATTTGCCGCATAATCAAACATCTGCTGCATGCTATGCAAATTTTAACAACAAATAATGTGTCACTCCTGCGCTGTCCAAGTCTCCAAACCTGTGATTGGCCCAGTGCCAGGCATGCAATGCCGCTCCCCTCACCCCAAGGGTTGGCCCAATGCCAGGGTTGTGGTTTCCTTTGCTTCCTCCAGTCCCCAGAGAATACCCTTTGCAGGAGTGGGATGTCCCTGCCTCAGCCCAAAGAATCTATGCCCATTACCAGTTTACAAGGACCCTCTCTTCATCTGCTATAGTAAAGCTTTTCAAGCTTGCATTTGCAGTACCCTGTGCACTGGAAGGGCCCTGTGACAAGCTTACAGTGTCCATCCCTGCAACACAAGAGTTGTTCATCAGCCACGCTCTTGTGTCTTCCCCCACCCTCCAACTCACAGAGTAGGACCTGTGTGACTTGCAGTACCCTCTCTCCAAGCTCATGCTAGGTCCTGTGACAGACATACAGCCCCCCCCCCAGCAGTCAGAGTCTCTCGTTCCCGCACCTTGTGTAGACAGTGTGCTGGATTTAACATTTCCCTCTCTCATACCCAAACTTTACATCCACTCCTAGGCCTTCACCACTCCAGACCACTCTCCAACTCAAGGAATGGTCTTGTACTAGGCTTGCATTGTCTCCCCAGATTCTTGGTGGCCTGGAATCCACTCAGGGCACCCAATGTGTAATGCTGGGGACTGTGGGTGATCCAGGAGCCTCAATGCCCTTTCGACCGCTGGCATTACTCACTGTGTGCTGGAGCAATTCTTTCATCTGATCCCCTACCTACTTGATATCGGGCAGGGAAACAGATTAAAAATCAGCTCGCAGCTGGTGGGAGCAGTTTTCCTGCTCCCGCCAGCTGGAAGAGGACTTACTTGCTTGGCAGGTGCTGTTAAAGCCTTTGCCAAGCGAGAGCACACAGCTATGTACCAGTTGTGGGCACCCCGAGATGTAGGAAGCCAGCTTGGGGGGGGTCCCCAGGGCCATTTTTAACTCCAGGAGAGGGGCCATGTGGCCCCCATACTTTCATTTTCAAGAGTCCGTGGGACCACTGCCTGTTCTTAAAATATATTTGCGCTCACATTCACAAATCGGAAGGGGTGTCTTGAGACCCTTTCCCATTTAATACTGGTCTACCATCAATTTTCCATTGACAGCAAAATGTGAATGTTTTGCAACCACATTTCGGTCACAAAACATTTGTACATGGTACTTACTGCAAGTCGTTATTAGGAAGGGACCCCTTGACATGCCCCTTCCTAATAGCGAGTAGCAAACCTGATTTTGCGAGTTGGTAATAGGTTACTGACTCGCATAATTGGGTTTGTACATGCCACAGACCTGTTGAACGGTCACACACGGGCTGATTTCCCATTTGCGACCGCTAAAAAGGGTTGTACATCTAGCCCACAGTATCTTTTTTTGGATGCGAGGAAAGTTAAATCTCTCAAAATAGTGATGGTCCAGTAGACATGAGTATTAGCTGGAAACAAGAACAATGATGCAATTATTTCCATATTGTTCATGTGCCAGGGAATCAATTTTGAAACAACATAAAACACACCAAGCAGTGAGGTAAAAAGTTTAAAGATTGAAGGTCCACAGCACAAAAGTGAAATAGATCTAAGGCCTGAGTGTAGGACACAAAAAGTAAAGTATGTGTAGGGAAGAAACCAAAGAAGTATAATGTACAATAAACATATGTTCTTTCAGAACTCATCAAATGATAAGGCAGGTATGGTTTCTCAGTACTGTACTTCAAATGAAAACCTATTTAGAGACTTAGGGCCCGATGTAGGTAAAAGTCATTTACCGATTTTAAAATACCGATTTTTACCGAATCGGTATTCTGAAATCGGAAAATGATATGTAAAGAAAAAAAATCGGTAAAATACCGATTCGGTAACATTCGGTATCGTGTGTCGACTCTTACCGAATCGGTATTGACCGAATCGGTAGATACCGATTCGGTAATGGCAATACAACCGTATGGCCCAAAAGGCCCATAGGAATGCATTGGCAAAACCGAATCGGTATCTACCGAATCGGTATTTCCCGATTCGGGAAATACCAAATCGGGAAATACCGAATCGGTAAATACCGAATCGGTAAACACGTGATCGGCAAACAAGGAAGTGAAACTAATGAAAGCAGCCAATGAGGTGGAAGCACCCTCCCCCACCCTAGCAGGGAGTGGCAACCCAGGCAGGTGCAACTCATCAGAACTTTCTGGAGAGGCAGCCAGAGCTGAGCAGTGGGAGTGAGCAGCAGAGAGAGTGTTAGGAGATCTGTGTACACATTGGAAATGGAAAGCAGCTCTGAGAGCCAGAAGGCAGACAGAAAGCGCAAGGTGAAGTTCAGCAGCATGGAGCTGCAAGTATTGGTGGAGGAGGTGGTGAGGGTCCACAGGCAGCTGTATGGGAGGCTGTCCCTCACAGTCCCTGACTCTACAAAGAGGAAACTGTGGAGTGCCATCAGTGGAAGGGTCAATGCTGTCGGTGTGACCCCCAGGACCATGGATGACCTCAAGAAGAGGTTCTATGATATCCGGAGCCTCACCAAGAGGAAATTGGCGGAGATCAACAAGCAGGCAGGACTGACCGGTGGCGGCAGGAACCCCGCGCCCCCCCCTCACTGAACTGGAGGAACTGGTGTCCACAACGATTGAGAGGGAGAGTGTGGTTGGAGTTGGGGACATGGACAGCTCAGCCAGAGCCAAAGCAAAAGGTAAGAAGCATGCACAGCATGACACACCCTACCAGACACCTCCCCATTGGCCCCCATGTACAGCCAAACCCCAGTCCAGTACTGCCAGCAATACAAATGAGCAATGCATGATGGAAAATGTAGACAGCTAATGTAGGAACATTTAACAGTGCACATAAAACTGCAATGCACCTTAAGAAAGAATCAGAGTAATGAAAATGACATGTGCAATGCATTTATTGTAGTGACAGGAAGACATTTCCACTCAGTTGACAAATGCTACTTTATTCCTAGGGGCGCCATCAGGTAGTGGAGCAGCAGCTGCACAAGTGTCAGTTCCAGCAACAGCGGGCAGTGCGGTGGCAGGGACAAGCAGCATGGATGACTCGCAGGAGGTGGAGGACAGCAGTGCCATGACTAATGAGGATGACTCAGGACATGCCCTCTTATTTGGCCACTCCCCCCAATTGTCACAATCCCCAACATTGCAGTTCTCACCAGAGAACTCACCCACACGGTCCCAGCCAGCACCTGCCACAGCTCCAGCCAGGAGGAGTATTGTGGCCCCATTGTCCATCATGGAGGGAGCTGCGGGTCAGCCACCAGCACCCACACCTGTGACACCTGTGGCACAGCAGGCCACCCAGCAGACCAGCACCGATCGCCGCCGTCCACGCACTTCCAGCAGTGCTAATCCATCACGGGAGGGCAGCGTCTTCCAAGGGCTTGAGGGGAACATGGTCCGAATCCAGCGGATGCAGGCCAAGTCCATCCTCGCTTGCCACCAGCAATTGCGACAACATAACCTGCAGATGGGGGAGTTGACAAAGGGAATTGTTGATTTAGTGGCAAGTAACCGGGAAATTGGTACAGGAATGGGCCGAATGACAACTGCCATGACACAGCTGTGTGCCAAGATGGACCAGCATGAGCACATAAGGCGCAGGGATGCCCAAGTACAAAACCGGGCAATTAACCGACTTGCCGCAGCAACAGCCCTGCTATGCCGCCGAGGGGCTAATATGGAGGAGTGCTTCACTCAAAACACTGCGGAGGTGACCAGGGGCATGGCCCGCATCACCAGTGCCATGGAGACACTCATCATTTCCAACGCAGTGGTGAATCCTGCTCTGGACGTGGCCGAGGCTAGGGACAGCAGCAGCCGCAGCAGTCCAGCCAGCGCAGTGTCCGAGCCGCGCCGGAGCTCCAGGTGCTCCGCAGAGGCAGCCGGACATGCAGAAGGGGGGGAGCCGCATCCCAGTGGGTCTGCAAAGTGCAGCAAGAAATGACACTGCCAGTGTGGGTGAGGCAACCCGGCCCATTTCCTGTCCCCACATTGTAGTTAATCTTTACATTTGTTGCACATCAGTGCTGTTACTTAGTACCAAAGATTAAAATTTACAGTTCTTCACATCCATAACGTGTCTGTGCATCTGTACTCACTCAGAAATAGTTGTCTGTTATCTCCTCACGTCTGAACCTGCCATCAGTTGGTGTAGCGACTCCGGCAGGTTGTGTTTGTGGCACAGCAATGTCATCGTCAGGGTCCTCGTAGTCAGATAGCTCTACCTCTGTGCCCTTCTTGACCGCAAGGTTGTGCAACATTGCACAGACAGCTATTATCTTGCAGCAGGTGATGGGGGTATATTGCCTTGCACCTCCGCTCTTGTGCAGGCATCTGAACCTGCTCTTCCAGATGCCGAAGGTCCGTTCTACTACATTCCTTGTGCTTTTGAGCGCACGGTTATACCTCCTTTGGCTGGGTGTTGAGGGGTTGAGGTATGGGGTAAGAATGAACGAGCGGAGGGCATATGCACTGTCGCCTAGAAGGAAAAGGGGTAACATTACTCACATGCATACATGTACTTCACACTGCTATTTAGATTATGGGGGTCTGACACTGTGTCTTACCTAGGAGGTATCCTTCACCGAATTCCCCTGCCGTCAGCTGTGCATAAATTCCGCTATTCTGAAAGATGTAGGAGTCATGGGTACTCCCTGGGAATTTTGCTACCACGTCAGTGATGACACACTTAGCATTACAAATCACCTGCACATTTATGGTGTGCCGTGACTTCCGATTGCGGTATACGTATTCCGTGTCAGCAGGGGGGCAAATCGGAATGTGTGTGCCATCTATGCAGCCAATGATGTGGGGGAATCCTGCCATCTGGTAGAAGTCTGCTTTTGTCTGTACCAGTTCTGCTTGGGTTGCAGGGAAGGAAATGTATTGGTCCATCCTTTGTATCATGGCGTCAAGGAACTTGTGGAAGAACCTTGACAGGCTGCTCTGGGTCAACCCTCCTACCGCAGCTACTGCACTTTGATAGCTGCCAGACGCAAGCAGGTGTAGGCTGCATAGCACCTGCACGTGCACTGGGATTGCGTGTGCCCTTGGGGTGGTGTGCTGCAACAGGGGTTGGAGTTCCCTAATGAGCTCTAAGATGGTCTCTGGGTCCAGCCTGTACCTCTGTTGGATCTCTGCATCTGTCTGCATGAACAGGGTGATCCGCTGTCCATACACCTGCTCCTGTCTCAGCCATTCCCTCTCTCCATCCTGCTGTAGCCGTAGCCTTCTTGCTATGACATAAAATGCCGCCATGGTGCAAGAAGAATTGCATTTTGGGTCCATTTTTATAGGTTGCACCTGGTTACCACCTGATTCCAATCTATGGTAACTACCGATTCTTAAATACCGAATTTGACGCTAATTCGGTATTTCAGAGCTTTCCTACATCTCAATCTTCAGTTTTTCACACAGATTCGGATTTATACCGAATCCGTAATTTTTGCCGATTCGATGACTTTACAGAATCGTTTTTTTTTTCGATTCTGTGTTGTTTCCGAATCGGTATTCTACCGATTCGGCGATTTTTCCCATCCCTATTTTTACCGATTCGGTTTGTTACCGATTCGGTATATTTACCGATATCTGTGTAATTTCCGATTTGGTATTCTAACGAATCTGTAACTTTTCCGATTCGGTATTGTCACCGATTTGGGCGGTTTTCGGACTGCTACATCCCGATGGCTCGATACCGATCGGTAACGGCCGAAAATACCGATTTTCGGCCGTTACCGACCGACCTACATCGGGCCCTAGAATGGTTAATTAATATGATACTATATAAAATCCAGCTAAAAGTGCTTACAAGTTTATTTCCAAATTATCTCTCAATAATGGAAAAAAAAAACATCTTGAATAAGGGCCATTGCACAGGTAGATGGATGTTATTCATATTGAAAATCTCTATATATACGGTGTGTAAGGAAATGACTCTTTGTGCACATTCACTCCCAATGGTTTTAGAATGATGCTATATTTTTTTTAACTCTGTAAGTGCACTAGGGTCTGCTAACTAGATCTCAGTGCCATTGCTCTGACCCTTAAAAGTGTAATGTGTGATTGGCTTATACCCATTTGGCATGGCTTACTTACTGATAAGCCCTTGGTATATGGTACCAGGAGTGCAAAGGTCCTCTGAGTTAAGTTGTCCCTCATTCTGTAGCACGTGTTGTGCCACCCTGAGTGTAACAAAGTGAAACATGTCTCCCAGCCTGCCACTGAAGACTGATAGAGACATTTTAAACTAACTTGAATTTACCAATTAAACTAATGGCAAAATCTCAACCTCTCTTTTTTATATATATAATTCACCCCTACTGTAGGCCTATTGAGTCCTAAGGAAGGGTGCTGTATTAAAAGAATGAGGACATGTACATTTTTATACGTCTTATCAGTAAATATTCACAATTGTTGTTTTTACTGTGGAAAGGCTAGTAGTTCCATTGGAGAGTATAGGGTTACATGCTGACAGCTCAGCCATAACTGCTGAACTACTAAAGTTGGTACTTCAAATTATCAGAATAATCCTTACACCAAACCATGCCCAAGTCAAAATAATGTACTTTTCAAGTATAAGGCAACTTTACAAAGTTTCTACTCTGTTGCTCAAATTTTGAGGTGTCCATTTGCAGATACTGGCCACAAGACAGCTTTCTAACTGTCTCGGAAAACATGTGAATGCTCCCAATAATGGAAAAAAGAGGACTTCATTTGAAGAGGTCATAGCTCTTCCTGGCAAAAAGCCACACAGAGAGTGAGTCCAAAAGTGGAAGTTGCCTTTGAAGGGTTAAAAGTGGATACACATTAGAGGTGATGCTCTTTTGTTCTGGTAGATAAGTTGAGCAAAGGGACAGAGAGGGAACAATGGTTGTCAAACCGTTTTTTTTAAGGGCGTGTAGACCACAGGTAGCTACACCTCTAGGGTGGGCTACCAAGCTCCACACACCTAGAGAGGGGACTTGGCATCTTGTGTATGAGCAGAATGTTGTAATCTGGGATAGCTAGATGCAACACATCACAGGAAGTCACTATCAGTCAGGAAGGGATGGTAGGCCATTTACTAGCGACCTCTGCATTCCTTGAGAGATGTTTTTGGGCATGAAAATGCCACACCAGGAACCCATGGAGACCTCAGATGGCTGTACTACAAAGAGCATTGAAGAAGGACTGCCCTGCTGGTCACTGGACCTGACAAGAGATGCTGCACCAACCACTGGACTGCACCTGCCGATCCTTTGGCTTCCAAAGAGAGCACTGTACCTGTGGTGCCTGGTTCATGGAACGTCATCCCTAAGGCCCAGATATAAAAGTTGAACTCCAAGAGTCAGTTTGCAGACTTCCTGTTACAGCCATAGGGCCACAAAAGCTGAAGTAGCCTATCTTGACAATTCAGTAGTCACAATTGCTTCACTACTGCTAACCGTTGTCATGAAGCCTTGGAGACCAAGACATGAGGCTCAAAAGTTGCACCTGAATTTGTTGGACCCAGGAGAGTCATTGGAATGCAGTTTGGTCACCCAAGAAGGACACCAGCCTTCACCGAAGGAAACAGCTGGTTCCATTGTGACCGGAGACCAACTGATCAGTGGCAACTGGACTTTTTCTGGACCTTCCAAGACGTTGAGGGTCATCGACACCTGTGGCCTGCAACAAGACCCAGGGAGTAGTCCCAGGAAGGCCCCTCAACAGCATAGTATTCTAAGCATCTTCAGCATCCTGTATCCCTTGCTTCAGAACTACTTCATTGATGCCTGTGGTGGTTTCGCCCACAGAGCCTGGAACAGGACTGGAGACTCCTTGGTGACAAGGCAACTGTCCTACAAATGTCTACTGTCCCCTCTGACCTGGAGTTGGTAGCTTAAAGCAGGCTGGAGAACCCAAACACAACACTGTAAACGTTTTCCAAAGTTTCTAAGGTTTCCACTAACTGTGCTTCATACAATTCTTGTTGGCATTATGAGTGCAATACTGTGGTTTATGTTTTACTTAAAAAGCTATAGCTTTGGAACCCTCCAGTCTAGTTTGTTCATTTTAGTGTCTAAAAATTCATAAAAATAAGATATATTTGTATACATTGGTGTCAGATTTCTTTTTACACTGTGTGTGTTCCTTATTTGTTTTTTTTTTTGTGCTTCAAAATAATTTACAAGTATTCCTTTTTCAAGCCTGACTGCTTGAAGGCACAGCTTCGCAGGATTGAGCTAAGGTTTAACAAATGAGCCTGACTGGATCCAAGCCAGTGCTGTGAGTATATTTCACATTGAGTTTACAACACCGCACCTATAATACACTATTTTCCTTGCATTGTTCACAAATGGGTACCTCAATAATCAGTAGTAAATCAATTATAAGATAGAAAATATTTGTTATAATATTATGAAAAGGAGTGGTATCCCCTACAGGCTCCCGGCTAGAAATTGGGTTTCTGGTTGGTAGGAGTGTGCACCCTGACCAAGCAGGAACCACAATCCTAATCAGAGTAAGATGTGCCCCATAAATTAACCGGCGCTCACCCTCTGGCAGCTTCGTACAGACCAGGAAAGCTTTATATAAGAGGCAATGTGTAAAGGTTTTGTGTAACACTTCAAAGAGTAACACAGTGAAAACACCACAAAAAGACTCTACAAAACTTTGGAAGAATAGATTAGGATTTCACAAATAAAATAAGACCAGAACGACAAACAACCAAAAAGTTGAAGTTGAGATATGAATTTTTAAAGATTAACACCTCAACCGCGGCGATTTTTCCGCCGTGGTGCAGGCGTTCTAAAGGGTGGGCGGGGCTGCGTCGGCTGTTGGCCGTGCGCAGCACTGGGGAGAGAGTGCTCTCATTGGCCAACGGTCGACGGGAAGCACGGAAGGGGTTAAGGGGCATATTTACTAGAAAATGATGCAGCGCAGCACTGCAAGCCATCTTGTTGCCCCAAGCGGCATTATTATGAAAGCGCAGGGATGCATCGTATTTACAACAATTCGACGCATCCCTGTGCTTTCCTCAGCAGGGATGATTGTATTTTTTGCAGAAGGGACACATTCCTGCACAAAAATAATCATTGATGGTGTTTTCCTCCTTTATGTGTGCTGCATAATGCAACACACATAGAAAGAGCAAAAAAAGAGGAGAAATAAAAGTATTTCTCCTTGTTGAGCCACTTTAATGCCTCCCCGCAGGAGGTGTTAGATTCTGACGCATTCCAAGGTTTATGAAACCTTGCAAATCTGGGTATGAATCAGAATCCATGGGTGTTGCGTGGGAACATCCCCGGAACGCAGAGTATTGCCTGAAAGCAGGCCTTATTTAAAAGGCCATGAAAAGTCATGCAGAGTGGCTTTGCTTAGCCTTTGTTAATATGGCTCAGCTTTGTTCATCACTGAAGAGTCAAACAAAGTGATGGTCCGGTGGCACAGGGGCCTTGTGACTATGCCCCTAAATGTCGAAATAGTGCCTAGAAGCAATAAGAGCCTATGGGGGTTATCTTGTCACATTGTACCGGGGCAAGTCAAGGGTTCAGGCTGTCCGCGATGGAGTGAAGGCCAGATACAGGAGCCATGCAAGATACGCTGAACAAACTACCTTGATCCTAGTAGCAACAGCAAGATGTGGGGTGCAGCAGATTGATGAGTTTTTGTCGATCCCACAGTCGAAGTGGTGCATCAATTTTTTTCTCTCAGTGGAGGCGATGTGCCGGTTTTGAACACAATGTGCCGAGCCCAGAGGCATTGGTTCCATAGACAATGCACCGAGTTTCTCCACACAGTTGAGGGGATGTGTTGATCATCTCACTCTACAATGGTGGTGATGTGACTGTTCTGCGCATCACTTCTTTAGGCGAAGCGCTTGATCCAAGTGCAATGCCCCAATTCTGCTCCCTCAACAGGGTTGATGCACTGGTTCTGCTACATGCAGACTGAAGATGCATCAATTTTAATAGAGCAAGCATCTGGGTCCTCTTCTAATGGACCAAGCACAGGAGCAGGTGGTGAGACTTTGATATCCTTGAGTCTCAGTAAACAAGAGGCAAGCCAACAAACCCTTGGAGATAACTCTGGGTTCAAAGTAAAGTCCAACTCTCCCTCAGCAGGGTCAGAAAACAGCACGCAGCAGTACAGCACAGCAGAAAAGCAGTTCTTCCAGTCAGGCAGAGTGACAGTCCTCATAGCAGCACAACAGTTATTCTGACATAGATTCGTTACAGATCCTGACGTGTCAGATTTGTTGGGGTCAGAGGCCAAATATTTATACCCAGTTGCATCTTTAAAGTGAGGGTGACTTCAAAGAAGGGTCTTTGAGGGGCACAGGGGTCCTTTCTGACTAGCCCTGGTCCCAGACTCACTACACAGGAATAATCAGCCCTTTGTGTGGGGACAGGACATCCAGACACACCTAACCTTCCTTTGTGTGTAGCTGTCTAGAAGGAATGCACATAGTTAAGTTGTCACCCACTCCAGGCATGGATTGGAGATAGGCTACAGGCACACAGAGCTTTAATGAGAGGGAAATGCCAACATTCTACAAGTGCCCAGTGCACTACCAACAAGTCAGATTGAAGTGTACAAAACGTAGTACTCTTAAGTAAACAACAGTATTTCCAAACAATGTTTCACAGAATTCAAAGCTGAAAATAAGATCTTTAAACCATAAAGTTGATTGAAATCTGCTTTATTCTTGATCATCGCAAATAAAGATGAAGTTCAAAAAGGTTGGCAAACAATGCAGCTTGTAATCAGCATTCAGTAACAAAACTTAACATGTCCCAATGCATTTTGGGCTTTTAACATAAGCCCTTCATCAGGGGAATCTGCAATATATCAATACATTGATTTGAATGAAAAGCGCGCAGCAACTTTCAGATAACATTGATCAGCTAACATTTGGGCTCACGAAGGAGCAGGAAAACGCATCTGAGGGAATGACTGATAAAACTGCATACCACAGTGGGTTAGTGCGTCATTGTGCCACATGACAAAAGAATAATGTGAACCTGAAAAAATTACGACGAGAAGCGAGGCTTGGTGATCAAGCGTGACCTAATGCCTAAAAAATGATGCGTGGCGTTAGTAACAAGTGCAACTGGTGTGGAAAAATACGAGAGTGAAGACGTGAGGGATATTAATCCTACCTTAAATGCTTGAGTGCTCACACTCAAAGCAGAAACAGAACTCAGCGGAAAACCGCTATACTCTGCCAAAAAACAAACAAATGCTGCAATATGTAGCGAGTGAATAAATACCCTCTTGTTTTAGTGCTGATCCATTTCATGTCAACAGCATGTGCAAGAATAGAATCCAACAGAGCCAAAAAACCATCAGTGGGATCCTCAGCTAGTGGTAAACAGGTCGAAGAATCCTGTTGCATCAAACCTATTTTGTTCTCATAGTGTATGCGGTCCATCACAACTTATGCTCCACCCTTGTCTGCTTTGGTGAAATGTGAAGTGTCATTCAACTGCAAGGATTTCAGTGCAAATCTCTCTCTTGTTGATAAATTGGGAGTTCGTACGATTTCAGCTGGTAATTTAGCTAAATCTTGTTTCACCAGAGTCTCAAATAAATCAATGGTCTTTTGAGAAAAAAGGAGAGACGAAAGTACTCTTGGGCTTAAATTCAAGGTAATTCTCATCTTGTGTGGATTCCGGATCAGTGACTATGGTTGAGAAAAAATATCGCAACCACAACTTTCAAGATCAGGTTTTTATTATTCTGCTTTTGATTTGGTTGTTTTTTTCTAGCCCGAAATGCATTTGGACATGTTAAGTTTTGGTACTGTTTGCTGATTACAAGCTGCATTGTTTGCCAACGTTTTTGAACTTCATCTTTATCTGCGATGATCAAGAATAAAGCAGATTTCAATCAACTTTATGTTTTGAAGATCTTATATTCAGCTTTGGATTCTGTGAAAAATTGTTTGGAAATACTGTTGTTTACTTAGGAGTACAGTACAATTTTTTCATTGTTTGGACTATGTTTTGTACACTTTAATGTGACTTGTTGGTAGTACACTGAGCGCTCCTGGATACATTTCTGGGTATTTTCTTTTCATGTTGAATTAGGTGGCCTGCAGAGCCCCTTAACTGATGCACACTTGATTTTTCAAAAAATAGATCTAAGTTTGCGTAAATGATCCAATTTGTTTAAACTAAAATCTGTGAGTGCATTCCAGCTGCGTATCCTTCACTGAACATTCTAAAAGTGGCATTTGTAAAATAATCATGTTAAATCAAACTTTGCCAGCAAAATGGATTTATTATTACCATTCCAATAATATACAACATGATAGAGCTACTCCTTTCCAATCAGGAATTACAGATTAAAAGTGTAATACGGAATTCCCAATGTTAACCTATGAGAGGATTAGGCATCACAGTAGTGAAAAACAAATGTAAGTGCTTTTCACTACCAGCACATGCAAAACGTAAAAGTACATGCCCTACCTTTTACTTTCACAGCACCCTGCCCTTTGGACTACCTGGGGCCTACTTTAGAGGTGATTTATGTGTAATAAATGGGGGAGTTTAAGGCATGGCAAAGGGTTTCAAATGCCACGTTGATGTGGCAGTAAAACTGTGTACCCAGGCTCCGCAGTGCCAGGTCTGAGACATGTTTAAAGGGCTACTTGTGTGGGTAGCACAATCAGTGCTGCAGGCCTACTAGTAGCATTTAATTTACAGGCTCTAGTCACAAGTATTGCACTCGACTAGGGACTAGCAGATAAATTAAAGATCTCAATTGTGGATCTATCAAATGTAACCATATTTAGGGGAGAAGCACATGCATTTGGCACCAGTCAGCAGTGGTCAAGTGCTCAGAGGCCCAAGGCCAACAAAAGAATCAGCAAAAAGAGGAGTTAAGCAAGCCAAACGTTATGGAAAGACCAACTTAAGGCTGACAGGTCTAACACTCCCCACATATCTTCTTGAGTTAAAATTAATTGACGTAGATATCTATGTTTGAATATGTTTTATTGCAAGGTATGCAAAAATGGGAATATGTTGAAAAGAAGTTCCAGAAGGAAATGTTTATCTATCAGAAGGAATGGTGTCCTTTCATGACTCCTGTGTATTCAGTCTCTTCATCTCCTCGTGCTTTTGCCATTAATAACAGGCACCATGTTAGATCATTACAAATGCATAGAGTGGGAACAGAGGTTAGTCTCAAGTAGCCCAGAGAAAGATAGTGAGTGCCATATTGTCTGTGCTTGAAACTAATGTATTTGATACTTCATTGGCAGTACATATTACAGTGGCTTTTGTGTAATAAAAACATTTTTCTGGAAGTTTGGGATATGCTTCCCTGACATATTGCCCAGCAAGGACTGCTTGCACAAACAACATGTTTACTAAATAGACCACACTTCATTTTCAAGCTCTCTTTTGGAAATATCTTAGTATTGTTGAACACTTTCAGGATAAGTGCATTTCAGCAAAACCAGCTTATCCTTTCTGAGACATGAACCAAGTCTATCTTGATCTACCATAAGCTCAAACAATGCCTGAATATCCACCTCTTCACCAAGGTATGTATTAGACCTGTAAGCCTTTGGGTAGTCTTCCCCCAAACATTTTGCCTAACTCTGACATTTAGATGATCTTATTTTTATTGGTTTTGGACTCTGTGCACTTTAATACTGCTAAATAGTGCTAAAGTGTGTGTGCTCTCGCCTTTAAACATGGTGAAATTTTGCATAGACCCAATTGGCACATTTAATTTAGTTGTAAGTCCCTAGTAAAGAGGTGCTACATGTACCCATGGCCTGTAAATTAAATGCTACCAGTGAGCCTGCAGCACTGATTGTGCCACCCAATTAAGTATCCCTTTAAACATGTCTCAGGCCTGCCATTGCAGCCTGTCCATTCAGTTCAAGCTGCCTTTTCGACCAGGCAAAATAAACCTTTTCCCAGGCCAAACCTTACTTTTTAATATATATGTCACCCCTAGGGTAGGATCTAAGCAGCCTAAACGGCATAGTACAGGGTATTTAAAACATTGAATATGTACTTTCAAGTTTTACATGTCCTGCTAATGAAAAGCTTTTATATTTATGTTTCGCTACTGCAAGGAATGTTTCTCCATAGGATAACATGGGGTTAATTTATTACATTTAATAAGTGATAACTTTTTTTTAACTTTATTTTCTTTTTCATCAATCGTGACACATTGTACAAAAATAATCTGTCAACAAGGCAGCTGTATACAATATCACACTATATCACTTACGATTCATCTTTCGGTTAGCTGTCAACTACATAATTTGCAAACCATGGAGGCTATATGGAACACAATATGCAGTGTACAAATGAAATCGAGAGATCCCTGTTGACAATTCTCACCCTTATAATACAAACCAATAATACTAGTGTTTTTTTATTACGGATTGAACACATGTAATAATGCCATACAATTGCAGTTAAGTAACAGGATGTAAAGGTCAGCAAAAAAAGGGCTATCTCACTCCTTCAGGCAGTATGCCATGCTCCACTTGTTGATCTAAATCTTAACGTAGTGTGTTGATATGAAACCGGTAGGGGCCCCATATGTCTTTGGGGCGAGACGAGCTAGGCATCACATTTGCGTATAATTTACTGTTAATGTTTCAATATGCTAGACTCTGCAGCCAGCTCTGGATCGTCGGTGCAGACTTATGCCCCCAATGAATGGCCACCTCTCGCTTTGCCTATAGCAGACACAATGCTGCAAACCATCTGATTTTCTTTGGGAAATTCACTGTATACCCCAGCAAGGCTATCTCAAGGATAGGGGTAGAGAGAGATTGATCATTTTCCCTAGTGTATCATGTACTCTCTCCCAAAAACGTCGCAGTTTCGGACATGTCCATGTGAGGTGTGCAAAGTCGGTTTGAGGGGCAGAGCATTTGCGACAATTGTGCGGTTTGGAGGGGTCTATCTTGTGTGCCAGTGCAGGGGTGAAATATATGGAGCGTAAAAATTTTAAATGCAAGCGTTTGTGCCTACTGTTCAGTGAAAAGTCCTGTGTGACCGTTCAGCACTTGGCCCACTGTTCATCTGTGATTGTCGTTCCCAAATCTACTTCCCAGGCTCTATGGACTTTGTTGTCAACTATGGGTTTGAGTGCCACACATGCTTTATAGAGTTTCAAAATGAGATGTGTGTTGTCAGCGTTCTCAATGACCATAGTGAGAGGAGGGAATGAAGGTGGTTCAACAGGGAAGGTTGGGAAGGTAGAACGTAGGGTCGAGCGGATTCGGCCCATGACAAACCTATCCATGATGGTGCATGTCTGGAGCCTAGTGTCTTCTGTTAAAGAAAAAAAGAAAAATTTGGCTGTTTGGAAATAGGTTGCCCATCTGTGAGAATTCTAATGTCGTGAGGGATCGCTGCACTAATCGCTTTCCCGTGATTGACATCAAACGGGGGTTTACGATGGGCAGAGCCGAAGAATAAAGAACTTCAACACCAGTGATTTGGCCTAGTTTCTTCCATGCCCAGCTTGTGGCGGAAACAGTTTGGATATCAGATGGATCTCTAGGGAGCCCCACAGGTAGGATAGACACAAGCTGTTCAGGAAGAAGGAGATCAGCTGCCGGACATAGATATGGGATCCAGGCATCAGGGTGATACCACGAATAAGCGTAGCTGCATTGCGCCACTAAATAGTATAACTGCAGATCTGGAACATTATATCCCCCTCTTTCATGCGGTAACTTAAGGATTGCCCATCGGACTCGTGCATGCTTCCCACCCCAAATCAAGCGGGTCAAAAGGGTACAAAGTGTGCAAAAAACGGTATAGGTGAGAGGAATGGGTATGTTATTAATAAGATATAAGAATTTAGGGAGTACTACCATTTTAAGAATTGCTACACGGCCTGCCATAGACAGGGGCAGCCTTAGCCATTTCTCTATTTGGGTTGTGAGTGTGTCGACTGCTCGCCCACAGTTGAGTCGTAGTATTTGCGTGGAGTCTAAATGTATATGAATCCCTACATATTACAGAGTCCAAGCACCATTCTAAAGGAAATTCCCCCACTGTTTGTGCTCGCGGTCAGTGGGAATATAACTGACTTATGCCTGTTAATGCCTAAACCAGAGAAGCGACCAAATCGAATTATCTCCCTAATCAATTTGTGCAAGTTATCCTGAGGATGCCGGACATAGAGGATCATGTTGTCCGCATATAGAGAGACCAAAAGGGGGCCAGTGTTGAACTGCAGGCCTCTGTGCAAATGCAGTTCCTGAAAGTGCCTTACCAGAGGGTTCATGGCCAGAATAAATAACAGCGGGGACAGCGGGCATCCCTGCTTGGTACCACGGAACAGCTGAAAGGGGGCAGAAAGTGTACCCTTTATGCGCATCCGGGCAATAGGGTTGGTGTACAACAGCGTTGTCGTGGCGATTAAACCGATGGGCATGCCCATGCAATTCATGATAGATAGAAGGAAGGGCCACTCTAAAGAGTCGAAGGCTTTCTCTGTGTCGAGCAGGATAGCTGCTCCCGGGATGTCTGGATTTATTCAGTGGATAACCAAAAAAAGTGTGCGGAGGTTAAGGGAAGTGGAGCGATGTGGGACAAAACCAGATTGAGCAGGAGAAATGATGAACTCCATCAATTCAGCAACCGGTTTGCAAGGACTTTCACCAAAATGTTACAGTCTAGGTTGAGGAGAGAAAGTGGCCGGTATGAGCCACATTGAGTGGGGTCCTTACCAGGTTTGGGGAGGAGGATAATAACCGCCTCTCTGAAAGTGGGGGGCAATATTTGTGCTTCCAATGCCTCAGCGTAAACCTCAATGAGCTTTGGAGCTAGCAGCTCTCTATATTCTTAATTTCCAGTAAAGCCATCTAGCCTGCGTGCAGAAGATCCCCGAATAGTTTCAATGGCTAACAGTACATCTGCAACTGAGATGGGTTCACCCAAAAAGTCTTACATGTATTTCTCGAGATACACTAAGGCTATCTCGTCCAAAATATCCCTCTTGGGCTTTGCGAAGACTCCCTATGGTGGTGGAATACGGGTTAGTAAAAAATTCCAAGAATTGTTTTTGAATGTCCGTCGTAGATGTATGTATGTGTGTGCCCTGGGAACGTATTTCAGTGATGTAGGTCTTGTGGTAAGGGGAGCGTAGGAGTTGGGCGAGCACTCTGCCTATTCTTTCCCCCTCACCATATCGACGGGCTGTCTGATATTTCCTCAAGAATAGGATCTCACGGTCAGCTGTTTCCCTGTAGTCCTCCAATAACACCAGCCATCTGTGTGTGAGGTGCAGCAGCCGTGTCTAGTGCCTGTAGGTCCCGCTCTAGGCGTAAAAAGTGATAACTTTCAATTGAGAGCAGGTAGAAATGTTGAGTTTGGCGTCAAAAGAATTGTAATTTAAAAACCTATTTAATGGTTAACAAATTCCCCTCCCCTGCTCTGAACCCGAGAAACAGCACCCTGCATGACCCAACACCTCAGCCCTTTATTTAGTCAAATCTTAATTTATCTATAAAGTAAAATCCCCCTTACCTCTCCACTACGTCTCTTCTCCAAGTTCTTCTGAGGCACAGTGCACGTCATAAAGAGGAAGCGGAAGGTTCTTTCTGTTTCCTCTAACGACGCCGATAGCCTGCACCAACCTTACCACGCACATACTTTCATCACACATGCCTTTACTACGTATCTCGCTGTACTGGCATGTGTGATAAAGGCTGTGTGTGGTATTAGTGTTTATCCATCACACACATCCCTTTACCATACATAACTTTACAACTAATTAGTTGTCAAGGTATGCATGGCAAAGGCTATGACTGGTAACCACGCATGTGTGGTTAAGGTTATTCATGGGAACAGCAGTGTTGTAGTGGCTGTTTCCCCACATGACTAGGTGTAGATGACAGTTGGTCTTTGAGTATTGTCAATGACAGTGATACAAAGGCGAACAGGTGTTAGCAGTATGGGCCATCTCTAACTTCATAAGGCTGAGGAGGTGTCACGTACCACAATTGCACATCCCAAAGCCTTTCCCAGAAAACACTCACAAAGGGTTTGACACTAGTCTTTTGTGACCCAGATAAGCCAGGGCCATGGAAGGGAGGCAGGAGATTCCAAACAGCTCTTTGGATGGAAATCTCTAGAGCCTTCTCCTACTTCCAAGTGGGCACCAGATATAAATAATGTAGCCTCAGGTGAAACTCATCGTTACGCCTCTGGACCTGTGGAGGACTCTGAAGGACTGCTGTGCTGCTCTCCAAGAAGGACTGCTACTCTATTGCCCAGCTACCCTGCTGCCCTGTTGCCCTGTTGCCCTGCTGCCTGAGTGAAAGGACTAGGCCTGTATCTTGATACTGGGACCACCAGAGTGACTCCAAGGGCTAGTTGGCTGGCCTCCTGATCCCCCTCGAGCCCAGAACTTGGACTCTGTCGGCCGTGATACTTGTCCACTAAGTGTTGACACCCCAGTCCTGGGCCATTAGAAGTGGGTCTGAAGATGTTCTGCCAGTCCAGTTGTGGTCCTGTGGTTGAAACCAACACAGCATGACCCATCTCCTCGCAGCACCACTTCAGAACCCCCACAGTGCAAGGCATCCCAAATGCTGGATGTCTCATTGCTTAGAACAAGGGGTGGTGATGGACAGAGTCTCTGAATTAAGCAGAGTACTCTCACCCAGTCAAGAGATCAGGGCTAGATCCAACACCGTTTTTTAGCTCATTGCACCATCCCAGTTTCAGAACCTGGCTGTATGCAAATTAGTCTGTCCCTGGCCCAGTGCATCATGGGAACAGGGCAGACCAGACTACAAAAGCCAATTCTTACACTGGGAAGGAAACAAGCTTCCGGGGACCGGTTTCTGCCATTTCAGGCGTCTTCGGCCCGGCTTGCTTGAATCCTGATGGTGCAATGAGCAAGGGACTCACATCTGAGTATACCCTTCCACGCTTAGGGTGGACAAAATTATTTAGAACAAGGGGTGGTGATGGACAGAGTCTCTGAATTAAGCAGAGTACTCTCACCCAGTCAAGAGATCAGGGCTAGATCCAACACCGTTTTTTAGCTCATTGCACCATCCCAGTTTCAGAACCTGGCTGTATGCAAATTAGTCTGTCCCTGGCCCAGTGCATCATGGGAACAGGGCAGACCAGACTACAAAAGCCAATTCTTACACTGGGAAGGAAACAAGCTTCCGGGGACCGGTTTCTGCCATTTCAGGCGTCTTCGGCCCGGCTTGCTTGAATCCTGATGGTGCAATGAGCAAGGGACTCACATCTGAGTATACCCTTCCACGCTTAGGGTGGACAAAATTATTTAGAACAAGGGGTGGTGATGGACAGAGTCTCTGAATTAAGCAGAGTACTCTCACCCAGTCAAGAGATCAGGGCTAGATCCAACACCGTTTTTTAGCTCATTGCACCATCCCAGTTTCAGAACCTGGCTGTATGCAAATTAGTCTGTCCCTGGCCCAGTGCATCATGGGAACAGGGCAGACCAGACTACAAAAGCCAATTCTTACACTGGGAAGGAAACAAGCTTCCGGGGACCGGTTTCTGCCATTTCAGGCGTCTTCGGCCCGGCTTGCTTGAATCCTGATGGTGCAATGAGCAAGGGACTCACATCTGAGTATACCCTTCCACGCTTAGGGTGGACAAAATTATTTAGAACAAGGGGTGGTGATGGACAGAGTCTCTGAATTAAGCAGAGTACTCTCACCCAGTCAAGAGATCAGGGCTAGATCCAACACCGTTTTTTAGCTCATTGCACCATCCCAGTTTCAGAACCTGGCTGTATGCAAATTAGTCTGTCCCTGGCCCAGTGCATCATGGGAACAGGGCAGACCAGACTACAAAAGCCAATTCTTACACTGGGAAGGAAACAAGCTTCCGGGGACCGGTTTCTGCCATTTCAGGCGTCTTCGGCCCGGCTTGCTTGAATCCTGATGGTGCAATGAGCAAGGGACTCACATCTGAGTATACCCTTCCACGCTTAGGGTGGACAAAATTATTTAGAACAAGGGGTGGTGATGGACAGAGTCTCTGAATTAAGCAGAGTACTCTCACCCAGTCAAGAGATCAGGGCTAGATCCAACACCGTTTTTTAGCTCATTGCACCATCCCAGTTTCAGAACCTGGCTGTATGCAAATTAGTCTGTCCCTGGCCCAGTGCATCATGGGAACAGGGCAGACCAGACTACAAAAGCCAATTCTTACACTGGGAAGGAAACAAGCTTCCGGGGACCGGTTTCTGCCATTTCAGGCGTCTTCGGCCCGGCTTGCTTGAATCCTGATGGTGCAATGAGCAAGGGACTCACATCTGAGTATACCCTTCCACGCTTAGGGTGGACAAAATTATTTAGAACAAGGGGTGGTGATGGACAGAGTCTCTGAATTAAGCAGAGTACTCTCACCCAGTCAAGAGATCAGGGCTAGATCCAACACCGTTTTTTAGCTCATTGCACCATCCCAGTTTCAGAACCTGGCTGTATGCAAATTAGTCTGTCCCTGGCCCAGTGCATCATGGGAACAGGGCAGACCAGACTACAAAAGCCAATTCTTACACTGGGAAGGAAACAAGCTTCCGGGGACCGGTTTCTGCCATTTCAGGCGTCTTCGGCCCGGCTTGCTTGAATCCTGATGGTGCAATGAGCAAGGGACTCACATCTGAGTATACCCTTCCACGCTTAGGGTGGACAAAATTATTTAGAACAAGGGGTGGTGATGGACAGAGTCTCTGAATTAAGCAGAGTACTCTCACCCAGTCAAGAGATCAGGGCTAGATCCAACACCGTTTTTTAGCTCATTGCACCATCCCAGTTTCAGAACCTGGCTGTATGCAAATTAGTCTGTCCCTGGCCCAGTGCATCATGGGAACAGGGCAGACCAGACTACAAAAGCCAATTCTTACACTGGGAAGGAAACAAGCTTCCGGGGACCGGTTTCTGCCATTTCAGGCGTCTTCGGCCCGGCTTGCTTGAATCCTGATGGTGCAATGAGCAAGGGACTCACATCTGAGTATACCCTTCCACGCTTAGGGTGGACAAAATTATTTAGAACAAGGGGTGGTGATGGACAGAGTCTCTGAATTAAGCAGAGTACTCTCACCCAGTCAAGAGATCAGGGCTAGATCCAACACCGTTTTTTAGCTCATTGCACCATCCCAGTTTCAGAACCTGGCTGTATGCAAATTAGTCTGTCCCTGGCCCAGTGCATCATGGGAACAGGGCAGACCAGACTACAAAAGCCAATTCTTACACTGGGAAGGAAACAAGCTTCCGGGGACCGGTTTCTGCCATTTCAGGCGTCTTCGCCCGGCTTGCTTGAATCCTGATGGTGCAATGAGCAAGGGACTCACATCTGAGTATACCCTTCCACGCTTAGGGTGGACAAAATTATTTAGAACAAGGGGTGGTGATGGACAGAGTCTCTGAATTAAGCAGAGTACTCTCACCCAGTCAAGAGATCAGGGCTAGATCCAACACCGTTTTTTAGCTCATTGCACCATCCCAGTTTCAGAACCTGGCTGTATGCAAATTAGTCTGTCCCTGGCCCAGTGCATCATGGGAACAGGGCAGACCAGACTACAAAAGCCAATTCTTACACTGGGAAGGAAACAAGCTTCCGGGGACCGGTTTCTGCCATTTCAGGCGTCTTCGGCCCGGCTTGCTTGAATCCTGATGGTGCAATGAGCAAGGGACTCACATCTGAGTATACCCTTCCACGCTTAGGGTGGACAAAATTATTTAGAACAAGGGGTGGTGATGGACAGAGTCTCTGAATTAAGCAGAGTACTCTCACCCAGTCAAGAGATCAGGGCTAGATCCAACACCGTTTTTTAGCTCATTGCACCATCCCAGTTTCAGAACCTGGCTGTATGCAAATTAGTCTGTCCCTGGCCCAGTGCATCATGGGAACAGGGCAGACCAGACTACAAAAGCCAATTCTTACACTGGGAAGGAAACAAGCTTCCGGGGACCGGTTTCTGCCATTTCAGGCGTCTTCGGCCCGGCTTGCTTGAATCCTGATGGTGCAATGAGCAAGGGACTCACATCTGAGTATACCCTTCCACGCTTAGGGTGGACAAAATTATTTAGAACAAGGGGTGGTGATGGACAGAGTCTCTGAATTAAGCAGAGTACTCTCACCCAGTCAAGAGATCAGGGCTAGATCCAACACCGTTTTTTAGCTCATTGCACCATCCCAGTTTCAGAACCTGGCTGTATGCAAATTAGTCTGTCCCTGGCCCAGTGCATCATGGGAACAGGGCAGACCAGACTACAAAAGCCAATTCTTACACTGGGAAGGAAACAAGCTTCCGGGGACCGGTTTCTGCCATTTCAGGCGTCTTCGGCCCGGCTTGCTTGAATCCTGATGGTGCAATGAGCAAGGGACTCACATCTGAGTATACCCTTCCACGCTTAGGGTGGACAAAATTATTTAGAACAAGGGGTGGTGATGGACAGAGTCTCTGAATTAAGCAGAGTACTCTCACCCAGTCAAGAGATCAGGGCTAGATCCAACACCGTTTTTTAGCTCATTGCACCATCCCAGTTTCAGAACCTGGCTGTATGCAAATTAGTCTGTCCCTGGCCCAGTGCATCATGGGAACAGGGCAGACCAGACTACAAAAGCCAATTCTTACACTGGGAAGGAAACAAGCTTCCGGGGACCGGTTTCTGCCATTTCAGGCGTCTTCGGCCCGGCTTGCTTGAATCCTGATGGTGCAATGAGCAAGGGACTCACATCTGAGTATACCCTTCCACGCTTAGGGTGGACAAAATTATTTAGAACAAGGGGTGGTGATGGACAGAGTCTCTGAATTAAGCAGAGTACTCTCACCCAGTCAAGAGATCAGGGCTAGATCCAACACCGGTGATGGATCAAGCCCTGATCTTTGGACTGGGTAAGAGTGGTCTGCTTAATTCAGACACTCTGTTCATCACCACCCCCTTTTCTGTATCGTTTTTGGCCACTATAGGTGTGGCAGGGTATACTCAGACATGAGTCCCTTTCTCACTGCTCCATCAGGATTCAAGCAAGCCGGGCCGAAGAGGCTGAAATGCCAGAAACCGGTCCCCGGTAGCTTGTCTCCTTTCTGGTGAAGAATTGGCTTGGTAGTTTGGTCTGCCCTGTTCCCATGATGCACTGGGCCAGGGACAGACTAATTTGCATATAGCCAGGTTCTGAGCTGGGATGGGGCAGTGAGATAAAGAACGGTGATGGATCAAGCCCTGATCTTTGGACTGGGTAAGAGTGGTCTGCTTAATTCAGACACTCTGTTCATCACCACCCCCTTTTCTGTATCGTTTTTGGCCACTATAGGTGTGGCAGGGTATACTCAGACATGAGTCCCTTTCTCACTGCTCCATCAGGATTCAAGCAAGCCGGGCCGAAGAGGCTGAAATGCCAGAAACCGGTCCCCGGTAGCTTGTCTCCTTTCTGGTGAAGAATTGGCTTGGTAGTTTGGTCTGGCCTGTTCCCATGATGCACTGGGCCAGGGACAGACTAATTTGCATATAGCCAGGTTCTGAGCTGGGATGGGGCAGTGAGATAAAGAACGGTGATGGATCAAGCCCTGATCTTTGGACTGGGTAAGAGTGGTCTGCTTAATTCAGACACTCTGTTCATCACCACCCCCTTTTCTGTATCGTTTTTGGCCACTATAGGTGTGGCAGGGTATACTCAGACATGAGTCCCTTTCTCACTGCTCCATCAGGATTCAAGCAAGCCGGGCCGAAGAGGCTGAAATGCCAGAAACCGGTCCCCGGTAGCTTGTCTCCTTTCTGGTGAAGAATTGGCTTGGTAGTTTGGTCTGCCCTGTTCCCATGATGCACTGGGCCAGGGACAGACTAATTTGCATATAGCCAGGTTCTGAGCTGGGATGGGGCAGTGAGATAAAGAACGGTGATGGATCAAGCCCTGATCTTTGGACTGGGTAAGAGTGGTCTGCTTAATTCAGACACTCTGTTCAGCACCACCCCCTTTTCTGGATGTCTCATTGCAGCCCACAGTCTCCTAAGAATCGCCGCTGAGCAATGCATCGTCGACACAGGCCCTTGCATCACAAACCCTCATCCATGACATCCTCAACAATGATGCAGGACTCTTCATAGTAGCCTCACCGCTTCTTTGGAACCATTGTTGTGTGATGTATCTTCAACAGAGGACTTTGTACTGCAATTCTCTCACAGAAGGCACCCTTGATGACAATGCAGGACTCCATATCTCATCTCCACAGCTTCCACTGAACCACCACTGCATGACACATTCTCGAAGCAGGATCTCACAAAGCTGCAAAACCAGGATTTAAGATACTTTGTTCAAGTGGGCCTAATTTGGGCCCTGTATCTGGCCTGCATGATAGGCCTGAATTTGTGACTTTGTCGCAGTCTGGCGCAATCAGACAACCAATCAATCAATCAATAACTCCATTTGTAAAGCACGCTACACACCAGTGAGGTTCTCAAAGTGCTGGGGGGTGGGGGGACCGCTACTGATCGAAGAACCAGGTTTTGAGGAGTCTTCTGAGGGCCAGCAGGTTCTGAGTCTGTCGTAAGCTGGTGGGAAGAGCGTTCCAGGTCTTGGCGGCAAGGTAGGAGAAGGATCTGCCGCCGGCCGTGGTTTTCCGGATACGAGGAACTGTGGCGAGGGCGAGGTTGGCTGAGCGGAGGCTTCGAGTGGGGGTGTGGAAGCTGAGTCGGTCGTTGAGGTATGTGGGTCCGGCGTTGTGTAGGACTTTGTGTGCGTGGATGAGAAGTTTGAAGGTGATTCTCTTGTTGACGGGGAGCCAGTTCAGGCCTCTCAGGTGGGGTGTGATGTGGCTGCATCAGGGAACGTAGAGGATCAGTCATGCCGATGCGTTCTGGATTCGTTGTAGTCGTCTCAGGAGCTTGGTTGTTGTTCCTGAGTAGAGGGCGTTGCCGTAGTCGAGTCTGCTGGTGATGAGGGCCTGGGGTGCGGTTTTTCTCGTGTCGGGAGGGATCCATTTGAAGATCCTGCGGAGCATGCACAGGGTGTTGAAGCAGGACGCGGAGACGGCATTGACTTGCATGGTCATGGAGAGGGTGGAATCGAGGATGACCCCCAGGTTGCGTGCGTCGTCGGTGGGCTCCGGGGCTGTGCCTAGCGATGTGGGCCATCAAGAGTCGTCCCAGGCTGATGGGGCGGGTCCGAGAATGAGGACCTCCGTCTTGTCTGAGTTTAGATTCAGTCTGCTGTCCTTCATCCAGTCGGCTATGGCCTTCATTCCTCCGTGGAGGTTGGCTTTGGTGGTGTGGGGGTCTTCAGTGAGGGATATGATCAGCTGGGTGTCATCGGCGTAGGAGACGATGTTGAGGTTATGTTGTCGTGCGATGTGGGCAAGCGGTGCCATGTAGATATTGAACAAAGCGAAACAAAAGGGGATGATGGACGGAGCGTTTGAGCAAATCAAACACTCACCCCCAGTCAACTGATCTGGGTTTAATCCATCACCATTCTTTAGCTCACTCAGCCACCCCAGATCAGACATGGCCATATGCAAATCAGTCTGACCCTGTGCCTCATGGGAACAGTCCAGCCCGAACTGCCAAGCCATGTCTTCCCTGGACCGGAAACAAGCATCCTGGGACAGGTTTCGGATTCATAATCCTCATCAGCCAGGCTACCTTGAATCCAGTGGCCAAGTGAGCAAGGGACTCACGTCTGAGCATACCCTGCCAACTTAGGGCGAACAAAGCGAAACAAAAGGGGATGATGGACGGAGCGTTTGAGCAAATCAAACACTCACCCCCAGTCAACTGATCTGGGTTTAATCCATCACCATTCTTTAGCTCACTCAGCCACCCCAGTTCAGACATGGCGATATGCAAATCAGTCTGACCCTGTGCCTCATGGGAACAGTCCAGCCCGAACTGCCAAGCCATGTCTTCCCTGGACCGGAAACAAGCATCCTGGGACCGGTTTCGGATTAATAATCCTCATCAGCCAGGCTACCTTGAATCCACTGGCCAAGTGAGCAAGGGACTCACGTCTGAGCATACCCTGCCAATTTAGAGCGAACAAAGCGTAACAAAAGGGGATGATGGACGGAGCGTTTGAGCAAATCAAACACTCACCCCCAGTGAACTGATCTGGGTTTAATCCCTCACCATTCTTTAGCTCACTCAGCCACCCCAGTTCAGACATGGCCATATGCAAATCAGTCTGACCCTGTGCCTCATGGGAACAGTCCAGCCCGAACTGCCAAGCCAAGTCTTCCCTGGACCGGAAACAAGCATCCTGGGACCGGTTTCGGATTCATAATCCTCATCAGCCAGGCTACCTTGAATCCAGTGGCCAAGTGAGCAAGGGACACACGTCTGAGCATACCCTGCCAACTTAGGGCGAACAAAGCGAAACAAAAGGGGATGATGGACGGAGCGTTTGAGCAAATCAAACACTCACCCCCAGTCAACTGATCTGGGTTTAATCCATCACCATTCTTTAGCTTACTCAGCCACCCCAGTTCAGACATGGCCATATGCAAATCAGTCTGACCCTGTGCCTCATGGGAACAGTCCAGCCCAAACTGCCAAGCCATGTCTTCCCTGGACCGGAAACAAGCATCCTGGGACCGGTTTCGGATTCATAATCCTCATCAGCCAGGCTACCTTGAATCCAGTGGCCAAGTGAGCAAAGGACTCATGTCTGAGCATACCCTGCCAATTTAGGCCGAACAAAGCTAAACAAAAGGGGATGATGGCACAGGGTCTGACTGATTTGCATATGGCCATGTCTGAACTGTGGTGGCAGAGTGGGCTAAAGAACGGTGATGGATTAAACCCAGATCAGTTGACAGGGGGCGAGTGCTTGTATTGTCAACGCTCCATCCATCATTTCCTTTGGTTTTTCTTTTTTGGCCATCAGTTGGCAGGGTATTCTCAGACGTGAGTCCCTTGCTCACTTTGCCACTGGATTCAAGCAAGCCGGGCTGAAGACGGCTGAAATGCCAGAAACCAGTCCTCGGTAGCTTGTTTCCAGTCCAGGGAAGGCATGGCTTGGCAGTTCGGGCTGGACTGTTCCCTTGAGGCACAGGGTCAGACTGTTTTGTATATGGCCATGTCTGAACTGGGGTGGCAGAGTGGGCTAAAGAACGGTGATGGATTAAACCCAGATCAGTTGACTGGGGGTGAGTGCTTGTATTGTCAACGCTCCATCCATCATTTTCTTTGGTTTTTCTATGTAGATATTGAACAGCGTCGGGCTGACGGAGGATCCCTGTGGGATGCCGCAGATGATCTCGGTGGATTTCGAGCGGAAGTGTGGGAGGCGGACGCTCTGGGTTCTGCCGGAGAGGAAGGATTTGGTCCAGGCCAGGGCCTTCTCTTGAATTCCGGCGTCATGGAGGCGGGCTGATAGGGTGAGGTGACAGACTGTGTCAAAGGCTGCTGATAGGTCCAGGAGGATGAGGGTGGCTGTTTCTCCTTTGTCCATCAGGATCCTGATGTTGTCAGTGGCGGCAATGAGGGCGGTCTCGGTGCTGTGGTTGCTGCGAACACCGGATTGGGAAGGGTCCAGGATGTTGTTGTCTTCGAGGTAGCGGGTTAGCTGTTTGTTGACAATCTTCTCTGCCACTTTTGCCTGCCAAACTTTGGCTCGTTAAGACACTCGGTCCCGTTAGTTAGTTATCAGGGAACCTATCATTTGTAAATCCGGTATTGTCACTCAGAGACACACACTCCCGCCTAGAAGCACGTGCTTCGATTGCACTCGTTTTAATTTAACCTCCACACGTCGTGGTCAGTAGGAGGCTAATGACAGCGTGTTCACTCTGGAAATTCGATATACATATTGAACCTGAGACCCAGCTTACTATCATTTTAGGCGAGCAGCCGAGAAGTTTGTTGACCAGTATTAATTCTTACCGGTTGGCCTTAAAGAAATTTTCAAGGTATGTGGACAATATTATACCATGTCAGTATTATCATACTACCACCCACCAGATAGATACTAAGATTCACTGCATTACCCTTAGGAACAGTGATCCATCCCCATCCAGCGAGCCTTGTCGGCTGACAGACACCTGAAGATACTGAAAGGAAGAAATACTTTCAAAGTGAGCACAATAATAGATGCTCCGTATACTAAACTGATCCCTCACTGACCCTTGGAAGCCCTGACACTTTGTTATTCTTACCCATAGGCTGTCCACCTTTTGTCCCAGTCCTGATGAAGACCCGCCCCAGATGCACGTAGTCAGCGCATCACTTCTAGGGTCGAAACGTCGACGCTCCATGTTATAGAACTAACTGTACAAAGTCGGATAGGAACAAAAGAAATTATTTTGCCTTATGACTATTGTGTTTACAGTTGACAACCTTGAACAATTGCAAGCTTTATGTTTTCTTTTGTAACCTGTATTAGTCACTCACATATCACGTTGTATTGTATTGTATATGTCTTCTTGTTTCTTGGACAGCATAAGTAATGCTTGATATAAGTCAAAAATATGGAGAAAGCTGAATACTAAAGATTTACTTTCTCAACCACTTGGGTCAGTGTTTATTGATTTGTGTCACTAAGTCTGTACCCCGCCAGGGACACACTATTGAGATTACAGGTTGAAATACCTTGTTGATAGGTATTTCCTCCCGACAGAACCATTATTGTGGGTGTTATATACAATGTCAGTCATCTACTGACCCTTTCTTCCCTGCACAGTTCTCTGCTGTATTACCACTGGGTTTATCCAGTGCTTAATTTGAGCTGGTGGTTGCCGATAGGGGTCACTGGCACTCCTATTGGGGACCAGCAATTATAATTCCTCTTCAGATATTTCCTGAGTGCAATAGGGGAATAACACGGAAAGGGATAAAAAAGAGAGACAGAAAAAAACTCACAGAGAGAAAGCAGCAACCCACAATGGGCAAGAAGTGTCTGGCAGTAGATTAAGAAGGCTTGAGGTGGATTAAAAACTATGCAGCCCTTGCATTCGGTGTGCTGACATTTAATAGCACCTACCACGTGCTCTGAACATAGAGTTGGGCATCGCCACTCATTATTTTACAAATTATACACTGGGGTCATATTTATGACCCGCTTGCGCCGCCTTAGCACCAGTTTTTGTGATGCTCCAGTGGGGAAACCTTGAAATCATATCTATGAGGACACGCAAAGCCACTTTGCTTGGCTTTGAATGGCCTCATTGATATGGAGTAAGGCAAGGCATTCAAATCCTGAGTTGCCTTAGTCTGCGCGGATGTATGACGTTACAACGCATGCTATTACAACGCATGCCTTTTGCGATGCAACTTTTACAACGCAAGTCGTTACAACGACTTGCGTTGGGGGGCGCTGGATAGTGAATAGTTTAATTTACTATTCCAACTCCAGTCCCCGTGGATAGTAGGGAAGGTGTTGGATAGTAAATTAACCTATTCCCTATACTGGAGCGCCCCCAGCGCAAGTCGTTGTAATGACTTGCATTGTAATGGTTGTGTCGTAATCGTAGTGCGTTGTAACAGTTGCGTTGTAAAGGATGTTTACCATCTGGGCTAGGGAGGCATTCCATGGGGGTCACAGTGGGTGTTCCCACATAACACCCATAGATATTGAAGCTTTGTCAGATTTACAAGACTATGTAAACCTGGGGATGTGCCAAAACCTTATGCCTCCAAAGGTGAGGCATAACAAGGAGAAATAACGTTGCTGGTCCTCATTCATTCCTCTTTCTTTTTGTGCTGCATTATGCAGCACACATAGAAAGAGTAACATGCCTCATTGGATTGATTCTGTGTGGGAAGGTGCCCCTTCCTGAACTTAAACAATCCTGTCAACAACACAGGCATCCTTGCACAGTGGTGCATGGGTGCCTGCATTGGCGCTAGGCTACCGAAACGGCGTCCACTCTGGGGTAAAGGACAGGAAGGCACCATATTGGATAAATATGTGCATTCCCACCCTTTCACTTTGACTTAGGGCAACGCAGCAAGGTGACTTAGTGCACTGCCCAAGCCAAATCCCCATAAATGAGGCCCTGGGTTTATGCTAATGTATTCTGTTTCGGCTGATCAAACTACATGTACTCTTATCTAAAAGCACTCTGATGCCACTGTAGAGGGGGCAGGTGGAGCATGGCAAAAAACCCAAATGAAAAAATATTATATGATGAAATAAAAAAATACAAGCTCAGTGAATAGCTTATAGCACATCAATATATTCATTATTCTTAAAGAAAGTTGAGAGATTGTCGAATATCATAGAAAAATGAGCTGCTAGCAAATTCCAGTCGCCTTAGTACATCACCGCCCATGCACATTGAACCTAGGCTTTTCAAAGGGGGGGGCGCATATCATGCGCTGACTGCCCTCGATGATAGGATGAGGCTTCATCCTTTCACTTTTTCTACCTTAATTAAGATATGTTATTTTCTTTGTTGCTTAAGCCTATCATATCTCTATGTTTCTTTTCGTTGCCATTTGTTTTTTGTTAACCCATGTGTTATCGTCTTCCCAATGTAAAGCGCTCTGATACCTAAGGGTGAAGCCAGCGCTATATAAAACCTCTTAAATAAATAAATAAATAAATGCCCAGGGCTATTGCCTGTTTCAAATGTGTATCAATTTGTTCCTGCATAGAATTTTGCATATTCAGTTCTTCTTTCCTTTCAGTAGTCACACATTCCATGACGGTTTTAAGTACTGGGTAAGTGCAAAGCTTGTGACTCGTAAGAGAGGTAGATATAGCAAAAATTGGAATTGCTTGGGGCACAAGGGGAGGAATATGTGATGGCATAGAAAAGACTGTTTATGAAAGGGGTTGTGAGACATAGTAAAGAGAGGCAAATGGAGGAAAAATAAGAAGGAGGTTCCACGCAGAAGGTATTAAAAGCAATAATTAGAATATGACATGAAAGGGCAGCTGAACTGACAAGTCTGTCTGAACATGCTAGAACTGCAGACAGATAAGCAGAATGTATTTGCTATGGCTGAATGTTACATTATATGAATGAGAAAAAAACATCACAATATAAAAACTGAAAAACTAGTCAAGGCATGCCGGAATTAATATGTGAATATAAAATTTAGAATGAGAACAGGAAAGTTAAGGTTGCATTTCAAAAGGTTGGAAGAGGCACGTCAAAATAACAGTGCTAGCTTAGCGTGGGGAAAAGCAAAGGAGAAGCCAAAATAAAAAAATTAGGCCAAAAAAGCGAGGGATATTAATGTATGATAAGGTCATAAAAATTAAGGGGAAATAAATATCAAGACACGTATCATTCAAAGACTTGTAAGGAATGTGTGTTTATTTAAACTTTAAAAGCCCTATCCTGTGAACTGTGATATTCTAGGTCTCAAGCTCTCAGAAACATAAATGAGGGACTAGAGGAATATGGCCCACTGGTCCATGCTCCACCTTCCTGGTAAACATGTTTCTGATTGAGCCCTTGATTCGTTGTCCAACATTACCATTAGGAAAAAAAGAAAGGGCAGGTCAAATCGGATGTACGTTGTTACAACGCATGCTTTTACTATGCATGCCTTTACAACGCAGGTTTTTCAACGCAAGTCGTTACAACGACTTGCGTTGGGGTGCTGGATAGTGAATAGTTTAATTTACTATTCCAACTCCAGTCCCCGTGGATAGTAGGGAAGGTGTGGATAGTAAATTAAACTATTACCTATCCTAGAGCGCCCCCCCGCGCAATTCGTTGTAATGACTTGCGTTGAAAAACCTGCGTTGTAAAGGCACTGCGTGGTAAAAGTTGCGTCGTAAAGGATGTTTCCCGGTGAAATCCATTGTTAGTTAATAAGGCACGACTGTAATAAGTAAAATATTAAAAAATTGTTAGGGTAATCTTCAAGAGAGGAAAGTTTAGAGAAACAGTTGAAATGATGGAGAATAAAAGAATGTACATTTGGAAATGTGAAAAAATAAAACAAGAACTAAATAGGTCCTGTACCCAAAATGTCCACTGGCAGTAGAGCAACATCAAGAAGGTTATTTCTCAGGGAAACAACCACCTAAAAAACTGCTTTAACTGATTCCACTAGCCCCTCTCCCCCACCCCCGGTACTCTGTGTTTGGGAATTGCTCTTACACAATGGTTTAAACAGGGGATATTTCTATTGTCCCTTTCGTTAGACTTTTAATTATCACAGCTTGGGGGGAAAATATGAATCAAGGATCCCAAAGAGACACTGGGTTTATGTCAACGAATACCCCACAGCCCCCATTAAAAACAAACCACATTCAGCATTCAGTGTAAAGGTTTTTTTATTATAGAATCATTTATGTAATGTGTAAAATACATATACATCAGTATCATGGACTCAGCTATTTCTCGTGTGATAAGAATATTGGGCTATATTTATCAAGAAGTGACGCAGCGTAGCAAGTCACCTTACTTCACTGCATGACAGGAAAGGGAAGGAATGCACAATATTTTACAAAATATGGCACATTCCTGGCTTTTCCCAGCACTGACGCACAATGTGCTGCCTAGCGCCAACTCAGGCACTCTTGCATCATGGTGGAAGGCTTCCCGTGTTGTTAGCAGGATTGTTTTTGTGCCGGAAGGATCCCTTATTCATACAGGATAAAGAGAAAAAGAAAACATTCTTATAGTCTCATCATTTAACAATCTACAAATGCATTCATTTGCTCTGCAGCATGTACGTCAGCACACATAGTTTCCACCTACAGTTTGGGGAACTGTCTGTTACATACACGGACCAACTTTCTCGGCCTCCCATGACCTCAATCTTTCCTCTCAAACCCACTTCTACATTTCCCAAAATAGGAGGCTTTATGTAAGTGAGGAACAGAGTGCAGAGTAAGGACAGCATGTTGATGTCAATCCTTTCAGCATGTGCAGCATGTGAAAATACAATCAGAGCACTCAGTCTGTATGGACAGGATCCGTATGAGATGCTTTTAGAGCAAGATGCATTTACAGAAGCAAACAAATATGTAAAAATACAGTCAAGGCTCTAAGTGTGTCAAAACATAGTCAAACATGCTGTTATTTATTTTTGATGTACTAAATAAAGCTCAGAAACACAAGCATGGCATTCTGGGCCTGATTCATAAATAGCACTTTGTGGTACGTTTTGTAGAACTACAGTGGTACTACAACACATACTGCAAAGTGCTATTTTGAAACTACACTTTTGCAGTAATTTACACTTTTATAGTAACTTAGGGGCATATGTATCAAAGGATACATTTGCGATTCTCAAATAGTGATTTTTAGAGAATGGCTATTTGAGAATCACAAAACACTTACAGCCTGATTCATCAAGCCGAAATCGGCTCGCAAAGGGCCAGATTCTGAGAATCTTGCCCTTTGCGAGCGCTATTTTTGCATTTGGGATTCATCACCTCAAATGCAAAAAATCGCTAATAAAGAATTCGCAAATTTGCGAGGATTAGCATTTAAGGAATCTCTATTAGAGATTCCTTAAATGCTATTCATGAAACATTTAAAAATTGCGAATTAGCAATTTAGGACCGCTATTTACCACGAAGTCAAACCTCGTGGTAAATAGCTAAAACTTAGAAAAATGCATTTAAATGCATTTTTCTAAGTTGCATGTTACACACACACATGTCATTTGGACATGTGTGTGCACAACGTCAGTGTAAATTCACATTTCAGGGGTGCTACAGGGTGTCCTTAGGACACCCCTGCACCCTTGAAATCGCATCCTTATTTGCGATTAGCCTAGAGGCCCATAGGAATGAATGGGAAGACATTCTCATTTTGTGATTCACAATTAGAGAATCGCAAATTGAGAATCCAATTGCAAGGGAGCCAGGGTGTCAAATGGACACCCTGTTGCATCCCTGAAATGTACATGTGTGCACATGTGGCACACATACACGCCCTAAGGCATGTATGTGCGCCATATGGTACTTTGAAAAATGCAAAAAAGTGCATTTATCAAAGAAATCGCAAATTACCACCAACTTGAAGTTGGTGGTAATTTGCGATTCCTTAAGGCCAAATAGCACTTTTTCTGTGCTTCCTACATTGCATTTAAGGAATCGCAGTTTGCGATTCCTTAAATGCAATCGCAAAATAGAGAATAGCAAATTTTGCGATTCTCTAATTTGCGATGCCCTTTTGGGATGATACATCCCAAAAAGCCTTTTCCCGTTTGCGAACGGGAAAGGGGCTTAATACATATGCCCCTTACACTTTTGTAGTAAGTCCATACCTCCAATATTTCTTAAGGAAGGGTGTTACAGTAGTAGTGGGAGGCCACGTGCAGTGGTGAATTTACTACAAAACATAGCTATCTACAAAGGTGCAGTTTGTGAATACTGTAATGTAGTAAAAATACTCAAACTTGTAAACTTACTCAAAAGTGTAAATTGCCTTTGTGAATCAGGATCAAAAAGTCAAGGTATAGAGGCTCATGAAAAGTGGAAGTATCAGTGTAATAAATCATCAAGAGGGCTATTATTAACAACTATTCTACAAATGTCAGTATGGATTCTAGAATGAGCAAAGGTACAATGATTAGATGCGAGTCAATAACAGATAAGATATAAAAGAAATATAACACTACCAGCAGTGAGCAGAAAGGAGTGATGCCCAAAATCAATAGCCAACATTCCCACAATAAAAACAATCTGAGCAGTTACTCATGAGTCAACCATGTTGAGTTCTTCTCTTTAAAAAAAAAAGTCATTCACTGATCTGAGAGATATAGCAGCAAATGTAGAACAGGATCATGGCCCCAATATAGAGCCAAATGAAGGAAATGATGAATCAATAGCCATTGCCAATATCCCATACTTATAGTGACCTCATGGCGATATTTGCCACCTCATAATGCCCTACAAGCAGATGACAGTGTACTAGTGGCAGGAAAAAAGAAATAATGAGAATGCTTGAACCTTGCTAAAATATTTTCAGAGTATGTGTAGACCTAGAAAGACAACAGAACACCTATGTGGCAGAACTAAAAATCTGGAGGTCAGACCCTCCAGGATATTGCGATTTCGCGATTTGCAAATAAATCGCGAAATCGGCCGAACGCCGCAAATCCCGCGATATTTGCCCAAATGCCCGCGAAATCCGCCGTTTTGCCAGCCATTCCAGGATTTCACAGGAGGAGATAATGCTCCATGCGGCCCCCCCTTGCACAGTCGTACGTGAATGGACACGTACCGAGTGTCTCCACTTTGATTTACCACTTCTAGTAAGGGTCAGAGCACCGACGGGGGCAGAGGAGGGTCATGCCGTGAATAGCCGGCTGGCACCTGTCCTTGCCTTTGTTGTGAGATGGCTGCACGACGCAGTGCACGGACGCACGCTGCATCCTGCGCACGTCTGCAGGCCCAAGGCATCTGAGTGACGCACGTGCGTTCACACGTCCCACATAACTAAAGCACAAAGGATGACATAATAGCAAAAGCGTTCATTAAATGTAACGGTGCCTCGTCTCAAGGGTTTAGAGAAACTAACCATAGTGCAGGATGTGAGGGACATTCCAGAATGCCAAAGTTAAAGTTTGCATTTCAGATTTCACACAGATCCTGTCACTGGAAAGGATGTAACAGGCGCTAGGATAAAAAAAAACAAGTGTGTCTAAAGGGCAGCGTCGAGGTTATTTACAAGGTTGAAACACGGGCCCTCTTCCGAGCTGCGGTACACCGCTGGTTTGGCGGCTAAAAACAGCCAATACCTGGCAGGACTCTGAGGCCCGTGGCCCGTCAAAATGTGTCCCTCCCAGTGGCTTTAACCACGCCGAGTTTTGCCATGCATCGCGGTGAACACGTTATAAATTTGGCAAGCTTTCGTAGTCTGTATGGAACCGGCATGTGACGCGCCCGAGAGGCATTAACGCTTCTATACTTTGAGGTTCACGGCCCCTCTTCCTACAGCCAGCCACAGCCCGCCAGCTTCACCCGCCAGTGTGCGGCCAGAATGAGCCCTTTGTACAAACCGAAGAGTGAGGCTAGTGCCCAGAGGGAGTCGGGCCTGGTGTGTGCGCTATATAAACAGTGCATTCAGGTTTATGTTATGGTTGTTTTGCATTATCAGCTTCCTTTAAATTCTCTCACTGATTTAGTCTCCCTGGTCTTGCAATTCTGGTTCGGTCTGTGTCAGCCCCCACGACCGCCCCAGCGCCTCCATCTTTGGGCCATATGGGTCGACGGATGAGGAACATCTGCATGACGTCACTGAGGAATCTCTGCAGGACATCACTCGGGGTCTCCCATAGACATGGTTGTGATCCCTCGCCTCGAGCCCTCTGGCCCACTCTGCGGCTTCTCGATGACCTGCCTATGCGAAACCATTGGATCCAAGCCCCCCTCGCCCCCAATGCTGTGGGTGGAGCCATGTCAATCTCTCTTCTCTCTACAGGTGGAGGTAGATCCGCCTACGGCTCTCTGAGGGTGGAGGGACAACTTCTACTGTGTAGGTGCATGATGGTCCCAACACTGTCCTCGCTCTGGCTGCAAGCAGGGCTCACCATTTTACTCATTTTCTAATCCTACCACTCGCGTCTGTGGGAGGCGCCAATTCCCACCGCTTTCTCTGTCAGTGGAGTGCCCTTCCACTCTTCTTTCGCTCTCTCTCTCGCTCTCTCTGGAGGCAGGTCCTACCACTCTGTTCTGTGGCTGGAGGGAACTCCTATCACTATACTCCTTTGTTCATGGAGGCAGGCCCTACAACTCTCCGTTGGTGGAGGCGGGTTCTACCACTCTCTCTCAGTTGGTGGAGGCAGGTCCTACCACTCTCTCTGTTGGTGGAGGCAGGTCCTACCACTCTCTCAGTCGGTGGAGGCAGGTCCTACCACTTTCTCTCAGTTGCTGGAGGCAGGTCCTACCACTCTCTCTCAGTTGGAGGAGGCAGGTCCTATCACTCTCTCTGTTGGTGGAGGCAGGTCCTACCACTCTCTCAGTCGGTGGAGGCAGGTCCTACCACTCTCTCTCAGTCGCTGGAGGCAGGTCCTACCACTCTCTCTCAGTTGGAGGAGGCAGGTCCTATCACTCTCTCTGTTGGTGGAGGCAGGTCCTACCACTCTCTCAGTCGGTGGAGGCAGGTCCTACCACTCTCTCTCAGTCGCTGGAGGCAGGTCCTACCACTCTCTCTCAGTTGGTGGAGGCAGGTCCTACCACTCTCTCTGTTGGTGGAGGCAGGTCCTACCACTCTCTCTGTTGGTGGAGGCAGGTCCTACCACTCTCTCTGTTGGTGGAGGCAGGTCCTACCACTCTCTCAGTCGGTGGAGGCAGGTTCTACCACTCTCTCTCAGTCGCTGGAGGCAGGTCCTACCACTCTCTCTGTTGGTGGAGGCAGGTCCTACCACTCTCTCTGTTGGTGGAGGCAGGTCCTACCACTCTCTCAGTCGGTGGAGGCAGGTCATACCACTCTCTCTCACTCGCTGGAGGCAGGCCCTATGATGAAGCATGTCACATACTTCGGTATGTGAGTGAGGGCAGTTTTTTCCAATTTATGGATTGCCTTAGTTTGTCTTGTGGCTTTTGTTGTGTACTCTACACCCCTCTTTGTGTGTGCACATGTACTGTGGGGGCCTGCTGTTGTAAAACAACTCAAACAGTAAGATATCTGTGTTTGTCGGCGAAAAAAAACCAAAATAAAATGCCACTAAATGCCGCTAAATTCCCAGATTTGTGCCGCTAAATTTCCTGATTTGTGCCGCTAAATTTACTAGTTCATGCCGCTATATCCTGGGGGTCTGGGAAGTGGCAACAAATTAATCATCTGAGCAAATGTTAGGAAACTCTCAAATCATTGACAGAATGGAGAACATTGCAATCACTCTAACGGACAGGCTAGGGGCAATAGCAAATAGTGGTAAGGGCAGCCATCTGCACATTACCAGTATTCCAGAGATGTTAGAAGGATCTATCATCATGTCCTTAGAAATCCAGATGCTTAGAAATGAAAGTGTTGAAAGACATTCCTAGAGAGAAAATCGCAAAAGATATTTGGAGGAAATCCAGCTAGAGGAAAGCCAAGGAACACTTTAGTCAATTTCCTAAATTATTGACTAAAATAGAAAGTTCTATCTAGAGCACTTGCAGAGAAATCCCTTTAGGTAGATACTCTAAAATGCACTACCCCCTTCGATCTCTCTAAAGTCAACGAGAAAGAACTAATGGAAACTTGGCAAAGAATTGGAAGCCTTCAGAAGCTTCCAACATAACTGTGCAACTGATAGTCCCCCCGCCATTGAAGGTAGTGTGGAGAAATAAAATGTATAACCAGAGAGACAGAGCAGAAGTAAACACATTATTGGTCACAATTAGAACCAAAAAAATAGAATATGTCTTTTTTTCACTTAACACCAGAACACATTCACATATGCCAAGGCATGGCCATGTGGAAAGGCTCAAAGATATTTGAAAGGACATCGTTGATCAAAATGGGTTTCATAAAGAGGTAGATTGATGGAAAGGCACTGGAGGGGAGCACGGGGCATTTCTGCATAAAATGCATAAATATTTACCCCAAAGATACAGTTCATATTGTCCACATGTTAGAAGTGCTTCACATCATGGACAATCTAATACCTTTGCAGGTTAAAATATGAGCATGAATTGGAAACACGTTAAAATTGAATGAAAAGAGTGTCGGTTTGCCACAATATGTGTCACATAGAGTCCCAGGCATCTTTTGCCTATAAGAGACACATTCAACAGAGCAAGAGACTCACAGATGGGCCAATCGTCCTATTTACTCAGCATATAATTGTGTTACTATGAGTACAGCTAACCCATTCTAGGAAGAGTATGGTAATAATTAATTCATAAGCAGGTCCCAGAGGCAAAAGTACTGTTTATTTGTATCAGCATATATGTAAAATATTATTTTAAACGTTTTATAACATAGGAAAAAATGTTTACATTCAGCATGTTGTTTATTTTTTAATAATCATTCACAAATCAAATAATTTTGGAACATTGATTACTATGGGATGAAAGTATTTTTGTGCCCACCCTTTTTTCCAGTTTCTTTGATTTAATAGTCTTTCTTCACCATTTTGGCTGTAGGAGGAGCTTGCACTGCAGTTTCCTGCTGCTGGTCTCTTGTCCAGGTAAAGGCTATTTCAAACTGATTTTTGGGGTGTTAAGTGACGAGGAAGGTATTTAAATTTAGGATAAACTTTGTAATTCAATGTTGTTTTAGTGTATTTTTTTAATGTAGCATGTGTTAATTGGTTTATCATACTACAGTAAAGCTTTTTTTTAAATGTATTATTTAATTGTATTTTATATATCTGCTGTAAGTGTTTACATGTTTTAATGCTTGTTAGATCTGGGGGTCTCTAGTTGGCAATGGTATTCACCTTTGTCCAAATAGGGACCCTTACTTCTAAGTCAGGATAAAGGGATAACACTCCTTAATAACCCCTGCTCACCCCCTTGGTAGCTTGGCAGGAGCAGACAGGCTTATCTCAGAGGCAGTGTGTTAAGCATTTGTGAATATACACAGTAATACAGTGAAAACACTACAGATGGATACAACACAGGTTTTATAAAAATAAGTATTCTTTATATAGACGTAAACACAAGACCACAATTGACAAAAATCCACAATACTACACTTAAGATTGCTTAAAAGATTATTAAAGTTGCTTAGTTCAAGTTGATGATGAATGCAACAAAGTTCTCAACAAAGTAACTGGATGCGTAACGCAAGTAAATAAAAGGCTCTCAAAAGGGGAGATGCGTTGATTCCGTGATCCGGGGCAGATGATGTGTCGTGCCTCAATGCCTGCCCAGAGTAGGGGATGTGTCGTGATCCTTACTGGTGCGGAGGTGATGTGTAGATTCTCGGCCTGCGAGTCCGTTGCGGTGCGCAAGATGGCGTCTTGGTGCGATGAGATTATCCGGTTGCAATGCGAGAAGATGGCGCCCTTGATGTGGCGATGCGATGGCGATGACGCCATGGCAGCCTTGCGACGACTCTGTACTTTGGAGCCGCGACAGGCCCTACGACAAGCTTCTCCGGTGATGCGATGGCGACTCTCTCGATGGCGTCACGCTTCTCCGGTGATGCAACAGTAGGCGGCTTCGATGAACACGCGCTACGGGGAGATGCGGCGAAGGCTGGCTCCTCTGGCGATGCGATGATTTCAGCTGCGGCGGCGACACGCCTCCTCTCGATGCGTCGCGCTCCCAGCGACATGCAAATGTCTGGAGGTGAGAATTCCCAGCAAGGAAATTCAGAGGGGAGCTGGAGATGAAGTCTTTTGTCCCTGAGACTTCAGCAGGAGGCAAGCACAGTTCAAGCCCTTGGAGAATATTCTGTAAATGATGAAAGTCCTTAAAAAGTTCCTTCTCCTTTCCTTGGCAATGAAGCAATCACTGCAGGCCAACCCAGCAAACAGCACACTGGCAGAGGGGCAGTAAAACTCCTGCAGCTTCCTTAGTTCTTCTCCTTGGCAGAAGGTTTCTTGCTCCAGAAGTGATCTAATTTCTTTGGATCAGGGTCCCAATATTTATACCCCCAAATCCTTTGTTCTCTGAAGGCAGAGAGGCCTCTGCCTAGTCCAAAGAAGTTCCTGAGCACTTTGTTTACATAACTCCCTTCTTCCTGTCACTGTTCAGGGCAGAGACATCAGCCGCACCACAGGACGTGGAGCCAGCGCAGGGGAGGGATGATACAGCTGTGGAGCACTTTGTTGACATGATTCCTCCTCTCCTTTCACAGTGCAGGGCAGAGACATCAGACAAGCCACAGGAGGTGGAGCCAGCATTGTAGAGAGAAGGCCCAGCCCTATTCAGGCCCCAGGTGCAACTCCTCCCTCCCATCTAGATGCAGATCTCTCTATTCACCATCGGGCTGCCCCAGCCTGTCTCCCCGAATCCCCCAGCCCTGTCACTCACAAACCAAGACAAGGAATACACAACCTAGCAGAGGCAGGCCTGAACAGTTAGGCAAGAAAATACCTACTTTCTAAAAGTGGTATTTTCAAACACAGAATATTAAAACCAACTTTACTAAAAGATGTATTTTATTATTCTGAGTTCAGGCATATTAAATTCGATTTTCTATCATGTTCCCTCAGTCAGTTAGGATTATAAGAATGTAATAATCTAACTTCCCTTTCTGGCCTATGGAGAACAGGTAGCCTTCAATAGTGAAAAACGAAAATGGCTGTAATTCACTACTAGGAAATGCTACACACACCAGAGCATGCCTTACCTTATACTTATAATGCACCCTGCCCTTGGGCCTACCATAGGGGTGTCTAACATGAAGCAAAGGAAAGGTTTAGGGACTGGCAAGTGGGTGCACTTGGCCAAGTCGACATTGCAGTGCTAGAATGCACATAGACCTTGCAATGGCAGGCCTGAGACAAACTTTACAAGCTGCTTCTGTGGGTGGCACAACCAGTGCTGCAAGCCCACCAGCAGCATTTGATTTACAAGCCCTAGGCACACATGGTACACTGTACTAGGGGCTGACAGATAAATCAAATAACCCAATCATGGAATAACCAATTAGTACATCAATTTAACATGGAGAGCACTTGCACTGTGGCACTGATTAGCAGTGGCACAGTGCCCAAAGCATAAAACCAGCAAAAACATATCAAAACAGAGGAGGCAATCCGTCAAAATGGAAGGGAGACTCACGCCAATGATGCCAGGTCTAACAATGCTGTATTATGATGTTTTGGATTTTAATAAGGTTGTACATGTTGTTTTGGGTGGGTTTATATGTTTTTTAATTTACAGCTTTTTATTTTTGGACATAAGATTTTATTTTTACCCTGATAGCATTTAATTCATGATAAAATATTTGGTTATTTTTCGTTAAAATTATTCCTTACTATTTACTTGATTAGCTGATGAGGGGTGAAACCCCGAAACTGGTCCTCGGATGCTTGCTTCCACTCCAGGGAGGACCTGGCTTGGCAGTTTGAGCTATACTGTTGCCATGAGGCACTGGGTCAAGACTAATTTGCATATGGCCAGGTCTAAACTGGGGTGGCAGGGTGAGCAAAATAATGATGGATTTAACCCAGATCTATTGACTGGGGGTGAATGTTTTGATTTGTTCTGCATTCCGTTCATCAATTGTGTGTCTTTTGCTTTCTCGCCCTAAGTGTGCCGCATATGCCCAGACGTGGCTCACTGTGCCACTGGATTCAAGCTATCCTGGCTGATGAGGGGTGAAACAGCTAAACCGGTCCTAGGATGCTTGTTTCCAGTCCAGGGAGGACCTGGCTTGGCACTTCCGGCTGGACTGTTCCCATGAGGCTACGGGTCAAGACTGATTTGCATTTGGTCAGGTCTAAACTGGGGTGGCTTTAACCCAGATCTCTTGACTGGGTGTGAATAGTTTGAATGGGGTGCATTCCGTCCATCAATTGTGTGTCTTTGCTAAATGTAGGAGTAAGGTACACATCTTTAAATGAAAAATAAATGTTTTCTTTTTATAAATAAATCAGATAGAGTCCCTGTTTTAAAGGTATTAAGGGTAATCATGTTAATAGACTTCACTTGTTGCTATGGATTATTCTGCAGTGCACTGAGAATATTGCTAATTTCTACATATTGAAAAAAGAACATCACCTGTCAATCTATTTTTGATAATAAACAACCTATACTTGCTGAAATTCTTCATAATTTAAGTTTATGTTAAGGGCAAAGTCTTGGAGATTGTTTATTTACAATGCAGGCAAGAGCTCAGGAACCAAGTGAACTCTGTGTGGCATGGTACAGATGCACATAAACACTGAGGCTGCAATTACTGGTCATTCAAAACAGCACGCTGGTCCACACCGCTCATGGGGATGGTATCTACAGCGGAGATACACAACCACTTGATTCATAATTGGACCACATGTTATTGTTATGTTATTTAGATTTACATAGTATAAAACAAATCACCCCCTCGTGGGTCTCTGTCCGCTATACAGAATTAACAGGGAGGAGGGATATGGCAAAATCAGGAAAGCCAGGTTTTAGGAATTTTTTTGAATAGCGTTAAATCAGGGTAGGATAGTATATGTAAAGGTGGTATGTCCTAGTGGTGGGGAGCTAGGTATGAGAATGATCTCCCCTGTATCTGGCCATACGTATGCAGTGATGGCGTATCAGAGATTGCCCACTGGACCTCAGGCTGCGCGCGGGTAGATAGGGATACAGCTTGTTTTGTAAATAGAGGGGGCCGTTTCCAGACAGTGACTTGTGCACTAGGCAGAGGAGTTTGAAGAGGGGCCACTTTTTTATTGGTAGCCAATGCAGAGATTTGATGTAGGCTCAGAGGGGTGCGTTGTGGAAGGTTGCATACAAGGCAAGCAGCAGTATTCTGCACCACCTGAAGTTTTATTAGAAGAAATTCATTTGCTGCCACCATTAGACCATTGCAGTAGTCTAGGTGGCTTACAATGAGTACATGAGTAAGGGGTGTTCGGGTATGGAGATACAGCTTTTGGAAATAATTTCTAAGTAGGTTCATGATCCCGAAACAGGTACCAAAAGTGGAGTTAACCTGCTCTTTCAAAGAAAGGTTGCCTTCTCAGGACACCCAAGTTTCTAACTACCGTGTTAGGGATGGAAGCTGTTCCCACTTCTGGGGGCCTCCAGTCCTCTGACCAAATAGTATGGGGCTTATCGAAAAGCAGGATGTGCATCTTTCCTCTGTTTAGTTATAAGCTGTTGGACAGGATCCGAATTTTTTTCTAGGCCTTCAATAAATCTGATCTTGGTAGATTCAGAAATCGGTCCCATGGAAATAATTCATTGTGTGTCATCCACGTAGGCTATAACTTTAAAACCTCAGGATCTTACCACTTGAACAAGGGGGAGGCACATTGATATTAAAGAGAGTGGGGCTCAAAGATGAGCCCTGCAGCACTCCCTTGTCAAGGGCCATGGTACAGGAGCTTAAAGACTCCAGCTGCGAGTTTTGAGTCCGGTCACTCAGGAAGATTTTAAGCCAACCAAGGGCTTTTCTGTCGACACCAATCTCAACAAGTCTTTGGATCAAAATAGAGTGGGTGATGGTGTTGTATAGATTGAGGCCAAAGAGGAACTTACTGTCCTCCTCTGCTAACCTAGTATATGTCCAGAAATTCAGGAAAGTGACGTCTGGTGGCAGGGCCTTTGAGGTGAGGGCAGCTCAATTGGGGAATGAGCTACCAGCTTCCATCAGAGCCAGCGTGAGCCTCACTTTTTAACCCCTTCACTGCTGCGGCTATTCCGCCGCAGTGCTGAGGGGGCGGGGCGGCCGCATGCTGGTGACGGAACTGCTCCGTCACCAGCCGCGGTTGCGCTGTGCTCATGACGGAGCGGTTCCGTCATGGCCCCGCCCGCTCAATGGGACACTCAGCGCAGGCGCGGAATCCGCGCCGCGCAGGCGTGCCGAGCGGGCCGTGACGGAACCGCTCCGTCATCAGCACAGCGCGACCGCAGCTGATGACGGAGTGGTTCCGTCACCAGCAGGGGAGGGGTTAAAGAAACTTACAAAACCTTGCTCTTTTCTAAAGAGTAGTTAGTTTATATCTAGGACTGGTCAAGAAAGATGAGGCCTATGCAAGGAAGGGTAGGTCCTATTTCTTTGCACCTGATCTGGCATGGTTGAACTAGCGCCAGCATACTTGTGAGGTGAACATTGTACTTTATAAATGTCTATTATTATTAATATTATTATTGGTACCAGCATAGCTGGGTGGCCTTTGTCCTGAGAGAGTAGGATGGTGTCTAGTACTGTCACCGGTGCCGTTTCTCTGCTGAATGAGGAACGAAAACCTGACTTGGAAGGGTCCCGCAGGGACTGGCTTTCCAGGAAAGATGTGAGCTGCTTGCTAACCAGTGTCTTTATTATTTTGCTGAGAAAAGGGAGCAATGATATCCGCCTATAGTTGACTGCCCCTAAAGGGTCCACCGTAGGATTCTTTAGGATAGGTCTGACCTGCTTTTGATTTAGCAGGAAGTTTTTCGATTCTCAGGGACTGGTTATAATCATGGAAAGAAGTGCTGGGGAAAGGGTCGCCATGATGTGGGGGAGGGGAGAGGCCCTCTGGTGAACCTGATTTGGTCTTATTCATGAAGGTGAACACTTGCTCGGAGGTGACAACATCAACATTTTCTGATGGGTCTGGTGGTTAGTGACTGAGGGAGCAAGTGAGGAATACTCTGCCTGTGTGTGGCTCTTTGAGACAGTACAGTACATTTTAGAAACCTTTTCCTCAAAATGGTCCGACGAGGTTGTCACATACAGACTGGGATGCTGGGATGGGAGAGCTGCAAGCAGTGGGTTTAGAATCTTATATAATTCTTTAGTTGAATTTCCTGCATTGTTAATTCTGTCTACTCTGTGGTTCTTTCTGGCTTCCCTAATGTTTTTGTGGTAGTTGCCTAATTCTGCTTTTGCCAGTGATTTTGTGGTTCTCTGTTTTCATTCGAGCTTTTAGCAGGATGCTTTTTCTGTTTTGAGAGACTCAACCAAGTAGAGATGGCTTTATTAGGTTTTGTGTGAGTAATTTAGGCAGGAGCAAAGGTATCTAACACCTGATTGAAGGAGTTCTGGAATTCTTCCAGAGCAAGATTGATATCTGAGTGAAGTGGGTAGGGAGGGGAGGAATAGCACGACATGAAAGATGGAAATGATACCTTCCATCACAGTCTCTTCATTTTATGTGCTGCTGTCTCATGGCTTAAGATTCTCCAGTAACGAGCTGAAAGTTTATGGAGAAGTGGTCAGTCTAGACCACTGATATGGGAGAAACTATGTGTAGATTTGGTGAATTGGTAAAAATAAGGCCCGATGTATGATGTTGTTTCTGGACTTGAGCACAAAGGATGACAAGATAAACTGTCACACTATCACACCACCTAAAAGCAATTAGCATTATCCCAAAAATCACTAAGGGCCCGAATCACAAACGTAATTTGAGACAAAATCCTAACTTTACAACTTTCGGTATTCACAAAGGGCATTTAGAAGTAGTAAAATTAGGATTTTGTCTCAGTTGAACGTAAGTTTTGGTCTTAAGTTAAACTCCTTTGTGAATACCGAAATTTTAAAGTTAGGATTTTGTCTCTGATTACTTTTGTGAATCGGCCCATAGTTTCTGACCCCCAAGTAATAGCAGATTGGATTCACAAAAAAGTATCTTCTGTTATTTTGGTGAATTGTCTATATTTATATGCTGCAATTTCCAAATAACAGGGAGCCATTTCTCTAACAGTTACCCAACTTCCAACACAAAATCACACTACCACTTTCATTGTCACCATAATGACTAAGGAATAAAGACACATACAACATGAGCAATGATCTGATGTTATAAGATCAGCATTTCAGCAGACTTCCACAGTAAAGTGTGCATGCCTGCATTGATACTGCCTTTTCTGTATCTGGTTGATGGATTGTTTCCGGGAGACGTTATTATGTGGTTGTTCTTATTCTTTCAACTTTCATCTATCCAAACAAATATTTAAAACATCAAACATATTGAAAGCAATTAATAAGGTGCATTAATGACTGGGAACACTAGAGATGATTCCGAAAACAGTCCTTAGTTATGAAAGGCCAGGTGCCAAATTATTTTAAAGCATTTCCACACATGTCCTTCATAGGCAGTGGTGGTGCCTCTGCTAAGGCAGAGGAGCTTCGCCCCACTGCTCATTGAGCAGTGCAAAATAACAATAACAAGATAATAACAAGAAGTTATTATCATTTTATTTTTCTTTGCTGGAATCCAACTGCAGCCAGGTTGGGTGAGGTGGGGCTGGGCTCCCCCACCGTCAGGGGTAGCAGTAGTGGTTTGCACTCCCTCCCTAACTGCACATGATGGCTTGGCCAGCACTCTGGGGCCGTCCAAACAGTCATGCGCACTTGGCATGTTCTCCACTAGAGTGTGTTGCATAGCCCAGTGGAGAACATGCCCAGCCTCCCTGCTGTTTCGGCCACTCAGACCAATCACAACGTTGCTCCTGCAGTGTCGTGATTGACTTGGAGAGTCCAGGAGACTGGGTGCTTCCGGGGCTCTGGGAGGATTGTGGATAGACGTGCAGCAGGGAAGAAGGTACGTTCATTTTTTTTTTTTATATCATGCCTCACCCCCCCCGCCTCCCAACCCTCATACAGAGGCAGCCGCTACTGTTCATAGGTGAATATGTTGCCTGTTCAGTTTTAGGGTTCTTGTGAGTTTGGGATTTTATTTTTATACTTGATTTTTTTGCACTAGAACATAGATTCCTCTGTGGAGAAACCTCTTCCTATGCATCTCTATGAATGTTGGACCATCGCTTTCTTACACAGGCAATATGTTACTAACGTTTGCGACAATACTTGTCTAAGTGTTTCAAGAGTGAGAAATGTCATGAAAATATTTAAGGGAGGCCCATATCTCGATAGTGAGCTTCAGGGCAAATCATCTAGGTAGGTGGGCAGCAGCAATGCTTCAGTTAGGCAATGAAAGGTTCACACATTGTACACATATAAACCCAACACAGATGATGTGCATAATACATATTTCGAAAGACCTGGAAAACAGGCACACAAAAGTGAAAATCCCACGCAAGATATAATCTCGTAATTTAGACCTATTAGATCTATAATACAAGCTAATTTTAAAAAGACCAAAATCCTATTTTTACTTTTCATTCAGCCTGATTTATATGTTTTTATAGATCATATTATCATTTTTAATATCCACTTAACTAACGACAAAAGCAATAAATCTTGATTTTGCACCCACATATCTCTCAGACATCCCCATAATCTTCCTAAAAATTAACTGTAATACAGGAAGAAAACGTATATGCTGTATTTGTGATATATTTTCACTTCATGATACAGATTTATTTGCATAACGAAAAGCAGACTGAGGACTTCCTAGAAGTAAAATTAACACTGCACATATATTTATTTCTTGGGATGCATCTAAGGTCTTCTTGCAAGGAGCGATCAAACTGTACACAATCAGGAAAAGATCATCACTGAAAGAACTAGTTCTCGCCTCAGATCCAACAACTGCAGTTAGAACATCAACATAAAACATGCAATCATGTTTATATTTACGCCCAGGCTTTAAACTCTATAATGGCTCCCTATCTGGAAAAGAGCTGTGTTCTAGGGCCATATGTATGAAGCTCAAATGGGTTCGCAAACGCCGAAATTCACAGAATTTCGGCATTTGCTAACTCATTTTCGCTAAATTGTATGTATGTAGCAAATTTGAGTGCAAAATAAGGAATCACAAATTTGCAATTCCTTATTTTGCTATTGCATTTAAGAAATCGCAAATTTTGCGATTCCTTAAATGCAATGTATGAAGCACCCAAGTTGTGCGATTTCTCATTAAGAAATCGCAAATTACCACCAACTTGAAGTTAGTGGTAATTTGCAATTTCTTTCACAAAAGCACTTTTTTGAATTTGTGAAGGTGCCATGTGGCGCACATACATGCCCTTAGGGCATGTATATGCGCCATATGCCCACACATGTGAATTTCAGGGGTGCATCAGGGTGTCCTTATGACACCCTTGCACTCTTGAAATTATTCTCAATTTGCGATTCTCAAATTGCGTATCGCAAATTGAGAATAACTTCACATTCATTCCTATGGGCCTCCTAGCCCATAAAAATGAATGAGAAATTATTCCTTAATTGCGATTCGCAATTTGCTAATCGCAATTAAGGAATTTTAAGAAATTGCAAAAAAATTTGATTTTCTACATACATACCAATTTGCAAATCTAAAATAGCGATTTCTAAAAAAACACTATTTGAGATTCGCAAATCTCGAAGTTGATACATCTGCCCCTAAATCCTTATGCCTGAACCATAAATCTGTCAATGGATCTGGACTTAGCTATTTTCAGATCTTCATCCGCAAATTCTCTGAATTCCCCCCAACCTTCGCTCTTCCAAGGCCAGCCAGCCAACCTGCAGATAGTTCCATACATTAATTGCTGTTGATGTGGTGGGTGGGTATTTTATGTCTGCAGTACAAAAAGATGGAAAGCCCTCCCTCCTAAACAAAAATTAAAAGAAAACTAGAGACCTGACTGTTTAGGGGCCCCCAGAAGGCGGGAGACTCCTGCACAGGGCTGGACTGGCCGTTGCGGGTACTGGGCAATCCCCCAGTGCGCCGTAAGGGTGGGGGCCGGTTTTGGGTCCCTGGGTGCCGTTTTTGTTACAGGGCCGTTTTTGCAGCATAGCTTTAAAATCGGCCCTGTAACAAAATCGACCAAAAACTGGCCCCAGCAAAGAGCTCGGTCGCATCCCCAACGCCCCCTCCCCCAGGGGGGAGCGAGCACCTTGCCAAGGCCGGTTTTCCTTCACAGTCCGGCCCTGCTCCTGCACCACAGAGACTTCAGGGCATGTGTTAAGCCCCTTGAGTGAAACACTTTATATACGCAGATGCAAGAGGTAAGGCTGCCTCTTTTCCCCATTACTTTCCTCAGTTTTCTTCAAACCTTTAGTAAGATCACTTAGAGCAAACAAAGAAATTCTGGGGTATACATTTGGGACATCTATTAACAAAGTTAGGTTATTCACCAATGACTTAACGATTTTACTTTTAGAAACTAGAGGCTATAAGTAAACCATTAGTTCTAACTATACTACTGGATACAGTACCTTCTTTTGGTTCATTTGCAGGCTGCAACATCTGTCAAAATAATTCATATTATTGATTTTAAATGTGTCTGACATTACTAGACAGCCATCAATTAAAATTCTAAAGAGGGAGGAGCAAATGTGTTACTTCGGACTACCTGACAGTTAATTACCTCAATATATGGGCCAAGGGGCATCAGATGCGAGATCAAAATTAAAATATATCAATTTCATTGAGATAAAAAGTTAACTTTATTAAAATGAAAATTCGAAGTACCTCTTCGTTTTCCAACAGCTCTCTGTTTATATCTCTGTTAAGTTGTTTTCCAAATTAGAATCCTGTATTGAGATATTTATTTAGCTAAACTCTGTTCTATGAATCACCAGAGAAAAACTATTTTGTAACCTGATTGGCCAGATTGTTTATGGTATTATTGGCTTCATGCCTGCATGGTATCTAGTGCTTACAGGATTTCCAAAGGGCAAGGTGGACATATTTACTTATCCATTAAATCGTATCTAATCAGTGTGCTCAAAACTATTTCTAGCAAACTTTAATTTTCCGAAATATTTAAAACATGAAGACTATTCACCATTTGGTTGGGTCCGAATTCACTTGAATTTGGTGAAATGAGGCATTTCTAATATTATAGTTCTCACTGAACACACAGTTTCAGAATTACGTTTACTGATTACAAGATGTGGTGGATAAAATCCTGGGGCTCAATAGCATGATACTGCTTTTTCAAACAGCTACCTTGTCCATTATAGCTGTTTTAAATGCTACATATTCATCAGAATATTTGATTAAAGTAGCCACTCAATTTTAAAACAAACTCCAGTTAAGGAATTTAAATTGAGCAAATGAGTTTACAACTCAAAGAGGGCATTTTTTACTTGCTAAAAAAACAACCTTCAAATAATGATATGTACCACCGACAACATCTGATGACCATTCATTGAGCACATTATGCTACCATGAAATCGACAAAAATGTATCCTTACTCAAATTTTAATTTCCAAGATTTAAAGTGACTGTAGCTGGCCATGAACATATAGGTCATGATTACGAGTCCGGCGGTCCATGGAATGCCAGACTCAAGGACGTGGCGGGGGCGGTCTTCCAACCGCCCTATTACAACTAGTCCACCATTGTGCCTCCACAACTGCCAAGGAGCAGAGGTCCCTAGCCATGGCACGGCAGTCTTGAGGCCGTAACATGCTTGGCGGGACCAAACATATCGCGAGTTTCCTCTCTGCTATGAAGTTCCTACTCCATGAACACTGTGGAAGAGAGGAAACAAAGGGGCCCCCATGTGTGTATGCACCCCAGTACCTGTACTGCATGGACTGCACGATTTCATGCCGTGCAGGTACTTATCTTTGACATTCCCATTGCGGTGTCTATTTCATAGGCACCACCATGGGAAGGCCAAAGAACCACCCACTAGTGACTTAAAAAGTCATAATATGGTGGGCCTTGTCCACACGGGTTTGGTGGTGTGGCAGCAGGGCGGTCCCGCTGCCAAACTGCCAAACTCGTAATCAGGTCTTTTTGTACATAAAACTAGCAAAATATCTTTTAATAAGTGCTATTATGTATGATTTTTCATTTTGCTGTCACTGTTAACTCACAAGTATAAAAAAGAATTATGACTGATTTGTTGCTAGAACACAGACACTGACATACCACAACATCCTGTAAAAGGAATCTTTTATAGACTTGGCTAGTTTCGGCCTTCTGTTTTTCCTTTCAACAGGTGGCCTATTCAGTTATTTTTTCTCCTCAGTGACAGTTTATTCTTCCATCAGGGTGCCCAGATAGTCAGTAGAAGTCCTAGAGTTAAATTGGAACCCCCAGGTATCATAGGCCAGATATGAACTGTGGTAACACATCTCCAAGACTCTGTTTCGTAAAATAAGCTTTATGACGACAATAAATAAAAAGGCATATGCCGAATAATTTTTATAAAGGTTTTCAATTAATAAAATAGCCATTTGCTATAAATCACTGAGGTGTAAGATCTGTATATTTGCAATTTTCAGCTGCCAAGCAACTCTACCGCTGTACCACACACATTCTCAACAGATGGCTAAGACACCTATTTACTTTTAATTTGTAGGGTTTTGCACTTTTTATTTTTAATCAAATTTTTCTACAGAAAGGTAAATTCATTTCTCCTGTGGAGAAGCCTGTTCACCATCATGAAACGTGTGGATTACCAATGTACAACCCTGGGAACATGCTACTAACTTTTGCTGGAATAATTTTCCATGTCTTTCCAGGAAGAGAAAAATCATGAAAACATTTTTGTGAGTATTCACAAAGTTAAATCTTTATTGTTGTTCATTTGATTTTGCATGGCCTCCATCAACAAGCATCTCACCTTTAGATCCCTGCACATTGTCCACAAGGCTCTGGTGCTGATGTTCTTCTTTATGCTCCTGATCGCTTCTTCAGATCATCTTCTTTCTTGAGTTGGGAGTGGATTTTTTTCTTATCTGGTGCCAAAACTAAGACTGATGGATCTTGCCCTGTTGGCAGGATTATCCCCAAACTTTGTGCCTTTCTCTTGTATTTTTTCTGATGTGTTTTTGTTGGCTTTATGGTTCTGGGCACTTTTTGACTGCTGATCAGTGCTAAAGTGCTCTCCTTTAAACTTAGTGTGATTGGTCTACACCTGTTTTGCTTATTTAATTTACCTGTAAGTCCCTTGTACAGTGGTATCCCATATACCCAGGGACTGTAAATTAAATGCTACTGGTGGCACTGCACTAGTGGACCTGCAGTGCTGCTTATGTCACCCACAGAAGTTGCCCTTCAAACCTGTCTCAGTCCTCTGCCACTGCAAGGTATGTCTGTGTAGTTTACTGCCACATTGACTTGGCATTTAAAGTTACTTAGCAAGTCTGGAACTTCCTTTTTAATGCATATAGGTTACCCCTACAGTAGGCCCTAGGTAGCCCTATGGGCAGGGTTATGTGTAGGTAAAAGGTAGGAAACATGCCTTGATTTTGTGGCATGTCCTGGTAGGGACAAACAGCCTATTTGGTTTCTCATTGCTGTGAGGCCTACTCTTCTCATATGTTTGCTTTGGGAATTTCCTGATATGTGTTTTAGTGGTAATTTCTGATCTGGAAGGAGTAGCGTTGCTATGTTTAGTATATTTGGAAAAGTGGTGTTAAATCCAGCTTATTTGTGAAGGTGGATTTTTCATTACTGTTTTAGAATTGCTACTAGTAGAAAGAGGGCATTTCTGTGTGATTATATTCTTTGTGCTTTAGTGTGGGACTCCAATCTACGTCTAGTTTAGACTGACAGAGGCTTGTTTTGTCTATTCACTTTAGACATTTACACAAAGGGGTTTGAGGTGTGCCCTGCATATACTGTTGGCCCATCACCCGGCTGATGGGTCTTCCTAAGCTATAGTGGTGCGAGGAGCTGTCACTGATACCTAAATAGAGCTGTGCCTGTCCTCTCACAATGCTGTCTCCACCCACTTATAATGTGACTGGAGCCAGGGCTAGAGATTGAATGGAGGTCTTATGCACTTCTAAAGTTTGTTTGAAGTTACCTCCAGATCAAAGACATTTTGAGTATAAGTACAGGAGTTCTGACACCATGTTTTTAGACATTGTGTGGGACTTGCAACTAGATGCTGCTGGCTCTACATGCTGCATATTGACATGGACTATTGTGCTGCCAGGAGGAACCACCATTTGGACAATCTGCTTGTTGTGCTGGATGACTGCTTACAGGGCTGCAGCAAGTACTGCCACTTTGCACTGCTTTATGTGCTGGCCTGCTGCCTGTTACCTTGCTCTTGTGCCCCCAGTGATCTCCAGGGATGAGTGGATTGGCTCCATACCTGCTCAAGTGTGATCTGCCGGATTCCGGGTCAGTGCTGCTTTTTGTCAGGGAGCAACATGTGGCTTTATTCTTCTTGGTTAACCAGAAAATGGGGAGCGCTTTCTTTTGCAGTCCCTGAGCCTATGAGGAGAGAGCCCAGCGCGGTGCTGTGATTTAGATCAGTGCTTCTATGCTGCCTCGTGCTGCTCCCCTGACTGCTGCTGTGTGACCTGCAGTTTGCCTTTGGGGGGTGGTTGGTAAATACTGCAGCTTGGGAGGAGAGAGCGGGTGCTCCCCTGCCTGACGGCCAGCTGGTGCACAACTCGAGGAACTGCACTGCCACCCTGTGCCGGGCTGCGCAGCCCGCCTAGCCATGTTCGGGGCACCTGACTTAAGATAGGGCTGTTGGAGGGACCTGGAAGGTCTCCTCCACTCCCCTTTGAATAGTGAGGATTCCCTGACTAAATACGAGCCCCACAGCCACATTACTGTTGGGCACACAGCCCAAACAATGAGGATCCCCTTGATTGCCACCACCTCCAAAAGTTGAGAGGAAATCCCTTCACCCGGACCGGCTCCCAATAGCTGATGCCTGCAGCAGCTGCACTGTGCGATTGCGGGAAGCTTCTTTTCACTGTTAGTTGTGGGGGACTCAGCAAGGTCTTCCTGCGGCTCTGAAGTGAGTGTGTGCCCCCTCCTCCATGTTGGTACATGCCTTGGGTGTACTAGTCTGCATCTGAGGCAATTCAGGGGAAATTTCTTCTTGAGAGGATCCCTATTTGAGTGATTGAGGATCTGGTGACTGTTAAAGTTACTGGATTAACTGTGGTAGGTGTGCAGGGACTCCTGTGCCCCACACTTGACCTGAATTATCATACTGCACGTAATAGGAGCACAGATGCGCTGTGCCCTATAGTGTCATAGTGCTTTATGCCTTTCCTTCATTGTCTGCTACGTGTTAGGCACTGATGTAATGAGGCATATCGTTTGGTGTTTTGCATTCTCAGGCATGTACAATAGTGATGATTCATGTTTTATTACGTGGTGCATTTCGTGTTCACAGAGATATGTTGTTGTATGCCTTGCAATGACAGGATAACGAGTATCATTTCAGGATCTGCATAATATGTAGAGCGACAGTGTTTTTATGGCATATCCAACATATAAGTCTTAATCTTATTGCACTAACTGTGATGTTATGACAATTGTCTAATTGGCAAAGTGATTATTGGTTTATGTTGTTTTGGTCTATGTTTATATGCAATACAGATACTTATTTTTATATGCTACTGTGTGGTGTATTTATTGTGTCACTGGTGTGTGTATGTGTGTATGATAACACATTGCCTCTGGTATAAGCCTGACTGCTCGTGCCAGGTTACCAAGAGGGTGAGCAGGGGTTATCTTGGGTGTGTAACTCCCTTACCCTGACTAGAGTGTTAGGTTCTGCCTGGCTTAGGTGCATACCCCTGCTAACCAGAAACCCCATTTCTAACAAAGACCTTCATATTTTTGCTAGACTTTGACACAAGAAGCTATTGTGAACTGTGCATTTTTAGTGAAAGGAGGCCTGCAGAAATGCTACAGTCACTCATTTATTTCATTTGTGTGATGTTTCAAATCCACAAAAACATGCAACAGAAGCATATTGCAAGATTTTGGGGACTCTTAAAAGCAAATGAGTAACAGTTACCATACATAAATAAAAAGCAGTATTTTCAGATTCTCGTTTTATCATTTTTTTAATAAAGTGCTTAATCAGATTCGAGATAAACAGCCCACAGTTACATTTCAGATGAAGACTTGTGGCAGCGACTTCATGCATGTCAAAATAATCATCACATAGTTCTAGTCAAAGATTGAAAAATGTCAAAGAAATATAGATGGATTCATGTATGGCATGAGAAGTAAGAACGTGTATTTGTTCATGTTATATTTACCAAGTTAAACAACTGAAAAAAATAATTGAGCAATTAGTAAAAGGTAATCAATTGATTAGGTTGCCTTAATATTGATGACTTTTTTATTTACATGTTTTTGCTGTTAAAAATATTAGCTACATTTTCCTAATAGTAACACTGTTTTTTTCTGAGAGCTGGTGCTATATAAATTATATAAGGATGTGCATACATGTATTATGTAAAAGGGCTTCAAAGAATGCTGGTATCAAAAATATTCTTTTAATAAACACATTTTCATTCAATACAGAATTGACAGTAAATTTAATCTTTCTCAAACAATGTAAATCAAGTGGCCAGGGCCATAGACAGATGATAGGAGGGAAATAAAATATATTTGTATGGTTTTCAAAAAGAGCATACAAAATTATTATCCTTTGTTCTGTATTTCAATACAAGAAATTCCTTGAAATACAAAGATCCATAGAGTTTTTGAATGGGAATATTTAGCTTTGTCAAAAACATTATTCTCCTATTTCACGCGATTAAAAATTCACACACACACTAACATGTTTATGAAAAATAAAATATATACCATGGAAATGTATACACTTCCTTATCACGTTTTCTGAAAATAACGGAAATATAATTTCCTTACATTGCAAACCAAATATTGACTTGAGCCTAGGTATGCCAAATATATTCACAGGAAAAGAAGGACTTTCAGCTTACATTTTTGCTAGACAAATACATAAACAATAAAGTAGTCAAAAGAGCATAATTGTCAAAGTGTAAAAGATCTTTACAAGCACATAAAATGTATTGAGTAAAGACTTCATATGCCATTGGCAAAATATATATATATTTATTTTACGTCAAGCACAAACTGAACTTTGGCACTGGCTTCATGAAGCCCTTTCAAGCAAGAAACAAACTATACCAAAAATAACTCTAACATTTCTTAAATTAATGTAAACTAAAGGGATAGAATTACTTTATGTGACATCATTATATTTTAGGGAATCTTAACCATGTTCCCGAAGTATAAGTAGGTAATGCAGAGGTTAAACCACCACTCATTTTGCATTCATTGACATAACAAAGAATTTTAATTTATCATCAAAAGCACAAGCCATTTGGGGGATGGTCTCTATGTCTTTCTCAACAAACTTAGAATAAAAATATTACGTCCGCATAGCTTTTAAACTCTGGCGACATAAAGCTGTGTAAGTCTAAGAGTCTAAAAACACCCCAAAACACCTACATGGCTATTATTTTGTAAGACAATTTTTGATCTTTGTGTTCAATCTCTTACAAAGACTGTTGTGCTGAAAAAAAATAAGGTGCTATGATCAGAGAAGTATAGTATGTTCTTGTTACTATACAATCCTGTGGTTTACTTAAAGTTTGATATGGACAAAACCTTTACTGGAAAGCCCTGATTTAAACTAATTTCTATAGATTTTGCACCCACAACAAAAAATGTACTTTCCAATAGGAAGGTAGCAACCCGGATTTATTATACCATAAGATTATGAATATGGGGGATTTGGCACATACTGTTTGAACATAGACTGCAGGGAGCACCAAACCTGTCAAACTTTTTATTTTGTGTTATATTTTGTGCATACATGCCAATTCTACCCATTAATAACATAGCTATCTGGATTAAAGCATTTTGGGTTGTATTATATTGAAAGTGAACATTTTTTTGTTGTAAATCAGCACACTGTCTTTTGTATCCTGCAACCTAGTTAACCCAAACTTTTAAAGCAATGTAAAACTATTGTCACTTGTAAGACATGTAGTGCTTGACTCGTCCCTGATAAAAATGGATTAATGGGATGCTTCAAAGTTCAGTGCCAGACACCACCAATTACACACAGAGTTCCATGTGCTTCTGATGACACATCAGCTTTCTACTCCCAAGAGATGTTGAACCACAGGGATCTTAAGTGCCCCACATCACAAGCTGTTACACACAAGTGCCAACCAGACAGTCACTTTCACTGTCATTGTAGCAAGTTTCAAGTTAAGTGCCACTCATTTGACAGGTCATCAAGCTGTCACTCCATGAGTTTGGTTTACTCTCATCTCACCAAACAACTACCAGAGACTACACCCGGTTGCCAACAATTATACATAGCCATGCTTCATGTAAATCAAGCAATTACCCAACAAAAATGCAGCATTCCAGTACCATGGTGGTAAATTCAGCACGGATTTCTGAATGCATTTTTGCATCAATTTTACCTATTTGAGTAGTCCCTGATCCTACATCTGCACAAGTCAAACTAATGTGCCCATGTGCTGGACGTCCTGCAAAACACACACTTTGTGTATTACAATGCAGTTTAGCAGGGGGATAATAATCAATGCTTAAGGGTTTGTTGCAGACTTTGCTAGCACTCTATGTACCAGGACATAGTATATCTTCTGCTTTAAAAATCAGTTATCAGTAGCAGAAGACAAGGACCAATGCGACCTACTAAAAGTAATGCCGGTGTCTCATAATCTCACAAGTAAGCAACAAAACACGCAATGGTCTCAATAATCTTTCTCAGGTTAAAAAAATATTCTAGGGAAATAATGGCATCATGGGCAATATGTCTCACAAGAGATTGTCTCAACAGAAATGGGCACTTCAGTGGAGGTCAACAAGAGTTATAAATTGAGCACACGCTGTTCACAGGACTCCCAAGGCCACTTTGTTGCTCCTCCAAACACATCAACATTGTTATCAACCCAGGGAATGATGTTGCCTGGCATGTTGGTAGAGCAGTTGGCAATGTTCATGATCTCCTCTGCTTTTAAGATTCTGTCCCATATGTTAAATTGGCTCAAATCTCCAACAAACGCTTGTGTTGCATCAAATCTTCCACCAACAGTGTCCTTTAAAAAAAGAATAGGTTCCCGTTATTATCTTTAAGGAAAGATTACAAATATTTACAAGGCGATATTGGTAACACACAAGTGGTTATTTCATGCCTGGAGGAACCACTATACTGTAATTAGAAACTCTCTACTTCTTGTTCAGATTTCTAGAGAACGCGAGTGCATTTGCTAAGTTCTTACACGTGCCTCACTTGTTTCCATATCTACTTGGTGACATCTGTGACTATAACAAATGCTTGAAAGTACTATTTTCGTTTGCACCCATCCTAGCAGTTTGACATTAACACATACGGGCAGACAAACATATTTTGAAATGAAATGGAAGCTACCAGACATGCAAATAGTCTCAGGTGGTGGGAAATATAATTGTTATATTCTGTCACCAAATTCTCCAGGAAATGAAAGACTGTGTTTGAGTAATATTATGGTTTCGTGGAATAAGATGTGAAATGGAGAATTTGAGAAGAAACTTAGCCTAGGGAGCTACGGAGAGTTTACACTACAACACCACTCCAAAGTAAGTCAGAGGTTCAGTAAGCTACTCTGTATAAAAGTGTAATGTATGGGAATAGCTGAAAACTCAATAAGCCTCCATACTAAAATCATCTTATTCTTACTAGAGTCAGTATTTGTTGATTCATTTGGCATTAATTACCTTCAGACAAAAAACAAAACCATGTCCTTTATCAATAAATGGAATTTGGTCTAGAGGCTCTGGACATGGCTACCATGGGTTCTCAGTAGGGATTGTAAACTTAAACACATTGGTGCAGGTATATCAAGATATATCAGATGTATCAGATATATCAAGCTGGAAGGGTGTACGCCCAGTAGAAAATCTGTAATAGACATTGCGCATACACCATTGAACCATCGTGCAAAGATGCGTGTGGGGCTCTAGGCAGCATGTTTGTGTAAGAGTGCAGGGGAAGAGAGCTGCAGCTATCCGTTGTTTGTAAGTATGGCTCTACATTGCCCTCTTCCCCTTGCACAACACAACCTAAACATTACTTTATATGTATTTATAATTGTTATTAGTTTAAATAATTTAAATTTAACAATATTTACCATATGGGTTTTATTTTATGGACCTACCTCTATTATTTTCCATGGGAGGGTCATGCGGTACCCGTGGTTAACCATATGTGGGGTTTTTTAGTAGTAACTTACTTATAGAGTTTGTGAATACTGAAAACTAGTAAATCTACTAAAATATGAAAACTTCCTCAAAAGTGAAGGTTACCATTGTGAACCAGGCCCTTAGCTTTGTTTTTTGGGGGGATTTTTTTTCACTTTTGGGATTTTCAAGATCAGATGAGATTTGCTTCTTGAATTCTTTTTCCTTCTTCTGATGAGAAGTTGGGTATTTATGAGGCCTTTTACATCACTCTTGCACCTCGCAACGTAGTGCAAGAGCAATGCAAACCTTAAATAGATTTCTAAAGCCACGCAAAGCCACGTTGCGTGGCTCTGAGTGGATCCAAAAATCTGGAGTAACGCAAATACAGTGCAAATGGCAGTGTTGCATTACTCTGTCCAGGGAAGGTGTTCCATGGATTTTGCATGGGTGTTGCCACTCAACTCCCATGGATTTTGGCACATCACCAGACTAAGAAGAACTTGCAAACCTAGGGATGCACCAAAATCTTACACCTTCCCAGGTAAGGCGTAACAAGGAGAAATATCTGTAGTTCTCCTTGTTTCCTCCTCTTTCTACCTGTGCACCACTGTGCAGCACAGATAGAAAGAGGAATATGCCTCCCAGGACTGTTTTTGTGGAGAGAGGCATCCCTTCCTGTACAAAAACAATCCTACAAACAATGCAGGGGCACCATGGTGCAAGGGTGCCTACGCTGGAGCTAGGCAGCCCATTGTGTGCCATCGCATGGGAAAGGACAGGAATATACAATTTTCCATTAAATACGGCACATTCGCGTAGTGCAGCCCAGAAAGGTGATTTACTGAGCTGTACTGCGTCACAAAGCTCATAAATGAGCACCTCAGTCTTTTTAATGGCAGGGTAGGCCTACGTTTAAGGCTTTGTGGGTAATGCATGCCCTTTTGACGTGAATTCCTACGTCAAGATGGCGTGGAGTTTTTTCACAAAATACAGGATACCATCTGATTTCTTAGCACCGTTAACAAGTCGAGCGCCAGCATCTAGGATGGCTCAGAGTGAGTTCAGCTCGAGAATTGAGAGGCAAATATAAAAGGCCTAAAACTGATGCTACAAACTCCAAAAGCTGCAGGTATACCATGGACTGTTCTGCAACAAGTGTTAAAGAGCAGCCCTGGTGCTGCAAGCAGCAACATGGGTAATTTATGTAAGTATATATCAACTTCCTGGTCCAAATTATATTACAAAATGTTGCTATTGAAGCATATTGATATTAAGCATGATACTGTAGAAGTGTGGAATTTTCTACTGGTTATATAAAAGCAGAAGCAGTAACCATTAGACGTCTTTGGACTCCAGCATTTAGTTTAAAGTTGCAAGTGGAATCAACTGAAATGTTCTCCTCAGCTACTTGGTGGATGTCCAAAAGGTTATGTGCTGTTAATAGAAGGCAGTAGAACCTGTCTGTAAGTGGTAAACTTGGGGTTTCACCAGGAATAGTTCTCTAGCCTTACCATTAATGTAATCTGCATTATATATTGAGGGTGTGCAGTCCAGCACCAAACAAATGGTTCAAGTTGTTTTCTTGTTTGTAGTATTTTTTTAATGAAAAATGTGCATTATATATGCAGTGGTGTAACATTAGCCCCGCAGGTTCGGGGGTGGGGCAAGCTACAGGGAAACCCTATGACCCTGTGGCCTGGGAGCTCCTGACTGGGTCCAAGTTGTGGGCCTCGCTCCCCTCCAAGTACTTTGCCGTGGGGGGGGGCACCCTCAAGTTATGTTTCACCACTATATGTATGACTTGCATTTGCTTATATTTGCATGTATACTTGCTGCTATACTATAGAAAAAAGGCACCTGATGTTTTGGTGTAAGAAAATCAACTGTAGTTGACCTGTGCAGTCTGTTCTAACGAGTGAAGATTCCACAGTGTAAGGATAGTAAGCCTGTCTTCCATTCCACTACTTTTTGCTCACCCGCTATGTGGTTTGGACTGTTAAAGATCTCCTCTGTAAGTAAGTTATGTAGTTGTTCAGGCAATAGTTCTATCACAAAACGATATTCCGCCTCCCCTTTTTCAGGTGTTTGTCTCGCCTTTTCTGTTATATCATTAATTGCCTTGCAAACTATTCCTGACTACTGACGCTGGCTTCTTTGTCCTTTATATATTACTCCAGGTACTCTTATAGTGTCATTTTGGATGGTGTTGACATCTTAAATCCTCTCATTGTGTTCCTGGTATTATTTATACGTTCAGGGAGTTGAATTGTATTTTGCCACAGTATCCAGCTTTAAAACTTTGTATGAATCAAAAGTTTTTAGTAAAAGATAATGTTTACAAAATGTTTCCATCAATGAATTTCGAATGCACTGATATGCACTGAGACATTTCATGAAGCTTCAGTTTAGCTGTTTGATCTTTGAGTGTACCAGTGCCACTAAGAAAGTGGTTTGGTGTTTCACAAACAGGAACGCATGCTGTATTATTTAATATGTGTTTAAATTGCGCTTGAACGTGTGCAAGTCTATGGGAGAGTTTATCCTACACACAGTGGTTTGTAAATAATTTCAAGCCTTTACATGCTGATGACAATTTTTGGATAAAATTGGATGGCCAACAACATCAGACAAATCAAGACGTGTAACCAAAAGCTATAGTACAATAAAATATGTTTTGAATGAAACAAACTGAATATAAACCCACCTGTTCTTGCCCCAGGATTAAAACTCCACCTGGTTTGATAGGGTGCCATGGGGCGAGGTTGTCACCAGTGCCGAGCTTCTCGCCATCTTGAAACGCCTCCCACATTCCATCCCTTGTAGTCCAAGTGATACAGATATGATGCCATTTCCCATCACCGATGAACAGAGGAAGCTGGGCCACCTGCACAGACAAGGAAACAATTTAAAATGTTCAATATGATGCATAGAATGGTTCCAAATAAACACTAGAGTCTTCGTTGCCATTCATAGGCCTCACTACAGAAATATGTACGTTCATAGGAAAACACCCACAAAGGATGTGGAAGCAGATTGCAGTTTCAAATTTTGAGAATAATCAATATAGACCAGTTGACATTAATTGTCAATATTCAACAATGCTTAGGCCTGTCCTTGATTTAAGCTTAAAGGTTGTAGGTGATATCCAGCAGTGACAAATCATGTAACTTGTATGCGGCATCATGTGGATTTGCTCAGGTTGTTTATCTCTAATTAGCATATGCATTATTAACAATTTCCAATTAGACAGGGATGACTGTGTGCACCTTTAGGAAACTGGAACATTTAACCACACAAACGTATGTCCAGTCGCCTAGCAACATGATTTCAAATGTCCCATGTGTACTGTGTTTACAAGGTTATCCTACATAGAATAAAACACAATAGTCAGCAGCAGCCTGTGCTAAGTACAAAACCTTTTCAATTTCTATTCATGCTTTCATGGGCAGAACTGAATCCTCAAAGATAAAATCCTGCAGAGCCATTTAAATATCTGCAGGGAATACATTGAAGGGTGAAGAACTCTGACGATTCATGGACATGGTCATGTGATATGGAGTATAAAATAGGTAGATTGCTAGAATGTTAAACTTGATTTGCTTTGTCTGCCCCCTGCCTGTAAAGTGTGATTGTTGCATGGAGGCAAGTTTGAAATGAAAGAGAGAGTGTAGACACAAATGGCAAATTACATTTTTTACAAAACTAGGTGCCTCATTTATATATTGGTAGTTGACCTATCTTCCATCTGGGCCAAGAGGAAATAACTCTGTCGCCTTGATGACAGATGCCGACCTACACATTTTGAAATGTCTGAGAGACATTTTAAGCATTGACGGGAACCGTCATTAAGGTGGGTCATGCCAATGCATTGTAACTTTGTCCGGTGGTGCCATCAAATATGAGAACACTAGGATTACCATACTGCACACACCCCTCCACACACACCCACAGCATTCAGACACAAAGTTTAGTGTGGCTGAAGATTTTTGCTATCTTGAAAATGTCTAAAGTGGGTTGAGTTGGCCCCAGGAATGTTTATCCTATTGGTTAGGGCATGCCAAGGAGTAATTATCACCCACCAGGTCATATCAGGCATACATGTGACATCTTCAGGCACCCACTTCAAAGCACTCCTGGACATGAGGTACATCATAAGAGGACTGTACCTGCTGTTTGTGATCTGAGTGTCCCAGATGGACTGGGCCTGCTCTCTGTTGTACCTAGGGTAATATGTCTGGCCTCCTGTTTAAGGTACAGGGATACAACAAGATACAAGAGGCCTGTCCTGCAACTGACCAGTAGCAAATAACATGGACTTGGCCCTGCTGTTGTCCTCTGCCTGACAGCCGGTAAGTCTTCAAGTGCCTTCCCTGAAGTCCTGGGTGGACTTTAAAAGTGTACTCCTGTGGTGGATTGGGACATAAAGGACTAAGGTCAGAAGGTAAAATCTTTGACCAGGATGAGCTTGGTTGGTGTATGTGGCCCATGCGCCTAGAATCCAGTATACCACAAACTTTGACTACCATTGGACCTTTATGCTTCTTGATGCCATCCTACTTAAAACTTTAAAAACTCCTATTTCCGTTCCCCTCATTGGATTTTTGTCAGTTTGGTGTCATTTTGTTTATTACATTTTATTCCATTTTTCTAATTCAGTTTGGTATTTTTACAGTTTTGTGTTTCAAATGTATTACTGTTTTGGTACTGCATAACTACTTTATGCATCACCCTAGGTGAAGCCTGTTTGCTTTGTGCTATAGCTACCAGGGTTTTGAGTTCAGTTTAACTTAGTGGCTTTGAAGGTTCACCCAGACAAAGATTGCGATTATTCCTTGAGGTGGTTAGTCAGTAGTCACCCCACTCCCCCAAAAAATCAATTTCCTTACACTGCATATCAATAATGCCTACTTCATTAGGTCTCTTGAGAAAGCCCAAGCCTATTTGAAAAAAGCTGAATAGACATGGAGAACAAAAATTACCTTGATGGCAATGAAGAGAACTTAGAGTTGAGAATGAGACCTTGTCTATTATCAGGGAAGAGTGTCTTTTTGTGACTAGGATTCAGTGTTACAATGTAGAGAATAAGAGAATGAATACTTCTTGGGGGATGGACTCAGAAGAGACTTAAAAAGGTCTTGGAAAAGTGAACTATAGGGATACCGATGAGGATGAGTGAAAGGGGAGAGGTAGAATCTAAGGAAATCAAGAAGTGGTATAGATAGCAATAGAAAATGTTAGTTCAAAATGAGGGTTAGAAGTGGAAACCCAAAGTGATGAAATCTAACATCGATATGGAATACAAAGGGACAAACCTTTCACTCCAGTCATATTTCTTATTTACAGTGGCCCACTGACATATCAAATGGTGACAAATGCTTGTGTATTGCAACGTTAGTTAGGTGATGTTCAAGGAGTTGCTGAGGAATGTTACTATACAATTGGATGAGTGATTAGGACAGATCAGTGGCAGGGCAGGGATAAGTGGGAATTAAAGAAATGTATGAATTTATGGAGAGAGTAGATGACAAAAACAATATGCATGTCCTGAATTTTAACTCTGATTCAAATAAGAGAGGAATGATTCTGGATATTTTTTTAAAAAACACACAATCATGATATATTCCTGGTAAAAGAGAAATATTTCTAAATAAACCAGTCTAAATGTCTGGATAGATCAATGCATCTAAGTATTAGGATTGAACAACACAAATAATGAATTGCTTTGCAGACTTCAGAACATCAATATCATCCATAAAAATTACAAATCAGTCAGTCTGGATAAACTTGCAGTCATCTCAAAAATCTCCAAATGGTGTTACGGGAACTTCATTTCCATCTTTAAATTCAATATTTTGAGGATCGGGATATACAGGTGCCACTATTCATATATATACCTAACCCAACTAGACGTTTAAGCTTCCCCTGAAAACTGAAAACTTCTGGGCAGAAGACAGGGAAAGTTGTGCTTACAATGCTAAATCATCAAACATGCCAGGAGGGCCCTGCCTATTGATTTGCCTTAAATCAATGTTCCAAACACAGTTCTGGACATCAAAAACATCCTTAATGTCTCAATTGTCGTGTGGTCTGTCACTGGGAGCATGAAACAAACCATCATCATCCAACTCCTGAAAAAAAAAACAGGAGATCCAGACATATAATTTAACTACAGACCACTTTCAAACTCCTATTTCAAAGCCAAATTCTAAAGAGAGAAATAAGGCACGCCCAGGAGTCTGCTCATTAGCTCATTTCTAAACATAACCAGAACAACATCCTGATTTAAGCAAATGATTTATCTATGCCTAGAAATATTACTATATAACGTAGGAAAAATAACTACTGTCTGGACAACATACACCGCTGGATGAGGAAATATTGGCTATGCCTCACACGGGGATGTCCACCAAGAAAGTCCAATCCATTTAAATCACCAACATTCAGCATCATCTCTTGTCTTATCTAATAATTCAATAACCTCCGTATTATTTAATTTAAATCTTCTGTTTCACCCCTACGTTGAAGCTTTGGCCAACAGTACCAAGTCCTAGCCGTTCTTCAAAGAAACCATTTTGCCATTGCTCAAGACAAGCCACAGAGGAAATAAGTGATAGACATTTGTGGCAAGTAAGGTTATTGTAATGTATAATCTGGCAGTGTACCAAAGAACCAAGATCACCCTTCAATCTAAAATGACAGAAATCTATAAAACCTGAACCAATGGTGCTCCATAGATTCTAAGTCATTTTGTGGGTCAAGGTCAGCGTCCTTTGCATCATGGTCTTCTGGAGCAAGAGATCAGGTTACCAGCAGCCTCTTGCCCCACTGACAAAGCAACCATGATCCTCTGCTCCTCCCAGATCATTGGCCAGAAGTACAGGCGTAATTTGTTTATGTATGGAATTGCTAGTGGCTATTGTACTGGATGAGATAAAAAGAATGTGCAGCTGAACCAAAGAGTTCTGAATAGTTTGAACATATAAGCATATATAGACGTCTTAATGGCTGCGGTGGTTGCCTGGTTGCCACTGAAGTGATGAGTTAAGGATAAAATTCTGACACTAATTTACAAAATGATGTAGCTGAAAACAGGTTCAAATCTTATTCTCAAAATACAGACCTCTGTTCAAAAGAAAACAATATCTCTACCGGTTCAAATCAGTGCCAGTGCAATAGGGGCATCCCGTATAAAATCATTTAGAAAACTCTGAAAATTGTTTATCGGAATCATCAGAATGATAGATGAATCAATGCCTCATCTTGTGGAGCAATTCAAGCGCAACCTCTTCTAATGACAATGCTGTATTTCCAGCAATATAGAAGTTGGACAGCCTGATTAGGTCAGAGCAGATGCATATGAACTGGCAAACATTCAAGGCAAAATAATCTGTCAACAGTGGTGTTTCTGTCATTATGTGAAACAACATTGCTGTTTGTTAATTGGGTGAAATTTCATTTATGAGAAATTCTGGCCCAAAATGTAACATGTGCGCATAAACTGCGAAATATTTTTAGCACACTCTAATGTATTTTCCACTATGAAAATCTTACATGGCATATGGAAAGGACTAGAGCATTTTCCATCCAATATTGAGATATACATGCATTGAATTAATAATTTTATGATGTGTTTATGCACAATTTCTTGATATACTGACTGCTTTCTCAGATATCTAGATCTCATGGCTCATGTACTGCTGTACTACTGTGTAAAATATAACATACTGTGGTTTGCTTGCAAACATTTCTTGTTTTCTAAAATTGTCAAATTATACCACAATCCAGAATTTCTCCGTTGCACACAAAATATTATAAGTGGGACAGCACAAAACCCATACATTTTGAAATAATGCTATGACTTGACATTTCTGTCAATGTTTGGCACAGATTAACTGGGTATTCTCAACACCCAATGCAACGCGTACCTTGTTGTTGATCAGTTCCTTTATTGGATTATTACCAACTCGAGCAACACATTCTTATTAGACACCTAAGATAGTACCATAGTAAGCTAGCCTAGATGCGGTGGTCCACAACTATTGCAATGATGTGTAAGATATGAATCCTGCCATGATTGTGTACTTACAATTTATGTGATAGATAGAGATAAGGCTGCTACTGGTAGCAATTTTGCTAAATACACCATATATAACACTGATTGTTTACCAAACAACTAGCATGTGTTTTTATAGACAATTACATTTTGAGTGAAGTTTCTGTACACAGATTAAATACTGAATTTGTATTGATGAGTTTCTTTCTATATTCTTTATGTTTTATGGAAATGCTCGCATAGAGGGAATATAAATTAGAGTCTTGAATATGTGACTTCACAAAGCACTGAAGTTGAACATAATGAAGACTATGCAAGACTTGTCAATACAAGTAGGCACTAATAACCTTATCTTCACACATATTCTGAACACACCATAGAATACGTACCTTATCGTTGATCAACAACTCTATTGGGTTATTTCCCCATTCGATCAGGACGATCTCATTGGGCTGCCCAGACACAGCATAGGAAAATGGCGTTCCAATTCCAGGGGACGCACTTGACTTCAACCACAAGCAGATGGTGAACGCATAGAGCTCAGGCAGAGTCTTCTTAATTCGCCCATACAAGTAGTTTGTGCGTAGAGGCAGGGAAACCTTAAAGTCATCTGGTGACTTGAATGCACTGTGGCCTGAAACAATATTAAGAAACAGAGTTTCAACAATCACTTCATAAAGTTTAGCATTGCACTGAACATGTTGTGGTACAGACACTTCAAAGCACATAGACACATTTGGAAGCTGATACTGGTCATTGAGATAAGAGGTATACTAAGTAAGCTTGGGGTGATTAACAGGCGAGGAAATACTAATTTCCTCTTTGTGTTTTAAAGAGTGTTATTTGTACCATTTATAGAGTACCCAACTCAAACTGAGTTGCCACTTGAAACTTTATTAGTAGACGTTATAATTGCCCACCTTATTCATACATTTTTATTGACTTTAGAAAAATGAAGACTGAATGAGTGCTATCGAATTCCAACCTATAATCAATGGATTGCAAGCAAATCTCTGGAGCAGGCACATTATCTTACTGAATTATATTACTATAATTCATGCCCGTCATCTGCAGCTTTTGCATTCATTTCTGCATCTAGTGTCATGACCCCTCTAAGCAATTTTACTAACATTCAGACTTGAGCACTTTAGGTTAGACAGGTGTCTCTACAGTAAGTACATTCACCAAAAATACAGTTAGTGGTATGGGATATATGACCTCAGCACAGTTCTATTCAGTATTTACATTAACCTGTTGGAATAGTTATCCACACAAACAAGAAAGAAAGAGGTAGTGATAAATGGGAATATAAGAATCATACAGCAAGAGCAAGGCAGCAGAATTAGTTCAAGAAGATCTACTTAACATCATGACTCTCTTCTAGAGTTTCAGGGGCCTATTCGCACCAATAAGTAAGAGACCCACTCAAATCAACTGCTTAACTAACTGTGAAGTCATAAGAATATCACTTTATCTGCCTTTTTGATAAAATTCTAAATAAACACTATTTAAAACACTCCGTATTATCAATATCTGGGTATTTGTATTCACAACGGGTCAGATTTACATGAAATACCATTATGTTTTGGTCTGGCATACAAATGCAGCTGTTGCCAGACATTATAATATTAACAGAAAAAGAACCTTAAGTAGCACTTTAAGAGAGGAGCCTCTGCTCTACCCAAATGTTAATAGCATTGAGTACAAATTTCGATTGGACAGACGTTGTGTGTTTCCTCAGAAAAGGAATGCTTTTATTGTTCCTTTTGCAAAAGATTTTGCTGAACACAGCAGGGTAGAACTGGTTATGGTGACAAGTACTGATTTGTTTATTATGAAAAGGTATGACAAAGACAGTAGGCTTCATATATTTTGAATAGCATATGCTAAGGCAAACAAGCCTTTTAAGGGTGGATTGTCATACAACTGTATTAAAGCTTGTAGACATTTATTTTGACAAACGTTGAATCTCACAGATTACAGCAGTAAGAAAATACTATGGTCTTGGTTACTTCTTTTGACAAAATCCTCGGGTAGATGATTTGCACTGTGATACTCCTTTCTAGACCCTCTTAAAGGGGCATGACAGGAGCAGACCTTTGATATAAATAATCAATGCTAAACCCCGTATATATGTACATGCACAGAGGGCCTTTGGGTCTGTTCTCTTCTGTCTGTTCACGTGCTGCTTCTCACAATTACATAAAGCAATGGGTTAGCCAATTTCTGACATTTGCACTACTGCGCTGTGTTTAATGGCATTTTTCGTGATAACGTGCAAATCCTCTTGAGAATGAGTGTGCTTTGATGTCTGGGATGTTGGCAAGTCCATTAAATTTCCAGTTTTTCTTTTTAGCTGTTTCTTTTCATTTCTTTCATTTTTTTTTGTTCTTTCTTTTTTTTAACAGTGGCCTGCAGCTCCCTGGAGTGTCCTACAGGGACGTTCATCTGCTACTCATTTAATCTGCAGTATGTTGCATTCTGTGGGCCACTATTTTTAATCTGGATGTCCACCTTTGAATGGTACTATCTATGTTACTTAATGAACTTGATCCGTAAAAGACAAATGTACATTCAGACACTTTTTTAAATCTTACCCAATTTTACTACTATACTATTGCACTGCTTTTGTACTAATCAAAGTTCCTTTTCGCCCCTCCTTAAATTAATACATGTACATGTGAGTCGTATGGTTTTAACATTTTGTTATGATTTCAAGTAATCAAACAATAAAAATGGAATTTGAATTTGAATACTGTCTATATTGTATTATTGTTTTAACGTTCAAAGATATTCACCACGTATAGAAGCATTTTTTTGCCCACCTTGAATCAACACAGCAGTGATGTACTAGAAGCTATGGCATTTGGAAGTGGCTGCCCAATTCAATATTTCCTGGCATGATTTTGTGCATAATTTATCGTTGTTTTTTTCTACAAGTAGCAGCTATGTCGAACTTTAAACCAACTGCACACAAGGTTCAATTTCATTGGAAGAAGGTCACCTGCTGCTTTGTTTAATTTTTTGTTTGTATTGCTAGCATCCTCCAAATTTACTTGGTGGCATGTTTTCTTTTTTTCCTAATTTGATTCTATTCATTTAGCTTTCATAGAGGTGTTTATTTATTTATTATTTATTTATTTCAGAGTTTTATAGAGCGCTAGCCAGACCCGAAGGTACCGGAGCGCTTTACAACACTTAATAGAGGAGAAAACAATATTATAGCAGTGTTAAAACAAACAGATGTTATAGCAGTGGTCACAACACAATAGCCTCAAAGGTGCAGAGGGGGACTTAGCACGATTGAGTGATGCTAGAAGCCGTGAAGTTGCACAGTCTCATTGTAGGGAGAACCATATTACAAGCTGTGCATCCTTACGAACGAGGGGATGTGGGAAGGAGTCAGGCTAGGCGTGAGGTAGAGGACTTAGTTTCAAAGTGTTGTTGTGCTAATGTGTGCACGCTCATGAGTTTTAGTGGCACTCTGTCCAATTGGGAGAGTGCTCTTGAGGAACAAGTCTTTGAGCTGCCTTTTGAACTTTGGAAATGAAGGGATGGTCCTGATATGCACTGGGATGGAGTTCCAGATTTTTGGCGCATTTCCAGAGAAGCATCATGTCGCATTTTTTTTTCGTTTACGGAATTTTGGCGGTCTGAGGAGTAGAGTGTTTGAGCTCCTGAGGTTCCTGTCTGACCGGCCTTCGGGAGTTTGGAGGCTAGGTATGCGGGTTTCCCTGTGTGAAGGGCTTTGTGTGTGAGGCAGGCAGTTCTGAAATTTGCACGCATTTCAACTGGGAGCCATTTCAGGTCTCTGAGTGCGGGCGAGATGTGGTCATATTTTTTTTACTCCAGTGACCATTCTAACAGCTGCATTCAGGGTTGATCGGAGGGGAGCTAGTAGTGATTTTGCGGTGCCTGTGAGGGGATGCATTTCCGTAGTCCAGTCTTGAGAGTACCAAGGATTGTGTCGCTTGTTTGAGGTCATTGTTCTGGATGAAGGGTTTAGTTTGTCTGTCTATTTTTGCTGATGGGTAAAGTGATGAATGCAAAAGTGAGTCAGTACATGGATGAATGGATGTGTGATTGCAAGGATGAGTGACAGAGAGCATGTATGATATGAGTGCCTCTACGTATCAGTGTCTGTAAAGGCACTTTCAGACCTATTGGCTTTGCCAATACACTTTGCCACTGTTAACTCTACAAAATTGAGAGCATCTGTGATTAATATGGTTGGAAAGATAACACAATTGAGAAAGTGCAACTTTTTTTACAATTTTGTAATCATTCAACCTTTCAACCTCACACCATTGATCAACTGAGTACAGTGACTAGTGTGATAGTACATCTGTTAACAACAGTGATCACAAACAGCAACACTATGGTAACAAGTGCATAATAAACAAGTTGTTAGTAACATAACTGCACAATAGAGAGCAGTTGATCGCCCTCACTGGAAGGACTAGCTTTTGACCAAACCACTCATAATTTTCCAGACCCTACCTTTTTCTAGCTCGTTCACTCTCTCCAGAAGTGCGTTCAGGGCAGTTTCTGTCTGGTGTCGGTGAGCTGCTGTCTCGTTATGCAGCAGAGACTTCTCATCCTCCAGCTCAGCCACTTTGCTCAGGAGTTGGCGTTCCAGGTCACCCAGCCTTTTCTGCAGCATCTCTCGCAGGTCATGCGGCAGCGCAGCAAAGGACACATTGGATCTCAACTGGAGCTGCAAGACATGACATGGTGTGAGTCTGAACAATGGCATAATGCATAGGCCTGTTAAGAGGAGCAGTAACTAAGGGAGACAGAACAGTGTTTATAAGTAAAACAGAAAACACACAGATAATATAAGAACAGGTAGAGATGCTAAGAAATGATCGGGTATAGATTCACCAATAAATGCCTTTAAAGAACAAACGTTTGCTGACAAGGCTCAGCTTCACCTAAACGAACAAGGAACCCATCAATGTCAAGCTCTAAAATGAATCTCTGGGTCTCTCAACCCCCTGTAAGTCAGTAAATCAGTGGGTTTAGGGGTGAATTTAGCAAACAAACGTGGGTCCCTTGCTCACTTTGTCACCGGATTCAAGCTAGCCTGGCTGATGAGGTCTGTTAGCCGGAAACTGGTCCCAGGATGCTTGTTTCCGGTCCAGGGAAGACATGGCTTGGCAATTCGGGCTGGACTGTTCCCGTGGGCACATGGTCAAGACTGATTTGCATATAGCTATGTCTGAATTGGGGTGGCAAAGTGAGCTAAAGAATGAAGGATTCAGATTTTTTTCTGGGGGTGAGTGTTTGAAAAGTTTCAGCGCTCCGACCATCATCTCCTTATGTTTGCTTTTTATGGGGAGAATTTCTCATTCATCTCTTTGAATTCTCTCACTTCACGAGTCACATAGTTGAATCACTTATTTAGAAACTCGTATCCCGGGAACTCTGGTAGTGCAACCAATCGGCTGGACATCCGGGCACTCAAGAGAGGTCTTTGCGCCCATTGTTTACATCTGAAGGTGTTTACGAGACTCCTACACACATTAGTTATGTTGTGTTACTTTGCTTTTGCAGCCCCTTCTTTCATTATTGTAGGCTAGTAGAGCATTTTTCATCCAAATGTGACCAGAACCATAGAAATAAGATTTTTCGAACACACAAGTGAAGATAAATGGCCTACTGGCTAGGTTGTTCACTTTCGGACTCACAGACTTAGGACTTTTTAACTTGCCTTGGCACCTGACCAAACATTGGGGGATATTTGCAATAAAATGTTAGAGTGGGGTGTTACTTCTACGCTCCCAAACGCCACCTCAGATCAACCAGCCACGCCCTCGCCGAGGTCCCACGCATCCGAAGAGCGACAACAGGAGGAAGGTCCTTCTCCTACCTAGCCGCCAAGACCTGGAACTCCCTCCCGACCGACCTTCGCCTGACCCAGGACCACCTCACCTTCAGGAAGAAGCTCAAGACCTGGCTGTTCGAGCAGTAACGGCACCCCCCCTCCTAGCGCCTTGAGACCCTACGGGTGAGTAGTGCGCTATATAAATGTACTGATTGATTGATTGATTACTCCAAAATTGGTAAAGCAGCATTCTGAATTTTTTTAAATGCAGAGATTTACTCTATTTACAAAAATGTGGTGCACCCCTGCGTTTCCCCTAGCGCTGGTGCTAAAAGGCTACCTAGCGCCAGGGCAGGCACCCATGCGCCATGTCGCAAGGGTGCCTGCGCTGCAGGGGTGATTGTTTATGTACAGGAAAGGGACACCTTCCTGCACATAAATAATATGTAAAGGTAATTTGCTGTTTCCATGTGTGCTGCAGAATGCTGCACACAAAGCAAGAGCAAAATATGATGAGAAATTAATAATTGTTCATTGTGTTGCCTTCCAAAGACCAGATTTTACATGGCCTTAGTTTTTGGCATTGCCCCATCCTTGTAAATATGGGGCAGCATCAAAAGCAATTGGTGTTGCAGTGGAACGCCCACAGCAACAACCATTGCCACCCTTTGCCACAGCAGACTGCTGCAGTAAGGGGTATATTTACAAGGTGGCATTAAGCCTTGTTAAGTAGCTTAATGCCACCTTTTAAATATGCGGTAGAGAGCAAAGCCACTGGAGTGTCAGAAAAAGTGATGCTCCAGTGGTGTTAGGGGTTTGTAAATATGCCCCTTTGTGTGAATCTGATCAAATCAATTAATTTTCTTGACCCCCACCATGGTAAATATATGACTAACTGGTTAACATAAAATTGTGATCTATACAATCTGCTGTCTTTTAGTGTTGCAGGTATGTGACCCAAATATTTAGTCCCCGTAAAATCCTAATTTTTGTCATCTGGTTTCCACAGGTTCACTAGATTGTTCTATGTACAGCCCCGCATGTTAGGGATGTTCTCACGGCAATAAGGATGTCTAAAGAAATGTCTCCTTGTAGCTAGACACTGTCTTACTTAAGACAAAGCAGATATCACAGTTTGGAAAGGGGCTTTTAATACGCAATAAAGTCTTCATCTATGTTTTTCAAAATGTATTTTTTAGCCCTAAAGGGCATATTTGAGAGGGACTTATCAAGTCATCAGCAGAGGTCCGTCAGATGCCCAAATTATCTTTGATGTCTCTATAGCTTTCATCACCATGAACCATGAGATCCTACTGAACACAGGAAATAGATGTGTGGGATATCCAACAATGGACTACACAGAATTTGTTTGGTTCTCATAGGTCAAATTCCCAAAGTATTCTTGGGCTGTTCAAACGCCTCTTCCCACAGAGCTCTGTATGGTGTCCCTCAATGATCTGTCATCTCCTTTTTATTCTTTAATGCTTCCACAAGCCATTGCTCTCACTTGCTAAATCAACACAAGATCCAGTTCTAGATGTGGGTGGTCAGCAAACAAGTCTACATCCATTTAGACAACCACTGCCTATTTAAAATTGGCCCCTTCCTATAACAATCAATCCTTACTACAAGACTTGGTTTCTTAAGGTGCCCATTTTCAGGTTGTGTACTTTCTAAACGAATGCGATGTACTATAAGTATTAGAATCCATAAACTCCTCTTTCTTTTAACTGAGAGGTGTTTATGGATTCTAATAATTATAGTACATCGCATTTGTTTAGAAAGTACACAACCTGAAAATGGGCACCTTAAGAAACCAGGTCTTGTAGTAAGGATTGATTGTTGAATGGAGGGCGACCTGTGTTCCTTTTTCCCTCTATAGCTCCCTCTGTGAATACCCTTCCTATAACAAAACAAACATTGGATAAGAAAAGTCTTTCTCTTCCAAAATAGGGAAAATACAGAAATCCTTGTTCTAGCAGCACGTCATAGCGACTATTTTCTTTTCAGTTGCCCATCTCTCCTCCCAGTCTGAAAGCTGAAAATTTGGAAATCACCTTTGATTCAGGCCATGGAGTCTCCCCTCAAATCAACACTGTGATTAAGGTGTTGAACATGCAATTCTCCATTTCTGCAAAAAAATGCTTCACAGTATCTTCACACTAGGGACCACAAATCTGCAGCATGCTGTTTGATTGGGGAATAACAACCCACAGTGACCATTCCAAAGGAGTTCTACGTCCCACACTCTATAATCTCATTGGTCCACTGCACACAGCTGCACCTGAGTACATCTATGTCATAAAAACACTGATTTTTGAAAGTTTCAAGTTAGTTAAGCATCTCCCATAGTTGAAACAGAAACATGTTGGATGGTGGGATCTACCTCACCTTAGTGTCCTCTAATGATTCTTTGATTTCCATGATTTACAGTTTTTGCTTTTCTCATACAGGGATTGGCACCCCAAGGTTAGCACCATTGGGGGGATTGTTTCTTCACAAACATCAAAATAATAAACTATCAAACACTAAAGGAGTGTGCCTACTAGCCACCGCAGATTCCTTCACAGCAGCTTGGCACATCCAAGGACTACTGTGTCTCATCTCCGCCTACGTAAAGACAACACACCCACAGTCGTCGCCGTGAAGACGCTTGCCATCAGCATGGGTCACAGTGTGTGTACATATGGCTGTGTGGGAACTGCTTTTGAGTGCATCTGGCCCATCTGGGGGGTGGAGACTGAGGTGAGGTCTGTACAGCATGAGCAGCAGAAGAATGGGGGAATTGAGTAGGAGCATGTGGGTAGCAGTGCATGCTTAGTTGAGGGTTTGTAGGTGCTGGTTGTGAAGTGACTAAGCGAAAGGGTTATGCTGAGTGCAGCGTTGGTGGGAGCTCACACAAGATGTGGCACGTATGTGAAACTGAAGTGAGCAAAAATAAATGGAATATAAATTGATGGGTGTGAAATATAAATCTAAAAGAAGTTTTTGAAAGGAAAAATTAAGATAATGTTCGAAAAAAGGAGAGGAAGGTGGAGAACTTGAAGAGATATAACTTACTGTGCTACGCCTGTAGAATTAAAATGGCAGATGGATAAATAAAGTTGAGACAAGCCGTTTGTTGCAGGAGTACTAGAGCCTTGGATGCAACAGACAAGAGTTGCAATGTTAAATAAAGCTTACGTATGTCTTTCCTGTAACAAAGGGCCTGATTTAGAGTTTGGCGGGCAGGTTGCTCTATTACAAACATGCTGATTATTCCATCTGCCTTATTGCATGTGCATTATGTACTATGGCAATTGTAATACAGTGGACAGGATTTCCATTCATTTTGTTGCGGATTACCCACCTGCAATACTCTAAATCAGACATAAATCTGTTGGCATTTTGTTTTTTAATCAGGGCCACTGGAAATATGCGGCAGGAGAGGGCCAAATTATGTGGCATTGTTGACTAAATTCTGCGGCCAGAAAAGCCAAATTATGCAGCGTAATGCGGCTCATTTTCTGACAGTTTTACTATAATATTTTGTCTTTTCTACACTTGATAACAGTGTCTGGGCATGTTACACCTTATTAGTACCAGTTTAACACGCAAACATAGCAATAAGCAATAGAACTGTGACCAGTCAAACTTTGCAAATGGTCTTCACCAATGCGGGAACGCATGTTGCTGCAATTTTAGTAACTTTTGAACCCTTTGAGCTAGAAATTACATTTTTTTTGTCAGAATCTGTAGCATATGCAGCAGATGATGAGTTGTGTGGCACATGTGGCAGATCCATAATTATGCGGAAAAACGCTGCCGCCACACAATCGCATAATTCCAGTGCCCATGCTTTTAGTAGATGAGGGATCTTGAGGACCATAGCACTCACTTTTCCTACATGATAGAGCAATAAAAGTAGTGGTTCTATCTCTTTTGAGGTTATTACAGCAATGGTTTATCTGCATGCTTGACCAGCTGGAGTCAGAACCTATATAGCTATGGGATGGATTCCATAATTGGTGAAAATATGTGACAGGGTGGCAGCCTTTCTCAACCTGCCACTTCTTTGGGGTGCGAATTAATGCATTAAGGAAAGCGTTTTGGAGATATTATAAGTTTATTGGATCTATAAGAGAGCCCTAAATGACTTTCCTATAGGTATAGTGATAGGTGTATGCAAGTGTGAGGCTTTACAGAGTTAAGCCCTTTCACAGTGTAACACTCCACCTCATGTTTCTTAGGTGCACGGCTAAAAATAAATTAAATTCTTATAGCATTTCAATGTGTTCCCTGAGCGTAAGAGAGTTCAGCAAATTTCTTATCCTTCATACAACACATTAAAATGCATAGTCTTAGACTATTCATGCTGCATATTAATGGAAACACAGGAACTGAGAAAGTCTGGGATGAGCAAAGTGAACGAAAATAAATAAAAATCTGTTACTGAAGCCATGTCGCCTGGTCAGCACCTCCAACCACTTCTTGCTCTTTTAACTTACAGATCTTTGCATCGCTGAACCTGCATTGTTGCTTTTACAATGCGATATTTATATTATGAGGTGGGAAAGATAATATGTAAGAACTTGCAGCTATGGATAGGTGCATAAGCCCCTTATGAAAGTTATGCATATCTGTATGTGCCATCAGAATATGTCAGTTTCTGTACTAAACAAGCTATTTCACCTATGGGATATATCGATACATATATCCAAGCCCTTCTTAACTCAGCACTCAAATGCATTAGTAAGAAAAGGAGAAAATGCCAATTTGTATTGTTGAAAATACAAGGTGTGTGGAATGTGTGTGGTCCTAATATTTTCCCTTGGTGTTATGGTACATGTAGTCTTAAGAATAAAAGTCTCAAGAAGACTATTGTTCACATTACATTCCAGGCACAAAGCATCAAGCATCTAGGAAATACATCATTCTCAACTCAAGGCCCCAACAAATTTAGACCACGAATAAGGCAGGTTTCTTTTAATTTTCAAGCACTGCTAGCGCATGCATGGCCAGGTCCTGAGCTCGTTCATGATAGACAATCTCAAATCGTAAAGACTGGAGGGCACCTCTCTGGGTGGTGATGTCCTGCAGTGTTCTTCAAGGGTCTATGCTTGCATCGATGCCGTGAACCAACAATTTCGCTATTTGAGGGACCGGGAGACTATATATATATATATATATATATATATATATATATCATAATTTAGTGGACACATAGCTACATCTGAAAACTTCGTACTTTAATGACATCATTACCCCATACTCTTGCTTCTCAAAATTGCAACTGTGGAGGTTCTAAAGCGTCATAATGCTGAAACCTTTGCTGCTAAATTCTTCATCAACACCCACCTAACACAAAAATTGGTTAGATCCTCTTTTCGGTCACCTCAAGGTGGAAGGACTCTACCCCTTCCAGCCGACTTCAGACTCAAGGTCACCCTGCTCCTCACCCCTATATCAGCCGATTGCTCCAATTTGCAAATTGAGAAAATGAAACATCTACTCAACTGAAAACAACCGAACTAACTTTAGTCATCCCCTGTTTGGGCTTTGGCAGGTCCATTCTTGGAGGTTTGCTGAAGCCTGCTTGCACTTTATTTAACTGAGGGACTCATTTGATCGCCTATCTACAGTACTGAATCCCCTGCACAGACTTCCTTTGGTGCAGGAATCAAGTTCAAAATATGCTTCATTGCCCATGAAGCTCTTCATCTGAACAATCAGAGCATCTTGAGTGGACTAGAGACACTCAGAATTAAGAACTTTAATTGGAAACCATAAAACTCACATTTTGCAAGTGCTTGATCAGTAACTCATTGGTTCTTCAACAAACATCTTGAACCTTGCCCCATCCGAATAAAAACTCAACCCTATCATCTTTAAGTGATTAGCTGTAAACCCAACTTTTACGCCTCTATTTGAATTGACTCAGATGTCTGATATTTCTGATTACTTTCTCATGACCTCCCCTAAGTTAGTGTACTAAACTTGCATTGTGCTCCATGTTGATTTATTTTTGTTACCACCAATGGGGCTAACTTTTTGCACACAATAGTTAAGACATGATATTTAAGTGAGACAATATTCTGGGTACAATACTCTGGTACCACACTTCCACTGAAGATTGATATTGTTAAAAAGTGCACTGCTAAAATGATTTTTTGAAGGCTAGATAAATGAAACCTTAATTGGAATACTAGCATAGTAAACAAACTAAACTTCATTCCCAAAGAACCAACTTGTGTCCTTCTATTGCTAAGCCAGTCGTCAAGCCACCACCTATCGCATACTCTTATTGCATCTCCAAAAGGTTATGGGACAGCGTGAGACCTCCCTGACATCATCCTGTGGCCATATACCGCATGCAGATTTGTCCACTTATTGTCCATCACCATTTTCCCCCGGTGTGCATCACCCTGTGCTAGCTGCTGAACATCATCCCTGGTTTTGGTTAATAGACACAGACCAGTCCCCTTGACCAGCATATCACAGAGTGCTCCCATGATGCAGAACACCCTATTCTCACATAATGCCCACCACCCAGTCTCCTCTGATGCTTAACATTTCTATGCTCTCATAAAGCACGTTAGCCCTTGTTTCCAGAGGCACCCCTCCCACTGCTCCCCTGGGGTGTAATATCAATGAAGCTTCTTGGTAAAAGATCACCCATGGTTATCCTTGTGCACTTCAACCTGTGCCACCCTGCTGTGCAACATTATGTGTCTTCCTGCAACACAAATTCACGTGTTCTCTGTTGCACATCTTGTGTGCTGCTGATACACATCACCCTGTGCCTCCTACTCCAGAGGGTTATGCATGACAGTGTTCCCTGATACCAGCAGGTTTGTTAGTATGTGTGCATATGTGTCTTTATGTCTGCTGAAATTTGTGAAAATTGTTACCTGTTTGTGTGTTGAATTTCTTGTATTTTTTTAATGTTGTATGTGGGCACATGTGTATCTATGTGGTTTACATGCACTATGAAAAAGGTAAACTTGCCGATTTATCATTTGTAATGTGTTCTGCACCACCAATTGAAGGTCAACCATACAAATTCAATAGTATCGTTTAAAAGCCAAGGTAGAAGTAGAAGGGGCCATATTGTTTACCCAGATAGATTCTCCTCGACATACATTGGGCCATGGGTGTGAGTTTGTCCCTTTTGCTACACCATCATGATTCTTCATGTGGTTGTTGAAGGATAGTGAAGGATACTGACAGCCATTGGTGTTTTAACAGAAGGAAAATGCAAAGTTGAATTGGCACCAATTTCTATGGGCTTCTGTGACCTTGTCCCAGGCGACAAATTCTGTTGGTGGCCCAAGGGTCTAAACAGCATATTTCACAAAGTGTATCCAACCCTACCCAAGGATGGAGGAAGTTGCAAGGCTCTCCTGTAAGATGAATTGAGGAGGAAGGGATATGATCAATTATGGAGAAAAATATGACAAATGCCTTTCATCTCCAGTTAAAAGAACTGTTAGGCGCTATTTTCTAAAAGATAGTGTTGGCTAATGGCGACTGTTGTTGGAGTTAGAGACATGTACACATCTGAAAATACAAGCCATCTAAATTTGCACTGCAATTCTCTTATCCGAGCCTTAGTTTCAAAACAATATCACTCAAACTTAGAGCATACGTTTTACCCATTGCAAATGGTCCTTGTTACTTTGAACTTCTTTTAATGATTTCTACTAATCTGGAAAAAATGAGAGTGACTTACTATAGGTAAATTTGTCTTGAGGGACTTCAGAGCACCAACAAATACAAAATGATCCAAATGGTCTGGTTAGGATGGAAAACTCTACCCAGGTCCCTTCACACACTATTTTCAGTAATGCACCACAAATACAGCTCATGATTTCTCATCACTAATATTAACTTAATGAGTAGTGGCAAGCTCCCACACTGCTCCAGTTCAGGAAGGACCTCAAGACCTGGTTCTTCGGATGACCCCAGCATTCAACTGAGCCACCCGCCAACCCACGCCTTAAGACCCTTACGGTGAGAAGATGTGCTTTACCACCCACTGATTTATTGAATGAGTACATATAAAGGCCATCAGCAGTATATAGTTTCCTAAAGAAATCTTTCTAAACAATTCTTTTAGGTTAATGGAAGATATGATTAAAGGTTTATAGATCTGTGTATCATATTTATGAGAAGGCTCATGGGTTCCCTCATTCACTTTGCTGAAGTGGCAGAGAGACAGATATTTGTGCAATATACATTTACCCACATACATAAGAAACATAGCAAAGTGTGCAAAACTGCTGCTATGACTGCAACAGATGGTATGACAAAGTTGTAAGATCACTTGATATGATGAAGTGACATCATTACCTAAGTCACTATCCCCGCTTTTTTTTAGGACTTGACTCCTCCTTTCCTGTTTCAGGGAAAGGCAGTGTGTTTGTGTCCGGTGCTGGCTGGTTGATACTACACAAGAATAATAAATGACTACAATCAGTGGTTTAAATGGGCCGGTACTGCCCAGTAGGGTGTACCGGCACTTCTTTATTTTGAGGGGGAGAGTACCGGCACTTTTTAAGACTGACGTAATACTTTTAATCAGAGAGTACCGGCACTTCTCAGAAACAAGCAGGTACTCGGCTACAGAGTACCTGCACTTCTATTTTTCCATTTCAAGCACTGACTACAATTGAAGTGAATTGACTAGTGTATCCTTGGGTCAGATGTCGAGGTGTGCCATTATTTCAAGGCTAACTCAATTCTAGAAGGACCTTAGGCAAATCCAAACCTTTATCCCAAAGCAAGAGGTTTTGCTTATTTCTGAAATGTCACTGCTCTAATGGTTAAGTGAAAGCAAAGGGACAGATGGTGAATGAAGTACATGCGCTTTCACTGGTCGAGGTAGGAAGATACAGTCTAGCATGGGTCTTACTGCTTTGCTTGCCGCTCTGTCATTTAACCCATGGATAAAGTGATGTAACCAAAACCCTCAAGAGAGCATCAGCAATGGTGATGCACAAAAATCTCCATTTTATTTTCTTGTAATTTATTTGTATTAAAATGTCCTGTTTATTTACATTTCCGCCTTTATGTATAAGTGTGCCTAGATATTAGTTTCTATTTTTTGGTATATAATACTAGGTGTTTTTTGAAGAGATATGTACCAGGACTCAGGCAGGATCTTATTTTAGAGTAGCTTGAGCTGAGTTACTTGCACTATGAGTGCCTTGATTGCTTACTGAACAAGAAGTTGTACAGTTTGCTGACAGAATGGCTACAGCTGGGCCACATTAATTCTTGTGAAACACACACAGAGTTTTATATCAAGAATGGCACTGTTACCACAGCAGGAGCAAGGACACAGGATACATCTCCCAGATCCATCACAACACCAAGCAAGACAGATGCCTCTCCCAGACCCATCACAACTCCAAGCAAGCTCAGCTTTATATTTGCTTACCATTGGATGATCTGAGTGAAGATGGGAGAGGCAAGTGCCAGTGCTAATCTTCCACCATGCTGTCTACTAAACTATTCTGCAACTGGTCTGGCATTGGTGTGGCCAAGTATAGATCTAGATGTATATGTAGATTTAGGTTTAGATTTAGATTTAGATGCAGGTATAGGTTTAGATTTAGATTTAGAGTTAGATTTAGGGGCTCATTACGATGGCAGTCGAAAAACATTTAGACCGAATCGGTCTCCGAATGGTTTCTGACCGTATCAAATTCGGGGAGTTCAACCGACAGATTATGATGCATATGAATACGATTCAGTCGGACTCCCTTTGACTTCAATGGGAACCCGTGTTCCGACCGAATACACAGGCTCCCATTGAAGAAAGGGGTAGCTGGTGAAAGTCATGCACCCTGTGGCGGGCAGCCATTTGTGCATCCCACACTGTGCATGGTTGGCAGAGGGGTCCCTTGGGTACCCCCATGGGCTCCATCTGAAAGGCCTGCTATGGGCCCCCAAAATCAGATTCGAACAGCCAGTCCATGTTGGAACAACCAATTTGGAAAGGCTGTCCGGATCCAACATCGTAATCGCTCAGTCGTAAATGCGGTCTGTAGACCTGTAAAAGTCGGCTCCAACCAACTCCGTTCTTCCGAATGCCATTCAGAACCGAGTCCAAAAGATTTCCGACTATCGTAATCGTTCGATCAGAAAGCTTTCAGAATCGGTCGGAAAGATGGGTTCCAAAACGGATTCGGCAGACCCCAAATCCGATTCGGAGCCTTTCCGGTGGACATCGTAATCGGCCCCTTAGATGTGAATGTAGATTTTGATTTAGATTTAGATGTAGGTTTAGATTTAGATTTAGATTTAGATTTAGATTTAGATGTGGATGTAGATTTAGATGTCGGTTTAAATTTTGATTTAAATTTAGATTTAGATGTGGATGTAGATTTAAATTTAGATTTAGATGTGGATAGAGATTTAGATTTAGATTTAGGTTTAAATTTAAGATTTAGATTTAGAATCACAGACGAAGCAAGGACTAGCAGTTGAACATGGCGGTCGTGTGACTAACTAGTCATTTCATGGTCTTTCATTGAATTCTGCAACTTGTTAGTTTTCAATTATAAATGCTGAACTACAAAAAACAGATTCCAAAGGAAAATCAACATTAGACCAGCTACTTAAATCAGACATGGAACAACTCAAGATCAAATCTTCTCCGCATAAACGTGAAAAACTGCATATTTGAAATAAATACCTAAATGTCAGGTATATATTGGTAATTCTATAATACTGTGCAAAATATGGATCAATTGAGCTTGTATATAGCAATGTGTCAAATATCAGAGCTATATCAGAGAAAGGAACAGAACCATATAAGCAGACCCAGTACTAACAATTGCCAGCGCCAGCAGAAGGTGGTTGGGGGCTTATTGAGAAAAGTTGTGGGCCCTGGGCTTTTTTCCACAAATTAAGATTCCTTCTTTGTTTACACATACATAAACAAATATATAAATTCAGTGTCTATGTGTGTGTTTATTTTTGTATGCATAATGCATAAAAGGTATAATTTATGTTATGGTTCCAAAATCCCTCAAAGCTTCTGATAATGGACATTAAATCCTCAAGGATCACTGGATTGTAGATGTCATCAAATGGGTCCATAAATGTGGCCAGAACTCCAAATGTTATTATTGAACCATGATAAAGGTCAACCTTTACATATTTCCTATTTGATAAGCTTTAGTTTGGCATTAAAAATTTACTTTTTGCATTTCAACCAGAAAGTTGTTAGCCCGAATTGTAAGCTAAGTACGTTAGTGCACTGCTTGATTATTTGCTGGCATGAGAATGGTAAAGAAAAAAACGTTATGTTAGTAGGCAGAGTATTAGTGAAGTTATTTTGAGGTATTACACTCATATTGTATCCACAGGAGTTAGAATATTACAGTAGCTATCCCCAGTGTTCAGCGAAGAAGGGACTGCTGACTGTAATGAATATTCAGTTTTATTTAACTTTCAGAGAAACTTGCTTGAGCAAAGTGCACTGATTATTCAAAAGCATTTCGATTTGCAAAGACTAACTGGTGAGGGGGGATAAAACAATTGGTGTTGCTTTCGGCTCCTCCACTAGGGCGGAGGAGCGTCGTCCCGCTGCTTTCTCGCAGTGCGAGTGGCCAAAACAATAAATGGTTATTACCATTTTATGTTTCTTTGTGCATTGAGAGCGGGTGGGTTGGCGGAGCTGTCCGGGCAGGGCAGGAGTGATTTACCCACTCCTGAGTGCGCAAAGACTGTTTGGTTGGCCCTCTCGGGCTGCCCAAACCAGTCATACGCACTCTACCCTTCTCCATGTAGGGCAGCCTACATGGAGAACATGCCATCCCCTACAGCCCCTGGCTGGGCGGCGTCCCGACCAATCACACTACTCCACTGGAGCGTTGTTATTGGGAGGGAGGCTGCCTGTTCCCTGTTCCTGTGGGATGCAGGAGAGCAGGAGTAGTGAAGACGTAGCACCCGGGCGGTCGGAAATGTAGGTTTACATTTTTATTTTATTTTTATAACCTCCCCAAGTGACCTCGCGCCTGCCCCATCACCTACTAACCATGCTGGCCGCTACTGGCTTCTCATTGGTTGAAATAGCTCATACACAAGTGTATCGAATTTCCTGTGAATTTCGGAAAACATTTCACCCCTGTGAGATAATTCCCTTGAATTATGAGGTTTGATGCCACTGTTGTTTGAGCAGCAACACCTGGAGTATTGTCTCCAAGTATGCCAAATCCTGTTCTTGTAGTTAATAACCCTCTTCTTTCTCCTCAATTATCTAGTGAATGCAACAATTAGAGTTGAAATCCTTCAATCAGGGGCTGCGTCAACGGGGTTACCTCCGGTAAATTGCCTTCAGAAGCTCATGGGACGGAATGTGTGCAGCAAAAAGAGGTTTCACGACTTTTTGAGACACGCCGTTGTGCAAATGGTCGCCCTCTCCCCTTCTACGTTCAGTTGAAATAAATGTCTCGCTCAGTTGCCTTGAAACAAAGCACCAAGGAGGCAATGAGGGGCTGGTCAAGGCACGCGTTGGTCAAAGTGGAAGTGTGCGCCCAGGCCGGCCACGCGCCGCTGTCCGCGTGAAGAAGTGACGCTGCAGCCCCCAGCGCGCCCCAGGAGGAGAGACTGAAAGAGGAGCACTGCCAGTGCCGGGCGCGAGGAGCTGTGGTGCCGCTGGCGTCACGTGCCATAATCATTACTAATACCCCTGGCTGAGAGAGGAGTGTGGAGGGGGTGGGGCACTTTAAGCCGCTTCATTTGACGATTCCCCAAGCCTGGCAAGGTCTCGCGCTTTGTGCTGTGTGTTAAAGGACCTCTACTTGTATAACAGGAAACGACCCCGCCCATTACAACAGCAGAATAAGGCGGCCCGGGCCTCAGAGGGCGTCAGAGGACCGGCCCCATCAGAAAGCAATTGCGTCAATATTCTGGCAACTGTACTGTATTGTAATGGTGTCTTTTCTATACACATCTTGCTTCTTTTGTTGCATGTTACTCTACGCACCTTACGTTATGGTGCGATATTATGTTATGACATGGTATGAAGTTCATTCATTTTTTTGTTGCAGTTTGTATATAGCGCGTTCTCGACCCGAAAGTGTTGGAGCGATTTGCACGCGCACCGGTTTTATTACACAAGGATTGGCATGCAGGGGGGGATCAAATGATTTGGACAGAATCACAGGATGTTGGGTCGACGCCGACACTTGAACCTGGCTCCTGAGCTCCAACGTCGGCAGCTCAGGCCGTTGGGCCACATCCCCAGTGTCACGTTGTGTCATGACGCGGTATGTTATCACATGGTAGGGCGTGCGATACTACAGCAGGTCATGATTACGGCATGAATTAGGTTATAGTTTACAGTGTGCCGTGTTAGATTAGGCTATGGTATATTGTAACGTGCATACTCTGTTGTGTTGTGTTCCCTAAGGTTATGGCATTTTTTATGTTGTGCCCTGGTGTGTTTTGTCTTGTGGTATTCTATCGCACCACGTTCTGTCTACTTATGATGTATCAACTTATGTAGGTTACTTAGCGTGTGCACTTATGTTAATTGTACTAATGTTATCTAATGTAACTTATGTAAAGTTAGTATATGCCTGTTGGCACAGCCTCCGGATGTTGTGCGGATCCAAATCACCACTCCAGTAAAAGCATAATAACAAGCATACATAAAATCGAACATTATATGTTACTCATACTTGTACGCATCCCTTAGTAAGAGAGATATGTAGGCCTTATCAAAATCCGCAAATGTAATGCAGAGCAATGGGCGGCTTTAAAATCATTGAAAAAAATGTAATGGCTTCTAAGCGCTAGAAAGCCGCCTATCTGTAAATCATAAACAGGGCCTCTCAACCAGCAGTGCCACATTAGGCCCATTGCTGAAGAAATTAAAAGTGTTTACTTATATTCAGTCAACACAGCCTTTTGAAGCTCTGTGTCGTGTGGGAGGGCACGAGCACTGCTGACTTCTGGTTAAAACTCTGCATTGCATAATATAGTAACAAGCTGGGGCCTTACATTTGTGTGAAAGAGCTTTAAATTGGAAAAAAATCGTGACGTAGCACTGTAGAAAGTGCCATGGCCTGGGGGGGGGGGGGTCGGAGTTTATCAATTTATGGATCTCAAGACTCGTGCTCTTAACAAAATATGAGATTTAACAGCCTTGAGAAAATACTATGGAGTGCCCCGCCTTCACCCCACGTCAGGGATTTCTCGCCACAAAAGCTCGCCTCTAATGTTCTTCCAAATCTGAGCAGAAGGTTGTAATGAATGCAGCTCGCGTGACTGGGAGGAGTACAGTCACGTTAGCCTATGACGTCATTGTCGCGCTCCTGGAAAACAAAGGGTATGTTCTTGATTTTTAGAAAAAAAAGCTTGCCTCTCCCTTTCTAGCGGTTATGGTTTTGAGCTGGCTCTTAGGCACTTTGCACACGTATATGAGATTGATAAATAAAGCGAAAGAGGCAAAACGGGAGAGAGAGAACGAGAAAGAGAGAGACCGCGAGAAAGCAGAAGGGAGAAAGAAATGGAGAAACGGGAATAGAGTAATAGAGCGAGAGAGGGGCAAATAAAGGGAATAACATGAAAGAAGTAAGGAGACCGTAAGGGAGCCTGGGAGAGGAGAGATTGAGAAGGGGAGACCTGAAGAAAGAAATTTGAGAAACCGGGCTGGCAGAAGCGAGAGAGAGAGAGAAAGAGAGAGAAAGAGACAGAGAGATGGAGCATAGAGGTGTAAAGGGGCGAAAGATTGTTCCTGTGAGAGACCAGAAGGAAATGGGGTAAATATGATGCGAAGGAGACTGAGAAAGACAAAGGGGAGTGTGAGCAAAGTGAGGATGAAAGAAAGTGGTGACAAAGACATGGAGGGAGAGGTGAAGGAGAGATGCCAACAGATGGGGTGAAGGGAAAAAGAGCAAGAGGGCAACAGAGAAATAGGAAGTAAGAAGGAGAAACGGAGAGGGGCAGAAACGCTGGCGAAATTATAGATATATAAAGAGAGAGGGAAAGATGGAGAAACAGAACGAGGGAGCGAAATAGAGGCGGACAAATAGATGTGGTGAGGTGGAAGTAAAGTAGCTGGTGTAGAGAATACAGATATAAAAGGAGAGCAAGAGCCATTGTTAAATACAATGAAGCTTAGACGTGAAGAACAAGATAGACAAATTGATAGAGCAGTAGAGAATGGGAGAGTGAAAAAAAAAGGAATCAAGAGGGAAGTGAGAGAAAGAAAGAAGGCTTATTACACATAGTAAAACCGAGGAAGAACGACAGGGAGATAACCTTATGGGGGGGCGTGTGTTTGTGTTTTTACGGTGTACATGTTTGAGGTTGAATTTGTGAGTGCATGGTGGGTAAAGACAGATGCCAGGATATGTGAAGATCAAAGCAGATGTGTGCTTTTTGGAGTGTGTATGTGCGTGTTTGTGTGTATGCATGTGGTTCTGTCCATGTGTGTGTTTTATTTTCTGCCCGAGTGTGTGTGCTTTCTCAGTGCATGTCATGTTCATGTGAGTATGTGACTGTCAGTCTGTGTACACACATCAGTGTGTGCTTGTGTGTTGCGTGCATGAATATATGTAACCCTGAGTGTTGTTAAAGATGGGATCACCTCCTATATCATCATTTTTAACAGGTTATCATTAATAATCTACCTGACAGTGTTCACATTGTTTCTTGTGAATTAGTTAGGGAATGCTTTATTTGAGGATACCCCTCATAACAGTGAAGCAAAAAGGATGTTTTACAATCCACTGGTGCAACACACACCCATACATAAGTACACATATACATGGAATAAAGTATCTCCTTCCATACGTTATAAGGATTTGCAAGTCACTGAGGACTACCTTGACCATTAACCTCATCGATGCTCAGGGCGGCTCCCGGCCGTCATGAGTCACAGTAGACGTGTGCTCATGACGGCCGGGTGCCGTCCGACCATTGCCGCTCCGCCCACGCGCGGTTAATTCTCCGCCTGTGAGGGCACGTCATGAGCACACGGCCACTGTGATTTATGACGGCCGGGAGCCGTCCTGGGTACCTGAGTGTCACGCCTAGCCCCGCCCCCCTTGCACCACGGCGGAATTTGCAGCTCGGCATAGGGGTTAAGAGGAAGGAGGCTGAATGTGGAGTTCCTTTATAAGGTAATGGAATTCCAAGGTATCTTGCAATATCCTTAAAATCTACAGCAGGATGTATTTTATTCCTTATAATACATTGTCACACTATAGCCCTTCTGACAAACCTGTTGGCTCTTTTATAAGAAAACAGTATTTTTTTTAAACATAAAAAATATAATTAGACTCTCTAGTGCAAACTCATGCTCACCAAAAAACAGATATTTGTTTCAAAAAGGTATGGTCAATGTAATACAAGTCAGAATTCAGCAAACGCTGTAGCACAGAATGTGTAGAAACATGTAGAGAGAGTATCTTTTCTTGAATAAAGCATGTAGAAAAAAACAAGTTCGGTAACAGCTTGCTTTTAACGTGATGCTTATCACCTTTCATCCGGAAAAACAGAATATGAGAAGATAAACTACATTTTGTTTTCCCTTTTTCAACAGCAGCTTTAATTCTGCTTCATGTTCTGCCTTTTTCCTTGGATTCTGGCTTTGGCAACAGCCATTGTGATTGTGGTGTCAGAACTCAACACTTATAAGTTATTATAGTTGAGCATCTACGTCATTCATCACAAGTCGCCTGCAATAAGGAAATTAGAGACAGATTTTTTATACAGGGATTGCACGCTCCCATGTGTTATAGAGATATTGTGTGTGTGTGTCTGTGTGCACGCTCCCGCGTGCCTGTGTGTATGTATGCATTGACATAGCAAGGGTACCATAGGCCACATTGCTAGCAAGGAGAATGAGTTCCCTGTCCCTCTCCCCTTCGGTAATTAACACCATCCATAATTTCAATGAAATGGCTCCCCCTCAAACCGATGAACCCTGGCACCACTGCACCTACTGCATCAATGATTGCGAAGTCCCTGAACACACGTTACCCCAACACTATGAAATGCATGTTGTCACACCTCTCCGAGCAATTTAGAAAAACAGCAGGCGATGTGTAACCTAATTCTCTCCCTTCTGAGTGGCTGGAAGAGCAGCATGATTAAAAGAGTAGAGCTAATAGCATGTTACACTGTCTACTGGTGTTTATTTCTTGCCAGTAGACCTTGTACAGTCATGTACCCTCCTATCTGGAGAAGGGGATGGGGTCGTGGTCCACCACTGATAATTTAGCCCAAAGACTCGTCAAAACGATTTTATGACACGTACTTCTCCCAAGAGTTACACTTTGTCTTTTATGTACTACGGGTTTATTATTGCATTTGAATTTGCATGGTACGTGCCTATTGCCACCGATTGCGTGGAGCTTGTAAAACACCTGAAAACAACAGCCCTCCCCATCACCCGCCCCTCTTCACGCTCCTAGCAAGGGTGTGTGTTTGAGTGGATGATAAAACCTCTTGAGAAAATGAGCGCATATCGCCGAGCAACAGCCTGAACTCTCAGGGGTGAGAGCCTCACAGGGCGACCTTGACTGCAGAGTGTTTCAGCACCGCGGACGGCTACAGCCTGAGCCCTCCGCGGTGCAAGTCTGGCAAAGAGGCCTCAATTGCAAGGAGTGGTTCAGAACTACGGACAGCTACAGCCTGAACTCTGGGGATGGGAGCCACGTGGGGCGGCCTCAAGCGCAAAGAGTGTTTCAGCACCGCGGACAGCTACAAGCTTAAACTATCAGTCCCATGAAGAGACTCGCGACAGCCTGAAGTGCAACAAGGGGCTCAGCACCGCGGACAGCTACAGCCTGCCCTCTGCGGGGGGCGCGAGACTCGAGGGACGGCCTCCTGTGCAAGCAGTCGTTCAGCACATCTGACAGCTACAGCCGTGAATACTCCCGGACGCTCACCATCAGGGAGCTTCCCTCTCCTGCAACGCTTCCAATTTACCAACGCAGGAAGGGTACACAAACACACGAGTACTAGCCTGAGGGAGCGGAGACAAACATTCAGATTTAGAGCAGCGTTTGAAGTTAGGCGCCCCAGCGGGGAAACGCGCAGGCACGCGGCCGGGCTGTGAGAGGGTTCCTGTGCACCGCGCACGTGAAGTGCTGATCCTACAGACACAAGCATAAGGACACAGAGGGGAACATAGCAATGTGCCTACATCAAGCCACGCCTGCTTTCAAAGCCCTGGGGAGTGCCAGGTGGTTGCGTCATGTTTAATAAGTTGCATCGGATAAACACGACGGCCTTGCACTAAGTGATTAGACAAATCTAACAAGAATACTTCTCATTTCACCTATTGAAGTTGTGCACGCAATGCCAATACATGCATCAAAAACCTCCATCCTTCCCTGACACACAAAGGCGCATATGTACGTACACACGCACGCGCGCACACTCTGCCTGTACCACTGCTCCCGCTGCTTCGCTACTCAACAAAAAAGCCCTCCACAGCAAGAACGGCCTCTTCTCTCGAAGTGAGCTAGAGAGGGAATGCGTGAGCATGTGGGGTCAGTGAATACAGCGAGTGAGCAGTGGAAGTTAGCGAGAGAATTAGTACGGTGGGGGAGCGAGTACTCAGCTAGTGAGGTATTGGGTGACTGAGAGGGTCAGTGATACGAGTTAGATTGATAATATACGAACACAGAGCGATGCGAGTGTGGTTGGGTGAGCAAAGCGAGCAGTGTGAGTAAGTGGGTTTCGTTGAGGTAGTGAGCTTGTGAGAAATGTGAGCTAGTAAGCTTGTTGCTGAGTGAGTTAGTGGTATCAGCTCAGCGAGTGAGAGTGCACGACGTGAGCGAATGAGAGTGGGTGAGAGAGCAGCATGAACTAGAACGAGGTGCGCGATATATGCAATAACACAAACGCCCGTGTGATACATTTAATCCCAATATTTAGGTTCCCATGTCTCGTGAACTTATTCCCACGACTGGCACTGCCAATATGATTGATTCGCCCATTGTCCTAAAAGTTTTCTTTGGACAGCAGTGTTTGTAGGAGCTGATAGCCCGGGTCGGGAGCAAAAGGTCGCTCCTCTTTAAACGCGCTGCTCCTCCCTCGCTTCGCAAGCACACTTGAAACCTCAGCCCGGTCCTCATTACGCATCCCTAGCCACCTTTACCCTGCAGTGGGGGAACGGACCTCTATTTACATGCACACCCAAGATAGAGGACTCTGGTTTTCCTCTATCCACCCTAGGCGCGCGCGGTGGCCCCTGGCTGGATCCCCCCACCCCCCTTCCCCCGAAGTCAGGATGAGTGAGGTCCCCGGACAGAGAGAGCACAGAGGGGCATCCCTTACCTCCAGGTTCTCCAGCCGGTCCTTCAAGCTCTGCATGGTGCGGCTCAGGTGATCGATGACCTGGCCCGGGTCCCGGGGCAAGTCGCCCATGGTGTCCTTGGCTGTGCCCTTGCCGTACTCCTTGCGCCAGGTGCCGGGGCTGTGGCGGTCGGCGCTCTCGGACACGCTCTCGCAGCGGGACAGCTTGCTGGTCAGCTCCCGGATGGTTTCTTTCTGGTGCTCGATGGTCTCCTTCTGGTGCAGGATGGTTTCTCGGAGCTGCAGCACGGTGGCCCGCAGGTCCTCCTCCTGCGTGCCCTGCATGGCCATGGTCGGGCACTTGGGGTCGGCGTCGATGGGGATGGAAGTGCACAGGAAGCGGCCTTCAGTGGTCCCCTGGCTCTCCGCCCCTGGGCTCCCGCCCAGGGCGACGAAGCAGAGTACGCCGACTAGAACCACCAGCATGCTGCCCGTTATGAGGGCGCAGATCTGGGAGCGCCTCAGTTTAGACCAGTTGCTTGACAGGTGTTCTTTAAGTGACTAGTTGATGTGCAGCGTGTGAATGGCAAATTGCAAAATTTAAAACAATGAAACCCTAAGTGGAACAACCAAAATCAAATCAGCCAGAGAAAGCTCAGCGCCAGAAGATCAGTTTAGAACACCAAAAAGTAGGTTAAATTTTTTGTTGTAGTCCTGCATCGATGGGCTTTACTATGCTGTTCTAATAAAGCAGGTTAAAGCTGGTGAAGAAGGCGCTCCGTTGCATGTGCAGTGGGCAGCACCTGGGTGGCTGAGGCGACAAGCTGGCAGCGCACGCAGCAGGTCCGGCCACTTTTCTGCCTCTTCTGCTTCTGTGGAGCAGGTGCACTCGCAGGCTCCCGCTCTGAGTCCTTGCGCCTTGGCAGCTTGCGCGAGCAGTGCAGCCTCTCTCTGAGATCCTCCCTCTGCCAGGGCTCCGCGCTCGGGCGCGTCTTAAAGGGCCAGGCGGAAGCAGAGCCCCCTCGCGCTGCTTGACGTCAGTCCCGTCCCAGATGAATGGACGCCGCGCCAGGAAGTCCGGATCGATTCTCTTGGCGGTGGGTGTGAGGGCAGGCTGCCATGTCATTGGCTGGGTCCCGGCTAAGAAGAAGTGCTGGCTGATTTCAAAAGCAGTTCAAATCATACTCGAGCTGTGATTCAGAGGCTTTTTACTGTCCAAATGTGAGATTGTGAATGAACGGAACTACTTTAGCCTCGTTCATATCCCACCTTATTATCGCCCCCAGCGCAACTGACACTCAATCCAGGGAAGCATGGGGTGTTGCACCAGCACCAGGGGTTGCTAACGCCTATGTACAACCAGCTATGGTAAGGTTCTATGCAGGGCACAAGTCGTAAAAAAAGAAGTGGGGGACGCTGTCACCGAAAGTGACGTCACGACAGGAAGTGACGTCACGAAAGGTGCCGAGCTCCTTTTCTTAGAGAGGCCAAAGAGTGAAGTCCAGCTGTTTGGCAGGGGGGATGGCCTCCCCCCGGTAAAATAAGTGGGGGGACGCCGTCCACCCGCGTGGTACCCTGACTCGAGCCCTGGTTCTATGCACTTCAAACAACTGCAAACATTTTTGTTGAGGATTGCACAGGTGGTAGTCTCGCATGGAGCAAAGCATGTTGGTTGAAGAGAATTAAATGTAAGCGCCTAAGTTAACAACTTGAGGGCTCGCTGCCACATGAGGACGTGGCTAAGATGGTGACTGGGTGAGTCATATTTGTTGGAAATTGGGCTACTGGTTGACCACCTCTCTCAGGGTGAAATACAAGCAAACCCCAAATTACTCTGTGCTCAAACCTCTGGAGCTTGGCACAAAAGCAGTCGGGCTTCATTTAGAGTCAATGTGCAATGCATCACTTCAAACAGTAATCGACCAATCAATCAATCAGGCTTTTGTAGAGCATGACTACACACCCATAAGGGTCTCAAGGCTCTGTTGGGGGGTTCTGCTGTTCAGACGAAGAGCCAGCTGTTGAGGTCCTACCTGAATTGAGGAAAATATGGTGATTGCCTGAGATGCAGAGGAAGGGAGTCCAAGGTCCTTGCTGCAAGGTAGGAGAAGGATTTTCCTCCAGTGGTGGTCCTGCGGTTCCTTCTGATGGCGGCTAGGGCCTAAAGGGTGAGGCGGAGATGTCTGGTGGGGGTGTGGAAGGAGATGCAATGGTTAAGGTATGCGGGTCCGGCATTGTGGAGGGATTTGTAGGGGTGCCTGAGGAGCCTGTAGGTGATCCTTTTGTTGACTGTGAGCCAGTGGAGGTCTCTCAGGTGGTCGGTGATATGGCTACGACAAGTGATGTTCAGGATGAGCCTGGCAGAAGCATTTTGGATGTTTTGCTGCTTATTTTGGAGTTTTTTGTGGTGCGGCATAGAGTGTGTTGCTGTGGTCGAGTCTGCTGCTGGAGAATGTGTGGGTGACATTTTTCCTTGTCTCAGTCGGGATCGACTTGAAGAACTTTAGAAGCAGGCAGAGCGTGTGGAAGCAGGAAGAGAAGGAGTTGATCTAGCGGTTCATTGGGAGCGAGATGTCCAGGATGATGCCAACGTTTTTTGCATGATCCGTGGGTGTGGGGGGTTCAGAGCACTGCAGGCTACTAGGAGTCATCACAGGTGGAGGGGTTGGGGTCCAGGAAGAGGACTTCTGTCTTGTCTGAGTTGAGCTTGAGTGGCAGTCCTTCATCCAGTAAGCAACTGCCTTGATTCCACTGTGGAAGCTGTTCTTGTCAGTTGTGGGTTTGTGGGAGAGGATCAGCTGAGTGTTATCGGTGTAGGAGACAATGTTGAGTCCGTGGTTTATGACAATGGTTGCAAGCGTAACCATGTAGATGTTGAAAAGGATGGGGCTCAGTGAGGAACCCTGTGGCACTCTGCAGCTGATTTTTGTGGATTCTGAGAGAAAAGGTGGGAGTCTAGCTCTCGGTGTGAGGAAGGAGCAGATCCAGTCGAGGGCTTTGTCGCAGACGCCGGTGTCATGAAGTCTAGTACAGAGGGTGTCATGAGAGATTGTGTCGAAAGCACCCGAGAGGTCCAGGAGGATGAGGGCCATGGTTTTGCATCTGTTGGGGAGGATGCAGATGTCATCTGTGGTGATGAGGAGAGTGGTCTCGTGCTGTGGTTGCTTCTGAATCCTGATTGGTAGAAGTCCAGGATGTTGTTTGATTCGATGAACTCTGGGAGTTGGGTGTTGATTAAGCCCGGGCGGGTAACTACACTCCGCCAGCGGAGTTTACATAGTTTTGCATAGTCCGCATTCCATTGTGAATGCAAAGTTTAGGCAAAACTCCGACTCCGTGGCGGAGCGCAGTTAGCCAGCCCCTCCACCCTCCCAAAGTAATGATAAAGGAAGAAAAAATGCTCTTAGCTGCCGTGGCTGCCTCCTCCTCGCCATGGCTTCTCTCCTTCCTCGTCGTCGCCATCCTTCTTCTTTGATAACCCCTACATTGTGGAAGTATGACGGTACGACGCGTACCGTCACAACGCATGCTTTTACAACGCGTCCCTTACAACGCAAGTCATTACCACGACTTGCGTTGGGGGCGCGGATTGAGAATAGTATAATTTACTATTCTAACACCAGTGTCCGTGGACACTAGGGAAGGTGTTGGAATAGTAAATATACTATTCTTAATCCTCTAGCGCCCTCCAGCGCAAGTCGTGCTTACGACTTGCGTTGTAATGGACGCGTTGTAAAAGCCTTGCGGAGTAAAATCTGCGTGGTAAAGGATGTTTCCCCTACATTGTACGAGGGGGGAGGAAGAGGAGCAGGGTTCCACAGAGTTTTTTCCAACTCCGTGGAACTTCGTGCAGAGGCACTACGCCTGCTCCACCCGACGTTAGTGTTCATGGCCTTCTCGATTACTTTGACTGGGAAGGGGAGCAGGGAGTTGGGTCTGTATTTCTTGAGGTCCATCGGGTTGGCAGGTGGTTTCTTCAGTAGGGGGTTGATCTCAGTGTGTTTCTAGTCTCCAGGGAAGGTGGAGGATTCTATGGAGCAGTTGATTTTACAGCAGAGTTAAGATACGATGGAAGCACTGGTTCTGTTGAATATGTAGTGGGAAGTATCAGACTACAGGAGGTAGCCCATAAACCCTATAGAGACTAGGATGAACATCTGTAAGATACAACAATGTCTCTTAGGGTGTTAGTTAATGGTCAATTTTAAGCAGCACAATTAATAGCTGGGAGCAGAAGGAGAAACCAGAGAGACAAAAATAAAAGGTGACAACATAAAATTGGTTTGATAATTACATATTTGTTATAAATAAATTAATATATTTAGACATGTAAAAAAGTAGCTTTGCATTACATTAAATGGCATGTAACCTGTAGGATACTGTGTACAAGTGCTCATAAAAATGGTGATGACGCAAGTGATATGTGAGGAAGTATGTATAGCGACACGAAACAGGCGCACCAAAAACAGTTGATGGTGAGATTTACATAGTAGGGACACACAAATAATAAATGCTAATATATGCAAGGGGGGTCAAGTTGGGTATCCTCGAGGAATTAGTGCCAACATTTTCGCTGTAAAAGTCGACAGCGTTACCGCCTGGTGGAGTGTTTAGGCCATCATCAGGACGAGGTTACTCTTACTTCTATAGCAGTGGCAAAGATCGCAACAGGAGTCCCAATCATGGTTGTAGGGGGTCCCTTAGTTATCCAGGCTACATCAAGACACCTATGTAGGTCTTGAAGGGTCAGAAGTGGAAACACTGGGAGGTCCCTGGAGGGGGGTCCAGCGAAGGTCCAAGTGTTACTGCATGTATCTGCAGTAAGGCAACAGCTGCTGGGATTGATCTTTTCAATTAAGCATGCAGTCAGCGTTGAGGAAATAAATCCAATGCGTGATGGGAGCCGGCATAAATCTGTCCCAAACACATTTAATGGAGCAGTTGATTGTGTGGCAGAGTTCAGGTGCGATGGAAGCACTGGCTCTGTAGAATATATAGTGGGGGCAGGAATTTGAGGGGGCTCTTGAGTGGATGTTTTCATGAACTTGAGGGTATCGTCGATGGTGAGGAAGGTCCAGTTGAGTAGGGTCCGCTGGAGTCTGGGTCTGTTAAGGAAGGTGGTTTCGCTTGGCGTCAGTGGGGTTTGGTTAGTCAACCTGTCGTAGATCGCCTTGATCTTGTGGTGGAGGAAGGTGGTGAGGTTGTTGCAGAGGTCTTGGGAGGGAGGTGTCTGTCATCTCCGTGCCAGCTTTGGTGAATTCTTTGACCACGGTGAGGAGTAGTTTGTTGTTGTGTGCGTTGGCGTTGATGCATTCTTGTATGGCCTTTTTCATAGTTGATTTGATGAGGTGGTGGAGTTCAGTGGCTGCAGTTTTGAAGGCTGCGTGGTCTGCTGAGGCATTGCTGTTTCTCCATCTTTTTTCAAGCCATCTGAAGGTGTACCCTGACTCTTGGAGGGCAGGAGAGAACCAACCAGCTTTATTGTAACCCTGGGCGTAGTATGCGTAGTGGGGCTACGCGAAGCTACGTGAAGTGGTCATGATGCTACGCCCGCTCACGCGCTTTGCGTAGCCCCACTACGCGCCACCCGCCTCCCTCCCGCCCTCTTCTACATACATAATTTTAAGTAACAAGTACAATAAAAGTACATAAAGGCACTTACCTGGTCCGTGGCGTCCCGGGGCTCCTCTTCTATTTTGCGCCGACTTCTCCCATCGAAATGCGCATGCGCGGCCGCCGGCGCATGCGCTTTTCATGTAAGAAATGCACATGCGCCGGCGGCCGCGCATGCGTATTTCGATGGGAGAAGTTGTCGCAAAATAGAAGAGGGAGCCCCGGGACGCCGAGGACCAGGTAAGTACTTTTATTGTACTCATTACTTAAAATTATGTATGTAGAAGAGGGCGGGAGGGAGGCGGATGGCGGGCAACTTCGCTCCATCAATGGAGCGTGCGTAGTGCTGCCTACTATGCCTACTTTGCAAAATGCAAAGTAGGCAACATTACGTACACTCCGTGGGCGGAGCGTAGTCTTGCACCCAGGGTTACTTTATTGGATGGTTGCTTTCCTGAAGGTTTCCTGAGGGGGGCCAGTATGTTGGCACAGTTGGAGATCAATGAGTGGAGGTTGCATGCAGAGGCGTTGGCGCCCACTGATGTCGGTGGTGGGGTTGCGGTGAGACTGGTGGTGAGTTTGTTTTCAGTGACCTTGTTCCAGCTTCTGCATGGGTGGCTTTGCTGGTGTATGGTGTGTTTGATGAAGAAGTGGACGCAATGGTGGCCGGTCCACTGTAGTTGACAGGTGTGGCTGAAGGAGATGTTGCTGCTTGCGGAGAAGATGGAGTTGAGTGTGCGTCCTGCTGAGTGGGTTGGAGAGGTGACCAGTTGCTTGAGTCCGATGGTGGCAAGGTTCTCCAGTGGGGATAATGTGCTGTGGTCTTTGAGGTTGTCCAGGTGGTAATTGAGGTCTCCAAGGAGGATGTAATCCATGGATGTGAGAGCAAGATGTGAGATGAAGTCGGCTAGGGATTCCGTGAATGGGGGGTGGGGTCAGGGAGAACTGTAGATGAGGGTCTCACAGAGGGTAGTGTTTTTGTTGGTTTGATCTGGAAGTGGAGGTGCTCCATGGTGGTCGAGTTGTCGTCCAAGCTGGTTGTGATGCAAAGGGTGTTTTTGTGTACAATGGCAATGCCTCCGACTGGTTGGGTGTAACGGTCCTTGTGGATGATTTCGTAGTAATCTGGGTTGGCAATGGTGATGTCCGAAGCGGAGCTGGCGTTCATCCAGGTTTCCGTGAGAAGGCCAGTTCTAGGGGAGATGGATTCAAGCTGATCCCAGATCTCCATGGTGTGTTTGTGGAGGGAGCTGGTGTTGATTAGAACACAGCTGAGGCGATCGGATCTGGTACTTTTGGGTTGTGTGGTGGGTCGGTTTAGTTCGCGGTGGCAGGTGAAGGTGCCACTGCAGTTGCTGCAGGTGAAAGGTTCCCTGGGTATTGCTTGGTGACATGTGTTGGTAGGTGGAGTGACATTGGGTGTTGACGTAATGGAGGCTGCAGGCGTCATAGCAGTGGATGGTCGGAGGACCAGGGTCTGTGGCGCTGGGTGTAGTCCAGGGAGACGAGCTTGCCTTTGGTGAGGCAACACAGCAGCCACCATTAAGTTGTGTGAGGGGGGACTGGAGTACTGGGAGGGGCAACGCGGTTCTGGAGGGGGGTTCAGCCATGGGGTATGAGCTGCGGTAGGGACATTTAGAGAATAACAAAAACAGAAAAAGGGACAAAAGCATAAAAGATGAAAGGAAGGTAAAAATAAGATCAGAGGAGAAAAAGGCAGAAGGCAAAGAGACAGAGGGCAGAGCAGAGATGCTTCCCACTGAACCAGCAGGATGAGGCGTAGGCGGGTGCCTGCAGGTGGAGGAGGGCCTCGACGCAGAACTGCAAGGGTCAGGGGCAGCAGCTACCTAGTGGAGCTGTGTGGGAAGGGAAGAAGTTTACTGACATGGTAATGAAGGAAAGTACAACACAAGAAAAACCCCAAACCAATTTAGAAAATTAAAATACAATTTAATAAATTATTTGAGATCAAAGCAACAAAAATGCAATCACTAGAACCGGATAAAAGTGGTTTAAAATATTTATGTAAGTATAACACCAAAAAACACAAAGTACCACTTGCAGTTATCTGGTCGTGCAAGACCGAGTTAAAGTCATAAGTTCAGGCCAACCGCATGCATGCCGGATACAGGGACCAGGTAAGTCCCTCTGAAATTGTTACCTTCCAAGTCTAGCATGTAGAGTTCTGTTTGCAGGGAAAGGGGACGTGAAGAGCAAGGAGAGTGTTGTGGATGGTCGTTGAAGTAGCCCAAACAGTAGACCAGGCATTGCAGACGGTTGTCGCAGTATCACAAAGATCCTATTTGGCATTGGGGATGGTCATTGCTGAAGATTCATGTTCATGGTCACCGCGAACTGCCGATGCTAAAACACGAAGTGCAGATCTAACATTTTTGGGTGTCGCTGGTGGTCGCTGTGACATGAAGAGTTAGGTTCACCAGAACTTCATGTTGGTGGGAGGTGCTGGTGGCAAGCTCTTGGTACAAATGGCCCTGTTTGCGAATAACCCAACACTTCAGGATTTCTCCTTTTGTTGAGGAGAGAGGTTGACTGAAGCTAAACTCCTGGTCTTGCAGATCAGGAACTCACTCCAGCAGAGGCCAGCAGGGCTCAGACAGTTGCAGGCCTGCTGGCAGTTGCAGCAAGGCCTCTTGAGATTGTTATGTTCCTATAGCTCAGAATAAGAGATTAGTTGGCTGATCCACGGAGTCACGTCAGACTGGGATGAAGGGTGCAGGTCCAGTCTTCCTTCCCAGCAAGCAGGGCAAATGGGCAGCAAAGTAGCAGGGCAGCAGAGTGGCAGTCAAGTCAACTCAACTCAAAACTTTATTGATTGTTTACTAAAAGCAAATACAATCATCCAAACATTATGTATGTGAAAACAATGGTGCACTGGTGTACTACACACATTGTCCTTCATAGGTCCTATTGTTACAGATTAGTAAATTAGTCCACAAATAAATATTGGTCGGAGAGCGACTTCATTAAATTTGCTGAAGCAAGATAAGGAGATGAATAAAGTGCGAGGTGCTGTGAAGTAGGATCACTAGCTATGCACTCTGTGAGCGTCAACTTGGCAGGTTTATATGGTCTTCTCTAGATTCTCCAGGCAAAAATCCTTGAAAAAGTTTCCAAGCCCCAGCGTTTACAGTTAGGCAGGAAGAGTTCAGTCTGACACTTATCTTAGGGCCCAATGAGCTTTGGGTCCTCACTTAAGGTTCAGGACTCACTCTAGTAGAAGCCACCTGCAGGGTAAGGGGCAGGTTCAAATGGAACTGGTTAGCTGGGCTCTTCAGGAAGGTGGGCAACTTTTGTATCCCTGTAGCTTAACAGGAGACCAGCAAACTGACCACTGGAGTACACTTCTTCATCCTGGCTGCAGGTGGGAGCAGGTCCAGTTGTAGGGTACTCCTCACAGGTCACAGCTGCAGAGGCAGTCCTTCTCTCTTCCATAGGCCCAGAGGTGTTCTGAAAAGGATATTAGGGATGCTAAATGTATGCCCAGTTCCAGTCTGTGGGTGGGGAAAACTTCTAGCCACTCCCTAGCCATTGAGGTAAAAGTGCATAGGAGTGACCCTACTGCATTCGGCAGCACTTTCTGTGTGTTTTACTGTAAATTATCGCACAGTACCCCTCTCTGCCTAAAAAAACTAAGATGGCAGAAACTTTATTCCCCTGTGCAGAGCTTCCTGTAGCTATGATAATTGGCAAGCCCTCTCTTGTGGTCACCCCAAATCAGTTTGGTGCTAGCTTCCACTCCTACTAGCTTTGGAGACAAGATGGTTGCGAAGATAAAAGGAAGACAGGCCTAGGTTGGAGTCACATCTGCCAGTGACAGGGTGGGCATCCTTTGAAGCTCAGGATGGGGCTGGGCATAGCCCTAGGCCATCATGCTCAACAAGGAAAAACTCCCCCCACACTTAATCCCTTTGTTCACTGGCAATCCATAACTCACCTCAGGAGAGCCATCAAAGAGTTAGTTAATAGTTAATAGTTGATCAGTGGCAGAAAGGCACATTTGGCTTAGGCAGGAAAATTACAACTTTCTAAAACTGTAATTTTCAAAACAGCACAATAAAATCCAACAATAAGGTGTTATAATGTAACCCAGTGCTATCCTATGGGACATCCAACCTTTACACTGTGAAAAATTACATTGGATGTTTTCACTGGCAGAACATGTGAAGTATATACTATACATGTTCTACTTCTTAAATACTATGCTTCCTGCCCAAGGGGCAGTTAGGGCCTGCCTTAAGGGTGACTTATAAGCATTAAAAAGGAAAGTTTAGGGATAGTAAAAGGTTTATTTTACAGGTTGAATTGGCATTTTCAAAACTGCACACCCAGGCTGTAGGGGAAGGCCTGGAGACATGCTTTGCATTTTCACATTAGTAGTTGAACAATATATGCGGGAGCCCACTAGTGACATTTACCATATAGGACCTGGGCACACTATGAATCAAATAATAGGGACTTGAAGGTTAGTTAGATTAGGCATTTAAGAGCATAGCCAATTTTGACATGTTTTAGGGGTCAGTGCACATTCACTGGGGCCTCGTTAGCAGTGTCACGGTTCAAAGATTAAAAAAAACAGCAGCATCAGTAAAAAAAAGGGTGTGTGATTTTGACAAAACATGATATTTTCTTACATTCCCGCCTTAAATGAAAGGTGAGGAGCAACTCAGCAACTCACATATTCCATTGGCTGTTCATATTATCTAAGTGGAACAACCTTGAATAGCCATCTGCATTGGCATGGTAAATGCCAGATGCTGTTCCACTGTAAAGTCCATACCATCTGAGAGCCCTGTAGTTGTTTTGAACCCTGAAGTGAGTACCAAACAGGTAGCGTCTCAGCTTCTTCAGTTTCAAAACCACAGTAAAAACTTCCCTGTTCATGTTACTCCAACATTGATCGCTGGGGTGTGGTCACCTGGTAAGAAAAGCAACTGGTTGACCCGACCTTCATCATTTTGCTGTGATAACACTGCCTCAATTCCATTTCCAGAAGTATCTGTTTGACGCATAAACCCCTTGCCAAAATCAGGTGGCTTGAGTACAGGGGTTGTGCTCAGTGCCTTCTTCAGGGTGTCAGAGACCTTTGACACTTATCAATCCAGATGACTTTCTTTTCCTGTTTCTTTGAAGTCAGGGGGGCTACAATCATGCTTTACCCTTTGACAAACGTTAAGTATTAACTTGTCTGACCCAGGAATTCTTTGACCTGAGTCTGAGTTTTAAGAGGTCTTACTGGACCTTGGGTTGGAGAGGTTACACATGTCAACCGCCAACTCTGTGGCCCAGGTACACTACAGAACCCTGCCCTGTCTGGCACTTGCTGTTTTTGTTAGCCAGGCCTGCCTGCTGCAGGACCCGAAACACTTCTCTGAGGTTGGTTTCTATGAATTGCATCGAAAGCTGAGCAATTTTGCACTGATGTGCTAGCAGTTGTGAACCGTAATTTGAGCTGACCGATGGCTGCAAACTTATGTATGCAGTGACTGACCAATGTAAGACCAACATTTGCACTGACTGAAATGCCATTTACACAGGTCCCTTAATGCAAACGCCAGTGCAAAATTGAACTATCGCCCTCTCAGAATTTCTCAATCATCAGTGCAAAGCATGTAGTCCTGCACCAGTTCTCAAATTCGAGTCTTGACGAACCCAACTCAGTGTTTCATCCTTCTGAAGTTACACTGAATACCATCAAATAGGGCAAAAGTCGCATCCGTTTTTACCTCATTTTGAAACATTAATTCTGAAGCAATGGTCGAAGTGGGGGGAAAAAAGTAGGGGAACTGGAGGTGGAGAATCAGGGGGTGGGAATAACCAAAGATTGGATCAGTGGGCGGAGTCAGGGGTGTGGCTAGAAATAGCAAAACATACCATTTTTAGTACGTTTAGCATTTCACTGACCAGTTACAGCTTATAAAGTTATTTAATGCAAACAATGGATAAACATGTTTATTTGAGGTTTAATTCAGGAAAAAGCAAACACTCATCGGGAATACAGGTTGATGTCAAGCGTGTGAAATATAAGCAGGAACAACATGTTACCTTAATACTTTTATTCTCATTGTTCAGAAATCCATGAGTATTTTTTGTCTCAAACATTGAGGACATGAATACAGGGCTCCTCCTGTACACATGTGTTAAGCAGGGCTCAGAAGAGAAAGGTACTCTTCAGGAGAATCTAGACTTACTGAAACCCACAAAGAAAGGCTCCTTCATATTCCTATCAGCCAGCTGGCTGATCAATCATAATATAGCAAAAAGAACAACTGGTGGACAGAATGCAGAACGATGTCATACATTCATCCCAGTACAGAGATCTGGGCCTAAATCCATATTTTTTTTGCTCACCATGCCATTCCAGTTTGGACCCAGCCATATGCAAATCAGTCTTGATCCTGAGCCCATTGGGAGCAGTCCAGCCCGAACTGCCAGGCCATATGCATTCAAGTGTCCTTTCATTCGGGAAGTGAACACAAAGCAGCATCCACTGAAGTATGCACATAAAATATTGCTCTTTGATAGGCAGGGTACACGTTTTTTCCAGCAGGCATGTTACCCCTCTGCGCTACCTTAGGTGAGAAAAACAGCCACTGGACAAAACATGCTCCCATCTCTCTCCGGCAGGTACATTAATCACCAAAGTTATTTTGGCCCTTGTATTGTTGACCGAAACCTGCTGAATATACAAGGAACTTTGCAGTGTTATTAATACTCCCGTAGTTGTACAAACCTGCCCCCCAAACTATACTGGCCCCCTACCCTTTAGTCACCCTGGGAATCGTCTGATGCCTGGTCCGACATAGTTTTTTTTATTTTTTTTTATTTTTTTTAATAAAAACTTTTATTGAGCAGCAGAAATCATATTTACAAACACGGGCCTACAACCACACGGGCCGGCCGCTAACAGCAAGGCATGGCGCAGTATAAGAAAATCAGTGGTCGAAACCCCAGCGGTCAGGCGAGAACAGGACACAAAATGCCGCACAGAATGTAACGCAGGATAGAAAACTTTTCTTATTTTAGAAAAAACTAAAAGGAAACAAACACAAAAACAAAGGCGAATAGCGTAACGGACAGAGTCAGCCTATGAGGGGGGAAGCTCACTAATGGGAGATACAAAATTGCAATCAATGGAACGAGTCAGGGTGGGGGGACAGAGGGGAGGTCAAGCAAGCCATATGAATAATGAACGAACTTATGGGAATGCCAATTCAGGGGGACCAGGGGACATCAGGGGTCTCCACCAGGGGAGGAGTACAAATGTTCCCACGATAGGCGTTCCACTGACACCAGATCTTCGTCCATGCCCTTGGTCTGCCCCTAGCTGTGTATACCGTCTTTTCCCTGAACATAGACTAGTCCATATTTTCTTCCCACACAGACATGGTAGGGGGTCTGTGCGAGCCCCAAAGCTGCGCTATATCTCGTTTTGCAACCATGTACCCCAGGGTCGCCCATCTCGTCTGGGCCACTGTGTAATCGTTGGGTTCCCACACGTTCAGCAAACACCTCCGGGCCTCAGGCAACAGGGTACTCCCAGTAACATCAGCCATCACCGCAAGCACTTTAGTCCAATAATCAGCCACCTCCGAACACTCCCAAAGGATATGGCGAAACGTAGCACTCATCCCGCACCCACGCCTGCACAGCCCATCCGGGGAGAAACCTATTGCAACCAAACGAGGACCAGTAACGTACACCCGGTGTAATATCTTAAGCTGGACGAGACGGAGACGGGCGGGAATGGCGACCTCTTTCGGGGAAGACAGAGCCGATTGTCAATCTTCGTCGTCCAATTCCAGCCCGTCTCCAGTCCACACTTCTCTAAGCCGGCCGAGCAGATCCGCTCGATTGTTGATCAACTTCTTGTAGATCAAAGAGATAGTGCTATCAGGGAGATGACCGTCAAGTATACGATCTTCAAGGGGGGAGGATTCAGGGATGGCGGCACCGGAAACCAGAACCGAAGTCAGAGCATGACGGACCTGCAAGTATCTAAAAAACTCTCTGTCACTCAATTCATATTCATTCCGAAGGGCCTCGAAGGACTTCACTGCTCCGTTCACCCAAAGGTCACCCACTCTACAGATACCAATCATGTCCCAGCGTTCAAACCCCTTCGTAGTCCAGAGACATCCCAAACGTTCAGACGCATAAAGTGGAGTCGCCAGCGTGACTCGATCAACCCAGCCCATGCTCACATTCGCAGCTCGCCACACGCCGACTGCAATCCTAGTCGGTCCCGTAAGGTGAAGCCCAGCCGCCCTGGAATAAAGCACTCTATTGAAGTCTCCACCCGGCAATTGGAATTTGTCCATTTCAAAAGCCGGATTCGGGCCGGGCGAGTATATCGAATGGTTAATGGCGGACAACTGGGAGGCCCAATAATATCTTCTGATGTCAGGAAGTGCCATACCCCCATCATACCAAGGGATGGTGAGCTTCGCAAGGGCAATGCGTGGACGCCCGTCCCAAATCAGCTGTCGCTGTAAACCCTCCACCTCCCGGAAATAACTAGTAGGGATGTCATCAAAAGAATTCTGGAGTGCATAAAGAAATCGCGGTAGGGACATCATCTTGAAGAGGGCGGCCCTGCCCAGCGGCGACAAAGGTAATTTACGCCACCGGGCCACGTCCAGCCTCAATTTATGAAGTGGGGGAAGGAGATTGCGTTCGAAGCGGAGCGACGAGTCCAGTGTAATAAAAATCCCCAAATATTTAAAGCCCGATTGAGTAACCTGGATGGGAAATCTATGTGGCAGCGGAGGCAAGTCGCCGGAAATAACATACACACAGGATTTAGCCCAGTTTATAATCAAGCCAGAGTTCTTGCCGAACGAGGTAAGGACGTCAAAGAGGACATTTAGAGATTTACGCGGGGAGGTGAGATAGAGAAGAATGTCATCGGTGTAAAGCGAAACACGATCCTCAAAGTCGGGGGACCACCGTATGCCTTTGATAGACGGCTCCCATCGGAGCCACGCAGCTAGCGGCTCCAATGCGAGAGCAAAAAGCAGCGGAGACAAGGGACATCCCTGCCTGGTCCCCCTACCAAGGGAGAAGGGTACCGACACTCGACCGTTAACAACGACCTGCGCCAGGGGGATGGTATATAACAGTTTCACCCATCCGATAAACTCCGGGCCGAAACCAACCTTCACGAGGGCTGCCCAAAGGTAGGGCCACTCTATCGTGTCGAAGGCCATCGAGGCGTCCAATGAAGCCAAAATGGCCGGTTCCGTCAGTGACCCCGCCCTCGCAAGGACTCCATGAAGGCGCCGCAGGTTAAGGGCCGTGTTCCGGTGCGGGATAAATCCGGATTGGTCCGGATGAATCAAGTCACCGATGACCACTAGCAGACGAGTGGCAAGAACCTTGGCTAGAACCTTAGGCTCAGCGTTTAACAGGGAGATGGGCCTATATGACGCACAAAGGTCTCGGGGTTTACCTTCTTTAGGAATAACCACTATCGTGGCCAGGCGCTGGTCATAGGGGAGTGTGCCTAGAGCACGGGATTCCCGAAACATCGCTCAAAGATAGGGCGCAATCTTATCAGGCCGCAGTTTGTATAACTCAATCGGCAGGCCGTTCGGGCCCATAGCCTTGCCCGAACGGAGAGATCGAATTGCCGCCGCTATTTCGTCCGTAGAGAACGGGGCCTCCATAGATACCCGCTCCACCTCGGAAAGGCAAGGCACATCTATGTCACGCAACAAGAAGTGGGAGTCATATTCGTCCCTAGCCGACACCGGGGAGTAAACAGTACGGAAATAATCCGCAAAACATTCCACTATCTCAACCGGGTCAGTCACTCTCACACCATCCAAAGTCTGAATCACAGGTACAACACGATTCGCTCTTTCCTTCTTGTCCAACCAGGCAAGCAATTTACCCACCTTATCCCCAACATCGTAAAGTCGGCCCTGTTGTTCCCTGTACATCTTCTTGGCAGCGTCCGTGACCAGGGACTTGTAGTCAAATTGCTTCAGACCAAGGGCATGGAGTTTGTCACGAGTAACACCCAACTCCAGGTCAGCCTCCAACCCAAGTATTTCCGTCTCCAGATCCACCACCTCCCGATTCCTTGCCTTCTTAGTTGCAGCGATAAGAGATAGGGCCTGCCCACGAATCACCGTCTTAAAGGCCTCCCATAGGGACACTGCAGAGGAGACGGACCCTTCGTTGTCCAGAAAGTAGTGGTCTAAGGACTTGATTAGTTGATCACGTGTCCCAGGAGAGCTCAAGTACCAAGGATTGATAGGTGCCACCCGTCCGACTGCTTCTATACCCATTTCAAAACAGAGCCAGAGCGGGGAGTGGTCAGAGATGCCCCGGGCCAGGTGTCTAATCTCCCGGACCGAGGAAGCCTGCGCAGCTGGCATGAGGAAGTAATCAAGGCGGGACAAGCTCCCATGAGCCCCGGAGTGGAAAGTATATTGGAGCTGTGTGGGATGCATAAGTCTCCAGCAGTCCACCAAACCAAAGGTATCCAGGAAACCACCCAGCCACGCTTGGGCCGAAGGAGTATCCCTGGGGGGGGTGACGATCAATCAAACCCGAGAGAACAGAGTTGAAATCACCAGCCATGAAAAGAGCACCATCAGGAAGTCCCAACAGCATTCGGCCAACATCTGAATAGGTGGAGGTCTGCAGGCCAGGGGGTACATAAACGGTAAACAGGGAAAGGGTCCTGCCCTCGAACCTTCCCACGAGGGCGGCATAGCGCCCCCTATCATCCAGGAGTAACTCATCTATCTCAAGGGGAAGGGAAGACCGGACAAGAATGCCTACCCCTCTGGAACCCGTAGTAAACCCCGAGTGTGCAACAAGACGATAGCCCCACCTATTCATCGCATGACAAGTATTACCCACTAGGTGTGTCTCTTGCAAGAACACAATATCAGGAGACAGTCGTCGCAGATATCGCAACACCACCCCCCGTTTTATACGATCCCCCAAACCATTGACATTCCACGAAACGAACCTCAACCCATTACCCCCCATCCCAACATGTGACGCAGAAGCCACCCCACAAAGAGCCAGGCACTGAAAACAAAATTGCAAACATTACATCGCCTTGAAAAGAACAGAACACAACCACAAACACCCCACCAACCCACCCCCAACACCCAACACAACACCCCCCACCCTGCACCCCTGCAGTAGACTAAAAAGCCACCCCAACATGCAGTGTGCCTGTCGCCCAAACAACCCCATTCTACAGAAAGACCCCGGAGGAGGAAAGGGCCCTTGTCCCACCCGCCACCCCGAGGGAGGAAGAGGAGGGGAATACACAGAAAACATAAACCACACAACTAAGGAACCCCAGTAGAAAGTGTCTCGTTACGGAGGCAGGGGCCGAGATATTGCTTTCAGCTCTCAACGCCACCCTCGGCTCCACCCGGGTGTTCGGTGGAATCAGTCAGATTAGTCCGGTCCGGTAAGGAATCCAGCCAATCACTTACGATCTCAGGTCGATCAAAGAAAAATGTTCACTCATTGTACTCAACTCGCAGCCTGGTGGGAAAAAGCATGGCATATTTCAGTCCCAAGTCTCGGAGACGCTTCTTGACTCCACGGAAGCCCATTCGCTGTCTCTGGACAAGCTGAGAAAAGTCTGGGTAGAAATTCACAGTGGCATTCTCAAAGGCCACCGGGCCCTTCACTCTCGAGGCCTGCAGGATAGTGTCTCGGTCCCTGTAGTGAAAAAGCTTGGCAACAATGGGCCTCGGCGGGGCGCCCGGCTTGCCCTTTCCACCCGGAACACGATGGGCACGTTCCACCGCAAAGAATTTGCTCAACCCAGACAGAGCAAGGTAGTTCTGAACCAGGTCTTCAACAAGGAGATCAACGGAGTGAGCCTCAGGATTTTCCGGAACGCCAATTACACGCACGTTACAGCGACGTGCCCTGTTCTCAAAATCTTCCAGACGATGGGACATAAAATCGTTCGCCGTTCTAAGATTGCCAATCTCCGTCTGAAGCTCCGAGACGTCGGTCGTGAGACTAGTTGTCTTGAGGTCCAATGACTTCACCTTCTCATTGGTCTTAGACAGATCGGCCCGAATCAGATTCACATCAATGGCCACAGTGTCGATTTTGTGAGCCAAGGCTTCGTACTGCTGGCCGATAGTCTCCTTCATGTTAGAGATGGCGCCCATGACGTCCTGTAGGGATAGCTCCGCCGAAGCAGCCATCGGTTCCCCCATTGCACTCGGGGTAGGTATGACGGCACCCGGGGACAATTTAGACTGGGTATAACGGTCCATGACGTTAGACTGTACCGGGCCCCCACGAAGGGGAGTCTTGGTCTTCCGTCTCTCTTGGTCCCCTCTGCCAGACATGGTGGAGAATGAGCCCCCGAGGGACCCTCGCGACCTGGTGAAAATGGCCGCTGAAAAACAGGGTGCCACCGTCCAAAAATCACCAGCGGGGGCAAGTCAAGGTGGGAGACGGCCCGGACAAATCCAAATCGAGCGAAGGGCTCCCTTACACGTCTTCGTTGTTGGATCAGCCACCGGCCAGACACATCGGTAGAGAGACGTAGTCAGAGTGAGAATCGAAACCGAAAGTTAAGGGGGGGACTCAGAAGTCGAATCCCACTGCCGCTGTTGTTCAACTCAGACACGGCATCAGAGCCTCGCCAAGTCCCGGGTGTGTCCCAAGGCGGGCCTCGGGAAGTTCGAGTCGACGTATCTTCGGTGCCCCTGGTCCAATTCAAAATCCGAAACCAGTATTGAGTTCAGCCCAGGTTCCTCTTCAATAATCCATTTGAGAATCCAGGATATTTTCAGGATATTATGCCGGGAGTGGCGGGGGTCCGGAGAGCGCTGTGCTCACGCGGCCATCACGGATGCCCGCTAAGCTCCTCCCAGTCCGACATAGTTACCCTTTTCAATGTAATACTGCAGATATGTATGCTTATTAGATATAAACGTCATAGATCACTGTGTTTCCAGTTTAGGGTGCACAGGTACCCCATTCAGTGTAGTCAGTTTGTTCAAATAAACTAGTTTCCCTGCACCACAGCACCCTCTACACAGAGGATTTTACACTCCTTGTTCTGGAATCCACTGCTAATCAAGGGCCGATATTGCATTGTCAACAATCTGCTCTGCTTTGTCACCAGTTAATTCACAGTTGTCTGATGGCCCTTTCAGTGTTGCTTTGCAAGCCCCTAGATAGAAGGGAAGGGGGAGGAGGTCATGGGCACTGCAGAGGAGGGTGGCCAACTGGCATTGGCGCAAATTCAGAATGGTGACTGTAAAAGTTCAGGACAAGGGGTCAAATTTCACAACTCAAATTCAGGACAGGAGGTCAAAACTCAGGACAAAAATTCAGGGCAACAGGTATGCTTCACAGACACATCAGAGGATGTCATGAATAGTATATAAATAAATAGGCAAGGAACATAAGTACAAGTCACTTCTCCTGCCCTGTCACTTTCTCCTGCCCCGGTCACTTCTCCTACCCCATCACCGCTCCTTCCCTGACATTTCCCCTGCCCCATCACTGCTCCTTCCCGTTCACTGCTCCTGCCCCGTTACTGCTCCTGCCCGTTCACTACTGCTGCCTGTTCACTAGTCCTGCCCGTTATCTGCTCCTACCCATTCACCACTCCTGCTCATGCCTAATCACTTCTCCTACCCGCCACATCTCCTGCCCCCATCATTTCTCCTGCCCCATCACTTCTCCTGCCCCATCAATTCTCCTGCCCCGTCACTTTTCCTGCCCCGTCACTGCTCCTGCCCTTTCACTGCTCCTGCCCTTTCCCTGCTCCTGTCCAGTCAGTACTTCTGCATGATCAACGCTCCTGCCTCATCAATTCCCCTGCCTCCTCCCTTCTCCTGCCCCATCACTTCTCCTGCCCCCCTTCTCCTGCCCCATCACTTCTCCTGACCCGTCACTTCTCCTGCCCTGTTCACTTCGCCTGCCCTGTTCACTTCTCCTGCCCTGTTCACTTCTCCTGCCCTGTTCACCACTCCTGCCCTGTTCGCCACTCCTGCCCAGTCACCGCTCCTGCCCGGTCACTGCTCCTGCTCATGCCTAATCACTGCTTATGCCCCGTCACCTCTCCCGCCCCGTCACCACTCCTGCCCCATCACCACTCCTGCCCGTCACTTCTCCTGCCCATCACCCCTCCTGCCCAGTCACCTCTCCTGCCCTGTTGCCTCTCCTGCCCATCACTTTTCCTGTCCTGTCACTTCTCTTGTCCTGTCACTGCTCCTGTCCTGTCACTGCACCTGCCCCGTTCACTGCTCCTGCCCAGTTCACTGCTCCGTTCACTGCTCCTGCCCCATTCACTGCTCCTGCCCGGTCACTGCTCCTGCTCATGCCTAATCACTGCTTCTGCCCTGTCACCTCTCCTGCCCCGTCGCCTCTCCTGCCCTGTCACCTCTCCTATCCCGTCACTTCTCCTGTCCCATCACTTCTCCTGTCTTGTCACTGCTCTTGCTCCGTTCACTGCTCCTGCCCCATTCACTGCTCAGTTCACTGCTTCTGCCCCGTTCACTGCTCCTGCCCCGTTCACTGCTCCTGTCCGTTCACCGCTCCTGCCCGGTTACCGCTCCTGCTCATGCCTAGTCACCGCTCCTGCCCCATCACTTCTCCTGCTTCGTCACCTCTCCTTTCCTGTCGCCTCTCCTGTCCCGTCACTGCTCCTGACCCGTCACCTCTCCTGCCCCATCACCTCTCCTGCCCTGTCACTTCTCCTGCCTTGTCACTTCTCCTGCCTTGTCACTTCTCCTACGCTGTCACCTCTCCTGTCCCATTACCTCTCCTTTCCTGTTGCCTCTTCTGTCCAATCACTGCTCTTGCCCAGTTGACTCTGTGTACAACATTAACAAATTACACAAGGGGCCAAATTCCCCACAGTACTCTTTTTGGGGAAAGCTCCTCTGTAATCACTCACTAGGATCTCACTGGCACATGATATGCTAACGGCAGGCGGTGGTGCATTGTCATTCAAAAGGGGATAATCATCCTGGATCGGAATGACAATGGGCCTGTCCACAGTCTGTGAGAGCTCAGGGAGGGACTGCTGCAGCCTCTGGAATTCAACTGAAAAGTGCGAGCAGCCCCTGGAAGCTGAATGAAAAAGTTATCGCTATTAAGTAGGTCTATTCTTGCCGCCCCGGGACGATTTTTTGAAAGAATGAAGTAGGGGAACCGACTGAAATAATTTTTTTAAGTAGGGGCACGCTGTGCCCTTCCGATTCCACCCACTTCTACCACTGTTCTGAAGTACTAAGTAATATATGCGGCACAAGCTACCATAGGGTCCAGTGCTTTAAGTGTGAGCAGGGCCGGCTTTAGGGCAGTGCGACTGGTGCAGTCGCACTGGGCGCTGACCTGTAGTTGGGAGTGATGAGACCTCAGGGGGACGCTGTGCTTGGCAATATGAGAGATGAGGGTCACTTCTGCAGGTGGTAGCGAGAGACCAGAAGGAGGCGATCATGGGACATGGGGGCACCAAAAGTGATTGTCACACCGGGCGCCACCAGCGCTAAAGCCGGCCCTGAGTGTGAGAGACATGGGGTCTTTGAAAAGGGTGCGGGCTACGAAGTGTAACTAAAACACCCTTACAAAAATAGCATGGTCGGTGTAAGAAATCCCTAAATAGAACCCTTCATGACAGTGAAAATAAGTGAAAGTAGCAGACAGCACATCATTTAACCCTTAAATGCCACACTCATCATTCACTGCCTCCCTACACCTACATTCTGAGTATACCCATTGTCCTGTATCAAAATCAGAGCAATTGGAAATTGTCAAACTTAAAGTACAATGCACACTTTTGGGGGGTGGGGGTATGCAGCTAATTGTAGATATCCATATTTTTTATTGCATATATTTTTTATTTGAAAGAACATAAAAACTGTAGTACACAAATACCGATTAAGAGACGTAGAAGGCAATTGAAGCAGTAATCTGGCAGAAGTAAACAACAAACACATAACTCATTGAGTCACCTTGCCAGTTTATGCGGCAGGGTCACAAGGTCAAAAACATGAGAAAACAGATAAACGTATTTTACTTAGCAAGTGTCACAGCATGCTCCACCAGGCAAAATCATTAAATTCAGAGAAATTATGGGTTGTAGTAGAATTGAATAAAAATACGTGCACTATAGTGATGCATAACTGAACATGTAATGTCCTATTGTCGTTCTAACAATCGTGTGCTTTCCCCATGGACGTTTTTACATTAAAAAAATCTCCAAGCTGTCGAACAACACAAAATCGCTACTTTTTAGCATTCTAGTAATGCGGGCAGTGTGTCCCCCTGGCACGGAAATCTAAACCCATGTCACAGGCACAGCATTATTCCATGCACCTTTGTTGTAAGCACAGATGGTCTGTTGACGCAAAACGTTGAATTAATATACGCTCCCATGCGGAGTAAATGTAATAAATGGATATCTATCACATTACGAAGAGTGCAGCATGCATACCTGTCAAGGGCAAACAGGAAGAAAACAAGGTTTCTCGAAAACCATGCAACAAATGTCATAATTGTTATTAAATCTGCTTGCACCGGGTTCATATTTCCAGCTGGTTTGATTAAATAATATTTTCGAGACGATTTATTTTGACATAAAATCTGGGCCTGTCGTGTGCCATGAGTTAGTGGGGACCTGGAGTTGCATAGCTTACAGTAAATTATGTTTTCCATCATGTGGTATGAAATGGTTTATTGAAGAAGTGCCGGCTGCGTAGTTTTAATCATGAACAGCCCAACCGCAGCCCCTTGGGGTTGTCCTGACAGCTTAGAGACTATTTTAGAGCCAGCACGACTGGTGTTTAATGTTTAATGATGTATTGGCAAATTATACACATTTTAAAGGCGCTTGTTCTTGGATTCATTCATCCTATTTACCGTCACTCCGACCCGCCTATAGCCAGAAATAATGGACCCAGGATGCAACACGAGAGCACGAGCTCTCTGTGGTATTGTTAAGAGGGGCTGCAGGCAGGGTGGAATTGCTCTATAGAGCAAACAGGCAGTGCAAGCGGGGCGGGGCTCACAGATCAGTGTGTGGGCCTTTTTTGTTTGTTCTTGGGTAGGGTGCAGGTGGGTTGCGCCCTCTGATCTAGGGCGTGAATCTTGAAACAAGCAGTTGCGTTGTTTGACCATAAACAATGTCCCCACAGTATTGTATTGTAGTATTGTATTGTGTTCTTATATAGCGCTGCTATCACCCTACGGGTATCTTGGCGCTCTGTTCTTATATAGCGCTGCTATCACCCTACAGGTATCAGTGCACCCCGTAGGGTAAAGACCCTTGCTTGATTTAGTCGAAGTAATAACATTCAAATGAATTGTAGACAATTGTATACTTGCTTTTATTTGACTGAGAACATCGTGTTGCGTCACTCTATAATGTTTTTTATCCATAATGGAAATCTTCACAGTGAATCGTTCTCAGTAACTCATTCTGTATGATTACATTTGTGAATCACGTTATGTAACTTCCCAATGCATTTCGGGACGGTGCCCTTCATCAGGGGATTAATTCTGAAACATGCTCCCATCTTTAGCTATCTGGTTTGGTAAGGGAGGGGGCCACTTTTATTTTGCTTCCCGGGCCAATTTTTTGGTCCCAGTCCTATCCTGACTGTGGGGACAGTGCTGGAACTTTCAGGAGACACCGATTTGATGTGCAACACAAGCTTCTGATTGTCCCTTCATGTTTGCATCTTTTTTGATTGCTGCCCCAATACTGCAGTCATCCGTGAATCATGGTAATTGTAGTGAGCTGCCTTGTAGAAAGACTGTCCCTCAGTCACCCATACCCTGAAAGGCCAGGGGCAGCTTAAGGGATAAATAAATGGGAAGAAGACAGCTCTCCAGCACCAGAATACAGTATCTGTGGTGTCGCCCTCAAACGTGGCTATTCTGGTTAACGATCCATAAAAGAATCACCTTTAAGGTCCACTACATGACTCACAAGTCCTTGCCGGGCAATGCGCCGAGCTATCTTTCGGCTAAGCTCGTCCACTATCGTCCTCGCAGAGTTTTGAGACCTAGGAGCATATCATCAAGGGAAACTTTTTGCCGCTAAAGCGGCAATATCTTCATTGCCCTATCAGCAAGCTGTCGCTAAAAGCTGTTAGCGACGGCTTGCTGGCAATAGCACCCGTATCAATGCAGCTTTGCATGTCAGCGATAATAATCACTAATGACATGCAAAGTAGGCGTTCCCTCTGAAAACAACCGTGGAAAAGTTGCTAACCGCATATCGCAGTATCATCAAGCCAGACCCTGATACCCATAGCAACATTAAAAACGGCACTAACCACAGTTATCGCCACCAGCTAACGTCTGTTAAATGTCAGACTTAGCTATATTTTTAATGGGAGGTGGATTCTAAGCCTAAGTCCACATCTCCCAATTAACAAGGATTCCCTTAGCGTTGTAGTTGCATCGCTGGATTTCCAGCGATGTTCCCTCATAACGCCGCTGTCGCCGGAATTTTTATCGCCGTAGAGATAAGCGTTGATAATAACGCGTTATCTCGGTGATTAATTCCGGCGATAGCCGGCGTTATGCAAATTCACTCCATGTGCGCCCTGCGATGTTTATCGCAGTTTGTTGGTGATATGCCCCCAAGTGACAAAGCCTTGCTTTCAGTTCCACGTAATTCTAAATCACATTTATTGCTTGGCTCCCTATTTGTGGAAGAAGCTTCCACTTCATCAATGTCAATGCGCAGATCATTTTAACTTTAGGAAACTTCTAAAAACAGCGTTGTTTCAGGCCTGATCAGTCAGCAACTCTGCTCATAAGCTGTATGCACTGTGATACCCCTCCGGGGTGATTTGTGCGTGCTATAAGTTAAATGAACATAACATAAATTGGCTGTGGCATGACCTAGGCTTGCACCTGCATATTAGGCAGATGAACCATCACTATCAGAGCCAGTCCTTACTTGGAGAATGCCCTGGATTGTAAGAAATTAGCCGCCATCAATGCTGCTGGTGAATAAAATGAGAAAGTAGGGTGCCACTGTGAGAAGTTGGCTGGCATATGCTGTCCACTATTCTAGTGGGCACCTTGCACCAGTCCACATGACCCTTATTGATGGTAGGTTTAAAGACAACCTATATAGAAAGCTATCCTAGTGGTAGCTGTGGAGAGCAGCTTTCAGGCTAAGTCTTGAAGGAATGTAAAGCAGCTTGTTTTACCAGTCTATAATCTCATGAATGACCAAATTAAAGGAAAATATGTATTTATTCTAAACACATCTCTATAGTCTCTTTATGAGGCTAGAGGCAAAAGTACATTCAGTAAACTTATTTAGCACACAGTAAATTAGCACAATATGCGTTGAGCCCTAGGGGCGTACCAAACCATATATTAAAGAAAATGGTATAAGAACCACAACTGACATAGATACAAAGCCTAGAGTCTTTAGAAACGCTGGGGCCACCAGGAACCACCCAAGGTAGTAACACAGGGGACCCATGGGGGTTGCGTGCAGTGTCTAAAAACAGCAGCGAATCACCATTAACTTCTATGGGGAAAGTCGGGGTCGGAAAATTACAGATTAAGGACACTTAGAAGAAGACTTGGAGCAAACCCCTTTAGAACTAGGAGATTCTAGAGTCAACACCCACTGAAGCACCAGAGTACTCGAGTTACCTCACCCAGGGAAGCCGGGTGCATAGGTGTCTTTTTGTGTCGAGTTTCGTTGTCGATTTCAATGGCGAGCTGCTGAAAAGTGCTGATGGCAACCAAGTGGAAAGTGTCCGGGTGGATCCAAGGGTTGATCGGAGATCTGAAGAACCTGAAAGCAGAGGGGACAGAGTCTGGGTCACCCGCCAGTGACCAGAAAGGGGATGAGAAGATGCCAACTGATGTAGGGTGATTTCAGGTGATGAAGGTGAAGCTTGACTCTTCAGCCACAAGGACCAGGAGGCGTTGAGGGCAACCAGGAGCTGGATTTGAACTGTCCAACAAAGGATGTTGAGTGCTGCGGTGTCGGTTTCCGGATTGGACCCAACAAGCCGTAACAACAGCAACCCACGCAGAAAGCAGAGATTGGCTTCGGTGCAGACCAGCAAGGTCTGAGGGACACATCCTTTGGAGGGGAGTCAGGGCACATCTGGAGCAACCAGGAAAGCTCAAGAAACAGAAGAGTTACCATCGTGGGGACCCACCAGTTGACGGACCAAGGATCGCAACTGGGGCCTTGAGCAGACATGCTACAAGCAGGCTCACAGAATACTCGTGGAGTGTAGGCCCACAATCTTCGGTGCAGATGGTGCTCGGGACTTGGACTACAAGTAGCCCAATGCACAATTTCAGGAAAGCTTGGGAAGTGGATGCACTAGCAAATGTGCATGGTGTCCAGAGTTCTAGTCTCAGGTCACTCGTGAGGGCTTCAGGCCTCAACTTTGCTGGGATCTCATGTTGGCCTCTAAGAAGTCTGGAAGTCCATGCCTGAGTCGCAAATCTATCAGGATCCAGCGGGAGCCTTGGAAATGCAGACCGGAAAGATGCTTCTTTGGTGCCTGTTTGAACAGGGGAGTCACTCCTTGACCCCAAGGGAGATTCTTCCGTCTTCTAGTTGATGTAGAATGTCGAAGTTCCAGGATATATGTTGCAGAGTTTCATCCAGGTGTAATCTGAAGTCCTAAGGACTGGGGTCCCATACTTTTACTAAGGTAGGGGGTTGGACATACTCTGGGGACCCACTTTTGGGATGATTCAGGGAGGGGGGGTGGCTACACCCCTTTTCCTTTGTCCAGTTTCGCACCAGAGCAGGGGCTGAGTGCCTCTGCAACTGGTGTGAACTGGGGTATGCACAGGGACACCAAGTGTGCCCCCAGCACTGTCTGAAAAGCGTTCTATGAATGCACCCACCCAGCCCCAAAACACTAAAGCCTATCTGGGAGGTGGTTACACCTCCCTGTGACAGGAAACCGACTGTCCAGGCCTCCCCTGCTGGAGTTTCGTCCATCAGCAGGAGGTCAGACTCATGTCTGTTCCTGCAGCATCCATTTTGTGATGCTGGGGCTCTTTTAAACTATTACTGGTTAGGTCAGTGTGTACATGTCTCTCCCTCTAGAAGGGTGGAATTCTAACCCCGCCACCAGGCCTGGCGGGGGTGTAGGATTCCAAAGTGTTTGACACCAAACACAACATGTTTCAATGCAGCCATTCCAAAGTTAGCATTAACCGCAAGGTTATAATGCACTTAAGAGTATATGATCTGGCTGCATCACAGAACAGCTACAGAGAATTGATTCAGAAAGCTGCAGAGGGGTCCTGCTCATTATTGGGCACCCTCTCACACAAAACCAAGCACTCTGCCTTCAGGATTGATAAGGCCTGCCATGGGTGTGACGTGTAGGTTAATATGTGTCACTAATATAAGGTAGATATAGGTAACCTATATCTTAGTAAGGGGTGCATGCACCACCTTACCCAGGCTGCAGTAGTAGACCTGGGGTGCCATTTTGGAAGGCTTCCCAGGGGTGGCATAATACATGCTTCAGCCCCTGGTAGGCCTCTGGGGTTCCTATGCCCTTAGTACCATATACTAGGGACTCACAAGGGTAACCTAGTAACTAATCTCGAGTGTACCTAATGTACATGCAATCAATTTAGAGAGGAAGCAGCTAGGCTGGGGTCCTGGTTAGCAGGGCCCCAGCCAGACTAAAGTAGAAAAACAGTGAAACACCAGCAAAAAGTGGGGGTAACCATAGTAAGCAGATCCTACTCTCCACAGCCACTTTTCACAGGTCAGTCTCTGGCTGGTTACATCATTACAGTGACTCGCCTCTGAATACAAACATCTCCATACCTCACCCAAATCACCCACATCTTAGCTCCATCAGGCTGGTTCCAAGTTGTTTGTGGTGGTGAAGAGGTGGTGTTGCCGTGTGGCAATGGCAACAGGGATGGAGAGGTAAATGGGAGGGCAATGAAAGGGGCTGATAGAGTGTTTAAACAGCAATGATGGCACTTTAAAAATGATTAGACCCAGTTTAAACTAAATCAGTTGAGCCACTGTAGAGGGTCGTTGCTGTGTGCAGGATCTTAACGCAGAGAGCTCCGTGACCCTATCAGAAGATTGTCTCCCTGTGCCTGGGCCCAGAAAGACCATGCTCCCTCCAGACAATAAGGGGCAATATTGAAGCACACAGGCCCTGACCAGACTCCTGGCACCCGAGAATGCACCAGTGGGCAAAGCAATTGCATGATGTGTCCGGAACAAAGGCCAGGACCACTCCGGGGTCAAAGTGAGGACCCCACATCTTTTCCCTCCATCTAGGGCAGGGACAGTAAACACACAAATAACCTTGGGCGTAGTTCACGTAGTCGCACTACGCATAGATATTCGAAGTGCACTTTGCACTACACAAGATACGCGTAGCTATGCGAACTGCGTAGTGCGATAGGGAAAATGCTGTTCGCACTGAATGCACAGTGCCGGATGTTTGTCCGCACTGTGCAATCATTGAAAACGGCATCTTGCACAGTGCAAGGGGTCGTTTTCTGCCGCGTGAGTTTATTTGTACTCGAGCAGCAGTTTTCTCAACGCGGACTGGTAGTGTCTCACCGCGATTGGTCGCAAGCATACGCGACCACTCGCAATGAGAAACCTGACCTCCTCGCATTGAGAATCCCGCCGGGAGGTTTATTTTCCACACTCGCAACCGGCAACTTGATATTGCTGATCGTGAACGAGGAAAAAGTCTCACCGGGATGTCCTTTTGCTCACTCGCGGTCGCCAACTTGACGTTAAGGACCGTGAGCAATCAAAAAATGCCCACTACGCATGTTTGCACTGTGCTACGTGCAACTCGCGTAGCGCGTAGTTGTGCAAACTGTGCGAGAGTAGCGTAGTCCTACGTCCAGGGTTACACACAAACAGAGTGGACATCGGGGCACACAGTGCCCAACAAAGACTGAGGTACAAAAGGGGGTGGTGATGGACGGAGCATCTGAACCAATCAAACACTTGCCACTTGCCACTTGCCACTGGATTCAAGCAAGCCGGGCTGAAGACGGCTGTAATGCCAGAAACCAGTCCTCGGAAGTTTGTTTCCGGTCCAGGGAAGGCATGGCTTGGCAGCTGGACTGTTCCCATGAGGCACAGGGTCAGACTGATTTGCATATAGCCATGTCTGAACTGGGGTGGCAGAGTAGGTTAAAGAACGGTGATGGATCAAACCCAGATCTTTTGACTGGGTGTGAGTGTTTGATTGGTTCAGATGCTCCGTCCATCACCACCCCCTTTTGTACCGCTTTGGCCGCCATAAGTGTGGCAGGGTATGCTCAGACGTGAGTCCCTTGCTCACTTTGCCACTGGATTCAAGCAAGCCAGGCTGAAGACGACTGTAATGCCAGAAACCGGTCCTCGGAAGCTTGTTTCCGGTCCAGGGAAGGCATGGCTTGGCAGTTCGGGCTGGACTGTTCCCATGAGGCACAGGGTCAGACTGATTTGCATATAGCCATGTCTGAACTGGGGTGGCAGAGTGGGCTAAAGAACGGTGATGGATCAAACCCAGATCTTTTGACTGGGTGTGAGTGTTTGATTGGTTCAGATGCTCCGTCCATCACCACCCCCTTTTGTACCGCTTTGGCCGCCATAAGTGTGGCAGGGTATGCTCAGACGTGAGTCCCTTGTTCACTTTGCCACTGGATTCAAGCAAGCCAGGCTGAAGACGGCTGTAATGCCAGAAACCGGTCCTCGGAAGCTTGTTTCCGGTCCAGGGAAGGCATGGCTTGGCAGTTCGGGCTGGACTGTTCCCATGAGGCACAGGGTCAGACTGATTTGCATATAGCCATGTCTGAACTGGGGTGGCAGAGTGGGCTAAAGAACGGTGATGGATCAAACCCAGATCTTTTGACTGGGTGTGAGTGTTTGATTGGTTCAGATGCTCCGTCCATCACCACCCCCTTTTGTACCGCTTTGGCCGCCATAAGTGTGGCAGGGTATGCTCAGACGTGAGTCCCTTGCTCACTTTGCCACTGGATTCAAGCCAGTCAGGCTGAAGACGGCTGTAATGCCAGAAACCGGTCCTCGGAAGCTTGTTTCCGGTCCAGGGAAGGCATCGCTTGGCAGTTCGGGCTCGACTGTTCCCATGAGGCACAGGGTCAGACTGATTTGCATATAGCCATGTCTGAACTGGGGTGGCAGAGTGGGCTAAAGAACGGTGATGGATCAAACCCAGATCTTTTGACTGGGTGTGAGTGTTTGATTGGTTCAGATGCTCCGTCCATCACCACCCCCTTTTGTACAACAAAGACAGAGGCCACACAGAGGAGGGTAGCACGAACGTGAATGGGCTGGTGTGGTGAGTGGAAACAGGCTGTCCCTAGGAAAGTGTGGAGCCATGAATCGTGGGGTGGCAGTACCCAGGCTAGACAGCTGGATTCCAAGGCATGTACTGAGGTTCGGAGGGCCGCCCTATTGGCAGAGGGGACACCTGAGTGTACTGGGTGGCAGGGATCAAGGCATATGCGGAGGAAGTAAGGAGAGGGAAGGAGAGTGCACATGCCCAGGGAGCCATGACATAAGGAAAGGTGGACAAGGGGACATCGAGGGACATGCGGGATTCTTCCCTAAGGCATTGATTATCAAGGTCCCAACAGCAGAAGTAGACAACCCACCCTATCTCTGATTGATTGCTGGCTCTGGTCTGTGGCTGCCTCCCTCCTTCCTCCCTCTGGCTGGAGTGGTGGACTTACCGAAGGGTGGCTCTGGAGAGGAGCCAATCCCTCCCCTCACAGCTATTTTCTATTGCCATATGTCCTGGGGCTGTGAGAGACGCCACCGAATAAGACTGTCCCAGGACCCATAAACATAGCAAGATACCACCATGGTTGACTGATGTTCCATGGTGAAGACCTCCACGTCCGTTAGGGAAGGGACTGCCATTAGTAACTGAAAGGGGGGCTTGTGCTCGGGGTCCTGCCCAAGGTAGCCCTGACGGTGTTGAGACCAGGGAATGAGACAGTACTAGCTCAGTCTTGCACACTACTGCACTGGTAGGTGACGCTATTCGTCAGTGGCAGTCTCACTCAACAGGGTGATGAGGGATCACGTAGAATCAACAGATCACAGACAGAGTGATACATGGTGAGAGATCATGGTGCACCACAAAATGCTCAGGCTCCACTCCAAGATCCACCTCACCAACTGGGCACTGGCCAATTTCCAATGACGAGCAGAGCGGGATTTAAAAATTCACACTGCTCCTATTCTTGCAGCCAAAAAGGATACAAAGACTGCCCAGGAGTTCAAAATAATGCGGTCACTCAAGAGGTCATGCTTTTCCAGATGGGCCATAGGAAATGGGCTGATCGAGTGATCAAGTAGCAGAGGAATATTCTTCATTGGCCTCCGACCGCGCAACGGTGGTGGAACTTGCGACTCAAATACATTCACTCAAATGTGAAGTGGCTCACCTATATGAGAGAGTAGAAGACACAGAGAGTCACTCCCGCTGAAATAATGTTTGCCTTGTGGAAGTACCGGAATGGGTGGAGGGCCAGACTGTCAAACTTTTCCTAAAGGAGTGGCTGGCATTGGGGGTGATGGGGGAAAAACTTTGAACTGTTTAGTGTGGAACATGCCCTAGAGTGCCAGGCAGACCACCAACACCAGGAGGGCCTACAAGAGCGATAATAGCCAGGTTCTTGCATTTTCAGGATGGGAACCTATCCACCAGATGGCACATTCAAACGGCCCGTGGTTGATAGGGGGACAGCCAGATAACATTTATCAAGAATATACAGCTTTGGTTCAAAGACAGTGGGAATCCTATATGAGGGTCAAACAACATCTGAGGAGCCTGGATGTCCATTACACCTTACTGTTTCCGGCAAAGTTAAGGATTAGAGAGAAGGATCAGTCATACTTTTTTGCCTCAGCAGCTGAGGTTTGGGTCTTGCTTGAACAGAAGAGATATCAACTCCCGATGGACAGAGCTGAGGACACACAGCCCCAGTCTTGGTGAAGCAGAGACGGCAGCGGAGAAGGAGGAACATATTGTATGCTACACCAAACGAGATGCAGGCTGAATCAGAGAGGGTGAGGGTGGTGGTCCACCTCCAGTGGGTGCCGTGGCCAGAGTCTGAAAACAGATGGGAGGCACTGGCTGAGGGAGGGACAGACTTCCTAGAAAATAATGAGGGGTCATCACTATCGGCAAGGGACTTGGGCGTGAGACATCACCCCAGGTCACACAATGAGACTAAACAGGGTGCAGTGTCTAATGGGGTGTTTTGGGATGTACAAGGGCCCACCTGGAGCGCTGGGGGCCAATTGTATTGCCACAGGCCATGCTCCTGACATAGGTAACCTGTGTTTCCAGACGGTTATATTTTTTCTAGACAAGTTACAGGGGCGGTAGACATACAGTGAGTTGGGGCAGTGGCCGGTTCTGGGACTGGAACATGGCAAAGTAGAGAGGGGGGCTTGTTGTGGTATTGTCTATTGTTTAAAGGTTTGCAGTGCTATGATACCACACTTTTTCCTATGGGGCTATTTGCCCATTACAGGCCAGCGGGAAGTGGGGAGGGGCAAGACCTTTTATGGGATGACTTACCATACACTTAAACTGCTGACTTGGAAAGTGAACGGCTTGAGAGATAAGAGAAAAAGGGGACGGTGTTGAAAGTTCTAGCAAGATACACAGCAGAGCTGGTCTTCCTACAGAAAACCCATATAACATATAGCAAAGGCACTTTCTTGGCAAGAGGAAATATGTGATTCTTGCCCAGGCTGGCTAATTATCTAGTGCAATGGGGGTAGCAATTCTAATCAAACTTGCCATGGTCTTTCAGGTGCAACAGACCTGGGTCGATGAGCTGGGGTGGTGGGCAGCAGTGTTGGGTGAATGGAAAGGAAAACTATTGGCCTTGGTAAATGGCCTAGGACTCCAGGGTGAAACACTAACATACCTAGGCAAACCACTTACTGAACTACCACAGGCTACTACAGTGGTGTGAGAATGACTTCCATATGGTGCTGGAAAACCAGATAGACAAATCCCAAAGCAAAGGGACACGAGGGAGGGGTCCAAGTAAATTGTATCATTTCCTCCAGGCCGTAGGAATGGGGGACACATAGAGGGAAATCCATGGATAGCACCACGGCTATTCCTTTTGCTCCGGGCACACAACACCCATTCCCGTATAGACTTCTTCTTCACCCGTTGAGGGTCTATCCATAGGTTTACAAATGCTGAATACAAAGCCAGATGGATCCTGACCACTCCCCGCTGGAGGTAATATTGGACTCTCCCCTTAAGCGGGATAGGAATGAGTGGCAAATGGAGGCCTGGGGGCTTACACGTGTAAAGGAAGTGACACAGCTATAGACAGCCACCATCCAATACTTTGAGGACAATACTAACTCAGTCAGAGAGGCAGCTACAATCTACAAAGCATACAAAGCCACCATCAGGGGGTGATTCTTGCTGAGGAAGAGGGAGACAGATGCAGAGGTAACAAACATTGTAAGGCCTTGGAGAGGACATATATAGGCTAGAGGTCGAACATGCAACATGCCTGTCAATGCTCGAAAACGAATCTCCTTGACGCGATAGAGGAATACCAATATGTGACAACTGATGCAGTTAAATTACACCACATAAAACAGGAAAAACAAATATATTAAGTGGGTGACAAGGAAGGGAAATTGTTGGCATGGGTTAGTAAACGAAACCAGGATATCTACCGAATCGGTATTTACCGATTCGGAATTTACCGAATCGGTATTTACCGATTCGGAATTTACCGAATCGTTATTTACCGATTCGGTATTTACCGAATCAGTATTTCCCATTCAATCCTATGAGCTTTGTGGCCCATAGGAATGAATGGGAAATACCGATTCGGTAAATACCGAATCGGATGGGAAAGAAAAGTGAAACTCAGGAGTTAGCCAATCAGGTGCAACCACCCCCCTCCCAACCAGGAAGTGGCTACACCCAGGCAGCTGGAAGTAATTAGAAGGTTCTGGAGAGGCTGTGAAAGCAGAGCTGAGTCCCTGAGCCACAGGAAAACTTTTGTGCTTTTAAATTAGGAAAATGGCAAGCAGCAGTGAAAAGGAACTTCCAGAGAGGAAGAAAAAAATAAAATTCAGCACCATGGAGCTGCAGGTCCTCGTGGAGGAGGTGGTGAAAGAACACCATAAATTGTTTGGAAAGCAGTCCCTGACTGTGTCTGAATCTGCCAAAAGAAAGATTTGGCTGGAAATACAGTCGAAGGTTAATGCTGTAGGAGTGACTCCAAAGGACATAGATGACCTGAAAAAGAGGTGGTACGACCTCAGGAGCTCGACTAAGAAGAAAATTGCAGAGCTCCACAAAGAGGCAAACAAAACTGGAGGAGGGAAGAACCGTGCAGCTCCCCTGACTGAGCTGGAGGAGCTGGTGGAGTCCACCATAGAACCAGAGAGCGTCTGTGGACTGGGAGATGCAGACAGCTCAGCCAGAGCTGCCACCAGAAAAGGTAAGAAGCATGCACAGCAATCACCCCCACCCCATCACCTTCCCTTTCCCCTATGTGACAGTGTTAACCCCACTCCAGGAGAGGTAGCTTTATACAGGAGCAGTGCATTATGGGAGATGTAGTCATTGAAAGACCTACCATGTTATACAGCACACCAAGCAACAAGTTATGCAATACATATCAGTCATAATCAAGCTGAGCAATATGTACAGTGTTTCAATGAGAAAACTTTAATTGTAGAAGCAGTGAGGCAGGAGCACAGAGTTAATGTACGCTTTTATGTCCACAGATGAGACATCTCGCAGGCATACCAGGGAGAAGGAGGGCACTGCACCACAGAGGGATGACAGCCAGGAGGCAGGCACAAGTGCAGAGAATGTCACAGAGGACACTGGTGCACCAACACCACTGCCACCATCCCAAGACCTTGAAATGTCTCCACAGCTGCAGGCCTTCCCAGAGCGTTCAGGATCCCCTCTGCTACTGTCCTCACCTGAACTGCCTGTGTCACAGCCACAAACAACACCTGCAGCTCAATAGAGCAGGAGGCATGCAGTTGTACCACTGGTTGAAATGGAAACATCAGCAGGTGAAATGGAGGTGGATGACACTCAAACCTTGGCTGGGGAAGGAAGCACTGCCACACAGCAGTCCAGCACAGAGGGTGCCCGTTCAGGTACCAGACGCCGCAGGCCCAGAGATAGCAGTGCTGCACAACATTTGTAGGGTCCCAGTGTCTTCCGTGGGCTGGAGGGTAGCATGGTAAAGATTCAAAGAATACAGGGGAAGGCCATCCAGTCTGTGCAACGCCAGATGAGGCACCTGAATGCAAATATGGAAAACATAGGGAAGGGCATCAGTGCACTGGTTGATGAGAACAAAGAGATGGCATCAGGTATGAGGGAGATGACTGCAGGTATGCGTGAGATGGCCACAGGTGTACGGGACATGTCACAATCGGTGCAGCTTCTGTGCACAAAACTGAATCAGGACAGGTTAACAAGGCGCAAGGACAGGCAGCAAGCGCAACAACAAACTAAGACACTGAAATGCCTGGCCACAGCCACTTCCCTTCTATGCAGACGATGCATCAACATGCAAGAGGGACTAACACACAGCAGCAATGAGGTGTCTAGGGGCCTTGCAAGGGTGACGAGTGCTGTAGAGGTGCTGCTTAATGCACAGACAGCGCAAACTGCTGCTCTGGATGTACCGGAAAGCGAGGAAAGCACCAGTAGGAGCAGTATGACAAGCCCCCCTGCTGTTGAGACACGGAGGAGCATCAGGCGTCATGGTGATCCAACAGCCCAAACCAGAATCTACTTTGAAAACAACCAAAAACCATATTGTGTGGTAATTGTAGTGACGTGACTATGTGTCTTACTGTACACTAATTCTCCTCTTTGGAAAAAAGTGCCCATCAGTTCCCGCCTGAGTCCGCCCTACATCATCTGGGCTCTCCTTACCCAGGAGAAAATGTGGTGTTACTACCAGTATGACAATGGTAGTATAACTTTTGAATATTTCTAAAGTATGTTCTGAGGACTGTCAAGATGTTGTTATGCGGGTAACCAAATTACAGTGCCAAAGTAAATGTGAAAAAAAGTGATGTTAAAATTAGGTAACTATTGAGTGGATGCATATATTATTATTCAGTTCCCTCAAAGATCCCAATATTAAAATGTGAATAAACAAACAGATTTAACAAAATATCTGTTATTCAGTATGGTCAACATGTTTCAGCAAGTGTGATGTATTTTATCACTGCGTTCTTCAGGACCTAGTTCTTCATGGCTACTGTTTAAATAAAGGAAAAATATCACCTGTATATTTTCACTTTTGTTCTGTCTTCTCCACTGTTATTGGTGAACAAGAAAATAATTATACGTGCAATTGTGAAAACAAAGTAGAAACTTAGAAAGGCAAAAGATCTTAAGCTCATATTAGGGCTGAGACAACATTTACGTATGAGATTGGTTAATTAATCACCATATCTTATCATTAGGAAAGCAAAATTGCTATTTTTCTTACCTCAAATTATTGGAGGAAAAGCATCACCCCACCTGGCCGCTGCTCAGGTATGAGGAGCACGGCACTAGTAAAAACACAGAATATGACGCTTGAGTTCGCACAGATAATGTGCGCGTGTTAGCACAATCGCATTTACTTATAGGTAGATATCACTATCTTGTGTTCATAGGAACTATCGTAGTTGACCTGTACATGATTGACTATGTGTACAGGAGTACAAATACAGATATATGCCAGCCGCATAGCTAGGGGGGGCCGGGGGGGGCGGTCCGCCCCAGGCGGCACCTTATCTGAGGCGGCAGAGCAGAGGCGGCGGGCCGCGGCCGCGCGGGCGGGCCGGCACTCTCACTGACTGAGTGGAGAGCCGAGGCCCGGCCCGTTGCGGCCGCGGAGGCCTGCTTCAGTGACCTGCTGTGTGTGCCTGTGACTAAGGCGGCCGCGGCGCCGCGGTGCTCAGCTCTGCTTGCCTGCCTTAAGTTTACGCTGATTACACGCACCGCATACATGTCAATCATGACAGTTACACAGAGGCACAGGCACTGCACTTCCAATTGAGACAGGGCGGCAGGCCCCACCACCACGTACCACCTCCCTCCCAGTCCCAGACTCGCTCACAGGGCCGTCAATTAGGTAGTGTGCGCGGTGCGCGCAACCAATGACATTGACGGCCCTGTAACACTTTTGGGCCAGCCCTCGCTCTCGCCGCCGCGGCGGCCGAACTGGTGACGCGTTACGCGCGGCGCGCACGCCGGCCCCTCCCGTCGTGTGGAGCCTCGTGGTCCGGGTGTGGAGACAGAGACCAGCACCATCCATTCTTGCCGCTCAACCCAACGACCCAGCCCTGCAACGACCGTTGCCTGCCCTGGGGCCCTGCTGCAGGCAGCTGCCCTGTTGCTTCCTAGTGCTACAGTAGTACTGTAGAGGAGTACAGTACAGTACAGTACTGGGCTGTGGCGGTGCCGGTGGGTGGCTGCGGGCACCGGGCGGCACTCTCTCTACTCTGCGCGACTAGAAGCCTCTGCTGCCTGCTGCCATCAAGGCTCCTATCAGAGGTCAGGTCGTCACGCACAACAGCATTGCAGAAAATTGTTAATAAACACTGGTCCATTCTAAATACAGGGGGAGACCAAATAGCGCGCCCTTTGTTTGCCTTCAAGAGAGGACCGAACTTGAAAGATAAATTAGTTCACACGAGACCTCCAACTAAATTACCACGCCAAGTAGGCACACTCTGGAACTCACCGGCTGTCACGGGCCATCATCCTTGCGGTACATGTGCCGCATGCCCCCAGACAAGCAAATCTACCTCTATTAACATTGGAACGAACAGACCATGGGAACAACGTAGATTCACGAATTGTAACAGTGAAAATCTAATCTACCTAATTACGTGCCCCTGCCAATTACGTTATGTCGGTATGACGACCAGGCGCATCAAGGTCAGAATATCCGAACATAAAAGTACCATTCGGTGTCGAAGGCAGGCAACCAGATTAACAGCACACTTCTTAGAGAAAGGTCACACCCAAATGATTTTCAGTGGACAGTTCTAGAGCAACCGCTAATACTGGAGCATGTCACTGATATATCAAACTTTCTCTTCAAACGGGAGCAAAAGTAGGGAACGGGGTGGCGGGGCAGGGGTGTTGAAAAATATAAAATAAAACCCACTTACCTTTTCTGCTGCATCTCCTCCATCTCCTTTTTGCTTTTCTTCCTGTCTCCAGTCCGAAAGAAGCTGCAGGAAGCACCTGGGCACACAGGCTCCCGTAGCCAATCACAATGCTGTAATGCAGCATTGTCAGTGGTCTGAGGGCCGTAGATCAGCGCTCAGATGGGGACAGGGAGCATGTGCATATTCCCCACCAGGCTGTGCATTACAGCCTGGTGGGAAAATGCAAAGTGCGCATGACGGTTTGGCTGGGTCAAGATGACCGGCAAAGCAGTCATGCGCACTCAAGTGTGCACAAGCCACTCCTCATTCATGAGCCACAAGCCCGGCCCACCCTAACCCAGCCCCGCAGTAACAAAAAATAAAATGATAAAAATATTGTGATTATCATTTTATTTTTCCCTTTTTCACTGCTATAAGAGCAGTAGGGCGATGCTCCTACGTCTTAGCGGAGGGGCCGTCATTGAGGAGATGTCACCAATGAGGTTGAATCATGTAGAGCGCAGTCTTGTAGTGATCAAGAGTCACAACTCGATCAATCAAGAGAGTCAGGCTGTGGCGGAATGGGGAGGGGTAAGTGGAGTGCATTCAGTGGAGATTTGTGGAGTAAAGGGGCCGTTAGGCAGCAAGGGGAGAGTGAAGCCATGCAGGGGAGGTCACACAGTGAGTGGGTAGTAGTACAAGAAGAGCAGAAGCTTGAAGTGAATGAGAACCATGAAGCAAGAAGGAGTCATTCAGTGACAGTGGCAGACCTGCCTCTTCACAGCTTTTTGGGTAACCAATCCAACTACGCGTAGTAATTGACCAACTTTATTCAAAGGAGTGCACTTTGTTTCACAAGCTGTGGTGTGCAATGCGTTGGGCACACGTCATTGCTCCTAGGAATCGTTGTGGTAATTTAGGTAACTGTATTGTCTGAGTATTTGGACCTTGGTAAGTGGGGGGCTCTAGTTGAGGGGTAGAACTCTAAGTTGTTCAACCCCTCTTACAATGGAAGGATCTGGTGATACAGGTGCAAAACTAGCAACAGAGTCCTTCAAATTTGGGATCAGGGGTCAAGCACAAGATTAGCAGCTGAGTTGAGGTGTGTCAGGAGCAATAAATAAATAGTGTGGAACATCACAATACAATTCAACCATCTACCAATGTAACACATTTTGGCATGATCTACATAGCTTGGAATGGACTTGACGTGGGTGCCTACGCAAAAGAGAAGACCAATAGGTGACAAAGAAGTCAGTGAATTTCTACTTATTGCTTTCACCGAGGTATTGTAAGGCTCCTGTCCCAATCAAATCTGTTCAAAGCTCAGGCCGATAGCAGCAAGGACACTTTTTTAGGGCACTGGTTGGGCTGGGGCCTGGGCTCCAATCCATCAAACCTCAGTCTGCAAGCTAAATTCCGGGGCGGTAGAAAGATGGTCCTGCTTCTATAACCATACTCTTGTGCCCCTGTTCTGGCACATCATGCAGCCAATATGGTTGGGTACATGAGCCCCATCCATGGATGAGTGGGTTCCTTCAGATATGCAGGGGCCTTGGGATGCTCAACAGTTGGTACTGTAAAGAGCCGTGAGTGACCTATACGTGCAAGAACTGATCCTGAGAAGCGGCACCACTCATAGGCATCATAGATATTTTGTGGCATGGGTAAAGTAGGAAATTGATCAGGGCCCCCCACCTTCCAAAGGGCCCCCTTGGAATTTGAATTTTCTCTCTATTTGACCTTTGTCTATCCCATTTCCTTTATAAACCTCTATTCCTCTCTAGTTACCACTCTCCCTAATTTTGTCTCTCTTGACCCTGTGTCATTTTAAGGATTTTTGGGATCCTGAGCAAGACATAGTACTAGATTAACATATTCTTAAATACTGTTTGGTATCATGAAACTGCAGGACATTGGTGATCCCCAAGTATGTTGTGCCCCCAAAATCCTTAATATGACACTGGCAGGCACGCCTGCAACTACGTGTGTGTGCTCTCTGCAGCCACAACTATCAGCAAGGAATTCCCTTCCCGTCAGCCAGCAGTATTTTTAATTGTACTTTAATTAACAATATGATTGGAGTTTCAACAGTAATATGGACCCAAGCCCTTACTATTTTTCAATATGCTTTTTTCTAGAACTAGTCTAAGCAGCACTGCACTTACCCCTCCTTTACTACCCCCCTTTAAAACATAACTTTTCGTTATGCACTACACACACACACACGCATACACACGCACACTCGTATATACACACATGCACACACGCACGTCTTATTGTTAGGATTGAGTCTACAATTGTCACTTTTTTTTTAAAATATAGAAAGCTTAATTCACAAAGTAAAATAGTAAATCTGTGCACACAGTAGCACTTCTACAAACATGAGCAGGTTTACTACTTTTGAGAACTTGCAAACTTTTCCAGTAATACCCCAGGAAAACTACATCTGGTGCAGAACTCCTGACAAACTACTAGAAATGCCACGTGACCTGTCTCATGCTCCCTTCCCTGACAGACCTTTAAAGGCTGAGGGTAGGACATGGCCTATCAGAGCAGTCGACCTCGAAGCTGGGGAACTGGGTTCACTTCAGCAGTTCTCTCTGCAGTCATGATGGAGCAATCCGCATTATTAAGAATACTCACGCCAGTCAGCGGGGAGGGAGGGACGTAGTAAACTACGGCATACGGCCGAACGGAAGCAAGTAAACAAATAAATAAATAAAACGAATTTCGTTGCGCGCGGTGCATCGCATTTGGTAATGCAGCGCACGCAATGAAATTTGATTTATTTATTTGTTTACTTACCTCTGTTCCACCGTATGCCGTAGTTTACTACACCCCATCCTGCTCCTCCCCCGCTCCGCCCCACAGCCTGGTTCGAGTCTCGGCAGTGACCCTGAACATCCTGTGATTCTGGGCTTAATCTCCCCCGCCTAACAAACATGAATGTGTCCTCATGTAATGCAACTAATGCTACGTAAAGCACTCTGATACCGATTAGGGTCAAGTTCGCACTATGTAAAACTGCAAAAAAAAAGGGTACTCACAAATGCCTTTGTCCTCCCATTCCTCGCCACTGACATGGCATATACTTCTGAGTAACAGTATACGGTTGAGGGACATAACTCCATAAAGGTTAGGAAGATGGAGTAGTTGAACATGCCATGAAAATAAATCCCTTTGTGCATCAAGGGTAGGATCTTTTAAGATTGAAAGGTTTTGTGTACATGAGATCTGTCATGCTGACTGCTGAGGAGGGCCAAATGCAGGGGATTCCACAATTTGACAGTAGTGGGGTGTGGGCGCCAGGATTATGTATTTAGAAATTGCACTTGATTCGATGATACGTTCACTGCATTTAATCAGTAGGTGAAACACTTTTATTGTCGGGGAGAGGAGTATTGTGAGTGAATGTTATGATCATGGAGAGCATTTATGTGGAGAGAAGCTGAGAAAGAAGAAAGATGAAGACCACCTGCTAACAGGAGCAGTTTAAATTGAAGTAAGGCCTGAGATTGACCACAAAAAGATTCAAACAATTTCAATATTTTTCTCCAGCTACCACAGCAGTCAGCCATAAGTAGCTGCCATTTATCACTGATGCCCCAAAGCCTTTTGTATGTTTACATTGCTCAATATGTACCAAGGGGCATATTTATTTCGCTTTCACGCAGCACAGTGCAGTGCAGCAGGCCACCTTGTGTGAACAGGCATACGGCATAGTTAACATAATACAACACATTACTGCCCTTTGCTTGTAATGGTGCCCTTTTGGCTACATAGCGCCAATTCGGGCACCCTTGCGCAGTGGTGCAACGGAGTCCGCGTTGCCAACAAGATTATTTTGATGCAGGAAGGGATACCTTCCTGCACAAAAACAATCCTCAGGCTTTTCCTACATTCTATGTGTGCTGCAGAAAAAACAAGGAGAAATAAAGATATTTCGCCTCATTATGCCTTACCTGGGGAAGTGTAGCATTTTGATGCTTTCCCAGGTTTACCAGTGTTGGTAAATCTGAGAATGCTCCAAAATCCATGGGTGGGTGCACGGGAACACGCATGCTCCAGCCATATGTAACACAACGCCGGGGCAGTGTACTGCAACACAGCAATTTGCGCTGCATTGCGTTAGAATGGCCCAATAGAAATTATAAATTTGAAGGGAAGTCGGCATAAAATCACTGGCATACAAGTTTGAACAAAATAAATAATGGCTGTCACAGCAGACATTACTAATAGACCTTCATTCCAACACAGAGTGTTCGAGTTGCTCAGGGGTTCATCCACTCCTACTGAATTAGGGGACCCCCAAGCTCAACAGCTAAAAGTAGGGCAGCGCCAACAACCTACAATTTAAAATGAGTGAGGGTCAAATGCTGCAATAATACTACCAAAAGTGAACCTCAAAATTCGATACAGTTATCATTAACATGCAAGGAATGTATGATGATACAACGCATACATTTACAACGCATACCTTTACAACACAGTTTTTGCATTGCAACATCCTTTACAACGCACTCCATTACATCGCATTACACTACACTGCATTTTTAGAAACTACCTTTACAACGCATTCATTACATCGCATTATAGCTGTACAACTCATACCATTACATTGCATTTAAGGTAAGTATTGGATAGTATAGGGGTAAAAATTACTATTCTAACTCCAGGGGGTGCAACAGTAGGGTAAGTGTTGGATAGTGTAGGGGTGAAAATTACTTTTCTAACTCCAGGGGGTGCAACAGTAGGGTACGTTTTGGATAGTGTAGGGGTACTATGCATTGTAATGGTATGCGTTGTAATTGTATGCGTTGTAATGCCTGCATTGTAGTGACATGCGATGTAGTGTCATACGTTGTAATGGTATGTGTTGTAATGCCTGCGTTGTAGTGACATGTGTTGTAAAGGATGTTGCGATATAATGACTGCGTTGTAAATGTAGTGTGATGTAATGGCTGCGTGGTAAAGGATGTTTCCCCTCTTTGAGGATGTGCTAAAGTGAAAGTGATGTATATGTCGCAAGGGAATGATCAAAGAAGGTTGTCTGACTAGCAATACCAATGTGATATCTTTGGGAAAGCAAATGTAATCATGCCTGTAAGGTCTGTTATCTTTTATGCCCAGGAGAAGAGGTTTGTTCCCGTGAGATACTACCATGTGCGCAAAGCAAGGGTGATTAGCAGGCACACTTCATAAACTATAAAGTGATGAGTGTGGGGAAGAACCTCAGGTACCCCCCTCTTTTAGCACACTAATTGAACAAGCAAATTTGATCTTAACTACTCTCAGCACCTTACTGTTTTTTTAATTACTTTGACTGTTTTTAATTACCTTTTTCTCGCCCCCTCCCTTCTTCCTCTGACTGCCTGGGTCACTCTCCGGTCCGCCACAGCTTTTGGGGCCGTATGAGCGGAGAGAGCTGCCTGGAAGGTGATTCCAGATGTCAACAGCCACCATTTTTGGGCAGTTGACATCCTAGACTTTTTCCTAACTCCTTCATCTCAGGCTTCCGGTCTCTACTTATTCCGGAGCCCAACGAGGACGCGCCGCAGTTGAGCCAAAGGCAAGCCTATCTGCGCCCGTCCGTGCCTGGACGCCGCCAGCAGCCAGGAAGGATGCACCTTTTTCTTCCTACATCTACTCCCCCATCTTTAGAATAGCTTAATTGCTCATGGCTCCTAATGCCTCCTCAAGTGGAGAACTTATCACCTATGGGAAGCATACCCTTGGGGCTCTCTACAGACAGAAACTGCACCCTGTGAATAATATTGCTGGTTGGCAATGTGACACTTGTAAATTTGTGTGGACCAATAGGTCTCCACCATGCAGGCACAATGACATTGGGCCCCCAACAGATGCCCCTCTTAAAAGTAATCTACCTGCTATCAGCAACAACACTATTTTGGAACCGGTCTCTAGTACCCCGTCTCAGCTATGTTGCACCTATCTCAATGAATGCTCGATTCCTAAGCACACCTCAGAATTATGGGACCTCCTAGACTCCACAAAACCAGATATCTGCTTCATCACGGTTAAATCAGTCCTCCTCCCCTTCCATAGCTAGAGCATTTACACAAGATTACAGCATAATCAGGTGTGACAGAAAAGGTAAAGGAGTAGCCATCATGACAGAAAACCTCTAAGAGTAGACATCTTAGACTGATGTTCCACACCCAAGGTGGAAATAATAATCTTTCAACTGAAAGCCTTAACCAATATAACCTGGAATGGAGCCCTTATTTATCACCCTCCAGTACGGAAAAAAGACCTTAGCATAAAGCTGATAAAGTTAGCACCTCATATTTTTTTTTCAGTTCAAAATAAGTTTATTAGAGAGAGTACAAGGTAATAATACAAAATATGAACATAATATTGTGAGAAAAAACAAAAGGGGGGATAAGACGGAGGAGGGAAACAGATGATGATTAAAAGAGAAGAAGGGAGGAAACAATGTAATAAGGAATTAACAATTCAAAACATAATGGATTAATCATGGGTATCAATAGGTAAAAAGTAAATAGTATAATATATAAATAATAGAAACAAAGGCAATTAGAGTTATGCAGTAAAACAGTTTAGCCAAACATGAGGAAATGCAAAGGGTATCAAGGGGGTTTAGAAACCTCCTGCTGATCAGGTCGTGGACGAAAGGAACGGGTTTTACAGTTATCCAAATACAACGTAATAGGAAGCCATAACTCAGCACGTTTAGCTGCCAACTGTGCAGGAAAAACAAAAGCCGTATCAAGTCTGTGGTTGTGACAAACATTATACCACCAAGCTTTGAAAGTGATACCGGACGTAGACTTCCAGTTGACAGTAATTTGTTGAAAAGCAACTACTAATAATAAGTCAACAATACGAACATTTAGGTCAGTCTGATCCCAACAAGGGGAGAGACTGCCCAAAAAGATTTGTGTATGTGAAAATGGAATGCTGGTGGAGAAGATAACATTAATTTGAGCCCAAACTTGTAACCAAAAGGCATGTACCTCTTTGCAAAGAAACAACATGTGAAACAAAGTAGCATTAGGGGAGGAGCATGACCAACATGTGTCTGGTGTAGTAGGGAAACGTTTGTGAAGGGTGGAAGGAGTATGCAATAAACGATTGTAAATAAAGAATATAGTTTGAGTCAGAGAAGCAGCTCTGGAGGTTTTACGGATCTTCGTCCCAATCTTATCCCAAAAAGAAGTTGGCCAAGACAGGGAAAGATCACTCTCCCAGTGCTCCTCCACTGTGCTTTTGAGTCTGGGAAGAGTGTGCGTGTGAAAGCGTTTGTATAGGACAGAAGCTTTTGGAAGGGTGAGTAGAGTAGTATGAAGTTGAGTAGTAGGATTCGGGGAAGATGGAGAAGGGTAGGATTTGGGAAGTTTATTGTAGGCCTCCATAACCGATGCTTTAAGGAGGAGATATTGGGGAGCAGAAGAGAGGGGTAAGTCAAAAGTGGAGCGAAGGGTATGAAAAGGCACGAAAGTGAATTGTGAAAACAATTGTGAGATCCAAAGCAAACCCTTGGCTCTCCAGGATTTCCAGAAAATAGGTTTACCTCGGATTAAAAGGTATTTATTATGCCAAATGGTGGAGGAAAGGAAATCAGCGACACAAACAGGAGGAGGAGGATGGGAGGATAAGAGAAGTTTGAGAGTAAATTTATGTATAGGAGTAAAAATTGAGGAGGGTTTGCGTGAGAAGGAGATACATTCAGCAAAAGAGAAAGGTGATAGAAAAAGGCGCTCCACCTTAGTCCACAGTGGGCAAGAGGAATCAGGATCTTGTAACCAAAAGGAGGATTGACGCAACAAAAAAGCTCTATGATAGGTCAGGAAATTCGGAAAATTAACACCACCTTCAGAAGCAGGATGAGTAAGTCTAGCAAGAGACATTCTGGGTTTATTCTTGTGCCATAAAAAGGAAGACAAAACTGAATTTTTTTTTTATGAACTTAGTTGGAATGGCGATGGGAATATTGGAGAGAGTATAGAGAACAACAGGGGATAGCATCATTTTAATAGTATCTAAGCGACCCCACCAGGACAGGTAAAGAGGGTGCCACTTAGCCGTAAGGTCAGATAGTTTCTGAATACACTTGGTTAGGCATAAGGAAACAGTATCGGGGATGGAGGGGGTAATATGCAGTCCCAAATACTTAATATGGGAAGAACTCCATGTGAAATTGGAGGCGCTGAAGTCATTCTTAAAAGTGAACTTTGTCAAAGGCAGAATTTCACATTTATCATGGTTTAATTTATATCCAGAAATTGAGGAATAATGCTGTACTTCTACTAAAAAAGCGGGAATAGAAACAGTGGGGTTCGAGATGAAAAGTAAAATGTCGTCTGCATACGCAGCAAGCTTAATGGAAAGATCCTTGGTCTGAAATCCGTGAATATCAGGATTTTGACGCAGTTTGGACAAGAAGGGTTCTAGGGCCAAGTTAAATAAAAAAGGTGAAAGAGGGCATCCTTGACGAACACCTTTACCAAGATGAAAATACAGAGAAATTTGGCCATTGGCAAAAACTGCAGCTCGTGGACGAGAGTATAATAACGAAATTAAAGAGACAAATTTAGGGCCAAACCCAAACCAATTAAGAGTATGAAAGAGGTAAGGCCATTCTACTCTATCAAACGCCTTCTCAGCGTCTAAGGCTATTGCTGCAAGGAGGTATTGGAGACGTGAGGATTTTGTTAAGATGTTAAATAAGAGTCTTGTGTTGTCAGTAATGTAACGCCCCTTAACAAAGCCTGATTGTTCATCTCCTAAAAGGTCAGGAAGCAAGTGATCTAATCTAATCGCCAGTGATTTAGCAAACATTTTGTAGTCTATATTGACTAGGGAAATAGGTCTGTAGTTTTTACAATACTGGGCGTCTTTTCCGGGTTTAGGAATTAGACATATGTGTGCATCCGAGAAAGTACCAGAGGAAGAGCCAAATTCAGCAAAAGAGTGGAGAAGGGAATGGAGTTTTGGAATGAGTAATTTTGAAAAGTGAAGGTAAAACTCAACAGTAAAACCATCAGGGCCAGGAGCCTTGTTGAGTTTTAAACGTTGAAGGGCGGCAAGCAATTCTTTTTGTGAAACGTCAGATTCTAAGGGGGAAAGGTCAAGAGGGAAAGAGGGAGGGGTTTGAATAGTAGAGAAAAAGTGAGCTAGAGATTGAGGAGAAGAGGAGGTGTCAGAGGTGTATAGGGTCTCATTAAAATTGGAGAAGGTAGTAAGAATGTCAGCATCCTTGTGTTGTAAGTGTGCAGCATCATCATAAATCGATTCAATGTTTACTTTATTATGCTTGATCTTCAAGTAATTAGCAAGGGTCTTTCCAGCTTTGTTCCTACCACCATAACATTTAGCACTGGATTTAAGCAAATATAAGGAAGCATCTTCAGTAGACTTTTCATTGAATTTGATTTTGGCAGCGACCAGAGATGTCAAACTATCCGAGGAATGTGAGGTAAAGTAGGCGTGTTCCAATCTTTTAATGTCATGGAGGAGGTTCTTGGTAAAATGGCGAGCAGCTTTTCGTTTGTTAGCAACGAAACTGATAATGAAGTCGCGTGCAGCTGCTTTAAAAGCGTCCCAGAGAGTATGTCTTGAAATGGGTGGAATATCATTGAAAAGAAAAAATTCATCAAAAAAGGTAGAAAAGGAAGTGGAAAACTTGGGGTCCAGAAGGAGGGCATTATTAAAACGCCACCTTTTAGGACCATCAATTTTAGGTAAAACCTCAAGACTGACCACAACAGGGGCATGGTCAGAAAGCAAAATCGGACCAATTTCTGCCGCCTGAAGCGTTTGAGAGAGTGCATGGGAAACAAAAATATAATCAAGACGTGATTGGGAACGATGATGGGGTGAATAAAAAGTAAACTCTTGTAAGTTCGGGTTACATAAGCGCCATGAGTCAACAAGCTTATGTTGCGAAATGGCTTGAGTGAAGAGTTTGTGTGGTTTTGTGGGAATATATGTAGCATCGGATTTCCTGTCCAGAAAAGGATCAAGAGGGTGATTACAGTCTCCCGCAAGGATAAAATTATCATCCATGAATTGGGTGATGCAGGGAGAAAATTCAGCCCAAAAAAGAGGTTCACCGTTTGTGGGACCATAAACATTAAGGAGAGAGATTGGAACACCTCTAAGCGATAGTTTGACATGATTCCATCTGCCATTAGTATCTGAGTCTTGAGAGATACGTGTAAGAGGGAGCGACCTGAAACACAAAATAGCAACACCATTACGTTTACCATCACCTTGTGAATAAAAGACTTCACCTACCCAACCTCTCTTAAGTTTCTCAGATTCTATATCTGTAAGGTGAGTCTCTTGAAGAAATGCAATGTCAATATTTAGTTTGGCTAGGTGAGATAAGATGCGCTGTCGTTTAACTGGGGAGTTAATACCTTTAACATTCCAGGAAACTATATTCAAAGACATAGTTTACGCAATAAAGCAATAACTTGGTACATAAAGAAAACCGAAATATAAGAAAAAATAAAAAAGAAGAAGTCAGAGAAGAAGAAGGAAATAATCAAAAGTGTAAGAAGAGGAAGAAAAGTGAATTGAGCAAAAAGGAAGCAGTGTGCAAGGAGAATAAATGCATGAATAAGAAAAAAAAACCAAGATTAAAGAGTAGAAAGTAGAAAGAAGAAAAGCAATTTGGAAAAATGGATGAAAGAGTAAAGAGTAAAAATGGTCGAAGCTGAGGAGAGAGGAAATACAACCTGAAAAAAGAAAATCATCATCATTATGCATGAATGGAAAATAATTGGTAGAGGAAGGGGAAGGGGACAGGATCAAAAAACAGAAAAGGTATAAAAAACATGGGGAAAACATACCTACAAAAGAGAAATACGAGAAAGATTTGAGGGGAGGAAGGGGCCAGGTAGGTAAGGCAACACAACTGAGGTCAGCCGGGCAGGGAACCGGGAAGACGTCATCAGACAACGAAGGGTTCCTGTGGAAATAAAGGTGGGGGAAAAGAAGAAGGTGTTACATAAAACCGTAACCTATACAAGGACCAAGAAAGACAACTTGTAGGAGAACATCATCAGAATAAAACAATCAAAACAGGCAGGAAACTTCAAAGAGGGGGAATCATTACGACGAAACATAAGACTAACATCGAAGCTGGCTAAAGGAAACATCTGTCAGCCAGATGCATGAATCAAACAACAACATAGCAATGCGAACACTGGAACATGAAAACAAGCAAGAAGAAAGAGCATCAAAAGGGTATTAAGAGTCAGCCAGGAGAAGAGGACGAAGGACCGGAGGCATCCATGGCAGAAGTATGGTGCGCATTAATGAAACTCTGCAATCTCACTGGGTCTTCATAGGTGGTAGTCTTATTGTTATAAGTAACTTTGAACAAACAAGGATGGTACAAGCCATATCGAGCACCCATAAAGCGAAGGACCTCTCTCATGCCTAGGAAGGCTTTCCTGCGGTTGGCAGTTGCTTTAGCATAGTCCTGAGCGAAGAATAGCGGAGAATCAGACCATGTCAATTTAGGAAGAGCCTTGGCAGCTGCTAGAACTTTCAAGAGATCAGTGTACTCCAAGAAATAAAGAATTACACCTCTTGGCCTTTGTGACATGGAGAGTGAGGTAGGTAAGCGGCCCAAACGATGTGCGCGTTGGATGTTGAGGGAGGTATCCTCTGGTAAGTGGAGCAATTTAGGAAGGAAAGATTTGAAGAAAGCAGGCGGATCAGACCCTTCAAGACCTTCCACCAGGCCATAAATGCGAAGATTATTACGCCTGCCTCTGTTTTCTAACTCCTCCACTTGCTTCTGAAGAGCGCCCATTTGCGAAGACAAATGTGTGACTGCGGTTTGAGATTCTTGAAAGGATGCGACAGATTGCTCCACCGAAGAAACCCTTGTTTCAATTTGGGACCAATTATCTGTTAGCACCTGAAGTTTGGCATTAGTCTCTTCCATGAACGGGCGCAGCGACCCTATTTCCTCGAGAAAAGGGCGGAATGATCTGATTTCCTCCAATAGGAGCTCCATAGATACTGGGGACGATGACTTGGGCGGTGAGGGAGGATGTTTCTTTAGTCGTTTAACAGTTGTTTTCCCTGAGGATGGCTGAGATGGCGAGTCCATGGCTGCCTCCGAACCCGATGAGGCAAGGGAATCCTCTAATTGGGAGAGAGCTGAAAAAACTTTAGAATTCTTAACAAAAGCCACCCTTGTAGTCGGTTTGGAGGAGAAGCGAGACATATGTTTTTGTCGTCCCATACAAAAAAGCAGAAAAACGCACAGGAAATGCAACGTAATAGCACTGGACAGCAGAAAGAAGAAAAGGATTAGTCAGCCAAATCAATGCTGCCAATAAGGAGAATGCACATTTTAGGGTAGAGTTGCATAACCAGGTGTGTCATGGAAGAAGTGTAATCAGCTGAGGCAAGGAGGACATCCAGAAAGCAAAGCCTGCAATAGGTTAGGACACAAACACCAGTGAAATGAAAAATAGGCAGGAAGGAAGCCTCTGCAACGTTGAAGTATTTCTCATGGAAAATTCTCCACTGGTAAGGGCAGCAAGTAATCCACCGCCTCCTCTTTCCAGTAAAACGGTGGTATATAGTAATGTGAACTTTCCAAAAGTGGCCAAAAGATGTTACATTGTGCCCAGAATAACCATAGGGCGCATGGAGAGCGGAGTCAGCATATAAACATACATCCAGAAGTACTCCAAAATGCACAAAATGGCATTCGCGCTGTTAAAAACGAAATTCAGTCACAAATGCACATCACCTCCGTAGCATTGTAGCAAACTTCGACCTCGTGGGGCCTGCGGAGGTAATTCCAGGAGTTCAGGAACGTGCAGGCGAAGAAATGAAGTGAGAGCGCACTTGCCTTGAGGAGAAGGACGCTCCGTGTCGGGACCCACAAGATGGCGGCCGCGAGCACCGGAGCGCCCTCAGAAGCAAAACATCGACAAACTCCGTCTTCCGCTCAAACGGGAACGTCGCAGGAGTCCCGGAGCATAGCGGAGGTGTTCTCACGTCAAGACCGGACTTCCAGCACAGGAACTGAGGGTGTTGAGAGGTGAGTCTCCCGGTGCCGCAGCGGAGCCTCACTCAGGCGCCGCCATCACCCACGGCGCCAAGCCACGCCCCCCAGCACCTCATATTTTAACGTCAGACATCTTCTTGCTCTTAGAAGATTTTAATTATCACATAGATAATCAAACTGATGTTGAAACCATGCACCTACTAGCAGATAAGGAGTCACTCGGTCTCCATCAATTGGTATCAGGTCCCACCAACACGGGAGGGCATACTTTAGATTTAATCTTCACAGATGCCGGTAACCTAGTGGTAGTCACTCCTGCTGAGCAGACATGGACCGACCATTTCCCCATCAACCTCCACTTAGATATTCAGTCATATAAGGAAACTCGCAGTCAGAGAACCAAACTCACAAGACGTTGAAGGAAGGTAGTGCCCTCTGCCTTTCTCCCTATCTTTACCCCTCCTACCATCATCGGACACAAATATATTAATCTAGCCCTAACTGCCTTTGAAGATTGGTTCATAAAGACATTAGACTCCATTGCTTTGCTAAAACGATCTAAGCCAAGAGGAGAACCGCCCCCCCCCCGCACCCTGGTATTCTGAATCTCTGAAGAAGGAGAAAGCACCAGTGAGGAGATTAGAACACAAATGAAGGAAATCTAAAACTAATGACAGTAAACTCACCTATAAAGCAGCCCTGAGGACATATTTAAGTACTGCAACTCAGCCAGAAGAACTCATACAGCGGAGAGAATTAACTCTGCAAAAACTCATTGAGGGAGCCCTTAAAAATTCTCAAGGAACTGACGTACCCTAATAGTGGCAATCACACAATAGCAGTGTCACATTCACATTGCAACAACCTCGCGGCTTACTTTGAACAAAAAATGAACAGCAATTACAGCTCGTTTATAAACAACACAGCCTCTATGATTTAGGAATCACAAGGGTCCCTGCAGTCTTGCACCCTGGAATCCTTCACTCTAGTGACAGAGGATCAAACCCAAGCCCGAATAAGCGGCATAACATCTGGGTCCCCGGCAGACCCTGCCCCCCCATGTGATCACCACTCAGTCTCCTGTTCTGCTCACCCCCATCAGAGATTTGTGCAACCTTTTCCACAGTCGGACACTATTCCTTGCAAATGGAAGACAGCCTGTATCAGACCCCTTCTTAAAAAGTCACAGCAGACCCACAGAATTTGGCTAACTATAGACCTATCTCTCCGATTCGTTTTGTTTCCAAATTTCTAGAGTCCTCAGTAAATGCCCAACTAGTATCATACCTTGAATCTAATCACTTGCTAGACCCCTCACATTCAGGGTTTTGCGCATCCCATAGTACTGAAGCTGCTCTAGTAGACGTAACGGGCACCATCAAGCTGGCACTAGACATGGGATCCTTTGCCATGTTAGTACTTTTGGATCTTTCAGCTGCTTTTGGTACCATCTCCCATCATATCTTAGTACAAAGACTCAGGGAGTTTGGTATCAGGGGTAAAGCTCTCGAATGGTTGAAGGATTTCCTGTCCAAACGTACAAACTCGGTCCAGTTGGGCGCACTAACATCGGCATCCACAACCCTTCATAAAGGTGTGCCACTTGGCTTCATTCTGAGGCCCACTCTATTTAATGTGTATGTGGCCCCACTGTAAAGACTTATAAGGTCATATGGATTCGAAACCATCTCCTATGCCAATGACACACAACTGATCTTTACCATGACCTGACACTGACCAAAGCAAAATTTAAGAAATGCTTATTGATAGTTCCTACACAGATGATTAACAACTGTCTACTGCTGAATATGACTAAACAGAGATCCTCCTGTTCGGGAAAGCACACACAGTCTGGCCAGCCAACTGGTGGCCATCAGAGTTGGGCCCTCCACCTACCCCTAATAAATATGCAAGTAACCTAGGAGTGCTTATTGATGACAATCTCACTATGAGTGAGCATGTCAAAACCGTCACTGGAACCTGTTTCCGCCTCATGCGAATGCTTAAAAAGGTCTATCAGTGGACCCCTCTGCAGGCCAGGAAAACTCTGGTTCAGGACTTGATAATGAGTCACCTGGGCTATGGCAATATCCTTCTGGCGGTAATCAATGAAAGCCTCCTAGCCAGGTTTCAGATGGTGCAGAACTGTGCAGCGCGCATGATCCTGAATCCCCCCCCACTCCCCGTCGGAGCCCTCTCTCTGCTCCTTCACTGACCCCTGATCAAAAAGCGTCCCCTTTTGAAACTTCTCTGTCTGGTGTGTAAGATACTTCATGGAAATGGTCCACTCTACCTTAGGCACAAGCTGCATCCATAGATCCCGGCCGGTCAACTTAGATCCAGTGTCCTACTACTACTACGCCCCAAACAGATTAGAACGACAAGATTCGGGAGCCGCTCCTTCTCATCTCTAGCCCCCCAACACTGGAATCAGCAATACTTATCTATGCGAGCATGTTCTGTCTTTTACCACTTTTAAAACACTTTAGGTTATTCTCTCAGTAAGCTTTCCTGCCACAGTGTGACCACCCTCCTGCAAAGGCGACTAGAGATCACCTCGGGGATGGTTTGTGCGCCTAACAAATGAATAAGATAACAATGATTATCCTAATGGGAGCTATAGCATGGTGGCAAGGGTGCAGGTCCTCCTCCCACAAGGAATGGCTGCTGCCCCATCCTCCTCCCCCCAGTTACCAGCACAGGTTTCCATATTCAATAGCAGAGTCTGTGCTGCTGCTGCAGAGGCGACTTCCCTTCCTTTGCTGGAGCCTCCCCTGATCATGAGATATCTAGAAAAATGTTATTTAAGCTATCACACCTTGTATACAGTGTTAAAAGTACACCCAGGGGGTTGGTAACTGAGGAATTCCATGCTGATCACCATGATGGGAATATATTAGCTGACTTCATCATCACAGGCAGCTACAATGACTGTGAATCGAAAAATTAATTCACACATTAATGTGGGGCTGAGTGGATTCCCCACACCGTGCATTGTGCTTCTTGAAATAGACACCTCTCACTCAAGACTACTACAGGCCATGCTAATGTGAGTCATGCATTATAATGAGTGATGATTATTGATCACGGAAAGAGGGGTCGGACTGGTGTTACATATCAGGTGAACAATCTGTTTCATGCCTTTGGCTTTCTTCAGCCCAGGTAAAGCATCATATCTTTAAAGTAGGACTGGGAACCCTGTGTTTTTTATTTTTTATTTTATTTTAACCAGACTAACAGTAAGACTCTTTGCAGGCATCCCTGGGAATCCTATGTGTCTGGAAACAGGGGGGCTTATTTATGAGCCCCTTGCACCGCTGGTGCATCACTTTTTATGACGCACTGGCGGTGTAAAATATGCGCCACAATGCAACATATTTACAAAGGGACGCATCTAAGCAGATGCATCACTTTGTAAACCTCTGCGCTACATTATACCTGCGTCAGGTATGATGTATGCAGGGTGGGCGTTCCCCTGCAAAAAAGGTTCCTATAAGTGTCACAGTGAAATCTATGAGATTTCACTGCAACACTTCTAGGACGCCACTGCATTAAATCTTTAAGCCTGCCTCACAACATGGGCTTGCCGCATGTGAAAGGACACATTGCTGGAGTTGCGTCTGTTATCAGACACACCCCAGCAATGCTCCACGTTTGTGCCTACAGATATGTCAGGAATACTGAAGTATCTGTAAATCGGTGCGACATGGAGTGCCATACAGTAAATACGACGCATCCATGGTGTCGCAAGGAGGGTGCACTGAAAAGTGTTGCATCTCTGTTTTCACGCAGCGATGCAACACTTTTCATAAATGAGGCCAAGGATTCTCCTCGTACCTCAGAACTAGAAGTTGTGACTTTAAAATGTGGTACTGTTTTTCTGCCCTTAGGAACATTGGGCCTCATTTATGAGGCCCTACTGGCATTTTTGCACCACTGGAACGTCACTTTTTTGATGTTTCGGTGGCACAATTTGCCATAGCATCTTTATAAGCCCCAGTAAAGCCAATTTACGTAGCTATTCATGGCCTTATAAATATGTGCCCCTTTCATGCAGAAAGCTGCTTGAAAGAGGCGTGTTTTAATTTTGCCTCATGCTTTCCTTTTTCTTAGTGTGCTGCATTCTACAGCAATCATAGAAAAAGGAAATTGCCAGAATTGATTGATTTTGTGAGGGAAGGTGTCCCTTCCTGCACAAAATCGATCAGCCCCACAACGCAGTCACCCTTGCACCATGGTGCAAGGGTGCCTCCATAGGCAAATGGAAGTCCATTGTACACCGGCGCTGGGGAAAAGGACTGGAATACGCCATAGCAGCCTCTGTTTACGATCATACATTGATTTCGGCAGGTTTCACCAGACACAATGGGCCTTATTTATGAGGTTTTAACGTAGACATGGCGCATTCCTGCCCTTTTGTTTTGACGTAGGGCATCGCAGAAAAATTCCATGCGGCGCTGCCCTACATTAAAACCTCATAAATAAGGCCCGTTGTGGCTGGTGAAACCTGCCGAAATCAATGTATGATTGGAAAAAGAGGCTGGAAAAGAAAGAGTCGTTGCGGCAATCGTTCTGGATGGCTGTTTCCTGAGGTTATTTCCAATTTCCAACAAATTACAAAACGCTAATAATCCCAATCCTTAAAGTATGCCAATTACTGTGGTATCAGTACTCCTGCACATGGGATTACTGATTGGGTAACAAGGAGTGCCTAAGTGTGAGCCAGATGCTATAGGCCATTTTAACACACCAAACGTGAGATGGTCAGACTACTGTCCTTCCCCCTGAACTACCCTGATGTGTAATCTTATACGTCTGTCCCATTTGTTAGTTTTTTTTTTTTACATTAAGATTTTGAATGTGCAGCATATACCATTGGTTCAGCTTCTAGGCACAAATTAGTTTCTTATAGTAATAAGGTAACTTTGACAATAGCAAACAATACAACTATCTATGTAGTTAGGGGACTGAGTAAGGACAATGGCTGCACCTATGTTCTGGCTAAAACCACAACATTCAATCCCAGAGAGAAACCTGACAGAGGCTGCTCATACTGGAATTTGCACCTGTATAGGGATTCCTACTTTTTCTGTAAGTACCAGAACTACAGGGTTTTCCTTCCACAGTGTGTACTATACTAGAAATCTATGTACTACCTAACAACATCCAGTGCCACACTAATGCCAGAAGAATTGCAGAACAAGGGCTGTGTCTTCCTCAGAGAAATTTTTAAGGCAAGGGTAAAATGAGGAAAGGGCTTTTCCTCTCCATATCATTTCTATTTCCCTTTCTTAACCTCCTTTCCCCTCTCAGCCCACCTTTAGCTCACACTCTGTTTCGCTCCACCCAGTGTCATCTTAAGGACTTTGGGCACCCAACCACAGCCTAATTTAGTTGTTTTTTGGTGATCCCATTTCTAAAAATGTAGGGCCTGATTTAGATGTTGGTGGATGGGTTACTCTGTCACAATGGTAATGGATCTCCCATCCTCTGAAATATGAATACCATAGGAGATAATGGGATTCATATTTTGGCGGGCGGGATATCTGTCACTGTTATGACGCAGTAACCCCTCCACCAAGATCTAAATCAGGCCCTTAGTTTATGATTCTATATTGTTTGGTATCATGCATGCTTGAGTTTGCAGAGAATGGATAATACATTACCATGTAGTTGCGAATGGCGGGCCCCAAAAAGTGCTGAGTCAGGGACCCCAAAAATCCTTACAACGGTAATGGCCCTCCTCCCAAATAATGATACCAAAATTGGATCTGCTTCTCTGGCACAACATCTCAGTCGGTCAAAAGAACTGCAAGCATACCTTCTAGCATATTATTAAATAACACACAAGCAATGGTCCCAGTGACAACATTTCTCATACAGATTTGCCATTCTTAGTGGAATTATTTGATTTGACTGTCTAACGAGAAAGCCTAAAATGCATGTAACCTTTTTTCTCAGGGCAATCAAATCATTCCACTCAGAGATTAATTTTTCTAATGCAAAGAAGTGCGGTTCTCCACCTGAATGAGTGCCACAACCACTTATCATCATGCAGTGATAGTTTGCAAATTCAAATGAATGAAGTCCAGCAAGGAATCTGAAGTAAAGGTAAGTGGAGCGCGAGGTGGTTATTGAAGGGATGTGACAGTTCTATTTAAATCTGAAAGAGCTTTAGGTGCACGCTGTTCCCTCAGCCTTGTCATCCTCTTGTCCTCTCTGCTGCTGAGCTACACCCTGAAGCAATGGCCTGGCAGTCATACTTGCTACTACTATTTCCAGGCATCTTGTAGCCAACGTTTTAGGTCTCTCCTACTAACAGCTTGTTGTTGCCTATTGTTGTGTACAATACCTAGAGTGGGCTTTGGGTCAGTCCATTGCTTATCATTGATATCATTTGTGTCAATCTCATTTGCTTCTTTCATATTCAGTAGATTTTCTTCCTCTTCTTATATTTGTTCTTCCCCTGGAACATTGCTGCTTTACTATCCTTTTAACTGGATGACTTGTATCATCAGAGAACTACTTTTTTTTATTTTTCTTTCAGTATTCTATGGGAGTGCTTGTGTTTTCTTGATGTCACTCCATGCTCTGCTTCCTCTCACACCCCAAGCCCATACTCTCTTTTTTTTACTTTCCCATGCATCTCAGTTGCTTTACTCACCCCCATTCTTCACAGCTTCTCAGCTTCTTTGGGTCTTTTTTTTAAAAATGATGATCTTATCTGTTGCCCACCTCCTTTTGTCTTGCTGCTCAACAGCGTTTACTTGTCCCCACAGCCCCCCTGCTCCAAATCCTGCTGAGGTGCTCCTTTCTAAATAATGAGCTCTCCAAATCCTCACATCCCTGAGCAATGTCTGGCATGAACTGGCCTTATCTCCTGAATGTCACCTCCTCTGGGACACAAGACTAATGATTCCTCAAGCACTCACACAAAAAGAAGTACAACAATCCCACGCTGGCCATCAGGGAACTGTCAAAACAAAAAGTCAAGTTCACAGCAAAGTGTTTTTGAGGTTAGACAAACTGTTAGAAATCACTGTGAAAGAGTATCTTCACGGTCAGGCTTCAAGAGGCGGGGTGTTCGCTTGTGGGAGTGATATGATTGACAACATTATTAATTCACTAGTTATAACTTTCAGTTGCTGTGGAGATGTCAGTCGCTTTGCCTAGAGGAGGACTATTTAGTGCCTTTTGGGGTCCATCTTTGGTGACCAGTCTCCAGTCTCTGAATTTGATGATCGAGTTGTGTATTGCAGTTTTATGCATCACCTGGGGGATAAGAATATGGAAAAGTATAAGGTGGTGGTCAGTCTAGGTCATGGGAGGGGGATTGTTATATTCATGGACATCGGGTCAAATATATGTACACCGTGGGGAGTAGGGTGACTGTGTACGGGGATCATGCAGGCCAGAAGCTTGACACAAATCTGCAACTCTGCGCCTCCCTGGAAATGAGGCACAATGTCTGGTGCATGTTGGTATGAGTTGCACCAGACACTTCCAGTCACACACTGTGCAGAGTCGCAAACTCAGTACCTCCCTGGAAATGAGGCACACGTCTGTTGAGCATTGATCTGAGTCACACTAGACAATTCTAGCCATACCAAATGAAGAGTCGCAAAATCTATACCTCCATTGAAATAAGGCCCACCGCCTGGTGCACGTTGATCTGAGTCGCAATAGATAATTCTGGTCACACACACACAGGTGCAAGTTCAGGAGTGCCGCACAAGGTAGAATGAGGCACTACCACGGGTATGGTCACACCTCCAAGGGTCCCGCAACCTGTGCATTGGGCACATCATGCAATGAGCATGCAGTTTGCGTGTAGCATGAGAGAGATACAGCATGATCGACAAAGCGGGTCATGGGAGACTCGCAACCGTGCATCCGCTCACCATCAACAAGACGTTCAGGCATGTCAAGGCCCAACGAATTAGGGAGCACATTTCTTAGATGTGGGCAGTACTTTCAGGGCTCTGCATGAGGCAATCTGGTTTCCAGGCACAATACTTAGTTCCATGCTCACACCGTGATACCAGTTGGGATCCATCAATGATATGGGCACTTAAGAGGGCACCACTCTCCAGGTGTCACAGGTAGATGGTGTGGTCCCTCGCGGGAGGTCTTTGATGTCCATGAGTCCTCCACAAGAGAACAGGGGACATGCCAACAAGCCCTTGGAGAGCACACCTCAGGGTGCCACACAGCATCAGGTAGTCAGCATAGGCAAGCCACCTTCCAGGAAGGGTGCACAGTCCCTTCCAACGGCAGTAAATCTCCATGTGCACAGCATATTCTTCTGTCAGTGTGCACCACGCAGTTCCAGTATCTCTGGTATCAAGTCCCCACAAGTGTATCTCTACCCGGCTGCAGTATGGCATCAGTAGTTCTACTGTAATGTGCCTTTGAAGTTGGGGGTAGTACAGAGGGTTTCTCTTTGAACCACAGATGTCTCCCCTAATTTTCAGTCCTGTCTACCATGGCGCCATGGAATGCAGATCTTAATCTTTAGTGGGGCCATGATCTGGCTCCCAGAGGCCAAGTGTCAAAACCTCTTCCTCCAATCTATTCACCCAGGCCCACAAATGTCTGAGGTCTTTTATTTGGTTTGCATGCCCAATGCTTATAGATATCTCTGGGAATGCACAGATGTGCTCCCCCAGTCTCCAGTGTGGACTAGAGTTAAACTCAAAGGCACAGAAAGAGTTTTATAGCAACACAATGCCCACTTTCTAGTAGTGGCATTTCTAAGCTATTACTGACAGATCCCTCTTTACCATAATAGAGGGTTTGTCATTGTGAATCCAATGATAGAAAACGTTATGAGGCTGCTCCACTGTAAGCCACAATTGCAGCTTGAAGTAATTCCAACCATTCCCTCATGTTAACCCATGGGAAGAGCAAACCTCAAAGGGAGTGAAAACACACATGGGTATTGTTCACTACCTGGGCAAGGAACACACATGTGTACCTGCACTGCCTTTCTCCTACCACTTTCTTCACCCCTTAAAACTTCCTCCAGGAGTGCTTTAGTGGTAGTGAAAACTCCTCTTAAGATTAGCCAGTTGTTTAGAAAGGCCAACCTGAGCATAAGTGCAAATAGCACACACACAGACCTGCAATGGCTGGCTCGACACATGTTTAAAAACCTAACAGGTGCAAGGGTGCACCCACAGGCCTGCAATGGCAGGCTTGAGGCATGTTGCACCACTTCCTAACATGTGTAGGAAGGGTACGCCCACTTTCACACTGCATTTTCAGTGGGAAAGTGCCCCAGAAACCTAAGGCCACTAAAATAGAATCAACTAAACCCTGGTGTTGTCCCATGAGAAGAGCCAACCTCCTAGGTAGGGAAAACCCACATGGGGGTTCGGCACTACTTGGGCAGGGCCAACCCAGGAATATCTGCCCAGCCTTTCGCCTACCACTTGCTCCACCAATCAGGGCATACCCTAGGAGTGCTCTAGTGGTAATGAAAGATCTACTCATGGTTGGCTAATGAGTTAGAAATGCCAACCTGAGCATAGGTGCAGCCGCACACTCACAGGCCTGGAATGGCATGTTTGCTACATGCTTGAAAGTCTATTCTGGTGGGTGGCACAATCAGTGCTGCATCCTACCATTAGCCAGTGCAGTACCTGCCTGGGTATGTGGTGTACCTTTTTACAGGGCACTCACTAGTACAACACCTAAACCAATCACATAATCACTATTTCCTAGCATGTGTAGGAAGGGTGTGCTCGGTTTCACATTGCACTATAGTGGGAAAGGGCCCAGAGTACTAAGGCCATGAAAAGAGAATCACCAAAAACCAGGAGGGAAAAATGCAAACAGTTTTAGGGAAATCCCCTAAGAAGGGCCATGTCCAACGTGGTATTTTTTTCTCACTTGCCATAATTGATCTCCAAATGTGACCACCTCAAGAACTATGGGCCAGATATGCAAAATCTTTTAGCATCACAAGCCCTGTGATTTGCTAAATTTGTGGGTTTACGACCAATAAAAAGTTGTGTACGGTGAACTAAATCCTTTTTTGGAGTCTGTAAACTTTATTCAGCTCATAAAATAGGTGTGTGACAGGATGCCAATACAGTATTTGGCATGTTGTGGGGATCTATTCAAAATTCCTAATTGGTATCAGATGTATCCATGGGTTGTGACCAGAATTCTTGTCACAAATTAACATGATATCTTTTTTTATTTTTCATTCAGTGCGGACATGGCCTAGAGACGTCAGAGTGCTTTACATGTACAGTCACCAAACAATTTCATTAGGAGTACATTCAAGATAGAATATAGAAAAAATTCAAATCTGACGTAGATGAAAAATTTTGTGTAGCGTAATCACACAGAATTAATTAACAATTCCATGAGATTACGCTTTTAGGGATATTTCAAAAGGAGCACAGAGATGCATTTTGTGCTAAGAAATAATGCTAATTGCAATAGATCATGATTAGCAGACGAGCACCCGCTCACACTTGCTAATTGTGCTCTTCAGGTTGGATTTTTCTCTAATATGCTACCAGCATTTAGTGCTATTTTCTTAGCACAAACTGCACTCTCGCATCCAAAATGGGTTTGAGGATACATTTTGCACTAAGGAACAGAGCTTAAGGCAGCAGAAGTCAAAATAGCGAGCAGAAGCTGCCAGTCGCAGTTGATAAATGTGCTCTTGTTGTAGGATTTTTACCTCCAAGTTAATCTTAAATTATGCGAGAAGGAGTAATCTCATAATTATTGATAATTCCTCATCGAAGAGTAATGCAAAATTACTGAAATTACTCCTATTACTCTGGTTTAATCGAAATTCTACCCAGACCTAGTCAAATAGAGGTGCTTTCTGAGAATGACTGTTTCATGAATCTTCTTGTTTGAAGATGGGGGTCCAAAGAGAAGGGATTGAGCATTTCTGGAACCATGTTTTGCAAATGAAACTTCCATTTTTTGTGTTAGCTACATGACTGAAAATGAGTGCAGTGCCTTGTGTATGGTGCAGGCAGTTTTAACTAGACTCTTTGGTGATGCCTAAAAGGAATGAGATCCTGTAGTCAAGTCTGGAAACAGCCAACACCGAGACTACTGATCATTGAAAAGTTACCTTCTCCCAAGTTGGGTGGTATATTATTCGCATAGGAGAAAGTTCTCCTTTGGACACCTTCCTCTTTGTGAACTGTTGGAAAAGTTTATTGGGAGTGTCCAGGGTAGAGCCAGTTAAGGGGTATATAGCACTTAAGCCCAAGTTTCTCAATCTAAAAGTTGTAAAGTGAAGGAAAATAAAACACGAGGCCTAGAGAAGTGGGAACTTGAGGCAAACAGATGGCAGAGGTAGGATCAAATGTTGAATGGTGCTACAGTGGTAAAGCAAAAGGAACCACCTCTTTTATTGCAAAAAGGGAACACTTATCATCATCGGAATCTTGCTTCCCAAGGACTGGCTAGATTTCTGGATAGCAGAGCAAAGGTTGAGAAGCTGGGAAGTGGTATCTGAGCTATTAGTGAGAAAACGGTACAAAAGGGGGTGGTGATGGACGGAGCATCTGAACCAATCAAACACTCACACCCAGTCAAAAGATCTGGGTTTAATCCATCACCGTTCTTTAGCCCACTCTGCCTTCCCAGTTCAGACATGGCCATATGCAAATCAGTCTGACCCTGTGCCTCATGGGAACAGTCCAGCCCGAACTGCCAAGCCATGCCTTCCCTGGACCGGAAACAAGCTTCCGAGGACCGGTTTCTGGCATTAGAGCCGCCTTCAGCCCGGCTTGCTTTAATCAAGTGGCAAAGTGAGCAAGGGACTCATGTCTGAGCATACCCTGCCACACTTATGGTGGCCCAAGTGGTACAAAAGGGGGTGGTGATGGACGGAGCATCTGAACCAATCAAACACTCACACCCAGTCAAAAGATCTGGGTTTAATCCATCACCGTTCTTTGTTCGCCATAAGTGTGGCAGGGTATGCTCAGACGTGAGTCCCTTGCTCACTTTGCCACTGGATTCAAACAAGCCGGGCTGAAGACGGCTGTAATGCCAGAAACCGGTCCTCGGAAGCTTGTTTCCGGTCCAGGGAAGGCATGGCTTGGCAGTTCGGGCTGGACTGTTCCCATGAGGCACTGGATCAGACTGATTTGCATATGGCCATGTCTGAACTGGGGTGGCAGAGTGGGCTAAAGAACGGTGATAGATTAAACCCAGATCTTTTGACTGGGTGTGAGTGTTTGATTGGTTCAGATGCTCCGTCCATCACCACCCCCCTTTTGTACCGTATTAGTGAGAAAAGGCATTCACCCTTTCCTGACAGTGTCAGAATCCAGAAGTTGGTATAAAAAAGAAAAAGCAGGACATCTGTCTGATAAAGAAAAGGTCTCATAATTGAGAGCAAATCCTTTTGCATTGGAGAGAGTGTAATTGTGGCTGGAGGGATCATCTTGATTAAGGGTGGGCGTAGTTTGTGAAGTAGCGCTACGCAAAGTGCACTTCGCACTACGCAAACTTCACGTAGCACTACGCGAGCTGCGTAGTAGCATGTTCGAACTGTGCAAGATGCATTTTCAATGATTGCACAGTGTGAACAAGCATCCGGCACTATGCAATCATTGAAAACGGCATCTTGCACAGTGCGAGCTGTAGTTTTCTGCCGCTCGAGTAGATTTTTACTCGAGCAGCAGCTTTCTCAACGCGAACTGGTAGTTTCTCATCACGAGCGGTCGCGAGCATGCACGACCACTCGCAGTGAGAAACCTGACCTCCCCGCGTTGAGAGTCTCGCCGGGATGTCATTTTGCTTGCTGGCGGTCGCGAACGTGACGTTGAGGACTGCGAACAAGCAAAAAATGACCGCTACGCTGCGCGTGTTCGCACTGTGTTACGTGCGGCTCGCGTAGTTCGAGGTTGCGCAAACTTCGCAAACTACGCGAGCGTAGCGTAGTGCTTCGCCCAGGGTTAATCTTGATTCACGTATTCTGCTGTCATATTTTACTCCATCCCTGAAAGCATACTATCAGTTAGGGACATTCCTTGGGTTTCTACCCAACACCCACTATGATCAGGTAGATTTGCCATACCAAGTTAATGTAATGAATCGCATCCACCTGTTGATATAAACATATGCTGTCATGCAGTAAATGTCATTGGGTATTCGGTAAATACCTAAATTTCTTAAAAACATCTGCCACAGTTCCAGACTCCACTGAAGTGAAAGGGTAACACATACAAATTGCTGACGTCTGATTGTCCCATTAGACAAGTACAATTTGCATGCATTTGAGAGCTGATCACAACATTGTCTTCAAGATTTGGAAAATACATTTTCAGGTTCTAAAGCTCTTAATCAGTCTCCCATGTGTCTGTCTTATATAACTAATTGCAAACACTGCATCATATTAACAATGTGACCGGCAATGCAGGGTCTGATCAGGCTAAGTCCTCTCAAACAGACGGTACATGGGACTCAGGGTGTGAAAGGTGGGCCCTGATCTACCTAAAGACTCCTACATTTTTTAATTTTGCACCTCTGATTTTTAGATCTATGCCGTGAGTAAGTTTCACTAATTGAGTCTCACTCACTATAAGCCTCTAGTAAAATAGACTTCAGTGCTAACCACCGATGTTGACCTTTTCAAATAAGATCCACTGCAGCAGAGTTGGGGGTGAGAGACCCTGCATTGGTTATGAATGAACATGCATGCCCAGACATGTACATGCACTAGCAGGCTGAACAGGAGAACCAGGAGAACTACTATCTGCCTCAGTTTGGTATGTATGTATGCATGTATGTATGTGTACAGTATTTGTATAGCACTAACTAGCCAAATGGTAAAAGAGCACTGTAAAATGTCACTGGCAAGCAGTCAATGAATGGAAGGAGAGGTTGCTAGTTATTGGATTGCTACTTCATTGTTATGTAGTTTTCTTTAAAGAGGTATGTTGTCAACTCTTTCCTAAATTGGAGCAGTGTTGGGAAGGTCCTAATAGATAATGGGATGCTGTTCCAGAACATGGGCGCATACATGTTTAAGGCCAATGCAAAAACAACAGTTGAAGGACAGAATGCAGAACAATGTCATACATTCATCCCAGTACAGAGATATGGGCCTAAATCCATCGATTTTTTACTCACCAAGCCACCCCAGACTGGGGGTGAGACTTTGATTTGCTCAGACGCTCCGTCCATCATCCCCTTTTGTATCGCTTTGTACATGTTTAAGGCCTACTGCCATGATTTTTCTTTTTTACTCTTCATAAGCACCAGTCTGATGGTTGCCCAGCTGCGGATGTGCTCGGAGCCACCTGAGATGGTGAGCTTCTCCACAAGAAGTTGAGATGCTGGTCATGGTGGCTTTGTTCATGATGCAGCTGCCTTTCAAGCTGGTTTGGGCCTGAAAGAATAGCTAATGCAACTGCATCTGGATCGTGGTGATGTGATTATATTTCTTCCAGCTTTAGATGAGATTTTGCGTGGCCTAAAGGATGTCCTTAAAGGTTGCAAATGTGTGCATACTTTGCTGTTGCAATTTTTCCCCAGAGCCAGCATTAATGAGAATCTGGTTTTGAATTACCCTGCTGAGCCTATCTCATTACTCTGTTGACAGGCAAATTGATAAAAGGCTACTCCAGAAAACGGACCCATTTGTGGGGATTAGCCTTCTCCTGGCTGAGGAAGAGGGTAGGAGAGAAATCTGGATTGGGTAATAGATTCCCACTTAATCAACAATTCCGGTTGTGCCCTTCCCATAGAGACAATAGGGGATCAGGCAAACATTTGGCACCAGTGGAGCCCTTTGAAGTCTTTGAGAGGAGAAATCTGTTTTTCCTGTGTCAGTTAGGGGTAGAACAAATAGCCCAAGGGACGCTCTTGTATAGAACCACTTGAGTCCAACATTTTGAGAATATGCAAAATGCTATGCAAGGTGGTAGATCAGCTTCTGGGCTGCTCCTAGACAGCACTTGTCGATATTGGAAGGATTAAGTAGCTTCTCAGGATTCAGAAGAGATGCCCACTTTCTAGAACACGCCATCCCTTGTGGATGAACCCCTGTCTGTAGTAGAGGTATACTTTGGACTTGTACTTCTTGGAGCTCTGTTCAGTCTTCAGAGCCGGTCGCACTACCTCCCCACTCTTGCTGAGGGGCAGCAAAGAGCGGACTTGCTGGGGACTCTGAAAAAAAAGATTGCCTTGGTCTGCTGTGAGATGGTCATGAAGTAGGTAGATCTGGGAGTGCAGGCAGAGTAACCTGCTTTAAAGGCCCAAGGGTATTGATAAAGGCAGCCCATTGCCAACAAGATTACCTGGAACAAAGACAGGAGAGCAGGTTCTGGGCTCTTCTTAGCTCCTTGTTGCTGGAAGGGACACCTGGGTTCTGGAGCCTTGAAACATCAAGCATCCAGAAGCTGAAGGTGCATGAGGGCAAGTCACTGAGCTTGCTCTCAATGGATCGAGAGCAATTTAAAACAGTCCCCAGAAAGTTACTAAAGATTGAAAGGCCAGGAGATCTGAAACTAACACTCCTGTAACTGGAGCATACCCCGGGTAGGAGAAAGTAGAATTTGCTATTCAAATCAGCCTTTGGGGCCAGAGAAAACATTTTGCTAATCTTGTTATTGTTGTCCTAAGGACTCTGCATACTTGACCACTGCTGACAAGTTCTAACTTGCAGGTGCCCCCTCCTTAAAACATGATAACATTGTTGTATGCCAATTGGCCTGTTTAATTCACTTGTACGTCCCTACTAAATTGGTACTACGTGTACCTAGGACCTGTAATTTAAATGCTACTAGTGGGCCTGCAGCACTTATTGTGCCACCCACTTAGTAGCCCTTTTAACATGTTTGAGGTCTGCCTTTGCAGCCTGTGTGTGTGCAGTTTTCAACTGACATTTCAGTCTGGCAAAAAAACATTATTTCAGCAGGGCAGGCCCAAACCTTTTTTTTAAATACATAGAAACGACTGCTACGGTAGGCCCTGGATGGCCCAGAGGGCAGGATGCAATGTATTTAAAACGTTGGACATGTACTGGTTGTGAAATACTCCTAAAGTCTTTTTCACTATTGCAAGACCTGCCTCTACCATAGGAGAACATTGAAGTTGCCTTATTACATTTAATAAACCGTAATTTCCAAATTATAACAGGTACCCTCTTCATATTTTGTGTCTCTGGAATTGTAATGAAAAATCCTCTCTTTTGGTCAAGTTGAATTTTAAATTACAATACCACAAAAAAGTGGGCATTTTCTTGCCTTAGCTATTTAGTGCTTGTATCCTGTCCTTGGGTCATGGGTGTAGCTGACAGATGGCTTTGTGTATTTCTCCTAGACAGCCATACATAATAGACAGCTTAGGATTGCCTGGATGGGCCATCACTGGCAGGATGGTAGGGTGGAGCTTAGTACAGCCCTACTTGCACTTCCATAGGCTGTGTCCTGGCTCCACACAAAGGGCTGCATACTCCCTGTAGTTAGTCGGGAGCCAGTGCAGGAAGGCAGGATACCTGGGGACCTCAAAGGGAAACCCTTAGAAGCTTCTCCCACTTTCCAGATGAAGGGCAACAGATTTAAATAGTGGCCCTCAGACACCACATCTTCAGTACATGTTTGGACCAGTTGATACTCTGCCAGGAAGAATGACTAATTTGCTGCTAGAAGGACTGCTACACTGCTGGACTGCTGCTCTGAGGGAACTGCTGCCCTAGTGTGCTGACATTCTGCCTGCTGGCTGGCCTCCTGGCTGGGTGAGAAGGATGGGACCTGCTTCTGTTGAACCCATCACTCCAAAGTAACCCAAGGGATAGTTGGCTAGCCTCCTGACTACAGCCTCAGGGACAGAAGGATCCAATGACCTTTAACCCAGCACTTGGACTCTGCCAGCTGTGAGTCCTACCATGCCAGCTAGCCCCACGCCATTCCTGGACCAGAGCAGGACCGGCATATTACCTATGCTGCAAAGGTTCTCCCAATGCAAAGGACTCTGCATTGATCTCGTCACCCACATTGGAACCACAAAGTGCGAAGATTTCCAGATGCAGGCCCTTGCATCTCTTGTTGACGGCAGTCTCAACAACGATGCAGGTTCTTGCATCCTAGCCTCACAGCTCTTCGGAACCAATATATAGGTTGGACAGCATGATTCATCCTTTGCCGGACTTTGCGTCCAGAGCCTCCCTCGATGGGATCCTCGATGGTGACACAGAACCTCGCATTGCAGCTCCACAGCACCTCGCAACTGACGCATCGCCTCAGCTGTGTGACACTTCCTCAGCGTGAAACCTTGCATTGCTCCGCAACCAGGAAATAAGATACTTTATTTAGTGACCTAACTGGGTCCCTGCAGCTGGTCCGCATTCCAAATGGTCAGCTTGAACTTGTGACTTTGTCCTGATCCATGGCGATCCACAGTTGGCGCTTTCCACTATCTTTACTGAAATCTTAAAATCTAATATCGCCAGATCTACTGATTGGAATTATGTTGTTTAGTCTTGTTATATTAATATGAGATTACTCTATTTTTCTAAAAAACAGTTTGGCATCCTTTTGTGGTGTGTTTTCACTGTGTTACTGTTTGAAATGTTACACAAATATTTGCATATACCCTCTAAGTTAACCTTCACTGCTCGTTGCCAAGCTACTCGAGGGTTGGCCACAGGTTAAAGTAGAGTTTACTTGCGACTTCACCCTAACAAGGATTGTGGTTCCTGCTTGAGTAGGGCTTCACCCCCTCAACCAGTAACCCAATTTCTTACATGCCCAAGCAAGCCACCACAAGGCAAGAGAAAGTTTCCAATGAGAAGGCCCAAACCCTGCAATAAGAAAAGGTTGCACCCACCTCCTGGGTGGCCCCACTACCTGCTTCCTGAGTCCATGTCAGAAGTGGCAGGGGAGCCGGACCACCAGTTTCCTCAAGACCATGCTGCATTTGGCAGGCACAAGAGAGAAAGAACAACTTGCTCCTCCTTCTGGACTTGCCAGTATGTCACTTGGAGCAGAGCCAGCTGGTCTGCATTGGCTCGAGCCCCAGCACAGCCTAGGAAGGCGCATTAGAACCCCACAAGTAGGGTAGGGGCACATGCTCTAAAAATAAAGATCTTCATTTTAGCAGGTCCTTTGTTTAAAAAAGAAGAAAAGAAGGGAACATTAAAAATATACTCGCCCATGGGGGCCAATTCAAAGCATTTGCTGCAAGTGGTTTAACGCATCCCTTAACTTCCTGAGCTGTCAACAAATCTGCATGTTTGGCATGCAATGGTCCGGCAGAGTAGAGGCACTGCATGACCCATACCCACTGCAGCAGTTGCCCCAGGTAAAGAAAGGAGTTACATGGGGAAAGTTTTCTTTGATTTCTGAGCACCTTAGTAGCTAGGACCTTTGTCCCGATGAACTGGGTTTGCCTGGTCTCCACTTTCAGTTTGCTGCTTCATAACATTTTAGTAACACACCTTGCTAATGGCCATGAATAAGTAATCTGCCGCCATTTTGTATTTCCATTTTATACTAATGGGATTTATTTCCATTCCTGATACAACGGAGTAATGATTCTCAAATAAGTTAGTTAAGCATCTGAGATCTCCTTCGCTAAATCCCTTTTCAAGGTCCTTTTCAATTCTTCTCATGAGAAACCCAGGCAGCTGTTGGTACCGTTATTTAAAGTTTCAGTTTCTTTCACATGCATCCTGCATCTATCACCCATGAGATTAAAAAATGTATAAAGGTTGGAGAAATTCAGGGTGGGGTCAGCATATGATGATCAATTGTTGGATTAGATAAAGCTCTATCTTGGTGAGTGGCAAATATTTTTGTTGATTTTTACTTAATAAACACATTTTATGCTTCAAGTGAGCTCAGATAGATATTTATCTTTCACAGCAAATGGATGTGTTGGCCAAGAACTGCCTACACTTTGGCCTGAGGTGAGAGGAAAGCTGGACCACACTTTACAGGACATCACTGGTGCTAAAGGTAAGGAAGACATTTCTCTGGCATAATTGAGGTGGAGCCCAGCCAGCACTTGACTCTCAGGTCAGGTTGGACAGCACAGCTATAGAGCATCTAAAATTAAATGTGAAGTCTAAATATTCTTAGTTTTTTATTGCTTTACATGTTTATTTGGGTTCTTTGGGATATGAGTATTTATTATTTGAGTAGGACACAATGAGTCTGGACTGGGTGGGTAGGTAGATGCAGGAGTAGTCCAATAAGATAGAAAATAGTGTGTATAATTTCCATGATAATGAGAGAGAAGTCTCAAGAAAACAATGTGGAAAGAGGATGATAGGCATGATCCCTGGCCCTTCTGCTAGTCTAACTGAATAACACAGAGTGTGCATGAATATAAGTTACTCCCCACAAAAGAAGTGTCAAAATGACTTAAATGAGGTTCCCTCATTTACTATTTTTCTATATCTCTCCCTCCCTCCACTGGATAGGCTGCACAGCAAGCACCTTTCATTTTCCTGTGTGTGAGTGTGAAACAGGAATGGGGGCTAAGTAATGTAGGCAAGAGGAACCTGCCACAAGAAGAACTCATGAACAGTCTAAGTACCACTAGTTTAGAAAATGCACATATTTGGGTCAGTGGATTGGGCTTACTAACAATGAGGGTAAAAGATTGTTAAAAGATCCTTTGAGGAGAAAGATGCCCTAAATCTAGAATGCTTAAGAAATTTGACTAAATGATTGAAAGGTCCTAAAAATAAAAACAGCACAGAATAATGGCCTATATTTCTGAACTGATATGAAGAAGCTAGCAGATTCATAAGAAACTCCAATACCAAATTAGTCTTTTGAGGAACCAGGTTAGTTCTTGTGCCTCCACTGTTCCTGCTTGCCGGTTCCCCCAAATCATTGAATCACCTAAAAAAAGATGAAGAAAATAAAGAGGAAGATGCTTTGAATGTTCTAAGGTTCCCACACTGAAGTGAGATGCCGAGGAGCATATGTGGCTGTGCCCGGGAACAGGGCAGCGCCAGTCACACAACCAGCAAAAGTGACACATGGAAGTAATGCTCAAGCAGACACTGCGAGGAAAGTAAGACAAGCAACAGATAGCTAAGTGCTAGAGGGGTGTGTGCAGTGCAGAACATGTGAATCTTGACTCCACCACCTTGCGCTTCTGCTATAGACTCTGAGTTTGTTCAGTTCCTGCTAGGCACATGACATACCTAGTCATTTCCCGACTATTACTCGAGACTGCTTGTGATGGACTTTTTTTGCTCAAGAGTTAGAAAGGAATTACCATGGTGACCGGTGCTCCTCCTGATGACAATGAGGAAGCCAACTCATACTGCCCCAATGTCCTTCTACTTTGAAAAGTCTACCACGACCCCCGGCACAGAGTAACCGTACATGTTCCATGGTCCCCAACTGACTTGATATACTTAAAATAGTTGACCAACTCTTGGGATAGTCTCACAAATTTCTGCAAAGAACTGCACACAGTTCTTCAAGTGTATAACCTGAATTGGGTGGATGTGAATCAGTTGTTGAGCTTGATTGTGCCAAATGACATGAGCGATTGGTTCACAGAGAAGAGTGACAGGCCAAGACACGTCCTTCAGGATGATGCAGCTTCAAGAGTGGCAAAGGACAGATTCTTGTATGTTGTTATAGAGGTGTCTCTAGGGAACGGTGACTGTAGAAATATTTCCAACTGTAAACATAACAAAAGAGAATTACCGTCAGATTATTTAGTTAGGTGGAAGGATGTTTTTGAAAGTTACTTGGACATAGACCACTCTATGGAACAAATTCAGGAAAATGTAAGTCCTGCCTTTGTGCAGTGATTATTACGAAACATGCAGAATAAGCTGTACACCCTCTGTACTAGGTGGCAAACTAAGAATTTAGTGGAGTTAGTTTCAGTGGTCAATCCCTGGGCAGCAATACAAAAAAAGAAGAAGAAGTTGTATAAATCTAAATTAACATCCTTACAGATACAATTGTTTCAATAGATCGGAAAACGGAGGGGAGACCTGATCTCCAACATGCGAATAAGGATGAGGGCAAGCAAGATTGAATAATGGAATGGGAAGGGGCAAGCAAGCCCCCTCAGATGTGTCACATTGTAATCGTAGTCAATTAGGACATTAGAAAAGAGACTGCCTCAATTCAACTTCACTTAATCTTCCTCAACCCCACCCGCTCAAATTCACTCAGGTCATACAAAATCCATATTCAGATTATTAAAACACACCATTTGATGTCAACTGTACTATGACTCTACTCTTCCCAGTTGATCACAAGGGCCCTTTGTAAAATGTATGCTCAATGGGCAGCCTAATTTATGTCTCATTTTCTCAGGGGAGAAGTGTGGCTCACTGGTTAGAGGAGGCCGACCTGGAAGCAGAGGTCAGCCCGGGACCAGGGTTCAATTCCCGGCTCGGCGGGGTCTTGAGTCCTAATATGTCCATGGACTTGACAATTCTCGCTCCGGTGCCTACTCGATTCACGGGTTCACACTCTGCGACTCTGGGCAATACCTTGCTTAATCTCCACAACGGCCCCTCGCGGTGGGATGCCTGGCTTTCACCTTGTGGATACCCTGCCGGGGTTATCTCACAGGGGAATACCAGGACGGGTTCCCTAAGCAAGCGCTTAGAAACCGCTCGGTGATTTGCGCTATATAAATTCCTGTACATTTACATTCCTGTACATTTACATGGCCCCAGCCGGTCGGCCCTTGAATTTTAGGAGTTCCCTTCAATAACTTTCTTTTGTTTGTCCATCAATAAAATCAGCATCCCCAACTAATGAGCTCCTCATAATATCATTAATCAAGTTCCCTTTTCTTTGGTCCTAGTACTGACAAACATGCCTTGCTAAGCCCATGGACAAAAGACCACCTGAGTGCCTCTGACTCTGCCAGGAATTTTCACCCACATCGGCGATGTCATAGGCAGAAGCGGCTCTCGGTGGGAGTCCAGCCAAGATTACTGCCTGGCCAATCATGATCTGCCTTTCTGTTGAGGAAACTGTGGCAGGGATACCTCCTAATTTGAGTTAGCAGAATCGAAGGAAATGAGGTATAAACTTAACTTTTTCCCCATTTCCATCTTGAACCCCATTATCCAGGTTCTCCCTGTGCTGCTACTACATGACCATGATGCTAATCAACTCCGTTGTCACTGGGATCTAAGGTAAGCTTCTTTTACACTTGTCTTACTATGAGTAGTGTGTTGACAACTGCTTTAGCCTCATGTATATTTATATTGCACTTACATGCATTTTCTTCTGTGTAATGTATAAGTGTACCTTTTACAATTTATCAATGTAAAACGAATACACCTGTATTGACACTTACAAAAAAATGTATGTTGGTGTGGTGGTTGTGGGTGTTGTGCTTGTGGTACCTCTGGGTGTGCATTCAATAGTGTCTGTGTGTTGTTTGTGTGCTATGCAATATGTAAGAAAAGGGGCATAACACATTACCTACATATATTTTAGAAGCAAAATATGCAGATATGTGTATTGACACATAAATCAGTGGCACTTACCAGTCTCCACTCCTCCAGGGACTCACTCCGTCAGCAAACCACCACTCAGACAATGCCAGCACAACTCGGACATCTAAATAGGCTCGGCACTAACCCAATGACCTGATGGCAATAGAGTACTGTTAGCTAGTATAGGAGCCCACAACTTTGATGACAGTGCGCATTTTATGCAACGGGTAACAGTCTGTCGATGCGGATGGAAGTTCAGCCAGCACACATCTAAATAGAGCGGACAGGATATCATCATTCTGCACAAATGACAGGGTGTTCTTCAACATCCTACAAACAAAAATGAGGTTCAAGCTATGTTGTGTCAGTTACATAATCAGTGTTAAATGTGATTCTTAAATCTCTGAAGACTTAATCAAGTTGCTCATGCAGGTTACTTTTTCTTTGTGATCTGCTCAAGTAAATGATGTTGGATGATACTCTCCATCATTACTGATAAGATTGAGCTAAGTTCCATGACGAAATTACCTCACATTCCACATTATTCTTTATGACCTGAAATTCACTCTCTTATTGTCAATATTATTAATTAGACTGTTCCAGTGGCCATGATGAGCCTATGTAACACCCCTATTCTTCCCTAAAAGGCTGGCATAACCATGTGCACTGCTTTATTTAAGACATCCGCACCATTACCAATTTGGTGTTTTGCAGTTTCTCTATAGTGCCCAATTCTCCCACAGTTCTTTCTTGTATCCTAGCTACAATCCCATAGTTTACTGTTGTTCTGTCTTCTTCTCTATCCTGATTCATCAAGAGAGTCAGTTTATCTTCACACTATCATTTCGTGGCTCTCGTATAACAAGGCAGAGAATCATTCATTGCTTTATAACATCTCCTCTCATCTTTTCCAAAGCTTTTAAATGAGATTTTTATACCTAGGTCTTCCACACAAATTCTACAAGGATTCAATATGTCAGTGACTTGCTACTCACACCTGCCACTCAGGTGGACTGTATCTATTTGTTTTCCGAATTGGCTAAAAAGGGGTAAAAGGCTTCAAAGGAAAAAATACAATTTTGACTCCCATGTGTACACTTTTTGGTCATGGAATTTCAGCTGGAGAGCATTGTCGGTCAACTGGTTGAATTGAAAGCCATCCATGAGTTGCCCTGCCTTGTGAACATCTCTCATTTACACATTTTCTTGGGGATGGCAGGACCTTATAAATAATGGATTTTTGGGGTTTGCTGCAATGTTAGAACCCCTCGAATATGTTATAAAAAAAAAAAACTTAGGAACCCTTACATTGGACTAAGGAGACAGAGAAAGTCTTTGTGCGAGTGAAGTAGGCAATAACCTCTTCACCTGCACAGGAGTTCCAAATTACAGTAAACCTTTTCTATTGTATTGTCCTGAATTCAAAGGGTATGCTCTTGGAGTATTGGTGCAGTATCATGGGGACCAGAACAAAACCCATTGATTCTTATTCCTTTGCCCTTGATCCTGTAGCTGTAGTGCTTCCACAATGTTTTAGCTCTGTTGCGGCTGCTGCCCATACCTCTGATATACAAAAAAGAGATGGATGGAATGCTTGAATTAATCTCAGCCACTGGTAATTACGCAAGGACTCAAATGTCTATCAGTATTTAGCACACCATGCCACCTCAGTTTGGAACAAGCCATATGCAAACCAGTCTTCACCCCGCTCCAGTGGGATCAGTACAGCTTGAACTACCAGGCCAGGTCCTCCTTGAACAGGGACACAAGCAATCCACGACCAGTTTTACCCTAGTTAGGGCTCATAAGTTTTCAATTTTGTGCTTGCTATTGACAAAGGAATTTTACGAGTTGTATCTTTACAGCTGCATGTGTGGCAGAGACTCCTCACATAAAAAGATCGGCAGTCGTAAAAATACTGCTTGTGAAATTGCTTTGTGAATTGCAAAAAATTGTAAACTTACACAAACATTTAAGTTTGCCATTGTGAATCAGGCACACAGTGTGCACAGGACCCATGTCTGAGCATACCTGTCCCACGTAGGGCAACTCATTAAAACATACAAACTTGGGTTCCTCTGCCTTTGTCTGAATTTTTTCCAGTTTTATTTTTGGTTGGAGTTGTATGCTGAAAATCCTCAGGGGAATCATTCTCTAATGGTAAATATGTATTCATATTGTCCACCTGTTCCTGAACTTTGTTGCTAAAATGTATTTCCGATGATGTCTAAGTCACCTCTTTTTCTGCCATATTAAGTGTGACCTCTTTTTTGTTGACCATGGTTTGTAGGGCTTGATGGTCCTTTGGAGTCGGGTTATTGTGAATGCACATTTGTTTGGAATTCATGCTGACAATGTAGTGTTTTACTAGTATTTCAAAAGTGTAAAGGGTTTTGTGGGATATTTGTGGCACCACAAATTGCTCTTACTGTTACATTCCTTGTATTGTTGTTCCTCCTGTGTTGAATCTTTATTATCTAGGGTACTGAAAGAATATTTTAGCTGCAAATGCTGCAACTACTTCTTTCAATCTTCTTGCTTTTTGCATTATTTTTGTCTCCTCCTCTCTGTGAATAAGAGCAGGTTGCTGAAGGACTAGAACTCATATGCTTTGGGGGTTAGCATAATAGATCCAGATATGTAATGGTAGCACCTTTGGGAGTTATAGTGAGTGTGACATTGTCATTGAGGTCATCGTGAATTTGTTCTCACATTTAACTTTAGAATCCCAATGTTCTGTAGTATCACAGGTAGCAGAATGAGGAGTAAATAATACACCTAGTATGTGGCAAACTGGCCTTGGCTTGGGTCCCTAGAGATTGGTCCGGGACTTGCTGCACTGCCTATTTGGTATCATTCACCTTCCTGGTAGGTTTCCCCATTGACAAACACTGCCCGTGCTATCTCTGAAACAGATCACATATTCACCATCCTTTTTCCCTATGTACAGAGTGGGACAAACTGTTTGCAAAGTCTTAATTCCTGCCTAAATGCTGGAGGAGGTTGCACATGCAACTATAATTTAATTGGATCTTGCGTCTAATCAATTAAATACTCAAATAACATTAACTCTAGATATCATCCTGGCTGCCAAGGGTGATTCAACTGTCACGGTGGGCTCTAAATGATCGACTTTCCTCCTCAATCATTGTCTTTGAACAAACAGACCAAATTAAAGAGTTTTAGGGGACTAAATAAAGTCCACATCTGGTTTACTTTAGAAGGAAGTAGCAATTTACCCTGGTTGAAAGGTATTAATATTGCAGTATGGACATGAAGATGTTTTAGATAGTCCTTGAAGTATTCATTTTGTTGGTGAGATTGTGTAATCTGTAGCCATTCTGTATGCCCATTTTACACTAATATGCTTGAAGTGAATTGCCTCTGAAGCACCAACTTTGTCTTAATGCCCAGCTCTATCAAGCCCGGATTCTCAATTGAGCTAACTCAGCATTTAAATTGTTCACTGTTAATATCTTTTCAAGGTCCTTTTTCATTCATCTCATGAGAAATCCAGGCACTTATTAGTAACATTGTGATAAATTGGGTAGTTGGTTGAGTGGGGTCTTTACCCTGCTCAAGCAACAGCCACAATTCCAATCAGGGTGAACCACAAAAGTCACAAAATTGCCCTGTTCTTCTGGTAGCTTGGAACTAAAGCTGTCAGGCTAAACTTAGAGGCAATGTGTAAAGTATGCAGCACGCAAGAAATATGAGCATGAAAAAAGGAACACAAGAAAAATTGCATACTCATTTCGGAAAAGAGAGTGCATTTTAGTGCATTATTTGACACCAAAAAAGACAAAAATCCAATCAGAAGAACTGGAGTTAGGAGTTTTTAAAGGTTAAGGTAATAACTAGTGCCTAAAAGAGCAAAGCACCAACCACAGACATCTCATCGCACGAGACAGGGTCAAAGTAAAAAAATATGGCAGACCACATTGGAGTGCGAGTCGGAATAAAGAGGGGATTGAGCCCAGCTAGTGCATACCTTCAGACATGCAAGAAAATTTAGGAACAATGTTGAGAGATGGTAGACGTTCAGCGGGGCATGGCTGCAGGTCGTGTCTTCAGAGCAGGTGCTGTCTGTGGGGGCCACAAGCGGTACAAAAGGGGGTGGTGATGAACGGAGCATCAGAACCAATCAAACACTCACACCCAGTCAAAAGATATGAGTTTGATCCATCACCGTTCTTTAGCCCACTCTGCCACCCCAGTTCAGACATGGCTATATGCAAATCAGTCTGACCCTGTGCCTCATGGTAACAGTCGAGCCCGAACTGCCAAGCCATGCCTTCCCTGGACCGGAAACAAGCTTCCGAGGACCGGTTTCTGGCATTCCAGCCGTCTTCAGCCCGGCTTGCTTGAATCCAGTGGCAAAGTGAGCAAGGGACTCACGTCTGAGCATACCCTGCCACACTTATGGCGGCCAAAAGCGGTACAAAAGGGGGTGGTGATGGACGGAGCATCAGAACAAATCAAACACTCACACCCAGTCAAAAGATCTGGGTTTGATCCATCACCGTTCTTTAGCCCACTCTGCCACTCCAGTTCAGACATGGCTATATGCAAATCAGTCTGACCCTGTACCTCATGGGAACAGTCCAGCCCGAACTGCCAAGCCATGCCTTCCCTGGAACGGAAACAAGCTTCCGAGGACCGGTTTCTGGCATTCCAGCCGTCTTCAGCCCGGCTTGCTTGAATCCAGTGGCAAAGTGAGCAAGGGACTCACGTCTGAGCATACCCTGCCACACTTATGGCGGCCAAAAGCGGTGCAAAAGGGGGTGGTGATGGACGGAGCATCAGAACCAATCAAACACTCACACCCAGTCAAAAGATCTGGGTTTGATCCATCACCGTTCTTTAGCCCACTCTGCCACTCCAGTTCAGACATGGCTATATGCAAATCAGTCTGACCCTGTACCTCATGGGAACAGTCCAGCCCGAACTGCCAAGCCATGCCTTCCCTGGAACGGAAACAAGCTTCCGAGGACCGGTTTCGGGCATTCCAGCCGTCTTCAGCCCGGCTTGCTTGAATCCAGTGGCAAAGTGAGCAAGGGACTCACGTCTGAGCATACCCTGCCACACTTATGGCGGCCAAAAGCGGAACAAAAGGGGGTGGTGATGGACGGAGCATCAGAACCAATCAAACTCTCACACCCAGTCAAAAGATCTGGGTTTGATCCATCACCGTTCTTTAGCCCACTCTGCCACCCCAGTTCAGACATGGCTATATGCAAATCAGTCTGACCCTGTGCCTCATGGGAACAGTCCAGCCAGAACTGCCAAGCCATGCCTTCCCTGGACCGGAAACAAGCTTCCGAGGACCGGTTTCTGGCATTCCAGCCGTCTTCAGCCCGGCTTGCTTGAATCCAGTAGCAAAGTGAGCAAGGGACTCACGTCTGAGCATACCCTGCCACACTTATGGCGGCCAAAAGCGGTACAAAAGGGGGTGGTGATGGACGGAGCATCAGAACTAATCAAACACTCACACCCAGTCAAAAGATCTGGGTTTGATCCATCACCGTTCTTTAGCCCACTCTGCCACCCCAGTTCAGACATGGCTATATGCAAATCAGTCTGACCCTGTGCCTCATGGTAACAGTCGAGCCCGAACTGCCAAGCCATGCCTTCCCTGGACCGGAAACAAGCTTCCGAGGACCGGTTTCTGGCATTCCAGCCGTCTTCAGCCCGGCTTGCTTGAATCCAGTGGCAAAGTGAGCAAGGGACTCACGTGTGAGCATACCCTGCCACACTTATGGCGGCCAAAAGCGGTACAAAAGGGGGTGGTGATGGACAGAGCATCAGAACCAATCAAACACTCACACCCAGTCAAAAGATCTGGGTTTGATCCATCACCGTTCTTTAGCCCACTCTGCCACTCCAGTTCAGACATGGCTATATGCAAATCAGTCTGACCCTGTACCTCATGGAACCAGTCCAGCCCGAACTGCCAAGCCATGCCTTCCCTGGAACGGAAACAAGCTTCCGAGGACCGGTTTCGGGCATTCCAGCCGTCTTCAGCCCGGCTTGCTTGAATCCAGTGGCAAAGTGAGCAAGGGACTCACGTCTGAGCATACCCTGCCACACTTATGGCGGCCAAAAGCGGAACAAAAGGGGGTGGTGATGGACGGAGCATCAGAACCAATCAAACACTCACACCCAGTCAAAAGATCTGGGTTTGATCCATCACCGTTCTTTAGCCCACTCTGCCACCCCAGTTCAGACATGGCTATATGCAAATCAGTCTGACCCTGTGCCTCATGGGAACAGTCCAGCCAGAACTGCCAAGCCATGCCTTCCCTGGACCGGAAACAAGCTTCCGAGGACCGGTTTCTGGCATTCCAGCCGTCTTCAGCCCGGCTTGCTTGAATCCAGTGGCAAAGTGAGCAAGGGACTCACGTCTGAGCATACCCTGCCACGCTTATGGCGGCCAAAAGCGGTAGAAAAGGGGGTGGTGATGGACGTAGCATCAGAACCAATCAAACACTCACACCCAGTCAAAAGATCTGGGTTTGATCCATCACCGTTCTTTATCCCACTCTGCCACCCCAGTTCAGACATGGCTATATGCAAATCAGTCTGACCCTGTGCCTCATGGGAACAGTCCAGCCTGAACTGCCAAGCCATGCCTTCCCTGGACCGGAAATAAGCTTCCGAGGACCGGTTTCTGGCATTCCAGCCGTCTTCAGCCCGGCTTGCTTGAATCCAGTAGCAAAGTGAGCAAGGGACTCACGTCTGAGCATACCCTGCCACACTTATGGCGGCCAAAAGCGGTACAAAAGGGGGTGGTGATGGACGGAGCATCAGAACTAATCAAACACTCACACCCAGTCAAAAGATCTGGGTTTGATCCATCACCGTTCTTTAGCCCACTCTGCCACCCCAGTTCAGACATGGCTATATGCAAATCAGTCTGACCCTGTGCCTCATGGGAACAGTCCAGCCCGAACTGCCAAGCCATGCCTTCCCTGGACCGGAAACAAGCTACCGAGGACCGGTTTCTGGCATTCCAGCCGTCTTCAGCCCGGCTTGCTTGAATCCAGTGGCAAAGTGAGCAAGGGACTCAAGTCTGAGCATACCCTGCCACACTTATGGCGGCCAAAAGCGGTACAAAAGGGGGTGGTGATGGACGGAGCATCAGAACCAATCAAACACTCACACCCAGTCAAAAGATCTGGGTTTGATCCATCACCGTTCTTTAGCCCACTCTGCCACCCCAGTTCAGACTTGGCTATATGCAAATCAGTCTGACCCTGTGCCTCATGGGAACAGTCCAGCCCTAACTGCCAAGCCATGCCTTCCCTGGACTGGAAGCAAGCTTCCGAGGACCGGTTTCTGGCATTCCAGCCGACTTCAGCCCAGCTTGCTTGAATCCAGTGGCAAAGTGAGCAAGGGACTCACGTCTGAGCATACCCTGCCACACTTATGGCGGCAAAAGGCGGTACAAAAGGGGGTGGTGATGGACGGAGCATCAGAACCAATCAAACACTCACACCCAGCCAAAAGATCTGGGTTTGATCCATCACCGTTCTTTAGCCCACTCTGCCACCCCAGTTCAGACATGGCTATATGCAAATCAGTCTGACCCTGTGCCTCATGGGAACAGTCCAGCCCGAACTGCCAAGCCATGCCTTCCCTGGACCGGAAACAAGCTTCTGAGGACCGGTTTCTGGCATTCCAGCCGTCTTCAGCCCGGCTTGCTTGAATCCAGTGGCAAAGTGAGCAAGGGACTCACGTCTGAGCATACATACCCTGCCACACTTATGGTGGCCAAAAGTGGTACAAAAGGGGGTGGTGATGGACGGAGCATCAGAACCAATCAAACACTCACACCCAGTCAAAAGATCTGGGTTTGATCCGTCACCGTTCTTTAGCCACTGCACATAGTCACAGTGAAGATTTCCACATTCTGACTTAAGGTCTGATTTAGATCTCGGCAGGTGGCTTACTCCATCACAACGGTGATGGCTATCCTGTCTAGTGAAGTATAAATCCCATAGATAAATTGGGATAGATTTTTGGTGGATGGGATATCCGTCACCGTTGTGACGTAGTAACTCGACCGCCGAGATCCAAATCAGGCCCTTTTTTTTTCTAAGTTGAAAATATCCATTGTACGTGAAGTCAGGCTGACTGATGATGCACCTTGGGTGGTTAGACAAGCAGGCTGGCCCCGGTCCCTTCTCAGTTTTCAGAGCAGATTCTAGCCAAAAATATATTACTCGGCAAATTTTTGGTTTGAGTTATCTGGGCACCTTTAGCACCATTGCCAAAGGTCCCGGATTAGAGGGGCGCCACTTAGGGGGTTAAGACTCACTCAGGTTGGATGCAGGTGCAGGTTCAAGATGGTTAGAGCCTTTTAAGACCCTGAGGAGGCCAGCCAACTAGCCATTGGGGTCACTCTGATAGTCCTAGGTTCAAGGGGGTGAACAGGGATCAAATAGCAGGGCAGCCCTCTTAGGGTTCAAGGCAGGCTTCAGGCAGTCAAGTAGTCCTTCCGGGTGCAGCATACCTGTCCTGTGAAGTACCCAGCAGGCCACTGCAGCAGTCAGCCCTCTGAGAGTCCTTCTGAAGGTCCAGAAATAGAACTGAAATGTGGGTGTGAGGGTCCTATTTTGATATCTGGTGCTTTTTTTCTAGAGAATTCCCTTTAAAGTGGTTGAAGTTTTCTGCTTCCCCTGCCCTGGCTCCAGGCTGGCTGCATGAACAATGCAGTGGTGACAAGTCATTTGTGTGAAGGCAGGGCACAGCCTATCGATGTGCAAAAGTGGCTGTGCCCAGCTCCGCCACCCCCATCCTGCCAGTGGTGGTTCATCTAGGCACAACTAATCCCTCTAGTGCATGGCTGTCAGGAAGGAATAAACAAAGTCCAACTACCAACTACACCCAGTCATGTGATCCAGAAAAAGGCTGAAGGCACCAAATTGTTAGGGCAGAAAAATGCCAACTTTCTAAAAGTGACATTGTAACTTGAAATCCAATTTTACCATTAAATAGAATTTTAAATTACAATATCACACACACCACACATGATATCTTGACTTGCTCCCAATCAAAAGCTAGCACTCTTTAAATGTAATATGGCAACTCAATTTTACCCTATGGGAGAGGTAGGCCTCACAGTAGTGAAAAATGCATTTAGGGGTTTTCAATTACCACGGCATGTAAAACTTAGAAGTACATGTCCAACCTTTTAATTTCAATGCACTCTGCCCTATAGGTTACCCAGAGCCTACCTTAGGGGTGACTTATATTTAAGAAAGGGAGAGTTAAGGCTTGGCAAGGAGGTTATCTTGCTAAGTCGAATTGGCAGATTAAAACTGCATTCATGCTTCATGGCAGGCCTGGGACATGTTTTAAGGGGCTACTTAAGTCGGTGGCACAATAAGTGCTGCAGGCCCACCAGTAAGATTTATTTTACAGGTCCTGAGTATATGGTATACCACTTTACTAGGGACTGATAAGAAAATTAAATATGGCAATTAGATATAAGCCACGTTTACTGTATTTTCGGGAGTGAGCACAAGCACTTCAATGCTCGTTAGCAGTGGTAAAGTGCACAGAGTCCTAATGTCAACAAAAACTAATTCAACAAAAATAGGAGGGGTGAAGACCAAAAAGGTTTGGGAGTTACCCAACGGAGACGGCCAAGTCCAACAACCATTAGCTAAAGTTTCAGCTTCTATCACATGTATGCACCATCAAATGGCTATGCGAAGAATATGTATAAAAGTTGTGGACATTTTGGAATGGTTCAGCATTAAAGGCTCAATGCTTGATGAGGTAAAGCTCTTTCTTGCTTAGTGGCTACATCACTTGTTGATTATTTTTACTTAATAAACAAATTTTAGAGTTTAAGTAGGCTCACTGAGATATCTTCATTCACATTAGGTCTTGTTGCTTTACAGATTCCTTATATATAGAAGAAGCACACTGATACTATATTCTTGAATATGGCAAAATTTTAAAGACATGCATTTTGACAGTTCAAATCAATATATATATATATTCACTGAAAAAACCATAGGTTATAGACCATATATAGTTAGGAATTAGCATTTACAAAACCTTGAAAATTCACTGAAAAAACCATAGGTTATAGACCATATATAGTTAGGAATTAGCATTTAAAAAACCTTTTTTTACTCACACAAAACCATTGAAATTCCATATATAGTTAGTTGCACTAACTATATATCGCGCACCCGCAATCCACTGCTGATGATGTCACATATTACATCATTCATGACATGGTCAGTGACATCACTGATGACATCACTGATGACATCTCAAATGAAATCACTGATGACATCACTGATGACATCATCTAGTGTCTGTGTGTTTTTGTAAAGATTAAATATGTTTTACATATTGAAGAATGAGTGGATGTATGAAAGACTGAGTGTGTGTGTGGCTGGCTGGGAGGTGTGTGACTCTGTGCATATCAATGTGTACTTGTATCAGTGATTGTATAAGAGAGTAAGTATGTGTTAGTATATGTGTGAAAAAAGTATGGTGTTCAGTGTTTAACTGTATAGATGAGGAAATCGAAGTGTGATTGATTCTATACAGGACTGACTAGGTGTGTGAGTAACTCCATGGATGAGTGGCAGTGTGTGAGTGTCTGCATAGGTGTATGAGTGCATATGATAGTGTTGTAATAATAAGTGACTGTATGTATGAGTGATTGTATGGGTGAATGAGTGAATGTGTGTGTAGACGTAGGAATCAGTGAGTGCATATGTAGTTACTGGTATTGGTGTGCCATGATGTCATCAGTGATGTCATTTGAGATGTCATCAGTGATGTCATCAGTGATGTCATTTGAGATGTCATCAGTGATGTCATCAGTGATGTCACTGAAGTATGGTGTTCTGTGTTTAACTGTATAGATGAGGAAATCGAAGTGTGATTGATTCTTTACAGGACTGACTAGGTGTGTGAGTAACTCCATGGATGAGTGGCAGTGTGTGAGTGTCTGCATAGGTGTATGAGTGCATATGATAGTGTTGTAATAATGAGTGACTGTATGTATGAGTGATTGTATGGTGAATGAGTGAATGTGTGTGTAGACGTAGGAATCAGTGAGTGCGTATGTAGTAACTGGTATTGGTGTGTCATGATGTCATTTGAGATGTCATCAGTGATGTCATCAGTGATGTCATTTGAGATGTCATCAGTGATGTCATCAGTGATGTCACTGACCATGTCATGAATAATGTAATATGTGACATCATCAGCAGTGGATTGCGGGTGCGCGATATATAGTTAGTGCAACTAACTATATATGGAATTTCAATGGTTTTGTGTGAGTAAAAAAAGGTTTTTTAAATGCTAATTCCTAACTATATATGGTCTATAACCTATGGTTTTTTCAGTGAATTTTCAAGGTTTTGTAAATGCTAATTCCTAACTATATATGGTCTATAACCTATGTTTTTTTCAGTGAATTTCAATGGTTTTTTAATAGCAAATATCATAAGCTGTCGAATGTCAAGTACGTGGTAAGAAAAAACATTTTCGTGTTTATGCACACTGATCTGCTTTGAATGCTGCCCCCCCCTCATTTCTATTAGGAGTACTCTCTCTTTGCAGATAGTGAAGGGTAGTTAACGCAGGCCTTTGCCCCCGTTGTAATCCGTCGTGCCTGCTTCTCTCTCCATTTGATTGATTGTTATCCAAGCATTTACTGTTTTAGAATTGGTTCTCTTTGGTTCATTCTCTATTTACAAACAAGCACAGAGTCGCAATACTCTGTTTAGTCTTTGCAGATAGCGAAAAATCGTGTAAAAAAACAAAAGGAATCAAGCAAAATCAGTAGGCCACTAATGGGATCTCTTTTTGACCTCGCTAAAATAGAAACATTAGGAACAACCCCTCATGACAAATACGAAACTAGTGAGATGAACTGAACTCCACACCATGATGGCTGCAAGACAGCTCGGCTCCGCCACCCACCCCGCCCAAAATAACGATAAACTCTATGCAAATATATACAACACACCAGCAAAGTAACAGGGTAAAACATTTTATTAAACAACTATTTACATAACTATTTTAAACTTTTTGTTGCCCGATCCGGCTAGCTCAATCGATCGAGCATGAAACTCATGCACTCTGATGATTCAAAGTTTTGAAGAGTGCTTGTAACACTGTCTGAAGCCTATTTGCACTTGCTTCATCTTCACTATTCTAAAAGTAAGTGGGGGCTGTTTGAGTACGTTACTGCATTTGTAAACAATGTGATGCGGTGCCACCCTGAACCACTTAACGGAGGCCCCCGAGGGACGGTGTGATGGCGCGGACTCGGAGGGGGCGCTTGGCTCCGGCCCCCTCCCCAAGTCGTGTTCTCCTGGTGTGGCCTGAGATCGCCCCCGACATAGGTGGCCGGCTCCCGGGATCAAGCGGAACTTTTTGCCTTTTGGTAACTCTTCCATTCTTGACCTTGTCCCACAATCCGTTTCACCTAAAGACACGCTGTAGTGGGGCGCCCCTTTACCATTTCAGTTGCCATTCCGCCCGCTTTTGCTACACTGTGCCTCTTCCGCTATTCAGCTGTTTACCGCCCGCTCTTTCGACTACAGTGTCTCGCTCACCATGTACTTGAGTTGCTCCCGCTCTTGCGGTGCAGCAATAGGCGGCTGCCACAGGACTCTCAAAATGGCGGCCGGCTCTTCAGATTTGGGCTTGGTCCACTAAAATGGCCCTGCGACACCTTGGAACTCGGACGGTTGTCTGCTAGAGCTTGGGCTCCATTCTCGAAAGCGTCCCCTCAGCCTTGAAGATTCTACAAAAGTCTTGGGGGCCCCCGACTCCCGCAGGCTTCTGGTGGGGAGCAGCTAGCATGATTGCTCGTGGAATGGCCACGACGGAGCTACGAAATGGTGGTGCTCTCATGCTAACGCCAGCTTCAGTCTGAAACATCCAGAAACTCTGTAGACTACCAATTCGATCAGTTCCGGTAGCACCCCAACGTGACCCAGTAGAGAAGAACTTGCCCTCCCCTCTTTGACTGATGGTTCTTGTTGCCTGTCCCTTCTGTTGTCATTTAACAGAACTATTTAGCCTGCTGAAAGGGGTTGTGTTCCGACCGCTGGTTGGTGGAGACATTTTGACTATATTCTGGACCTGCGTTGTCGCGTAATGCGTCATATGACGCGCCGCGTTAGCGCATCCGGAAGTGATCCGGGGCGCGGCGCGCAGCGCGTAACGTAAGCCTAACAGATCATGTAACTTGTTAATAAAACTTTTCATTGGTTCATTTTACTTTTCTTATTCTAATGATGAAAGGCTTGGTCATATGACCTAAAAATTACGCTTTTTATTACTTTCGAACATTATTTTTTCTTAAACATATGTTATAATGTTCCAGGCTAATGTACTTTCCCGGAAAATTTACAACTGTCCTGCAAGTAAAATATATTCCTTTTTCGAGTAAAAGGGCGTTTCTTCGTCCCATGACGGAGCCGTTGAGCAAAAGAGGGTCGGCCTGCTGTCTTAGTCGCCGATACGCCAGAATATCAGATTCTTATCGATCACTTTATGTTGCAGGAGTAGAAAACACAACAACCCTTGACCATTTATCTTTACTGCGTTCCTGCGTATTATACCTTTTACCCTTCATGTAATTCGAATGCTTTATTTCACTTGCCTTTTACTGATTCTAAAACAGTGACTATTATTAAAAACTTTACCAATGTAAATACTACTACCATGTTTTCTTTTAAAAACCTTTATTGTGAAAATGTCAGTATACAAATACGGGCCTATAACCACGTGGGCCGGCCACGGAGCAAACTGTAATCGTATATGATGAGTAGACATTTACACTGTAGAGGAACGTAACGGGCGGGCCATTAGGTTGCAAGAACTAAGGTGTCTAACAGTTGCGGAATCGGTGGACGTACATTTTATAATTAAAATACGACAGGGCCAGTTACAATAAAATTATCTAGATATACATTTGCGGGCAAGTACCATGGGTGACGTTAATTCGAACTTTCAATAGTACAGTAATCAATAACACATCAGAACTTAATATCAATAGGGATGTCGAAATATTCAATCAATTCTCGTCCCCGCCCGCCATGTGCTTCAAAACTGCATACGTATCTCGTGATTTCAATGTTCTGCAACCAGTACACAACAAGGAGTTACGACTCCCATTTATTCTGGCGCCATTTTGGGCGAGGACGGGCAGGTCCAGGATATAGTCAAAATGTCTCTACCAACCATCGACTATGATGATGTTCATATGCTGTATTTATTAGAGTAACACTCATCTGTCCACATGAAATTAATTTGCCACAATCTAAACATGTCATTTTAATCTTTCCAAAGTTCTTCTAAATATTTGGGACCGTTTCCCTTGCCTCTGATGCTGTCAGTGCCAGTTCTTTGATGAATGTACTGGCAGGTCGGGGTTCTCCTCCAAATCTCTCTTTTATGCAGCACTATAATTAATCGGTGCCACCTCTCCATATGACGATGCATGGTATAGTTACCATAACTATATTTTTTTTCGGTTCCTCTGGAGAGTACATCGTGGCAGATGAAGCGTGTAACGTACCGGGAATTTACCTTTTTTGCATGTAGAGGAAAGGAAAAAAAATTCGAGCGTCCGAGTTCTAAGGTGTCCCAGGGCCATTTTAGTGGACCAGGCCCAAATCCAAAGGACAGGCCGCCATTTTGAGAGTCCTGTTGCAGCCGCCTGTCGCTGTAGCATCAAGAGCGGCCGAAACTCAGCTGAATGGCAACTGAAACGGTAAAGGGGCGCCCCACTACAGCAGACGAGCCTCCACCTGGGAAGGCCCGTTCACGCCGCCTCCCCCCCCCCGCTTCGGGCACCCCACGCCGTTATTCGGAGCAGGATTGTAGGATGGCCACACCAATGCGGCAACTTGCTAGACACCACCTCGGTGCCAACCGAATCTCAGCGCCTTGTGGTGTCTTCTATTCAGAAAACATTGTTGTGCTGCCTTCGACCTATTCACCGCAAGTGCGCACGCAACTCAGCTGCATAGCTTGCTAGACACCACCTCGGTGCCATCCGGATCTTGGCGCGTTGCGCTGCCTTTGGCCCCATTCGCACATCGGTCCGCTACTGACGCCACCTCACAGGCCAACGGGGCGCCCCACGCCCACTTTCAGCATTGTAGGATGGCCACACCAGTGCGGCAACTTGCTAGACACCACCTCGGTGCCATCCGGATCTTGGCGCGTTGTGCTGCCTTCGGCCTATTCGCACATCAGTCCGCTACTGACGCGAACTCACAGGCCAACGAGGCGCCCCACGCCGACTTTCAGCATTATAGGATGGCCACACCAGTGCGGCAACTTGCTAGACACCACCTCGGTGCCATCCGGATCTTGGCGCGTAGTGAAGCTGCAGCAGCTGCAAATAAGCTTCAGACAGTGTTACAACCGCTGCTCAGAACTCTCAACTATGACACCACCTCGGTGCCATCCGGATCTTGGCGCGTTGCGCTGCCTTTGGCCCCATTCGCACATCGGTCCGCTACTGACGCCACCTCACAGGCCAACGGGGCGCCCCACGCCCACTTTCAGCATTGTACGATGGCCACACCAGTGCGGCAACTTGCTAGACACCACCTCGGTGCCATCCGGATCTTGGCGCGTTGTGCTGCCTTCGGCCTATTCGCACATCGGTCCGCTACTGACGCTGCCTCACGTGCCAACGGATTTTCTACGCTTTTTATACCCTATGCCGCATAACAGGTCATGTGACTTATTTATAAAACTTTTGATTGGTTCATTTTACTTTTGGTTTCCTAATGATGGAAGCCTTGATCATATGACCTAAAAATAACACTTTTCATTGGATGAAAACTTTTTTTTTTCCCAAACGATGAAAGCCCCACCTTATTTCTGGATGTTTCAGACTGAAGCTGGCGTCAGCATGAAAGCACCACCATGTCGTGGCTCCGTCGTGGTCATTCCGCGAGCAATCATGGCAGCCGCTCCCCACCGGAAGCCTGCAGGAGTCGGGGGCCCCCAAGACTTTTGTACAATCCTCAAGGCTGAGGGAACGCTTTCGAGAATGGGGTCCAAGACCTAGCAGACTAGCGTCCGATTTCCAAGGTGTCCCAGGGCCATTTCAGTGGACCAGGCCCAAAAAGGAAAGAGCCTGCCGCCATTTTGAGAGTCCTGTGGCAGCCGCCTATCGCTGCACCGCAAGAGTGGGCGCAACTCAGCTGAATGGCGGATTTTGACACAGTGGACCAAAAGCGGACGGAATGGCAACTGAAACGGTAAAGGGGCGCCCCACTACAGCAGACGAGCCTCCACCTGGGGAGGCCCGTTCACGCCGCCTCACCCCCCCCCCCGGGGCGCCCCACGCCGTTATTCGGAGGGCGGCAACTTACTGGACATCAACTTGGTGCCATCGTTCTGCTGCCTTGGAACTATTCGCACAACAGACCGCTACTGATGACCCACCCCCCGCGACGCCCCACGCCGGATACCGAAATCAGTGCGGCACCCAGGCAACATCACCTGCGTGCCGTCCAGAAATCTGGACGTTGTGCTGCGTTGGGACTATTCGCACAACCGACCGCTACTTCCTTCTTTTTCCCTAAAAATGTTTAAATGTTTTTACTGTTTTTGTTTTGTTGTATATATTTATAAGTTATTAAAGTTTTATAATCCTACTACTTTGTTGGAGTGCTATATATTTTAAATGTGACACATAATTGTAAAAACTTTGATGTACAAAGAGGCATCCCTGGAATCTTCCGCTTCAGGCTCGGTCCCCTCCCCAATCACAATACAGAATGGTTTTCAGATAGTAGGAACGCGTGTGGTGTGACGGATCTCATCGGGTGTGGGCCTTGATCTACTATAACTCCTTAGAAGAAGGGGTGATTCTTTACAGCTGGGGCCATAAACTACATCTGCAGGGCTAGCTGATAGCCTGGGACCGGCCTGGACAATCGGACACAGAGGAAGAGGAGTGTCAGAGGGTGCGGTAGTGAATAGGGCGAAAGGGAGGTGTCGGACAGGCACAGGGTGTGATTCTCAGGGAAGAGCAGCGCAGATGGGGGGAGGTTTATTGCCCATGCGTAAGACAGAGAGCGGGGGTGACCAGTGCCTGGGGGAGATGCTTGCGAGGGTGGGGAGCCATGCTAAGGATCGACAGCGTGCAGAGAGTGGGTCTGGTCAAGGCATCTAAAATGGCTGCCGTGCACGACAAAAGTGTGGCATTTGAAAAAAGGCAAGATGGCGCAGACAATGTTTATCAACACTTCCTGATTTCCTTCGAATCGAACGTTAACAGACGTTATCTCTACCACACTACCGGTCCCCCTGGGCTTAAACGCCGAGATGGTAGGGACTGCATCCCGTGGAGATAGGCCGAGACGTCACTCAGCAGAAAAAAAAGAAAAAAAAAAGTCTATAAACATACAATAAGTTAAAAGTCAATCATTCTTGTTTCCTTGTAGTACGCTCCCCAGGCCCGCGGGGCCCTTTTAAAACCTCCACATCAAACCTAGGGGGTCAGGGAGGATCTACTATGCCCCCTTATGGTCATTTGCCCCTTCGCTTTGGCCTCCTCTTGTCTCTCGATCCTACCGAGAGACAAGATGGCGGCCGCTACGGACTGTTTGGAATGTTTACAGACGCCGGAGAACCAATCAGCTTCGCTTCACAAAGCTCCGTAACGCGAAGAAAAGTACGCGAAGCGGAGCGCTGCCCGGTCCGCTGTCACAGATATATATCTTTTTTTGAACGTTAATTTCTCAAAATCCACTGGAGCACATATATTGAGACATAGCAAAGGCACATCGGGCTACCAGTAAATATGAGTAAACTTACTATGTAACATAAAAATGTTGCACTCTATACTTACTATAAGTCTCATTTTATACTACAATCACTTCGCTACAACCTCATAAATTAAAAATAAAAATGAATAATGTCTCAAACAATTTTTGATTTCTAAATATAAATTTATTCTTCTGAATTTTCATAATTTGAAAGAACTAGTAACATGTCCTCATCAGGAATTTCCTCTTCAATCATCTCATCAGGAATCTCCTCATGAAAAGTCTGCAATGATGATTCTTGTAACTCTATGGTCTCCAAACATTCGATAAATTCGCCGTCAAGAAATTGATCAAAAAAATCATTCAAGTCATCTCCTCCTTGTGAGAATATTTCATTATTGGTGCTGTCAATTTCAATAAATGTAGTGGATAATTCAAAAGAAATTGCCACGGTCTCTTCATTGTGATCCATTTTATTTTGAAATTTCTTGCTGTAAATTGCAGAAAAAAATAATCACTTTCATTTATCGTTTTTAGTAATACATAATATAAAACTAACTTTATCAAGTATTTAGTATAACAGAAGGACTGAAAATAAATAACAGAAAACATTTTTCAAATTATCTTAAAGTGTACAACATAGTTCCCCTTACAAATTAACAACTCACCTTTTTGAAAGTAGGAGAAGCGTTAGTACTGTGTAAATCAAACACCAGAAATTGAGCACCAAAAATTCCTCACAAATGTACCTCAGACAGTAGTATCACAAAATGGCTGTGGTTTCCTCTCATTTTAGATATATACATAGCCAATTAACTTTCATCACACACAAATACAAAACCAAAGTAACATTTTAATTGGTTCTAAATTTCAACACTTTCAAATGTGTTTTCCCCATGCAATTTTCCATAGGACATTTAGATACGTCTACAGCCTGAATGGCTGAACGGAATTACACCAAACTTCGCAAAATGGTACATCAAACCTAGGGGGTCAGGGAGGATCTACTATGCCCCCTTATGGTCATTTGCCCCTTCGCTTTGGCCTCCTCTTGTCTCTCGATCCTACCGAGAGACAAGATGGCAGCCGCTACGGACTGTTTGGAATGTTTACAGACGCCGGAGAACCAATCAGCTTCGCTTCACAAAGCTCCGTAACGCGAAAAGGACGCGAAGCGGAGCGCTGCCCGGTCCGCTGTCACAGATATATATCTTTTTTTGAACGTTAATTTCTCAAAATCCACTGGAGCACATATATTGAGACATAGCAAAGGCACATCGGGCTACCAGTACCTACAATTTTGCCAAGTTTCGTGCAAATCCATTCAGCCGTTCGATTATTATTATTATTTTTTTTTTTTTGCCCCGCGGGGCCCTTTTAAAACCTCCACATCAAACCTAGGGGGTCAGGGAGGATCTACTATGCCCCCTTATGGTCATTTGCCCCTTCGCTTTGGCCTCCTCTTGTCTCTCGATCCTACCGAGAGACAAGATGGCGGCCGCTACGGACTGTTTGGAATGTTTACAGACGCCGGAGAACCAATCAGCTTCGCTTCACAAAGCTCCGTAACGCGAAAAGTACGCGAACCGGAGCGCTGCCCGGTCCGCTGTTACAGATATATATCTTTTTTTGAACGTTAATTTCTCAAAATCCACTGGAGCACATATATTGAGACCTAGCAAAGGCACATCGGGCTACCAGTCCCTACAATTTTGCCAAGTTTCGTGCAAATCCATTCAGCCGTTCGGGCTAAAAGTGAGGCCAACCGCCCTATGGAAATTAACATTGGAAAAATGTGTTTTGGGACCCCCCTTTTTTCTCGGCCCCCCCTTGACGAACCCCCGTCCCAAATTTCCAGGGGCTGCTCAGAAACAAAATGTTCCATTTTCCTGAAAATTTCTGCCAATTCCGTCCACAAACGCCAAAGTTATTAGACATAGAATTTTCAAAAATCCCATAGAGAAAAAATCCTAACTATATATACCTACTGGCGACCGCCAGTAGGTAATATATATATATATATATATATATATATATATATATATATATATATATATATATATATATATATCTTTAGGTCACTGAACGTTGATATTATCTTAAAAGAGGGTTTGAATAGTTCAAGCATGCAGAGAAAGGGCCTATGCTCTACATTTGATTGTGATGGGGAGACCCTGACAAAGTCGTAGGTCAAACTTTTAGTTAATGCATCTCCTCAAGTTATGTTAGGCATGTGGGGTGGTATTGTCTTTCTAGGGTTTAGGGATTACTGGTTCGCAGAATTTTAAATGCTGCCTCTAGAGCACGAGGTCTAGGGTACACAGAGGTGCTATTTTGCCTCTGTGACCATTCTTGAATGTGTGTCCCTTGTTGGCTGTGAAGTCCTTGAGAGCCTGCTACCATAGGAATTGCCATCTGCCAAGTTGCAAATATTTGTCAATCTGTGAGTAGATGTTAGTAGTATGAGTAATAAAGTAATTTTCCCTTTATAAGAAAAATCACTGACTAGACAGCAAATTATTTAGAATTGTTTGCTGTGTTACTGAGTTTTGAGCCTCTAGTTCACAGCAACACACCTGAATAACCTTTGGACTGCTTTGCCTCACCACACCGAGAGTCAAGTGCCAAAACTGGGTAAATGGTTCCCAGATGGGGGGATTGGGGGGTCTGCTATTTGGAAACCCAAGATATCAGTGGAAAAACATTGCAGTTGCTACAATTGGGGCCCATTATCTCTGTGTGCCCTGGGAACCTCTGACGTAGATTTCCTATACAGACTAGCATGCAGTAATGTGAGGAAACAGCAGCGACAGAGCCAAGATATCAGAGAAGTGTCTGAGAGAGAAGAGACAACCAGACCTGATGTCAGCAGAAATAGCACAGAAGGTAACCATATAAATTAACTCTTGCATGGTGTGTGTGCCTGCATGTATGTGTTTGTGTGTGTGTTGTGGACATGTGTATGTTTGAGTGCATGTCTGTGTGGGCCCTGCCTGTGGGACTATGTACACACATTTAAGTGCATATTACTGTTTTGCCCACAATTGGAATAATGTTAACACTGTATATTTGTTGTACATTTTGACTTATTGTTGGAACCTATCTTATGTTATATATGTTATGTTAGCTGTTTTATAAAGCGCTCAAATCACCCTGGAGCATCTCGGCGCTGCATAGAAGTAGTATTCTGAGATTAGAGAACCAGGATTGAGAATGGATATGTCAGTTAAAACAACTAGGGGGAGCTCATTCCAATATCAAGGCGCAAGATATGAGAAGGCTCTATCCCCAGAGTGGGTGAGATGAATTCGAGGAACCTGAAGGAGCTCCAGGGTGCTAGATCTGTTTCCTACCGGGAGAATATTTTGAGTTTTTTTCACAAGTAGAGGGGGCCTCTTTCATTCACCGCATTATATGTGAGACAACAGATTTAAAAAAAGATCTCTTCTTCACTGATAGCGAGTGCAGTTCCCTAAGCAATGGAATCGAGGGGGAACCTGCAGGACGATTTAGAATCATTCTAGTGTTCTGTACTACTTGGAGTTTGGCCAATAGGTTCTCTCCCACTTCCGCCAAAAAAGCATTACCGTAGTTAAGGCGACTAATTACCATTGCCTGGACTAGGATCCTGCGGTGGGGGGTGGGTATGTAGGGAAGGATTTTTCGGAGTAACCGTAAGCTATAGTAGCATGAACTGGTGGTGGCCGCGATGTGATCCTTCATGGGCAGAGCCTGGTCCAACTTTAGACCTACGTTTTTTACTGATTGTTTGGGGGTGGGGGCTGTGCCCAGCTGAGCAGGCCACCAATCGTCCGACAAGATGTCCGTGGCTTTACCCATTAACATAACCTCCGTTTTTTCTGGGTTCAACTGGAGACAGTTTCCTATCATCCAGTTGGAGATGGCGAGCATGCCAGTGGCAAAACGGATTTTCTCAAGCTCTGGGTTTGATCCGATGGTAAACATATGCTGCGTGTCATCAGCATATGAGATGATCTCGAAACCCAGCTGCTCGAGAATCCTTGCCAAGGGAGCCATGTATATATTAAAGAGAGTTGGGCTTAGACAGGAGCCCTGTGGGACGCCCATGTCGAGATGCATTTTCGCCGAGATGTAGGGTCCTTACATGACAGTTTGGGTTCTCTCAGACAAGAAGTGTTGAAGCCACTTCAAGGCTGTCCTTTGGATACCACAGGAAAGCAGTCTCTACGCCAGCTTTGAATGGGAGATGGTAACAAAAGCTGAGGAAAGATATAGGAGAATCAGTATTACTGAGCCTCCTGCATCGATTGTCTGCCTGAGTGAGTCGGTCTCAGCGAAAATGGCAGTCTCTGTGTTGAAACCTGACCAGAAACCCGACTGCGATGGATCCAGGATATGGTTACTTTCCAGGTAAGAACTTATCTGTCGGTTGATAATACTTTCCAGTTGTTTACCCAGGAGCGGTAGTGGCGACTGTCTACAGACTTTAGGAGATACAACAAAGTCCCTTACTATACCAAACAGAGTTTTCGGGGAGTTTCTGGTGTTTTCTATTTGGTTAATGATGAACTGACACCGGGCTGCTTTTAGGTTCAAATGATATTTGGACAGACTGTTTGTAGAGAAGTCTGTTTTGAAGGGTCTTACTGGTTCGCCAAGTTCTTTCCAAATGCCTACATATGGCTTTTTCCATTTTTAGTTCCTCCGTGTACCAGGGGGTAGAGGGCCGCCGTTGGAAGGAGCCCTGTTTTTTTTGGTATAACAGCATCAAAAGTTGTTTCTAAGGCGGTATTGAAAACCTCCAACTTTTTGGATACTTCCATGATGTGATTTACTGCTTCCTGGGAGAATACCTTATTAAATGCTACTAAGGAGAGATTGTGCCATGTCCTGCGCTGCTCAGGATTTTGTCTGATAGATAATTTAGAGCTCTTCTGACAAGACTGCTGGATATAGATTGTGATCACAGAATGATCCATCCAAGGAAGGGAATCTGGGGGATCAGCTCTCAGCTGGTCTGTGTTGGAAAAAAACAGGTCTAATAGGTGGCCAGCTCGATGAGTGAAGCCTTCAACTCTTTGAGTAAGTCCCATTAGTTCGAGAGAGGAGAGTAGTTTGTTAACCTCAGGGTTGGTAACATTTTCCCCATGAAAATTAAAGTCCCGAGCAGAAGAAATGTGTTTGACGCAAGTACGTGTAGTGCAAGATGTTCCACCAGGAGGTCTATGGCATGATGGTTAATATATTTGGTATAATACTGGCCCGTTCATGGTAGGATGATGCCCCCCACCAATATACTGCTGACCCTAGAATAACAGTGGTAATTGTTGGCCTATTTGTGTATTCATGGCATGAGATGGTGATACTTGGGCATGAAAGGCAGGCAGCAGTAATGCATTGGAGCACTTGATGAAGTGATAATTTGATTTTTTGGGCACCAAAATTGTTCACTAAAAATGAAAAGCGAATTTTTCAAACACAAAGTGTGTTTTTGAATGTAAATGATAATCTTTCATGTTTTGCACTTTGTTTTTTTCTAATGAAACATTGTATTTGATAGCAAAATGTGCATATTGTGATGAAATGACAAGCTTATAATTGGGACAAAATGATTGCATTGGTGAATATGCATTTGAGTATTTCTTGGTAGGAGAACTGTCCCTGCCACCAGAACGAGTGCAGTATAGAGCTAGTAATATATCTTAGGGCCTTATTACGATTCTGGCTGTCCACGGACCATCAGACTCCTGGGGGCACAGCAATAGGGGTCTTCAGCCTGCCCTATCATGACATGATAAATAGATTTGGGGAACCCAATAAACCCTTGTAGGCTTGGGCAATGGATAATTGAAGTAAAGGGTGACTACAAGGGATTTTGTTCGTGGACTGAGTACATATAATTTAAGATATGTCAATCAAGGGTTCATTGAACAATCAAACCCACTTGCAAAAACCTAATACAGAAAAATATCAAGGTTTCTTGCAATGCAGAAAATGCTGTGGAGATGATGTTTAGGTCGACGTTTCGGTCTTGTTTGTTCGCATCTATAAGATCATCATCAGGACTAGTGTTTCTCACAAAGAAAGCCCCTCGGAGGAAAAGGTGTCATAGAAGCTGATCACCAATATGTATCTGCTTCAGAACAGGAGGATCTGCATTTGCTTTTGCGATCGGTTGAAATTACAATGGTTTATATAATTCTGTTGGAGTTCTTAATTGGAAAGCCAGAGTCGTGGTATATATCGCACGGAAACGGACCTCCTCACACGAATACTTCGCCCTCTCGAGTTGAAGTGTACACAAGCTTCTATCGCGCCTTTTCCTCCAAGGGGCTTTCTTTGTGAGAAACACTAGTCCTTAATGGAGTAGATGATATGTTGTGAATGGAATAGTCAATTTACATGTACAGCTATTCATGACTTTTACCTGAAGATTGCTTCTTTTTATAACCCCATGATTTAGATCCATTGATTTGTCCAAATACAAGATTTTTCAGATATAATGAGTTTGCTGTGTGCTTATTCCTTTTCTCTCCTTGATTGTCATTGATTGTCGTTTTGAACAACTTAATTATGTTTCAGTTATCCTATGGATACAAGTGGGTTTGATTGTTCAATGAACCCTTGATTGACATATCTTAAATTATATGTACTCAGTCCACGAACAAAATCCCTTGTAGTCACCCTATCATGACATGGGCTGTTGGGGCGCCCTGGGACCACCGTAACTGCCAGAGATCAGAGATCCCTGGCGGTGGCGCAGCAGTTTTGAGGCCACAATATGCAGTGACCATGTCAAGCATATTACAAGATTCCTTACGCCACACTTTTCATGGTGGTGCGGCCGCCACACCTCCATGAAAAGTGTGGCACTGAGAAAACAAAGAGGGCCCTACAAGGCCCCTTTGTGCCTCTGTGCCATGGGGTGCATGCAGGGGGGCACATGTTGTGCCCCATTGTGTGAAGGCACCCCATTACCTGCACGGCATCGACTGCAGCAGTCCATGCTGTGCAGGTTCTGATTTTGACATTCCCATTGGGGTGACTATTTCATAGGCGCCGCCGTGGGAATGCCAACAAATACCCTGCCAGTCGGGAGAAAACTCCTAATCAGTTGGGAGGCTCAAACAGGGGTTTGGCGGTGCAGGCAGTCCCTCCCCTGCACCGCCAAACTCTAATAAGACCCTTAGTACTTTCAAACACCACCAGATGTTACTGCACAGACTACTGATTACACACCCTCTGGACTATGTCCTAAAATATATTAGTGACTTTCTATCAGAACAACTGCCCAGCTTAGCATCACCAGGGGCTCAGAGCAGTAAATGCCTTCGTGAATTGAATAGGCTGCATGGGTATTGGAGTGCAGTTCAAGACTAAATAAGCTTCTTTGAGGGCTGCCTCTTCCTCCTGCAACCACGGATGTTGATATATTATGTTCCTGCACTCTCAAGAATACAACCCTCCAAGGATGCATATCTTAGGTGGGTGGGTGGGTTACATATACCTCCAAATTACCATAGTAAGTAGAGGTGGAGTTAAAAATAGCAAATCAATATTCCTTATAAATGTTTACCTTGATGATATAATGGTAGTCTACATTGGGGAGTCACTGTTGTTGCCAGTCGCCATTGTTGACCTTGATATTGTGACACAATCACCTGGATGGGACGCGTCGATGCAGTGAAGAACCAACATTGCTATGAAAAGTGCACAACTGTAAGGGATGGAGAATGGAGGAGCCTAGAACTCAGAAGGTGTGAAATGGATTTCATTGGTCTAGGTCTTCACGGAAATAGTGAAAGGGAGACTTTCTGGAAGTGGGGAAGCCTTTTGTTTTATCCCTTCAGTTGCAACATCTTGAACCCTCCCCCCTGCACCCCACTCTCCTTTATCTGTGCGCACCCCAAGATCCATCTTCATACTGCAAGGAATGAAATAAAGCTTGATAAACTTTGTCTAAGACAACAGAGGCTGTAGCGCTATAATCCATCAGTGCCAAGCACTACACAAACTGAAGCCTTCCCACACTATGATGAGGAAGAGGAAGGCCTTCACGGACTTAGAGAGAAAAAAACAGGATGTTGTTGAGAGTTATTCCATATGTAGGCCTTCAGTAGAAACAGAGGGGCTTATTTATGAGCACTTTTGTGCTGCCAGTGCATCACTTTTTGTGACGAACTGGCGGCGTAAAAAATACACCATATTGCGCCTTATTTACAAAGTGATGTATCTAGGTTGATGCGTCACTTTGCAAAACCCTGCGCTACATTATACCTGCGTCAGGTATAATGTATGCAGGGTGGGCGTTCCCCCGCATCAAAGCCTTGTAGAAGTGGCACATTGAAATCTATAAGATTTCAGTGTGCAACTTCTAGGACGCCATTGTGTGAAAACCTTACGCCTGCCTCATGGCAGGCGTAAGGGTGGTGCAGGCCCTTTCACATGGCGCTTGCCCCTTGTGAAAGGACACATTGCTTTGAGTTGCAACTGTTTTCAGACACACCTTAGTAATGCACCACTTTTGCGCATACAGATACGTCAGTAATACGGACGTATCTGTAACTCCTTGCGACATGATACACTGTACTTTAACCCCTTGAGTGCTGCCCACGTTCAACGGACGTCGCGTTCACTCCCCTGGTAGTGCTGCGCACGTCCGTTGAATGTCACGGCCCCGCCCGCGCAATAGAACGTTCCGCACCAGCGCAGAACGTTCAGCACAGGCAAGGGGTTAAATAAGGGCGCATTTATGGCGTTGCAAGGATGGCCCACTGAGAAGTGTTGCATCGCTGCTTTGATGCAACACTTCTCATAAATGAGGCCCAGAAAATTTTAGTAGACTGGGGTGAGACATAGCTCACACTGTAAGAGCCGTGAGAACGAACAATTTTGTGATTTCATTCAAACATCAGAGCACCAAGACTCTGCTCTGCAGCTGGGCCCCATGAATGAAGTGTGCGGGATAAGATTGTATTTATCCAGATACATACTGCATCAAAATAAGGAATCTTTTGGTCAGCAAAAACTCCCTCTTTTTATTTTTATTTCATTTAGTTTTATTGTTTTTTGCTTTGTTTGGACTGGTTCCTTCCTGTCTACAGCGTTAAAACTAGGACAGGAAATCGAACCTGGGGCGCCAAGTCTGGTGATCTCACCAGCGATACAGAAAGATATCCTTTAAGTGGGAGGGATGTGGGGGGAGGCTGGCGGGGGTAGTATTTTTTTGCAGCCCACATTACAGCACCTTACGGCGGCTGATGAAATCTGAAGGGTATTATATGACTTGATCCATGTGACATTTGAAAGATATCCGAGCATCAACAGGGCCGAGATAACATTAAAGAAACCGAATAGGCCACCTTTCAGCATCAATTGCAGGATTTAAAGAGGCCATCTCCTAGAAGCTTTGTGTCAAGCCTAGCACGTGGTTAAAAAAGGCTTTGTCTGGAAACCGAAAGGCCCTTTTCATTGGAAACAATGCTATCGACACGCTGCACCTCTGATGGAGAGCCTCAAGGGTAAAACAGGCATAATATCATTCTGAGCTGTTATTTTCCACTGAATTCTGAGCCTTTTCTCTAAAATGTCTAACTTTTATTTTCTCAGTGGTCTAGCCAGTGTCTCGTGGCTCTAGTGCAAGAAAGGGAATGGCCCACCAGCTGTTGTTTGTATTGTAAAACGTCGCAATAATGAGGGTTGAATGAGGCTCCGGAGACCTCTGGACCCGGTGCCACTGCACCTGCTGCACCAATTGAAGGTACTTCTCTGTTTTTACACACAATAATTAATTTGTGGGAACGTGCGTAATATTTCTGTCACGCGAACCTACCAAAAAGGCAGCAGAGCGCCGAAAGGCACCAGAAACATGCAAAGGTCTATATATGGCACAACGTGCCTCGGTGTTCTATGGCTGCTAGAAATGTCCTCCTCAATGGAACAAAGAGAAGAGAGGGTCTCTTCTGAGCTCACACCGTGCTAAGCCCGGGCGCTGTTCTTGGAAAGCGCCCCCTGGCAGCCTAGCACAGTTTGAGCCGTGAGAGCCTTGAACATGAAAGGCTGCGCTCATATTGCTGTCGCGTGCACTCTTCCCGCTCTCCGGTGTTTGACGCTGACGCCGAAGGGTAAGAGGAAGTGAGCTGCGTCAGCCTCTTATTTGCTTGCATTAGAAAACGAGGATTTTTTTTTTAGTTCGTAAATCTGAGTCTCGACTATAGCCCAGAATTGTTCTGGCTTTATGACACACTTTATTACATGCAATGACTCTTTGATCTCCTCAAAGAGTTCCTGTAGGGTGACCAACAGGCCTGGGTGCAAATTCAGGACAATGAGTGTAAAAATTCAGGCCAAAGGGTCAAAATTCAGGGCAACAATTCTGGACAGAAGGTCATAATACAGGACAAAAATTTGGGACAAAAGGTATGCTTTACGGACAGTATATAACTAAGTAAATAGGTAACCAACATAATTAAAAGTCAAAATAAGTTTACATTAGGTTGACAATCGTGCACTTCACAGTTTTTCAGTATGTCCACAGCCTTGAGCAACTGTACAGGTTTTTTTGTGGTATTTACATTATCACAATCTATTTATATCGTTACTGCAACAGGTTGTCCAGTCTAATATTTTGTTTACAGTTCATTGTCCTGAGCAGGCATGTTTGGTGAGAGTAGTCTGGAAGATCTGCTCGGATGGACTTTGCCGATATAGCGAGGTCCTGTGTGAAGGTACCTTTCACGACAGATGCTATAGTTGTGATGAATATCTGTTTATTATACATATCAAAAATAAATGAAAAAAATATTTATTTAAAAAAAATTTCTGCCTACATGCTAGAGCTGCTGTTGTTTAAATTTACAAACCAGTCTGGGGGATTGTGTCTGCAAAATAAAATATCTACTGGCCACCATATCCTGGCGGTCAGCTGGTATTTTGCTTTTTACAAAAGTACTTCTGCTGCACTAGTGGAAGCTCTTATGGCAAAATAACTTCTGCGGACACAGTGGAGATCTCCAAGAATGGTCGACAATTCATGGTTGGGGGAAAGAACCTCCAATGACCCACTGGGCTGCCTGCAATACTTTAAAAGACCCCCCCAAAGTCCCAAGGTAAAACTGTTGATTACAGTGAACTGCTGGAACCCGTGCATTATTGTGGTTGACCTGAAAAGGTACCTACAACCCAGTCACCTAATCCACATAGTCCAACATTGACAGATGAGATCATCATTGTTTTCTATGGGCACATTTTGTTTTTTCTTAAATAATAAAAAAAAATCATACATCTTGATCCCCTTAAAAACGTTTTTGTTGTTTTAATCATTAAAGTATTCCTTTCACTAAATTGGGTTGTGGATTTCATGTGTTGCATGTTTTATCTTTAAAGTTGTTTTGGTCCCACAAAAATACTTCCTGAACATTTACTTTGGGGATCGTGTTGCTTACTTTGAGGGAGTTTATGCACAGCTTGCAGTTTACAATCCAATTTCTTATGCAGGACCTAAAACATTGAGACAAACGCAGAATGCCATGCCCTAGGTAGATTCCTGAGAAGGCACACCCCCTGCTGTAACTACCCCAGGGCCCATTGTCTTTCAATGTTTGACAATCAGCCTCAGTCAGAATGATAATGGGCCAGTCCTCAGTCTGTGCGAGGTAGGGGAGGGGCTGCCACAGCCTTTACAGTCTAAGAGAAGTACGACCACATTAAACTCGTAGGGCGTCTCAAGTGGAACGGCACAGCTTGCTGCCATCTCCACAATTACGGATAAATGTTGTCCGTAAAAGGAATGATAACGGACAACATACCAAAATAACAGACGGTCCGTGAAATTTACGGACGGTTGGTCACCCTAAGTTCCTGCCCTAAGCTTATCTCATCTAGCTCTCCAGTCCTTTCAAAGCCCTGCCCAAATGCTACAAAAAAAACAGACCCACTCCCAAGCAGACAGGAGCAGCCTGTGCAGGTAAGATCGGTGGGGCGGTGGGCGTGGTTGGGTGGGATTCAACAGACGACCACAAGGGAAAATTAGATAAATAATTAATTTTCCCTCGTCATCCCACTGCCCCACTGCTCCTACCTGCATGGGACGTGGCTGCAAGCACAGCCCCACATGTGAGCCTTCTTGTTAGAAATTGGGTTACTGGTTGACTAGGGTGTGAGCCCTGGTCAAGCAGCAACAATAACCTTTGTCAGGGTTAACGTGGCACTTCGAGGGAGTGTTCGGGTGAGCACTCTCAGCTTCACCTTACCTCTTTTTTTGGACTCTTCGGTACGCCACGGGGTTGCCCCGATTGCTCGGAAAGAGTTCCTCACTTGCACTCTCACATTTCTCCTGAGCTGGCTACCATCTTAGAAGTTCAGCTCTGTTGGGCACTTCCGGTTCCACACTTCCGGTTCCGGTTACGGGAGGCATATTAAAGGGATGCACCCCGAGCGCGCAGCGGACATACGGAGAAGTACGATGCGCACAGTACCCGACCAGTTTCTTTGTACTTGGCACCTGTTTGACTAGGTTGTGAGCTCTGGTGAAGCAGCAACCATAACCTTAGTCAAGGTTAACCTGGCAATTGTTTTGCTTATTTTTAACTTGCTTTCAGCATTATTTTTTTTTATTTTAACTTCGTGGAGTATTCAGGTGAGCACTCTCAGCTTCACTTTAGCTCTTTTTCTTGGACTCTTTGGTCCGCCGCGAGGTTTCCACGATTGAGCGGAAAGAGTTCGTCACTTGCACTCTTACATTTTGCCTGAGCTGGCCACCATCTTAGAAGTTGGCGGTTCAGCTCTTTTCCGCACTTCCGGTTCTGCATTTCTGGTTCCGCACTTTCGGTTCCGCATTTCCGGTTACGGGGGGCATATTAATGGGATGCATCCCTGTGCATGCAGCGGACATATGGAGAAGTAAGACACGCACCGTACCCGACCAGCTTCTGTGTATGTAACACCTGTTTTAACCTGGCATTTGTTTTACTTATTCTTAACTTGCTTTCAGTATTATTATATTTTATTTTAACTTTGCAGGAGTGTTCGGTTGAGCACTCTCAACTTCACCTTACCTCTTTATCATGGACTCTTCGGGTGGTTGCGGGGTTTACCCGATTGCGGGGAAAGAGTTCCTCACTTGCACTCTCGCATTTCTCCTGAGCTGGCGGAGATCTTAGAAGTTGGCCGTTCAGCTCTTTTCCGCACTTCCGGTTCCGGATTTGGCATATTAACAGGATGCATCCCCGAGCGCGCAGCTGACATGCGCAGCGCAGCGCGACGCTGGGGCGCCAAAGGCAAGTCTATCTGCGCCCGTCCACACCTGGGTGGCGCCAGGGGCCAGGCATGCTGCCCATTTTTTCTCAGACAACAAAAGTTTCCTGAAAATAACTTACTCTAGGACGCACCTTCTTGAGCCGCGTCCTAAATCTCAGCGCAGGGTGTGTAGATAGGATTAATTTTAACACAGGGGAGGCAGACCGTTGCCGGGGATATAACTTTTACCCCATTAATGGTCGGGCATCCATCCTGGGATCCTTGGTATAGCCCCAGGGGCCAGGAGCAGGAAAGGTGCACAAGCGTGAAAGCATAGGTGGATGCGCACCCAGCCCATTTAAGGAAGCACTGATTAACTCTCAATCAATAATCAAACTCAAGATTGAAATTGCCCCAACCATCCTGACACTCAATCTGGACTGCCTTTTTGTCACTGAAACTTTGGCTAAGGATCACTCGGGGCCCAACCCGGCAGACACCGTCCCCCCAGGCTACATTATTCTTAGATGCGACCGTCCTGACAGAAGAGGAGGCTGCCTAGCCCTGTTGGCTAGGGACTCACTCAGATGTGCCCTCTTTCTTTTGGAAGGTGCCCCTGGCCCTTTTCTTGAAGCAGCAACGTTCGGAATTAGGCTACCTGAAAACTGCAACTTTTCAAGCATCTGGTATACTGTCCTCCTGGGCCCAGGGCCAGGTTTCTTGAAACATTGGGCCAAACCCTCAAACCCTTTGTCACCACGGCTCATTACACTATCCCAGGGGATTTTAATTTCCATCTTGAAAACAAACAGGATAATGATTCTGCTCACCTTCTTGACCTCATGACTTCCAGGAGATTTGAACAACTTGTCCATTCTCCCACCCATAGGGATGGCCATACCCTGGATGGCATTTTTGCTAACCATAACAGTCTTAAGATCGAGGCAGTTCAGTTGACCATTGGCTGGTCGAGTTCAATATCACCCTCCCTCATCCCATTAATGCCAACATAGGTTCCCCCCAAACATATACGGTGTAGGAGACTGAACAAGGTTATTGCCATCAACTGGAAGAGTGCCTTGGTCTCAGTCTTGGATGGGAAATACATCGCTCACCCTCCCATCACAGAGGGCTTTTGCAATTGGATTATCAAGGCTCTGTGGCAGCCGCTTAACTGTAGAACTCTTTGCCCCTTCTCATTTCCAATGCGGACTCGCTTCCGGTCTTCAGGAAACTTTTGAAGACCTGGTTATTTGCCTCCTAGCTGGTTGTTGGTGTTCTTACTCCTCCCTGTTCACTTAGCGCCTTGACACCATTTGTTATAAGTGTGCTTTATAAATATTATCCTATCCTCTCCTTAGTGGCAGGCAACCCTAAATTAACCTCTGATCACCCTTTGGTAACTTGGCACAGAGCTGTCAGGCTTATCTTTAAGGCAGTGTGTAAAGTATTTTTGCAACATTTCAAACAGTAAAATATTGGAAACGCCAAACACAATGATCCCACACCAGTTTAGAAAAATAGAACTGACTTTAATAAATAACACACGACCAAAACAACATAAATCCAATGAGTAGAACTTGCGATATAGATTTTTAAAGTTTATAGTGAAAAATAGCACTGAAAAGCATAATGTGCTATTGGGAATATCTGATCGTGCTGGACCCGGACAAAGTCATACATTCAGGCTGACTGCGATGGCGCGCTGGCCGGCTACAGGGACCCAGTTAGGCCTCCTGAACATCAGAAACATGATGTTTTCCCCAACTGTAACTACAGTGTAAGATTCAGATTTTCATCGACGGGGTAATCTGCCAAACATTTGGCAGAGTATCCTTTGACCCAAAATACACCAGTAGGTCTTGTCAGGCAGCCAGGGCCGGACTGGGAACCACAACCAGCCCTGGCAAAGTGCTTGGCTGACCCCCCTCCCCACTCGGGGGTTGGAGGTGCCGCCGAGCTCTTTGACGGGGCCGGTTTTCAGCCGATTTTGGTACAGGGCTGATTTTGCAGCTATGCTGCAAAAATGGCGCTGTAACAAAATCGGCCCCCAGGGGCCCAAAACCGCCCCCACCCGTGCGGTGCACCGGGGGATTGCCCGGTGCCCGCTATGGCCAATCCGGCCCTGCAGGCAGCATATTTAACTATGTGCCTGCCTGGACAGAGAAGGAAAGAGATCCTGTCCTGAACGTCTTTCCTGCAGGGAGGAACAGAAGGTTTTACCACAGGACCCAAGCTGTAATTTTGAAGCAGTAAATTTGAAGCATATTATTTAAAATATGCTGGTGCCTCGAAAGAAAGAAAGAAAGAAAGAAAGAAAGAAAGAAAGAAAGAAAGATGGAGAGGTGTTGGAAGAAAAGATGGAAATAAAACAGAAAGGTGGATGAGGTAAGGGAAGAAAGATGAAAGAAAGGTTAAAAGAAAGATGACAACAAGAAAAATGAAAGAAAGGTGAAGTTGAAGATGGAAAGAAGAGTGGAGAAATTTGTGATAAACGAATGAATGAAGGAAACAAAAAAGGAAATAAAAGGGAATTACGTAAATAAGGTTTATAAGATGGAAAGAGGGAAAGATACAAAAGACGGTAACGAGGATTGATAGATGGTATAATGAAAAGAAAAAAGAAAAAAGGGGAAGTAAAATAAGTGAGGCATAAAGATAAGTATATGAACTGAAGTTAAGATGGAGAGAACGATTAGAGGATAGAAAAAAGGCAGAATTATGGAATGAAATAGAATAAACAAAGCCACACTAGACATCCCTAGATGATTAAATAATTAAAATGCATGCAGAACTTCCTTGAAAGCTTCTAATTTTCTGGACAAATTATTTGAGAATTGACTTGTAAAACGCACCATTTGGCCACAGTATATTCAGAAATCTGGTTGGAGCTTTCAAGTCCCAGCATCCGAACAAGTGCTATACTTGCTCACCTCGCTCACTCAGAGCCATATGAGGCATAGTTGAAAGTTGGTGGGGAAGGGGTATTTTTTTTTTCTGGCTACTCCCTTGCACGTTTCACAGACAAGTAAAACGTTGAGCTATCTTTCACGCGAATGTATGATGTTACAACTCACACATTCACAACGCATACCATCACAACGCAACTTTTACAACGCAATATCCATTACAACGCATGCTTTTACAACGCATGCCATTACATACCATTACAACGTAAGTATAGGTAAGAATTTAATTTTTAAAATATTAATTAATTTTTAATATAATTACATAAATGTTTTTTTTTAATTTATTATTATTTTTTAACCCCTCCCATGCTCGTGACGGAACCGTTCCGTCATGAGCCTCGGGTGGGCTGTGCTGGTGACGGAACGGTTCCGTCATGGCACGCTCGCCGCGACTGCACGGCGCGAATTCCGCGCCTGCGCTGACGTTCTAATGGGCGGGCGGGTCCGTGACTGAACCGTTCCGTCATAACCACAGCTCACCCGCGAGCCGTGACGGAGCGGTTCCGTCACGAGCACGGGACCGCCGCGCGGCCCCGCCTCCCCCTTAGCGCTGCGGCGGAATAGCCGCCGAAGCGAAGGGGTTAAATATATTTTAAATTTCTATTCTAACTCCTGGGGGTGTAATAGTAGGGTAAGTGTTGGATAGAGTAGGGGTTAAAATTGCTATTCTAACTCCAGGGGGGTGTAATAGTAGGGTAAGTGTTGGATAGTGTAGGGGTTTAAATTACTATTCTAACTCCAGGGGGGTGTAATAGTAGGGTAAGTGTTGGATAGTGTAGGGGTTAAAATTACTATTCTAACTCCAGGGGGGTGGAATAGTAGGATAAGTGTTGGATAGTGTAGGGGTTAAAATTACTATTCTAACTCCAGGGGGGTGTAATAGTAGGGTAAGTGTTGGATTAATTAATGTTATTTACATTTATAGTTACATTTAATTTAAATATTTTAATTTAATTAATTAAATTAATTTACATTATAAATAAAATCAAAGAAAATTATTTTTATGAACAATTAAAGTAATTAAATTAATTTTAGAAAATTAAATTAAAATTATTATCATTTTTTTAAATTAAATACTTACCCATACTTACGTTGTTTTGGTATGCGTTGTAATAGCATCTTGGATGTAATGGCATGCGTTGTAAGAGCATGCGTTGTAATGGATGTTGTGTTGTAAAAGTTGCGTTGTGATGGTAGTGCGTTGTGAAAGTTGCGTTGTGATACTTGTTTCCCCTTTCACGCCAACGTTTTCGAGTGCTTTTACCACAAATATAATTTTTCCTGATTTCTTTTCCTTACAACAGACTTCAATAAAATTTTCAGCAGGTTGCTGCATAGGGATCCGGGGTGATCAAGACCTTTTCATTTAATATAAACTCTCTTATGCCTCTAACACCTCCACGGACATATGAGCGTTAGATGGTGGCTGGTCAAGATATTGATCAATTTCTGTTAAATTAAGTAAAATACCTAAGCCACTCTGGCATCGCCCATTACAGTTAATGCATGTGAAATATTTGCAAAAACAAAAACTGCAGAGGTGTATTTGAAGGTCTATGCGAATCTCTGAGCACAATACAGTGTGAGAGGAAGTTTCAGTGTTGCAGTTCGCCTGCGTAGATGCCCCTGACTCTGTTTGAGGCCAGGCAGTCAAAAAGATTTATTACAGAATGTTTTTGAATTAAATCTGCATAATTTTATTTACAATTTTTTTCCAGATTCAGTAACATATAGTAACTGAAAGTTGTGTAATACCAACTTACATTTGTGCAAATACAAGGAGAAAAATACACATTATTTGAACGCCCCCATTGGTTTTCTGGCAACACGTTATAGCATAGTAAATGTACCATTGTTGCACAAAGTATCCATATTATAACCTATTGGAATGAATAATTGGTTCATACAGGGACTTGAATCCTCCCCAGTGGAGACTGGAGGACATTCGGATCCTTTTACTGTCCTAATGAGGAAATGTGGGCCCTTTTACAGTCCTATTCACCCCAGACTAAGGGTGAGAAGCCGATAACCTCTTTCGATAATGTGTCTGGCCATTAGGAGGCAGTCTTGAGTAGAAAGGAAGGATGCAGCGAGTGTCAGCATCCCTGGGGCTTCCCGACAAAGGGAGTCGGAGTGATGGACAAGTGATTGTGTGATGCTGATCCGGTGAGCACTATGTACTGGCTGCGCTGTGTGGAGATTGAAGGAGATCCCTGGGGATGTAACACACTTGTAAGTTGTATATGCTCTATTGGGAACTTTGGGTTTTCTGTTACTTTTCTGTACTAACGAAACTCAATAAATAAATAAACAATTCTCGACCAGAGAATAACAAGTGCATACTGCATGGCAGAGTAGCAATGCTATAGACAATATTTTATGCAGACCTAAAAAAATGCCACTATTCTTTCTAATTAGACAAAGAGCTGCCAACATTAAATCTATGCTCACGACAAGGGTGTTTCTATACCAGTGGTCTGTAGGTACTGCCTCCCCTAAGGGTCTTCTCAATCTTAAAAGTCCACATTATGAGGCTCCTGGTTTAAGCTCTCAATAGTGTAGTATGTGCCTAGCGGGGGCTCAAGTTTATGAGGGGCTCTCTGCACCACAATTATGGCTGTACTGTACTATCCAACTGTGGCAGGGGGGGGCTATGATCCTTGCCTGCATTAGCGCATATATCCCCATGCCTCGCTACTGATCCCCCTTCCCAAATCCGGACATTGGATGAAGAGATTCACTTAGGAAGGAAGGACCACATGGGGAATTAGGCATTTGCTTATTTTACTCAACTTCACCCTTGAGGCGGAAGCCGGGGGTTCTCTGCGCTACCTGCGCGCTTTTCGCTATTTACAGCACAGCGTTTTGTTATTGATGCCGAAAATAACAAACTTTTAAAATTGTATATATTTTAATTGGAAAACTGTAAAACTTGGCCCCCACCTTGGTGCGAGATTAGCGTCGCCCAAGGCTCCTTTCTGACCGCCTAGTGGACATCGCGCCACCGCTATCAGGCTCATTTCAGGCGCCATCTTGGACTGGGGAGGGGTGGCGGTCTAGCTGTTCGCTGGTCCCGCCCTCCCCGGATATAAAAGGGTGCTTGTCTCTGCCCTGGAGGTATTTGCTTATTTTACTCAACTTCACCCTTGAGGCGGAAGCCGGGGGTTCTCTGCGCTACCTGCGCGCTTTTCGCTATTTACAGCACAGCGTTTTGTTATTGATGCCGAAAATAACAAACTTTTAAAATTGTATATATTTTAATTGGAAAACTGTAAAACTTGGCCCCCGCCTTGGTGCGAGATTAGCGTCGCCCAAGGCTCCTTTCTGACCGCCTAGTGGACATCGCGCCGCCGCTATCAGGCTCATTGCAGGCGCCATCTTGGACTGGGGAAGGCTGGCGGTCTAGCTGTTCGCTGGTCCTGCCCTCCCCGGATATAAAAGGGTGCTTGTCTCTGCCCTCGAGGTATTTGCTTATTTTACTCAACTTCACCCTTGAGGCGGAAGCCGGGGGTTCTCTGCGCTACCTGCGCGCTTTTCGCTATTTACAGCACAGCGTTTTGTTATTGATGCCGAAAATAACAAACTTTAAAAATTGTATATATTTTAATTGGAAAACTGTAAAACTTGGCCCCCACCTTGGTGCGAGATTAGCGTCGCCCAAGGCTCCTTTTTGACCGCCTAGTGGACATCGCGCCGCCGCTATCAGGCTCATTTCAGGCGCCATCTTGGACTGGGGAAGGCTGGCGGTCTAGCTGTTCGCTGGTCCCGCCCTCCCCGGATATAAAAGGGTGCTTGTCTCTGCCCTCGAGGTATTTGCTTATTTTACTCAACTTCACCCTTGAGGCGGAAGCCGGGGGTTCTCTGCGCTACCTGCGCGCTTTTCGCTATTTACAGCACAGCGTTTTGTTATTGATGCCGAAAATAACAAACTTTTAAAATTGTATATATTTTAATTGGAAAACTGTAAAACTTGGCCCCCACCTTGGTGCGAGATTAGCGTCGCCCAAGGCTCCTTTCTGACCGCCTAGTGGACATCGCGCCACCGCTATCAGGCTCATTTCAGGCGCCATCTTGGACTGGGGAAGGCTGGCGGTCTAGCTGTTTGCTGGTCCCACCCTCTCTCCTCCCACCCCAATGATGGATATAAACAACAGGCTTTCCCGTCCGCGCAGCGGGCGGGCGCAGCGGGCGCGCCGGCGGCGCGCCGAAGGCGCGCCAAAGGCGGGCCCGTCTGCGCCCGTCTGCGCCCGTCTGCGCCCGTCTGCGCCCGTCCGCGCCTGGCCCGGGCCGAGGGCCAGTCCCCCTGGCCCTTTCGGCCCGTGTGGCCTAGATCTCCCCGGACCATATACATTTGACATGCTTATGCGTCTACGACCTCCAACGCATCAATCGTGCATTGTATTAGATCCGCTACTCCTTGACGTGGGCTCCTCTCAAATCTGTCCCTGTTGTCAACTGCAGATTCCCTTTTATCGCAAATCTCATCTGACTAAGTCTAAGACCCAATCCTCCAAACCCTTTTTATTTGCTCTTATAAATGTCCGTTCGTTTGGGAAACATCGCCAGGACATATCCGACTTAATGGAAGATAACAACTTAGATATGCTGTTCATGACAGAAACGTGAATGGACAATGCGTCCGACCCAGATATTGTAATTGCAGTCCCTAAAGGTTTCTCCATCCATAGATTGGATAGACCACGCAGGAAAGGTGGTGGGATTGCTTTTATCGTACGTGATTCTTTCACGGTCAGAACCAACACTATCCCTCTACCATCCTGTGAAGCCCTGCAATTTTCTGTCAAACTGACCCCATCTGATAATTTTAAAGGGATCCTTTTGTATCGCCCCCCGGGATCAAGAACAGGATTTATCACTGATCTCAGGTCCATTTTGGAATCATCTGCTCTTGACAGCTCCTTCACTGTCCTCGGTGATTTTAATTTTAATTTTGATAAATTGGAGGACAAAGACACTGCTGTGTTCCTAGGGGATATGACCACCTTTGGTCTGCCTCTTATGATTAAATCCCCTACGCATAATGGTGGCCACACTCTTAATGGTATTTTTTCCAACTCAAATGATCTACATGTAATACAAATTTTCCCAGACCATCATGTTATTATGGCATCACTAACCCCTCATCAATTAGCTGCTCCTGCAAAGTCCATCAATACAAATCAAACTTTTAAGGCATGGAACGATATAGACAGCTCCAGCCTCAAAACTTCATTAGTCACCTCCATGCCTTCTTTATCACAAGATCCAAATATTGCCACCTCTCAATTCTATGACTGGGTGGATGCAGCAGCATCCTCGCTGGTTCCCATTAAACAATTATCCCGCAACAGATCTACCCCTTCAGCCCCCTGGTATTCAGATGCCTTAAGACAACAGAAACAACAGTGCAGGCGGAAAGAGAGGCTTTGGCGGAAAGATTATGCCGAAGAGGCTAAAACTAAATATAAAGAATCGGTGGCCAAATATAAACTAATGATTGATGAAGCCAAGAAACTATTTTTTAGTCACAAAATAGAAATAGCAAAAAACTCAAATAAAACTTTGTATGAGACTGCTAAACAGTTAGCTGGCTACTCCCCTAACCTGACCCCACCTCCATCACAATCTCTTTGTGATACATTGGCTAGCTTATTTTTTAGCAAAGTCAATGATATTTACTCCGCCTTTGCTGTCAAAGTCAAAAGTCCCTCCAAGACATTGCCCGATATACATACTGGACCCACGCTTACTCAATTTGCTGAAATTTCTGATTTACAGGCTAGGGATATAATATCCACTATCAGATCGGGCTCAGTACTCGACCCATGCCCTCTCAAAATTCTAATGCCAGTTATAGATGTGGTTATTCCGGTTATATCCTCTACATGCAATGCCATGTTTAATACAGGTATTTACCCCAAAAGTTTAAAAAAAAACATCATAAAACCTCTTTTAAAGAAACCTCATTTGGATATGGAAGAACCTAAGAGCTACCGGCCCATTGCCAATTTACCAGTTCTGGCCAAAATAGCTGAAAAGGCCATGAACAAACAGCTCTCGGCTTTCTTAGAGCAACATCATTTACTTGATGAAACACAGTTTGGCTTTCGCCAATGTCACGGGACAGAGACGGCTTTGATCAAAGCAGCGGATGATATTAGACTCATCCGCGACACTGGGGGTATAGCGGTTCTGATATTACTTGACTTATCTGCAGCGTTCGACACGGTCGATCATGCCACTCTGATTGACCGTGTCGAAGGCCTGGGGGTTCAAGGGACAGCCAGTAAACTCCTGGCCTCCTTTTTGGCTGATAGAACCCAGGTAGTCACAATGGAACCATTTCACTCGTCCACCATGTCTCTGCCATGTGGAGTACCTCAAGGCTCATCCCTAAGTCCGACACTTTTTAACATCTATGTGTCGGACTTAGCCAATGTCATTCGGGCTTATGGGATGAGCCTTACCTCATACGCAGATGATACCCAGTTGGTCCTAGCCATCAAGAACAATGGCCACAAAGTAGCGGATGATCTCAAATCAGGCATGATAGCAATAGGGAGTTGGATGGCCTCCAATTGTTTAAAGTTAAATTCCGATAAGACGGAAGTAGTCATCTTCGGACCACTAGCACCTGAGTGGTCATCCAATTGGTGGCCTTCCTCCTTAGGCTCACCTCCCGAGCCTGTTAGCAAAGTGAGGAACTTAGGTGTCATTTTTGATGATCGTCTTACGTTTCACCCTTATGCTAACCAGATTACCTCCTCAGCTTTCTTCAAATTGAAGCTTATTAAAAAAATTCTCCCGTTTCTACCTGATAAAGCCGGTAAAACTTTGGTTACTTCCCTCGTGCTGTCCAACTTGGATTATTGCAATGCTTTGTTCCTCAATGCACAGGAAGGAGTCTTGAACAAACTGCAAATAATACAAAATTCAGCGGCAAGGCTTTCGGGAAATATTCCCAAACATCACTCTGCCTCCAATACCATCAAAGAGCTGCATTGGCTATCCATTAAAAACAGGATAAAGTTTAAGACTCTATGCATCGTGTATAAAGCATTGCATAATCAAGGACCAGCACATCTCATCCGTAACCTGATTCCCTATCGTCCGTTCAGAACACTGCGTTCATCTTGCTCAGGTGATCTTGTGGTACCCCGTACAAAAACGGTTTCATGGGGGGACAGAAGATTCCTGGTATCGGCCCCAAAATTGTGGAACACTCTGCCACACGTGATTAAAGCCAGTCCATCCTTATGGTCTTTTCGCAAACAACTTAAGACCTGGCTTTTTAATCAATAGATCCTGTTTCATTCTCTCAGGGTAAACTATTCAGATACTCAGCGCCGAGACGCCCATGGGCCTTTGTATGCGCTTTATAAATATCAAAAATAAATAAATAAATAAATATTGCAACTGATTCCCCTGTTAAATTCCAATCCAAAACAGTTTCATCCAGATATTTCATCTCCCTGGAGAGGGGAACATCGTTTACAACGCCCTTTACAACGATGCCATTACAACGCAAGTCGTTACTAAGACTTGCCCTGGATGGCGCTGTTGTATAAGGAATACCGTAATTTTATATTCCAACACCTTCCCTACTGTTACGTGGACTGGTGTTGGAATATAAAATAATAATATTCCACAATCCACGCCCTCCATCGCAAGTCGTTGTAACGACTTGCGTTGTAATGGCAGCGTTGTCATGTACCGCGATCTAAAAGATCGCGTTGTACTGACATACATCCCCTGGAGAAGGTGAAGTGACTGGGTGAAAACCCTAGATCAATAGATTTAATGCAGATCTCATAATCATCATCATCATATAATCTTTATTGCGATCACTTAAGATCATAAAAGACATTGACAAATAAAAACACTCAACCCAACCATTTGGGGGTGACAGACATGATTAGATGTAAAATGTATAAAAATGTGCATTATTCTATTAAAAAGATATTACGTTTCATATAAGTAAAAAGACAAAACTTAATTCCAATAAGAGTCCATACTTCTAACTAGTTTAAAACCTAAGGAAGTACAATCATTAATAAGCACAAATATTTAGGATAAGTAAATAGCAAGCATATGCAAGTTCATGCAACAGCATATAACAGGTCAGAATATTTATAAGGGGGAAGAGAAAGATCACCAACATGGTGCCGGGAGCAACCCACCATTTATGCGATAGGGTGCTAGAAGCAAAATATTAACCTATCCATTCCTATATCTGTTATCTTCCTGTACAGCCATTGGTATTTCTGGGCCTATTCAACTTTTAAATTTTTGTCATGAATTAGCCACATCCAACTTAGGAATTTAGCAACAGCTATTATACATGGTACTTATGTATTGGTGAATAAAATTCTCATGGCAATAGTGCTACTTCTAACACCCATATTTCTAAATAGTGGCTGCAACCATTTTCTCAGTGGTGCCCGATATGCTGGGCAAACAAATAAAATATGCGAATAAGTCTCCTCACCCTCTAAACACAGTTTACACTTACTATCATTTCCTATGTGCCATTTGCATGTAAATTAATTTCCCGGTAACGACCCTGCCCGGAATTGAAAATATAGGTGCCTGTCCCTGGGTTTGGTGATAGTATCCAAAAAATGCTCATATAGAGTACGAGGTTTAAACTCTAAAAACGTGCCAGTCAGGGAAGTAGGCTCAGGGGTAAGTAGACTGTTCCTATCCACCATGGATATATATATATAGAACTTTCAATTCTTTTTTTAAGGGAATTGTTCACCCTCTAGGTCATCCCACAGGTGTCGAACTCCCAGACCAATCAACGTTGTTTTGATATTTTGCAACCACTTAATCTTACATGAAGTATCAGTCACCCATACATCTTTTAAGGTGGTGGTGTAATTCAGTAACTCAGGGGTAGTCCATCATCTGCACCAGTAGGCAATTGGGCGAAATTTGGTGACCTCTGCCAGTCTACTGCACCCTAAGTCGTAGAAGATCGGCTGCAAAGGAGTACTTGATGGTAAACCAATGACATTTCTCACAAATTTGTTTTGCACCAAAGCTAGTGGTTTCCGATAATCGAATCCCCATAGGTTACAGAGGTAATAACCTTAGTATTATAAATCTTAAGTAGTGGATAAATGGGTTGGGTCAAGGACAACTTGTGTTCCTTCAACAATGCACCAGAGAGGTGGCCAGGGTATAGGACCATGCTTTCTATCTGGGGCTTCCAGCTAAGTTTGTTCCCTATTGTAATCCCCAGATAATTAAAAGCATCTGTTTGTTGTAGGTGTTTTCCGTTTAGTGACACCCTTCCTTTAATGGCCCGGTGCTTGTGGAGGACCATTAACTTGGTTTTATTAGCATTTAACTCCAGCCCACGTTCCTTTCAAAATCCCTCGAACCTATTCAAGACCCTCTGCAAACCACTCTGTGTTTTAGAAATAATGAGAGTATCATCTGTGAATATAAGTATAGGTGTTCTTACGCCTGCCAGGGTTGGTGCATCGGTCGGGAATGTAGAGAAATATGCTACAACTCCGTTAACCCATTGCGTGCTCATGACGAGCTCAGCTCGTCATGAGGCACGGTCGCGCTGTGCTCATGGCGAGCTGAGCTCGTCATGACCGTTGTGCCGCGCCCACGCTGGGTGTTCCATTGGAATGGGCGTGGTCATGACGAGCTCAGCTCGTCATGAGCACAGCGCCACCATGCTGCATGACGAGCCGAGCTCGTCATACGCACCAGGGCGCTGCGCGCGCCCCCCCTCCCAGCACAGCGGGGAAATTAGCCCCGTAGTGGAGGGGTTAATAAACAGTGAGAATAATGTTGGCGCCAAAACACATCTCTGCTGAACCCCTTTAGATACAGATTGGTCACATTGCCCTGCATACTCCAACGTACTTGTGCATAATTCTCTGTGTACAGATGTATCACAACAGATAATAATTCTACAGGCATACCTAGATCCTTACAAACCCTCCAAAGTTTATTTCGACAAAGCAAAACAAAAGCGGATTTTAAATCCACAAAGGCGGCATAAATAGTACCACCTTCCAGCACAACAACACACCACTATATTAAGACAAACCTAAAAACTTGATCTACCGTGCTTACATTGGTGCAAAACCCTGCCTAGAATGGGGACAATATATCCTTATCAACAATCCAGTCTAATATTCTGTGGAGTACCATTCTTGCTATGATTTTATGAATGGCATCTATGAGACTGATTTGTCAAAAATGGCCTGGGCAGGAGCAATCGTATTTTTTATATATCAGTAAAATCTCTGCACCCTTCCAGGAAGTGGGAGTTGGTGCACCGCTAGAAATTGCATTCGCTAGTATAAGTATATACTCTAGCCAAAGTGCCCTGTCATTTTGGAACAAGTCGGCCAGTACACCATCAGGGCCAGGAGCTCTACCACTTGCGACCAAACCCAGCGCTATTTCTAGATCTCCCTGGCACTGGCACAGGTCGGTGCAATGTAGACATCCTCGTTCTCACCATCTGCCCCTAGGGCAGATGGTGAGAACCTAGGCCTAGGCCTCAGGTGCTACATAGTTGTGGGGCACAGGTGTTTGTCCCCCTCTACCCTATGTTACCTGTTGCCAAAAGGCCTGTTGATTCCTCCCTTTGCTTGCCTCATAAAGGTCCTCCAATCTCTGCTCATCCCAGTCCTTTTTTGCCTGGTGCATTACTGATTTATATTTCTTACGGGCAAGCTTAACTAGACTACAGTCATTTTGTTTGATAGCAACTGCCAACGATTTGTAGGCTGCCCTACAGTTCTTATTATACCAGTTGGCATCTTTACTCTTCTGTTTATTCGTGCCACTAACTGGTTTTAAAAAGAAGGTTCTAACCTTACAAAATAATTCTTCATGCATATCTGTAATTCTATAGTTTAGCTCGGGCTTTGTGGTAATAGCTCATAGATCTCCCAGTGTTTTAGAGACTGCAGCCTCATAATCCTGATGGGGCCAGTAACTCCTGTTCATTGCCCCATGGTAATCACAGACCAACTCAAACTGAGATCCAAAGAGGGAGCAATGCCACCAACGGACAACTATTTCCGCCCAACATTAGGGAGATAAGCAGTGCTCAATTTGTAAAAGAATATGATCTGAGCCCTCAATTTTGCTCAGAAACCTGCAGCCAGCGCTACTGAATGTTGGTGTGCCAAATACCAAAGTTGTGTTGTCTGGATTTACCTCATGACTCTTTAATCCACAGCCAGACACTCTCTGACTCTTTTTATCTCATTCTTGTGGGTTCTTTTTCATCCTTGCTTGTTCTCTTGTCATGTATTTTCCGCATTTCTCTTCCTCTTTCTTTACCCCTTGTATATTTTTTGCTCTCTTGCTCTTGGTCAAAGTATGATGACAAAAATTAGGAGCTTATTCAGAAAAATGATTGCCCGTGGGCCACACCTCCAACCACCGGACTCAAATTAAGCACTGAAGACAAGCAAACACTATCAAATGTATATATCCTTTTCTTTTTAAAAGAAATGCATGTTCAATTGGAATCCATAACCACATGCCTATCACATTTTGTAATGTAGATAGCAGTACTTGGACAAGGAGTGTTCCATTCACACTGGCTTCATTATATGGAAAAATATGCTACCTGCTTTCATATCGATCACAAAATGCCATTAGTGGAAACCACTGACACTAACAAGCTGCAGATGTCAGTAGGAGAGAACCCTCAGGCCTCCACAGTAATGGGAGGTAGGTCCAGTACAAATATAGAGCGGACTGTGTTCATCCAGAGGATTGTATGTCTTTTTGGATGCATGGTGTCAATTGTGCAACAATTATGTTAGCTGATTACAGATCATGCACAGAAGGACCTGTGTTTGATACGAGAAGATAAACCAGAGCGTTGACAACAACAAGACTTCAGTTTGGCAAGAGTTAGACCTCTAAGGCTCAGGGTGGTCTTCCCCCAAACATTGTGTCTTCACCCACTCTTTTTGCTGATTTCAATTTTTTTTGGCCCCAGGACTCTGGGCACTTTACACTGCTAACCAGCGCTGAAGTGTATGTGCTCACTCCTTAAAGCATAGTATCATTGGCTTATACCGAATTGGCCTATTTAATTTATTTTGAAGTACACAATAAAGTGGCACTATCTGTGTGCAGGGCATGTAAATGTAATGCTACTAATGGGCCTGCAGCACTGATTGTGCCACCCACTTTAAACTGCACACAAAAATGACCCTTTTGCCATGCCCAAAACCATCCTTTTCAATACATGTATGTCACCGTAGGGTAGTTCCTGGACAGCCCAGGGGGCAGGGTGCAATATATTTAAAAAGTAGGACATGTACTTTTAAGTTTTACATGTCCTGGCAAAAAAAATTACATTTGTTTTTCACTACTGCAAGGCCTACCCCTCTCATAGGATAACATTGGGATTACCTTATTGCATTAAAAAAGCTGGAAGTTCCATATGGAAACAGGTAATAAGTTCATGTTTGGCGCCGTTGGAATTGTAATGAAAAAACTTATAGTGAATTCAGATTTTAAATAGCAATTTTGAAAATGCCATTTTCCTGACTCAACCATTTAAGGCCTGTAGCCTGTCTCTGTGTCAGATGACTGAGAGTAGCTCCCATGTGGGTTTGGTGTATTCCTCCTAGACAGCCACACATAATAGAGAGCTTAGGTGTCAGTGGCGTAGCTAGACCTTCAGACGCCCATAGACCCCTGCTTTTGACACCCTGCAGCAGCCGTATGAAAGTGAAAGGGGGCCTGGTGATTTCTGTGGCGGCCACCCCTGCAACAGTGAAGCATATTCTACCCCACAGTAACTACAGGGAGGAATAGGTTTCATTCAAAACATAAATGTTTATTAACACATTAACAAAGTTACAATTCCAGATTTGTAAATTCAGTCACAAATCAATACTCACCTGGTTGCAATATCACTGCAATTCTGCCAGGCAGGTCAAGTAAACAGTGCAAAAGGCAGTTATTTAAAGCCAGAATCGGTTACATAAAGAGTCAGCTCCCCACACGGGAAATACCCGATGCTAATATAAAGTGACAGTCAAGGTCAGGGAATTCATAAGCAGTAGGTGTCAGCAGAGATAGAATCAAATAAACCAAATGAACCAAATGAGGGTGCTAATCATGAAAAGGAGAAATATAATTGCTCTAGTAAGTAAGGTAATGAGCTGAAATATAAGGCACCTTGAATCCAAAGAGCGGAAGAGAACCTTCCACCTGCAAGGCTGACTGGGGCTAGTCATCTGACTAGCTAACCAGCTTCACACAGCTAACATGAAATGTCATTTTAAGGTTACTGCAGAGCAGCGGAGATAACGGAGAAGGGGCTGCGGGAGAAGCAAAGACAGGTCTGTATATACTGTTGGGATCAGATAAGTAAATCATGGATTAGGATGCAATAAATTTGGTACCATGTGTGAAACCGGGGAACATCCTTCACAACGCGGATTTTACTCCGCAATGCTTTCACAATGCGTCCGTTACAACGCAAGTCGTAACCACGACTTGCGCTGGAGGGCGCTAGAGGATTAAGAATAGTATATTTACTATTCCAACACCTTCCCTAGTGTCCACGGGGACTGGTGTTAGAATAGTAAATTATACTATTCTCAATCCGCGCCCCCAACGCAAGTCGTGGTAACGACTTGCGTTGTAAGGGACGCGTTGTGAAAGCACGTGTTGTAATGGAACGCGTTGTGATGTCGTACATCCGTGAAACCTGAGGGTGAGATTAATACACACAGGAAATCACCAGGTCTATTGTATGGCCAATTTTAATTTTCACTTTATTGTTGAAGCAGAGTGACAGTCTATCTCTGGTCCTGGCAAATGCCCATGAACTTATACAGTCACTAAGGTGCAGAAACATGTTGACCCATTGAGATAGGGTAGTTGTTAACCCCTGTCTTCACGTTTTAGCTCTATTCAAGGGGGCACCAGAATAAAATAGTTTTGCCCACCGAGAGATAGTTTTAATCACTCTGATTTTTTTCTTTATTATTTTTCCTTTATCTTACACTCTGCCCCTCACCCACCAACATTACCATCTTGCTCATCTGAAACACCTCAGCTCCTCCCAATATATATGGGAGTTGTAGCCCACACAAGGTTCCTTGCGGGTCTTGTGCGAGGAGGGAGCTCTATGATGAAGCATTTCACCTTCGGGTGAGTCAGGGTTCTGGTCCTTAACAGCTGAATGCCCTTCTTTTAATACTACCAAAGGTACATACATTTTGTGAAACAATTCAAAAGTTACATCCTGCAGGTTCTCAGCAACCAAAAACCAATCAAAAGACAGTGTGCCCCAAAAAATTGGCGCTGGCTTCCTGTTCACGGATAATACAATGCCAACTTCTTCCTTCATCTCCGGCTTCACGATATCACACACAGGAGTATTCAACTCCTCCTCTCCTATCCTAAGTGGGTGCTGGGAATAACTGTCCAACCTAACTACTGACTACTCTACGACCTTCAAATGTAAACTAAAAAAGAATAACATTTCTAAATGAAATCACAGTGACTCTTGTGCCTAAAACAGAAAAAGTGTTATGCACAAGAAGAAGAAATGCAGTGTTTAACTTCAAAATGGAGTCAGGCACCTAGGCACACCAGTCGCGGCTGGCATGACTCGCGGTGGGGGGGTTGCACAGGGAGGGAGTTGCACGGGAGGTTAGTTTCATTTTAAATTTTAAAAAAGTTAACTTACCTTCTCAGGTCCGGTCCCGCGCCATGCTCCACACAGGAAGCATGCAGCCTCCCTCCTCTCCCCTAAGCCAATCACAGAGCTGCAATGGCAGCGTTGTTATTGGTTTGAACGCCGACCACACAGGTGTCTATGGGGAGGCCATTTTCTCCATGTCGGCTGCATGCAGCCGACATGGAGAAAAGGGAGAGTGCATATGAAAGGTTTGGTCGACACTGGGGACGACCAAACAGTCAGGGCCCTCAGAGTGGGCAAGACACTCCTCCCCCACCCTTGCGCAGGACCGCCCACCCATCCGCCCCCAACCAAACCCTTTGCTTTCTCGCAGTGCGAGAAGCAGAAACATAAAATGGTATTTATAATATTAATTTATTTTTCTGCTTCTCCTATTGCGAGAAAGCAGTGAGGCGACACTCCTCCGCCCACATGGAGGAGCCGCCCGTGAGGCCCTGTCATGCTAATTTTAGGATGCATATTCTAACTAAAAGTTGTTCAGACATATGATTCATTTAGGTTACTCCATCCAAAATAATGTGTAAAATAATATGTCAATAATCCGGGCGCTTATGTATATAAAGATTATGAATGTTAAAGGTCAACATATTATTAAGCAAAAACAAATCAGGGTGACTTTGCATCGCCACCATCACCCAAAGGCTCTGAGCAGTTGTAATATAGGGACAACTGTTAATACAAAACTGGACTGTGAGTTGACGAATTAGAGGGGTGCTCTGGCCCACCAGCAACTAGAGCACTGACACCGATAGATCAGGAGGGACGGCGACTAAGATTCTGATAAACTGGGGTATTTCAGGTTGACTGTTTGCAGTGGGTGTTCTGGGCAAAAAGGTGGCATGAGATATGAATATGGATTAACCGGTTGCATGCTTGTGACGGAACCACGCCGTCATGAGTCACGGGCGGCGTGTGCACATGACGTCGTGGTTCCATCATGCGGCTGCCACTCCGCCCACGCGCATTAATTCCCCTCCTGTGCGGGCGAATTAATGAGCGGGCAGGGTCATGACGGAACCACGCTGTCATGAGCACATGCCGCCCATGACTCATGACGGGGTGGTTCCATCATGAGCACCGCAGCGCCGCGCTCACCCCCCTCGTCCCGGCGGAGGGGTTAATAGATGAACACGTTTTTACATGTTTGTTTGTATTTGTGTCTGGGTGTTCGTGCAAGTGCATGCTTTTGTGTTTGGCGGTGGAAGAGTCGTGTGGTGTACTGACTTGGGCCTATAGAAATAACTGGAGGCCCCACGTTATGTCTGGTGGTGGTCAGTATAATGCCTGCCACGCCCAGGGCCCTGGGCTATTTATTACTAACAGAGTGTGCCCTCCGTCTCAACGTAGGGCGAGACCACTGGATGCACGCTTGAGGGGGGGGCAGAGCAGTAAGGCACTTCTAGTCTTTGGTTGCCGTGGTTGCGCCCACCTTCGGCAACACTACATTCCTCCTTTACCCCAACATAAAACAAATATGAACATGGCATAAACTGTTACATTTTTTAACCACTGTCTCTGGAAATGGCGGAGAGGTAAGAAAGGAACAGTCTTACTTTTATGGAGGAAGTTGCACAGCACGACCCCTTCACGGTCTGCAGCGGGCCACGAAGTCTCGGTACCTTTGGGATGGCTTCGGGCAAGGGCGCAGATTATACTGGCTTTGGCTGCGCTCACCCGATAGGGTTTAGGCTGGTTCTTCTGAGCCATTGGCTTCGGCAGTTTCTGGGTGGCTCTGGGTCACTGGCGGCTCCTGTCCGCTCGGGGCTGGTGCGACTGAATCTGTGTCCGGGACCTCTTCATCGCTGGGAGCGTCCTTTTCTTCTGTTCCTCTTGGGCCTTGTGTTGGTCTCGTGTAGGGTTCCGCCGGGTCTGGGAAACCATCCTCTTCTTCGCTATTAATCCTTTTGAAGAACGGCACGTTTCTGGTGACTTTCTCTCTTCCCTTAACCGCTGTGATCATGGTGCCATTGACGTTGGTGACAGTCCATGGGTCCAACTCAAAAGGGAGGCGGAATTTCCCCCCGGGATGGCGGTCTTTCACAAGCACACAATCCCCCACTTGGATGGAGCTGTCCGCTGCTCTCCTTCTCCGGGACGCTTCCTTGTTGGACTTTGTTCGTTGTTCCATAGAACGGTTACAGGGAATCGGAGCTGATGCCCACAGGGGATGGTGTGGGAGAGTGTCCATAACTGCCCTGTTGAAGCAAAGGCGGCTTGGAGGGATCCCTGTGGTGCAGTGGGGCGTCAGCCTATATTCTCGCAAGAACTGGAAGAGGGCCAACTCTATGTTCTGGCCGTCTGATATCGCAATCTGTATGGCTTTATTTAGAGTCCTCATTAGTCTCTCGACTTCTCCGTTAGCTTGAGGCCATCTGGGAGTTATCTTCCGGTGTTTGATGCGGTGTGATTGCAGGTACTCCGCTAGTTCGCAGCTGTTGAATGGGGGCCCATTGTCTGTGCGCAACTCTTCCATGAGGCCATGGGTCGCAATGATTTTTTCCAGCTTTGGAATTACCTCCGGAGCTGCGGTGGAGGGCAGGATCTCGATTTCGGGGTATCTTGAGAAATCGTCCACTACTACAAACATGTACTTCCCACCGGGGAGGCTACCAAAGTCTGCGCTTGCACGCACCCAGGGGGCGGTCGGTCCTTCTTCTGTGATCACAGGCGCTGGGGGGTTGGGCAGGCCGGTCGCCAGACACACGGGGCAGCGTTGGATGACGTCTTCGACTTTCTTATCAAGTCCCGGGAACCAGAGCTTGTTCCGAATGCGATTCTTAGACTTCACAATGCCCTGGTGGGCGCCATGGGCTAACAGGACTGCTTGATGCGTGAGACTGTCCGGCAGTACCAGGCGAGGGCCCCTCAGGAGGCACCCTTCCGGCGAGATGGACAATTCACTTCGGACTTGGTGGAGTGCCTTTAGTGTTGCCTGGGCTTCCGGGGTGCGGAATGATGCTGGGCTCTGGAGTGGTTTCCAGTTTCCCGACTGGATTGCTTGAATGGCAATCTGCAAACAGTCGTCGTCCTTGGTGGCTTGTGTTACCTCCCGCAGGGAGAATGGCAGGGGTCTTGAGCGCTCCACGATCATTCTGACGTATTCCTCAGTGGCGTCGGCTTCCGCGGCTTCTGCTTCAGTGACCGGGCGGGCATGCCTCGACAAGTAGTCGGCAGGATTTCTGGTGCCCGGCCGATACTCCACCGTGAACTGGTATTCCTGGAGCTGGAGTACCCACTTTTCGATGCGGGGGGGAGGTCGTGAGGATGATCCTTGGAAAAGTGGGAGGAATGGTTTGTGGTCCGTGATCACCACGAACGGGTGTCCGTATAAGTAGATGTGGAAATGCCGGCACCCCCACAGGATGGCAATGGCCTCCTTTTCAATCTGTGAGTATCAGTGTTCTGTCGCCGTGAGCATCCTGCTTGCATACGCGACGGGGGCCCATTCTCCACACTGTTGTTGTTGAGTCAGGACGGCGCCTAGGCCGGTTGGGCTGGCGTCCACCACGAGCTGTGATTCGTAGCGAGGGTTGAAGTAGGCCAGGGTTGTGTCTGCAGAGAGTGCTGCTTTGGTTTTCTTGAAGGCTTCTTGCTTTTCGGGCCCCCACTCCCACGTGGCTGAGGATTTCGTGAGGTCACGAAGAGGGCCAGTGAGGTCTGAGAGATCTTTAATGAAGCGCCCGCAGTATGTGACCATCCCAAGAAAGCTGCGGACGGCGGTCACTGACGTCGGGGCGGGGGCTTCATGGATGTCCTTGACTTTGTTAGGGTCTTGTCCTACGCCTTGGTCAGAGAACTTGTAGCCGAAGAAGCTGATGTCTTTTCATAGGAACTCGCATTTTTCCCTGTGAAGGGTGAGGCCCCGCTCTTGTAGCCTGGCGAAGACAGCTTGGAGGCGCTGGATGTGTTCATCCAGCGTCGCTGCGTGGACCAAAATATCGTCACTCACATTCAGCACGCGTCCAGACCTTGCAGGACGTTCTGAATAATGTTCTGAAACACCTCTGCTGCGCTAGAGATCCCAAAATTGAGTCTGGTATATCTCCACAGGCCGGCGTGGGTGGAGAAGGTTGTTATCGGCGGGAGTCTGGGTGCAGTGGGATCTGGTGGTATCCCGATCTCAGGTCCATCTTCGAAAACCACTTTGATCCTGATAGCTCGCCGATGATATCGTCAATGGTCGGCGTCAGATGGCGCTCCCTCTTGATCACGAGGTTGGGGATGCGCATGTCCACGCAGATCCGCACAGCATCCGGTTGTTTCGGTTTCTTGGCTACTACGATGGGGGATACCCACGGAGTGGGCCCGCTTACCCTTTCGATTATTCCGGCCCTCTCAAGCACTCGCAGTTCAGCTTCTACTTTGGGTCGCGGGTGGAACGCGATGCGTCGGTGTCTGAGGGCCACTGGGGCGACCGAGTGATCAATGTGGAGGCGAACGGCGGGTCCTCTCAGGCAGCCAATCCCTTTGAACAGTGACGTGTGTTGTAGTCGGCGGCACTGGTTTTGATGGCGCACACTGGTTCGACCTTGACAGCGACTGTGGGTTTTGGTTCCATATGCGCAGCTCTGGCCTTTGATAGTTCCTTGGATCGCCCTAGCGCCAGGATGTCGCGCATGGGCATGTTGTCTGTTTCTAGGACTCTTTCTCGCAGTTTCGAGGAGGCGCACCCTTGTATGAATTGAGCGCGGATCTCGTCGTCAGCGTCTGGAAGTGTGCATGTGCTGGCTAGCTTTTTAAGCCTCGCGTAGAAGACGTCCACCGACTCTTCTGGGAGTTGGCGGGCCTGGCGGAGCAGGAACCTCTCATAATCCGCGCTGGCGAATGGTTGGAAATATTCAGTTATGGCGTCGCGTAGCGTGGCGTAGTTCCGGGGCGGGCCTCCTTCCACCACGTCCTTGGAAATGTCGTGTATCGCCTCCCCTCCAAGATGCAGAAGCATCGCTCGCCGTCGTTCGACAGCGACGTCTGCCGCCACAAAGTAGTTTTCCAGGCGCTCCACCCATTTTCTCCACCTGGCTGCTTGAGATGGGGGCGTGCCCGTGACCGTGAAGGGCTCCAGCGGGGGCACCACGGCCATGGCCATTGGGGAAGGCTGGAGGGCAGTGGGGCCGAGAGTACTCCGTTACCAGATGGCCAGGCGCTCAGGAGTCCGTTGTGAAGAGGACCGGCAGCTTTGCAAAGACCCAGTAACGTCTCACGCAAGATGCGTGAGGAATTGCAGGGTTTCCCACACGCGAGATGCGTGGGAAACGGCAGGGAGGCCACAGCGTAGCACGCGGGAGGCGTGGGGAGGCGTCCGGCTGCAGCACGCGGCAGGCACAGCAGGCTGGCGTGGAGGCGGGAGCTGGGGCAGACGTCTGCCGGATTGCGGACGAGGGTCTGGGCTGCAGGCACGCACCTTGGGCCGTATGGCCGAGTCGGCTGGCGGAGCGGAGGGGCCACTGCAGGCGGGGCTCCGTCGCTGGAGGCACAGGTGCTGAGGAGCGCAGGAGGGAGCACCGGTGAGTCCGATGGTCGGGGTGCTGGTCGACCAGGCAGTCGCCAGGCGGCAGGGAGCACACCGCCGGCGGGTAGCGGCGCACACGCTGAGAAGGGCGCACTGCAATGCTGCAGGTGCGGGCTCGCGTTGGGCAAGGGCGGCGGAGAGCCTGGCACGCGATGGGGGTGGTGCGACCACCGTCGTCGCCAATGTGGTATACTGACTTGGGCCTATAGAAATAACTGGAGGCCACATGTTATGTCTGGTGGTGGTCAGTATAATGCCTGCCACGCCCAGGGCCCTGGGCTATTTATTACTAACAGAGCGTGCCCTCCGTCTCAACGTCGGGCGAGACCACTGGATGCACGCTTGAGGGGGGGGCGGAGCAGTAAGGCACTTCTAGTCTTTGGTTGCCGTGGTTGCGCCCACCTTCGGCAACACTACATGTGTGTCTGTGCGCATGTGTGCACATATGTGTGTGTGCATACACTTGAGTTCATGTTTGTGTGCACTCGTGTTGGATATTGCCTTAAACATGTACTCCAATTGGCCACTGAAGTTAATCTCTGAGTTCAGAGCATAACGTAGTGCAAATTCATAAATCATAATATGAGGTAAAAAAAAATACCACTAATAAGACTGACACCTTTTTATCTGGCGAACACGAGACGAGTTAAAAAAAAACTACGCACGAGTTGGCTGTGATTGGGGATTAATTGGAATTGCTTAACAGAGCTGTAATTACTCTGAAATATATTAACATAGGCTTAATTAGGTTTGCAAAATGCAGCGTAGTCGAGGAGCGTCCCTCTTCAGCCAGCGTTTTGCAATTTTAAATTAATTTACAATTATAGAATTCACAGCAGAAACAAATTAATGTCTCGGAGCCTGCCTCCCAGTCTATAAAAATAATTTTGACTTGGAAAACTAATTTTCATTACTTAGGTAGGGTTCTCCCAGCTCAGCGGCAGGCTCTAGGGGCTTGTTTTTTGCTGTATAAAAAGCCCCTCTTCATTTCTGTCTGGCTGTCTTGGAGGAGGAAGACCTGTTCCTTATCTGTTGTTGATTTAAACCTCCCTTAACCGATGAGGCCGGAGCAAGACAGAATAACAGGATTACAGGTCAGGCAGACACGATAATTAAGCATCTCCGACATGAATCCTGTCAGATGCTTTTCACACTGTTCAAGTCCAATTTTAACAACCCTTTTTTCCCTTGCTTTTGTTGCAGGTAAGATGTGCAAAAGCTAGGAGTTGCAAGCGACCCCTGCCTCCCCTTCAGCAGGGATGTGGCCTCCACGCTGCCTGCCACTTGCAAAGGAAAATTGGCCGCCATGTCTCTTTCATCATTATTTAAATCTCTCCCCCACCTAGACAGGTTTCGAGTCATCTGTCTTCATGTTCTAGGATGCCTTGTTGAAGTGCAGGAGCAGATGCCAGTGATGAAGACATATCTTGGATGGGTTAGGGGAGGAGGCCCCCTTCGGTGAGCATCTTATGGTAAGGTATAATAAAGAAGGCTGCACACGTTTCCAACAAGGTGGTTAATGCCGAGGTTTTCTATGATATTCACGCACTCACCCTCTGTTGATGGAGGCAGAGTGGGATGCCTCCGGCAGCCTTCAGGAGTGCCTCGAGCTGCCTCATGGGATGTCTCTGGAGCAGTCTGTGCCCTCTGAACCTTAGCTGTGCGGAAGTGCCTGTGTGGGCCCAGTGTTTGTTTACAAGGTGACTCGAGAGAGGAGGGGCTGGTACACTGCAGGGGTCCTGTACCATGCAATTTTAGGAACAAATGTAACATTAGGGATGCAAATAGGGAGCAATTTGGACACCTACAGAGAGGCAGCCCAAAACCTGCAGGGGAATGGCCTTAAACAAGCATACAACTGACTCCAAAGCCTTAAAGCGCCCATCAACTCCAGAATTAGACATACTGAGGTATGGTTACTCCATGATGACTTCCAATATCACCTATAGGTCTTGTCTACAGACAGCTTTAGCTGTCGGTTGTTTGAAGGCCCATTGGGAAAAATACAAAACAGAGTGGACTTTGGCCCTGCCCTTTCATCATGATTGGTTGGCTTCCTTGTCTGCCTCATTTATCTGCTCCTGATTTGATGGCTTTCCTCTGTATGCATGTGTTTGTCTCACCCAGGAGCATTTCAGTCTTGCCGTGTTTTGATTGGTTGGCATGTATCTTTCCATTACTGATGTAAGGCCATGAATTGTAGTGCATCAGAGGGACTGTTTTACTTCCCTCAATATCTTTCCATACTACCCACTTCACATTCTCCAATTCTTAATTAAAAGTTCTTCCCCCCAACATTATCTCGTCCCTCAATCCCTCACTTTGTAAGCATTGTTTGCTACTGTATCATCGGCGGCAATCTTACAATGCTTTGCAAACCATTCCAAAATGTCCAACCATGCATGCACATAGACATTCACGCATATGCAGACTGCATCTTGTAAGAAATGTTCTTACAGTTTAATAAAATACATTTAAAGTTGGCTAGTGTGGATGCATGCATCCATGGTGGCCATCTTTGAAAGAATTTTCTTAAAACAAAAGAAAATATTTTCAAACATGACTACTAGGGATGCAGACACATTCATCGTGGCTCATGTGCGGTGGCCATCTGTGATTGTATTATTTCATACTTTAAGAAGATGCATTAAAAGATGGCTGCCATAGATGTGCGCTCTTTCACAGTGGCTAGCTAGGGGGAAAAGTGTTGGTAGATTAATTTGTCTCACAGCAGCCGAGGTATGTGGATTAAAGGTAAGATTTAAAGAGCACAAACACTTTAAACAATGCCAGGAGGGGTACTGCAGGAAGTTGACAATCTAAGGAAACTTGCCTTAGTCCCTTCCAAATGAGCATTGTAAGAGAAAACAATTCTAAAATACCACACATCCTCTATCCTCCTAAATGCAGTAAAACAAAGGAAATCGAAAAGTGAAACAAAGTGTAAACAATTATTTTCTTACTCCTACTTATTTCCAAAAGAATAGCTACAACATGACAGGCCGGTAGGGGTGTGCATTCCCTAGCATACAAGGACTTACACCACCTAACTTATGTTCCAGATATTTCCACCGCCAAATTCCACACTATGAGGTCCATTAGGATGGCGGGCGGGCTTTGCCCGCCCACCACCCTATCGGCAAACGGGACCGCCCACCTTAAGGGCGGGGGTCCCGGGAGTACCATTAGGATGTGCCCGCCGCAGTGGCGGGCACATCCTGTAATCTCAGCATTGTGGCGGGCGGTGCTCTCTGCACCGCCCGCCACAATGCTGACAATACATCATAGCATTTACATTTCCAAAGCGGCAGGCACCGCGCGGTGCCTGCCGCTTTGGAAATGTAAATGAAGGGGGGTACCACAGGTACCCCCCGTGTGCACCCCCCCACTCACCTTCACTCCGGGGGCCTGCAGGGGGCCCCCAGAGTGAAGACCGCCTGCCTTTCCGTGGCGGCATTGGCATTGTACTTCTGACATTGTAATATGGCTGGTGGTGTCTAATAGACACCGCCACCATATTCAACATATTCCGCCCCGGCCGCAAGGCGACCGGGGCGGAAAACAGGCGGGTGGTGTTTCCCACCGCTGCGGTCCCCTCCGCCATCGTAATATGGGAAGGATGTCGGGCGGATTGCCTCCGCCAGGCTGGCGGTAGCCACCGCCAGCCTGGCGGAGGCAATCCGCCCAACATCCTAATGGACCCCTATATCTCAAACGTCCACAATTTTCAACCAATCAATCAGGAGTTTATAAAGCGCGGCTACTCACCCGTGAGTGTCTCAAGGCGCTTAACACTGAAAAATTACATGAGCCCTTTCACAACCCTAATTCCATGCTTCACTCTGATGACATTAACACACTTCACAGTCATGTCTGCCTCGATTACTTCCTCGTTCTTCCCTGTGGTCGGTCTCTCTTTTAGCATCCAGAATTGTTTTAGACCAGTTCCCATTTTCCCACCCCTTTATTCTCAAACAAGAAAGTTTCAACACTCCCACGAGGAAAGGTGCTGCAGTTCCACTGCAAGGCGTTCACAGACTTCCTCTAATTCCCTCTATTACTCCATGCCGGCTGTAATCCCCCTTTCATCATCCTATTCTGCCTTTTGACAATACCGTTATTTTTTGGAAAATTTGCATAAGTATGTGTATGCCTCATATCAGAATGGTTTAGATAGGTTTTCATTTTACTGTTAATAAAATATCCATTATCAATAACTGACAGTCTTAGAACACTTGCAGAAATCCCTTCTAATTGGAAAATTACAAGAGAAAACTGATGTATGCACTATAAAATTCAATACAAGAAAAAACTATTTTAGAATACCATACAAGCCCAATACATTTCACTGGCAGGACCTATTGGCTCATACACCATGGCCATGTGTAAAATTCCATAAAAATATGATGACTCTTTTGTAGCTGTATCCAAGTTCCAGGTTTATTCTTAGGAAATAGTTACAGGAGTAGAAATAGGATAAACAGCATATTAATCCAAGTAAGTATGTACAGGATAGTAAGCCCCACCTGGAGCAGCTGCCCTGCTGCTCAGCCTAAGATATAACTGACAATAGAATTAAACATACAAAAAATGAACTCTAGGTGACATCACAGATACAGGCTGAGCAGCAGAGAACAAAACACTAAAGAAGAACGGAGAGGGAGGAAAAGCAGGATGTAACATCATGCCATCTTCCTGACCTTTATCCTCATTAAATCATTGGCCTTCTAGATTTCTTGCTATGTCTTATCATAGAAATATTATACTTGTCTGACATGTATTGTGAAATTAACCTAATCAATATGTAGATTGTTATTTCTTGCAAATACAAGCACTAAATCAGTAATCCGAATCTTTATTCAGCAATTAATGCCATAAAAGCACATACAAATAAAAACATCAATACACTAAGACATTAAAACCATCAGTAAAAGCATCAATAACAAAAAAAACATGTAAACATGATTCATAAGTAGCAGCATACTAGAAACATATAGACATTGTCCACAAATAATGTCTTAAAACACATAAAATATAATCTACTAAAAGTCCAGGCTCAGATCAGTAAAGAGGAAAACCATTCATGATGTATCCACTTGATTGGAGGAATAAAAACATTAGCTGTATGGTGGTCTCCCAAACCTGGCTAAACGGCCATCCAAACTCCAAAATGACAATTAGGGACAGTTTTTAAATAGACATTGCAGTGGATAAAGGGATTCAAGCGCTCAATCATCTCATTAAAATAACCAACTACAAACTTTGGCAGAAGTACAGGAGGAATTCCACCTCAACCGGAATCAGTTCTAGGAATTTCAGAGATTACTTAATTGCCTCAGCACTTTACTTACATCCCCACTCATAGAATTGTCTGACTCTACTATATTTCAATATCTGCTAAATTGGGGATCATTCAAAGGGACGGTGTCAGGTATAGCCAAGATATTCATTGACTACACATTCTGAGTTCCCACGTCACAGCATTTGAAAGAATGGTGCTCTCACCAACTACAACTAGAATATACTGACGAAGACCAGATAAATCTCTTAAAAGGACACAAGGCCTTAAGAGATGCCATAGATGGAGATGGTCTCCTAAACAGATCTGAGACATTATGGACTATTATCATGCGCTACATGCTGGGAGTGCCTAAAAGCGACAGTATATATGTTGTGAGAATGCACCACTCTTAACACACTTCTGGATAAACGTATGGAAAGCCAAGAGTAGTACCCTAGGGCCCCAAAGTCAACTGACATGTAAGGCTGCCCTCTTACATGATAGTGCAGAGCACGCAGAACAAAACACAGATGTTGTTGTGGTAGATATTCCAGAAGAGGAGCATGGGCAGTTCCATGCATCCACCTATGGAATTTGATGCAATCCCAGATTTACTAATGATAGTAAACCTGGTATTTTGACAAAATAGTAGGCCTACCACCAAGAGACTTAACATGTAAGAATATGCTTATTTCTCTTTGTAACTACCACTTTTTTCTGTGATGCATTCTGCGTCACATATACATAGAGGAAATTGCATCTTAGTATTGATTTTAAGGTAACCCTTCCTGCATGAAAACAATCCTGTCTGTAATGCAGGCACCCTTGTATTATGGTGTTTTGCAGCCCCTGTGGTGCAAGATGACCCCCACCATTCATGGGCCCATATTCATCCCAAGATCAATGGATATCAGTGAGATGTGGAATACAGAGGGCCCCTCCCCACATTCTGCAGGGGGAGCTCATCACTTTGAGTTATAGCATTGAGTATTTTGTAATGTCATCCAATGCCCCTGTGAAACATGGGTTGTGTTAGACCTGTGAGCCTTAGGGTAGTCTTCCCCCCCAAATTTTGCCTTCACACTTCTATTTTTCTGAATTCGTTTTTGTTGACCATAGGACTCTGTACACTTTACCATTGCTAGCCAATGCTAAAATGCTAAAGTGCTAGGGCTCACTCCCTAAAACATGGTAAAACTGTCTCACACCTGATTGGCATTTTAAATTACTTATACATCCCTAGTAAAGTGGCATATCATTTACCCTGGGCCTGCAAATTAAACGCTACCTGTGGTACTGCAGCACTTATTGTACCACCCACTTAAGTAACCATGCATGTCTCAGGTCTGCTTTTGCAGTCTGCAAGCAGTTTTAAACAGCCAATTCTACTTGGCAATAAAAAATCTTTCCAAGCCTAAAAGTCCCTTTTCATTACTTATAAGTCATTCCTAAGGTAAGCCCTAGACAGGCCGTAGGGCAAGGTGCATTGTAATTGGATAGTTGGACAAATACTCTTCAGTTTTATATGTCCTGGTAGTGAAAAACTCACAAATTCGTTTTTAACTACTGTGAGGCCTACCTCTCCCATAGGAACACTTTGGGTTACCTTTTTACATTTACTATATGCTTACCTTTGATTTGGAGAAGGTAGGAAAGTTATGTTTGGTATCTTAGGAACTGTAGTTTAAAATCCTATTAATGATGATGCCGGATTTTGAGCCACGATTCAGAAATTGAGATTTTTAGAAAAAGTTAGCATTTTCTCGTCCCAACAATTTGGTGCCCTCAGCCTGTTCCTAGGTCACATGGCCAGGTGTGAGTGGCAGTTGGCCTTTGTAAATTCCACGCAAAGAGCCACACAATAGAGGGAATAGGGAATATGGGTCATCACTGGCAGAATACCGGGCAGAACCCCACTTCCACATTAATATGCTGGACCTTGCTCACACATAAAGAACTTTATACTAGCCTTTTGTGCTTATAGCCAGGATGGAGCCATGGCAGAGAGGCAGGGAATCCAGACACTTCTCTACGGGGAAGAAGATGGACTGCTCTTCTGCCCTGGTGCTAAGGTGCAAGAAAGACTACCCAGCTGCTCTGCTGTCCTGCTGCCTCTGATCACCTACAAAGGTATTTCCCACCGCTGTAGCGTAATATTCATAGAGCCTCCTTGGCCGACCTACAATATTTAGATTGGCAGTCTTCCCTCACATTGAGGTAAGAACCCCTGGGGCACCAGTATTATATCACACGGAGCATTGTTGTTCACTGACTGAGAACCGTATTATTATTATTCTTTTCATGTCCTCTCACATTACCAGTACCTGGACGGGTCCTCATGTGAGTAACCTCTTTTCTTTTATTCTTCACGTGTGGCACATCATTTTCAAGAGACTGCGCAGTTACATTTTCAGGTACCCCTTCAATCACATGGCCTTTTTATTAATTTTTCGCATTTGTGCCGGTATATGGGCCTTAAGCTCTTTTTAGTTTCCCCAATAGATGTCCCTTCATCAATCGTTCTGAAGGGACCCCACATTGATTAGAGGGTCGAAATGTCGTCGACAAATAGAAGAAACGAACCATTTCCCAGCGCTTATCACTGTATATAGCTGCTGTTCACATAGAATAATTTTTGATACTGGTCGACTTGTACAAATTGTGGAAACCTTGTATATAAGACTCACATTGGCACATAGGTTTAGGTTCCATTCTCACTTTGGACACAATGCACAAATGTTTCTTTGATTGACAACAATGTATATATCTATTTTTGCTTGAAAATCTATAAAATGTTACACTTAATCTATTGTGTTAGTGGTTCATTCGCCCTCTGCTATTACTTAACCCTCTATATTGCGATTGTGCTTTTGTACCTTGAGTATACAGTATACTGTCTCTTTAGGCTCATGACCATGAAACAATTTGCAGAGCATGTCCACACACACAGTAATAGTACACATGTACAAACACAATATAGCCTTATAGCCCACCGTAACGGGCTATACCGCCCATTATAGGCCCGCTCCAGTGTTAAAGGTCCGAGCCTTTAACACTGGACTTGGTAGCGGGACTTTAATGGCTGGTACAGCCCTCTACGAAGGGCTATAAGGCTATTATAACATTCTGCCACCAGAGGGTAGAATGTTCTAACAAATAAAATAAAGGCCACTCAGAGCACGAGGGTGTTTAACTTCCCTCGAGCTCCAAGAAGCCTTTGTGAAAACAATATTGGAATGCTGCTTTTCAGGCTTTTTTTACCAGCCCGTTGAAGCTCAAAGCACTTCATTGCATTCAATGGAGTGCTCCACATTCCAATTTTCTAATAATAGTTAATGCACAGATGTCAGATGTTTTTGAAAAATCACAGAAAGCTTAATTGAACAACACCAGTGCTTCTAAGGCTTTATAGATCTTGAATAAGGCATAGATGCCTCTTATTTTTATCTTCTTTTTGGGGATGCTTATATCATTTTTCATGTGACTTTAAAGTTACTAATGAGGTGGTACAACACAGCAGAAAAAAAGGCCTTCTTTGTCCCTTGAAATTACCACTGAGTATCCTCATTTCAAACACACTTGACAACTTTCCTTCTCAAAAAAGCCAAGAGTTTAAGCAACCTAAACTATCTAGCATATCAAGCAAAAATTCCTCTTTAGAGATTGCAAGACCCCAGGCAATTATAAATTAATTTCTATTCTGCAGCACTGACTAATTACAGTACTTGTTGTTTAGACTTAACCACCGGACTATAAAATGTTGGGTGAAATGCTTAAATTAATCTTAGTCCACTGGTAGTTACTCAATGCCGCATCCCCGTCCATCCCATTCTATACCCACTTCAACCTAAACAACAGTAAAATGTTGGACTTTGGAAGGGGAAGATCACTGTTCTAACTTCAACCTGAGCAATTGTAAGGGAAGTGTTGGAATTTGGAGGGGTCAAAGTTTCTATTCCCTATCCAACCTAGGAAACAGTAGGAAAAGTGTTGAACTTTGGGGGTGTCAAATTTACTCTTCGGACTCCAAATTAAGTAGCATCAGGAAAGTGCAGTGGATTGGAAAACTTTAATTTACTATTGCCCCTAAATTAAACAAAAAACATGTATACTTTAACATTTTAACATCAAATATATTTGAACAAATATATAGAAATATTTTTTACTTTACAAAATGTATAAAATTAATAGCAAATTAAAATGAATATATTACATTAAGAATAGATAGCCAACACTTTCCAACCTACTACCAGAAACCATAGCAACCTCAAAAACAAATTTAACATTATACTTATAATCAAATATTATAACATTAAAATCAATTTTATATTTGCATATTCAATAACACATTAACCAGTTACCCATTGCAACAAATAATTACAATTTAATTTAAAATTATGTATTACAATTTTTACAAATTATATTATTCATATAATTGATATTAACAATGAAAAAATAGTCATGATGAAAATATAAAAATAAATATAAAAAATGTTCCACCCTATTCCCATCAAATCCAACAACCCACTGATTAATGGATTCAAAGAAAACAAAAAAATCTTTAAATATATTTCTAAATCAAAAAATAAACTGTACTACAAATTACACACACAACATTAAAATAATAACTTACAAAAGAAAAATGAACCGAATAGAAACAAAATATTAAAAAGCAATATTACACAAAACAATGTTACAAATTGATATAATGTACCTATAAATGAAATTCTTACTTTTAATATTCACGTTCACAATAATTTTGACATCACAACATTTTTCACGCAATATTGGTGTCAAAACTTTTTTTAAAATAATAATTATGGCGAACACCGAATGACAATTTGTGAAACATTTAAAACTGTTCCATTTTAAACAGATTTGGTAATTTCTCAAAGTTTACAATTCACAAGCAATGTGTCTGCCAGACATAATTTTAACAAACACATACTCCAAAACTATATTGAATGCTAAAAAATAGAGTGATAGGATTATAAACCTGTACAACTCGGCCTAACCTAAATCAGACCCAGAATCATTAGCCATGAGTTCAATTTAGAAGGACCAACCACCCCAATCAATTTTGGTGTCTTGACTTTCTTATAGAATCTGTTGTTGCCTTTGAAATTTACCAGGATAAAAGTTAGTAAACCATTATATTTTCATTGGAAAAGGCAACTGGGCATCCCATTAATGAGAAATTAGAATGGATATAATATTTCTCACAAGACAGAAGTTGTTCTTTAATGGAACAAGTAGCTTTGCAATGTTCCCAGGTCTCAGGTAGTTCTGTTGCAATGGTCAACCAATCAATCATTCATTCAATTAATTAAATAACTTTATTCGGCCATAAAGGCCATACAAGCAAATGTAAATAATAAAGTGAAAGCACACAATCATTAAATGCATACAGCAGATTCACAAGAACACCAATAATTAAATACATAATAAAAGAAATTAAAACACCATAAAAAATTACACCAAGAAAATTCAGCAAAATGAACAGACGAACCGAGGATTTGTTTTAAAAGCCATAGAAGCCAATTAATATTTGTCAGCAATTGTAAGTCACTAATGAACATACACAGACTAAAAACTACTATATAGGCAGCACAGTTAGCTCTGTCAATTAACAATTGCTTGCCTTAAAGCTGCTAGACAAATGATATACTTAAGATAGGGCATAACGTGACAAAAGTGCAGGATAAATTATGCAGAAGCTTGACCCGTGGGTACGTAGTACGGCATGTTTCATGTTAGCCTACATCAGGAAGGGCTACAATAAACTGCAACGTGCTTTAAATCCAGTGTGGCAGATGATATGCTAGTTTGCTTTCCTGAAACACGAGCAGTAAAACCTCCATATTTCCACAAAAAAACCTCTAGCTAGAGTCCACTCTGTTGATGTGAAACATGGGAATTAGCCTTCTATTACCGTACCCAAAAGTGAACACCAAGGGGCATATTAGCAAGAACAGTGTTAAACATTATCGCCGCTTTAGCGGTTCTGGTGTGAACATGGGCTTCTATTGGAATTCTCTAGGGCATATTATCAAGCCGATTATCGCCGCTTTAGCGGCGGTTTTCTGCGGCTAAACAGGCGATAATTTTAAATCCGTCCTTGATAATATGCCCCTAAGGCTGTGAGAATCCGTAAGTCACCCACTACTGAGAATTTCATTACACAGGGGTGATGTGTTTCCTAATGTGGGTTGCTCACCATATGAAAGAGGCAACTGAGAGATACGTATTTGAATTCCCCAAAGAACATAAAAATGGTCAATCGCGCCATGTTTCACCTTACTACTCTGAGCGCCATCAGGTTGAAGACATATTTCTCTCACATAGATGTGAAACTTATATTGGCTATAATCAACCTACATAATAATGTCGAAAAAAGGGAAACTCTGCACCATTACGAAGAAATTAAGCCAGGTCATTAGTAATCTAATATCGAAAGGTAAGACTGATATAATTCCTATATGTGGTGGGGATTTTAATGTACACTTATGTCCGATAGCTGGGCTAGGCAAATGTGGTCTGACAACTGATGAGGCTGAACCAGTGATGCACTTCTCTCATTCAGATAGAGGAGAGATGTTTAACGAAATCTTGTATAAGCATGATTTTGGTTTTGCAAATCGTATCTGTTCACCGAAGGTGGACTTTGGATATACTTTTGTTACCGGCTACACTATCCACCATAATGTAATGAGTGACCATTTGCCCCTAAGTGTAAATATAACTGTTCCAACTGTTCCAACAACTGTATCAAGGAAAGATCACAAACAAGTAGAGGGGGCACACAATGTAATACTAGGTAAACAAAATGGTTATATATTACGATGGTCTAGCGTGGCCCCTTTAGAGTTACGTAAACAACTTGTTAGACAGACATATAACTCTATCTTAACCTGTCTAGATGATAACCCTCTGTAGGATAACGTCCTGACAGCGTTTACCGAGATAACCAATACAGTCAAAAATCAGTTGTCAGTGGAAGGTAAAGCCGCCCGAGCGGCCAGAAAAAGATGGTTCGATAAAAGTTGCACCAAAACATATAATAAGTTAAAAGAAGCCCTGCACAGGCAAGCACGAGACAAGGAGGAAATTAGGAGTTGCAGGAAGCTCTATAACGAAGCTAGGAAAATTAGAAAAAACATTTTGAAAGAGAAGGCCTGGGAGAATCTTAAAAACGCTTCAGGGAGTAAAGATAGCTCATTATTCTGGCAGGCTGTGAATGCACCCTTTTTCTCCAATGATAACCGTGATGCACCTTCTATTGAAGTAGCAATAGAAGAAAAAACCTGGGTGGACTTCTTCGCAGATGTTTACTCCTCACAAAATGGTGTAGAGAGGGAAACAGACCAGGGGAAAGAGCCTGAGAGGGCCCAACAGGACCTCCAAGAATGCTGGCCTATTAATCTCAATATCACTCTGGAAGAGGTATCATGGGCCATAAATGCCAGCAAGAGTGGTTAGGCACCAGGCCCAATGGGGTGTCAATTGACCTATTTAAGTCATCCTTGCAGTTATGGTCCCCGATATTAACGCGGGTCCTACAAGCATGTTGCGCAAACGTGTTTATAGCTACATGGTCAGAATCCATAATTGTTCCGATCTTCAAAAAGGGTGATCGGGAAAATCCTGCTTGCTACCGCCCAATATCTTTATTAGATTCCCTTATGAAGGTGGCAGGAAGGATTGTTTTAGACAGAATGCAAACATGGGCAGAGGAAAATAATATCCTAAGCGATGTACAGTACGGTTTTAGATCTGGGTTAGGTGTTAACGAGCAGGCTCTTAACCTTAGTATTTTAATCAGAAAGTACACACAGGCTACACAGAGACATTTTATTTGGCATTCATCGATTTAAAAGCTGCTTTCGACTGTGTAATACACAGTAAGCTGTGGGACATTTTAAGTGACCTTAATGTTGACCCCATAATAATCCAGTTTTTGAGACAATTATATTCATGGGCCACAGGTAAAGTCCGATTTGGGACTAATGGAGAATGCACAGCGTCATTCAGTGTGGAGAGGGGAGTGAGGCAAGGGTGCGTTTTGGCACCATTCCTGTTCACCCTTTACACCAATGCGATGGAACAGGAATTGGTGTCAAACGCTAGGGACCCGCCATACGTACTCAAGCGCCCAATAGTCTCCCTTCTCTATGCTGATGATGCTGTGCTTATGGCACGTATCCAGATTGGTCTTCAGCAGGCTCTTACTTTTTATACTGGTTTTATGGAATCCCTGGGGCTACAAATGAATACAAAGAAAAGCTTAATAATGACCTGTAGGAGAGCTAAACAAAAACTGTAGAAGTTTCCAAGCTGGAGCAGTAGGGTAGATCTGATAAAATCATTCACATATCTGGGTGTTTTATTTAATTATACTGGGACCTGGACACAAGCAATGAAAACCAGGAGTCTTCTGTTCATGAAGTCGACAGCAGCATTGATAAATTTTTCAAAAAAAAACTGGGAAAAAGGCCGCCAGAAATCCTCTTAAAGATTTATAATGCCAAATGTGTGAGTACAACTATTTTTGGGGCAGGTATATGGGGACCCCATGATTGTACACCAATTCTGCAAGTTGAAAATGTTTTTTTTTTTATTTATATTGGCAGCTCCAGCGAGTGTATCTGTTATTAATTGCCATAGAGAGTAGGGTGTCCCATACATTTCAGATATAATTAAGTTACAACCCGTGCTGCTTTGGCACAGAATCTGGACCTCTATGAGCACAGGGCTAAATAAGGAAATTTTAACTGATGCTATGAGTTTAGACCATGCAAATAAGATTACGTGGTTAAGATATGTGAAAAATTTTATGCAAGATATAGGTCATCCTGAGTATTTCTCCCGACCAGAAATGATGAACACAATAAACCAGAGGGAGTTTAAAAAAGTTTGCATGAATGTCTTGGAGGAAAACAGGCTTGTCCTGGAAATGAATAAACCTACGGCGGTCCAGCACCTAATGATCAAAATAACATGTACTATTCACCCATATCTATTGTGCTGCATGGGTGGGTATGATAGATACGTGTTAACTCGTTTCAGACTTGGGTCGTTCCACCGTTTGGTAAGCTACCCTGACATGAACAACTGGTCAAGGGATTTAGGCCTGTGTCCATGTGACAATGTCTCTTTACAAACTATGATCCATGTAATCCTATTTTGTAAATTGTACACAAATGAAAGCTGTAGATGGATTAAATCCTTACTAAAAGAGGGGGGGCTGGAGACAATGTCGTCCGTCTCTACTGTATCTTCAGATGCAGGATAGTTATCATTGCATTGCAACAATGACGGGTTTCCTGAAAAGTGTACTAAGAGCAAGGAAAACTGTAAATGCCTAGAAACTGAGTGGACTCACATGAATAGTTCATATACTGTAATGTACTGTCTTGGCGTTGATGCTATTTGTTAAAACTATTTTATAAAGTAGAAAAACTTGTAATAAATTGAATGCTTTTATGGATTTGTAAATATGAATATGCTTTTAGTATTGTAATGAAATGATTGTATTGCCTGCTTTTATGATTTTATATGCCTAAAATCGAAGAAAGCTTGTTTTGACTTTGACTTTGATAATCAAATTTACAATTAAAAAATAGTCATGATGAAAATGTAGAATAAATATAAAAAATGTCCCACTCTATTCCCATCAAACCCAACAACCCACTAATTAATGGATTCAAATAAAACACAAAAAATCTTTAAATATATTTCTACATCAAACAATAAACTGTACAAAAAACTACACACACAACATTAAAATAATAACTTACAAAAGAAAAATGAATCGAATAGAAACAAAATATTAAAAAGCAATATTACACAAAACAATGTTACACAATGATATAATGTACCATTAAATGAAATTCTTACTTTTTTTATTCATGTTCACAATAATTTTGACATCACAACATTTTTGACGCAATATTGGTGTCAAACCTTTTTTTTAAATAATACTTTTGGGGAACACCGCATGACAATTTGTGAAACATTTAAAACTGTTCCATTTTAAACGGATTTGTAAATTCCTCTAAATTTACAATTCACAAGCAATGTGTCAGCCAGACATAATTTTAACAAACACATACTCCAAAACTATATTGAATGCTAAAAAATAGAGTGATAGGATTATAAACCTGTACAACTCGGCCTAACCTAAATCAGACCCAGAATCATTAACCATGAGTTCAATTTAAAAGGACCAACCACCCCAATCAATGTTGGTGTCTTGACTCTCTTATAGAATCTGTTGTTGCCTTTGAAATTTACCAAGATAAAAGTTAGTAAACCATTATATTTTCATTGAAAAAGGCAACTGGGCATCCCATTAATGAGAAATTAGAATGGATTTATTATTTCTCACATGACAGAAGTTGTTCTTTAATTAAACAAGTAGCTTTGCAATGTTCCCAGGTCTCAGGTAGTTCTGTTGCAATTGTCAACCAATTATTCAATTAATCAAATAACTTTATTTGGCCATAAAGGCCATACAAGCAAATGTAAATAATAAGATGAAAGCACACAATCATTAAATGCATACAGCAGATTTCCAAGAACGCCAACAATTAAATAAATAATAAAAGAAATTAAAACACCACAAAAAATTACACCAAGAAAATTCAGCAAAATGAACAAACAAACCGAGGATTTGTTTTAAAAGCCATAGAAGCCAATGTATAATTGTCAGCAATTGTAAGCCACTAATGAACATACACAGACTAAAAACTACTATATAGGCAGCACAGTTAGCTCTGTCAATTAAAAATTGCTTGCCTTAAAGCTGGTAGACAAATGATACACTTAAAGATATAGCATAAAGTGACAAAAGTGCAGGATAAATTATGCAGAAGGGTGACCCGTCGGTGCGCAGTACAGCATGTTTCGTGGCAGTCTACATCAGGAAGGGCCACCATAAACTGCAAGGTGCTTAAAATCCAGTGTGGCAGATGATATGTTAGTTTGCTTTTCTGAAACATGAGCAGTAAAACATCCATATTTCCACAAAAAAACCTCTAGCTAGAGTCCGCTATGTTAATGTGAAACATGGGAATTATCCTGCTATTTAGGTACCCAAAAGTGAACACTAAGGGGGTCAATAGGATGGCGGGTGGACTTTGCCCGCCCGCCATCCTGACGGGGATTGGGACCGCCCGCCATTAGGGCGGGGGTCCCGTGAGGGGCATTAGGATGTGCCCACCACAGTGGCGGGCACATCCTGCATTTGTAGCATTGTGGCGGGCGGTGCTCTTAGCAACGCCCGCCACAATGCTATAAATGCATTTCAGCATTTGCATAAACAAAGCGACAGGCACCGCGCGGTGTGCAGCCCCGACCCCTCCTTCACTCTGGGGCCCCCAGAGTGAAGACCACATGCCTTTCCGTGGCGGCATTGGAAAGGCATTGTAAAATGTCCATTGTAATATGGCTGGCCACCATATTATTCCTTTTCCGCCCCGGCCGCAAGGCGACCGGGGCGGAAAAGCGGTGGACGGTCTTTCCGTCCGCCGAGGTCCCACCCGCAATACTAATATGGCCAGGCCCAGACTGGCTATAGCGGGCACCGGGCAATCCCCCGGTGCGCCGCATGGGTGGGGGCCGGTTTTGGGCCCCTGGGGGCCGTTTTTGTTACAGGGCCGTTTTTGCAGCGTAGCTGCAAAATCGGCCCTGTACCAAAATCGGCCGAAAACCGGCCCGGTAAAGAGCTCGGCGGCACCCCCAACCCCCGGGGGGGGGGGTCCGAGGACTTTGCCAGGGCCGGTTTTGGCTCCCAGTCCAGCCCTGAATATTGCGGGGGAAAACGAGTGAGGCTGTCGGGCGGATTGCCCCCGCCAGGCTGGCGTTGGCTACCGTCAGCCTGGCGGGGGCAATCCGCCCGACATCATAATGGGCCGCTAAGGCTGTGAGAATCCATAAGTCCCCCACGACTGAGAATTTCATTTCGTAGGGGTGATGTGTTTCCTAATGTGGGTGGTTCACCATATGAAAGAGGCAACTGAGAGATATGTATTTGAGTCCCCTAAAGACCATAAAAATGGTCAATCGTGCCATGTTTCACATTCGCTCTGAGCACCATCAGGCTGGAGACATATTTCTATCACAGTGAACACTACAACACCCACGGACATTGATGCTCGTGAAAGTGGCACGGTTTCTGCAGGTCTCCTTGTCAACGGCAAAGAGGGAAATTCAGAAGAACAATGATCTAGGGCATTTTGGGTATTTGTGCTTCCGTAAATTGATTTCCTTATATTTTTTCTTCTCCACTTCATTCACTCTCGTTTTTTCTGCACAAATTCTAAGAATAAAAGATTCTAAGGGGCCTGCGAGGTGCATTAAAGGTAGTCTTTTTATCTTTTGAGAAGCAGTTATCTGCTACCTGTTTGAGAAGCTTTCTCTGGATTGACGTAACAGAACACCCAACTAAATTATTGATTAGGTTTACAACCGGGAGACGAAATAAAAATATTACAACACTGACTCAAATCTGAATATCAAAAAAGCACTTCATAAAAAGATATAGGTAAGGTAGCTCTGTCTTCTTACAGATCGATATGTCTGAGTGTATTTTCTTTCCAGCACTTATCAACTGGAATCAAGCAGTATTTCTGCTATTTTCCATCGTAAAAATGTTATTTATCTTTCTTTATTTAGGGTTCAAGGATAAAAGGCTAGCTTCTATCTGTGAATATTTTATTGTGCAAGAACTACACAGCACCTCATTTTCCTTCCTTTTTAAGTCTGGCTTAGAGACCGCTTCAGCATTTTCGCAAGCCTAAGGTAATTAAAAACATTTGTAAATGCAAGTTACATACTTATTTTCATACAGATACTTGGGTCAGCCCTCCTCATCCAGTGGTCTGTCCAGCTATCTTTCATATTTTGCCTCCATGCACTCTAGCATATAGCTTGAGGCATAGGTCGCCTACTTCAGCTGTTTGCTCTCCTGCACTCTGAATGAATGACAGCATTTTAACTGATAATATGCCACCATCCACCGAAACAGACGTACACTTCAGGGTCGCGGCTGATAGACTTATACCTCACTTGTTCAGCACTTTTTTCTTTTCTTGCTCCCCTTTTATTGGTTTAGTCATCCTTGTGTAGTTAAACTATGTTTTCAGGTGACTGTAATTCCAGGACTAATCCTATTTTAGAGTTGTGTGCATTGAACTCAAAAGGGTTTCGTACCTGTTCTAAGTACACCTTTCTACTAGGAAGCACGAGTCCTGGTGTACTAAAATCACATGCACTTGTTATTTTTTAAAAATATTTTATTGTTGTATCCTAACCTTACCATAAAATATAAAAAGAAATGTAATTGTTGAACCAGCTTACCAAGACTGGGTGTATTGGTTTTGCCAAGGCTTGATTCACTATATCCATTCCATGAATTAAAGAGATCCTACAGAACATCACAGTTATGGCCATTTCCAAAATCAGAGTATGGACCAAAGGGAGAGCAAAAGAAATGCTGACTCCACTTTAACTTGATGAATAGCTGTAATTATGTGCTGAAGCACGTAATGTTAATAGATAGTATGTGAATTAATTCAGGGCAGACACTTCCACCGAAATGATTAATATTCTTAGATATGATTTGTAATTGTTATATTTTGTTATTTTACATATGCTATCCCATGGCCTCTTGCACTGACTGATGATAGTGGCAAATGTGAAATATATACATTATAATTCTCGGAAGGTCATTTTTTAAATATATATGCACTGAAGCTGTGCGTACAAATTCTAGAATTGCTTCTCAGGGGACCTAAGATCATCTCAATCCCTTTTTCCATTCAGAAAAGATCATAAAAATATTAGTTTCTGCAATTCCCTGAGATCCCAATTATATCTCTACTTCCTGCTAGAGGTACAGTGAAGAAAATTGGGTTACTGGTTGAGGGGAGTGGCAGTGGCATAACACAGGCCCCCGCAGACCCGCGGTGAGGGGGGCTGCCAAGTTCCAGGGGGGCCTTCTCAGCAAAGTACTCTGCCAGAGAGCTCCTTAATAGCTCTGGAGGGGGCCCCCTCCATGTATGTAGCAGGGGGACCCCCTCAAGTTTTGTTACGCCAGTGGGGAGTGGAATCCTACTCAAACAGCAGACACAATGTATTTTAGGGTGAAGTCACAAGCAAAGCCCAAATTAACCTGTGCTTACCCCTCTTGAAGCTTGGCACAAAACAGTCATGTTTAACTTAGAGGCAATGTGGTAATAAGACCCTGGGGAACGATGGCCTGCCATTTGAGTTCTATGCGTTATACTCTGATCTACTGGTACCTCATTTACAGTGCATCTATCACGAGTCGTTGGGTGCAGGTGTGCTCCCCGCTATTACACTACATGCGGTGGTAGTTTCCTTACTGAAGCCTGGGAGGGATGGATTAGACCTTTCGAGTTATAGGATTTTTTCACTCCTTAACTCGGACTATAAAATCTTGAGTTAATTGTTGGCTAACCGACTCTGTCAACTTATTCCCAAACTAATACACACGGACCAATGTGGGTTTGCGCCTGGTAGGAGCACGGCGCTTAACATCAGACGCCTACACCAAATTATGCTGGGCACGCTCTGCACAGAAACCACGGAGGGTTGCATATCGCTTGACCTGAGGCAGGTGTTTGATTCGTTGCATTGGGACTATATGTTCTATGCCCTATCACGATTCTGTATACCAGACAAATATATCGCATGGGTGCAATTATTATACACGAATCAGGAGCGCACGGGTCAGCATATTTCACAGCAATATACTGTGGCGTGGCCCCAGGGCACCCGACAGGGATGCCCACTGTCACCGCTGTTGTTTATCTTGGCGCTGGAACCCTTTTGCTTAGGCTCCGGGCTTTCTCAAGCTGCAAGGGGATAATGCGAGGCCATACGTCTCATGTCGTCTCCGCCCACGTGGATGACCTCATTCTTTACATCAGAGACATGGACATGGACCTTCACCCACTGCCCTCCACCTTTATGTCATTCCAGGAACTTTCTGACCTAGCTATCAATGCTGCCAAGTCTTATGCCTACTTTTTTGATGATCCCACATGGAGCAGTCAATTTACGTTTGGCCCATGGACCTTTCATATAGCGCCAGATACTTTCCGATATACAGGTCTATCGCGATGCCGCTGATCTCCTGGATGGCAATCTGACGCATGCAATCACTGCTCTTAAATCTCAAGTTCATATCTGGACTTCACTGCCCCTGTCAGTGGCGGGCCTTGTAGCCATAACTAAAATGGTGCTGTTACCAAGGCTGCTTTATTACTTCACCAACTTACCTATACTTGTGCCTTCCAGGATTTTTAAATCATTGAACTCTCTACTGATAGAGCTAGTCTGGGGCACGGAACCCAGACGTGCCAGCCTGGCGAAACTACAATTGAGTGCGAAACAAGGGGGGCTGGGAGTGACAGACGTGCGCGCATAATGTTATGCCAGCCAGCTGCAATGGCTGGCATATTGGCTAGCAGGACGTCATTTACAGGAATTAGATATGTCACAGCGGGATCGGGTCAGGGGTGTCATCCATAGGCTCTTGCTGCCCCAGGCCTTGCTTCCAGCATCGACGCCCCACTTACTACGGATAGCTATTACATACTGGAGGAGTGCAGTGAGGTACACTGGACGGACACCACCGTATGCTCCCACCATTCCGCTGCTGGGTATCCCCACGCGAACAGGGCTGATTACCAGCCGTGTTGTACGGGTGTGGACCAAAGCGGGCATTAACACAGTGGGAGAGTTCTTCTCTGAGGGTATACTAATCTTGCATGCAACATTTATAATTGAACATGGTGCCCCTGATACACTGTTCTTATTACATGCACATATATCCAGATTTATACGCACTACATGGTCACCAGAGGTTACCGAACCAGCCACGAATAGATACGCTACTTACCATGCAATATCTAATGGGCCATGGAACACGTCTAACGAAATGGTTGGCACAAGGGATCCGTACTGAAACAGCGATCATTACGAGACAAATGGGAAGGGGACTTAGGCCGCGAGTTCACAGACAAGGAATGGGACACCATACTGGACTATCCTAAGAAGGTGTCTTGTAACCCTAAATTTAAATTTATCCAACTGATGTTATTACACAGAGCTTATCTGACCCCGCGTAGATTGTGCGCTATGTTTCCAGGCGCAAGTGACACATGCCCGCGCTGCTACGCGCCTCACGGGGTACTAGTGCACATGGTATGGGACTGTCCAAGACTGGGACTCTACTGGACGACGGTATGCAAGATAATTAAGGATATTGCCCCATTGCACAGTAACAACATGTTGGAATGTTGTATACTGGGACTAGGGCCCAGAGGGAAGAAGGGTAGTCCTATTTTTAAGTTTGCTAATCAGTCGCTCCTATTAGCAAAAAGGACCATTACCACTCGGTGGAAGGCCGCTAGGACTCCATCTTTACAGGACTAGCATGCAGAAATGATAAGGTGGGGTTAGGCGGAAGGGGCCAAACTACAATGAGAGGAATATAGAGGCCTACGCAAAATACTGATATCGATGTTTGGAATGCAATGATGGAGGAATATGCAGCGATATTATCCTACTGAGGGATTATGTTAACAACTGGTGGAGCCTCCGACCATGGACACAGATAGTGCAGGCTCCTTGCGCTGCCAGGGGAGTCTATTCTTCACTGTAGCAAGAATGCAGGGTACACCGGGAACTGAATGTGGAGGTAGGGTACACACAGGATCGAGAAATGGGCATGTGATTATGCTGTTGCTATAATGCTGGCCGAGCTTGCGTGGAGGGAAGGGGTCATGGGTAGGTTTGGCAAGGGGGATATAGTTATAATAGGAAATGATAGATTTGATAGACCAAATATGTTACTCTGAACTTTTCTGATGCAGGCGAATGTGTTGTACATCTACGCAATGTTTTGAAGTCAAGGACTCATTCCACGGTTTTAAGACTTTTTTGCAATAATGTTTAAGGACTCTCCTAGATGTTTTGTAGTGCAACTGTGTATTCTGCTGTCCTTAATGTAACCATATGTAACCAGTGCTAAGCACGAGAATGTTATTATCTTGCATTTCAATGTCTGGATACCTGCTAAGAAAAGTCAATAAAAAAAACATATATAAAACAAATAACATAGAGGCAATGTGTAAAGTATTTATGCAGCACTTCAAACAGTACTAAGTGAAAACACAACCCGTGAAAAATCCCACACCAATTTAGACAAGTAGAGTAGAATTTAATAAATTATTTGTGATCAAAACAACAAAAATCATCCAATCAGTAGAACCGGAGATATGGAATTTTAAAGTTCAGGTGAAACAGTGCCCAGAAGCATAAAGCGCCAACTGTGGTTATCTGGTGGCTCCGGACCAGGACAAAGTAAGAAATTTAGGCTGACCCCGATAGAGCGTGGGACGCATACAGGGACCAGTTTAGGGCCACTGAACAAAGTACCTTAAATCCTGGTTTTAGGAGATTTGCAAGAACCTGCGTCAAAGTTGTGTCACACAGCTGCAGTTCCGAAAGAACCTATGAGGCTGCGAATTGGAGTCGTTGAGGATGTAATCGACGAAGGGATTGTGGTGTGTAGTCCGGCTTCGATGATGCATGGAGCACCAGTGGTTCAGAAGAAGCTGCGGGGATGCAATGCAGAGTCCTGCGTCATCATCAGGAATGCTGTCAGCAAGGGTATGCAATGCGATGGCCTGCATCGGGGATATGTCCGACAGTGGCAGTTCTGAGGAAGCTGTAATGCAAAGTCCTTTATCTTGGATATGTTGTGCAGCATTGGTTATGCTCACAGGACCACAGCTAGGCTGGCAGAGCAATTCGGGCCAACTTCCAAGTGTCCAGGATTGAGGTGCCGCTACCTGGAGGGCAAGACTCACATAAAATAGAGTCCAGGTGCTCTTTTCAGGGGGGTTGGAGCCTTTTCTGTCTCTGAGGCTCTGATCAAGAGGCCAACCAACTAGTTCTTGAAGTCACTCTGGTGGTCTAGGGATGAAGATGCAAGTCCAGTTCTTTCACTCAGGCAGCAGGGCAACAGGGTAGCAGAGCAACAGAATAGCAGTCCTTCTCTGGAACAGCACAGACGTGTTTCACTGTTCCAGAGAAGTGTACTGAAGACTTGGGTCTGAGTGTCCATTATATATACCTGGTGCCCACTGTGAAGTAGGAGAAGGGTCTGGAGGTTTCTACCCCTTGAGGTGTTTTGAATTTCCTGCCTCCCTGTCCTGACCCCTGCTTGTCTGGAGTCACAACAGACTAGTGTCAAAACCCTTTGTGATTGTGCTGGGCAGAGCCTTTATGAAGTGCAAGTGTGGTAGGTGCCAGCTCCTCCCCTCATCAAGTCAAACATCTATTTTCATTTATCTCACTGACTATGAGTAATACACAAAGACCAACTGCCAGCTAACTCTAGTCATGTGACCCACAATACAGGCTGCAGGTACAAAACGATTGAGGAAAGAAAAGGCAAATTTTTAAAATGAGCATTTTTAGAATTGTTACTTACAATCCGACTTTACCATGAAACAGGTTTTTAAATTACAATTCTTTAGACACCAAACTCAACTTTCCTACCTGCTACAAATTGAATGCTATCACGTATTAAATGTAATACGTTAACCCAATGTTATCATATAAGAGAGGCAGGCCATGCAGTAGTGAAAAACGAATGTGAGAGTTTTTCACTATCAGGACGTGTGAAAGTAAAAACTTACATGTTCAACTTTTTAAATACACTACACCCTGCCCTATGGACTATTTAGAGCCTACGCTAGGGGTAACATATATCTATTGAAAATGAAGGTTTAGCCCTGGTAAAAGGTTTATTTTGCCAGGTCGAAATACCAGTTTAAAACTGCCCTCATAAACTGCAATGGCAGGCCTGAGACATGTTTAAAGGGCTATGTAGGTGGGTGGTACAATTAGTGCTGCAGGCCCACTAGTAGTATTTAGTTTAGAGGCCTGAGTACATTCAGTACCACTTTACTGGAGACTTACAAGTAAAATAAATGTAACAATTGGGCGAAAGCCAGTTCCACCAAGTGTAAAGGAGACAGCACAAGCACGTTATCACTGGTTAGCAGAGGTAAAGTGTGAAGAGTCCTAAGGCCAACAAAAGCTAGATCAGCAAAAATGAAAGAGTCAGTCAAAAAGTTCAGGGGAAGACCACCCCAAGGCTGACATGTCTGACAAACATAGTGTCACTTATATCATGTATGCCATTTAATCACCAGCCCAAAAATGCAATGTCATGATTAGATTCTAAATATTTAATGCTAAATATTGATTTGCATGAATTGCTTTAAAATGGACTCAGATCATATTGCTTACATCATGTCTCTGTGAACCATTCATTGTTAGATTGTAGTTGTGAATATGGAAGCCAAAATATGGATGGTTCATAATATTGTGACCATAATATAGAGGGACACAATATCCAATAGGTAAATTCAGAGAGGGGGATATGTATTTACTATTCTTAACTCCTAATCTATCTACCTTGAAGATATATACATCACTAAAGTGTGTTATGTGAAGTTAGGTATAGAAAATCTAAACAAATGTACCTTTCAATATGTTGTACCTCGATACTCCGGTCTAGATATTTTGACCCATCGATATTCTAGCTTTGACATACACACCTTACATCCTATGTTATGAATTGCCCCCCCCCCCACCCCCTCTGGGGTAGGCTTATGCTTTATGAATAGCTTTAGTAGATTATGGGCCTGGGAATCCACTGGAGGAGGTGTAATGTTACAACCACACGTCTTGTGGCAAGCCCTAGAATCTTGAGGGCTGAATCTAGAGGGAGATCACACTCTGCTGCGAGGCAGGTAACTGCAGTTGGTGAGCTTGTTACAAGAATACATCAGAATGGGTGATATATGGGTAGTCTACCAGGGCTAATTCTTGCAATGTAGAATTTTCAAGATGACATAGAACACATGGCCTGACTTCATGAAGTGTGCAACATTTGTTAGCTACTCTATAAGACTTTGGGCCTTATTATGTGTTTAGCAGCCTGATTGACTGCCAAACCCACAGTGGCGGTGTGGCAGTGGCCCAACCACCCTATTACAAGTGAGGTCACTGGACCGCCATAAAACCACTGCTACTGCCAGGGATTACGCAATCCTTGGTGGTCTTGCAGATGTCTGAGGCCTTTAATATGCTAGTGGTGCCACTGTGGCACCACCAAGCATATTAGGAGTTTCCTCACCGCCATAATTTTCATGGCAGTGAGCTCACCATGAAAAGCGTGGCGGTGAGGAACCAAAGTGTGCCTCTCAGAGGAAGATGAACTGCAACGACCTAAACAAGTCCTTGTGGTCCAATTCTTGAGCATTCTCCAACTGTGCATTGTTGTTTTGAATATGTTTTACGATAACTGATTTTGGCTTTCAAACTAAGATTAGTATGACTAATCTGTGCTCGAAATGTAGTCTGTGGTTCCTTTTCCTCGATCTGACCTTAAATCTCAAAACAAAACTCAAAATCAAATGGGAATCTCCACCCCGATAATACTTGAAGCATGCATACAAATAATAAAGTGGATGATGTGATATTTCTGTCATGCAATAAAACACCTATGATATAGTGAAGGTATACCCCTCCTTGACTGCGCATACATCACCAAAAACACAGTTTGAGAAGCCTGATTTAAGGCCATGGCTCAACAAGCACAGTTAGAGGCAGATTTACAAGGGCTGGCGCATCCCTGCATATTAGAAGGGATGCGCCAGTACCAATGAGACACGCAATTCTACCCTTGCGCCACCACGGATGAGTCGCATTTACAATGCGGCGCATCGTGGCACAGGGCTAGACAGATATAAATGTGTTGCAACGTGGCGCATGGTTTACGCCACTGGTGCGTCACAGAAGTGACGCAACAGCTGCGTAAATGTGGGGCTTGTAAATCTGCCCCTTAGTATATACAAAAGCTTAGAGTGTTACAGCCTTTTAATGGGCCTAACTTGAAACTGGATGACTAGGTGTATTTCGTATAAACTTGCATTCTCTATTTATCTGAGTGTGTTTTTCATATAATATCACCGAGGTGAGCTGGAGAAAGCCACCAAATAATATAAGAATAGTCTGGGACTTCAATCACTGCTTGCTTGATTCCATAAATAAAGCAATCAACCATGCACAACTCTAATTAACAATACATCACAAAATCAGCATCTAATGTTACACATGAGAGCACACAACGTTTGACAACATCACGCTCGTACTACAAGTACGCATATAAAATAGTTTTTGGGATGATTGCTTTCTTTTATTTATTACATTTATAAAAATTCGATTTGCTGTTACGAAATTGAACAACTCTGGCATTCCTTTGTTTTTCTTTTCTTTGGTACCGTTTAATCCTCGCATTGCAAAATATATATTTTTATGGTTAAATATTGTCACGAGCAAGAATATCAAACCAAATAGTACACACCAGTACAAAGGCCGACAAAATGACCTCACATATAGTAACAAATCGCAGGCGGAACCCAACCTACGCAATTACAAGTTTAAAAAACAATCCCATGTGATAAATGTTCCTTCGATAATTACAGCATGCGAAAAAATACTTTCAAGCAGCAAATCGCAATAGCCATTTTATCACAGCGTGTTTTTTACGCATAAGGTAAATAAAAAGTTATCTATCACAAATGTGCTTATTGTCTGGACATCAATGCAAAATACCCTTGAAAAAAATACTTTCCCCTCTTAGCAGCTGCTAAATGACTCCAAAGCCAATCACGTATAAAGTATATTAAAACAAAATACACCCGTCTCCTATTTTAAAAAGCAAGTGAAAGGTGGCCACTTGGAAGCAAATTTAAAAAAAATAAGAATCATTGCCCCAACACCGCATACTAATCTATCACATCTATGGACACATCCAAATCAGCACCAACAAAAGGGAGACAAACACATGCCTGTGTGAATGCAGTGCTCCTGGGAGTATTCAGGCACACCACAACCATTGAAGCACCTCTACTAGGACAGTTATGTTGCTGCATCAGATACTCATATCGCCAGGCAACAGGATTCACAAAACAGGCAGTGCAGCAAAATCTGGGAGCAAAAATTCACATGGTCTGTGACTGCCGGCCACCCCCCCCACTTAACATGCATACTACAGTTACACACTTATCAGACCAACAACAGAATTCTTTGGAAGGCAGGGGGTCTCGAGCTCGAGACCCCCCCGCCGTATTTATTAAAATATGAAACAAAATTAAATTTTTTATAAAATAACATTTACATAATTATTAAATGCAAAATTCAGACATTAGATTTACATCCAGTTTAGACAGGTATGGTGGGCTAACTTTAACAAATGTCTAATACAGCGTGGTTCCTAACCAAATCTAACATCCTGATATCAATTTTGCATTCTAATAATTTCTGGTCCTACGGCAAGGTCGCTAACCGGTGTCAGATCCTTTTACCCAGCTACGCTCTCACGTCCGAGATGCGCATGCGCAACAAGGGCCCGTTTACCCTTGTGCGCTCCGTGAACTCCATTTAACCATAACAGGAGGGCCCTTACACTGGCGCCATTTGATGACGTCATAGTGCATGTGCGGGGTGGCTACCAGCCTGAGGAAAGTGTGACTCCCTCCCCCGCACCCTAGCAAGCGGATATCCTGCCCCTGAAGTTCTGGGAGAGACCAATGGCCCCTCCCCCTGGGCGACCCCTTTCGTGAATGGGGCCGCCCCCACTTAAGGACCTTAAATTGCTGCTCATCGATTATGACCTTACCGCCAGACCCAAATAATAAATACGACATTACTAATCTAAGAGGGAAAAAAGGCCTAAGGAAAAAGAGTTAATGCAACAGCCAAACACACCCAGAAAACATATACATATTAACATTGCCTGTAAACGGGGAAAAAAGGCCTAAGGAAGAAAACATTTATTCTTACGACATTGCATAGCGTTACACCGTATACCTACCAGTATCCTCACCAGAATTCTGCTACAAGGGGATGGAGGGTGGGGAAAATTAAAGGCCCCACAGCGGGGCGAGGAGCGAGCCTGGGAAGCGCAGGCACAAAGAGGCCGCTTCCCGCGCTCCCCAGTCTCTTAAACCCCCCCTAAGCCGCGATCCCGCCCCCTCGATCCGGAAGCGCAAAAACTGCTTCCCGGTCGACTGGCGGGACGCGCGGACCAACCAGGACTGGTGGAGGGGGGGGGGGGGCCGGGCCCAGCCATGCGTGCGTGGGGGCCGAGTGCCCCCCCCTTTCCTCATGGTCTGTGACTGCCGGCCACCCCCCCCCCTTAACATGCATACTACAGTTGCACACTTATCAGACCAACAACAGAATTCTTTGGAAGGCAAGGGGTCTCGAGCTCGAGACCCCCCGGCCTTATTTATTAAAATATGAAACAAAATTAAAAATTTAATAAAATAACATTTACATAATTATTAAATGCAAAATTCAGACATTAGATTTACATCCAGTTTAGACAGGTATGGTGGGCTAACCTTAACAAATGTCTAAAACAGCATGGTTCCTAACCGAATCTAACATCCTGATATCAATTTTGCATTCTAATAATTTCTGGTCCTACGGCAAGGTCGCTAACCGGTGTCAGATCCTTTTACCCAGCTACGCTCTCACGTCCGAGATGCGCATGCGCAACAAGGGCCCGTTTACCCTCGTGCGCTCCGTGAACTCCATTTAACCATGACAGGAGGGCCCTTACACTCGCGCCATTTGATGACGTCATAGTGCATGTGCGGGGTGGCTACCAGCCTGAGGAAAGCATGACTCCCTCCCCCGCACCCAAGCAAGCGGATATCCTGCCCCCAAAGTTCTGGGAGAGACCAATGGCCCCTCCCCCTGGGCGACCCCTTTCGTGAATGGGGCCGCCCCCACCTAAGGACCTTAAATTGCTGCTCACCGATTATGACCTTACTGCCACAGGCCAGCATAGTTGACCGACTATCTGGCCCCCCCCCCAACCGCCTACACTGAAAGGTCATATCTTCCCAATAAAACCCTCTACCCCTGCTAGTATGTTTCCTATCAATAGGGCATTCACTGACTCTGTCAAATGGACCCCATCCTGCAAGTAGAAACAACCCCTCCAACCATGGCCAACTATTCTTTGTCAGCTGCTCCCTGCTGGTCCCTTTCAAGTGAACCCCACCCTGCTAATCTAAATTGTCCCTCTCGGATGCACCCCTGTGGAATATACTGGAATTGAGGTGTTTGAAATAATTTCTCAATCCAAGTGTTGATCCTCTTTACCGAGTGATTCTTCACCGAGTGATTCAGCGCACTAACAGAGACCACCACCCCCCTTTTTCTACAGCCTAGGACACAACTGAGACCCCCTATGGTGCAGTCTGGGTTTTATACTTTGCTAACCTGCTCGCTACTGCGATTATCCCTTCCCCCAGGACCCCCTTGCCCAATTAAACCCAGTCATCGCTACCCGCATGTCAGATAATGACTGAGGGTGGTGGGGTGTGCCTATCGAGTACCTCTCCTTCCCCACTCTGGACGGACAGACCCCATCTTTGGGGTCCCTGTAATTGCTGTGACCGGGGGTAACCTGGCACTAGACGTATACACCCGACCTACGCGCCTACGTTGCTGCGCTCAATAAGACGCGGTTCTCTTGACGCTGACACCCATTGTCAGAGCAACTGAAAATGCTACCCAGGTAACCACAGGCCCCCTAAAAGGCTCCCACTGGCGTATCATGAAGTCTGCTAACCACCCACACCAGCCCACTCCGCTCTGGGAAATGTTAAGTGTATGTCTACTTCTTTACTATGGAAGTCCCCCCTTCCCGACAAGTGGTGCTGAGGTGTTGCATAGCCCTATTACTCCTGGGTTTGCCCAGGCTAGCAATGCACACCCTTGTGCACTGCCACATCCCTATCGTTGGCCCTACCAATTGGTAACCTATGAATAAACCATGATGAACCTGGTGGCCCCGCGAGCACAGGCGCCGTTACTGTAGAAATACAATTTCCTGATAAGGCAACTACTGCCATTTTATGTGAAGCAACATCCCGCTATATTACTGCGGCCAGCCAAATCTATGGTAACACACCAAAAACAGTCAAACCCAGTGTTGGCACCTTCGGCGTCCTTGATCGATCGCCCATCAGATCTGATGTCGTTGCTTGCCATCCTCTCCCTGACGTACGCATCCCTTTGGCTGTCCACCTGTTGCAGTTGTTGCGGTGTGGAGCGCTTCACAGATATCCACCATGGACCCGGCCATACATAAATGGAAAAGACAAACACAAACGGTTAGTGTTTCTGGCTTCCCGGCGATAACTGCAGTACACGTGCTTGTCTTACATTGCCCTCACATTCTAAGTTTTAGATAAGATTAGTGCCAGATGCATTCTCATTAAACCTCCAACCGTAAGTGTTTAGCATAGCCTCAGTTTGTGTCCCATGTTGCGTGAGAGGGTGCCCTCTAGAATGACCTTCATTAAAGAATAGTACCCAGTGTGAAGTGCAGTGACACAGTGCATGGGGTCCACAGTGAATACAATAGCGCCTTCATGACTCCTTAAGGATGATACACAGTGTGAAGTGCAGTGCCACCGCACATTCATTGTTATTAAAAATTCTGCTGCAGACCAGGACATCACCTCCTATTCCTGGTTTTCTACCCACGTCTTCATGCATAGGATAAAAGTTTGCAAGGGACGGTCTGTTTGCCAGTGCAGCATCAAAGTCTTTATGCAAAGGATTAGCACAGCCCTAACCATGCCAGGCTGTAAAATGGCATCAGAGCCTTTTTAAGGTCTCCACTTTGGCTTCTGGTAAATACCACCCCAGCTAACCTGACATAATCACAAGCATCCCCTGACATGTGTTTCACCCTCCTCAGAGAGATATAACCCTGTCCACACCCGAGTGCACACCGGGTTTAAGTCTAAACAAAAACCCGTACAGAAAGACAATGCTGCATAAATATACCAGAAAACCAAAGCAGAAGACTCTGGATAGTTCTCAACAGGGGCCAGGGTGTGTCGGAATATCAGCACCCCAAGAAAGAGGTCATTAGCGTGGAGAAGTTCCCACGCTTGTTGTAACTATCAGTTCGGTTGATGCCATTGATAGTAATTCTAAAATGAGATGAACTTGTGGGATAAAAGCTTTTCCTTCGCGTGGGTCCCCATGTGTCGCTACCATGGGTGATTCCTGGTGGCCCCAGCAGTTCTACAGGCTCTAGGCCATGTCTGTATGCCAATTGTGGTTCTTATACCCCTTTCTTGATATCTGGTTTGGTAAACCCCTAGGGCTCAACGTATATTGCGCTACTTTACCGTGTGTTAAATAAGTTTACTGACTGTAATTTTTTGTCTCTAGCCTCAAAAAGGGACTAGAGGGATGTGTTTAGAACAACTACATATATTTTATATATACCTGATGTGGTTCTCCTTTCATCTACTCATTCATGAGATTGTAGACTGGTAACACAGGCTGATTTACATCCCTCAAGACTTAGCCTGAAGGCTGCTCTCCACAGCTACCACTAGGATAGCTTTCCAATAAGGTAGTCTTTAACCTACCATCAATCAGGGTCATTTGGACTGGTGCAATGTGCCCTCTAGAATAGTGGACAGCATATGCCAGGCCACCTTCTCACACTATGCTCACATAATTTCCCCCAAGAACAAATGATGCCACTCCCACAAGCACCTCAATGGCTACCTGATCTGGCTAGATCAATGTTTAAGGCATTCTGCACCATCTTCCGAGCCTCTCAAGGAAAAGGAGTGCCACTACAAACAAAATGTAAGCAATGCAGACAAAACAGGGCTCTTCGCTCAGAGGTAGCACCTCAGATTCTCAATTCAGGTTCCAATAAGAAATCCACTGGAGGATTCACTTTCTTGGTCCAAGTGGCCAAACCCTGGGAGTCCTTGCCACCTAAGATTCGTTGCATTCCGTAATGCATAACTTGCTGCTGCTGCTGTTTCTAAAAGCCAAAAAACTAACAATCCGCAGCAGTGATATCAAGGATGAACGCAATGCAGCGTTTCTTGGCAAATCATACAACTTGACTCCCATTACGCAAACAGATATTGCACTGCATGGATCGTTACAGTGGGCCACCAGTCACTTTGCATTCAAAATGAAAATGTTCATCTCCTGTCTAAAGAAGTGGACACTAAACATTAAACTGTGCATTTCTCATCAGGGCTATAGGCAGTGCTTCTGCATCACACTCTTTGAGCATGACTTGGATGCAAGATGTTTCTCCTTGACCTACAGGATAACTCACTCTAAAGGCTTCACCCAACCTCATTGTTTTACTTTATATAACCCACTGTGATAGCCGGTGAAGTTGTGCCGCAGCAGAAGACTACATTATGTGTTCGCTGGATACATTACTGTGCAATGTGCGCCGCATCCTGAAACTTGGTGCAGCACGTTCTGTGGAATTGATCCAAAAGGAATAGCTACGCTTGCGTCTTAAGAGGCAGAATGAACACACTTTTCGGATTATTTTAATTGCGTATTTAGTACAGAATACTGTTTTAACTTATACGGACGCATAAGAACCCCACTACCTATGTAATAGCAACATTATATGTTTAGAGGCATTCTGACAACTTTTTGACTTGGCGCCACTACACCTACTGCACCATTCAAATCATGACCCTGTTGTCTGCAAGATACCAGCAGTTGTGACTGCCTGTTTAGTAGCAAAAATATAACAATTTTAGGTGTTTAGAGGCGTTCCTAGAACTTTGAGTCCCTGTATCACTGCACCTGTTGCACCGTTGAATTCATGACCCTAGTTCTGGAAAGAAACTGCATTTTAGATTGCCTATTTAGTAATGAAATATAGCAATACGTAGTGTTCAGTGGCATTCTGACAACTTTTGGACCTGGCACCACTGCGCCTGCTTCATCATTCAAATAATGACCCTATCGACTGCAAGGTAACTGACCAGGTCCGCAATAAAAGCTGTGGGCTCTGTTGGAGCAGACAATGTTTTCCCACACACCTGTTGCACCGTTGAAATCATGACCCTAGTGCTGGACAGGAACTGCATTTTAGATTGCCTATTTAGTAGTTAAATATAGCAATACGTAGTGTTCAGAGGCATTCTGACAACTTTTGGACCTGGCGCCACTGCGCCTGCTTCACCATTCAAATAATGACCCTATCGACTGCAAGGTAACTGACCAGGTCCGCAATCCGCAATAAAAGCTGTGGGCTCTGCTGGAGCAGACAATGTTTTCCCGCACACCTGCATTTCAGCCCTGATGCCCCATTAAAAAGGTCAAATTCATATTTTGGCGGACTCGAAATCTCACCACCTTCTGACCCGAAGTCAGACGACATATCCATTATGCCACACGGTCACATGAATAGAACTTCACGCATTTCGAAATCCTCAGACAATGATGCGATCCGTGACCCATGCAAGGACACGTACTGCAGGGCAGATCAGAGTCCCTAACTCCAGACCAGAAGCCCTAACTGTCCATTGATTTTCCGGTATTGGAACGAAAGGCGGGCACTCACTTGCACGCACACATGGCTCCCTTGTCCCCCACACAGTTCACTTTGTTAAATCCAGTGAAATTAAGTAATGTTGCCCAGAATCACGCCTTCTAAACACTTGTGATATAATACACGTTCGCTGTGTATCAACTGAATGGAGTCAATGATAGATATCACCCTAAATTATTATTTACTGCGAGGTTAAATGCCTTGCCCAGAAGTACACTTTACCCACACCATTCTTTGCCTCAATAATGCTTAAAAAGCGTTTTCTTTTCTTTCTAGCAATGCATTGGGCTTTACCCGCCTGAATGACAGCAAAACTATAGTTTTTTTTTTTTTTAAACAAGCCCCGCACTGGTCTCCCATCCACTTGGTGCCCGAAGCCGACCCTGCTTTGCACCACACACCCAGTCGTTCACTTTATTTAAATTCCAATTCCTCAATGCAATCAACAGTAGCGAGCAGGCACGCCATCGGGCCACAAGTACAGCAGCCTCGAACCCCTACCTGGCGCAGTGAAGGAAAGAGACAGCAACAGCGGGGGATTAGTGAACAGAGCTGCACGTGTGGAGGGGAGAGTGTGCCTCGCAGATCCCGCAGCGCCAAGCCTGCCACATCGTGCCGGTTCACTCATACACCTTACGTTTCGCCCACATACTTATGGTGAAAATCACACCCCTCAGTGCAGGCAGCCGGCCATAACCACCGCACTATAGTTTCGATAGACGGGAGCGGGAATACTCACACTCTGTCCCCGCCGTCTCGCCTGCCGATCAGACTGCCACTCTAAAACCTCGATGCGCGGCCGCCCGACTCTCCTGCCACCCCCAATGAGCCCGCTGATCCGGTTCTTGGCATGCTGATCCGGTTCTTGGCTCCAAACGCCACAATCAGCCGCCCGCTCCATTTTCTCATGGACCTTGTGCTAAGGCACCCCTCGCCACAATCCGTCATATTGCCCGAATCCTTTCCTGGGCAGAAACACGGGCCCCCGGTCATCCTGCAGAGGAAGAGTAAAAAGAGAAAATTAAAGGCCCCACAGCGGGGCGAGGAGCGAGCCTGGGAAGCGCAGGCACAAAGAGGCCGCTTCCCGCGCTCCCCAGGCTCTTAAACCCCCCCTAAGCCGCGATCCCGCCCCCTCGACCCGGAAACGCAAAAACTGCTTCCGGGTCGACTGGCGGGACGCGCGGACCAACCAGGACTGGTGGGGGGGGGGGTGCGGGCCCAGCCATGTGTGCGTGGGGGCCGAGCGGCCCCCCCTTTCCTGGAAAACAGGCAGGATACAAAGGAAACGGCCTGAACGCCTCAGTCTTACACGAGCAAAGGTCCTTCTCACCTACAGCCTAGCCATGGGCACCATCCAATCCTGGCGTGACTCATTGGATCCATGCTGGAACCCGGCGGGCATCCGTAGAGCCATACCCCCTGAAAATGATGGTAGCGCTAGAATGTCTTACAACAGTCTCTGTTGTCATGGTCTGTCTCAACCAACATTTCCTGAGATACTCAACCAGGTATTTCACACATTACTGAATGTCAGTTCACAGTGCATTGGGTTCCCCCTTGATTCACACATAGCAATTTCAACCATTGAAAGTGCAATGCCATGCCAGTATTGCATAATATGCTGAAGGTCCAAGACAGCACACATATTGTACTTGTTACCACATGCACCCAGGAACTACAACTGCAGTGCACCAGACATTAAAGGTCCACATACTGTGTGTTGCAAATTCATGCTTTGTTCGCTGCTGTACCAGGTACCCAGGTCCAACTCCTGAAAACATGATCCTATGTAGAAGCTGCATGTCAAACACTGTGGTGATACACAACCCTAAATGTACTTGGTTATCCAGCAGGTGCCTGCCATACCTAAACCCCTACCTGTTGGATGATGATGTATGGATGTGTGGCCATATAGACAAATTGTACATGAGTGAACATTGAGAAACCAGCCACCATAATGGGACATAGTAACCACACAGAACCTGGTGTTACCAAAGTCTATTCATGCTGGGGATTGCAGTCATGTCATTCCCACATCGGGCAAGTCGTAGGACTTATGCCAAACATCATGCTCAGCCTGTGATTACAAGGTAAGATAAATGTACAAAAGTAAATCAATCTAAATCCAAAATCTCATTTACATTTTGACTGGTTAAGACAGGAAACCGCCATTACAAGGCAGTCATAACCACACGTGACTGGCACTACAAAGCCATTACCATGCATATGCATTTACCACGCGCCTTTACCATGCATGCTTTTACCACGAGTATGCATTTACAATACTTGATAAAGGCATATACGTGGTAATGGCTTCATGGTGACAATCACGCATGGTTACGGTCAGGCGTTGTCATGATTGTGGCTTAAGTGCTTTAAATTAGTTTTTAGGGCTTAGCGTTAGTGTTGTAGGGGCATGGCCAAGTCTGCAATGATCGGAGGCCTCATCCTAATAGACGTCAGCAGTTCCAGGCCTCGAAAAACGAACTAAAAAACACTATTTACAGTGGTTTTCAGCTCCTTTCGCCTGCCACCGTGTGGAGACCGTGTGATGGGGAGCCGATATTGTGTGTCACACTGTGGCACTATGTGAGTTGACAGATATGTGGCTACTTCAATATTAATACACATCTGTATATTTCTTTAGATAATGTAGCCTGCTCCCTGAAGCCATCGCTATTGCTGCACAAGAACAGGCTACAGAGCATAGGCAATCATAGGACCGTACCCCTATCTGGATTAATAATTTATTTGAACCGACATTTGACCTTCTAAAAGTCAAATTTCAATGTTTGCATCGGAGGGGAGGTGACCTGAAGTGCAATCCAGACATAACCAGCCACATAGTCATACTCACCTTGCTACACAATCTAGCACTGAGGTAAGCGTACCCTTGCATGAAGACATTGAGGATGGTGGAAACCACTGTGGTGAGGATGGCTCAAAGGAGGAATAGCAGCCCTGCCAATGCTACTAGGAATAATCTTATCATAAATTACTTTTGAGAACCTGTTAGTCCATTTGATGTGGTAAAATGTGTATTAAATTAACAAAAGGGACAATTTAATGCATGCACAGTATCTTTAATTCCAAAACAAAACTTAGTCATAAGAAAAACAAAAACGTGGTAATTGATCATTGTTACCAATTAAACATACAATCATGTGAATGGGTGTGGCTAAAATGTGATACCAACAATTAGTGGATCTTAAAATTTGAGCCAAAGTGACAGAAATGAATAGCTACACAAACGAAAGACATGCAACTGCAGCACTGAGAACCTCGAAAGATGGGTGCGTCTCTATCCTTTTTCCTTTGGGGATGAGTGTCCTTGAGGGTCTTCAGATTGGGCCATGCAGGCAGACCACCTTACACCCCTCTCAGGGGAGGCCTGTGCAGAACATGATGTTGATGAAGTGGCTGGTACACTGGATGGAAAATATGTAATTTGAGACAGGGCAATCTCTCTCTTCTCCAGCCACCATCCATGGTTATTTAATGAAGCACTTGAGGCTGTCTGACTTTTTATCCTTTGTCGACTTCAGATGAGAATTGAAGTTGTAAGTCTATGAGGAAACTGTTGGGGACCATGCTTGGTTTCTCTGTGCCCCTTGAAGATTTGTTTAGACACTTCACCCCTCTTATTTAAGTGATCTGAAGGATGGCGGACTGACTTTCTGATAGTTTACCGTAGATTCTCGTTAACTTTTTCCAAATTTTTTATACATTAAGCAAGTTCATGGGTGGCCAGGAGTTACTGAGTATTCGGGCCTTTTTTGCATCAGAGGTACTCATGCTCTGTTGTATAATGCGGTGAGCTCCAAACGTTCTGTAGTTCTAACAGGCACATTGGCTCAGTGGATTATTTCTCCCTGGGGACAGTCTGCAAACAATCTAGTGACTATGCCCTCTGGCTTGATGTGAACCTGAACCCCTGCAGGAATTTCAAGTAACACTTCTCTGGTGGTTGCAAATGTCTTAATAACTGAAACTGCAGTGATGATCTTAGGAACTGTTTCTGAGGCAGATGTGAGAGATAAGGAGAGTGAAAACCATGCCATGGATCTCTGTTGTTTTGGTGTACCTGCCGTGCAGATACTAGAAGTAACATTAGTGCAGCTAGTCGCAGTCAAAGCACTAGTGCTTGCAACACTTATTGGATGGGTTTGTTCGGGTAGTGGTAATTGAACACAAGGCAGTACTGGTAGTGGCTGTAGTCGATCCCACTCTGTTTGTGGGCCACTCCTTCCACCTTTCGCGTTTGGCACCTCAATGGAGGGTGATGTTTGGAATGCAGCACTTGGCACAAATTTGCCAAGGGTTCTAGTTTTTCTCATGGATCACGTTAAAGTAGAGGCCACGCTTGCAGTGGAGGCTGATGCCTTGACTCTTCTAGCAGGATGATAATTCCTGCTTCCTAGAGCTGACTCCTTCAATGGGTCTGCGGGATGAGGGTTAATGCCACTCAAGCCTGTGGACTTGGATAGGCCTTGAGTTTACTAACAGTGCTTGGTCTTTTCTTGGAGACTGTATTCTTGGAGACTGTACTCACTGATGCTGATGTGTTTTAGGTGGGTTGAATAAGTGAGTTGTTTGCCATCTGACTCTTCATGTTGTGAGCCACCTGCAGTGAAAGAGGTTACAATGAGTATTGCATCTGTGTAGTGGGTCTTGCTCTGTATTGGGACGCATTTCAGTTATTTTATTATATCCAATGAACTGTGTCCTTGCAGGAAGGCCTATGTCCGCGTATAGTTATAGTGTAATGATTGCCGGGTATACTTCGGTGATCCAATTGACCTTCAAAGATCTCTATTTGGATGCATATGATTGTGGGCAGACAAAATACCATGGGGCTTATTTATGAGCCCATGCGTCACTTTTGCGCCGTTGATGCGTCACTTTTTGTGACGCATCAGCAGCGTAAAAGATACACCATGTTGCGTCATATTTACAAAGTGATGCATCTAGATAGATGCGTCACTTTGTAAACCTCTGTGCCACATTACACCTGTTCAGAAAAGGGGGTGGTGATGAACAGAGTTTCTGAATTAAGCAGACCACTCTTACCCAGTCCAAAAATCAGGGCTTGATCCATCACCGTTATTTAGCTCACTGCCCTATCCCAGCTCAGAACCTGGCTATATGCAAATTAGTCTGTCCCTGGCCCAGTGCATCATAAACCCAGATCAGTTGACTGGGGGTGAGTGTTTGATTTGTTCAAACGCTCCGTCCATCATCCCCTTTTGTATCGCTTTGTTCGCCCTAAGTGTGGCAGGGTATGCTCAGATGTGAGTCCCTTGTTCACTTGGCCACTGGATTCAAGATAGCCTGGCTGATGAGGATTATGAATCCGAAACCGGTCCCAGGATGCTTGTTTCAGGTCCAGGGAAGACATGGCTTGGCAGTTCGGGCTGGACTGCTCCCACAAGGCACAGGGTCAGACTGATTTGCATATAGCCATGTCTGAACTGGGGTGGCTGAGTGAACTAAAGAATGGTGATGGATTAAACCCAAATCAGTTGACGGGGTGAGTGTTTGATTTGTTCAAACGCTCCGTCCATCATCCCCTTTTGTATCGCTTTGTTCGCCCTAAGTGTGGCAGGGTATGCTCAGATGCGAGTGCCTTGTTCACTTGGCCACTGGATTCAAGATAGCCTGGCTGATGAGGATTATGAATCCGAAACCGGTCCCAGGATGCTTGTTTCCGGTCCAGGGAAGACATGGCTTGGCAGTTCGGGCTGGACTGTTCCCACAAGGCACAGGGTCAGACTGATTTGCATATAGCCATGTCTGAACTGGGGTGGCTGAGTGAACTAAAGAATGGTGATGGATTAAACCCAGATCATTTGACTGGGGGTGAGTGTTTGATTTGTTCAAACGCTCCGTCCATCATCCCCTTTTGTATCGCTTTGTTCGCCCTAAGTGTGGCAGGGTATGCTCAGATGTGAGTCCCTTGTTCACTTGGCCACTGGATTCAAGATAGCCTGGCTGATGAGGATTATGAATCCGAAACCGGTCCCAGGAGGCTTGTTTCCGGTCCAGGGAAGACATGGCTTGGCAGTTCGGGCTGGACTGTTCCCACAAGGCACAGGGTCAGACTGATTTGCATATAGCCATGTCTGAACTGGGGTGGCTGAGTGAACTAAAGAATGGTGATGGATTAAGCCCAGATCAGTTGACTGGGGGTGAGTGTTTGATTTGTTCAAACGCTCCGTCCATCATCCCCTTTTGTATCGCTTTGTACGCCCTAAGTGTGGCAGGGTATGCTCAGATGTGAGTCCCTTGTTCACTTGGCCACTGGATTCAAGATAGCCTGGCTGATGAGGATTATGAATCCGAAACCGGTCCCAGGATGCTTGTTTCCGGTCCAGGGAAGACATGGCTTGGCAGTTCGGGCTGGACTGTTCCCACAAGGCACAGGGTCAGACTGATTTGCATATAGCCATGTCTGAACTGGGGTGGCTGAGTGAACTAAAGAATGGTGATGGATTAAACCCAGATCAGTTGACTGGGGGTGAGTGTTTGATTTGTTTAAACGCTCCGTCCATCATCCCCTTTTGTATCGCTTTGCTCGCCCTAAGTGTGGCAGGGTATGCTCAGATGTGAGTCCCTTGTTCACTTGGCCACTGGATTCAAGATAGCCTGGCTGATGAGGATTATGAATCCGAAACCGGTCCCAGGATGCTTGTTTTAGGTCCAGGGAAGACATGGCTTGGCAGTTCGGGCTGGACTGTTCCCACAAGGCACAGGGTCAGACTGATTTGCATATAGCCATGTCTGAACTGGGGTGGCTGAGTGAACTAAAGAATGGTGATGGATTAAACCCAAATCAGTTGACGGGGTGAGTGTTTAATTTGTTCAAACGCTCCGTCCATCATCCCCTTTTGTATCGCTTTGTTCGCCCTAAGTGTGGCAGGGTATGCTCAGATGCGAGTCCCTTGTTCACTTGGCCACTGGATTCAAGATAGCCTGGCTGATGAGGATTATGAATCCGAAACCGGTCCCAGGATGCTTGTTTCCGGTCCAGGGAAGACATGGCTTGGCAGTTCGGGCTGGACTGTTCCCACAAGGCACAGGGTCAGACTGATTTGCATATAGCCATGTCTGAACTGGGGTGGCTGAGTGAACTAAAGAATGGTGATGGATTAAACCCAGATCATTTGACTGGGGGTGAGTGTTTGATTTGTTCAAACGCTCCGTCCATCATCCCCTTTTGTATCGCTTTGTTCGCCCTAAGTGTGGCAGGGTATGCTCAGATGTGAGTCCCTTGTTCACTTGGCCACTGGATTCAAGATAGCCTGGCTGATGAGGATTATGAATCCGAAACCGGTCCCAGGAGGCTTGTTTCCGGTCCAGGGAAGACATGGCTTGGCAGTTCGGGCTGGACTGTTCCCACAAGGCACAGGGTCAGACTGATTTGCATATAGCCATGTCTGAACTGGGGTGGCTGAGTGAACTAAAGAATGGTGATGGATTAAGCCCAGATCAGTTGACTGGGGGTGAGTGTTTGATTTGTTCAAACGCTCCGTCCATCATCCCCTTTTGTATCGCTTTGTACGCCCTAAGTGTGGCAGGGTATGCTCAGATGTGAGTCCCTTGTTCACTTGGCCACTGGATTCAAGATAGCCTGGCTGATGAGGATTATGAATCCGAAACCGGTCCCAGGATGCTTGTTTCCGGTCCAGGGAAGACATGGCTTGGCAGTTCGGGCTGGACTGTTCCCACAAGGCACAGGGTCAGACTGATTTGCATATAGCCATGTCTGAACTGGGGTGGCTGAGTGAACTAAAGAATGGTGATGGATTAAACCCAGATCAGTTGACTGGGGGTGAGTGTTTGATTTGTTCAAACGCTCCGTCCATCATCCCCTTTTGTATCGCTTTGCTCGCCCTAAGTGTGGCAGGGTATGCTCAGATGTGAGTCCCTTGTTCACTTGGCCACTGGATTCAAGATAACCTGGCTGATGAGGATTATGAATCCGAAACTGGTCCCAGGATGCTTGTTTCCGGTCCAGGGAAGACATGGCTTGGCAGTTCGGGCTGGACTGTTCCCACAAGGCACAGGGTCAGACTGATTTGCATATAGCCATGTCTGAACTGCGGTGGCTGAGTGAACTAAAGAATGGTGATGGATTAAACCCAGATCAGTTGACTGGGGGTGAGTGATTGATTTGTTCAAACGCTCCGTCCATCATCCCCTTTTGTATCGCTTTGTTCGCCCTAAGTGTGGCAGGGTATGCTCAGATGTGAGTCCCTTGTTCACTTGGCCACTGGATTCAAGATAGCCTGGCTGATGAGGATTATGAATCCGAAACCGGTCCCAGGATGCTTGTTTCCGGTCCAGGGAAGACATGGCTTGGCAGTTCGGGCTGGACTGTTCCCACAAGGCACAGGGTCAGACTGATTTGCATATAGCCATGTCTGAACTGGGGTGGCTGAGTGAACTAAAGAATGGTGATGGATTAAACCCAGATCAGTTGACTGGGGGTGAGTGTTTGATTTGTTCAAACGCTCCGTCCATCATCCCCTTTTGTATCGCTTTGTTCGCCCTAAGTGTGGCAGGGTATGCTCAGATGTGAGTCCCTTGTTCACTTGGCCACTGGATTCAAGATAGCCTGGCTGATGAGGATTATGAATCCGAAACCGGTCCCAGGATGCTTGTTTCCGGTCCAGGGAAGACATGGCTTGGCAGTTCGGGCTGGACTGTTCTCACAAGGCACAGGGTCAGACTGATTTGCATATAGCCATGTCTGAACTGGGGTGGCTGAGTGAACTAAAGAATGGTGATGGATTAAACCCAGATCAGTTGACTGGGGGTGAGTGTTTGATTTGTTCAAACACTCCGTCCATCATCCCCTTTTGTATCGCTTTGTTCGCCCTAAGTGTGGCAGGGTATGCTCAGATGTGAGTCTCTTGTTCACTTGGCCACTGGATTCAAGATAGCCCGGCTGATGAGGATTATGAATCCGAAACCGGTCCCAGGATGCTTGTTTCCGGTCCAGGGAAGACATGGCTTGGCAGTTCGGGCTGGACTGTTCCCACAAGGCACAGGGTCAGACTGATTTGCATATAGCCATGTCTGAACTGGGGTGGCTGAGTGAACTAAAGAATGGTGATGAATTAAACCCAGATCAGTTGACTGGGGGTGAGTGTTTGATTTGTTCAAACGCTCCGTCCATCATCCCCTTTTGTATCGCTTTGTTCGCCCTAAGTGTGGCAGGGTATGCTCAGATGTGAGTCCCTTGTTCACTTGGCCACTGGATTCAAGATAGCCTGGCTGATGAGGATTATGAATCCGAAACCGGTCCCAGGATGCTTGTTTCCGGTCCAGGGAAGACATGGCTTGGCAGTTCGGGCTGGACTGTTCCCACAAGGCACAGGGTCAGACTGATTTGCATATAGCCATGTCTGAACTGGGGTGGCTGAGTGAACTAAAGAATGGTGATGGATTAAACCCAGATCAGTTGACTGGGGGTGAGTGTTTGATTTGTTCAAACGCTCCGTCCGTCATCCCCTTTTGTATCGCTTTGTTCGCCCTAAGTGTGGCAGGGTATGCTCAGATGTGAGTCCCTTGTTCACTTGGCCACTGGATTCAAGATAGCCTGGCTGATGAGGATTATGAATCCGAAACCGGTCCCAGGATGCTTGTTTCCGGTCCAGGGAAGACATGGCTTGGCAGTTCGGGTTGGATTGTTCCCACAAGGCACAGGGTCAGACTGATTTGCATATAGCCATGTCTGAACTGGGGTGGCTGAGTGAACTAAAGAATGGTGATGGATTAAACCCAGATCAGTTGACTGGGGGTGAGTGTTTGATTTGTTCAAACGCTCCGTCAATCATCCCCTTTTGTATCGCTTTGTTCGCCCTAAGTGTGGCAGGGTATGCTCAGATGTGAGTCCCTTGTTCACTTGGCCACTGGATTCAAGATAGCCTGGCTGATGAGGATTATGAATCCGAAACCGGTCCCAGGATGCTTGTTTCCGGTCCAGGGAAGACATGGCTTGGCAGTTCGGGCTGGACTGTTCCCACAAGGCACAGGGTCAGACTGATTTGCATATAGCCATGTCTGAACTGGGGTGGCTGAGTGAACTAAAGAATGGTGATGGATTAAACCCAGATCAGTTGACTGGGGGTGAGTGTTTGATTTGTTCAAACACTCCGTCCATCATCCCCTTTTGTATCGCTTTGTTCGCCCTAAGTGTGGCAGGGTATGCTCAGATGTGAGTCCCTTGTTCACTTGGCCACTGGATTCAAGATAGCCCGGCTGATGAGGATTATGAATCCGAAACCGGTCCCAGGATGCTTGTTTCCGGTCCAGGGAAGACATGGCTTGGCAGTTCGGTCTGGACTGTTCCCACAAGGCACAGGGTCACACTGATTTGCATATAGCCATGTCTGAACTGGGGTGGCTGAGTGAACTAAAGAATGGTGATGAATTAAACCCAGATCAGTTGACTGGGGGTGAGTGTTTGATTTGTTCAAACGCTCCGTCCATCATCCCCTTTTGTATCGCTTTGTTCGCCCTAAGTGTGGCAGGGTATGCTCAGATGTGAGTCCCTTGTTCACTTGGCCACTGGATTCAAGATAGCCTGGCTGATGAGGATTATGAATCCGAAACCGGTCCCAGGATGCTTGTTTCCGGTCCAGGGAAGACATGGCTTGGCAGTTCGGGCTGGACTGTTCCCACAAGGCACAGGGTCAGACTGATTTGCATATAGCCATGTCTGAACTGGGGTGGCTGAGTGAACTAAAGAATGGTGATGGATTAAACCCAGATCAGTTGACTGGGGGTGAGTGTTTGATTTGTTCAAACGCTCCGTCCGTCATCCCCTTTTGTATCGCTTTGTTCGCCCTAAGTGTGGCAGGGTATGCTCAGATGTGAGTCCCTTGTTCACTTGGCCACTGGATTCAAGATAGCCTGGCTGATGAGGATTATGAATCCGAAACCGGTCCCAGGATGCTTGTTTCCGGTCCAGGGAAGACATGGCTTGGCAGTTCGGGCTGGACTGTTCCCACAAGGCACAGGGTCAGACTGATTTGCATATAGCCATGTCTGAACTGGGGTGGCTGAGTGAACTAAAGAATGGTGATGGATTAAACCCAGATCAGTTGACTGGGGGTGAGTGTTTGATTTGTTCAAACGCTCTGTCCATCATCCCCTTTTGTATCGCTTTGTTCGCCCTAAGTGTGGCAGGGTATGCTCAGATGTGAGTCCCTTGTTCACTTGGCCACTGGATTCAAGATAGCCTGGCTGATGAGGATTATGAATCCGAAACCGGTCCCAGGATGCTTGTTTCCGGTCCAGGGAAGACATGGCTTGGCAGTTCGGGCTGGACTGTTCCCACAAGGCACAGGGTCAGACTGATTTGCATATAGCCATGTCTGAACTGGGGTGGCTGAGTGAACTAAAGAATGGTGATGGATTAAACCCAGATCAGTTGACTGGGGGTGAGTGTTTGATTTGTTCAAACGCTCCGTCCATCATCCCCTTTTGTATCGCTTTGTTCGCCCTAAGTGTGGCAGGGTATGCTCAGATGTGAGTCCCTCGTTCACTTGGCCACTGGATTCAAGATATCCTGGCTGATGAGGATTATGAATCCGAAACCGGTCCCAGGATGCTTGTTTCCGGTCCAGGGAAGACATGGCTTGGCAGTTCGGGCTGGACTGTTCCCACAAGGCACAGGGTCAGACTGATTTGCATATAGCCATGTCTGAACTGCGGTGGCTGAGTGAACTAAAGAATGGTGATGGATTAAACCCAGATCAGTTGACTGGGGGTGAGTGATTGATTTGTTCAAACGCTCCGTCCATCATCCCCGTTTGTATCGCTTTGTTCGCCCTAAGTGTGGCAGGGTATGCTCAGATGTGAGTCCCTTGTTCACTTGGCCACTGGATTCAAGATAGCCTGGCTGATGAGGATTATGAATCCGAAACCGGTCCCAGGATGCTTGTTTCCGGTCCAGGGAAGACATGGCTTGGCAGTTCGGGCTGGACTGTTCCCACAATGCACAGGGTCAGACTGATTTGCATATAGCCATGTCTGAACTGGGGTGGCTGAGTGAACTAAAGAATGGTGATGGATTAAACCCAGATCAGTTGACTGGGGGTGAGTGTTTGATTTGTTCAAACGCTCCGTCCATCATCCCCTTTTGTATCGCTTTGTTCGCCCTAAGTGTGGCAGGGTATGCTCAGATGTGAGTCCCTTGTTCACTTGGCCACTGGATTCAAGATAGCCTGGCTGATGAGGATTATGAATCCGAAACCGGTCCCAGGATGCTTGTTTCCGGTCCAGGGAAGACATGGCTTGGCAGTTCGGGCTGGACTGTTCTCACAAGGCACAGGGTAAGACTGATTTGCATATAGCCATGTCTGAACTGGGGTGGCTGAGTGAACTAAAGAATGGTGATGGATTAAACCCAGATCAGTTGACTGGGGGTGAGTGTTTGATTTGTTCAAACACTCCGTCCATCATCCCCTTTTGTATCGCTTTGTTCGCCCTAAGTGTGGCAGGGTATGCTCAGATGTGAATCCCTTGTTCACTTGGCCACTGGATTCAAGATAGCCTGGCTGATGAGGATTATGAATCCGAAACCGGTCCCAGGATGCTTGTTTCCGGTCCAGGGAAGACATGGCTTGGCAGTTCGGGCTGGACTGTTCCCACAAGGCACAGGGTCAGACTGATTTGCATATAGCCATGTCTGAACTGGGGTGGCTGAGTGAACTAAAGAATGGTGATGAATTAAACCCAGATCAGTTGACTGGGGGTGAGTGTTTGATTTGTTCAAACGCTCCGTCCATCATCCCCTTTTGTATCGCTTTGTTCGCCCTAAGTGTGGCAGGGTATGCTCAGATGTGAGTCCCTTGTTCACTTGGCCACTGGATTCAAGATAGCCTGGCTGATGAGGATTATGAATCCGAAACCGGTCCCAGGATGCTTGTTTCCGGTCCAGGGAAGACATGGCTTGGCAGTTCGGGCTGGACTGTTCCCACAAGGCACAGGGTCAGACTGATTTGCATATAGCCATGTCTGAACTGGGGTGGCTGAGTGAACTAAAGAATGGTGTTGGATTAAACCCAGATCAGTTGACTGGGGGTGAGTGTTTGATTTGTTCAAACGCTCCGTCCGTCATCCCCTTTTGTATCGCTTTGTTCGCCCTAAGTGTGGCAGGGTATGCTCAGATGTGAGTCCCTTGTTCACTTGGCCACTGGATTCAAGATAGCCTGGCTGATGAGGATTATGAATACGAAACCGGTCCCAGGATGCTTGTTTCCGGTCCAGGGAAGACATGGCTTGGCAGTTCGGGCTGGACTGTTCCCACAAGGCACAGGGTCAGACTGATTTGCATATAGCCATGTCTGAACTGGGGTGGCTGAGTGAACTAAAGAATGGTGATGGATTAAACCCAGATCAGTTGACTGGGGGTGAGTGTTTGATTTGTTCAAACGCTCCGTCCATCATCCCCTTTTGTATCGCTTTGTTCGCCCTAAGTGTGGCAGGGTATGCTCAGATGTGAGTCCCTTGTTCACTTGGCCACTGGATTCAAGATAGCCTGGCTGATGAGGATTATGAATCCGAAACCGGTCCCAGGATGCTTGTTTCCGGTCCAGGGAAGACATGGCTTGGCAGTTCGGGCTGGACTGTTCTCACAAGGCACAGGGTAAGACTGATTTGCATATAGCCATGTCTGAACTGGGGTGGCTGAGTGAACTAAAGAATGGTGATGGATTAAACCCAGATCAGTTGACTGGGGGTGAGTGTTTGATTTGTTCAAACACTCCGTCCATCATCCCCTTTTGTATCGCTTTGTTCGCCCTAAGTGTGGCAGGGTATGCTCAGATGTGAGTCCCTTGTTCACTTGGCCACTGGATTCAAGATAGCCTGGCTGATGAGGATTATGAATCCGAAACCGGTCCCAGGATGCTTGTTTCCGGTCCAGGGAAGACATGGCTTGGCAGTTCGGGCTGGACTGTTCCCACAAGGCACAGGGTCAGACTGATTTGCATATAGCCATGTCTGAACTGGGGTGGCTGAGTGAACTAAAGAATGGTGATGAATTAAACCCAGATCAGTTGACTGGGGGTGAGTGTTTGATTTGTTCAAACGCTCCGTCCATCATCCCCTTTTGTATCGCTTTGTTCGCCCTAAGTGTGGCAGGGTATGCTCAGATGTGAGTCCCTTGTTCATTTGGCCACTGGATTCAAGATAGCCTGGCTGATGAGGATTATGAATCCGAAACCGGTCCCAGGATGCTTGTTTCCGGTCCAGGGAAGACATGGCTTGGCAGTTCGGGCTGGACTGTTCCCACAAGGCACAGGGTCAGACTGATTTGCATATAGCCATGTCTGAACTGGGGTGGCTGAGTGAACTAAAGAATGGTGTTGGATTAAACCCAGATCAGTTGACTGGGGGTGAGTGTTTGATTTGTTCAAACGCTCCGTCCGTCATCCCCTTTTGTATCGCTTTGTTCGCCCTAAGTGTGGCAGGGTATGCTGAGATGTGAGTCCCTTGTTCACTTGGCCACTGGATTCAAGATAGCCTGGCTGATGAGGATTATGAATCCGAAACCGGTCCCAGGATGCTTGTTTCCGGTCCAGGGAAGACATGGCTTGGCAGTTCGGGCTGGACTGTTCCCACAAGGCACAGGGTCAGACTGATTTGCATATAGCCATGTCTGAACTGGGGTGGCTGAGTGAACTAAAGAATGGTGATGGATTAAACCCAGATCAGTTGACTGGGGGTGAGTGTTTGATTTGTTCAAACGCTCCGTCCATCATCCCCTTTTGTATCGCTTTGTTCGCCCTAAGTGTGGCAGGGTATGCTCAGATGTGAGTCCCTTGTTCACTTGGCCACTGGATTCAAGATAGCCTGGCTGATGAGGATTATGAATCCGAAACCGGTCCCAGGATGCTTGTTTCCGGTCCAGGGAAGACATGGCTTGGCAGTTCGGGCTGGACTGTTCCCACAAGGCACAGGGTCAGACTGATTTGCATATAGCCATGTCTGAACTGCGGTGGCTGAGTGAACTAAAGAATGGTGATGGATTAAACCCAGATCAGTTGACTGGGGGTGAGTGTTTGATTTGTTCAAACGCTCCGTCCATCATCCCCTTTTGTATCGCTTTGTTCGCCCTAAGTGTGGCAGGGTATGCTCAGATGTGAGTCCCTTGTTCACTTGGCCACTGGATTCAAGATAGCCTGGCTGATGAGGATTATGAATCCGAAACCGGTCCCAGGATGCTTGTTTCCGGTCCAGGGAAGACATGGCTTGGCAGTTCGGGCTGGACTGTTCCCACAAGGCACAGGGTCAGACTGATTTGCATATAGCCATGTCTGAACTGGGGTGGCTGAGTGAACTAAAGAATGGTGATGGATTAAACCCAGTTCAGTTGACTGGGGGTGAGTGTTTGATTTGTTCAAACGCTCCGTCCATCATCCCCTTTTGTATCGCTTTGTTCGCCCTAAGTGTGGCAGGGTATGCTCAGATGTGAGTCCCTTGTTCACTTGGCCACTGGATTCAAGATAGCCTGGCTGATGAGGATTATGAATCCGAAACCGGTCCCAGGATGCTTGTTTCCGGTCCAGGGAAGACATGGCTTGGCAGTTCGGGCTGGACTGTTCCCACAAGGCACAGGGTCAGACTGATTTGCATATAGCCATGTCTGAACTGGGGTGGCTGAGTGAACTAAAGAATGGTGATGGATTAAACCCAGATCAGTTGACTGGGGGTGAGTGTTTGATTTGTTCAAACGCTCCGTCCATCATCCCCTTTTGTATCGCTTTGTTCGCCCTAAGTGTGGCAGGGTATGCTCAGATGTGAGTCCCTTGTTCACTTGGCCACTGGATTCAAGATAGCCTGGCTGATGAGGATTATGAATCCGAAACCGGTCCCAGGATGCTTGTTTCCGGTCCAGGGAAGACATGGCTTGGCAGTTCGGGCTGGACTGTTCCCACAAGGCACAGGGTCAGACTGATTTGCATATAGCCATGTCTGAACTGGGGTGGCTGAGTGAACTAAAGAATGGTGATGGATTAAACCCAGATCAGTTGACTGGGGGTGAGTGTTTGATTTGTTCAAACGCTCCGTCCGTCATCCCCTTTTGTATCGCTTTGTTCGCCCTAAGTGTGGCAGGGTATGCTCAGATGTGAGTCCCTTGTTCACTTGGCCACTGGATTCAAGATAGCCTGGCTGATGAGGATTATGAATCCGAAACCGGTCCCAGGATGCTTGTTTCCGGTCCAGGGAAGACATGGCTTGGCAGTTCGGGTTGGATTGTTCCCACAAGGCACAGGGTCAGACTGATTTGCATATAGCCATGTCTGAACTGGGGTGGCTGAGTGAACTAAAGAATGGTGATGGATTAAACCCAGATCAGTTGACTGGGGGTGAGTGTTTGATTTGTTCAAACACTCCGTCCATCATCCCCTTTTGTATCGCTTTGTTCGCCCTAAGTGTGGCAGGGTATGCTCAGATGTGAGTCCCTTGTTCACTTGGCCACTGGATTCAAGATAGCCCGGCTGATGAGGATTATGAATCCGAAACCGGTCCCAGGATGCTTGTTTCCGGTCCAGGGAAGACATGGCTTGGCAGTTCGGTCTGGACTGTTCCCACAAGGCACAGGGTCACACTGATTTGCATATAGCCATGTCTGAACTGGGGTGGCTGAGTGAACTAAAGAATGGTGATGAATTAAACCCAGATCAGTTGACTGGGGGTGAGTGTTTGATTTGTTCAAACGCTCCGTCCATCATCCCCTTTTGTATCGCTTTGTTCGCCCTAAGTGTGGCAGGGTATGCTCAGATGTGAGTCCCTTGTTCACTTGGCCACTGGATTCAAGATAGCCTGGCTGATGAGGATTATGAATCCGAAACCGGTCCCAGGATGCTTGTTTCCGGTCCAGGGAAGACATGGCTTGGCAGTTCGGGCTGGACTGTTCCCACAAGGCACAGGGTCAGACTGATTTGCATATAGCCATGTCTGAACTGGGGTGGCTGAGTGAACTAAAGAATGGTGATGGATTAAACCCAGATCAGTTGACTGGGGGTGAGTGTTTGATTTGTTCAAACGCTCCGTCCGTCATCCCCTTTTGTACCGCTTTGTTCGCCCTAAGTGTGGCAGGGTATGCTCAGATGTGAGTCCCTTGTTCACTTGGCCACTGGATTCAAGATAGCCTGGCTGATGAGGATTATGAATCCGAAACCGGTCCCAGGATGCTTGTTTCCGGTCCAGGGAAGACATGGCTTGGCAGTTCGGGCTGGACTGTTCCCACAAGGCACAGGGTCAGACTGATTTGCATATAGCCATGTCTGAACTGGGGTGGCTGAGTGAACTAAAGAATGGTGATGGATTAAACCCAGATCAGTTGACTGGGGGTGAGTGTTTGATTTGTTCAAACGCTCTGTCCATCATCCCCTTTTGTATCGCTTTGTTCGCCCTAAGTGTGGCAGGGTATGCTCAGATGTGAGTCCCTTGTTCACTTGGCCACTGGATTCAAGATAGCCTGGCTGATGAGGATTATGAATCCGAAACCGGTCCCAGGATGCTTGTTTCCGGTCCAGGGAAGACATGGCTTGGCAGTTCGGGCTGGACTGTTCCCACAAGGCACAGGGTCAGACTGATTTGCATATAGCCATGTCTGACCTGGGGTGGCTGAGTGAACTAAAGAATGGTGATGGATTAAACCCAGATCAGTTGACTGGGGGTGAGTGTTTGATTTGTTCAAACGCTCCGTCCATCATCCCCTTTTGTATCGCTTTGTTCGCCCTAAGTGTGGCAGGGTATGCTCAGATGTGAGTCCCTCGTTCACTTGGCCACTGGATTCAAGATATCCTGGCTGATGAGGATTATGAATCCGAAACCGGTCCCAGGATGCTTGTTTCCGGTCCAGGGAAGACATGGCTTGGCAGTTCGGGCTGGACTGTTCCCACAAGGCACAGGGTCAGACTGATTTGCATATAGCCATGTCTGAACTGCGGTGGCTGAGTGAACTAAAGAATGGTGATGGATTAAACCCAGATCAGTTGACTGGGGGTGAGTGATTGATTTGTTCAAACGCTCCGTCCATCATCCCCGTTTGTATCGCTTTGTTCGCCCTAAGTGTGGCAGGGTATGCTCAGATGTGAGTCCCTTGTTCACTTGGCCACTGGATTCAAGATAGCCTGGCTGATGAGGATTATGAATCCGAAACCGGTCCCAGGATGCTTGTTTCCGGTCCAGGGAAGACATGGCTTGGCAGTTCGGGCTGGACTGTTCCCACAATGCACAGGGTCAGACTGATTTGCATATAGCCATGTCTGAACTGGGGTGGCTGAGTGAACTAAAGAATGGTGATGGATTAAACCCAGATCAGTTGACTGGGGGTGAGTGTTTGATTTGTTCAAACGCTCCGTCCATCATCCCCTTTTGTATCGCTTTGTTCGCCCTAAGTGTGGCAGGGTATGCTCAGATGTGAGTCCCTTGTTCACTTGGCCACTGGATTCAAGATAGCCTGGCTGATGAGGATTATGAATCCGAAACCGGTCCCAGGATGCTTGTTTCCGGTCCAGGGAAGACATGGCTTGGCAGTTCGGGCTGGACTGTTCTCACAAGGCACAGGGTAAGACTGATTTGCATATAGCCATGTCTGAACTGGGGTGGCTGAGTGAACTAAAGAATGGTGATGGATTAAACCCAGATCAGTTGACTGGGGGTGAGTGTTTGATTTGTTCAAACACTCCGTCCATCATCCCCTTTTGTATCGCTTTGTTCGCCCTAAGTGTGGCAGGGTATGCTCAGATGTGAGTCCCTTGTTCACTTGGCCACTGGATTCAAGATAGCCTGGCTGATGAGGATTATGAATCCGAAACCGGTCCCAGGATGCTTGTTTCCGGTCCAGGGAAGACATGGCTTGGCAGTTCGGGCTGGACTGTTCCCACAAGGCACAGGGTCAGACTGATTTGCATATAGCCATGTCTGAACTGGGGTGGCTGAGTGAACTAAAGAATGGTGTTGGATTAAACCCAGATCAGTTGACTGGGGGTGAGTGTTTGATTTGTTCAAACGCTCCGTCCGTCATCCCCTTTTGTATCGCTTTGTTCGCCCTAAGTGTGGCAGGGTATGCTCAGATGTGAGTCCCTTGTTCACTTGGCCACTGGATTCAAGATAGCCTGGCTGATGAGGATTATGAATCCGAAACCGGTCCCAGGATGCTTGTTTCCGGTCCAGGGAAGACATGGCTTGGCAGTTCGGGCTGGACTGTTCCCACAAGGCACAGGGTCAGACTGATTTGCATATAGCCATGTCTGAACTGGGGTGGCTGAGTGAACTAAAGAATGGTGATGGATTAAACCCAGATCAGTTGACTGGGGGTGAGTGTTTGATTTGTTCAAACGCTCCGTCCATCATCCCCTTTTGTATCGCTTTGTTCGCCCTAAGTGTGGCAGGGTATGCTCAGATGTGAGTCCCTTGTTCACTTGGCCACTGGATTCAAGATAGCCTGGCTGATGAGGATTATGAATCCGAAACCGGTCCCAGGATGCTTGTTTCCGGTCCAGGGAAGACATGGCTTGGCAGTTCGGGCTGGACTGTTCCCACAAGGCACAGGGTCAGACTAATTTGCATATAGCCATGTCTGAACTGCGGTGGCTGAGTGAACTAAAGAATGGTGATGGATTAAACCCAGATCAGTTGACTGGGGGTGAGTGTTTGATTTGTTCAAACGCTCCGTCCATCATCCCCTTTTGTATCGCTTTGTTCGCCCTAAGTGTGGCAGGGTATGCTCAGATGTGAGTCCCTTGTTCACTTGGCCACTGGATTCAAGATAGCCTGGCTGATGAGGATTATGTTATGTTATGTTATGTTATGTTAATAACTTTTATTCGGCGCACAGCTGCCCCAGCGAAGGGGCGTCCTGGCGCCTGTCCAGATACCACAACACAACAGATCAGAGCCGGGGAAAGAGGAGATCAATTGCCAGAAGCGAACAGGTGGGTTTTAATAGCGCGCCTGAAAAGAATAAGACTATCCAGGGCACGGATGTGTACAGGGAGAGAATTCCATAGGTCAACTGCCAGAACGCGAAAGGAGCGCCCTCCCATCCTACTCAGTCTGAACCTAGGCTTAATCGCCAGGTGGTGAGATTCAGACCTGAGGGAACGTGTGGGCAGATACGGAGCAATAAGGCCCGCAAGGGCAGGAGGGGAGGAAAGCTTCAGAATCTTAAATGTCAGACAGAGAGCCTTAAATTTGATTCTCTGTCTGACCGGAAGCCAATGAAGGGAAGTCAGAACAGTGGAAACAGAACACCGCCTCGGAAGGCCCACAATGGCACGTGCAGCAGCATTCTGCACAATCTGAAGCCTAGAAGCCTCAGCCTGTTTCACTCCAAGTAGCAAAGCGCTCCCGTAGTCCAATCGCGACAAGATGGAGGCCTGAACCACCAGTTGCCGCGTGGGGGGGTCGAAGAACTTAAGGACAGGCCTCAGTCCCCGCAGGATACCAAAACAGGTAGCTGCTACCCTCTTCGTATGGCTGGCAAAAGAAAGATGGGAATCCAGCCACACCCCCAGGTTTTTAACTTCGGCCGCTGGAGTGGGAGAGACCCCCAGTTCGGGAGGCCACCACTGGTCTCCCCAAAGTTCCGTCTGCCTCCCTAGAATCAGGACCTCGGTTTTTTTAGCGTTAAGCTGTAAGCAGTTGCAACGCATCCACTTAGCCACAGCTATAAGTCCAGCTCGAAATCTGGGCGCATTCACCTCAGGGTCTCCGCTAAGTGTTACCGCCAGCTGCGTGTCGTCGGCGTACGATGTCATGGTAAGGCCACATTCCCTGACGACAGCAGCCAGCGGTTTCACATACAGATTGAACAGTGTAGGACTTAAAGCGGAGCCCTGGGGAACTCCCAGACCGAGAGAGTGGAACGAGGACTGGCCAGGTGGAATGGCCACTTTAAAACACCGGTCCGAAAGGAAGGAGCGGAACCACTCAAGAGCTTTCCCTCCGATACCCACTTCCTCCAAACGCCGCACTAAAATGTCATGAGACACCGTGTCAAATGCGGCGCTCAGGTCTAACAGCAGGAGCGCCGCTGTCTGCCCCGCATCCAGCACTGACCGCAAGTGCTCGGTCATGAAGAGCAGGGCCGTTTCAGTGCTGTGTTGAGTGCGGAACCCATTTTGACTCTCGTCAAGAATGTTATTACGAGAGAGATGGGTAGACAGAATGGTATTCACGTGTGCCTCAGTGACCTTTGCGGTCCAAGGCAGGAGGGAGATGGGCCGGTAATTTTCCGGGAGCAAGGGGTCAAGATTGGGTTTCTTCAAAATAGGGCTGACCACAGCTTGCTTCCAGGATGGAGGAACCACGCCCTCAGTAAGGGAAAGATTGATAAGATCCAGGATGGGCTCACGACACAGCGGCGGGAGAAGAGTGAAGAACTCCGGCTTCAATGGATCTAAGGGAGAGCCAGATTTAATTTTGAGGCTTAGAGTGTCAAATACCTCAACAGACATAGCCGGCAAGAAGGACAAGGTCTCCACAACCAAAGTCTTCACAGTACTCGGAGCCTCCGCGGGGACGGAAGATGTAAAACCTCGGTAGATTGCCTGCACCTTCTCCACGAAGAAGGATGCCAGGCTCTCACAGTGTGAATCCGTGCAGATTTCTATCGAGGTGGCCCGTTTCCCCATCAGATCTTTAAGTACCTTGAAGATAAGCTTGGAGGGATTGGAACTATTGGAGAACTCAGTAGCATAATAAGCTGCCCGAGTTTGACAGATGGCTCTGTGATAGTTTTTGAGCTGGGCAAAGTACAGTGATTTTAACATGGGATCAAAGGATTTCCTCCAGGCTCTCTCAGCTTGCCGGCACGTTCTTTTAAGCTCGGCATTATGAATCCGAAACCGGTCCCAGGATGCTTGTTTCCGGTCCAGGGAAGCCATGGCTTGGCAGTTCGGGCTGGACTGTTCCCACAAGGCACAGGGTCAGACTGATTTGCATATAGCCATGTCTGAACTGGGGTGGCTGAGTGAACTAAAGAATGGTGATGGATTAAACCCAGTTCAGTTGACTGGGGGTGAGTGTTTGATTTGTTCAAACGCTCCGTCCATCATCCCCTTTTGTATCGCTTTGTTCGCCCTAAGTGTGGCAGGGTATGCTCAGATGTGAGTCCCTTGTTCACTTGGCCACTGGATTCAAGATAGCCTGGCTGATGAGGATTATGAATCCGAAACCGGTCCCAGGATGCTTGTTTCCGGTCCAGGGAAGACATGGCTTGGCAGTTCGGGCTGGACTGTTCCCACAAGGCACAGGGTCAGACTGATTTGCATATAGCCATGTCTGAACTGGGGTGGCTGAGTGAACTAAAGAATGGTGATGGATTAAACCCAGATCAGTTGACTGGGGGTGAGTGTTTGATTTGTTCAAACGCTCCGTCCATCATCCCCTTTTGTATCGCTTTGTTCGCCCTAAGTGTGGCAGGGTATGCTCAGATGTGAGTCCCTTGTTCACTTGGCCACTGGATTCAAGATAGCCTGGCTGATGAGGATTATGAATCCAAAACCGGTCCCAGGATGCTTGTTTCCGGTCCAGGGAAGACATGGCTTGGCAGTTCGGGCTGGACTGTTCCCACAAGGCACAGGGTCAGACTGATTTGCATATAGCCATGTCTGAACTGGGGTAGCTGAGTGAACTAAAGAATGGTGATGGATTAAACCCAGATCAGTTGACTGGGGGTGAGTGTTTGATTTGTTCAAACGCTCCGTCCATCATCCCCTTTTGTATCGCTTTGTTCGCCCTAAGTGTGGCAGGGTATGCTCAGATGTGAGTCCCTTGTTCACTTGGCCACTGGATTCAAGATAGCCTGGCTGATGAGGATTATGAATCCGAAACCGGTCCCAGGATGCTTGTTTCCGGTCCAGGGAAGACATGGCTTGGCAGTTCGGGCTGGACTGTTCCCACAAGGCACAGGGTCAGACTGATTTGCATATAGCCATGTCTGAACTGGGGTGGCTGAGTGAACTAAAGAATGGTGATGGATTAAACCCAGATCAGTTGACTGGGGGTGAGTGTTTGATTTGTTCAAACGCTCCGTCCATCATCCCCTTTTGTATCGCTTTGTTCGCCCTAAGTGTGGCAGGGTATGCTCAGATGTGAGTCCCTTGTTCACTTGGCCACTGGATTCAAGATAGCCTGGCTGATGAGGATTATGAATCCAAAACCGGTCCCAGGATGCTTGTTTCCGGTCCAGGGAAGACATGGCTTGGCAGTTCGGGCTGGACTGTTCCCACAAGGCACAGGGTCAGACTGATTTGCATATAGCCATGTCTGAACTGGGGTAGCTGAGTGAACTAAAGAATGGTGATGGATTAAACCCAGATCAGTTGACTGGGGGTGAGTGTTTGATTTGTTCAAACGCTCCGTCCATCATCCCCTTTTGTATCGCTTTGTTCGCCCTAAGTGTGGCAGGGTATGCTCAGATGTGAGTCCCTTGTTCACTTGGCCACTGGATTCAAGATAGCCTGGCTGATGAGGATTATGAATCCGAAACCGGTCCCAGGATGCTTGTTTCCGGTCCAGGGAAGACATGGCTTGGCAGTTCGGGCTGGACTGTTCCCACAAGGCACAGGGTCAGACTGATTTGCATATAGCCATGTCTGAACTGGGGTGGCTGAGTGAACTAAAGAATGGTGATGGATTAAACCCAGATCAGTTGACTGGGGGTGAGTGTTTGATTTGTTCAAACACTCCGTCCATCATCCCCTTTTGTATCGCTTTGTTCGCCCTAAGTGTGGCAGGGTATGCTCAGATGTGAGTCCCTTGTTCACTTGGCCACTGGATTCAAGATACCCTGGCTGATGAGGATTATGAATCCGAAACCGGTCCCAGGATGCTTGTTTCCGGTCCAGTGAAGACATGGCTTGGCAGTTCAGGCTGGACTGTTCCCACAAGGCACAGGGTCAGACTGATTTGCATATAGCCATGTCTGAACTGGGGTGGCTGAGTGAACTAAAGAATGGTGATGGATTAAACCCAGATCAGTTGACTGGGGGTGAGTGTTTGATTTGTTCAAACGCTCCGTCCATCATCCCCTTTTGTATCGCTTTGTTCGCCCTAAGTGAGGCAGGGTATGCTCAGATGTGAGTCCCTTGTTCACTTGGCCACTGGATTCAAGATAGCCTGGCTGATGAGGATTATGAATCCGAAACCGGTCCCAGGATGCTTGTTTCCGGTCCAGGGAAGACATGGCTTGGCAGTTCGGGCTGGACTGTTCCCACAAGGCACAGGGTCAGACTGATTTGCATATAGCCATGTCTGAACTGGGGTGGCTGAGTGAACTAAAGAATGGTGATGGATTAAACCAAGATCAGTTGACTGGGGGTGAGTGTTTGATTTGTTCAAACGCTCCGTCCATCATCCCCTTTTGTATCGCTTTGTTCGCCCTAAGTGTGGCAGGGTATGCTCAGATGTGAGTCCCTTGTTCACTTGGCCACTGGATTCAAGATAGCCTGGCTGATGAGGATTATGAATCCGAAACCGGTCCCAGGATGCTTGTTTCCGGTCCAGGGAAGACATGGCTTGGCAGTTCGGGCTGCACTGTTCCCACAAGGCACAGGGTCAGACTGATTTGCATATAGCCATGTCTGAACTGGGGTGGCTGAGTGAACTAAAGAATGGTGATGGATTAAGCCCAGATCAGTTGACTGGGGGTGAGTGTTTGATTTGTTCAAACGCTCCGTCCATCATCCCCTTTTGTATCGCTTTGTACGCCCTAAGTGTGGCAGGGTATGCTCAGATGTGAGTCCCTTGTTCACTTGGCCACTGGATTCAAGATAGCCTGGCTGATGAGGATTATGAATCCGAAACCGGTCCCAGGATGCTTGTTTCCGGTCCAGGGAAGACATGGCTTGGCAGTCCGGCTGGACTGTTCCCACAAGGCACAGGGTCAGACTGATTTGCATATAGCCATGTCTGAACTGGGGTGGCTGAGTGAACTAAAGAATGGTGATGGATTAAACCCAGATCAGTTGACTGGGGGTGAGTGTTTGATTTGTTTAAACGCTCCGTCCATCATCCCCTTTTGTATCGCTTTGCTCGCCCTAAGTGTGGCAGGGTATGCTCAGATGTGAGTCCCTTGTTCACTTGGCCACTGGATTCAAGATAGCCTGGCTGATGAGGATTATGAATCCGAAACCGGTCCCAGGATGCTTGTTTCAGGTCCAGGGAAGACATGGCTTGGCAGTTCGGGCTGGACTGTTCCCACAAGGCACAGGGTCAGACTGATTTGCATATAGCCATGTCTGAACTGGGGTGGCTGAGTGAACTAAAGAATGGTGATGGATTAAACCCAGATCAGTTGACTGGGGGTGAGTGTTTGATTTGTTCAAACGCTCCGTCCATCATCCCCTTTTGTATCGCTTTGCTCGCCCTAAGTGTGGCAGGGTATGCTCAGATGTGAGTCCCTTGTTCACTTGGCCACTGGATTCAAGATAGCCTGGCTGATGAGGATTATGAATCCGAAACCGGTCCCAGGATGCTTGTTTCAGGTCCAGGGAAGACATGGCTTGGCAGTTCGGGCTGGACTGTTCCCACAAGGCACAGGGTCAGACTGATTTGCATATAGCCATGTCTGAACTGGGGTGGCTGAGTGAACTAAAGAATGGTGATGGATTAAACCCAGATCATTTGACTGGGGGTGAGTGTTTGATTTGTTCTAACGCTCCGTCCATCATCCCCTTTTGTATCGCTTTGTTCGCCCTAAGTGTGGCAGGGTATGCTCAGATGTGAGTCCCTTGTTCACTTGGCCACTGGATTCAAGATAGCCTGGCTGATGAGGATTATGAATCCGAAACCGGTCCCAGGAGGCTTGTTTCCGGTCCAGGGAAGACATGGCTTGGCAGTTCGGGCTGGACTGTTCCCACAAGGCACAGGGTCAGACTGATTTGCATATAGCCATGTCTGAACTGGGGTGGCTGAGTGAACTAAAGAATGGTGATGGATTAAGCCCAGATCAGTTGACTGGGGGTGAGTGTTTGATTTGTTCAAACGCTCCGTCCATCATCCCCTTTTGTATCGCTTTGTACGCCCTAAGTGTGGCAGGGTATGCTCAGATGTGAGTCCCTTGTTCACTTGGCCACTGGATTCAAGATAGCCTGGCTGATGAGGATTATGAATCCGAAACCGGTCCCAGGATGCTTGTTTCCGGTCCAGGGAAGACATGGCTTGGCAGTTCGGGCTGGACTGTTCCCACAAGGCACAGGGTCAGACTGATTTGCATATAGCCATGTCTGAACTGGGGTGGCTGAGTGAACTAAAGAATGGTGATGGATTAAACCCAGATCAGTTGACTGGGGGTGAGTGTTTGATTTGTTCAAACGCTCCGTCCATCATCCCCTTTTGTATCGCTTTGCTCGCCCTAAGTGTGGCAGGGTATGCTCAGATGTGAGTCCCTTGTTCACTTGGCCACTGGATTCAAGATAACCTGGCTGATGAGGATTATGAATCCGAAACTGGTCCCAGGATGCTTGTTTCCGGTCCAGGGAAGACATGGCTTGGCAGTTCGGGCTGGACTGTTCCCACAAGGCACAGGGTCAGACTGATTTGCATATAGCCATGTCTGAACTGCGGTGGCTGAGTGAACTAAAGAATGGTGATGGATTAAACCCAGATCAGTTGACTGGGGGTGAGTGATTGATTTGTTCAAACGCTCCGTCCATCATCCCCTTTTGTATCGCTTTGTTCGCCCTAAGTGTGGCAGGGTATGCTCAGATGTGAGTCCCTTGTTCACTTGGCCACTGGATTCAAGATAGCCTGGCTGATGAGGATTATGAATCCGAAACCGGTCCCAGGATGCTTGTTTCCGGTCCAGGGAAGACATGGCTTGGCAGTTCGGGCTGGACTGTTCCCACAAGGCACAGGGTCAGACTGATTTGCATATAGCCATGTCTGAACTGGGGTGGCTGAGTGAACTAAAGAATGGTGATGGATTAAACCCAGATCAGTTGACTGGGGGTGAGTGTTTGATTTGTTCAAACGCTCCGTCCATCATCCCCTTTTGTATCGCTTTGTTCGCCCTAAGTGTGGCAGGGTATGCTCAGATGTGAGTCCCTTGTTCACTTGGCCACTGGATTCAAGATAGCCTGGCTGATGAGGATTATGAATCCGAAACCGGTCCCAGGATGCTTGTTTCCGGTCCAGGGAAGACATGGCTTGGCAGTTCGGGCTGGACTGTTCTCACAAGGCACAGGGTCAGACTGATTTGCATATAGCCATGTCTGAACTGGGGTGGCTGAGTGAACTAAAGAATGGTGATGGATTAAACCCAGATCAGTTGACTGGGGGTGAGTGTTTGATTTGTTCAAACACTCCGTCCATCATCCCCTTTTGTATCGCTTTGTTCGCCCTAAGTGTGGCAGGGTATGCTCAGATGTGAGTCCCTTGTTCACTTGGCCACTGGATTCAAGATAGCCCGGCTGATGAGGATTATGAATCCGAAACCGGTCCCAGGATGCTTGTTTCCGGTCCAGGGAAGACATGGCTTGGCAGTTCGGGCTGGACTGTTCCCACAAGGCACAGGGTCAGACTGATTTGCATATAGCCATGTCTGAACTGGGGTGGCTGAGTGAATTAAAGAATGGTGATGAATTAAACCCAGATCAGTTGACTGGGGGTGAGTGTTTGATTTGTTCAAACGCTCCGTCCATCATCCCCTTTTGTATCGCTTTGTTCGCCCTAAGTGTGGCAGGGTATGCTCAGATGTGAGTCCCTTGTTCACTTGGCCACTGGATTCAAGATAGCCTGGCTGATGAGGATTATGAATCCGAAACCGGTCCCAGGATGCTTGTTTCCGGTCCAGGGAAGACATGGCTTGGCAGTTCGGGCTGGACTGTTCCCACAAGGCACAGGGTCAGACTGATTTGCATATAGCCATGTCTGAACTGGGGTGGCTGAGTGAACTAAAGAATGGTGATGGATTAAACCCAGATCAGTTGACTGGGGGTGAGTGTTTGATTTGTTCAAACGCTCCGTCCGTCATCCCCTTTTGTATCGCTTTGTTCGCCCTAAGTGTGGCAGGGTATGCTCAGATGTGAGTCCCTTGTTCACTTGGCCACTGGATTCAAGATAGCCTGGCTGATGAGGATTATGAATCCGAAACCGGTCCCAGGATGCTTGTTTCCGGTCCAGGGAAGACATGGCTTGGCAGTTCGGGTTGGATTGTTCCCACAAGGCACAGGGTCAGACTGATTTGCATATAGCCATGTCTGAACTGGGGTGGCTGAGTGAACTAAAGAATGGTGATGGATTAAACCCAGATCAGTTGACTGGGGGTGAGTGTTTGATTTGTTCAAACGCTCCGTCCATCATCCCCTTTTGTATCGCTTTGTTCGCCCTAAGTGTGGCAGGGTATGCTCAGATGTGAGTCCCTTGTTCACTTGGCCACTGGATTCAAGATAGCCTGGCTGATGAGGATTATGAATCCGAAACCGGTCCCAGGATGCTTGTTTCCGGTCCAGGGAAGACATGGCTTGGCAGTTCGGGCTGGACTGTTCCCACAAGGCACAGGGTCAGACTGATTTGCATATAGCCATGTCTGAACTGGGGTGGCTGAGTGAACTAAAGAATGGTGATGGATTAAACCCAGATCAGTTGACTGTTGGTGAGTGTTTGATTTGTTCAAACACTCCGTCCATCATCCCCTTTTGTATCGCTTTGTTCGCCCTAAGTGTGGCAGGGTATGCTCAGATGTGAGTCCCTTGTTCACTTGGCCACTGGATTCAAGATAGCCCGGCTGATGAGGATTATGAATCCGAAACCGGTCCCAGGATGCTTGTTTCCGGTCCAGGGAAGACATGGCTTGGCAGTTCGGTCTGGACTGTTCCCACAAGGCACAGGGTCACACTGATTTGCATATAGCCATGTCTGAACTGGGGTGGCTGAGTGAACTAAAGAATGGTGATGAATTAAACCCAGATCAGTTGACTGGGGGTGAGTGTTTGATTTGTTCAAACGCTCCGTCCATCATCCCCTTTTGTATCGCTTTGTTCGCCCTAAGTGTGGCAGGGTATGCTCAGATGTGAGTCCCTTGTTCACTTGGCCACTGGATTCAAGATAGCCTGGCTGATGAGGATTATGAATCCGAAACCGGTCCCAGGATGCTTGTTTCCGGTCCAGGGAAGACATGGCTTGGCAGTTCGGGCTGGACTGTTCCCACAAGGCACAGGGTCAGACTGATTTGCATATAGCCATGTCTGAACTGGGGTGGCTGAGTGAACTAAAGAATGGTGATGGATTAAACCCAGATCAGTTGACTGGGGGTGAGTGTTTGATTTGTTCAAACGCTCCGTCCGTCATCCCCTTTTGTATCGCTTTGTTCGCCCTAAGTGTGGCAGGGTATGCTCAGATGTGAGTCCCTTGTTCACTTGGCCACTGGATTCAAGATAGCCTGGCTGATGAGGATTATGAATCCGAAACCGGTCCCAGGATGCTTGTTTCCGGTCCAGGGAAGACATGGCTTGGCAGTTCGGGCTGGACTGTTCCCACAAGGCACAGGGTCAGACTGATTTGCATATAGCCATGTCTGAACTGGGGTGGCTGAGTGAACTAAAGAATGGTGATGGATTAAACCCAGATCAGTTGACTGGGGGTGAGTGTTTGATTTGTTCAAAAGCTCTGTCCATCATCCCCTTTTGTATCGCTTTGTTCGCCCTAAGTGTGGCAGGGTATGCTCAGATGTGAGTCCCTTGTTCACTTGGCCACTGGATTCAAGATAGCCTGGCTGATGAGGATTATGAATCCGAAACCGGTCCCAGGATGCTTGTTTCCGGTCCAGGGAAGACATGGCTTGGCAGTTCGGGCTGGACTGTTCCCACAAGGCACAGGGTCAGACTGATTTGCATATAGCCATGTCTGAACTGGGGTGGCTGAGTGAACTAAAGAATGGTGATGGATTAAACCCAGATCAGTTGACTGGGGGTGAGTGTTTGATTTGTTCAAACGCTCCGTCCATCATCCCCTTTTGTATCGCTTTGTTCGCCCTAAGTGTGGCAGGGTATGCTCAGATGTGAGTCCCTCGTTCACTTGGCCACTGGATTCAAGATATCCTGGCTGATGAGGATTATGAATCCGAAACCGGTCCCAGGATGCTTGTTTCCGGTCCAGGGAAGACATGGCTTGGCAGTTCGGGCTGGACTGTTCCCACAAGGCACAGGGTCAGACTGATTTGCATATAGCCATGTCTGAACTGCGGTGGCTGAGTGAACTAAAGAATGGTGATGGATTAAACCCAGATCAGTTGACTGGGGGTGAGTGATTGATTTGTTCAAACGCTCCGTCCATCATCCCCGTTTGTATCGCTTTGTTCGCCCTAAGTGTGGCAGGGTATGCTCAGATGTGAGTCCCTTGTTCACTTGGCCACTGGATTCAAGATAGCCTGGCTGATGAGGATTATGAATCCGAAACCGGTCCCAGGATGCTTGTTTCCGGTCCAGGATAGACATGGCTTGGCAGTTCGGGCTGGACTGTTCCCACAATGCACAGGGTCAGACTGATTTGCATATAGCCATGTCTGAACTGGGGTGGCTGAGTGAACTAAAGAATGGTGATGGATTAAACCCAGATCAGTTGACTGGGGGTGAGTGTTTGATTTGTTCAAACGCTCCGTCCATCATCCCCTTTTGTATCGCTTTGTTCGCCCTAAGTGTGGCAGGGTATGCTCAGATGTGAGTCCCTTGTTCACTTGGCCACTGGATTCAAGATAGCCTGGCTGATGAGGATTATGAATCCGAAACCGGTCCCAGGATGCTTGTTTCCGGTCCAGGGAAGACATGGCTTGGCAGTTCGGGCTGGACTGTTCTCACAAGGCACAGGGTAAGACTGATTTGCATATAGCCATGTCTGAACTGGGGTGGCTGAGTGAACTAAAGAATGGTGATGGATTAAACCCAGATCAGTTGACTGGGGGTGAGTGTTTGATTTGTTCAAACGCTCCGTCCGTCATCCCCTTTTGTATCGCTTTGTTCGCCCTAAGTGTGGCAGGGTATGCTCAGATGTGAGTCCCTTGTTCACTTGGCCACTGGATTCAAGATAGCCTGGCTGATGAGGATTATGAATCCGAAACCGGTCCCAGGATGCTTGTTTCCGGTCCAGGGAAGACATGGCTTGGCAGTTCGGGCTGGACTGTTCCCACAAGGCACAGGGTCAGACTGATTTGCATATAGCCATGTCTGAACTGGGGTGGCTGAGTGAACTAAAGAATGGTGATGGATTAAACCCAGATCAGTTGACTGGGGGTGAGTGTTTGATTTGTTCAAACGCTCCGTCCATCATCCCCTTTTGTATCGCTTTGTTCGCCCTAAGTGTGGCAGGGTATGCTCAGATGTGAGTCCCTTGTTCACTTGGCCACTGGATTCAAGATAGCCTGGCTGATGAGGATTATGAATCCGAAACCGGTCCCAGGATGCTTGTTTCCGGTCCAGGGAAGACATGGCTTGGCAGTTCGGGCTGGACTGTTCCCACAAGGCACAGGGTCAGACTGATTTGCATATAGCCATGTCTGAACTGCGGTGGCTGAGTGAACTAAAGAATGGTGATGGATTAAACCCAGATCAGTTGACTGGGGGTGAGTGTTTGATTTGTTCAAACGCTCCGTCCATCATCCCCTTTTGTATCGCTTTGTTCGCCCTAAGTGTGGCAGGGTATGCTCAGATGTGAGTCCCTTGTTCACTTGGCCACTGGATTCAAGATAGCCTGGCTGATGAGGATTATGAATCCGAAACCGGTCCCAGGATGCTTGTTTCCGGTCCAGGGAAGACATGGCTTGGCAGTTCGGGCTGGACTGTTCCCACAAGGCACAGGGTCAGACTGATTTGCATATAGCCATGTCTGAACTGGGGTGGCTGAGTGAACTAAAGAATGGTGATGGATTAAACCCAGATCAGTTGACTGGGGGTGAGTGTTTGATTTGTTCAAACACTCCGTCCATCATCCCCTTTTGTATCGCTTTGTTCGCCCTAAGTGTGGCAGGGTATGCTCAGATGTGAGTCCCTTGTTCACTTGGCCACTGGATTCAAGATAGCCTGGCTGATGAGGATTATGAATCCGAAACCGGTCCCAGGATGCTTGTTTCCGGTCCAGTGAAGACATGGCTTGGCAGTTCAGGCTGGACTGTTCCCACAAGGCACAGGGTCAGACTGATTTGCCTATAGCCATGTCTGAACTGGGGTGGCTGAGTGAACTAAAGAATGGTGATGGATTAAACCCAGATCAGTTGACTGGGGGTGAGTGTTTGATTTGTTCAAACGCTCCGTCCATCATCCCCTTTTGTATCGCTTTGTTCGCCCTAAGTGTGGCAGGGTATGCTCAGATGTGAGTCCCTTGTTCACTTGGCCACTGGATTCAAGATAGCCTGGCTGATGAGGATTATGAATCCGAAACCGGTCCCAGGATGCTTGTTTCCGGTCCAGGGAAGACATGGCTTGGCAGTTCGGCTGGACTGTTCCCACAAGGCACAGGGTCAGACTGATTTGCATATAGCCATGTCTGAACTGGGGTGGCTGAGTGAACTAAAGAATGGTGATGGATTAAACCAAGATCAGTTGACTGGGGGTGAGTGTTTGATTTGTTCAAACGCTCCGTCCATCATCCCCTTTTGTATCGCTTTGTTCGCCCTAAGTGTGGCAGGGTATGCTCAGTTGTGAGTCCCTTGTTCACTTGGCCACTGGATTCAAGATAGCCTGGCTGATGAGGATTATGAATCCGAAACCGGTCCCAGGATGCTTGTTTCCGGTCCAGGGAAGACATGGCTTGGCAGTTCGGGCTGGACTGTTCCCACAAGGCACAGGGTCAGACTGATTTGCATATAGCCATGTCTGAACTGGGGTGGCTGAGTGAACTAAAGAATGGTGATGAATTAAACCCAGATCAGTTGACTGGGGGTGAGTGTTTGATTTGTTCAAACGCTCCGTCCATCATCCCCTTTTGTATCGCTTTGTTCGCCCTAAGTGTGGCAGGGTATGCTCAGATGTGAGTCCCTTGTTCACTTGGCCACTGGATTCAAGATAGCCTGGCTGATGAGGATTATGAATCCGAAACCGGTCCCAGGATGCTTATTTCCGGTCCAGGGAAGACATGGCTTGACAGTTCGGGCTGGACTGTTCCCACAAGGCACAGGGTCAGACTGATTTGCATATAGCCATGTCTGAACTGGGCTGGCTGAGTGAACTAAAGAATGGTGATGGATTAAACCCAGATCAGTTGACTGGGGGTGAGTGTTTGATTTGTTCAAACGCTCCGTCCATCATCCCCTTTTGTATCGCTTTGTTCGCCCTAAGTGTGGCAGGGTATGCTCAGATGTGAGTCCCTTGTTCACTTGGCCACTGGATTCAAGATAGCCTGGCTGATGAGGATTATGAATCCGAAACCGGTCCCAGGATGCTTGTTTCCGGTCCAGGGAAGACCTGGCTTGGCAGTTCGGGCTGCACTGTTCCCACAAGGCACAGGGTCAGACTGATTTGCATATAGCCATGTCTGAACTGGGGTGGCTGAGTGAACTAAAGAATGGTGATGGATTAAACCCAGATCAGTTGACTGGGGGTGAGTGTTTGATTTGTTCAAACGCTCCGTCCATCATCCCCTTTTGTATCGCTTTGTTCGCCCTAAGTGTGGCAGGGTATGCTCAGATGTGATTCCCTTCTTCACTTGGCCACTGGATTCAAGATAGCCTGGCTGATGAGGATTATGAATCCGAAACCGGTCCCAGGATGCTTGTATCCGGTCCAGGGAAGACATGGCTTGGCAGTTCGGGCTGGACTGTTCCCACAAGGCACAGGGTCAGACTGATTTGCATATAGCCATGTCTGAACTGGGGTGGCTGAGTGAACTAAAGAATGGTGATGGATTAAACCCAGATCAGTTGACTGGGGGTGAGTGTTTGATTTGTTCAATCGCTCCGTCCATCATCCCCTTTTGTATCGCTTTGTTCGCCCTAAGTGTGGCAGGGTATGCTCAGATGTGAGTCCCTTGTTCACTTGGCCACTGGATTCAAGATAGCCTGGCTGATGAGGATTATGAATCCAAAACCGGTCCCAGGATGCTTGTTTCCGGTCCAGGGAAGACATGGCTTGGCAGTTCGGGCTGGACTGTTCCCACAAGGCACAGGGTCAGACTGATTTGCATATAGCCATGTCTGAACTGGGGTAGCTGAGTGAACTAAAGAATGGTGATGGATTAAACCCAGATCAGTTGACTGGGGGTGAGTGTTTGATTTGTTCAAACGCTCCGTCCATCATCCCCTTTTGTATCGCTTTGTTCGCCCTAAGTGTGGCAGGGTATGCTCAGATGTGAGTCCCTTGTTCACTTGGCCACTGGATTCAAGATAGCCTGGCTGATGAGGATTATGAATCCGAAACCGGTCCCAGGATGCTTGTTTCCGGTCCAGGGAAGACATGGCTTGGCAGTTCGGGCTGGACTGTTCCCACAAGGCACAGGGTCAGACTGATTTGCATATAGCCATGTCTGAACTGGGGTGGCTGAGTGAACTAAAGAATGGTGATGGATTAAACCAAGATCAGTTGACTGGGGGTGAGTGTTTGATTTGTTCAAACGCTCCGTCCATCATCCCCTTTTGTATCGCTTTGTTCGCCCTAAGTGTGGCAGGGTATGCTCAGTTGTGAGTCCCTTGTTCACTTGGCCACTGGATTCAAGATAGCCTGGCTGATGAGGATTATGAATCCGAAACCGGTCCCAGGATGCTTGTTTCCGGTCCAGGGAAGACATGGCTTGGCAGTTCGGGCTGGACTGTTCCCACAAGGCACAGGGTCAGACTGATTTGCATATAGCCATGTCTGAACTGGGGTGGCTGAGTGAACTAAAGAATGGTGATGAATTAAACCCAGATCAGTTGACTGGGGGTGAGTGTTTGATTTGTTCAAACGCTCCGTCCATCATCCCCTTTTGTATCGCTTTGTTCGCCCTAAGTGTGGCAGGGTATGCTCAGATGTGAGTCCCTTGTTCACTTGGCCACTGGATTCAAGATAGCCTGGCTGATGAGGATTATGAATCCGAAACCGGTCCCAGGATGCTTGTTTCCGGTCCAGGGAAGACATGGCTTGACAGTTCGGGCTGGACTGTTCCCACAAGGCACAGGGTCAGACTGATTTGCATATAGCCATGTCTGAACTGGGCTGGCTGAGTGAACTAAAGAATGGTGATGGATTAAACCCAGATCAGTTGACTGGGGGTGAGTGTTTGATTTGTTCAAACGCTCCGTCCATCATCCCCTTTTGTATCGCTTTGTTCGCCCTAAGTGTGGCAGGGTATGCTCAGATGTGAGTCCCTTGTTCACTTGGCCACTGGATTCAAGATAGCCTGGCTGATGAGGATTATGAATCCGAAACCGGTCCCAGGATGCTTGTTTCCGGTCCAGGGAAGACCTGGCTTGGCAGTTCGGGCTGCACTGTTCCCACAAGGCACAGGGTCAGACTGATTTGCATATAGCCATGTCTGAACTGGGGTGGCTGAGTGAACTAAAGAATGGTGATGGATTAAACCCAGATCAGTTGACTGGGGGTGAGTGTTTGATTTGTTCAAACGCTCCGTCCATCATCCCCTTTTGTATCGCTTTGTTCGCCCTAAGTGTGGCAGGGTATGCTCAGATGTGATTCCCTTCTTCACTTGGCCACTGGATTCAAGATAGCCTGGCTGATGAGGATTATGAATCCGAAACCGGTCCCAGGATGCTTGTATCCGGTCCAGGGAAGACATGGCTTGGCAGTTCGGGCTGGACTGTTCCCACAAGGCACAGGGTCAGACTGATTTGCATATAGCCATGTCTGAACTGGGGTGGCTGAGTGAACTAAAGAATGGTGATGGATTAAACCCAGATCAGTTGACTGGGGGTGAGTGTTTGATTTGTTCAATCGCTCCGTCCATCATCCCCTTTTGTATCGCTTTGTTCGCCCTAAGTGTGGCAGGGTATGCTCAGATGTGAGTCCCTTGTTCACTTGGCCACTGGATTCAAGATAGCCTGGCTGATGAGGATTATGAATCCAAAACCGGTCCCAGGATGCTTGTTTCCGGTCCAGGGAAGACATGGCTTGGCAGTTCGGGCTGGACTGTTCCCACAAGGCACAGGGTCAGACTGATTTGCATACAGCCATGTCTGAACTGGGGTAGCTGAGTGAACTAAAGAATGGTGATGGATTAAACCCAGATCAGTTGACTGGGGGTGAGTGTTTGATTTGTTCAAACGCTCCGTCCATCATCCCCTTTTGTATCGCTTTGTTCGCCCTAAGTGTGGCAGGGTATGCTCAGATGTGAGTCCCTTGTTCACTTGGCCACTGGATTCAAGATAGCCTGGCTGATGAGGATTATGAATCCGAAACCGGTCCCAGGATGCTTGTTTCCGGTCCAGGGAAGACATGGCTTGGCAGTTCGGGCTGGACTGTTCTCACAAGGCACAGGGTAAGACTGATTTGCATATAGCCATGTCTGAACTGGGGTGGCTGAGTGAACTAAAGAATGGTGATGGATTAAACCCAGATCAGTTGACTGGGGGTGAGTGTTTGATTTGTTCAAACGCTCCGTCCGTCATCCCCTTTTGTATCGCTTTGTTCGCCCTAAGTGTGGCAGGGTATGCTCAGATGTGAGTCCCTTGTTCACTTGGCCACTGGATTCAAGATAGCCTGGCTGATGAGGATTATGAATCCGAAACCGGTCCCAGGATGCTTGTTTCCGGTCCAGGGAAGACATGGCTTGGCAGTTCGGGCTGGACTGTTCCCACAAGGCACAGGGTCAGACTGATTTGCATATAGCCATGTCTGAACTGGGGTGGCTGAGTGAACTAAAGAATGGTGATGGATTAAACCCAGATCAGTTGACTGGGGGTGAGTGTTTGATTTGTTCAAACGCTCCGTCCATCATCCCCTTTTGTATCGCTTTGTTCGCCCTAAGTGTGGCAGGGTATGCTCAGATGTGAGTCCCTTGTTCACTTGGCCACTGGATTCAAGATAGCCTGGCTGATGAGGATTATGAATCCGAAACCGGTCCCAGGATGCTTGTTTCCGGTCCAGGGAAGACATGGCTTGGCAGTTCGGGCTGGACTGTTCCCACAAGGCACAGGGTCAGACTGATTTGCATATAGCCATGTCTGAACTGCGGTGGCTGAGTGAACTAAAGAATGGTGATGGATTAAACCCAGATCAGTTGACTGGGGGTGAGTGTTTGATTTGTTCAAACGCTCCGTCCATCATCCCCTTTTGTATCGCTTTGTTCGCCCTAAGTGTGGCAGGGTATGCTCAGATGTGAGTCCCTTGTTCACTTGGCCACTGGATTCAAGATAGCCTGGCTGATGAGGATTATGAATCCGAAACCGGTCCCAGGATGCTTGTTTCCGGTCCAGGGAAGACATGGCTTGGCAGTTCGGGCTGGACTGTTCCCACAAGGCACAGGGTCAGACTGATTTGCATATAGCCATGTCTGAACTGGGGTGGCTGAGTGAACTAAAGAATGGTGATGGATTAAACCCAGATCAGTTGACTGGGGGTGAGTGTTTGATTTGTTCAAACACTCCGTCCATCATCCCCTTTTGTATCGCTTTGTTCGCCCTAAGTGTGGCAGGGTATGCTCAGATGTGAGTCCCTTGTTCACTTGGCCACTGGATTCAAGATAGCCTGGCTGATGAGGATTATGAATCCGAAACCGGTCCCAGGATGCTTGTTTCCGGTCCAGTGAAGACATGGCTTGGCAGTTCAGGCTGGACTGTTCCCACAAGGCACAGGGTCAGACTGATTTGCCTATAGCCATGTCTGAACTGGGGTGGCTGAGTGAACTAAAGAATGGTGATGGATTAAACCCAGATCAGTTGACTGGGGGTGAGTGTTTGATTTGTTCAAACGCTCCGTCCATCATCCCCTTTTGTATCGCTTTGTTCGCCCTAAGTGTGGCAGGGTATGCTCAGATGTGAGTCCCTTGTTCACTTGGCCACTGGATTCAAGATAGCCTGGCTGATGAGGATTATGAATCCGAAACCGGTCCCAGGATGCTTGTTTCCGGTCCAGGGAAGACATGGCTTGGCAGTTCGGCTGGACTGTTCCCACAAGGCACAGGGTCAGACTGATTTGCATATAGCCATGTCTGAACTGGGGTGGCTGAGTGAACTAAAGAATGGTGATGGATTAAACCAAGATCAGTTGACTGGGGGTGAGTGTTTGATTTGTTCAAACGCTCCGTCCATCATCCCCTTTTGTATCGCTTTGTTCGCCCTAAGTGTGGCAGGGTATGCTCAGTTGTGAGTCCCTTGTTCACTTGGCCACTGGATTCAAGATAGCCTGGCTGATGAGGATTATGAATCCGAAACCGGTCCCAGGATGCTTGTTTCCGGTCCAGGGAAGACATGGCTTGGCAGTTCGGGCTGGACTGTTCCCACAAGGCACAGGGTCAGACTGATTTGCATATAGCCATGTCTGAACTGGGGTGGCTGAGTGAACTAAAGAATGGTGATGAATTAAACCCAGATCAGTTGACTGGGGGTGAGTGTTTGATTTGTTCAAACGCTCCGTCCATCATCCCCTTTTGTATCGCTTTGTTCGCCCTAAGTGTGGCAGGGTATGCTCAGATGTGAGTCCCTTGTTCACTTGGCCACTGGATTCAAGATAGCCTGGCTGATGAGGATTATGAATCCGAAACCGGTCCCAGGATGCTTATTTCCGGTCCAGGGAAGACATGGCTTGACAGTTCGGGCTGGACTGTTCCCACAAGGCACAGGGTCAGACTGATTTGCATATAGCCATGTCTGAACTGGGCTGGCTGAGTGAACTAAAGAATGGTGATGGATTAAACCCAGATCAGTTGACTGGGGGTGAGTGTTTGATTTGTTCAAACGCTCCGTCCATCATCCCCTTTTGTATCGCTTTGTTCGCCCTAAGTGTGGCAGGGTATGCTCAGATGTGAGTCCCTTGTTCACTTGGCCACTGGATTCAAGATAGCCTGGCTGATGAGGATTATGAATCCGAAACCGGTCCCAGGATGCTTGTTTCCGGTCCAGGGAAGACCTGGCTTGGCAGTTCGGGCTGCACTGTTCCCACAAGGCACAGGGTCAGACTGATTTGCATATAGCCATGTCTGAACTGGGGTGGCTGAGTGAACTAAAGAATGGTGATGGATTAAACCCAGATCAGTTGACTGGGGGTGAGTGTTTGATTTGTTCAAACGCTCCGTCCATCATCCCCTTTTGTATCGCTTTGTTCGCCCTAAGTGTGGCAGGGTATGCTCAGATGTGATTCCCTTCTTCACTTGGCCACTGGATTCAAGATAGCCTGGCTGATGAGGATTATGAATCCGAAACCGGTCCCAGGATGCTTGTATCCGGTCCAGGGAAGACATGGCTTGGCAGTTCGGGCTGGACTGTTCCCACAAGGCACAGGGTCAGACTGATTTGCATATAGCCATGTCTGAACTGGGGTGGCTGAGTGAACTAAAGAATGGTGATGGATTAAACCCAGATCAGTTGACTGGGGGTGAGTGTTTGATTTGTTCAATCGCTCCGTCCATCATCCCCTTTTGTATCGCTTTGTTCGCCCTAAGTGTGGCAGGGTATGCTCAGATGTGAGTCCCTTGTTCACTTGGCCACTGGATTCAAGATAGCCTGGCTGATGAGGATTATGAATCCAAAACCGGTCCCAGGATGCTTGTTTCCGGTCCAGGGAAGACATGGCTTGGCAGTTCGGGCTGGACTGTTCCCACAAGGCACAGGGTCAGACTGATTTGCATATAGCCATGTCTGAACTGGGGTAGCTGAGTGAACTAAAGAATGGTGATGGATTAAACCCAGATCAGTTGACTGGGGGTGAGTGTTTGATTTGTTCAAACGCTCCGTCCATCATCCCCTTTTGTATCGCTTTGTTCGCCCTAAGTGTGGCAGGGTATGCTCAGATGTGAGTCCCTTGTTCACTTGGCCACTGGATTCAAGATAGCCTGGCTGATGAGGATTATGAATCCGAAACCGGTCCCAGGATGCTTGTTTCCGGTCCAGGGAAGACATGGCTTGGCAGTTCGGGCTGGACTGTTCCCACAAGGCACAGGGTCAGACTGATTTGCATATAGCCATGTCTGAACTGGGGTGGCTGAGTGAACTAAAGAATGGTGATGGATTAAACCAAGATCAGTTGACTGGGGGTGAGTGTTTGATTTGTTCAAACGCTCCGTCCATCATCCCCTTTTGTATCGCTTTGTTCGCCCTAAGTGTGGCAGGGTATGCTCAGTTGTGAGTCCCTTGTTCACTTGGCCACTGGATTCAAGATAGCCTGGCTGATGAGGATTATGAATCCGAAACCGGTCCCAGGATGCTTGTTTCCGGTCCAGGGAAGACATGGCTTGGCAGTTCGGGCTGGACTGTTCCCACAAGGCACAGGGTCAGACTGATTTGCATATAGCCATGTCTGAACTGGGGTGGCTGAGTGAACTAAAGAATGGTGATGAATTAAACCCAGATCAGTTGACTGGGGGTGAGTGTTTGATTTGTTCAAACGCTCCGTCCATCATCCCCTTTTGTATCGCTTTGTTCGCCCTAAGTGTGGCAGGGTATGCTCAGATGTGAGTCCCTTGTTCACTTGGCCACTGGATTCAAGATAGCCTGGCTGATGAGGATTATGAATCCGAAACCGGTCCCAGGATGCTTGTTTCCGGTCCAGGGAAGACATGGCTTGACAGTTCGGGCTGGACTGTTCCCACAAGGCACAGGGTCAGACTGATTTGCATATAGCCATGTCTGAACTGGGCTGGCTGAGTGAACTAAAGAATGGTGATGGATTAAACCCAGATCAGTTGACTGGGGGTGAGTGTTTGATTTGTTCAAACGCTCCGTCCATCATCCCCTTTTGTATCGCTTTGTTCGCCCTAAGTGTGGCAGGGTATGCTCAGATGTGAGTCCCTTGTTCACTTGGCCACTGGATTCAAGATAGCCTGGCTGATGAGGATTATGAATCCGAAACCGGTCCCAGGATGCTTGTTTCCGGTCCAGGGAAGACCTGGCTTGGCAGTTCGGGCTGCACTGTTCCCACAAGGCACAGGGTCAGACTGATTTGCATATAGCCATGTCTGAACTGGGGTGGCTGAGTGAACTAAAGAATGGTGATGGATTAAACCCAGATCAGTTGACTGGGGGTGAGTGTTTGATTTGTTCAAACGCTCCGTCCATCATCCCCTTTTGTATCGCTTTGTTCGCCCTAAGTGTGGCAGGGTATGCTCAGATGTGATTCCCTTCTTCACTTGGCCACTGGATTCAAGATAGCCTGGCTGATGAGGATTATGAATCCGAAACCGGTCCCAGGATGCTTGTATCCGGTCCAGGGAAGACATGGCTTGGCAGTTCGGGCTGGACTGTTCCCACAAGGCACAGGGTCAGACTGATTTGCATATAGCCATGTCTGAACTGGGGTGGCTGAGTGAACTAAAGAATGGTGATGGATTAAACCCAGATCAGTTGACTGGGGGTGAGTGTTTGATTTGTTCAATCGCTCCGTCCATCATCCCCTTTTGTATCGCTTTGTTCGCCCTAAGTGTGGCAGGGTATGCTCAGATGTGAGTCCCTTGTTCACTTGGCCACTGGATTCAAGATAGCCTGGCTGATGAGGATTATGAATCCAAAACCGGTCCCAGGATGCTTGTTTCCGGTCCAGGGAAGACATGGCTTGGCAGTTCGGGCTGGACTGTTCCCACAAGGCACAGGGTCAGACTGATTTGCATACAGCCATGTCTGAACTGGGGTAGCTGAGTGAACTAAAGAATGGTGATGGATTAAACCCAGATCAGTTGACTGGGGGTGAGTGTTTGATTTGTTCAAACGCTCCGTCCATCATCCCCTTTTGTATCGCTTTGTTCGCCCTAAGTGTGGCAGGGTATGCTCAGATGTGAGTCCCTTGTTCACTTGGCCACTGGATTCAAGATAGCCTGGCTGATGAGGATTATGAATCCGAAACCGGTCCCAGGATGCTTGTTTCCGGTCCAGGGAAGACATGGCTTGGCAGTTCGGGCTGGACTGTTCCCACAAGGCACAGGGTCAGACTGATTTGCATATAGCCATGTCTGAACCGGGGTGGCTGAGTGAACTAAAGAATGGTGATGGATTAAACCCAGATCAGTTGACTGGGGGTGAGTGTTTGATTTGTTCAAACACTCCGTCCATCATCCCCTTTTGTATCGCTTTGTTCGCCCTAAGTGTGGCAGGGTATGCTCAGTTGTGAGTCCCTTGTTCACTTGGCCACTGGATTCAAGATAGCCTGGCTGATGAGGATTATGAATCCGAAACCGGTCCCAGGATGCTTGTTTCCGGTCCAGGGAAGACATGGCTTGGCAGTTCGGGCTGGACTGTTCCCACAAGGCACAGGGTCAGACTGATTTGCATATAGCCATGTCTGAACTGGGGTGGCTGAGTGAACTAAAGAATGGTGATGAATTAAACCCATATCAGTTGACTGGGGGTGAGTGTTTGATTTGTTCAAACGCTCCGTCCATCATCCCCTTTTGTATCGCTTTGTTCGCCCTAAGTGTGGCAGGGTATGCTCAGATGTGAGTCCCTTGTTCATTTGGCCACTGGATTCAAGATAGCCTGGCTGATGAGGATTATGAATCCGAAACCGGTCCCAGGATGCTTGTTTCCGGTCCAGGGAAGACATGGCTTGGCAGTTCGGGCTGGACTGTTCCCACAAGGCACAGGGTCAGACTGATTTGCATATAGCCATGTCTGAACTGGGGTGGCTGAGTGAACTAAAGAATGGTGATGGATTAAACCCAGATCAGTTGACTGGGGGTGAGTGTTTGATTTGTTCAAACGCTCCGTCCATCATCCCCTTTTGTATCGCTTTGTTCGCCCTAAGTGTGGCAGGGTATGCTCAGATGTGAGTCCCTTGTTCGCTTGGCCACTGGATTCAAGATAGCCTGGCTGATGAGAATTATGAATCCAAAACCGGTCCCAGGATGCTTGTTTCCGGTCCAGGGAAGACATGGCTTGGCAGTTCGGGCTGGACTGTTCCCACAAGGCACAGGGTCAGACTGATTTGCATTTAGCCATGTCTGAACTGGGGTGGCTGAGTGAACTAAAGAATGGTGATGGATTAAACCCAGATCAGTTGACTGGGGGTGAGTGTTTGATTTGTTCAAACGCTCCGTCCATCATCCCCTTTTGTATCGCTTTGTTCGCCCTAAGTGTGGCAGGGTATGCTCAGATGTGAGTCCCTTGTTCACTTGGCCACTGGATTCAAGATAGCCTGGCTGATGAGGATTATGAATCCCAAACCGGTCCCAGGATGCTTGTTTCCGGTCCAGGGAAGACATGGCTTGGCAGTTCGGGCTGGACTGTTCCCACAAGGCACAGGGTCAGACTGATTTGTATATAGCCATGTCTGAACTGGGATGGCTGAGTGAACTAAAAAATGGTGATGGATTAAACCCAGATCAGTTGACTGGGGGTGAGTGTTTGATTTGTTCAAACGCTCCGTCCCTCATCCCCTTTTGTATCGCTTTGTTCGCCCTAAGTGTGGCAGGGTATGCTCAGATGTGAGTCCCTTGTTCACTTGGCCACTGGATTCAAGATAGCCTGGCTGATGAGGATTATGAATCCGAAACCGGTCCCAGGATGCTTGTTTCCGGTCCAGGGAAGACATGGCTTGGCAGTTCGGGCTGGACTGTTCCCACAAGGCACAGGGTCAGACTGATTTGTATATAGCCATGTCTGAACTGGGATGGCTGAGTGAACTAAAGAATGGTGATGGATTAAACCCAGATCAGTTGACTGGGGGTGAGTGTTTGATTTGTTCAAACGCTCCGTCCATCATCCCCTTTTGTATCGCTTTGTTCGCCCTAAGTGTGGCAGGGTATGCTCAGATGTGAGTCCCTTTTTCACTTGGCCACTGGATTCAAGATAGCCTGGCTGATGAGGATTATGAATCCGAAACCGGTCCCAGGATGCTTGTTTCCGGTCCAGGGAAGACATGGCTTGGCAGTTCGGGCTGGACTGTTCCCACAAGGCACAGGGTCAGACTGATTTGCATATAGCCATGTCTGAACTGGGGTGGCTGAGTGAACTAAAGAATGGTGATGGATTAAACCCAGATCAGTTGACTGGGGGTGAGTGTTTGATTTGTTCAATCGCTCCGTCCATCATCCCCTTTTGTATCGCTTTGTTCGCCCTAAGTGTGGCAGGGTATGCTCAGATGTGAGTCCCTTGTTCACTTGGCCACTGGATTCAAGATAGCCTGGCTGATGAGGATTATGAATCCAAAACCGGTCCCAGGATGCTTGTTTCCGGTCCAGGGAAGACATGGCTTGGCAGTTCGGGCTGGACTGTTCCCACAAGGCACAGGGTCAGACTGATTTGCATATAGCCATGTCTGAACTGGGGTAGCTGAGTGAACTAAAGAATGGTGATGGATTAAACCCAGATCAGTTGACTGGGGGTGAGTGTTTGATTTGTTCAAACGCTCCGTCCATCATCCCCTTTTGTATCGCTTTGTTCGCCCTAAGTGTGGCAGGGTATGCTCAGATGTGAGTCCCTTGTTCACTTGGCCACTGGATTCAAGATAGCCTGGCTGATGAGGATTATGAATCCGAAACCGGTCCCAGGATGCTTGTTTCCGGTCCAGGGAAGACATGGCTTGGCAGTTCGGGCTGGACTGTTCCCACAAGGCACAGGGTCAGACTGATTTGCATATAGCCATGTCTGAACTGGGGTGGCTGAGTGAACTAAAGAATGGTGATGGATTAAACCAAGATCAGTTGACTGGGGGTGAGTGTTTGATTTGTTCAAACGCTCCGTCCATCATCCCCTTTTGTATCGCTTTGTTCGCCCTAAGTGTGGCAGGGTATGCTCAGTTGTGAGTCCCTTGTTCACTTGGCCACTGGATTCAAGATAGCCTGGCTGATGAGGATTATGAATCCGAAACCGGTCCCAGGATGCTTGTTTCCGGTCCAGGGAAGACATGGCTTGGCAGTTCGGGCTGGACTGTTCCCACAAGGCACAGGGTCAGACTGATTTGCATATAGCCATGTCTGAACTGGGGTGGCTGAGTGAACTAAAGAATGGTGATGAATTAAACCCAGATCAGTTGACTGGGGGTGAGTGTTTGATTTGTTCAAACGCTCCGTCCATCATCCCCTTTTGTATCGCTTTGTTCGCCCTAAGTGTGGCAGGGTATGCTCAGATGTGAGTCCCTTGTTCACTTGGCCACTGGATTCAAGATAGCCTGGCTGATGAGGATTATGAATCCGAAACCGGTCCCAGGATGCTTGTTTCCGGTCCAGGGAAGACATGGCTTGACAGTTCGGGCTGGACTGTTCCCACAAGGCACAGGGTCAGACTGATTTGCATATAGCCATGTCTGAACTGGGCTGGCTGAGTGAACTAAAGAATGGTGATGGATTAAACCCAGATCAGTTGACTGGGGGTGAGTGTTTGATTTGTTCAAACGCTCCGTCCATCATCCCCTTTTGTATCGCTTTGTTCGCCCTAAGTGTGGCAGGGTATGCTCAGATGTGAGTCCCTTGTTCACTTGGCCACTGGATTCAAGATAGCCTGGCTGATGAGGATTATGAATCCGAAACCGGTCCCAGGATGCTTGTTTCCGGTCCAGGGAAGACCTGGCTTGGCAGTTCGGGCTGCACTGTTCCCACAAGGCACAGGGTCAGACTGATTTGCATATAGCCATGTCTGAACTGGGGTGGCTGAGTGAACTAAAGAATGGTGATGGATTAAACCCAGATCAGTTGACTGGGGGTGAGTGTTTGATTTGTTCAAACGCTCCGTCCATCATCCCCTTTTGTATCGCTTTGTTCGCCCTAAGTGTGGCAGGGTATGCTCAGATGTGATTCCCTTCTTCACTTGGCCACTGGATTCAAGATAGCCTGGCTGATGAGGATTATGAATCCGAAACCGGTCCCAGGATGCTTGTATCCGGTCCAGGGAAGACATGGCTTGGCAGTTCGGGCTGGACTGTTCCCACAAGGCACAGGGTCAGACTGATTTGCATATAGCCATGTCTGAACTGGGGTGGCTGAGTGAACTAAAGAATGGTGATGGATTAAACCCAGATCAGTTGACTGGGGGTGAGTGTTTGATTTGTTCAATCGCTCCGTCCATCATCCCCTTTTGTATCGCTTTGTTCGCCCTAAGTGTGGCAGGGTATGCTCAGATGTGAGTCCCTTGTTCACTTGGCCACTGGATTCAAGATAGCCTGGCTGATGAGGATTATGAATCCAAAACCGGTCCCAGGATGCTTGTTTCCGGTCCAGGGAAGACATGGCTTGGCAGTTCGGGCTGGACTGTTCCCACAAGGCACAGGGTCAGACTGATTTGCATACAGCCATGTCTGAACTGGGGTAGCTGAGTGAACTAAAGAATGGTGATGGATTAAACCCAGATCAGTTGACTGGGGGTGAGTGTTTGATTTGTTCAAACGCTCCGTCCATCATCCCCTTTTGTATCGCTTTGTTCGCCCTAAGTGTGGCAGGGTATGCTCAGATGTGAGTCCCTTGTTCACTTGGCCACTGGATTCAAGATAGCCTGGCTGATGAGGATTATGAATCCGAAACCGGTCCCAGGATGCTTGTTTCCGGTCCAGGGAAGACATGGCTTGGCAGTTCGGGCTGGACTGTTCCCACAAGGCACAGGGTCAGACTGATTTGCATATAGCCATGTCTGAACCGGGGTGGCTGAGTGAACTAAAGAATGGTGATGGATTAAACCCAGATCAGTTGACTGGGGGTGAGTGTTTGATTTGTTCAAACACTCCGTCCATCATCCCCTTTTGTATCGCTTTGTTCGCCCTAAGTGTGGCAGGGTATGCTCAGTTGTGAGTCCCTTGTTCACTTGGCCACTGGATTCAAGATAGCCTGGCTGATGAGGATTATGAATCCGAAACCGGTCCCAGGATGCTTGTTTCCGGTCCAGGGAAGACATGGCTTGGCAGTTCGGGCTGGACTGTTCCCACAAGGCACAGGGTCAGACTGATTTGCATATAGCCATGTCTGAACTGGGGTGGCTGAGTGAACTAAAGAATGGTGATGAATTAAACCCATATCAGTTGACTGGGGGTGAGTGTTTGATTTGTTCAAACGCTCCGTCCATCATCCCCTTTTGTATCGCTTTGTTCGCCCTAAGTGTGGCAGGGTATGCTCAGATGTGAGTCCCTTGTTCATTTGGCCACTGGATTCAAGATAGCCTGGCTGATGAGGATTATGAATCCGAAACCGGTCCCAGGATGCTTGTTTCCGGTCCAGGGAAGACATGGCTTGGCAGTTCGGGCTGGACTGTTCCCACAAGGCACAGGGTCAGACTGATTTGCATATAGCCATGTCTGAACTGGGGTGGCTGAGTGAACTAAAGAATGGTGATGGATTAAACCCAGATCAGTTGACTGGGGGTGAGTGTTTGATTTGTTCAAACGCTCCGTCCATCATCCCCTTTTGTATCGCTTTGTTCGCCCTAAGTGTGGCAGGGTATGCTCAGATGTGAGTCCCTTGTTCGCTTGGCCACTGGATTCAAGATAGCCTGGCTGATGAGAATTATGAATCCAAAACCGGTCCCAGGATGCTTGTTTCCGGTCCAGGGAAGACATGGCTTGGCAGTTCGGGCTGGACTGTTCCCACAAGGCACAGGGTCAGACTGATTTGCATTTAGCCATGTCTGAACTGGGGTGGCTGAGTGAACTAAAGAATGGTGATGGATTAAACCCAGATCAGTTGACTGGGGGTGAGTGTTTGATTTGTTCAAACGCTCCGTCCATCATCCCCTTTTGTATCGCTTTGTTCGCCCTAAGTGTGGCAGGGTATGCTCAGATGTGAGTCCCTTGTTCACTTGGCCACTGGATTCAAGATAGCCTGGCTGATGAGGATTATGAATCCCAAACCGGTCCCAGGATGCTTGTTTCCGGTCCAGGGAAGACATGGCTTGGCAGTTCGGGCTGGACTGTTCCCACAAGGCACAGGGTCAGACTGATTTGTATATAGCCATGTCTGAACTGGGATGGCTGAGTGAACTAAAAAATGGTGATGGATTAAACCCAGATCAGTTGACTGGGGGTGAGTGTTTGATTTGTTCAAACGCTCCGTCCCTCATCCCCTTTTGTATCGCTTTGTTCGCCCTAAGTGTGGCAGGGTATGCTCAGATGTGAGTCCCTTGTTCACTTGGCCACTGGATTCAAGATAGCCTGGCTGATGAGGATTATGAATCCGAAACCGGTCCCAGGATGCTTGTTTCCGGTCCAGGGAAGACATGGCTTGGCAGTTCGGGCTGGACTGTTCCCACAAGGCACAGGGTCAGACTGATTTGTATATAGCCATGTCTGAACTGGGATGGCTGAGTGAACTAAAGAATGGTGATGGATTAAACCCAGATCAGTTGACTGGGGGTGAGTGTTTGATTTGTTCAAACGCTCCGTCCATCATCCCCTTTTGTATCGCTTTGTTCGCCCTAAGTGTGGCAGGGTATGCTCAGATGTGAGTCCCTTTTTCACTTGGCCACTGGATTCAAGATAGCCTGGCTGATGAGGATTATGAATCCGAAACCGGTCCCAGGATGCTTGTTTCCGGTCCAGGGAAGACATGGCTTGGCAGTTCGGGCTGGACTGTTCCCACAATGCACAGGGTCAGACTGATTTGCATATAGCCAGGTCTGAACTGGGGTGGCTGAGTGAACTAAAGAATGGTGATGGATTAAACCCAGATCAGTTGACTGGGGGTGAGTGTTTGATTTGTTCAAATGCTCCGTCCATCATCCCCTTTTGTATCGCTTTGTTCGCCCTAAGTGTGGCAGGGTATGCTCAGATGTGAGTCCCTTGTTCACTTGGCCACTGGATTCAAGATAGCCTGGCTGATGAGGATTATGAATCCGAAACCGGTCCCAGGATGCTTGTTTCCGGTCCAGGGAAGACATGGCTTGGCAGTTCGGGCTGGACTGTTCCCACAAGGCACAGGGTCAGACTGATTTGCATATAGCCATGTCTGAACTGGGGTGGCTGAGTGAACTAAAGAATGGTGATGGATTAAACCCAGATCAGTTGACTGGGGGTGAGTGTTTGATTTGTTCAAACGCTCCGTCCATCATCCCCTTTTGTATCGCTTTGTTCGCCCTAAGTGTGGCAGGGTATGCTCAGATGTGAGTCCCTTGTTCACTTGGCCACTGGATTCAAGATAGCCTGGCTGATGAGGATTATGAATCCGAAACCGGTCCCAGGATGCTTGTTTCCGGTCCAGGGAAGACATGGCTTGGCAGTTCGGGCTGGACTGTTCCCACAAGGCACAGGGTCAGACTGATTTGCATATAGCCATGTCTGAACTGGGGTGGCTGAGTGAACTAAAGAATGGTGATGGATTAAACCCAGATCAGTTGACTGGGGGTGAGTGTTTGATTTGTTCAAACGCTCCGTCCATCATCCCCTTTTGTATCGCTTTGTTCGCCCTAAGTGTGGCAGGGTATGCTCAGATGTGAGTCCCTTGTTCACTAGGCCACTGGATTCAAGATAGCCTGGCTGATGAGGATTGTGAATCCGAAACCGGTCCGAGGATGCTTGTTTCCGGTCCAGGGAAGACATGGCTTGGCAGTTCGGGCTGGACTGTTCCCACAAGGCACAGGGTCAGACTGATTTGCATATAGCCATGTCTGAACTGGGGTGGCTGAGTGAACTAAAGAATGGTGATGGATTAAACCCAGATCAGTTGATTGGGGGTGAGTGTTTGATTTGTTCAAACGCTCCGTCCATCATCCCCTTTTGTATCGCTTTGTTCGCCCTAAGTGTGGCAGGGTATGCTCAGATGTGAGTCCCTTGTTCACTTGGCCACTGGATTCAAGATAGCCTGGCTGATGAGGATTATGAATCCGAAACCGGTCCCAGGATGCTTGTTTCCGGTCCAGGGAAGACATGGCTTGGCAGTTCGGGCTGGACTGTTCCCACAAGGCACAGGGTCAGACTGATTTGCATATAGCCATGTCTGAACTGGGGTGGCTGAGTGAACTAAAGAATGGTGATGGATTAAACCCAGATCAGTTGACTGGGGGTGAGTGTTTGATTTGTTCAAACGCTCCGTCCATCATCCCCTTTTGTATCGCTTTGTTCGCCCTAAGTGTGGCAGGGTATGCTCAGATGTGAGTCCCTTGTTCACTTGGCCACTGGATTCAAGATAGCCTGGCTGATGAGGATTATGAATCCGAAACCGGTCCCAGGATGCTTGTTTCCGGTCCAGGGAAGACATGGCTTGGCAGTTCGGGCTGGACTGTTCCCACAAGGCACAGGGTCAGACTGATTTGCATATAGCCATGTCTGAACTGGGGTGGCTGAGTGAACTAAAGAATGGTGATGGATTAAACCCAGATCAGTTGACTGGGGGTGAGTGTTTGATTTGTTCAAACGCTCCGTCCATCATCCCCTTTTGTATCGCTTTGTTCTCCCTAAGTGTGGCAGGGTATGCTCAGATGTGAGTCCCTTGTTCACTTGGCCACTGGATTCAAGATAGCCTGGCTGATGAGGATTATGAATCCGAAACCGGTCCCAGGATGCTTGTTTCCGGTCCAGGGAAGACATGGCTTGGCAGTTCGGGCTGGACTGTTCCCACAAGGCACAGGGTCAGACTGATTTGCATATAGCCATGTCTGAACTGGGGTGGCTGAGTGAACTAAAGAATGGTGATGGATTAAACCCAGATCAGTTGACTGGGGGCGAGTGTTTGATTTGTTCAAATGCTCCGTCCATCATCCCCTTTTGTATCGCTTTGTTCGCCCTAAGTGTGGCAGGGTATGCTCAGATGTGAGTCCCTTGTTCACTTGGCCACTGCATTCAAGATAGCCTGGCTGATGAGGATTATGAATCCGAAACTGGTCCCAGGATGCGTGTTTCCGGTCCAGGGAAGACATGGCTTGGCAGTTCGGGCTGGACTGTTCCCACAAGGCACAGGGTCAGACTGATTTGCATATAGCCATGTCTGAACTGGGGTGGCTGAGTGAACTAAAGAATGGTGATGGATTAAACCCAGATCAGTTGACTGGGGGTGAGTGTTTGATTTGTTCAAACGCTCCGTCCATCATCCCCTTTTGTATCGCTTTGTTCGCCCTAAGTGTGGCAGGGTATGCTCAGATGTGAGTCCCTTGTTCACTTGGCCACTGGATTCAAGATAGCCTGGCTGATGAGGATTATGAATCCGAAACCGGTCCCAGGATGCTTGTTTCCGGTCCAGGGAAGACATGGCTTGGCAGTTTGGGCTGGACTGTTCCCACAAGGCACAGGGTCAGACTGATTTGCATATAGCCATGTCTGAACTGGGGTGGCTGAGTGAACTAAAGAATGGTGATGGATTAAACCCAGATCAGTTGACTGGGGGTGAGTGTTTGATTTGTTCAAACGCTCCGTCCATCATCCCCTTTTGTATCGCTTTGTTCGCCCTAAGTGTGGCAGGGTATGCTCAGATGTGAGTCCCTTGTTCACTTGGCCACTGGATTCAAGATAGCCTGGCTGATGAGGATTATGAATCCGAAACCGGTCCCAGGATGCTTGTTTCCGGTCCAGGGAAGACATGGCTTGGCAGTTCGGGCTGGACTGTTCCCACAAGGCACAGGGTCAGACTGATTTGCATATAGCCATGTCTGAACTGGGGTGGCTGAGTGAACTAAAGAATGGTGATGGATTAAACCCAGTTCAGTTGACTGGGGGTGAGTGTTTGATTTGTTCAAACGCTCCGTCCATCATCCCCTTTTGTATCGCTTTGTTCGCCCTAAGTGTGGCAGGGTATGCTCAGATGTGAGTCCCTTGTTCACTTGGCCACTGGATTCAAGATAGCCTGGCTGATGAGGATTATGAATCCGAAACCGGTCCCAGGATGCTTGTTTCCGGTCCAGGGAAGACATGGCTTGGCAGTTCGGGCTGGACTGTTCCCACAAGGCACAGGGTCAGACTGATTTGCATATAGCCATGTCTGAACTGGGGTGGCTGAGTGAACTAAAGAATGGTGATGGATTAAACCCAGATCAGTTGACTGGGGGTGAGTGTTTGATTTGTTCAAACGCTCCGTCCATCATCCCCTTTTGTATCGCTTTGTTCGCCCTAAGTGTGGCAGGGTATGCTCAGATGTGAGTCCCTTGTTCACTTGGCCACTGGATTCAAGATAGCCTGGCTGATGAGGATTATGAATCCAAAACCGGTCCCAGGATGCTTGTTTCCGGTCCAGGGAAGACATGGCTTGGCAGTTCGGGCTGGACTGTTCCCACAAGGCACAGGGTCAGACTGATTTGCATATAGCCATGTCTGAACTGGGGTAGCTGAGTGAACTAAAGAATGGTGATGGATTAAACCCAGATCAGTTGACTGGGGGTGAGTGTTTGATTTGTTCAAACGCTCCGTCCATCATCCCCTTTTGTATCGCTTTGTTCGCCCTAAGTGTGGCAGGGTATGATCAGATGTGAGTCCCTTGTTCACTTGGCCACTGGATTCAAGATAGCCTGGCTGATGAGGATTATGAATCCGAAACCGGTCCCAGGATGCTTGTTTCCGGTCCAGGGAAGACATGGCTTGGCAGTTCGGGCTGGACTGTTCCCACAAGGCACAGGGTCAGACTGATTTGCATATAGCCATGTCTGAACTGGGGTGGCTGAGTGAACTAAAGAATGGTGATGGATTAAACCCAGATCAGTTGACTGGGGGTGAGTGTTTGATTTGTTCAAACACTCCGTCCATCATCCCCTTTTGTATCGCTTTGTTCGCCCTAAGTGTGGCAGGGTATGCTCAGATGTGAGTCCCTTGTTCACTTGGCCACTGGATTCAAGATACCCTGGCTGATGAGGATTATGAATCCGAAACCGGTCCCAGGATGCTTGTTTCCGGTCCAGTGAAGACATGGCTTGGCAGTTCAGGCTGGACTGTTCCCACAAGGCACAGGGTCAGACTGATTTGCATATAGCCATGTCTGAACTGGGGTGGCTGAGTGAACTAAAGAATGGTGATGGATTAAACCCAGATCAGTTGACTGGGGGTGAGTGTTTGATTTGTTCAAACGCTCCGTCCATCATCCCCTTTTGTATCGCTTTGTTCGCCCTAAGTGTGGCAGGGTATGCTCAGATGTGAGTCCCTTGTTCACTTGGCCACTGGATTCAAGATAGCCTGGCTGATGAGGATTATGAATCCGAAACCGGTCCCAGGATGCTTGTTTCCGGTCCAGGGAAGACATGGCTTGGCAGTTCGGGCTGGACTGTTCCCACAAGGCACAGGGTCAGACTGATTTGCATATTGCCATGTCTGAACTGGGGTGGCTGAGTGAACTAAAGAATGGTGATGGATTAAACCAAGATCAGTTGACTGGGGGTGAGTGTTTGATTTGTTCAAACGCTCCGTCCATCATCCCCTTTTGTATCGCTTTGTTCGCCCTAAGTGTGGCAGGGTATGCTCAGTTGTGAGTCCCTTGTTCACTTGGCCACTGGATTCAAGATAGCCTGGCTGATGAGGATTATGAATCCGAAACCGGTCCCAGGATGCTTGTTTCCGGTCCAGGGAAGACATGGCTTGGCAGTTCGGGCTGGACTGTTCCCACAAGGCACAGGGTCAGACTGATTTGCATATAGCCATGTCTGAACTGGGGTGGCTGAGTGAACTAAAGAATGGTGATGAATTAAACCCAGATCAGTTGACTGGGGGTGAGTGTTTGATTTGTTCAAACGCTCCGTCCATCATCCCCTTTTGTATCGCTTTGTTCGCCCTAAGTGTGGCAGGGTATGCTCAGATGTGAGTCCCTTGTTCACTTGGCCACTGGATTCAAGATAGCCTGGCTGATGAGGATTATGAATCCGAAACCGGTCCCAGGATGCTTGTTTCCGGTCCAGGGAAGACATGGCTTGACAGTTCGGGCTGGACTGTTCCCACAAGGCACAGGGTCAGACTGATTTGCATATAGCCATGTCTGAACTGGGCTGGCTGAGTGAACTAAAGAATGGTGATGGATTAAACCCAGATCAGTTGACTGGGGGTGAGTGTTTGATTTGTTCAAACGCTCCGTCCATCATCCCCTTTTGTATCGCTTTGTTCGCCCTAAGTGTGGCAGGGTATGCTCAGATGTGAGTCCCTTGTTCACTTGGCCACTGGATTCAAGATAGCCTGGCTGATGAGGATTATGAATCCAAAACCGGTCCCAGGATGCTTGTTTCCGGTCCAGGGAAGACATGGCTTGGCAGTTCGGGCTGCACTGTTCCCACAAGGCACAGGGTCAGACTGATTTGCATATAGCCATGTCTGAACTGGGGTGGCTGAGTGAACTAAAGAATGGTGATGGATTAAACCCAGATCAGTTGACTGGGGGTGAGTGTTTGATTTGTTCAAACGCTCCGTCCATCATCCCCTTTTGTATCGCTTTGTTCGCCCTAAGTGTGGCAGGGTATGCTCAGATGTGATTCCCTTCTTCACTTGGCCACTGGATTCAAGATAGCCTGGCTGATGAGGATTATGAATCCGAAACCGGTCCCAGGATGCTTGTATCCGGTCCAGGGAAGACATGGCTTGGCAGTTCGGGCTGGACTGTTCCCACAAGGCACAGGGTCAGACTGATTTGCATATAGCCATGTCTGAACTGGGGTGGCTGAGTGAACTAAAGAATGGTGATGGATTAAACCCAGATCAGTTGACGGGGGGTGAGTGTTTGATTTGTTCAAGCGCTCCGTCCATCATCCCCTTTTGTATCGCTTTGTTCGCCCTAAGTGTGGCAGGGTATGCTCAGATGTGAGTCCCTTGTTCACTTGGCCACTGGATTCAAGATAGCCTGGCTGATGAGGATTATGAATCCAAAACCGGTCCCAGGATGCTTGTTTCCGGTCCAGGGAAGACATGGCTTGGCAGTTGGGGCTGGACTGTTCCCACAAGGCACAGGGTCAGACTGATTTGCATATAGCCATGTCTGAACTGGGGTAGCTGAGTGAACTAAAGAATGGTGATGGATTAAACCCAGATCAGTTGACTGGGGGTGAGTGTTTGATTTGTTCAAACGCTCCGTCCATCATCCCCTTTTGTATCGCTTTGTTCGCCCTAAGTGTGGCAGGGTATGCTCAGATGTGAGTCCCTTGTTCACTTGGCCACTGGATTCAAGATAGCCTGGCTGATGAGGATTATGAATCCGAAACCGGTCCCAGGATGCTTGTTTCCGGTCCAGGGAAGACATGGCTTGGCAGTTCGGGCTGGACTGTTCCCACAAGGCACAGGGTCAGACTGATTTGCATATAGCCATGTCTGAACCGGGGTGGCTGAGTGAACTAAAGAATGGTGATGGATTAAACCCAGATCAGTTGACTGGGGGTGAGTGTTTGATTTGTTCAAACACTCCGTCCATCATCCCCTTTTGTATCGCTTTGTTCGCCCTAAGTGTGGCAGGGTATGCTCAGTTGTGAGTCCCTTGTTCACTTGGCCACTGGATTCAAGATAGCCTGGCTGATGAGGATTATGAATCCGAAACCGGTCCCAGGATGCTTGTTTCCGGTCCAGGGAAGACATGGCTTGGCAGTTCGGGCTGGACTGTTCCCACAAGGCACAGGGTCAGACTGATTTGCATATAGCCATGTCTGAACTGGGGTGGCTGAGTGAACTAAAGAATGGTGATGAATTAAACCCATATCAGTTGACTGGGGGTGAGTGTTTGATTTGTTCAAACGCTCCGTCCATCATCCCCTTTTGTATCGCTTTGTTCGCCCTAAGTGTGGCAGGGTATGCTCAGATGTGAGTCCCTTGTTCATTTGGCCACTGGATTCAAGATAGCCTGGCTGATGAGGATTATGAATCCGAAACCGGTCCCAGGATGCTTGTTTCCGGTCCAGGGAAGACATGGCTTGGCAGTTCGGGCTGGACTGTTCCCACAAGGCACAGGGTCAGACTGATTTGCATATAGCCATGTCTGAACTGGGGTGGCTGAGTGAACTAAAGAATGGTGATGGATTAAACCCAGATCAGTTGACTGGGGGTGAGTGTTTGATTTGTTCAAACGCTCCGTCCATCATCCCCTTTTGTATCGCTTTGTTCGCCCTAAGTGTGGCAGGGTATGCTCAGATGTGAGTCCCTTGTTCGCTTGGCCACTGGATTCAAGATAGCCTGGCTGATGAGAATTATGAATCCAAAACCGGTCCCAGGATGCTTGTTTCCGGTCCAGGGAAGACATGGCTTGGCAGTTCGGGCTGGACTGTTCCCACAAGGCACAGGGTCAGACTGATTTGCATTTAGCCATGTCTGAACTGGGGTGGCTGAGTGAACTAAAGAATGGTGATGGATTAAACCCAGATCAGTTGACTGGGGGTAAGTGTTTGATTTGTTCAAACGCTCCGTCCATCATCCCCTTTTGTATCGCTTTGTTCGCCCTAAGTGTGGCAGGGTATGCTCAGATATGAGTCCCTTGTTCACTTGGCCACTGGATTCAAGATAGCCTGGCTGATGAGGATTATGAATCCGAAACCGGTCCCAGGATGCTTGTTTCCGGTCCAGGGAAGACATGGCTTGGCAGTTCGGGCTGGACTGTTCCCACAAGGCACAGGGTCAGACTGATTTGTATATAGCCATGTCTGAACTGGGATGGCTGAGTGAACTAAAAAATGGTGATGGATTAAACCCAGATCAGTTGACTGGGGGTGAGTGTTTGATTTGTTCAAACGCTCCGTCCCTCATCCCCTTTTGTATCGCTTTGTTCGCCCTAAGTGTGGCAGGGTATGCTCAGATGTGAGTCCCTTGTTCACTTGGCCACTGGATTCAAGATAGCCTGGCTGATGAGGATTATGAATCCGAAACCGGTCCCAGGATGCTTGTTTCCGGTCCAGGGAAGACATGGCTTGGCAGTTCGGGCTGGACTGTTCCCACAAGGCACAGGGTCAGACTGATTTGTATATAGCCATGTCTGAACTGGGATGGCTGAGTGAACTAAAGAATGGTGATGGATTAAACCCAGATCAGTTGACTGGGGGTGAGTGTTTGATTTGTTCAAACGCTCCGTCCATCATCCCCTTTTGTATCGCTTTGTTCGCCCTAAGTGTGGCAGGGTATGCTCAGATGTGAGTCCCTTTTTCACTTGGCCACTGGATTCAAGATAGCCTGGCTGATGAGGATTATGAATCCGAAACCGGTCCCAGGATGCTTGTTTCCGGTCCAGGGAAGACATGGCTTGGCAGTTCGGGCTGGACTGTTCCCACAATGCACAGGGTCAGACTGATTTGCATATAGCCAGGTCTGAACTGGGGTGGCTGAGTGAACTAAAGAATGGTGATGGATTAAACCCAGATCAGTTGACTGGGGGTGAGTGTTTGATTTGTTCAAATGCTCCGTCCATCATCCCCTTTTGTATCGCTTTGTTCGCCCTAAGTGTGGCAGGGTATGCTCAGATGTGAGTCCCTTGTTCACTTGGCCACTGGATTCAAGATAGCCTGGCTGATGAGGATTATGAATCCGAAACCGGTCCCAGGATGCTTGTTTCCGGTCCAGGGAAGACATGGCTTGGCAGTTCGGGCTGGACTGTTCCCACAAGGCACAGGGTCAGACTGATTTGCATATAGCCATGTCTGAACTGGGGTGGCTGAGTGAACTAAAGAATGGTGATGGATTAAACCCAGATCAGTTGACTGGGGGTGAGTGTTTGATTTGTTCAAACGCTCCGTCCATCATCCCCTTTTGTATCGCTTTGTTCGCCCTAAGTGTGGCAGGGTATGCTCAGATGTGAGTCCCTTGTTCACTTGGCCACTGGATTCAAGATAGCCTGGCTGATGAGGATTATGAATCCAAAACCGGTCCCAGGATGCTTGTTTCCGGTCCAGGGAAGACATGGCTTGGCAGTTCGGGCTGGACTGTTCCCACAAGGCACAGGGTCAGACTGATTTGCATATAGCCATGTCTGAACTGGGGTAGCTGAGTGAACTAAAGAATGGTGATGGATTAAACCCAGATCAGTTGACTGGGGGTGAGTGTTTGATTTGTTCAAACGCTCCGTCCATCATCCCCTTTTGTATCGCTTTGTTCGCCCTAAGTGTGGCAGGGTATGATCAGATGTGAGTCCCTTGTTCACTTGGCCACTGGATTCAAGATAGCCTGGCTGATGAGGATTATGAATCCGAAACCGGTCCCAGGATGCTTGTTTCCGGTCCAGGGAAGACATGGCTTGGCAGTTCGGGCTGGACTGTTCCCACAAGGCACAGGGTCAGACTGATTTGCATATAGCCATGTCTGAACTTGGGTGGCTGAGTGAACTAAAGAATGGTGATGGATTAAACCCAGATCAGTTGACTGGGGGTGAGTGTTTGATTTGTTCAAACACTCCGTCCATCATCCCCTTTTGTATCGCTTTGTTCGCCCTAAGTGTGGCAGGGTATGCTCAGATGTGAGTCCCTTGTTCACTTGGCCACTGGATTCAAGATACCCTGGCTGATGAGGATTATGAATCCGAAACCGGTCCCAGGATGCTTGTTTCCGGTCCAGTGAAGACATGGCTTGGCAGTTCAGGCTGGACTGTTCCCACAAGGCACAGGGTCAGACTGATTTGCATATAGCCATGTCTGAACTGGGGTGGCTGAGTGAACTAAAGAATGGTGATGGATTAAACCCAGATCAGTTGACTGGGGGTGAGTGTTTGATTTGTTCAAACGCTCCGTCCATCATCCCCTTTTGTATCGCTTTGTTCGCCCTAAGTGTGGCAGGGTATGCTCAGATGTGAGTCCCTTGTTCACTTGGCCACTGGATTCAAGATAGCCTGGCTGATGAGGATTATGAATCCGAAACCGGTCCCAGGATGCTTGTTTCCGGTCCAGGGAAGACATGGCTTGGCAGTTCGGGCTGGACTGTTCCCACAAGGCACAGGGTCAGACTGATTTGCATATAGCCATGTCTGAACTGGGGTGGCTGAGTGAACTAAAGAATGGTGATGGATTAAACCAAGATCAGTTGACTGGGGGTGAGTGTTTGATTTGTTCAAACGCTCCGTCCATCATCCCCTTTTGTATCGCTTTGTTCGCCCTAAGTGTGGCAGGGTATGCTCAGTTGTGAGTCCCTTGTTCACTTGGCCACTGGATTCAAGATAGCCTGGCTGATGAGGATTATGAATCCGAAACCGGTCCCAGGATGCTTGTTTCCGGTCCAGGGAAGACATGGCTTGGCAGTTCGGGCTGGACTGTTCCCACAAGGCACAGGGTCAGACTGATTTGCATATAGCCATGTCTGAACTGGGGTGGCTGAGTGAACTAAAGAATGGTGATGAATTAAACCCAGATCAGTTGACTGGGGGTGAGTGTTTGATTTGTTCAAACGCTCCGTCCATCATCCCCTTTTGTATCGCTTTGTTCGCCCTAAGTGTGGCAGGGTATGCTCAGATGTGAGTCCCTTGTTCACTTGGCCACTGGATTCAAGATAGCCTGGCTGATGAGGATTATGAATCCGAAACCGGTCCCAGGATGCTTGTTTCCGGTCCAGGGAAGACATGGCTTGACAGTTCGGGCTGGACTGTTCCCACAAGGCACAGGGTCAGACTGATTTGCATATAGCCATGTCTGAACTGGGCTGGCTGAGTGAACTAAAGAATGGTGATGGATTAAACCCAGATCAGTTGACTGGGGGTGAGTGTTTGATTTGTTCAAACGCTCCGTCCATCATCCCCTTTTGTATCGCTTTGTTCGCCCTAAGTGTGGCAGGGTATGCTCAGATGTGAGTCCCTTGTTCACTTGGCCACTGGATTCAAGATAGCCTGGCTGATGAGGATTATGAATCCGAAACCGGTCCCAGGATGCTTGTTTCCGGTCCAGGGAAGACATGGCTTGGCAGTTCGGGCTGCACTGTTCCCACAAGGCACAGGGTCAGACTGATTTGCATATAGCCATGTCTGAACTGGGGTGGCTGAGTGAACTAAAGAATGGTGATGGATTAAACCCAGATCAGTTGACTGGGGGTGAGTGTTTGATTTGTTCAAACGCTCCGTCCATCATCCCCTTTTGTATCGCTTTGTTCGCCCTAAGTGTGGCAGGGTATGCTCAGATGTGAGTCCCTTCTTCACTTGGCCACTGGATTCAAGATAGCCTGGCTGATGAGGATTATGAATCCGAAACCGGTCCCAGGATGCTTGTATCCGGTCCAGGGAAGACATGGCTTGGCAGTTCGGGCTGGACTGTTCCCACAAGGCACAGGGTCAGACTGATTTGCATATAGCCATGTCTGAACTGGGGTGGCTGAGTGAACTAAAGAATGGTGATGGATTAAACCCAGATCAGTTGACGGGGGGTGAGTGTTTGATTTGTTCAAACGCTCCGTCCATCATCCCCTTTTGTATCGCTTTGTTCGCCCTAAGTGTGGCAGGGTATGCTCAGATGTGATTCCCTTCTTCACTTGGCCACTGGATTCAAGATAGCCTGGCTGATGAGGATTATGAATCCAAAACCGGTCCCAGGATGCTTGTTTCCGGTCCAGGGAAGACATGGCTTGGCAGTTCGGGCTGGACTGTTCCCACAAGGCACAGGGTCAGACTGATTTGCATATAGCCATGTCTGAACTGGGGTGGCTGAGTGAACTAAAGAATGGTGATGGATTAAACCCAGATCAGTTGACGGGGGGTGAGTGTTTGATTTGTTCAAACGCTCCGTCCATCATCCCCTTTTGTATCGCTTTGTTCGCCCTAAGTGTGGCAGGGTATGCTCAGATGTGAGTCCCTTGTTCACTTGGCCACTGGATTCAAGATAGCCTGGCTGATGAGGATTATGAATCCGAAACCGGTCCCAGGATGCTTGTTTCCGGTCCAGGGAAGACATGGCTTGGCAGTTCGGGCTGGACTGTTCCCACAAGGCACAGGGTCAGACTGATTTGCATATAGCCATGTCTGAACCGGGGTGGCTGAGTGAACTAAAGAATGGTGATGGATTAAACCCAGATCAGTTGACTGGGGGTGAGTGTTTGATTTGTTCAAACACTCCGTCCATCATCCCCTTTTGTATCGCTTTGTTCGCCCTAAGTGTGGCAGGGTATGCTCAGTTGTGAGTCCCTTGTTCACTTGGCCACTGGATTCAAGATAGCCTGGCTGATGAGGATTATGAATCCGAAACCGGTCCCAGGATGCTTGTTTCCGGTCCAGGGAAGACATGGCTTGGCAGTTCGGGCTGGACTGTTCCCACAAGGCACAGGGTCAGACTGATTTGCATATAGCCATGTCTGAACTGGGGTGGCTGAGTGAACTAAAGAATGGTGATGAATTAAACCCAGATCAGTTGACTGGGGGTGAGTGTTTGATTTGTTCAAACGCTCCGTCCATCATCCCCTTTTGTATCGCTTTGTTCGCCCTAAGTGTGGCAGGGTATGCTCAGATGTGAGTCCCTTGTTCACTTGGCCACTGGATTCAAGATAGCCTGGCTGATGAGGATTATGAATCCGAAACCGGTCCCAGGATGCTTGTTTCCGGTCCAGGGAAGACATGGCTTGACAGTTCGGGCTGGACTGTTCCCACAAGGCACAGGGTCAGACTGATTTGCATATAGCCATGTCTGAACTGGGCTGGCTGAGTGAACTAAAGAATGGTGATGGATTAAACCCAGATCAGTTGACTGGGGGTGAGTGTTTGATTTGTTCAAACGCTCCGTCCATCATCCCCTTTTGTATCGCTTTGTTCGCCCTAAGTGTGGCAGGGTATGCTCAGATGTGAGTCCCTTGTTCACTTGGCCACTGGATTCAAGATAGCCTGGCTGATGAGGATTATGAATCCGAAACCGGTCCCAGGATGCTTGTTTCCGGTCCAGGGAAGACATGGCTTGGCAGTTCGGGCTGCACTGTTCCCACAAGGCACAGGGTCAGACTGATTTGCATATAGCCATGTCTGAACTGGGGTGGCTGAGTGAACTAAAGAATGGTGATGGATTAAACCCAGATCAGTTGACTGGGGGTGAGTGTTTGATTTGTTCAAACGCTCCGTCCATCATCCCCTTTTGTATCGCTTTGTTCGCCCTAAGTGTGGCAGGGTATGCTCAGATGTGAGTCCCTTCTTCACTTGGCCACTGGATTCAAGATAGCCTGGCTGATGAGGATTATGAATCCGAAACCGGTCCCAGGATGCTTGTATCCGGTCCAGGGAAGACATGGCTTGGCAGTTCGGGCTGGACTGTTCCCACAAGGCACAGGGTCAGACTGATTTGCATATAGCCATGTCTGAACTGGGGTGGCTGAGTGAACTAAAGAATGGTGATGGATTAAACCCAGATCAGTTGACGGGGGGTGAGTGTTTGATTTGTTCAAACGCTCCGTCCATCATCCCCTTTTGTATCGCTTTGTTCGCCCTAAGTGTGGCAGGGTATGCTCAGATGTGATTCCCTTCTTCACTTGGCCACTGGATTCAAGATAGCCTGGCTGATGAGGATTATGAATCCAAAACCGGTCCCAGGATGCTTGTTTCCGGTCCAGGGAAGACATGGCTTGGCAGTTCGGGCTGGACTGTTCCCACAAGGCACAGGGTCAGACTGATTTGCATATAGCCATGTCTGAACTGGGGTGGCTGAGTGAACTAAAGAATGGTGATGGATTAAACCCAGATCAGTTGACGGGGGGTGAGTGTTTGATTTGTTCAAACGCTCCGTCCATCATCCCCTTTTGTATCGCTTTGTTCGCCCTAAGTGTGGCAGGGTATGCTCAGATGTGAGTCCCTTGTTCACTTGGCCACTGGATTCAAGATAGCCTGGCTGATGAGGATTATGAATCCGAAACCGGTCCCAGGATGCTTGTTTCCGGTCCAGGGAAGACATGGCTTGGCAGTTCGGGCTGGACTGTTCCCACAAGGCACAGGGTCAGACTGATTTGCATATAGCCATGTCTGAACCGGGGTGGCTGAGTGAACTAAAGAATGGTGATGGATTAAACCCAGATCAGTTGCCTGGGGGTGAGTGTTTGATTTGTTCAAACACTCCGTCCATCATCCCCTTTTGTATCGCTTTGTTCGCCCTAAGTGTGGCAGGGTATGCTCAGTTGTGAGTCCCTTGTTCACTTGGCCACTGGATTCAAGATAGCCTGGCTGATGAGGATTATGAATCCGAAACCGGTCCCAGGATGCTTGTTTCCGGTCCAGGGAAGACATGGCTTGGCAGTTCGGGCTGGACTGTTCCCACAAGGCACAGGGTCAGACTGATTTGCATATAGCCATGTCTGAACCGGGGTGGCTGAGTGAACTAAAGAATGGTGATGGATTAAACCCAGATCAGTTGACTGGGGGTGAGTGTTTGATTTGTTCAAACACTCCGTCCATCATCCCCTTTTGTATCGCTTTGTTCGCCCTAAGTGTGGCAGGGTATGCTCAGTTGTGAGTCCCTTGTTCACTTGGCCACTGGATTCAAGATAGCCTGGCTGATGAGGATTATGAATCCGAAACCGGTCCCAGGATGCTTGTTTCCGGTCCAGGGAAGACATGGCTTGGCAGTTCGGGCTGGACTGTTCCCACAAGGCACAGGGTCAGACTGATTTGCATATAGCCATGTCTGAACTGGGGTGGCTGAGTGAACTAAAGAATGGTGATGGATTAAACCCAGATCAGTTGACTGGGGGTGAGTGTTTGATTTGTTCAAACGCTCCGTCCATCATCCCCTTTTGTATCGCTTTGTTCGCCCTAAGTGTGGCAGGGTATGCTCAGATGTGAGTCCCTTGTTCGCTTGGCCACTGGATTCAAGATAGCCTGGCTGATGAGGATTATGAATCCGAAACCGGTCCCAGGATGCTTGTTTCCGGTCCAGGGAAGACATGGCTTGGCAGTTCGGGCTGGACTGTTCCCACAAGGCACAGGGTCAGACTGATTTGCATATAGCCATGTCTGAACTGGGGTGGCTGAGTGAACTAAAGAATGGTGATGGATTAAACCCAGATCAGTTGACTGGGGGTGAGTGTTTGATTTGTTCAAACGCTCCGTCCATCATCCCCTTTTGTATCGCTTTGTTCGCCCTAAGTGTGGCAGGGTATGCTCAGATGTGAGTCCCTTGTTCGCTTGGCCACTGGATTCAAGATAGCCTGGCTGATGAGAATTATGAATCCGAAACCGGTCCCAGGATGCTTGTTTCCGGTCCAGGGAAGACATGGCTTGGCAGTTCGGGCTGGACTGTTCCCACAAGGCACAGGGTCAGACTGATTTGTATATAGCCATGTCTGAACTGGGATGGCTGAGTGAACTAAAAAATGGTGATGGATTAAACCCAGATCAGTTGACTGGGGGTGAGTGTTTGATTTGTTCAAACGCTCCGTCCATCATCCCCTTTTGTATCGCTTTGTTCGCCCTAAGTGTGGCAGGGTATGCTCAGATGTGAGTCCCTTGTTCACTTGGCCACTGGATTCAAGATAGCCTGGCTGATGAGGATTATGAATCCGAAACCGGTCCCAGGATGCTTGTTTCCGGTCCAGGGAAGACATGGCTTGGCAGTTCGGGCTGGACTGTTCCCACAAGGCACAGGGTCAGACTGATTTGTATATAGCCATGTTTTCCGGATTAAACCCAGATCAGTTGACTGGGGGTGAGTGTTTGATTTGTTCAAACGCTCCGTCCATCATCCCCTTTTGTATCGCTTTGTTCGCCCTAAGTGTGGCAGGGTATGCTCAGATGTGAGTCCCTTGTTCACTTGGCCACTGGATTCAAGATAGCCTGGCTGATGAGGATTATGAATCCGAAACCGGTCCCAGGATGCTTGTTTCCGGTCCAGGGAAGACATGGCTTGGCAGTTCGGGCTGGACTGTTCCCACAAGGCACAGGGTCAGACTGATTTGCATATAGCCATGTCTGAACTGGGGTGGCTGAGTGAACTAAAGAATGGTGATGGATTAAACCCAGATCAGTTGACTGGGGGTGAGTGTTTGATTTGTTCAAACGCTCCGTCCATCATCCCCTTTTGTATCGCTTTGTTCGCCCTAAGTGTGGCAGGGTATGCTCAGATGTGAGTCCCTTGTTCACTTGGCCACTGGATTCAAGATAGCCTGGCTGATGAGGATTATGAATCCGAAACCGGTCCCAGGATGCTTGTTTCCGGTCCAGGGAAGACATGGCTTGGCAGTTCGGGCTGGACTGTTCCCACAAGGCACAGGGTCAGACTGATTTGCATATAGCCATGTCTGAACTGGGGTGGCTGAGTGAACTAAAGAATGGTGATGGATTAAACCCAGATCAGTTGACTGGGGGTGAGTGTTTGATTTGTTCAAACGCTCCGTCCATCATCCCCTTTTGTATCGCTTTGTTCGCCCTAAGTGTGGCAGGGTATGCTCAGATGTGAGTCCCTTGTTCACTTGGCCACTGGATTCAAGATAGCCTGGCTGATGAGGATTGTGAATCCGAAACCGGTCCGAGGATGCTTGTTTCCGGTCCAGGGAAGACATGGCTTGGCAGTTCGGGCTGGACTGTTCCCACAAGGCACAGGGTCAGACTGATTTGCATATAGCCATGTCTGAACTGGGGTGGCTGAGTGAACTAAAGAATGGTGATGGATTAAACCCAGATCAGTTGATTGGGGGTGAGTGTTTGATTTGTTCAAACGCTCCGTCCATCATCCCCTTTTGTATCGCTTTGTTCGCCCTAAGTGTGGCAGGGTATGCTCAGATGTGAGTCCCTTGTTCACTTGGCCACTGGATTCAAGATAGCCTGGCTGATGAGGATTATGAATCCGAAACCGGTCCCAGGATGCTTGTTTCCGGTCCAGGGAAGACATGGCTTGGCAGTTCGGGCTGGACTGTTCCCACAAGGCACAGGGTCAGACTGATTTGCATATAGCCATGTCTGAACTGGGGTGGCTGAGTGAACTAAAGAATGGTGATGGATTAAACCCAGATCAGTTGACTGGGGGTGAGTGTTTGATTTGTTCAAACGCTCCGTCCATCATCCCCTTTTGTATCGCTTTGTTCGCCCTAAGTGTGGCAGGGTATGCTCAGATGTGAGTCCCTTGTTCACTTGGCCACTGGATTCAAGATAGCCTGGCTGATGAGGATTATGAATCCGAAACCGGTCCCAGGATGCTTGTTTCCGGTCCAGGGAAGACATGGCTTGGCAGTTCGGGCTGGACTGTTCCCACAAGGCACAGGGTCAGACTGATTTGCATATAGCCATGTCTGAACTGGGGTGGCTGAGTGAACTAAAGAATGGTGATGGATTAAACCCAGATCAGTTGACTGGGGGTGAGTGTTTGATTTGTTCAAACGCTCCGTCCATCATCCCCTTTTGTATCGCTTTGTTCGCCCTAAGTGTGGCAGGGTATGCTCAGATGTGAGTCCCTTGTTCACTTGGCCACTGGATTCAAGATAGCCTGGCTGATGAGGATTGTGAATCCGAAACCGGTCCGAGGATGCTTGTTTCCGGTCCAGGGAAGACATGGCTTGGCAGTTCGGGCTGGACTGTTCCCACAAGGCACAGGGTCAGACTGATTTGCATATAGCCATGTCTGAACTGGGGTGGCTGAGTGAACTAAAGAATGGTGATGGATTAAACCCAGATCAGTTGATTGGGGGTGAGTGTTTGATTTGTTCAAACGCTCCGTCCATCATCCCCTTTTGTATCGCTTTGTTCGCCCTAAGTGTGGCAGGGTATGCTCAGATGTGAGTCCCTTGTTCACTTGGCCACTGGATTCAAGATAGCCTGGCTGATGAGGATTATGAATCCGAAACCGGTCCCAGGATGCTTGTTTCCGGTCCAGGGAAGACATGGCTTGGCAGTTCGGGCTGGACTGTTCCCACAAGGCACAGGGTCAGACTGATTTGCATATAGCCATGTCTGAACTGGGGTGGCTGAGTGAACTAAAGAATGGTGATGGATTAAACCCAGATCAGTTGACTGGGGGTGAGTGTTTGATTTGTTCAAACGCTCCGTCCATCATCCCCTTTTGTATCGCTTTGTTCGCCCTAAGTGTGGCAGGGTATGCTCAGATGTGAGTCCCTTGTTCACTTGGCCACTGGATTCAAGATAGCCTGGCTGATGAGGATTATGAATCCGAAACCGGTCCCAGGATGCTTGTTTCCGGTCCAGGGAAGACATGGCTTGGCAGTTCGGGCTGGACTGTTCCCACAAGGCACAGGGTCAGACTGATTTGCATATAGCCATGTCTGAACTGGGGTGGCTGAGTGAACTAAAGAATGGTGATGGATTAAACCCAGATCAGTTGACTGGGGGTGAGTGTTTGATTTGTTCAAACGCTCCGTCCATCATCCCCTTTTGTATCGCTTTGTTCTCCCTAAGTGTGGCAGGGTATGCTCAGATGTGAGTCCCTTGTTCACTTGGCCACTGGATTCAAGATAGCCTGGCTGATGAGGATTATGAATCCGAAACCGGTCCCAGGATGCTTGTTTCCGGTCCAGGGAAGACATGGCTTGGCAGTTCGGGCTGGACTGTTCCCACAAGGCACAGGGTCAGACTGATTTGCATATAGCCATGTCTGAACTGGGGTGGCTGAGTGAACTAAAGAATGGTGATGGATTAAACCCAGATCAGTTGACTGGGGGTGAGTGTTTGATTTGTTCAAATGCTCCGTCCATCATCCCCTTTTTTATCGCTTTGTTCGCCCTAAGTGTGGCAGGGTATGCTCAGATGTGAGTCCCTTGTTCACTTGGCCACTGGATTCAAGATAGCCTGGCTGATGAGGATTATGAATCCGAAACCGGTCCCAGGATGCTTGTTTCCGGTCCAGGGAAGACATGGCTTGGCAGTTCGGGCTGGACTGTTCCCACAAGGCACAGGGTCAGACTGATTTGCATATAGCCATGTCTGAACTGGGGTGGCTGAGTGAACTAAAGAATGGTGATGGATTAAACCCAGATCAGTTGACTGGGGGTGAGTGTTTGATTTGTTCAAACGCTCCGTCCATCATCCCCTTTTGTATCGCTTTGTTCGCCCTAAGTGTGGCAGGGTATGCTCAGATGTGAGTCCCTTGTTCACTTGGCCACTGGATTCAAGATAGCCTGGCTGATGAGGATTATGAATCTGAAACCGGTCCCAGGATGCTTGTTTCCGGTTCAGGGAAGACATGGCTTGGCAGTTCGGGCTGGACTGTTCCCACAAGGCACAGGGTCAGACTGATTTGCATATAGCCATGTCTGAACTGGGGTGGCTGAGTGAACTAAAGAATGGTGATGGATTAAACCCAGATCAGTTGACTGGGGGTGAGTGTTTGATTTGTTCAAACGCTCCGTCCATCATCCCCTTTTGTATCGCTTTGTTCACCCTAAGTGTGGCAGGGTATGCTCAGATGTGAGTCCCTTGTTCACTTGGCCACTGGATTCAAGATAGCCTGGCTGATGAGGATTATGAATCCGAAACCGGTCCAAGGATGCTTGTTTCCGGTCCAGCGAAGACATGGCTTGGCAGTTCGGGCTGGACTGTTCCCACAAGGCACAGGGTCAGACTGATTTGCATATAGCCATGTCTGAACTGGGGTGGCTGAGTGAACTAAAGAATGGTGATGGATTAAACCCAGATCAGTTGACTGGGGGTGAGTGTTTGATTTGTTCAAACGCTCCGTCCATCATCCCCTTTTGTATTGCTTTGTTCGCCCTAAGTGTGGCAGGGTATGCTCAGATGTGAGTCCCTTGTTCACTTGGCCACTGGATTCAAGATAGCCTGGCTGATGAGGATTATGAATCCGAAACTGGTCCCAGGATGCTTGTTTCCGGTCCAGGGAAGACATGGCTTGGCAGTTCGGGCTGGACTGTTCCCACAAGGCACAGGGTCAGACTGATTTGCATATAGCCATGTCTGAACTGGGGTGGCTGAGTGAACTAAAGAATGGTGATGGATTAAACCCAGATCAGTTGACTGGGGGTGAGTGTTTGATTTGTTCAAACGCTCCGTCCATCATCCCCTTTTGTATCGCTTTGTTCGCCCTAAGTGTGGCAGGGTATGCTCAGATGTGAGTCCCTTGTTCACTTGGCCACTGGATTCAAGATAGCCTGGCTGATGAGGATTATGAATCCGAAACCGGTCCCAGGATGCTTGTTTCCGGTCCAAGGAAGACATGGCTTGGCAGTTCGGGCTGGACTGTTCCCACAAGGCACAGGGTCAGACTGATTTGCATATAGCCATGTCTGAACTGGGGTGGCTGAGTGAACTAAAGAATGGTGATGGATTAAACCCAGATCAGTTGACTGGGGGTGAGTGTTTGATTTGTTCAAACGCTCCGTCCATCATTCCCTTTTGTATCGCTGTGTTCGCCCTAAGTGTGGCAGGGTATGCTCAGATGTGAGTCCCTTGTTCACTTGGCCACTGGATTCAAGATAGCCTGGCTGTTGAGGATTATGAATCCGAAACCGGTCCCAGGGTGCTTGTTTCCGGTCCAGGGAAGACATGGCTTGGCAGTTCGGGCTGGACTGTTCCCACAAGGCACAGGGTCAGACTGATTTGCATATAGCCATGTCTGAACTGGGGTGGCTGAGTGAACTAAAGAATGGTGATGGATTAAACCCAGATCAGTTGACTGGGGGTGAGTGTTTGATTTGTTCAAACGCTCCGTCCATCATCCCCTTTTGTATCGCTTTGTTCGCCCTAAGTGTGGCAGGGTATGCTCAGATGTGAGTCCCTTGTTCACTTGGCCACTGGATTCAAGATAGCCTGGCTGATGAGGATTATGAATCCGAAACCGGTCCCAGGATGCTTGTTTCCGGTCCAGGGAAGACATGGCTTGGCAGTTCGGGCTGGACTGTTCCCACAAGGCACAGGGTCAGACTGATTTGCATATAGCCATGTCTGAACTGGGGTGGCTGAGTGAACTAAAGAATGGTGATGGATTAAACCCAGATCAGTTGACTGGGGGTGAGTGTTTGATTTGTTCAAACGCTCCGTCCATCATCCCCTTTTGTATCGCTTTGTTCGCCCTAAGTGTGGCAGGGTATGCTCAGATGTGAGTCCCTTGTTCACTTGGCCACTGGATTCAAGATAGCCTGGCTGATGAGGATTATGAATCCGAAACCGGTCCCAGGATGCTTGTTTCCGGTCCAGGGAAGATATGGCTTGGCAGTTCGGGCTGGACTGTTCCCACAGGCACAGGGTCAGACTGATTTGCATATAGCCATGTCTGAACTGGGGTGGCTGAGTGAACTAAAGAATGGTGATGGATTAAACCCAGATCAGTTGACTGGGGGTGAGTGTTTGATTTGTTCAAACGCTCCGTCCATCATCCCCTTTTGTATCGCTTTGTTCGCCCTAAGTGTGGCAGGGTATGCTCAGATGTGAGTCCCTTGTTCACTTGGCCACTGGATTCAAGATAGCCTGGCTGATGAGGATTATGAATCCGAAACCGGTCCCAGGATGCTTGTTTCCGGTCCAGGGAAGACATGGCTTGGCAGTTCGGGCTGGACTGTTCCCACAAGGCACAGGGTCAGACTGATTTGCATATAGCCATGTCTGAACTGGGGTGGCTGAGTGAACTAAAGAATGGTGATGGATTAAACCCAGATCAGTTGACTGGGGGTGAGTGTTTGATTTGTTCAAACGCTCCGTCCATCATCCCCTTTTGTATCGCTTTGTTCACCCTAAGTGTGGCAGGGTATGCTCAGATGTGAGTCCCTTGTTCACTTGGCCACTGGATTCAAGATGGCCTGGCTGATGAGGATTATGAATCCGAAACCGGTCCCAGGATGCTTGTTTCCGGTCCAGGGAAGACATGGCTTGGCAGTTCGGGCTGGACTGTTCCCACAAGGCACAGGGTCAGACTGATTTGCATATAGCCATGTCTGAACTGGGCTGGCTGAGTGAACTAAAGAATGGTGATGGATTAAACCCAGATCAGTTGACTGGGGGTGAGTGTTTGATTTGTTCAAACGCTCCGTCCATCATCCCCTTTTGTATCGCTTTGTTCGCCCTAAGTGTGGCAGGGTATGCTCAGATGTGAGTCCCTTGTTCACTTGGCCACTGGATTCAAGGTAGCCTGGCTGATGAGGATTATGAATCCGAAACCGGTCCCAGGATGCTTGTTTCCGGTCCAGGGAAGACATGGCTTGGCAGTTCGGGCTGGACTGTTCCCACAAGGCACAGGGTCAGACTGATTTGCATATAGCCATGTCTGAACTGGGGTGGCTGAGTGAACTAAAGAATGGTGATGGATTAAACCCAGATCAGTTGACTGGGGGTGAGTGTTTGATTTGTTCAAACGCTCCGTCCATCATCCCCTTTTGTATCACATTACACCTGTGCCAGGTATCATTTATTTATTTTATTTATTTATTTATTTAAAAGGTTTTATATAGCGCTACTGGACCCAGGAGTATCAGAGCGCTTTACAGACAGATAAACAAGATAAACATCTTGAAATAAAATAAAACAAAATTACAGAGTGAATAAAAACTAGCGTGGGATAAGGCATTTCAGTTAGACGCGGTAATTGAGGAAAGAGAGTAATTAAGGGATGAGTAAGGGAGATGAGGATGGTTGAAAGATAGGGGAGAAAAGGGTAGAGGGAGAGGGGGAGACAGTAGGAAAAGAAGAGAGAAGGGGTGGGTTGAGGAGAATAAAATAAGGACTGAATCAATATAGAGACGTTAGGTACCCCAATATTTGTTGAGAAGAAGCACCTTGAGTCTTTTTTTGAAGAGAGGGTAGGAGGGGTTGCAGCGAAGATCTTTGGGGAGAGAGTTCCAAATCGAAGGGGCATTACCAGAGAATGCACTTGATTGTGTCTTTGTACATTTGAGTCTCGGGGGGATGAGGACAAGGGCGTTAGTGCTTCTCAAGGACCTGGAGCAACCAGCTTTTTGTAGTTTGTCAGAGAGGTAAGTGGGGGTGTTTTGGTGAAGGACTTTGTAAGTAATACGTGGCATCTTGAAGGTGGATCTACCTTCAATTGGGAGCCAGTTAAGGTTTTTGAGGATAGGAGAAATGTGATCAAATCATTTACATTCCGAGATAAGTCTGGCAGCCAGGTTGGGGACCGATTTTATCGGGGCAAGGTGGACTTTTGGGGTGCCTACAAGTGTGGCGTTTCCATAGTCAATTCTGGAAAGTACAAGAGATTGGACAAAAATTTGCAGGGTGGGCGTTCTGACGCAAGTAAGCCTCGTAGAAGCGCCACTTCTAGGATGCAAATGCTTCAATATCTTACACCTGCCTCACAGCAGGCATAAGACTGACGCAGGCCCTTTCACATGGGCTTGCCCCATGTGAAAGGACACATTGCTGGGGTTGCATCACTTTGGTGACACACTCCAGTAATGCGTCATTTTTGCGCCTACAGATACGTCAGAAATACTGACGTATCTGTAACTCCTTGAGACATGATGCGTCATACTGTAAATATGATGCATCATTGGTGTCGCAAGGAGGGTGCAATGAAAAGGGACGCATTGCTGTTTTCACGCAGCAATGCATCACTTTTCATAACTGAGGCCCCATAGCTTTAATGAAGGCTGCACAAACCTATTATCATGTATCGTGTACTCACTTCATGTTGTGTAGCTCACATTTTCTTTCTATAGATCACGATTATTCATCATCAACTACTTAATGGTCCTGCTAGAGTATGTATAGGGGTATAGGGCTTGATGGGATTGCCACACAACCCCCAAGGGTACATCTTTGTGGGGGCATGTGTTCTGCCATGTAAGCCACATGGCAATCAGCAAAACGTCAGCATCCCATTACCGTCCAACTAAATCTTTGATTATGCTCTGATTTGATTTATGGCAAACAGTATCTTGCTGTGATATTTATATTCCTATTACTGATGCTATTTGGTCTTACCTGCTTCTAATTGTCTGCCCCTGACATTGAGTCCTCCTGCTATGTCTCTATCAGAGTTTTCCCCGGGTGGTTAGGACTTTTTCTTCCCATGGCTTCATGTCCTTTTTGTGTGGTGGTCCTCCACCTGTCACCATACTCAAATTTGTATGTTTTGCCAGGATATGCAAACCTTTCTTTTTAGGTAATTGTAGTGTTTTTCACTTTATGTGTTAAGAAAAACACACTTTTTTACCTTATTGGTAATTTCCTTACACCAACATGTGCACATTGTTTGGGGTATTTTAACCTTTTCTGCCAGTGTGTTCGTTCAACGATTTACAAAAAATTGACATTACGTTTTTGACGCATGTGTGCCTCTTTGATCGTTTTGGGCATCCTTACAATATATATATCTTTGCTTTTGAAACATTTGAGGCTATGTGTTGGTGCAAACCATGCATTAATGTCTCTTTACAGCCTGAAGCTATAATGAAAAATATAGGGATATTTTAATTTTTTAAACAAATTTGCTCTATATTTTGTTGCATTTCTCAAATGGACAAACATAAATACAAGAGTGCTAAGTGAGAAACATATGTCCCTGAATAGCTGGAATGTGGCAAAACCAAACATATGTGGGCTTTCTTTGCAATTATATGCTGCACAATCAATTATGCAATATTAGCATAGATCAGAGAGTTTTGCCGGAATCACTATTTATGGAGCACTGTTCATTTGATTGCAGATGTCAAACTCAGGAGTACATAGAAAGTATAAAACAATATATTTTCTAATTCTGTTTGATCAAGCAATATATTGGGCCAAGCCAGACCTCCCTTTTCCTGACTGGCTGGGTAGTCAGACACCCTGAACATGACGTTTGTCAGATTTGTAAAAATGTGTATCCAAAATATGGTACTTCTCTATTCCTTCCTCATGTCCCTGTGAAGGATTGACCCCCCTCAACTTTGTTCCTCTGGAGCACTAGACATGCATGGGTTTGCTATTGGTCTAGGGCGCCGACAGGCAATACACTGGATACAATCAATTTTGCACGTTTGAAAGCAGTGGCAGGCAAAATGCCTGTTTCGGTTGCTTGTCTTTGGTCACATATAGTACTCCCTATACAGAAACATACCATCCCCACATATTTTTAACTTCCTTTAGGCTTTAACCCAGTCTGATATATGGATAATACACACGTTTGTGTAATTCTTTAATAATTAAGGACGCACAAAATCAAATTTTGTGAATTGTATGTCCACTGTGGTACAATATATGAGGTAGTATTGCCTTAAGCTAAATTGTGACAAAACAAAGATTTTGGTCTATGGTAAATTTTCTTGGACACGGTCCCCACGTTAGTGGGCAAGCAAGATGGAGGTTCAGCCTACCAAATGAGAAATAAAAATTAGGAGCAATTTACAACACTTCTTTATCTTTTCCTAAAGATATCAAAAATGTTGCAGCCAGTTCTTCCCAAACTTTTTAAAATCTCAGACCAATGTTATGAACCACAAACATTCATGACCCACATGGAGATGAGGCTGGGGGGAGTTTCTAATGTGATTATTATTTTCTACTGTTTTTTCCAGATTATTATTGAATATCAGTGATAGACCTGTCATCCTTAGGGGGGTCTGTCCGCAGACAATTTGGCTCCACATTTTGCTGATTTTTGTAATGGGCTTAGGGCCACTGCTGACCAGTGCTAACGTGCATGTGCTTCTCCTTTAAACATGATGACATTGGTGTATACCTGATTGGCATAGTTGATGTACTGGTAAGTTCCTTGTAAAGTGGTATACCATATACCCAGGCTTGTACTTCAAATGCTAAAATTGGACCTGCAGCACTAATTGTGCTACTCACATAAGTAGCTTTTCATACCTGTCTCAGCCAGCCACTGCAGTGTGTGTGTGCAGCTTACTACCACTTCGACTTAGCATTTAAAACTACTTGTCCGGTCTCATACTCCTCTTTTATTACATATGTCACCCCTAAGGTAGGCACTAAGTAACCCTAGGGGCAGGGTGCTATGTAGTAAAAGATGGGACATGCACCGTTATGTCTTACATGTCCTAGTAGTGACAAACAGCCTATTTCATTTTCAACTACTGTGAGGCCAACTCCACTCATAGACTGGCATTGGGAATACCTCAGAGAGAGGACGCTTTTTCATTTTTCATATGTTTGAAATGTTAATGATAAACTCTCCTTACTGGTGAAGTTCTATTTATTATTACTGTTTTAGAAATGCCACATTTACAAAATAAGGGGGTCATTAGGATGACGGGCGGACTTAGTCCGCCCGCCATCCTATCGGGACTAAGGACCGCCCGCCATTAGGGCGGGGGTCCCGTGGGTGGTATTAGGATGTGGCCGCTACAGTGGCGGCCGCATCCTGCATTTCTAACATTGTGGCGGGTGGTGCTCTCTGCACCGTCCGCCACAATGTCATAAATGCATGTATGCATTTGCATACACAATGCAGCAGGCACCGCGCGTTGCCTACCACATTGTATATGCATATGTAGGGGGGTACCACAGGTACCCCCCGTGTGCACCCCCCACCCCTCCTTCACTTTGGGGGCCCGCAGGGGGCCCCCAAAGTGAAAACCGCATGCCTTTCCGTGGCGGCATTGCCGCCATGGAAAGGCATTGAAAAATGCCCATCATAAAATGGCTGGCGGTGTCTGATAGACACCACCACCATATTATTCCTTTTCCGCCCCGGCCGGAAGGCGACCGGGGCGGAAAAGTGGCGGACGGTCTTTCCGTCCGCCGAGGTCCCCCCCATACCAATATGGCGGGGGGGAAAACGAGTGTGGATGTCGGGCTGATTGCCCCTGCCAGGCTGGCGGCGGCTACCGCCAGCCTGGTGGGGGCAATCTGCCCCACATCATAATGGGCCCCTAAGTGTTAAGGATAGTGGGTGCACTCCTTCCCTTGATTAATCATGAGATTTTGCTTAGACTGCTGAATAAATGCGTGCAAATACAGCACTGTGTTTATTCCCTCCACAGCTTGTCAATGACACTTCCAAAAGGTACAACGCTTGCGCACCTAGCTGCGGCACTGCGAAAAGGAGGACAAGCTTTCCGCTTGAAGTAAACCATATTTTTCAAAGTACACCAAATTAATCCATAGTATACCAAACAATGTTCAGATATCAAGTCATCAATATATTCAAGGTTTGTGAAATCACTCCGGAGACAGCTAAGTTGAGCCAGAATTCTTAATTTCGCATTTTCAAATGCCTAGTACTGCCAATCCAGGCTTATCGCACAGGCACGTGCTGTCAACCATCCCTTGAGCCGATACGTTAAAAACCCAATGCAGTGCAGCAGCTAGGTGCGCAAGCGTTGTACCTTTTGGGTGACAGCTAAACTTTATGCATTCCCTCTAGACAGTCACAACACAGGAAGGATAGGTGTGTCTGAGTACCCGTCTAAAACATCAGCATTCTGATTCCCTTCCCTGGGCAGGAATGAAGGGAGGGGCTAACACTTTGTTTTGAATAGGCAGTATCCTATTCCCACACAAAGGATTGATTACCACCACAGATAGCCTGGCAAACAGGACTGGGTTGAAAGGGATGCTTGTGCACTTCAGAGAGCTGATCTGAAGCCATCCACACATCATAGGCACATTTGGGAATACGTCCTGGGTCTCTGACTTCCTAAAATCAGACAGTTCTGGATCTTTAACTGAACCTCTGTCAGACGGACTGTTGTGCTGCTTAAAGGATTGCATACTCGGAAGGCCTGCTTTTCCCCTGTCTTGCCCTGCTGCTCTCTGACTCTGCTGAAGGAGAGCTGGAATCTGCCTTCACTCCAAGTGATCTCCAAGGGGGTGTTGGCTTGTTTCCTGCTGCTTGAGAATCAGGGATATCAAAGTTTCTACCGCTGCTCATGTGCCTGGCTCACTGAAAATGACCCAGATACTTGCAACAAGCATTAGGACACATCTCCTGTCTGCCTGTAGCAGAAATCAATATATCAACCCAGTAGCGGGAGTAAAAATGGGCACTTTGCATCAGAACTAACACTTTGCCTCCAGAGATTGGCGCATTGGACAGTGCTTTGCTGCCGCTGCAGCTTGGTGTGAACGACACATCCCTCAACTGCATGGCAGAAACCAGCGCATCGCTCGATCCCTCTCGACTCCTGCATCTTCTTCGGAACTGACATCTCGCCTTGACTGCGAGGAGAAGATCAACACATCCCGCTGTCTACGACCAGGAAAGGTACTTTGTTCACCGGGCCCTGCGTGGGTCCTGTAGCCGGCCTGTGCGTCCATGAGGTTGGCCTGAAGTTTGACTGTGCTCCGGTCCAGCGTGACCTAAAATAACCGTTTTAGCTCTACTTGTTTCTAAGCGTTTTGTTGCATTGATTCTTTTAAAATTCAATATCTCAACTTCTATCCATTGGATTTTTTTTGCCGGTTATGGTCTTGTGTTGTTTATAAAATAATTTATTTTTATAAACTTGTGTGGAGTCTTTTTATGGTATGTTAATTGTGTTACTCTGTGTGTGTGTGTGTGTGTGTGTGTTGCGCAACTATTTTACACATTGCCTCTTTAGATAAGCCTGACTGCTCTTTGCCAAGCTACCATAGGGTGACCACAGGTTATCCTTTAGTGTGCATCTAGCTTACCCTTAGTAGAGATGTGGTTCCTCCCTGGCCTGGGTGCATACCTCAGAAAACCAGGAATCCCATTTCTAACAATCAGTATACAAAGTCTGGGGACAAATTTACTAAAGGTTCACTGAACGCAACGCAGTAAGGCAAGTTGCTGCTCTGTGTTGCGCGAACTAAGAGAGAGCTGAAGAGTGCCATATTTACAAAGATATGGCACTGTGTTGGACCTGGCCCTTTTTGCAGGGTTGTTACCAAAGTTTTGCCTTCCTCCTGTATTTCTTCTGGCTTGTTTATGTTGGCTTTGGTACTCTGGGCACTTTACCACTGCTGATCAGTGCTAAAGTGCATGGCTCTCTCCTTTAAACTTGGCATGATTGGTCTACACCAGTTTGGCATATTTAATTTACCTGTAAGTCCCATGTACAGTGGTATCCTATATATCCAGTGCCTATAAATTAAATGCTACTAATGGGTCTCCAGCACTGCTTGTGCCACCAACTGAAGTACCCTTTCTAACCTGTTTCAGACCTCTGTCAGACCTCAGTCACTGTGAGGCCTGTGCGCATTTTACTGCCACAGTGCTTTGGCATTTAAAGGTAATTGCCAAGTCTGGAACTCCCCTTTTACTATATACTATACTATCCATACTACTATTATAAAGAGAGAGCCCAAACCTTTGAGGTGGGTAATTTCAGTAACCACATCACCAATCACAACACCCAATACAGCGTTGGAAAGGGCAGTTTCAGCAGAAGGACATAGACTATGCAGACGGCCACCATATATATATATATTTTTTGCAGAGTTTTATATAGCGCGAACTTGACCCGAACTGAATCAGGTATCAGAGCGCTTTACATAGCACCAGTTACGTTACATGAGGACACACATTCATTTTTGTTAGGCACGGGGAGATTAAGTGATTTGCCCAGAATCACAGGATGTTTGGCGTCGTTACCAAGACTCAAACCCAGATCCCCAGGTCCGAGGTCGAGCGCCTTAGCCGTTAGGCCAACTCCTCTATACATTTAAAAGGTAAAAGAACAGTGCCAGCAAAGTAGTCCCTTGTGGGCGTGTCTGCGTTGTGCTGTGGGCGTGGGCTGGGGGCGTGACTAACGCTGGGGGCGTGTGGTACGGCCATCACATCGTGGGCTGTGGGCGTGTGCTGGGGTCGTGACAAACGCTGGGGGCGTGTGTCCGCCCTTCATGCCATGTGAGTCGTACATACAAGCGGCAATTACATTGCTGCGCAGCATCAAGGGGCACGCTGGGGGCGTGACACGCTGGTGGTGTGAGAAATGCTGGGGGCATGTGTCCGGCCTTCATGCCATGTGAACGCAATTGTGCCGCATCAAGGGTCACGCTGGGGGCGTGAGAAACGCTGGGGGCATGTGCTACGTTCCGCCCTTCATGCCATGTGGGTCGTTTATTAATCAGAAGATCGTCTGCTGTGGCCGTGTGCTGGGGGGCATGACAAACGCGTTCACCTGGAGGCCTGGTAAGTAACGTTACTGCAGCCTCTCCTGCGCGCTTTACTGAACTCTCTCATTCAACGAAATTACACGCGCCTGCTACCATCAACCAGGGCTCTAGCCGGGCTCAGGCGGCGGATCAGTACACTAATTACACGCGCCTGATAACATCAGCCAGGGCGCAGCTGGGCCTCAAACGGGGGAACACGCACCTGCTAACATCAAACAGGCCTGCATCTGGGTCTCAAGCGGGGGAACACGCAAATGAGCGTGTCTGCGGGGACAATTACTGCAGCCTCTCCTACTCGCTGTCACTCAACTCTCTCATTAAACGGATTTACCCGTGGATGATAACTCTCTCATTCAACGACATTACACGTGCCTGCTAACATCAACCAGGGGTGTAGCCGGGCTCAGGCGGCGGATCACTACACCAATTACACGCGCCTGCTAACATCAACCAGGGCTGCAGCTGGGCCTTCTCCGTCCCTATTCTAATGAAACAAAAAATTTTGTCTACCGCGAGATTTTAAAATAAATTGCCCTTGCCAAATACACACATTCTATTTCATACCCGGACAACGTCGGGACGGGCTGCTAGTAATATATAAAGTAGGCCCTAGGTAGCCCTATGGGCAGAGTGCTGTGTAGGTAAAAGGAAGGATATGTGACTTGGTTGTGTGGCATGTCCTGGTAGTGACAAAACAGCCTATTTGTTTTCTCACTGCTGTGAGGCATATCCTCTCATAGGTTTGCATTGGGAATTCCCTGATATGTGTTTCAGTGGTAATTTCTGATCTGAAAGGAGTAGTGTTGCCATGTTTGATATGTTTGGAATAGTGGTGATAAATCCTGCTTACTGGTGAAAGTGGATTTTTTCATCCCTATTTTAGAAATGCCACTTTTGGAAAGTTCCCATTTCTGTGTGTTTGTGACTCTTTGTGCTTTGCAGCCTGACTCTAATCAACTTCTCGTTTAGACTGACAAGGGCTTGTTTGTGTATTCACTCTAGACAGTCACAAAGGGAGCTGAGGTGTGCCCCGCATAACCTGATGGGTCTTCTGAGCTAGAGTGGTGGGAGCAGTTTGTCACCTGCATCTGAATAGGGCTGTGCCTGTCCTCTCACAATGCTGCCTCGGCCCCCCTGTAGTGTGTCTGAAGCCAGGGCTGGGATTGAATGGGGGTGTTGGGCACTTCTAAAATTTGTTTGGAGTTACCTCTACATCAAAGCCATTTTGAGTATAAGTATAGGGGCTCTGGCCCCATGATTTTAGAAACTGTGTGTGACTTATAACCAGACGCTTCTGACTCTGCATATTGCACGTTGACAGAAGGAACTGCTATGCTACCAGGAGGAGCCAGCTTCACCCATGTAGTGCCTACCAGATGCAAAGTAACTCAAGACAGCACCCTGGTCTTCCACCCAGGGGAGAGGCTTTAACAGAGTATCTATGCCGGCAAGCAGCACAAAAGGTTGGAGAACCTCAGAAGGGATAGCCATCTCTGTCTTGTCCAGTTTTAGTGCCTCCTCAGGCGCTCCAAAGCCGCCCGCCTGCGCCCCAACTATTGCCCTATGCTTAGCGTTTTAGAAACCAATACTGTTTTGTGTTGAGGGCAATACTCATTGTTAAAGGCTCTCCCACAATCATGAGTCTCAGTCAAAGTTGATTGAGCATGATAGGAGTAAAAGGCGACTAATAGCTGGTATGGCAACAGCATATTGGCAACAAGGGTATTAGTATCCATCCCTTTATCTTATCTAACCCAGGCAGGACAATTGCCCTCTGTATCCATCTGCTTCATGTCCCTGCCTCACACTCTCACTAAGCATAGAAGGTAGGTAAACAACACTAGTTAATGCCAGCATTCTAAGCATTATGATTGGCTGAGCCAGACTCAATGCCCAGGTGCCCTCGTCTCTCTTCTGCGTCCGGGGAATTAAAGTCAGGAACAGCCAGTCTGACTTTCAGAAAAAAAGCCTGCAGTTGTTGCTTCCCATAAACACATACCCTCAAGAGACTGGTGTGTTTGTTTCCGGGCAGAGGCACTTAGGGGAGGAAACGTCTTCGCCGTACATACAACGGAAATGTATCAATTAGAATATTCGTACCTTGACAGCTAGTTTGAAAAACAACTTAAAACAATGATGAAATTCCAGATCCAGTCAGGAACAGTAAATTAATGTAAAAAATGAAAGGTTGCCTGAGGGAAAACCTCCATTGTGTAGAATGAAGACCCAGTCACGTATTGAAATCGTGTATTATGTTAGCAATTAGATCCAATCCAAAAGGGGAAATTTTTGCAATACCAGTAACGAAGGCCTAGAGAACACGGATATTTTTGCTGATGAATGGCTTAAACAGGGATAAGAAAACAAAGTTATAAAATATTCTTGGTATTTATAGAATGCAGCAACTGCCATTAGTATAGCCCTATAGAAACTTCAACAGAGTAATGGATTATTCTGTATGGTATTTCAGCATTTTGATATCACTTTCCTACCTCTTTTTTGAGTCTCAAAGTGCTTTGCAGACAGCTGGGGGCATATGTATCAAAATCCATTTTTGCGATTCTCAAATAGCGATTTTTTGAGAATCGCTATTTGAGAATCGCAAAACGGGATGTATTTAACAATTCGCAAATATTTTGCAATTTCTTAGTATTCCTTAATTGCGATTAGCAAATTGCGAAATCGCAATTATGGTATACCTTCCCGTTCATTCCTATGGGCCAGGAGGCCCATAGGAATGAATGGGATGTCATTCTCAATATTGAGAATCACAAATTGAGAATAAATTCAAGGGTGCAAGGGTGTCATAAGGACACCCTGATGCATCCCTGAAATGAGCATGTGTGCACCACATGGCACCTTTAAAAATGCCAAAGAGTGCATTTTTTAAAGAAATCGCAAATTACCACCAACTTGAAGTTGGTGGTAATTTGCGATTTCTTAAGGAGAAATCGCACAACTTGGGTGCTTGCTACATAGCTTTAAGGAATCACAATTTGCGATTCCTTAAATGCCTACACAAAATTGAGAATCGCAAAATTAGCAATTCCTTAAAAATGCGATGAGAAAATGTCTCATACATCGCTGTTTGCGATTTTTTATTCGCAAATGCTGTTTTTTTGCGAATCACAGCTTTTGTGAATAAAAAATTATTTCATACATATGCCCCTGGTTCTGACAGTGGCGTAGCTAAGGGGTGCGGCGGTTCCCCCGGGGTGCACTCTTTTTGGGGACGGCAGATGTGAGCACCCCCCCCCCCCCACGGAACAAGTTGTCTGTTGACCCCCCCCCGTCTTATCGACACCAGGCGGCGAGAGGTCTACCAACTCCACTAGTTTCTAAGGTGTATGGGTGAGAGAAGGGTGCTTGCAGTGATGCCATCTAATAGTGCTGAGTATTGGTTTTTTGCATAATACCCAGAAAAAATGCCCCAAAGTTGACACAACTGCATTTGAGCAGGATTTGGGCATTTGATGGAAAGCAAAGAAGTCTGAGGATAGGTTCGCACGCATCCAGTGCAAACCAGTTCGGGTTGCCAATTCTTTTTCGTGTCAGTCTGAGGTGGAGTTCATTTCCGTATTTTGGAAATAATTAGCAAAACAACTTAAAATCAGGTATTACAGAATCGCACAAATACAACACCATAGTTATAACATATCAAATAGGACATAGGTAACAAAATCAGGCTAATTTACTTACGTCATCAATATTATAATTGGGTACTAGAGGCATAGTTGCAAAACCCTGAACATCATTCAGAATCTGATTATAATCCAGATTCAGGTGCAAGTGGGAGCTTTTGCTTCAATCTGATTCATGAGCAGAGTGCAAATTGTACACGTTTTTCTCCAAAACATTCCGAGGTGTGCAGCTTTGATGAGCGAAAAATCTTTGATGTTACTGACTGTAGTATTCTTCATTCCGAGGTACGGCACTCAGACTGTGGAAGTAATAATGCATCTTGTAGATGCAACAAACTGTGTATGTAGAAATGTGATAGATGGAGTGCTTATATTAGCCCCTTCCACGTGGGGCTAATTCCCCCGCGGGGCAGGGGGAGGGGGAGCCGCGCGCGGTGCCGCGTGCTCTTGACGAGCCCAGCTCGTCATGCTGCACAGGGGAGCTGTGCTCATGACATGCTGAGCTCATCACAACTCCACCCACTCCCATGGAATGCCCGCGCAGGAGGGGAATTAGCCCCACGTGGGTGTTCCGCGGCAGTTATGACGAGCTCAGCTCGTCATGATCACAGCTCACTGTGCATCATGAAGAGTTTAGCTTGTCATAAGCATCAAAGGGGTTAATATCAGCCATTTGTAATCACTCAGCCGCAATCACTCAGCCGCATTCCAGTCTATTGTTAATCAGCTCTGGGTTGCTTGTGCAGCCGCAGTTCGGGCCGGTTTGTTCCCAACGCAGTGGGCTAAATTTGCATATATCTGGCTTCCAATTGAGGTGGCCTGGTGTGCAAAATAATGATGAACTGGGATGTGACCCAAGTAATTACCAGTGGGTGAGATTAAGTCAAGCATACCATCCATCACTCTTTGTATACTTTGGTGTGTTGCCCTAAGTGGGACGGGTATTCCCAGACATGGTTCCTGTGCACACTGCGTCACTGGAGCCATGCTACATCTGGTTAATGACCCCTAAGTAGGGTAAAACCTTTCCTTTTAGGTTGCATGTGTTCGGGTTCACAGAGGACCTGGCTTGGCAGTTCGGGCTGGATTGTTCACATTGGGGTGGGGTCTAGACTGATTTGCATATAGCTGGATCAAAACTGAGATGGCATGAAGTGCAAAATAATGATGGATTGGCATACGGCCCGAGTAATTACCAGTGACTGAGATTAATTCAAGCAGTCCAACCATTAGTTTTTGCATACAAACTGTTTATGAGCACTTACCAGTTGTGGTCTTAATTCCTTAGATAGCAGGCACCATTTATCCTGTTTGGGAATGACAAACCAATGTAAAGGACAATTTGCGTTGGTTTGTAAAATAAAGTAATGCAGTGCAATGTGCTGCCTTGCATTACTTTTCACCAAGAAGGCATTCCATGGGTGGTGCATGGGCATTCAATTGCATGTACCGACAGATTTTCACACAAGTCCATATCTACAAAGACTTGTGTACATTGATTTATGCCAACATCCTGTGCCTACCTAAGGCTGGCCGAACAAAGAAAAATATCTTTATTTCTACATCTTTTTCCCATTTGCATGTGTGCTGCATTTTGCAGCACAAACACATGGAGAAAATATCCTTAACAAACACAACAAGATGATGGATGGAGTGCTGAAACCTTTCGACCACTCACCCCAGTCTAAATAACTGGGTTTAATCCATCATTTTTTTGCTCACTATGCCACCCCAGTTTGGATCCAGTCCTATGCAAAAGTCTTGACCTTGCTTCTCATGTGAACAGTCCAGCCCAAACTGCCAGGCAAGGTCCTCATTGGACTTGAAACCATCCTAGGATTGATTTCGGGTATCACCCCTGATCAGCCAGGCTAGCTTGAACCCAGCAGCACAGCGAGCAAGGGACCCACATCTGGGCATACCCTTGGCCATATAGGACGAACACAGCAAACACAACAATCATCCATATGGAAATATCCTTAAAGCATAGTTTTTAGGCTTGAAGGGACCTCTACCTGCACAAAAACCTTGCTGACCACAATGCTGACACCATTGCACTATGCTGTAAGGTTGCCTGCCTTGGCGCATGACTGCACAAAATGCACCTGCACAAGGAGATACCAGAAATGCTTAATTTCTTTGTAGATATGGCGTTGTCCGGCTATCGCCAGTTCACGCAACACAGCGCAGAGCAGCACCTTTGCTTGCTGCCCTGTGGTGCATGAACTCTTGGTAAATTTGGCACAAATACATGTCTTTCCAAGCATGTTTGTCTAATTAGAACAGGTTTAAGGCCTGTTTAGTTTTAATGAACATCGCTGGATAGTAATGCTCCTGTTGGAGCAAAGAAAAGACACTACATCACTGCATTACTATTATAAAAAAATAGACAGACAAAGGATTGACAAAGTAAAGTATTGCCTCACCAGTTCTGGCACTGAACTACCCTATTTAGGTAGATTTTCAGATTTGATCAGACAAAATCTGTCACTCACAGTGCAGGAAAGGCAAGGGCTGAAGTGGACTGATTGATTGTGAGAAAATAATGGGATTCTATCAATGTGAAGTGAAATATTTTTATCAATTTCTGATTTTTAATTTAGGTAGGTGAAGAGGGCTCTCTTCGCGGGTGGCGAAGAAAGAGCACTATGTGCTTTTAAAATACCCCTCACACACTAAGAATCCCTTAGTGTCATGCTTCATCATAGGGGTCTTCCCGTCCCTCTACGGGGCGGGCGTGCTACGACCTATGAACTACGCGGTAGCACTGATGTAAATGACGAAAGACTATGTGTGGTGTGAAACAGTGATATGTGATTGGAGTGTAGGGACCTAAATCAGTGAAGATAAAAAGGGTTAAAAATCCCTGGCTAGTAGAAAAAATTAATTTAATGGCTTCCCTAGCTGGGAATGTTAAAAAGGGGGTTAGGAGAGGTAGAACCAAATATGTTAACTACCTAGTCGACATGGCATGTTTCGTAAGCAGTCCCCTACTGCTTACTCATCAGGACCTCTAGTGGTCCCTACTGGTGAAACCCAATTGCTAAGTATTGTATGCCTAACGTCCTAAAACCTAGTAGCAAAAATAGGCTACTTGGTTAAGCTTCAGGGCTTGAATGGGCCCGTGGTGAAGCGGGAAAAATATTGATGACCTGTTGTGGTCCCTGTAAAAAAAGTAGAAACAGAAAATACATATTGTCAATGCACAGAAAAATAATAATTTGAAAGCACATACTACTCAGAGGCTGCAAAATGCATGAGTCACATTGTGGCTTGTACCCTAATAGTAGTTGGTCATGAGGGCCTCATTGGTCAGTGAAACATATAGACAAATAATGATATATTTTTCTTTGCTCATGGGGTCATTAATATCAAGACCCTTTCGAAAAATGGGTATAATAACACATCAATATGTCACACACAGATATGTTACAATGCTCTACACATCGCACGCATACATTCTACAGCGTACTCATGAGGGATGAATAGATAAAGAGGGGGGTAGCTGTTTCGAAAAGTTCCTTGGTGGAAAACAAAGAGACCTACAGTTTCAAAAGGCTGCGAATAGTCCGTTTATAATGGGAGGGCATGATAGACACCTATTAGTGAAAGCGCATGCACATAGCCAGCAGTATATACATACAGTTCTTTAAATGCTTGGTACATCATGAGTCTGCATGCTGGGGATCGCTATCTTGGGATCTACTGTAAAAATACAAGATAGAAAAAAGGGGGGGTTCTCGCGAATGATTTCATAGGAAGCGTGGTCCTTTTGTATTACGACAGACCAGGTTCTTAATGACCCGTGGACAGGGTCTTACTTACGTAACTGCTACTGATATGCTGGCAGTATTCCTTCCCCTCGGCAGCTCCGTGGAATCATTGGCTTGCCGAGTGGACTCGGTATTTATGCCGGAAATGCTCCCCTTTGAAAGCGCTGTATCAAGCCCGGAACTGCCGAGAGCTAGAAAGCTGACTTAAAAATGGCCATTCATCGCGGCACAAAGTGGGCGGATTCCCCAGTTGTATAGTCTTTCTCCTCTTTTTGAATTATTTTATGTGGGAGATAGATATGCCAGAATGTTGTTTAATAACGGGTATTGTTCCGAAAAAACGAATTTCTTACACAGGGGATCAGTGATGGCTTGTTTTTGCCCTTTGAAGTGTGCGCGATCTAGCTTGTAGGACAACCTTCCACAAAGGCTAGTGCGCCAACCAAAATGGCGGCCGGATGCGGCACCATCACGTAAGTCTTTTTTCTATGTTCATGAGGGCTGGTGGAAAAACATGATACTGTCACACCGATCTCTAATAAAGCTTGACATATACTCTAATTCTGAGAAAAGGGCGAATAGACCAATCTCGAGTAAAAGGACCTACCAGAGACCTTAATTTAGACGGAAGTTCAATGAGAGTTGTATGCCTCTCCAAACTTAAAATCATATACTTCAGAGCTGACCCCAAGGGATTGCGTCATTCAGGCCGCTATTGTTGGTATCCAATCGGAACACCCATCTTTGTTCCTTTTCTAGCAGGTGTTCTTCCCTTGCCACCTGTTCAATTACGGTCCATGAAATCTCTTCTGGTTTGTGGTTGGTGTCCAAGAACTGGGTTGTTAGTTTGGTACTTGCTCTGTGGCATTTTATGGTGCTCTTATGTTCTGCTATCCTGTTTCTTATTGGCCTGGATAGCAGAACATAAGAGCACCATAAAATGCCACAGAGCAAGTACCAAACTAACAACCCACAGGTGGCAAGGGAAGAACACCTGCTAGAAAAGGAACAAAGATGGGTGTTCCGATTGGATACCAACAATAGCGGCCTGAATGACGCAATCCCTTGGGGTCAGCTCTGAAGTTAACCTCCCACTCATTCTTCTATAATTCAAGAAGCGTGAAGGTATAGCCACTGACTGTTTCCAAATAACAAAATATGCTCCTATGAAGCTTTACCAACACCTGCTGGGAGATAGAGAACTACTTATCTGCAATTGACATACAGATATGACACAAATATTACATCTGTTTACTTCTCGAATTTTGGTTACAATCTGGTTCTGATATGATTTTAAGTTTGGAGAGGCATACAACTCTCATCGAACTTCCGTCTAAATTAAGGTCTCTGGTAGGTCCTTTTACTCGAGATTGGTCTATTCGCCCTTTTCTCAGAATTAGAGTATATGTCAAGCTTTATTAGAGATCGGTGTGACAATATCATGTTTTTCCACTAGCCCTCATGAACTTAGAAAAAAGACTTCCATGATGGTGCCGCATCCGGCAGCCATTTTGGTTGGCGCACTAGCCTTTGTGGAAGGTTGTCCTACAAGCTAAATCGCACACACTTCAAAGGGCAAAAACAAGCCATCACTGATCCCCTGTGTAAGAAATTCGTTTTTTCGGAACAATACCCAATATTAAACAACATTCTGGCATAGCTATCTCCCACATAAAATAATTCAAAAAGAGGAGAAAGACTATACAACTGGGGAATCTGCCCACTTTGTGCCGCGATGAATGGCCATTTTTAAGTCAGCTTTCTAGCTCTCGGCAGTTCCGGGCTTGATACAGCGCTTTCAAAGGGGAGCATTTCCGGCATAAATACCAAGTCCACTCGGCAAGCCAATGATTCCACGGAGCTGCCGAGGGGAAGGAATACTGCCAGCATATCAGTAGCAGTTACGTAAGTAAGGCCCTGTCCACGGGTCATTAAAAACCTGGTCTGTCGTAATACAAAAGGACCACGCTTCCTATGAAATCATTCGCGAGAACCCCCCCTTTTTTCTATCTTGTATTTTTACAGTAGACCGCAAGATAGCGATCCCCAGCATGCAGACTCATGATGTACCAAGCATTTAAAGAACTGTATGTATATACTGATGGCTATGTGCATGCGCTTTCACTAAGAGGTGTCTATCATGCCCTCCCATTAAAAACGGACTATTCGCAGCCTTTTGAAACTGTAGGTCTCTTTGTTTTCCACCAAGGAACTTTTCGAAACAGCTACCCCCCTCTTTATCTATTCATCCCTCATGGGTACGCTGTAGAATGTATGCGTGCGATGTGTAGAGCATTGTAACATATCTGTGTGGGACATCTTGATGGGTTATCATACCCATTTTTTGAAGGGTCTTCATATTAATGACCCCATGAGCAAAAAAAATATATATCATTGTTTGTCTATATGTTTCACTGACCAATGAGGCTCTCATGACCAACTACTATTAGGGTACAAGCCACAATGTGACTCATGCATTTTGCAGCCTCTGAGTAGTATGTGCTTTCAAATTAATATTTTTCTGTGCATTGACAATATGTATTTTCTGTTTCTACTTTTTTTTACAGGGACCACAACAGGTCATCAATATTTTTCCCGCTTCACCACGGGCCCATTCAAGCCCTGAAGCTTAACCAAGTAGCCTATTTTTGCTACTAGGTTTTAGGACGTTAGGCATACAATACTTAGCAATTGGGTTTCACCAGTAGGGGCCACTAGAGGTCCTGATGAGTAAGCAGTAGGGGACTGCTTACGAAACATGCCATGTCGACTAGGTAGTTAACATATTTGGTTCTACCTCTCCTAACCCCCTTTTTAACATTCCCAGCTAGGGAAGCCATTAAATTAATTTTTTCTACTAGCCAGGGATTTTTAACCCTTTTTATCTTCACAGATTTAGGTCCCTACACTCCAATCACATATCACTGTTTCACACCACACATAGCCTTTCGTCATTTACATCAGTGCTCCCGCGTAGTTCGTAGGTCGTAGCACGCCCCGCCCTGTAGAGGGACGGGAAGACCCCTATGATGAAGCATGACACTAAGGGATTCTTAGTGTGTGAGGGGTATTTTAAAAGCACATAGTGCTCCTTCTTCGCCACCCGCAAAGAGAGCCCTCTTCACCTACCTAAATTAAAAATCAAAAATTGATAAATATATTTCACTTCACATTGATAGAATCCCATTGTTTTCTCATATCATATTGGAGGGTGATTCTATCACCACTACCTCTATCTTCCCTTATTGTTTTTTGGACTGATTGATTGCCCCATGATGTATGCTGTGAAGAGTGGAAGCAACATGTGAAGGTGTACAGGGCTGACCAAAAGCCCTTCTTTGTATGTTTTTAAATTAAGTTTGTTGATTACAGGAGTCTGATGAATCATCTAAAGCTCTCTATCTAGACCAGACCTAAAAAAGGTTTTACGATTTTTACCTAGTATAAGAAATTAGGTTATTAGCTGACAGGGGTGGAAGTCTCACTAAACTAATAAACATAATCCTTGACAAGGTTAACCACAAAATCAAGAAATTAACCTATGCTTAACCCTGTAGTATTTTGGCACTAAAGCAACAAGGCTTACCTTAGAGGCAATGTGTACAGTATTTATGGAGCACTCAACCGGCAATAAGGTAAAAACGCAATGCAAGTACAATCCTAAAGCAATATAGACAAATAGAATACATTTTAAAAAAAGACAACAAAATGACAAAACTCTAATCAATAGAACCGGATACATGATTATTTAAAGTTTTAGGTGAAAATAGCACCAAAAAGTGCAAAGCACCACTTGCCCTGAATTGGGGGAAAGTCATATGGCTGACACTGATGTTTTGGGGTCAGATACAGGGACCATGTTGGTCTTGCTGAAGAGTTACTTTCTAAGGGCTGCGTAAAGAGCTGCCATTTGCCTTCGAGGGGGCTGTAATGGAGGTTGTTGTTGGTGTGAGGGGCAGATTTCACTGGAGGCTCACACTGGGGCCATTCAAGGGTCCGGAACCTGGGGGAACCTCTCAAAGATTAGGACTCACTCCAGCAGAGGACAGCAGCAGGGCTCAGACAGGTCCAGGCTGGTTCAGTTGGCGCTGGTCAGCCGAGCAGTTTAAGGGAGGCCTCTGGAAGCTTCTTGTTTCCCTATAACTCAAACAGGAGGTCAGACAACTGACCTTTGAGTCACTTCTGGCGAGCCTAAGTTCAAGGAGGGTAGGTCAACTCTTCCTTGTTCAGACAATAGAGCTGTCCTTCTGAATCTTCCACCCGAGTGTTGATTTGAGATGTTTTGAAGGTGACACTTTTATTCCAAGTGACAGCCTGTCTAATCTTCACCCTTTGCTATGTATGGCCCCTAACAGCATAGGGTAGCAAAGGGCAGGCAGGCCTGTGTGTGATCTGCATTTGTAAGTGAGATAGTGGTCACCCCTCAGAAGTCAATAGGGGAATGGGCAAGTCCTGAGGCCTCCCTTTGAAGCTCAGGAAGGGCTGAGTACAACCACCAAGGACATCCTGCTCAGTAGAACACAACCCCTTTCACACAATAAAAGCCCTTTGTCTCCATGTCTGGAAGGTATAAACAAAACACCACTGGAGAGCCGTTCACAGTTATGTGACCCTAAACACTGACAGTAAGGCACATTTGAATAACCAGAAATATGTCAACTTTCTAAAGGTGGTATTTAATAATTGTACCTTTAAAGAGGGTTTTAAGTTACAAATCATGTGAGTGTTCACAGCATTACTCTATCAGGTTCCAACCTGAGTTATCAATTATTAAGTGTCATATGGTCATAATGTAACCCAGTGTTAGTCTAAGAGAGAGATAGCATTTACAGCAGTGAAAAACAACTTTAGGAGTTTTTTAGTTCAAGGACAAGTAAAATCTAAGTACACGTGTCACTCTTTAAATACTGCGCACCCTGCCCTTTTAAACTCAAGGACCTACCTTAGGGGTGCTATAATAGTATTAAAATGGAGGGTTTAGACCTGGGTAGAGGTTAATTTTGGCAGGTCGAAATTGCAGTTTAAAACTGCACTATAGGCTGCAGTGGCAGGCCTGAGGCATGGTTTGCAGTGCTACTTTAGTGGGTGGCAAAATGGGTGCTGCTGCCCAAAACTAGTATTTAATTTACAGCCCATGGGTATATTTATATTCCAGTTAGATGTAGGCCTTTTTTAACATGCTTTAGGGAGAGAGCACAATCACTTTACTACTGGTTAGGACAGGTAACCTGCAGAGTCCTAATGCCAACAAAAACAAGTTAATCAAAAACAAGACTGCAGGCAAATAATCTAGGGGAACACCACTGCAAGGATGTCATTTTTCGGCTTTACAATCTCAATAATCTATTTTATATTATGTATGCCATTGCATCTACTGTCAACATATAGCCACACTTTAGTATACTGCAGTTGACTCAGAAGCACATTAATGTACTAATAACATTGAGCTGACTTTACCTCACTACATCCCTGTATTTCTCTAGGGTTTTCTAGCTGCTTATTCATCAAATATTCTCTTTTTCTCTCTGAATGAGGCGAACACTTGCATTTACTATGCTCTCCCAAATCCAATAAACATCCACCTCCCAGTGTCAGCAAAGAGATATTTGGCCATTTGTATTCGCAACAAACTAATTGGCATTCAAACCAAGATTTTAATGATGCTTTCAGAGAAGCAAGATTATCTTCTATGTGTGCATTCCGGAGTCGAATCAAATGTAAAAACAAATTGTATTACAAGGAAATTCCAGGAAAGCGGTAATCACTTTTCTAAAGTGGGTTAACATGTGCGGCGGCGGGACATAAATTATATGCTTGAATAGGCCCAACTGAATTATTTTTTTCAATGAATTACAAAGAAAAGCTCTATTTTGAGATTTCTTTATCTTAATGCGTACTATGCAGCCGACATAGAGGAAGGCCTGCAGTGAGGGCAAAAGCCTTTAGAACTCGGCATTTACCATGCAATGCCTTTGCCACGTAATGCCTTTACCACGCATTGCCTTTACCATGTAGGTCTTTATCACGCATATGCCTTTAACCATGCATGCCTTTACAACAAAATTGTAAAGTTGTAATTATATACCAGGTAAGTGAAACCCTATATATGTATATAATAAATATAATATATATATATATATATATATATATATATATATATATATATATATATATATATATATATATATATATATATATATATATATATATATTACCTACTAGCGGTCGCCAGTAGGTATATATAGTTAGGATTTTTTCTCTATGGGATTTTTGAAAATTCTATGTCTAATAACTTTGGCGTTTGTGGACGGAATTGGCTGAAATTTTCAGGAAAATGGAACATTTTGTTTCTGAGCAGCCCCTGAAAATTTGGGGGGGGGGTTCGTCAAGGGGGGGCCGAGAAAAAAGGGGGGTCCCAAAACGTGTTTTTAACATTGAGTTTTTCATAGGGCGGTTGGCCTCACTTTTAGCCCGAACGGCTGAATGGATTTGCACGAAACTTGGCAAAATTGTAGGGACTGGTAGCCCGATGTGCCTTTGCTAGGTCTCAATATATGTGCTCCAGTGGATTTTGAGAAATTAACGTTCAAAAAAAGATATATATCTGTAACAGCGGACCGGGCAGCACTCCAGTTCGCGTACTTTTCGCGTTACGGAGCTTTGTGAAGCGAAGCCGATTGGTTCTCCGGCGTCTGTAAACATTCCAAACAGTCCGTAGCGGCCGCCATCTTGTCTCTCGGTAGGATCGAGAGACAAGAGGAGGCCAAAGCGAAGGGGCAAATGACCATAAGGGGGCATAGTAGATCCTCCCTGACCCCCTAGGTTTGATGTGGAGGTTTTAAAAGGGCCCCGCGGGGCAAAAAAAATAAAAATAATAATAATCGAACGGCTGAATGGATTTGCACGAAACTTGGCAAAATTGTAGGGACTGGTAGCCCGATGTGCCTTTGCTAGGTCTCAATATATGTGCTCCAGTGGATTTTGAGAAATTAACGTTCAAAAAAAGATATATATCTGTAACAGCGCTCCGCTTCGCGTACTTTTCGCGTTACGGAGCTTTGCGAAGCTGATTGGTTCTCCGGCGTCTGTAAACATTCCAAACAGTCCGTAGCGGCCGCCATCTTGTCTCTCGGTAGGATCAAGAGACAAGAGGAGGCCAAAGCGAAGGGGCAAATGACCATAAGGGGGCATAGTAGATCCTCCCTGACCTCTTAGGTTTGATGTACCATTTTGCCAAGTTTGGTGTAATTCCGTTCAGCCATTCAGGCTGTAGACATATCTAAATGTCCTATGGAAAATTGCATGGGGAAAACACATTTGAAAGTGTTGAAATTTAGAACCAATTAAAATGTTACTTTGGTTTTGTATTTGTGTGTGATGAAAGTTAATTGGTTATGTATATATCTAAAATGAGAGGAAACCACAGCCATTTTGTGATACTACTGTCTGAGGTACATTTGTGAGGAATTTTTGGTGGTCAATTTCTGGTGTTTGATTTACACAGTACTAACACTTCTCCTACTTTTAAAAAGGTGAGTTGTTAATTTGTAAGGGGAACTATGTTGTACACTTGAAGATAATTTGAAAAATGTTTTCTGTTATTTATTTACAGTCCTTCTGTTATACTAAATACTTGATAAAGTTAGTTTTATATTATGTATTACTAAAAACGATAAATGAAAGTGATTATTTTTTTCTGCAATTTACAGCAAGCAATTTCAAAATAAAATGGCTCACAATGAAGAGACCGTGGCAATTTCTTTTGAATTATCCACTACATTTATTGAAATTGACAGCACCAATAATGAAATATTCTCACAAGGAGGAGATGACTTGAATGATTTTTTTGATCAATCTCTTGATGGCGAATTTATCGAATGTTTGGAGACCATAGAGTTACAAGAATCATCATTGCAGACTTTTCATGAGGAGATTCCACATGAGATGATTGAAGAGGAAATTCCTGATGAGGACATGTTACTAGATCTTTCAAATTTTGAAAATTCAGAAGAATAAATTTATATTTAGAAATCAAAAATTGTTTGAGACATTATTCATTTTTATTTTTAATTTATGAGGTTGTAGCGAAGTGATTGTAGTATAAAATGAGACTTATAGTATAGAGTGCAACATTTTTATGTTACATGGTAAGTTTACTCATATTTACTTCCCTTCTCCCACTATATTATCTCCAATGTGTATTTGACATCTCTTCTTCATCTCCGGCCTCCTTTCTCTCACTGTCTGTCTCTGATGCATCTTATCGCTGCCATTTTGTGTAATTACAGAAGAGAGTAAAATAAAATAGTTCGGAACGTGAAAAGGGGGCAAAGTAGAGTACCCCTCACCCCCTAGGCCTTCTCAGGCAGTCCCAAAAGGATCAGTTTCTGATTTCCTGAGAGATTATGGTATGAGTTCCATATACCACAATAACTTGCATTACAACATGCAAGATATCTATCTCCTATTACCAACTTTTGGAGATATTCGCACTAAGCGCGAATATCTCCAAAAACTAACACCTGCCCTGAGCAGTTCTTAGCCATGTTATCCAATGGGAGGTGGATAACATGGCTAAGAGCATTAGCTCGGTAATGCATGAATATCGCTGACTTTTTAGCGATATTCATGCATTGCGGCCGTTTTTTATCGCATTTGCGATAAACCTTGATAATAGCAAGGTTTATCTTCGATAATTTCTGACGATGCTTAGCGGTAAAAAATTCGTTGCTAAGCATCGTTAGCGATAAATATCGCTTAACTTTGGTAATATGCACCAACGTCTGTTAACGTTCGATTCGAAGGAAATGAGGAAGTGTTGAAAAACATTGTCTGCGCCATCTTGCCTTTTTTGAAATGCCACACTTTTGTCGTGTACGGCAGCCATTTTAGATGCCTTGACCAGACCCACTCTCTGCACGCTGTCGATTCGTAGCATGGCTCCCCACCCGCGCAAGCATCTTCCCCAGGCACTGGTCACCCCCGCTCTCTGTCTTATGCATGGGCAATAAACCTCCCCCCATCTGCGCTGCTCTTCCCTGAGAATCACACTCTGTGCCCGCCCGACACCTCCCTTTCGCCCTATTCACTGACACTCCTCTTCCTCTGTGTCCGATTGTCCAGGCCGGTCCTAGGCTATCAGCTAGCCCTGCAGATGTAGTTTATGGCCCCAGCTGTAAAGAAACACCCCTCTTCAAAGGAGTTATAGTAGATCAAGGCCCACACCCGATGAGATCCGTCACACCACACGTGTTCCTACTATCTGAAAACCATCCTGTATTGTGATTGGGGAGGGGACCGAGCCTGAAGCGGAAGATTCCAGGGATGACTCTTTGTACATCAAAGTTTTTACAATTATGTGTCACATTAAAAATATATAGCACTCCAACAAAGTAGTAGGAATATAAAACTTTAATAACTTATAAATATATACAACAAAACAAAAACAGTAAAAACATTTAAACAACGAAGAGACCGTGGCAATTTCTTTTGAATTATCCACTACATTTATTGAAATTGACAGCACCAATAATGAAATATTCTCACAAGGAAGAGATGACTTGAATGATTTTTTTGATCAATCTCTTGATGGCGAATTTATCGAATGTTTGGAGACCATAGAGTTACAAGAATCATCATTGCAGACTTTTCATGAGGAAATTCCTGATGAGATGATTGAAGAGGAAATTCCTGATGAGGACATGTTACTAGTTCTTTCAAATTATGAAAATTCAGAAGATGTTGCCTGGGTGCCGCACTGATTTGGGTATCCGGCGTGGGGCGTCCCGGGGGGTGGGTTGTCAGTAGTGGTCTGTTGTGCGAATATTTCCAAGGCAGCAGAACGCGCTGAAATCTGGATGTCACGAAGGTGATGTCTAGTAAGTTGCCGCCCAGCAAATAACGGCGTGGGGCGCCGCGGGGGGGGGGAGGCAGTCCAAAGTTCCGTTAAAAGGGCAAAGGAAAGGATCGGTGGTTTGAACCATCAGTCAAAAAGGGGAGGGGGTGCACAATTTTTCCTACCGGGTCACACTGTGCTTTCACCGGAACTGAGGTCTGCAGGATTCTAGTCATTCAAACTGAGGCTGGCGCCAGCATGGGAGCGCCGACGTCCCGCGGCTACAGTTTCGTCACTCCACGGGCGATCATGGCAGTCATTCCCCATCGGGGGTGTCTGCGGTGGTCGGGGACTCCAGCGGCTCCTCTAGAATCTTCAAGGTCGTGGAGGACTACGGTGGTGGAGTCAACCAGTGACCGGGCCATTTCTTTATGCTGGGCCCGCTCTTGCCAGGTCGACCGCCATTTTGAGAGTTCGGTAGCTACTGGCGATCGAGGGGTCAAATGAGCGGACGGGCTCCACCCTGCCGGGCGAGACGTTGCAGCATCGCCACAGTGGAAGAACCCTTTTCCGGGCGCCTGGAGCGCTGAGGGTGCAGCTGGGAAGCCTCCACCTGGGGAGGCGGGAGAGGCCTGTTCGCACCGTCTCACCCTCCCAGTGCACCCCACGGCGTCTCGCTTGACATTTGTTATGGCCGGACCAGGCGATGAGGACGAGAGGGGGGGGGGGTCGGAGGCATGTGCAAGACATCCCCCCCCAGGGTTGTTGCAGCAATTATAGAAGAAAGAAGAAATGTCCCGTCCGTCTTCGGGCCGGGCTTCCGGCGGTTGGCGGCCGGGCGCCCTTTGCTCTGGCCCCATGAACGGGTTCCTTGGCTCATCGGCTGCAGCCGGATCCCGTCGGCCCCAGCCCCCGGCCGTTGGTGGCCGGACCGGGAGAGAGTGTGGGGGGACAACCTGCAACTCTCAAGGGCCACCGCGGCCGGACTGGGAGAGAGAGGGGAGGGTCGAGGACACGGACATTCCCCCCCCCCTAAAACTCTCCAGTGTTGTCAATCCCCCTGGCCGGGTCCCGCTGGCCTCGGCCTCTCCTCCGGCTACACCCTACGTGATGATCTCCTGGCCGACGGTTGGCAGCAGGACCCGCCTTATATGTGTTGCTTCCGGCTGGGCGTAGCCGAAAACCTGTTGCACTTTGGAAGTTTCTAGAATGGGGCGGATGTCTGCTGACTTGTATCTTTCCCAGTTTGCCGTTATTTGGCCGTGGCAGGCGGTGGGACAGACACGTTTTGGGGCAGTGAGGGGCGATGTTTTCAGGTTTCTTATTACGGGCTTACTTCTAACGTTTCTTGTTTCTAGGACAATAATAGGTTTTATCATTACGTATTGTTATCGTTTCTTTGTTTGTTATTTAATAAAAAGTTCATCAGTGGCCTACTGATTTTCGTTTTCCTATTCTTTTCTTTCCAGGTTGTTTCATGCTAAAGTTTCTGTTAACAGGATACAGTGATCACTTCGTTATTATTGCATATGTCCTTTTCACTAGGGGTGCTCTCTGGTCGGGCCAGATGACCTATCTCTAGTAAATGGTCCGGGTGAAACAGGTGCATCAATCAGTGGGGAGTAGATAGGCATGACAGATTACAACGGGGGAGAAAGGTCCGCATTACGTACCCTTTCACTACTTGCAAAGATTTTCCTACGTTTATTTGCAAACAGGGAATACCTCCAAAAAGAACCAATTCCCAAACAGTCAATGTTCGGGCAAACAATCAATCAATGAGGAACGAAATAGGCACGACGTGTTAAAGGTTTGCGTTACCTACCCTTCACTATCTGCAAAGGGAGAGAGAATATTCCTATTCTTCCTCGTTTGCAGGCAGAGAAGATCCTTAAGAGAACCAACTTCGAACAATTCAATGCTCGATTCAAACAATCAACAAGGGGTACTGTGAACACAAATGAATGCCGCTTATGTACATACACATTGCTATTTTCAACAGGTTGTTCCTAATGTTTCTATTTTAGCGAGGTCAAAAAGAGATCCCATTAGTGGCCTACTGATTTTGCTCGATTCCTTTTGTTTTTTTTACACGATTTTTCGCTATCTGCAAAGACTAAACAGAGTATTGCGACTCTGTGCTTGTTTGTAAATAGAGAATGAACCAAAGAGAACAATCAATCAAATGGAGAGAGAAGCAGGCACGACGGATTAGAACGGGGGCAAAGGCCTGCGTTAACTACCCTTCACTATCTGCAAAGAGAGAGTACTCCTAATAGAAATGAGGGGGGGGGCAGCATTCAAAGCAGATCAGTGTGCATAAACATGAAAATGTTTTTACTTACCACGTACTTGACATTCGACAGCTTATGATATTTGCTATTAAAAAACCATTGAAATTCACTGAAAAATCCATAGGTTATAGACCATATATAGTTAGGAATTAGCATTTACAAAACCTTGAAAATTCACTGAAAAAACCATAGGTTATAGACCATATATAGTTAGGAATTAGCATTTACAAAACCTTGAAAATTCACTGAAAAAACCATAGGTTATAGACCATATATCGTTAGGAATTAGCATTTCAAAAACCTTATTTTACTCACACAAAACCATTGAAATTCCATATATAGTTAGTTGCACTAACTATATATCGCGCACCCGCAATCCACTGCTGATGATGTCACATATTACATCATTCATGACATGGTCAGTGACATCACTGATGACATCACTGATGACATCTCAAATGACATCACTGATGACATCACTGATGACATCTCATTTGACATCAATGACCACATCACTGATGATATAATTCATGTGACAATACAATGCATCTCCTCACATTTTAATATAACCTCTGTTTCACCCAGTGTTAAATACAGAGTATAATTTTTGAAACCATTGACACACCAATACTAGTTACTACATACGCACTCACTGATTCCTACGTCTACACACACCTTCACTCATTCACCCATACAATCATTCATACATACAATCACTCATCTTTACAACACTATCATATGCACTCATACACCTATACAGACACTCACAGTCTGCCACTCATCCATGGAGTTACTCACACACCTAGTCAGTCCTGTAAAGAATCAATGACACTTCCATTTTCTTGTCTATACAGTTAAACATAGAGCACCTTACATTTTCAAACATATACTAACACATACTTACCTTCTTATACAATCATTGATACAAGTACACATTGATCTACACAGAGTCACACACCTCCCAGCCAGCCACACACACACTCAGTCTCCCATACAAATACTTGGACAATCAATCAGTAACCCATATAGTTAATCATATAGCTACTGATCAACACATGCAGCAGTTTACAGAACAACAGACATAATGATGCACAAATTAAGACAGTTTAGTCACTAACCCATGCACTCAGTGAGACACATTTAATCACTCACTCATACATTCAGTCATGCACCTACTAAATCCTTTGTCCAGACACTTATACTTCCACTCATTCTTCAATATGTAAGACACATTTTAACTTTACAGAAACATACAGTCACTGGATGTTGTCATCAGTGATGTCATCAGTGATGTCATTTGAGATGTCATCAGTGATGTCATGAGTGATGTCACTGACCATGTCATGAATGATGTAATATGTGACATCATCAGCAGTGGATTGCGGGTGCGCGATATATAGTTAGTGCAACTAACTATATATGGAATTTCAATGGTTTTGTGTGAGTAAAATAAGGTTTTTTAAATGCTAATTCCTAACGATATATGGTCTATAACCTATGGTTTTTTCAGTGAATTTTCAAGGTTTTGTAAATGCTAATTCCTAACTATATATGGTCTATAACCTATGGTTTTTTCAGTGAATATATATATATATATATATATATATATTTATTTGTTATTTTTTTATATATATATATATATATATATGTACACATACATACATATATACATACATATATATGCACACACATATATATATATACATATGTATACATATGTATACATGCATTTATAAACATATATATACATATATATACATACACACATATATATGTATATATATATATATATATATATATATATATATATATATATATATATATATATATATATATATATATATATATATATATATATATATCCAACAAACAGGTTCCCCAAAGTAGAAAAGCCACACACAGGGAAGTTTCCTTTTCGTTTATTCCGTGCAAGTGACAGCAAAGTAGGTAAAAGCCATCCATCAATATAAACAGCCTGACGCGTTTCACGCTCTCTCGAGCATTTCATCAGAGGCTTCAAAGTTCAAACACCACAGAGCGCATACGCACTACTTTTAATTGTTACCACCTGCCCCAGTGGGCGTTGGCTCTTTCAGAGCATGATGGTCCTTGTAGTGCCATTCATACAACTTCAGTGAGCTGCTCTTTGTGATGCACGAATAAAATCCAAAATAAAGCCACAGTGGGTTTGGAAAGTCTTTCACTTCGACTTTGCTGCAAGAGCCAACGCCCACTGGGGCAGGTGGTAACAATTAAAAGTAGTGCGTATGCGCTCTGTGGTGTTTGAACTTTGAAGCCTCTGATGAAATGCTCGAGAGAGCGTGAAACGCGTCAGGCTGTTTATATTGATGGATGGCTTTTACCTACTTTGCTGTCACTTGCACGGAATAAACGAAAAGGAAACTTCCCTGTGTGTGGCTTTTCTACTTTGGGGAACCTGTTTGTTGGATGTTTACGGCCGCTCCGGTCGGGGAAAAGCCTTGCCACGAATATTGTGTGGACCGAGCTGCAGCCACTGAAACAAGCAGCGTAAAGGACACGGAAGCCAGTTTGTGCAAGAAGGCACTTGCAGCAAAGTCGAAGTGAAAGACTTTCCAAACCCACTGTGGCTTTATTTTGGATTTTATTCGTGCATCACAAAGAGCAGCTCACTGAAGTTGTATGAATGGCACTACAAGGACCATCATGCTCTGAAAGAGCCAACGCCCACTGGGGCAGGTGGTAACAATTAAAAGTAGTGCGTATGCGCTCTGTGGTGTTTGAACTTTGAAGCCTCTGATGAAATGCTCGAGAGAGCGTGAAACGCGTCAGGCTGTTTATATTGATGGATGGCTTTTACCTACTTTGCTGTCACTTGCACGGAATAAACGAAAAGGAAACTTCCCTGTGTGTGGCTTTTCTACTTTGGGGAACCTGTTTGTTGGATGTTTACGGCCGCTCCGGTCGGGGAAAAGCCTTGCCACGAATATTGTGTGGACCGAGCTGCAGCCACTGAAACAAGCAGCGTAAAGGACACGGAAGCCAGTTTGTGCAAGAAGGCACTTGCAGCAAAGTCGAAGTGAAAGACTTTCCAAACCCACTGTGGCTTTATTTTGGATTTTATTCGTGCATCACAAAGAGCAGCTCACTGAAGTTGTATGAATGGCACTACAAGGACCATCATGCTCTGAAAGAGCCAACGCCCACTGGGGCAGGTGGTAACAATTAAAAGTAGTGCGTATGCGCTCTGTGGTGTTTGAACTTTGAAGCCTCTGATGAAATGCTCGAGAGAGCGTGAAACGCGTCAGGCTGTTTATATTGATGGATGGCTTTTACCTACTTTGCTGTCACTTGCACGGAATAAACGAAAAGGAAACTTCCCTGTGTGTGGCTTTTCTACTTTGGGGAACCTGTTTGTTGGATGTTTACGGCCGCTCCGGTCGGGGAAAAGCCTTGCCACGAATATTGTGTGGACCGAGCTGCAGCCACTGAAACAAGCAGCGTAAAGGACACGGAAGCCAGTTTGTGCAAGAAGGCACTTGCAGCAAAGTCGAAGTGAAAGACTTTCCAAACCCACTGTGGCTTTATTTTGGATTTTATTCGTGCATCACAAAGAGCAGCTCACTGAAGTTGTATGAATGGCACTACAAGGACCATCATGCTCTGAAAGAGCCAACGCCCACTGGGGCAGGTGGTAACAATTAAAAGTAGTGCGTATGCCCTCTGTGGTGTTTGAACTTTGAAGCCTCTGATGAAATGCTCGAGAGAGCGTGAAACGCGTCAGGCTGTTTATATTGATGGATGGCTTTTACCTACTTTGCTGTCACTTGCACGGAATAAACGAAAAGGAAACTTCCCTGTGTGTGGCTTTTCTACTTTGGGGAACCTGTTTGTTGGATGTTTACGGCCGCTCCGGTCGGGGAAAAGCCTTGCCACGAATATTGTGTGGACCGAGCTGCAGCCACTGAAACAAGCAGCGTAAAGGACACGGAAGCCAGTTTGTGCAAGAAGGCACTTGCAGCAAAGTCGAAGTGAAAGACTTTCCAAACCCACTGTGGCTTTATTTTGGATTTTATTCGTGCATCACAAAGAGCAGCTCACTGAAGTTGTATGAATGGCACTACAAGGACCATCATGCTCTGAAAGAGCCAACGCCCACTGGGGCAGGTGGTAACAATTAAAAGTAGTGCGTATGCGCTCTGTGGTGTTTGAACTTTGAAGCCTCTGATGAAATGCTCGAGAGAGCGTGAAACGCGTCAGGCTGTTTATATTGATGGATGGCTTTTACCTACTTTGCTGTCACTTGCACGGAATAAACGAAAAGGAAACTTCCCTGTGTGTGGCTTTTCTACTTTGGGGAACCTGTTTGTTGGATATATATATATATATATATATATATATATATATATATATATATATATATATATATATATATTTATAGATAGATAGATAGATAGATAGATGGTGGGCAAGGGTATAGGGTGGCGGAAGTGAATTTAGGGTTTAGGGATGAGTAGAAGTATATGGTGGTAAGGGTATTTTTAGGTTTCAGGGGTGGGTAAGGGTATTGGATAGTAGAGGTATTTTTATGGTATAGAGGTGGGTGGGGGGGTTGGGTAGCAAGGGTATTTTTAGGACTTAGGAGATGGTAAGGGTATTAGGTTGTAAGGGTATTTTTAGGGTTTAGGGGTGGGTAACAGTATTGGCTGGTAAATGTGGTTTAAGGGTTTAGGGGTGGTTCTGGTATATTTAGGGTTTAGGGCTGGGTAGGTGTTAGAAATGGGATTCGTGGTTGGCTGGATTATGCACCCAGGTCAGGCAGAAACCACCACTCTAGTCAGGGTAAGCTAGTTTCGAAGGAAGAGATAACCTTTGTTCACCCTCTGGTAGCTTGCCACAGAGCACTCAGGCTTATCTAAAGAGGCAATGTGTAAAGTATTTGTGTAATACACACACACACAGTAACACAACGAATACACCACAAAAAAACTCCTCACAAGTTTAGAAAAAAAGAATACTTATGTCAGCAAAATAAGGCCAAATCAACAAAATTCAAATCAGTAGAAGGAGACATATGGATTTTGAAAGATTAGATGCAAAAACAGTGCTTAGCGCTAAAAGTTCACTTTAGGTCACGCTAGACAGGGGTAAATCTAAAGTTCAGGTAGACCACCATGGAGCGCTGATCAGATACAGTTACAAAGAGGTCCAGACTCCAATTCCAAGGGCCCACAACTGCAGAGATGCCTCTTGGGTGTCAGGAACGAGTTTAAGATGGGCCCAGGAGCTGTAGGTCATGATTTGGGAGTCTTTAGTAGGCAGCTGCTTCAGATCCCACTTCTGAGGCCAAGAACTTGTGAGGGTGCCGCAGGCAAGTGCAGGATTCACAAACAGCAGAGTCCAACAGTGCCAGCAGAATTGCCTGAAGTCTTTTGTGTCCCTGAGACTTCAGAAAGCAGGAGACAAGCCAGAAAGCCCTTGGATATGAGCAAAATGCCTTTATTGATTGCTGACGTGCAGATAGGGATGCACCGTATTTACAGAAATAAATACCACCCCTGTGTTCACCTCTGCACCGGTGCGAAATGCACAGCCGTACACCAACGCAGGCACCCTTGCACTATAGTGCAAGGGTTCCTGTGTTAGCATTCGGATGTTCTTTTTTTCACCAGTGCTGGGGTGAGCACAGGAGTGGGAAGTATTACTGTAAATACGGCACATCTCTGCAATTCTGAAATAAGGCAGCGCAGTGGTGTACAGCATTTGTATCCACCAGCAAACCCAGTCAGATTTAGTAGACAAGAGGAGTTCAAGTGGTCCTTAGCATGGCAGCTGAAACCTGTGTGTTCTGACCCTGCATGGCAGGCAGCTCTGTGCAATGTAGTTTAATCTAGGCTACTACGGGCAGGACTCTTGAAATGTCCTTATGTATAGATAGTTCCCATGGTCCATATATCCCCCTCCCCTCAGGAGGATTGTTTCTCCTCCGAGAAACCAATTCCATGCTATGGATTTGCAGGCTAGTTTAATGTGCATGGGTCCAGGTGAGAGAGAGGGACACATTTCCTAAACATTTGGTGCAGCTCGGTGCCACAAACCATCTTGCTGTGCCAAGCTGTGTCATTAGGTAAGTTCAGGGATGCACTGTGGTTACAATACACCACATTCCTGTGCTTTCCTCTGTGCTGGTGCACAATTGGCTGGATAGTGCCAATGGAGATACCCTTGCAGCATGGTGCAATGGTGCCTGATTTCGCAGTCACCTGCAGTTTGTGTGCCGGCGCTGGCAAAAAGGACAGGAATGTGCCATATCTATAGATACGGTGCATTCTTTCCCTTTTCTTTTGAAGTTGGGCAGCACACCTATAAGGCTTGAATGCTGCCCTTTGGCAACATATTGTCAAAATGCCTTCATCCTACCCTTTGGCCTGCAGACAGTGCTGCAGAGTGCTGGGATATAGCTGCCTGCACTGCACAACATGACCTAGCTATCCACATTGCCCCTTGTTGCTGTTGTAGTTCATCATAGCCAGCACTGTCTTTTCCCACAACTCATACCACTGACTCCTCTGAGATGATAGCGGACATCTGCTCTTCCGAGGGATCGAGTTCCTCCTGGTGCACTCAACTACCATCTCCGGTCTGCCATTCTGCCTTGAGATTGGTTGACAGCTTCTCCTTTGTCCTGCGCTTGCAAGCAAGCCAGCACTTTTTACAGTCACTCACTGTCCTCTTGAGTTTGGCAACGATGTTCATCTTGTCCACAATGATCTGCCTTATGGCTTTTTTTCTCCCAATGGCATTTTGGAGCTGACAAAGAGCTAGTGTTGGTGCTCCGTCACCTCCGTGAACAAGATCTAATTTTTCTCCTCAATGAACTTGCACTTCCTCTTCCCCTCGGACTCTGGCTGGTCATCCTAGCAGGTACTGGGGTTGTTGGGTTTGTTGTCCTGGGCTTCCTCACTCCTGGCTGCTCCATTGCTGCTTTCTGATGCAGTAGCTTTTTGTATTTTATTTTATTCACACTAGACGCACAAAAGTGACGCTAGGAGGGCTAGAATCTATTTCTAGACCCTAATTGGCCATACGTCACATTTGAAGCATTAGCGTCAAGTTTCTTAACGTCACAGCACACACAACAGCATCCGTTTTTACCATGCCGGCTTCTTCTTAATACCATTGAGTGTCGTATTGTAAATATGACGCTAGCATGGTGTTGGAATCTGTTGTACCATGGCAGTAATTATTTTGGGCTCACCACTGCGACAAAACAGCTATGGGCCAGTTCTTGTGAATATACCCCCTAGTGTTATGGATTAATGTAGCTATCTTGAAGAGACCATGGAACACCATCTTTATGTTTTTCGCCACTTCCCCCTGATTTTTTCAATTCTCCAATTTTCCACTTTTTCCAATTCTCTAGTAATTGCATGGTTATAGGTGGCGCAGGGAATTAGCTTCTGGAATTCACGTCCCATAACTTTGCATGGCCACCTATTCATTGGTGTGCTCAGATGTTACATCTGATCATTTCTGCTCATTGACAATCTTGCTTTTCTCCCCATTCTCCCAGACCTCGAGAGGTGTCCTCAACCCAGAAGTGTTCTGAGTATATGGTGTTAGAAGTCCAGTACTTATACCCTTTCCGACTTTGAAACAGGCAATCTTTAAAGGAAAGTCTATGTAGTACACACAACCCTATCTTTCCTTGCCCTGGCTACAGACTCACTACAGGGGTGGAGATGGCTTTATTCAAGGACAGGCACAACCATATTCAGGTGTCAGTATTAACTTTGTGTGACTGTCTAGAGTGAATTCACAAACAGCACAGAATAGTTAAGCAAAAAAAATGCCCACTTTCTAAAAGTAATATAAATAATCTACAGTGTTCTGTTGGGTGAAACAATTGCTTAGTAAACACAATTAATATTTAGCGGTATCTATCCTAACTAACAATAAATGTTTTGGCATTTAGGGGTCGATTCTGATCTCAATCAGAAGAGCTCCGGTTCGGAATTGCGTAAACTGATTCGGAGCCTATGTTTCTGACCGAATCTTACCCCGTTCCTAACGACCAAGTACAATGCGAGGATCTAGTCAGCATGGACCAAATCGTTTCGGAACACGAACCTGTCAGTCCGACTTGTTCGGAGCCGAATAGTGCCGGGCAATGGACCCGGCTTCCAAATGAGCGAGTATGATGCATGATTCGGACAGCCATATCGACTCAGTGTTAGCGAGACAAAACGGCTGTCGAAATCAGACATCGGGGGGGGGGCGTAGCAGGGCTCCCTTCACCCGGTGGCCTCCGAATCAGTCACAGGGGGGTGCACATGGTTCTCCCCGAACTGAGCATGCACAGTGTGGCGGTCACCATGGGGTGCCTGCCACAGAGTGTATGCTTTTCCCAATCACCCCTTTTTGCTATGGGAGCCTGTGTACGTGATCAGTGTACATGTAGGCATCATGAGCACTCCCAGGGTACTTGACCAGAACATTGATGAGCAGACCCCGATGCTCTACAGTTGCCTGTATGTTGATGGAGTATGTGCACTTCCTATTGTGGTACAGGTGTGAAGTTTCAGCAGTTAGGCACCAGTTGCACATGGGTGCAATCCATAGCCCTGCAGACATGGAAAAATCCAGCTATGGCATAGAAGCCTTGTTTTGTGTCCAGTTGTTGTTGCTGTCTTGTGGGAACACGAGGTCAGCCTGATGATGGCATCCAGAACGGAGAGTAGGAAGGTCAAGAAAGATGGCTGGGATATTCCTGCCACTCTGGCTGTGGTGGTCTGGAATGACCTAGAGACCACCCCACTTTTAATATATCGGCTAGGAGCAAAAATAAAGTAATTCCGCCCACTAGTTAGGTATTTTTTAATCACTCCACTCCATACACATCATTGCACTACACTTGTAGATATAAAGTACTGACTGTGCCGCTGAAGCGTCGAAAATAATGACGCAATGGCAGAGCAACCTCCTTATGCCCCCCTGTGTACAATGCATAGAAAGACGCTGAAGACTTATATTAAAAAGGAGTGCATCAAGGAAAGGAAGAGCTGCCAGCAGCATTAACAATATCTTCCCTCATTTCATTTTTGGGCACAAACAAACTCACCAAACTTCTATAGTTTCCTTGAATAGTGCTTGTGAGCAACATACTCTTTCAGTCTTGCTTTTTAATGCTGAATTGGTAAAATAATGTTTTGCCCCACATGTGAATTAAGATTAATTCGATACCTAAAAAAATAATTATATTTTATGCCAATGATAATATATTAAAAACCTATACTTGCTAAAATATTCCCTGCACAAAGAGTGGACAGAAGTAGAAAGATGCTCTGTTTTAAATTTCAAGCTAAATGGTAAATTCTTGAAAAATAAGTTATTAATGTAATTGATAGACCTATACATTGGCCAGCCTGGGGCAACTAAATAACATCTCTATTCGGGTAAAGCATTGGGTGTTAAAAAGTGAGCAGGAAATGTGATTAAGCTAAAAGAAACAAATGAAATGTAGAAGCTTTTCACTCTCAATTAAGGAATTCGAGGAAAAAAACTCCATTATACCATTACTTCAAAACCACAGAATGAACAATTGACCGCAAGGATTCACTTCACCTACAACCACATCCGTTCTGAATCTCAGAGGAGCAGGAGGCTGTTTTATCTCTTCTTCTAATGTTTGAGGCTCGAGGGGTTTCCTCCGGACGAACTGATTCCTTATTTCCCATTCTCCAATTAGCTGTCCTCTTCCATTTGCTGTAAACTGCAATGTTAGGTTTGATCACGCTATGAGTAATCCGAGCTGGTCCTGCAGCTGTCTAGCCTTTCTGGCACCAGCCAAGGCCCTGCATCCCTACAAGATACGGCTCTTGACTGAATACAAAATGGGATTTAATTGTTTTTATTCATACCCTTCCATTTTGATCGTCACTGAACTCACATTTCATTGAAAAAAGCAAGGCAGCATCAGTCACAGGTTCAGAATGCAGGCAGACTCAAAAGAACTACCGGGCATATTATCAACAAATAGCGATATTTATCGCTAAGTAGGGTTAGCGGCAATTTTTTTATCGCCGCACATCACGGGATTTTATCGCTGAGATAACGTGCTATTAGCAACGTTTATCTCAAAAGCGATAAAATTCCCGGCGATAGCGGCATAATCCGTGAATATCGCTGAAAATACAGCGATATTCACGCATTATCGCTAACAGGGTCTTAGCCATTATATCCACCTCTCATTGGATATAATGGCTAGGAACTGGTCTGAGCAGGTGTTAGTTTTCGGAGATATTCGCGCCTAGCGCGAATATTTCCATCGCTACGCCTGTATTGGTAATAGGCGATAGCGATGTTAGCAACTGCTTTCAGTCACTAACAGGTTGGGTACACCCACTTTGCATGTCATTAGCTATGAAGATCGCTGACATGCAAAGTGGGCCCCAAACCGCACGCTATCGCCTACAAGCTGTCACTAACTGCTGTTAGCGACAGCTTGCTAATAGGGCGATAGTATTATCGCCACTTAGCGGCCAAAAACGGCCGCTAAAGCGGCGAAAATTGCCTATCGCCCCCCTTGATAATATGCAGGCAAGTTCGAAAGAACTCTGCCAACCACTGGACCAAATTGTGTAAATCATAGGTCATTAAGAAGCAAGTGGTAAGTAATTTACGAGCTAGGGGTCCAGGGCATTTTTAGAGGGGGGCGGGTTAAGTCCGACATTTGTGGGATGTCTCTGGCATTCGGATGTCTTATCTTGCAATTAAAATTTCACACAAAAAAATCGATTGTCTCTCAGTTCCCCGCCTTATTTAACAGTGATGGAAGTTCCTTATTTCTCATAGTGCAGTCTCTGCTGGGTTTCCCATTAGAAACCGCTTTGAAGCTGATCAGCCACCACAGAGGGATCAGGTCTATGACGTCTGATGGCCATCTTTGTATAGGACAAGATTTCTCATAGTGCAGTCTCTGCTGGGTTTCCCATTAGAAACCGCTTTGAAGCTGATCAGCCACCACAGAGGGATCAGGTCTATGACGTCTGATGGCCATCTTTGTATAGGACAAGATTTCCAACACTTTTTTCCTGTTTCAGATAGTCAAGCTTGCATTGTCAACAAAGGCATGAAAAAATGAACACTACTTCTCACCTTGTGATGGTGAAAAAAGCAACGTTTCCTGGATATTTGATTTTTAGTTTTGAAAAATAACCCTCATGTTTTTTTGCACTGAATAAAAACAAAAAATAATCCATATGTCCACCGTGGTGCCGTGGCCAAGTGAAAGCGATCAGTATAAAACATTTTCAGCAATTGTGCTCCCACTCTGCTGGCCGCAGCCCTTTTGCCAAAAATTAAATCGCCCACTGGGATGGTCATCGGCCAATATATAATTAATAATCAGACGGGAAAGGATCACTTGTCCTGCACAACCTTAGGTTTCTTGCAGGAGCGGGGGGGTGTGTCCCAAATTAAAAGACCCTCATGCACGTGATGGGTAGGGTGGAGTTGGAGCGGTGTATCTTGATTCTCCGCTTTTTTATTCACGTGTGTGCATAATCATCGGGTCGAACAGGTTATGCAACCTCCACCAGGAGGTGTTGACCCAAGGTTGAAGCAGTAGTGAGCCAGTGATGAGGGATTATTAAAAAAGGCCCGGATAACCAGAAAAGGAATTTTAATGAATCTGGGTTCGGGTCTTGTGAACTCTGGTATAGTGTATCATGGGATACTTATTAGGAGTAGTTGATGCACTCAGAGTATAGTTAAAAGCATTACGTGAATGGAAAAGGGAATTAGGTCGACATGTTTCTGCCTTCTACGCCTTGGTAGGACTTACAGGCTTTCATCAGGACCGTTATGTAAAATAACGTGAGGGTAATGGGGTGTGATCAAAGTGCTCAGAATGGAGTGATAAGAAAAAGGTATATTGACCTGTCTCTTGTTTCAAATGAGGTCACAATGTACCTGTAGGGGAAAAAATATATACACACATACGTTTTCAACACACAGGGGAGAGGGTACAGAGGGAGACACCAAACAGAAAACTGTATCTCAAGTCTATCAATTGACAGACTATAGCAACAACTAAAAAATGGCAATACTTCATTCATGGCCGCTATCAATGGCAATGTCAACTCTCTCTTCAATTCTCCATACTCTGACAGAGGGTCAAGTCATGCTCAGAGGTGAATGTAACATGCAACTAGTTTCAGCGTTAATGCCTGTGCAATATATCAAATTGTGAAACGAACTATAGGTTATCAGAACCGTGTTGTGCTCGCTGAAAAGTCATAGTGAGATCTTCCACACACTAAGTTTAACGTATAGTTCTACATTTATCCGATGTATCAAAGGCGCATGTGTAATACCGTGCCTAAACACACGTGTTCTTTACAGGGCGTGCTCTTGGTATCTAACATGCTTAATTCGGCATATTGGTATATTTACCTCGCGCGTGTAAATAACGCGCTCCGGTCAGGTAAAGAGGCTTGCAAGGGGACTAAACAAAGGGGAAAGATGTTATTAAACGCGGTTAGCTGCAATACTTGCGGTTGTTGGGCTGACTGGTCTACAGTCGCGCTACCTGTTTCGTCCTGCCCTGGCGTCTTCTGCGAGCGCTCTGCCTTCTTTGACCCGGAAACAGAATCTTCTGTTTCCTGTCCAGTAATTACTCTAGGCGTCAAATCTGATTGGTTATTCCGCTTGTCGCCATGACAACCTGTGGTGACGCTCACGCTGTGCTCTAAGTTGTTCGAATTAGTTACATTTCTTAACGAGTCTGCTTGTTTTATTAAAATGTGACTGGCCAAGTAAGATCGTGTGATTGTAACGAGGGCTCCGTTATAATGTGTAAACGGGTTTTTGAAATCTTTTTGCACGATATAATATTCACTGTTTGTGTCCCGAAATTGGGCAGAGGCAGAGACTTCAATTGTAAGGCCAGCAAAGAGGGAACAGTATTTGTAAAACCATCAATGGTGGTACAAGGAAGGAGGAGTAACTAGACCCAGTTGTGGGTAATGTTCATGTTGGTACGTGGATACCTTTGCTCACATGGGTTATCGACTTGTCTCCAAGATTAGTTCTTGTTTGGTACAGTTCAATAACATCAGGCACATTCTTTATTTTTTATTAAGACTGAGCCAGGGGATGTTGTCATTCAGCTCACGGTCAGTTCCCAGTCTATGTACCCACCTTTGCTCTTTTTCAAAGAGAATTTTCTCAGCATTCCTGTCTTTGTTGGATAAAGTTTCTAGGATGACCCAGTTGAGATCTTGAGTTGTGTGGCCCTTCTCAAGGAAATGGTTGGCCATTTTAGGGGGGCTCTTCTTGCATTTCACGTTACTTTTGTGTTCGCAAAGTCTCTGCTTGGCTTTTCTACATGTCATGCCTATGTATCTTAGGTTACATGGGCAAGTAATAATAATAATAAACCATCAGATACCAATACAGACAGGTCAGAATTTCCAACAGAATATGCCTTTTTTAGGGAATGGTCCAGCTCCCCAAAGAACCCGGAGAAGAGGAGTAACTTGGTCCGACCAATCCAGGCAAGTCCAGACGAGGAGTGTAACCAAAGCCAAAACCGGTACAACCACGAATCCCTCATCGTGAATCTCACTGAGAAGGTTTTAACCAAGGATGAAGAACTCGTACTCAATAAAGGCCTTGGGTATGTCCCGACTCCGAAGCTAGATCTATTTAAAACCAAATGTGAGGTTGCAGAGTTCTGCCGCAAATTGAAGTTAAAAGCATTTTTCAAAGGAGACCAAATTTCCAACAGAGAAGGAGATACTACCTTGAGGAATAAGTCATCTTTCTGCCCTCTGAATTCTCAAATTCCAATTGAAATACAGACTTTTGAGCAGACCATCTTCAAAGCGATAGATGGACTAGCAGATGAACCTCCAAAACCCTTCCAAAATCTCACCAGAACGGAATAGGCAGCCTTAAATGCCCTCAAAGAAGATCACAACATTGTCATAAAACCGGCCGATAAAGGCGGAGGAGTGGTTCTCCTTACAGCTGAGGGCTATGACCAACAATGTTTGGATCTCCTGAAGGATGACAAATTCTACAAAGTTCTGACCACAGACCCAACACCGAGATTACAGAGAACCATCGCGATGATGATAGAAGAGGCAGAGACCAACGATTGGATCTCAAAAAAAGAAGGGGAGTATCTCAGGACCAACACACCTCGCACTCCCTACTTCTACTCGTTACCAAAAACACACAAAGGACGAGTACCACCACCTGGACGTCCGATCGTGTCTGGTATAGGTTCTATTTTAGAACCTTTGTCGCAGTTTGCAGACCAATACCTTAGACCTCTGCAAAAGACACCGACGTATTTACGAGACACAAGAGACTTATTAACCAAGTTACAAGACGTCGAATACTCTCCTGACACCATGCTCTTGGTTGGATTCGATGTCGAGAGCTTATATACTAGCCTCCCACAGAATAAAACAATGGATACTCTTGAGAGCATACTTTTCAATTCAACCTGGAATTATAAAACTCCCAGACATTTTGTACTGGAATGTTGCCGGCTGGCACTCATGGAAAACTTTTTCCAATATAAAGACAATCTATACCTACAGTGCCATGGGACATCAATGGGCAGCACCTTTGCCCCAAGCGTGGCAGGTCTATACATCAGTACCTTTGAGGACCTACACATCCTGAAGGAGAACAGCAACCCTTATTATCGTCATATACTGTTCTGGAAACGGTATATAGACGACATTTTTGTCATCTGGCTAGGGGATGAAACCAGCCTAAGTGAGTTCCACACCTGGCTTAACCAGAGAGACGACTGTCTAAAATTCACTTACTGCATGAACCGGGAAAGCATAGACTTTCTGGATGTAACAATCTATGCGGCAGAAGGAACTCTCCAGACCCGGACGTTCTTCAAGACAACTGCAAAAAACAGCCTACTCTCTTTCAAGAGCTTTCACCCCCGCCCTCTGAAGGAGAACTTGCCATACAGCCAATTTTTGAGGCTGAAACGCAACTGCAGCAATATCACTGAATACAAGTCACAAGCTGATGACTTGTGCAAAAAACTAGAAGCCCGAGATTATCCACAAAGAGTGATTAATAAATGCAAAAAACGTGCCAGAAATCAAAATAGGGAAGCGCTCCTTGAGACCACTTCAAAATCACCCTCGGAGGAAGTCACCTGTGTAACCACATACAGCCCAGTGACAAACAGTGTCAAGAAAATCATTAATAAGAACTGGCGCATCTTAACATCAGGGAACCTTTCATGGCCAAAGCCGAGGTTTGCAAACAAAAGGAGCCGCAATTTGAGAGACATCCTTGTCCATACCAGACCTCCACCAAAACCCACAAGAGGACTAGTTGACCCATGGGGTAATCCCCAAGTAACAGGACATTACCCATGTGGTTCATGCTCGGTTTGCAGTTTGACAAGACCTACAAAAGAACTCCAATTACTACCGGATTTCAAATGGACCATACGCCATCATACCAACTGCAATACCACCCACGTGATATACATGATCACTTGGCCATGTAACCTAAGATACATAGGCATGACATGTAGAAAAGCCAAGCAGAGACTTTGCGAACACAAAAGTAACGTGAAATGCAAGAAGAGCACCACTAAAATGGCCAACCATTTCCTTGAGAAAACCACACAACTCAAGATCTCAACTGGGTCATCCTAGAAACTTTATCCAACAAAGACAGGAATGCTGAGAAAATTCTCTTTGAAAAAGAGCAAAGGTGGGTACATAGACTGGGAACTGACCGTGAGCTGAATGACAACATCCCCTGGCTCAGTCTTAATAGAAAATAAAGAATGTGCCTGATGTTATTGAACTGTACCAAACAAGAACTAATCTTGGAGACAAGTCGATAACCCATGTGAGCAAAGGTATCCACGTACCAACATGAACATTACCCACAACTGGGTCTAGTTACTCCTCCTTCCTTGTACCACCATTGATGGTTTTACAAATACTGTTCCCTCTTTGCTGGCCTTACAATTGAAGTCTCTGCCTCTGCCCAATTTCGGGACACAAACAGTGAATATTATATCGTGCAAAAAGGTTTCAAAAACCCGTTTACACATTATAACGGAGCCCTCGTTACAATCACACGATCTTACTCGGCCAGTCACATTTTAATAAAACAAGCAGACTCGTTAAGAAATGTAACTAATTCGAACAACTTAGAGCACAGCGTGAGCGTCACCACAGGTTGTCATGGCGGCACGCGGAATAACCAATCAGATTTGACGCCTAGAGTCATTACTGGACAGGAAACAGAAGATTCTGTTTCCGGGTCAAAGAAGGCAGAGCGCTCGCAGAAGACGCCAGGGCAGGACGAAACAGGTAGCGCGACTGTAGACCAGTCAGCCCAACAACCGCAAGTATTGCAGCTAACCGCGTTTAATAACATCTTTCCCCTTTGTTTAGTCCCCTTGCAAGCCTCTTTACCTGACTGGAGCGCGTTATTTACATGCGCGAGGTAAATATACCAGTATGCCGAATTAAGCATGTTAGATACCAAGAGCACGCCCTGTAAAGAACACGTGTGTTTAGGCACGGTATTACACATGCGCCTTTGATACATCGGATAAATGTAGAACTATACGTTAAACTTAGTGTGTGGAAGATCTCACTATGACTTTTCAGCGAGCACAACACGGTTCTGATAACCTATAGTTAATTTCACAATTTGATATATTGCACAGGCATTAACGCTGAAACTAGTTGCATGTTACATTCACCTCTGAGCATGCCTTGACCCTCTGTCAGAGTATGGAGAATTGAAGAGAGAGTTGACATTGCCATTGATAGCGGCCATGAATGAAGTATTGCCATTTTTTAGTTGTTGCTATAGTCTGTCAATTGATAGACTTGAGATACAGTTTTCTGTTTGGTGCTCCCTCTGTACCCTCTCCCCTGTGTGTTGAAAACGTATGTGTGTATATATTTTTTCCCCTACAGGTACATTGTGACCTCATTTGAAACAAGAGACAGGTCAATATACCTTTTTCTTATCACTCCATTCTGAGCACTTTGATCACACCCCATTACCCTCACGTTATTTCACATAACGGTCCTGATGAAAGCCTGTAAGTCCTACCAAGGCGTAGAAGGCAGAAACATGTCGACCTAATTCCCTTTTCCATTCACGTAATGCTTTTAACTATACTCTGAGTGCATCAACTACTCCTAATAAGTATCCCATGATACACTATACCAGAGTTCACAAGACCCGAACCCAGATTCATTAAAATTCCTTTTCTGGTTATCCGGGCCTTTTTTAATAATCCCTCATCACTGGCTCACTACTGCTTCAACCTTGGGTCAACACCTCCTGGTGGAGGTTGCATAACCTGATCGACCCGATGATTATGCACACGCGTGAATAAAAAAGCAGAGAATCAAGATACACCGCTCCAACTCCACCCTACCCATCACGTGCATGAGGGTCTTTTAATTTGGGACACACCCCCCCCGCTCCTGCAAGAAACCTAAGGTTGTGCAGGACAAGTGATCCTTTCCCATCTGATTATTAAATATACTTTGGAAACTGATTGGATCAGCTTTCTACCTCCCTCGTTTTGATGAAAAGACATCGGCCAATATAAGCAGGACCCCTCCAATCCCCAGCTGCTTGGTGGCTGGTCCAAGAATGTTTAAATGAGCACCTCCGTTATTTAATTTCACATACTTGTAACCTTAGTATCACTTTGGATTCACCTACAAAGCAAGCTGGTGAAAAAATATGTGTTGGGCTGCAAAATATTTTCTTAAGTCTTAAATCAGCTAGTTGTAAATGCTTGTGATGGATGTTTCTCAAAGTCCAGTCACTGGACTGGGTGGGTTGGAGAGTAAATTGGCCCAAATATCTCTGCAGTCACCTAAATCAGGTTTGGGTAGCCGCACACTATCCCAATGGCTTTTTCAGGTCGAGCTGAATTGCATAACATGGTTCAGGTAAAATGGTGAAATGTCTGGAAACTACATGCACAAACAATTTCTGAGATTTATTTATTTAAGCATAAATCCATCAAGAAGACGTCAGCACACGGTTCAGCAAAAAACTATTGGGGCGAAGATCTTATGGCATAAATCCAAACAATACAGGCAATAAATCATAAATAGCATAAAGGAGGCAAGAGAGCCTAGAAGAGAAACAACTTTAGAGGTGTCAGCAATTCAGGGATAGTGAACCAGCCAGGTAGGACGGTATCAGAAGAGGAAGAGATGGGACGACTAGAATTGAGGGTGATGTAGTAGAAGGATCAAGAAGGAAAGGGGGAGAGGGGAACTGAATGGAAAGTAAGTATTGGAGGGATTCAGCTTTAGATTGGAGTAAATATAAATGAGAGAAAGTACAGGAGGGATAGAGGAGCACGTGGTGAGGAACAAAAACATCGAGAGGACATAAGGATGGCTTACTTGTCCAAATCATTTCCAAACAGATGTATTTCAGGGTTTTCGAGGTCCTTGAGGAGTCGAGTCCTTCAGGCAAAGTGTGCCACTGAAAAGGGCATCCAAGGAGAAAAAACGAATTGGGGCTGAGTGGTGCTTGATTTTTTTGTATGAACCCTAACTGTGTCTTACTTTGTTGTCCTTTGCACCAGCAGACATTTTCAAGGAGGATCAAAGATGTTTTTGTTACTGTGGAAAGTGGGACTTGAAGGTGATGCATCTCATTCTCAATTCTTGCCTCTCAATGGAGCCAGTGAAAATCTTTCACAATGGAGGTGAGGTGGTTGCTTTTTAATCTCAGCCACTGGAAATTACTCGGATTGCATCCCAATCCATAGTTATTTTGCACACCATGCTACCTCAGTTTGGACCCAGCTATATGCAAATCAGTCATAACCCTGCCCCCATGGGAACAGTCCAGTACAAACTGTCAAGGCAGGTCCTCTCTGAACTGGAACACAAGCACGCCAGGACGGGTTAATGATGGACTGGGATGGTATTAGGGTTCCGGGAAAACCTAGCCTGGCAGTTTGGGCTTGACTGTTCCCATTGAGGAAAAGGGTTAAGGCTGATTTCCATTTGGCTGGATTAGGATGTGGACCGAGCGTTTGCCAGTGGCTGACAGTGATGTCCATGCGGTGCACGAACAGGTGGGCATGTACACGGGGGGAACATGTTGTGCCCCACTGTGTACATCCACAGGCTGTGAGGCACCAGGGGTCCCTGGGGATGTAACCGCCATAAAAACCGCGGCGGTTAGGAAACTCGTAAAATGCTTGGCCGGACTACGAGGGTCCCACCAAGCATATTGCAGCCTCTGGACCACCGCGCAACCTCCAGGGAACGCGGTTCTCTGGCGACATCGGCATTCTCATGGCAGTCCGTCTGCCCAAGTCATAATTAGGCGGTCAGACCGCCGGTGCGGCGGTGGCTGGACTGTCGCTACCACGAGTCTGGCAGTCCTCGGACTGCCATGCTCATAATAAGCCCTAAAGGGATGACATTTACAATTCTCATTCCAATATCAACCCACTTGGCAAAGGCATTAGACACTAAAGGACACTAAAGGGGTGACATTTACTATTCCCACTCCAATCTAACCATATTGGGAGAAGGTGTCAGACACTAAAGGAGTGACATTTACTATTCTCACTCCAAACTAAACCCATTTGAAGTAGATGTTGGGCATTAAGAAGGTGACATTTACTATCCCCATTTTAATCTAACCATATTGAGGGAAGGTGTTTGATACTAAAGGGGTGATACTTGCTATTCCCATTCCAATCTAAAGCAATTTGGGAAAGGTGTTGGACACTAAAAGGGTGGCATTAATTATTCCTACGCCAATATAACCACAGTGGGGTAAGGTGTTGGACACTTAAGATGTTGGATATCAAGTAGATTAAATTTATAATGCTCACTTAAAATTAAAATGTGTTACACAAGATAATATAAAATGTTACATTCGGAACCAGTACTTCCAATTCACACATATTTTTTTATATTGAATTAAATAAAACGTTATCTAAAACATACTAATTTAAATTACCAACTTTTACATACATATTTACATTTAAATACATACTAATGCAATTTTGGCAATTAAAAAATTATGTATTGTTGAAATTATTTACTATCAGTCATAAACTTTAAAGAATAAACTGAAAATATAATCATATGCCAAAAGTGACAATCATACATTTAAAAACATTAAATGCCTTTAACATTTTTAAAAATTCAAAATGAATGTAACTACAAATATAATTTTATGCAATTAACAAAATGTAAACAACAAAATATTTTTTTTTATTTTTACAAAAATATTTTCTAATTATTCCACTTTATATACAATCATTTTATAAAAAACATTAAAAATATTAATAAAACCCACTATACGAAAAATTATATATTTGCAATCTTTAAAATTATTCAATTTAAATTGGTTATTTCAATACAATCTTCCTTCCCATATCTCCTAAAAACCCAATAAGCCAACTACAAAAAAAGTCAACAATTATTTATATGCATTAACATAAATTAACCAACAAATTTCAACAATTTGATACCTAAAAAATTATCTCACAAAAAATACAAATAAAAAATGAATACACATATACAAGAAAACGCACTGCAATAAACTACATTCTACTGAATACTTACAAATGATATTACATACAAGGATTTTTGTAAATTGATATTTTTACAACAATATTAAAACAAACATTGACTATGCTAATCGATCTCACCATATTGATGTGTTTAGTGTTGTAGTCTTTAATAAAGAGCATTATTATAATGCTAATCTATGCTAACCTGCCTATTTGTTCACATTAGACTTACAAAGCAAACACAAGGAGATGATGGAGGGAGCACTGAAACTTTTCAGACACTCTCCCCCAGTCACAGATCTGGGTTGAATCCATCATCATTCTTTAGCTCACTTTGCCACCCCAGTTAAAACACAGCTATATGCAAATTAGTCTTGACCCAGTGCCTCATGGGATCAGTCCAGCCCGAACTGCCAAGCCATGTCTTCCCTGGACAGAAAACGAGTATCCGGCGACCAGTTTCGGGCTAACAGCCATCATCAGCCAGGCTATCTTGAATCCAGTGGCAAAGTGAGCAAGGGACCCACATCTGGGCATACCCTGCCAACTTAGGGCAAACAGAGCAAACACACCCATTGGGCACAGGGTCAAGACAGATTTGCATATGGCTGGGTTCAAACTGGAATGGCATGGTGAGCAAATAAACAATGGATTTAGGCCCAGATTTTTGTACTGAGGTGAATATATGACATTGTTCTGTATTCTGTCCATCAATTGTTGTCTTTGGATTTGTCACCCCGAGTGGGATGGGTATGCCCAGACGTGGATCCTGTGCCCTCCATGCCATGGAGTCAAGCTATCCTGGCTGGAGAGGGCTGAAACCCCGAAACCGAAAAGTATTTGCAATTAAATAACCAGACTTGCATATTAAAAACCAAATAAGTGGCAAATGCCACGTTTTACTCTCTAGCACTCTGCAGCCGCATAGGTCCTAAATAAAGGCCTACACCCAGTGATTCATTTGTAAAACATGAAGTGCTGGGGCTAAAAGAAAAACTTAAAAAATGCCCAAAAGCACATCAAAAACTCAATGAGAAACTACACTCCAAATACTCCTTCCCTTAAATAAATTGTCTGCAAACTATTTGCTATTAAATAAACAAACTTGCCTATCAAACAAGGGAACCACTGGGAAATCTCCTAAGTAAATCCGGGGTCCACTATCATCTCTATGCAGACGACACTCAAATCTACCTCAAGGTTGCCTCCACTCACGATCTCTCCGTCCTAAGCTCTACTCTGGACTCCATTCAAAACAGGATGTCAACACATCAACTGATTCTGAATCCCTCCAAAACTGAATTCCTCCTCCTCTCCTCCTCACTTTCTCCTCCACCAGTTCAATCATGGATGGACCAGATGAATCTACTGAACAATAAACCCATCATTGTCGACAGCGCAAAATCCCTTGGTGTCATACTCGACCCAAAACTCAATCTACTCTCCCACATTAATTCAATTGCAAAATCTGCTCGATACCAACTGCGCCTTCTTTGGGGGATTCGTCGCTTCTTCCTGGAGCATGACCTTAAAACCCTGGTCCAATCGCTGGTCCTCTCCAGACTGGACTACTGCAATTCTCTTCTTACTGGCCTCCCCAAATCCCACCTGTCCCCTCTTAAGTCTATTCTCCATTCAGCAGCTCGTTTCATTTATGGGGCCAAAAGAAGCGACCACATCACACCCATGTTATCCACCCTCCGCTGGCTTCCCATCGAGGCAAGATCTATCTACAAGACTGCCTGCATCCCCCACAAAGCCTTGCCCTCCTCCTCTCCTCGCTACCTGGCGAATAAATTGAAACTTTCTGGAGGCTCGAGATCATCACGAAATGCGGAAAATCTACTGCTTGAACCTCCCACTTTCAAGACGGAAAGATTGATGGCCCAATCCTTTTCAGGCAACGCAGTGAGAATCTGAAATTCACTTCGGCCTCAGCTCCGGACCACCACCTCCTCCCAGGCCTTCAAAACTGACCTCAAAGACACTTCCAAAGTTAATTCATGCCCTCTCTATTATCTGAAGGAAGACCTTTTAGTATAGAAAATCTCTATTCTCCATGACTATGGAAGTGCCTTCCCAGTGTGTTCTTGTGGTTTGAGAGTCTGCCATTTATTGCAGTACTACCCTTTTACCTGTGTTTGGTACTCTTTTGTAACATGCACACGTCACTTTTCTCTTGTAACACACTGATTGCTACCTCTTACATTTTGTTTGCTTTCGATACTTGCACAAGTCCCACCATTGCCTACGTAACGTTTGTTCTTGTGTTTGAGGGTCCTCCATTTATTGCAGCATTATACCTCTACTTGTACTTTGTATGCTTTTGTAACCTGCACACATGTCACTTTTTCCTCCTGTAATGCACCGTTTGCTACCTCTTGTATTTTGTTTGCTCACAATTGTCACTTTTGCCTCATGTAATGTAACGTTTGCTTTTGTAATTTGTTCACTTGTAATGTTCTCATGTATCAGTTCTGTTCCTATTGTGAAGCGCTCTGACACCTTCGGAAAAAGTCTGCGCTATATAAAAACGCATAAATAAATAAATAAATAAGTCCCAAATAAAGGCCTTAACCCAGTGCTTGGGTTGTAAAACCCGAAGTGCAGTGACTAAAACCAAACTTTTAAAAATGCCCAACAACACGTAAAAAACGAGATAAAAAAACTATACTCTAAATACTCCTTCTCTTGAATGAATTATCTCCAAACTACTTGCAATTAAGTAAAAAATTACTCACCTTTATAACGACACAAACACAATAAGTGTAAATTCAGCTGAAGAGAAAACCCCCAAACCAGACCTACGTATGCAAAATCAAACAAGCTGCAAGTTCCACATTTCAATACTCTGCAGCTATATAAGTCCCAAATAAAAGCCTACAATGCTTAATTTGTAAAATATAAAGTGCCAGGGCTGAAATCAAAATACAGGTCCGAGACATATATTACTTCTGTTCTATCTAAACTTAAATAAGATACTAGTTTCAGCAATTCTCAAGTATCTTGCCAAGCTATAACTTGAGTAATTCATAAAAAAAAGTGTACAACTTTTTACACAAAGACTTACCACCCCTACATATTAAAAAATACCCTGAACTTAAGCACATTATATATTATTTTGGAATAGTAGTAATATAAAAGATATACAGTGTTAAAATCACAAACTAAACTGTCATCTGTACCACAAAAAGCTATATTTAACAGAAAAGTATTTCAAATGCATGATGAAGGTTGACCTAATTAAACGAAGATGGATGTAAAATAAACCAGGTATGGGAACACATGGAGAGAAATATTGCCTTTCAGTGGGAAATGGTATAATCCAAAGCTCTGTTTTTAATATAAGATCCGGACCTTCGGTGGTAATATCACTGAAAATGCAAGATTTGAAAAAAATATTCTTGTCTACGGATATTCGTGGAAGACAATTTCTATGGACTGGAATCTAGAGAATGCTAAAGTGAATCTGGTATTTTACGGACCTCTGCTGGTTGTTTTCTATCAAGAAAGTTAAATAGAGGCAGTTGCCAGAAAAATTTAAAAAAGAAAGTCCCTAAGCAGAAAGCAATTTTGGTATTTTACTGACCTCTACTGGTCGTTTTCTAGCAATACAGTTAAATAGAGGCAGTTGAACAAGCAGAAAGCAATTCTGGTATTTTACGGACCTCTACTGGTCCTTTTTCTATCAAGACAGTTAAATAGAGGCAGTTGAATAGAAAAAAAGTCCCTACGCGGACGCAGACAATTCCTAGGGCTGATCTCCAGAGCCCACAAAGTACTTACACATATAGGTATATACTAAAGTATAGACAAGAGGTCTTGAATGCTTGACTTAAAAACCGCAAAAAAAACATATTTTTACCTTCAATACTCCTATCAGCGATATTTGTGATATTCCTAGATTCTTGACACAGTATTTTTGTATCACAATATTGCTTTCCGATATTTTGTTCAAACACCTTTTTTTCTCTTCAACATCAGTTACAACTCCCATGTTTTGCTTCACATTACTTACTTTTGCAATCTCTCTGTTATTCTCTTGCACCCTTTTCTGCACACATTTGTTTCAGACATGTCTCCATCTGCACTACTCAGATATCATCTCCTTCCTCTTCATCACTGTCTTTTCAGTCTACCCTTCTGCATGTACATCCTTTTGTCTCCCTGCATCACTAAGTAAACAAGCTCATATACAAACAGACACACACAGACACTGCATTTTCTTTTCTTTGTTGCACACCAACATCAAGAAAGCGCGCAAAATACACATTTCTCAGCAACTGGTGGAAGCTGGCTCCAATTCCAGGACTCTATTTAATATAGTCAAATCTTATGCTAATCCCAAGGCTTGCGAGATGGTGGAATCCCCCTCTCAAGCGTTGTGTAATAATGTTGCAACCTACCTCATCCAGAAAATAGACTCTATCTACCAAAAAATAATTTCAGCTAACTTTATCCCCCCCTGCGATGCCCAAACCTGCACTCATACTAGATACCCCCCACTCTCTGCTTTCCTTTCCACTTCTCTGCCCCATAGAAGTCACATCCCTTTTAGATAAAACCAAATCAGGCTCCCCGTTGGACATAATACCTGCTAAGATCGCTTCTAAATTCGCTGTACAGCTTGCCCCCCCATTTGAGCCATTCTTAATAACTCCCTTAATAGTGGCTATCTCCCACCGACCTGGAAAGATGCACAAATTGTACCCTTACGTAAGAACCTTAAAGCCCCAATCACTGACCTTAGCAACTACCGTCCCATATCCCTGCTCCCCTTACAGACCAAGATAATTGAAAAACATATCAATAGACACCTTTCGGAGTACCTGGAAATCTCACACCAGCTTGATTCCTCCCAATCAGGGTTTAGAATCAAACATAGTACCGAATCCGCCCTCATTGAAGTCACGGATAACATCTGGATGGCCTTGGACAAAGGTCAAGCGGCACATCTTGTGCTGCTTGATCTTTCAGCGGCATTCGATACGGTCTCCCATCGGATCTTATTGGAGAGACTAGAGGGGATAGGCGTCAGAGGATTGGCCCTACAATAGCTTACTAGCTTTCTGACAGATAGGACACAGACCGTCACCATGGGCACTTTTAAATCTGCCACAACTAAAGTCAGTAAGGGGGTCCCCCAGGGCTCATGCTTAAGCCCAACCCTTTTTAATATTTATGTTTCCCCCTTGGCCAAACTGATGAGAGCACTGGTTTCACCCCGATCTCGTACGCAGATGACACTCAGCTCCCCCTGACATTTGATAAAAAGAATCTCAACATCCAACTCAGATTCTCTGAAGGCATGAAATCTATTGCTGCCTGGATGCAGACCAACTTCTTGCAACTTAATGCAGGCAAATCAGAGATCATGTTGTGTAGAGGAGCTGATATCTGCTGGACACCTACCTGGTGGCCGGACGAACTGGGTACTGCCCCCACCCCCAAAGACGCGGTCAAAAATCTTGGGGTCAAAACTGACCGTAAATTAACTCTAGAGACACATGCTAACACCATGGCGGGGTCCTGCTACTACATACTTGGCCTCTTGCGCAGGATCTTCCCCCTCCTTCCCACCTCAACCAAGAAAACGCTGATGCAGGCCTTGGTACTTAGCAGGATAGATTACTGCAATGCCCTACTATTCTCAGCCAAAAAAGTTGCAATAAAGAGACTACAGGTAGTCCAGAACACTGCTGCTCGCCTTTCGGTCGACGCACCAGCCAGAACGCCCTCAGCACCTCTCCTGAATCAACTCCACTGGCTCCCTATAATAAAAAGAATACAATTCAAAATAGGATGTATCATTCATAAAGCTCTCAGAGGGCTAGGGCCAATATATTTGACCTGTAAATTGGCCCCTTACTCCCCCACGCGCTCAATCAGATCCAGCTCGGATCTATTGATCACCATTCCTAGGATCAAAAAGAAGCGCAGTGGAGGCAAAGCATTCTCCTATTTGGCTCCAATGTTTTGGAATCATTTGCCGTTACATCTACGGGCCTGTTCCAATCTGACCCAATTCAGAAAGATGCTAAAAACTTACCTCTTCTAACTTCTGGTCCTGTTACACTGTTTAGTCCCAAGCACCGAGATACCCTCATGGGTGATTCAGCGCTATAGAAATCAATAAACATAAACATAATTGTTGTGCTAGTTCAGTACCGCATTCACCCAGTTTCTGACACAATCATAATTAGAGTTGAAGCATGTGAACATCAATTTGTACTCTCTGCTGAGAGACCCATACTTGGATGGCCATGTAGTGTTAACACATTTATGACCCAGTGGCATGGGCATTTAAAAACTCAGACTGCTTTCAGCCTTAACTTCATAGCGCTAAATCGTGCCCCATTATGAACACCTATAAACATACTGAACCCACCTCAACACCTGGAGGCGACTCATTTTGCTGTATGCTCTATACAAGAATTATATGTTGCATGACAGACAAAACTATAGAAACACATCCAGGAAAATTAAATACTTATCTGAAATAAGAACATCTATATCATACAATGTGAAGTAAAAAAGCATGAAAAATAAGGTCTATTCTGCTGACTATATTACTTTAGGGTCCTTTGAATAGGTTATCCAAGAAGAAACCAGTGTGTTCACTTGTGTAATTCAGTATATTTACTGTAGGACCCACTAGGGAACTGTTTAAAACTCTTCTCTTAATTGCTGCTGTTTCTGAGCTCTAAGCGATACAAAAGGGGATGATGGACGGAGCGTTTGAGCAAATCAAACACTCACCCCCAGTCAACTGATCTGGGTTTAATCCATCACCATTCTTTAGCTCACTCAGCCACCCCAGTTCAGACATGGCCATATGCAAATCAGTCTGACCCTGTGCCTCATGGGAACAGTCCAGCCCGAATTGCCAAGCCATGTCTTCCCTGGACCGGAAACAAGCATCCTGGGACCGGTTTCGGATTCATAATCCTCATCAGCCAGGCTATCTTGAATCCAGTGGCCAAGTGAGCAAGGGACTCACGTCTGAGCATACCCTGCCACACTTAGGGCGAACAAAGCGATACAAAAGGGGATGATGGACGGAGCGCTTGAGCAAATCAAACACTCACCCCCAGTCAACTGATCTGGGTTTAATCCATCACCATTCTTTAGCTCACTCAGCCACCCCAGTTCAGACATGGCCATATGCAAATCAGTCTGACCCTGTGCCTCATGGGAACAGTCCTGCCCGAACTGCCAAGCCATGTCTTCCCTGGATCGGAAACAAGCAGCCTGGGACCGGTTTCGGATTCATAATCCTCATCAGCCAGGCTATCTTGAATCCAGTGGCCAAGTGAGCAATGGACTCACGTCTGAGCATACCCTGCCACACTTAGGGAGAACAAAGCGATACAAAAGGGGATGATGGACGGAGCAATTGAGCAAATCAAACACTCACCCCCAGTCAACTGATCTGGGGTTAATCCATCACCATTCTTTAGCTCACTCAGCCACCCCAGTTCAGACATGGCCATATGCAAATCAGTCTGACCCTGTGCCTCATGGGAACAGTCCTGCCCGAACTGCCAAGCCATGTCTTCCCTGGATCGGAAACAAGCAGCCTGGGACCGGTTTCGGATTCATAATCCTCATCAGCCAGGCTATCTTGAATCCAGTGGCCAAGTGAGCAATGGACTCACGTCTGAGCATACCCTGCCACACTTAGGGAGAACAAAGCGATACAAAAGGGGATGATGGACGGAGCAATTGAGCAAATCAAACACTCACCCCCAGTCAACTGATCTGGGGTTAATCCATCACCATTCTTTAGCTCACTCAGCCACCCCAGTTCAGACATGGCCATATGCAAATCAGTCTGACCCTGTGCCTCATGGGAACAGTCCAGCCCGAACTGCCAAGCCATGTCTTCCCTGGACCGGAAACAAGCATCCTGGGACCGGTTTCGGATTCATAATCCTCTCAGCCAGGCTATCTTGAATCCAGTGGCCAAGTGAGCAAGGGACTCACGTCTGAGCATACCCTGCCACACTTAGGACGAAGAAAGCGATACAAAAGGGGATGATGGACGGAGCGTTTGAGCAAATCAAATGATGGATCAAACCCAGATCTTTTGACTGGGTGTGAGTGTTTGATTGGTTTAGATGCTCCATCCATCACCACCCCCTTTTGTACCGCTTTGGCCGCCATATGTGTGGCAGGGTATGCTCAGACGTGAGTCCTTTGCTTACTTTGCCACTGGATTTAAGCAAGCTGGGCTTAAGACGGCTGGAATGCCAGAAACCAGTCCTCGGAAGCTTGTTTCCGGTCCAGGGAAGGCATTGCTTGGCAGTTCGCGCTGGACTGTTCCCATGATGCACAGGGTCAGACTGATTTGCATATAGCCATGTCTGAACTGGGGTGGCAGAGTGGGCTAAAGAACGGTGATGGATCAAACCCAGATCCTTTGACTGGGTGTGAGTGTTTGATTGGTTCAGATGCTCCGTCCATCATCACCACCTTTTGTACCGCTTTGGCCGACATAAGTGTGGCAGGGTATGCTCAGACGTGAGTACCTTGCTCACTTTGCCACTGGATTCAAGCAAGCAGGGCTGAAGACGGCTGGAATGCCAGAAACCGGTCCTCGGAAGCTTGTTTCCAGTCCAGGGAAGGCATGGCTTGGCAGTTCGGGCTGGACTGTTCCCATGAGGCACAGGGTCAGACTGATTTGCATATAGCCATGTCTGAACTGGGGTGGCAGAGTGGGCTAAAGAACGGTGAGGGATCAAACTCAGATCTTTTGACTGGGTGTGAGTGTCTGATTGATTCAGATGCTCCGTCCATCACCACCCCCTTTTGTACCGCTTTGGCCGCCATAAGTGTGGCAGGGTATGCTCAGACGTGAGTCCCTTGCTCACTTTGCCACTGGATTCAAGCAAGCTGGGCTGAAGACGGCTGGAATGCCAGAAACCGGTCCTCGGAAGCTTGTTTCCAGTCCAGGGAAGGCATGGCTTGGCAGTTCGGGCTGGACTGTTCCCATGAGGCACAGGGTCAGACTGATTTGCATATAGCCATGTCTGAACTGGGGTGGCAGAGTGGGCTAAAGAACGGTGAGGGATCAAACTCAGATCTTTTGACTGGGTGTGAGTGTTTGATTGGTTTAGATGCTCCATCCATCACCACCCCCTTTTGTACCGCTTTGGCCGCCATATGTGTGGCAGGGTATGCTCAGACGTGAGTCCTTTGCTTACTTTGCCACTGGATTTAAGCAAGCTGGGCTTAAGACGGCTGGAATGCCAGAAACCAGTCCTCGGAAGCTTGTTTCCGGTCCAGGGAAGGCATTGCTTGGCAGTTCGCGCTGGACTGTTCCCATGATGCACAGGGTCAGACTGATTTGCATATAGCCATGTCTGAACTGGGGTGGCAGAGTGGGCTAAAGAACGGTGATGGATCAAACCCAGATCTTTTGACTGGGTGTGAGTGTTTGATTGGTTCAGATGCTCCGTCCATCATCACCACCTTTTGTACCGCTTTGGCCGACATAAGTGTGGCAGGGTATGCTCAGACGTGAGTACCTTGCTCACTTTGCCACTGGATTCAAGCAAGCAGGGCTGAAGACGGCTGGAATGCCAGAAACCGGTCCTCTGAAGCTTGTTTCCAGTCCAGGGAAGGCATGGCTTGGCAGTTCCGGCTGGACTGTTCCCATGAGGCACAGGGTCAGACTGATTTGCATATAGCCATGTCTGAACTGGGGTGGCAGAGTGGGCTAAAGAACGGTGAGGGATCAAACTCAGATCTTTTGACTGGGTGTGAGTGTCTGATTGGTTCAGATGCTCCGTCCATCACCACCCCCTTTTGTACCGCTTTGGCCGCCATAAGTGTGGCAGGGTATGCTCAGACGTGAGTCCCTTGCTCACTTTGCCACTGGATTCAAGCAAGCTGGGCTGAAGACGGCAGGAATGCCAGAAACCGGTCCTCGGAAGCTTGTTTCCGGTCCAGGGAAGGCATGGCTTGGCAATTCGGGCTGGTCTGTTCCCATAAGGCACAGGGTCAGACGGATTTGCATATAGCCATGTCTGAACTGGGGTGGCAGAGTGGGCTAAAGAACGGTGATGGATCAAACCCAGATCTTTTGACTGGGTGTGAGTGTTTGATTGGTTCAGATGCTCCGTCCATCACCACCCCCTTTTGTACCGTTTCTGAGCTCTGGCAGAACCCATCCCACTTAAAGGCTAAAAGCGGTGTCACCCACTCTGCCATTCACTCTCCATCACTCAGGTCTTCTATCTCTTTCTGCCCTTTTTGTTCTTGTGCTGCTGTTCTCCCACTCCTATTAACTAACATTGTCTTCACGTCCAGGTTCCTGTGCCTCATACTCCCCTTCTGGCTTTCTCAGCTCCCGCTACTTGTACTTGGGTCCTGGTTCTTCCTGAAACTCAACTACTCAGCCCTCCTTCTGCATTGCCTGATCGCCTGTGACATGCCATTTGTCCTCCCTCTCTTTTGGGTTGAGAAACTGGGGAGCAGTGGCTAGGATGGTTGGGTCTGTCGGTGAAGTGGTGAGGTTGGTGAACAAATTCAAGGAACTCCCAGGAAAATTTTATTTATTTTTAAATCTTTTCATTTAGGGTTTTTCTTAAGTGCTATAAACCATCCCCAAGATCGGCCTCAGAAAGCTAGGGAGTACAGCAGTAGTGAGAGGGAATAGGCAAAGATATACAAGGGAGAGAGATCACTTCACACTGCTGTCTAATGGGCCCACTGGTATGAAGAGGATGGGTTGACAACGCTTTTGATGAGGAGAAGTCCACGGCCTGAGTGGAACAGGCAGTCTGGCCTTCGGAGTCCGAATGGTGTGACTAGAGAAAGTCAGCCATGCCCTACAACTCAGACAGCTAGTCTATCCAAGTGCCATAGTGAAGAGGTGTGTCTTCAAAGACTTCCTTAATATGGTGGCAACATCTGAAACTCAGAATTTTCTCTGGGCTTGTGTCTCTTCTATTATGGCAGAGTATTTAACTAGAGATTACCTTCCAAGCAAGTTGTTGTTGAAATTTAATATGAACTTAAATATCGTTCAGGATGGATCTATGACAAAATATTGAAAGGCAAATTATCGACCTACAAAAATATCGGAGCAATAATATCGATGACAACAATATCGACATCCTATCTACAAAAAGGTGAGTACAAAAATATCGAGAAAAAAAATATCGATGTCAAAAATATCGTTTTTTAAAAGAATATCGTTTTTTTAAATAAAAAATTGTAAAATTAATTTAAAAATACTTAAATATATAATAAACATAGTACAAAATATATTATATTATTTAAAATTAATAAGTAATATACATAATGTAATAAAAAAAAAATTAAACATATACATATAATATATAATATATAATATATATACTTAATACTCGGTTGTAATATGTATTGTAATAACTTATAAATAATTAAAAATATTATATATTACAAATTCATCTATACATATAAAATAACATGAATAAAAATTTTAAAGTTATGCAAAACAAATTAAAAACATTAATTTATTTTTAATATTTTTTAAACTAATTATATACTACATTAACTAAAACAATACAAAAAATATTAAGTAACAGAGGGAATAAAATACTATTCCAACTCCCAAACAAACAACAGTAAGGAAAATGTTGGATAGCGTAGGGGTAAAAATTACTATTCTCACTCCAGAGAGTGCAACAGTAGGGAAAGTGCTGGATAGCGTAGGGATAAAAATTACTAATCTCACTCCAGAGAGTGCAACAGTAGGGAAAGTGTTGGATAGCGTAGGGGTAAAAATTACTATTCCAACTCCAGTTAGTGCAACAGTAGGGAAAGTGTTGGTTAGCGTAGGGGTAAAAATTACTATTCCAACTCCAGTTAGTACAACAGTAGGGAAAGTGTTGGATAGCGTACGGGTAAAAATTACTATTCCAACTCCAGAGAGTGCAACAGTAGGGAAAGTGTTGGATAGCGTAGGGGTAAAAATTACTATTCTCACTCCACAGAGTGCAACAGTAGGGAAAGTGTTGGATAGCGTAGGGATAAAAATTACTATTCTCACTCCAGAGACTGCAACAGTAGGGAAAGTGTTGGATAGCGTAGGGGTAAAAATCACTATTCCCACTCCAGAGAGTGCAACAGTAGGGAAAGTGTTGGATAGCGTAGGGGTAAACATTACTATTCCAACTCCAGAGAGTGCAACAGTAGGGAAAGTGTTGGATAGAGTAGGGGTAAAAATTACTATTCCCACTCCAGAGAGTGCAACAGTAGGGAAAGTGTTGAATAGCATAGAAGTTAAAAATAACGTACTTGTAAATAAACTAATATTTTAAAATATTAAAAAAAATATTTATTAAATTAATCTAAACTATTTACAAATACCAATAAATAAATAATAAAAAACTAATTACCAATTAACAATTAATATACAATAAATTAATTATCAATACCCAACTATAAATGTAATACCTATTTAATTATATATCAATTACTTTACACACTATAAACGCACAACAAACACCAATAATAAAATAATACACTTAACATAATTATCAATTAATCAATTAATTAAAATTAATTACCAATTAATAAAAATGAATTACCAATTAATAATTCATTAACAATAATATAATTTGCAAAAACGATTAATATACATAAATTATTACTTAATTACATTTATATTACTTCCCACCCTATTCCCCCATAAACCCACAACCCATTACAGAACATAATTATCAATTAATCAATTAATTACAATAAATTACCAATTAATAAAAATTAATTACCAATTAAATAAAATTAATTTATAATTCCTAAAAAATAAAAAATAATTTAGTATAATTAAATTACTTCCTACCCTATTCCCCTATAAACCCACAACCCGCTACAGAACATAATTATCAATTAATCAATTAATTAAAATAAATTACCAATTATTAAAAATGTATTACCAATTAATTAAAATTAATTTATAATTCCTAAAAAATAAAAAAATTATTTAGTATAATTAAATTACTTCCTACCCTATTCCCCTATAAACCCACAACCCGCTACAGAACATAATTATCAATTAATAAATTAATTAAAATAAATTACCAATTAATAAAAATTAATTACCAATTATTTACAATTAATTTATAATTCCTAAAAAAATTATTTAGTATAATTAAATTACATCCCACCCTATTCCCCTATAAACCCACAAACCGCTACGGTACTTAAATACAACATTTACTTAAATTACATTTAAAAAAAATAATTCATATTGAAAACATAATAATATACATAAAAATCATATAAAAATCGATATTATTAATATCGATATTACTTACATCGATATTAACAAAATCGATATTACTTACCTCCGAAATTCTGTCCCTTCGATATTAAAAAAATCGATATTACTTACCTTCTATATTCTGTGCCTTCGATATTAAAACATCGATATTATGGTAGGTCGCTATTAAAAAACTTTATATTTTGTCTGCCCACCGTTCAGGATGACTCAGGCAGGCAACAGGAAAGGTGTGGGATTGTTATCAATGGCAAGGCTGGGACTGAACTGGTCCTAAGCCCTAAACGAATTAGCCAAAATATTCAACACATTTGGTGATTATGACCAGGCAACAGAGTGTCATTTTGAACTAAAGAAGAAACATGATGCTAAAATGCTTGTGATAAATATTAGAAAGAGAAAGAAAAAAGGGGCTAGGTATGATAAAGACTGTCAAGACAAATGCTTTAATTTGCATGACCACTTTGCTAAGGGACTACTAAAATATAGTTAAAAGAATTCAAACATGTCATGAAAAATAAAGAGTGAGATGTCAGATTCTGTGCTTGCGAAATATTGGCCAGGGAAATTAGCACCAATAGCATTAGGCAGTTTTGAAAAATAGTTAAGCCAGGGAGAACACAGATTAAAGGCACTTCATATATAACAAACCATCAGCGGGAAGAGTATTTTAAAAGTTTATATTGTCTCTCCCTGTAAGAAATTGGGTTTCTGATTGAGGGGGTGAAACCCTACTAAAGCAGCAACCTCAATCCTTGTCATAGTGAAGTTACTAGCAAATCACAAATTAACCTGTGCTCAACCCTCTGGTAGCTTGCCCTAGAGCAATCAGGCTTAATGTAGATGGAATTTAGAAATATAGAGTACATTTTAATTAATAAATAACGACCAAAATGACAAAAATGACAAAAATCCAATCAGTTGACCCGTAGATTTGGAATTTAAAGATTTAAGTGAAAATGGTGCCTAAAAACATAAAGCGCCAACTGTGGTTATCTGTTTGTGCCAGATCGGGGCAAAATCACAAGTTCAGGCCTTCCACTGTGAAGCACACGCTGACCGCAGGGTCTCCTTTTGGCCCCCTAAACAAGAGTACCTTTAAATCCTGGTTGTGTCGTGCAGCAAAGGCGATGCAAGGTCCTGATGTTGAGATGCATCGCGCAGCGTCAGTTCTGAGGAGCTATGAGGTGAGATGTGAGGCCCTCCACCGCCATCAAGGAGGCCATTGATGTGGGGGTTGTGATGTGAAGTCCTGCATCAAAGATGCATTGTGCATCGGCAAGTTCAGAAGAACCTGCTGGACATCCAAGGAAGAGTCCTGCATCATCGTCAAGGATGCCATTGATGAGGGGATTGTGATGTTGAGGCTTGCGTCGAGGATACCTTGTGCAGCGGTGGTTCTGATGCAGCTGGTGGTGATGATGTAAAGTCCTGTGCCAGTAATGGTTCATGCAGTGGTCCGGATGAGGAGTTTGGTGAGGTGATGTGGAGCACAGTGGCTCTAAAGAATTGGTTCTGTTGAGACTACAGTTGGGCTGGCAGGGCTCCTTCATCTCCACTTCCATGGGTTCAGGACTGTGGTGGCACCACTTGGGTGGGTAGGTCTCGCAACAGATAGAGTCCAGGTGCTGGGTTCAATGTGGTTGGAGCCTTCTGTGCATGAGGCTCAGGTCAGGAGGCCATACAACTAGCCCCTGGAGCTACTTTGAGGTCCTGGGTTCAAGATGCAGGTCCAGTTCCTCATTCAGGCAGCAGGCAGCAGGACAGCACAGCAGCAAAGTGGCAGTCCTTCTTGCAGAGCACCATAGCAGTCCGTCTTCTGAGTCTTCCACAGTCCAGATGTGTACTTAAGAGTTGGGGTCTAAGTCCAATATTTATACCAGATGCCGATTATGAAGCAGGAGAAGCTTCCAAAGGTTTCCACTCCCAGAGGTACCTGAAATTTCCTACCTCCCTACCCCAGCCCCTATTGTCTGGGGTCACAATAGAATAGTGTCAAACCACTTTGTGAGAGTACTCAGGCAGAGCCTTTGTGTTATGCAAGTGTGGAAGGTGACAGCTCCTCCCTCTCGTTAACTCAGAGTTCCCCATCCTGCCAACACCTAGCTTCCATTTGTCTTACTGTTTAGGAGCAATATACAAAGACCAACTGCCAGCTGCACCTACTTATGTGACCCAGGAACAGGCTGCAGGCAGCAAATAGTTAGGGCAAGAAAATGGCAACTTTCCCAAAAAATTGCATTTTCTGAATTGTGACTTAAAATCTGGCTTTACCATTAAAAATGGCTTTTAAGTACAATTCTTTAGACACCAACTCGACCTGACTGAGTTCTTCCAATTGAAAGTTAGCAATTCGGATGGTAATACAATTACAAAAAGCATATTCAGCTAAAAGTGGAACAAACTTTTGCTTTTAAAGAATTCGAAGGCTGTGCATTTTGTCAAGCTCTACGACTCCTACCCTGTGTTGAGATTGAGGCCATTCACCTTGAACTAAGGCAGAGCTCATTGTGCCTTAAATGAGAGGTTGCATGTATTAACTTTATTTACATCCATGACAAACGAGGAGAATGTTAGCCTTGCAAAACAGTGTATTAGAGATTTGTATAAAAACTCAAGTTGCTAGGCCTGTAAAATGAGAAGAACAGTTTAAAAATTGCAACATGCACAACCCTATAAAGATATTATGGCTAGAATTTCAGTCATTTTGAATACAAAGTCTTAAGGCAATTAATTAAGGAGAGTTCATTTTATGTGGATAGACAGTTTATTAAATCAAAAAGTACGTTATCCCATTTTTATAAGATTAAGTTAAAAGCTGGATTGGCGGATTAACTGCTAAATGTCTCTAATCCTTCATTAAGCCACCATTTGTTATTATTACGATTTGGTGTGTATAATATCAATTATTACAATATAATTAGAGGTATTACATTTGAGTTTTGTCCGTGCCAGTATTAGATTTCCACATAACCTTGCCCTGCTCTATAGCGGCTGAAAGGAAAGACAATGTTAGGGAGGCTGGCCGGCAGATGGTGAGCACTTCATTTGATTATATGTTAGCTATACAATCATAGTTAGTTCCCTGTCCTGAGGAGACCCTAAAATGAAAAGATGGTTGTAATGCATCCCTTTCATAGAGGGAATAAAGTGAATGGCACCCAAAAAATCCTGTATGAAGCCTATTAAATACAGAATCCTTATATCAGGCCTTTTCAGAGATTCTCCTCAGGTCCACTGTGTGCCTGTCTGGTTAACAAACCACTCCAGCCAATTTGAAAAAGAAATGATCACCCAGTGTAATTCATGAACTGGTACAATGTTTTGTAAAGCCTGGACATGATTTATCTTAATTGTATTTTACGTGGACTCACAACACCCCATTGGTGGTGGGGCACAGCTTTTGCACAAAGAATTAAGATGCTATTGACGTTTTGGACATTTGTCTTTCAAATTACAGTGCCTTTTCCTGTGCATGTTGAAATACAAAGATAACAATATATGCTAATTAAAAAATTTATGGATAACTGTACTGAATAATACTTTGATGCCCAATCAATTTGTCATACTTTGATATTTTAAGTAATGACAATAACCACATGTAAAATATGTAGTTTTTTTGGTATTGTCATTTCAGTTTGGAGTATTGTGTGCAATGTGAGAAAGAAGATAAGATCTTTGATCCAGGATCCAGGAACTAAGGGGCCGATTACGATGGCAGGCGGACAAAGTCCGCCCGCCATCGCTGTTGGAAAAGGGACTGCCCGCCATAGGTGCGGCGGCCCCGCAAAACGAATTAGGATGCGCCCGCCACACTGGCAGGCGCATCCTGTATGTTTACATTGTGGCGGGTGCCAGCACCCGCCACAATGTAAAAATGCATGTTTTGCTTTTGCATGTACAGCGTGACAGGCACCGTGCGGTGCCTGCCACCTTGTACATGCAAATGCATGGGGGTACCATAGGTACCCCCCACGTGCAGCACCCCCCCCCACTCCCCTGGGGGTCCGCAACGGGCCCGAAGGCATTTTCCACCTGTCTTTTTGCGGCGGGAACTCCGCCGCAAAAGACAGGCATCATAATGCCCACGGCAGTGCCTGCACGGCACCACCACCATAGCCCCATTGTACCTGGTCCCGCAAGGTGGGCGGAAAAGGCCCGCCTTGTGGGACCTCGGCGGACGGTCTTTCCGTCTGCCGAGGTACCTTTCCCCTTCCCACCGCCATCCTACTTTGGTGGTGGGAATTTTAAGGGTGATGGTGGGAAGTCCGCCACCGCCGGGCTGGCGGTCCTCAACGCCGGCCCAGCGGTGGCGGACTTCCCACCATCGCAATCGGCCCCTAAGACCCAAATGACCCTTGCCTATTTCAGATGAGGGTTTGGGATGTGGAGGATGAAGACATTACCAGGACTCAAATGAGGGTGCACTGTTACAAAGGTTTGTTTGGGAGGGGGCGTGGCTTGGGCGCGAATGGTGGGAGCGGCGTGAGCAGCTAGCCCCGGGCCTGAAACCACTATTTATCCTGACAAAATGCCTGTGGTTCAGCAGTAAACAAAGAAACAAGTAGCGGAACTGCCCAGGAACGTATCGGCCTGCTACAGTGTTCTGTGAAGGCCCCGAAGTGTTCTGCTAGCAGAAGATTTGGCCATTAGACCCGGAGGAGGTGCGGCAAAATGGCGGCGATGTTCGGCGGCGGAGGCCGAGTTGCGATGCCCTGATCGCTTGCGGTGCATCTGCGACCGGGATACGATTGATAGCGATAAGCAGCAGGTGATTTACACCTTCTGATGCACGGGTGCCCCCAATATCTATTGGGGTGATTGGCGGACTTGGAGGCGGAGACTGTCTACACCACCCGGTGCAACCAACATGGCGCCCCGGCGGGCGGAATGGTCGGAGAGCTCCGCATTGATGGCGGGATACGGCGCGGATCTCCGGGAGGACTGAAGGTACGGGGCCATCCAGTAGCAACCAAGATCTGCACCGACGAGACCAGTGTGACAGCGTATGGGCTGTGCGGCATTTGTGGAGTCGAGGAGCGGAGACGGTCGACTCGCGATGGCTGCTGCGCCGGCTGGAAGAACCTGCAGCCAGGCTTCAGAGGCATAGAGGAGAAACCGACGGGTGCCCTGCGGGACGGACCTGGCGGTCAGCGGCTGGTGACTGGTGTGCACTGGGGCCCTTGGTAAATGAAGCGACGCGGGCCTGGGCTCAGCGCTGTGGAGGTGGGGGCGGGGACAGGCCTGTGGCGCTTTGAGGCTGGGGGCTAGGGGCACAGCAGTGACGACACTCCATAGTGGGAAGCTTGAGAACACGGCCCGCAAGAGGATTGAGATCAAGGAAACTCGTCCCTAGCTGTAGCTGACAGGGTGAGGAGCACGCGGGACGTCGTCCCCGCTGTGAGGACTCCGTGTAGTGGCTGCTTTTACTCCCACGGATCCCGCTGGGCCCTGAGATCTTCCTGGACCCCTACCTGCCATTCGAGCTCCGTGAAGAGGGCTATTGGAAGAATTAGGCTGCCCACAGACTAACAGCTACAGTGTTGAAGGCAGGCGGAGAGGTGGCTGGGGACCCGTGAGACAACGCATGGTGCAATGTGCATTTAATGGATTGGTGTCACTACAACGCATGCTTTTACATCGCATGCCTTTACAACGCGGTTTTTACATCGCATACCATTACAACGCATAATGCTTTTAGGCGCTGGATAGTGAATTATTTAATTTACTATTCCAACTCCAGTCCCCGTGGATAGCAGGGAAGGTGTTGGATAGTATATTAAATACATTCCCTATCCTAGAGCGCCCCCCAGCGCATTGCGTTGTAATGGTTTGCGTTGTAATGGTTGCGATGTAATGGTAGTGCGTTGTAAAAAATTCGTTGTAAGTGATGTTCCCCCATTTAATACTCCGGATCGTGCCTGTGGTTGATGGGGGGCATCTGGCTGGCGCACTGGGCTGTGGACACGGCGTCTGAAGTGCAGTGAACTTTTGGGGAGCAGCAGCAGGTGTTCTGAGGTCCCAGTGGGTGACCCCTATACCAGAGGTGACCCACGACATTGCTAGCAGTGGTGTCGTTGAACACATTTCTGACCACGATGAAACCTAAAAATAAAAATGAGAGTGCAGCGGAGCAGGAAGGCGCCCGAGGTAGCGGGGAAGATACGGACGGCACCCCATCAGAGCGGAGACTAACCGAGCGTCTAGATAAGATCCTGGAAGCCATCGCGGCAACAAAAGAATCCCTACACCACGATATCTCACAAGTGGCGACGGGGCTAGGGCTCCTAAGGGCGGACCACTCCAAACTGGCGGACAGAGTTAAAGAAACCGAATTGGTCCTGCAGGGTCTGAAACCAGCGGTGGTGACAGTAGAACATAAACTAGAGAACGCGTTACAATGCCTGGCGACTCTGGAGAGAAGAGCGGAGGATTCCGAAAGTCGCAATCGGCGCAACAACGTGCGAGTGGTAGGCCTGCCCGAGAAAATAGAGGGAGTGGACATGATAACGTATCTAGAGAACTGGTTCAGGTCACAGGTTGCTCCGGAGGGACTATCCTCTTTCTTTACGCTGGAGAGGGCGCACAGAGTTCCGGCCAAGCCGCCCCTGCTGGGAGGCCCTCCTTGACCTGTGGTGGCCAGGGTCCTTCACTATAAGGATAGGGATCTGCTGATTCAGAATGCACGCACCAATGGGCCCTTCAAGGTAGAGAACAGCACTGTCACAATTTTTACGGATTACACTCAAGAAATACAAAGGCGCAGGGCCTCGTACTTGGTTGTCAAAAAGGAGCTTAGAGACGAGGGGATCCAATATTCGCTCCTATTCCCTGCAAAACTGAGGGTGATCATGGATGGTTCCACGCAGTTTTTCTTGACGCCCGAAGAAGCATGGTCCTGACTTGAATCCTATAGAGCAGGCACAGATCGAAGGAGCAAAAGAGACGGCGAACAACCTAGGCCGCAGCGGACGGGCCAGTCGAAGCGTCTCCGCAAGAAAGATAGGACCCAACAGGCTCTATGGCTTGCACAAGTGGCGGCGGACAAACAAAGGGCTCTGGCGGCTATGGCGGCAATAACCGGATCTCAGACAGAGAACTTGACTAGGGATACGGATTCTGAAGTGGACAAAAGACACTCCGGTCCCGAGTTCTCGGACACGGACAGCACTAGGGGTCCGGAGGTAACACCCAGAACAGCCGACGATTTGTAACTGACATCGAACCTCGTGAAGGCGGCTGCTGGAGGACTCGCTCAGGGGTCACTGGGGTACTTGGTAATAATTGTGAACATTATAACTGAACCTTCTTAATGTGGGGGATTGAAGGGCCGGGGGCTGGGGCGTGGGCTGCCGCCTGTCGGGCCTGAACCACCTTCCCATAGCCCTTAAGGCAACCTGTAGTGGCTACTGCAGGATAGAATTGTGTGCTTTGTTGTGGAAGTTTGGATGGGGACTGATAATGTGTTATTGGGTCCTGTTCTGGGGAGGGTAATGGGTGTTTGTCAGGGAGTTGTGGGTTTGAAGTTCAGGGGTCCTGGTGTGGGCTGGCGCTGTTGGGAGGAGGAGAAGCTGCGGTGTTCTTGCAATGGGGACATTACCTGAATTGAAATGTATAACATGGAATGTACGTGGATTGCATACTATGTCCAGGCGCCACAAGGTGCATGCATATTTGGTAAGACGTGGAATTCAGATAGCATTACTCCAAGAAACTCATCTTACCAAACAGGAATGTACTGCGTTACAGAAGCGGTGGCGGGGCCAGGTGTTTGGCACAGCCTACTCAGCATTTGCCAGGGGGGTCTTAGTATGGGTGAGGGCGGGGATTCCTTTTCAGGCTACGAACAGTATCATACACCCGGAGGGCAGATATGTGGCGGTTGAAGGGAGATTGTATGGAAGAGATGTGGGGCTCTGTAGTGTCTGTGCCCCGAACACAGATCAGCTCCGCTTCTTAGATACAATTTCGGGGACATTAGCACATTTGCTAGCTGGTCATGTAATAATGGGAGGAGATTTTAATTCGATTACTGATATAACATTAGACAGATTGCACCCACCACTGGTTGATTCCCTGGTCCATAGGATAGCGAAACAGAGGGCAGGCTGGCAAGATAGGTGGGGGCTGACCGACATATGGAGGGGGCACCATCCCGAGGATAGGGACTATTCTTTCTTTTCCACGCTTCACGAGCTACTTGTCAGAATTGATACTATCCTATGTAGCCAAGCATTGGCTTCTCTGGCGACACACTCTGAGTACTTGACTACGACTATCTCTGATCACAACCCTCAGCTGGTGAGCTTTCAGTGCAAGCGAGCGGGAACCGCAGTACCCACGTGGCGACTACGTCCGGACACCCTGGAGGATCAGGTCTTTAGCTCCGAAATTCGAGAAGGCATTGAGCGCTACTTCGCTGTGAATGTGGAAACAGCATCCACCAGGGGAATAGAGTGGGACGCCTTTAAAGTAGTGATAAGAGGGTTGTGCATTAGCAAACACTCAGGTGAGAGAACAGTGGTATTGGCCAATGTGGCGAAAGCAGAGGAGGCACTGAGGGAGGTGGAGAAGCAGAGGCCAGAGCGAAGGGACTTGCAGGAACAACTTTTAGCGGCTAAAAAACTAGTAGCGACAGAGACGGAGCAATTGTGGAGCTTTGATTATAGACAATATATGGTGAAGGTACACGCTGAGGGGGACAAGGTGGGCACACTACTAGCGAAACGAGCGAACCCGGTTTCGGGAGGGTGCCCGGTTTTGAGTGTGCGAACGGAATCGGGTGAAATGGTTTATTCCCAGACTGCGATCCTCTCGCGCTTCCTGAGCTATTATACGGCCCTATATCAAAGTCACCTGGAGGCGGAGGGACCAGACATAGAGGATTACCTAGCGGGGTCTCAGCTCCCACAGTTAGATGAGGAAGATGCAAAAACTTTGGGACAGATGATAACTTTGGCCGAGGTCCGGGGGGTCGATCAAGTTAATGGCTAGGAATAAAACCCCAGGAGTGGATGGACTCCCTGTAGAGTTCTATGTAAAATACATAGATGTCCTAGCGCCCCACTTAGTAGAGGTATACAACGAGGCAGGGGAGCAGGGCCACCTGCCGCAATCTATGAGAGAGGCGCTGGTAGTCCCCTTATTGAAGCCCGGGAGGGAGAGTAGTGATGTGACCTCTTACAGACCGTTATCTATGTTGACGGTAGACTATAAAATTTTGAGCCGCATACTGGCCACAAGGCTGCTTCCCCACATGACTGCTCTAATACATGCGGACCAAGCGGGGTTTATTCCGACTAGGAATACCTCGATTAATATTCAACGCCTCATACGTGTACTGGAGAGTGACCTGGGAGAGGATATGATGCCGGCCGTGCTGTCGGTCGATATGGAGAAAGCGTTCGACAGCCTGGAATGGGACTACCTCGATAGGGTGCTGGAGAAATTCAGCTTAGGAGAGCAGTTTAGGCGATGGACGAAGGTCTTGTACTCCTTGGCGACAGCCAGGGTGCGACTGGGTACGGTCATGTCCCCAGGATATCCGGTACAAAGAGGTACAAGGCAGGGATGCTCGCTTTCGCCCCTGCTGTTCGCGCTAGCGATTGAGCCTCTGGCGACCCACGCTAGGACAGGGACAGCTTATAATGGCCTTATGTGTGGAGGAATCCCGCACTACATTTCCTTGTATGCGGACGACCTGCTGTTGTTCTTGGAGGACGCAACAATAGCACTGCAAGGAGCGGTGGGCCTGCTCGGAACTTTGGGGTGCTTTTGGGCCTCAGAGTTAATTGGGCTAAAACGTGCGACTTCCCTCTGAGACCGGAAATATAACAACCGCTGCTGCCCGTTGGTCTGCTGTGGGAGCGGTCATGCTTCACATACCTGGGAGTTCGCATACATCATGGTGTTGACGACATGTTGGAGGGGAACGTGGGACGCTGTATAAGGGCCCTGAGAGGATGTATGGCGTTTTGGTCAACCGTTCTCCTTCGGTAGTAGGGAGAGTGGCACTGCTGAAAATGGTGGCTCTGCCTCGCTTACTTTATTACTTCCGTACACTGCCATTATGGATTCCCCCACGGTTCTTTCGAGAATTACGCACGCTCACCATTGACTTTATTTGGGGGCACGGGAGGCGGCGAGTGGCGCTGAACACGTTGTTGAGACCGAAATTGGAGGGGGGGCTGGCAGTTTCTAACTTCGAATTTTATTATTTGGCAGCACAGTTGCAGATTCTTATACAACATGTTGCACGAGAATTTAGGGGCCCGGATCAGACTCGTGGAATGGGAGTACAGAGGCATGTGCTATCCTATATAGTCCTGCAACAAAAGCTTGAGCTACGGGACTTAACCTTGGAGGAGAAGACCCTGAGGTTGTGCTGGAATAAAAGCCAGCGGAGGGCAGGAGTGGCACACCCGTACACGCCCGAGATCCCTCTGGGTATGTTGACGGCCTTACCACATGGAGGAGACTGGTCTCCACTTCTGGAATGGGAAGAACTGGGGCTGCACGTGGTGGGGAACCTTCATGCTGAAGGCGAATTGTTGCCCTTCCAAGCAGTGCAGGCTCAATTTGGCCTCCCTGATGGGAGCTTCCTCTTACATATGGCTGTCACGAAGGCAATGAAGAAGCATTGGAAGTCTGGACAGACAGAACCAATGACCACGATGGCCTGCCAGTATGTGGTGATGGCGGCGGGCACCTTTAAGGTGGTCACTTGCCTGCAGTCTCGAATGTTACATGAAGGATTAGACCCACTTGCAGCGCTCAAGCAAAAGTGGGAGGAGAGTGTGGGGAAGCCCATCCCGGACGCGACGTGGGGGCACATATTGAGGAGGACGTGGAAGGGGTGCAGGAATGCTCGCTTTCAACACGCACATTTTTTTGTGCTGCACAGGGCTTATCTTACCCCAGGGAAGATCCGGAAATGTTTCCAGGTACAAGATGCTGCGTGCCCTAGATGTTTGCTGCCTGATGTAGAACTGGACCACATGTTGTGGGACTGTCCGAACCTAGGGCTCTATTGGTCCGAGGTGGGGGAGCTGCTTAACAAGATTACTGATAGGCAGGTGACATACGACGTGGCGGCTTGTTTATTGCTCTGGTTTCCCCACACAAAAAGGACTAAGATCACTAGTAAATTTATTGACTTAGGTCTTATATTAGCCCAGCGGGAGATAACATGGCACTGGAAATCGAAAGAGGGCCCGTCTAGTAAACGATGGGCGAATAAACTGTGTAAATGGGCCTGTAGCGAAGGTACTATTAGACTTAGGCAGGCAGCTCGCACAGCTAATGAGAAGAGTCTAGAGATGGCGCGAGCTTGGAGGGACTAGTACGAACGCTCAAAAACAGTTTGGCGACTGAGGATGACTAGGGCGGAAGGGGGTTTTGAAAGGAAGTTCCATAGCATACAGAGATAGATGAGCAAGGCTCCTACAGGCTTCTTCCTTTTGGTGATCAATGCAAATGAGCTAGGCCCACACCAGCCAAGGTTCAAGGGGAGGGTGGGAGTGGGAGGGTGGGAAGTCCTATTATTGAGGTAATGGAAATCTGATTTTCAAGGGCTGCATGAGTTGATGTTTGAAGTGTATAACTGCTCATACTTTCCCAACTTAGGGAAGATACACCGAGTTTAGCCCCCACAGGGTGGCTACTCATGGGGACGGGATGGTTGACGGAGGAACACCGAACAGTAATAGCAGCACATACTAGTATTTCCCGCCTGAGTTTAAGTGCAGGTTGTTTGTTAGGACCAGGGGATGGGGTGTCAGCAGAAAAGAAGATGCTGGATTATCTAGCCGAACAGATGTCATTGTTTCCTTGTGCTATTACCAGGTTTAAGCACTTGCTAACTAGCGCCGCCCGGCCTCCGGGATGTGGGCTCACCGGCTGTGTGATAACTGATTAACAATATCTATGGGACATTTGTGAATGGCGGGACTGACGGACCAAATGATTGTATGTTTTCTAAATCTGCAATAAAAACACAGTTTAAAAAAAAAAAAAGGTTTGTTTGGGATGTGGGGAATGTTGGCAGCACCCAGGAGCCAGAGCCCGGGACAAAAATGTGGTGACCTTATTCACTGGTGTGGGGGTTGGGGGTTATGGTGCATGAAGACAAGGCCAACACTCATGGCTCATGTACCAGGGCCAAAATGAGACTGATATCTCAGTGAAGATGGGATAAGGAAAAGACTCAGGCCTAGGATCCAGAAGACTCCAGATGTTGCTGGTATTTTTAAATGGATGTTGTGTGGGATGTAACTCATAAAGACAGGACCTAGGACTTGGGGTCCAGTATTCATATAAAGGCAGATTGACTGTACCAGTAGGAGGGTGCAATGTGGGGGATGAAGACAGGACCTAGATGAGGCTGGACTGTTGAAATGTGCGTGTGTGACTGGGTCACGTGGGGGGTGAAGACAGGAATACGGTACTGGAGTCAAAAGAGGCAGAATTGATTGATTGATTGATTGTGGGAGGGATGAGTGGGTTAATATCAAAACCTATGACCCAGCACTCTTAACCTTGTACTGAAATGAGACTACAATGGGGAAGGTTATGTGGGATATTTGGATTGAAGACAGGATGTAGGACCAAGGACCCAATATCCAACTGAGGTTAGATTGTTTCAATGATGTTTTATGTGGAAGATGATAATAGGGCCCAGGACCACACTTGTAAATGAGTCTGTACAGTTTCATTGGGGGCATTATGTACGATGTGGAGATTGAAGATAAGACCCAAGCCTCAGGTCTCAAGACCAAGGTGACAAATTAGGCTAGTTTGTATAAATGGGTGTATTGTGGGATGGGGAGGGGGAGGGAAAATACGAGATCCAAGACTCAGTATATTGATCTAGGACCCATATTAGGTTAGACTGTTTCATTTTTGTGTGTATGAAGTGGGAGATTCGATCAGGACCCAGGCCCCAGGGTCCAAAGGAGACTGGACTGTTTCAGTGGAGGTGTGTGGGATGTCTGGGTTGAAGACATGATACATGACCATGGACCCTAATGAGGCTAGATTTTCTACAGGATTTTTTGTGTGGAATGTGGTAGACGAAGAAAGGACACAGGAACAAAGACACAAATGAAACTGGGCTATATCGTCAGATTGTTCTATCAGAAGTGAAGTTTGAAGACAGGACGTGGGACTCAGGACCCTGCCCCCAAATGATGATTGACTGTGTAAATGTGGCTGTGGTTGCTTGTGGGGTATAAACATGGACCCAAAAACCAAAGGAGGATAGGCCCAGCACCTAAAGGAGCTAACACTGTTTCAATGGGGGTTGTGTTTGATGTTATGGTTGATGAGAGGACCCAGAATATAGGCCAAGGACCCAAATAATGACCGGACAGTTTCAGTGGGGATTGTGCCAGGTGTGTGGAGGAAGATAGGACCTAGGACCCAAATCAAACTGGGCTGTTTGGAATCTAGGTATGAAAACTCGACCCAGAACCCAAATGAGGTTGTACGTTTTCAATGGATATGCATTTGAGGGAGGAATACATAATCCATGGCTGAGAACCCATACATAATCCATGGCTGAGAACCCATAACCAAACACCAACTTATGCTGATGTGCTGTGTGAGATGTGAGGGGTGAATACAGGAGCTAGGCCTCAGGACCCATAAACCCCAGAAACCACATGATACTGGATGCTTCAGTAGGGTATGTGGTGTGTTGTGGATGTGGGTCCAGGACAGAGGACACAAATGAGGCTAGACTGTCTAATATGTGTGTGTGCTTGTGTGTCTATATGTGTCTATATGTTGGGATGATGACAGGGAGATAGCTTAAGATCCAGGACCCAAATGAGGCCACACTGCTTCAGTGAGTTGGTGGTGTTGGATGTAATGTATGAAGATTCCACCATCATTCAGAAGGCACGACCCATGACTTAAATGAACCTGGATTTTTCAAAGGGAGTGTAATGCATGTGAGAGATACTGGACCTATAACCCATGGATTAAGACCTGGGACTCAAGACTCAAATATACTGTTTAAATGGATATTGTGTTGGATGTGGTAGATGCAACAAGAAATTGAGTTCGGACCCAAATGTGGCTGGTCTGTTTCAATGGGGGTATACAATGTGGAGTATGAAGACAATGCCCATGACACAGAACCTAAATTAATTAATTAATTAATTGTGGGTTTATATAGCGCTAGAATCAACTCCCGGAGGAGTATCTCCGCGCTTCGACCGCTGGGGAACCCGTCCTGGCTCACCCTGAGAGATGGTCCCTAATGGGTATCTCTAAGGTGCGACCAAGCATCCCCGGCGGTCTGGGGGGCCGTTGTGAAGATAAGGCAAGCTAATGCCCAGAGTTGCCGAGTGTGGTCCCTGACTAGAGTAGGCACCGAGGCGAGAATTATCAAGCCCGCTGACCCTGGTCCACGACCCTGGCGCGTCGGGAATCGAACCCTGGTCCCGGGCCGTCCTCTGCTTACAGGTCTGCCGCCTCTAACCAGTGAGCCACACCACTCCAGGTGGACTGTTTAAATGCAGATGTGTAGAAAATGTGGGTAAGACCCAAAATAGGCTGGATGGTTTAAATGGGTTGTATGTGGGATGTGTAGGATGATGATGAAACCCATGATCCAGAAGTCAGGACATAGGACCTAAATGACGCTGAAGGGATTATGTGGGAAGTAGGACTAGAAGACAAGACCTAGGACCAGACACCCACATGAGGCTGAAACTACATTTGGGGATTTTACATGTGATGTGGGATAAGGATAAGCTCCATGACCCTATGATGTAGAACTGGTTCACTATGGGGTTCTGTCAGATGTGGGGTATACAGACAACATCCAAAATATAGTTTCAGGACTCAAGCCAGACTGAACTCTTTCAATTGGGGAGCATGGCATGTGGGGGTTGTTAAGTAAACCCTGGACACAGGACCTTGGCCAGCATCCCAAATGGGGCTGGACCTCTTTATTGGGAGCATAATGTGTGGGGTATGGGGGATGAAGACCAGACCTAGGACCCATGATTTAATACACAGGACCCAAATGAGGCATCAATGTTTCAGTCAGTGGGGCAGCTGTGTGGGTTGTGGAGATCTGGACAGGATCCAGTAACCAAGAGAAAGGCTGCATATGAGGCTGGACTGTTTCATACTGGCCAGGGAGGGGGCAGTGTTGGATGTGGAATATGAAATATGGACCTATGGACCCAATTATAAAGAACCAAATGAGACAGGACTGTTAAACGGGTGGGTTTTGTGGGATGTGGAGGAATGAAGATAGAATCAGTGACTCAGGATTTAAGACGCAGGGCCCAGCACCGAAATGAGGCTTGACAGGATGATGGATGATGTGAATGAAGAGATGGCCCAGCACCCGAAAACTGTGTTTTTTTCCTGTGCAATGATGATTGACGCACTTGGCGTGTGCAGAAGAGCTGCAGGTGGGTGACCCCCAAGAAGGGATCCAGCATCTAGACAACAGGGACTATTTTTTATGGGAGGTGGCCACCTCACGATAGTCTAATACCCCCTTCCCAATAAGTCCAAAACTCTTTCTGCCCCCCCAGACAGATTGGAGGTTGCTACCTCCAATCTGCACCCTGGGGAACAGAAAGCCCACTAGATACCAGTGTTTTTATAGGGGAGTAAATGGGTGGGGGCAACTCACCTAGGCATTAAGCCTAGCCTCAACCCCTCCCAAAAACACACCAGCAGTTTTTATGCCCCCGTTAGGAGCAGAATAGAGGTGTTTTCCTCCAATCTGCCCTGGCGGGGACAGAAAGCCTGTAAGACCATCAGGGAGTGGCTTTGTAGGGGGGCGGCCCCCTCACAATGGACAAGTGCTCTCCCTCTCCCCAGGCCCAAAGTCTTTCTGCCCCCCCCCCCCCCATGGGCAGATTGGATATTGTATCTCCAATCAGCCCCAGCAGGGGCAGAAAGGCCAATAGACACCATGGATTTTGTATAGATGCATAAATGTGTGCGGGCAGCCCACTAGATATCGGCCTGGACCCAACCCCCCCAAATAATACCAGCAGTCTTTCTGCACCTCATCAGGGGCAGATTGGCAGTGTTTTCTTCCAATCTGATCCTCGGAGGTAAGCAGAAAGCCCAATATACCACCAGAGATTATATTTGGAGGGGGAGCGCCCCCTGACAATGGGCTAATGCTCCACCCTACCCCTAGGCCCAAATATTTTTCTTCCCTCTGGGCAAAAATGCTGTGAAAATTTACAATCTTGGGCAAAGTGTGAGGTTTCCAGGACATTGTGGGTAAGAAAACCTTGTGTGATCCATGTGAGGCATACCACCCTGGTCTCCCATGGGTGTCTAGTTTTCAGAAATGTCTGGCTTTGGTAGGTTTCCCTGGGTGTCTATCGATACCCCCATTGCCAAATCAGATCATTTTTGTGGCAGGAAATGTTGATGTTGCCACGTTGCATTTTGGGACTTTTCCCGTTGCGGGCACTAGGCCTACCCATACAAATGAGGTACCATTTTTATCAGAAGACTTAGGGGAATGCTGGTTGGAAGGTAGTTTGTGGCTCCTCGCAGAGACCATAACTTTCAATCATAGAAATGTAAGGAAAATGTGTCTTTTAGTCAAAGTTTGAGGTTTGCAAGGGATTCTGGGTAAAGCAACCTTGTGAAAGCCTCGCACGTTACCTCATCCTGGATTTGCATAGGTGTCTAGTTTTAAAAAATGAACAGGTTTGCTAGGATTCCCTAGGGGCCAGCTGATCCAGGTCCCAGAATAAACAGCTACCTACTTAGCAAAAAACAGGTCAGTTTTAGTGGAAAAATATGATGTGTCTAGGTTTCATTTTGAGCTGTTTCCTGTTGCAGGCACTAGGCCTACCCACACAAGTAAGTTACCAATTTTATCAGTGGACTTAGGGTAATGCTGGGTGGAACAAAGTTTGTTACTCCCTCATATTGCAGAACTTTCCATCACAGGAATGTGAGGAAAATGTGTTTTTAGTTAAAGTTTGAGGGTTGCAAAGAATTCTGGGTAAAACAAACTGGTGAGAGCCACACAAGTCACCCATTCTAGATTACCCTAGGTTTATAGTTTTCAAAAGTGTTCAAGTTTTCTTCACTTTGTAAAATACGGATCAGTTTTGAGTGGAAAAATGTGATGTATCCATGTTGTGTTTTGGGCCGTTTCCTGTTGCAGGCACTAGGCCTACCCGCACAAGTTAGGTACCATTTTTATCAGAAGAGACGCGGGAGCACAGAATAGTAGTTTATTTATTATTAGCAATTGTATTTCACTGCATGTGTGCCTTCTAAATGTGAGCTAGCCTCTAAGAAAGAAGGCATTTTGCAAAATACCCTCTAAATCATGTGGTCGTACTTGTACCCACGAATTCAGAGATGTACAAATACCCACTGCTGCTAAACTCCATATCTTGTGAACTCTATGTATTTCACCGTATGAATTGGTCTATACTCAGACCACAATGAAAAACTATTGTACGGTACGGCTCAATTGGGTAGTGGGTACCTCGAGTTATTGGAGAACCTAAAACCCTGTCTATCCTCGTAACCAATAAGTTCCAGCAAAGGTAATAGTACATTACTTTTGAAAATCTGCAATATTCACAAAAAGTTACAGATTAAAACATTGTCACAAATGGCTGTTTCTTCCCTACTCTTTATCGATATTTCTTTATTTCAACAGTTAGTTTCTTTCGGAAAACCTTGAGAGATCTACACATATGACCCTTTGCTGAAATTTTAATCTTGTCTACTTTTTAGAATTATATAGCTTTCCTGGACCACCCATGGGTTACACACTGGTTTGCACCACAAGCTGGAAGTAGGTTGAAAAAACAAAACATAGGAAAAATGGGTTACCTCTTCAAAAAATGCCAAAACTGTGATAAACAATTTGGTTTTAGGATTAAGCACTGCATGTTCCTGAACGCTGGTAAGATTGTGAATTTAGCACATCAAACCCTTCATTGATGCAGTTTTTATGAAAAAAGCAGACACTTTATCCCAGAGTACTTTTTTCCTATTTTTCCCCAAATACACAAAAATTAGCTGCAATGTAGCTATTTTCTCAGTCCCCTCCAGGGGTGTCCACAAGGATCAACAGGAGAAAAAGGCACAAATTTGGCATGGAAAGCTTATGCAGAGAAAAATGTATGGAGGCCTTAGCATGAACTACCTTAAATAGCCAAATAAAAGGCTCAGCAGTGGGGGTGGGGGAAGGTCTAGCAGTAAAATTGTTATGCTTAAAGGCCTGACAGATATACCAGGCTAATGCAATTATACATGAGCATGTATCAGTATGTTTGACAATAACAACTTTTCCAATATTGCTCAGCATTCTTATCGTTGAAGATCAAGTGATATGTTAATAAAAACATTGCTCTGAGAAGTGAGGAAAAATCACCCTCTTCATCATGGAAGTATGAAATATTTGTAAGTTTATATTTGTTGTCAATATTGAAACTGTTCCTCGGTGCAATAAACGCCATTAGGTATAACCTGTAAGAAAGCATTCCTCAGACTTGGCTTGTTTTTTGGTTATTTAGATGCCATAGGAGGTCTACAATACAAAAACCTCCTCCTCCTAGAGGAAGTACACTATGATACAACGAGGAGCTTTAAGCAGACTTTTAGAGGCTTTACTTTGTACATGATGCACAAAATAAAACTTTTCAATATATGCTTAAAATTCCCTACTGTGATGCAATGTACTCCTTTTAAGTGGAAACATAACTCCATCCCTCAAGGATATTATTCAATTCATCATGCACTCAATGAAGTGTCAAACAAAGTATGTTAGGTGCAAGAAATGCTAATAGATGAGCATCTCATCTGAAAGGACTCTCCAGAGAAGCCAGCTGTCCAGGTAGAAGCTGTCCTCAGCCCTGGCTGACAACCACCTCTGATGTACTAACTGATGTATTTCCTTCAACATCGCAGGGATGAGGGTGAGGGCGGGTTGTAGATTTGGCAAATGTTCCCATGTGATGTGTGACACCATCAGCCAATCTATTTTTTTAGCCATCACCCCTGTACATACATGGATTTTTTAGTCCAAACGTACAATATTAAAAATGAAACAATGAGCCCATTGTGCAAAGTGGCTGTGGCACAAAATAGTTAGGAATGGTCGATACTTTTTCTGGGACAACATGGCTACTATGTGCATGATAGTTGCTTGCCAACAATCACACCTGACTTGTGCAGCACACTGCGCATCACCTTGTGTACTTGGCTCAGCAAGTATGATCAGCACTGGCTGAACTGACATATCCCTCCCCACAGCCACCACTGCCCTCATCTTTCACATTCGTTTAGGGGCAAATTGCACACCTTGCATTTCTGCTCAATCCTTGCTGAGCAGTTGCATCATACTTGCACCAATGTATGTGAAATTAAACCAGAATTGTTTAGAAAACATTCAAGAGGAGATTTAGGCCAAGAGGCCCAGGAAACACTTATTATCTTAAACTTAATAACTTACATTTGGACTCTCTCTTTCATTACACTTTTCATTTTTGCATGTCATTTCTTTAGTAGCACTCCTTGAGAGTACAGAGAAAAATAAAAGTCTGAATACGGCTACTCAGTTGTCTCTAACGATTCTCGTTCTTCTAAGTACACATAGTATTTGTCTTCCCAACACCGATATATTTGATTTAGTGCTGTGGATTACCAGATGATATTCCTTGCAATACTATTTGGTGGGTCTAGCAGGCTTTGTAGGGCTGGCAAAAATTATATGGCCTGAATCACAAAATCCAAGTGTAAATTTACTCCAAAAGTGTAATTTACATGTCTCCAACAAACTGAATGGACTCTGGGTTATAAAATAACTGCAGAGGGATATTCACAAATCCACCTCAGTAACCACAACATCGATATCAGTGGGGTGCTAGTTCAGGAGGAGTGGGGTACTGCTTGAATCTGTTCTCACACAAAAATAGATCCAGATCTCCAATCCCTTGCACACATCTGCACCTGAGTACATTGTCTCATGTAATCTTAGCCATTACCTATAAGCTGCAATTCATTCCATAATGTGCATTTTTGGAACATTTTCAGGGGCCCAAGATAAACAGTGATCACTCCAATCACACTATGACAGTCAGAGCTTTTTACCCCAGGTGTGCTTCAGCTTAAGCTTACTTTTGTGCCAAAAACTGAGGACCAAGTATGAGCCTGTAGCACTTGATGTACAGGTGGAAAAGTTGAGCAATCCATGGCTTACTCAGGAAGGTGATGCCTGGTTACAGACTCAGAACGTAACTCCCTCCCTCACACCCCGGCCCCTGTAAAGGGTTCTCCCGGTTGCACAGTACCTTATTGTCAATCTCTGATTATCCCAGTAGTCAGAGGACAGCACTGCTTCCAGTGGCCCTTGGAGTGCATGGGATTGTGACTTTGCCCCTCTCCAGCTGCCTTGTGTGTGGTAGTAGCCCAGGGCACATGCAACAGGACCCAGGTAAGCAGAGGTAACACAAGCACCAATAGAAGAGGCTGCTAAGTAGTCAAATGCATAAAGTGACTTCGGATCATGCAGCTTGGGTTTTTTCTTGGGCCCAATTACAAAATCTGCCAGATACATCAAGCTAGGTGCCAGGCCATTGGCCTAGCAGTGAGTACTCAGGGCTTGGTATAGCAATCTCTGTCAATGTAGGATTTTCTTCGACATGCTGGTTCTTGCACAAGGATGACTGAGTACAATCGAGGCTGAAAATTACTGTCCCATCTTTATACCACTGTTGCAGATAATATTGGTTTTTCTAACAGTCAGCCTTGAAACCATGTCTGAACAGCTCTGGCGCTTTGGCTATACTCAGGCAGGTCCAGTCCAAACTTCATATCATCAAAGGATCTGCTAGATCCCTCGCAATACGGTTTCCGAAAAGAGCACAGTGCGGAAACGGCCTTGGGCATGGCAGCTGAAGAGATTAGGGCAATTCTGGACACAAGTGGCAAGGCTACATTGATTTTATTGGATCTATCCACTGCTTGTGTCACTGTGAACCATGATATACTGATCAAAGGGCTTTCAGAGACAGGGGTAAAGGGTTAAGCCCTCAAATTGATTAAATCCTATTTGAGCAACAGGGCTCAATATGTTCAGTGTGGAACATTTTCCTCAGAGCATTTCATGCTGCACTGTGGTGTTCCACAGGGCTTTTCACTGAGCCCGACATTGTTTAACCTTTATGTGACCCCCTTGGCTGGAATAAACAGACAGTTTGGCTTCTCAGTGATATCTTACGCTGCCGATACCCAGCCAGTGGTGTCAATCTCTAGCAATATGGAGGAAACAGCAGACCGGTTCAACCACTGAATGACACAGGTGAACCAGTGGATGAACACAGACTGCCTAAAGTTGAAAAGGTGAAAGAAAGAGGTACTTCTGCTGAGCTCCAACACTTCCTTTTAGTCGCACAGGTGATGGCCAGCTGATTTGGAAGAATTTCCGAATCTGGTCAAGAAGGTGAAGAATCTGAGAGTCATATTTGTCGACAACCTAACCTTTAAATACCAGATCAGTAATCTCTCCTCCACTATCTTCTTTATTTTTAAAATGATTAGGAAAGTTTGTACCTTCATACCACCAAATTCTGTGAAAACACTAGTGACAGTTTTAGCTCTGTCCAGACTTGATTATAGAAATGCCCTTAATGTGGGCTTGCAAAAGCAACATTTACTCAAGCTGCAATGTCTGCAAAATGCAACAGCCAGATTGCTGCTGGATATTCCTAAACTTCAACCAATCTCCCACGGATTGAGAAAGTTGTACTGGTTCCCAGTGGAAAAAAGGAAAAAATGTAAATCCTTATGCTTAGCATTTAAAGCATTTTAAAAGGAACGGTTCTCAGTATCTGAAACAATACCTAACCTGGTAGTTACCTGTCGGAAAGCTAAGATCATCACAGAGCAAACTCCTAAAAAAAAAAACAAATTCATCAAAGCTCGCTGGGGTGGAAGAAGCATTATTCTGGGAACAGTAAAATCTTGGAATACACTTCTGATTGATATAAAAAACAGCCTCTCCTTTAGAAAGGCACTGAAAACATGGCTCTTCATTAACTAAATCTCTCACTCTTCTGGGACCTTACCACTTAGCTCCACGATGCCCTTGGGCATTCGTGCGCTATACAAATTCTCAAGTCAAATCAAATCAAATCAAGCTGTGTGGTGAAGCTTTGTAGGGCTTTGCATTACTCGGTGTCGGTTCCGATGAAGATAGTAGCTGCGCAGCACAGATTTGGGGGGCTTTGCGCCATTCAGCATTGGGTCCAATTAGGCTTTAAGCTGTTTGGTGAGGCTCGTGGGGCTTTGCACCGCTCGCCGTCAGTTCCAATGAGCTTTCAGCTTTGCTGAAAGGTTTTGCGGGCTCCGCCTCACTTTGCATCAGATTTGATTGGGACCTTCAGTTAAGCCAGTAGGATTTATCTCTGATGTCAATCAAGTGTCTAGCACTTGGGGTGGCACCTCATGGGGATCAGAACCTCACTCTACCAGAGGCAAGCAGGGCTAAGGCAGGGCCATATTCAGGCCCAGGCTGGTCAAGCGCAGCAGGTCAGCTGAGCAGTTGCAGGAAGACCTCTGGAACATTTTTGTGTATTTCAAGGAGCTAGGCAGGTCTCAAGCAACAGGACACGCCTCCGGAGTACAAGACAGTCCTTCTGAATTCTTCCACAGGTCCAGGAGTTTACTGAAGTTCTGGTTCAGGAGTTCCAATATTTATACCTGGTGCCAGCCTTCGAAGCGTTGTGACACCTGCCTTCCTCACATCTGGTTCTGGGAAGTTCCCTTCTCCTGTCAAGGCTCCAAGTAGTCTTGGGTAACCAAATGCTGGTGTCCATGCCCTTTGTGATTGTGCAGGAGACAGCCATTTGAAATATTAGTGGGGCAAGGAACAGCTCTGCCCAACCACTCTGGTATGATGACCCATGTCACCATGACTCGTGGCTCTGGGATGAATACACAAAGGCCAACTGCCAAGCTGTTCACAGTCATGTGATTCAGGAGACAGGTTGCAGGCACCAGAAAGGTTAGGACAAGAAATTGACAATTGTCTAAAAGTGGTATTTTAGGAATTGTGACTTAAAATGTGACTTTACCATTAAAGAGTATTTTAAATTACAATTCAGTTGAGTCTAACCTGGACATCCCTATCTACACCCAATACACACTTATTAAGTGTAATCCTAAGGGAGACATAAGCCTTACAGTAGTTCAAGATGAATTTAGCATTTTTTCACTGCCAGGACATGTAAAACTTAAAACCACATGATCTATCTTTTGAATATAATGCACTCTTCCCTGTGGGCTGTTCGGAGACTACCATAGAGTTGACTTTATATTTTGAAAATAAAGGTTTAGGCCTGGCAAAGCTTTATTTTGCCTGATCAGATTGGCAGTTTAAAACTGGCAGGCCTGAGACATTTAAAAGGCTACTTTAGTGGGTGGCACAATGAGTACTGCAGGCCCACTAGTGGCATTTAATTTAGAAGGCCCTAGGTGCATGTAGTACCATATACTAAAGACTTATACGTAAATTAAATATGTCAGTCAGGTGTAAGCAAATTGTACCATGTTTTAGGGAGAGCGGACTAGCACTTCAGGACTGGTTAGCAGTGGTCAAGTGAACAAAGTCCTCATGTGGTACATTGCACAGAGTCCTAATGCAAACAAAACCGAAATCAGAAAACAAGAGGGGTGAAGGCAAAAGTTTTGGGGATGACCTTGCAGAGTTAGCCAAGCCAACAGTGTGCTTGTATTTTACAGCACCCTGTTCCTTAATCAATGGCCCTCCTTCTGTCCACACAGAGGATCATTCTTTTTGTGTTTTTGTTGGAAAGTTGTATGTCACAGAATTATTTTTCGGTTTGCTAACTTCTATGACATTTCACTTTTGCTCCCAGATGGAAGTTCAGGGCCCTTCCTCTTTCTCACTATATCTTTGACCCTGTGCATTCTGTCCGGCAACCTTTCACCCCAACCTGTGTTCCCTACTTTCCCTGTGTCTTATATCACCCTTTCTGTAAGTGTTTATAGTTTGAGGCCATATACTAGTGCTCTCCCGCCACTATCTGTTTCAGCCATGCCCAGGCTACTCGCCAGAGTTTGGACAGAGCCAATATGGCCTCTCGCCATCTGCCACCAACCAATATTGTTGCTCCATATGACTGGTTGTGGCACAGACATTGGCCAAGGCAATAGCCCCGGCAGCTAAGTAGCATTTTAAATACATGTTTATTGTGATACTCCAAGATGTTGTTATGTTGTGTCTACCTGTAATATTTTCACATTTATGCATCAACACACAATGTGACAAGGAGTGGCACAATAGTAAAACACAGAAAACATAATTTTGAGAAGACTATCAGGCAATCTGGAAGTGATATTTTCTGTACTTTATTACTGTACCTGTCCAAGATGGTGTCACGCTGTAACTAAAGGCAGAGTTTATGCAGTGTGCACATGCAACATGTCACCATCTTTGAAGTGTCCAATAATAAACTATAGAAAATATAATTCAATGATGACTGACTAGCACCTTTGCCTTTGACAATGTATGTGCGGTACACAAGCACAGGCAAATGTAGTATCGGCAACTAACAGTAGTAGAAGAATTTCAGATGAACTATTTCTATTTTCTATTTTGGAAACTGTACTGAAAATCTATTATTCATATCAACACAGATGTTTGACGAAGAATTTGAATTTCAATTATGATAATTCTTGGCATATCTTGTCTCTCATTCACTCAGATAGAAACTTTAAAAATACAGACCTCTTCAGTTTCCCAATGCCATAGCTGAGTAGGTCATCCAGGACAGGCTTTTTCTATGCATTGTGGCTTTTTATAATGGAATCGACTGGAACTTTAAAGCCAAATTCCAAAGAAAGAGACCCTGAACTGAATAAAGTACTCATGTCTGTAACTTGGAAACCTGGGATCTTTATTTATAGTGACACACTGTAGAGTAGTATAAGAGGTCATTTTACATCAAAATGCTGCCCAGATGCTAGCTTTCCCCAGAAAGGTGTTTAAATAAAGACGAGATAAGTGTATCACATTTTAGCTCTCAAAAGTTCTTTAATACCAGCAATTTTCACTTAAAATCCATTTTTGATGGAGTATACCTCTCAGAAGCATTTACAACATTCTCTTTTCAGTGATCTTGGGTGATCTTACAGCTATTGCACATAAATCCCCAATGTGAATAGCATCACCTGGTTTTGGACCCTTTCCAATCCAGGGAAAGTTTGGCATAGTAAAGGCTGGTCACTTAAGTAGGGTGTGGGCATGACCACACTGCCTTTGACAGCCACCATTTTGACAATAGCTATGCAAAACGAGTTGGTCAGTCTTTTCTGGCCTATGTTTAAGCCCCTGTTTTTATAGGTATCAGAATTACAAGTTCTGTGTTATTCATCCCGTCCCTGCAATGACTGGGTGTGTTAAAATATCCCCCCCTTCATAAAATGCTGGCAGGTCAAACCTACTAAAATCTAACTGGGAAAAAGTGTGCAGTATTTACTGTACTATGTGCATTTTCATGCAGTATGCACCAAAATGTGCAAGTTATTCCAAAGAAACGTGTGATAGGTGCTTTTCATCAAACCAGATACATAACATACCCTAAGGTATCATTATTTACCTGGTGTAATAAAAAGCCCCTGGATTCTGACAACCTCAAAATCAGGGCCAGTATTTACAAAATCACAGGTAAACATACAGTCACTAACACTCACTTCCTCACGGTGTTTCCAAAATCTGTAACTGTGACGTTATTGATTCTTGGGCCAACCATTTAATAATTAGAGATCCATATCAGGCAGATTTCAGATTGTAGTAAGCACCAAATCTTCATGTTATTCCACAGAAACTTGAATTGCGGCTATTTATTGCAAAAAATAAATAACGTACTGTAAGACATTGAGTTACTGGTTCAGAGGGGTGGAAACCGAACTCAGGCAACAACCACAATCCTTGTCAGGATGAACCACAAAAGTCAAAAAATTAACCGGTGCTTAGCCCTCTGGTGTCCTATCTTTTTATGTGCAGAGTTCTCCAGCTTAACTGTGGATTTTCTGCAGTTGAAAACGTACTATTAAGCTGTAGTTTGTGAATATTAAAAAATACATAAATGTACACAAAAGTGTAAGTTCACATTTGTGAATCAGGTCCTACGTTTCCAAACTGCAAGTTCTATACTGCTTTGTTTTGGTTCTGTGTTTCCACACTGTAACTGTATCCTTGCACAAGAGCACCATGAACTCATTGCTGTACTGTAGTCCCATGTTTGAGTTGTGTTTACTGTTTTTCATTTGAAATTATTGTTCTCACTTCAGATTATAATTTTTTCAAAAAATCACTATTCTCAAACAATTTTATTGTTTTAGTAGTGATTACTATGCTAGATCAGTTTTGGCTCATCATAAATATATATATATGTATATAGTTAAATAAGTTATGTTATGCTTGTTTGTTAATTATTTGGTTTAAATTGTATTCTAATATGTCAATAAAATGTACTTGTAAAGTTGTAAATATATTTATCAGAAATGTAACTTAAGGGTCATAAACACACCCATACAGGTGCTGCTGCATGTCCTCACACACCTATACAGTCATTCACATAAGTACTGACACCCACACACTATCACACAACCACTCAACAACCCATACAGTCAGTGACAGACCTATTTACACATGCAAACATCTACGTACAATCACATAGTATGCATTTTTTTTTACTACAATCTTTATGGTTGTTTTTTTCTGGATTCTTCAGTGATGGTTATTTCAACAGTACTTCATTTATTGTGTATGAGTATACAATCTGAGGACATTAGAAGGGACAATGGACACACGGAACACATTTTTAGAGTGACAAATGTGGCATTTTGCGCAGTGAGTAACCATCTCACTCAAATCTTCACAGGCTGCTGGTATTGTGATGACTGCAGCTGATGAAGGTTCTCCCAAGGTGTAGAGGTGGAATATTCTGCTGCACCTAGTTTCTCCTTCATCATTCAGTTGTACACCCATTCATTAATTTTTTTCAAGTGCTTCCAATTGAAACCTTTCCCACTTGAATACTTCTTGGCAGTGCTGGGTAACTGAATGCTGGAAATCTTACACTGCACATATTTAGCTGTCATATTATTTTCCCCTGAAGGTATACTAAAATGCTTGCAGGCATTACTTTCTTTTGTGCTTGCTGGTGTAAAGATATACCTGCATGTGTTTAATGTGGTTTTTACACAAAACTGTATAAGTAAATAGTTAATTAAGTTGTGGTATGTTTATTTTTAGTGAGTGCAATGTACAGTGTTCTTAATTGCAATGAGATAGTATGCAGTTTTTTTTCATACAAACTTTAGGATTGTTTTTTTCCCACTGTTCAATGATGACTGCTTAAAGAGTACATTGTTTTCAGCGGATGAGTATTATTCTGTATTAGTACATGCCTTTTAAATATGAGATATGTTTAGTTATTTTGTCTTTATGCATCTTTGAAATTGTAAGTTACTTCTGTAATTCTATTAATTGTAAAACGTATACATATTTAATTTTTTACTTTTTATACAGATCAATGGCACCATATATTGGAGTAATGTAATGTACTAATGAGTTCTGGAAGTGTTGTTCCATAACTTTAGATTTTGAGGATGCATCCCCCCAAGCAGAGATTGCTACAGTTACTAACACACCTAGGCACACATCAGTACAGCAACTCAAACTCCCAGTTACACACGGATAGAGGTACTCACACACACAGGCTCACACTGAAACAGCCACTGACACACCTAGACATACATTGATACAGTCCCTGACACACCCAACTACACACCGATACAGGCCTGACACATTTGGCCAAACACTAATGCATCCAATAACACACCCAGGCACACACTGACAAACTTACGCACTAACGAAATCAGACTTTGGTATACCCAGGTATATAGAAATGCAGACACTGACACAGCCAACCAAACACTAATGCGTCCAATAACACATGCAGGCACACATTGACACACACACTGAGACACGCAGAGAACTACTAATGTAGACACTGACACATCCAGGCATACAGCAATCCAGACACTGACATACCCAGCCAAACAATAATGCATCCAATAACACAGCCACGCACACCTTGACATACACACTAACACACCCAGAGTGACCTAGGGGGTCAGGGTATTTCTACCCTGCCCCCTTTACTGTTTTTTTTGTTTTTGCATTTTTTGTGGGACTCGGCTCTTTTTGGTTGAAGAGTTGGCAGCCAATCAAATTTTAGTAGGATTTTCAGCTCTCGGATCTATCTTTTTTAAACTTGAATATCTGCCAAACTACTAAACGAATTTACACCAAATCAGAAATATACACTTCCTGTACCAACATCTAGTATGCTGCCAAATTTGGTGTAAATCTGTTCAGCGGTTCGGGCTGTAGTCTTGTTCAAAAAATGAAAAATCCCCATTGACATAAAATAGGGAAACGTGTTTTAGGACCCCCCCTTCCCTTTTTCACGGCCCTCGATTGACGGATCACCCCAAACTATCAACAGAGCAGCTAAATTTGGTGTTTTGTTTTATGTTAGTTAATTTATTGCATTAACACTCCACATCATAATGACATAGTATAGTTTTGGGACAACAAAAGGAGAAAGTGAACTGAAGACATCAGCATGTCCAACATGATGTGTTTTGGTGGGTTTTACACACAAGCCTAAACAGTTTTCTTAGATTACTGCCACTCACCGCAGAGCTGTTGAGACAGATTGCGCTCAGTATTCTGTACTTATGGCTTTTCTGTACATTGTCAATCTATATGTGATTGTATCGATGGGATCTGGTCCAATTTTTAGCAAGAGCGTGTACAGCATGGGCTTGAGCAGATAAGAGTGTAATGGTGCCCTTACGTCTTGGGACCTGGACTCAACAGGTTGCATTGTTGCTTTAAGCTATGCATTGTTATTGCAAGACACAATATACTGCAATCATGACTCATTAGTGGGCAGCGGTCCTCTCATCCAATGGAAAGAAACTTCTCTATTGGCTCTCACTATTAGCAGTGCTGCCAGACTTCAGGTGGATTTCGGTAGTTTAGCAATGTAGCCCATTATCACAACACACCTAACAATGTGTAGGATCTCAGCCAACACCACTGTTCAGTAAGTGGCAAGTGATTGGTCATTGCAGGGTGAAGAAAGTTATCAAGCGGCTGGTGACAGCGGGAACATGTGTACGGTTTGGTGGGGTTCAGGCGGTTTAGATTTCTGGGGCTTTAATACAGTCTGTGGAGGAATTTGAAGTGTAAAAGTTTGTTTTTGCAGTTCATGGAAATTGTTTTCATCTGGCACAACAGTACGTCCATTACATAGGTCCCATAGCTTTCCCTTATCTCCCTCCCATTGTCTGATAGCGGATACAGGGAAAATGGCTTTATTAGTCAGCTGCTCAAAAGGTTGTGCTATGTAATAAACTGCCCAGTTCCCATATACCGTTTTTTTCTGAGCAAAGCTATGACCAGCACCTCTTTCATCAAAGGAATTTCATGATTGATTGTAGCGGGGGCATTGGGAAAGTATAAAATGATGCAGCCTGTTGTCTTCCTTAGTTTGCGCCATGTGGTCACTGTTGCCACCACCCATTCAACTGTCCCCCTCGGCTAAAGTGTTTTCATAAAAAAGGCGGGTTCATATTATTGACTTGGGCTATGATTTCGGATTCTACCATGATGTGGGGTATTTGGGGTTGAGGTCAGAAGGTACCAGTAGGTAGCAAAGAACACTTGGCCTGCTAGGTGATATAACTCGGGGTCAGGTACTGCTAGTGCCAGAGGGAGTGTCAATAAATCCTAACATAGTCAAGGTTGACGCTTGACCCAGAAGAGTTGCACGAGCTCAGGCTTAAGCATGGTAAAGAACGCATGTGAGGGTGGTATTGGTATATTCAGAAATAGGCACAAAAAATGCTTCAAACCTACCATTTTGGTTAGTGCCCCTCAGCCAGCAAGGGATAGAGGGAGTATGATCCAGTGGTCTATTTGCATGCATAAGCAAAATATCACTGGACTGTAGTTGCCGAGCATGACGACTTCACAGTCTCTGTGTATTTGTATGCCTCTGTAACAGATTGATTCCTTACACAACTAGAGTGAGCAGCCAATGCAAATTTGTTGCATGGCGGGAGTAGGCAGATCTCAGTTTTTCTCCAGTTTATATGTATGCCAGAGTATCCACCAATTTGTGCAATAGCATGTAGGACTGTGGGGACGATTCTCGTCTAGGTGTTTGCGGAACAGCATAATGTTATCCGCACATTGTGAGACAATTAAGCAGTGATTAATGAATGTCCCTCACCTTTGTGTGTGGTTTTGTTGCACCTTGCAGGCCAGAGGTTAGATTCCTATAGCAAAGAGGAGTGGCCATAGGGCACTTCCCTGTCTTGTTCCTCTGGTAAGTGAAATGGTGTTGCATGAGGTGTGCCGTTATTCAGAACCCTTGCGGACGGAGTATGTAATCACCCAGTTCCTTTTGTTGTAGCAATGTGTGCAAGAATGGCCACTCCACTGAGTCAAAAACCTTCTCAGCATCCTGAAACATCCCCACAACTGGGAGCTCTGGATTCACTTGGTGCATTAGAGCAATAGCAAGCAGATATAATGAACAGTGGACCAAGCCGGTATGAATCCTGTCTGGTCAGGTACATCCAGACCCTTGATGACTTGTGTAAGATTATTTGCTATGACCCAGGCTAGGATTTTACTGTCAACAGTAAGGAGAGATACTGGTTGGTATGATCCCACATGAACGGAATCATTGTTGGGTTTCAATAAAGTAATCAGGATAGCTTCCCATAGAGACAGGTGGAAAGCACTTTTTGCAAGGGCTTCATTAAATACCGTAAGGAGATGGATCCCTAGAATCGTTATGAAGAACTCAACTGCATAGCTGTTTGAGGCAGGGACCTTATCAGAGGCAACGCTTTTAGTAGCCTCCAAAATTTCTTTCAGTGGCTACGGTTCATTGAGAGGCTCTCTTTCATTAGCACTCAGTCTAACTGTAGCAATGTCATCCAGCTAATTTGCTATTCAAGCATCTGTCCATTGTACTGCTGAGGCATGGGGCAGTCATAATGAGCGGTGAAAATTTCCTCTATTTGTGGGGTGGTGTTATGATGGGTGCTATCCGTGTTGCATATATTTGGAAATGTGTTGTTTTGTGCACCGTATCTTAGCAGCCACATTTGGTTTACACTCTGTCGCATGCCTTCTCGGTATCATCTGGCTTGCATTTCACCTGCCATGATGTTGTCCTCCCTTTCAGCAGTGTATCTAAATGAGGTAAGGGTCTCATGCAGTCCATGGTTGACTTCATCCGTTGAACTCTGCCGTCTGCGAGCCACGAGCTGGCGGAATCTTTCCTCAAGGTGTGTACGTTGGTTACAGATTGATCTCAGTAGGCCCGCCTATTTTGATATACAGACTTTTGAAGGCCTCCCATAGACGTCAATAATCTAGGATTGCTATGGACACGTCAGCCTTGAAGGCCTAGTCCAGCAGGAATCTGGTAGAGAATCACTTGCGTTTCTACTGCTTGGCTGTTGTGGGGATGGTAAGGTGTGCAGTAGGTAGGTTTGGTCTCTGACCCTTCCCAGTTTCTAAAAAATACACCACCAGAAATAAATTTGTAAGGGTCTCATGCAGTCCATGATTGACTTCATCCGTTGAACTCTGCTGTCTGCGAGCCACGAGCTGGCGGAGTCTGTCCTCAAGGTGTGTACGTTGGATACAGATTGATCCCAGTAGGCCCGCCTATTTTGATATACAGACTTTTGAAGGCCTCCCATAGACGTCAATAATCTAGGATTGCTATGGACACATCAGCCTTGAAGGCCTAGTCCAGCAGCAATCTGGTAGAGAATCACTTGCGTTTCTACTGCTTGGCCATTGTGGGGATGGTAAGGTGTGCAGTAGGTAGGTTTTCTCTCTGACCCTTCCCAGTTTCTAAAAAAGACACCATCAGAAATACATTTGTGAGTAGGAATATTGAACAGTTGCACAATACAAATAAGCAAGTTTCGATCTGCATATTGCGCACCAAGTGTCAAGTATGTTTAATAGCTCCAATTTGAACCACAGTGAATCTGTCAGCACCCTATGGAGGAGTTTACATGTTAGGATCTATACATGGTCTCATCAAGGATGAAGAAGGAGGGAGAGGAAGAGGGGCAGCAGCAATGTGAGTGGAAGGCGTTAAAGTCTCACCGCTAACTTTGCAGCAATGCTGCCTGTTTTCAAAGCCTGTGTCCTAGATGTACGCTGCCCTGGAGGCAATTCTATGCCCCAGTCAGATTGTAGGGTGCAGATGCCAGCAACCTGAAATACAGGCACGTCCCACCATCGTGCGGGGCTCAAAGTGAGCACCGGTGATCAGCCTGGGCTCCTCGGTCTTGACCGTAATCACACTTACACGGCTCCTTCTCCAGAGCCCCAGGCGGCCAACCACAGATCATGCCCAGATCAAGAACCCCGTCTGGGAGCATAGGGGAGTCTGATGCTCATCACATGCAGGCTTTGTACAGCTGTGAAGCAATCAGCTCCATGCTCAGCTCTGACAGCTCCCACGCCACATGCCTAGCAGACCACGCCCGTCCGGTTGGCCCAATGACCCACGTAAAGTCTCCATCATGGCAAATCGGGCCAATAAGGGTCCCCTCCATCAAAGATTGACAAATGGAAGGCTGCTGTCAGAAAATGGATAGGATGAGGGGGATTAGAATGAGTTTGTGTCCCTCTGTGTTGGAGCGCAGCAGCTATGCAGCCATCTTTATTCACGGTTGACCATGCCCCCCTGATATCAGGGGGGGCATTTTATTAAGGGATTGTGCTATCCCACCATTCTGGCTGTATAGCCATTCTTTATAGCAATCTATGTATGTACGTATTTGGGTAATTATAAAGTACAAACTTAGCTAAAGGAAGCAATACACTGTAGAGGGACTGTATTCTTTACCAATTGTGAGGGGATTAGAAGTGCTGAGAAAGGTACAGGAGCTTCCTGGAGTCTCAGGATCTAGTCATGATGTGGTTCTCAGCTTTTTCTTGAAATCGGTCTGGATGAGCTGGAGGTAGTGCTTGGGCCACTGAATTTGTAGCTGTAGCACTGAATACATATATTGACAGTCTGTTACCCGTATAGGGAAATACTTGGAGGCAGCATCAACACCAGTCACTCTGGTGTTTCTTTGCATTAAAAGTTATCATAGGCGTGCCTGAACTCAGATAGAGCTGTGCCAGAGCCAAACTTGGTCACTGTGAAGACCAGTGCCGGCGTGCAATATTAAAGTACGATGACCGTGAAGCCCAAAAAGCTCACCATATATGTGTACGGAGCCACGTCTGGTGTCTCTCTCCTCGCTGGTGACTCCAGGAGGCAACAGGAAAGGGAAGGACTTCCTTCCTTGTGTAACATGATTCTAATCAATCAGAATTGGTTGGGGCAGACTAATCCAGTGCTCATTTTGTGGCTGGTGGACTGTTTTTGCAATCCCTCAGCTATTTCTCAGCCCTGGGATTGTGCAGTTTGAAGTGTGCATGTCAGATTGGCTGGCCGTAGGCAGCTGGCCAATCTGACATGCGCACTGGCAGGTCCTGCAGTAATTGTGCAATTGCACAAATAAGCCCTGCCCCCTGCACTCGCGCTGTAACAGCGTGAGCCTGCAATCAATATAAAAGGGTATTTATTACCATTTTATTCATGTATGTGCCTGCTGCACTCGCAGCAGGCACGGCGACGCTCCTCCTCCATAAAGGAGGAGCTGCCACTACTGAAGACACAAACTTCTTCACTTGCACTGATGACGTTGCACTTGCCATATGATAATGTCAGTCGTGTACCTACGCACGACATGCTTTACATTTACTTTCCTCACAGGCACCAATGCTGTACACCACAAGTCCCCCAGCTACCTCACTCAAAAGCTGACTTTATCAGGAGGCTCGAGAAACAACAGAAGCACAAAGAATCTCCTCCTGAAACCTTGAAGATTCCGGAAGGAAAAAACGTACAAGCGCTCCTTCTCAGGAATGGCACCCAGGATCTGGAATGCCCTCCCTCCCGAAACCAGGCTTATCTCCTCCATTGCACTCTTTAAGAAAGAAGCAAAAGCCATCCTTATGGCTAGTCGCACTTGAACCCATTTTTGGTTGTACCGAAGACTGTGCACAGACTTTGTATTATTGCTCATTCTGATTGTCTAATGTACTAAGTTGTTTATCAGATTATTACTCTAGTTTGTTGCACACCTACTACCCACTACTATCTTGTACCTAAAAGTTTGCTTTTGCCGGTCTATCTTATTGTCTATTCGTTCACAAGTTGTTTATCTGGTTACTATCCTAGTTTGCCACCCACCTACTACCCATTACTATCTTGTACCCACAAGTTTGCTTAATCTCCCGCTTGTTTCCCTTACCCCGTGTTTACTGTAAAGCGCTCTGATATCTGCAAAGATCTTGTCCGCGCTATATAAAACTTTGAAAATAAAAATGAAAATAAATAAGCATAAATATACATACTATCAATATTCAAATTTAATATTGATTAGAAGAGTTCTGGGCAAGATCAAATGCTCTATGTGACCAGACCTAAGGAAAAACACAAACGTGAATTTTAAACGTAAAATTATGTTTCTTTATGAACATGAACTTTCGATACATTTTGAATCTAGTGGTGGAGGTATAACAATATCTGGAATGGAGAAAATGAAGAGACGATGAAATGGCACTGGACTGACTCATTTTATTCAGAGAAATACATTCGCTTTTTTGCCAGCATGAACAATAAGACGAGCAGTGTATAACTTCAAAAGCTTTCATAAAGTAAGACACATGCACCATCTGTACAAGATAACGTGATCTATCAACTTCTCGTTTAACAATATGTTTTCCCTTGCGCTTCATAAAGCTGTGAGTAGGGATTTCTGAAATCGTTTAAAAGGCTCTAGGAAGGCAGGAAGGCAATTAAGCGAAATATGCCTTCACTTCTTGTTGCATTCATTTAAGAATCAAGTAATGGGTTGGCAGCATGAAAATACCAACATGGAAATATATACTTACAGCTGATGTATGCAACGCTAGTGAGTGTACCTCTCAAGGAAGACCATATTTATTTATGAAATTCTGTACAGCATCAACATTATATTAATAACAACTTGTTATAATATAGACCTTCATGTCTCATTTATGCTTTGTAAATGACAAATGTTAGGATCACGCAATCCATTGGTACTTAATTGACCAACCTCAGAAGGATGTAATACTGAGTTGGTCCCATTGGGATTTGAAGGTATGACCTGCAGATCACATTAAATCTTAGAATGGACTATAGACTTCCTGAGCCATCTTGGATCTCTGCCACTTCGAGCTGCCTCGGCACCCTGGAGGAAGAGGAACTGAGGAAAGAAGAGTATAAGTAAAACTGAAGAGTGGGAGTGGCGAGCATAGGTGGTAGGTGGTAATAAATATGAGAGTACATAGGCTCTACAGCGTCGATGTGGAAAGTGAGAGAAGGGGGAAAAGAAGCAAACAAAGGTCCATAGGATCAATTAAATGTATGTTATGCTGGAGCCCATAATGAGATTCCATCAAACTACCCCATCTCAAAGCATGGTCTCAGATGAAAACATTCAGGGGTGATATTCTCAACAATCGGCAAAATCTATCGCTAACCTCAGTTAGAGTGGTTAGCGTGCATTTTCTTATCACCGTGTACCGCATGAAATTATCACTGTGTTAACGGCCTATTCACAACATGCCGCTAACAGGCGATAGTTTCAGGGAACGGAGGTGAAAACGGCTGCTAACAACAGCGCGAAGGCGACAGGAAATCCGGCGATAGGAAATCTGGCGTTAGAGGGCAAAAACTACCAATAGGCCCATTAGGGGCAAAATAACTCACGTTAGCCAGCCCAACATGAGTTTTTTTGTCTCTAATGCAAAAAATTGCCTATCAATCAACATCTAGTAGAAAATAAGTATAAAAACCCAACAAATGCCAAATGGAGCAGCCTGGGCCAAGAGCGGCACACATCAATAACCGCTGCAAGCTACCCAACATCCAAGATAACCAGGATGTGAGCCAGAATACCTCACTGGACCTGAAAAGGAAAGGAAAGACAGTTGACTATAGAGTTCTGTACCTCGTGCCAGTTCCGAATTCAAATGTCCCTCGCAAACAGTCCTGGCAATAACCGTCTATTGTTGCCACTGTGCGCCAGTTCCGTCAAGATAAAGTTGTTCGGGCGTGCGTCGGGAAAAGAAGTCCAATAGATCACCAAATATATTTTCACAAAAATTATTTTATTTCATTTGCAAGGTTAAGAGTTCTTTACAGTCCAACCAACGCGTTTCGTTCTCCTTCTGAGAACTTCATCAGGGCTTAAAAACGTGAAAAAATGTCGTAAAGTATACTGCATTCTCAATGGCAGCCGCTGTGCACCCATGCACAGCGGGCATACCACACGTGTGCCAAAGGCACATAAGTGGATGCAACGCATGCCATATCATCACATTCCATTCCAATGCATACTAATACTAGGCACATTGCAACAGTAGAGTAGGTGTTGAGACATTAATATAACTATTCCCACTTCAGTAATTGCAACCCAAAACTAACCTTTACACCCCAAACCCAATATGAATCTTGGAATTCCTTTTTGAGCCCACATAACAAAAGAAAAAATCAAATTTGACCAAAATGGACACCCAATATTTATATTTTACCCCAAAACACCCCCCAATTTTTTATATTTTACCCCAAAGCACACACCAATTTTCATATTTTACTCCAAATGCACAAAACAATTTTCATATTTTACCCCAATACACACCCCAATTTTCATATTTTACCCCAAATGCACACCACAATTTTCATATTTTATATCAGAAACCCATACCCAACCCGAAAAACTTTAAAGTACCCCATTACTGACCTCAAGATGTGTTGTAATGAAATGCGATGTAAAGACATCTGCTTTTTTGGGAATTGCGTTGTTAACGATGTACTGCCTGCATGTAATGGTTGTCTCCCGTGCCAAAGGCAACCCATTGGCTACACCGTTTGCATCCGTCTGGCCCTGGACTGCGCTCAGCATCAAGGAGCCTTCCTCTTGGACACTCCACCGCTACGACGCTAACACCCTCCTCGCCATCAACCCTGGACACCACCTCGCCTGCCAGGACCAACTTCTGCTACGGCCCGGACACCGCCATTACTGACAGCTGCCGTATCACCCGCAAGGAGCACCCTGACAATCAAGGAGGAGACATTGCCATCACCTACAGAAGCAGTTTTCAACTGACCACGCACTCTAATAACCCAGGGGTGACCATGGACCACTTCAAATCCCAGATCTGGACCAAGTCCAAGCACATTCTCTGCGGCACCCTCATGTGCAGGCCCCCAGGGCCATTGCCCCCCCCCCCATTCTCCAATACCATTGTAGACCTCATTGCACCCCAGGATCTCCCATCCACCGACGACATCCTACTTGGTGGACTCAAGTTCCAACTGGACAACGCCAGTGACCTGGACACTGCTGCCCCCTCCTGGGGTAGGTCCCCTACATCAGACACAAGCAGCAACTCACCTCAACAAGCCACATAGCATGACACACGGTCAAGCACGTCACCTCCGCCAGCGGGAACTTCAACTACAGCCACATGACCGGACACTCCTGGACCGACCATCATTGGTAACATCACATCTTCACCTTGCCCACCGGATGCCACCACCATCATCGCACCCCCTCGCAGCAGGATCAAGGCCACCGAAGAATGTATCGTCAACTCCCTCCACACCAACACTCCACCAATATTTCCAAACGATGACACTGCAGCACGTAACCATCACCAAAGGATCTCCAAGAGCGCCGACATTCGGGCACCACTCATGAACGGTACTGCGTCAGTACCTTCCGCCTGCCTGATGGCAGGCGTGAGGGTGATGCAGTGCCACAGGGAAAGGCTGGCCCCATGCATTGATGGAGTTGGGTCATGGTAATGACACGACTGCAGGAATGCATTACTTTAGCGCAGACAGATACATCTGGATTCCTCCTGTATCTGTCATTACTTGCATCATGGAGCGCTGTCCAGTGAATACAGCGCAAGAAGGGCATAGTGAGTAGTATTGCAACGCTGTCTTGTCGCAGTGCTGCAGCACTTTTCATGACTGGGGCCCAGGAAATGCACACTATCTTATTGATGGTGCACATTCCTGCACTGTAGTTTTGTACCAGGGCATCATGGCAACATTGCTTGCGGCGCTGTCCAGCACCAAAACCTGCTGAGATGAGGGCCCAAGTGTTGTCCCCATTTTCCAGACCAGCTATTTTCTGGTCTTAAGTAACTGGCTCTAACTGCAGCTAGAGACAGTTTTTTTGGGCTTCAGGACTTCAAGGATTCCCTTGTGAATATGGAGTAGTGGCCTTTGCAGCCGTTTTTGCACGGGAACATCTCTCCTGCATATAATTAGCGCTAACGGAAGTAGCGATCTTTATTAAAGACGTTTTTGCCTAAAAACTGTCGCTAACAGCTGTTTGCGACAGTTTGGTAATAGGGCGATAAAAATATTGCGGCTTTAGTGGCAGAAAAGTGCCGCTAATGCTGCTATATCGCTTTGGGAATATGCCTCAAAGAGCAAAGTACAATGATACAATGACAAAGCGTATTACTGAGATAAATAGTGCAAGGAGAATGAAGTCATAGCGGACTCAGGACCGAGGCAAATCTGTGGCAACTCAGCAATTCTTGTAAAAGTATTGACTTTTGCCCCTGGAACCACAGAACCAACGTAATTCTGCAACCTTCTCTACATGCCTAAACCCCCCTTGTAGACTTTGCTTCCTCTGGGGATGTGATTGTGAGAGGTCATGGCTTACTCTTGAATTGTGACTGTTTGGATAGGAATTTTCATTTTATGCTTTTACAAGCATGTTTATTTATAGTGCCCAGTGCACACCCATCATGGATGCCTGCTGAAGCCTTAACATAACATAACATGTGTATTTGTAAAGAGTACTTTCACCCAGAAAGGTATCTTGGCACTGAATTACAGATGTTTTATTGTTACCCAACTCAATGTACTCAGAAGGATGAAAGACGGAGTGGACCTGCCGGGACTTGAACCTGTGACCATGAGGTCAAGCACAGGCCCCTACAGTGGGTGCATTAGTCCACTAAGCCACCAGACCCAAGCCTTGTATGCGTAAGGGTATTGTAGACCGAGAGTGGGGCTCTGTGGTCTCGAGGGGCACACCAAGAATACCTTCCCTTATGCAGGGGAATACTGTCAATGTACGGGTTCAAGATAGTGAGCTGCAGGGGCATCATACCATTTTTGAATCGCTGGCTGTTGTCAGCAAAGCCTGGTGGATCTACAACTGAGTCCTCATGCCCAACTTAGCTTACAGAAGGTAATCTGCATTGTTCATTGGCCTGTAACAGGACTGGACTGGGAATTAAAGCCAACCTTAAAAATATTTTCCTATCAGCCCATACTCTGCACTAAGTGAGTTGGGTGGTAAGTACTTCCACCAAGACCCTTATGGGAAAAAATGGGGCCAAGCAGTGCATTGTACAGAACAATGAGGCTGATAAGAAAACTATTTTGCAGTTGAAAAGCCAGTGGTTCACTAGATCACAGGAGTTGTGACTGCATAAAATCGGGCTGGGATGTACAAAAGGCTTTTACTGGTGTAAACTGTCTTTCTAACCTGTAAACTGAACTTTGTCACTATTGTCGAATTGGAAGGTGTAAGGAGAGTCAAAGGGCACTGCAGTCCTCTGATTCACAATACAATATATATGTCAAATACAGATAGGTAGCTGTGACTATAAGTAAAAGATGTTGCACAATACTCAACTAGTTAGGGTAGAAAGTCTACAGAGCAAAATACGTGTTCAAAGACTGGTACTACCACAGTATATGCCCCTGGTACCTGTAAGGGCTAAGATGGTGTTACTCCAAAGCATAACAAACCACTAAATCATAAAGCAATATATTGGAGCACTCCAACAATTTGTTTAAATAACACTGTTTGAAGACAAATAGCCAGAAAAGTCAGTCCATAAGTCCAAGGTCCTGTGATATATTTTCGTTTTCTTTATTTTGTTTACACACTTCAAACCAAGTACATGATCGTCAGTCGACACGTGTTTCATACCGATTGGGACGTTTTCAAGGGATGTGACTGCAAACTGTTTTTCTTATTCGTCTAACAACAAATAGATGAAGTAAGACAATATAGGTGCCAGAGTACAAGTTTCTTCTAGAAGATCTCTCATGTGACCCATTGGACTGTTGGAATCTTCCTAATAAACAGTACAGGTCTCACCATTTAGGTATTAGAGAAGTTAACTTAACTAGCATGATGGTCATTAAGTACCTATCCCATATATAGATATACAACATGAAAGGTGATTGCATTTAAGGAAGTTTGCATTGTAGAGCAAAAGACATCGCCATATAAATACATGATATCTGTATATATAAATTTTCAATTTTCAAGGGTTTTTCCGGCAGGCATGGGAGGCGAAAATCAACATACAAACACGCACTGAAGGTAACAGCTAACTACAAGACCCAGCATGCAGCAAATCCAAACAGCAGCTGAAACTGGTTCCCAACAAGGGGTTAAAAATGGAAGCACCGGAACATTGAGGGTCTTGTGGCGAGCTGTGATGTCCTGAACCTGCGACGCCTCTTTTTCTTCTCGCTGATGAAGCTCACAGGAGTGAGCGAAATGCATTTGAGCTAAAGAACAATGCCGTTTTTCAAAAAGAATAAATTACACATCTCAAACCGGATGAAGGTTGCGACTCAATTTTCTCTTCTCCATCGTGAGGAGAGCCCTGTTAAAATAATTATGGTGCCAAGGTCCGGCCCAAGAGAAACGCACCGCCCATCAGAGCGCCATTCAGACCCGAACTCGGACCAATCTGTGGAACGTGTAAAACACGAAAGGGTGTGAGGTGCCCCCATAGACTGAACTATGGTCGGGGTCCCAGAAGATGTTGAAAAGGACATTTTCAAGGGTTTTTCCGGCAGGCATGGGAGGCGAAAATCAACATACAAACACGCACTGAAGGTAACAGCTAACTACAAGACCCAGCATGCAGCAAATCCAAACAGCAGCTGAAACTGGTTCCCAACAAGGGGTTAAAAACGGAAGCACCGGAACATTGAGGGTCTTGTGGCGAGCTGTGATGTCCTGAACCTGCGACGCCTCTTTTTCTTCTCGCTGATGAAGCTCACAGGAGTGAGCGAAATGCATTTGAGCTAAAGAACAATGCCGTTTTTCAAAAAGAATAAATTACACATCTCAAACCGGATGAAGGTTGCGACTCAATTTTCTCTTCTCCATCGTGAGGAGAGCCCTGTTAAAATAATTATGGTGCCAAGGTCCGGCCCAAGAGAAACGCACCGCCCATCAGAGCGCCATTCAGACCCGAACTCGGACCAATCTGTGGAACGTGTAAAACACGAAAGGGTGTGAGGTGCCCCCATAGACTGAACTATGGTCGGGGTCCCAGAAGATGTTGAAAAGGACATTTTCAAGGGTTTTTCCGGCAGGCATGGGAGGCGAAAATCAACATACAAACACGCACTGAAGGTAACAGCTAACTACAAGACCCAGCATGCAGCAAATCCAAACAGCAGCTGAAACTGGTTCCCAACAAGGGGTTAAAAACGGATGCACCGGAACATTGAGGGTCTTGTGGCGAGCTGTGATGTCCTGAACCTGCGACGCCTCTTTTTCTTCTCGCTGATGAAGCTCACAGGAGTGAGCGAAATGCATTTGAGCTAAAGAACAATGCCGTTTTTCAAAAAGAATAAATTACACATCTCAAACCGGATGAAGGTTGCGACTCAATTTTCTCTTCTCCATCGTGAGGAGAGCCCTGTTAAAATAATTATGGTGCCAAGGTCCGGCCCAAGAGAAACGCACCGCCCATCAGAGCGCCATTCAGACCCGAACTCGGACCAATCTGTGGAACGTGTAAAACACGAAAGGGTGTGAGGTGCCCCCATAGACTGAACTATGGTCGGGGTCCCAGAAGATGTTGAAAAGGACATTTTCAAGGGTTTTTCCGGCAGGCATGGGAGGCGAAAATCAACATACAAACACGCACTGAAGGTAACAGCTAACTACAAGACCCAGCATGCAGCAAATCCAAACAGCAGCTGAAACTGGTTCCCAACAAGGGGTTAAAAACGGAAGCACCGGAACATTGAGGGTCTTGTGGCGAGCTGTGATGTCCTGAACCTGCGACGCCTCTTTTTCTTCTCGCTGATGAAGCTCACAGGAGTGAGCGAAATGCATTTGAGCTAAAGAACAATGCCGTTTTTCAAAAAGAATAAATTACACATCTCAAACCGGATGAAGGTTGCGACTCAATTTTCTCTTCTCCATCGTGAGGAGAGCCCTGTTAAAATAATTATGGTGCCAAGGTCCGGCCCAAGAGAAACGCACCGCCCATCAGAGCGCCATTCAGACCCGAACTCGGACCAATCTGTGGAACGTGTAAAACACGAAAGGGTGTGAGGTGCCCCCATAGACTGAACTATGGTCGGGGTCCCAGAAGATGTTGAAAAGGACATTTTCAAGGGTTTTTCCGGCAGGCATGGGAGGCGAAAATCAACATACAAACACGCACTGAAGGTAACAGCTAACTACAAGACTCAGCATGCAGCAAATCCAAACAGCAGCTGAAACTGGTTCCCAACAAGGGGTTAAAAACGGAAGCACCGGAACATTGAGGGTCTTGTGGCGAGCTGTGATGTCCTGAACCTACGACGCCTCTTTTTCTTCTCGCTGATGAAGCTCACAGGAGTGAGCGAAATGCATTTGAGCTAAAGAACAATGCCGTTTTTCAAAAAGAATAAATTACACATCTCAAACCGGATGAAGGTTGCGACTCAATTTTCTCTTCTCCATCGTGAGGAGAGCCCTGTTAAAATAATTATGGTGCCAAGGTCCGGCCCAAGAGAAACGCACCACCCATCAGAGCGCCATTCAGACCCGAACTCGGACCAATCTGTGGAACGTGTAAAACACGAAAGGGTGTGAGGTGCCCCCATAGACTGAACTATGGTCGGGGTCCCAGAAGATGTTGAAAAGGACATTTTCAAGGGTTTTTCCGGCAGGCATGGGAGGCGAAAATCAACATACAAACACGCACTGAAGGTAACAGCTAACTACAAGACCCAGCATGCAGCAAATCCAAACAGCAGCTGAAACTGGTTCCCAACAAGGGGTTAAAAACGGAAGCACCGGAACATTGAGGGTCTTGTGGCGAGCTGTGATGTCCTGAACCTGCGACGCCTCTTTTTCTTCTCGCTGATGAAGCTCACAGGAGTGAGCGAAATGCATTTGAGCTAAAGAACAATGCCGTTTTTCAAAAAGAATAAATTACACATCTCAAACCGGATGAAGGTTGCGACTCAATTTTCTCTTCTCCATCGTGAGGAGAGCCCTGTTAAAATAATTATGGTGCCAAGGTCCGGCCCAAGAGAAACGCACCGCCCATCAGAGCGCCATTCAGACCCGAACTCGGACCAATCTGTGGAACGTGTAAAACACGAAAGGGTGTGAGGTGCCCCCATAGACTGAACTATGGTCGGGGTCCCAGAAGATGTTGAAAAGGACATTTTCAAGGGTTTTTCCGGCAGGCATGGGAGGCGAAAATCAACATACAAACACGCACTGAAGGTAACAGCTAACTACAAGACCCAGCATGCAGCAAATCCAAACAGCAGCTGAAACTGGTTCCCAACAAGGGGTTAAAAACGGAAGCACCGGAACATTGAGGGTCTTGTGGCGAGCTGTGATGTCCTGAACCTGCGACGCCTCTTTTTCTTCTCGCTGATGAAGCTCACAGGAGTGAGCGAAATGCATTTGAGCTAAAGAACAATGCCGTTTTTCAAAAAGAATAAATTACACATCTCAAACCGGATGAAGGTTGCGACTCAATTTTCTCTTCTCCATCGTGAGGAGAGCCCTGTTAAAATATATAAATATATGTATAAGTGTGTGTGTGTATATATATGTATATATATTACCTACTGGAGGTCGCCAGTAGGTAGTTATAGTTAGGATCGTTTTCCATAGGAAATCCGCAACATTCTATTGGGAATAACTTTGGCGCCGAATGAGGGATCTGCCTGTCATTTTCCTTAACTTTGCCTCGCTGCGCTCCGCTCCTTCCCTGAAAGTTTCGGGGGAATCCGTCAAGCGGGGGCCGAGATAAAAGGGGGGTCCCAAAACGTGTTTTCCCCATGTTAATTTCCATAGGGGGGTTGGACTCACTTTTAGCCCGAATGGCTGAATGGATTTCCACCAAACTTGGCAAAATTGTAGGGACTGGTACCCCGATGTGCCTCTGCTATGTCTCAAGATATATGCTCCAGTGGTTTTTACGAAAATTAACTTTGAAAAAATATATATTGGGCTACATTGGGCTATATATATGTTAGAGCCCAAATGTAGCCCAATGTAGCCCAATGTAGCCCAATGTAGCCCAAAGATGGCCACCAGAGACAAAAAAAAAACAAATGTAGCCCAAATATCAGCCAGATGTAGCCCAACTATAGCCCAATGACAGAATGTCCCAGAGTGTTCTAAAGAACAACTAGAGCGCTAACAGTCTTACTTATGACAAAAGTATGGCACACCTGAAGTCATCTTGATTGGAATAAAGTGTTAACACTTAAAACATTTAATTTTCAAAGGAACAAAATGAGGGGGTTCATTTTGCCATAGAAATTATGATTAGTGCTGAAGAAAGAAAAATTAGGGCACATTTTGAGTGACTTCTCAAATCCTCTTATATTTCATTAAAAAAATTCTGATATGCAGTCTCCCAAGATGGCCACCAGAGACAAAAGAGCCCAAATGTAGCCCAAATATCAGCCAGATGTAGCCCAACTATAGCCCAATGACAGAATATCCCAGAGTGTTCTAAAGAACAACTAGAACGCTAACAGTCTTACTTATGACAAAAGTATGGCACACCTGAAGTCATCTTGATTGGAATAAAGTGGTAACACTTAATACATTTAATTTGAAAAGGAACAAAATGAGGGGTTTCATTTTGCCATAGAATTTTCATATATATATATATATATATATATATTTATATATTACCTACTGGCGGTCGCCAGTAGGTAGTTATAGTTAGGATCGTTTTCCATAGGAAATCCGCAACATTCTATTGGGAATAACTTTGGCGTCGAATGAGGGATCTGCCTATAATTTTCCTTAACTTTGCCTCACTGCGCTCCGCTCCTTCCCTGAAAGTTTCGGGGGGATCCATCAAGCGGGGGCCGAGATAAAAGGGGGTCCCAAAACGTGTTTTCCCCATGTTAATTTCCATAGGGCGGTTGGACTCACTTTTAGCCCGAACGGCTGAATGGATTTCCACCAAACTTGGCAAAATTTTAGGGACTGGTACCCCGATGTGCCTTTGCTATGTCTCAAGATATATACTCCAGTGGTTTTTACAAAAATTAACTTTGAAAAAATATATATTGGGCTACATTGGGCTATATATATGTTAGAGCCCAAATGTAGCCCAATGTAGCCCAATGTAGCCCAATGTAGCCCAAAGATGGCCACCAGAGACAAAAAAAACAAATGTAGCCCAAATATCAGCCAGATGTAGCCCAACTATAGCCCAATGACAGAATGTCCCAGAGTGTTCTAAAGAACAATTAGAGCGCTAACAGTCTTACTTATGACAAAAGTATGGCACACCTGAAGTCATCTTGATTGGAATAAAGTGTTAACACTTAAAACATTTAATTTGCAGAGGAAAAAAATGAGGGGGTTCATTTTGCCATAGAAATTATGATTAGTGCGTAAGAAAGAAAAATTAGGGCACATTTTGAGTGACTTCTCAAATCCTCTTATATTTCATAAAAAAAATTCTGATATGCAGTCTCCCAAGATGGCCACCAGAGACAAAAGAGCCCAAATGTAGCCCAAATATCAGCCAGATGTAGCCCAACTATAGCCCGATGACAGAATGTCCCAGAGTGTTCTAAAGAACAACTAGAACGCTAACAGTCTTACTTATGACAAAAGTATGGCACACCTGAAGTCATCTTGATTGGAATAAAGTGGTAACACTTAATACATTTAATTTGAAAAGGAACAAAATGAGGGGTTTCATTTTGCCATAGAAATTTTATATATATATATATATATTCACTGAAAAAACCATAGGTTATAGACCATATATAGTTAGGAATTTGCATTTACAAAACCTTGAAAATTCACTGAAAAAACCATAGGTTAGAGACCATATATAGTTAGCTGGACATTTTATTGACATAAAACCAATGAAATTCCATATATAGTTAGTTGCACTAACTATATATCGCGCACCCGCAATCCACTGCTGATGATGTCACATATTACATCATTCATGACATGGTCAGTGACATCACTGATGACATCACTGATGACATCTCAAATGACATCACTGATGACATCACTGATGACATCTCAAATGACATCACTGATGACATCATCTAGTGTCTGTGTGTTTTTGTAAAGTTTAAATATGTTTTACATATTGAAGAATGAGTGGATGTATGGAAGACTGAGTGTGTGTGTGGCTGGCTGGGAGGTGTGTGACTCTGTGCATATCAATGTGTACTTGTATCAGTGATTGTATAAGAGAGTAAGTATGTGTTAGTATATGTGTGAAAAGTATGGTGTTCTGTGTTTAACTGTATAGATGAGGAAATCGAAGTGTGATTGATTCTTCACAGGACTGACTAGGTGTATGAGTGCATATGATAGTGTTGTAATAATGAGTGACTGTATGTATGAGTGATTGTATGGGTGAATGAGTGAATGTGTGTGTAGACGTAGGAATCAGTGAGTGCTTATGTAGTAACTGGTATTGGTGTGTCATGATGTCATCAGTGATGTCATTTGAGATGTCATCAGTGATGTCATTTGAGATGTCATCAGTGATGTCATTTGAGATGTCATCAGTGATGTCATCAGTGATGTCACTGAAGTATGGTGTTCTGTGTTTAACTGTATAGATGAGGAAATGGAAGTGTGATTGATTCTTTACAGGACTGACTAGGTGTGTGAGTAACTCCATGGATGAGTGGCAGTGTGTGAGTGTCTGCATAGGTGTATGAGTGCATATGATAGTGTTGTAATAAGGAGTGACTGTATGTATGAGGGATTGTATGGGTGAATGAGTGAATTTGTGTGTAGACGTAGGAATCAGTGAGTGCGTATGTAGTAACTGGTATTGGTGTGTCATGATGTCATCAGTGATGTCATTTGAGATGTCATCAGTGATGTCATCAGTGATGTCATTTGAGATGTGTCATCAGTGATGTCACTGACCATGTCATGAATGATGTAATATGTGACATCATCAGCAGTGGATTGCGGGTGCGCGATATATAGTTAGTGCAACTAACTATATATGGAATTTCATTGGTTTTATGTCAATAAAATGTCCAGCTAACTATATATGGTCTCTAACCTATGGTTTTTTCAGTGAATTTTCAAGGTTTTGTAAATGCAAATTCCTAACTATATATGGTCTATAACCTATGGTTTTTTCAGTGAATTTCATTGGTTTTTTAAAAGCTAATATCTATAGCTGTAAAATATATTCTTTATTACGTGACGTATCACGTAGCCACGTGAGACGCCTCATGACGCGTCGCATAACCGTGACGTATCGGCTCTGCAGCGCAAACAAAACCCGTAACGTAAGCGTGCCGGAGCACGCTTACAGATATATATATTTTTTTTAACCTTAATTAGACAAAATCCACACGTGCACATATCTTGAGGCCTTGCAAAGGCACATCAAACAAACAGTCCCTACAATTTTGCCAACTTTGCTGGAAATCTATTCCCTTAATTTTTTTTTTACTGTTTCTCTTGGTTTTCCCCTTGTTACGCTTACCGGGACGCTACCCGGTACGCGAACCGGACGCTCCAAAAACACAAGATGGCGGACTCCCGTTACGCTGCCGGTTAGCTGCCCGGTTCGCGTACCGGGAAGCGCCTCTACCGCGAAAAATCGCGGGGGACTTTAATATCCCCCTCATCAATCCTAGGGGGTCAGGAGGGGTTTACCTTGCCCCCTTTCCTTCATTTCCCCCTTCTTTTTTCACCACATCTTGTCTCTCGAACCTACCGAGAGACAAGATGGCGGCCGCTCCGGACTGTTTACAATGTTGACAGCTACGCTGCCGGTTAGCTGCCCGGTTAGCTGCCCGGTGAGCTGCCCGGTGAGCTGCCCGGTGAGCTGCCCAGTTCGCGTACCGGGACGCGCCTCTACGGCGTAAAATCGCAAAAAAATATATTTATTTTTTTTGCCCCGCGGGGCACTTTAATATCCCCCTCATCAATCCTAGGGGGTCAGGAGTGGTCTACCTTGCCCCCTTTCCTTCATTTCCCCCTTCGTTTTTCACCACATCTTGTCTCTCGATCGTACCGAGAGACAAGATGGCGGCCGCTCCGGACTGTTTAGAATGTTGACAGACACCGGAGAGCCAATCAGCTTCGCTTCGCGAAGTTCCGTTACGCGTCAGGTACATGAACCGGGGCGCTAACGGGAGCGCTGTCACAGATATATATATTTTTTTAAACGTTAATTTCTCAAAATCCACTGGAGCACATATATTGAGACATAGCAAAGGCACGTCGGGCAAACCATATCTACAATTTTGCCAAGTTTCATGTAAATCTATTCAGCCGTTCGAGCTAAAAGTGAGTCCAACCGCCCTATGGAAAAATGAATGGGAAAAACGCGTTTTGGGACCCCCCTTTTTTCTCGGCCCCCCCTTGACGAAACCCCCCAAATTTTCAGGGGCTGCTCAGAAACAAAATGAGCCATTTTCCTGACAATTTCAGCCAATTCCGTCCACAAACGCCAAAGTTATTAGACATAGAATTTTCAGAAATCCCATAGAGAAAAAATCCTAACTATATATATCCACTGGCTATCGCCAGTAGGTAATATACATATATAAACATATATAATCTGCATATCTATATAAATATAAATGCATGCATACATATACATATATGCATACATATGCATGTTATTTACATGAAAGTTTTAAAAACACTAATAAAAGCAAAGCTAAAAAGCCACCTCATTACAAACAGAATGGCTTTAACTTAAACGAGGGCGAGATCTATTGCATTTTCAATGCTTGTTTACTTTGGTTCTATCAAGAAGGCATTCAGATGTGTCACACATTTGCCATAAATTCTGAATGTTAGCACTCTAGTTGCTCATTAGATCACTGTAGTAAAGCTAGTGCTCACCAGGGAAGTCTGCTGCTAATCATGGTTTGCAGCCATTTTCCCGCATTTTTTATCCCGCAGACTTTCAGTCCGCATACCATTATCCCGCAAGGTCATTGACCTCGCATACCATTATCCCGCATTTTTTCAAAACGCATGTGCATTTATCGCGCATGCCTTTACAAAGAATTACGTTTTAAAGGCATGTATGGTAAATGCATTTGCGTTGTGAAAACCACGATGACGAGAGAGGTAAGTGGGTTTGTGTTAATTTTTTCGTGGGTTAGTGATTGTGTAGTGTAGTGTAGTGTTGTGTAGTGTAGTGTTGTGTTAGTGTAGTGTAGAGTTGTGGTGGTTGTTTAGTGTAGGGTCATGCTGGGGGTAGTGTTTTAGGGTTTATGGTTGTGTTGTAGTGTTTGCGTAGTGTAGGGTCATGCTGGGGGTAGTGTTTTAGGGTTTAGGGTAGTGTTGTAGTGTTTGCGTAGTGTAGGGTCATGCTGGGGGTAGTGTTTTAGGGTTTAGGGTTGTGTTGTAGTGTTTGCGTAGTGTAGGGTCATGCTGGGGCTAGTGTTTTAGGGTTTAGGGTAGTGTTGTAGTGTTTGCGTAGTGTAGGGTCATGCTGGGCGTAGTGTTTTAGGGTTTAGGATAGTGTTGTAGTGTTTGCGTAGTGTAGGGTCATGCTGGGGGTAGTGTTTTAGGGTTTTGGGTAGTGTTGTCGTGTTTGCGTAGTGTAGGGTCATGCTGGGGTGTAGTATTTTAGGGTTTAGGGTAGTGTTGTAGTGTTTGCGTAGTGTAGGGTCATGCTGGGGGTAGTGTTTTAGGGTTTTGGGTAGTGTTGTAGTGTTTGCGTAGTGTAGGGTCATGCTGGGGTGTAGTGTTTTAGGGTTTGGGGTAGTGTTGTAGTGTTTGCGTAGTGTAGGGTCATGCTGGGGTGTAGTGTTTTAGGGTTTTGGGTAGTGTTGTGGTGTTTGCGTAGTGTAGGGTCATGCTGGGGGTAGTGTGTTAGGGTTTTGGGTAGTGTTGTAGTGTTTGCGTAGTGTAGGGTCATGCTGGGGGTAGTGTTTTAGGGTTTTGGGTAGTGTTGTAGTGTTTGCGTAGTGTAGGGTCATGCTGGGGGGTAGTGTTTTAGGGTTTTGGGTAGTGTTGTAGTGTTTGCGTAGTGTAGGGTCATGCTGGGGGTAGTGTTTTAGGGTTTTGGGTAGTGTTGTAGTGTTTGCGTAGTGTAGGGTCATGCTGGGGGTAGTGCTTTAGGGTTTAGGGTAGTGTTGTAGTGTTTGCGTAGTGTAGGGTCATGCTGGGGGTAGTGTTTTAGGGTTTAGGGTAGTGTTGTAGTGTTTGCGTAGTGTAGGGTCATGCTGGGGGTAGTGTTTTAGGGTTTAGGGTAGTGTTGTAGTGTTTGCGTAGTGAAGGGTCATGTTGGGGGTAGTGTTTTAGGGTTTAGGGTAGTGTTGTAGTGTTTGCGTAGTGTAGGGTCATGCTGGGGTGTAGTGTTTTAGGGTTTTGGGTAGTGTTGTAGTGTTTGCGTAGTGTAGGGTCATGCTGGGGGTAGTGTTTTAGGGTTTAGGGTAGTGTTGTAGTGTTTGCGTAGTGTAGGGTCATGCTGGGGTGTAGTGTTTTAGGGTTTTGGGTAGTGTTGTAGTGTTTGCGTAGTGTAGGGTCATGCTGGGGGTAGTGTTTTAGGGTTTAGGGTAGTGTTGTAGTGTTTGCGTAGTGTAGGGTCATGCTGGGGGTAGTGTTTTAGGGTGTAGGGTTGTGTTGTAGTGTTTGCGTAGTGTAGGGTCATGCTGGGGGTAGTGTTTTAGGGTTTAGGGTTGTGTTGTAGTGTTTGCGTAGTGTAGGGTCATGCTGGGGGTAGTGTTTTAGGGTTTAGGGTAGTGTTGTAGTGTTTGCGTTGTGTAGGGTCATGCTGGGGTGTAGTGTTTTAGGGTTTTGGGTAGTGTTGTAGTGTTTGCGTAGTGTAGGGTCATGCTGGGGGTAGTGTTTTAGGGTTTAGGGTAGTGTTGTAGTGTTTGCGTAGTGTAGGGTCATGCTGGGGGTAGTGTTTTAGGGTTTAGGGTAGTGTTGTAGTGTTTGCGTAGTGTAGGGTCATGCTGGGGGTAGTGTTTTAGGATTTAGGGTAGTGTTGTACTGTTTGTGTAGTGTAGGGTCATGCTGGGGGTAGTGTTTTAGGGTTTAGTTGTTTAGTGTATGCTAAAGGCATATTCGTTCTAAAAGTTTTCGTTATTTTAATTTGCGGCCTAATAGTACATGCAGGATTTTTTTTGCGGACTGATGGTATGCGGGATTTCGTCATATATTCGCTAATCATACTTTCTATGGCAAAATGAACCCCCTCATTTTGTTCCTTTTTAAATTAAATGTTTTAAGAGTTACCACTTTATTCCAATCAAGATGGCTTCAGGTGTGCCATACCTTTGTAATAAGTAGGACTGTTAACACTCTAGTTGTTCTTTAGAACACTCTGGGACATTCTGTCATTGGGCTATAGTTGGGCTACATCTGGCTGATATTTGGGCTACATTTGTATTTTTTTGTCTCTGGTGGCCATCTTTGGGCTACATTGGGCTACATTGGGCTACATTTGGGCTCCAACATATATATAGCCCAATGTAGCCCAATATATATTTTTCAAAGTTAATTTTCGTAAAAACCACTGGAGCCTATATCTTGAGACATAGCAAAGGCACATCGGGCTACCAGTCCCTACAATTTTGCCAAGTTTGGTGTAAATCCATTCAGCCGTTCAGGCTAAAAGTGAGGCCAACCGCCCTATGGAAAATTGCATGGGAAAAACAAGTTTTGGGACCCCCCTTTTTTCTCGGCCCCCCCTTGACGAAACCCCCCCAAATTTTTAGGGGCTGCTCAGAAACAGAATGTTCCATTTTCCTGAAAATTTCAGCCAATTCTGTCCTCAAACGCCAAAGTTATTCGACATAGAATTTTCAAAAATCCCATAGGAAAAAAATCCTAACTATATATACCTACTGGCTATCGCCAGTAGGTAATATATATATATATATATATATATATATATATATATATATATATATATATATATATATATATATATATATATATATATATATATATATATATATATGTATATATATATATATATATACATATATATATATATATATATATATATATATATATATATATATATATATATATATATATATTCACTGAAAAAACCATAGGTTTCACACCAGTTATAGTTAGGAATTAGCATTTAAAAAACCTATTAAATTCCCTGAAAAAACCATAGGTTTCACACCAGTTATAGTTAGGTGCAAATTTTACTCGCATAAAACCATTGAAGTTCCCACGTTATAGTTAGTTGGACTCACTATAACTTGCACGTGCAATGCACTGCTGATGACGTCACATATTACATCACTCATGACATGGTCAGTGACATCACTCATGACATCACTGATGACATCTCAAATGACATCACTGATGACATCATCCAGTGAATGTGTATCTTTCTGAAAAATAAATATTTTTATATCTGTATATCTAATGGTTGATGGAAGAATAAATGGGTAAATAAATGTCTAAATGGATGTTTTTTTGTGTAAAATTGATTGGTTAACTGACTTAATAAATGTATCTTAGTGAATACATATATTAGCGAGTAATGTTTAAATATTTAAATATCTGTATCTGTGTCTCATTGTGTGTATAAGTGGCTGCATGGGTTGGTGAGTAGCTACATGAGTGTGTATATGGGTTATTAGTTGTTTTTTGAGTATCAGTATCAGTGTCTATATGGTTCAGTGGGGGATATTACTTAGAGCACAGATGCATGAATGAGTGACTCACTATTTGTATGTATTTTCAATCAATCAATCAATCAATCAAGACATTTATAGAGCGCACTACTCACCCGTAGGGTCTCAAGGCGCTAGGGGGGGGGGTGCCGCTACTGCTCGAACAGCCAGGTCTTGAGCTTCTTCCTGAAGGAAAGGTGGTCTTGGGTCAGGCGCAGGTCGGTCGGGAGGGAGTTCCAGGTCTTGGCGGCCAGGTAGGAGAAGGACCTTCCTCCTGTTGTCGCTCTTCGGATGCGGGGGACGGCGGCGAGGGCGTGGCTGGTTGATCTGAGGTGGCGCTTGGGAGCGTAGAAGTTGATTCGGTTGTTGAGGTAGCTCGGGCCTTGGTCGTGTAGGGCTTTGTGTGCGTGGGTGAGGAGACGGAAGGTGATTCTTTTGTTGACGGGGAGCCAGTGCAGGTCTTTCAGATGTCCGGAGATGTGGCTGTTTCGTGGGATGTCGAGGATGAGTCTGGCTGAGGCGTTCTGGATCCGCTGGAGTCTCTTCTGGAGCTTGGCGGTGGTTCCGGCGTAGAGGGCGTTGCCGTAGTCCAGTCGGCTGGTGACGAGGGCCTGGGTGACAGTCTTCCTGGTCTCGGTGGGGATCCACCAGAAGATCTTCCGTAGCATGCGTAGGATGTTGAAGCATGACGAGGAGACGGCGTTGACTTGTCTGGTCATGGAGAGGGAGGAGTCCAGGATGAAGCCCAGGTTGCGTGCGTGGTCCGTCGGTTTGGGTGCGTTGCCCAGGGCGGGGGGCCACCAGGAGTCGTCCCAGGCGGAGGGCGAGGAGCCCAGGATGAGGACCTCCGTCTTGTCCGAGTTCAGTTTCAGGCGGCTGGTCGTCATCCACTCGGCTACATCTCTCATCCCTTCGTGCAGGTTGGCTCTGGCGGCGGCGGGGTCGTTGGTCAGGGAGAGGATCAGCTGGGTGTCGTCGGCGTAGGAGATTATGTTGAGGTTGTGTTGGCGTGCGATGGCCGCGAGGGGGCTCATGTAGACGTTGAAGAGGGTGGGACTCAACGAGGATCCTTGAGGGACGCCGCAGATGACTTCGGTGGCCTCTGACTTGTACGGTGGTAGGCGGACTCTCTGTGTTCCTCCGTCGAGGAAGGAGGTGATCCATTCCAGTGCCTTCTCCTGGATTCCGATGTTGCCGAGGCGCTGCACTAGGGTGCGGTGGCAGACAGTGTCGAATGCCGCGGAGAGGTCCAGGAGGATGAGGGCCGCTGTTTCTCCGTTGTCCATCAGGGTTCGGATGTCATCGGTGGCCGCGATGAGGGCGGTCTCGGTGCTGTGATTGGCTCGGAAGCCAGACTGTGAGGGGTCGAGGGATCCATTCGTCTCGAGGAAGGCGGCCAGCTGTTTGTTGACGGTCTTTTCGATGACTTTGGCCGGGAACGGGAGGAGCGAGATGGGACGGTAGTTCTTGAGTTCGGTGGGGTCCGCTGTAGGTTTCTTGAGTAGAGCGCTGAGTTCTGCGTGCTTCCAGCTCTCCGGGAAGGTGGCGGTGTTGAAGGAGGTGTTGATAATGTCCCGCAGGTGGGGTGCGATGACAGCGTCGGCCTTGTTGAAGACGTGGTGAGGGCAGGGGTCGGTCGGAGATCCGGAGTGGACGGAGTTCATTGTGCGGATGGTGTCTTCGGTGCTGATCGGGTTCCAGGCGCGGAGGGTGGTGGTGGGTGGCGTTGCTGCGGTTGTGGCGTGCGTTGGTTGGATGCTGAAGCTGTTGTGTATGTCCGCGATCTTGTTGTGGAAGTAGGACGCGAGGGAGTTGCAGAGGTCTTGCGACGGGGTGATGTCGTTGTTTCCGGCGTTGGGGTTGGAGAGCTCTTTCACGATGTTGAAGAGTTCCTTGCAGTTGTGTGCGTTGTTGTCCAGCCGGTCCTTGTATGTATTTTTCTTGGTGGCGCGGATCAGTTGGTGGTGTTTCCGGGTGGCAAGCTTGAGGGTGGTCATGTTGTCCATTGTTGGTTCCCTTCTCCATACTTTCTCGAGGGCTCGGCAGTTCTTCTTGGAGCTCTTGAGTTCGTCGGTGAACCATGGGGTTTTTCTGCTGCTGGGTCTGTTGGGCGGGGTCCTCAGAGGGGCGAGTTCGTCCGCGCAGTTGCTGATCCACTTCGTGAGGTTGTCGGCGGCCTGGCTGGGGTTCGCTGAGCCGGCAGGGGGGTGCTGGCTCAGGGAGGCGGTGAGCTGATCGGCTGTGATCTTGTTCCAGCTTCTTCGGGCAACCTGTTGCTGGTGGTGGTGGATCGTCGTTCTTTTGAAGGTGAAGTGGACGCAGCTGTGGTCCGTCCAGTGGAGTCCTGTTGCGTGGCTGAAGGCGATGTCTTTGCTGGATGAGAAGACGGCGTCGAGTGTGTGTCCGGCGAGGTGGGTGGGGGTGGGCACCAGCTGTTTGAGTCCGAGGTTGGCGAGGTTGTCGAGCAGGGTGATGGTGTTGCGGTCGCTGTTGTTCTCCAGGTGGAAGTTGAGGTCCCCCAGGAGGATGTAGTCGGCGGAGGGGAGGGCATGCGGGCTGATGAAGTCGGCGATGTCCTCGCTGAATCGTGTGCGTGGTCCCGGGGGTCGGTAGATCAGGGTGCCTCTGAGGGTGGTCTTCGGGTCGGTGTGGATCTGGAAGTGCAGGTGTTCGGCGGTGGTTAGGGTGTCGTCGGTGTTGGTCGTGATGCGGATGGTGTCTCTGTGGATGATGGCGATGCCTCCTCCCATCTGGTTGGCGGTGCGGTCCCTTCGGGTGATCTTGTAGCCCTCTGGGATGGCGATGGCGATGTCGGGCGCTGAGGAGGCGTTCATCCAGGTCTCCGTGAGGAAGGCGATGTCAGGGGCTGTGGTGTCGAGGAGGTTCCAGAGTTCGATGGCGTGTCTGTGGACGGAGCGGGTGTTGAGCAGGATGCACTTGAGGTGGTTGCTGCTGGTGTTCGGCTTGGTCGGTGCTGGTGTAGTGCAGGTCCGGATGCAGGTGAACTTGCAGGCGTGGCAGCTGAAGGGTCCGTGGGTGTGCTTCGGGGCGGCTCGGTGACATCCCGGGATGCCGCCGGTGTTGAATGCGAGGAGTTCGGCGGCGTTGTAGGTTCGTCGGGTCGGCTTCCGTCGGTGGGGGCCAGGGGTCCTGGCACTGGGCGCGGTCCAGGCGCGGACGGGCGCAGACGGGCTTACCTTTGGCGCGCCTTCGGCGCACAATCGGCGCGCCCGCTGCGCGTCAACGCTGCGCGTTCGCACGGTCGCCATATATGGCGAAGTGCGCGGGTGGGCGGAGCAGCTGGGAGGCGGGAGCGGGGAGGGTACAGAAGGCAAAGTGGGCGGGGTTATCGGCGTTGGCGGGAACCGGGGAGCGGGGAGGGGGGACGAAGGGGCTAAGGCACAAGCACAAACAGAAGGCAAAAAAGCAGGTTAAAGGGGGACAGGCTACAAAAAACACTAAACAGCAGCAATGACGACGGGGGCAGGTCGCGGACCACGCCGCTAGAGGCAGGGGGCGTGGTCACGCGTCCGGAGCTCGGCTAGCGAGGCAGCAGGCAGCAGTCAGGGAACACGCACACAGCAGCTGGTGGCCGTGCGGCGCGGGGGTGTCCTAGGGCTAGGTCACACTCACCTGCGCCGCACGGTCGCCATATATGGCCAAGTGCGCGGGTGGGCGGAGCAGCTGGGAGGCGGGAGCGGGGAGGGTACAGAAGGCAAAGTGGGCGGGGTTATCGGCGTTGGCGGGAACCGGGGAGCGGGGAGGGGGGACGAAGGGGCTAAGGCACAAGCACAAACAGAAGGCAAAAAAGCAGGTTAAAGGGGGACAGGCTACAAAAAACACTAAACAGCAGCAATGACGACGGGGGCAGGTCGCGGACCACGCCGCTAGAGGCAGGGGGCGTGGTCACGCGTCCGGAGCTCGGCTAGCGAGGCAGCAGGCAGCAGTCAGGGAACACGCACACAGCAGCTGGTGGCCGTGCGGCGCGGGGGTGTCCTAGGGCTAGGTCACACTCACCTGCGCCGCACGGTCGCCATATATGGCCAAGTGCGCGGGTGGGCGGAGCAGCTGGGAGGCGGGAGCGGGGAGGGTACAGAAGGCAAAGTGGGCGGGGTTATCGGCGTTGGCGGGAACCGGGGAGCGGGGAGGGGGGACGAAGGGGCTAAGGCACAAGCACAAACAGAAGGCAAAAAAGCAGGTTAAAGGGGGACAGGCTACAAAAAACACTAAACAGCAGCAATGACGACGGGGGCAGGTCGCGGACCACGCCGCTAGAGGCAGGGGGCGTGGTCACGCGTCCGGAGCTCGGCTAGCGAGGCAGCAGGCAGCAGTCAGGGAACACGCACACAGCAGCTGGTGGCCGTGCGGCGCGGGGGTGTCCTAGGGCTAGGTCACACTCACCTGCGCCGCACGGTCGCCATATATGGCCAAGTGCGCGGGTGGGCGGAGCAGCTGGGAGGCGGGAGCGGGGTGGGTACAGAAGGCAAAGTGGGCGGGGTTATCGGCGTTGGCGGGAACCGGGGAGCGGGGAGGGGGGACGAAGGGGCTAAGGCACAAGCACAAACAGAAGGCAAAAAAGCAGGTTAAAGGGGGACAGGCTACAAAAAACACTAAACAGCAGCAATGACGACGGGGGCAGGTCGCGGACCACGCCGCTAGAGGCAGGGGGCGTGGTCACGCGTCCGGAGCTCGGCTAGCGAGGCAGCAGGCAGCAGTCAGGGAACACGCACACAGCAGCTGGTGGCCGTGCGGCGCGGGGGTGTCCTAGGGCTAGAGGCCCTATTTTGAAGACAGCATGTGTGCAAGACTGTATGGGTGGATGATTGTGTGTATGGGTGGGTTAGTGAGTATGTGTTTTTATAATTGATTGTTTAAGAGAGTAAATATGTTTCCGTTTATGTAGAAGTATGTGTAGTGGTGTGTATATAGCAGTCTAATCAAGTAAATGTTTTTTTGATAGTTTATTTGCATGTGTGAATTTGTGTGTGAGTAACTATATGGATGAGTATTAGTGTGTAACAGGATGTATAGGTGTATGAGTACATATGATGAGTAAGTACATGCATGAGTGACTATATAGAACGGTTGGTGAATGAGTGGATGTGTATGTAGATGTTGGAATTACCTAATAAGTTGTTGTAATTGGTATTGGTTTCTCCTTTTTTAAGAAAATGTTAGTGTCTATTTTTGAATATGTGTGTCAAAGGTTATTTTATGCTGATAGGAGGTCTGCCACTTTGTCACAAGGATGTTGTCATCAGTGATGTCATTTGAGATGTAATCAGTGATGTCATGAGTGATGTCACTGACCATGTCATGAGTGATGTAATATGTGACGTCATCAGCAGTGCATTGCACGCGCAAGTTATAGTGAGTCCAACTAACTATAACGTGGGAATTTCAATGGTTTTATGCGAGTAAAATTTCCACCTAACTATAACTGGTGTGAAACCTATGGTTTTTTCAGTGAATATATATATATATATATATATATATATATATATGTGTGTGTGTGTGTGTGTATATATATAGACAGAGAGATAGATAGATAGATAGATAGATAGAGATAGATAGATAGATAGATAGATAGATAGATAGATAGATAGATAGATAGATAGATAGATAGATAGATAGATAGATAGATAGATAGATAGATAGATAGATAGATAGATAGATAGATAGATAGATAGATAGATAGATAGATAGATAGATAGATAGATAGATAGATATGCGATAAGGTCATTGCGTTGTATAGACAAATTTCCCACTGCCCTACATTTGCTAATCCAGTTTGTTTCCAACCTTCTGAGAGCCAGCTCTCTGTCCACTCCTCCTTTCTGTTATCCTCTCTGTCCTCCTTTTTTTCTCCCTCCTTGTGTGTCTATGTTGCCCGGGTTCCTGAAATTGGACTTTTTGCCAATTCAAAATCTTTTGAGTGTCCCTGGCAAAAGAAGAGGTAGCTGTGTTTGTGGTCAATATAGAATTTCTAGGTCTTGTTCAGGGGGTTGTCTCTCCAATGGTAATGGGTGGAGATATGCGGTTTGGAAATCAGAATACAATATATCCATGGTTTGCGACAACAATTGCGTTTGGAAAGTATTGAGATATTTCCTACCTGTCAGAGCAGACGGTCTGGATTAGCACAATGGAAGCTGTCCATAATGGACAGCTTCCACTCTGTGAATCACAGTTGGGGTCAACAAGCAGCAGGCAGTGATCTAGAGGACCACTGCCTGCCCCCCCCTGGATGCCATCAGCATAATGTCTATTCCCTTTATGGGAAAGAGGCTCACTATCACTAAAATAAAGAAGACATCATATGGATGTGAATGCTGGGATAGAAGTTTCTGTTGCGTCGCAAAGAAGTCGTCGTACAGAAAGCAGTATATAACAGGCCCAATAATCCAAATAACTTGGCTACATGCACATTTGTTAAGCAATTGTAAATGGCAACTAACAAAATAGTCCAATACTTCAGCATCTCCCATAGTACCTAGTTGTTATAGTTTTTAAGAACAGCATTTCATGCTTGACTGTAAAAATATTACACCTCGCTTTGGGGCCCATGTCCAGCACCATATGGGACTCACCCTAAGCTGCCTGATTCCCGGTTATGAGCAGGGCAGGTGTAGTGTAGATGCCAGTATGCTTAGCTGGAGGTCTGGAGCCAGGCAGACGTTTAGAAAGTGTAGTGTCTTTAAATTGCACATGTGACAGGGTGCCCTCTTCGAGTTCGGAAGTCATTCTGCTGTGTCCTTAGGTCTTAATAAACATGCAAATTGGCAGGATCAAGAACATACAATGACACAGATGGTGTGCACCATGAAGATCAACACCAGAATACGGATGATAAACAATATATATGACAAAATATTTTTGAAAAATGGACAGGCAAACATATATAGATTTTCTATACCTTACTCCATGTATGTACCTACATGGTACATATATAATATTCAAGGTACATAGATGTGGAGTTAGGAATAGCTAACCTATACTAAACTATAAGTACTAACCTTTCAATATTTTGTCCTTTAATATTCTTGTACTAGGTATGTTGGGGGTCGATATTCAGCAGTACAATAAACACAGAGATAGAGCTCCAGTCCAAGACATACCAAGGAAAGGGACCCTGCAGAACACAATAGTGCTTGCAGCACACCACCTTCTACAGCCAGGTGTCTGATGACATTCCTCATCTTTGAAGGTTCATAGTAGCACTGGAAAAAGATGGTAGAAAATGTATACAGATTCTTCTGTACTATCTGGTCTGTCCCTCAGCAGAATTTGAATCTATTTTTTAAATCCTTCAGCCTTATGATGTTAAGAATCCTCTTGGTAAATTCCCAAAAAGTAGAATTTCAGTCCCTCATTTAAGAAAAGTGTTGCATCGCTATGTGAAAACAGCAATGCAACCCTTTTCTTTGTGCCCTCCTTGCGACACCATGGATGCATTTATTTACAGTTCGTGCTCAATGTCGCAAGGATTTACAGATGCGTCAGTATTCCTAACGTATCTGCAAAAGATGCAAGAGGCAAAAGAGGCAAATTGCTGGGGTGTGTCTGAAAACAGACACAACTCCAGCAATGTGTCTTTTCACATGGGCCGACCTGCATCACTCCTTTTGCCTGATGTGTAGCAGATGTAAGGATTTGACGTGGTGGTGTCCTAGAAGTGGCCTAGTGAAATCTCATACTGCATCACTACTACGTGCCTTTTTTGGAGGGGAATGCCCATCCTGCACACATTATACCTGACGCAGGTATAATGTAGCACAGGGGTTTACAAAGTGTTGCATCTGCCTAGGTGTGTCACTTTGTAAATATGGCGCAGTGTGATGCATATTTTACGCCGCCACAGCGTCACAAAAAGTGGCATAATTGCGGCGTAAAGGGCTCATAAATAAGGTCCTCAGTGTTTTAAGTGCATTTTTTCAGAAGGGCCAGGTCACATTAAATTCACACTAATCCTCACTATCTAATCCATGTCTGTCTGTACCATATTTTTACAACCCCCACCTGTGGTTAATCTCACCGTACTAGGTCATTTATTTACTGCTTCTGAGAAACTTTAGTGCGAGTAAGTTTTCATCTAGCCTCTAGCTCTTTTTCACAATCTATAAATTCGATTTTTTACCCTTTGCTTCAAGCCTGATTTCCCAGTTGCTTTTATAGTTTTAGTAGCTTATTTCAAAAGAAAATTTAGGGGGAATATAGTTATGCTGGTTCCTTGACACATGGCATTCTCAGTTCACGTTGTGTCCATGCCTCATTTTGATAAGTTTGGGTTTTACAAATAAGCAAGATTTGCAAGATTATATGGTCTGTTTTCTTTTGATCAGGATATAGGAATGTGGCCATAGGTCAGTCCGGCACGCTTAAATAAGGGCATTTTTATGGGCTTTCAATATTTGCTTACTGAATAAAAATGCAATTGTTTTCTTTTGTAAGTCAGTTGGATGGCTAAGTGCATTCAGGCTTGTCGCTGAGATTCTTGTAAAAGTTGAAGGTTATAAGTTCGATTCCCAGCAAAACAGATTCAGCCTTCTGAGGTTAATTTGTTGTCATATCACCTTTTCTATAAAGTGCTTTGGAGTTGTAAAATATATATTACGAGTGCTATATCGACTTGCTTCAAGAATAGGTTTTGTGTTATCTTCTCAGTAGAAAAAATCTCCTAACTTTATATAGCTGGCAGTTTAATTGCTCTGACCGCTCAGAGGAAAATAGCATTCATATCAAGGTATAATTTAATTAATTTATTATGTTTTTTCGCACCTTGGCAAATTTCCTTGATCAAGTGAAGGGTTATCCTTGTATGTAGAGCTCTTTTATGTACCAGTACCAGTCACTTGCTATGCCTAGAAAGGATCTCAGGTCAGTCACATCATGTATGGAGGGCACCTCTTTGAATGCCATGACTGTGGCTGGGTGAGGTTGCATTCCCACGAGAAAGATGTGGCCACTAAATGAGAGCTCTTCCATTTCTAGCTCACACATGTCTATGTTTAGGGTCAAACCAGCTGCTTCAAGATGGACAACACATAGTTTCCTGGAAGGTTTCTGAGGCTGTCAACAGTCCAGAATTGAGGCTCTACTGTCTAAGGAATCACATGTGTGTTGAAAATGTGGTAATGTAATGGGAATGTATCTCATGCTACCCCTTGTGGAGGGTTAATTTGCAGAAAACACAGGCTCCATTTAGGTAGGTGATCATGTTGGTTAAACATGGTTCTGGGTGCCACTCTGATTTGATGGCTTTGTTTATAATATCGAATGTTGAGAACATTCCTTCCGCTCCTCCCATTGGATTCCAGGAAGATAGTAGTCCAGGCATTGATCACGTCCAGATTGGACTATGCGACTATCCTTTCCCTGGGCCTACCAGACAACCTCCTGCAGCGCCTTCAGGTGGTGCAAAATTCAGCAGCTAGGGCGATTCTCGGTCTAAAACCTAGGTCCACATGGCCCTTCATCTCAAGGCCCTACATTGGCTCCCAGTGAGGGAGCGGATACAATTTAAAGTCATGGTAACTTTTTTTAAAGCCCCCCACGGTAAGGGGGTCAGTTACTTTAGGAGATGTGTCTGCCGTTACGCACTTACAAGAGTACTCAGATCATCATCAGCAGATTATGAATGTGTCCTTAAGGTACACCTGGCACACAGGGGGCAGTAAATCCTTTAGCTTCCTGGGGGCTCAAACATGGAATAATCTTCCGGCGGCCCCTAGAACCTCCACGGATCTGACTAATTTTTAAAAACACGCTGAAAACATGACTTTTTAGGAGCTAAACCGTCGCCACTGGATTTTTGTGTGAACCTGTAGCGCTGTGACACTTCGGTTGGAGTAGCTGCTTGCTTTATAAATACCAGTCACTTATTCATTCATTCATTCATGCCAATGCAGATGTGTATTTTTTGTTTTGCTTATGTACAGAGAGCGAGAGATATCCATGTAGTAGGACCAATGGCTAGTTGAATTAGGTTTTGATCCAGGAGACATTTTAGTTCTTCGTTTACTTGCTGTTGTAGCTGCACGGGTCCTCCATGGTGATTTTGGGCCTGGAGGTGAACTGTTTCATTTGTGTGGAGTGTGACTTTGAGGTTCCCTTAATATTGGAATAGAGCTGAATGTTTACTCTTGATCTGATATGAGGTCACACATGAAAGGCTCTTAGAGCATTCCAAGGTTCGTGACTGATGCTTTGCTCCTCACTGAAAGACATCAACTCTAGATGGTGACAGCTTCTGATGCACTGACATCTTGTTGCATTCTTCTTATTGCAGGTGACACCACTATTCATAACGAAAGTAGCAATATGTTGCCCCACTCACAGAGCAATGGATGTGCTTTCCTTTTTCTTTTGTCTTTATTGCATGAACCTGCTACGTCTGATGTCTGATGCAGAGACTTCCAGCATCAGGTGCAGGCACTTCCTGTCTCGTCTGTCTGGGAAAGGTTACATAGCCGAGGCATGATTTTGTGTGTCTGTCTGTCTAGCATGTATCCTCACCTCAGGATGCTTTGCTTCAAACTTTGGACGCCCACTAGTGCTCGCACAGCATTCACTTACAAAATGGTTTACTTTGTTGCAGTTACCACCCTCCTGCTCAACTTCAGGGTTGGCTCCTGCATGAGGATTTGAGAGGCCACGTCAATAACATGCCTTCTTGCGTCTGGCCAATGTAGGCTGCTTCTTATATCTGGGTTTTCATCAGGCGTCATTCAGTGTCCTTTTTCAGTCATTCGATTTATTCCCTCCTCAATGTTGGCTGTGTGCATTACAACTCATGCACCAGTTCTGGTCCCATGTGAAGCATTTTTGCCAATATAGTGATCTTTCCTACAACATAGGCGGAAGAAAGCTATCAGGTAGCACCCTTTAATGATCTGCAAGTATAGCGTCCTGGTTGAAATTGTCCAATTTACACTAAGATATTAACTTCTGTGACCTTGTGGAAAAGTCTTCCATGGACTCATCAGCTCATTGGCATCTGGTAGTGAACATGCAATCCTGGTCAAACTTCTCATCTAGGCAGTTCTGCCGGCCTTTGTATTCCAAATGACTTAGGTGTAAATGTTACAAGACTTTCGGCATTGTCTCCTTCTGGTTTGAGAAAGAGATCAATGGCCTAGTCATAAGTGTAGTTTTTGCATGTGTTACACAAATAATACTTAAAACAGCAATGCAACTTTTGCCTTCTCGGTTCCTGAGTTGACGAGTCTGCAAAGTCAATAACACTGTGCAAAGTCAATAACATTGTGGGTAGTGGCAGATAGTACTGGATATTCCATCTTTTGTGGACATGATTTTCTTTTCAGAGCCATTGGTAGCCTCTCTTTTGTTCCCTGCTGTTTTTTGCACTTCAGGAGTTGCAGGGCAGGCTCTTTGAGCTGTTGTATGACTGGCTTAGTGTCAACTTTTACTTTGTGACTGCTCTCTCGTGCACTCAGAATGGCAGTCGTTTATTGTCTGTGTTAATCATCTGTTCTAATATGTATTGCACATTTTGTCTCCTACAGTTCACAGTATTGCTGTTGGTCTCAGAGTTTCTTCATGCAGTGCACCAAACGTTCAGCACTAGGCATCTGTACAACTGGCCTGAATCCTCCAAATGGCCTTCTTCTATGTTTAATAACACCTCGGCCACGGCTGGAATTCCGCGCCGGTACTGGACATTCCGATCGCTGGCGTGGTCATGACGTCTACCGGCCGTCATCAGCATACGCCCACCGTGACTCATGACGGCCGGGAGCCATCATCAGCACCGTAGGGGTTAATGATGCTTGACTCTGGGCGGAGCTTGGACTTACAGAATGTTCCCTTCAATGAGACCGCACACTCGAGTACCACGATCACTCGTCTTAGGAGTGGATGCTGGATGTGCTCGGGGGCGTCTGTGAGGCTGTACTATATTCTTTATTTTTCCACGCAGTAAAGTGCTTTAGCACATGCAAAGCTGTTACCTCCATTGTCACTTCTCTGATCTGACTACATGTTGCCATAGGAATCAGGCTAACAGCAAGAAAGGATTCTTTATTTATTTTCACTAGCACAGTTACAATAAGTGGCTACTAATAGAGAAGCTTGCCTCCGCCCATGCACTTGCCTCCTCCTCCTCCCTTTCCTTTGTGCCATATTGTTTCCATTCCTCTTTTCCCTTTCTACCAGAAGTGGTGTTCATGTACATCGAGATGGCCTGCGGACAGTGGGTCTGGAGGGTCCTACTGCCATTTCACACTAAAAATCTAGTAGAGTAGACCGCCAGCAGTCTTACTTTTCAAATAGCTTCTGCTCCAGAACCCTTTTAAGTGGGATTAGAACTTTGGAATGTTGGGGGCTCCATTGAATACAATGGAGTGCTACATGCTTTTACGGGCCGGTAAAGGCCCGCAAAGCAACATTCCAATGTTGTTTTCAGATGCCTCTTGGAGCCCGAGGGAATTTAAAACCCTCGAACTCCGAGAGGCCTTTTGTTTTATTTGTTGGAACATTCTGCCTTCTAGTGGCAGAACGTTCTAATAACCTTTTAGCCCTTTGTAGCTGGTCTATACCGGCTATTAAAGTTCTACTCCCTTGTTACAGTCCCTCGCCTTCTGCTCGGGCCTTTAGCGCTGAAGCGGGACTTTAGTAGCCGGTATAGCCCACTACGGCGGGCTATAAGGCTATATTAGAACAATGTAATGATGGGAGCTCCATTGAAAACAATGGAGTGCTCTCGGCTTCTAATGGGATGTAGAAGCCCGGAGCTCCAACATTCCAATGTTGTTGTTCACAGCTGTTGCTGTGAACAAAGGCCTCACTTAGCCCGAGGGAATTTGAATCCCCTTGGGTTCCATGAGGACTTTCTTTTATTTGTTAGAACATTCTGCTCTCTAGTGGTGGAATGTTCTAATAGCCTTAGAGCCCTCCGTAGCTGGGCTATGCCAGCATTAAAGTTCTGCTCTCTTGTTAATGGCTCTCACCTTCCGCTCAGGCATTTAACGCTGGAGCGGGCCTTTAATCATCGGTATAGCCCGCTACTGTGGTATATACAGCTATAGTGTTACACCTGACAAATTTAAGGTGGTCTTCCCTCCAACTGTTTGCCTTCCTCCTTCACTTTTCTGACCTACTTTTTGCTGGTTTTCGGACTCTGCACACTATACCTCTTCTAACCAGTGCTAAAGTGCTTGTGTCAAGATATCCTGGCTGATGACGGCTGATAGCCAGAAACCGGTCCTAGGATGCTTGATTCCGGTCCAGGGAAGACAAGGCTTGGCAGTTCGGGCTGGACTGTTCCCATGGGGCACAGGGTCAAGGCTGATTTGCATATGGCCATGTCTGAACTGGGGTGGTGTGGAGTGCAAAAATACGATGGATTTAAGCCCAGATCTCTGTACTGGGGTGAATGTATGACATTGTTCTGCATTCTGTCCATCAACTGCTGTTTTTGCATTTGTCACCCCGAGTAGGAAGGGTATGCTCAGACGTGAGTCTCTTGCTCTCCACACCACTGGAGTCAAGCTATCCTGGCTGATGATGGCTGATAGCCAGAAACCGGTCCTAGGATGCTTGATTCCGGTCCAGGGAAGACATGGCTTGGTAGTTCGGGCTGGACTGTTCCCATGGGACAGAGGGTCAAGGCTGATTTGCATATGGCCATGTGTGAACTGGGGTGGTGTGGAGTGCAAAAAAACGATGGATTTAGGCCCAGATCTCTGTACTGGGGTGAATGTATGACATTGTTCTGCATTCTGTCCATCAACTGTTGTTTTTGCATTTGTCACCCCGAGTGGGAAGGGTATGCTCAGACGTGAGTCCCATGCTCTCCACACCACTGGAGTCAAGCTATCCTTGCTGATGACGGCTGATAGCCAGAAACCGGTCCTAGGATGCTTGATTCTGGTCCAGGGAAGACATGGCTTGGCAGTTCGAGCTGGACTGTTCCCATGTGGCACAGGATCAACGCTGATTGCATATGGCCATGTCTGAACTGGGGTGGTGTGGAGTGCAAAAAAACGATGGATTTAGGCCCAGATCTCTGTACTGGGGTGAATGTATGACAGTGTTCTGCATTCTGTCCATCAACTGTTGTTTTTGCATTTGTTACCCCGAGTGGGAAGAGTACGCTCAGACGTGAGTCCCATGCTCTCCACACCACTGGAGTCAAGCTATCCTGGCTGATGACGGCTGATAGCCAGAAACCGGTCCTAGGATGCTTGATTCCGGTCCAGGGAAGACATGGCTTGGCAGTTCGGGCTGGACTGTTCCCATGGGGCACAGGGTCAAGGCTGATTTGCATATGGCCATGTCTGAACTGGGGTGGTGTGGAGTGCAAAAAAACAATGGTTTAGGCCCATATCTCTGTACCGGGGTGAATGTATGACATTGTTCTGCATTCTGTCCATCAACTGTTGTTTCTGCATTTGTTACCCCGAGTGGGAAGGGTATGCTCAGACGTGAGTCCCATGCTCTCCACACCACTGGAGTCAAGCTATCTTGGCTGATGATGGCTGATAGCCAGAAACCGGTCCTAGGATGCTTGATTCTGGTCCAGGGAAGACATGGCTTGGCAGTTCGGGCTGGACGGCTTCCATGGGGCACAGGGTCACGGCTGATTTGCATATGGCCATGTCTGCACAGGGGTGGGGTGGAGTGCAAAAAAACGATGGATTTAGGCCCAGATCTCTGTACTGGGGTGAATGTATGACATTGTCCTGCATTCTGTCCATCAACTGTTGTTTTTGCATTTGTCACCCCGAGTGGGAAGGGTATGCTCAGACGTGAGTCCCATGCTCTCCACACCACTGGAGTCAAGCTATCCTGGCTGATGATGGCTGATATCCAGAAACCGGTCCTACGATGCTTGATTCCGGTCCAGGGAAGACATGGCTTGGCAGTTCGGGCTGTACTGTTCCCACGGGGGAACAGGGTCAAGGCTGATTTGCATATGGCCATTTCTGAACTGGGGAGGTGTGGAGTGCAAAAAAGCGATGGATTTAGGCCTAGATCTCTGTACTGGAGTGAATGACATTGTTCTGCATTCTGTCCATCAACTGTTGTTTTTGCATTTGCCACCCTGAGTGGTAAGCGTGTGCTCAGACGTGAGTCCCATGCTCTCCACACCACTGGAGTCAAGATATCCTGGCTGATGACGGCTGATAGCCAGAAACCGGTCCTAGGATGCTTGATTCCGGTCCAGGGAAGACAAGGCTTGGCAGTTCGGGCTGGACTGTTCCCATGGGGTACAGGGTCAAGGCTGATTTGTATATGGCCATGTCTGAACTGGGGTGGTGTGGAGTGCAAACATACGATGGATTTAAGCCCAGATCTCTGTACTGGGGTGAATGTATGACATTGTTCTGCATTCTGTCCATCAACTGCTGTTTTTGCATTTGTCACCCCGAGTGGGAAGGGTATGCTCAGACGTGAGTCTCATGCTCTCCACACCACTGGAGTCAAGCTATCCTGGCTGATGATGGCTGATAGCCAGAAACCGGTCCTAGGATGCTTGATTCCGGTCCAGGGAAGACATGGCTTGGTAGTTCGGGCTGGACTGTTCCCATGGGACAGAGGGTCAAGGCTGATTTGCATATGGCCATGTGTGAACTGGGGTGGTGTGGAGTGAAAAAAAAAGATGGATTTAGGCCCAGATCTCTGTACTGGGGTGAATGTATGACAGTGTTCTGCATTCTGTCCATCAACTGTTGTTTTTGCATTTGTCACCCCGAGTGGGAAGAGTACGCTCAGACGTGAGTCCCATGCTCTCCACACCACTGGAGTCAAGCTATCCTGGCTGATGATGGCTGATAGCCAGAAACCGGTCCTAGGATGCTTGATTCTGGTCCAGGGAAGACATGGCTTGGCAGTTCGGGATGGACTGCTTCCATGGGGCACAGGGTCACGGCTGATTTGCATATGGCCATGTCTGCACAGGGGTGGGGTGGAGTGCAAAAAAACGATGGATTTAGGCCCAGATCTCTGTACTGGGGTGAATGTATGACATTGTTCTGCATTCTGTCCATCAACTGTTATTTTTGCATTTGTCACCCCGAGTGGGAGGGGTATGCTCAGACGTGAGTCCCATGCTCTCCACACCACTGGAGTCAAGCTATCCTTGCTGATGACAGCTGATAGCCAGAAACCGGTCCTAGGATGCTTGATTCTGGTCCAGGGAAGACATGGCTTGGCAGTTCGGGCTGGACAGTTCCCATGTGGCACAGGATCAACGCTGATTTGCATATGGCCATGTCTGAACAGGGGTGGTGTGGAGTGAAAAAAAAAGATGGATTTAGGCCCAGATCTCTGTACTGGGGTGAATGTATGACAGTGTTCTGCATTCTGTCCATCAACTGTTGTTTTTGCATTTGTCACCCCGAGTGGGAAGAGTACGCTCAGACGTGAGTCCCATGCTCTCCACACCACTGGAGTCAAGCTATCCTGGCTGATGATGGCTGATAGCCAGAAACCGGTCCTAGGATGCTTGATTCTGGTCCAGGGAAGACATGGCTTGGCAGTTCGGGATGGACTGCTTCCATGGGGCACAGGGTCACGGCTGATTTGCATATGGCCATGTCTGCACAGGGGTGGGGTGGAGTGCAAAAAAACGATGGATTTAGGCCCAGATCTCTGTACTGGGGTGAATGTATGACATTGTCCTGCATTCTGTCCATCAACTGTTGTTTTTGCATTTGTCACCCCGAGTGGGAAGGGTATGCTCAGACGTGAGTCCCATGCTCTCCACACCACTGGAGTCAAGCTATCCTGGCTGATGATGGCTGATATCCAGAAACCGGTCCTAGGATGCTTGATTCCGGTCCAGGGAAGACATGGCTTGGCAGTTCGGGCTGGACTGTTCCCATGGGGCACAGGGTCAAGGCTGATTTGCATATGGCCATGTCTGAACTGGGGTGGTGTGGAGTGCAAAAAAACAATGGTTTAGGCCCATATCTCTGTACCGGGGTGAATGTATGACATTGTTCTGCATTCTGTCCATCAACTGTTGTTTTTGCATTTGTCACCCCGAGTGGGAAGGGTATGCTCAGACGTGAGTCCCATGCTCTCCACACCACTGGAGTCAAGCTATCTTGGCTGATGATGGCTGATAGCCAGAAACCGGTCCTAGGATGCTTGATTCTGGTCCAGGGAAGACATGGCTTGGCAGTTCGGGCTGGACTGCTTCCATGGGGCACAGGGTCACGGCTGATTTGCATATGGCCATGTCTGCACAGGGGTGGGGTGGAGTGCAAAAAAACGATGGATTTAGGCCCAGATCTCTGTACTGGGGTGAATGTATGACATTGTCCTGCATTCTGTCCATCAACTGTTGTTTTTGCATTTGTCACCCCGAGTGGGAAGGGTATGCTCAGACGTGAGTCCCATGCTCTCCACACCACTGGAGTCAAGCTATCCTGGCTGATGATGGCTGATATCCAGAAACCGGTCCTAGGATGCTTGATTCCGGTCCAGGGAAGACATGGCTTGGCAGTTCGGGCTGTACTGTTCCCACGGGGGAACAGGGTCAAGGCTGATTTGCATATGGCCATTTCTGAACTGGGGAGGTGTGGAGTGCAAAAAAGCGATGGATTTAGGCCTAGATCTCTGTACTGGAGTGAATGACATTGTTCTGCATTCTGTCCATCAACTGTTGTTTTTGCATTTGCCACCCTGAGTGGTAAGCGTGTGCTCAGACGTGAGTCCCATGCTCTCCACACCACTGGAGTCAAGATATCCTGGCTGATGACGGCTGATAGCCAGAAACCGGTCCTAGGATGCTTGATTCCGGTCCAGGGAAGACAAGGCTTGGCAGTTCGGGCTGGACTGTTCCCATGGGGTACAGGGTCAAGGCTGATTTGTATATGGCCATGTCTGAACTGGGGTGGTGTGGAGTGCAAACATACGATGGATTTAAGCCCAGATCTCTGTACTGGGGTGAATGTATGACATTGTTCTGCATTCTGTCCATCAACTGCTGTTTTTGCATTTGTCACCCCGAGTGGGAAGGGTATGCTCAGACGTGAGTCTCATGCTCTCCACACCACTGGAGTCAAGCTATCCTGGCTGATGATGGCTGATAGCCAGAAACCGGTCCTAGGATGCTTGATTCCGGTCCAGGGAAGACATGGCTTGGTAGTTCGGGCTGGACTGTTCCCATGGGACAGAGGGTCAAGGCTGATTTGCATATGGCCATGTGTGAACTGGGGTGGTGTGGAGTGCAAAAAAACGATGGATTTAGGCCCAGATCTCTGTACTGGGGTGAATGTATGACATTGTTCTGCATTCTGTCCATCAACTGTTATTTTTGCATTTGTCACCCCGAGTGGGAGGGGTATGCTCAGACGTGAGTCCCATGCTCTCCACACCACTGGAGTCAAGCTATCCTTGCTGATGACAGCTGATAGCCAGAAACCGGTCCTAGGATGCTGGATTCTGGTCCAGGGAAGACATGGCTTGGCAGTTCGGGCTGGACAGTTCCCATGTGGCACAGGATCAACCCTGATTTGCATATGGCCATGTCTGAACAGGGGTGGTGTGGAGTGAAAAAGAAAGATGGATTTAGGCCCAGATCTCTGTACTGGGGTGAATGTATGACAGTGTTCTGCATTCTGTCCATCAACTGTTGTTTTTGCATTTGTCACCCCGAGTGGGAAGAGTACGCTCAGACGTGAGTCCCATGCTCTCCACACCACTGGAGTCAAGCTATCCTGGCTGATGATGGCTGATAGCCAGAAACCGGTCCTAGGATGCTTGATTCTGGTCCAGGGAAGACATGGCTTGGCAGTTCGGGATGGACTGCTTCCATGGGGCACAGGGTCACGGCTGATTTGCATATGGCCATGTCTGCACAGGGGTGGGGTGGAGTGCAAAAAAACGATGGATTTAGGCCCAGATCTCTGTACTGGGGTGAATGTATGACATTGTCCTGCATTCTGTCCATCAACTGTTGTTTTTGCATTTGTCACCCCGAGTGGGAAGGGTATGCTCAGACGTGAGTCCCATGCTCTCCACACCACTGGAGTCAAGCTATCCTGGCTGATGATGGCTGATATCCAGAAACCGGTCCTAGGATGCTTGATTCCGGTCCAGGGAAGACATGGCTTGGCAGTTCGGGCTGTACTGTTCCCACGGGGGAACAGGGTCAAGGCTGATTTGCATATGGCCATTTCTGAACTGGGGAGGTGTGGAGTGCAAAAAAGCGATGGATTTAGGCCTAGATCTCTGTACTGGAGTGAATGACATTGTTCTGCATTCTCTCCATCAACTGTTGTTTTTGCATTTGCCACCCTGAGTGGTAAGCGTATGCTCAGACATGAGTCCCATGCTCTCCACACCACTGGAGTCAAGATATCCTGGCTGATGACGGCTGATAGCCAGAAACCGGTCCTAGGATGCTTGATTCCGGTCCAGGGAAGACAAGGCTTGGCAGTTCGGGCTGGACTGTTCCCATGGGGTACAGGGTCAAGGCTGATTTGTATATGGCCATGTCTGAACTGGGGTGGTGTGGAGTGCAAACATACGATGGATTTAAGCCCAGATCTCTGTACTGGGGTGAATGTATGACATTGTTCTGCATTCTGTCCATCAACTGCTGTTTTTGCATTTGTCACCCCGAGTGGGAAGGGTATGCTCAGACGTGAGTCTCATGCTCTCCACACCACTGGAGTCAAGCTATCCTGGCTGATGATGGCTGATAGCCAGAAACCGGTCCTAGGATGCTTGATTCCGGTCCAGGGAAGACATGGCTTGGTAGTTCGGGCTGGACTGTTCCCATGGGACAGAGGGTCAAGGCTGATTTGCATATGGCCATGTGTGAACTGGGGTGGTGTGGAGTGCAAAAAAACGATGGATTTAGGCCCAGATCTCTGTACTGGGGTGAATGTATGACATTGTTCTGCATTCTGTCCATCAACTGTTATTTTTGCATTTGTCACCCCGAGTGGGAGGGGTATGCTCAGACGTGAGTCCCATGCTCTCCACACCACTGGAGTCAAGCTATCCTTGCTGATGACGGCTGATAGCCAGAAACCGGTCCTAGGATGCTTGATTCCGGTCCAGGGAAGACAAGGCTTGGCAGTTCGGGCTGGACTGTTCCCATGGGGTACAGGGTCAAGGCTGATTTGTATATGGCCATGTCTGAACTGGGGTGGTGTGGAGTGCAAACATACGATGGATTTAAGCCCAGATCTCTGTACTGGGGTGAATGTATGACATTGTTCTGCATTCTGTCCATCAACTGCTGTTTTTGCATTTGTCACCCCGAGTGGGAAGGGTATGCTCAGACGTGAGTCTCATGCTCTCCACACCACTGGAGTCAAGCTATCCTGGCTGATGATGGCTGATAGCCAGAAACCGGTCCTAGGATGCTTGATTCCGGTCCAGGGAAGACATGGCTTGGTAGTTCGGGCTGGACTGTTCCCATGGGACAGAGGGTCAAGGCTGATTTGCATATGGCCATGTGTGAACTGGGGTGGTGTGGAGTGCAAAAAAACGATGGATTTAGGCCCAGATCTCTGTACTGGGGTGAATGTATGACATTGTTCTGCATTCTGTCCATCAACTGTTATTTTTGCATTTGTCACCCCGAGTGGGAGGGGTATGCTCAGACGTGAGTCCCATGCTCTCCACACCACTGGAGTCAAGCTATCCTTGCTGATGACAGCTGATAGCCAGAAACCGGTCCTAGGATGCTTGATTCTGGTCCAGGGAAGACATGGCTTGGCAGTTCGGGCTGGACAGTTCCCATGTGGCACAGGATCAACGCTGATTTGCATATGGCCATGTCTGAACAGGGGTGGTGTGGAGTGAAAAAAAAAGATGGATTTAGGCCCAGATCTCTGTACTGGGGTGAATGTATGACAGTGTTCTGCATTCTGTCCATCAACTGTTGTTTTTGCATTTGTCACCCCGAGTGGGAAGAGTATGCTCAGACGTGAGTCCCATGCTCTCCACACCACTGGAGTCAAGCTATCCTGGCTGATGACGGCTGATAGCCAGAAACCGGTCCTAGGATGCTTGATTCCGGTCCAGGGAAGACATGGCTTGGCAGTTCGGGCTGGACTGTTTCCATGGGGCACAGGGTCAAGGCTGATTTGCATATGGCCATGTCTGAACTGGGGTGGTGTGGAGTGAAAAAAGCGATGGATTTAGGCCCAGATCTCTGTACTGGGGTGAATGTATGACATTGTTCTGTATTCTGTCCATCAACTGTTGTTTTTGGAAGGTCTGGGCAGCAGCACACCTCACACTGCTTGAAGCTACAGGAGAGGATGACGAGATAGAAGCTCCTGAGGAGGACACTTCTGAGAAACCACCTGCAGTGGAATGTGATGAGTTAACCCCCATAATGGAGCCCCCTGCCAGGGCAGGGAGCAGTCTCTCTTTCTGCAGCTTGCCACCAGTGGAACTTGAGAAGACGAGGGAGGAGAGGGAATTCAAACTGCAGATGGCCCAGTTAAAGATGGAGGAGAATAAACAGGCCATGGAGGCGGAGATGAAGAAACTAGGTTGGGATGCAAAGAAAGCTGAGGCTGAAAGGGCCTTTGAAGAAAAGAAATTGTTATCAGCTCACAAACTGAGTCTGAAAGAGCTGGACATCAATGCCAGGCAGACAGATTCCATCAGTGATGGTGGCAGCAGACAGTCAGTGTCTGAAGGAGACAAAAGAGTTTGCATACCCAAGAATTTGGTACCCATGTATGTGAAGAGAAATTGCATAGACAACTGTTGTTCTGCCTATGAGAGTTCACAAGGTGCCTGAAGAGCACTGGGAGTGGTCTGTGGAAACACATGTCTACTGTTGGAAAGGACACACTTCTGACACTAGAGATTGGGGACCAACCGAAGTAAACCCCCATGAAGGCCATTTTACTTACCAAATTTGGGATGACCCTTAAGAAGTACTGCCACATGTTGGGGGGGGGGGTAGACAGAAGCTACTCAAACATTCTTGGTCAGATTATGTGGATTGCCCCTGCAAGGCACTAAATAGTTGGGTTTGGAACAGCAAAGTTAATAATTATGTTGGGTTCTACAATTTAACCATGAGAGCACATGCTCATTGTCTGTTTTACAGAGTTGCTCCAGGACCTAGTAGACAGCAAGACAACTGACCTCATCAAGCTTGCTGATGAAGTGTACCTTTGGGCTAGCACCAAGGTGTCCAAGAAGGTATTTGGGGGGGACTCCCACAAAGGTAGTCAGGGTTCCAACCAGGAGAAAGAGGAAGGAGAAAAACTTAAAAATAAGGGTCCTTTAAAGGCCCTCAAAATAATTCTAAATTCTCTGGAGGATACAGAGATGGTGCAAAAAGCCTACATGTCTGCCAATGCATCAATGTACAGGCAGTGGGTAACCATCAATGGCCAACGGGTGGAGGTTCTGAGAGAGACAGGCACCAGTATAACCACTGTAAAGAGTCAGCTGGTGTCATCAGAGCATGTCCTCTCTAACACATTCCACCAAGTCATAGTCACCAAAAATCGTGAGAGCATTTACCGGTGACTGGTTCCTTTTGAGTGGGGGAGGTCTCAGGTTCTCTGAAAGTAGCTGTGAGCCCTGCCATGCCTGTAGATTGTCAGTAAGGCAATGGCCTGGAGCACATTGTCTGGAGGGAGGTAGAGATCAGGTCCCACTTTGAGATTTTGGGATTGCATGAGTGGGTCTATATGACAACGACTGAAGGTAGTCAAGGGCGTCTTGAGGCTGAAAACAATGGCCCAGACAGCTATCAAGCTGGACAGCGTGTGTGGGAAGCCAACCCCTGAAATTCCCACGGTCAAGGTTGACGGCCCCTGAGAAGGAGGCCCCCGAGCCAACAGGGGAGGACATTGCCGCCCTGGGTGAACTGCCTAAGATTGTTGGCTGGCACGTCGAGGTTGGGCCCACCAGGGAGGAATTCTGCAGTATGTAGAAAGAGTGCCCCACTCTTGAGGGCTTGAGGCACCAAAACCAAAGTCCAGGCAGCAGGTGACGCCTAAGGGGATCACCTGATCTATTGGGAGAATGACCTCCATTACAGTGAGCCTAAGGCTCCTGGTTCTGGGGCAGCTCGTGTGCTAGTGGTCCCTCTGTGTTACAGGACCTTCCTACTGAGATTAGCTCCTGATATACCCCTGGCAGGACATCTAGGGCAGACAAGATCGTTTGCCACTTGTTTTGTCCTCAAATGAAAACAAATGCATTCTATGGGTCCCGTCCCACCTGCCAGGCCGGTGGGATTTCAGAAAAAAAGCACTACCTGTTGTTGGCATTCCCTTTGAAAGGGTTGGCATTAACATCATTGGACTCTTGAACACCAAGACAGCCTTAGGTGACAGGTTTGCCTTGGTCTTGGAGGACCATGCCTCCTGCCACCAAGAGGCCATACCTCATAGGTCAGTTATTGTACCTGTGGTGGCCAAAGCTCTGATGGATCCTTACCCATGTGGGGTTCCCCAAGGAGGTAGAATCTAACAGAGGCACTAACTTCATGTCAGCATACATTAGGTCCATATAAGATGAGTGTGGGGTAACATACAAGTTATAGGAATGACACCCAACACAAGGAGGGAAGGAGTGTCACCTGTCTACAAAATAAGTAGAGCGTAGAAGGTCTCTTGATAATTACACACATGTCTCTGGTAGGGAATTGGGACCAGAGTTGGTACGAGCACCTGAAATTAACAAAATGGCAAAAACAAGTATACCTAATACAAAATATATTTTATTCAAGTTTGAGTGGTAAACATATATTTTAGTTTTTTTTTAAATAATATTTTCTCCAAACGATAAAACACATCAAATGGAGTGATCATAAACATTTTCTTTTTAAACTTGCCCCCACAAGAACAGTAATGAAATTCATAGAATGTCCCTCAATATAAATAAATAACGGCAAAGGAACAACTAAAAAGTCATCCTATCAATTGTGCAAACAACATTCTTTCATTAAGTCAGTCATACCATACTTGCATCCATACATCTGTCATACTCACAAAGCCTAACAATAAAAATTGCATATGTAGACAGAAGTCTCACAAGAAAAATGATAGGGATATCATGTACAACCCAGGGTCTGGGTGATATCTGTGATGCTTTGTATTTTGATGCAGACAAAAATCGGTTGAAATGCTGCAGAAATTTAAATAAGTGGGCTAGAACCATCAGTTATCAATGTACATTTTCGTTAAATCCATGACATTAGTTCAGGAAGTATACTTTTATTTGTCCATGGAGGTAGGGTGATAGATCAGGCACATTTGAATACTACACCAGTCTCTCTTTCTTTAAATGTACCCCTGCAAGGTTTCTGTCAGGGCGCAGTGCTGACTCGCGTTTCGGTGGAAGGCTTCTATGTAGCCGCCATCTTCTTTAGGGCACAAACAAATTGATATCCAAGGGTGTGCCGCATGGAAGATATGGAGGAAACAGGTGGGTGCCTGACGAATGATAAAAAATAAAGCAAGGATGGGTTCAGGTGATAGCGAGCTTTGTGTCCCTGTCCATCCTCGCAACAGCAGACAAGATTAAAATAACAAGATGATAATTCCGATTAACGGATCTCCAGTGACTACGCAAAGCCTCCAGGTGTAGGATGAAAGAAAAATGAATGTGATTGTAAAAACATGAGCACGGAGATAAACCGCAAGTAAGTAACCGTAACCAAATAGAGAGGAAAAGAAGTGTAAAAACTAGTGGGCGTGGTGCAAAAAGAATTAATGGAAACAAAAAACGTACAGCATTAATCGGGGGTATCTAGGTATTAAGTCACCAGCAATAGCTCACAAGAAGAGTAGATGCGCACATTAAATTGGACATAACAATCGGTGACTGATGTTAATTCAAGCCAAGGAAAGGCTGACTGATGTATGAAAAAGCAAAATTCACAGAGATTAGCTCCTATAGAGAACAAAAGAAAATAAATGTCGGTAAGTAGAATATAGCAATACCTAGAGCCAATGCGATGTAATAATAACAATATCCTTATACGAGGGATGTCAGATCACTTGCTCAAGACCAATCAGGAAATTGTAATCAATCAGGGATTTTTAAGCGCAAAACTCACCAGTGAGGGTCTCAAGGTGCTGAAGTGGGGGGTCCGCAGACCTGTTAGCTGAAAAGCCAGGTCTTGAGGGTCTTTCTGAAGGTTTTAAGGGAGGAGATGTGATGATGTCCGCCGGTAGCTCATTCCAGGTCTTGGCTACGATGTGAGAGAAGGATCTTCCCCCTGCTCTGGCTCTGTGGATGCACGGGGTTTCGGCCAGTGCGAGGTTGGAAGAACGGAGGTTTCTTTTGGGTACGTTGAAGTTAATTCTGTCGTTGAGGTATTTGGGTCGGGTATTGTGGAGGGATTTGTAGGCGTGGGTGAGGATTTTGAAGGTGACTTTTTTTCCCCACAGGGAGCCAGTGGAGTCTTCGCAGGTGTTGGCTGATGTGTTCATGCCGGGGGACACCAAGGACCCATCTAGCGGCGGTGCTCTGTATTGTCTGGAGTTTGCGGAGTAGGGACTTGTTGATGCTGCCGTAAAGTGTATTTCCGTAGTCCAGTCTGCTGGTAATGAGTGTGTGGGTGACTGTCCTTCTTGACTCAGAGGGGATCAATTTGAAGGTCTTGCGGAGGGTGTTGAACAGCTGGATGTGATGGTGTTGACCTGCCAGTTCATGTTGAGGGAAGAGTCGAGTATGATGCTGAGATTTTTAGAGTGGTTCGGGGGGGGTGGGTGGGCTTCCAAGTGCAGTCAGCCACCAGGTGTTGTCCTATGCTGTAGGGGTGGTTCGAAGGATGAGGACTTCTGTCTTCCCTGCGTTTATCGTCAGGCAACTGTTGGTCATCAAGATTGCACCGTCTTGCATTCCTTTCTGGAAGTTGAGTCTGGCGGTGGCGGGGTTTTGGTGAGGGAGAGGATGAGCTGCTTGTCATCAGCGTAGGATACGATGTTGAGGCCGTGTTGTCGGTTGATGGCGGTGAGGGGAGCCATGTAGATGTTGAAGAGAGTGGAGCTCAGTGATGACCCTGTAGAACTCCTCATGTGATTTTCGCGGGATCGGAGAGGATGGGTGGCAGTCTGATCCTTTGGCTTCTACCGGCGAGAAATTATCAAATCCATTCAAGGGCTGTACCTTGAATGCCAGTGTCGGGTAGTCTGGGGACGAGTGTGCGGTGGGATATGGTGTCAAAGGCCGCTGATAGGTCATGTAGGATAAGGGCTGCTGAGTGTCCTTGGTTCAGGAGGGTGCAGATGTCGTCTGTGGCAGCGAATAAGGTGGTCTCAGTGCTGTGGTTGCTTCGGAACTCGGACTGGGATGGGTTGAGAACCGCGTTGTCTTCGATGAACCGTGTCAGTTCCCTGTTGACTGTTTTCTCTGCCACTTTGGCCGTGAAGGGGAGGAGGGAGATGGGCCGATAGTACTTGAGGTCGGTGGGGTCAGCTGTGGGCTTCTTGAGCAGGGGCCTGACTTCTGCGCACTTCCTGTCGTCTGGGAAGGTGCCTGTTTTAAAGGTGATGTTGATGGTGCGTTGTAGCTCGGGTGCGTTGTAGCTCGGGTGCGATGGTGGCTCTGGCCCTGTGGTAGATGTGAGGAGGCCAGGGGTCAGTGGTGGCCCCCGAGTGGATGCCTTTCATGGTCAAGGCGGTGTCTTCAGCTGTGACCGGCGTCCAGGTGGAGATGATGGGTTGGCTGGTATGTTGTGTGGGCGGGGGCTGATTGTGGCATTTGGTGGATGGTCGACGTAGTTGTCGTGGAGGTTTTTGATTTTGAGGTGGATGTAGGTTCCAAGCTTATCGCAGAGGTCTTGGGAGGGGGTGATGTCTGTGGCTTCCCTGGATGGGTTGCTGAATTACTGAATGTTATGTTATGTTATGTTAGTTGGTTTTTGTATAGCGCTGGTTCACCATCCGGTCTCTTCTCGCTTCTAGAGGAAAGAATTACAACAGACAATGTGCGGGGCTGAAGTGAATGGTTTGTTTCGTGGTCAATGCCTCCAGGAACAAGATAGTCTTAAGTTTTTTTCCTAAAAGGAAGGAGGGCAGGTTCCTTACGCAGACTGTCAGGTAAATTGTTTCAAAGCAGTGGAATCAAGGTGGAGAAGGCAATGCCGCCTTTGCGGGCCAAATGAAACCGGGGGTTGACCAAGCGGCAAGCTACAGAAGAGCGAAGGGTCCGAGCAGGAATATAGCTCATCACACGGTCCTTAATATATACTGGGGCTCGACCGTAGATGGCCTTGTGGGCTATGCAAAGGCCCTTGAATGAGGCTAGTTGCCTAATGGGTAGCCAGTGTAATTTAGCCAGCAGGGGGGAAGCATGAGTCCGTCAGGGTTGGTCAAAAATGAGACGTGCCGCATCGTTCTGCACCACCTGCAATCTACTTGTTAATTTCCAAGGGAGGCCAATGTAAAGGGCATTCCCATAGTCCAACCGGGACAAAATTGTGGCAGAGACAATGACCTTAAGGAAATTAGTAGTGAGGAGAGGAACAAGTTTTCACAAACACCTCAATATCCCTGTACAGGTGCCAACCACCGCCGACACCTGATTGTTCATAGAGAGGTCGGCATCGATTTTAATGCCCAGGCTTCTAACCACTGGAACTGGATTAGGGATGACTCCCAGTTCTGGCGGCCAAAACAGGTCACACCAAGGACTATTGATGTAAGGAATGGCCAGGATCTCCGTCCTATCAGGATTTATTTTGAGAGAATTATCTGTCATCCAACTTGCTGTGAAACGCAGCACCTCTTGTACGTGTACCTGAGAGGCACTGGAGTTGCTGATCCGTACAAGTAGCTGAGTATCATCTGCATAGTTGAAGACCTGGCAGTCCAATTTGGCCAAGATCTCCACCAATGGTTGAAGGTAGAGATTAAAAAGCAAGGGTGACAGCGCGGAGAACTGCAGGACACCACAGACCAGGGGGCCGGCGATCGAGACCAGATCCCCTAACTGTACCCTCTGAGTCCGGTTGGTCAGGAAGGATTCAAGCCATTGGTATGCAGATCCCACTATGCCCACATTGGCAAGACGGGATAAGAGGAATTTATGGTTGACCGTATCGAATGCCGCTGACAGATCTAATAAAATCAGGGCACTCGATACTTTCTTGTCCGCCATGACCCTCATCTCATCCAGAACGGATAGCATCACCAGCTCCGTGCTATGATGGGCTCTAAAGCCAGCTTGTCTAGGATGTAATAGACTATGTTCCTCAAGAAATATGGAGAGTGTTTTGAGGACATGTTGTTCCAGCACTTTGGCTAAGTACGGGAGCTGGGAGATTGGCTTGTAGTTTTTAAGGGCAGAGGCATCCGCACTGGCTTTTTTAAGTAGGGGGATGACTCTAGCCTCCTTCAGCGCGGGCGGGAGGGAGCCTATTTCCAGAGAGGAATTCAATAGCATAAGGATTGGGCCTTCCAAACTGGGGATGGCCAGTTGGGAAATTCTTGGGGGGCATGGATCTGCTGGTGAGCCTGATTTCACCCGACACACAAGAAGAGGGAGAGATTGAACATCCAGTGGGGGGAATTTCACAAGGCGGGCTTCCGGGGGGGAAGGGGCTACAGATTGCGGAGTAAAGCCACGGCTAGTTGAGGAGTTTCCTATTTCCATAAGGATTTTATCAATGAATGATGTTGAAGAGTTCTTTGGAGTTGGTGGAGTTGGCGAGTATTTTGTTGTGGATGAAGTTCCTCTTGGTGCTTCTTATTTGGGAGTGGTAGTCCGTCATGGCATCCTTGTAGGTGGTGTGTCATTCGGATGTCTTGGTGTTTCTCCATTCCTTCTCCAAGTGCCTGCAGGTGTTTCTGGCTTCTTGGAGATTGGTGGTGAACCAGGCGGCTTTCCTGGGGCGCTGTTGGTTGGGGGACCAGAGGGATACTTGCTTAACAGCGAGAAAAGCAGAAATAGAATACCCTAAAGTGACAAAATAAGAAAAAAAACGAAGGGGCAAAACATCCAGGTTAAATAACAACCCATGCTATAAAGGCAGTATGGCAAATAATCAGGAAAACCATAGAATTGCAGTGATAGAAGAGTAAGGTCCTGAAGTCAGAACCTTTGGACCCAATGGGCAAAAAAAACCGCCAGCAAATTTAAAAGGGACATGCACATGCATGGGCAAAAGACTGAACTTTAAAAAAATCCTCAGTAGTGCCCAGACATCAATGCAAAACTGTGGTGAAAAGAGAAATAAGGAAAAACAAGGAATCAGAACAGGCTCTCAGGTTTTACGATGAACATGGGACAGAAAACAAATGGGTCTCTGAGGGAAGGAAAAAGAGATGTCCACACTGGGCGTCCTTATCCGTAAGGAGATAAGGCAAACCGCTGCGGATTTGTCCAGGGGCGGAGGCCCCTCTAAATCAGGTGTGTGCCCTGATACTTCTGGCATCTCAGGAGATCAGGCGGTGAGGAGAAGGAATCCGCTCAGGAACCGCATGGATGACCGGTGTCAGATACTCTACCTCCAGAAAGTCATGGGCCAAAAGCCGAAGGCCCTAGGGACTTTAAAGCTCCCGCCCATAAACGTAACGTGAAGTCGGAAGTGGCCTGGTACGTCTATCAAAAGGAAATGAATACATCACAGGGGATATCCATAATGAACAAATAATAAAAAAATAAATGGAAAGCAGATATGAAAATAATGAACAATACAATTTCACCACACCCTACCCCCACCAACCAATGGTCTTGTGGAGAGATTTACCAAGACCTTGAAAGGCTTGATAATGGGCTTGTCTGAGCCCATGAGGTGTAAGTGGGACATCCTTCTTCCACGTCTTCTCTTTGCCTACAGGAGGTGCCACAGAAGAGAATAGGGTTTAGCCCGTATGAACGCCTCTATTTCCACCCTGTAGGGGACCTCTGAGCCTTGTAAGGGAGGGGTGGAAGCAAGCTCCCGGAAAACCTCCCCAGGATGTAGTGAGCTACATACTGGCCCTCCGCAACCAGATGCATCACAGCTGGAAGAAGACAAAAAGCAACCTTTTAAACCTATTTTACTATGTTAGCACGGACATAACCTTTGGGGGGGATTCCTGCGCTTTATAAATTCTCTACAAACATACGTACTACATACATTAATTTTCTTGGTACAATGACAAGCAATATAAAGACATTCACGTGACCAGCACTTTCAATAAGACAATATTTGCTAGTGTCGGTACAGTATATGCTCCGTGGCATTCGTATGTGATTTACAATATATTAGCAACAACAACAATTAGTTTGCTTGTACATTCAACATGATGCAATATAGGCCAATGAAAAAAATCCACCCACCACCAACAACTACTAACATAGCAATATAGTCCCACCCCCATATCCCCCCTCCCTCAGACTCATTCAATGCTACACCAGGGTCTTCAGCCAGAATTCCTATCCTATTCTTATGCTGTAGTTCTATTGGAAGATTAATTGTTCCTTTTCTATTTGACAGTATTTGGCGCGAGCAGTGCTGCCCCAGATTTGTCCATTTAGGTGCACCATTCGCACGGAGTAAGTTATCCAGTTTCATGCACTGAAAAATCTTTGGCAACAAACCCCTCCAGCATCGCGTTCCATTCCAACGAGATAGGATTCTTTCTCAGCCCTCTAGTTTCTTCTTTTTTAATTTCCATACTTTCAGCTCTGCACCATCTAACAACCTCATCATGCCATCCTACTACTGTCGGTGCCATTGTAGCTTTCCATCACATCGTGATTGACCGTTTGGCCAGGATCAATGCCATATTTGCAAACCTATTCTGTGGTCTCCTCTTCTTTTGTTTAGGGCCTAGACCTAATATTCAATATTCAAGCATATCTCCTCCTACCACTGGCGCTACGTCACTCAGTATTTTCTGATTTTTTGTCTAAGAAGTGCTGCAATTGCAGGCTAGTCCACAACATGTGCAACAGGTCCGCTTGTGGTGCGTGGCATCTAGGGCAGGTGTCTGCCGTGTCTGGGAACATTCTATTCCACCTATGGGGAGTCAAGTAAGCTCTATGTACACCATGGATTGTATACATTTAAACTTGGGGTTGCGAGATATCTTCTTTGGGTACTCCAGTATAACCCCCCATTCTATGTCCATTAGTTCACGGCCTAAGTCCCCATTCCATTTGTCTCTGACCTTTTGTAGCGAGGTTTCCGCATTTGTGTGTGTATACCCCTATACAACCATCTAATTAGGAGTCTCCCATTTCCGATTAGGTATTGCATGCGCATTAGCTCATGTGTCAAGGGTTCCTCTCTGTCTAGGGCCCAAGTCTTCTTAACATGTCTGCTAATGCTAGCGTGAAAAAAAGTATAAAGTGTTGGGGACTCCTTGCTCCCTTACGAATGTATCATGAGTTATTAGCATATTATCAGCAAACTACGTCTCAACCATGTTCACTCCCTCCTCTGACCATATGGAGATACATTTCAAGATGGTTATTCTAGACGGTGTGGGGAGCCCCAGTAGTGGAATGTTAGGGGCATATGGGATCACCCCTTAGTGTAGCAGATCTCTTTCCTCCAGTACGTTAAAGCCACTGTTAATAGAGGAGGTGCTGTTATTGGGAGTTTGCTTTTTGGCAATAACTGTGTGTGAAGCGGTCCTCTTTCCCAAGCTTGTTTTGACATACCTATCTCTTGCAGATGGTGTCCAGCAGTCCAGTACGATAGCCATTGTAACTGGCTGGCATAACAATATGCTTTGAAATCCGGGACACCCAGTACTTCTTTGTCAGTGTCTAACTGGATTTTGGACAATCTTATTCTTTTACGCCCTGTACCCAATATCAGTTCTACGTAATTAGTATTGGTAAATTTTCAAAAACATATAACAATCTGGGAAGCAAGAGATGGTGACTCGCCCCGCTAGTGACAGTGGCAAAGAGGTCCAGAATGCCACTTGGGCTTTTAATGCTGTGACCCCCCCTGATCAGATTATCATCCAATAAATCTTGCGCCTCCCTGTAGATGTGAATACCGAGGTATCTGAAAGTAACTACCGCAGTTGGAAACGTCCAGTCCCCAAAGCCTATAGGATTTACTTGGGTTACATCTGTGAAGAAGTATGGATACAATTTGGTTGCATTGATGGATAAACTTGACAGTACTTGGAAGTTGCTGAATACTGTGGGAATAGGTTTGTGATCACTATTAAGATTGTTGACATAGAGTATTATGGTGTCTGCGTAGGTAGAGGTAATATGTGTGTCAGTCCCAATGCTAATACCCTTATCTGCTGCAACTGCCCGGAGCTTGATGGCCAGTGGCTCAAGCGCTAGTATAAAGAGCAAGGCGACAACGGATACCCTTGTCGAGTACCTCTTGCGACTTTGTATTGTTGTGAAATATGAGCCCCAGTGCGAGCACACAATGTTGGATTTGTGTAAAATAAGCTCACCCATTACATATTCATCCGGAATTCCAAACCTCGTTTAGGTTCTCAGTCAAAAGCATGTCTTAGGTCCAGGGACACACACCCCATGGTTGCATTATCTACCCCGCCTGTGTCAGCACTTGATGCAGCCATCTGATGTTGAGTGCTGTGCTCTGCCCAGGCACAAAACCGCACTGGCCCAGGTGTATCAGTTTTGGTATGTACTGGAGAACTCTGTTTGCTAATATCTTACTCAATATTTTATAGTCGTGTTCAATAGTGAGAGGGGGCGGTATCCTGCCATATCCTTGTGGTCCCTGACATATTTCAAGAGAGATGCAACTAGCTCCTGTAGTGTGGTAGGTGGGAGGGAACCCGTTTCCAATGCTGTTTGGTACAGTTGTTCCAAGTGAGGGACCAGTAGATTGGAATATGCCTCATAAAACTCCACCGGCAAACCATCTAAGCCTGGTGTTTTGTTGCAGGGGAGTTCTTTAATGGCTGCTCTAATTTCAGTTCTTGTGATAGACTTTGCTAATTCTTTTTTATGGGTGTCTGTCAGTTGGAGAAATTGTAGTTCCTGTAGCTGGGGGAGTGGCCCGTGTTTCAGTGTTGTACACTGATGCCGAGTTACAGCAACCTAACACCGTTTGCCACCTCTTTGTAGCACAATGTAGTTGGCCATGGCACTAACGATCACTACTTGCATATCGGGACTCACTCACAGCACTGCCATCTTTGCTCACAGCACGCGTGCATCTCACTACTTCCCAGTCCCTACACGGTAAGTCCTCCGCCAAAAAATAGCGCTGCTCGCTGCCTCAACAGCATGCCAGGTCGGCGGGGTAAAATTGAGTGCAGGGCCGCCCCACACCCGGCGTCCCACTTCTCCATCCGGTGCCTCAGGTCTGCTGCAACACCCATGTAATGCGACCCATCACATACCAGGTACCACAGAAGCTGACCACTTCCCTCACCGTCCGGCGCACCCACCTTAGGAGTGCTATGCATGTACTGGCTCTTCCGCTACCTCGCAGAGTTCCGGGCATATGAATTTCGGCTTTCGTCGCTCCCGCTACTCCTACTGCATTCACTGCTCCAGGGTCTAATGCTCCCTGTACCTTGGGACCGCAGGCAATGGCTGCCAATCTCGCCGGTCTGCCTTATTCGGGTGTCTTGGAAGCAGATCGCCATCCAGTCTGTCTGGATCTGCTCCCATGGGTATGCAGCGCTGTCTACAGCCTCTCAGGGACACCTCCAAGCCTGGGGTAGAATCCCGCAGCATCCGCTGTCCTCGTGGTATAGGCCGCAGCTGTGGCTCCACTTCCGATTTCTCTAGAATCCACACAAATGTCAGTTGTCTTGCGCTTCCGCTACCAAGCCCAGCAGTACAGGAGTCAACCTCAGTTAGTTTCAAGTGGGGATGGCTGAGCATTGGAAAAGTAATAGATAGGATTTCAGGGCCGGGCTCGGAGCCCATATAGACCACGTCCGCCATGCTTGACGGTTAGCCACGCCCCCCCCCACCACCACCTTGAGGCCAGACAAGAAGTCATGAAGCTCTGGTGCAACCAGAAGACCACGCTGCTGAACTTTTAACCTGGACTGAACGTATCAGTCATGGGGTCAGTAAAGCCCAGAGCTCTCCAGGGCCCCTGAACCGGCCCATCTGAAGTGATGGAGCTGAAGGGGAAGTCCAGTTACTTTGTGGATCTCCAGACCCCTAGGAACCCTTGAAGGGTGCTCCATGTGAATAGCCTTAAGCCTCACGGAGAGGTCCAAAGTGAGCATGCTCATGGTGACAGATGAGGGAGTGGAAGAGGAGAGTGAATCTCTCCTTAACCTTCTATCTTCCCAGGAGCATGATGGGTCAGATAAAGGTGTCAACCTCTCTCCTACCCTGACTCCAGAGCAGCAGAGCGACTGTTACCAGTTACTAGGACATCTCGCCCTTCTCTTTTCCCTCACCCCTGAACTCAAACACCTGCGCGTCCATGACATAGACACTGGAGACATTCCACCTGTGAAGAACAACATTTTCAGGTTGTCAGATAAAGTGAGGGCCAGCATCAAGGAGAAAGTCTCCAAGATGCTAGTGTTAGGGGTGATTGAGTCCTCCAGTAGTTCCTCCTCCAGCCCTGTGGTGCCGGCATCAAAGGCCAGCCCCCGGGTGCCAGTCCAGAACACAGGTCCCATGTGTACTACCAAGGTTTCAATTCTCTCATGAAAACTGACGCACACTGTAGGAGAGTATGATATGCTTCTTATAGTTACCCCCACTTTTTGCTGCTGTTTCACTGTTTTTGACTTAGTCTGGCTGGGATCCTGCTATTCAGGACCTCAGCCTAGCTGCTTTCTCTTATAAACTGATAGCATGTACTTCAGGTACACTCCAGATTGGATTCTGGGGTACCCTTATAAATCCCTAGTATATGGTATGCTATATACCCAGGGCATAGGTACCCCAGAGGCCTCCCAGGGGCTGCAGCATGTATTATGCCACCCCTGAGAGGCTACTCAAATTGCCACAACAGGTCTGCTACTGCAACCTGTGTGAAGTGGTGCATGCACTCCTTACTTAGATATAGGTCCACCATATCTACCTAATCACTGCACATATATACCTATTAGTCACCTGTATGGCAGGCCTTATAAATCCTGAAGGCAGGGTGGTGGGTTTTATGTGAGAGGGTACCCATGCATGAGCAGGGCCCCTCTGCAGCCTTGGGAATCTATTCTCCGGGGTTGTTCTGTGATGCAGCTATACCATATACTCTTAAGTGCATTATAACCTTGTGGTAAATCATAACTTTAAAATGGCTGCACAGAAAACTGTCGTGTTTGGTGTCAAACACCTTGGAATCATACCTCCACACCAGTATCGCCAATATGTTACAATTCATGCATGAACTTGAACACTTATCAATAGGAAATAGCAAAGGAGTACCTCTCAGTGATTTGAACAATATGGTTACCAATAAAGCAGCATGCACTACCTTTAAACCTAAGTCTATATTGTACCCTAATCATTCACATGACTTATTTGATACGTTTCATGAAGTGGTTACGAAGGAATTTACCAAACAGAAACATAACAAGACTATCAGAAATAACACTAGTTTTAACTTATCAAGTCAACAAAGAAAAATTAATTGTGTCTCTGTCTCAAGATAAGAACATTGTTATACGCCCATCTGATAAAGATGTAAATATAGTAATATGGAGTAGACCAATGTATATTGATGAGGCCCACAGACAATTGAATGATGCTAGATTCTATTGTCCTTGTAATACTACAATGTGCAATGCCAGTATCATTGCCACATGGGAAAAACATGCAGAGTGACAAAAGTCTGGACTGATTACATGGCAGGAATATTGTTTCATGAAAAAAGACTATCCCAATCCACCTTTTTCAACGCGCAGCGGTGACGCGCAAGGTGGCGCCTTCCCTGCGCCTGAGTCGTGCCAGAGTCCTGCCTGTCTGCGCCCGTCAGCGTTCCGGCAGCAGACGGTGCAGGACGGCTGGCAGGCTCTTTTTAAGTGGCTGGTACTGTACGTTTATTAAATTTTTATAATGTGCTATTTTTATTCTTCAGAGACTCTTTCCGATCTCCGTCCGCCGTTAGGGCGTTGCCACTCGGTGTTTCCGGGACATCGGGCTTTAAGGAAAGGGTGTCAGGTTTGTGGCTGGCGAGCCCCTCCATGTAATAGACCAAAACATATTTATCCGGAGACTACTATCACCTGCCTACTCCTTAATACACGTTCATTAGGCTGTCATGCCTTAGATATATGGAATTTGCTTGATAACTCCGATATATCCTGTCTTTTTCTTACGGAGACATGGTTGAGTGATACCTCGGCCCCAGACTTAGCTAACGCCATCCCACCTAATTATTCCATCATTAGGAGAGATAGAACATCTGGGCGTGGGGGCGGTGTAGCGATTATAGTCAACAATAAGCTGCACTGCACCACTTTTGTGGTAGATAATATCCAGAACACCGAGGCGCTGGGTTTCACTCTTCATTTGTCTCCTCATTATGCTTGTACCGGTATTTTGGTATATCGCGCCCCTGGTCCTTTAGGTTCTTTTCTGGACGAGTTACAGGTTGCTCTTTCAGTTCCATGTCTCAAATCTAAACATTGTTTATTTTTGGGCGATTTGAATATACACATGGACGAGGCTGCAAACCCCGATACGATGAAACTTATGGAGGTTACGGCAACATTAGGACTCACTCCTTTTATTCATGATCCCACACACAATAAGGGTCATACTTTGGATCAAGTATTTTCCACTGTTTTGATTAACGTACTCGCTCCTCAACCCGTATTATGGTCGGACCATTCTCTAATCACTTTTAGTCTTTCAAGTGTCTCTTCTTCCAGATTGAACCCCGTTAGCTCTGCCAAACGTTTGTTTAGGCCTTTTCATCTGCTATCTAGTGATACGTTACTCCAGGTTTTGGCTCGTTCACCTTGCACTTTGTCCGGTGATGTGGAAATTGACCTACCCCTTTATACGGAGTGGCTCACAGCCATACTGGCGGATCTCGTGCCTGAGAAAGTCGTCAAACCTGGAATGAAACGTTCTTCTGCTCCTTGGTTTTCATCTAAGCTTAGAGAAATACGTCAAAATTGCAAGAGAGCCGAAAGAACTTGGAGGAAAGACTATAACCCTCGTGAGAGAGAAAAATTTAAAGATTTGACCAAATCCTATCATAGGATGATTTGGAGCGAAAAAAAATCTTATCTTGAACGGAGGATAGATGAATCGGATAATTCATGTAAGGAGATTTTTAAAATTGTTAGAGACTTCACTTCCCCATCCTTAGCCACCTCTGTGCAGTGTCATTCAAAATCTTGGCTGAATGAACTTGCACATTATTTTGTTGAGAAAATAACCACTATTCAAGCCGACCTTGCCATTTATTCCAACCAGCCTCGGGCTGTGGATCCTGATGCTATTTCTTTTACAATTCCCACACTTTGGGAATTCCCGCAGCTAAGCCTTGCTGCTTCATTAGATCACTTGACAGGCTTGAAATCGGGCTCTCCTCTTGATCCCTGCCCGGTCTCGTGTCTTAACAAAATAGCCTTTGTGCTAAATAGTCCCATTAATTCCATCCTAAATTCCTCACTGTCTTCTGGCATTGTGCCACAGGCCTGGAAGAGCGCTTGTATTATTCCGTTAATTAAAAAACCAACTTTGGATCCCATCATACATGCCAACTATAGGCCTATTTCTCTCCTCCCTGCTCTGGCAAAGGTGGCGGAAAGACATGTGCACCGATCCATCTCCGATTTCATCGAGACTAACAACTTATTGCACAGTACTCAATCTGGGTTTCGTGCGAATTATAGCACAGAGACCACATTACTGGAAGTCACCACCGCCATTAGAGAGGTCTTAGACTCGGGAGGAAAGGCCATGTTGGTTATGTTAGACTTGTCGGCGGCGTTCGACACCGTTCCCCATGACACTCTCCTAATTCGACTCTGGGATTGTGGCCTTAGGGGGACGGTGTGGAAATGGCTCAAATCATTTCTAGCCAACCGTCGACAAACGATCTGGGCGCCACCTCACTCCGCAGCTATGTCAGCCCTGGAAGTGGGGGTCCCTCAGGGGTCTATTCTTAGTCCCCTGCTTTTTAACATCTTTATGGCCCCCCTTGCAGAGGTTGCGGAGTTGTTTGGCGCCCAGATCGTGTCTTACGCTGATGACACCCAGCTCTTGTTCACTCAGAATAAGAACGAGGTGTTTGATGGGACCCGTATCAGAGGCTGCCTAGAAGCAGTCTTTGATTGGTTCAAGAGACACGGCCTGAAATGCAACTCCGACAAGTCGGAGCTGCTCTTTTTCGGGTGTGTCTCTGAACCAAACTGGAAAAACTGGTGGCCTCAGGATCTTTTTCCTCCCACCAATGCCAGTACCAAGGCTAAAAATCTTGGTATTATTGTTGACAATGAGTTGACTTTTGGACCTCAAATAGCCTGTCTTGCAGGGAAGTGCTTTGGTATCCTGCGGATGCTCAGAAAATTCCTCCCTTTGATTTCTGTGAATCATCGAAGGGTTATTGTCCAGGCACTGGTAGGGTCGCGCCTGGACTATGTTAATGTCCTTTATTTAGGTCTTCCTAAATATCTTGTAAGGAGACTCCAGGTTGTGCAAAACTCAGCTGCTCGGGCCATTTACGGTCTACCTAGACGAGCTAGTGCTTCTAATCTGCTGAAGGAATTGCATTGGCTTCCTATAGCCAAAAGGGTGCTGTTCAAAAGCCTGACGCTTACCTATAAGGCCCTCCATGATTTGGGCCCTAGGTATATCAGAAAGCGCCTTGCTTTGTACCAACCGAGCAGAGCTCTTCGCTCCGCCTCCTTGTCTAAAATGCTCGTTCCATCCATCAAACGAGCCAGACAAGGGGGGCGCTCGTTTCATTACCTGGCCCCACGTGCTTGGAATGAACTCCCAATTGCTCTTAGACAGGCCCCTAGTCTGTTGTCTTTTAGAAAGGCATTAAAAACATGGCTTTTTATTTAGGAATTGTGTTGTCTTTTATTCTCAGTTATGTTTCCTTTCCATTAAAGGTCCTCTTCGCCAAAGCGCCGGGACACTCCATTGCGAGTAGCCGTTGCGCTATAGAAGAGCCAATTAACATAACATAACATAACAATATGCCCATACTATACCTCCTCCCTAAAATTGATAAACACCCAACAGTCTGCCCCGGAAGGCCTATAGTATCATCAGTGGGCAATGTAAATGCAAACATGTAGACCACTTTCTTAGGGAATGTGTAATTCTGTTACCATCTTATATAAGGGACACCAAGGACTTTCTAAACAAGGTGAAGGGTATTACTTGGGAAGAAGGATTTACTCACATTACCCTGGACGTGAACTCATTGTACACCATCATTGATCACGTCCAGGGTATTGATGCCTGTATGTATTTCCTTGGAGAGAGAGACATTACCAGGAGCAGTGTTCGACATCATCTACATTCACTGCATTGGCTTCCCGTAGCGGAAAGGGTTAAGTACAAATCATTGGTCTTGGCTCATAGAGCGCTGCATGGGCTTGGACCACTACATCTACAAACACGTTTTTCTTTTTATGTTTCATCCTCACAGCTGCTCTCCATGTCCCTTCGGTTGGCACTGGTTCCTTGATTCAAATACCTGAGGCTTGGTGGTAATTCATTGACAAGGAAGGCGGCTGCTGCCTGGAATGCCCTGCCCCTTGCCCTACTTAATATTCAGGACCCAGTGATATTTAAGAAACATCTGAAAACACATCTATTTGTTAAAACAGACACCTTTCCCCTCTTGTTGGTATCGCGCCGGGACACTCGTGAGTACCCATGCGTGTTATAAATTAAAATACCATAACGTAACATAACATTAGCTACCTTAAACATACCCACATGTTAGCTGACATGATATTGATGTGCCTTACCAATAACATTTTCATGCTTAATGGGGAGCTCTACAGGCAAGTGCGAGGCATGGCAATAGGTGCGTGCTTTGCACCGAGCTTCACAAACCTCTTCTTAGGCAAATGGGAGGAAGAAATTCGGAATGAGGATGCATTCCGTTCTGAATGTGAAAAGGTGGTAGTATGGATGAGGTACATCGACGACCTTTTAATTGTGTGGAAAGGTAGTGAACTTGAAGCTACCAATTTTGTCAAGAAACTCAACCATAACGATTATAATATCGTCTTGACTCACAATATTAACAAAAACTGTATTGAGTTCCTGGATACTAAGATCCAAGTCAATGAAGGCAAGATAGTAACGAGTCTGTCCCGGAAAGAAACCGATGCCAACAGTCTCCTTCATGCCCTCAGTGGCCACCCAGATGCCCTGAAATGGAGCATTCCATATGGGGAGCTACTGAGGGCACGAAGGAACTGTAGCACTGATGACACTTACAAAGACGAACAAGAAACCATGTTAAAAATATACAGAGAGAGTGGGTATCCCAAATGGGTGTTCAGCACAGCAGTCAAACAAATTTGTGATACCAGCAGAGAAAAGTCTCTAGAATATGCTGAGAAAAAAATGGATCAATGAAACAAGCGCCAGAGTGATTACTACATATAATCACAAGTCCAAAAAAGTCCACGAAATTTTTGCTGATAATTGGAACATTCTCAAAACAGATAACATCATAGGTCCCAATTTGAGTGATAGACCGATGGTCACCTATGGCAAGGGCAGAAGTCTGAGAGATATTCTAGTCAAGGGTGACATTACAGTATCCCGCAAAGCTAACATACATAACCTTAAAGGTTTTTATCCCTACGGGCATTGCAAGGCTTGTAAATCTAGCCACATGGTCAAAGAATTTTATATTTCAAGATGCAGGAAGAACAGGAATATAACACAGTTTCTAACCTGCAGCAGCAGCTTTGTCATCTATGTCTTAGAATGGCCATGTAGACTTAGATACGTAGGAAGCACAACCCTTATGGTTAAGAAATGAGTCCAAGAACATCCTAGGGCTATCGTGAACATTGACCTACACTACCCTATTGCCAGACATTTCTAGGAACAGCACCAATCTAAAAGTTCTCTTCTTCATTTTTTTGCCATTGAGCATGTAGATCTGATTAACTGAGGTGGCAACAAGAAACTAGCACTTAGCAAAAAAGAATACAAATGGATACTAGAACTAGAAACTATATTCCCTGGGCGCATCAACCATGATGAAGAGCTAGCAACACATTTACATGAAGAATAGCGCATGTATAATGTTAGTATCTTTCAATTTTATTATCTATTGCCTTTCACTTCTCTTTTATAATTGTTATAATCATTGTATTTGCAGTAACTAATATCTGCTAATTACTTGTATGAGATGTATATTGTTATAATATTTTGATTGTTTCTCTTGACTTGCTCTTTTCACAGGAGGAAAGGAAGGCACCCACCAGCCAGTATGGTCACGTCACGGGTTCCCTACCCTTTTCTTCACCAGGACCGGTTATTGCATTGAGCACGAGATAAGAGACATTTTAATTACATTTTACTATTTTGGTTCTATGGAAATTTGGTAGTTTTGATTTTCACTTTTTGACATTAATTAGGAACAGTAAGGACTTTATGTAGAATAGCCACTTGGTACACATTATTTATCTTGCAAGGTTCTGGCATGTTAATGCAGTCTATAACATTAGCAGTTCTATTAGACCCAGAACTCTAGCACTTGCTCTAAATATTGATGGCACCATTAATTGCACTTATCATTCAGAGCATCTGTACATCTCTATGTCTAAATATGTAATTGTGTTAACGATTGTCTTTGTATTAAACCGGCACTAGTCCAATAGCACCGCTAATGCACTTACTCGTCAGAGCAATCTCACACATCCTGGCATTAAAGTACATGTTCCTTGATCTATTACAAGTACTGGTCACGGGCAATTTTCTAATCTTAGTTTAAATAAGTTGTGCAAACTACAATGCATATATGTACTTCTGGGTACCTGATATACACCTTATTGTACACTACAAAATGGCTGCTGCCTTTACTAACCTCTGTGAGTGACATGTATCTGGAATCCTATGTCCATGTTTATTATTTATGTATGCACGTCTTCTGAGCAAACTCATCATGTGAACAAGACATTGAATTGTCGAAATGCGTAACATTTGGGAATTAAAGTGCTATTTGACTGAGCATTTGGACTTTTGAGAGTGCGTTTTAATCATAACGCTTTGGATTATCTATGTCCGGTTTGGGTTTACTGACACTGCACACCACCTGACCACAGGCTGGATCCCGGAAGGACCCGCTCTCTGCCTTGAATATATATATATATATATATATATATATATTACATGGTAGCCAGAGCCTCTATGTAGTCATACGTAAGTCAGACTTTCCCTACCAAAGGCATTTTTTGTTCTTCTAATAACTTTAGCGCCGTTTGATGAATCTTCCAAAAACTTTCCAAAAAAGAAGTTCATCCACCTCTGCTCTATCGTGGAAATTAGGCATCAATACAGAAAAAAGGCACAACAGAATTACACCAAGTATTTTTTGTATTGGAAAATTAAAGAGATACACCAAAATACTAATTGACAATATTCAACATACACAACAACATACACAAAAATATATGCAACTTAGTGACATGAAATCTTGATAGATTGTAACAATATGCATCCAAAAACTCCACAAATATTAACTTAGAGACAAAAACATAAAAAAATTAAACTATATTTCTTTTTATATAACTACCCACCATGAAACCCTAACAAGACTACTTCAACTATATAGATCTTGCTGGGCTGAAAACATGCTCGTTCTTGAATGTCGACATTTTGACCCCTATTAGTGTGTGTGTTTAAAAAAAATCACATGGGGTCTTCTTCAGGACAGTCAACTGCTGTGTATGCCCTGTTCTTGTAGATTCTATCTAGGGACAGTACTTTCTGTTAGATAAAAAATTCCATTGGTCCCAAAGTGCTATAATGTCTGTTCCTGATAAAGAAGATATATCAGGAAATATGCTTCATTAGTCCGAGGCAAATTCAAATAATGGGAATCTCAGGTGTTCAACCTCCGGCTCATGGGCTTGGACCAGTCAGCAATTAATCCTTAGATATGATAACAATCATCGCGTCTCACGATAGACCTAGGCCAGCCTATGTTCTATCAATACCCGCACACGTCAGGTTTCCATATCTCCAGTGAAGCTGCTTGGGTCTGTAGACATGCACGTTTTAAGACTTAGAGCACTGGCACTGAGGACTGTTTGGCAGGGCTCAGTACACTCTCAGAGTTGAAAATCAGCAGCATCAGTCCAAAACCTTCGGGATGATCATGCAAATAGAGGCATTGGGTGTGGGTACCAAATCTCCCATCATAACTAGTTCGTAGATAAAGGCCGATATCTACAAACTAGCTATGATGGGAGATTTGGTACCCACATATAGATAATGGACCTGTGTAAGGTAGAGGCAGAAAATGTATCTGCTATTGCGAGCAGACCAGACTGAAGTTGGTCCTGACAACATTCACATAAGTATGTTTTTTGTTTATAACTATATCAAGCAGAGTAACAAGGCAATGGTCCTGAAGAATGCCGAAAACTTTTGGCAATCTGGAAGAAACATGTTGACCTAGTCTGATAGGGAACATCCTTTTCCCTATCGTTACACTGGTTTTAACTCCATCCATTGGGGATACCGATTAAATATTTTTCTCTATAAGAGATGGTTTTAATACACTTTTGATATATTTTTGCACTCTTCCCCTCACTCATTTTTAACATTGGACTGAAGAACACCTCACGCTCCTCTCCTGAGGGAGATTTGTAGCCCACACAGTGTACCGTGCTGGAACTGTGTTTAAGAGGGAACCCAATGATGAAGCATGTCATCCAAGTGGTGAGTGAGGGTTGTCGTCTTTAAAAAGCAAATGCCCAATCCTTTTTATAATTTATCGAGCTGTCTGTGCACATTGTAATTTGTATTCCAGTATTCAACCATTAGGTTACCTGTTGTGAGTATTATGTAGTGGAGTGGTACCGTGCATGGTTATCATTTCTCCAATAGAGACCTTGTTGTAGACACCTATCGCCTTATACCACTAGATAGTGACATATTTTGGCATGTGGGCCCAGCGTAGCATTTTTGTTCCAGGCCCCACAAATACTTTAGGCATGCCTAATCCTGTTCCCAAGAACATGTCTGAAACTAGATGCTTTGACAATCCTTTCTATTTTAATGTTTCTGTTTCTCAGAAAGATCCCGAAGAGCACATGGTTAGGTTCTGCTCTCAGGCTGATAGGGGTCACAGGCAAGGCTCTCCTCCCCTACCCCTCCTTCTGGGGTCTCGCACTCTCCTCCTAGGAGAGGCACCCTCAGAACAAAAAACTGTCAGGGCGCTGGAATCAGCACTCCCACACATTTTTCCCACCAGTTCAGGATTTTTACCCTGCAACTGGTCTCCCAACCCAGGGACCAAACCTCAAGTTAGACCGGGGCCAGAGGCAAGTACTCCCTCCCTCTGCACCTCGTTACTGAGTTCTACACCCTCTCACCTGGAGTGGTACCCCAAAAGACAAAATGGTAGGAACACTGCTAGCAGATATCCTTCCCTCCAGGTCAGGCATTACCTCCTAAACCAGGCCTCCCAACCCAGGGACTATACCCTGTGACTGAGCATTTGCCCGGCAAGCCAGGACTTCCTGGAGAGCACGCATGACCCCCCTAAGGGTAAATCATACCTCATCATGGGTGGCATGACAGTCTGCTTGGTGCTGATCTCCCGACCCCTGCCCATCTGACAGTGCGCGAAGACCACCCAAAAGATAAGCGGTGTCACCATGGTCATTCCTGGGGAGCTCTGCTCTCAGAGCTGGCCCCTGACCCACTGGTTCTCCCACTGGGGATGCATCCCCCTCTCACCCCTCCATCTGGACTTCTTCACCCTCCACTCAGGAGTGGCACCACCAGACACCAGAACCAGTGGATCGCTGCTTACAGACGCCCCCCCCCCCCCAAGTTCCCTTGACACTAGGAGATCCCCTTCAATGGATGGCTTTCCAGTACAGCCTAGGCTCTCCACCTGGTATTTCCTTAGGGAACCCTCCAGGCCCAGAGACTGGGTTTTGGGCTCTTTGGGATGCATACCATTCTCACTCCTTCTCCGCGGAGACAGGTAGTGAGTCCCTACACTCCTCCCACTACACCGGGACCAAACTGGGCCACTAAGAACCTCTCTCACCACCCTCAGTTGGGAAATACCCGAGCACTCCATTTAGGGTCACTACTGAATGCCTTTCCCAAACCTCTGGCACTCACTCAGAGGTCTACCTCCTGTGCAAGTTCCCTAGATCAGAGAACTCACACTCATGAAACAGGTGTTGGTCTAGCCCTTGAAAATAACAGAACATGTTCTCTCTGACATCCAGATTGAACAGCCCTTCAACATTGTTTGCTGTGCTACTAGTCAGCCAATCCTCCAGTGCATCACAACATTCATCCACAAACTACTCCCAAGACTGGTGAGACAGTTTTCTACTGCCTCTGAACCTCAACCTATACCCTTCTGGTTTGACACCCTCTTCTTGGAAACTAGGTACCATGCTCTGGGATCTGGGAGTGGAACTTTCTACACTGGACGCTACATTGCTGCCACCACTGGACTCCACCCTCACTGGTGAATACAGACCACTGAAACTACACTCAGAAAACAACCTATCCTCACAAGCTATTTTCTCTCTGGCAAAGGTGTTCTCTTTCTCCACCATCCTTTTCTGAGCTAGGACCCTTTCAGTCTCTAGCTTTTTCTCCTCCACCGCTAGCTGCGCTAGCTCTACACCCAGCTTGGCAGGTTCCAATTTGAGCTTGTCGAACTCCAGCTGGTGCTTCCTTTCCTTCTCCCAGTCCACCAACTCCTCTGGGGACCAACAAAGGAATGGAGCACTACCCCTGGCACTAGACACAGGAAGGTACCCCCTCTCTAGGGGGTCCTCACCACCTACTGGTGTCCCTGCCTTGACATTTCCTTCCTCCTCTTCAGACTCTTCAAAGTCACCCTCAAAACCACCACCCTTTTGGTATGCGGAATGGGAACCCTTCCACCTAGAGTACTCATGTTTCCGTTCATCCTCTTGCCACTTGAACATGACTTTATGAAGGGATAGCTGAGCGTCTGCCCAACTCACTGCTATGTTCCTCTCCCCGCAGAACCCCCTTAGCTCGTCTAGACTGTAGTTCAACAGGTCATTTACGTCAAAGGTAGATTTTATTTTGGCAAGAAAATTAAACACACACAAGTGCAACACAAGAGTCCTAGGCGTAGGAGCTGAAGCAGGAGTACACAATGAAAAAAAAAATACGAATTTGATGAGAAACAAAGAAATTTAGAAGAAATCCCAAAACATGTGATTTGTCTAAATGTAAAGTTTGTAGTGCAACCATGCGTCACAGTGGTACTGCGCAAAAGCAAGTCCTATCCCACCGCTGCCACCAATGTTAGAAATGGGATATCTGGTTGACTAGGGCATGCCCCTAAGCCTGACAGAAACCACCACTCTGATCAGGGCAAGGGAGTAACACGCTGACCGTCTTGGTAGCTTGGCAGTCATGTTTATCCCAAAGGCAATGAGTAAAACATTTGAGCAACACACTTGCACAGCAGCAAAACACTAGGCGCACCACAAAAGAAACTCCTCACAAGGTTAGATAAACAATAGCCTTTGTATTTTTGTTAGACTTGGCATCTTTTGGCATGTTTCCCCTGAGTTTTTGCTTTCTGACCTCCAGTTTTTGACTCTGTTTTTGCTGGTGTAATGATTCTGCGCACTTTCCTCACTGCTGTCCAGTGGTAAACTGCAAGTGCTCCTGTATAAAATGTGTTATGGATTGGTGTTTCCATGTTTGGCCTGTTTGATTTATGTGTCAGTTCCTAGTAAAGCGCACTGTGAGTGCCAGGGCCTACAAATCAAATGCTGTTGGTGGGCTGCAGCACTGGATTGTGCCACCCACGCAGACAGCCCATAAAGTGTAACTCTGGCCTGCCATTGTAGAGCCTGTGCGCAGCCTGGGGCTGCCATGCTGACTTGGCAACTGTGCACACTTGCAAGTCCCTAAACCTTCCCTTTTCTACATGTCAGTTGCCCCTAAGGTAAGCTCAAGGTACCCCCCTGGGCAGGGTGTATTGTATGAGAAAGGTAGGACATGCCCTGGTGTGTGTGGCATGTCCTGATAGTGAATTACAGTCTACTTTGTTTTTCACTATGGCAAGGCTACCTGTTCCCCATAGGCCAGAGTGGGCAGTTTGATTATAACATCCTATAATCCCAACTGACACAGGGAACATGGTAGAAATTCGAGTTTAGTATGCCTGAACTCAGAATGATAAAATACATATTTTTGTGAAGTTGGTTTTAATATTCTGTGTTTGCAAATACCACTTTTAGAAAGTGGGTATTTTATGACTTTACCATCCAGCCTGCCTCTGCTAGCTTGTGTAGTGTCTGTCTGGTTTGTGAGTGACAGGGCTGGAGACAGGGTGAGTGAGCACAGGGCTGAATTGACCTATCCGCACATAGATGGGTGGGAGGAGTAGAACCTGGGCCTGAATAAGACTGTGCCTGCCTTCCACAATGCTGGCTCCACCTCCTATTGTGCGTCTGAGGACCCTGGCCCACACTGACAAAGGAAGAAGGTGCCCACTGGCAGGATGCACCCAAACTGGTTTGAACTAGGTCCAGGCCTCTCTTCCTGTAGAGGACAAAGGAATTGCTGGTATAAATATTGGGGCCCAGACCCCAAGATGTTAGAACTCGCTGGAATCAAGGAACCTGCCAAGAAGAAGAGCTGGAAGAGCTGCCAGGAGGAGTAATGCCCCTTTGCTGTGTTGTTGTTTTGTTGGGTTGGCGTACAGCTGCTGCTTCTGCCTTGGGCAGTGAAAGGACTGGACTGAACTTTCTCTACTTGTGCAGAGTATCTCCAAGGGCCTGAAACCGAGCTGGCCTCCTGTTAAGAAGTCTCAGGGACTGCAAAGACTTCACCAAATTCTGGTTACCGCTCCTGGAACCGCTGTTTCAGTTGCCACAAAGGAGAGGGAACCGCGACCGACTCTGTCACTGACTTCGTCGCTGGCCTTGTGTCCTGAAGGCAACGCAGGCCGCACTGTCTCGCCCTGCACCGCAAGCTTTGGTCTCACCGATGCCGTCTGCACTATCGTCACCGAGCCGCTGCCTGCACCGCATCGAGAGGACACAGCAGCCCGCACCGCCTTGCTTCACTTCAATGGCCTGGTCTCACCGACACGGACGCCGCTGGCTCGACACCCCTGACGCCACGTCACGCACAGCTGTCCTGCTCGGCCAGCACCAATTCCCATCAACCGGCTTTGTCGCTGGCATCGCAACCTGCTATCACTGCATCGGGCACCATCTCGCCCTGTACCGCAAGCCTTGGTCTCACCGACGCCGTCTGCACGATTGTCACGAGACGCTGCTTGCACCACTTTGAGAGGACACCGCGCCCTGCACCGCTTCCACTTTGCCCCATAACCGCGACAGACTCCATGACCGGCCCTGTCACCTGCACCACAACGTGCCAGCACCGCATCGAGCACCGTCTAGCCCTGCACCACCAGCCTTGGTCTTACCGACGCCATCTGGACGATCGTCACCGAGCCGCTGCTCGCACCGTATCGAGAGGACACCGCGCCTTGCACCGCTTCCACTTTGCATCGCAACCGTGATAGATGCCAAGACAGACTCGCACCTCCATGTGAGCCACCCTAAGAAAGGTACTGTTAACGAGTCTGTTCACGCTGTTGCTGGCCCTTACCGACGCCGTCAGCTGGAACTGGGAGACTCTGTTGTTTTCAACATCGCGGTAGACTCAGACCCAGCTACCGACTCGTACGAACTGTATTTTCAATGTATTTTTGCAGTTTAAAGACATCTTGCGAACTAACTATTTTTAAAGTACTGTATTGTGGATTTTATCGTATTTGGTCTTGTTTTAAGTATATAAAAATATTGGTAAATAAACTGGTGTGGTGTCCTTTTGTAGTGCTTACATTGTATTACTGTTGGTTATGTGCAAATGCTTTACACACTGCCTCTAAGATAAGCCTGACTGCTCGTGCCAAGCTATCAAGGGGGTGAGCAGGGGTTATTTTAGGAGTGTAACTCCCTTATCCTGACTAGGAAGAAGGGTCCTTACTTGGTCAAAGGTGCAAGCCCTTGCCAACTAGAGACCCCCCTTTCTAACAATTACCCATAAAACACATTATAACACCATACATATATGTACTGTGCCACCAGGCACTTGTCATGAATTTTCAGGGATTACATAAATCATTTGGCCATTCCGGCCATTGTCATAACAATTAATCAGGCTGACCAGTAACTACTGGTCATATTACACTGAGCACAATACATTATCCAAAACATAACTATCCACAGTGCCCTCTAGTAATGTAAAACACAACCTAAGTACATCATGCCCACAGTGCACCAGGTACACCTTACTTGTACAGTAGCCCATAGACTTCCTGTAGCACATCAGGGCAAAAGACATTAGGCAAGTGCGTAATCAATAGTGCACTGCAGTGCAAACCTGTAGAATGCACACATGGGAACCGCATCCTCACTGGTAATAACCCGTACTACTCCTCTTTCTCCCTTAGAGAGGAGTGGGCCTCCGTTGATGTCTCACCCCGATCTAACATCAAAAGGAATGACCCTGGTGCCCAGCGCACCAAATCCAGGGTGGCGTGCAACACACACCCAGTCTCAGTCAAATAAGAGTACCCCCAAAGGATCTGGTCAGAGTGCAGCTGCCCGCGACTATGCAGCATAGCTGCAACAGTGTGGAGTACTTCACCACCGCTGGCTGGGTTACGAGAGTACCTGGATACGTTGACCATCCTTGGACAGGAGAGGGAGGGTGCTGCGACTCCTCAGCTCTCCTCTCCTGCTCTTTCCATGATCTGGTAAGGGCTGCAGTAGTAAGATCCGGAGCGAAGTCTCCGCTGAGTCTGCTTGTCTCTGTGCGGCCTCTCTACTGCGGTGGCCCCTGCCCTCAAACAGCCTCAAGAAACATGCAGGGCTCTTCTTTTCCTTACGGGAGCCCCACCCACACTCAGGCCTCCTCTGCCTGACTTCCGGTGACTTCCATTGACTCCTCACGGTACGAGAATACAGAGCGAAGTCTCCGGCGGATTTTGAATCATTTTGGTCCTCTTCCCAGCGCGATCTCCTCGGCGAAGCCAGGTGCCCAACAGGACTCTGCAGACAAGACAGTGCTGCACGCACTGTCAACACCCCAGAGCACTCTTCACACGCTACCAGAGCACCCGCTGGGGCCTCCCCTCAACACAGGCCCACGAGGTGAACAACACAGTGCACACCACACGCTGTCATAAATACGGTATTGCAATCCACAAAGTCCTGGGAGACCCCAGGGGGCACACCAGCAGAGTATCCCCAGGGAGGCCAGCACATGGCTTTCTTTAGGCAGAGTGGCAGTCCCCTCATAGCCCCAAAAAAGCAGCAGGTCAGCACTTTCTGCAGCCCAATCCTATGGCGATTCCTCCAGGTGCCACACAGTCTTCTGTTCCAAGCAAGTTCCAACAATTCAAAAACATGGGGTCACAGCCCCAGTACCTTTAGGGCCTATGTCTTTGTTCTCCCCTGGCCCAGGGCTCTGAGCCCTTTCCAGACCAGTTATGGGGGGCACTTAAAAATCTCTTTCCAGTGCACAACACTCCCCATTGTAAGTGTAAGCCCTGGCCCCAGACATACCACAAGGGGGCAGAACCATCATAGTGGAAGGCAGGCACAGCCCTGTTCAGGTGCAGGTGCTACTCCTCCTACCACTCCAAATGCAGACCAGGCTGATTCAGCCTAGCGCTGACTCAGCCAGACTCTCTGGAGCCACTGCACCTCCCCAGCCCCTGTCACTCCAAGGCCATACAGTCAATACACAACAGGCAGGCACAAAGACACATAGCACACAGAAATGCCTACTTCGAAAAGTGGCATTTCTAAAATAGTGATAATAAATCCGCAAACACCAATACGAGGAATTTATCACCACTATTCCAAACATACCAAACTTGATCAAACTACTCCTCTCATGTCAGAAATTACCACTGAAGCACATTACCAGGACAAGCCGCAGTTAAGGCACTTGTCATACCTTTCACCTAAACCGCACTCTGCCCAAAGGGTAGCTAGGGGCTAACTAGGGGTGACTGATATGTAATAAAAGGGGACTCACAGACGTGGCAACCACTTCATGTACCACGTCACAGCGGCAGTAAACTGTGCGTGCAAGCCCTGCAGTGGCAGATGTCTGAGACAGGTTTGAAAGGCTACTTTGGTGGGTGGCGCAAGCAGCGCTGCTAGGCCACCAGGAGCATTTAATTTAATGGCCCTGGGTAAATGAGATGCCAGATTGCAATGGACTGACAGGTAAATTAAATATGCCAAACAGGTGTAAACTAATCTTACTAAGTTTACTATTAAGAGCACATGCACTTTAGCACTGAACAGCAATGATAAAGTGCCCAGAGTCCTAAAACCACCAACAACAGGTCAGAATAAATTCCAGGAATAAGGCAAAAGGTTCTGCCCTCCAGAGTAAAAGCAAGCCTGGCATTGGTTAATATTGACTACGTGCGCTGCTCTTGTACATTGATATTTTCCTCAAAGTATGAATTTGTCCTTGCACGATAGTTCAACTTAAACTTCTTATATTGTTTCATGATGCATTTTCTTGGGTTGCTAATTTCATATTGATCTCTCTCTCTAGGCTCTTAAAGGTCTTCCACGTCTCACCATCTAAATGTCAAAATTAGACTGTTTGAAAAAAGCCTAGAATAAATATGTTTATTCAGAGAAGCTAGCTACACCGCAGACTACAGGCAAATTGTAAAGAGGCACTATCACTCAATTTTGCATTCTGAAGTTTATTAGGAGAACAAAGTGGCAGGATGGAAAGAGTCAGTACTAGCAGTGGTGTATATAAATTCCACCACCCACATACTACATTATAAAATATGTCTTTCATAGCTCAGAAAATATTTTTTGTCAGAACCATTTATCCAGTTTATTACTGATTAAAATAATCCTTTTTGGTCATTAAGTTTTATGCAGCATGCTTACATATATAGCTCCTCCAAAGCAGTGCTTTTTGCAATGGTTGCCTTTGTCCTCTTTCTGGAGTCTACATGCTTGAATAAATATTGATACATCCTATTACCCTGTGGTGAACACTCTGGGGATATTAAAACTGGGGCCAGATTCACCTAGCCAAAGTAAAAAATTTGAAAAATGTAGTAATGTATGGATATTTCTATTTTTAGGCTAAATTCCTGACTATTAATGTTAGAAAGGCATCCTTTTGCCATGTTCATCCCCATTTGTTGCTGAATGATACTGGTGGTAACTGAGCCTGACTGTACTTAGGGATCTGCTAACCATGCACAGGACCAGTGCTATGTTTAAAAAGGTACATGTAATAGGGTACACTCACAAATGGCAATGAGAGACCTTATAATTCCCTTGAATTTAATAGGGCATGGAGTTTTAGAGGCCCATCAGATTTCCTGCACTTGCATATGTGCGCTGCTGGTAGCCTGTTGTCCTTTTAAAGCCTGTCCTGGCTTGTAGTCTGCCTTTAAAGGCAGCCTGGCTTTGCAGGCTGTCTTTAGAAGTAAATTGTATGCAAGCTCAGCTTTGGTCGTATGGCCACTTTAATAGTGATAATGTAACTTATTTTTACATAGTAGGTATCCCAAGGTCTCCCTATGTGTCCTAGGGGTGGGGGCCATGCAAGTATAAACAGGGACCTTATAAAAATGTTTTGTATGCCCTGGTGAGGAAAAAACTGCCCAGTTAATGTTTTCCCCATTGTAGATAGTTAGCTCCATAGACTAACATTACAATATTTTATTTGGGTATAACTATTGCTAGTAAAGGAGTAAATATTATTCAAAGTTTTAAAAGATTGGTATTGATTAATTCAACAATTTGCCACTGTTTATCATAACTAGTACAGTAGAGACTTTATCGAACTTTCTCTCTGTAAGCCAAAACCCAGCCTCCTAGTGGTCTCTGCTAATTGGTCAGTCTTAACAGGATTAGGCAGGCTGCTTTGATTAGTTGATAGGTGACCTGGCTAGTGTAGAGGTTGCCTGATGGAAAGAGTACTGAAACTGTGGAGGATGGGTCATACAGAGGGGACTGGGTAAACCAAACTGAGCTCAAAGGGAGAGCAGAACAGTAAGGAATGCCAGGCGTACCTACCCTCACATCCTGTGCCCCAGCCAGATGGCAGGCTTAGGACAGGAGTTGGCAGAGTCAGGGGGTGCAGAGCTAATGGAAATGAGCCACACTGTTGGCTGGTTTAGCCGAACTCTCACTCCTCTGGAGAGAAATCCATGTCGGATTTTGGAAGTGCAGTGCTTTGTGGGACAAAAGATACCACACTTTGGAGGAATTTATCATGCCTTTGGGTGACACCCAGCATCTCATTGGACAGAGGTGTCCCCTGCTTTTTGCCCCAGGACACTAAATAAATATGTGAGTTCTGCATAGTCTCATATCTGCTGTCTGAAACTACAAGGAGAAGAAGGACAGCCCTGCCGGAATCTAGATCTGCACCCAGAGGCCTGCACACTGAATGACTGCACCTGCTGCACAGTCTGGTAATACAGCCCTGGATACTGTACCTTACTTCAAGAAGGATTACGGAGTGGACTCCCTGCAAGCTACAGGTAAACAGTTCACACCTGCATAATTTCCACCAAGAGTCCCCATCCTGTATTGCATCCAGTGTGACTTTGGGGATTTGGCCAGGTGCGATGTGGGGATTGTAGTCGAGACATCCCAGAGACAATCTAGGAGATTCCAGACCTTTGGAATGGAGATTTGGATACTTTTAACCTACAAGGAGACCTTCAAGAAGCACCTTTTGAAGCTTGGAGAACTTCTGCGAAAACGTTACATGGGAACCCAACCCAAAATCGAGAGTCAAGTCAACTACCTTCAACCGCGACCCAGACAGGATTTCAGGTTCATCTCATTGAAAGACTCCAGAATTCCAGGATTTGATTGGGGCCTCGTAGAAAGTCAAGCCCGTGAACCCTCACCAAATCGGGCCTACTGTGGAGGGTTGAGTGAAGAGAAAAAGCTCCAGAAAGTTTTCTAAATGTGAAAGTAAAATTTTGACAGAGGCCTCTTGCTTATTGTATCTGACCAGGACTCCATCGCGGTCGGCCTCAAACTTTGACTTGTCTGGGTCAAGTGCAACCAGATGTCCCAGAGTGGCACTATATGTTTTTAAGCACTATAAAGTAGTAATCTTTACAAATTCATATCTCCGGTTGCCTGCATTTGATTTTTGTTGTTTGGGTGCCTATTGGTTCATAAAAAAAAATCCTATTTTTAAAAATTGGTGTGGGAGTTGTATTGTGGGTTGTGTTTTACTTATTTGATAAATTGATGTTTTTAAATGCCTTACACTCCTGTCTTCTAAGTTAGGTCTGACTGCTCGTTGTCAGCTATTAAGGGTTGAGCATGGGGCTAGTTTATGGAGACCTTTACTGGACCCTATACTGTGTTGGTGACCTTATTGCTAGTGGTAGGTGCATACTTACCCCTATCAATAAGATTTCCACAAATAATAGCAGAACTACTCCAGGAAATCTATGACACTCATAGATTTCCATACAATTGTACATGCACAAAGTTTGCTTATGCTGTATTTCCATGTACTGCAGAATTCTGCCAGAGTGAATAACACTCTGAAGGTCTCATTTACAAGGAATTGGCGTAGGGCAACACCACAAGTCTTCTTGATGTGCTGCCCTATTCCAATCTGAAAGGCCAGGAATGCACCATATTTATGAAATATGGTGCATTTGTGTCCTTTCTATTTGCGCTAGCACATAATTTGCTGCCCAGCCATGGTGCAAGATTGCCGCCTTTGCAGGCAGGATTGTTTTTGTTCAGGAAGAGGCACCATCCTGCACAAAAACAATCTCAAGAGGCGTTTTCCTTGTTCTATGTGTGCTGCAGAATGCAGCACACGTGGAAAGAGGAAAAACTAGGAGAAAGTTTAATTTTTCTCCTCGTTATGCCTGCTCTTGGGAGGTGTAAGGTTTTGGTACTGCCACAAGTTTATGGGATTTTGTAAATTTGGAGCAGCGTCAGAACCCTTGAGTATTGCATGGGAACACCGACTGCAACACCCACGAAACACCTCCTTGACGCAGCGTAAGGCAATAGTTATTTAATTAAATCTTTGAGCAGGTGTAAAGTCAGCTCGCGGTAAACAAAGTTCCATAAACAGTACAATTGTGATGTGCAACGACCACTAGATTTCAAAACAGCAGGTATTTATTTAATCATAAATTCAATAAACTAACAGTCGATATTCTACTATGGGGCCGATTCTGATCTGGGTCAGAAAGCTCTCCGACCAAGCCGGATCCGGAGTGTTTCCTGCCCGAGGTAAAGTCTTGCAGTCCGACCGAGCGAGTACGAAGCGGCCGCATGCTGCTGGACTCGGTTCAGTCGGACTCCCATAGAAGTCAATGGGAGCCGGTCGTACAACGCGTACATGGGCTCCCATTGACTTAATTGGTACCTCTCACATAAAGGGCGCCCCCGACAGTGGGTACGCGTCAATGCCATCCGCACCGTATATGCCTGTGTTGGGGAGACCCTTGGGTCTCCCCCTGTGTCCGAGTCGTAAGGGTGCAGGTGACAGGGGGTCTGACCCGGACCCCCAAAGGCAACTTCCCGGACGTTTTGCGAGCCGGAAACTTCAGCTCGCACCAGCTGTCTGATACGTGCATCGCACTGGCTCGGTCGTAAATCGCATCCATTGCACGGCACGGTTTACTTACAGATTAGACGTACGGAGCAGTTTGGACCCGCAAACGACTCGGTCGGTGAATTTCACGTTGCTCACATCGTTCTTGCTCGCTCGTACAGCTATACGAGTCAGACGGAAAACACATATACAGCTCGTACTTTTTCTGACCGGATCACGTCTGGTGCCCTTCCGAGCGAGATCGGAATCGGTCCCTATATCTTAAAAGAATGAAAGAGGAAAGGTTGCTCCAAGCAAATGTGCAGAAAGGGGGTGCCTAATTCAGATGGAAAAATTAGGTAAGGTAAGGGAAAGAGTTCCCAGTGCTAATCCTGAAACGATGATTAGAAAAATTGAAGACGGACTGATAAGAAAATATCAATTATGTAGGCCTAGCCAGGAATAATCAATTGTACAAAAAATATCTGTTCAACATATTTCCTTCAATATTTAAGAGATGTTTCATCATTTGCACAGTGGAATGAGGGGGCTTTTGGTCCAGGCCTAGAAGGGGATGGGCGTCAATGTTTTGACCCGACTTGGGGCATGGAGGGAATTTGAGGCCTCGGCCTGCGGGTCTTCTTCAGGACAGGGATAGGCAACCTGTTCACGGTGTGACATGAGGGACTGAATCCTAAGCTCTTATGTGCCTGGGAATTCTCTAAAACACTTTCCAGATGTCTAACTCGCTGGCATCTCACTTGAGGGCCAAAGATGCTGATATTTGCTGACAACCACACAGACACCAGCGAGCATCTTCGCATCTGGATTCTCAGAGCCAAGGATGGAGAAGCCCAGGGGTGGATTTAAATGAGGGCTGCTCCAAAGTGGCGGCCCAGACTTTTCAATTCTTGCAAGTATACCCCGCCATCTAGACAGTGCAAGTTTGTTTTAGAAACAGTACAAATTAGTTGTGGGTTAATGATGCTGCAGGGAAAGCACCAAGCTAAAGAGGCAGAACAAGATCATTTCACCACAGCACAGCTGTAAATTGTGTGCAGCTTCAGATGCAGCACATGACATGTCCTTTTCACACAAAGTGGCTGCCTTCTATTGGACTTTTCTACTTCCTAAGAACCATGGGGCTCTAGAAATCACTGGAAAATGGTGCGCACACTCTACTAGACACAGAGATTTTCATAACAAAGAGACATTTACTATGCAAACATATTAGACAGAAACATTTATATAAGTTGAGACATATTTATAATACCACTACATTGACCAAGAAAAGCTTTCTGCATGCCTGAATTACACTTTTACACATTGCATGATTGGTCTATATTTTGACAGGGCTTCAGGTGCTAGTGGTGTTAATGAGAGGTTTCCTGTAGGAATGGAACTCTTTCGGTGCAACTGCATCATCCTTGTATTTTCCTTTGTCCAGAGCGCCCACTATTTGGCACAATGTATGGACTCTCTCCTCCTAATCATCTACATCTGTAGAATTGGTGTGTCGTAGGGACACCCTTTGATTCCCATGAAACTAAAAGCTTGTACGACGCTTTATTGACCTCCTCAACCTGCTGTCTTGAGAGTGTAGACCCAATGGGCCTAATTTGAAATATTTTGACGCAGGGCAGAGCAGCATGCCTGCCATGCATAAAAATAAAAGGACAGGAATCAACAGTATAGTGCAATCCTGTCCTTCTCCCCTGTGCTAGCGCACAAACAGCAGCCATGTGCCAGCGCAGATACCATTGCGTCATTTTGCAAGGGTGCCTTCGCTGAGGAGATGATTGTTTTTGTGCAGGGAGGGACACCTTCCTGCACAAAAACAATCATTAAAGCAGCATGCATAGAAAGAGGAAAAAACGAGGAGAAATAAAAATATTTCTCCTCCTTGCACCTCCCGTGGGGAGGCATTGGATTCTGACGCATTCCCAGAAAATGTTGTAAATCTGGGAATGCATCAAGTTCCATGGATGTTGCGTGGCAACACCCACAGCAACAGCCATGGAACGCCTCTTTCGCGCAGAGTTATGTGTGAAAGGGAAACATATATAGAAGGCCATACAAAGTCACACAGGGTGACTTTACGTGGCCTTGTAAATATGGGCACGCCTATTGCACTGCTGGTGTGTCAATAAAGGTGACGCACTGGCGGTGCAATGGGCTTGTAAATAAGCCCCAAGGGCTGGACATGCCCTAGGTAGCAGGTGGCAACCAAGGTCGGACTGGCCTACAGGGGAATCAGTCAGTGTCCTACGGACCAGTCTAACAAGTCAGAGTGTGAGCTGTTTTTTGGCTGTTTTTGGGCCTGTTTTAGAGCCTGATGAGCGAGTGTTTACTGTTGACTTATCTTATAGTAAAACAAACATTGTCTGCAGCAACAAATGCATGCAGCAGTCTGCCATAGCCTGCCCCAATTTGAAAACATGGAGCACTTTTTTAGCCATCTAACTCACTATTTAGGTCACTTTAATTTTCTGTCCCAGTCCACCCTGGTGGCAACATGTGCAGCAGTTCAGGGTCCTATAGCTGAGTTCAGGGTCCTATAGCTGAGTCCAGGGGTGATGCTTTGGTTCTCCTTTTTAATTTTAGTTCAGTGGCCTACAACAAACATGGCTTTCTCTGGTTCATTATTATTGAGTGTGAATGCTCATAAACGCGTACAAAAATGAGAACACGTGATCAAGGAACACCTAGATGCACTTGTCTCTATTTGATGAGCTAAAAACATGATTAGCTCAGTTTCTGACTGCTTGTCCCTTTTCTTCTTTTTATGTAGCCAGGCTAGTGGTAAGGGTCATACACAAAGGGCCCGGTGTATTGCACATTACCACTGCATCTAGGTGCTGGACACCACAGTGCATTTCTGGAGGAAGGGACGGGGTGTCCTTCTGAAAAACCCCTCATAGGGGTATTCTGCACCAATCTGATTAGCTGTATTTCTGAACTGGGAAAATTCACTGAGACTGACAGGATAACTGGACATATGTACTAGAGAGCCATCCCAGCAAAGGAAGAACACTAATCGAAAGCAGACCATGCTGTGGGGTTTCCTGAACTTGGAGCTGTGTACTACTCAATTCCTTGTAGCTAGGAACAAGTTGGAGCCTACTCCTGCTGATCAGCTTGCCTTGGTGGAAGGTCCATCCAACCAAGGAGTTCATTGAATGAATGAACACAACACAACACCCAGATGCTCCTTTTACCTCTCATCAGAAACTGCAGGAATGCTGCATTAAGAGCCACCAACTACAAATGCATGTGAGCTAAGTGGTAACTGTCTGGCTAGCACATCCACCCACACCACCTCTTATTGTATCACTTGCCTCCATTTTTCCTGTTATCATGCAGTGGCCCAGCACTTGATTGAGTTGCTGTGAGAAAGCCCTATACTTCTACTCTGAGTCTAACCTAAAAGAGGTATTCCCCTACCTATCATCACAATCCCTCCTCACCACACACAATATAATATGGTTGACCAGTATTCTACCTTAATATGATCAATATGTAATATTGTTATGCTAATGTCATGATGTCAAATATATTGTGGGATATTATATCACAGGTAAGAATATAGTAGTATTTCTGTTTTTTGAATATTTTTGTAATTTGTCATTTTAGAAAATTATTATATATAATGTTTTTGCTATGTGTAATATAATTATTATTATTGATATCATTTATTGTGTAATTTGTGTTATTACTTGTTTGTTAATATTTTAGGAGCAGACTGTAGGGCTGGTGGGGGAATTGAGTAGGAAGTGATTTAAATAGTTTTGGGTATTTGAAAAATATTTTAGAATATCATGTTTAAAAAATATGTTTTTACCTTAATATTTTTATTTTAAATTGCTTTAAGTTTATATAATTTTCAAAAATTATGTATAATTTTTTTAAAACAATTATTAAACAAACTAGCTTACCCGTCGCGCGTTGCTGCGATCTCAGAAGAAAGGAAATGTAAGGAAACTTGTTATGATAACATTCAATTTACATTGTGTCATTTTTATTGAAACTTATTCATTTTAATATGGAAAACATTTTAAAGTGTTGTTTTAATTCTGTTTATTTATTCAAGTGCTTGTGGATACACTTTTTTTTGTTTTTCCGTCTGGTGCATACACAAATAAATCAGAAGGTTTTCCGACGCGTGAGCTGGCCACATACAGTTGTCCATGTGAGAAGCACGGATTCTCCAAATCTAGCCCACACACTTGCAGCGATTGTCCTTGTGCTTTGTTGATGGTCATTGCAAAAGCGAGTCGCACCGGAAACTGTAAACGTTGCGTACATGAATAAATCAGAAGGTTTTCCGACGCGTGAGCTGGCTCATACAGTTGTCCATGTGAGAAGCACGGATTCCCCAAATTTAGTCCACACATTTGCAGCGATTGTCCTTGTGCTTTGTTGATGGTCATTGCAAAAGCGAGTGTCACTGGAAAGTGTAAACGTTCAGTATTGGAAAGATTATGAGGTCCCTGGGGTGCCGGGGGGCCGATATTTAACACATTTTTCTTTCTTTTTTTTTGTCAGAAACCTTCGCAGGAGTGTACTCAAAAACGTTTAACAATTTTCTTTTTTTTTTTGGGCCATAAACCTTTGCGGGAGTGTACTCAACAACTTCCCAAAGTTTCATGGCGATCGGATGAATGGTGTAGTAATGCATAAAGGACAAACAAACATACTTTCGATTTAATACATATAGATTATTTTTTCAAAAAGTTACAAATTGTTCTATAATTGATCTGTAACATTTAACATTTTAATGTCATCTATTTCTTTTATGTATATTTTAAAATAGCTTTAAAAAATATTTTTGTGATGTTTTAATCACAAAAATATTTACCTTCAATTTTATTTATTAAACATTTTATAAAGAAAACTAATGAATATTAAATAATATTCATTATTAATTACTTTTAACTTGTTTTGGCTTTGTTGAAAACAGACTTATTGGCATATACTTAATATACATTTTTTTTTATTTATTACATTTTTAAATGTAAAATATTTGTGCCTGTCAGCGACACAGTCAGCGGGTCACATCATTATCACACTGCGCATGTCAATCTCAGTTCCATCTTTACCGCCATCTTTTTCCTTTGCATACCACATTAGGCCCAAACGTACACTATTAATAAAGGAATCATAATCAAACGTTAATTTCTCAAATATATGATTTTCAGTGTTTACCACCCACTTCTAGTCTATCCCATGTGAATTTCTCTTTCTTTAAGCAAAAGCATTAGCAGCAACAGCTAATGGATAGGTTTGGAGTGGGAGTTGTAAATCTAACCCCACAAAGGCTTTCCCCATTGTGGCTAAGTTTGAAATGGGAATAACAAATTACATGCCACCTCTTCATCCCCAAAGTCCCAAACTTTTTCCAAAGTGATTTTGTAGTGGGAATAGTAGATATACCTTTTCAAAATTATTCTCTATTTGGTCAAGTAGGCTAGCTTTGAATTAAAAATATTTCACTTACTAATAATAAAAGTTAGTTTACACATTTACACTTTGCATACATTTTTCTCGTTACATTATTCACAAAAAAACCTGAAAAACTTAAGAAGTGACTCTTCCAACACCCCCCTGGTGGCCGGAAGTAGGCCTCTGTAGCTGTTCCTGGGAGGGTGCGTGGTTCAGGCCAGCTGTCAAGGCATTGTTGGTGTTCTAGCGCGGGGACACTACGTTGGAGTAACAAGGCGCTCTATAAGCTGAATAATATTAATAATATTTTAAGACTTTTTATTGATAATATGTTGTATTTTTTAAGAAAGATTGCTAAAAGTGGTATAAGTACTACTATATATATTTATATACATTTTTTAATTTACAAATATTCAACTTCCATTGTTCATAAGCTTGCATATATCTCATTTTTCAATTTTTTTAACATAAATGTGCTATTTTTCATTTTACATTTTAATTTTTTATGTATTGAAAACACTACAAATAAAGTTTTGGTTTGTATTGTTTTATATATATTTCCATTTCTATTCAAGATATTTTATAAAAGATAATAAAGGATAGTTTCAATGTTAAAGCATTTTTTTAACTTTTTTCAAAATATATTTGATACTTTAATGTATTTGTTGCATTGGTTTCCGTTGTCTTTTTTTAAATTTCAATTATTGTTTGCTTTTTTTTAACCACTTGCTCTATTTTGTAGTCTGGTTTGTCATTTTTGAACACCAGCAACTCACTCAGGAATGGGATTCCTCATTTCTATGGAATTGAAAACGTAAGTCTAAGATTTATCTAGTTCCTAAGATCACTTTGTTTGAGGAGGGGGGAGATATACTGTTAGTGACATTTTCATTTGTATGGTGAAGTGCTTTTTTTGTTATACTTAGTGAAGAGCAATGTCTGAGTTGTTTAAGGAGCGTGCTGTAGGCCTATTCATGTTTTGTTTAATAAGTCTTATTACTGTAATGCGACATGTTGTACTTATAACTATGCTTAGGAATTCTGACTTGTGTTTTACTCTTTGGGCGGGGCAGGATTGTTTTGAGGGTAGATTTTTACAAATGTTTCCATTGAAGTTGAACTTCTGTTTACTGGTGGTGGATCCATTTGCAAGAACAAATTTGGGGAATTTTTTTACCATCTATTTATATATCTCCATGCTGTTAAAGTTTTCCTGATAATTTTTGTTCTTTTGATTTTTCTGAGTTTTAGAGGGCTTCTCTAGATTGTATACATTTGAAAAGGTGAATGTAATTTTTTGTATCTGTATTTTGCATGTTTGACCAATCTTTTGTGCACATTTCGATGTTTTATGTCTTTTTTGGATGCCATATGGTGTGCGTAGCACTTCAGCTACAAAATCGAAAGAAAGTGAATTTTTCTATTATTTATTGAGTGGGATTGATTAATTGCATTGTTTGTACATAGTTTGTTAGTCTCTATTTATGTGTCATATTTTTGTGTTATATTATGTAGTGTTTTTGATCTCTGTGTGCTGTATATTTTTGTATATTTATTGTGTCATCTTGAGATTTTTTTTCAAACAATTATTATTATCATTTATTTTTATCATTCTAAATGAATAGTTTTTTCGCGTCATCCATGCCAATGAAGCTATGCGGTGAGGCTTTGTGGGGCTCTGCATTGCTATTCATCTGTTCTGATAAGTTGAGCAACAAGGTTTTGAGTCACTCAGTGTTGGTTCCGATGAAGCTTGCAGCTGTGTGGCGAGCCTACCAGGGTCTTCTCATCGCATCATGCCAGATTTGGTGGAACCTTCAGTTAGGCCAGGAGAACCTCTCTCTGATGCCTGCCATGGGCCCCTGGCAGGTATCAGAGAGAGCTTCCACTTGGGGATCAGGGATTCACTTTAGCAGAGACAAGACAGTCTCAGACAGGTCAAATTGCAGGTTCAGGCAGATACAGTGCAGCAGGTCAGCTGGGCAGTTGTAAGGGGGCCTCTAGAGCTTTTTGTATCACTGAAGCTCAGTACAGGAGGTCAATCAGCTGACCCTTAACGTAGGTCTAGTAGCTTGAGATGAAGAGGCAAGTCCAGTCTCCATTTTCAAACAGCAGTGCAGGCCTCGGGCAGCAGGGAGTCCTCTTGCAGGTGGGCAATCGATTGATTGATTGCTTATTGTTTATTGCTTTTAGTTAATAAAAACCATCACAATACAAATACAGGTTAAATACATGTTAAAAGGATGTTACTCCATCTTCATTAAAACATTAATATACATTAGTTTATCACATAACATGAGTTATAAAATACAATTTTATAAAATATATTCAGGGACTAATTGGAGTTATTCGTGTGGGGTATGCAGAAGATGTAGAAAACAGGATTCAACGGTTCTAGATGTCATCGTTTGCTACAATTTTGACCTCCTATCAGTTACATACACTGTTATAGCCTGCGTTTTTGGATACTCCTTGCAAGCCTGTTTTACTGCTTTGTTGTGGAATTGCAAAAACGTCACCAATTTACAGTTTAGCCGAGGGTCAGTAGAATCCAAGCTCCTCATGATTTTTGTTCTGCAAATACGGATTTCTCGCTCATTGAATAAGAACTTTAAATGTAATCGACGCGCATTCATCATTTCGGGGCATATACAGACCAGATGCACAAAGTCCTCTTCTGCGGCGTCACATAATCTACATGTTTTTGGTCCATTGTATCGCCAAAGTGGTTTTGCTGATAAAGACGGCAAATCCCCTAGGCGCTTGGCCAATAGTTTTTTCTTAAAGTGCACGGGATAAGTTAACTGAAGGTAAGTTGCAGGTTGCAGTGTGACATACGTTTGGATTGTCATCCATGCATGGGCTCGTCGTGAACATTTTTTTTATCCTCTTTCAGTGAGTGAATTTTTGCCGCTTTGGTTATGGCCTGGCAAAAAGTGGGATGCGGCAATTTTAAGTCCCACAGATCACCCGCGTTTATTAATTGTAATGATGAGAAAAAGTATTTGATATAGGTTGAATTAGCATCATTGACCAAGGCTTCCCCTGCTGCAATAACTAAAACACTTGATTGATTGTTTCGTATTTTATGCATGGTTTTAATAAACTGATACCTTCTTGCTATATTTTGCTGTGTTAATCCAAATTCCAGACGGATTTGGGCTGGAGAGGCATTACAGGGCAGATGGAATACCTGCTTATCAGTTTTGGTTTGTAGACTGTCTAACATTTTAGCGTCCCTACCATACATCACCACACCTGCAAAAGTTAGAGAAGGGAGCAACTTTGCTTTAATTACTGTAAGCAATGGTTGATAGGAGGGACCATCGAGTTTTTTTTGCTAGCAAGCTGAATGCATGTATCAAAGCATTGTTCTTCCTAACTGTCAGACTTGGCCCTTTTGGCAGGTTCACCCCAAAACGTTTTGCTTTTGCCTAGCCTGTTTCTGTAACCTTGTGTTGGTGATTTTAGGCCTCTGCGCACTTTTTCACTGTGGTACAGCGTAAAGTGCGTGAGCTCTCTGTGTATGTGTGGTGAGTGGCCTGCCCTCCCATAGGAATGCATGGGGAATATGTGTGTCATGGTAGTTCCTGATGTGTGGGGAGTGCAGGATCGAGTTTGGTATGTGCAAACTCGTGTGATTAAATGCTGCGCAATGAGGTGTGCGATTTATTGTGTCTGGTGTGGAAGTGCCACTTCTAGAAGTTGGCATGTCTGTGCAGTGAATGTGAATTGGCTGTCTGGCTTGTTATTGGCTGGAGCTGGCTGGTGTGCCTGGCTTCAGGAGTCAGGATGGGTCTGCCCCGGTGGTGAATGGAGAGATCTGGATGTTGATGTGAGGGAGGGGTGCACCTGGGACCTGAATAGGGCTGGGCCTTTCCCACACAATGCTGGCTCCGCCCCCTGTGGTGCGACTGATGACCCTAGCCTGTCCTGTGAATAGTGAGAGGGGCTGAGCACAACAAAGTGCTCAAGAACCAGTTGTAACTGGTTCTCCCCCTGCCCTGCAGCCTGAGACAAGGAATTCTGTGTATAAAAAGACGTTGTGACCTCATGTTAAATGTTCTTTTTTCCTGACTAGAATCTACCAGGGGCGTGCTGCTGCTGGGGCCCAGGGGAAGGCTTCCCTCCCTGGGCCCTGCCCAGCCCCTGAATGCCCTGCCCAGCCCCTGGATTGCTGATGGACTTTGTAGCACGGGGCCCTTTTCTCTCTTTAGGGGTCATCCCTTGGGGGCTTGATGGTCTCTGTGCCCCCCTAGCGCCTGGGACGCGCTTTATTTCAAATTGCCCTTTTATTGGGGGCACCTAGCTCCTCATTGCCGCATTTTATCAGTGCAGCGCGGGTGCACACCTTGCTTATGGCAATGTTTATTGGCAGGAGCCTACCCTGCATTATGCCCGCATTGGATTGCTCATTACGGGTGCCCACACCGTTGTTGTGCCCGATTTATATTGCGGGTGCCACCCCGTTTCTGGGAACCTTAGCGGGTGCCCACCCCGCCTCTACTTTTGTTTTTTGCCCGAGGGAGCCTGCCCCTCGTTATTGCCCCCTGATAAAGAGATGCCGGCGCCGCCAGCGTGGCAAAACCGGAAGCCAAGCAGCCGAGGCCTGGAGCGGGGCGGGACTTCCGCTGGAAGACAGGAAGTCCCGCCCGCCGCCGCCGAGAAGAGAAAAGAGAAGCGGCCGAGTAATGGCCTCCCGCGGCCCTGGGCTCCCATGAGTTGGGGAGAGCCCCAGGGCCGCCAACAGGAAACCGCCTGAGTGTTGCGGGGCTCCCATGCGCTGGAGGGAGCCCTGGAAGTGGAGTCCTGCCCGGAGATGGGGAGACGCCTCCAAGAGCAGCCCGGTGAGTCAGGGCTGGACCGGGGGGAGAGAGACTAAGGGCCAGATGTAGGTAATTTTATTTGACCACTTCTTAAATACCGAATCGGTATGATTCGGTATTTAAGAAGTGGTAAAATAGAGGGGGAGAGATGTAGGTATTTCAGAATCGGTAAATACCGAATCGTTAAGATTTGGTATTTACCGATTCTGTAAATACCAATTTGGTAATACCCATTGATTCCTATGGGCTTCAAAGCCATAGGAATCAATGGGAAATACCGAATCGGTATTTACTGATTCGGTAAATACCGATTTCAGCAAGGGTGCAGGGGGTGTCACTTTGACACCCTCTAGCACCCCAAATACAGGCATGTGCGCCATGTGGCACACAGACATGCCCTAAGGGCATGTCTGTGTGTCACATGGCACAGGTGTGCATGCACAGATGTGCATGCACACCTGAATTCGGAATTTTACCACCCAATTGGATTGGGTGGTAAAATACCGAATTCTGAAGGTCTGTAGCACTGTAAACAGTGCTACCTACATCTGGGTTTTACCGAATCAGTAAAATTACGGATTCGGTATTTTACAGATTCGGTAAATTTACTGTTTCGGTAAATTTCCCGAATCTGTAAAATATTGGCCCCTACATCTCGAAAACCAATTACCGGTCGGCCGTTACCGATCGGTAATTGGTGACCTACATCTGGCCCCTAAGTCAGAGTGGCCCCATGTTCTCTGAGGGGCCGCTCCAACGTGGCTCCCTGATTGTCTGGAGGGCCCCGAGGGGCCCAGGCTTTGATCGAATAGAGCCCGAGGGGGTCTGTGACCATCTTCTCTCTGTGCCCCAGAGTGAGGGCTTCCTCCTTTGCAGTTCAGGCCCCCCAAGCACCCCGTGGGTGTGTGCTTGTGCCAGGGGGGGGCGTTGGGAGGTCCCCATACCGAGGGGCCTGTGTTGTCCCCAGCTTTTCTTTCCTGAACCCAGAGGGCTCCAAAAATGCCCCAGTTGTCCTAGAGCCAGAGGGCTCCACTGTTGGGGGCATTTATTTCTTTGAGGAGCCAGAATGCTCCAGAGGGCACATGTATTTTCAGAGCCTAGATGGCTCCTGGGGACACATTACTTTTAGAGCCTAGGTGGCTCCAACGTGGGTCATATCTATTTTAGAGGCCCATATCCTTCCGCCCACAGTTCATTAGGGGACGCACGTGTTGGTTCTAGAGCCTAGAGGGCTCCCACGTTTTGCGCATTCTTTGTCCCAGAGCCAGATGGCTCCAACAGTTGGAGCACTTTTACTCCTAAGGGCCAGTGAGGGCCCATGTCGCAGTTTGATTTCACAGCTAGCCAGCAAGTAGTGGGTGCTGCACCGTTTAGGTTTTCTTTCTAGGGACATGTCTCTGGGCTCAGGAGTGAGTCGCACTCCCTTCGACCCTACCTTGGCCTTCCCCAGCTGTACAGCACTGAGTGCCAGCTGCAGCAATTAGGCCCTGTTCTGGTTCTCAGCTGCCCAGCAAGTAGTGGGCAGCTGCAACGTTTAGGTTTGCGCAGATGGCGCACCCCTGACTGGCGCTGCACTGGCATCGCGCCCTGACGTTCTGGACACAGGGCATTTGAGTCCCTTCGTGTGATAGCCAGTTGGCAGGGGGCTGGTTTATGGATAGGGCGCAAGGCTCTAAATGTGATTTATGCGCTCTAAATGTGGTGCTAGGAAATGTAATGCATTTAGTATGTTTTACGCAACCAGTGTTTGATACCTATAGTGTTAGTGAGATTGTGCTTCACTGTGATTTACGCCTCTAAATGTGAGTTATGCATAGGTGGTAGTGTCTAATGTGTTTAGACTAGTGAGGAGATTGCCTACTGTATTTATCCTGGTTAGGTCTAATGTGAGTTATGCGTAATGTGCAATGCCTTTATGCCTGTGATACCTCTAAATGTGTTTTCATGCTTAGGAGGTTGTTTCGCCTAGTATAGTTTTTACTAGTGAATTTGTGTCCCTGCGTGATCTATGCCTATGGTGATTAGTATTGTGTAGTGTGTACCTACCTTATACCAGTGCTTACTGGTTGTGTTCTACACTTGTTATTTTGTGCTACACTTATTCTATGTTCTAGAAGTGCTATTTTTGCTAAGTGTTGATCCTGACAGTGGCCCACTTGGCCCTGTCCTGTGTAAATAATCCCGTGTGAATATTCCCCGTGCCAGTTGGCACAATGTAAATTGTGTGATTACTTTCTGATGTGTTTTGACAATACAAAAGTTATTTTTATATAACCTTGTGTGGAGTTCCTTTTGTAGTGTGCCTGGGATGTTGTTGCTGTGTGCGTGCGCAAATACTTTACACATTGCATCCAGGATTACCCTGTCTGCTTGTGCCAAGCTAGCAAGGGGGTGAGCAGGGGTTATCTTTGGTGTGTAACTCCCTTGCCCTGACTAGAGTGATGGTTTCTGCCTGGCTTTGGCGCAAGCCTCAGATAACCAGAAATCCCAGTTCTAACACTAACCATGTGATGCTGTTGCGCTTGCAAATTAAGATTTATATCGAAATTAAACCCCAAGTACTTGTAAGTAGTGACTTCTTCTATTGTTAAATTATCCAGCTTGATCTTTAAGGAAGCACCAATGTTCCTCCCGATATGCATGGACTTTGTTTTGGAGATATTTATTTCTAATTTGTTGAGTGTTGTATTCATTGCTGTTTCTTTGAGTAGTCTTTGGAGACCGATTTTTGTATGACTCAGCAGCACAATATCATCGGCATATGCTAGGTGGGATATCGTCAGTGGCCCTAATCGTGGTGCGTGAGCATTAACTGAATCCAGGTGGATTCCAATCCGCCATAAATAAGTTAAACAGCTGTGGAGCTGAAACACAGCCTTGCTTAAGCCCCCTAGCCATTGGTATTTTCCTTGACAGTTTGGTCCCATCCCCTACTTTAATTTGAATCCACGTATCTGTATATAATGATTCGATTGCTCTTAGCAATTTTTCTTGTATACCCCAGTGTCTTAATTTGGCCCAAGGTAGTGGACGATCCACCCGATCGAAGGCAGCCTTCAGGTCTATAAAACAAAGTTGTAATTTCTTCTTTAGACGTTTGCTTTTTTCCACGATTACTGCAACTGTTAACATGTTGATTGAGGTACCGTACTCCTTCCAGAAGCCTGTTTGCTGGGGTGGAATCAGATTCTCAGCTTTTGACCACTCAATTAGTCCATCCAATATTATTGATGCATAGTATTTTGCTTCTGTATCAATAAGAACTATTAATCTGTAATTAGATGGTTTTTTTTGTCACCACCCTTATAAATAGGGTTTATTATCGATCCTCTCCAACCATCTGGAATCATACCTGTATTTTCAACCTCTTTGAATTGTAGCATTATTGGATTGGCCCAATATTTTGGGTCTGTTTTGAATAGGGCTTGTGGGATACCATTTGGTCCGGGAGCACTGTCACTTTGTCCTGATTTCGACTCTAGTAGGCATAGTCATCAAGAGTGGGTACATGCACATGATGTGATGATAATTCGTTAGTTTGATTGATTTGTTATTTTCATTTGCCCGCAATTGTTCTTCGGTAAAAAAAAGTTTTTTTAAATACGCAGCCCAAACTTCTTCTGCTATGTTTGATGATACTATAATGTTGTGAGTCTTATTTAGACCGTTTACTGTTTTCCAAAATGCTTTGGCATTTGATTGATTGCAATTATTAACCAACTTTACCCAAAACTCTTCCGTTGTTTTTCGTTTTTCTTGCCAGACGTGTTTCTTAAACTCCCTTTTCAGTAATTTTAGCTTGCCCCAAGCATCTGAATTGTTGCCTTGTTTTTTTACCTTCCTTATTTCTCTTCTCAATTTTTTTTAGCACCTTCATTTTTTGTGCTGGTGAATGAGTATGAACTGTGGTCCGTCTCGTTAATTTTGAGTTCTGTTTCGTTACTTCGAGCAGAAATTGATTCCAAGCTTTTGATATGGTAGATGATAGCACTATACTGTCCTCCAGTATTGCTTTGGCTTTACCTACGAGTTCAGGTAGTCGTTTATTTGACCAGTTCACTCTTTTGTAGGTGGTTACTATACTTCCCTCATCCAATGTTGGAACTGATTGAAATCTGTCCAAATAAGTGTTTATTACTATTTGCTGCATCGAATGATCACTTTCCGTGGTACACTTAATTTTGAGCATACCTAATTGTTAGATTAGTGGCAAGCTTAGAATTCTATAATCAATGACGGAACCTGAAGTTGGGCCATAATGTGTTAAGCTAGGTGGACTGTCATCCAGTGTTCCCGTTGATTACTCTCAAACCCAAATGTTCCAGAGTAGTAACTAATTCCTTACCCACTTTGTTAGGCTTCCTCCATTGATGGGCATTTTGATGTTTTATCAACCATATTTTGTTTTCTGCAATTAACTGGTCGTCTTCGTCTGGTGCAAAAATGAGATGAGTATTAAAGTCACCTATTATGACTATTTCCCAGGTCGGAGTATTGTGTCTTACTTCGGTTATTTCATGGATTAGCTTTTTGAATGTTATTAATTTTTCTTGCGCATTTGGGTGAGCTTAGATATTAAACAGGATTAGTGAAGTTATCCAGTGACCGCTACCAAACAGTCTTATTATTTGTATATTTTTTTAAGTTGTCGGCATTTGTTCAGATTCTGCCTTAATATTATTTGTTATGTAGACCGAAAGACCACCCTTTGGTCTTCCGTAGTGGTTCGTTTTTACCTCATCCACCTGATGTACTATTAATCCTGGTAGCTGAATTGGATCTGTCAGCCAAGTTTCTTGCAGTACTATGATATCATATGGGGCCCGATTTCTGTTAGGGTCCTATCAGTAAGCTTTGTAATTGCACCTGCAATATTCCAGGAAAGTATATTTAATTTGTCAATTTGCCAGGCATATGTTGATTCAGTGACTGGTCATTGCCTATTGTGTGTTTGAGGTGACCAATACCTGTGGTTACGCCTACTTTTTGTTGGAGATACCGTTTCTGTACCTGTTGGACCTCGGACATTTTGCAAAATCGAATATACTGGGGCATATGTGCTCTGCTTATTGACCCCTTGTGCCAATGGAGCAGGTAGCGCTGCAGTGTTGATTTTATTATTGTTATACCCCATGATTCAAATTGCTCCTTAGCGTCTAAAATTTGATTTACTATTTTTTCCGACTTCCAAGATGATATGGTTATCTCTGTAAGTGGATTTTGTGTGTTTGCCATTAACTTGACCAATGGTAAATCTGTTGTTTCAATAAACTGTAATGTTCGCACCTCTCCTAGCAGCCTCAAAATATTTCCCCTCTTTAAGATGTCTTGCTTACCTCTTGACGCGTATAGCGGTATTAATGTGATTTGCCACTGGTCACTAGAACTCCTTGTTTCAATTAAAGAAGTGTGTTCAGACAATTCTTCGCTTTCTTGATCCTTCGTTGGAATTTTATATTTTGTTTGCCCAAGGCAGTGGGAGGGATTGTTTCTTTTAGTTTTCTCTTCTTTACCAAGCTGTGTACTGGCTGGTGTGCAATGAGACTCGTATTCATTTGTACTGGCTACTGATGCACATGAGATCACTATTTTTGTATCCACGCTAGCAGTTACAATGCCTTTGTGATTGTTATTTTTCTTGCAGTAATTACTTTCTAGGACCACTGGTGGATTGTTGTTAGTAATTTTAAGGCTTTCCATACGGTTCTGTTAGGAACATTTACACAGTGGTATCTCAGGGCACGTGACCTGATCTTGCCCTGTTGGGGTTTCTGTTGATGTATCATGTTTTCCTTCTGTAGTTGATGTCTCCGTTTGCGAGATATCTAAATGTGCAACCTTTTTTTAAATATCTTTATTTGCATCACTTTCTTTCGAAAGCGAAACTGATTTTGATTTGGTGAGTTTGTCTTTACCCTTCTGACTCGCTTTCTGGTTTTTCGCACTATTTTCACTGACCTTATTCTCTGTGGTATTAGCACAAGAGTGCATGGTGCTATCCACCATTTGATCTTGTAAAGTACCTTTTCTTTCCGTGGTTTGTAGTTCTGGAAGAGATTTCTTTTGTTTCATAGCACTAAATAGTGGATAGCACGTGTTGACCTCTGATTCATTTCACGTAGGATCATTTGTGTTCTGCCTTCCTTTCCTAGCGCGTTTTTTCTGCCTTTTTGTTAAGACTTGGGTAAAAATGTTTTTGGTTTCGTCGTAATAGGTTCTTCTCCACTATTCGATAAGTGAATCAATGACATGTCGTTTTGGATTTCATGTACATTTTCACAACTTAACTCATTCGATTGCCCACCCTGTTGCTCATGGATGTCATCTTTTGGGTGATTTCCTTTTGGCTGTAATTGCTCTTGTGTATCTTCTGGTGGGTTTTTCTCTAAAGTTGACTTGTACTTTATTTATTTCAATATATTAATTAATATGGCTGGTAAAGTACTTAATTTATCTATTATTTGATCACATTGGAGATGCATTGCAAATCTGTACTCTTAGGTGGTTGAGACTTCTTCAATTGATTGGTCAGTATATCTATTTTGGTATTAATACTAGAAACGTGAGTTGCCATAATATTCATGAGATCGATCTGAACGTCCAATTTATCTGATTGCATATTTAAGAACAGATATCAACATTTGCAAGGTGTTTAATGATGAGGAATGTAAAGAGGATTAGTTATCTATCTCCATTTGGTTGGTATATTTTTTCGGCTTACCTGCATTGAATCCTCCTGTTTCTAGATTATCCTGCTGGAGTGCCGAAATACTTAAACTTATTTCTGTTTGAATTTTGGATTGATCAATTTGATCCTGCCTTGTATTGACTACTGAACCATATGGTGAATCGTACTTTACCTCCATAGGAATCTGGGTAGAACAGTGACTTGATATTTCTATAATTGAGGAAGGATCATGCTTTGATTCAGTTCCAATAGGCCTTATTGCAGAAACTTGTTTTTTTTTTCATCTTTTTGCTTTGAAGATTCTATTTGCATGATAACTGGAGTAATTGCCGAATTTGATTGATTTTATTTTTTTATTTCCAGAGCTTAAACCAATTCCACATTCTCCATTATTAATGTTGAGTGTAACCATGAGGTTTGGAGTTCGTCCTTATTTGAAGCCTTTATATCACACAAAGTTACAAGGGAATCATGGCGTTGATTATCCTGTACTTGTTTGTCCCTGTTTGGTGAGGAGTGGAAATGCTCCGGTATTTTAAGTTTGTATGTTGTTGCTATTTCATTCTGTTGCGGATTTTTTTTATTAGATTTCGTACTCAGATCAATGCATATTTGCTTAGTGTCTCCCAAGTCATTCTTGTTATTGTTTTGTGGTAAATAAATAAATAATACCTCTCTTTTTGACTAGACATATATCATAACAGATAGCTCAATAAATAAGAGTCAAGATTCGAGGTAGTAGGAGTTCTTGCAGGTTTAATACAGCATAAGGACAGGAACAGGACAACCTGCATAGGAATAGGATGACCGGGCCCAGCAGCTGCTGGGGCTGGATCTGAGATGAGCGCGCTGACTTTTAATAACAATACATGAGCATATATACATAACGCAAACACATAGCATTACATTGCAGTAGGCGTAGCAGTGGGTGGAGCAGAAGGTGTGACGCGTAGCAGTCGCGAAAGATAAGGGCGAAAGTAGGTGTAACGGGGCGTATACATAGACATGTGGTGCAGACGTAACAGAATATGTCATGAATGGGGCGGAAACCATGGAGGGGGCTACCTAAGGAGCCGGGACCTCTAACCTGATGGTGCGCGCAAACTAGCAATGACGTATCGCTAGGAGAAGCTGGGGGCTATGAACTCTGTGCTAGGAGCAGAGACTGAAGTCTGGAGAGTCAGGGCGACATGTACCTAAACAGTATCTAGTATCTGATGTTTAGAGAACATGTTGATATAAACTAGAAGTCAGGGGGGGAAAGGCTAACTTGATTCTAAGACTGGACCATGCATTATTCTACATGTAGTGCGTGATGAAGAATATTAAATGACCATTAAATGCAGTATTTCTCTAACGTGGAGACGTGAAGGCTAGACAATGACGGAAACTATTGATGCAGTTCAGTAGCTTAGGAATGCAGAGAAGGAGAACTGAACTGATAACTGGAATCATAACATATTCTTGGCAGACTCAGAGACTGAGCCAGGCTGGGCCGGGCACTGCGAGGCAGGAAGTAAGTGAAGGGTCGAGGATACAGGTGGGGGCTGTATCGCTCCTCAGCGAGGCTTCAGGAGACAGGAGCTGAATCTGGTGTCCGGGCCCTTTTGAGGCCTAGAAACGGGGACTTTATAATAGAATAACGTGCACACTGAGAAACGTGGCAACGTAGCTTTACATAGGCCTGATATTCGTAGTATTCACGAGGACTGGAAACTGGCATACTAGAGGTGGACACAACTGTAATTGCGTCATTAATCGAACATGGGGAATGCATATGCATATTTAATCATGCATACATAACATATGATGGATGACACGTAGGGACACAGAACATGGCAAAATTTACTTTTCCACATTCCCTCCTTGTCACTACGTTTCCATCAGGAAACATCAATTTTCATGATACCATCTATTATTTCATACAGTATCATTTGCTCGTCTCGAATTATCCTGGAACGGGATTTAGAACGGGGCTTGGGACTAGGAATACAAGAGGTAGCACAAATGCCGCAAATCGCAGGGCCACATTGTATACAGAGGCAGCAGCTGAATATGATCGCTACTGCAATACCTAGAAAGGACAAAACTTTCCATCCCCATGCGGAAATTATATTCCAGAACCAACCGGACCATGTCCAGGTGCCTGGGTCTTGGTGTATCAGATGGGCAATTTTATGGAGTCTGGTTATAGCTGAATAAACAGACGGCGCGTTATTTGGAATGAAAATGCAGCAACTAGATCCGATGACTCTACAGGCCCCGCCCCTATCGGCCAGTATGACGTCAAGGACGAGACGATTCTGTAAAACGACAAATCTCATAGCAGATTGCTCTTCAGTTAAGTTACCTAGAGCAGAGGCAGTCTCATTTACTACAGCTTCGAGGGTTCTGGTTAACCTACGGATCAGCTTACTATTCTGGATAGGTCCTATAAAAAAGAAGAAACCTCTGTTGAAATCTGTATACTGTTCTAGAGCAGTTTCAGTATAATCGACAATTGGGGACTCCCTTCTATGTCTAATGTGTACTAGATGCGTATTTCTATGATAATCAGATGGGGCTAGGAAAACAGGTGGCAGTAGGAAGGCAATGTAACAGGTTCCCTCCCAATCGAGGGGCAGACGAACATATGCAGTTTGACCACAAATAAAATAAGAATGACGTGAAGCTTTGAAAATAGATTTCCCACTGTCACTATACTTGACAATAGTAGTACAATCACTATGTCCTACGTGTATGGAACCCTTATTTCGGACACATAATTCGCCTTTGACTGGTAGTACTGAAATAGCAGGTAAGTCTGGAGTAGTATCAGACTGAACATTCAGGACCATGAAATTCGACGAATAATTACCTAAATTATACACTTCATTTTCTAGATCTAAACCTGTTCTGTGGGGAAGACCTTGCTTGTCTGGAAAACATGTACTGTTAAGAAAAGACATATCTGTTGAGGATGACGTTAACGTGGACCATGCTCCACACGAACCATTATGTGAAAATGGATAAGGAAAAAGAGGCAGAACTCCCTTCGGTGTCTGGAAAGGGGGGAGTCGACCACACACCCAACAATTAGTGGCATTGCTGGTCTGGTGTGAGTAATGTAACATACGGATAAATGAGTTATTTCGCATGGCGAGGCGGTAAGACAGTTCATGAGGAGGCAGATCACTAAACGTGTGCTCTACTGTAGCATTAGCAGACTTATTTACATGTGAAACTGGGAAACATAGGTAAAATGCATAACTGGTGCAGGAAATCATAAGGCTGGAAAACAATATGAAACATAGAAAAACGATACATCGGATTGAGTTTTGACTAACTCTCTCACTATGGGGGTCTATTTTATACATGTCAGAAACAGTCTAACCGTTTCACCTAGGGGAGGACTTAGACAATCAAACTGACTGACTTATTTTACTAGACCGTAGTTTCTGTTTATACTCCTGTTGCGGAGTTTTCTCTAACAGGGGAGGGGTTGTAGCAATGTCTTTTGCGGGACAGTCCTTGAGAACAATGCTTTGGCAATCCTTCAAATCCTGGGAAATGTTCTTTAAGACGGGTTTCAGTCCATTAAAAAGTTTAATATGAGAAAGGTGCACCCAGCCTTTGCGTCCTTCCAACTTCACGGCTGTACGGGTGGTGAGGAGGACCTGTCGGGGCTCTTTCCAACGAGGCTCCAGCGGACTTGATCTGTCAAAGTTGCGGACCATCACCATGGATCCTGGAACGATTTCATGCGGTGCCACCTCGGTATTGTCTGGAAATGCGGCAGCAACCTGTGAACGACATGAGTTGAGGGCAGACATCAAGGAAGCTAGGTAATCTGTCAGCATATTACTTGAAACATCGGTAATACTTCGGGGTCTAGGAGTACCCCACATATTAGGGGGGCGGCCGAAAACGACCTCATACGGGGACAGACCTGATCTGGAATGTGCGACCATGCGCATATAAAACAAAGCGACTGGTAGAGCTACTAGCCAGTCCACACCTTTTTCTTTACACACTTTTGCAATTCGGATTTTCAGGGTCTGGTTATGTCTCTCAACGAGACCGGCTGCTTCAGGATGGCGTACACAATGAAACTTCCACTGGTACCCTAACAACAGGGAAACATGCTTCATGAGTTCAGATGAGAATGGCTGGCCGTTGTCAGAATATACGACTCTAGGGAGTCCATAACGGGGGAAGAACTCACGAACCAACTGCTTGGCAGTGGTCGCGGCTGTGTAATCTGGGACTGGATATGCTTCTGTCCACCTGGACAAAGCGCATACAACTACAAGGACATACTTGAAACCTCGACATCGCTCCATCTGAATATAATCCATCTGGAGGACTTCAAAAGGGTGGTCAGGGGGCTGGAATCCACCTTGTTCCACCGGGACACTTTTACCTGGATTAAACTGACAACATATCATACAGGTACGGACTTTCTGCTTAGCTGCAGCTCGTAAATGCTTGTTGAACCAAATGTTCTGGATACTGTCTAACATAGCTTTTTCTCCTAAATGTGCTGGACTATGTGCGGTATTAATAATGACTTGAACCATAGAGTCGGGGAGAAACCATGTGGCTCTACCCTTCGTTAACCATCCTTGATCTGTCTGGACCCCTCCTTGTTCGGACCATTTCTTGATTTCATCGGGAGTAGCATGTAACTGGATATCTATGACATCTTGTGTAGGGTCCTTAACTGTCATACATGTAGTCGGATCTGGAGTATGTGTCATGTTAACTGGAATGTCTAGAGTCTGTGCTGTAAGCTTGGCTGTGCGATCTGCTAGATCATTACCTTGGGAAATAATGTCAGTGACTTTCGTATGTGCTTTGCACTTCATGATAGCAATAGATGTCGGCAAGTGTATGGCATCTAACAGAGCTTGAATAAGGAGACCATGCTGAATCTTGGTTCCATGAGAAGTCATGAAACCTCTCTCCTGCCAGAGCACTCCGAAGTCGTGTACGACTCCGAATGCGTAGCGTGAATCTGTGTAAACATTAACTCTCTGGTTCTTGGCATGTATACAGGCTTGTGTCAGAGCAACTAGCTCTGCTGCTTGAGCGGACAGGGTATCAATACGGTGTGTTTCAATAACTTCGGTGTCAGTAGTCACTGCATACGCGGCGACTAGTTCTCCTGTACTAGTTCTCATACATGAACCGTCCACATAAAGTGTCAGGTCGGGATCTGGTAGCGGAATATCTGTCAGATCTTGTCTTGGCTTTGTCGTAATGTTAACTACTTCCACGCAATCATGTGTGGCTGGATTTGAATTAACTGATGGTAACAGTGTAGCAGGATTCAGGATGTTGCAGCGTCTGATTTCTATGTGAGGCTGGAACAGTGTCAATTCATAACCTGTTAAACGTGCAATTGTCAAGTGCTGAGTCTGTGTTCGGTTTAAAAGAACTTCCACGGAATGTGGAACTTGTACTGTCAAGGTATGTCCTAAGACTATGGAATCACTTTGTCTGATAGCTAGTGCTGTGGCTGCAACTGACTTGAGGCATGCAGGCAGAGCCTGGGCTACAGGATCTAATGTGCTCGAAAAATAAGCACAGGGCTTGTATTGTCCTGCTTGATCTTGTGTGAGAACAGATAATGCTGTACCTTCACGTTCAGTGACAAAAAGTGTAAAAGGCTTACTGTAGTTCGGTGTCGCTAGAACTGGAGCTTGACATAAAGCTTTCTTTAACTCATTGAAACTAAGTGTATGTTCAGATGTCCAAGGGAGGACAGTCGATACGGCTGCCTCCTGTGTCGTTAACTGTATCAGTGGCTTGGCTAGAAATGCATACTGAGGAATCCATTGTCTGCAGTAAGAAGTAAGGCCGATAAAAGCACGTACCTCCTTCTGGGTCTTGGGCTGAGGAAGACTCGCTATTAACTGGATACGGTCTGGTGTCAACTGCCTACCCCTCTTGGACAGTAAGTGTCCTAAGTAGACCACTTGCTGGACACAGAATTGAAGCTTAGAAGGGGACACCTTGTGCCCCATCTCGGCTAGGAAATACAAAACTGTAAGGGATGCTCGCTCGCAAGCACGTTCAGAACGGGCTGTGATCAGTAGATCATCGACATACTGGAGCAGGGCAGTGTCAGTTGGCATGTGAATGTTGTCTAGTTGTCTCTTAAGTGCTTGACTGTAAATACTAGGACTTTCTGTGAAACCTTGAGGAGCTCGTGTGAACATATAGCTCCTTCCATTTAAACAAAATCCGAAAAGAAACTGGCTGTCTGGATGAATAGGAACACTGAAAAATGCGTTCTTGAGGTCTATGACAGTGAAGAACGTGGCTTCGGAATCAATGGCTGTCAATAGGGAAGAGATGTCTGGGACAACTGGGTACTGAGGAATAATACATTTATTAAGCTCTCGTAGGTCAATCACTAATCGATATACTGGGGGAGCATTTGGATCAGTACGTTTCATGACTGGAATGATCGGAGAATTACATACATTGGAGTCAGTTTCTACAACCACTCCTTGAGCAATAAGCTCGTCAATAATTTTGGATAAGGCTGCTACAGCCTCAGGTGGCAATCTGTACTGTCTGATTCGTGGTAACACTACACCTGGCTTGAGAGTCACACGATAGGGTGTGATTTGCATGTGACCTTCATCAGTTGGACCTTGCGCCCATAAATGCTGTGGAACATTAGACAGTCTTGAATCAAAATCTCGTAATACATAGTGACCCTTGAAGTCACGTAGGAACAATCGTATTCCCTCTGGGGAACAGCATATAACTGCACCTAACTCTTTCAGTGTCTTAATGCCTAATAGGTTTTCTGGACATGACTTAGTAAGTAACAGATCAGTAGTGCGGGACAATGGACCTACTTCTAGAGTAACTGGCTTTGAAATCTCATTTACGATAGGTTTTCCTGAAAATCCAAGGGAAACATTTCTTGAGCCTGAGAGCGGAGCCCCTGGAACTTCGGCGTGACTAATTGTGGTCCTACTTGCCCCTGTATCAATGAAAAACTTTCTGTCTTTCCCTAATACTTGACTGTGAACATAGGGACCTTCTTGATCTACAGGTATCTCAATGAGAGGCAAGCCTACCTCCCTCTCTAGGCTGTTTCATGAATACTGCTGGTACTCTGGATACTCAGACTGTGCATACTGGTACATCTGCGATGTAACATGCTGTGTTGCAGCAATAGGCTGCGGTGCGGTAACTGTCTGTGGTGCATTCTGTAGCTGAGGAATCTGTGAAACTTGTTCCTGTCTAGGCGGACGTGGTCTTTCTTTAGTCTTACCAGTAGCTATGTTGTGTTTCAGAACTGCACACTCATTTATAAAATGACCTGGCTGTTTACAATAATTGCAATTCCCTTTAACGGGAGCTGCAGGATGACTGGCTTGATTCGGACCCCTCTTCTGACTGTCTTGAGGAACAGATTGTGCAACTAGTACTTTCATTTTCGTGTCTTTCATACGTTTTCTTTCGTGTTCTTGCTCTTCTCTGATTCTATTCTGGTGGTATTGAAGCATTTGCAACATCTGGGACGGGGTATTAGCTTGCCAGGTACTTTCGACTTTCAGAACTCGATTTTTAATTTGTGGGCTTGAATTCTCGACTAATTTAGTAACAAAAAGGTGAGGGTATGACTCACTACTTGTTTTGAGGCCACTGTTGATGCTAAAACATTTTTCAAATCTAGAATAAAAATCACTAATATCTTCATCTTGCTTCTGTTTACAGGCTGAGATTGCATCCCAGTCTTCTTTTCTCGTTGTCAATAATCTGGGTAAAACTTGTATTAATAATTCTGGTAATTCTTTACATTTATCTCCAAGACCGGTACCTGGTACTCGTGCCTTGTCTTCAGCTTCTAGAACTGCCCAATCGATCTTTTTCTCTCCCACCTCCCATTCTTTTTCCTTTAGCTTTTCATACACCCCTGCGGGCAGCAGAACCTTTAACATTTTAATGATATCTGGGTAAGTGTATTCTCCCATACGGAGCATGTCTTTTAATTCTCTATGGAACCCTGCTGGATCTTTGTCATGACAGGGAATTAATTTCTTCATCTCGAGGAGTTCCATCTTTGTAATCGGAGTGTAAACAAACACTCGCTGCATTTCGCCACCCGTTCCTTTAACTGGGTGGACTTCTCGTAACGGATTCTGTCTTTCTATGTAAAATGGTTTACTTTCTGGGGGTGAGACATGAACAAAATGCGGGTTCAGAAACGTTCTATATTTGTGACGCTGTTCTAGAATGACACTAATTAAATCGGTACCTAGACCTTTCCATCTATACTGGAGTAACTCGTTCAGGACATCATGTAACGGACCTGGATCAGAGTGTTGACCCTCATACAAAGTAATGAGGTGCTGAATCATATACATACCCACCAGTCGTTGCTCGGCTGGGGGCATTTTCAGAAACATTTGTGCCACTATTTCGTCTGGAAAAGTGGTAGAATCAGTAATCCATCGGACTGCTGATCGGGCTAGTTCTTGTTCATGCATGGTACTTAACTCACTGTAACCGATTCGTGATTTCAGAATGTGATCGGTAGCTTGGAATACTTGTTCTAGTGAACCTTGTTCTGGTGCTGGAGAATGAGAAATAGACTTGTGTTCTAGGCGTAAATGGCGATCTGGAAATCTAGATTTTCCTACATACGCTATTCTGGCGGGATTCTCGTCCTCTACCTCTTCAGTATCAGAGTTACTTTCTTTCTCGCTCACTTGTGCTGCTTTACGTTGTTCGTGTATCTTTATTATTTCTCTACGGATTTTCTTGTACATACTCTCCATAGCACCGACGGTCTTGTGCTTACCCTCGGCTATATTATCACTCCACCTTGTCAGGGTTTTCATTTCGGCCGGATCTTTAGACGGGTAATCTTGTTCTCTTATTAGACAATTGATCAGAAACTTTAATATCATGAGCTGGATCTCGGCTTTCCTTTGAGACATGGCCTCGCTAATGCTTTCTGGATCATCCCCTGTCCGGATGAAACGATATATTCTGTCTAGATCTTCTTTCATATTCGGTAAGGTGACTAGATACTCGGCCACCTTTCTTACGCGGAATGAATATAAAACCATATTATCCTCGCCTGGGACTGGATCATAGCCGCATTCGGCAAGGGATTTTCTTATTTCTGCTACAGTCTGATGTCTAGGCGTACGCTGTGACGCTTGTGCATGTAATTCGGCTGTCGTTAAACGCTTGTGTGGCGGCGGGGTTTGAGGAGTACCTCCCCCTGCGGCCCCTAAACTAGAGTCGTCTACTGAGGCTCTTCGTCCTGGCAGAGTGGGAAATGGAAATGTAGGCTGGACTTGTATGGCGGGCTGGACCGGGGGTACCGTGACAGGTACTCCGGTGTCTGGAGGAGCGGGAAGTGCCTGATTTACAGGGACTGGCGGAGCGCGAACAGGATTTGCATATTCTGGGACTGTGTCGTCCAAATAGGACGAAATAAAAATATCAGCTGCGGTCTGTTTGTGACGTAGTTTGGTCGGAACTAATGGTGGCGGGAAATTACTGGATGCCTCTGGGGTCGCTTTTGGCAAGCCCTCGGCAAGGAGAGGATACATACCCCTAATAAGGGCATGCCTCTGTCTGTCTGACTGTTCGGCTTTGACTTGTTCACCTATCTCGATTAGTTCTTTTTCTTGGGCTCGTTCCAAGGATTCTCTACTTAATTCTTACTTCCTGATTTCTTTTTCGGTTCTTTTATGAGCTTCTTTGCGCCATAACTCGATGGCATCTTTCTGTGACTGTCTGGCTTTCTTTTTCCATAATGCCTCTTCTACTCGCATGATGCACTCGGCATCCCATGTACCCGATACGGGCCATCTATACTTTTCTTCTAACTGTTTGGTATACTCTACCCATAAATCTAGATACAATATGGCGCTTATGCCATGCTTCTGATACATAAAATGACCTGGACTGTCCCTCGGCGGAACAGGAACTGCTTCTTCTAACAAACCCTTTCTAGTTTTTAGCTGACGTAATCTCGAAAAGAGAGACATTGTAAACTTGAATCGGAACACAATACAATACACGAGAAACAATAACAATTTGGAGAACAATTCAGGCATACCACGACATTGGAAATACATTGAACAACATCATAACATAACAGTTCGGACAGAATATTACCTGGAATACTGAGAACAGAAACACAAGAATTTCTCGAGAACGGAACAGACTAGAGTTACTGAATGCACTGCTGAAACAGTACGGAACATACCGGTCCCGTAAAGGGACGCATCAAGACCCGTATCCACCTAGATGAACACTTCGTTTGTGAGTCTGTGTACCACCAACCCACGGACCAGAGTCAATTTAGATTGACCCTGTCTAGATACTACCCCAGTAATGGTACTCACCGGGCAGCAAGAACGGAAAGCCTCGGACTGGACTGGACTGCTACGACGACGGACGACGAACTTCGGACTTCAGTTACGGGTGGGCCTCCGGATACCTCGGACCTTGGACTCTTGGCTTGGGCTCTGGTCGGGACTCGCCGCGTTCCTCCACCGTCTCGTTTGGATGCTGGACCGCCTCCTCCGTCTCCTCCGTGGGCCTGAGGGATACTTGAAGCAGAAATATCTGCCGGTGCACAGAAGAGTTCCGTCACGACTGCAGAGGGTCAGGGGGTCGGCGTGGCTTCACCGACGCGTGGGGAAAGGGCAAGTCCCTGTTCGGGCGCCATTATGTGGTAAATAAATAAATAATACCTCTCTTTTTGACTAGACATATATCATAACAGATAGCTCAATAAATAAGAGTCAAGATTCGAGGTAGTAGGAGTTCTTGCAGGTTTAATACAGCATAAGGACAGGAACAGGACAACCTGCATAGGAATAGGATGACCGGGCCCAGCGGCTGCTGGGGCTGGATCTGAGATGAGCGCGCTGACTTTTAATAACAATACATGAGCATATATACATAACGCAAACACATAGCATTACATTGCAGTAGGCGTAGCAGTGGGTGGAGCAGAAGGTGTGACGCGTAGCAGTCGCGAAAGATAAGGGCGAAAGTAGGTGTAACGGGGCGTATACATAGACATGTGGTGCAGACGTAACAGAATATGTCATGAATGGGGCGGAAACCATGGAGGGGGCTACCTAAGGAGCCGGGACCTCTAACCTGATGGTGCGCGCAAACTAGCAATGACGTATCGCTAGGAGAAGCTGGGGGCTATGAACTCTGTGCTAGGAGCAGAGACTGAAGTCTGGAGAGTCAGGGCGACATGTACCTAAACAGTATCTAGTATCTGATGTTTAGAGAACATGTTGATATAAACTAGAAGTCAGGGGGGGAAAGGCTAACTTGATTCTAAGACTGGACCATGCATTATTCTACATGTAGTGCGTGATGAAGAATATTAAATGACCATTAAATGCAGTATTTCTCTAACGTGGAGACGTGAAGGCTAGACAATGACGGAAACTATTGATGCAGTTCAGTAGCTTAGGAATGCAGAGAAGGAGAACTGAACTGATAACTGGAATCATAACATATTCTTGGCAGACTCAGAGACTGAGCCAGGCTGGGCCGGGCACTGCGAGGCAGGAAGTAAGTGAAGGGTCGAGGATACAGGTGGGGGCTGTATCGCTCCTCAGCGAGGCTTCAGGAGACAGGAGCTGAATCTGGTGTCCGGGCCCTTTTGAGGCCTAGAAACGGGGACTTTATAATAGAATAACGTGCACACTGAGAAACGTGGCAACGTAGCTTTACATAGGCCTGATATTCGTAGTATTCACGAGGACTGGAAACTGGCATACTAGAGGTGGACACAACTGTAATTGCGTCATTAATCGAACATGGGGAATGCATATGCATATTTAATCATGCATACATAACATATGATGGATGACACGTAGGGACACAGAACATGGCAAAATTTACTTTTCCACAGTTTACTGAATGTATAATTGCCTGTACAATTGTTTTTTTCGCACTTTTCGTTTGGTGGATGTTTGGCAAATTTTCCTCATTTCTTAGATCTGTTGTTATTTGATCCATTATTCCTTTCCTTTTCCTTATATCCGGGCACGGTGTAGGATGCCGTTACATGAGGTACTAGTTGTGGAACTTCTCGCAATTCAGCAGCATTTGGTTTTTGTGGAGCAAGAGGTGTAAGCAAACCCTTTAGTTTACCTGTTTCCGAAAAGATGGCTGCTGCCGGGTCTTTCAGAAAGAAAAATGTGCTTATTTTTTTTTTCCGGCCTTTTGTTTTTTCCAGGATTGGTTGTCAAGTTGAGAGGGTGTTGAGGAAGGATAATTTCCTGTCCCTTGGGTCTTATTGGAGATGTCCCCCTTGTTATAGTTGAGTTTTTTAGCGATTTTATTTGTTTGTGTGTTTTTTGTGACAGGGGCACCTGCCTGACCCATCCTGATCTCATTTCACTTATAACACTCTTCTGGTGTACCAGCACTTAGGAGTTACCGTCCGTGATTTCTTGTGTCTGCTTTAGCAATTTGTACAGCAAGTTATGACCAGTTGGCAGACTCCTCGGTGTGCCCTAAAAGCCGAGGATCCTATGCGGAGGAAAAACAAATATTCACGCTCCGTTCTGCGAGCGCTATAAAACAGCAAGCAGTCAAATGCTCCTTCCCTAGTTCAAACTGGACACTGATGCTTAACCCAAACTTCCAATACACTTCAGCAAAAATCAACCATTGCTTATAGAAACTGTAATAAGAAAATAGAGAGGCAACAAAAAGAATACCTTTCATGGGTTCATAGTCTTCTGGGTAACTTCATTTGATTCAAGATAAACTGCTGTCTTGAATCGAATGAAGTTACCCAGAAGACTATGAACCCATGAAAGGTATTTTACGTCTATTGCTGTGATAATTCAATACATCGTGTCTACACAACTTTCTTCAATTTGAAATGCTGGAGATTTCGAATTTACAAGCGCTTAAGATTGCTGTTGAATTTTAGACTCTACGCTGTTAGACTAGCACACTCTGAGCATCTGCCCTGAGGAAGCCCAGCTTGGGCGAAACGCGTTGGCTGTTTGTCCGATCATCTTGTACAAAGAATATGTCCAAGGATGAATTAAAAGTGAACTGTGTATACTATTGAAGGACAATTACTCATTTTGTGAAAGATTGTACAAACATTCTGCTTCTTTTTGTTGCCTCTCTATTTTCTTATTGCTTATATATTTATGGTTCTTGGGTGGTGGACCTAAGAGGTGGGCAACATTTGTTAAAATCATTTGTATTGACATTGGTGTATTGAGTGGTTTGTGCAACTAGTTGTTCCTTACTGCCTTTTTGCTGTTTGTTGTTGCTTATAGAAACTGCTCTTACATTTCAACACAGCTAGCTTGCAATTTTTGCTAATCACCACTGTATCTGAAATAATGGTGTTTTTGCCTCAAAATTGCGGGTTGGATATGGAGGCACATGCTCACGCATCCCTCGTGGCTCTCAGTGTCTCTGCCACACCGACTGCTTCTGCTTGCGTCTGCTCCACGCTCAGCGTTATATCTCCAAACGTTATGACCCGTTATGTCTCAGTTCCAGTGGGTGATGCACAACCCTCAGACCACTTTGATATGGGAGGATGGGGGGAATTCCTTTTCCTTTAAGCACCCAGCCGGGGGGGGGGAGTAATGCGGGGGCAGGGGAGTGGGGAGCTTTCTAGCTCTTGACCCACTCAACCCAGTATCTTGATCCGGCTCCTCACCACAGCACCACAGCACTCACAGCACCATTCCGATCCCCTATACCTTCACCGATGCCTGCCTTAGCTCTGTCGTGATGTGAGGAAAGGTGAAGGCAAGGGAGCAAGAGAGCAAGAGAGCAAGAGAGTGAAAAACGAGCCTCTATCACTATTGGCTCTCCTCCACCTTGCCGCTCTCTTCGCTCGATCCGCCAGCTCCAACACTGCCAAAAGCCTCACACCGCACGCCGGCTTCTCACCTCTGGCTCCTGGCAGTCACGGCTCCTTACACGCCACCATCATCGCTAGCTTCCCTCCTCTGGCAGCTCCTGCGGTCCTGCGGTCACGGCTCTTTACACCGCCGCACACCGCACGCCGGCTTTTCCCCTCTGGCTGCTCCTGGGGGGTCACGGCTCCTAACGCCGCCATAGGCCGCACACACACTGCACGCTGCACACCGCACGCCGGCTTCTCTCCCCCAGCGCTCGCTCTGGATCTGGCTTCCACTCTGAATCTGGCTTCCGTCTAGGTTCCGTGGTAGGCTGCACCAGGCAATCCTTCTTCTGTAGTATCCACAGGTCCAGGAGTGTCCTGAAGAGTGGGTGTGAGGGCCCAATTTTTATACCTGGTGCCCGGTTATGTAGTAGAAAAACTTCTTACTTATTCCCACATCTGGAATTTCCTTCCTTCCCTTAACTCTAACTCCAAGCAGTCTGGGGTAACAATAGACTAGGGTGAAATTAGTTGTGAGTGGGCTGGGACAATGCCTTAGAAGTGCAAGTGTGGTAGGTGACAGATCTGCCCATCCCATGTAGTGAGGATAGCCCATCCTGCCAACACACAGAACACCCTTTTATGAAACTGTCTGGGATCAATACAACAAAGCCAACTGCCAACTACACCAAATCATGTTATCCTGGATACAGGGTGTAGGACCCAAAGGGTTAGGGCAAGAAAATGCCATATTTCTAAAAGTGGTATTTTCAGAACTATGACTTAAAATTCAACTTTACCAATGAGGGTTTTAGATTAAAATTCTTTAAACACCATACTCAACATTCCTACCTACTCCCAATATAAAAGTTATTACTTATCAATATAATAAGATAATGTAATTTTATCCAATAGGAACGTTTTTTACTACCAGGACATGTAAAACTAAAAAGTACATGTCCACCTTTTTAAATAAACTGGCATAGCCCTATAGCCTCTCATGGGCCCATTCTAGGGGTACTAAAAAGGAAGGTTTAAGGCTGGCAAAAGGTTTATTTTGTCACTTCGAAATGGCAGTTTAACCACTTCGGCGCTCATGACGAGCTCAGCTCATCATGAGTTACGGCGCTCGCACGCTGATGACGAGCTGAGCTCGTCATGTAACGCTGCTTTTGAAAAAACGCAGCGCGCAGCGGGAAAACCGCTAGCGCGCATGCAGTTAAAACTGTGCACAAACAGGTTGCAATGGCAGGCCTGAGACATGCTTAAAGTGCTGCTTAAGTGAGTGGCTCAGAAGTAACATTTAATTTATAGGCCTTGGGCAAAGGTAGCCGCTTTACTAGGGACTTACAAGTAAATTAAATATGCCAATAGGATATACGCTGATCTTACCATGTTTTAAGGAGGGAAAACAAGCACTTTAGCACTGGTGAGCAGTGGTAACATGGGCAGAGTCTTAAAAGCCAACACAAATGGGATCAGAAAACTGGAGAATGAAGGCAAAAAGTTTGGGGGTGTCCCTGCAGAGAGTGCAAAGTCCAAAACCCCCCAAAATAACGATACTCAAGGGTATGTTATATACTGAGTGTAAGAAATAGTGCCTATTCCGAGTTTTGGGGGGATAATGTGCGGATTTTGATGCCTAACGCACCAAACTCTGTACTTTTCCCCTAACATATTTCAACAAGTTTGACCTGTCAAAATGTAACGAAGGAAGATTACTGGGTGTGTTAAATACCACTAAAGTGGGAATTCCATTTCCAACCTCTGAGCAATCAGGAGTTTGTGCAGTGGTTGGAACCCATTGACCATCTTTTAAGCAGGACCTTTGGGTTTTGTAATGATTGTAGATGATCACACATCACCACCCCCTTTTCTGAATCATTTTGTCCACCATAAGCGTGGAAGGGTATACTCAGATGTGAGTCCCTTGCTCATTGCACCATCAGGATTCAAGCAAGCCGGGCCGACGACGCCTGAAATGGCAGAAACCGGTCCCCGGAAGCTTGTTTCCTTCCCAGTATAAGAATTGGCTTAGTAGTTTGGTTTGCCCTGTTCCCATCATGCACTGGGACAGGAACAGACTAATTTGCATATAGCCAAGTTCTGAGCTGGGATGGTGCAGTGAGCTAAAAAACGGTGATGGATCAAGCCCTGATCTTTGGACTGGGTAAGAGTGGTCTGCTTAATTCAGGCACTCTGTTCATCACCACCCCCTTTTCTGAATCATTTTGTCCACCATAAGCGTGGAAGGGTATACTCAGATGTGAGTCCCTTGCTCATTGCACCATCAGGATTCAAGCAAGCCGGGCCGACGACGCCTGAAATGGCAGAAACCGGTCCCCGGAAGCTTGTTTCCTTCCCAGTATAAGAATTGGCTTGGTAGTTTGGTTTGCCCTGTTCCCATCATGCACTGGGACAGGAACAGACTAATTTGCATATAGCCAAGTTCTGAGCTGGGATGGTGCAGTGAGCTAAAAAACGGTGATGGATCAAGCCCTGATCTTTGGACTGGGTAAGAGTGGTCTGCTTAATTCAGGCACTCTGTTCATCACCACCCCCTTTTCTGAATCATTTTGTCCACCATAAGCGTGGAAGGGTATACTCAGATGTGAGTCCCTTGCTCATTGCACCATCAGGATTCAAGCAAGCCGGGCCGACGACGCCTGAAATGGCAGAAACCGGTCCCCGGAAGCTTGTTTCCTTCCCAGTATAAGAATTGGCTTGGTAGTTTGGTTTGCCCTGTTCCCATCATGCACTGGGACAGGAACAGACTAATTTGCATATAGCCAAGTTCTGAGCTGGGATGGTGCAGTGAGCTAAAAAACGGTGATGGATCAAGCCCTGATCTTTGGACTGGGTAAGAGTGGTCTGCTTAATTCAGGCACTCTGTTCATCACCGCCCCCTTTTCTGAATCATTTTGTCCACCATAAGCGTGGAAGGGTATACTCAGATGTGAGTCCCTTGCTCATTGCACCATCAGGATTCAAGCAAGCCGGGCCGACGACGCCTGAAATGGCAGAAACCGGTCCCCGGAAGCTTGTTTCCTTCCCAGTATAAGAATTGGCTTGGTAGTTTGGTTTGCCCTGTTCCCATCATGCACTGGGACAGGAACAGACTAATTTGCATATAGCCAAGTTCTGAGCTGGGATGGTGCAGTGAGCTAAAAAACGGTGATGGATCAAGCCCTGATCTTTGGACTGGGTACGAGTGGTCTGCTTAATTCAGGCACTCTGTTCATCACCACCCCCTTTTCTGAATCATTTTGTCCACCATAAGCGTGGAAGGGTATACTCAGATGTGAGTCCCTTGCTCATTGCACCATCAGGATTCAAGCAAGCCGGGCTGACGACGCCTGAAATGGCAGAAACCGGTCCCCGGAAGCTTGTTTCCTTCCCAGTATAAGAATTGGCTTGGTAGTTTGGTTTGCGCTGTTCCCATCATGCACTGGGACAGGAACAGACTAATTTGCATATAGCCAAGTTCTGAGCTGGGATGGTGCAGTGAGCTAAAAAACGGTGATGGATCAAGCCCTGATCTTTGGACTGGGTAAGAGTGGTCTGCTTAATTCAGGCACTCTCTTCATCACCACCCCCTTTTCTGAATCATTTTGTCCACCATAAGCGTGGAAGGGTATACTCAGATGTGAGTCCCTTGCTCATTGCACCATCAGGATTCAAGCAAGCCGGGCCGGCGACGCCTGAAATGGCAGAAACCGGTCCCCGGAAGCTTGTTTCCTTCCCAGTATAAGAATTGGCTTGGTAGTTTGGTTTGCCCTGTTCCCATCATGCACTGGGACAGGAACAGACCAATTTGCATATAGCCAAGTTCTGAGCTGGGATGGTGCAGTGAGCTAAAAAACGGTGATGGATCAAGCCCTGATCTTTGGACATGGTAAGAGTGGTCTGCTTAATTCAGGCACTCTGTTCATCACCACCCCCTTTTCTGAATCACACATATATTAGGGGCATTGGCAGGAGCAGTGCTGAATTTAAGCTGGTGGTTTCAGGTGCTCAGCACCAGCATTTAATTGTAAATACCAGGACTTATGACAATCTACCACATGGTGACACTATCTGCCTAATTTAGAGATGAACACAGCAGTTGTTTAATAACTAAATAAACATTAAATATGAATAATACCTACCACCCATGCCATTCTTATAGCTCGGGGGCCTGAAATAGTTTGAATTGTCACACTTCTAGGAATGCAATGGTTAGTGGTTGTGTTGGTAGGGTGAATTGGCAGGGCTAGCATGGGCAATGGGTGGTGGGAGCTGCAGTGACCTCCTGAAAAGAACCTTGGCACTCATTGTTTCTTACAAATTAGGAACTTACCAAGGGAGTCGTTTCGTGAAGCTCCTTTTAGGTGGAAAATGTTGCCTTGAGCTTCTGGATTGGGATTTTGAACTGTTCAGATACACTGACACAGATTGGTGGTTGTCTGCTGCCCAATTGGCAACAATTGTGAATATAAGATGGACCTCCAGTTTAGCTCAGGGATGATCTCCATCGACACAGAACTATGTGGAGCCTACTTTAGTACACCCTGAACATGTACCTACTTGCTGCCTGTTTCCTTATGGATAAGACTTAAGCCCTGCTGAAGCTTTGCTGGCCTCTGGCTACTGCTATTGGCCATGCTGGCATGGAAATGCCCACGAGTTTATATAGCGCGCTACTCACCCGTGAGGGTCTCACCCTCTGGAAGATTAAGAGAGCTATACCCCAGAGTCACATGGTGCTGGGCTAACCTGCCGCCGGCACCGGTGGCAGGTACCACCTAGCCAAGCTGTCAAGAGATGCAAACATAAAGATGTTAAGAAGAAATGACTGTTGTTCTACAGGGACAGGATCAGTGTTGCTCATGAACCATTTCTCCACAGGTGCAGATGGGCTGAGTGGTGACTGCACCTGGTGAACACACTTCAACCCTGTGCCATACTTTTCTTCATGGCTTTGTCACACCTGGGGGCCTGTGCCTTCCCCTTTCAGGCAATGACCCACCACAGATGACTGTGAAGGAGACCCTTGATTCTATTGTGTTCAGCTATTGTTTACTCCACTTACACGTTTTGCATTCTCTGATTTCATACAGCCAATTTGTCATATGTGTTTTCTGGACAGACACACGAGCCGTAAAAATAACATATCAATATGCACAGTGCTAATCTATAGCAATAAATAATACCAATAAAATCAAAGAAGCAAAACATCAGTTTGCTTCTTTGAGTACAAATAAGTTTGCAGATTTAGAACTCACAATAAACGCTTTCAGAACATATCAAAATGTATTCCATAATAAGCACTAATTAAAACTAGCTTTAAACATGACACTAATTCTCCTACCCCAGGATTCTTCTAAAGATATTGAGACTGCAGTCACCACAGGTAAGTCAATTGTCAGTTTAAAAAGGTGTAAGGCTCTTTCAACACCTCTAATCTTAATGCATCAAAGTACTGGTTTAACTAATGATGCAACCGCTGGGCCTTGTTTAATGGGCTAAAAAAGTGAAAATAAGCAAACGTTTCTTTACAGGCAGTCAATACAAACAGTGCAGTTGTTCGACCTAAGTCTACCTGCCAATCTCTATATGCACATGCGCAGTTAGTGAACAGTGTTTAAAGGGTCGCTTTATTTTGTCATTCTTTTTTTGTATGAACAGCTCAGTGTTACTAATTAGTTTGTAATCACGTAATCTGTGGGAATCTATTTTTTAGTGTCGTGTTGTTACTTATTTTGTGAGATTTCATCAAAGGGTAAACCTTGTATGTATGAATGAAACAAGATTTAAAATCCAGCACACTGTATATCGGTTCCAAAATGTTTAATGTCAACGCGTTTCAATCCAAGTGGTCTTCGTCACGGCCTGGCTCACACCTGCTGACCTGCCCTTTCCCGGACAGGTGGATGTGGCCGGTACTCGTGTGAGGAACTTGCGTGAAACCTTATCGGATTTCTCTAATTTTCAGAATGCAGTTTCTATGTTTACTATAGAAATAGAGTATGTTATTAAGCCATTATTGGAGTGTTGCTCTATCGGAAGCGGTGTGGCAGCGGCCAGGGCACCTGACTCCGACCCACAAGGTTCATGGTTCAATCCCCAGTGCAGGCAGCAGGTTAACCCAGCACCATGTGACTCTGGGCAATAACTTGCTTAATCTTCCCGAGGGTCCCCTGCGAGAAGGTAGCTGTGCGCTTTACAAATGCTGGTATTTCATTTTTTTGGGGGGACAAAATGACAGTTTTTCCTGGAGAGTCGTAATTTTATTGCAACTATTATTATGGCAACTTTTATTGCAATTATGCAAACTATTTTGTGCTGTGCCTCGAATTATCCATAAGGACAATCTCGGAGTTATATTTTGACTGATGGATCCAGCCACTTGGAGTGTCAAGGAGGTTTGGAAAGTTCATTTCCTGTCACAAATGAGGAACCAGTGCTGGGCCAAACCTTGAGTTAACTACTGTAGTCATCCGTAGGACTAAAACGCCTGGCATGGCCAGGATACTTTTTTTACATGTGCCCAACCAACTGCGCAATCTAGTGGGAGGAACACATACCCTCCACGGTCAACGTGATTCTGAAAGTTCTCAGAGTAGCCAATTCTCGTCCGATCAAGGCTAAGGTATTTATGGGAGACCTCCAGGACCATAAAATATCCAAAATTTACCAATTGCTAGTTACACATAGCTCACCAACGCTGCAGAAACTTAGAGAGGCTTGGGTGGAGGATGTGGGCCCATTGGAGGGGGAGGACTAGACGGAGGCGCTGGCCTTCCCGCGGGAGGCTGTGATTGCAGTGCGCCTGCGCCTCGTTCAGTTCAAGTACCTTCATCGGGTATATTATCTTAGGGTCCGGCTTTGGAGGGCGGGATTGGTGGCTTCCCCTGTGTGCCTCCGATGTGAGCAGGAAGAAGGGACTCTAATACACACAATATGGCACTGCATGGCCCTAGCATGATTTTGGAGAGGTGTTATGGCGTGTCTTATGGAAGTATTGGGTTGGGACCTCCCCTCCTCACCAACCCTGGTACTCTTGCATATTATGGAGGGGGTTGGGGCAACATTTATAAACACCAAATAATGCTATTAGGTTTTACACTGGCCAAAAGAGACATTGCAAAATCTTGGAAGGCATCTGTTGCGCCCTTCCTGTCCGCTTGGAAGAATGGTATGGACTTCTGTGTGGGGTTGGAAATCCCCAATTTCCAAGCACGGGGCTGCCCACGAAAACATTTCAAAATTTGGAAACTATCGGGGCCTGCAGTTGGAGCCCTTATCTACTGCAGATGTTATGGACCCAGTTTAACATTTCAAGTGTATGCGGCAAGAAGCTTTAGATGTAGCAATGTATTCAACAAGTTAGTGTCTGTGCGAGAGTGGTGTACAGGTTCTGTGAAGGTACTAGTGCGATGGGAGGGGGGTTGTTATGTTGTCTCTTTACCTGTATTGCATTCCAATTCTCCTCGATTATGTTTTTGCAGAAGTCAAAGTAATACGGATGTCAACTTATTATGCAGAATGTCTCTGGGGTACAGAGCTGTGACGCATATGTGCTATTTGACAAATAAAATCTGTTTAAATTTTTTTTTGCCAAATGTCAATGCTGGTTGCCACCAACCTGGGCTGCAGAAAGCAGGGGGGAGACCCAGGCCCCTGCAGCCCTTGTAGTGCATGGGGCACCCAACCCTTCCTTGCCCCAACCCTTCAGAGGGACCCAATCAGCACAATGTCAGTGAATATCTGTGAGATATGGGAGACGTGCCCCTGTTTAGATATTGCATTGCACCACTGACAGAAAGAATCATAATTCATCAGCACATTCTGATCCCATGTGGGATTAAAGAATGTACAAGAGACTGGTTTTCTGGGTATCATTGGAAGGTCATGTTCTCCAGAATGGGAGAAGAGAAGAACCGGGAGATCTCATTAGGTAGATGAATGCCAATGGTCATACTGCTATACACAGACACCAAGGAGGAACATCTTAGGTGTCACTACTAAGCCACCTCTTAGCTCTTAAATCAATACAAATGTCCCGTTCACCAGGAGTTGTAGTTCCTGTGGACACACTTTAAACATTTTGATATGTCTTCTTAGCCACAAGAGAGGGATGTGACTCATAATAAGTACACAACAAAACAGCAGAACCACTCACAATACATAGAATGTCCTGAGTGTTCTTGGAATTTCTTGGAAAATTATTTCCTGTGAGTCAAACCCACCTAGCCACAATAGGAGTAGCAATACAACAACTCATCAAGTAACACACTGATAGGATGTGGGGATCCATGGATCCATGGATAAATGCAGGAGGCAGCATTCAGAGCCGCAAAGGATGCCCTGCTGAGTGCAAAGTAATGGCCTACCTCAACTCACTAGGACAATCATGGACACTAGTCGATGTAAGCTTGATGCATTTCTACTCCAGGATGACTTCCGCGGAAGTGTACATTTCACTGATATGCGAGATGCGCTCTGATTCTAATAGAACAATGGAATTCACAAATAGCAAAGGAGCACACATAACTGTAGTGTGGGAGTCCTGCCATCCATACATATATGTAGGGGTAGCCACCTCAAATCACATGGCAGTCATACCAAGGATGAGCAGCCTTCTGAGCTTCGAGAAAAAGATACCCCATCTTCAAGAATATCATTTCTTACAGGGATAGCTTCCTAAATAAATATTCCATCTGTCTTGTGGCATTCACCCGGTGAGGACAACAGAGCAGAAGGAAGCTTAGGAGACAGTCAAATATCTCGAAATGGAGGTAAAAGCTGCACAGTCAATGGAGATGACACTCATAGGAGTGGCAGATTAAATAGCAGCCAGCCGGCAAGAAAACTCTAGGGTGAGTATCACTGGAATTGTAAAAAACAAGGCCTAATTATAAGATCAATTGTGCTTTCTTATCATTTATGGCTGCCATCAGAAATTAAGAGGAATATTTATCCAGTATTTCAACGGCCTGCATTCCATAGTTAGCTTGAGTGACTGTGCACCTTCCATTGATGCATCGTGCTATGCACATTTCAGACCAAAGGGGTGGGCAGTTATTACAGAAATTCAGAAAAATCCTGAGTATTGCAAATATTCAACAAATGGCTTTGGAACCTAGCAGAGTTCCGAGTGCTAAAGGTAACCAGTATCTTCTACAGCCCCAACCAAGATCGTTCTCTTATCTGAGGACCTTGTTCCTGTTACTGGACCCTACTAGCTCACTGACTACCACAGTTTTAGCGTGTAGTCTTTTTTAGTGTTTGGAGGATGCTATTTTCCAACATACACCGGTCACTGGATCATTGGGTCTGTTGGGTGTAATTTCCATAATTCTAGGCTGCAGTAAATCAGATCATCCTTGGATTTCTCCCATCTCCAGATATTCACATGGATGAGGTTCTTCCCTTTGTTCGTTAGTGCCTCTCCTCTCAAACCTCCCTATGTATCATGTGAACGTACATGCAAATAAGAAGAAAATATTGCAACCAAGATACTTTCACGCTGACGTTAAATATTACAATCCAAATGCTTAAGGCCTTTGGTCAAGTTAACATAGCAAAACACTTCAATACACATTTTAAATGCATGGTTATGGATACATATACAGTTCTAAAACAAATGCAGGATACTATTCAAATGAATATGTGAGTATATATGTAGCGTCAACAACATTACTCAAATTTACTCAAACTACACAAAACTGCAATTTGATATCGCTATGGGAAAACATTAGTAATCACACTCATGTAAATGTCTGAATTATACAGCAAATGCACCTTCAGTATTTCGGTCAAGTGCACCACTTTACGGTAATGATATTAAAGTACACAAATAAATGGTACTACATGCACGTGTATATGACATACTCGCGATGGGAAAGGGTGGAGCCAAAATTACGCTGCTCCTCGTACATTATGAGTCAAAAAACCATTTGAGGTCCAGAATTGTTGCAATTGACAAAGATGAGTAAATATGAAAGGAGATTCCTTCCTGCTTTCAAATTTCAAATGTAATAATGTTTATCAAGCACTATTGCAAACTATTCATTGGATAGTGGTGCCTCAAAGGGGCTGCCATCCTTTCACAAAGTAGAAGTCCCTCACCCACTCAATGAAAGGGTCTTCATGTCTCCATTTTGCAAAACGTATATGAAATCTGCTGTCCCATCCAGGCTTCTGATCCTGCATTCTCAGGCATTCAGCTGTATTCTTAAATGGGATCCCTGATAATTATTAGCACTGTGGCAGGGATACTAAAAATCTTGCAGATGTCATTTTTCCAAAGTGATGGATGAGTACACTTGTTGCAGTGCAAAATTGTGCCTCATAGCACCAGTGATGCAAACTGAGAATGATGTATTGGGCCCTTTACTCCATATGACAGAAGTAGGCACATCTGCACAATGTGCTTCTAAATGTACGCAACCTAGGAGCGAGTTCAATAGTAGCGTGATCACCAAGTGTGTCCTTTGGGAAGGGGATCACGACGGTCCAAGGAGCTCTCAGTGACTCCTTCCCGAGGGATGTGAAGTGACAAACAGCACCGCACCAGCACTACACCTCATGGAGTCACTACGAGACCCAGGGGGTCCAAGGAGCCCACCAGTGCTTTGCGGCTCATGACATTTGAAGGCGGTGGAGAATAAAAGTTGGGTATGACTTTTATGGAGTAACCAACGCAAGTAAGCTTAATAGACAAACGAGGGGTCCAAGCTGGGATCGCCTCCGGAGAAACAATTTGAAAAAGATTGCCAAATGGTGTATTTTAAAGCAAATTAATTTAGTGATAAAGCAAGGCTTATAAAGCAGTGGGAATATTTAGTCTTGAAATATTAAATACATTTAAAACTGTGCTATATATTACTCCATTAATATGTTCAACTGTTACTGTAATGTGAAATTGTACATTGCAATGACTTTAGCCTTTTAAAGTGTGTTTTTGCCCAGTGTCTTCTACTGCATGAGGCATCAGCTTTGGAAGAAAATGCTTTAACCAGGCTTTGGGAAAGACCCACAGCTGCTGACTGCAATCAGTCATATAGAAATATGGGAAGATAGCTCTTAAAGTGGATGAAAAATATGGGGGCTCTCTAAAAGGGGATATGTAAAATAAATGTATGTGATGCCCATAGTGTGCTACCCGACACGTATTCTGGTTTCTCTCTCAGATGTAATTGCATCCAAATATATAACACAACGGACATACACCTAAAACCTGTCAGTATAATTGACTTTGTCATTTGCTATTAGCTGTTTAAGATAAATAAGTAATAACAAGGATTTGTTATAAATAATTAACCTTGAAAATGTTTCAGTTCGGAAATTTCAATAGTATTGATGCCTGTAGAAGGGATTTTGGACTTCAGTCATGTACTCTTTATGTTAGATATTTATGCCATTTTTCTCTGCACATCTCATCCATCTGCCCATCTTGAACCACCCCTCTTTCCTCTTCAGCCCCCTCTTTTCTCTCTTCCCCGAATGTTTTTCCTCGCATCTCCCTCACTTCACCACTTCCAAACATATACTGCACTCACTCATATTTAAGCAACTCAATTTATTTCCTTTTGCTTTTGCTTTGTAAATATTTTGCCATCTGTTCAGCCCCTTCATACACATTTCCACAGAATTTCAATTGAAATTGGGACATGTGACCATTATTCTATGCGCTCTGCAGAGCGGCCATCCCACTGACAGGCACTTTGCCTTGGTTTCAGCATCAGAGCTCTCAATCAAAGCCCCTCATAAACACCAAGCACTCAAAGTATGCACAGAACAAAACACATAAACACCATGTGAATAAATTACTAACTCTTGAGGAAGGCATGATTAAGTAAAATGCAAATAAGAGAGGAACTAAATTGCTGATATGCATTACCTTAACTTTTGAACACTCATTGTTCATAAATCAATCCATGTTTTTGGCATTAATGTTGTTAAGGGCATTGAGATAGGGCCAGTTTTAATGTCATACATCAGATAACTGTCTACTGTAAGCACATATTTCTCGCTTTGCACTTGACTCGGATATAAGGATCAACTTCACAAGCGAACAAGAACCCTGCTCTTCTTTTGTATCAATTTTGTGGGGTGAAAAATATAGCAGGTCCACTTCTCTCGGGGCCAGCGACCTGCATCCAGGGCCTGGGGTGTCACAGTGGGGGAGGTTAGTGTATGCAGGGGTCTCAACAAAATATACATAACAGAAGATTAGCATTCTAACATTACCATTACCAAGAACAAGGCACCAAAGCACATGTGGTTACATCCACTCATAAATGTGACAAATGGGAAAGCTTGGGATCTATGCCTGTGAATGACAGACGGCTGCTCTCACGCAGGGTTGAAGATTCAAAAGCCGGAAACCATGACGCTGAAAGCGTTACTGGCCCATAGTGGATACTGCCATAGACTACAATGTATGTTAAGGGCTTTAAAACAGTAAGCCCTGTGCCTTGCATCACAGTTCAGAAAGTTGATTTACTACTTTGCTTCCATCTCCCAGACTTAAATACATAGATTTGTTTAGAGATGCGATCGTATCTCTAAATAAATTGATCTATTTTATATTTGTAGGATTGTGTAAGAATTTCAGGGGGGCGCAGCCCTATAGCGCTAATGTAGATCGTATTTCTAAATAAAATGATCTATTTTACATTTGTAGGATTGTGTAAGAATTTCAGGGGGGCGCAGCCCCATAGCGCTAATGTAGAAAACGCCTGTACGATCAATGGCTCCTTTCTCAGGGGTTGTGAAGTGAAGTCCAGCACCACTCCCCATGAAATCACTGCGAGACCAAGTGGGTCCAAGGAGCCCTCTAGTGATACCTTTCTCAGGGTCTGTGAAGTGACAACCAGAACTGCACCAGCACCATACCTCAGGGAGTCACTGCGAGACCAAGGGGGTCCAAGGTGCCCAGTGTCTCCTTCCTCAGGGGTGTGAAGTGACAACCAGCACCGCACCAGCGCCACACCCCATGGAGTCACTGAGAAACCCAGGGGGTCCAAGGCACCCTCCAGTGACTCCTTCCACAGGGGTGTTAAGTGACAACCAGCACCGCACCAGCGCCACACCCCATGGAGCACCGAGAGACCCAGGGGGTCCAAGACGCCCTCCAGTGACTCCTTCCACAGGGGTGTGAAGTAACAACCAGCAGAGCACCAGTACCACACACCAGGGAGTCACTGCCCACCTTCTATATCGAGTTATGACAGTAGCGTCCCGTGGTGGAAGTGCTGCTGGGCGGTGATGTGGGGCGGGGGAGAGGCAGGGTGGAGGGTAGTAAAGTACGGAATACGGCCGAATAGAGGTAAGAAAACATATGAATAAATAAAACGAATTTCGTTGCCCACGCTGCATCGCCAAATGGGATGCAGCGCGTGCAACGAAATTCGTTTTATTTATATGTTTACTTACCTCTATTCTGCCGTATTCCGTACTTTACCACCCCCACCGTGCCCCTTCCACGCCCTATGTCACCTCCCGGCAGCACTCCCACCACGGGCCGCAACCGAGTTATGATGCTACATGAACTCCGTCAATGTGTCCTCCAACACCCAGTGCTTTAAATGGGCCGGTACTAACCGGTATTGAGTACCAACACTTTTTTATTTTGAGAGGGAGAGTACCAGCACTTCTCAAGAAAAATGTAATACTTTTAATTGGAGAGTACCGGCACTTCTCAGAAACAAGCAGGTACTCTGCGCTTCTATTTCTCCATTTCAAGCACTGCCAATCCCCTCGGGTCGAGTTCGCGCTATATAAAACTGCAACCCCAAAAAAAAGTAAACACTGGCTGACCTCGTTTTCCATCCTGACTTTCGCCAAAGGTGGTGATTAATAAACTGCTGCACCCATCGAGTTATAATGAGTTCCGGCCTTCTCAGTGAAACCTGTATATTTGAAAGAAAACCTTCTCTAGCCCCGAGCGACGGGCTACGAGGGACATCACTTGATATTCCTCGGCTGTAGGTACTGGCGCATCCCAGCACCACTTCTCTTGAAACACAGATTAGGAATTGATTTTTGACTCAGTGTACGGGAGGAAGCGCGCTCCTGCACTAAAACCTGTCGGGAAAATCCTTTCTTCCCTTGCCCTTAGGAAACCTGCAAATAGCCCTACACAACAATAAAGTAGTGAATGCCAGCAGGATGAAACACCAAAACTAATAAACTAGGTTATCTTGCCTTCATTCTTTCATTGAGAATCCGATGTGACTTGCGGTCTGACAGACTATTAGATAACTTTATATTTTAGTCCAGTCATGCTGCCAAGGGGCTCTGTTAATAAACCGCAAGTCCTAAAGGCACAGTGGTTTGCAAATGTCACCAGGCCCCATAAATGCCTTTGTTTAACAATAATATGTTACTTATCGTCTAATTTTTTTACATGATATGTTTAGTTTGCCACAGAAAGCAGGACAATGGTATTTTTCAAAAGGGAAGAAGTTTGCTGATAACATATAAGTATTGCATTTTACTATTTGGGTGGTAAAAACAAACTCAATTACATTGGCCCAGATGCATGAAGCTAAAAAACGCTCGTAAAGGGGCAGATTCTCAGACTCTGCCCCTTTGCGAGCGGAATTATTATTATTATTATGCGTTCTTATATAGCGCTCGATTACTCGTAGGCATCTCGGCGCTTGCCTTGGGAACCCATCCTGTCTTCCCCCAAGGTGAAAGCCAGGCATCCCGCCGCGGGGGGGCCATAGTGGAGATTAAGCAGGCTAATGCCCAGAGCTGCAGAGTGTGAACCCATGATTTGAGTAGGCACCGAAGCGAGAATTATCGAGTCTGTGGATATTTGGGCTCAAGACCCTGCCGCGTCGGGAATTGAAACCTGGTCCCGGGTCTGACCTCTGCTTCAGGGTCTGCCTCCTCTAACCAGTGAGCCTCACTTCTCCACCTTTTAGGATGCATCATCCTAAATGCAAAAATCGCAAATTGAGAATTCGCTAAATTGGATTACTTGCATTGAGATTCCTTAAATGCAATGCATTAAAGTTTAAAAAATAGCGATTTCGCTAATAGGGCTCGCAAATTACCATGAAGTACAACTTCATGGTAATTTGCATAAAATTTGAAAAATGCACTAAAGTGCATTTTTCAAAGTTTCATGTTGTGCACACACATGCCCTAAGGACATGTGTGTGCGTAACATATGTGCACAGATCAATTTCAGGGGTGCAACAGGGTGTACTTTGGACACCCCTGCACCCTTGAAATCGCAATCTCATTTTGCGATTCGCTAATTGCGATTCGCAAATTGAAAATTCTTCCCATTCGTTCCTATGGGCCTCTAGGCCCATAGGAATGAATGGGGAGGTATTCCTTAATTGCGACTCGCAATTTGCGAATCGCAATTACGGAATTTTAAGAAATCGCTATTTTTAAAGTGATTTCTTCTTGCATACCATTTTGCTATTCCTTATTAGCGATTCCTTATTTTTCGCTAATAAGGAATCGCAAAATGGATGCTTGATGCATCTGGGGGATTGTTCAAAAAATGGGTTCTATAGAAGACATTTTGTTAATTTTAAAATGCACTTTTGTCTAGAAAGTTTCCTGTTTTTACAGATACTCTCTTCAAAGCTCATCGAAACTTGACTTTCTAGTTGGAATTAGAAGCTCCAGTTTTGTTTCCCTTCCAGTGGTGACAGGGACATTTTAAGGATTTTGGGGGCCCGGGCTAAACATATTTTGGGGGCCCCTGTTCAGAACATCTCTGAATTTATGATCCAGTTTCAGCTGTTTCATGCCCTTGTTGGCCAGGCACTGACACAAATTCTAAGTGTGATTCCATCTAATATTCAGGGATAGTGATTTTCTTTTCAATATTGTAATATAGCAGCAGCTCGCTAATATTATTGCAAATAATTACTGGTTCCCACTGCCATTTCTCATATGCGAGGTCCCGTTTTGATCTAAAAGCAACTTTTTTTTTATGGTTGTTGCATGGTATTGAAAAACATACACATTTTGCTACAAAATATAACAAACTATCACACATTACCTATATTAATAAAAAAACGAAAATGCTATTTAACCCCTTCTGCGCTCATGACAAGCTGAGCTGGTCATGAGTTGTGCCGCTCGCACGCTCATGACGAGCTCAGCTCGTCATGTAACGCGGCTTTTTGAAAAAAGCCGCGTAGCGCAAAAAGCTGGTCAGTGAGAAGAAAGTCACTGAGAAACACGTTTTTAGAGACCACTTTGGAAGGCTTGTGAAATCATCCTTTTTCGCAAATTATGGAAATTAATTCAGGGGTTTAACATCTCTACTCAGTCCTTAAGAAATAAGGAGTCCCAGTATCCCGACAGAGTTTACTGTTCCTTGAAAGCTCAAGTATCCCACACTATGAGCCTGATTCACAAAGTGCCTTGCTGTCGTGGTGGGGGCCAGGCAACTCGAGGTGGGACCTCCACACTGCAGTTTCTCATTGGGGAGGTCCTGCCATGAGTGTGGGGTCCCCGCCATGACTGTGGGGCCTTCACCATGAGTGCAGAGGCCCTTTGTGAATCGGGCCCAAAGTTTTCTTTTAGTAGTCATTAAAGTGATGTCATGATATAATTAACTGCCCTCCAAGCCTCCTGTATGTTTTCAGTCTCAATGGGCGCAGAATAAGTGTGACGTAAGTTGTAAAGGACTTGTGTTGATTTGGTTGTAAATTCATCTCACTGGGCAGGCATATGCATCCTCACTGAGTGCACTGTTAGTAAGTGCGCTCTCCGCTCAGGTGCTGGGCTGGGACAGGGATCATGTATTGCGCTGGAGACAGGCAGTGAGAAAGAGACAGCAGTCCCAGCCTTTTTGAGCACACCGACCAGTGCACGGGCAAAGCGTAGGCTGCACCAGTTGTCTAGAGATCAAATCTTCAGCGGCGGCTCCCCCGTTATGGCAGAGGAGTGTTGCCCCCCAAAAAAATGGCATGAAATGGAATAAAATGACACATGTGTCGATTTGTAACTCCTTTCCTGCCGAGTCTTGGGGCGGGGGGGTGATGGCACTGAGGGAAGTGGCACTGCACTCCCTTTACTGCACATGATGGTTTGGCTGCCAGTCTCAGGCTGGCCAAACCATCATGCTCAGTTAACCTCTCTCCAACCCCAACGGCATTGCTGGGGATGGAGAGAGCAGGCTCACAGACTCCCAGTCTGTCCTGGAGCACCAATCAAGGGTGCTCAAGCCAATCCTGAAGCTGCTGTAATGTGAGAGCAGCTTCAAGATTGGTTGCATGGCATTCTGGGAGCCTGTGCAGCCTGTCTGAAGAAGCGGAGCAGAGGATCACAAAACGGGACACAGCAGACTTAAGGTACATTAAAAAAAAAAATATTATTTATTATTTTGCCCCCCTCCCTTCGAAAGCTCCCTCCTCATCCCCCCGCACGCCACTCATCCCAAACAGGGGCCGCTACAGCAAATCTTGCAGGATGAGATTTGGTCTCTAGGCAACTGTTGAATAAGCAGGAATGGCACTGTTGTAGCATGGTCCATTTTCCTTTCACAATGGAGGGAAGAAAGTTCTTAAACAACACCATGTAAGTCGGAAGAAGATAGGGAGGTGCTCCTGATATTTAGGAATGATTTGGAGGCCCTGATAAAGAAAGCACTAGATTTTCTGCATTAAATGAACCGCAGGCTAAAAGACAAAGATTGGATCCAGATGATGACCAGGGCACTGGTCTAAGGGGCATATATGTAAAGAGTACTCCACTTACAAGACCTGCTACCAAAAATGAGAGAAATTGAGGGGTCCAGCAATAATTTCAGGAAGTAGATTCATTTCTATGCACAGTATAGTGGCACAATTGTGTATAACTTGTCACTTCATGATGCCCTGAAGAATATTATCTGCAATGAATAGAAAGATACAGATACATTTAGAAGTTCTCCCCTTTTAAATAAAAGATATCCCATTGAAAACTTTGAAGAGAAATTTTCTCAGGTTCCTAAGGTAAATATTATTTTTTCATAAATGGTTTGCTCCTCTTCTATGGTCTGAGAAGATTACCCTCCAGGTGGTTATGACCCTAAATGGATCCTATGCAGCATCAAACTTTGTATTAAGAGCCAGTACTTATTCTGCATACACCACACAAGGGGGTCGATTGGGTTGGCGGACGGAAATGGGTACTGTCCGCCATGGTGGGGGAAATTTTACTCCCGGCTGCGCCGCGGAGATTCCGCGGTTGGGATTAGGATAATCATGTCACGAAACTCCGACCGCGGCGGACGGATCATAACCAACACCGTCCGCGGCGGACGGAACACATCCAACTCCGTCCGCGGCCGACGGAGTCCAATGAACAACCACTGCCGCGGACGGAAATGACCGCGGAAAATAACACATGTACCGCCATACCTGTGAATACTCCGTGGCCGCAATTAGGATAAATCCGCCCGTACCACGGAACGCACAGCCATCCACGTCCGCGGCGGAAAGAATGCAACGATAACCACAGCATCACTGCGGAAGGCCAACACGCACAACATCCCTAGCGGCAAACAAATGTTAGAAAGTGTACCGCAAGTCCAAAGCAAACATACAAACATTGACAACGCCCCCCCCCATACACCAACACCAAGCACAAGCCACCCTGACACGTCCCAACTATCCAATAATGCACACTAGTCAACACGCCCACCTACCACCTGACTGCCAACAACCATTGAGACACGACTATAAAATGACACCCACACACTACCACAATCCTTTGCATCACAGCATTGCTGCTAGCAAGAGGCCACATTCGAGATACTGCTAACTCACATAGAAGACCCACAACCACCACCCTACCACACCCACCACACAAACACCCACCACACAAATCCTACACATCACACACCACACACCTGCACCCCCCAACTCACTCAACTCACACACTGAGCACCACACACCATGGCACCCAAAAAAAAAACTAAATTCATGGAGACAGAGTTGAGGGTAATGGTAGATGAAATAATCCGTGTTGAGCCCCACATCTTCGGGGCCCAAGTCCAGCAGACGTCCGTGGCGCAAAAGAACCACATGTGGGACAGGATCGTCACTCGGGTGAATGCGTCGGGGACTGTGCCGAGGACGAAGCATGACATTCAGAGGCGGTGGCATGACCTGAAGACCAGGGTGAAGGGCATCCGAGCTAAAAACTTTGCTAGAGCCAATCATACTGGCGGTGGCACACCCCCGGAGCCCATACCCTACACCGATTGGGAGGAGAAGGTGCTGGTGATACTACACCCAGAGAGCCTAGATGGACTTGACGAAGGAGAAGAGACTGGTGAGTACAAACCAAGCACCACGATCAGCACGACATGGTCAGGCTCACACAACTGAGAAGAAACATCTCCTACGCCCCAACCCATGCACGTTGGACACCAACTCACAAACATGTACATGGCTCCCAACAGGCCCCCATGTTCATGGGGAGGGTGGTGGTGGTGGAGGGTGGGGTGTGTTAGAGGCCCAAACTACAACTCCCAACAGGCCCCCATGTACACGGGGAGGGTGGTGGTGGTGGAGGGTGGGGTGTGTGAGAGGCCCAAACCACAACTCCCAACAGGCCCCCATGTACACGGGGAGGGTGGTGGTGGTGGAGGGTGGGGTGTGTGAGAGGCCCAAACTACAACTCCCAACAGGCCCCCATGTACACGGGGAGGGTGGTGGTGGTGGAGGGTGGGGTGTGTGAGAGGCCCAAACTACAACTCCCAACAGGCCCCCATGTACACGGGGAGGGTGGTGGTGGTGGAGGGTGGGGTGTGTGAGAGGCCCAAACTACAACTCCCAACAGGCCCCCATGTACACGGGGAGGGTGGTGGTGGTGGAGGGTGGGGTGTGTGAGAGGCCCAAACTACAACTCCCAACAGGCCCCCATGTACACGGGGAGGGTGGTGGTGGTGGAGGGTGGGGTGTGTGAGAGGCCCAAACTACAACTCCCAACAGGCCCCCATGTTCACGGGGAGGGTGGTGGTGGTGGAGGGTGGGGTGTGTGAGAGGCCCAAACTACAACTCCCAACAGGCCCCCATGTTCACGGGGAGGGTGGTGGTGGTGGAGGGTGGGGTGTGTGCGACAGGAAACAGAAATGTCTACAAATCTATATGACCATGTAATGTCCACATTACTGACCAGCTCTATCTTGTCCCTCAGGTGATCTTAAACTGACTGGGGAAACCAGTACCCGGCCGCCAGCCTCGCCTCCCACACATACAGGACTCTCTGGTGACGAGGACACAGGCAGCTCCGGTGCGGAGGATGGAGCGGGACCAAGCACGCAGCCAGGGCCATCTGGCTCACAGGGACTCCCGGGACCGACCAACGTCGCATGTGTGACTCCAGCGACACCGGTCTCTGTGATCTGCACAGTCCCCACCACCACCAGTACCACCAGTACCACCAGTACCACCAGTACCACGAGTACCACGACTCCTGCCTGTGCCACCCAGCATAACCCAGCGCACGACGCTGGTCCATCGGCCTCACACACAAGCAGGGTGAGTGGGCCACAAACACAGGCAACGGGACAGCAGCCAATCAGGCGAGCCACACACCGCCGTGCAGAGGAAGGACGGCTACCCCATCCAGTGGCACAGTCCCTACAAGCCCTTGCCAGGTGTCAGGCGTCATACGACCTGTCCCAGGCAAACGCTGATCGTGCACACCAGGACTCAGTGGACAGCACCAACATCCTGCGCGAAATCTCTGGCTTCCTTGGCCAGATGGTGCACATCATGGGCCAGCAGGCAACGATGTGGAGGGAATGGGTTGGCCGGAACAACCCCCCCCTCCACCAATTGTCGTAGCGCTACCGCCACCGTCACCTCCGCCTCCACCGCCACCGTCACCTCCGCCTCCATCGCCACCGTCACCTCCGCCTCCACCGCCGCCACCACCACCTGTGCCCCTGGCGACGGATGTGGCCCATCAACAACCTGCCCTCCCAGCTGACTCTGTTCCACCTCAGAGACGGAGGGGCCGGCCGAGGCAGGAAGTGGCTGAGAGCAGTGTTGGAGCGCCATCCACACGCTCCAAGAGGGGACGCCAATGACAATGTCACTGCCTGTGCCAGGCATTCACCCTGCTAAGTATCCTGTCCCACAGACAATCATTCCCACTGGTCTGCTGGACTACCCTGACACCCCCCAATGTGGTGTCAGCACGGACATTTCATCTGCCATTACCTTCAACTCCAACTCCCTCCACCCCACTTACTTGTAAATATTCACCAGCACAAAAGCACAACCTGTAAATAAATTTCACTTACACACACAATGATGTTTTGCCTCCATGTTTATTCACATGATTGCCTTCAGAAACAGACGTAAACAGGTGCAGGGATCCTAGTCGTACATGATCATGGCGCTGCGGGAGTGACCTAGGGAAAATCAGAGACAGCAAACACACGTCAGGAAACAGATTCACACACATCACAACACAATGCACAGCAACATTACACAAACGACAACCATCACAACAGCATGGGATGAGAGCACACACATCATGGAGACTTGTATGTCCAAAGACATGAAGACACACATATGCAACCATCACAAACAACACCCAGCTGATGAAGCCCACATCCACACAACACCAGCAAACATACATGAGGCATTGTCAACCGCCACTAGAGGTAGTTACTCACATTCAAGGGAAGTAGCGATCTATGAGCTGGCGCCTCTGGTCCACACCTTCCTCCTCACCACTATCCTCATCAGTCGACATGGGTGGGATGGGAGGCCGAGGAACTTCTTCGTCTTCAGGGTCCAACAGCAGTTCAATGTCATTGCGTACTGCCAGGTTGTGGAGCATGCAGCAGGCAATCACGATCCTGCATACTTTTCCTGGTGAGTAAGGCAGGGCCCCTCCGGTCTTATCGAGGCACCGAAACCTAGACTTTAGCAGTCCAAAGGTACGTTCGATGACTCTCCGTGTCCTTCCATGTGCATCATTGTACCGCATTTCACCCGCTGTTGTAGGATTACGTAGGGGACTGAGGAGCCAGGGCCGGTTTGGGTACGCCGAGTCGCCTATGTAGGGGGATGACAGACACAAACATCACAACAAGATATGGTGGGTACCCCATGCAACACAGAGATCACAAGAGTCCCCACTGCACACTCACCAACAAGCCACGCTTGACCGGGTCGCAGATTTGCCATGAGTCGTGGGACAATGCTGCTCCGCATGATGTGGGCGTCATGTGCGGAGCCAGGAAATCTTGCACACACATGGGAGATGATGTTGTTTGCCAGGCACACCACCTGCACGTTCAGCGAATGGAAGTGTTTGCGATTCCTGAAAACTTGCTCCCGTGCCCGTGGTGGAATGATAGCGATGTGTGTGCCATCAATTGAACCCACAACGTGAGGTATGTGGCCCAGTGCATAGAAGTCAGCTTTGACTGCTGCCAACTCTTCCGGCCGTGGGAAATGTATGTAGTCATTCTTGTACAGCATCATAGCTGTTAAGACATCCCGAAGAACCGTGCTGAACATGGCCTGTGACATCCCCCCGGCATGTCCAACTGTGTACTGAAATGTGCCAGTAGCAAAGAAATGTAGTACCGCCATGACCTTTGCAGTGGGTGTAATCGACCCAGGATACGTCCTACGTGGCTGCAGATGAGGAGACAATTGAGCCACAAGCTCCAGCAACCGACGTCGATCCAGCCGGAATTTCCGAATCACCTCCTCGTCAACCATATCCTCCAGCACAGTGTATGGGCGATGCACATTTGGAGCCCTCCTGTGTGGGAGAGAGATGTAACTTAGGTCAACTTACAAACGACGCATACGTGTACAACTCCATCACATGTGAACCTTACTGACAAAACTTCAGTCTTCACCCTAATGTTTAGTAGCCACATCACAGACACACAAGCAACTGCATGCACACAAACGATAATTATACACACGCCATGTCATCAAGCACAAATGCCAACACCAATAATGTTGTGCATACGGTAATTACATGCATGGTGACACAACGTCCAAAACACATACACGGAATGCATGTGTACCACCACCACTGTAGTCACCTCGCCAGAACAAGACACTGACAACAGATGCATAATTTGGCCATACAGCCGTGATGTACTGTGTAGTTGTGAAGATGTGAGAACGTCTGTAAGGTCACACCCGACGTCAACACGTACAAATGCACATCTGTTGCCCATTGTGTGCCGACCGATGGGCATAGTATGGACACACATGCTATATTGTATGACATATGACCTTTCCCTATCACGCTCACAACCCTCATGACGCAACTGCACACAACACATCACGGTGGAGCGTCTGACAAGATAACATAATTGGCGCCGCCATGGCGGTGCACAACTTCCGCTACTTCCCAAAGGCCATACGCGGCCAGCGGCCCTCTTCCCATTGGCTGCATGTGCAGGGACCGTCACGGGCACACATCGGCAACCGCACGTGCAAGCTTCAGGCACGGATGCTTCAGTTGCAACAATGTTCTATCACTGGCGCCTCCATGGCGGTGCACGTACTCAGCGGGGGAGGTGCAGGCCTATACACCCTGTAGATGTACTCAATGGACATGCCAGTTCATGACCCCCTTACAGTCACATTGCATCATCCACCGTACACCGGCCGGAGCGGCCGGGCCTAGGACGGCCGTGCCCGGCCATGTACACAACCACCGTGCCCGGCCATGTCCACAACCGCCGTGCCCGGCCATGTCCACAACCACCTTGCCCGGCCATGTCCACAACCGCCGTGCCCGGCCATGTCCACAACCACCTTGCCCGGCCATGTCCACAACCGCCGTGCCCGGCCATGTCCACAACCGCCGTGCCCGGCCATGTCCACAACCACCGTGCCCGGCCATGTCCACAACCACTGTGCCCGGCCATGTACACAACCACCGTGCCCGGCCATGTCCACAACCGCCGTGCCCGGCCATGTACACAACCGCCGTGCCCGGCCATGTACACAACCGCCGTGCCCGGCCATGTACACAACCGCCGTGCCCGGCCATGTCCACAACCACCGTGCCAGGCCCGGCGGTTGTGTACATGGCCGGCCACGGTGGTTGTGTACATGGCCGGCCACAGCGGTTGTGTACATGGCCGGCCACGGCGGTTGTGTACATGGCCGGGCACGGCGGTTGTGTACATGGCCGGCCACGGTGGTTGTGTACATGGCCGGGCACGGTGGTTGTGGACATGGCCGGGCACGGTGGTTGTGGACATGGCCGGGCACGGCGGTTGTGGACATGGCCGGGCACGGCGGTTGTGGACATGGCCGGGCACGGCGGTTGTGGACATGGCCGGGCACGGTGGTTGTGGACATGGCCGGGCATGGCGGTTGTGGACATGGCCGGCCACGGTGGTTGTGTACATGGCCGGGCACGGCGGTTGTGTACATGGCCGGGCACGGCCGTCCTAGGCCCGGCCGCTCCGGCCGGTGTACGGTGGATGATGCAATGTGACTGTAAGGGGGGTCATGAACTGGCATGTCCATTGAGTACATCTACAGGGTGTATAGGCCTGCACCTCCCCCGCTGAGTACGTGCACCGCCATGGAGGCGCCAGTGATAGAACATTGTTGCAACTGAAGCATCCGTGCCTGAAGATTGCACGTGCGGTTGCCGATGTGTGCCCGTGACGGTCCCTGCACATGCAGCCAATGGGAAGAGGGACGCTGGCCGCATATGGCCAATCACAAGTAGCGGAAGCAGTGCACCGCAACAATAGGGCCAGTCATTGGCCCATTTCACGAACACGCTTCCAGGGCTGACCAATTGCTGGCGACGTATGCCACTGACACGTGCTGAGGGCCCTATATATGTGTGTTGGCCAAAATGACACTTCCTACCCTGGGGACCAGTGCTGCCTGTTCACCTCGACCTGCTGCTGCTGCTGAGCTGACCACCGACTGCTGCCTGTGACCATCACCTCGACCTGCTGCTGCTGCTGAGCTGACCACCGACTGCTGCCTGTGACCATCACCTCGACCTGCTGCTGCTGCTGAGCTGACCACCGACTGCTGCCTGTGACCATCACCTCGACCTGCTGCTGCTGCTGAGCTGACCACCGACTGCTGCCTGTGACCATCACCTCGACCTGCTGCTGCTGCTGAGCTGACCACCGACTGCTGCCTGTGACCATCACCTCGACCTGCTGCTGCTGCTGAGCTGACCACCGACTGCTGCTCTAGTGCCATACTCCGTGATCTTGCCATGTCGAGAGGCAAAGAGATCCAGTCTCGACCCTTCACCGCCGCGGAGCTTGATGTCCTCGTGGACGGTGTACTCCGCAACTATGGACGCCTCTACGGCGCACCAGGACGGGTGGTAAGTGCAGTGTGGGACATGTTGGTGTGCACGAGGGGGCCAAATAATCAGGCCTATTTCTATCTTAGCTGTGTAGTGTGGGCTAGGCATATGTTCCTGATTGTGCATGGCTGCTGACAGTTACGTCTTGCCCCTATGTGTGTGACAGGCCAACTGTCCACTGACTTAAACCCTTTTGTCTCCCATCATGGTAGGTCAAGCTGCACCTTCGCAAGGACCTGTGGAGGAGCATAGCACGGGAAGTACGGGCATTGGGGGTGTGCAACAGACGACATACACACTGCCACAAACGCTGGGACGACATTTCCAGGCTGAGCAAGAATGTAGCGGAAGTAACACTGGGCATGATTCCAAGGACGCCCCGTCTGGCCCGACGCTCCATGACCCCTCTCATGCACCGTATCATTGCAGTGACGCATCCTGAACTGGCCGAACGTCTGAGTGCCGATCAACCGCAAACTAGCGGTGAGCATACTGTCTGTGTAGGAAACCTGTGAGTGCTATGCATGTATTGGTGCACAGACACAGTATTGAGTTCCGTGTTGCGTATGTATCTCTGTGATGCCATTTTGGTCCCATTGGGTGGTTCTCATTTGAAATCCAGGTCCGCCATGTTGACACGCCACTTGCTTAGTAGTTGAGTGTTGAAGCACATCCCCTAGTGGTCCATGGCCCCATGGCAGGAAATGTGAGGATGACTGGTAGAGGTGGGCCGTGTGCAGGATGAGGGCTACTAAATCTTTGTCAGCTATGTAATTTGGCAATCCTGATCCTTCTGTACGTCAGTCTGCCCATGACTCACACATCTTTTATGTGCATTTCAGCTATGACAGAGGACACTCAGCCACAGACGGTGGAGAGTAGTCGAGGAAATGAGTCCGGCTCAGACTTCGCACACACGCAGACTGACACAGAGGAGGCCAGCGCCGGAGAGGGGGACAGGACCGTCCCTGAGGACTCGCATGTGGAGACACCATCGTCCTCCTCGTCGGACACTCTTGATGAGCCTGCACTGTTGTCACAGACTGGGAGTGGGCACTCATCACCTTCTGTCGGAAGACAGCACACAGGGGCCACACTTCCGCAAACTGCACCATGTACTGTTCGTGGCCGGAGGAGTAGGGGGAGCAGAGTGGCGTTCGGTGCAGGCACCGCTGCCCCTGCCACGGTGAGCCAAAATTCACTGTGTGCTGAGGCCGTTGATCTGCTGCGACAGCTGTGTGTGGGGCAGACCAATATGACAAATGCTTTCCAGGACCATGATAGGAAGTTGGGGCAGGTGGTGGCATTCATGGAAGGGATGCATGGCGATCTTGCAGGTCTACACAGGACAGTGCAGTCATTGGCAAGCAGTGTGTCATCTGCAATAGTACAGTCGCATGAACAGGGTGCTACTTCTGTTTCCCCATCTACACCACTGGATGTCTCAGGGGGCAGTGATTATTCTGAGCAGGACTCAAATACAGGTTATTGCACTAGAAGCAGCGTCAGACAGCACGTCAGGGCACGCAGGGCACAGACCCCATCCCCTAGATCAGCTAAATCTGTTCACGTAGACAACGTCAGATACACCAGAGTACACACACAGGATCCACAAGTGTTGTTGGGGGACATGCCTTCAGGAGCTACACAGGCATTCAACACAAAAGCTACTCCCAAGGCAAGGGATACTCACATGTCCATGGACTGTACCTTGGACAAGGCCAGTCAGAAGACAAAGGCACCTCCTAAGAGCAGGGAGACTCCCAAGGGCAGGCCCACAGCAGAGGAAAGGGACACTCCCAAGGACAGTGACAAGACAAAGGCACCTCCTAGGAGCAGGGAGACTCCCAAGGGCAGGCCCACAGCAGAGGAAAGGGACACTCCCAAGGACAGTGACAAGACAAAGGCACCTCCTAGGAGCAGGGAGACTCCCAAGGGCAGGCCCACAGCAGAGGAAAGGGACACTCCCAAGGACAGTGACAAGACAAAGGCACCTCCTAGGAGCAGGGAGACTCCCAAGGGCAGGCCCACAGCAGAGGAAAGGGACACTCCCAAGGACAGTGACAAGACAAAGGCACCTCCTAGGAGCAGGGAGACTCCCAAGGGCAGGCCCACAGCAGAGGAAAGGGACACTCCCAAGGACAGTGACAAGACAAAGGCACCTCCTAGGAGCAGGGAGACTCCCAAGGGCAGGCCCACAGCAGAGCAAGGTCCATCTCCCAAGGGCAGGGACACACACAGAGAGCAGGTGTCTACTGGAGACAGGTGCACCACAGACGACAAGTCTGCTGGCAGGAACAGGGCGGCGACCAGGGCACAGGCTACATCCAGAGACAACACTCCACCTAAGGATAAGGCACATCATACGGACAAGGCATCTAGCATGGACAATGGCACAATCAAGGACAGGCATACTTCACCCCTGGCTGCACTTAGGCTGATGTTTTCTACTGAACGCCAAACAGATGTCTCCGCGGCGGAGTCCCCCCATACCTCCACTCCCATCCAGGCCAGTCAGAAGCAGAGGAGGGTGTCCCCTGTTGTTGCATCCCCCATTACACATGATTCCGAGTCCAGGCGGCAGGCACAGAGCAAACGACAAGCAGGCTCCAGCACGTCCCCAGAAACAAGATCCCCGGCTGCAGATGCTCCACCTATGGTGGGTGGTGATTCTTTAGAGTCCCCACCACTTGGCAGTCCTGTCCTGTCCAGGGTGCACTCACACATCCCTAAGAAACGCAGACACACACCATTGACACCTGCCAGCCCCGATTTGGCTCAAGGTCAGCTATCCCCAGCTCCCAGGCCCACCCTGCCTCCTGGCCCATACAGCCCTGTGGCTCATCATTTCAGTTGTCCCAGTGGCGCTGGTGCAGTTGACTCTCATGTATCAGATGGTGGCACTGTGTCTGTTGTTGGCTGTCATGCATCATGTAGTGGCACAGTCTCAGTTGTGCCCTCTCCTGTTGCAGGTCCTGGCAGTGTATCTGGGTCTATGGCTCACGTGTCAGTTAGAAGATCTGTGGCTGTGTTGCACACTCCTGTTTCTGGTGCTGGCAGTCTGTCTGGGTCAGTGGGTCACGTGTCAGTGACTACATCTGTGGCTGTGTTGCACACTCCTGTTTCTGGTGCTGACAGTGTGTCTGGGTCTGTGGCCCATGTGTGTGTCACTCGGGCTGTGGCTGTGTCTCACACTCCTGTTGCTGGTGCTGCCAGTGTGTCTGGGTCCGTGGCCCATGTGTGTGTCACTCGGGCTGTGGCTGTGTCTCACACTCCTGTTGCGGGTGCTGCCAGTGTGTGTGGGTCTGTGGCCCATGTGTGTGTCAGTCGGGCTGTAGCTGTGTCTCACACTCCTGTTGCTGGTGCTGCCAGTGTGTCTGGGTCCGTGGCCCATGTGTGTGTCACTCGGGCTGTGGCTGTGTCTCACACTCCTGTTGCTGGTGCTGCCAGTGTGTCCGAGGCAGGTAGTTCACGCAGTCCCCCTGATTCTGTGATGTGAGGTGCTGAACACTTCACTCAAATGTTATTTCACATGGTGTGTCCATTGAGAACTGCGTGGCACTCTTGTGGTTCCTGTGACGGGTTGGTAGGGACACGTACTTGTGCTGCCTCTGATGGACCTGCTCTGTACTGCACAATGCCCTGTTGATGCTCTGATACTGCATTCTGCCCTCTCGTTAACTGCCTCTGATGTACCTGCTCTGTACTACACAATGCCCTGTTGATGCTCTGATACTGCATTCTGGCCTCTCGTTTACTGCCTCTGATGTACCTGCTCTGTACTCCACAATGCCCTGTTGATGCTCTGATACTGCATTCTGCCCTCTCGTTTACTGCCTATGATGTACCTGCTCTGTACTGCACAATGCCCTGTTGATGCTCTGATACTGCATTCTGCCCTCTCGTTAACTGCCTCTGATGTACCTGCTCTGTACTGCACAATGCCCTGTTGATGCTCTGATACTGCATTCTGCACTCTCATGTGCTGCCTTTGATCAACCTGTTCAGTGCAATGGACTGTTGATGCACTTAGCCCCTCTCACGTGCTGCCTCTGATGGACATGTCCAGTGCAATGGACTGTTGATGCACTTAGCCCCTCTCACGTGCTGCCTCTGATGGACATGTCCAGTGCAATGGACTGTTGATGCACTTAGCCCCTCTCACGTGCTGCCTCTGATGGACATGTTCTGTGCAATGGACTGTTGATGCACTTAGCCCCTCTCACGTGCTGCCTCTGATGGACCTGCTCTGTGCAATGGACTGTTGATGCACTTAGCCCCTCTCACGTGCTGCCTCTGATGGACCTGCTCTGTGCAATGGACTGTTGATGCACTTAGCCCCTCTCACGTGCTGCCTCTGATGGACCTGCTCTGTACTGCACAATGCCCTGTTGATGCTCTGATACTGCATTCTGCCCTCTCGTTTACTGCCTATGATGTACCTGCTCTGTACTGCACAATGCCCTGTTGATGCTCTGATACTGAATTCTGCCCTCTCGTTTACTGCCTCTGATGTACCTGCTCTGTACTCCACAATGCCCTGTTGATGCTCTGATACTGCATTCTGCCCTCTCGTTTACTGCCTCTGATGTACCTGCTCTGTACTCCACAATGCCCTGTTGATGCTCTGATACTGCATTCTGCCCTTTCGTTTACTGCCTATGATGTACCTGCTCTGTACTGCACAATGCCCTGTTGATGCTCTGATACTGCATTCTGCCCTCTCGTTTACTGCCTATGATGTACCTGCTCTGTACTGCACAATGCCCTGTTGATGCTCTGATACTGCATTCTGCCCTCTCATTAACTGCCAATGATGTAGCTGCTCTGGTGCCCACTTTGCCCATGCTCACGCATACACTGTGATTATACCCCTATTTTGTACAATAAAGGTAGTCTATCAAGTCTCGTGGTCTGTCGTTGTCATTCCTGCTTGCGTACTACAAATGTGTATTCGTTTTTGCTTCTCATCAGTGGTTTCGGTAACATGACACTCCCCTTCCCTACGTCACGTCCCTTGCTGGTATTCCCCTCCAGACAGCCAATGGTTTGTGCCTTACCTGCGTCGTCGTCGATAGTGGGCCATGACTAGGACGTGGTGGATCGCGAAGAGCATCGGGAAAGCGTGTAGCGCTGGGTCCATGGTGGTGGTCAGCTTGCGGTGGGTATCTCTGCTATGTCACCTACGTTCACTGTGGGGATTCCGCCGTGTTCAGACAGGTTGTTTTTCCGCTGCGGTTTTATGTGTATTTTCCGCCATCTTGATTTGGGGGACGGTCTTAGACGTCAGTACGTACGGCGGAGCCTCCGGATGTGTTCCGTCCGCCACGTGGTCGTGTGTAGTTCGGCGGCGGTGCGTGCTTTTCCGTCGCGGACGGAAATTGGACACGTTTTCCTATCCTGATATGGCGGACGGAGTATCCGCGGCAGGCGGACATGGAAAAGGCTTTTTCCGCCTACTCCAGGGCCGCGGTGGCTCTTCCGTCCGCCATCCTAATGACCCCCAAGGTCTGTTGAAAGGCTTTCAGTCTTTCTTTGACTGTTTGCAAGAGAGGAATGATCATATGCCAATCCTAGCAAACATGGAAATCTTGACGCAATTCCACTTGGATGTTATCTTTTATACATTATGGTTCACTGCGTCTGCAGCAAGGATGGCCTTTGCAGCCAGTCTAGATGATGGCCAGGGAACCTTAACTCAAAAGCTTCCCTTCACGGGACATGAGGTGTTTGGGATGAAATTAAATGGCATGGTTCTAAATTCGCATAGGAGAATACAATTGTGAAACCATTTAAGAATCTCTGTAGGAATTAAATCATTCCTCCCAAAATGTGCATCTCAAAATCAGCGGCATATTAGGAGTCCTTTTTGAGGCCGGGCCCGGGCCAGACCCATGGCCGAGAGGGGCTGTATTTTCAAGCAATGCCTTGCTACAACCATCTTAGCCCAATATATGACTATATGGATGGGGGTGGGGCGATTCATTCCTCAGTGTAGTCAGTGGGTGCAAGGTAGATGGTTATCGGAGTCAGTTCAAACAACCCTCTTTCTTTTCAGCTGTACAGAAGTGCTCTGTGACAAAGACACATGACAAAGAGAGAAGCACTTGCTCAGGGAGTGCATTGCTTACTGCAAAAATTGTCGAAAATTCCAGTACCCAAAGTCTGTAGGAGCGAAGGGTTTTGTTCATTCATTTTCTCGTACTGAAGCAGTATAGAAGGTTTTGACAGATATTGGACTTCACAGGCCTAAACAAATTTCTTATGTTTGAATCATTCAGAATAATAACCACACAGAAATCATTCCTTTGATAACGAAAATAGAATATCTATTGACATTAGATTTGCAAGATGTGTACTTTCATGGTGATAGGGGCTTGTAAATATGCCCCATAATTGCGTTATATGCGGTAGCAGCAGATAATGCACATGTCGAAATTAACAGAGCCACGCATAATGAGAGCCGAACTTGTAATTCCGACACCCATGCAAACAGTAGTTCACACATAATTTTATGGATCACTCATAGAGAAGGCCTGAGTTTTAAAACCACTTTACTTTTGTACACTAAAAATAGCCACATTTATAATACATACTTTTAGGAGGATCAAAGCATACTTTTGCCTTGCTACCTGGCCACGTATAAATGTATGACCTTGACGATCAAGCGTGTGTCGATTACATTTTTTATGGCAACTGAAAATAGTCTATTGTAGGGTATAAACATAAGTGCATTCATATATTTCATGAATGCAGTGTGCAAACAGTTGATAGTGTAAAATCATATATTGTATGTAAATGTCATTACTTTGCCATATGTGAGCACCTTTAAATACCTCCCAGTCTAAGAAGTGAAGTATACATAGTTGTCAAACACTGAAGGCAAGCAAAACAATAAGATAGCTCAATAAAATATAATAATCTAAAGGGTCCAGTTATGTTCCCTAACTGATACACCAAGCATTTCAACCTTCAAGTCCATAAAATGGTTGCCATGCAGTAAGAAAATATTTTAACGCTAGGAGCACTTTGGGAATATCCAGTTTGTAAAAGTGGGCCTTATTATTGCACTATTTGGTGCTGTAAGATTGTTCAGCACTGTGTAGTTCTCTGCCAAAGAGTACAATGACCTCCATGCATTATTGCTTGTTTTATGAAACATCTGTGCGCGGTACTTACTATCAAAGCCTTGAACACAGCAAGTAGCAATATACAGGAAGACAGATGCAACTCACTTCAATCTCTAAATTCTCATGAACTCTATTTTCCCTGAAATGGCTCTCTGTTTGCATATGCGGTAAACAGACTCCCTGCATGATGAGAGAGCTTTGATCTAGGCTTTAGATAACTTGTGGCCCTCCTGATCTTTGCATGTGGCTTCCTAATGAACAGCAGCCCTGGGCTGTTGTTTACGTGGCTGCACACTAACATTCAGAAAGATGTTAAATGGGCAAGCATTTATTTACACTTAAGCCTAGTGTGGTAATATCCTTCTTTTCTTTCTAGCATTGTTACTGATGTCATTAATGGAACTGTCATATGTATTGTAGAATGTTACGCATGTAATGGGGAATGTTGTAGTGAACCTGAGTTCTAGATCAGAGGAGCGGTTGGAGCTGATCTGATCTAGACGCTTTGGTTTGTGCTCAAGTGGGTCCTTGGATTTAACTTAAATAAATCCTTATTTAAAGCTGTTACTGCCTCCTCCGCTCTTTACACTTAGGTAAAGGAAAAGATGTCCTGCACCACTTATCTTCATAACATGTGTATTTGTAAAGCGCACGTTCACCAAGAGGTCTCTTGGCTTTGAATAACAGTTGTTCATTGTTACCCAACTCAACAGTACTCACTTTATTGACCTCAGATGGATGAAAGGCTGAGTGGACCTGCCGGGATTTGACCCTGTGACAATGAGGACAAACACAGGCCCCTGCAATGGACGCCTTAGTCCACTGAGCCACCAGACCTAGCACCTTCAGAAAATATTTCATTTTTAAAGACATCCTACAACAAACTTGTAAAAGTATAATAAAGTCAACTCAACATTTTACAAACACACAGAAGAGTTTCACCTAAGTACATCAGATTGATAACACGATTTAGAGTTTGGCGGACAGGGTACTCCATCACAACGAGGTGCATTGGAATGGGACTGATCTATTGTGTCTCAGAAGGTCTCACAGCCAAGAGGTTCTTAAAGCAGTTAAATCTCAGCTATTATTCATCCCTTTTCGTGAAATATTGAATAAGACCAAAATGTGATCATCCCACTTAATTCCCGTTCACTCCAGAGATTTATTTAGATTCAGACTAGGAGAAGTACCTGAAATTACTAAGTGATTCCTTTTCGCAGAACATGCCCGCTACTTGATTCCACATATTTGACTAGGTGCATTTCAGTGGTGCAGCACCCTAATGTGGCTTTTTTGAAGCCTAAGGGTGAGGTAGTGGGGGATAATAAGCAAGATTTGAGATCTAGTGTGCTTATCTACTGGAGGGCGCCAGTCTTTGTGCTAATTGGTAAAATTCTGTAAAGTGCAAAAGATGGTTTTAACTTTTAACCACATTTAAAATTCATAGTAAATGTTAAATAAAGACCTGAGCAATCTTACTCCTGTGTCCACTCTTACATACTCAGTTGAAGTTACAGTATCAAAATTTGTTAGGCATCTTGGAAACTTGATTATTAAAGCGCAATTGCACAGTGAAAATGTTCCATGGCCCCAGTTGTTTATACTGAAAATCCTGCCCTGTAATGGCGGGAATTTCAATGGTTTACAGTTCATTTCATTTCATTTAAAAGCTTTATTCGGTTGAGTATATCAGCCATGCAGCATAACAGTAGTTAAAAAGGTACAAGGAGGAAAATATCAACAGTTTCAGTAACTACCTCCGTACAAAACATCCATAAAAATCGACGTACACAAATTCATTACAATAAGTAGAAAAAGGTAACCTTTCAAGGGTTTAACAAATGTTCCAGCAGCAAAATCCAGCTATAAACATCATAAAGTGCAAAATACAGGAGACAAAAATGCAACGGGTACGAGTTCATTATACGGTTGGAGCAAAAGATAGCCCTTCATAAGTTAAACTGAAATTCCAGTGGCAAAGCCAACATGAAACAACATAAAGTGCAATGTGCAAAATACAAAAATAGTACACAATCCAATATACCCTTTAAAATACAGTCACTAGTTAATAACAATTGATTTCCTAGTATTGATGGCCTTTAATACAAAAGATGCGAGGTGGAAACACAGTCCCGGATCCTCCATTCCAATGAGCAGGTTCATGGCATCCTGCGCGGATATAATACTGTACTTTAAAAGATAGGTTTTAAATAAAAAGTCCTAAAATTCAAATAGAATTTACAAAAGAGTAAGATGTGGAAGCAACTTTGCTGGGAAGCTCCATCACTTGGGCAAGGAGTGGTGGTACTCTGTTTCATATTAGGAAAAGCTACCAAATGATGGGCTATTCCTAGTCTTAGGCGTGTCAATACATATCTATGGGAGGCAATAGTTACAAAAGTTAAATACGGTTTGAAAACCTTTACAAGTTCCAGTTGCCGATAAAATATTACTGTCGGTTGTTTCTCAGTTATACAGGAACGAGATACCTTTTTCGCCTCCAGAAAAGCTGTTTTAATTTCTGATTTTTATAAAGTATCTGTGAGGCATGGGTCCAAACATATATCAAAATTAAATAAGCAGATAAAGCAGTAACAAACATACTTTATCCATCGTATTTTGTTGCAACTATCTAACCTTAGGCATTCTCGAATTAAGGTTTGTGTGAACGCAGTCTCTTCCTTACTCCATATGGATTTCCAGAGGATGAGGGGGCGCATAGCCGCTAGACCTGAGATATATTCCAGACCCACCTCATTGTGTATTAATTCTGTAGAAACAGAGGATGGGGCACATAATAAATGTTTAAGGAACAGGTTCTCTTCAATTAATAGGGAATTTTTTGTACAATAGCCCCAGAGACCTGCCCCATATAAGGCTGCTGTCACACACCTGGCCTTGTAAATATCCACCATATCCTTTGGTCTACGAGTTCCTAATTTAGCTGCAAATCTAAATATGCCATTGGAAAACCTTGACATTTTTGACCTGACATTGGCATGTTCGTGAACCCAAGTTCCGTTCCCTGAAAAAGTCACTCCCAAATAACAGAACAAATTGATCACCTGTACCCTAGAGTCATCAATGTAAAAAGGCCTGGACAGTTTTGGGTGCTTACCACATACCATGATAAATGTTTTTGTTTTATTTATAAGGAGCTTCCTTTTATCAATAAATAATTTACAAATTTTAATAAGGCGCTGTAAACCAATAGGATTACGGGAGAGTAAAACCACATCGTCAGCGTATAATAGAATTGGTACAGTTTCCTCAAAAATCATAGGGGAATCTGCCGGGATTAACCTCAGTTCTGAGTCTATGCTATTAATTAATAGTGAAAATAATAATGGGGCCAGCACACATCCCTGACGGATGCCGCCATTGACATTAAAAAGTGGGGTGCATTCTCCTGATAGTCCATACCGCACTTTACTGGAGAGTTTCTCATATAATCTTGCTAAAAAGAAAACAATCTCCTTAGGGGCGCCCGTTTCTTTTAAAAGTGTCCACAAGATGGAATGGTCGACCAAATCAAAAGTGCTGCTGAGATCCTGAGGTATAAATTGCCTTCTTTTGCTAGGGTATATTTACTAATCAATAGGTCTAGGTTTACACATTGTTCCAGAGTGCCTAGCCCTTTCCTAAAGCCACATTGGACTTCTGAGAGGATCAGGTTTTCATTCGTCCAACTTTCAAGTCGTTTAAGCAGAATCCTACTCATTATCTTAATGGAAGAGTCCAAAAGGGATATAGGGTGATAGTTACTCGGTTCAGACTTGGACCCTTTCTTGTGTATAGGTATAATTATTGAGTGACCCCAAGACATCGGAATAGAATCCTCAACAGCTGCATTGAAAACTCTGGTTAAAATTGGGGACCACAACTCCATTTCATTCTTATATAGGTCAATTGGCACCCCATCAGGGCCCAGGGCCTTGCCCCCCTTGCTATTTATTATACCTTCATGGACTTCCTCAATATCAATCAACAGGGGTAATACATGCCAGTTGGTGTCATTTTGAATTGATGGATTAAAATTGGACGCACTCCTATCTGAATTATTAAAAATGCTAGAAAAGTGTTCCACCCAGGCATCAAAATTAACTAAGTAATTCAGTTCCGGGATGTGATCGTCCTTCAAGAAGGGACTATTCACAGTATCCCAAAAAAGTTTACTATCATTTGTGTCTGCTGCTAAACTCAATTTATCCCAGGCTTCCGTTTGAAGCTCAGCTTTTCTGCCCTTAATTGCTAACTTATAAGTAAGTCGTAACTGTTTAATACTATCCGACTGTCTAGGTTTAATATTCAAAGCCTTCTTCAAATCCCGTAATGCTCTAGAACAGTTCTGATCAAATCAACCCACGTTGAAATTTTTGTTAGTTCTAAACGGTCAGCTTAAGGAACTATCCACCACCTTATTTATCTTAGAGAAGTTAATCAGTATAATTTTAGCATTGATATCATCTTCAAGACACATATTAATTACTTCCCTACAGTCATTTATTACCTTACGTTGGAAATCAGTGGGGATTATCCTGGCCCACTTAATCCGGTTTACAGTTAATCTGAGGATCGGTGGATACTTTATAAAGGCCGACCGACAGGTACGAATTCCCTGTTCATTAAAGGGGTGTTTCAGCAGCAGATTCCGATGCTTCTCTAGGACTGGACATATGCAAACCAGATGTATAATGCATTTTTGGCAGGAAATACATAATATGTATGATTTAGAGCCTTGGGTACCCATTAGGATGGCAGGCGGACTTTGCCCACCCACCATCCTCACGGTACAAGGGACCACCCGCCATAAGGGCGGGGGTGCAGTGGGGGCTATTAGGATGTGCCCGCCCCATTGGCGAGCGCATCCCGTATTCTTAACATTGTGGAGGGCGGTGCTGAAAGAACCGCCAGCTGCAATGCTAAGAATACATCTTGTACATTTCAAAGCACAACATGAAAGCACAACATGACAGGCACCGCGCGGTGCCTGCCACGTTGTTCTTTGAAAGGCAGGGGGGGGTACCACAGGCCCCCAAAGCAGACTCCGCATGCCCACAGCGGACCCCCCAGTCATTTTAATATGGCGGAGGGTCATTTCTGCAGGGATGGCAGGGGCGATCCGCCCGCCATCCTAATGCACCGCTTGGTGGTTCTATACTGGTTGGTCAGCCAGAGATGGCAGGGTCCCAAGCCTGATGGCCAACAGTTTCCTCTGTAGATTCAATGGGTAGGTCATGCTGAACAGTGCTGCTGGTTTTAATGTGTGAGATGATTGTATTGTCATCCAGGCATGGGAACGGGCGGTGAATTTATACTTGTCATCAATTAGGTAGTGCAATCCGGTGGATTTATTGATGGCACACAGAAACACCGTATACGGTAGATCTAAATGCCATGAGTCTATTGTATTTATTTCTTGTAGTGAGGACATAGTGATAGGGATCTTATTTATATATCTCACATTTACACTGCTCTTGATTTACACATCCCAGACCCATCTACCTGTATGTAGAAGCAGAGAAGTATTAGGTCTTAGTTGAAAGAAGAGGTCTGGGAAGTTACCCTGACTAGCTCCACATATTCCTCTCTTGAGATTCAGATATCATAAATGTTGTTTACTGTTATAAACAAGTAGTACCTCCATCTTAATATGTTGTAACCCATGTATACAGACTCTTCTAGTCTATGATGGAGATAGTCTGGGGTCCTTGTGGAATTTTCTCCTTTGTAAGCTGGTCTTTTCCATTTGTTCAAGCCCACTCTAACAACAGGACTGGACTGGGGAACCAAAAGCAGCCCTGGCAAAAATGCACAAACCAGCCCACTCCTTCACCTCCTCACACAATCTCTCTCTTTTCATCCATCCAGTAATACTTTTTGTCTCCTTCATTCCTATCTTCTCCCTCTCTGATCCAGTGGTTAATTTGTGAACAAATAAGTACTGGGGCTCTCGTCAAGAGGCAGCTTGTATCAGCCCATTGCTCCTATTAGTGCCACCTATAACAGAACTGACTTACCATGAAACCCTACAAGTGGGGAGAGGATGTGGAGTAATGGCCAGAGCTCCTGACTTTGGAGCTGGGGAACCAGGTTTGAGTCTTGGCATAAACTCAACATCCTGTGATTCTGGGCAAATCATTTAATCTCCCATGCGTACCAAAAAGGAATGTGTCCTTAACTGGTGCTCATGAAAAACGCATTTGAGTCAAGTTTGCTCTATAAGCGCCATTGTTGGCAATTAAGTGCCGGTGTTGAGCATCAGAAACCACCAACTCAAACTAATCACTGCTCAGATCACTTTCTCTGTAAACCATCCCCTACTCTCTCTCTCTCTTAAAGCCACTACATGCCTGCTGCAATTAACTTCCAGGACCTGGGGAAAGTGACAGAGGCAACAGGAACCTCCAAGAAATGGGTGGTGGAATAAAAGCCCTATCCAACCCTGTCGAAGCAATAGTTGACTCGAATAAGAGAATCTTCAAGTCTTTCTGTCATCCTAACTCCCAAGGTCATGTTGCTTACTACTACTAGCCAAACAGAGATGCTTTTTTGTAGCATTCACATGCCTGGTACCTCCTCGAAAAATGTACACAATGTTGCTTCAAGCTTCTTGTAACCGAAAATGAAATGACATGGTGCTTAAGGAAGATACAAGTGATTTCTAAATCCTACTTCTGCCTCCCAAAGATCTTTATTATCGAATGCTGTTAGTGCTTTCAAAAAAGCAATTACTAACTAAGTTTTGAAGGCAGACTATGGACGGACCACAATATTTTGACAACTATATTGAGGGACAAAATATCGAAAGGTGAGTTTATATAGATCTTCTATTCGTAGCTCTATGTATTAATAACTTAGTGATATAAGTATCTTCAAGATAATTTGATATGGAGATAAGAATAGGAAATCCTTACCTCCCTCTGTGCACTTACCTCTCGCTACTTTGTCCCATGATATTCTGTCCCGTTGAAATTTTGCCTTCATATTCTGCCTTCGATATTTCATTGTACAATCTTTCATATGGACAAGAAGGCTGACTATTCCAAATGGTAGCCACAACATTACTGCCTACAGGACAACTCGGTATCCCAAGCTCTGAATAGACTAGGGCAATGCAATCAGAGATTTAGGTATCAGCAAGAGTCAGCGGGGAGGTATTCAAGAATAACCTTCGGCTCGGGCCTTTAACCCTGAAGCGGACCTTTAATGGCCAGTAGAACCAACTACGGCAGGCTCTAAGGCTACAATAGAACTCCATAGATTTTACTTGAACTGTCTCTGCAGCTTGCCAAAACTAAGAGTCCCTTACTTGTTTGCCCTGGGTTTCAGTGGGAAAAGGGCAAAGATTGAAAGGATAGTTTCTTATGTGATTTTGTTAGTTCAGTACCTTTCCATAACTTCTATGCACTTCTGCTTTTCAGCACAGCTTTTACTGCCCTTAAAATGATGAGAGCCTAGAAGAAAAAAAATCACATTTAATAAGCTAGGGGGGACTTCATAAAGGCTTGGTGCCTGGCTGTTTACGGCAGCTCTCGCCTCTATCATGGTGACGCACTCCAAAGAATCACAAGATATCGACTGCTTGATGTAAATGGATATCACTAAATATTACTGCAGTAAAATCCCAAACAACTGCCTGGTTGACACCAAACTTAGGTCTGTTATGGAGTTAGGTGTGTTGTTTTTTTAAATTATGGCACATGTTTGAACAGCAGGTCAAAGTAGTGACATTAAGACCACTAGTAGGCAAAAGATGATGCAGTTAGGCAGATTGAAATTGAGCACGTGGTGAGAGCATGGTGTGGGAAGGTATGCATGAAATATGTTTGACTGCGAGGTTTTGTGCAAATGTTAATTGCATAACCAGTGGTACTTGCATTAAACATTCCTGAACATATAAGAAAAGTTACAGTGACTAAGTAGAGAATATTAGGAACCGGCTAATTTCTCATTCAGGTTTAAGGGTGAAAGCAGTTTCCCTGGGCTGCAGCGGATGAACAGTTAATTTTGACATGGCTCCTTGAGTCCATTGCCATGGAAATATAAATCCATCTAAGGCTCTGATTACGAATCAAGCAGTTAATTCCCACCCATTCGTAAACTTCTGTTTACGCACCGGTTGGAATTACGAATTGTTAAGTACTTAACAAATTATCGGATACTGTACATAACTCAACCTCCATTACATTTCAGCTGGCCAAACTTGCTGAAATGTAACTGGGAAAAACATGCAGTATTTACTGCATCATGCAGATTTTGGTGCTTTATTATGTGGTATTTATTGCACTTGATAAATAAATTACTTTGTTGTATCTTTATTTATCATGTGCAATAAATACCACCTATACTCGTAATCAGGGCCTTAGTATCTTTGCAGTAATACTGATTAATCTGTTGCTGGAATATGGATTTACCTTGAAAAAACAAAAGACAAGAGGCGTTTAGCAAAACAGGAATAGCCGGTTTAATTTAACGCTTCCTTTGGGAAACATCCACAGAAACAGGTCTGAGGACTGTCTTAACCTACAATTGTTCTGAGTGCCATTATATCCAGTCTTTGGAGCATTGGAGTAAAACTATTTAGATTTTATTTTAGAAAAAGGATAGCGGGACTTGTCATCAGGTGTAAATCCGTCCACGTTATAGTGAATGCAGTTGAGTCTCGACCTTGCATGGGCACAATGAGGGCCAGTGGGTGAAGTGTCCAGATGCCTGTTATTCTGAGCGCGTGATCCCTGAGTGTACTGTGTGTGCTGTGCTCTGATTGGCTGAATATTCCTAACTTCATGTAACATCTAACGTTATGGTGTTTTGGGAACGTGCACACCACTCTGGCAATATGTGCTTAATTGGGGTTGATCGTAACATGTATAATGGGACCCCCTCAAGGAGCGAATGTGGCCAAGGGACGGAGGGGAAAAAACTAAACTGAAAGGGGAAGAAGTCCCTTCATTGGCCAAATACTTCAATTGTGTGCATACATCAATACATATCAACAACTAGTGACAGAAAAAAGGGTAATACTGAACAGAAATCATTCAAAACATTGTATTTATTATTTCTCTTTTTTGTAAGTGTAAATTCATATAAAAATCGTTATAAATCAGACAATTTTATAGAAAACACATCAATTAATTATACAAATTCATAAACAACACAATAGAGTCATAAAAATCACCAACAAATCAATAAATAAACCCCATGGTATCAGACATACAACCAACTTACTCTCGTGCTACCAATCATACTACAATCAAACCTCATACATAGATGAAAAGGGAACTGGTTAACAATCAGCCAGATCACACAGCTAAATTGTTCAAGGGCTCTAAGGGAGGAGTAGCGGCCCTTGTAGCAGGTCTACGCGCGTTTCGGTGGTTCAAGCCACCTTCATCAGGACCTTGTTCATCATTTAGTGCAGAACCCGGGGGTTAGACAGAACCCAAAACCCTAAAGAGAAAAATAGATCTGTCACTCAGACATCCACAAATGAAATATTAAGAACAAAGTACAACATTCACTATTGCTATTAAACTATGGGGGCTCATCACCGTGACTATAGTAAAATCCTAAACTAAAAAAGCAAAGGGAACATGATTCAAATAGCTGCATAGTAAAAAACCTAATGTGGGCCCAGAATTACCTATTCACTCTCATATCTTGTTGCCAGCTAAATTATGAGCACCAAAAGAAAGGGATATATACAAGGAGGCCCAACCTCCAAGGCCTGGGGGGCTCGCAATTACACAGATGTTCGTTACGTATACTTACACAGTGGGTATTTCTCATGAGTAAGTGTGAGTATAAAAGGTCAAAAAACCAGTAAGGAACCAGATCAATTAAGCAGCATCTACAAAGGAATTGAAGGAGGATGTCAATTATAATGTACTGGCGACTTGCTGAGACTCTAACATTACCCTGATTACATTGGGCTTACCAATAGCGAAGTTCATGATGGAAGCAATAATGACATGCGAGACTCAGGAAATCATCCAAATTGATGGCTACAGGGAGAATGTTAAACACCATAATGTCATAATTTGTACACAGGTTTCAAAATTTGCATAATATATGGATGCTTGCTGCAAACACACATCCTTATTGAGCCCTGATGGTGACCTACCCAGGCGGTCGCAGTGTGTCCTTGTTTAGTAAGGCTTCAAGAGATACATCAGTGTGCTACATTAAAAGATGGTCTCAAGTTAATTGGAGCAGACGGCGAAGGGACTAAGTACTGTTGCTTCCTAATCTGTTATAGAAGAAAAAACGACAAGAGGTTCGCATGAGCGCTGACGCACTACACATGATATGCATATCCAAGATAGCAAAGAGCAGTCAAGCCATAAAAAGAATAGTGAAGGCTTACTTTTATACACAGTGGAGGTGCAGTCCATTAATCAACTGCTATATTGTATGCCAGCGACCCTATGGAGGAGGATGAAAAACCAGTGTTACACGCTATTTAAATGTATGCAGAGTCTGGCGAGCAGTCATGCACGTAGATAGTTAAATAAATCTAAATAGTCCACCTATCTTAAGAGCGTTCAGGCATCCATGCTTCAGTAAAGAGTGATCATTACGGACTGTAAGTGTTGTGACAACAACCTTGGTCTACGCGAACATTGATCTTCGTTAGCATTAATGCGCTAGCAGCAAGGAAAGCCCTGTACTCTCTTAGACTGTTACCCACGCATGTTACCGTTTATGCCTCAGAGCACATACGCTCCTAACTAAGTGCAAAGCTTCAGGCCCCACTCTTCGAGCTGTTAGCAAAAAATTCCGCAACACCAAATGCCCTGCCCGGTGCCGCGTTTACTTATCACCCGTAGGCAGGATGGCCGGAGGCCCTGTACTGTTTCTCGGGCCGGCGGGCGCACAAAATACCGCCTTTTTCTTAAGTGTCAGTACAATATATATAAAAACCCACTCATCGGGTTAGTACCAAATGCGCTAGAACTATAAAGTGCCATGCCTAACACTCAAGCCGGGGGTACCTCCCGAACGACTCCATAATTCAACCGCCTACCTTCAGGTCTGTGGCAACGCGCCGTAATCCTGCTCCGTCTCTGCGCCCCTAAGTCGACAGCCACTTCATAGCCGCCATGATTTATACCCCTTCAAAGACGTCCCAATCCCGTGAGAAATGGGCGTGTGATGACCAAGGTCTCCCAGTGTAGACACAAACGAAGGGCTTCAAATGTAAACACAAACGAAGGACTTACGGAGTGCGTCCATCTTGCTAATACCAGATTACGAGGGTAGTTTCAAATATAAACGTGGCAAAATAAATAGTGACGCTGAGCCCAGTCACTATAATTAAATGCATTTACAGCTTGAGATTGACATGTTAAAGTGTGCTGTAATCAGAAAAGGTGATGTGCAACCGCAACAAATTGCAATAACACAAGCCTTTAATGGTTCAAAGTGTATCCAATAGTTGCATAAATGGAATTATCAGTCCTCTTGGTCCCACAATTCTAGGCTTGAGACTTACATGGTAAAGTGTGACATAGTCAAGGGCGGAGGTGTATAATTATAGCAAATTACAATAAAGTAAGCTTTTAATGATACAGAATGTATCAATAATTGCGTAAGTGGAATTATCAGTACTAGTGGTCCCACCGTTCAAGGTGTAGAGAGTGACGCTATTTGATTTCAACGCAAAATTGCGAGAAAAACAGAGGGAATCTTTCGAAAAAGACCTGACAAGCCGCAACTGGTCCATCTGTAAAATACCACGTGCATGGGGTGGTCCAACCACCAAGGAAGGCACACGAAACATGTGTGACAACTGAGTCATCAATGCTGCAACATGTATATTAGTATACACACTGTATTAATATATACGTATTCACATACAATCCTACCCGAAAAGAATTTTTTTTAATAATCAAGTGTGTTAGACATCCCACCTAATAATCTCGTGTGGGTTCAAGATTCAATGAACCTAAACTATACTGAAACTACACAGGGGGTGCAGTAAAAAACAGTTTCTCTGCGTGATTCATAACAATTTTCCACATTGGCACATACTGAAAATTCCTGCATCGAGGAGATAATATTTTACTTGGTCACATACCAAGAAAGTTCCTCGTTGAGTCCTCTTTTCACACTGTCTAGCAGGAAAATCCAAAAGGTTTCACGTTTTTTGCGCGTGATTTCACTCAGTTGTCCCATTTTCGGTGTAACTTTTTCCAGGATAGACCATTTGATCTCATCCTCCTTATGGGACTTGTCAATACAATGTTGGACTATCGGGGCAGATAACTTTTTGGTCCTGATGGCAGACTTATGTTCGCTGAAACGGACGCGAAACTCGCGACCTGTTTCGCCAACATAGGCCAGGCCACAATCACAGAAAAGGATATACACTATGTTACTACTACGGCAGTTGGTAAGGCAACGTAGTTTAATCTCTTTTTCATTATAGGTAATAGTGTCAGATATCATGGCTGACTCGCAAGCGTGGCAAGAGCCACACCTGTGGTTGCCCAATACTGCCGGAAGTCCAGTGATGGAAAGCTGGTTGTTTTGGAAGTTTCTCGTGGGCGGTCTGGCGTGGACCAACATGTCCCTAAGATTTCTATTTCTCCTATACGCCAACATGGGGAGAGGAAGCGGAGGAACACTCTCATCCGTGTTCAATATCCTCCAGTTTCTGTTGATGATATTACGAAGCTTGTTGTTCAGGGTGGAATGGTTGATCACACAAGTGATTCTGTCCTGTTTGACACGTGTTTTACCTTGTAATAGTGCGGATCTATCATATATTTGGCCCTTTTGTAGGCTTGTCGCACCAAGCGATGTGGGTAACCTCTCCTCAGTAGTCTGTCTTTGAGTGCATCCCCATGAAAGTGAAATGCACCAATATCTGTACAATTGCGGCGAATTCGTAAAAATTCGCCAAAGGGTATAGATTCCCTTTGGCAATTCGGATGGAAGCTGCCAAATTCCAAGATTGTATTTTTGGCAGTGCTTTTCCTAAAAAGACTAACTGTTAGGTGTCCATTGGTACCTGCAATGCTGATGTCTAAAAAGTCTACCTTTTGAGTGCTTAGGTTCATAGTGAACCTCAGGTTGGTGTCACTTGCATTGAGCCAAAGGTAAAACGCCTGCAGTTCTTCTTCAGATCCTTTCCAAATAAAAAAAATATCATCAATAAAACGCTTCCAAACAAAAATGTTTTCAAAAAATGGGGCCAGTTCGTTGTAAATATTTTTAAGCTCCCATTCTCCCATGAATGCGTTGGCCACACTAGGGGCACAAGAAGCCCCCATTGATGTCCCCTTAATTTGCTTGAAAATCTTCCCATTATACTCAAAAAAGTTGTTCATGAGCACAATTTCCAAGCATTGGAGAATGAAAATATCTGGGCGATCAGATGGATATCTCCTGAGGAGAGCAGACACCGCTTGCAACGCTCGACATTGAGGAATGTTGGTGTACAACGCCTCAATGTCGAGCGTCACCAGGATGTCTGTGGCAGGATTGAATTGCAGGCCCTCAATTTTGTTAATAATATCCCCGGTGTCGCGGACATATGATGCATATCTCTGCGTCAAGGGGCATAAAAATCTGTCTACATATTTTGACAGTGGCTCGGTACATGAGCCAATAGTTGAAATGATGGGCCGCATTGGGGGGTTACTTTCTGATTTGTGTGTCTTCGGGAGACCATACAAAACAGAGGTAGAAGGAGTGGTTTTATTAAGAAAGTCATACTCATCCTCGCAGATGAAACCATCTGCGAAGGCCACCTGAGTTGTTTCTTGAATATATTTTTGCAAACGATCCAGTTCCTTTCGCTGAGCAGGTCTATAATGCTCAGTCACTGCTAGCATTCCCAACATTTTGTCGTCATAATTCGCTCTATCAAAAACAGTAATACCTCCGCCTTTGTCACAAGGCTTAATGACTATGGAGGAGTTGGTTTTCAATTCCTTAAGAGCAGTTGTTTCTGAATCAGAGAGATTAAGTTGAGGGGTGTAGATGTTTTTGATAACCCTCGTGATATCTTGAAGGACACTCTGTTCAAAAATGCGTACCTCTGTGCCCACCATATCCAGGGTCGGTGTAAAAGTCGATGTCGGTTTACAGCCAGATAAATTGTTCGCTTCCTCACAAGGTGGACGATCCTGAAAAAATTTATTTAGCCTAACCTTGCGGAAGAACGCAAACAAATCTTCGTGTAATTTGAATTTGTTAAGATGGATACTCGGGACGAAGGACAATCCCCTGCTGAGTACTTTTATATCCTCAGGTTTCAAATTTATAGATGAAAGGTTATAGACAGGCAAATCATTGGTAACCATGGCCTCCTCTGCATTTTCTACCACCAATATTGTTGGTTGCGAGTTCTTACATATTGTTGTGGAGGTTGAGGGTTCATTTGAGCATGAGTCGCTTGGTCTTGCCAGCGAACATTCCTCCCTCTGTATTGGCCCCGGTGTAAAAAAACCCTCCCATTAAAAGGACGTTGATTAGGTCTCCCCCTGAAGGGGGCAGGGTTGGAATGGCCGTAGTTCATATCTTGGTAATTATCTCCATCTGACCCCGAGGAACCTGTATCAGAGAAATTAGTGTATTTCCTCCCTTGATATCCATTAAAATTGGGATTCTGATTACTTTGTGCTCCCTCCTGGTAGTAGCTAGGGGTAAGGTAGGGGTAAATCTTCTCTTTAGTGAACCATCTCACATCTTTTTTTAATTTTTCCATTTTTTTGTTTGTGAGGTAGGTTTCAAAATCCTTCATATCTGTTCTGATCTTTTCAAGGCAGGTCTTTCCTTCTTCTACAGCTGTAGATGTACTCAGTTTTTCCTCAAGATCGTTAATTTCCTGCAAAAGTGTAGAAGCTACATCTTTTGCAGTTTCAATGATTAACATCATCCAATCCCTGGAGCAGCGGTTGGAAATAAGCGACCACCGCTCCAGGAATTTTCTGATGTCAACAAAGAGTGCAGGGGCATTACGTACTCTAAGGCCTGTAGGAATGACCCCCGCCTTTAAATATTCAAACATGTAGAAGGCGTGAGATTCTATGCGTTTAAGTCTTTTACGCATATTCAAGAGGTTCTGCCATTCACTATTACCTAATTGTTGGGGAGGAGTGGGGCCACCATCACCTGCTAATTTCCCCATAAGGGTATTGAAATCATCGTCTGTGAAACCAAACGTCTGGAAGGTGTCCATATTGATGAGGGGATGCTAACAGTGCAAAATAGAAAAAAAGGGAACTGTACTTCTTAATCTCAAAAAAAGGGGGCAAGAAATATATCCCAAGCAGTATGACTAAAAGCAATTTTATATCAAGATACTATAGTCACGTGAGAACACCCCAAGAAAACCACAATAGTGAAAAGATGCAAAAAAGAGGAAAAGGTCACAAATTCACAATGATAACATACACAAATCCCACGGTTGAAAAACCGCGAATGAAGGTAACATGTATAATGGGACCCCCTCAAGGAGCGAATGTGGCCAAGGGACGGAGGGGAAAAAACTAAACTGAAAGGGGAAGAAGTCCCTTCATTGGCCAAATACTTCAATTGTGTGCATACATCAATACATATCAACAACTAGTGACAGAAAAAAGGGTAATACTGAACAGAAATCATTCAAAACATTGTATTTATTATTTCTCTTTTTTGTAAGTGTAAATTCATATAAAAATCGTTATAAATCAGACAATTTTATAGAAAACACATCAATTAATTATACAAATTCATAAACAACACAATAGAGTCATAAAAATCACCAACAAATCAATAAATAAACCCCATGGTATCAGACATACAACCAACTTACTCTCGTGCTACCAATCATACTACAATCAAACCTCATACATAGATGAAAAGGGAACTGGTTAACAATCAGCCAGATCACACAGCTAAATTGTTCAAGGGCTCTAAGGGAGGAGTAGCGGCCCTTGTAGCAGGTCTACGCGCGTTTCGGTGGTTCAAGCCACCTTCATCAGGACCTTGTTCATCATTTAGTGCAGAACCCGGGGGTTAGACAGAACCAAAAACCTAAAGAGAAAAATAGATCTGTCACTCAGACATCCACAAATGAAATATTAAGAACAAAGTACAACATTCACTATTGCTATTAAACTATGGGGGCTCATCACCGTGACTATAGTAAAATCCTAAACTAAAAAAGCAAAGGGAACATGATTCAAATAGCTGCATAGTAAAAAACCTAATGTGGGCCCAGAATTACCTATTCACTCTCATATCTTGTTGCCAGCTAAATTATGAGCACCAAAAGAAAGGGATATATACAAGGAGGCCCAACCTCCAAGGCCTGGCGGGCTCGCAATTACACAGATGTTCGTTACGTATACTTACACAGTGGGTATTTCTCATGAGTAAGTGTGAGTATAAAAGGTCAAAAAACCAGTAAGGAACCAGATCAATTAAGCAGCATCTACAAAGGAATTGAAGGAGGATGTCAATTATAATGTACTGGCGACTTGCTGAGACTCTAACATTACCCTGATTACATTGGGCTTACCAATAGCGAAGTTCATGATGGAAGCAATAATGACATGCGAGACTCAGGAAATCATCCAAATTGATGGCTACAGGGAGAATGTTAAACACCATAATGTCATAATTTTTACACAGGTTTCAAAATTTGCATAATATATGGATGCTTGCTGCAAACACACATCCTTATTGAGCCCTGATGGTGACCTACCCAGGCGGTCGCAGTGTGTCCTTGTTTAGTAAGGCTTCAAGAGATACATCAGTGTGCTACATTAAAAGATGGTCTCAAGTTAATTGGAGCAGACGGCGAAGGGACTAAGTACTGTTGCTTCCTAATCTGTTATAGAAGAAAAAACGACAAGAGGTTCGCATGAGCGCTGACGCACTACACATGATATGCATATCCAAGATAGCAAAGAGCAGTCAAGCCATAAAAAGAATAGTGAAGGCTTACTTTTATACACAGTGGAGGTGCAGTCCATTAATCAACTGCTATATTGTATGCCAGCGACCCTATGGAGGAGGATGAAAAACCAGTGTTACACGCTATTTAAATGTATGCAGAGTCTGGCGAGCAGTCATGCACGTAGATAGTTAAATAAATCTAAATAGTCCACCTATCTTAAGAGCGTTCAGGCATCCATGCTTCAGTAAAGAGTGATCATTACGGACTGTAAGTGTTGTGACAACAACCTTGGTCTACGCGAACATTGATCTTCGTTAGCATTAACGCGCTAGCAGCAAGGAAAGCCCTGTACTCTCTTAGACTGTTACCCACGCATGTTACCGTTTATGCCTCAGAGCACATACGCTCCTAACTAAGTGCAAAGCTTCAGGCCCCACTCTTCGAGCTGTTAGCAAAAAATTCCGCAACACCAAATGCCCTGCCCGGTGCCGCGTTTACTTATCACCCGTAGGCAGGATGGCCGGAGGCCCTGTACTGTTTCTCGGGCCGGCGGGCGCACAAAATACCGCCTTTTTCTTAAGTGTCAGTACAATATATATAAAAACCCACTCATCGGGTTAGTACCAAATGCGCTAGAACTATAAAGTGCCATGCCTAACACTCAAGCCGGGGGTACCTCCCGAACGACTCCATAATTCAACCGCCTACCTTCAGGTCTGTGGCAACGCGCCGTAATCCTGCTCCGTCTCTGCGCCCCTAAGTCGACAGCCACTTCATAGCCGCCATGATTTATACCCCTTCAAAGACGTCCCAATCCCGTGAGAAATGGGCGTGTGATGACCAAGGTCTCCCAGTGTAGACACAAACGAAGGGCTTCAAATGTAAACACAAACGAAGGACTTACGGAGTGCGTCCATCTTGCTAATACCAGATTACGAGGGTAGTTTCAAATATAAACGTGGCAAAATAAATAGTGACGCTGAGCCCAGTCACTATAATTAAATGCATTTACAGCTTAAGATTGACATGTTAAAGTGTGCTGTAATCAGAAAAGGTGATGTGCAACCGCAACAAATTGCAATAACACAAGCCTTTAATGGTTCAAAGTGTATCCAATAGTTGCATAAATGGAATTATCAGTCCTCTTGGTCCCACAATTCTAGGCTTGAGACTTACATGGTAAAGTGTGACATAGTCAAGGGCGGAGGTGTATAATTATAGCAAATTACAATAAAGTAAGCTTTTAATGATACAGAATGTATCAATAATTGCGTAAGTGGAATTATCAGTACTAGTGGTCCCACCGTTCAAGGTGTAGAGAGTGACGCTATTTGATTTCAACGCAAAATTGCGAGAAAAACAGAGGGAATCTTTCGAAAAAGACCTGACAAGCCGCAACTGGTCCATCTGTAAAATACCACGTGCATGGGGTGGTCCAACCACCAAGGAAGGCACACGAAACATGTGTGACAACTGAGTCATCAATGCTGCAACATGTATATTAGTATACACACTGTATTAATATATACGTATTCACATACAATCCTACCCGAAAAGAATTTTTTTTAATAATCAAGTGTGTTAGACATCCCACCTAATAATCTCGTGTGGGTTCAAGATTCAATGAACCTAAACTATACTGAAACTACACAGGGGGTGCAGTAAAAAACAGTTTCTCTGCGTGATTCATAACAATTTTCCACATTGGCACATACTGAAAATTCCTGCATCGAGGAGATAATATTTTACTTGGTCACATACCAAGAAAGTTCCTCGTTGAGTCCTCTTTTCACACTGTCTAGCAGGAAAATCCAAAAGGTTTCACGTTTTTTGCGCGTGATTTCACTCAGTTGTCCCATTTTCGGTGTAACTTTTTCCAGGATAGACCATTTGATCTCATCCTCCTTATGGGACTTGTCAATACAATGTTGGACTATCGGGGCAGATAACTTTTTGGTCCTGATGGCAGACTTATGTTCGCTGAAACGGACGCGAAACTCGCGACCTGTTTCGCCAACATAGGCCAGGCCACAATCACAGAAAAGGATATACACTATGTTACTACTACGGCAGTTGGTAAGGCAACGTAGTTTAATCTCTTTTTCATTATAGGTAATAGTGTCAGATATCATGGCTGACTCGCAAGCGTGGCAAGAGCCACACCTGTGGTTGCCCAATACTGCCGGAAGTCCAGTGATGGAAAGCTGGTTGTTTTGGAAGTTTCTCGTGGGCGGTCTGGCGTGGACCAACATGTCCCTAAGATTTCTATTTCTCCTATACGCCAACATGGGGAGAGGAAGCGGAGGAACACTCTCATCCGTGTTCAATATCCTCCAGTTTCTGTTGATGATATTACGAAGCTTGTTGTTCAGGGTGGAATGGTTGATCACACAAGTGATTCTGTCCTGTTTGACACGTGTTTTACCTTGTAATAGTGCGGATCTATCATAATATTTGGCCCTTTTGTAGGCTTGTCGCACCAAGCGATGTGGGTAACCTCTCCTCAGTAGTCTGTCTTTGAATGCATCCCCATGAAAGTGAAATGCACCAATATCTGTACAATTGCGGCGAATTCGTAAAAATTCGCCAAAGGGTATAGATTCCCTTTGGCAATTCGGATGGAAGCTGCCAAATTCCAAGATTGTATTTTTGGCAGTGCTTTTCCTAAAAAGACTAACTGTTAGGTGTCCATTGGTACCTGCAATGCTGATGTCTAAAAAGTCTACCTTTTGAGTGCTTAGGTTCATAGTGAACCTCAGGTTGGTGTCACTTGCATTGAGCCAAAGGTAAAACGCCTGCAGTTCTTCTTCAGATCCTTTCCAAATAAAAAAAATATCATCAATAAAACGCTTCCAAACAAAAATGTTTTCAAAAAATGGGGCCAGTTCGTTGTAAATATTTTTAAGCTCCCATTCTCCCATGAATGCGTTGGCCACACTAGGGGCACAAGAAGCCCCCATTGATGTCCCCTTAATTTGCTTGAAAATCTTCCCATTATACTCAAAAAAGTTGTTCATGAGCACAATTTCCAAGCATTGGAGAATGAAAATATCTGGGCGATCAGATGGATATCTCCTGAGGAGAGCAGACACCGCTTGCAACGCTCGACATTGAGGAATGTTGGTGTACAACGCCTCAATGTCGAGCGTCACCAGGATGTCTGTGGAAGGATTGAATTGCAGGCCCTCAATTTTGTTAATAATATCCCCGGTGTCGCGGACATATGATGCATATCTCTGCGTCAAGGGGCATAAAAATCTGTCTACATATTTTGACAGTGGCTCGGTACATGAGCCAATAGTTGAAATGATGGGCCGCATTGGGGGGTTACTTTCTGATTTGTGTGTCTTCGGGAGACCATACAAAACAGAGGTAGAAGGAGTGGTTTTATTAAGAAAGTCATACTCATCCTCGCAGATGAAACCATCTGCGAAGGCCACCTGAGTTGTTTCTTGAATATATTTTTGCAAACGATCCAGTTCCTTTCGCTGAGCAGGTCTATAATGCTCAGTCACTGCTAGCATTCCCAACATTTTGTCGTCATAATTCGCTCTATCAAAAACAGTAATACCTCCGCCTTTGTCACAAGGCTTAATGACTATGGAGGAGTTGGTTTTCAATTCCTTAAGAGCAGTTGTTTCTGAATCAGAGAGATTAAGTTGAGGGGTGTAGATGTTTTTGATAACCCTCGTGATATCTTGAAGGACACTCTGTTCAAAAATGCGTACCTCTGTGCCCACCATATCCAGGGTCGGTGTAAAAGTCGATGTCGGTTTACAGCCAGATAAATTGTTCGCTTCCTCACAAGGTGGACGATCCTGAAAAAACTTATTTAGCCTAACCTTGCGGAAGAACGCAAACAAATCTTCGTGTAATTTGAATTTGTTAAGATGGATACTCGGGACGAAGGACAATCCCCTGCTGAGTACTTTTATATCCTCAGGTTTCAAATTTATAGATGAAAGGTTATAGACAGGCAAATCATTGGTAACCATGGCCTCCTCTGCATTTTCTACCACCAATATTGTTGGTTGCGAGTTCTTACATATTGTTGTGGAGGTTGAGGGTTCATTTGAGCATGAGTCGCTTGGTCTTGCCAGCGAACATTCCTCCCTCTGTATTGGCCCCGGTGTAAAAAACCCCTCCCATTAAAAGTACGTTGATTAGGTCTTCCCCTGAAGGGCGCAGGGTTGGAATGGCCGTAGTTCATATCTTGGTAATTATCTCCATCTGACCCCGAGGAACCTGTATCAGAGAAATTAGTGTATTTCCTCCCTTGATATCCATTAAAATTGGGATTCTGATTACTTTGTGGTCCCTCCTGGTAGTAGCTAGGGGTAAGGTAGGGGTAAATCTTCTCTTTAGTGAACCATCTCACATCTTTTTTTAATTTTTCCATTTTTTTGTTTGTGAGGTAGGTTTCAAAATCCTTCATATCTGTTCTGATCTTTTCAAGGCAGGTCTTTCCTTCTTCTACAGCTGTAGATGTACTCAGTTTTTCCTCAAGATCGTTAATTTCCTGCAAAAGTGTAGAAGCTACATCTTTTGCAGTTTCAATGATTAACATCATCCAATCCCTGGAGCAGCGGTTGGAAATAAGCGACCACCGCTCCAGGAATTTTCTGATGTCAACAAAGAGTGCAGGGGCATTACGTACTCTAAGGCCTGTAGGAATGACCCCCGCCTTTAAATATTCAAACATGTAGAAGGCGTGAGATTCTATGCGTTTAAGTCTTTTACGCATATTCAAGAGGTTCTGCCATTCACTATTACCTAATTGTTGGGGAGGAGTGGGGCCACCATCACCTGCTAATTTCCCCATAAGGGTATTGAAATCATCGTCTGTGAAACCAAACGTCTGGAAGGTGTCCATATTGATGAGGGGATGCTAACAGTGCAAAATAGAAAAAAAGGGAACTGTACTTCTTAATCTCAAAAAAAGGGGGCAAGAAATATATCCCAAGCAGTATGACTAAAAGCAATTTTATATCAAGATACTATAGTCACGTGAGAACACCCCAAGAAAACCACAATAGTGAAAAGATGCAAAAAAGAGGAAAAGGTCACAAATTCACAATGATAACATACACAAATCCCACGGTTGAAAAACCGCGAATGAAGGTAACATGTATAATGGGACCCCCTCAAGGAGCGAATGTGGCCAAGGGACGGAGGGGAAAAAACTAAACTGAAAGGGGAAGAAGTCCCTTCATTGGCCAAATACTTCAATTGTGTGCATACATCAATACATATCAACAACTAGTGACAGAAAAAAGGGTAATACTGAACAGAAATCATTCAAAACATTGTATTTATTATTTCTCTTTTTTGTAAGTGTAAATTCATATAAAAATCGTTATAAATCAGACAATTTTATAGAAAACACATCAATTAATTATACAAATTCATAAACAACACAATAGAGTCATAAAAATCACCAACAAATCAATAAATAAACCCCATGGTATCAGACATACAACCAACTTACTCTCGTGCTACCAATCATACTACAATCAAACCTCATACATAGATGAAAAGGGAACTGGTTAACAATCAGCCAGATCACACAGCTAAATTGTTCAAGGGCTCTAAGGGAGGAGTAGCGGCCCTTGTAGCAGGTCTACGCGCGTTTCGGTGGTTCAAGCCACCTTCATCAGGACCTTGTTCATCATTTAGTGCAGAACCCGGGGGTTAGACAGAACCAAAAACCTAAAGAGAAAAATAGATCTGTCACTCAGACATCCACAAATGAAATATTAAGAACAAAGTACAACATTCACTATTGCTATTAAACTATGGGGGCTCATCACCGTGACTATAGTAAAATCCTAAACTAAAAAAGCAAAGGGAACATGATTCAAATAGCTGCATAGTAAAAAACCTAATGTGGGCCCAGAATTACCTATTCACTCTCATATCTTGTTGCCAGCTAAATTATGAGCACCAAAAGAAAGGGATATATACAAGGAGGCCCAACCTCCAAGGCCTGGGGGGCTCGCAATTACACAGATGTTCGTTACGTATACTTACACAGTGGGTATTTCTCATGAGTAAGTGTGAGTATAAAAGGTCAAAAAACCAGTAAGGAACCAGATCAATTAAGCAGCATCTACAAAGGAATTGAAGGAGGATGTCAATTATAATGTACTGGCGACTTGCTGAGACTCTAACATTACCCTGATTACATTGGGCTTACCAATAGCGAAGTTCATGATGGAAGCAATAATGACATGCGAGACTCAGGAAATCATCCAAATTGATGGCTACAGGGAGAATGTTAAACACCATAATGTCATAATTTGTACACAGGTTTCAAAATTTGCATAATATATGGATGCTTGCTGCAAACACACATCCTTATTGAGCCCTGATGGTGACCTACCCAGGCGGTCGCAGTGTGTCCTTGTTTAGTAAGGCTTCAAGAGATACATCAGTGTGCTACATTAAAAGATGGTCTCAAGTTAATTGGAGCAGACGGCGAAGGGACTAAGTACTGTTGCTTCCTAATCTGTTATAGAAGAAAAAACGACAAGAGGTTCGCATGAGCGCTGACGCACTACACATGATATGCATATCCAAGATAGCAAAGAGCAGTCAAGCCATAAAAAGAATAGTGAAGGCTTACTTTTATACACAGTGGAGGTGCAGTCCATTAATCAACTGCTATATTGTATGCCAGCGACCCTATGGAGGAGGATGAAAAACCAGTGTTACACGCTATTTAAATGTATGCAGAGTCTGGCGAGCAGTCATGCACGTAGATAGTTAAATAAATCTAAATAGTCCACCTATCTTAAGAGTGTTCAGGCATCCATGCTTCAGTAAAGAGTGATCATTACGGACTGTAAGTGTTGTGACAACAACCTTGGTCTACGCGAACATTGATCTTCGTTAGCATTAACGCGCTAGCAGCAAGGAAAGCCCTGTACTCTCTTAGACTGTTACCCACGCATGTTACCGTTTATGCCTCAGAGCACATACGCTCCTAACTAAGTGCAAAGCTTCAGGCCCCACTCTTCGAGCTGTTAGCAAAAAATTCCGCAACACCAAATGCCCTGCCCGGTGCCGCGTTTACTTATCACCCGTAGGCAGGATGGCCGGAGGCCCTGTACTGTTTCTCGGGCCGGCGGGCGCACAAAATACCGCCTTTTTCTTAAGTGTCAGTACAATATACAAATTTTGAAACCTGTGTACAAATTATGACATTATGGTGTTTAACATTCTCCCTGTAGCCATCAATTTGGATGATTTCCTGAGTCTCGCATGTCATTATTGCTTCCATCATGAACTTCGCTATTGGTAAGCCCAATGTAATCAGGGTAATGTTAGAGTCTCAGCAAGTCGCCAGTACATTATAATTGACATCCTCCTTCAATTCCTTTGTAGATGCTGCTTAATTGATCTGGTTCCTTACTGGTTTTTTGACCTTTTATACTCACACTTACTCATGAGAAATACCCACTGTGTAAGTATACGTAACGAACATCTGTGTAATTGCGAGCCCCCCAGGCCTTGGAGGTTGGGCCTCCTTGTATATATCCCTTTCTTTTGGTGCTCATAATTTAGCTGGCAACAAGATATGAGAGTGAATAGGTAATTCTGGGCCCACATTAGGTTTTTTACTATGCAGCTATTTGAATCATGTTCCCTTTGCTTTTTTAGTTTAGGATTTTACTATAGTCACGGTGATGAGCCCCCATAGTTTAATAGCAATAGTGAATGTTGTACTTTGTTCTTAATATTTCATTTGTGGATGTCTGAGTGACAGATCTATTTTTCTCTTTAGGTTTTTGGTTCTGTCTAACCCCCGGGTTCTGCACTAAATGATGAACAAGGTCCTGATGAAGGTGGCTTGAACCACCGAAACGCGCGTAGACCTGCTACAAGGGCCGCTACTCCTCCCTTAGAGCCCTTGAACAATTTAGCTGTGTGATCTGGCTGATTGTTAACCAGTTCCCTTTTCATCTATGTATGAGGTTTGATTGTAGTATGATTGGTAGCACGAGAGTAAGTTGGTTGTATGTCTGATACCATGGGGTTTATTTATTGATTTGTTGGTGATTTTTATGACTCTATTGTGTTGTTTATGAATTTGTATAATTAATTGATGTGTTTTCTATAAAATTGTCTGATTTATAACGATTTTTATATGAATTTACACTTACAAAAAAGAGAAATAATAAATACAATGTTTTGAATGATTTCTGTTCAGTATTACCCTTTTTTCTGTCACTAGTTGTTGATATGTATTGATGTATGCACACAATTGAAGTATTTGGCCAATGAAGGGACTTCTTCCCCTTTCAGTTTAATTGGGGTTGATCTCCTTGGACCATTGCGGTGTTGCTGCCTATCTGTGGGACTAATCCGGGTTTTTCCTGTTTGCTTGTTAGTCCGACTGGTTACGTGCCACCCCATCTGTGATCTATCAATCAGTAGCCTCAGGCCTAGGTCACAGGGCCTGCTTCACAACATATTTCTTTCCTCTGGGGTTGAGAGAGGTCATCTCGAGAGATTTCAACAACAGCGACTTGATCTAGTTCATGAATATTCATGTATTGTTGTGTAGATTGACATCAATATTAGCAAATTAATGTATGATCAGTATTGCCAATTTAGCTTTTCAGCCGGGGAAACAATGAGTTGGTCACTGGAACTGTCTGTGATTTATAGTGCATAAGAAATTACATACAAATGTACAATGAAGAACACTATATCAAAATACAACTGGTTGTGATGCAGAGCGTTCAAGGTAAATAGTTTTATTTATTTAATTACTTACCTTACTCCTGTCTGTCGTTTGCTGGACTCCACTAACCCCCACCCTGCCCCTCCTCCGCACCACCATACCGGCCCGCAGCACTCCCTCGGCAAGCCGCCACTGTATTGAGGGCTTTGAAGCAAGGTAGAGCCTAGAGCAGCGGTAGACCAGTCTGTAATGAAGATTTAACATTTTCTGACAGGCACGTGCCCATGAAGGGCCAGTAGCACTGGGGCTTAATCAGTCACATCATGTTAGATTTATCTGAGGTGCCATTAATTCTGTGTTTATCTGTGTGAAAATCCTTTAGTAAACCTAGAGAGAGAATATGGGGTATGCACCATCATTATTTACTTGTTTCACTGTTAATCAGGCACTCCTATAAGTTAGAAAAAAGGGAAATGGCATTCTCTTTCTACACTGTTTATCTGTATGATAACCCCACTGTTCTAGGAAAGGGTAGATGAAGCTTTTTAATTTCACCTGAAGTGATTCTCTGTGTGATTATACTGGGAAGGGAGCTTTTCTCCTTCTGTAGTCTTGATTTATGTGCTAAAGCTAAACATAACATAACACCTGACAGTGCCCAGACCTGGGAGAGAGACCCCCCCCCTTCCCTGCCTCACAGCTGCACTCTTAAAGAGTAACTTGCTCTCTGGTCCACAAAATGAAGCAAACTTTTAAATGGTGCTTTGTTACACATGAATCGCAAGGGGGTAGAAAGTTTCAACAGTGGTTGAACACAGCTGGGACCTGGAGTGGGAGACCTGCCCTGTCTCCTCAAAGGAGTGAACACAGATGTAATATGGAGGAAGAAGTAAATCCAGGATTCTGTCTATCTCTGCAACAGCACACAAAGCAGCTGGCACTAGGCCATTAATTGATTGGCAGACATCCCAACATCTCCAAATGCATTCAGGTTCAGGTTGGCAGCCTCACATCCTCAGTGAAGTCCATGTCAGTAGCACAGTTTAAATTTTGCACTGTAATTGTGTTTTACATAACATGAAAATAACTGCCATGGTAAATTCTGTTTTTCCTTCTGAGTCAACATAGACCTTTCACCAGGGCAGTTATTTGTAAACCCTTTTTTGGGGTCTGAGCCTGAATTCTCTTAACAACATCCATGGCACCCCAAGTATCCCCTGACAGAGAGAAATTAAGTTTTGACACTGACATTTTGAGAGCTGTATGTCAGGGTATCAAGTATAAAAAATATGGAAATTCTGGTCAAAATACCGAATTCCACTATATCTTGAAGATAAGTATATATAGATGCCTGCCTTGTTAGTACTCTGTGACCTCCAGATTGTAAACAGAGTTCTGCAGAAGTTACTCAACGTTCTAAGGTGTGTGTACTACAACAAGGGCATGTATGCATGTGTGTTAGTATACCAGTCTGTCAGTATGAGGCAGCATCAGAGGGCCTGTGCCCCTAACAATGCTGTAAGCCCAGCAAAGGTCTTCCCCATGTCAGTCCTTGAGGGGTCAGAGAAGAGGTGGAGTGTCTCTGAGGCAGCCTGTGCCTTAGTGTGTTGCGTTTTTAGGCCTGGAAGAGGAAGCTCAAGTTCAGCCAGGAGGAGGTGAAGATTCTGATCATAGATGTAACAAGAAGTAAGGAAGATCCCATTGTCACATTTGCTGTCCCACCGACATAGAAGGCTGACTTGTGGCATCCTTGATAAGGCCAATAAAGCAGCACAAACAAACAGGACTCTTGAGGAATGAAAAAAGAGATGGCATGATTATAAGTGGAAGATGAGGGAGAGTTTTGGCAGAATCAGAGGGCTGTTATGGCAAAAGGTGGCAGCTCATAGATGCAGCAATATCTGACGCCGAAGCAGCAAGTGGCTGTAGTCTCCGCACAGTTCCATTGGAACCGCTGCTGCTCTATGCATCCCACATCCAGGGCTTCGCATTGCAGCACGCAGCTTCCTTGGAACCACCACTGCGTGATGCATCCTCATAGCATTCCTTTGCGTCACAAGCCCCTTGTCGATGGTGTTCTTGACAATGCAGGACTTCCATCGCAGCCCCGCCTCCTCGGAACCGAAGCTGCGCACCTCATCCTTGACACAGGACTTTGCATTGCAAAGCCCACGTCCACAGCATCCTGGATGTCTATGCAGGACGTCACATCTCAACCCTGTAACTTCCTCATATTTGCCACTGCATGACGTATCCTCGACGCAGGATCTCCCAACACTCTTTAACCTGGATTTGAGGTACTTTGTACAGCGGGCCCAATGTAGTCCCTTTATTCGGCCCATGCTCCTTCTCAGTCAGCCTACACATGACTTTTCCCAAGCCCGGCGTGACCATATACCCACAGTTGGCACTTTATGCTTCTAGGAACATTTTTTTATCTAAATCTTTAAAATTGCATATCTCTGGTTCAACAAATTGGATTTTTGTTATTGTGGTCACAAATAATTTATATATTTTTACTTTATGTTTCTAAATTGGTGTGGGATTTTTCTTGTGCTGTGTGTTCACATTCTTTCAGTTTGAAGTGCTATAAAACTACTTTACACATTGCCTATAAGTTAAGCCTGACTGCTTGTGCCAATCTACCACAGGGTTAAACACAGGTTAATTTGGGGTTCGCTTGTGACTTCACCCTGACATGAACTGTGGTTGCTGCTTAAGTAGGCTTGCACCCCTATCAACCTGTAACCCAATTTTCAACAATTGTAAAATATTATTTAAAAATGTACTTAATGCTCACCCTCTGGACATTTATTCGTACCCTATTGTACCCCAGCTCTGCCAAGATATTTTGAGAAGTCTGTATTCATCAACATGTCAAAATGTATTGCCTTGCTTAACTCTCCCAATCCATGTGCAAGAGTATCTCCCTGTAAATATGTAACTAAAGTTCACACAATAAAAATAGTATGTCCAAAAGTCTCAGGTGTCAATGAAGATAACCTCTGAAGCAATGTCTTGAGGCATATGGCCACATCACAGCTCTCAAGTGTCAACGAGTGATCATTTACACCTACTGTCAGTTCTGTCGTCCTGTAACAATGATATAGGGTAAGCAGACCGAGGAAAAGATGCATGTGAAAAGGAGCATAGATACAGTACAATTCCAAACATACCAAGTGATGGCCACTGAAGGAACACATATGATGGGAGACACATAGTAGAAGTGTACTCTGGTGCACTTGGCATTGGCTGACCATGCATGCAGGGGCATATCAGAGCAGCCTCGAACCCTTCATGGACCCCCAAATCCTTCAGAGCTGCCAATTCGGCCCAATACCAATGAATATGTGTGAGATATAGTGCCCTTAGGGGCCCCACTTCACATGCTACTGGGGGGCCCCATCATTTTACGCCACTGCATGCTTGAGTAGAGGTAGTGGACAGATAGCAGACTGCCACATATGGGGTAAAATACTTAGCTTTTTGACATCGAAATGAGTAAGGCTGCTTCTAATTGCTACTAGGACACAGACATTGTACCTTAATAAAAATGTCACAACCTGAGAATGAGGATGCAGATACCGATGTCCTTTGCAGACCTCCAACCTCATTACAGTATCTAAATGGTGCATTAGGATTGGTTAGCATATGAAGTGTGCCTAATATGAGAACATCTTTTTTATTACCTTTATTACATTATGCACTTATTTAGTTCATACTCTTATCTAGTCTATCGACTCCATCCCTGCTATCGCTCTGTGTGTACCAATGACTTGGGGGTAGATGTATCAAGCCGTTTGCGATTCGCAAAGGCCGAGATTCGCAGAATTCCGGCATTTGCGAATCGCAAGCGGTCTTTTTGCATGTTTTGACATGTAACAATAAATCGCAAAATAAGGAATCGCAAAAATGTGCGATTCCTTATTTTGCTTAAGCATTTAAGGAATCGCAATTTTGTGATTCCTTAAATGCTATGTATGTTGCATTTTGGAATTGCGCATTTAGGTTAAGAAATCGCAAATTACCACCAACTTGTAGTTGGTGGTAATTTGCAAATTCTTTTAAAAATGCACAATTTGGCATTTGTGAAGGTGGCATGTGACCCACATACATGCGCCATATGCACACACTTGTAAATTTCAGGGGTGCAGCAGGGTGTTCTTGAGACACCCATGCACCCTTGAAATTATTCTCAATTTGCGATTAGCAAATTGCGAATCCCAAGTTGAGAATTATTTCACAATCATTCCAAGGGCCTCCTGGCCCATAGGAATGAATGGGAAATTATTCCTTAATTGCGAATTTGCAAATTGCGAATTCGCAAATAAGGAAGAATAAGAAATTGCTAAAAAATAGCGAATTTCTAAATACATCCCATTTTGCGATTTCTAAATAGCGATTCCTTAAAAATCGCTATTTAGAAATCGCAAAAGGGTATGTTGATACATCTACCCCTTAATGTTTTATTTGAAATCACCAGAATACCTTTTTGGTCAAAGATGCATTACATGAATGCCCCAAAAATATATGTAACATAATAAATGTGTGACCAAATCAGATCCACAGCTAGAGGCAGTGCCAATTATGTTGTACATCTTGGGAACTGGAGTTTATCTTTGCCAATTCGCACATGTTTGCATTTCATCATCGCCCCACTATGAGCTTTATGTGAATGGAACTGTTAGAACTGGGGGTCTCTACTTGGCAGGGGTAGGTACTACTGTCCAAATAGGGACCCTTGCTTCTAGTCAGGGTAAGGAGGAAACCCTCTGAGATAACCCCTGCTCACCCTCTAGGTAGCTTGGCACGAGCAGTCTAGGCTAACCAGAGGCAATGTGTAAAGTATTTGTACCAACACTCACAGTAACACAGTGAAAACACCACAAACTGACTCCACAACAGTTTAGAAAAATAAAGGTATTTTAATCTAAACTACACAAGACCAAAACGACAAAAATCCAACATACACAGTTCAAGAATATGGTTTCAAAAGAGTTCTTAAGGTTGCGTTAAAATTCTTTAAGTTGCGATAGAATAATCCACAGATGCGTGAAAAGTTCACAGTTGCGTCACGGTTACTCACAGTACCTTTTAGTTGCAACAAAGTTCCAAAAGCAGAAGCTGGTGCGGTGGAAAACAAGCGATGCGTTGCTCCTGAGACCCTGGGGAGGCGATGCGACAACTCCGCTGCAGCAGCGGGCGTGTTGCGACGAATCCGGTCTGTATGGGGAGGAAGGCCACTTGTAGGGATTCCGGTGCGTAGGTTCCATAGGAGGTTTGTTCTCGCAAAGGCACGATGCGACGATCTCGTAGGGGCTGCGACGATCTCCGGGCCGACGATGCGCAATCCAGTGGTGATCCTCTCTCTCGCAGATCCTCGATGCGATGGCTCAGCGACGATGCTCGCAGCGACGTGATGCGGTCCGCAAGCAAGCGGTGCGGCGATCTCACCCAGCGACGACAGGCTCTGCGATGACACTCGCAGCGATGTTCGACTTTCCCGCACCGGTCTGGTGCGTCCCGCAAACGAAGGATGCAACGGCTCTGGCAGCGGTGTCAGGCGCTGCGACGATCTCGGCCTTCGTAGCGGCGGGAATCTTCTCACACTGTCGGGGATGCGCTCCGCAAGCGAGCGATGCGACACTTTTCAATTGCAAAAGTCTCTCAAGCTTAGTTACAAGCTTCCCAGCACAGGTACAACTTCCAGAGGCCCCACAACTGGATCAATCACTGCACCCTGCCCAGGGGGTACCTTGGGCCTTCCATAGGGGTGACTGATGTGCACAAAAAGGGAAGGGTTAGGCCTGGTCAGTGGGGGCACTGACCAGGAGGACATGGCAGTTTCTAAACTGCACACAGGCACTGCAGTGGCAGGCCTTAGACACCATTTTAGAGCTATTCCTGTGGGTGGCACAATCAGTGCTGCAGGCCCACTAGTAGCATTTGTCATCACCAGCCCTGGCACACCCAGTGCACTTTACTAGGGACTTCAGGGTGATACAAATATGCCAATCAGGTATATCTAATCACAATATCAATTTACCTAGGGAGCACTTACACTCTGCACTGATCAGCAGTGGCAGAGTGTCCAAAGCATCTAAACCAGCAAAAACGAAATCCAACACAGCATCAAAAATACAGTAGGTAGAGGCAAAAAGATAGGGGGAAACCACGCCAAAGATGCCAGGTCTAACAGGAACACAGCAAGGGAGCATGCCTGACAAACTGGCCATTGTCCTAGCATTAACAGCATCCAATATCTTAATAAGAGGCCAGTCATCCTGGCCATTTACTTGTCAAATCTAGGTGGCACTTACTGGTCATCTAGGTGGCACTGAAGGGTCAAATCTGATAAAGTCAAATGGATGCATAATAACATTTGGAAATTGATTTTTGATATCAGTTTTATCATTTTCGGTGTCCTTGGCAATATCATGGGTAAGAGAAATCTGAAATATAGTTTGCAATGCAACATGAGTTAATAGGTTTTTTAAAAGTCAGGGGATGTACAAGTAATTACTCCACAAGGAAGCCACAGATGGCCCACACATTGAACCTCAGAGTTTACATTCCACAACACTAACATCACGGGAAAAGGGAGGAGGCCAACAGATGTATCATACCATACAGTCACACTGCACACACTTCTGACAAATACCAGCATCACCTCCTTGTCATCATTAGTTAAGCGACCCAAGAGACCAAGCAGTGTCAACCAGCAAAACAGATCATCCATCCAGTACCATTCATGTTCCACATTAAAATATGCTGTGTCTCAGTAGAAAAAAATGTGGACCAGATGAACAAAGATAAATTATGTATTGTAAAGTTACAAGTGGCAGAATCTCCGGAGTCGCGGGCAAATCTCCGCACTGCGGAGTGGAAATTCTGCTCTGAGTGTGGAGAGTCCTCACTCATAACTTTACTACACATAAGTTACTTTTGTAAATCGTCCCCTGTGATTCCATGTAAATTTAATTTAAACATCGCAATCATCTGATTTAGTGACTCTGTGTTGTCATCAGTATCAGGCCGATAGTAAGGAGTATCAGTACAGAAAATGACTCAGTCCAGGGATACACACAGCTCTGCACAGCCACCCCTGCTCTTAAAATCCTTGTGATATGTTATGGGCAGCCTGTCAAAGTCTTCAATTTACTAAGGACTCAGAACTTTGATTCAGCAGACTTGATCTAGAGTTTCTGGACCCACAATGGATTCTGGTTAGGATTATCACCTCTACTGGATCATTAAGTTCTACTTACTTTCTAACTTGGTCCTCCAATGGATCCCACTATGGGGAAAGAGAGCTAGCATTTACCGATCAACCACAATATATTTGACAGTGCAACCAATTTGACTACACAATGAGGGCCAATGAGGGCCAGGAATCAGTAGCCAAGTTCAAGAGTGCTAATTACAAATTAGTAATAAAGTTCAAGTAAATCACTCTTGAGACCACACTATATAAGTAGAAGATACCAACAGGGAGGCCAAGCCCTCTGAAGAAGTTTAGTTGGACAAGAATTAATTAAACAAGCAGCTCTGTTGCTGCATTACAAAATAGTGCATAAGAACCTTGTGCTCAGAAAACAATCCCAATAGGTTCTTTCTATACATTAGCAATCTAAGGACCTGATTTAGATCTTGACGGATCTGGTGTTGCCGTCACTTTTCTGATAGTTTCTCTGCTCTAGCAATTTTTGGGCTGCCCGCTCAAATTGGATGCTGGTGGGTTTATGGACTATATTCCATCCGAGAGTGCTGCCGTCTCTGTCAGAGGGAGTCCAGCTAATATTTCTGTCGGGCCAATAACAATGTACCTTTCAGTTGAGGAACTATGGCTGGGAGACCTACAAACTTGAGTTGGTGGAATCGGTGGGATATGAGGTAGAAACCTTTTCTGTTTTCCACTTCCGTTTCCGTCTTGAACCTGATTTTCCAAGTCCTTCTACTTACTTGACCATAAAGCAAATTAACTCTGTCGTCACAAGGATCTAAGGTAAGCTGCTCTTTTACTTCTTTTCCTTTGAATCGTGTGTTTACATTGGTTTGTGCAATTTGTTTCTTATGTGTAAGGCATAACTGTTCATTTTATGACTTATTAAGGTAAAATTAACACACCTGTATTAACACTTTAAAAAATATTGAAATTGTAATATAAAAAATATGTACAAATAAAAGAGATAATCCTATCAGGTACGTCTCTACAATCACCAGAAAAAATGTTTGGGTAGGAAGAGTGTTAGAGAAGTGGCTTTTGGAGGTAGAGGAAGCTGGAGTGGGTGATGTGTCTATATGTTTCAATGTTAGAGAGGGAGCTACCCTTTTGACAGGAAAAGGATTGGGTCAACAATATAATGAAAGCAAAAAACTCCTTCTCCTGAGTTTGGCAGTTGATAAATAGTGCTAAATGCCCAAGAGGGCATTTGCATCAATGGGGGGGGGGGGACTAGATTGTTGCGTGGGTTACCAAATTTACACCTTAATATGTATCAGACCAAAAAATAGCGTGGAAATATTGCAAACACAAAGATTAAAAGTTTCATACATTTATTTAAAAATAATTTAAAAATAATAATGACACATTATTACAAAACAATTTCAATTTTATGCACATTCGTCTTTGCTGTTGGCCAGCTCAAATAAAAACTCCATTTTTTTATAAAAAATGCCAGTGGGCATAAATACACAAGTCTACATATACATCATAAGGAACAAACTGTCGACGCGGCGTTTCAGTGCCTCGAATACTCTCGCACCTTCTTCAGGACTTGTTCATATAAATCATATCCAGGTATATATTTTTTCCTTCCTGGCAGTATCTTCTCGGTTTCTGAGCAGGTTTTCTTCAGCTCTTGTGTTCTCCTAGGGAGGTTTTGTTCGCTTTCCTCTTTTTTATTCTTCTGTATCGGTTTTGCTGGACCTCCACCCGGGTTGATTAAAAAATGGACCAACTTCAATCCGGTCCTATTTTATTGGTGTCTTAAAGAGTTAGAAGGACGCCTCTGGGAGCTACCCGTCCGGCTGTTTATCTCACCACTTTGTCTTTTATTGGTGAAAAAGCCTGCTTTATACTTGGTAACCAAACAGCTCGGGAAGGAGGAGGACGCCACGCAGTTCAGCTACCCTAACCAAAGTTAGCAGCTAATCCAGAAAAGCCCAACAGAGTGACCCTTGACTTCACACTAAAGGAATAAGAAGGAGGAAATCAAGTATAAAGCAGGCTTTTTCACCAATAAAAGACAAAGTGGTGAGATAAACAGCCGGACAGGTAGCTCCCAGAGGCGTCCTTCTAACTCTTTAAGACAACAAAAAAATAGGACCGGTTTGAAGTTGGTCCATTTTTTAATCAACCCGGGTGGTATTCCAGCAAAACCGATACAGAAGAATAAAAAAGAGGAAAGCGAACAAAACCTCCCTAGGAGAACACAAGAGCTGAAGAAAACCTGCTCAGAAACCGAGAAGATACTGCCAGGAAGGAAAAATATATACCTGGATATGATTTATATGAACAAGTCCTGAAGAAGGTGCGAGAGTATTCGAGGCACCGAAACGCCGCGTCAACAGTTTGTTCCTTATGATGTATATGTAGACTTGTGTATTTATGCCCACTGGCATTTTTTATAAAAAATTGGAGTTTTTATTTGAGCTGGCCAACAGCAAAGACGAATGTGCATAAAATTGAAATTATTTTGTAATAATGTGTCATTATTATTTTTAAATTATTTTTAAATAAATGTATGAAACTTTTAATCTTTGTGTTTGCAATATTTTTACGCTATTTTTTGGTCTGATACATATTAAGGTGTAAATTTGGTAACCCACGCAACAATCTAGTCCCCCCCCCATTGATGCAAATGCCCTCTTAGCACTATTTATCAACTGCCAAACTCAGGAGGAGTTTTTTGCTTTCATTATAGTGTCTGTATGTTTGGCAGTTGCATGTTATGTTATGTTATGTTAAGATAGCTTGTAAAGTGCGCAGCTGCCCTAGCGACGGGGCGTCCCGGCGCCTGTAGGTGTGGCGTATGTTGTGTAGCTTTGGATTGTGTTTTGTGGCTGATGCTTGATAATCTGGTGAGTGTATGTGTTTGTTTTGGTTGTTGTTGTTCTGTGTGTGGGTAAGCTTTTATGTAAGTGTGTTGATTTTGATGAGTGTGTTGTTGTGATGGTTGGTGTGATTATGGTGGTTGTGGGTGTTGTGCTTGTGGTGCCTGAGGGTGTAGATTTAGTAGTGTGTGTATGTTGTATGTGTGATTGTGCTGTTTGTATCTGTTGGAGTGGGTGCCTGCATAGAATTTAGTGTGCTTGTGGTTAAAGTTTGAAATTGGTCTGAGGAAGGCACCTGAGTTGTGGCAGAATAGTGGGATGGTTGAGAGGCTGGGGTGAGTGATGAGAGTGCTGTGCTATTTGTGGAAAAAGGGATGAAACACATTACCAACAGATACTTTTGTAGCAAACACTACATTTATGTCTAGTGACACATCAAAAGTATTACCTACCAGTCTCAACTCCACCAGGGGTTCCTGTCAGGCCTTCAGTATGTGGGATCTGCAAGACCTTCTCCTTCAAGGGATGTAGTGGTGATGTAGGATTGGGAGTACCACCACCAGTCCTGTGGGCCTCCAGGTGATGTTAAAAGGTATGCAGATGACAACATAAACACAAACACATCAGGTGTGTGATGCTAGCATCCATCCAAAAGCCACAGGAATAGTACAATGTTGAATGTTTCCCACGACATCTAGGACAAGGCCAGTAAAACTGGGAAACCTAAATAGACTTGGCGCAAACATGCTGGCCTGATGACGACGGAGCACTGCTGGTCAGCAGAGGAGTCCGCTGCATTGAAGAAGGTGCACTGTTTATGCTACTGAAAACAGTCTGTTAATTCAGCTAGCCCACATCAAAATTCGACAGGCTTGTATCTGTCAGCTCCACAGAGTATTTGTAACCGCTGCCACAGAGGGGCAGCAGGAGTCCCGCCAGGATCTAAATCAGTCCCTAAGCCAACCAAACACAGCCCAAGGCACAAGAGTGCTAAGATTTCATATATCAAAGAGCTCTTTGGAAAGCAATAGGGCTAAGGCACAAGAATATGAGCAACACCAGCAGTAGCATTGTAGAAGCTCAGTCAAGGGTCTTTAGTAGGTCAGAAATAAGTGTCAGTCTAAACCACACCTAGGGAAAAACACGGGACATTGGAGAAAGGTCTTAAATAGTCCATTCAAGGGGCAATGGGGATTCAGGAAATGGGTCGGGTAAGAGTCCAAGGAAGGTTTTGCACAGGGTCTGCAGAAGGGGTTCAGCAAGGATATTCAACGTACAGTCCACAAGGAAAGTCCGAAACCATCTGCCCCCTTAGCCAGGGCAAACACTAAGTTATAATGAATGGAATCCGTTAGCAACTCTCCTTTCGTTGTATCATCAATAGAAGCCCATTGTATTGGTTTCAATCAGTATGTGAGTTCACATGTTGCACACTGCAAAAGTATAGAAAAATCTCTCACTGGACATGAGAACACCGTCTCATTAACACACTCAGGCTAGAGCATGATGGTCTTTTATTTGTCCACAGGTTTCTCATGTGCTTGTCGTCAAGGCTCATTCCCTAGGCCATGAGGCTATCACTGTTAAAAGAATGTATCTATTCTAAACTAACAATGCATAAGAATACATGCAAGAAAAGCAAGTCAGCAGAATACAGAAGCACAGTAAATTATGAAATTAACTGCAGGCCTTTAGAGTAAATGATAACTTAAGACATTATGTCAATGGTGCACATTTAGGGGCTGATTCCGATCTCGTTCGGAAAGCATTCTGACCAAATCGGTTCCGAAATGCTTTCCAGACGACTCGGATCAGGGGAGTATCGATCGAGTGAGTACAATGCATATGAATGCTTCCGGATGCGATTCAGTCGGGCTCCCATTGACTTCAATGGGAGCCTGTGTACTGAATGCGAACACTGGCTCCCATTGAAGATGTATGCCGTTACAGACTATTCTGTCTTAAACATTACTTAAGACACCCATTGTGTGTTCCACTATCTCTCCACATGTATGGATAGAAACTCAAGTCATTCTTTTCAGGTGTGGTGAAATCATTGTACCATAATTGGCAAATCCTTTCCATGTTAATCATGCCGACTAACCTGGTGAACATAAGCATGTCAGAATGTGTAAACTAAAGCTTACCTAATTATATTTGGTTCTAACATAGATCACCTGCAGACAGAAATCTAAAGACACACAACACAGACTGTGCGATGTGCTTATCTACCTCACACACCTACAGAGCATCAACAACCATAAATTTACCATGTAATATGGAGACCATGCACAATGATATTGATGGTCAGCAACAAAGTTGACACCTTGCATGAAGCCTACATATGAAGTTATTAAGAAAACATGTACAGAAGTGTGATGCTGAAATCATGGCATCCCTTATGTTCAGAAAATTTCTTCAAGCCTAGAAACATTCATTCAAGATTACCACCATGAATGTGTGTGCCACACAGCTGTAAATTTTGAATGTATTTATTTTGATGCATTCTGCCACATAGCTCCACAGCTTCTGAAATGTTGGCTCTCTGTCTTCCTTTTACCAAATGACAGTTCAATAGGGGAGCTTGTCCTGAACTATAGAAATCTATATTTTTATCTGACATTACCAGTTTTACCTACACACAATAAATGGTAGGTACTTTATTTCTGTGTTCTTGAAAATGTAATGGACATTTTAAAACATAAAGGTTTACTGTTGGTTGTCATTGTTGAAACATAGGATCTGTGTCATGCAAAGAGGGGCATTGTTGCTTATAGAGGGGTGAGTGATTTAACACTCATAAAAGGTTGTGTGTTTCATCATGCCATCAGCCTGTACACATTGAAGAATTATTGATGATGCTGCTGCCCAGCCCTGTTACCCATTTGCCCTCCGTAATTATTTATGGTCAGCAGCCAATCTGGACAGGCAGGGGAGAGGTTTGATTGGAGGAGAGAAGGGGATGTAAGATCATCATACAGGTCATTGGCTGATGGAACTGTCATAGACAGAGTAGGAGGCTTCAGAATGCAAAGACTGGGGAGATGTGTGGTGCCGCGGCCAGATTTGCTGACTCCGGTGCGCGGGGTTCAAGGTTCGATCCATGGTGCCGGCGGCAGCTCAGCTTCATGTGACTCTGGGCGATAGCTCACTTACAGGCACATGCATCAAACTTTTTTGCGAGCGCAAACGGTGTGATTCGCAAAAATTGGCCATTTGTGCCCACAAAAAGGGCTTCTGCGATGCATCAAACTGTAAGGCTCTCACAATTTAAGAAATTGCAATTTATTGCGATTTCGTAAATTGCAATTGCATTTAAGTAATCGCAAATTGTGATTCCTTAAATGCGTTGCATGATGAAATGGCAAAAAGCGATTTCGCTAATAGGGGTCGCAAATTATCATCAATTTGAACTTGATGATGTTTGCAAACACTTTGAAAAATGCACTAAAGTGCATTTTTCAAAGTTGTAGGTTACGCAGACACATATGCCCTTGGGGCATGTGTGTATGCAACATGTGTGCAATGATCAATTTCAGGGGTGCAACAGGGTGTCCTTTTGACACCTTTGCACCCTTGGAATTGCATTCGCAATTTGCGAGTACCTATTGGGTACTCACAAATTGCGCATGCAATTTCCCATTCATTCCTATGGGCTAGTAGGCCTGTAGGCCCATAGAAATGTGAGGGCATTCCTTAATTGCGACTCGCAATTTGCGAGTCGCAATTAAGGAATGTTTGGAAATCTCAAATTCCTACATGCATGGGCTTTTGCAATTCCTTAATTGGGATTCCTTAATAATCGCAATTAAAGAATCGCAAAAGCCTACATTGATTCATGTGCCCCTTAATCACTCCAACAACCCCCAGCGCCTGGATGCCCTTAAGGGTGATACATCGTGCTTTAATATTCTGGAATTATAAGACTGTAGTTCCAGGTTGACTGTTGCCTGTAGGTTGCAAAGAATGTTGTCCCATCCAGGAGGACTTGAAAAGCAGACCTGAGATCCCAGTATTCCCTTTCAAGTGCATCCGTCCTTAGTGTTGCTTCTCCTTCTCAACCCACCTACTGCATCTTATTGCTCAAAGATCTTCTTTATCTTCTGGGATCAACCATCATCAATTGTGTACTTGAGAAGGTACATGAGCATCACAGGCAACTTGAAGAATCTTAACTGCTTTTTCAAAATTGCACAACGTCTCGTGCATATGTTATTTGTTACAGTGCTTGCAGTTTGGGCGTGTATCACCTATCTTGAGCATGTATTTTCTGCTAATCAGGTACCAGTACCTGCATTTGTTTAGCATGGCCTCTGCCCTACAGATTTGTCCTTCTGACCTGGCCCATCCTGAATTATTAATTCATCCCCAAACCAGAAGCCTTGTGTAATTAATTTCTGAGTCTAAAGTCCAAGTTGAGCGTCCCTACCCAAAATCTAAGTCTGTTCAAGTTTTTCAACGTGATTAATTGTCTTTGTCCACCGCTGTTGTTGGAACATATGTAAACATATTCTATCACCTACATCCACTGTCCAATAATTTGCTCCCATTTAACCCTGTGCAACAACACCATCTAGCCATCCAATGATCTTTCTCCTAAGCACACCCCACTATATTCTCATGGGGTGATCCCTCTTCACCTCTAAATGTGCCTACCATCCGCCCCAAAGAAAATTTAACTCACTTTTCTCAGCACTTGAAAATAATTTAGTTGGTCATCTAAACTTCTGGTGGGCCTATTGTCCATCAATGTGAGTTATTTCTGGCTCCTGTGTTCACCATGCCAAATTAAATGGTAAAAGTCATCTATACTACGCTATATCTGCCTGCCACTCTTTGGTTTGTTACTTAAGGCTGATGTGGTGCCGACAGTTTTGCAAGCCAGCATCTTCTTAGCCTCATTCCTATTCTATGTTTGGGTACCACATCGGTTGTGTTGACACAACCCCAGTATCACATATGCACATGAGGTAATATACAAATGTGAATTGGTCTGAGGTTGACAATATCTCCTTGGATATGTTTGTGTGCACTAAAATTGCTACATTGTACATGTTCAGAATCAGAATGTTGTCCATTTGTGTTGGATCCAAATTCCTCCAGCATGGTTGTGTGCTGGCATCAGCACTGCACTGAATTTCATGTGCCATGATTTCAATAAGTCTAGAAAATAGAGCTGGCACCATGATACCCTTTGCAGCACTTTATGCACAGTAGTAATGTATTTGATGGGCATTCTACATTGTTGCTGAGCTCTCGTGGCACAACCATTAAGTCACCTACAGCAGCAGCATAGGTAAACAACATACATTTTCTGTGAGAAATGTACATCTTGTTTCCAATTGCATGTGAACCTGCCCATTGATGGAGTAGATGTGGTTGCTGTTTCCAAAGAGGTGAATGGTGACAGCGGGTGGGACCAAAGTCACATGAGAGCAGTCCAACTGCTTTATTTGTGCAGGTGTGCAAAGGGATTTCCTCGCTAGACAATGTCTCCCTTGGTGCTTTCAATATTTTCAAAGCTGTGTAATTCCTTCAGACACTTTCCCATAAAATTGAAACTACAGTTAGCACACATGTGACTATCACTCGGTGTGCTCTGCAGAGAGGCCAAGAATTTGATGAGCATGTATTAAGAACACCTTTATGACACTGTGACCGGCAGGTTCGTGTTTAACCATCCTGTGCCTCTGCTTGCCAGTGGAATCAACGTCTGGTTTAGACTGACTGGAGCTATTTGTGCATTCACTCTAGACAGTCACACAAATGGAGCTGAGGTGGGTCCTACATATCCTTATGACCCATCACCAGGCTGATGTGCCTTCCTGAGCTAGAGTGGTGGGAGGAGTTGCTGCTGTCACCTGAATAGGCCTGTGCTTAACCTCTCACAATGCTGTCTCCACCCCCAGGAGTGTGTCTGGAACCAAGGCTGGACAAGGCAGAAACTTGTAAACAACAAAAACTTTCTTTTGACGTATGCCTAATTCAAAGGTCAAAAGGGGTATAAGTATTGGACCTAAAATCCCAGACTTTTAGAACACTTCTGGATCAAGATATGTCTAGAGCAAGAGCTGAAGAGCTGTGAGGTGGACTACTGCCCCTTTCCTGTGTGTTGCTTTACTGGGTTGGCCTGCAGTTCCTGCTTCTGCTTTGGAGAGGAAAAGGACTAGACTCTGCTATGTATCTTGCTTGTGAAGTTTCGATTTGATTGTGTGTGCTTGCCACCTGTTAAGATGCCTCAATGGCAACAAAGACTTCATCTGCAGCATCCTTGAACTCTGGCATGCCTTGTGGTGCCAATTCCAGCTCTGGGCCCATCAAGGTTGTTCCTGCTGCAAAAAGAATCAAGAAACCATCAAAACCGATGCATCCCCTTTGTCACGGTCCAGACGGTCAGGCACCCCTATATGTACGGAGTTACCACTAACCTGTCTTTTCTTGCCCGCGGGGACCACAGTCTGAAGAGATTTTCCCAATTCCCTTAAACGCCAACCCTCCCAATGCGGTAGACACACTGGAGACAGTTAGCACTCTGGGGGAAGAGGGAAGGGTCTGTATCCTGGGGGGGGGGGTTCCCTCTTGGTCTGGTCTAGCGTGGTTCTTTGGAACTAGGAATATAAAGGACACCGTTACTATGTTCAGAAAGAAAGGTTAGTCAACAATTAGAGGGGTACGTGGGGAACCACTCACTTAAGACCCACAGCGTTCGAGGTCTGGTCTTTGCTTGGAAAGGGTCGGGAACGGTGACGATGCTCCTCAGGCTGTTACAGCACAGGATACTGAGAAAAGCACCGTAGTTCAGGAGGAGTCCACTAGGTGTCACTGTGCTTGCTGATTGTTCGTCAATACACAGTTACTAGTAAATCGGGGATGGCAGACCGGGAGAGGAACTCCGGTGTTAAGGAAACAGAAAGGTAAAAAAAAGGGAAAACAGAAATAGTCACACAAGGTTTGCACGGCCGTGCTAGGTCTTACCTCCACTCAGCTAGCGGGAAGGCAAGCGTCCGCGGGTTCAGCTGAATCCTATTAGCGGGAAGGCAAGCGTCCGCGGGTTCAGCTGACAGGCTCCTGATAGCGGGAAGGAAAGCGTCCGCGGGTTCAGCTGATAGGCTCCTGATAGCGGGAAGGAAAGCGTCCGCGGGTTCAGCTGATAGGCTCCTGATAGCGGGAAGGAAAGCGTCCGCGGGTTCAGCTGATAGGCTCCTGATAGCGGGAAGGAAAGCGTCCGCGGGTTCAGCTGATAGGCTCCTGATAGCGGGAAGGATCGGGTACTGGCTCGGTATCTGGGAAGATTGACAAGCACCTCCTACTTCCTGGGAGGTGCTTTTATACCCTTCTCCCTGTCGCCTGTTCGGGACTGCTAGAGCCCAGGGCTTTCTGGGATTCGTAGTTTTACAGCGTCTTCGACGCCCCTCCTCATGCCATGTGCTCAGAATCGCTACAGAACCCCCTCTCGAGGACTGCCGACTCGGCGGTCGACCTGGCTTGCCTGGATGGGCCCGATGGTACTGAGCCAATAACTCCGGACAATGAAGGTTCTGCTCCGGCTCCCAGGACCTGTCCTCGACTCCAAACCCTTTCCAACTCACTAGGTATTGGATCCGTCCCCTATATATCCTAGAATCCAACAACTCCTGCACTTCATACTCCTCCAACCCTTCTACCAGGACAGGCGGTGGGTGGATGGCCAATCTAGTGTCTACGGGACAGGGCTGGAGTAAAGACACATGGAAAACAGGATGGATGTTCCAGGACAGAGGGATGGCAAGTCTCAGCGCTACAGGATTGATGATCTCACCACGCTATAAGGCCCAATGTATTTCGGTTTTAGCTTATTGATGCCTTTCAGGTGAATGTTTTTGGTCGACAGCCACACCTTGTCACCGACGTGATATTCCGGCTCCGGACTGCGTTTTTTGTCTGCGAAACGTTTCTGCGTTTCTTGTGCAGCCGATAAGTGGCGGACGGCATCAAGGCGGACCGCCTGTATGTGTGCATGATGTTCCTGAATACTAGGAAGATTGATGTTAACAGGCCATTCGAAGGGAAGGATGTTGGGGTGGTAGCCCAACAGACAGAAGAAGGGTGAACAACCCAGGGTCGAATGATTTGAGTTGTTGTACGTGAATTCAGCTAGCCATGAGAGCGTTACCCAATCTGTTGAGTTTTGTAAGGAAAAACAACGCAGGTATTGTTCCACCGTTTGGTTGAGGCGTTCTGTCTTGCCATCGGTTTGCGGATGGTAGCTCGAGGATAGCCTGGCGTCGAGGTGCATGGTTTTACAGAGGGCCTTCCAGAATCGGGAAGTGAATTGCGCCCCTCTGTCAGTTATGAAGACGCTCGGAATCCCATGGACCCGGACTAGATGTTGTAGCAGCACCAGGGCAAGGTCCGCCGAGGTTGGTATCTTGTCTAACGGTATGAAATGCCCCATTTTTGTCAAGTGGTCTACCAGAACCAAAATCACTGTTTTTCCTTGACACTCGGGCATCTCCACTATGAAGTCCATCGAGACGGTATGCCATAGTTTGGGGGGAATTGGTATGGAACGGAGGAGCCCCGTTGGTCTGCTGTGTTGCGCTTTTCCCTGAACACACACAGCACAGTTCCTGATGTATTTCTTAGTGTCGTCCCTCAGTGACGGCCACCAGAAAGACCGTTCTATGGTGGAGACGGTTTTGTACACCCCCCAATGGCCTCCTAACACGGAGTCATGAGCCCATGTTAGCACTTTAATCTGTAACTCTGGGTCCGGTACGTACATGGCATGATGATAGTACAGGAGGCCGTTATTCGCTGATCGCCACTGGGGTTCTTCTTGTAGCCAGGCGTTGTCATCTATCTCTGCTACTGATACCTTGAGATCCTCGAGGAAATCAGAGGACGTGAGCAACGCTATTGTGGGTTCTGGAAAGGCTTTTTCTGACAAAATGGGTGGCGGTTCTTGGTCTACAATCGGCTGTTGTGGATGGACGTCAGGACTCCTAGAGAGAGGGTCAGCCTTCCCGTTTTGTGGCCCCGGGCAGTATTTGATGACAAAATCATAGTCCGAGAAAAAGAGTGTCCAGCGAAGTTGTCGCGGTGTCAATGCCTTGGCGGTTTTGAGGAACAATAGGTTCCGATGGTCCGTGTAGATTTCGAAGGGGTGACGGGCCCCCAATAAGTAATGCCTCCACTCTTCGCACCCCCTCTTTATAGCCAGCAATTCTTTGTCCGTGATCGAATAATTGTGTTCGCTCGGACTGAGTTTTTTCGAGTAAAACGCCACTGGGTGGATCTGTCCTGTCGTGGGATGTCTTTGTGAAAGGACTCCTCCCAACGCATATTGAGATGCGTCAGTTTCCAGTATGTAAGGGAGACGAGCATCCGGATGTCTCAGAATCGGTGCCTGCATGAATCTTTCCTTCAAGTACCGGAATGATTGTTCGGCTTCTTCACCCCAGTGGAAGGGTACGTTTTTCCTCAGCAGTTTGGACAAGGGATGGATGATCTTGGAGAAGTTTTGAATGAATCTCCTGTAATAATTTGCAAACCCCAAAATTCTTTGTATGGATTTTTCACACCGTGGGGTTTTCCACTGTTCCGTCCTCCATCTGAAAGCCGTTAGCATTGATAACATATCCCAGAAAGGACACTTCCTGGGTATGAAAGATGCATTTCTCAAGTTTGGCATACAAGTCATGCTGCTGCAATCGACTCAGTACTTCCCTGACGTGTTCCACGTGTTCCTGTAAGGTACGGGAGTAGACGAGGATATCGTCAATATATACCATGCAGATGGTATCGAGCAGGCCTCTCAGCACTTCGTCCATGAAATACTGGAAGGCCGCCGGGGCGTTCCAAAGCCCAAACGGCATGACTCTGTACTCAAAAAGGCCAAACTTGGTCCGGAAGGCAGTCTTCCATTCGTCTCCTCTTTTGACTCTAACCAAATGGTAGGCCCCTCTTAAGTCCAGCTTCGTGAAGTAACGTGCTCCGTGTAATTGGTCCATTAGGACAGAGATAAGCGGTAGGGGATACCTGTTTTTAACTGTGATGTTATTCAGGGCCCTGTAGTCAATACAGGTTCTTAGTTCCGCACAATCCTTCTTCGGAATGAAAAACAGGGGCGAAGAAGCCGGGGACGTGGAATGCCGAATGAAACCAGAGGCCAGGTTGTCGTCTATGTAGTTTCTTAAGTAGGTGTTCTCGTTTTCCGTGAGGGCATAGACTCTGCTGCAAGGAATGGCCGCACCAGGTAGCAGTTCTATACAACAGTCGTAGACCCGATGAGGAGGTAAACGAGTGGCTTTCTGTTTATCAAACAGAGGCTGGAACTCCTCATAAACATCGGGCAGGGTGGTGGCGCTACAAGTCAGTTCTGTTGTGCATGCTACTGCCAGGAATTGCGCACAGGAGGATTCTTCATCCCTTGCCACTGAGGAACCGGGGAGAGGACGACGGCAATGTTCCCAGCAATAGGCAGAGTCCAGGGATACAGTGCGTGCAGCCCAGCGATCTCGATCTGGTTCGGACTCTTCAGTTTTCCAATGTCTCTTTCGTTCCCAGGGCTGCTGTTCGTCAAGGCGCTGGACTTCTGTCTGGTTGTTGAGCCCTGGCCTTGCACTCTCTTATGAAGTGCCCGCTCTTGCCGCAGTATAAACAAAGTTTCATTTTCCTCCTGCGTTTACGTTCTTCAGTAGTAAGAGGGCCTCGAATACCCCCTATCTGCATAGGCTCGCTACTTTTGGTAGACTTGGGGTTTTCGTCAGTAAAGGGGTTTTGGTTTGGGATACCAGCCCCTTATCTCGCCCTTGTTCCGATCCCCTCGTCTTTCCACTAGCCGATGGTCCAACTGTACCGTAAGATCGATCAACTCCTCGCAGGTGGCGGGTAGCTGAACCACCTGGGATAGTACATCTTTCAATTCTCCTCTGAGGCCTTGGTAGAACAAGGAGGTTCTTTTTTCCTGTGGCCAGTCAGTTTCAACCACGAGGCGATTGAAGGTAGTTATATAGGATAACAAGTCCTGTGATCCTTGTCGCAGGGTAAGAGGTTCCTTGTCCAGGGTCAACATGTGGGACTTGCGATCAAACGGTTTCCTTAAGGCGGTACAGAAGTCAACGAATTGGTGTAACATCGGATCGTTTCTTTCCATTAGAGGGATGGTCCAGCTGGCTGCATTCCCACCCATATAGGACATCATGAATGCGGTTTTCGCCGCATCGTCTCTAAACACAGTGGGTTTACAAAGATAATGAAGCCTGCACTTGTTTAGGAAGGTCTCGAACTTCTTGGGATCACCATAAAACCTTTCGGGAGGGGCTAGCGGAATACCCTGGTTTTGGATGACATGGACCGTAGGGGTTTGGTCTGTAGATGTCGAGGGACCTGCGGCGGGAGTAAAGAAACCACCCCCTGCTGCTCCCTGGGAGGAGGGAGGGGGTATGGGGTGTCCTGGAGGAGGGAGAGTGGCCTCTCTAATGTAGGACCCCGTTCCAGGGCCTTTGCGCGCTAGACCTGCAAATTCCCTGCGCATGGTGTTCATGTCCCTTTTCATCTCTTGATTTTCTACTCTGGAGGCGTGCACCTCTTGCTGTAGCACGTTAAAGCTTTCGAGTAAAGAGGCAAGTACTCCGCTGGTATCCATGGTCCGGGCAGGGCAACTGTCGTGGGCTTGTCAATCTGTCACGGTCCAGACGGTCAGGCACCCCTATATGTACGGAGTTACCACTAACCTGTCTTTTCTTGCCCACGGGGACCACAGTCTGAAGAAATTTTCCCAATTCCCTTAAACGCCAACCCTCCCAATGCGGTAGACACACTGGAGACAGTTAGCACTCTGGGGGAAGAGGGAAGGGTCTGTATCCTGGGGGGGGGGTTCCCTCTTGGTCTGGTCTAGCGTGGTTCTTTGGAACTAGGAATATAAAGGACACCGTTACTATGTTCAGAAAGAAAGGTTAGTCAACAATTAGAGGGGTACGTGGGGAACCACTCACTTAAGACCCACAGCGTTCGAGGTCTGGTCTTTGCTTGGAAAGGGTCGGGAACGGTGACGATGCTCCTCAGGCTGTTACAGCACAGGATACTGAGAAAAGCACCGTAGTTCAGGAGGAGTCCACTAGGTGTCACTGTGCTTGCTGATTGTTCGTCAATACACAGTTACTAGTAAATCGGGGATGGCAGACCGGGAGAGGAACTCCGGTGTTAAGGAAACAGAAAGGTAAAAAAAAAAGGGAAAACAGAAATAGTCACACAAGGTTTGCACGGCCGTGCTAGGTCTTACCTCCACTCAGCTAGCGGGAAGGCAAGCGTCCGCGGGTTCAGCTGAATCCTATTAGCGGGAAGGCAAGCGTCCGCGGGTTCAGCTGACAGGCTCCTGATAGCGGGAAGGAAAGCGTCCGCGGGTTCAGCTGATAGGCTCCTGATAGCGGGAAGGAAAGCGTCCGCGGGTTCAGCTGATAGGCTCCTGATAGCGGGAAGGAAAGCGTCCGCGGGTTCAGCTGATAGGCTCCTGATAGCGGGAAGGAAAGCGTCCGTGGGTTCAGCTGATAGGCTCCTGATAGCGGGAAGGATCGGGTACTGGCTCGGTATCTGGGAAGATTGACAAGCACCTCCTACTTCCTGGTAGGTGCTTTTATACCCTTCTCCCTGTCGCCTGTTCCGGACTGCTAGAGCCCAGGGCTTTCTGGGATTCGTAGTTTTACAGCGTCTTCGACGCCCCTCCTCATGCCATGTGCTCTGAATCGCTACACCCTTCCAGCGCCTGTTTTTCCTTGTTTCCTTCCATTAAAGAATTGGCTTGGTAGTTTGGTCTGCCCTGTTCCCATGATGCACTGGGCCAGGGTCAGACTAATTTGCATGTAGCCAGGTTCTGAACCGGGATGGTGCAGTGAGCTAAAAAACGGTGATGGATCAAGCCCTGATCTTTTGACTGGGTAGGAGTGTTCTGCTTAATTCAGATACTCTGTCCATCACCACCCCCTTTTGAATCGTTTTGGCCACCACAAGTGTGGAAGGGTATGCTCAGATGTGAGTCCCTTGCTCACTGCACCATCAGGATTCAAGCAAGCCGGGCCGAAGACGGCTGTAATGCCAGAAACCGGTCCCCGGAAGCTTGTTTCCTTTCCAGTAAAGAATTGGCTTGGTAGTTTGGTCTGCCCTGTTCCCATGATGCACTGGGCCAGGGTCAGACTAATTTGCATGTAGCCAGGTTCTGAACTGGGATGTGCAGTGAGCTAAAAAACGGTGATGGATCAAGCCCTGATCTTTTGACTGGGTAGGAGTGTTCTGCTTAATTCAGATACTCTGTCCATCACCACCCCCTTTTGAATCGTTTTGGCCACCACAAGTGTGGAAGGGTATGCTCAGATGTGAGTCCCTTGCTCACTGCACCATCAGGATTCAAGCAAGCCGGGCCGAAGACGGCTGTAATGCCAGAAACCGGTCCCCGGAAGCTTGTTTCCTTTCCAGTAAAGAATTGGCTTGGTAGTTTGGTCTGCCCTGTTCCCATGATGCACTGGGCCAAGGTCAGACTAATTTGCATGTAGCCAGGTTCTGAACTGGGATGGTGCAGTGAGCTAAAAAACGGTGATGGATCAAGCCCTGATCTTTTGACTGGGTAGGAGTGTTCTGCTTAATTCAGATACTCTGTCCATCACCACCCCCTTTTGAATCGTTTTGGCCACCACAAGTGTGGAAGGGTATGCTCAGATGTGAGTCCCTTGCTCACTGCACCATCAGGATTCAAGCAAGCCGGGCCGAAGACGGCTGTAATGCCAGAAACCGGTCCCCGGAAGCTTGTTTCCTTTCCAGTAAAGAATTGGCTTGGTAGTTTGGTCTGCCCTGTTCCCATGATGCACTGGGCCAGGGTCAGACTAATTTGCATGTAGCCAGGTTCTGAACTGGGATGGTGCAGTGAGCTAAAAAACGGTGATGGATCAAGCCCTGATCTTTTGACTGGGTAGGAGTGTTCTGCCTAATTCAGATACTCTGTCCATCACCACCCCCTTTTGAATCGTTTTGGCCACCACAAGTGTGGAAGGGTATGCTCAGATGTGAGCCCCTTGCTCACTGCACCATCAGGATTCAAGCAAGCCGGGCCGAAGACGGCTGTAATGCCAGAAACCGGTCCCCGGAAGCTTGTTTCCTTTCCAGTAAAGAATTGGCTTGGTAGTTTGGTCTGCCCTGTTCCCATGATGCACTGGGCCAGGGTCAGACTAATTTGCATGTAGCCAGGTTCTGAACTGGGATGGTGTAGTGAGCTAAAAAACGGTGATGGATCAAGCCCTGATCTTTTGACTGGGTCGGAGTGTTCTGCTTAATTCAGATACTCTGTCCATCACCACCCCCTTTTGAATCGTTTTGGCCACCACAAGTGTGGAAGGGTATGCTCAGATGTGAGTCCCTTGCTCACTGCACCATCAGAATTCAAGCAAGCCGGGCCGAAGACGGCTGTAATGCCAGAAACCGGTCCATGGAAGCTTGTTTCCTTTCCAGTAAAGAATTGGCTTGGTAGTTTGGTCTGCCCTGTTCCCATGATGCACTGGGCTAGGGTCAGACTAATTTGTATGTAGCCAGGTTCTGAACTGGGATGGTGCAGTGAGCTAAAAAACGGTGATGGATCAAGCCCTGATCTTTTGACTGGGTAGGAGTGTTCTGCTTAATTCAGATACTCTGTCCATCACCACCCCCTTTTGAATCGTTTTTCCTATGCAGCACTGGAATCATTTCCACGCACCGCTGCTGTGCAGCTGAAGAAATCGACGCATTGCCTCCCAGCGGCTGAAGAAACCGCTCCAGCCTAAGTTAAGCGCATCTGTCTCCAAAGTTCGAGACCACTGCACTGACTCTGTCGCAGGCCCTTCTGTGCGGCTGAAAGAATCGACAAATCGCGGGGCCACGGCTGAAGAAATCAACACAGATCCTGCTGACCGCCGCCTCAACGACCGTCAACGCTTCCAGATTACTATGTATCGCACCTGTGTGGCAAGTTATTCCGACTAGAAGGAGGGTCCCCACTTGTACAGGGTACATACCACTGCCAACTTGAGACCCCTATGTCTAACAATGACATTTTTTACTGAAGGTCATATTTCTGCTGTCTTTTCAATAGCTTCCATACCCAGGTTTTCAGCCCACCGCCACCCCATTACATTCAATGTTCTTCTCAGCACACCAGAAATGTATGCAGTTCAGCCCAACGTATATCAAACAACTTAATGACAATGATTCATTTGATCACCTCATGCAGAATATCAATGACTTGACATAAATTGAAGGGGACGATTGCTAAAGTGTTACATGATGTTTCATGGGGAAGACTTTTGGGCCTGGAGAAAAAATCTCGTCTAGAAGCTCCATCATGATTGGTGTTCTATAAAAGTGATTCACTAGCTTAGGGTCTCTGCAGAGGTTTGCCTTGCAGCATACTCCACTACCAGCATTCACACTTCATAGAAATTGGTATTTCACTCTCAGATACAGCCCTAAGTTACGCTGCCCCAGTTCTTCAGTGTGCTCCAGTTCCCCATCGCCAGTTCTAGGCCATTGGAGCAGTAATCCTCCCAACTTCTTTTTCTAATTCGGCTCATGTATGTCTTCAAAGACAACAAATCATGCTGCTGTTACACTTCTTTCAGAAGATAGACCAAAACCCAGCATACCATCTTGCTACTTTTGTCCACCACTCCTCCGGCCTACCCATTTCTGCCAGGCACTACCCATTTCTGCCAGGCGCTTATCCGTCTCATGTCCCGAAGAACCTCAGTACCTTTTCACCATCCTCTCCCCTTAAAACTCACACCTCAATTATACAAAAGGACTTCCACTCTTGAGCTGTACTTGTACTGTCTTGTACATCACGCGCATATCCTATGTATTTTTAGGAACTACACGACATTACCTCTGCGCCGTCGATCTGCTCATGCTGATGCCACCCTGCTTTACCTAAGCGTGATTACTGTTTTCTACAGTGACCTTATTTGCACAACCTTATCTTTCATCACGCTGCACACATAAAAAGCAATTACTGGAAATTCAGAAAGTATCAAACTCCCTCAGTACTTAAAATAGCAACAGGAGCTCATGGTAGATTATTTTAGAGGGAAGAAAACAGCATGAATTATTGAAACTGGCAGGATCTGAAAGACCTATCATCTGACATTGCAAATGTAATTTTGAAAGTTATGCCATATACCTTGCTTCACATAGCAGGGAAGCTAGGCCTGCAAAGAAATGTGATACTCCTTTGATCAACTGTAATCAAATTCATTGTTGTGGTCAGACACCATTCAATGCCCGCGTGATAACAAATCCCGGAAATTAATGCTAATGCCTCTCATTGACTGGAATACATTGTGGGGTTGTTTTTAAGCCAATTCAGAAACTAGCCTGTAATGTGCAGCCATGGCTTAGCTATCACAAGCACAAAGAAATGATCTGGGAAATAGTAGCACTTTATTTTAAATCATTAAGAAAAAATAACTAATGCATTTCGCATGCCTTTACACCGCGGTATTTACAACGAATACCATTACAACGCATAGTGCTTTTAGGCGCTGGATAGTGATTTATTTAATTTACTATTCCAACTCCAGTCCCCGTGGATAGTAGGGAAGGTGTTGGATAGTATATTAAATACATTCCCTATCCTAGAGCGCCCCCCAGCGCAATGCGTTGTAATGGTTTGCGTTGTAAAAGTTGCATCGTAAAGGCACTGCGTAGTAAAAGTTGCGTTGTAAAGGTTGTACGCCTTGACAATAAATACATTATCTCAGAAAGGGGTAAAAGGAGAACATTTCTCATCACTATGAAGGTCACTCACTGGTATGATACCCCACCATACCATATTATTTATGTCATGAAACTACAATACTAGGAGCTTCCACTCTCTCGTAGAAAGAAAAATTCAGATTAGTAATAGGAATTAGTGAATCCCACGTTACAAGAATGCCAGAATTTGGTGCAGTGACGCAAGGAGGCCAGAATCTATAATCCCAGACATTTTCCCAAAACACAACTTGCAATTTGAATACTTGTCCCCGGAATGGGGAATAACAATATGAACCCAGTAATACTGGGTCCTTTTCTGATTGTTTCTCTCTCTATTCCAGGGCAAATGCACTACCCTCTGTCGCCTGCTCGGAACAGGTGGAAAATGTCAGCTGGAAGGCTGTTGGGAGTTGGGTTTTAGATGTTCAGGACAGGATAGCAAAAGGCTGTGGTAGCGTTGTGTGCCTCTGTCACCCTCCAGTGCTGCAGGGATCACGCGGAGGCAAGGCTGTACTCATGACAGCAGTCCATGCTCCTCTCCATGCAGCAGTTTCACTGGGTGCACATCATTGCCTGGTGAAACATGACCCAATGCCTACAACAGTGGCAGCCCATAATGTGCAGAAGGGGTGGGGCGGACACACTCTCTTTCACACACAAGCTCACACTCAGTGCATACACATACACACACTCATTCACAGCATGCACACACACTTGCACAAATACACAAACATTTATTTATACATACACACACATGCATGCACTCAACGCTGCGCTGATTTCGGGTGGCAAGAAGTAAGCCTTTGTTGTTTCCTGGAGGATTAAGGTAAGGAAGGGATGGGAGGAACATCCTGCCAACTCTTCTCATTGGCCGGCCTTGTCAAAGGTCAGCCAGTGAGAGGAGGACATGTTTTGCCTCTTCATCTAGTGGGATGGAATCAGTGAAAGTTGCTACTCTGTGACAAGTGTCACTGATGGACACTGGACCCTGGGCACCTCTGGGCTTAAAACTGAAGCGGACTGGTCCGAGTTCATCAGTGATGCTCCCCCTCATCATGATGTGGAGGCTCACAGAAGACTGCCGGGCTGAGGAGATCACACCCACCAGGCTGGGAAACCTTCAGCCTGGCAAATTTCAGCTCAGGCAGCCAGGTGTCTGCACATTCAGTGCATGTACAGTACATGGCTCCAGCACCCGAACATGAAGAGTGTCTATCTGGCTGTCCTGAGCTCACCCTGACAGACACACTTCCCTTAATGGTCCACGGCTGGTCTCCAGGTGAAAATATCTGTCCGGTAAACAGATTTTTCCAGGAATGGCTCCTTGTTACGACACTGTGTGGTATCTCGTTCAGAGTGAGGGCTACGGGGGCAGTATTGCAGAACTTCTGGTGACAGCCTTTGTGATATATAAGTCCACACTTAAATTTTTAAAATGTATGATTTCACATAAAGATCCAGCCCGCATGTTTCTCAAATACCTTTGCTTTTTGGAACAAAAAATTAAAAACCTTCTCTCAATCCCATTAAATGATTCTACTATTTTTCTCCGATTTGGGTCGTTCATCAGGTAAATGCTTAAAATAATTAATACAAAATAAATATAACTTCATGTAGTTGAAACGTGTTGGTAAGCAAACCTGTTTGGTCTAACTTGTGCTGTGGTTTTGAAGTATCTCCAGTGGCTCTTTACCTTGACTCTCATATATTACACTGTGTGTGCTTCAGAGAAATGTCGCTTAATTTACTTTATTGTTTTGATTGTTCTAGTCATAAGGAAGACACCAGTATATATTTAAAATAAGCATTAACAAGCATTGGCAAGTGCAAGCATTGCGGCTCTTGTAAAGTGAAAAGTGGCATTTTGTTGATGTTAGCACAGAGGAACTAAGATCCAAGACAAGGAACAGAAGGCAAACCCCTTGATGAGTGCGACTCCTAGTGACAATATAGAAAAAACACAAGCGCTGTAACATTACTGTATCAGAAGAACACTCTTGTGACAGATTATTCTGCGATCAAAGGCAAAGAATCTGATTGAGATTACAACACCATACCGACATACAGTTTAGAGCACAGCATGCAAAGGTATTCAATATGATGGCCTGTAATACATGAGCATAAAATCAGTCCTTGTGTAGAGACTTGCATTAATGTATGATAATAGAGCAGCTAGTCTTGCAATTTTAGGGTGGCCAGCCTACGAATACAATACTTGGAAGTTATGTTGTGGAGGAGGAGGGCAGGTACTAACTAGAGAGAGGATGGTGGGGATTTGAAGAAAAACAAATATTCTGCACAAATGGCTTGAAGTACTGGAGAGACACACCAAGAGGATGTAACATTAGGGTCATCCGACATATGAGACATCACAGTAAGATGGACATGCAATGAAGAGTAGCATGACAGGTTAACCGCAAAATACGAAGATCAGCTATTAGTGAGAAGGGTGATCACCAATTTATACCTGAGTGAGAGCCTCAAGGGGATAGGTAAGTGAAGATATTGAAAAGTGTGTAATATAATGTTGTGTTGTGTTATGTTTTTTTATTCAGATTTCTAGAGAGCATTCTCATCTGGAAAGGTATCCTGGTGCTGAGCAGGTGTGAGCCAAACCTAGAGCCAAGTGGAATATTTTGAAAAGCCATGTCTTCAGATTCCTGTGGAATTCAAGCAGTGGAGAGGAGGATGTTATGTGTAGTGGCAGGTTTTTGTATGCTTTAGGAGTGATCAGTGGCAGCTCCTACATTAAAGTGGTGGAGCGTCTCACCACTGCTTTTCAGCAGTGGAAAAAAGGAAAAATAGAATGATAATAACACATTGTTATTATCATTTTATTTTCCTTACTGAGGCAGTTTTTGGGCAGGTGGGCAGGTTCGACTGTCTCACAGCCAGCAGGGGTAGGAGTGGTCCATGCACTTAAGTGCGCATAACAGTTTAGCCGGCTGTCTTGGGCCGGCCAAACAGTCATGTGTTGTGATTGGCTTTGGGGATCCTGGGTACTTCTGGAGGAGAGACGATGTCGGAGGAGAAACGGGGAGACGGTGGCCCTGCAGAGGAGGTAATTGGGATTTTAAAAAATGTGTCACCTCCCCCAAACCCCCCTGCCCCGCCACCCCATTCAGTACCAGACACCGCTGGGAGTGATGTAGGAGAAGGCTTCACTGACTTGCAATCTAAGAGCAAGGATAGTGTGGCACACCACTTGCCACCAATACGACCAGTCACCAGACAATTTGATGATTCTCATTGGACAAAAGTCAACACATCAGAGCATGCTGTACCATAACAAGTGAATGGAGAAAGGAAGCTAGACTTAAGAACTGCCACCAATCCAGTACCTGGAGACAATAATTGCAAGTAAGATACAAGTATGGGTGGAAGAAGTCTACAGAGGAACAATTGATATGTACAGATGATTCTAAATGAGCATACCTCATGAAAGGCTACCTTGATAACACAAATAACTCACTGTGTGGAAGGGGGGGGGGATACTCACATCTCTGTCTTTAAGAAAATCTTAGCTTTCCTCCAAGCTAAAGCTACAATAACCACCAATCTAAGACAACACATTGAGTGCACCATAATATGTTTGTTAAATAAACAACTATTTCAGCCATGTGGTCCCAGAGGCTTCAGGCAGAGAGGCATGAAAGTTGGCACTATAGTAAAGGAATGCACATAATGTATTTCATGGGGTCCACCCAAGAAGATCAGTCTATTCTTAAAGTTGAAGGCTAACCAGAGGCCTCTGAGGGTTTGGCAAATGGTCCTGGGAGCAAATGGCCCACCTGGCAACCTCAATGTTAGCAAGAGGGTCATTTTTAGAAGGACAGAGGAGTCTGCTGTTGGCTAATGGCTTGAAAACAAGGTAAGTATAAACACAACCAGCAATGGGGGGGGGGGGGAGAATGTCAGTTCCATGAAGGCATAAGTCTGAACAACCCATGTAGCATCACAAGGCCAAATGGATGCTGCAATAGATCTACCATACCAAGCTGGGCATTAGAATGAGAGCCCTCGCCTAAAGAGATGCAGACTGAGAAGACAGGGAAGTAGCCAGAACAAGGAATGACTATGGAGACAATAATTGGAAGTCAATGTAGAAGAGTCTTTGTAGGGGGTGATATAGAAGGATGGCCGGAAAAGATCCGTGATGAAAAGAGAGGCTATAATCCTCCAAGTTTAGAGGAACGAAGTTAGGGTGGGAGGCTTGTGTGTGCTCAAACAGCCTTATGCGGAGCTACCAAGTGTCCCTATCTCATGTATCACCCTTTCAGTTAATCCTGTAGCACTTGCATTCAGATTTTATTTGATCAATAGACTAATAAAACTAAGGCTCACCCATTATGAATGATTGGTATCAGCTGGGGTAGGGGTAGATCAGTGTAAGAAAGACAAGAAGCATGCTTGATAGGAAAGAGAAGAGAAGGTAGACACCTGTCAGAGCACAAAGGTAACATGGAAGAGAGTGACAACTACACCTGGAAGGCGGGAAAAGAAAGCACAAGAAGAGGTTGATGGGAGAATGAGGGTGGGTTTGAGAGGGGGATTACACAGACAAAACAGTTTAATCTTCCAGAGAGGGGTAGAGAATGAAGGAAATACGCCTCTTGACATGAAGAAGAATTAAATAGAGCAATAAACTGAGGCGTATGAAGGGAAATCCCCAAAATTGGACCCAGAAAACCTTACTTGTTCAGTGTCGGGAAATGTAGTTATAAAGGGACTGGAACTAGACTGTTACTTTCTTATATAGCACGATTCAGTCATGTTACAATGTATATGTTCTTTCTTTTATGCTGCTGGCCATTAACATAAAGAGGGATTACTATATGAAGTTGCTTCCTTGAATAAAATGGTTTTCCATGTTTCAATAACACACAGAGCTGTCTTGGCATTGGTAAAAGCAGTGCAAGCTCCCTTCACCAGTGCTTCATTTGGAAAAGAATAAGTGCTGGGCCAAAGCTTTGCTACTAAGCTGGGGCTGGGGCTATTGAATGTCGGTATGCCAAATACAAAAGTTGAGTAGCCTTGACTCCACCTCATGCCTCTTACATTCATCACCCAAAACTCACTGCTTCCTCATCACTCTCTTGCAGTACCTTTTTCCTCCCTGCTGTCTCCTTTATCACAATTTTCAGTCTTTCTCTCTCTCCTTCTTTCCCCTTTTTAGTTTTTCTCTCTCTTGCTGTCAATTCAAGTCTGTTGAGGAACCATGAGTGCTGGTCCCTAAAAAAAAAGGCACCACAACAGGCAACCATCGCCTCAAATTTAGCACGTCCTTCACACAAAACATAACACAGGGAGACATTCGCAAAAAAAAAGCAGCAGACACAAAGGCCCTTCCTAACCCCACCTCAGTGTCTTCGGTGCCCATTCTCACCGCCAGGAAGCAAGTGAGCAGATCCATCTAGAGCTTTCTTAGGCTCTCTCCCCACATCCACCCACCTCCAGTACTGAGGCAGGGAACACAACATTTGAAGATCGCTGAGGCAAGAACCCATCATGTTTCAGGGAATGATGCTGCTAAGGTCACTTAATCTTTGTACAAGCACGGCAACAAAGGCAGGTTCAACTTTCAGCCAGTTGGAGCCGCAATGATCAATTAATAGATGTTAAAGCAAGTTTTTTTTGGTCTGACAGGCATGCTAAGTATTGCAGTGACTGATTCTCTGTAGGAGTGGCAAGCATGCACCTGTGCTCATAGCAGTGACAGGCACATCAGGGGTTTTGTTACACTTGCATAGGAAACAGATCACCACAAGTTTGTAGACAGAGGCAAAGCAGTATATAAAGGTATAATCCCCATTTTCAGGGGGTGGGCACCTACCATGTTACATCTATTGTGCACAGTGATTTAATGAGCACTGTGGTGCTTCAGAACAACGAGCAAAATAGTAAATTCTGGTGTTCTAGTGCACTTGATTTTCACGCAGGAAAATCTGCCGACCTATACTGAGGCTAAATAGCGGAACCCCGGGTGGAGCTGGCGTAGTAGAAAACTCTGTGGAACTCCGCTCTCCGCCTCCACTCCCCAATACAAAATTTTGTAAAACAGTTCTTGCAAGACGTACGTGGGACGTAGGGGTTTGTGGGAGAGAGACCACCCCGAGGAGGAGGAGGGCAGCCCGGAGACACCACAGTCCAGGTAAGTGCCTTTTTTCTTTTTAAATTTGTGTTTTAATATTGTTTATTAGGCCGGGTAGAGGCGGGGAGCCTCTTTTTGTTGGAGGCCTGGCTAACTCCGCTCCGCTGCGGAGTCGGAGTTTTGTCTAAACTCCATGGGCCTTATTTATGAAGGCCTTGCGCCGCCGGTGCGTCACTTTTAAAATGGGAAAAAGTGACGCACTGGTGGCGCAAGGCGTTCATAAATAAGGCCCCATTTTCTCAGCAGAGCGCAGAGAAGGCAAAACTCTGCACACTCCGCTGACGGAGCAGAGTTCTCTGCCCTCCCTTAATCTGTCCGCGATATCTGGATTTTGTTTTCAGAAAACACCAGAATCCACTTGTTATGCCGCATTTTGAAGGGCTATACTTGTTGTAATAGATGATAAATATTGTACCCGATAAATTCCAGTGGCTTGAGTACCAGTTTTTATGCCCAACCCTCCAAGGCACTAGCAATCAAGGACCCTAGAGTAATTTCATACATTATATGCTCTACAACGACACCACACTGAGATGAGAAAAAGGGGACCCTTTGTTCCACTCATAACAATCCGTACAGATACACCAGTACCTTTCACAGCGAGGGTCTTTGCAGATCTTCACAGGCATTCATCTGCCGGTTCAATTATTAATTGCGTATCATTTTTTCATAGTGTCTTGCTGGCTTGACAGGTACAACCTTACATCTTTATTTTTTATACGCACTTGAAAAACTGAAACGGACAGATAGAAATGACAACAACGCTGGTAGCCTCCTAACTGTGTTGCCCAATTATGAGCTGCACTTGTTAGCACAGTTGTGCAGGCTCTTGATTTAATTATCTGCGTATTATCCAGGAGAGAACTTCAAAAATTGAAGCGTACATCCTGAGATTTAAGAAGCTCTCGCTTACCCTAATGGAGTGATGCATGCCCCATGCCGCCATCTCTTCAGAGGGTGCAACTGCCTGTGGGCATTCTGAAGAGGCCTCGCGCACTGGCTAAATGTCTCATTAAAACCATCAGGCTAGCAAAATGAAAGGGACAGAGCGAGCCATTGTGTTCAATTTCCGTGCAGGCAAAGGCAGCGCTGAGGTTAATAATGCTTCTAGGTCCATGCGATGGACACGCGCACGTGCCAGGTGGATGCTGCCTTCGAACGTCTGTCAGGGGGACCCTGGCGACTAATCCCTTTTGACTTCCTTCAGGATGAAAACAGATCTGTATTAAAAAAAAAAAGAAGCTATTTGCAGGATATGTAGATGAGAGAATTTTGGGATGAGCTTTTTGACCGAAATTTGTAATTTTCCTGCAAATCATCTGATATCAAAATGGAAATCAGTTGAACCAGAGATATGCAGTTTAAAAGATTTAAGTGAAAATAGTGCCTAAATGCACGAGGCGCCAACTGTGGTTTTCCTGGACAAAGGGAACAACCTCAAGCTGACCGTGATGGAGCACTGGAAAGATACAGGCACCAAAATAGGCCAGCTGAATAAAGTACCTTAAATCCTGGTTTGCAGGGCATTGCGAGATCACACGTTGAGGATGTGTCATGCAGCGATGGTTTAGAGGAAACTGCGAGGCAGCGATGCACAGTCCTGTGTCATCCTCATTGAGGTGCTTGTGTTCGAAGTCTTGCCTCGAAGATGTGTTGTACACCAATGGTTCAGAAGAAGTTGTGGGGCTGAGATTTGAATTACTGTGTCGTCGTGGAGGATGGAATTAATGAGCAGCTTGCAATGTGAAGGCCTGCGTTGAGAATGCATCATGCAGCACCAGTTCCAAGGAGACTACGGACTGCGATGCGAGGTCCGTCATTGGCGATGCGCCACACAGCACAGTTCTGAAGCAGAGCTGCGAGGAGAAGAATCACGCTGCATTGGTTCTGCCCACAGATTCACAGCTGGGTTGGCAGAACCCCTTCAGGTCCACTTCCAAGGGTTCAGGACTGGGGTTGCACCACTTGGGGGGAAGGAGTCAGCAGACAGACTCCAAATCCTGTGTTCAATGTGTTGGAGCCTTTTCTGTCCCTGAGGCTCTGATTAGGAGGCTAGTCAACTAGCTCTTGGAGACACTCTGGTGGTCCTGGGATCAAGATGCAGGCCCAGGCCTTTCACTCACACAGCAGGCCATGAGAGTGGCAGTCTTTCTTGCACAGCAGCACAGCAGTCCTTATGAGTCTTCCACAGGTCCAGAGGTATACTGAAGAGTTGGGTCTGAGTGTCCAGTATTTTAACCTTGTGCCCACTCTGAAGTAGGAGAACGTTCTGGAGGTTTCCACCCCCCAGAGGAGCTTGGCATTTCATGCCACCCTTCCTTAGCCCCAGCTTGTCTGAGTCACAAAAGACAAGTGTCAAACCCTTGTGTGGTAGGTAACAGCTCCTCCCCCTCCTCAAGTCAAAGATGGCCCATCCTGTCAACACCTATTCCCCTTTGTCTCACTATCTGGGAGCAATACGCAAAGACCAGCTACTAGCTAAATCCTAGTCATGTAACCCAGGATACAGCCTGCAGGTACCACACGGTTAGGACAAGAAAATGCCAACATTCTAAAAAGGCATTTTCAAAATTGTGACTTAAAATCTTACTTTATCATTAAAGAGGGATTTGAATTGTAATTCTTTAGACACCAAACTCGATATTCATACCTGCTCTCAAATGGAAGTAAACACTTATTAAGTGTAATTCACTAACCCACTCTGATCCTATGGACGAGGTAGACTTTGCAGGCCGTGAATAATAAATTTAGGAGTTTTTCACTACTCCGGCATGTGAAACTTAAAAGTACATGTCCAGCATCTTAAATACATGGCACCCTGCCCTATGGGCTGTTTAGGGCCCTACCATAGGGATGCCATTCATGTATTCAAAGGGAAGGTTTAGACCTAGCCAAAGGCTTATTTTGCCAGGGCAAAATGTCAGTTTAAAACTACACACACCCCCACAATGCCAGGTCTGAGATAAATATACAGGGCTACTTAAGTGGGTGGCACAGAGAGTGCTGAAGGCCCACAAGTAGCATTCAATGTGCTGGCGCTAGGTACATGTAGTACCACTTTACTATGGACTTGGAAATAATTGAAATGTGTCCAATTGGATGTAATCCAGTTCTACTATGTTTAAAGTAGAGAGCACAAGCACTTCAGCACTGGTTAGCTGTGGTAAAGTGAGCAGAGCCATAAAAGCAAACAAAAACTGATTCAGAAAGCCAAAGGGTGCAGGCAAAACATCTAGGGATGAACCAGCAGAAAGGGCCAAGGTCAACACTAGGCCTCAGTTTAGACATAAACACCATCTTGTACAAGATGGAAGTCACCCCTGTCATTCAGACTCCCCCTCCACCTCTTCTCTCCTTGCAATTTCTGAAGCACAAAGTCAAGCTGAGATGTAATAGTTTACTTCCACTGTTAATGTTATTCTTTCTCGATGACCTTTCAGTTACAACCCACAACATTTCCCAAGGTCCTTTCATAGGTTACTGTGGCTTATTAATTCAAAGAACACGTTATTGTTAATGTGTCTAGTTTTGTTCTAGCATCTCCGGATGACATTAGCATAGATTGTGCTGAATATTTATTCATGTTGTGGGACAGTTCTTAGCTGTAAAGGCAATATGACATTAATGTTTCATGTGCCATGATTTGCTGATGAAATGCTACATTTGCTCACACTACAGTGAGTCAGCAGAGTTTATAAATTCAAATGTGAAAATAATGGTTAAAATCCCTCGATTTTGAGGGTGAGGCAGAAGACTTTCCCGTTCTACCAGGGACGCTGTCCATTATTCTCCCGATTTTTCTTCCCACTTGGGACTTTGAAGGATTTGTAATATTTTGATTTCTCTGTATAATTTTCATTGAGTGTTCATGACTTTAATTCTGTACGAATTCATTTTTAAAACATTCTGTAATAAAACCCTTTAACTTTTCTATTTGTCTAGATTTTAGTGAGTTCTATTTATTGAGTGGGACCATTTATTAAATTGGAATGGATTTTTCTAATTTTGATGTATTGAGAGGTGCTCTAACATGGGAGGACACCATAGCTGAGCTAGTCAATGTGAGCATTCTAGTTGAGGTAAATTTTTGAGATGTCTAATATTTTGGGGTACTCCCACGCACACAGCATCATACAAGGAAGTCTTTATGGGGCAACCCCCAAGATGCATAATCTTTCCCAAGTCTGTCATTTAACTATCTTCTAATCAGCGCATCCAATTCAGGCTTCCACAATTAAGAAAGCATATTTAGGGGAGTACGTTGCTCTCCTCTTTGTCTGCCAAGCACTGGAACTCTCTTCTGTTACCCCTTCGTCTAGACTGTAACCATATTGCAGTTTGATGAAAACCTAAAAACTGTCGGTTATATTGAAATCATGGCTACATGGATTATTCTTCAGCTCCTGGACGCCTTGTTCAAACTATCTGTTGTATATAATCAAAAGATCTTTCTTTCAATATCTGTCATAATTCCACCCACTCCTGAACCTGGGATGTTGCTCTACCCAGTTTAATGGATAAACACAAGCAAAGCAGCCTACACCTCATTGTCACCTAAGCTCACACAAGGCCTCCAGAAGATGCTTGCACTCAATTATTAGAGAGCTATCATCTCACAAATGTTGTTCTGATCCCATAGCAGCACCTGAGACTAAGAAAGTGGTATATTGTGATTGTTCATTGCTCCTCGATGAGAGAAAAGGCACTTACTACTGCAACTGCCAATTCCAGTCTGTTTTCTCTGTGCGTGTAGTTTCAGACTCCTACTGTAATTCTCCCTTTTCAGAGTAGTTCTTTCCAAAGAAAGTGTCTGGCATTGTTAACATTATTGAGAAGTAGAGCTAGTACATTGGTGGGACACTTAACTCTCAATGGTTGGTTCCTTCCCCCAGTTTTACAGCTTTCATGGTTGATTGCGCCTGTGATCATTATTAGTTAGCCTTCCTCTCAGTTAATGCACATGGACACTCCTCTTGTCTTCTATTGGTTAAACCCGGGTCACTTTATCATGCAAGACTAGTTATCATGTTCAGTTTCACCTGTAATAAGATGAGATGCTTGGTTTGTGTTTGTTTGGCTCTCACATCAACAGTGCATTTCTCATTTTCTGAATGTTCCTGAATTATAGAGTGTATCAGAATGTTCTACTATGAAACTAAGGAAAACTTAAATCATCTCTTCTGCTAATAAAATTAAACAATACAGAAAAGGGGGTGGTGATGAACAGAGTGTCTGAATTAAGCAGACCACTCTTACCCAGTCCAAAGATCAGGGCTTGATCCATCACCGTTATTTATCTCACTGCCCCATCCCAGCTCAGAACCTGGCTATATGCAAATTAGTCTGTCCCTGGCCCAGTGCATCATGGGAACAGGGCAGACCAAACTACCAAGCCAATTCTTCACCAGAAAGGAGACAAGCTACCGGGGACCGGTTTCTGGCATTTCAGCCTCTTCGGCCCGGCTTGCTTGAATCCTGATGGAGCAGTGAGAAAGGGACTCATGTCTGAGTATACCCTGCCACACCTATAGTGGCCAAAAACGATACAGAGAAGGGGGTGGTGATTTTGTCCACCCTAAGCGTGGAAGGGTATGCTCAGATGTGAGTCCCTTGCTCATTGCACCATCAGGATCCAAGCAAGCCGGGCCGAAGACGGCTGAAATGCCAGAAACCGGTCCCCGGAAGCTTGTTTCCTTCCCAGTGTAAGAATTGGCTTTTGTAGTCTGGTCTGCCCTGTTCCCATGATGCACTGGGCCAGGGACAGACTAATTTGCATACAGCCAGGTTCTGAAACTGGGATGGTGCAATGAGCTAAAAAACGGTGTTGGATCTAGCCCTGATCTCTTGACTGGGTGAGAGTACTTTGCTTAATTCAGAGACTCTGTCCATCACCACCCCTTGTTGTAAATTATTTTGTCCACCCTAAGCGTGGAAGGGTATGCTCAGATGTGAGTCCCTTGCTCATTGCACCATCAGGATCCAAGCAAGCCGGGCCGAAGACGGCTGAAATGCCAGAAACCGGTCCCTGGAAGCTTGTTTCCTTCCCAGTGTAAGAATTGGCTTTTGTAGTCTGGTCTGCCCTGTTCCCATGATGCACTGGGCCAGGGACAGACTAATTTGCATACAGCCAGGTTCTGAAACTGGGATGGTGCAATGAGCTAAAAAACGGTGTTGGATCTAGCCCTGATCTCTTGACTGGGTGAGAGTACTTTGCTTAATTCAGAGACTCTGTCCATCACCACCCCTTGTTGTAAATTATTTTGTCCAACCTAAGCGTGGAAGGGTATGCTCAGATGTGAGTCCCTTGCTCATTGCACCATCAGGATCCAAGCAAGCCGGGCCGAAGACGGCTGAAATGCCAGAAACCGGTCCCCGGAAGCTTGTTTCCTTCCCAGTGTAAGAATTGGCTTTTGTAGTCTGGTCTGCCCTGTTCCCATGATGCACTGGGCCAGGGACAGACTAATTTGCATACAGCCAGGTTCTGAAACTGGGATGGTGCAATGAGCTAAAAAACGGTGTTGGATCTAGCCCTGATCTCTTGACTGGGTGAGAGTACTTTGCTTAATTCAGAGACTCTGTCCATCACCACCCCTTGTTGTAAATTATTTTGTCCACCCTAAGCGTGGAAGGGTATGCTCAGATGTGAGTCCCTTGCTCATTGCACCATCAGGATCCAAGCAAGCCGGGCCGAAGATGGCTGAAATGCCAGAAACCGGTCCCCGGAAGCTTGTTTCCTTCCCAGTGTAAGAATTGGCTTTTGTAGTCTGGTCTGCCCTGTTCCCATGATGCACTGGGCCAGGGACAGACTAATTTGCATACAGCCAGGTTCTGAAACTGGGATGGTGCAATGAGCTAAAAAACGGTGTTGGATCTAGCCCTGATCTCTTGACTGGGTGAGAGTACTTTGCTTAATTCAGAGACTCTGTCCATCACCACCCCTTGTTGTAAACTATTTTGTCCACCCTAAGCGTGGAAGGGTATGCTCAGATGTGAGTCCCTTGCTCATTGCACCATCAGGATCCAAGCAAGCCGGGCCGAAGACGGCTGAAATGCCAGAAACCGGTCCCCGGAAGCTTGTTTCCTTCCCAGTGTAAGAATTGGCTTTTGTAGTCTGGTCTGCCCTGTTCCCATGATGCACTGGGCCAGGGACAGACTAATTTGCATACAGCCAGGTTCTGAAACTGGGATGGTGCAATGAGCTAAAAAACGGTGTTGGATCTAGCCCTGATCTCTTGACTGGGTGAGAGTACTTTGCTTAATTCAGAGACTCTGTCCATCACCACCCCTTGTTGTAAATTATTTTGTCCACCCTAAGCGTGGAAGGGTATGCTCAGATGTGAGTCCCTTGCTCATTGCACCATCAGGATCCAAGCAAGCCGGGCCGAAGACGGCTGAAATGCCAGAAACCGGTCCCCGGAAGCTTGTTTCCTTCCCAGTGTAAGAATTGGCTTTTGTAGTCTGGTCTGCCCTGTTCCCATGATGCACTGGGCCAGGGACAGACTAATTTGCATACAGCCAGGTTCTGAAACTGGGATGGTGCAATGAGCTAAAAAACGGTGTTGGATCTAGCCCTGATCTCTTGACTGGGTGAGAGTACTTTGCTTAATTCAGAGACTCTGTCCATCACCACCCCTTGTTGTAAATTATTTTGTCCACCCTAAGCGTGGAAGGGTATGCTCAGATGTGAGTCCCTTGCTCATTGCACCATCAGGATCCAAGCAAGCCGGGCCGAAGACGGCTGAAATGCCAGAAACCGGTCCCCGGAAGCTTGTTTCCTTCCCAGTGTAAGAATTGGCTTTTGTAGTCTGGTCTGCCCTGTTCCCATGATGCACTGGGCCAGGGACAGACTAATGTGCATACAGCCAGGTTCTGAAACTGGGATGGTGCAATGAGCTAAAAAACGGTGTTGGATCTAGCCCTGATCTCTTGACTGGGTGAGAGTACTTTGCTTAATTCAGAGACTCTGTCCATCACCAACCCTTGTTGTAAATTATTTTGTCCACCCTAAGCGTGGAAGGGTATGCTCAGATGTGAGTCCCTTGCTCATTGCACCATCAGGATCCAAGCAAGCCGGGCCGAAGACGGCTGAAATGCCAGAAACCGGTCCCCGGAAGCTTGTTTCCTTCCCAGTGTAAGAATTGGCTTTTGTAGTCTGGTCTGCCCTGTTCCCCTGATGCACTGGGCCAGGGACAGACTAATTTGCATACAGCCAGGTTCTGAAACTGGGATGGTGCAATGAGCTAAAAAACGGTGTTGGATCTAGCCCTGATCTCTTGACTGGGTGAGAGTACTTTGCTTAATTCAGAGACTCTGTCCATCCCCACCCCTTGTTGTAAATTATTTTGTCCACCCTAAGCGTGGAAGGGTATGCTCAGATGTGAGTCCCTTGCTCATTGCACCATCAGGATCCAAGCAAGCCGGGCCGAAGACGGCTGAAATGCCAGAAACCGGTCCCCGGAAGCTTGTTTCCTTCCCCGTGTAAGAATTGGCTTTTGTAGTCTGGTCTGCCCTGTTCCCATGATGCACTGGGCCAGGGACAGACTAATTTGCATACAGCCAGGTTCTGAAACTGGGATGGTGCAATGAGCTAAAAAACGGTGTTGGATCTAGCCCTGATCTCTTGACTGGGTGAGAGTACTTTGCTTAATTCAGAGACTCTGTCCATCACCACCCCTTGTTGTAAATTATTTTGTCCACCCTAAGCGTGGAAGGGTATGCTCAGATGTGAGTCCCTTGCTCATTGCACCATCAGGATCCAAGCAAGCCGGGCCGAAGACGGCTGAAATGCCAGAAACCGGTCCCCGGAAGCTTGTTTCCTTCCCAGTGTAAGAATTGGCTTTTGTTGTCTGGTCTGCCCTGTTCCCATGATGCACTGGGCCAGGGACAGACTAATTTGCATACAGCCAGGTTCTGAAACTGGGATGGTGCAATGAGCTAAAAAACGGTGTTGGATCTAGCCCTGATCTCTTGACTGGGTGAGAGTACTTTGCTTAATTCAGAGACTCTGTCCATCACCACCCCTTGTTGTAAATTAATAAAATTAAACAAGCATTGGCAAAGCCTATATTTTTTCTTTTTTGATACCTATTCGGTTTGCTATGCTTGTTGCTATCAGAGATCACCACTGCAAATATGCGCAAATCCATAGTGGCCATCGTAAAATGGTATTATGACAAGATGGCTGACATTTATCAAAGCATATCCAAGACAACCATCTTTGAATGTATTTTGTTTTATTTCAACAAAATGTCACAACAAGATGGCCATTCTGGACATGTAAGTATCCTCAATGGGCATTTTGGAACAGCATTTTGTTAAATATTACAAAATGCCTGAAAATATTACTATCACAGATATGCATGCATCCACTGCGGCCAGCTTTGGATGCATTTTGTTTTATTTTAACAAAACAAATGTGGTGGCCATTATTGCAACAAGAATGTCCGTGGCATGCTGTACCGTCATGTTCTCCTGCCTTGAGTGCCTGATTGTGAGTATCTGTCATCCTGGATTTTGATTTTGGCCCTAGCCTCTCAATAATCTAGTTTGTCTGTAAAGGACTATGCCTGCCGTTGAAAATAGATATTGAACCTGTCCTGTGACCAGGAGGTGTGCCCCAAGCATGCCCACATTTTGCTGACAGTGGATTACGATGAGTCCCGCCTTTTGTCACATCCCTGATCACTGTTCGGCGTGGCTGTGCATTCATAGCTGGTGTCTACCTGGAAGTCAGCTTCACAGAGGTGAGAAGACATCACCTGAAGTCTTCCCTTGTTGGAAGTAGCTGGTCCGCAACGGAAGCACCTAGAAGCCAGACTGACTATTGAGAGAGAGAAGCCTGTCAACCCTATAGGAGGTATGACTGACCAGGAAGCGCCAGAAGTAGATTGACCACAGTGGTGAGTGATTCTTGCAACAGAAGGACAACTGAGGAGATTGATCTGCATCACCCAAGGACCATAGGTGGAGTATCTCTGTGCCAGTGGTTCGCATCAGAAATCATAGACAGTGGTTGTCATCTATGTGGACAAGAATTTTGTATGAGACAGATTATGTCACTACAGCCATGAATTGTGCTAGAGGTGCTTTGTGGTATCACCAAGAAATGTGCCAGAGGCAGACCGTGGCAAAACCATCAAGAACTGGGCCTATGGTGAACTGTGCCCCAACAACCAAGGACAGCATCCAAGTTGAACCCTGCTGCTGCTACCAAACACCCTGCCATGATTACCCTCATGCGACTGTGACCTTTCACCATTGGTATCCCATCGAAACCTAGACGTGGATCCACCAACCACTGCAGACCTCCGCTCCACCTGAAGTCGCCCATTTGCGAGGACGTCAGGTGGTGGCCTCCTATGTTGTTCTACTGCTGCCCTACTCTGAATTGTGGGCTGGTCTTCCAGATGTCACATCTCCTCCCAGAAACAGGAGCAAAGAGAGACACTTATTGTATGACCCACTGGGAAACAACTCTAATGTCTTGCCTGTGGTGAACTGTGCTGACAGGGTAAATTTTATTTAACAGAGCGCTATGTACTGGAATAATTGGGAAGCTGCTCCTAAGCCTTCATACATGACTAAGAAAAAAATCTAAATCCTGGGGGATACCTGCCTAAAGCTACCAAAGGAGTGAACACCCAGGACTGAGGACCAAGTAGGGCTGAATTAGTTAGCCATTTCTGCCCTGTAGTGTCCGGAATGGTTTCTGATATCCAGCTCACAATAGTCACAAAGCCATTTTAAAATGGCAAAGGTTGACAGTCTTGTGCAGTAAAAAACGCTTACAAAAGAATGGTGGTGTGCATTAGAATGCCAGTTGCGGAGGGAGGAGAGAAGGGAAAGGGTTTGTGGTGCAAAGAGAGAGGGACAGAAAATGTCCCTTTCCCCGCCCAAAGCACTGCAAAACAAGGTCTGATTTCAGCAGTGGAAAGGTACTTTGTCTAATCAGGACACTGTGAGCCATAAATGCTGTTGGTCTGGCCAAACACAAGAATAGCGAGTTAAGCATCAAACCACGAGCAAGGAAACAAGACAGAGAACAAAGCTAAATATTCCTAAACATTGAGCACCAACTTTCGCTGTATCTAATGTATTGGAAACAATGGGTCTAGGAACCGCGAACTGAAACTGTCTAGGTAGACCCAAAGCAAGATGTTTTACAGGTGGATTCTAATTTCTTACACTTAGCAATTGGAAGAAGCAGTCCGACAGAAATCATTAGCTATTGGGCAGGTCTACATGGCACTGGTGATCCAATGGAAGGGGTAAAGCCAATTTCTCATGGGGTCTGCTCTTGCTTCAACTGATGCTTCAGAGTGGGAGTTGCAGCTGGTGATGTCACAGGTTAGGGTTATTCTGTAGTTGTCAGTGCCAGGGGACACCTTTCGTATTTAAGAATTACTGAGACAGAGCCATCCACCCAGCTGTCAGGAATGGGACCCCTTTTGGAATATAGTCAAATAGACACCTGATAGGTTTAATAACACTACAGTGGATTATTTGAAGTGCCTTAAGGCCACCAGAACATTCTGCTTTTTACTTTTTTCAATGTAATTATTAGCATTTCACTAGCAGGCTTAGTTATAAGCCTGACTAGTGCTTTGGATTTTTCTCAGGTAACCATTGGTAAATCTGTACCTGAACTGCTGCCCACTTGAATTTTAAGTTCCATGCCAGATACAACCAGTTAATTCCCTCTGCAATATCATTAATAGAACTGCCATTTCCCCTTTCTTAACACATATACTTCAATGTTAACATGGTAAATAATTCCATTTTCTCCTTGCATTTTTAGTACCTGTTCCTTTGTGGGCTCTAAGAGACTAACAAATAGTAGTTACATTGACAGTTCTAGGGTGCACCAGTCCTGCTTCTCAGTTCTAGAAAGCCACTAGGAAAGCTCAGAAATAATGCCTCAAGGAAGGGGGTTATATGTGTCCTTAACAACATGAGCCACTGCAGAGCCCTCCCTCTCCTCTAAGAACCCATCCAACTTCCTAGCTCTATTAGGAGCACTACATTCAATACAATTCCATGATCTACTGTTTAGGTGTTATATTTTTCCTGATTAAAAACAATCAGCTTCAGGTAGTGAGCTGAATGATTGGACAGGACCACATAAAAAACTCTGGTTGCAGCCTGCTGAAGCTGTAGACCTTGGTTTGCCGCTTGGGGAAGAGAGACAACATACACCAGCATCCTTCAGCATTTCCGGCCCAGAGGCCAGCGGCGGTGATTGGGGGCGCCCGAGCGCCACAAATCTTCCAGAGGCATCCTGCAACGTGGGGGGCGCCCAGGCATGTCCCGCTCATAAGCGGGCCCGTCTGGGCCCGTCCGTGGCCGGACGAGACCGGGCCCACCTTCTTTAGCCTTGTAAACTGGTGACCCTGGACATAATATATGGGATTTGTTATGCAGTTTTCCTGCTAATCCTTATAAGAGTTAGTCATTTGATTACCAAGCGACAATTAAGGGAATCTGCAGGCTTACCCAAGTACAAGGAGGAAAGAGTATAAACACAACTGAGCCAGTCCACTAACTATCTAACCAACGCCATGGGTGTACTTAACAGTGAAATCATCAATGCTGGGGAGAGATTGGCAGTGACTAAGACCACTCTGCAGAGCGTAATGAAAAAGGCTAATGACAAAACTGTTCTTCCAACCATGGGGGCTTCGGGCCAGAAGACAATAAAATGTTTTTCTGCCTCATTGCAGGACCCCTGTGTCTCCTATGATTCCCTCTTCTATTATTGAAGTATGCACAGCTGGTGAGCTTGATTCACCTCTGGCCAGTGGCGGCTCGCAGATGTTACGCTGTGGGGTAGTGAGGAAGGGTGGGAGCGGGGCTGGGTTGATGGATTCCAACATACAACGGCAAAGGTGAACGTAAATAAATAGATAAATATCTGCAGTCGTATGTCGGACTCCACTACCCCCCACCCAGCCCCGCCCCGCCTCACTACCCCACAGTTTTACCTCCGCGAGCCGCCACTGCCTCCAGCAAAGAAAAGCCGACAACCACCAGCTAGGCTGGCCTTAGGGCCTAAGAAGGGGGTGAACGCCTACTCGGCCTAATAGGATCATCAGTACTCGCAGACTCTTCCAGAAGCATAAGACATCAAACAAAAAAACTTTCGGAACTGACATTAAAGAACTTACATGCTAAAATGGGAAATTTGGAGGAAAAGCTCGCAAATAATCTGAAATAACTAAAAAGGATAGCTGCATTGGAGGCTACAGTGAAAGAGGATTTAACATTGTCAAAGAAACTGAAAACGTCCGGGGTTGTTCTATCCAAACCAGTTAGTCCAACCATGAATATACCACATCCATCCAGCACCTGTAGTCCAGTTCTTCTGCACCTACCCTTAAGACCCACGGAGAGTACAACTGTTTCAGACATTGTAGCTTGTTCTAATGCTACTTTGCAGATCCCACCAGAGGCTACCCTGTATGTTATTGTTTTAAGAAAAGTCTCCAAATTACCACCACATTCGAATGAATCATGGAGTGACTTGAAAAGCAAGGCGGTATGCCGGTTGGCTAAACAGTCAAGGGATATTAATCTCCTGTATCAAAAAGTGATTATGGTAAGAAGGATATACTGGATAGGTTCTTCTAAGAAGATCGGGCAGGGTGATTGTGTTGTGGTGAATTATCACTCCCCTCAGGGTAGTTAAATCTTTCCTTTGGGAACTAAAATATAGGAATAACCATCAGGAGACTACACGAGGGAGTATCATAGCTGAATCACTTGGCTTCTTCTACAGACCTGATATCTTCCTTAACATGCGGATAGGACTAACCCGGTTAGGGGCCCCCCAGTAAACAGCATGCATATCGACATGCACTCATATTCAAACCCAGTACGCTCTTTACAGTTCCAACACCAACTCGATTTGCCACCCTCTCTAACTGCGACAAATAGGATTGACTTCAAAATTTGGATGAAATTGAAGAGATTACCTCATGGGACATGCAACATCTAGATAAATACCCGATAATAATGCTGAAAATATGATCGCTAGCGGGGTTCCACCTGACAATAATTCTAATAACGACAATCTTATAGTTAAATCTGTAAAGAAGTTCAAACGCGGTTTATAGGTGAAATAAGTATTTATTGTAGAATAGGATCCCATCCACAGGATAAAGAGTCACCAGTCACAAGGTCCAAGCTCAACTGCCTAGATACTCTAAACATCACAACTCTAGAATCTGTACAGGGCATTCTAATGCATGTGGCAACCTGGCAACAGGCTGCATAACCAGGAAGCTCAAGATGCCACACATCTCCCTCCTTATAACTAATAAGAATAAACAGAAAACATTATCTTATACATGTGGCAACCTGGCAACAGGCTGCATAACCAGGATGCTCACAAATAAAAATAAACAGAAAACATTATCTTACAAAGTCATTAAAACGAGTAGGTATACGTGTAATCCTCGAAGATTTTCTTGCGATGACAGGACCAATCACAGCCCGATGAGATGAGGTAGTTGTCGAAGAACCAATCACAGGGTGATGAGATGAGATACCTGTAGGTGAAGAACTTGATACAGGAGATTTGGAATTGTCAACAAAGTCTTTCTTAATCACCACAACCCTGTTCAGGTTCCAAATTCGATGATCAGTTGTTTTGATAGCATTACCTAAAACCTTGATGACCTGAATGGGCTTCAAAAATGAAGCAGATAACATCTTGTTCTTCTTACATGGATTTCTTATAAGAACCCAATCACCCACATGCACCACAGTGTGCTTTACAGAATGTTTCAAATCATGAATTCTTTTCCTAGCTAGTAATTTTTTCTCCTGACCTACCTTCCATTCCTCACCTCCATCACAAACCTTCAGATGCAAATCATTTACCCAAGGCGGGGAAACCAATGTATTGGGACACCTACCTCTGAAGAGCTCAAAGGGTGTTTTGCCCGTAGTGGCATGCGGTGATAACCTGTAAAGTTTAACCTTTTGAAAAACATCTGATCTCCAATCCGAACCTGCAGATTTAGACATACCATTCAGACCCCGCTGAGTATATAGGCCCAAGAATATCCAGGCCCACTTCTTCCCAAGGGCTATTTGGAAGTGTTCTGATAATCATGGGCTGAATTTTGGGCTTCGCCACCTTCTCACTCAAAGCACACTCCATGCAGTCCCTAACTTTCCTCTCAATTTCCAAATCCATGTTGGGCCACCAATACGACATCCTTGTCTTTGAAATGCCCATATGCCCACTGTGGGCTAGTGAAATGAGCTCCCCCCTAATAGACAACGGGGAACCAACCTAGTACCTCTGACAAGTAAACCGCCATGTTCAGATAACTGGTCTTTAACATGCCAAAATTTCTCCAATAAGTCTCCATTTTTTGGCTTGACCTTCCATCCAACCTTGATCAATTTCAAAATCTCCACAAGAGCCAAATCTTCCTGTGAGGCCCCCAACCATTTACACTTATCAATGATACCCTCACCAACTGAACAAACTATTTCATCTTCACCTTCCAAATCCTCCTCCATATCTAAATCTTCCTGAGAGACAAGACGAGATAAGGCATCAGCTACCTTATTTTCAACACCTGGTAGATATTTAACCTCAAAATTATAATCCTGTAATCCTACAACCCATCTTGTAATCCTACTGGAAACAGCATCAATCCCTTTGGTTTTTAAGATTTCACATAACGGTTTGTGATCAGTTCTCACTTCCAAAGTACTTCCCCACATGAAGTTTTTCTATTTCTTTACGGCCCAATACACTGCTAACGCTTCACGTTCTACCACAGAATATCTTAGCTCTGGACTCCTCAAGCTTCTTGACAAAAACAAAATGACTACCTCACTCCCTTCACACTTCTGTGTTAAAACTGCCCCTAAGCCTTTTAAACTTGCATCTGTTATTAGAATAGATTTCTTCTCTGGGTCAAAACTATTCAATTTGGGGGCATTGTTCAATTTTCCCTTCAGGATAATGAATTATTTTTCACTTTCATCACTCCATACAAATTCAGTTCCTTTTTTTAACAACGATCTCATGCAAACACACAAAGAAGCAAAACCACAAATAAACTTGTTATAGTACTCTGCCATACCTAGAAAGCTAATCAATTCCTCTTTGTTCTTGGGAGAGGACATTTTCACCATGGTGTTAATTAGACCAGCTTTCGGTGAAATACCATCTCCCGAGATTGTGTGCCCAAGATAATCTATGGAGTTTTTCCTGAATTTACACTTTTCCAATTGTACTGTTAGATTAGATTCACACAAACGTTGTAATACACCAACCAATCTTAGATCATGTTCTTCATCACAGCTCCCAAAAATCAGAATATCATCTTGGTACACTCTCACACCTTCCAAACCTTTTAAGACACCTTCCAAAGCTCTTTGAAAAACTGAGGCAGCTGACACCAGCCCAAAAGGAAGCCTCACAAAGCGAAAAGTGCCAAATGGTGTTACAAAAGCGGTCAGATCTTTTGATTCTTCATCAAGTCTTATTTGATGATAAGCGGATCTTAAATCCACTGTGCTAAAAACTTTCGCCCCTTTTAACAACATTAACATGTCTGTAATTTTAGGTAAAGGTTAGTGGTCTACCACCACGTTCTTATTCAACTCTCGAAGGTCTATGCATAAACGAAGAGAGCCGTCCGATTTCTTGGCGGCTACAATCGGAGCGACCCATTGGGTTGCTTCAACCTCTTCTATGATACCTTCCTTAACCAATTTCTCCAATTCTGCTTTAACTTGATCTCTAACAGTAATGGGGACACTACGTACTTTACAACAAACCGCTACAGCATCTTTCTTTAATTTGATGTGATGATCATAGTTCTTCAAACAACCCAATTTCTCAGTAAAAACAGTAGGGAAATTCTTTTTTAAGTTATCTGAGAAGGGCTCATCACAATTTTTGTTTGTATTGACAGAATTTGTGTTAACAAAGGGTAAATCCTTTAAGATGATGTGAGGAGAGGAATTTGGATCCAACATCACACCCAAGTCATTTTGAACAAACCAACTCAAAATATTGCCTCCTTTTTGTGAGATATAGATTTTTGAGTCAGTGAGTCTCTCTTTGTAATTAATGTTTCCTCGGAAGTATCCTAAAATTTCTATGGGTTTCCTACCATATGCAAGTGGTTTTATATCCGGGTGAAACATCTTAATTTTACCTTGTAAATATTTGAGATAAAATTCCTTTGCCACAATGGTGATTTTTGCACCTGAATCAAACAATACTTTAACAGGATGACCATTGACTAATATTTCATCAATAGGACAATTCTTTGGCTGAGGACCGAAAACTACTTGAACCAAAACTTGACCACACTCAGCATTCCCATCATAATCACTTGTATCATCAAAATCATAATAAATCTCATTAACCTTGCCTTTGTATTCCTTTCCCTTGCAAACACTAGTAAAATGCCCCTTTCTTTTGCATTTTCCACAGGTAGCTTTCCATCCCGGGCATTGTCTATCATTTGCAAAATGTCCCATTTTGCCACATCTAAAACATTTCACTTGTGTAAAATCAAATTTCTTATCAGATTTAGCATTGGGAGGTTTGTTACTAGTTACATCTCTCATACTACCTCTCTGGTTAGTATTCTCTTTAGTAGCATTTGGGGTCTTTACAAGATTAACAGTGCTATTGGTTTTACTTTCACCATTCTTTTTTATGACATCCACACACTTAATAGAATGTTCAATCCTTTTTGCTATGGTAATCACATCATCTAAATCAGGTTCATATTTTTGCCATAATTCCTCTCTAACACGTTCTATGCTACAACCTAGCATGAACTGATCCCTTATTCTTTCGTCAGAAGAGGCAGCAAACTTACAAGATGATGCTAATTTTCTTAGCGCAGTTATATCATTTTCTATGCTTTCTTCTTCATGCTGTAATCTGCGGCCAAAATGATACCTTTCTAAGATAGTAGAAACTTTCGGAAGATAGTGTTTATCTAACATAGCAATACAAATTTTATATTCATTAAGATTTCTATCTTGTATCTCTGGTAAATGATCAAATACCTCCTGGCCCTCTGTCCCCAAACAGTGTAATAACAGAGCTGTTTTCCTTTCTGCACTCAAGTTGGCCCCACAAACTTTTGCATATCTTTCAAACACTTTACACCACTTTTTCCATTTAATGGGAGGATCCCCAGGAGTTTGTAAGAAGAATGGAGGCGCAGTGACATTCTGCATTATGTGTACTTAACCAACTTTTAAGGACTAATAACAATAAATTGCTGCAGCACTTTTTTTTTTAAAACCTGGAAATAAAATTACTGTTATGAATACAGTTAGAACATTGAAAAGTAATCTGAGTGTCTCTCTTCCCCTTTTTAAAAAAAAAATAAAATAGTCTCAGTGTCTCAATTCCTTCCCTTAAAAAAAAACAATGAATCATCCAGTTCAATACCTGTTGCTGCGCGATTTGTCTGTGAAGAAAACCACTTGAAACGTTTCAAAATGAAAATATGGTGAATCTGCGTTCTGTAAATCAAATCCACGTTACTTGTGATGAATCTGTAGTTTTCAACAAGAAAATGGCTGCCGCGTTATGCTAAGCGTCATGACGCTCCGTCGTGATGGCAACAGCTGCAATGTCCGACGGTGAAGCTGCGCTGGAGCACGAGAGAACGAGTGTTGTGCTCGAGCGGTAAGCCTTTGTTTTAAAAAATGCTGCCGATGCAATGGGATGTTGCCTGAAGCTATTGAAGCGCTGTAATGTTCAAAGACACGGGCTGCCACAGCAATGTGAACACAACCATAGAGGCTGACACAGCAATGCGATGTGGTCCAAAACTGCCCAAACAAAGCGCACAGGCAGATCAGGAGCGCTGGGGGCTGCGCCGGCAACTGGCAATCGGCTGGCAATTGGCAGATCGAAATCACCAGAAAGGCCAAAATAAGACAAATGAGCGCTGCGTGTGTTATCAAACAGCGCTGTGCACACTGCAAGATGACAAAGTGGTATTTTTAAAAATTGTCATAAGAAGTATTTTCCACAAAACAAACAGTAAGGACAAAAGTGCTTTCCATAAAGGGTCTCTCTCCAGGTAGTTGATTTAAGGGGAATAAAAGTTCCTCAAACTATGAAAGGTTGAAAGTCTCAAAAGAAGGTTGAAAATTAAAATTAACAGTACCTTTGATAGACTTCAAAATGAGGTAAAGAAGATATCTTTGTATCCTTGTTGGGATCCTTTCTTCTTTTCTTCACAAATCCCGTCCCGTCGCCAATGTAAAGAAGTTCAAACGTGGTTTATAGGTGAAATAAGTATTTATTGTAGAATAGGATCCCATCCACAGGATAAAGAGTCACCAGTCACAAGGTCCAAGCTCAACTGCCTAGATACTCTCAACATCACAACTCTAGAATCTGTACAGGGCATTCTAATGCATGTGGCAACCTGGCAACAGGCTGCATAACCAGGAAGCTCAAGATGCCACAAAATCCTGGAATAATGAGTGATGAAAAATGAATTTGGGAACTCAGAATAGCTGGATATAATTAAAACATCACATCTTATTTGCCTGCAGGAAACATGGTCGGTGGAGAATTTCTACGTACGAGGATATTCTCCATATTTGACCTCAGCCACACCCTCAGAGATGGGGAGGGCCAAGCGGGGTCTCTCTCTTTTAATATCTATAACTGCCTCAATGAAATGAAAAAGTTTTTACACTAATTCTTCTTTCCAATTTTTTCTCCTGCAAACTTATGAACAACTTACCATTCTCCTAGTTAATCATTATAATAACGTCTTTGATGACACCACATTTAGAGTCATTATTGATCTTGATAAAGAGCTGGAACCTTTTATGAGGAATATTAAAGGTGACTATATTTTAATCCGGGCTGGGGATTTTAGTATAGGTAAATGTGACAGATTAGAGTCCAGAAGCTGGACTACTTCAAGTATAATGAGGAGGTATTGCAACATTTTCCACATATTATGCATGGGGAGGCAATAAACAATATAATCTTCAAAAGCAACCTGGAGTTTCTAGAATATTTACCCAGGACAGCGATGCCACTTGTACCCACTTTCCAGGGGAATGGTTATAGTTCCACCATTGACCGCATCCTAGTCTCTAAAAGCTGTCTTTAAAATGAAAACTTCCTGTTCTAACAGTCCACAACTTGCGGATAATATAGAAACGCAGGGCACAAATTGGCATCAGCCTTAAATGGTCGAACTTAATCAATAATGCTACTCCAGGTAAAGTTATTGAAGAAATCGTAACGATTTTAATATATGTATAGATTCTGCCCCGCATTCTATTATGGGCTTGTTCTTTAGGATAAAGCCAGAAATAGCAGGTGGGCTAAGAGCCAGAAATACAAACGTAGGGAAAAAGGACCAGAGATGGTTTGTCCATAATTGTACTGTGGCAAATAGAAACCTGAAGAAAGCCCTACAGGTTAAACCGTGGCATGGGGATAGACTCCCTACACTAAGAATAATTTATAATTAATTCCAGGCCAATAGGAAAAGGGAGATGCAAGAAAAGGCTTGGGCTACTTTAATACAGGCCACGAAATCAAATGATAATACCCTATTTTGGATAACTATCAATCTTCCTTTTCTGAAAGATGTATGGCCCCTGGGGTGAAAGCCTTGGTATTACAAGAGGTTTGGATAAAACACTATGGAGAAATCTTTAATCCCGAAGATTTCGCTATGTGTTTTTCTTCTTCAGTAGTACTAAGAACTACTGCAGTTTAATTACTGTTTATTTCCCTAGAAAAGTAAATAAGGCCCTTAACAAATCAGGTAATTCAAAAGCCCCTAGCCCTGATGGTGTGCCAATAGACATCTTCAAGGCACACATAACCTCGTGGCCCCCACTTCTAACTCAAGTTTATAATGCTGTAGTGAGGGGATTCCTTCCAGCCACTTGGACTAAAAGTATTATCATCCCAATCTTTAAAAAGGTAGACAGGGGGCAACCCAGGTATTATCGACCAATATTCCTTCTGGACTCCATTGCCAATCTAATTGGCAGAATTATTTTGGAAAGGCTAGAAACATGGATGGAAGAAAAACATACCTTTATAGATGCACAATATTGGTTTAGGAAGGACGTAGTAAAAGAGGTTCAGCACTGGAAAACTGATAGAGTCGGGCTCACCAAGTTGGTTTATTAACTTCCTGTCACAACTATATGCCCTATTGAATACTCAAGTAATTTATGGGACGAAAGGGGAATGCACTTCCTGCTTTAAGGTTTCCTGTGAGAAATGCCAGAGGTGTGCCATTGCCCCCCTGTTGTTTTCACTATATATCAATGGGGTAAACGAGACACTACAAAAAGTGAAGGCTGACGCACGAAGGTAAAACACCGCCCAATTCCAATTTCACTACATGCCGATGATGCAGTTGTCATTTCTAGAACCACAAATGGGCTTCAGCTTTTGATAGATGGTTTTGCCACCGATATGGAAGAAAAATATATGAAAATTAATTTAAAGAACATTTTAACCATGGTGTGTGGAAAGGGGAGGGCTAAAAAGAGGCATCATCATATTAAGGAAGAGGGCCTGGTCAAAACCCAAAACTTCTCATATCTTGGAATACAATTTACCAGCGATGGATGATAAGGAACACAAATCCAAACAGAAAAAATGAAATTTTCATGATCTATAGAAGCCCTTTTAGGATTCTCAGCCAAAGTAGGCAATAAACCTATAAGAGAATGACTTATTTTAATACAAACACAAATGTCTCCCAAGTGTTAGCTATGGGGTCCCACTGTGGGGATGGGTAAATAGTGCCCCCTTACGGACCCAGGAGGAGGACCTTTTTCTAGACAGACTTTTTGAAGTTCTAAAGTCTAGATCATACTACATTGTATGTAAGGAATTAGCTGTATCTATTTGTAAGGATACCATTCAGATAAGCCCTGTTTTGTTCTGGCATAGGCTATGGGGTGAAGTGGGGAGAGCATTTACCAAAGATATCTGTTGTAACGTTTATTGTTGCTTTGCATCCTGTCCCTTAGATACCTGTTCCCTGCTGCTCAGCCAGTATGAATGTGGTGTGTGTGGAATGTTAGAATGCCTGATGAGGTATTGGAATGCTGGAATGCCTGGTGGAGTGGGGAGAGAGACAGTTGGAGGGTGTGGGCTGAGCAGCAAGGATGCTTCTCCTGGTAGGGCTGAACCTATTATCCTAACTTACCATCCTGTAACTAAGCTTAATAAACCATATACTTATAATCTACTTCATGGCTACCTTTTGGACTTCTTTTGGATTACAACAGTATCATAACAGGTAGCTTACCATTGAAGTTTTGGAAAAGGATCCCATAGCTGAACTACATTGACAGCCTTTTGAAAATGGTGGACGAGAACAACAGAGTTGAGGATCCTAGCAGCATTCTGTGTTATAGCAAGAAGGAAATAAAAAAATGTTAATGGGAAGAAAAGCAAAAGAAAGGGATAACCGGGAGAGCAGTACGAATACAATTCTTAGCTACCTCTCAGGCCCTACACAAGAAGTAGTACCAAATTACTTACTGATTGCACAAAATGTGCAACATAGATTTCCTCTGACTAGACAAAGTCTTGGCACTCTGCACATTTTAGTCACCTTTCCAAAAAGTAACTAAATGCTGTACAAAGTTCCCCGGGGAGTAATGTTAATAGGCTGAGCAGTCTCTCTCTCTCTCTCAATAGATTTGTGCAAAGAAGGCGTCAGGGAAAATGGGGGGTTTCCCTTGGCGGAACTAAGGATGCCTCACACAACTCACTAGATTGATGACTATTGACATATTACCAGACGGTTGTCTTGTCTCATCATCGGCTTCCTGCTCCAACGTCAAGCCGGCGCTGCAATGCCTGACGGGTAGCACAGAGTGCTACACTTTTATGGAGTTCTTTTGTTCCTAGCCGTTGATTGAGTGCATGTGAGGGGCCTAAGTTGTGAAGTAGTGAGCGTGAAAAGTGTGTTTAAAAAGGTTAGTATAGTCTACTAAGGAGCCTTTATTGATGTAGCTAACTACCTAGTTAAAATGGTGAAGGGAGGGGTACCGGGACTCAAAAACTACGTAGATTGGTCTTGTTCAACCCTCGCCAATGGTCAGGTCAACATGTTTCATGCCCTATCGGCAATTCTTCAGGACCTAAGTTGTGCTCATAAACTCTTGGTGTGCCCGGGGTGGGCAAGGGAATGTGCAATATACAACCTGAGGGCTCGGCAACCAAGGCAGGTAGATGTCCTGTGTAGGAAGTTTAACCCTGGGAAGAGGAAAATAATCATGTTAATATTCTCCTCAAACGCATCCATACTATACTTCTGTATTTAAATGCTGTATATAAGGAAAGACCCCTAGGCCAAAGCGTAGATTATCGCCCAGTGAGGTCATGTGATAACGCCGTGAGAGAGAGGCAGAGGTAATAAACACCTTTCAATGTTTGAAAACCGAATATATCCATATTAGGTGACCAACCAATGTACTGTAACTCGTGTGTATATCAGATTCAATTGGATGGTTGTGTGAGGGATGAGGAGCCATGCACGTTCGAAGAACAGGAGAGATTTATAACAGGTACAGGTCTTACCCTCAGTTTCTGATGTCGGTCCCCACAGACTGTTCTTGTGGGACCTGAGCCCTAAGGCAAATACCTATCCTGAAATGAGAGACGAATAGGGGAGAAAACGAAGGATTTAGAGGAGAGATTGACTCCCCTTTTGGAGACGGGAAAGTGTGGTCGGATCGGAGCCAACCAACGACCCATCCGCGGTCTCACCCAACCACCCGTCGGCGCCCGTTTGACATACCACTCAGGGCAGGCTGCAGCGGAAGGGGGACCCCGTGGATACCAATCGGGCCCCACAACCAACCATAGGGATAGGTCCGGTTTATCACACTGACGGCGGTACCTCCACTTGTTGTAGGTTGGCGGGGCGAAAGCGAACCAGGCGCTCCCCTGAAAAGCCCCGTGGCGGTCTAGAGATCCGGAGGCACCACGTGTGTCATACCCACGCCACACACCCGGGTGAGGGCAGTCTCCAGGCACCCCCGCATGGTCGGGGAGTGAGACCCAGCTGGCCTCGTCCGAAGGACCGTCCGGCCGACATATGTCAAGGGGTTACAGGGCCTCCACAGCACTCCCCCTTACCTGCTTGGCGCGCAGTCGTCACCTCTAGGCACCTATTCCCACATACCTGCGTGGCTCGGCACGCAGAACAGCTGGCAGCGTTCAACGATGTCTACCGCCATTAAGTGCAAGTCCTCGAGGCCGTCATCTGGGGGCGTGCACCAGAGTTGGTTGCTAGGCAACGCGGGCAAGCAGGTCCGGTGATGCGGTTGGAAAGGAACAGGGTAGTGACGTCCAGGCGCCAGCGCATCTGAATGGCGCGCCATCTTGGAGGGGGGTAAATGCTCTGGACGAGCTTGTAAAAGAATGTCATGCTGTGTATTACGATATTAAAGTTAGTGGTAAAGGTGTCGCTGTAGTATATTACAGTCAGTCCGGGGCTGATGGAGATTATAGATGGGTCAACCGCCATGGTGATTCATATCTTGGGAGCAAGGCTTATAAGGAGGGGAGGGGAATTGTGCTGTGATCAAGTAAGCTAGTAATCGTATTTCTGAGCGATACTGACTCAAGGAGGCACAAGGTGTCGCAGAAGCTGAGGGAGGAATATCATCTGTTCGTGTAATATATGGGCGCCATCTTGGAACGTAGTCAAATAAGTGAGAACTGTTACTGTGGGACGACTATGTCATGTAGACTTATTTCATAGGGATATGGTCTATACAGAACAGGGAGTTACGCCCCATTAGCTGTAATTATCTGGCTAACATATTCCAGGGGACGGAGTCATTCAGTCCCTGGGTGTCTAGTTGTAAACGGTGCACCCATCTCTGTTCGATTCTATGTAGGGCCTGTTGATTTATCGAAGAATGCCATTCCAAAACCACCCATTGCATGCTCTCAGCAGTGTGACCTTGTTGCTTGCAATGTTCATATAACCGTGTGTGGGTCTTGATACAACGGATATTACTGTTGTGTTCCATAATGCGTACTTTGACCGTGCGCAAAGTCATTCCGATATATCTTAACCCGCAAGGGCAGGTTAGCATATAGATGCACTTGCTGCTGTTACAGTTCGTGTGTCTAATCAGATGCCATGTGAAGGTGTCAGATAGTATGACAGATTTTGTTTGTGTAACTTGGGGACAAACGACACAGTTGCCACATCGGAAATGTCCCACAACTGGGGGCAACTCCCATAGAGTGTTTTGGGGGCGGGTACTTGTCTTCCTTGGTCGGGTGTGGACCAGCGTGTCCTTAAGAGTAGTTGTTCTCTTGAATGCAAAGCGAGGACGGGGGATGTCCAAGTCCACCGAGTTCAAGATGCCCCAATGAGTGTTCACTGTTTTTTTGATGAACGAGGAGTTTCTCGTATATGAAGTTACACAGGTGATGATGTCCTCTGTGTCCTTCATGTGTGTTTCCAGGAGGGATTCTCTGTTGTTATTGAGTGCTCTCTTTACCGATTGTTTCAGTAGTCTTGTCGGGTAACCTCTGTCTTGGAGCTTATGTTGTAGGGTGTTTGCCTCTCGTTGGTAGTCTGTTGTCGAGGAGCAATTCCTACGGATTCTCAGAAATTGACCAAACGGTAGACTGTCCCTCAGGGCCCTGGTGTGGTGGCTGTTATAGAGCAGGAGGCTGTTTCTGTCAGTCTCTTTTTTGTAAAGGGTTGTGGTGATCTCTGTGGGGCCCAGTGCAATTGTTAGATCCAAGAAGGGTATTGAGTGTTCGGAAATGGTCCCCATGAATTTTAGAAATGGATCCTGGCAATTAATCCATGTGCAAAAGGCATTGCAACTGGTACGATCACCTTTCCAAAAGATCAAAATATCGTCAATGTAACAACGCCATAAGGTGAGATTCTCGAGAAATGGGTTATGCTCAGGAGAATAGATGAAGTATTTCTCGAAGGCGGCCATATATATACATGCCACGCTTGGCGCAAAGGTTGATCCCATTGAGGTCCCCCGGATCTGGTGGTATAACTGTGACTCATATCTGAAGGAAAGACTGATCACAGATGCTGCCTAAATGCCAATGTGATGATATATCAAACCAATCCACTATGCACCTTATCCTGTTTTGCACATTTTACAACGACTTAAGAAAAACGTTTTCTACGACCGCTATTTAAAGTTGGAAGACACAATTATTATCAGGAAGATTTCAAGCATAAACGGGCATTAGATAGTCTGGATATATGCCACATGGTTTTTACTTTTATTGTATCCTCTGTCTCCAGAAGGAAATCCCTCTTGCTTCTGGAAGTGTTAACACACGACGGTGGACAATGAGCTTTAACTGTATTATGGAATAAGATGTCATAGATTTGATTCTAGCTACATGTTTTAAAGATCTTAAGGAAGATTTTACTAATATGCAGAGGGTGTCACTTTAAAAGCAGCTTTTATTATTTGTATTTGTGTTTTTATATATGGAAGTATTATTTTAAGAGAACAGTTTGTGAACTGCAATGTACTGCAATTTGAAATGTTCTAGTTATTCTTGAATTAAGACTATATATGAGTTTTGTATTAAGAATTCTATAGTTTTAACCTTTAATCAATCTAGACCATTTAACATTTACTCCAAAATAGGAAGCTATTTTTAGTCAGCTTCTAAGGCAATACTAAAAAATGTATCTTATTATTTATGTATAAAATGGGACTTTTTATGCTTTTTCACCTAATTTTCGGTCCTTTCCAAGAAGCATCAAACAGGTACACTTCAGGAAAGCCTCCTCAAACTTTCATAGTGTATTAGACACCAACCACATGCACCTTTCTACTTTCTTCACCTTTTTGCCCCAGGTGCCCTTTTTTATTTTACGTAATCATATTTTTTTTCCAAAGGACTAGCATTATAATTAATCTTATTTCGATCAATGCTAATCTAGACAAACGTATTACTACAACAGTCAGTGGCGTAGGAAGGGGCTGAGGTGGGTGCGGGCCGCCCGGGTGTCATCACTGAAGGGGGTGACAAAATAGCAAAAATATGTGTTTTAAACTCATATTTTTGCCATTTTGTCAAGCCGGGGGTGACAACGAATTTTTCGCACCGGGTACCACTTGACTTTGCTACGCCACTGTTAACAGTACAAATATCTATCCATTTTCCTTGGAGTTTCAGAAGATGTAACAACACATCCCTCGATTTCCAATTGGGCAGAGTGGTTTCCTCGTTTGGGCTAACTCTCCAGCTGATAATAACTGGCATAGTGGTTACAGTCCACGATTTTGTTGTAGGGGCTGGAACACTGGGCCAGATTTTACAGCCCATAAAATCCGACCAATAAAATTGGCTTTTGCGTCAGTAATGCCCCAGTAACACTCTACAGCCCCTGAACCTGCATAAAGAAAGCATGCAATAATTTCTAATGCTGCGCGCGCAGCAGGGGCATCATGGGTCACCTCAAACAGCAGGTTTTGTTTTCTACAAAGGTGAATCTGAGGATCACAAACAGTATTGTTCAATCTGCACATTGCTTTTTTCATGATTCTCTGCTTCGGAATTGAAAATGTCACTGCAATCTTGCACTGTTATGGTTACTTTCTAATTGGCTTACACAGATTGTTTGAAATCAGAAATATTTTTCAAAGTCGTTAGGTCCTACACTTCTACAGGACCACCCATCCTTCCAGAACACCAGATATACAGGACCACCCATCCTTCCAGAACACCAGAGATACAGGACTACCCATCCTTTAAGAACACCAGAGATATGGGACCACCTATCCTTCCAGAACACCCGAGATACATGACCGCCCATCTATCCAGAACACCAGAAATACAGGACCACCCATCCTTCCAGACCACCAGAGATACGTGACCACCCATCCTTCCAGAACACCAGATATACTTGACCACCCATCCTTCCAGAACACCAGAGATACGTGACCACCCATCCTTCCAGAACACCAGAGATACGTGACCACCCATCCTTCCAGAACACTAGAGATACAGGAACGCCCATCCTTCCAGAACACCAGAGATACAGGACTCCCATCCTTCCAGAACACCAGAGATACAGGACCACCCATCCTTCCAGAACACCAGAGATACAGGACCACCCATCCTTCCAGAACACCAGATATACAGTACCACCTATCCTTCCAGAACACCAGAGATACAGCACCACCCATCCTTCCAGAACAAAAGAGTTACAGGATCACCCATCCTTTCAGACCACAAGAGATACAGGACCACCCATCCTTTCAGACCACAAGAGATACAGGACCACCCATCCTTCCAGAACACTAGAGATACAGGACCGCCCATCCTTCCAGAACACCAGAGATACAAGACCACCCATCCTTCCAGAACACCAGATATACAGGACCACCTATCGTTCCAGAACACCAGAGATACAGGACCACCCATCCTTCCAGAACAAAAGAGATACAGGTCCGCCCATCCTTCCAGAACAAAAGAGTTACAGGATCACCCATCCTTTCAGACCACAAGAGATACAGGACCACCCATCCTTTCAGACCACAAGAGATACAGGACCGCCCATCCTTCCAGAACACTAGAGATACAGGACCGCCCATCCTTCCAGAACACTAGAGATACAGGACCGCCCATCCTTCCAGAACACCAGAGATACAAGACCACCCATCCTTCCAGAACACCAGATATACAGGACCACCTATCGTTCCAGAACACCAGAGATACAGGACCACCCATCCTTCCAGAACAAAAGAGATACAGGACCACCCATCCTTTCAGACCACCAGAGATACAGGTCCGCCCATCCTTCCAGAACACCAGAGATACAGGACCACCCATCCTTGCAGACCACCAGATATACAGGACCACCCATCCTTCCAGAACACCAGATATGCTGCATTACCCGAGTATCAACCTTTTTATGGGTTTTTGAGAAAGCATTGACTGCAAGAAAACAGACCCACTGGGTAGCACCCTGTATGTAGCTCCTTATCTAGAACTGCAACTCCAGGCATAAGGTGTGGGTTGGCAATTTTGACTAGCAAAATCTATTTAAGGCTCAGCACTATAACAGAAGAAGTTTGAATGGGGCTAATACACAATTTAAATGGTATAATTAATTATTGAGTAAATAGTGAAATAAATATTAGCAATGTAATGTTGTCTTAGCGTTTTTTCTATAATTTATATATATTGACGAACAGTGATAACATGTTTGTAAACAAAACATGCATCTGGCCCTTTGCAGATTGATTGCTTTGAGCTGCATTTACTCAGATGCAAGGTCTAAGAGTTAATAGTACCACAGCCATCTGATTGTGCACCTAATTAAGCAGTTTATTTCTATGTAGAGCTTCATACCGCACTTCTGCCCTTTCTAAGCGTTGCAAACAAAGACGTCACTATTACCCAATAAACGGGACTCAGTTACCTGAGATGGATGGCAAAGGTGACCTTGCCGGGATTTGCACTTCTGACCTATTGATCGCCATTTGACTCAAGTTACAAACGTGCAAATCGAGAACGCCATCACAGAAGCCATCACTCGAGCCCACAAGCGTTCTTAACGTGTGGGCTACATAGGAGGAATATTTTATAGTTTCATTTTGCAGTTCACGACTCTCTGAAGCGAATTAGCTATTTTGCAAAAAAATATAAAAAAAATTGGGCAACAATGCTGTCTCCGCCGATATGGGCACCGCCAAGAAAATCGCCCCAGCAAGTAACATTTGAAACATTTTTACAAAAAAAAAAATCATCAGTATAGACATATTGCTGAGATGCCGCCATTCCCTCTCTAGATGACACCTAAATATTTGCTGTCAAAAAGCACCAACTTTGTAAATTAAAGAGATGTGTTTGGCATGTTGAATTCATTTTAGGCAAAACCAAGACCCTACCAAAATAAGGAATTAAACAATACGGATTAAAACGTGCCATTACTCCACGTGCGAGAATGCCTTTGGCAAGCACAAACTATTTACTTTTGGGTCGATAATATTAGAAATGTGCTATATAGTGTGTGAGCTTTTTTAAGGCAGCATATTCTGTTTACAAAAACTTTAGAAATATATCACTTGTTTCAGAGAATGTGACAAGTTGACATAATAATCCTTTGTCACAGAGCGTACTGGCAGCCTGGAAAAAAATATACTGTGCCCATAAACAACTGGCATGGCCTCTGAATAATATATAATCGTCTCGGGATAATATTTCACATTCATTTAAAGAGCCTCCAATCTGCGCCCCCGCCGGAGCCCGGAATCACTGTATTCACGCGTACCTGTTAGGGGAAAGAAATGCTTCTCAACATTGAAACGACAGACCTGTCAGATATGATTCTCTAATGACTGAGATGGAACAGTCAGGGCCCGGTTGACCTTCACTGAATCCAGTCCTGTGTCTTGCATTCGTATGAACACTGAATATACCCTTGTGCATATAGCAAGTCAGACCACGCTTGACAAAGCACTTCTTTAGGTCTCTTTTTAGTTAGGGCTTGACAGGAAGGCAGTCAGTCTGGTTGACCTATTGTTACCAATTCTTTAACATATACATTGGGTGGGCTTCAGTGGAGTAGCAAGGGAGACTCCTCCGGTGGCATGAGTTTTGGGGGCAGCAAACTCCCCCCTCTTACCTGCGGCCATCGCAGGGCGGCAAACTCAGGAATTGACAGCACCCTCCACTCTTACCTGCAGCCATCGCGGGGTTGGGCAAACGCTGTTGCCACGGGTGGCAAAAGGTCTAGCTATGCCACTGGTGTTTATCTCCTATGTGTATTCTAAACAGAAAGCAATACTAATTTGCTACTTTTAACCAGCAAGGACAAATACAATAGGTGTGGCTTAATGTGACAAACTGCATATATGCAAACAACATATATAAACAGCATTTGTGAATGCAACAATAGGGGTTCTGCCCATTTAGTCTGGCCTGGATCCTCCACTTTTTGACTACCCTTTTTTCGTTCTTTTACTGTGAGTGGGTCTCATCACCAGAGTTTCACTCATCGTAAATTCTGTTGAAACGAACTGAGAGTGCTAACAGCCACTGTCCACCTTGTAGGCTGTGGTGGCTGGCGCAGGTAAGCGGGGTGAGGGCGGTGTGCGAGGGGGGAAGTCGCAGACGACAGAATAGGTAAAATGAAATAAATAAAAAGGTTATTCAGTCGTCTGTCAACTTCCCCTGCCCTGCTCCACCGCCCCACCGCACTTACCTGAGGCTGCGGTGGCTGGTTCAGGTAAGCGGGCTGAGGGCGGAGTGCAAGGGGGGAAGTCGCAGACGACAGAATAGGTAAAATGAAATAAATAAAAAGGTTATTCAGTCGTCTGTCAACTTCCCCTGCCCTGCTCCACCGCCCCACCGCACTTACCTGAGGCTGCGGTGGCTGGTTCAGGTAAGCGGGCTGAGGGCGGAGTGCAAGGGGGGAAGTCGCAGACGACAGAATAGGTCAAATTAAATAAATAAAAAGGTTATTCAGTCGTCTGTCAACTTCCCCTGCCCTGCACCACCGCCCCACCGCACTTCCCTGCACCAGCCGCGACTGCTTTTAGGATAAGGCCACTGATGTGCAGCTATGGTAGGAGGCACTGGACTGGTTACACATGAACACGTGTGCACGCATGTGCACTCCTGTGCAGGCTGTGCATGTGAGAATACAGTCTTGTGCAACCCAGTATCTGCGGACAGGAAGCCTTTCAAGAGCTGATCTATCAGGGATTGGTAGTGGCATTGGGTAGGCATTAAATGTGAGTGGGCATTCATGGACTGGGTCTGTGGGGCTCACTGAAATCCTGTAAAGCCTAACTAAAATACACATTATAGGCAAAATCTGCATCAAAGTACAGTTTCTTCCCACATTCAGACTTACAGGGTCCAGGGACGTATCAATATTAGAGTAAACATGAATCCCGAGTGTAGATTCACAGTGTCCTCCATCATATATACACACTTTGTTGCACTTTAAGAATTTTCATATTTCCCTTGCTTAACCATAAGTCAGACTCGAGGCATTTGTCCTTCCTAGTGGCCCATTCTAATACTCTGCTGGCCAGCAGATGGATCAAAGACCTCCCCATACAATAGAGCTATTAGCAATTCTTGACCTAGTTCTTGGGAACGGAACAGGTAGGGAGTAAATCTGCAGCCAATGGGAAAACAACCAACAGGAAAACAGATGCATTTCAGACCAGGCAAGGTGGCACATAAATTATTCATGCTACACTACAGCTGATTGCAGGCTTTCCCCACAAGACCCTGGGCAGGACCACAAATCTGCATTTAACTTTCCGTGGTGCCCCAAAGGGCAGAGACCCCACCAAGTTTCTTTAAGCATGTTGGAGGGGCTTCCTGAAGTCCAGTACACCCTCACACAAGAGGTTTGGTCATAACCTGCCCTGAGTCTGGTAGGGCTTTATAAGTATGACTCCAGTAGAGGCTCTCCATTGATTCAAGTTCTCCTTTAGATGGAGCTTTCGCTTTTAATCTCTGGAGTGTGGTCACCACTGTTAGTTTGTGTCTGAAACTACAGCAGTACCATACTAAAAGTAAAGATAAATCTATGGGTTGCATGTTATTTAAGACAATGCCTTATTGATAATGTTGATGGCTGCGCAAGGTTTGAATTTATAATGAATAGAACTGAATGTTGGTACAAGCTCCATTGACTTCAGTGGTGAGCTCTAATATGTTTCTGCTTTAGGAAGTAGACCTCTCTTGTTGATATTATATCCCATACATTTTCATATTGTGGCTACGCATATGTGTAGGAGTACTGTGATTTTCAGTTATGAGTTGCTGGGGAGCTAACTGTTCTGTGAATGTCACCAAAGATATTTCATCTACTTACTTGCAACGCGGCTCCAACAAGCAGGAAAACAGAAGTATTTCAGAGAGGCCAACGCCATGTAAAAAAAACCATGGCGCACCACAGCTGAATGCAAGCTTGCCCCATAAAGCCCTGGGCTAGGACCAAAAATGTATTTATTCCTTTTTGTGGTGCCCCAAGGTATAAGGACACCACCAACGGGTATTTAGGGGGCTGCTTGGGGTGCAGCAGCTCCCCCCCTAGAGGATTTGTTAGAACTTGATCCGCATATCCTAGGACATTATAAGTATGCCCCTGGGAGATGCACTTTATTGTTTCAAGCATTTCTGGATTTAGAGCTTTTGTTTATAAGTCCTGGAGTGTGGTAATCTTGGTTCAGTGTAGCAAAAGCAACAGCAGCATAGTAAAAGTAAAAATAAAAATAAAACTCTGGGGCAAGTTGATGCTTTATTGGTAATGTTGATGGTTGGCAATGCAAGGTTTGGCATTATAATGCATAGTATTGATGTTGGTACAATCCCCATGGACTCTAGTGGTATTTTAGGGATGACTCTTTGCTACTTTTACTGATATGGTGACAGCTTGACAAAACTAGTAAACGCGCCTTATTAATAATGACACCCCTCATGTTGTGGTATTGTGACTAGGCATATGTGTAAGGGTACTTTGATTTATGCGTAGGGGTCCTTTGGTTCATGGTGATGGCTTGCTGCTATGCCAACTTTCTCCAGGTGTCACCAAATGCATTTCCATCTACCTGATTCAACATATTTGTAATGAATGCATGTAACTAAGGCATAGTATTAAAAAATGTTTATGTAATAAAACTACTTTTCCATTTTACAAGAAAAAACACTGACCAAACAATTATTTATTGAGTGTTGGGTACCAGCGAGCTGAATTAACTTGCCCACGCCATTTCCCCTTAGTGGGCCTTGGACTCTCTGCTTTGCTACCCTCAGAGATTAAAGTGCTATGAAGGAGTACTGCCTTCCAAGTAAAGAGAAACTGGCGGACTTATTACTTGTGTAGGACCACACCCTTTGCAACTAATTACCTACTTACCTACAGTGAGTGTCTGTGTTTATGTGCATTGGTACACTAAAGCCAGGCCTTTTGGGTTTTCCATTGCTTGGCGTTCAGTGCTATACATTATCTATCAGTGACTAAGTGCCTTGTTGTTTTCACTCACATAGCATAACATGTGTGTTGGACCTGCGATGGGCAAGCCCAGCACAAAGGGGTAGCTTGGCTCAAGTGTCAAGGCAGTGAAGGCTGTAAGGCTAAGCCGGCTCTGACCCAATAATAACCCCCTGCACAGTCACACCAAAAAGAAGGACACCACACCACTGCTGTAGAAAAATACGATTCCTTTATATAAAAGTTCTCTGCTGTAAATAGGGATCAATTGGGGAAGCACATTCACATTTCATTTGTTACAGCACTCTGGGATTCAGGTTGAGAATAAATACAGTAAATAGGACTTCAGGAACACTGGTGTTGCATAAATATTAGGAATAGCTCTATCAATAAATAAAATGAATATCAGGTTTATATATCACCAATACATGGAATAATAAAGCCTGGTTCATTTAAATGCATAACCACATTTTCATTCTGGTATCGCTGCCACCAATTAAATAATTCAGGAAGTTTACATTTGCAAGATAAACCCACTTTGAAAAGGATAACAGTACTTGTGGAATCATGGGGAATGCATGCGGGCTTCTCTGGATTCACGGTGCACTGGGGACTCTTTTATGTTCACGCGGGGCCCATGCGCGTGTACCTAAAGACAAGGAAACACGGTAAATATGACATTTGGCCCTCCGCTGCCACCGGGGAAGGATGTCCGCTTGCCTGTGTGGTTTACTTGAGCCTACGGCAATATCGCAGGCACCAGGGTAGCACAGTTCGAAGTCAATAGACGAACGAACGGCTGCCAGCGGGGTCACTCAGTCTCAGCGCTCGCTCAAATCAACGCCGGTGCACAGTTCCTTGATAACGCGGCACCCCTCCAGGGGAAACGACCCACCTCACTACGGCTGCAATCGAATAGCGATTCAGTCGGGGCACAGCATTTCCTACGCCAGCATCAGGGTTCTCAGGGGCTTCACGGACCTCCCTCCGACTTGATCATACGGGGGCTGGTCCCGCCCACGGCAACAGTTTCCCGGGTCTCTGGGAAAGGGCAGGGACGCTAATCCCGCCCAATGAAGGCCGGCCTCTCCCCGCCCCGGCGCACCACCTCACCTTCGATCACTGCACAATCAGGAAGTGCGCAACGCCGGTGGGGCTCGGAGATGTCCGAGTCCCCCGCGATAGGCGCTATTCACAAAGGGGGCACTGTGGAAGGTCGCGACTTGCCTTTTCTTCACGATTTCGCCACCGGGGGGGGGAGGCACATAAACTTGGCCACAGTCTTTTGGGGCAATGAGGCACTAGCTGGGCAGGCGCTGTAGGTGCAAGGTTACTGGAACACGCCTGACTGGAACGCCAGTCAGGAATCAGGCTATTAACCCTTGCCACTCTACTGCCTGTGCTCTCAGCCACCTCAGGGGTCAGCAGGCCAGGTGTCACTCTTGTGTCAAGTCTGGAATCTGGATTACATCTAAAATGGCCGCCAGGGACTGGGCTTTATATAGCCAGTGCCCTGAGGTACTGGCACGAGCCAGAACGTTCTAGAACCTTCCCTGGCTGTGTCAATGGCATGGCACTTTTGAGGTGTCTTTTGGTCACTCAGAGCCACCGTACTGGGGCTCTGGAGCAGCCATTTTGTGTACCTGAGGAAAGTTATGAAATTCCTGTCAGGAAAGCGCGCCAACCAGAAAGGGCGCCAAAACCTCAAAAGGTCAGGGTTCAAGGAGGCTCCAATGGGAGTCACTCACATGAGGGAAATATGTGTCCACCATTTTAAGGTTAAACACACACAGGTTGCCAACCTCAGTTTTCATGTCCACAGGTTTCGCCAGGCGCCTTGTACATAGGTGCCAGAAACCTTGTGAGCAACTGGGTGTCAAGGAACACCTAGCCCCATGAAACAACACACAAAAAGGTCCTGGTAGACAGATAAAAAGCGGCAAATTTTGGGAGGTTCAGGGGAACAAAAGAAATCATATTGGTGAGGGGACTCTCAGAAGCAGACGGGTCCAACACGCGTCCCCCCCAGCTGAAAGTGGGGAGAACTACCCAACCCCTTGGGAGTCATCAACACTAAGGCGGAAATACCTGGAGAGACCGTCTGCATTGGCGTGGTCAACTCCGGGCCGATGTTCCACCCGAAAGTCCATTCCCTGTAGGGAGATAGACCACCTCAACAGTTTGGGGTTTTCCCCCTTCATCTGCGTGAGCCAGCGAAGGGGTCGGTGGTCTGTCTGAACAAGGAAGTGTGAACCAAACAAGTATGGTCGCAGCTTCTTCAGTGCCCAGACCACCGCAAAGGCTTCCCGCTCAATGGTACTCCACCTCTGTTCCCGGGGAAGCAGTCTCCGTGACAAAAAGACCACGGGTTGATCCAGACCCTCTTCATTGAGTTGCGATAACACCGCCCCAATGCCAATATCGGATGCATCTGTCTGGACAATGAACTCTTTCGAAAAATCTGGAGCCTTCAGGACTGGAGCTTTACACAATGCTTGTTTCAGAGTGTCGAAGGCTCGCTGGCAAGCCTCCATCCAGATGACTCTCCTGGGTTGCTTTTTGGCCGTGAGTTCTGTAAGGGGTGCCACGATAGTGCCATACCCCTTCACGAACTGTCTGTAGTAACCTGTGAGGCCCAGGAAGGCTCGGACCTCAGTCTGGGTCTTGGGGGGTTTCCAGGCCATGATTGCCTCAATCTTCGCCTGAATTGGCTGCACCGTTCCCCGGCCCACCAAGTGACCTAAGTACACTACCGACCCCTGTCCAATCTGACATTTGCTGGCCTTGATCGTCAAGCCAGCCCGTTCCAGGGCCTGGAGAACGGCTTGCAAGTGCTGCAAGTGATCCTCTCAACTGCTACTGAAGACAGCTATGTCATCCAAGTAAGCAGCAGAGAATGACTCCATCCCGGTGAGGATCGTGTTCACCAGCCGCTGGAAAGTGGCAGGAGCGTTCTTGAGCCCGAAAGGCATAACGCAGAACTGGTAGTGTCCATCAGGTGTGGAGAAGGCTGACCTTTCCTTGGCTCCATCAGTCATGGGAATCTGCCAGTACCCTGCAGTGAGGTCAATGGTACTGAGATATTGGGCAGCTCCCAACCGGTCAATCAATTCATCCGCCCGAGGGATCGGATGAGCATCGGTTTTCGTTACCGAATTGAGTCCTCGGTAATCCACACAGAATGGTAATTCTGGTGTGGTGCCAGGTGGGGCAGCTTTGGGTACCAAAACCACCGGGCTGGACCAAGGGCTGTTCGAAGGTTCGATGACTCCTAGCTCCAGCATCTTGGCTACCTTGCTTCGGATGCTGGCCTTCACCTTGTCAGACAGCCGGTAAGACTTTGACTTCACAGGTGGGCTGTCTCCTATGTCCACGTCGTGGGTACACAGATGGGTCTTACCCGGGACAAGGGTGAACAGCGGAGAGAATGTCCCCAGGACCTGGCGACATTCCTCCTGCTGCTCAGGAGTCAGGGATGGTGAGCGTTTTACTCCCTCCTCTGACCCATCCTTTTCTTGAGACGCAAGGAGGTCGGGGAGAGGCTCTGTGTCCTCTTCCTCCGATCCGTCAGTCACCATTACCAACATGACTTTGGGCCTCTCGAAGTGGGGCTTGAGGCGATTGGCATGTAACACCCGATGCGGATGCCGAGGGGTCCTTACGTCCACCAGATAGGTAGACTTGCCCATCTTCTCCAATACCTCATAGGGGCCTGTCCAACGGTCCTGGAGAGCACTCAGCTCCCCCGGCTCCATCACCCACACCTTCTGTCCAGGCTCCAACTCCACTGGGTGAGCATTGTGGTCATACCACGCTTTCATAACTGCTTGACTGGCTTCCAAGTTGTCAGAAGCTTGCTTCTACAACTTAGCCATTTGGCTTCGAAGGCCAGCATGTAGCTCACCACATCCTGGGGAACTTTCCGGGGAGACTTTTCCCAGGAGTCCCTCACCAGGCTGAGAGGTCCACGTACAGGGTGCCCGTACAAAAGCTCGAATGGGCTGAAGCCCACTCCCTTCTGTGGCACTTCCCTGTAGGAAAAGAGCGAACAGGGTAGGAGGACGTCCCATTTCCTCCGCAGGCTTTCGGGTAGACTTCTGATCATACCCTTTAAGGTTTGGTTGAACCTCTCCACAAGGCAATTGGCCTGTGGGTGATAAGGAGTGGTGAACCGGTAGGTCACTCCACACTCCTTCCACACTGCCCGCATATACGCTGACATGAAGTTGGTCCCCCTGTCAGACACAACTTCTTTGGGGAATCCCACTCGGGTAAAGATCCCCATCAGGGCCTTCGCCACTACCGGTGCAGTAATGGTTCTCAGAGGAACTGCCTCTGGATACCTTGTGGTGTGATCCACCAGTACCAGGATAAACCTGTGACCGGATGATGTCGGTGGATCTAGGGGCCCGGCAATGTCGATGCCCACCCTTTCAAAGGGGGTGCCAACGACGGGAAGTGGTTCCAGGGGAGCCTTCAGCTTCATCCCTGTTTTCCCACTGGCTTGGCATGACACGCACGACCGACAGTATGTGTCGGACGCCACCCTCATTCGAGGCCAATAAAAGTGGGGGACAAGCCGGGCAAAGGTCTTGTCTTGACCCATGTGTCCTGCCAAGGGAATCTCATGAGCCAACTCTAATAGGAAGGCTCGGTAACACTGTGGGACTATCAGGGCCCATGACAGTCTGTGCACTGGCACCCTGGGTTCACTGTAGAGGAGACCTTCCTCCCAGTAAACACGATGGTTCCCAGACTCGTTACCTGCTGCCTGGGCTTTAGCCTGTTGCCTCAGACCCTCGAGGGTGGGACTTTCCCTCTGTCCCTTGCTTAGTTCCTCCCTGGACGGTCCTCCCTCCACTCGCCACTCAGCGGGGATAGGTAGGTCCTCCATCAGAACCATGTCCTCCTCCGCGGACTCCGGGTCCACCTCCACAGGTGGCCTATCCGTCTCACGGGGCACGGACATCGAGGCAGGCTCCTCCTGTCATCGAGATGCTCCCTCATCAGCAGCTGGGTGGGCCATTGTTCCAGGCTCCAACCCATGAGACTTCTCCTCCCGAACAGCCGCAGACCTGGTACTCACACAGGCCCAATCAGGTGTACCCAGCATCTCAAAATGAGTCCGGTATTCCACCTCCTTCCAAGCATTGTGCACCATATCATTGCCCAGTAGACAGTCGACTGGCACGGCAGGGCTTACGGCAACTCGAAGTGAACCTGCAACCCCTCCCCACTCAAAGGGAACCTCGGCCACGGGATAGTGGCACATTCTGCCGTCAGCCATCGCGGCTGGGTGAAGTACGCCTGGAATCACCTGCTCTGAAGACACCAGATGACTCCTTACCATAGTCATACTGGCTCCTGTATCTCTCAGAGCTTCCCCTCTATGGCCGTTGATGGTGACCCACTGCCCATACTTGGTAGTATTTGAGGGCACCTGGATCTTTGGAACCATCTCCCGATCACCCAGGGACACTAAGGTGACACCCGCCCACTCCCCCCCCTTAACTAAGGGCATCTCCTCCCCGAGCACTACACTAGCGACTCCCGGGGCTTTTCCTCCAGTGGGAGGGGGTGGTCTCTTTGGGCATTTCACGTCTCCTTTATAATGTCCAACACCACCGCACTCAAAGCAATGGACAACCCTTGGCTGCTGACTCTGGCCAGGATTAGGGTTCTTTAGCGGGTTAGCCTTAGAGTTGGGAAATTAACTTTTCCCCTTAAAATTATTTTGGGGGCCTTTGGAGAACTCCTTTTTCTTGTTATCTCCCCCCTCTTTCTTCTGGGGAGCGCCCTGTCCGGACTTCTGAGAATCTCCTCCCGTCCCCCTCGTGGACACTCGGGTACTTGTCCAAATGTCCGCCTCCTGAGCAAGCTTACAGGGGCAAGCAAATTTGCTGTCTACCAGGTGTTGCCTCAGCTCGGGAAGACATTTCTCGACTAGATGTTCCTTGAGTATTAGGTCGTACAACCCTCGATAGTCTTCCACCTCACTACCTTGGACCCACCCATCTAGGGCTTTCTTGGCATAATCCAGGAAGTCAACCCAATTCTGTGAGCTCAGTTTGTGGCTGCCCCTTAACCTCTGCCGGTATTTCTCTGGGGTCAACCCAAACTTTCTGATGAGCGCCACCTTCATGGCGGGGTAATCTACCTGCTCCTCCCGGTCTAGGGCCAATAGGGCATCCCTACCTGTCGGAAGCATGTACCGGTATAATCCACCACCCCAATGCTTCTCATGGATCCCATGGGCTCTTAAGGAGACCTCATAGGCGGTCAGCCACTTGGCTATGTCGTCTCCAGCGGTATAACTGGCGACCACGTCCTTGGGTAAATGACAAATTCCTTTAACTCGACACCCCCCGGAGTGATGTTACGGGCCTGGAGGTCGAGCTCTCGTAGCTTGAGCTCATGTTTCATCCTCCTCCCTTCTCTCTCTCTCCTATCTTCCATCTCCAGCTTGGCCAACTCCCATCTGAACTGTCTCTCCTCTCTCCTGTCGGCTAACTCGTCTCTGACACCCCTCTTGAGGATACACTGCTGCCCTCCCGTGAGGCTACCTTGGGGCTGATTGACATCTCACCCACCCCCAGAGGACATTCCGCAGTTCCCTCAATGACAGTACCTCTGTCTGACTCCTCCTCCTCTACCTCCTCTACCGTTCCCTCCGGGTGTGCTTCCACCCAGGCTCGCAGACTAGTACGTAGCTCCTCTCTTTTGGCCCCTCGCCTAACGAACACTCCCCTTTCCTGACAGAAATCCTTGAGCTGTGCCACAGTATAGGTCTCCAGCTCTGACATTTCGAATTCCATCTTGTCAGTGAAAAGTGTGGACAACCACCACGAAGTAGGTTATAAGGATATGAGACTCTGAGGGTCACCTCCACCCACCTCCAGAAGAGAATTTGGAAAAAACAAAATGTTAAATCAGAGGGCCGCTGGGAGAAAACTCCGGGTGTGTACCTGTGACGCACACTGAATTATTATGGGGTACAGAACAAGCACGGCTCGCAATCCCACCCGCTGAGCACCAATTTTATGTTGGACCTGCGATGGGCAAGCCCAGCACAAAGGGGGTAGCTTGGCTCAAGTGTCAAGGCAGTGAAGGCTGTAAGGTAAGCCGGCTCTGACCCAATAATAACCCCCTGCACAGTCACACCAAAAAGAAGGACACCACACCACTGCTGTAGAAAAATACGATTCCTTTATATAAAAGTTCTCTGCTGTAAATAGGGATCAATTGGGGAAGCACATTCACATTTCAATTGTTACAGCACTCTGGGATTCAGGTTGAGAATAAATACAGTAAATAGGACTTCAGGAACACTGGTGTTGCATAAATATTAGGAATAGCTCTATCAATACATAAAATGAATATCAGGTTTATATATCACCAATACATGGAATAATAAAGCCTGGTTCATTTAAATGCATAACCACATTTTCATTCTGGTATCGCTGCCACCAATTAAATAATTCAGGAAGTTTACATTTGCAAGATAAACCCACTTTGAAAAGGATAACAGTACTTGTGGAATCATGGGAAATGCATGCCGGCTTCTCTGGATTCATGGTGCACTGGGGACTCTTTTATGTTCACGCGGGGCCCATGCGCGTGTACCTAAAGACAAGGAAACGTGGTAAATATGACATTTGGCCCTCCGCTGCCACCGGGGAAGGATGTCCGCTTGCCGGTGTGGTTTACTTGAGCCTACGGCATTATCGCAGGCACCAGGGTAGCACAGTTCGAAGTCAGTAGACGAACGAACGGCTGCCAGCTGTGTCACTCAGTCTCAGCGCTCGCTCAAATCAACGCCGGTGCACAGTTCCTTGATAACGCGGCACCCCTCCAGGGGAAACGACCCACCTCACTACGGCTGCAATCGAATAGCGATTCAGTCGGGGCACAGCACTTCCTACGCCAGCATCAGGGTTCTCAGGGGCTTCACGGACCTCCCTCCGACTTCCTCATACGGGGGCTGGTCCCGCCCACGGCAACAGTTTCCCGGGTCTCTGGGAAAGGGCAGGGACGCTAATCCCGCCCAATGAAGGCCGGCCTCTCCCCGCCCCGGCGCACCACCTCACCTTCGATCACTGCACAACAAGGAAGCGCGCAACGCCGGTGGGGCTCGGAGACATCCGAGTCCCCCGCGATAGGCGCTATTCACGAAGGGGGCACTGTGGAAGGTCGCGGCTCGCCTTTTCTTCACGATTTCGCCACCGGGGGGGGGGGGAGGCACATAAACTTGGCCACAGTCTTTTGGGGCAATGAGGCACTAGCTGGGCAGGCGCTGTAGGCGCAAGGTTACTGGAACACGCCTGACTGGAACGCCAGTCAGGAATCAGGCTATTAACCCTTGCCACTCTACTGCCTGTGCTCTCAGCCACCTCAGGGGTCAGCAGGGCAGGTGTCACTCTGGTGTCAAGTCTGGAATCTGGATTACATCTAAAATGGCCGCCAGGGACTGGGCTTTATATAACCAGTGCCCTGAGGTACTGGCACGAGCCAGAAGGTTCTAGAACCTTCCCTGGCTGTGTCAATGGCATGGCACTTTTGAGGTGTCTTTTGGTCACTCAGAGCCACCGTGCTGGGGCTCTGGAGCAGCCATTTTGTGTACCTGAGGAAAGTTATGAAATTCCTGTCAGGAAAGCGCGCCAACCAGAAAGGGCGCCAAAACCTCAAAAGGTCAGGGTTCAAGGAGGCTCCAATGGGAGTCACTCACTTGAGGGAAATATGTGTCCACCATTTTAAGGTTAAACACACACAGGTTGCCAACCTCAGTTTTCATGTCCACAGGTTTCGCCAGGCGCCTTGTACATAGGTGCCAGAAACCTTGTGAGCAACTGGGTGTCAAGGAACACCTAGCCCCATGAAACAACACACAAAAAAGTCCTGGTAGACAAATAAAAAGTGGCAAATTTTGGGAGGTTCAGGGGAACAAAAGAAATCATATTGGTGAGGGGACTCTCAGAAGCAGACGGGTCCAACAATGTGTTTGCACTATTGATCATCTTCAGATGCAATAATAACTGTATCCATAAGCTCATACTCTGAATCAATCTTAATTTTGCAGGAGTTTTGTGCATTTTTTTCAATTACTATATTATTTATAGAACTGTGTATTGCATGTTTCTGGTGCAAGGATATATTCAGTAAATGAGGAGTGACACTAACTTTTTGGAAGGAATAGCACTATGTATCCCTACTGCCGTTATGGTATACAATGTTAAGCATTTATTAAGCACAACTATCAACTGAAGATCTCTTAGCTCTGGATCTGAGGGATAACAGGGAGAATCAGAAGGGTTTCAAAGCGAGAAAGTTAGATTTTAAGGGGCAGATTTACAAGCTCCTTGCTCCACTTTTGCGTCACTTTTAACATGGGAAAAGTGACGCAAAAGAAGCGCAAGTGGCTTGTAAATCTGCCCTAAGTCTTTTCATGAAAACTACATGACAGGAAATAGATTCCAGCTGTTTGGAAGTCCCTTTCGGGTCATATATGCCATAATCGATAAAGTATCGCCTCCCAAGGAGAGTTTTTTCTAAAGCAGGGTACCAAAAGAAAAGTCACTTGTGATGATCGGAGGGGGCAGAAAGGCTCATACTTACTTAGTTTCAAATTAAATAGATTGAAACATTTATGTATCAAGCAGATGTTTTCAAGGGAAATCCTTTTATTACCAGGTAGCCAGTGAAGTTTGAACTAAATGGGCTTAGCTGAAGCATACCAGACAGCTAATGTGATTTTGGATAATTTGAGGTTTATTTATTTGTTTTTGAAAAGACTCCTAAGTTTGGGAGGTTGCCGATATCAAAACAAGAACTAATAGTCATTGCAATTGTGAATTTATTAGTATCTGCAGGAAATAGAGTGAGAATATGTTTAATCTTGCTTAAATATATAGAACAGGACAAAACAATTGAGAATATCTCGGTGTCCATCTTTGATTTGGAATTATGCTTAAATCCTAGGATTTTTCCATAAAGGTGTAGTTTGGGGAGATAGCCTGCCTAGTTGATTGAGGGCCTGCCAGAATGCTCAATACCTACCACTACAATCTGTTTTTTGTCCATATTTATTTCTAAACAGTTATTATCAATCTGGTTCCCAAAATCACATGAACATTAAGTGAATGTGTTTGTATTTCAATATGGACACATTAGACGAAAAAGGAGCTGGGTGTATCCAGTGTAAGAATACAATGAACATACAAAGTTCCTGGCAATTATAGATAGAGGCCTGACATATGAATTGAAAAGAAAAATGGAGAGGCCGCGCTCCAGACGAAACTTGAGTGTCCAATAAAGAGGAGGGGTAAAGGAAACAGTTAGGCATACCTATTTGAGAAGGAGTTTAAAGGAATTCCAAGATAAAACTGTTCCTCTAATCCTACATTCAGTAATTCTATAGATTAGAGGTCTGTGTTCAGCTGTGACGAATCCTAACAAAAGATCTAGTAAGATCAAAACTCTAGTAGAATATAGCCATTGTTAGATCTTCTAGTACAGTCACTAAAGCAGATCCTGTGCTTCTGTCAGGACAAAAGGCAACTTGAGAGTTGTCTAACAGTGAATGAGCCTCAAGATATAAACATAGGGGCATATTCTCAAGGAACTATCGCCGAGTTATCGGCACTTTATCTCAGACAAAGTCACGATAAATGTATCTCCCATTCGCAAGCTGGTGCTAAGAGCCCATATCACCAGTTTACCTGCGATAGCAGCCACCAAAAACATTGCCACAGGTGACCCTGGCAACTACTGCTAATGAGATGCAGAGTAGGCGTTTCCGTGCCAAAAGCTGCAACAACACCACTCCGCAACATTCTCAACGACCAGCCAGATCGGCGATAAGATCACAAAACATGCGATAAGGAGCGTTAGCAGCAGGAAATTAACACCTGCTCTGACCTGGTGTAAAGTCGGATGACAGCCTGCACCAGAACAGGGATCCCAGCCCAGAGCCACACCTGAAGGGCAACAGATGCCATGGAGCCACTGATCATGCAGGCCGGACACCCAAGAGCGCCACAACACCCACCGCCACCACCCCCCACCTCCCCACCCCCGGGCTCTACCACGGGCACCCCCCACCTCTCCTGTACTAAGATATTGCTAATCAATGTCACAAAATCATGAACAAAAGTGTTCGCCTGATGTCGCACCTTTACAACAATCAACATACATGTGAGTACAGAAAATCTGATTTATTCATTCACCATTGAAAGTCCAAACAAAATATCACATTCAAATCTGTCTCCAAACAACTATTCTGAAGAGTCATAGCGGAGCATCCCTGGATAATCTGTGCGTCACAGCCTGCAAGACAATATCCAAGATAAGAAAGTGTGTCAGGCACTCATCAAAAGACAGAGAGAGATAGAAAGCATGAGACTGAACAAGGAGAGCAAGGCCAATCGGGCCCTTGGCTTATTAATACATGCCAACTGCTGCGTGTGTTTTGCAATTGTTGCACCCCAAATCTAAAGGCTGGCATCAAAGTCAGCGCGAAGGCCACATCACATTTAAGAAATACAAGCAGTAGTCAGACGAAAATTAGGAATGAAAGCTCCTTAGTCTCAATACACAAGCAGAAGGACAACCGAACCTCCGACCTTGGTCCTGAATGCAGCTGGCACACCCTGCGTGAGATACTATACCAGCCTCTGACAACTCCCACACCACGAACTGCGCTAATGAAAGACCAACTTGTCCACACCCCACACACACTTGTCTCTGCTCTAGCTACACCTGCAAGGGATGCCCTTGACACATTGTTTAAAAACAACCTATACATCAAAACGTTGCACATATATACAATTTATTACTGTTGGGATCACTGGCAATGGCAGTGTTGCAAATCAGTTTCCATCTGAGTTTCCGTCTTGCCTACGTCACCTGGGTCCAGCCCTGGTTCCACTGTCGATCATGCACATTCGAGTGGCCCATGGAGGTCTGCCTATCCAACGCAATGGTAGCAGATTTGTATCATGACTTGACAGTGCGCCCCCTGTTGGCCCATGAACAGTCGTGCCACCAGGATACCCGTGCATGGGATGCCTTGATCTTTGGCGTATGTGCTGGCAGTCGTGCATGGGAGATTGCATAACTCCTCGTGTGCAGTGACCACATCAAGGCGCTCCCCTATTGGTCTGTATTGCGGAGTAGTGAAACGGCATTGACTGAGCACAACTGCCCGGACCAGTTAATGGATTGGGTATCCCTGCTGTTCCTTGAACTCGACAATGACGTACTCTTGGAACAGATTGCACATGAAGCTGCGCTCGCATTCATGGAAGAGTAACTAAGTTCCTGCAGCCACATCTGATTGTCACCCACAGAACTGGTCCCCACATCTTGTTGCATCTTGGGGAATGCTCACATATCCCACCACGACAGTGGACATGTCTGCATTCGCCTGGACTCAGAATGCATGTGTGTGGAACTACGCGCTTGTAAACACACCTGTGCAAGGTGATGCAGTCCCATGTGCGGAGCAGCACAGGCTTGTTTGCCAACGTTCCCAATTCAGACATACTGCTGGGGGGAGAGTACACACATGGCAATGTAGTATGACATGTGACCTTGTAGGACCCTTTCACCTGCTCACTGTCAGCAGAGCAGACAGTCGGCGCAGTCCGGTGGGACAGCACTATGTCGATCCTATGGGCTATGAGTCGTGTCCTCTGACACGGGGCGAAGAGCAGACACCAAACATCACATGCCTCGTCCAGCAAGGCAAGATGGGCTGAGCGCATTGCCCTCCGTAATGATTTGTGTACATTTTTACCTCCCCATTTCCTGCGCCTCGCCATATACCCATGTTGGTTGAAAGTGTCTTAAGCATTCCCCTGCATGTTGTGTCCCTTGCCTTGCCCGTACTGACACGCACATGCTAATAAAATCAACGCAACTGTACTACTGTCCAACTGTGATGAGTGTTGATTAGAATGACAAATTGTGAGCCTCAATGAGAATTGTCTGTACACAGGTAGGGACTGACTGACGCATGTACAATGGGGGTGGGTCACTTTTGACTGCTCAACCTCTGTGAGCCAAACATTGTGTTTGGGATAGTTGCTGGCAGACCTGTGCACGGAGTATGGTCTTCAACTTCTGGCCATGTAGAGCAATGGTATATATCAAAACAGACTGTGTCCACACAGATGTGTGTGAGTAGGTATGAGAAGTGATGTTCTGTTGTCACACGTGATGGAGGACACTACTTCTGGCCTGCTACCAATTTTAATGATGGGGCGTGCATCTCACCCCGCCAGTGGAGGTGACGAAGAGTTGTTGTTAGTGTTCGGTCACCTCCGTGACAATGATCCGGTCTTCCTGCAGACTGAACCCCATCTTCCTCTTCCGCTTCGCCTTGCCCTTCCCCGGACACAGGGTTCCTGGCTGGTCCTCCATGGGGCTTGTGGGGTTCGGGTTGTCCTCTGCACTTGGTCCGGGTGCATCCATGGTGCTACGCACTTTGCTTTTGTGTTTTTTTTTTGCTTTTATAGTACATTTTCCTGCATGACGCATGGGAATTGTAGGCCTGTTGCTGGTTGTCGCTGATTTTTGTATCGCAATTTGGGGCATCACAACTTTTTGGGCGTTTATGTTTCGCATTTTTGTGCATTTGGCACGTTGTCGTGCTGCTATCGCATGGTGCCGCCGGGTTGGGAATTGTACATTAAGACGGTGTTATTTTCCCGCAATAGACTGCAACATGCAAAGTTGCGTTAAGCTACAATTGCAGTACTTATGACACGTTCTTGAGATTATCCCCATATTTGTTTGACCACTATATTTTCTAGGATTTTTGCAACAGTGGTCAAAAGGGTAATATAAACTTTGCTAGTTGTATCTTCCTGGTCAAGATTTGGGTTTTTTAGAAAAGATTTCACAATACCTTGTTTAAACTTGTTTCCAGAATGTAGACAAAGGTTAATGATTCTGAAGATCATTAAGGCGACCTAAGGAATATTCATATGTATTATGTTATTGGAGATTAGATCACAGAGATACCTGACTTACAGGCTTGAATTAATTTAGGAAAATAAGAAGTGATTTCAAGATATATGCTGGTAGAAGAAGACAGATTGGTATGGCTTTTTATGCACTGGCAAAGAAAGATAAAGGTATTGCAAAGTTCAGTAATAATTTTAAATGTTTGTTGGCTGCATTATAACTTTGATTAAAATAGTAATGTCTGTGTACTCCTTCAAAGCATTGGTCGAGGTGGGGGAAAAAAGTAGGGGAACTGTGGGCGGAGAATCAGAAGGCGGGAATAACCCAAGGATTGCATCAGTGGGCGGAGTTAGAGGTATGGGCAAAACATCCCAATTTTTTTATTTGTTTGGTATTTCACTGACCAGTTACAGCTTATTTTGCTATTTAATTCAACCAACTGATAAACATGATTATTTAAGGTTTATTATGATTTATTGTCATTAAAATAAATTCACAAAGTGATGCTTCCCATCACAGAATGTCCCTTAAACGCTTAAAAGTGGAAGCACAAGCCGTATGTCTCAGAGCTATGGAGTTTCTGTCATCTGCACTTCTACTTTTTTCTACAAGAGCAGTGCAAAGATGAATGGCAAAATATCCTAGTTTGTAAATGTTTTCTACGTAATATTTGCCACATACTACAACATCTACTGCATAATCTTACAATTCTAACTAATAAATTGTTTGTAGCTCAAACGGAACAAAAGTTACTAAAAAATGTGACTTGTGTTACTGCGAAGAGGAGGGCCCTTTGCAAAGGTTGGCTGATCACCTTTCTCACTGCTACATTGGTGTGTTACACTGGTACTAATGAGGCAAAATATTTCCAGAGACTGTAGCATTTGTAAAAATGTCAACAAAACAAAGTATCAGAAAATATATTGCATTACGCTCGAGCCTTTTTTCTTGCTGCATAATTTAGTCAACACTGCAGCATAATTTTGTCTTCCTTTTTTATTAGCTCAATCCATGACACAGATACAAATCATACCATTTGTGGTCACTCCATACAAATTATTTCGATAAAATATCCATTAATGCAATTAAAGGAAGACAAAAAAAAGGAAAAAAACCAGAAAAAAAAACAGTAACAAAACATATTTCAATCATAATATCATTATGGACCCAAGATCAGATAATTATTTCATATAGTGTATCATAGAATCCCAGATCTGCAACCCCAATTTTTTGTCGTCTGGGTGACTTTAGAGAATATAAACTATACTCCATATGAAATACATTATAAAATTTAGCCCTCCACATATCGAATGTAGGAGCCTCACTTTGAAGCCAACATGAGGCTATACAATGCTGCGTCACTGCTCAGGCAAAAGATGTTATATATCTAAATTTATATATTGGCTGTTCGCTTAAGACGTCAAACCATACCCCTAGTATCAACATTTCCTTCGCTATTGGTATTGAAATACCTGTAACCTCTTGCAAGAGCAACTCTATTTGTTGTTCAAATTGTGTCAATGCTGTACATTCCAAAAAGATATGTACAATATCAGCTCTGTTGGTTCTGCACCTAAAACATTTTCCATCCTGATCCCCACCCCACTTCATCATACGCTCTGGTGTATGGTATAGATCGAAAATGGATTTATAATGTTGTGTTTGTCGTGTTTTAACATTGCGGCAGGTGCTGCTTCAAGCAATGTTAAAAATACAGGATGTGACCGCCAGGGTGGCGGTCACATCCTAATTGGCACGGAGGGACTGCTGCTGCCCCTGCGGACGGTCCCTCCACCTCTGGGGTGGCGAACGGATGCAGGTCCGTCCGCCATCCTAATAGGCCCCTTAGTTTGGTGTGCGTTCAAATCCTGCATTGCAGATTCCTGGTGAGTTGCAGCTACTACTGCTGAAACAAGGCCAATGTAGCTACCAATGTGTGAGCCGGACTGGCCTGAAGGCCATGGCCTGCCTTAGCACTGGTAGCATTCTGTGCAACAATGTTTGCTGGTGGCACCCAATGATCATCTCCGCCACAGATTCCCTCACTACCACCCTTTAACAGTGCACCTCAAGTCTCCATAACCACACCTTCTCACAGATGCATTTAATTGATTTACAGTGCCACTCATACCAGTGTAGGTTGTCAGAGCACTTTACATCCCAAACATTACACTGGGACAATCAATTATATGTGTGTAAATCACTGTATAGGAAATGTTTCATGAGACAAAAGATTACAAGGATTAGGAGTCACATGACAACCTTACTAGTAGGCAGTATAGTTTAATAGTGATTGGTCTGTAGAAGCACAAACTCAGAATTTAAAACATAATACCATGGTTGGGAGTTCTCTTTAATAATCAGAATTGATTGCTATCCAAATGAACACTTTTTGCAACATTAGAATAATTAAAGAATTGGGGAAAAAACATAACGCTCTAGTTTATAAATTGCAGTTTGCATGCTGCTCTTAGATGAAAGTTAATAGCTCACTGTTCTTTGTTAGGATTTTAACTTATAAACTGCAAGTAACAAAAGGATCTCTCTCACAAAAGCAGAAACTCACTGACCTATTTACCTTATGTTCACCTTGTGATCTGCATGGTGCATTTTCTTTGCAGCAGGCACATTAACCCTCTGCGCTACATTTCCATGAGACAAAACTTCCACTAGACAAAACTTCATCTCTCTGTAGGAAGAACATTAATCACCAAAGTTATCATGACATTTTTATTGTTGTTGGAAATTGCTAGAGGCCAGAAAGGAGTCAGCAAATGCTCTAAAACCATAATATGCTTGCAAACAAGACGCCCTCACCTGAAGTCAGTGCTCAGTGTGGTCACACTGGTTGCACTGCCTTAGAGACGGCTCATCTCAAGGGTCCCGTGACCTCAGTGACAGAGTCACTGTTGCTGTAGGGCGTGCTGCTTCATAGGCCTGCCCACAAGACTGGCGGTGAACTTCAGGTTTGATTGTGGTAGACAGGCCTTCAAGGTTAATCCTAAGACACCAGGGCGTCTAAGGTCTTGCAGGGCCTTCTAAGATCTAGCATGGGAATGTGCTCCCTGAGGAGAAAGGTCTGGGGGACTGCTCATGAAGGTTGAACCTGGTTCCCTAGTTCCAAATCTGATAGTCATAAACATAGTGCTACATCTTCTCCCCCACTAAACACCATACTGCCCCACTGAGAAAAACTCTCACTACCTTCAAATGAAACCCAATTGTGCCCCGCTATAAACACCTGGATATGACTCAATTCAAATTACGCACTAGGCAAGAGTAACATGCTGCCTAAAAAAACAAAGTAACAATATCCTGGAAAAAGCAAATACTCATGGGGAATACAAGATTAAGTAAAGCACGTGAAATGTCAGCAGGAACAACATGGTTTCCTTAACGCTTTTACACTCAATATTCAGAAATCAGTTAGTGATTTTGCCTGAAAAGGTAAGGACATGACTACAGGGCCCGGAACTGATCCATTTCAATGTCCATTGCTTATATCCTTATAAAACGTAAGCAGTATGGTTAAAAAAGACCACATCCATGAACACACAGTCGCGGTACACATTTTGTTTTTCAATCCACTCATCAACAAGGTATTACAGTACCTCCAGGATTGGTGCACTTCCCCACCTGGGGAAAATAATGCTGTTTAAAGAAAGACATGAAAACAAAAGTAGTGCTTTCACTGGCAAACTCTGAAAAGTGGCACTAAAGTTTGGGTGTGAATAAAAACAATCCGCCCCATTTACGACCACTCTGTCTTGCTTTATTTAGTTATTTATTTATTTTTCATATTATGAACCTTTTATTTCTGAGGCTGCACTTTGGAATAGAAAAATGTCATAAAGAGACGACATTTCCAGCAAAAGTGGTTTAAAGGAGGGAAGAGAGAGTGAGAACTGTTACTTGAAGTCACTGTTTTCAGACAGTGAGAAGGAGCTAGACAGAAAGAGAGGAAATAAGAGGAAGAAAGCGATGGGGTGGGGGGATTGCCAGCGCTAGAGCAGAAGTGGACACTGTCCCTGTCTTCTCTGGGCAAGAAGAAAAAGACAGAGTCCTTTTCCTTCTCTGGTCACCCACCCACCCCGAATGGACATGAACGCCGAGCCTTATCCATAGGCCTTGGCTATTTCACCAGTCCTGGGAGGCATGTTTAAAATAAAAAAGTTGAGGAACAGAATTTAGACAGTTAAAGAAGTTGGGGCACACTGTGCCCTGGGGATCACTGACATAATATCGAGGGACATAATATCGAGTTGAAAAAATATCGTTGACAAAATATCGACAGACAGAATATCGAGTTTGTATCTACAAACAGGTAAGTACAAAATATCGACTACAAAATATCGTTTACAAAAATATAGTTACTTAAAATATCGACTTTATTAAAAACAGTGTTGAATGTAATTCATATTAAAAATTAATTACTAAAATATACTTAAAAATACTTAAATTACCTTATAATATTTAAATAATTAATGAAAGTTATAAAAAAAATACAATCATATTTGTTAAAACATATATATATAGTAACATAATATAATTAAATTAGAATCAATATTATTACCGTAGGATAGGGTAAGTGTAAAAATTACTATTCCCACTCCAGAGAGTGCAACAGTAGGGAAAGCGTTGGATAGCGTAAGTGTAAAAATTACTATTCCCACTCCAGTGAGTGCAACAGTAGGGAAAGCGTTGGATAGCGTAGGGGTAAAAATTACTATTCCCACTCCAAAGAGTGCAACAGTAGGAAAAGCGTTGGATAGCGTAGGGGTAAAAATTACTATTCCCACTCCACTGAGTGCAACAGTAGGGAAAGCGTTGGATAGCGTAGGGGTAAAAATTACTATTCCCACTCCAGTGGGTGCAACAGTAGGGAAAGCGTTGGATAGCGTAGAGGTAAAAATTACTATTCCCACTCCAGTGGGTGCACCAGTAGGGAAAGCGTTGGATAGCGTAGAGGTAAAAATTACTATTCCCACTCCAGTGGGTGCAACAGTAGGGAAAGCGTTGGATAGCGTAGAGTTAAAAATTACTATTCCCACTCTAGTGGGTGCAACCGTAGGGAAAGCGTTGGATAGCGTAGGGGTAAAAATTACTATTCCCACTCCAGTGGGTGCAACAGTAGGGAAAGCGTTGGATAGCGTAGAGGTAAAAATTACTATTCCCACTCCAGTGGGTGCAACAGTAGGGAAAGCGTTGGATAGCGTAGGGGTTAAAATTACTATTCCTACTCCAGTGAGTGCAACAGTAGGGAAAGCATTGGATAGCGTAGAGGTAAAAATTACTATTCCCACTCCAGTGGGTGCAACAGTAGGGAAAGCGTTGGATAGCGTAGGGGTAAAAATTACTATTCCCACTCCAGTGAGTGCAACAGTAGAGAAAGCGTTGGATAGCGTAGGGGTAAAAATTACTATTCCCACTCCAAAGAGTGCAACAGTAGGGAAAGCGTTGGATAGCGTAGGGGTTAAAATTACTATTCCCACTCCAGTGAGTGGAACAGTAGGGAAAGCGTTGGATAGCGTAGGGGTAAAAATTACTATTCCCACTCCAAAGAGTGCAACAGTAGGGAAAGCGTTGGATAGCGTAGGGGTAAAAATTACTATTCCCACTCCAAAGAGTGCAACAGTAGGGAAAGCGTTGGATAGCGTAGGGGTTAAAATTACTATTCCCACTCCAAAGAGTGCAACAGTCGGGAATGCATTGGATAGCGTAGGGGTAAAAATTACTATTCCCACTCCAAAGAGTGCTACAGTAGGGAAAGCGTTGGATAGCGTAGGGGTAAAAATTACTATTCCCACTCCAGAGTTTGCAACAGTAGGGAAATTAAATACTTCATATATTATTTAAAAAAATATACATTAATATCTATAACAAATTATTTTAAAGTAATTACCAATTTATTTTAATATAACAATTAATCAATTAAAATTACAAATTAAAATTAATTATTATTATTTGTTACCTATTAATCCAAATTAATTACAAATTAAAATGTATTTAATTAACAATTAAAACTTATTTATCTATTATTTCAAATTAAATACAATTAAATTAATTGAAATATGTAATTAACTATACATTAATTACTTCCCACCCTATTCCCGTATAAACCCAGAACCCGCTACTGAAAATAAATAATTAAAATTAACATAATTAGCAATTAATCAATTAAATACAATTAATTGCCAATTAAAATTTAATTAATTACCCATAAAATTTTAATTAACAATTAATTCTACAAAAAATACCAATAATTTTTTAACATATTTAAATATTTTTTATTAAATTACTTCCCACCCAATTCCCCTATAAACCCACAACCTGCTATGGAAAATAAATTAGTAAAATTAACATAATTAGCAATTATTCAATTAATTAAAATTAATTGCCAATTAAAATTTAATTATTTACCAAATATAAATTAATTAACAATTAATTATAAAATAATACCAATAAATAAATTTACATATTTAATTAATTATAATTAAATTACTTCCCACCCTATTCCCCTATAAACCCACAACCCGCTACAGAATTTAATTACGCAAAAAATTAAAAAACAAATTTCATTATTTAAAATTAATTATAACATAAATACACAATTTTCACACATATAATAACATAAAAAACATTATAAAAAATTAGATACTATTAAAAAGTAGATATTTTTCATTACCTATATTATATACTTCGATATTTTAACTGTCTATATTTTTAACATTCGATATTACATTACTTACCTTAAAAACGATATTTTTGATGTCTATATTCGGTCCAGTCGATATTTTGTCCCGTCTATATTTTATACTCAATATTATGTCCAGTCGATATTTTGGCGTCGATATTATGTCTGTTTACCGTGCGCTGTCGATCCCGCTCACTTCGACCACTGCTTGAATGGCTTTTCAAAGTTTGGATTTAGAAAAGGTTCTTTGTGACGGGGCATAATGAATACGTCATTTGCATTCAACCTGTCTTCCTTCAGGTTCTACATTATGTAAGCTGTCAGTGATCCCAGGGGCTCTATTAACATGCTTAATTGTTTTTAAAGGAGAAAGCGGAGCAAAATTGTCAACAATGGTAGTAGTCGTATTTTTTAAAGTTGGCGCAAAGGGAGGTTGGGTATAGTAACTCAGGCAAGGTGGTAACAGATTGTTTGAGGGGATTTGTTTTAATTTTGTGGGGGTTTGTGATGCAGCTTGCTTTTAGGTTCCATTTTTGTTTTCGTGTAAACTTAGCCTCATTTTCACATGGTGTATTGCTTATGTTTTTCTAATGTGAGAATGCCTTTACACACATTTCTTCCACATAGGCATTGATGCCCGGTTGCCTACACAGTTAGTTCCAAGGTCTTACAAATTCGGTACATGAGGCATTGTTTTATTTTCTGTGCTCACAAAGAGACAACTCTTCTGCTTCAGTCTAATTAAAACACTGTCCTGCATCTTTGATATAGCTGGGTTAGCTTTCTGTATCATTATATAAACCGCGCTCATGCTGAAGTCAGTGAGAGGTGCACTTCTGCCAAAGTAATAACGGAATGCTGCTAGAGTATGCAGTCCCGCTGTCCCTGACCTTCATCCTAAGAAGGAAGATAGCTTTACACTCGGAGGTACATCAGTTGGTGCTTTGACATACACTATCAAAAGTTGGGTCATTTCAACAGACCACACAGATGAGTGCTACCGATATGCTCTCCTTAGAAAAGAGGTTGGCAATAGATAGGAGTACAACTAGTAACACCAAGCAATGTTATGAACAATTTCCATGATTGAATAGTTTATATTTGTCACTATTCTAATTATATTTGCTGCAATAATGTCTCATCTTTCTTACAATCTCAATCCATGTTTTATATGCAAAGATTAGTGCTTTTTAGTAAATGTTTGAAAATGCAATATTATATTTTTTCTTTGTAACACTTTGGGCATGCTTTCGTGAGAAATGAAAGAGTAAGATCTGTTTCCGTGATTTCCTTAGGAATCTGAGAGTCATGTTCCAGGTTACTGATAATATCTATAAATTGGGAGGTTTAGGAGTTTAGATGCGGTACAGTGAACTAGCCACATAGACAAACATTTACTGATTGTGTAAGAAGACTCAGGGCCAGATGTAGGTAAATACCATTTACCGATTCTAAAATACCGAATTTTACCGATTCGGTATTTTAGAATGGGTAAATGGTATGTAGGTATTAATTCGGTAATTTTTACCGAATCTGTAAAATTCGGTAAATGCCGATTAGGTATTTACCAAATCGGTATTCCCCATTCATTCCTATGGGGCTACAGGCCCATAGGAATGAATGGAGAATACGGATTCGGTAAATACCGAATCGGTAAGGGGAAAGACCTACAAGGGTGGCAGGGTGTCACATTGACACCCTGTTGCACCCCTGAATAGTGCATGGGTGCACATGTAGCACACATACATGGCCTAAGGGCATGTATGTCTGCCACATGGCACTGTTAAAAAAGCAAAAAACTGCTTTTTTAACGGTTATCGTTATTTACCACCAACTTGTAGTTCCATCTGGCCAATATTTACAGCAATGTAAATTGTGTATCCTTACCTGATTCATGGGCATCAGCCTCGATTGTACCAATTTAAAAAAGTGAAACCGATCTTCACCCTGTTATTGTCTAAACTCTCTCATAGACATTCCAGCTAAAATCTTTGGGAGGGTTTTATATAACAAGATCACGGAGTGGGTGGATGATAATAGGATTTTGAACCCTTTCCAGTATGGTTTTCGTAATCATATTGGAATACTGGAGCAGTGTCTGAACCTTTGTTTAATATTGGGTTAGTACACTGTAGTGAACTGCTCCCCTATGTATTTAGTGTTTATGAACCTAACTATGGCATTTTACTGATTGCATCGATCAAGGTTCTGGCAAATATTACTATAAATGTTGATGGAGGAACCACAGGTACATCTGTTGGCCTCTTTGTACTTGACCACAAAAGCCAGAGTGAGGTTTGGACAAAGTGGAGAGCTTATGAGAGAGATACCAGTCGGACGCAAGGTACGACGGATGCATGCTTGCATCTTACTGTTCATCATGTATATCAGCAAACTTGGCACTCACTTAACATCAGCACATCAGATGCCCCTATGGTCCTAGGCACTACATGCCCCATTTTGTTGTATGCAGATGATGCAGTCTTACTGACATGCACTCCGAGAGCCCTTAGATTATTGGTCAAATCATTTATGGTATTTATGAAAACTCTGGATTTATTGACCAACTTCTTTTGTCGTGGCTTGTTGTCCACGGAGTAAACCACTCTCGAGTATTTTGGTTGCAACAAACCACCTAGTTACCATCAATACATTTTCTTATATTGGGGTGGTTTTCAGCTCCAATGGCTCATGGATACCTAATATAATTGAGCAGAGAACCAAGGGGCATATTATCAAGCACGGTGTTAACATTATCGCCGCTTCAGCAGCAGAAAACTGCCTCAAAAGCAGCGATAATGGCCTTGATAATACGCTGTAGAGAATTCCCATAGAAGCCCATGTTCACACCAGAACATGGGCTTCTATGGGAATTCACAAGGGCGTATTATCAAGCCCATTATCACTTCTTTAGCTGCAGTTTTCTGCCACTAAAGCGACGATAATGTTAACGCCGTCTGTTCATAATATGCCCCCAAGCTTTCTAGGGCAACTGGTCCATTTCTGGGTTTACCGTCCCCTCCAGGGGGTCGAGAATTCGCCCTCATGTTACGAATCCACTCTATGCAATGTGTACAATTTGCCGCTGACGGGGCAGGAGTCTGGGATATTAGGGACTCAGCAGTTATACAAACAGAAGAAATGCGCTTCTGTCGAAAACTCTTATCTGTTCCCTTGGGACTGAGCTATATATGCGACTTAGTCCAAATTGCTATTGCTTTCAATTTGGAAAAATGATGAGGTGTCTCTAACAAGAGTCATAACAAAAGATTGTTTGGCCTGTCATAAAGGTCGTGATATTCTGTGGGTAGCATTTGTACAATAATCTTTTGTTTCCATTGATCTTCCCCAAGCATTTACTAACATTGAAACTTGTGTTACTCTGGGCAGGAAGCAAGTTCAATCTTGCTAACTCTCTCCCGGGAGGAAAGGTCAAGTGTGCAACTATCAAAAACCTCTATTTCAACTTATCTCTCAGTGAACCATGACAATACCTTCAGCAATTACTTGCGTACTGGGAGAGGAAGGTGGGAATGCTCTTCACTGTTCTGCTTTCAGTCAGACAAAATAAAATACCTACTTTGCTTTCCTTTAGGTTTCCAGCACAATTTAGAATCATCTCTTTGCCCTTGTAAAAATATTTTTAATCAGTCAATGCTTCATTTTACATTCTTCAGTGGTTTTTTATCAGCAATATGCTAAAATGTTCTAAATGCCTTTTATTAAGTTCAGAAATTTGACGCACTGTGTTCACTCATTACCTTTTCTGAAACAGCTGTGCGATGATGAGACATGTTTTTATGTCAGCCTAATGTTAAGGGCTGCTGTACACGGTAGACAATCATTGCACCTTGACTAAGTTGCTGGATTTTTTTTATTTATAAGGCGAGTTTTGAATCCATAAGGGGGAAAATCAGATTAATGTACTGTGTTAATGTCCTAAAGAACATAGGGGCACATGCATCAACATTAGGAATTGCGATTCCTTAACAGCGATGCCATAGAAATCTCTATTTAGGAATCGCAATTCCTTATGCATGTAGGAATCGCTAAAATAATTGCGATTCCTATATATTCCTTAACTGCATATTGCAAATTGCGATTCGCAATTAAGGTATAGCTTCCCATTCATTCCTATAGGCCTAGAGGCCCATAGGAATGAATGGGAGTTGCATGCGCAATTTACGAGTACCAAATAGGTACTCGCAAATCGTGCATGCAATTCAAGGGTGCAAGGGGGCCAAAAGGCCATCCTGATGCACCCCTGAAACTGGCATGTGAGCACATGTGGCACACACACATGCCCCAAGGGTATGTGTGTGCACCACATGGCACTTTGAAAAATGCACTTTCGTGCATTTTTCAACGTTTTTGCAAATTACCATCAACTTGAAGTTGATGGTAATTTGCGATTCCAAATTGCGAAATCACAATTTGGAAGTGCATGATACATTGCATTTAGTGAATTGCAATTTGTGATTCCCTAAATGCATTCGCAATTTAGGTAATCGCAAAATTTCCGATTACCTAAATTGGGATTGTGCAATTGAGTTGATGCATCCCAAATTCAAGTATACTGGTCGCAAAGGGGCCGATTCACAGAATCGGCCCCTTTGAAACCTGTATTTTCAATGATGCCTGTGGCCCATAGCACTTTAAGTAGGCCTTTTTATAGTTGTTATAAGTAGGCCGTTTTAAACTGCATATATATGGGTAGTTTTATGTTTGGGGTTAACTGAAAGAATATCAACACCGAAAATATCCCCATACAACAATATTGAGTTATAAATATCAATGTCAAAAATATCCACATCCTATATTTATAATGGTAAGCACAAAAAATATCTCCCAAAAATATCGATGTCATAAATATAGTTGTACAAAATATCATTACATACATTACAATATATACATTATATATATATATATGTATATGTGTGTGTGTATGTATATATATATATATATATATATGTTCGTGTATATATATATATATATATATATATATATATATATATATATATATATATATATATATATATATATATATATATATATATATATCACGTTCATGGACCACATAGTAAGTTCCTTAAAGATTTATTGAGATGCTGCCTTAACGCGTTTCAACTCACAAGGTTCTTGATCACATGACAATGTTACGGTGATTTTTTTCAGTTTTTTAAAGTGGCATAGTGCTTACATGTGCAGAACAAAAAGAAAATCCGGTGTAACAAGGGAAGAAATACTTAACTTGTAGTTAGCATGGTACAATCATAGTTACTTGGCTAAAATCGATCAACCTTGCACTCGTTGCCTATTATCAAAACACGTCAACAATTGCAATAAGTGAATACAGATAAATATGTAAATAAATACATAAATGTATAAATAACCTATTTTCCATATGACACTAACAGCTGATGACTTAAAATCATGTTACCATATAACATATGTATATATGTATCATGTTCTAGTGAATCTAGTTAATGGTCTCAACATGATAATCTGTTTAATACATTAATCAAATAACTGATGTGCAAAACTAGGCAATGTGCAAAACGTTTGTTTACCATGGTATTAATGATTGATTAATTCTGCCTACCCTGTTTTAATACCAGATCTAAAGTGCCATTAGTGAAAATGAATATAAGTGCGAAGTGCTGTGCTGGTAATTAAAAACAGAAGAAGAGCTATTGTCTCTCTTGTAATACAATCTGCCTATGGTTTGTGTCTGCTCATATTGTCATAATATGTTATTGATGTGTATCTCGATACATTCTGGGTTAACTACCCATTCTCGCTGCCTTAAATTTTGGTTTATATCCCATAAGAACCCTCTTTCAATATTTCTCATTATATAGATATCATAATTTACCTTGATGGAACCTCGCAGTTCTGAGTAATGTTTTTTGCTCACATGAAGTGAAATATAATGTTGGCATCTATTCAGAGTATGCACTGGAAACGTCACATATGTATATATATATATTAAATAATATATTATAAATATATAAACACATAAATATATAACTATATAAACATCATAAAACATCCAATATAAAACGTAAAAACCTGTAGCAATTGTGAATACTGGTGCTAGTTGTTACATGTGTCTTCCTAGAGGGAGGTGTATAAATCCTCAGTAATGTTAAGCCCCCTTGGATGTTTTGAATCCATTTCCATGATATATCTAGTTTCTAACTTGCGTAACTTTGCTTCCCTGTTGCCACCTCTTCTGCTTGAAGGAACAGAGTCAATACGGAAATATTTTAGTTCCTGACTCCTTGAGTTGTGATGTTCCTTAAAATGTCCAGACACAGGGTATGTGTTGTCCTGGTTGTTGATAGCTCTGATGTGTTGCAATACACTCTTGTGGGCTTGGAGTTTAGTGCTCCCAACATATTGTAAGCAGCAAGGACAGACTAGGACATAAATCACATATTCGGTTTTGCAAGTTAGAAGTTTGTTCAGGTTTTCAGGTTTTAAAGTCTTTATTTCGATTCAGAAAAAAATCATAAAAGACAAGTAATAACAGACGTTGCTTAATTGAAAATACATAATCTTTAGGTTCATAAAACTAGTATTAAGTAACATAGAAGACAAACCTGAGGGGAAATTACTAAAATTAAAACACAAAAGTAAAAACGGGAGAGCTTACGAATAAATTCCAAACAGTGTTTAGTAACATAAACAGAGATGGACAGTCCGATTTTGTGGTGCTAAGTAGGTCATAGGGGAGCATTTACATGATCAGTAGGCTGTACAGAAATCTGATCAGGAAAAAAGTAAATCACAGCAATCACAATGGTTATACTAAGGTTTCGACCTTATTATCCAGGCCCACCCCAGGTATTTAGCCAGGCACACTGAAATGACCTCTGAGGTGTTAGTTATTAATACACAGATGGCCTCGTCAGATTTTCTTATGGGCAGGCGCTGGAACAGTGGCTTTAACCATTTGGCTCTTGGTGCCAAATATCTAGGGCAGGCAAACAGAAAATGTCCTACGGTTTCCTTGTGGCCGGGGCACCATCTACAATGATCCGTAGTACTCGTTGTCCAACTTTTCGTAAATGTATTCAATGGCAAAGCACCCACCCGGAACTGATGGTAGAGTTTCCTGTCCAGTGTTTTGGAGATTATGTCCCAGTAATGTTCACGGGACGAGTCCAGCTTAAAGGAAAGGAACCTACCCGTGAGATTGGTGGAGCTTGAAGCATTGACTCTAGTCTGACGAATCGTGGCCCAGTACAGTTCTTTAAAAGCTGGTTTGGATGGAAAGGTGCTAGTAGTAGGAGATGTCCAAAGCTGCTCTAGCCCCATATCCGTCAAAGTAGATTTTACCATTTTGAACCATTGGATTTTTCCTGAGCCCCCAAGTGACCTAACTTCAGCTACCTCATTAGCAAATAAGGTAAGTTCAGGGGTTATCCATAAACGCCTCCAGAAAGCAACCAGTCTGAATCTGGCCATCTCATTGATCGGGAGACAACCCATGTCCAGGCAGAGAGGGATAGAAGGGGATGACGGTGGCAGGCCCACCAGGTTACGCAAAAATTTGAATTGTATTTTAAACAAACCCGTAAGGTCCATGTAGCCCCACAGATCTGCACCATATAAAATTGCTGGATTGATTTTGGCGTCATAGATCTTAAGCGCCGGAGAAACCCGCTTGGTGATGGATCTTTTTTGTTCGCTAAGTAGACAGCCGGTGAGGCGGGCAAGCTTTAGATGTTGTGCACCGACTTGAGCTTTCCATCTCAGGCGGCTGTCTAGAGTGACCCCCAGATATGTCATGTTCTCCACTTGGTCCAGTTTAACACCACTCATACTAACTGTGCACCGGACAGGGCGGTTCTTTGTTAGTACCATGAACTTGGTTTTCCCGACGTTCACCTTGAGGTCGCTGATGACACAGAACTCCTCAAAGCGGTCCAATGCCCGCTGTATACCGCAGCGTGTTTGGGAGAGGAGAAGGGTGTCATCAGCGAAGATGAGCATCGGGAATCGCTGTCCTGCTAGCATCGGGGCGTCCGTCAGGGTATCCTTAAAAAATTGACCACTTGGTCAATAAACAATAAAAAAAGGGTTGGTGCAAGAACACACCCCTGACGGACACCTCGGGTTACTGGAAAGTGTTCCGTCACTTGACCCTGGCCTCCCCATCTCACCCTCGCAAAATTGTCCTCATGCAGTTTGATTATTAGGACAAGTAACTCCTCGGGCATTCCCAAGTTCCTCAAAACTCCCCACAGTTTGTCCCTCGGGACTAGATCGAACGCGGACTTCAGATCAATGAACGCTGCGTAGATGGTGCCACCGCCAAGCTGAACCACCTTCCAGTAGATCAGACAAAATCTGAACACCTGGTCGATGGTGCTCGTTCCTGATCTGAAGCCCGCCTGCATTGGAGATAGTATGTCCTCTAGTTCGATCCATCCTTGGACCCTACCCAGGATCATGCGTGCAATGAGTTTTTGTGTTGTGTCGATGAGGCTAATCGGGCGATAGTTACCAGGAATAGACCTACTGCCCTTTTTGTAGATAGGTAATATCTCAGCCCCCTTCCAGGATTTGGGTATGCTTGCACCAGCAGCTATGGAATTGGCGACTTTAGTGAGATAGGGCGTCCACAAGGCGGGGTCGGTTTTGAACAAGTCGGCTGGTATAAGATCCATGCCCGGTGCTTTCCCTCGCATAGTAAGGCTTATGGCCAGCTCGACCTCTTTTTCCGAGAAAGTAATGATCTCGGTTTGCATGGGTGACTGTGGTACCATCGCCAGGAAGCTGGGGTGGTTGGGAATCTCGGCACAGAACTGGGTCGAATAAAATGTTACCCATTCCGCGGGGGACACATGGTTTACAGGGATGCGTGCATCCGGGTCCTTCCCCCACTTGACTATTTCCCAGAACTTGATGGAGTTATTTGATGTAGAAGCCTCCAATAGATCCGACCAATGCTTGTCCTCCCACTCCCGTTTGGCTTCCCACTGCGTTTTCCTATAGCTTGCTCTAGCCTCCTTCACGGAACCCATAATCCGAGACTTGACTGCTCTAATGAGTTGGGTGTGGGCTTCCCTACATTTGTTGTTATACCATTTCTTAGGACAGATCGGTATTTTACGGTTTGCCTGGGGCCGTGGTTGTGAGAGCAGGGATTTGAGGTCGGCAAAGCAACGATCATGGAGGTTTATAATGTAGTTGGCCGTTTCGGAATTGTCCCCCAACTGATCATATGCCAACATCTCACTATATGTGTTGCTAACCTTTGCGTTGACCTTATCCCTTAATGTGACATCCTCCACAATTTTGGACCATTTTAGTCTCTTCCTATCATTGGTTAGGAGGGCGTCCCCAGTCTGTGAGGTACCGGGGTTCTTGGATCTTACTAAACCTGGTATCTTTAATTTTAGGGACAGGGGGTTGTGGTCACTTTCTGGACGGGGAAGTACTGCCATGTCCACCAGCAGGGGCCAGTCTCCTAGTTTTAACAGGATATAATCGATACGGCTTTTTCTTAACCCGTTATCGAATGTAAAATTCGCTTCCTGATCTGATTTTGCACGGCCATTAACAGCCCGAAGGCCCCTATTAAGACAAAGAGCCGTCCAATTCACCGCTGCCTCAGTTGTAATTACTGGTTTGATGGTCATCAGATCAGGAATACCCCATACTGCATCTTCCGCGGAGCCCCAACTGTCCCCTGAGTCAGGTAATGGCTCGAAGGTACAGTTTAGGTCTCCAGCTAGGAAGGTGGCATGATCACTATCTAGGTCAGCTAGAATGGTATCCAATGTTTCCATCAGGGGAGGGGGGCGGCCTCCTGGCAATCCTCGGGCGTATATGTTAATCAGGATCATATCCCGACAACCAATCTTACTGAGCTTAATGATGAGGAGATCAGGGTCTTGTACTGTGATTTCTGTGGAATAGAATCCCAGGGATTGTTTCACCCAAATCAGTAAGCCCCCTGAGGCTCTCCCTTTGGCACTTCTAATTGCAGGCTTAAAGAAGTTTATGTATCCCTGCCTAAATGTTGGTTCGGTTGCCCAGGTTTCCTGGAGTAGGATAATATCATATTTATCCATGAACTCCAGCCAGTCGTCAGAATGGATACGACTTTTAATCCCCGCAACATTCCAAGATACAAGGGTGAGTAATTCTGGGACGTGGACCACAGAGGGTACCACAGAGTCCAGAACTACTAGAGTGCCCTGACTGATCTCAGCGTCCCACCCATTTTTGGTGCACCCATTGGTGCTCTGATTTTCCCCTGTCTTCAAGGAAGCTTCCACTTCCCTTAAAGATGATATGGGAATTCCTACTATTATTGAGGCCCCCATTCGCTCTTCCTCTATAATTACAGGCTCCGGGGGCTTATCGCTCGGCCTAACTGCCAGAGACCCAGGATTTACTGTGGGTTCGATTGTGCAAGACCGAGATTGGAGTCAATCGTTGGCCTCAAGATCGGATAATGGGCCAAATTGGTTGAAAAGAAATGGGAAGTGCGAGGGTTGGGGAGTCCTCGTCGTGGGGTAGCTCCTGATGGTAGGTTGACCGTGTCTGGATCCCGTTAGGATACTACTCTGCCTATGTGGATAAAAGTATGATAGGCCCAGTGTCTGAACATCCCCCTGTCTGGCAAACCTAGCTTTTCTGCTGATCATTTCCACCACCCAGGGGTCCTTAAACGAGATTAAAATGCAATCACCCTCCAGGTCTTTTGTGCCATGACCCACCCAGTCAACCCTTCTTACAAACAGAATTTCAGTTGGCAAAGAGGGGGGTAGCGGTCGGTTTTTGTTTAACCAATAGGTCACCTTATTGCGCAGGTCGCCGAAAGTCTCCCTCTTGCCAGGTGGAAGGGGGGCTACACCAGTCAAAACTATTGTATATAGTTCAGCCTCAATAGGGAGGTCGGCCCGCGGGTTGGTATGCCTGCGATGTTTTTCTACCAGAGGTTTGTTGATCTTATATTTTGGGAGGATGAAAGGGGTTGTGTAAGTTGTTGCATTGATCCCCTGTTGGCAGGCTTTACATGTTTTGCATTTGAAAAACCCCATTTGCGTCTTTAGCCAGCTGCAGCTTTCAATTACCTCTGGGCATGTTGGGACAAGTTTGTCTCGCATAGAAGGAGCTCTGTCATAGGTAATCGAGACATTCTTAGGCAAAGTGGTTCTGATTATTGGGTCATCTAACACCTGGGGCCAATTGTGTGTTATGATATTGCGTATATTTCTCTTATCTTGTCTGCTAAATTCCATGATTATTGTAAACTCTTGTTATTTTGATAATTTGGAGATATCACATTGTTCTTGCTTATTTTTTTCATATTTATCTTCAATCAACTCTAGTCTATTGGGAATCATGGATTTTGCTATGGCCCCTCAATGGTCCTAAGTGAGTAACCCCTCTCTCAGAACATCGCTTTGCTTTCTTCTTGTGCCTGTTTGAGAGTTATTTGATCACTATTGACTCTTCTGAGCTTTAGCATTTCCCCATAGGGGTAGCTATTTATCAGGAGTCTCGGGTGGGTGCTGCTGGCATGTAGGATCGCATTGCCCGTTGTCTTTTTTGGTAAAGATTAGTTTCTATCTTGTTGTTTTGAATGTACACCTGCATGTCTAGGAAATTAACTGTGCCTGTGCTGATTGTAGCCGTGAAGTGTAGATTCAATGTGTTCTCATTGGTTGAGTTTAGGAACTCTTGTGCTTCTTGATGTGTGCCTTTCCATACTAACAAAGAGGTTGTCAATATAATGATGCCATACTTTGATACTGTTTCGCATGTTGTCTGTGTGGTTGACTTTGAGTATTAGCTCCTCCCACCAGCCCATGTGTAAGCACGCACAGCTGAGGGAGAAGCTGGCACCCTTGGCTACACCTCTAGTTTGTTTAAACAGCATGTTATTGAACATGAAGACATTGTTGTCTAGGCAGTATGCAACCAGTTGAATTAGCATTTGAGTATGCTATGTTAGATCCTCTGATCTTTTGGACAAATGGTGTTTTAGTGCATTTATACCATCACTATGCTTAATACTTGTATATAGTGATTTAACATCAAGCACAATCAATAAATAGTCCCTTTGTCATATACAGTCTTTCACTGATATCATGAACATATGGAGGTAAAACTTGGACGTATCCTTGTAAAAATTAATCTACATATTGTGATGTGTGTTCTAAAAGTCCATCACGTGCAGATATAATTGTCTTCTCGGTGGTTTACGGGAGTACTTATGTATTTTTGGTATAAAGTAGATCAAAGGAGTTACTGGATGACCATTCCTCAGAAATGTATACTCATCACTGGTTATCAGTTCTTTAGTTTTCAAAGTTGTAAGTTTGTTATAGTATATTTTGTAGATTTGTTTCAAATCTGTCCCATTACTTTTGATGTAACATGATTGGTCATTCAGTTGTGACAACGCCTCTTTGGTGTAGTGCTCTTAAGCCCAAATTATAATATTGCCGCCTTTGTCAGCATTTCTAATGACAATAGATGTGTTGCTTTCAAGCCTGTTCATTAGCGTATGGTATGCGATGTTATAATGGTTGTATTTTCTCTTGATTTTTAGGACTTTGTGATTCAACTGTTTGATCTGAGCAGTAATCTGTGCATTAAAGATGTCGATTAAGTCTCGTACCCTGTTTGGATTGAATGTAGATTTTGCTTTAAATGGTGTTGGTATCGTTGGTTCTCTGGACGTGGTAGTATCTAGGATCCCCACTGTCGATAGTTCTGACATGTTTTCTTGTGTGCCAGGTATATGGTCATCTGACCATAGTTTCTGCAGATCCAATAGTGGTGGCATATCGTTATCTGATGTGGTGTTGGAACTATAATGTTCTTGCCTTTCCTCTTGTATTGCATCTGTTGGAGTTGATTCCTTATTCTGAAGCATGTGGTATTTCCTAAGTTTCAACTTTCAAATGCACTGATAAATGCCCATTCTTGTTTTCGCATAATTAAAATTGCTTTTGGGGCAATAAGACAGGCCCAAACTTAATATTTGTTCCTCCGCCTTGGTAAAATTTATTTTTGCCAGGTTAATGATAGTTTATATGCTGTTAGTTGTTGTGTTAGCTTTTAGAGTTGTTTCCATCTTCCTGTTGCTTGCCTTCTGGGTCTTCTGAGGCAACATGGTATATCTCAGATATTCAAGCAAAGAAATGAAAAACTTGAACACCTTTCTTATAGAGTTTACTGACGCACTGGCAACAGAAATACTCAGTATTCTAGAAATCTCGTGCCAGTCAAATCCATTAGTCCTAAGGAGGCCATTACATCTCCATGCTCAAATCAGCTCAGTGCCCCTAGGAAACTCAGTGCAATTTATTTTAATGCCCGCTCCATGCCTAATCATTCATTAGAGATATGGAGCCTTTTAGACATGGCACGCCCTGATATCTTTTTTGTTACGGAGACCTGGCTACAAGAAACCGCCTCCCCTGATGTGCACACTGCCTTCCCTTCACAAGGCTAGAGAGGGCGGTCTACTAACTGCCTCTACACATGACTTAAATATCACTGTCTTAGAAAGTCTTATACATAACCATGCAGAAATAAGTATCTTTAAGATCAATGGCTCTTCCAGCGGCTCCGGGAGAGCCACATACACTAGCGTCAGACAATTTTTTCCTAATCGGAGATTTAAATTTTCACGCAGAAATGCTATCTAACTCGGACACTGAGAAACTGATTTCTATTGAAATTCGCCATTCCTATAACTGTGGTAAAAACTGACCGGAAAAGTGAAAACACATTGTGAAGGCCATGGCGTAAAGTCTCCTTGCCCCTTTTTTTAAAGCATTTTTGCCATGACCAGTTAGGCTCAGAAGCCAGTGAAAACCAAGTGGCACAACATCTTGCCAATGCTATTCTGACTGCATTAGATAAAATTGCCCCTATCAGTAAGGTCAAGATCAGAACCGCCCCATGGTTCACTGATGAATTAAGAATTACAAAACTCTCGTGTAGAACCGCTGAGAGAAAGTGGCGCAAGAGCAAAACTCTGGCCGATCGTGAAAACATACAAGAAACTGCAATATGACTACATGAATAAAATAAAACTGGCAAAACAAACATTATTTGGAATCTTTTATTAACCAACAGCTTGTTGACCAGCTTGAAAGCCATGGACTTTTAGACCCCTCACAGTCTGGTTTCAGGACAGCGCACAGCACTGAGACAGCACTGGTCGAGGTTACTGATAACATCAGACTGGCTTTAAACAAACATCAGTCAGTCTTCCTTGTCCTACTCGATCTGTCCACCGCCTTTGACACCATCTCCCATAGCATTTTAAAACAGCGGCTTTGGGAGATAGGTGTCAGAGGAAATGCCCTTAAAACAGCTACCTATCAGACCGTGTAACTACAGTCCAGATCGGTAACAAGCATCACATGTGAAAGATTGGTTGAGATGGGAGTACCACAGGGCTCTATTTTGAGCCCAATGCTTTTTAATTTTTACATGATCCCACTGGCTAAGGTGATCAGATCCTATGGCTTTGGTGTCATATCCTACGCTGATGACACTCAGATTCTGATCACCTGGGCCCGGACCCTAATGAAACCAAGCAGCGTTTTAAACATTGTACAACCAGTGTTGACAAGTGGATGAGGGCAAACCATCTTCAATAAAATGGTAGCAAGTCAGAGATCATGCTTTTTGGCAAGGCCACGGAACATTGGACACATGGTTGGTGGCCACTCAACTTAGGCCCTTGCCTAACACCCAAGGAAACGGTCCGCAACCTTGGTTTTTACATGGACAACCATTTGTCCATGAAGAACCAAATAAATCATGTTATCTGCACCTGTTTTGGCGCAATACTCAGTCTAAGGATGGTTTTTAAATGGATTCCTTTTGAAGCACGGAAACCATTAATACAGGGGTTAATTATAAACAGAATGGACTATGGTAATGCCCTATTGCTTTCAACTAATGAAAACCTTTATATAGGCTTCAGGTCCTGCAGAACACTGCAGCCAGGCTAGTCCTTGACCTTCTGCAAAGATCTTCCTCTGCCCCCAGTTTAAAAGCTCTCCACTGGCTTCCAGTGAAAAAACGAATTATTTTTAAAATGTTGTGCTTGACCTATAAGCATATGTATGGAAATGGTCCCAAGTATTGGTCGCAAAAGCTATGCTGGTATCAGCCACGCAGACTGCTCAGATCCAGTAAGCAGGAACTGCTTACTCCCCTTAGAATCCATACTGCCAGGAAAGGGGGTCGATCTTTTCCTTTCTTGCTGGGGCATCTAGGAATAAAATGCCCTCATACCTGCGTACCATTCCCAGTTGCTTCCGTAAGACGCTGAAGACATGGCCTTTTGAAAACTAAGCCATCACTTTATCATCTCATTGTCAGAGCTGTCTGCAAGCGCCATGAGACTCTTGGGAGTGATTTGTGCGCAATACAAATGTCCCTTACTTGACTTGACCATGGCCAAGGCTTTACGGCTCACTGTCGCTAGGGGGGTACAACGCTCAAAATCCTCCCAGATTGATAAATGCAAGTTTTCCAACCTGGTTCACATATCACGCTCTCCGTCGGCGCTCGGATTCTCCTCCAAACCACAGACACGCACTACAGAGTAAGTTCCTTAAAGCTTTATTGGGATGCCACCATTACGTGTTTCAACTCACAAGGAGCCTTGATCACATGACATCATTACGGTGATATATATATATATATATATATATATATATATATATATATATATATATATATATATATATATATATATATATATATACATATATATATATAATAAAATATAATAAAATAATAAAAATTAAATATATTAAATAATAAAATGAATTTAAAAAATAAATTAGATTTAATATACACTTTAACAAATATAACAAATAAACTTGATTGAAAAAGTTAAACACACATGTATAATAATTAATATATATTTACTTTCAACAATTAATAAACTAAATTTAATTGAATTGAGTTTTCTTTATAATTTTAAATTATATAAAAATTTAACAAAAAATATATATATATATATTCAAATACAAATTGATGAACTAAATGCAGAAATTGATATCATGAGTGCGGATAGTGCTATGGAGTGTAAAAAGTACAGAGAGGAAATGCTGGTGAGAGTGCAAAAGGAGGAAGATATAATCAGAAAAAGAAAAACTTATAAATTCCAACGAGATAAGACTGATTACATGGAGGGGCGCATTTTTACATTTGCGCGAAAATACGACGCCATAAAAGCCACAAGCCCATGTGTCGCTCCTAATATCTCGACCATGACTACAATGACCAAAGCAAAATCACCTGATAATTCCTCCATCACTGACCTTAGCTCAAACATGGACAGTGGTTCTGAGTCTGATGCATCCAGAGGGGAGCCGCGGTTGGGGTTTACCCGATATACTCTGGCTCAGGAACTAGACTGTATACGCCAGGACAGACGGGATACACTGCCCCCCAGAGCACTACCGCAAGCAAATATAAAAGCAACAACACCAGGCGACGAGAGCGGCGGAAATCCAACGCAAGGCGCAAAACCAAAGAAAAGGAACTACAACAAACGGTGGAACAACAACAAAAACAAGTAGGTAACTTATCCAACGTACCTGACATTGGTCTCTCTGTGATTAATCTCACTTCTGCTGTATTTACTGAATCTGAGATGCGTATTTTGTCGATGGGCTTATCCTTTTGTCCACCGAGCGACCTTAACTATGCCAATACAAGAATAGATTTTTTCAAATTTACACGCAAGTTAAAGCTGCAGAAACATTTTTCTAACAGTAAATCACGTACGACAGTAGGTAGACCAGAGGTTACGCCAATAAGGTTGGAACTTGCTGTGAATGATGTTCCATTAATGCAGGACATGGAGGCTTTAAGATTGGAACAGTCTGTCTCGCAAAGTACACAGGAGGAGCCAATCCCCAACACCAGCAGATTGACCAAATTTAAACCACGTTCCACATTTACACCCCTTATGGCATATGACAACATTGACATTTTTCATGATGCAACCATCAAAGGAGTCAAGGCGTTGTAGGCAAAGACGTTAAAGACCAAGCAACACAATTACAGGCATAATAATGAGTACGCCAAACTAGTCAAAAAGATTCAAAAGGATGGCAATATGATAGTCCGACAATCTGACAAGGGTGGCAACGTCGTGCTTTGGCCAAGACACTTGTATATGGAGGAAGCCCTCCTACAATTGAACGATCAAAACTGCTACAAGCACTACGACGTAGGGGTGGTTAAAAAAGCACAATTTGACTTTTATTCCATGCTGATGGGTTGGAGCTCATCTAGACTAATCAGTATGGATGAGTTTAAATTTCTAAAAAATGACCACCCCATCACCCCTGTGCTATACCTCATCCCTAAAGTCCACAAATATGCCGAAATACCCCCGGGAAGACCAATTATTTCTGCATGTGGGTTGTTGTTGGAAAACACTACGGCTTATATTGACTCCTTCTTACAGGAGTACGTTTGTGCACTTCCAACTTACATCCAAGATTCAAGTGACTTTTTAAGAAAAATCAAGGATGTTAAGTAGGACAAAGATTACTGGTTAATGACACTTGACGTAACATCGTTGTACACCAGTATTGTGCATGCAGATGGGATGAGAGCCATCCAATTCTATTTGGGTCAGCGACCAATTGAAATGTTGGAACATAACAAAATGCTGATGTCTATGACTAGTTTTTGCCTAAATCACAACTACTTCATGTTTCTCAACCAATATTACCAGCAGGTCAGGGGGGTCGCCATGGGGGCCTGTTTCTCTCCCAGTTATGCCTGTTTGCATATGGGCTACTGGGAGAGACAGGTCCTCTTTGGTGACCACCGTGACATCTGCAATAGGCACATCATACGATGGTATAGGTACATCGATGATGTGTTCTTGATTTGGCGAGGTACATACACAGAGGCAGTTAAGTTTGTTGAGATCCTGAATTGCAATGCCTTCAACCTAGCGTTTACATCAGACATCAGCCAGTCCCAGGCGCATTTTTTGGACATCACGATTGAAATCAAAGAGGACAAGATGGAAACGAAGTTGTACAGGAAGCCCACTGCGGGCAACACTGTACTCCATGCCGACAGCCACCACCCACCGCACTTGATTAGGAGCATCCCCTACGGGGAAATGCTCCGGATCAGGCGGGTCTGTAGCACAAATGATCAGTGCAAGTTAGCTCAGGAAGCCAGAAAACAGAGGTTTCTAGCCAGGGGGTATAAAGAGGCTATAATAGACACAGCTATCGGCAAGGCTAATGCACTGTCCGTGATGCCGCATTAATGCACAAGAAAGCTCAGAGACCCATTGACATCAAGGTACATCAACCAACCAGACTTATCTGGACTTACAACAGGCAGCATGGGGCACTAAGGAAAATAGTGAACAAGCACTGGAACTTAATTTGATTTGATCCAGTAATTGGTGAACATATGCCAAGCAAACCTGCAATCACATTCAGGAAGGCATATTCCATGCAGGATGCCCTGGTAAAATCTAGCCCTGAAGTGATTCCCCCTAAAAACTGGATGGCAACCAGCAAGGGATTTAGAAAATGTTCCAGTTGTAAGGCTTGTGACCTATTTGATAGCACAGAAAAATTTTCAAAGGGAAAAATTCATTTTCAGTATTTATACGTTAGAATGAATTAGGGTACCAAATGTGTGGTCTGAGTTTAAACTATCCAGCCAACACAAACATCACTCAGCATATAACGTTAACACCAACAGATTACTGTAAAGAAATGATTAACTTAGTGGTGGTCTTAATCCGAATGTTTTACAATTATTTATCTTGTAAATAGCATTAAGGAATTTTTTATCCCAGTATTTCACATCAATTTTGTAAAAATATCGTTTTTATCGGTTTAAACTGTTAACTAATGCATTTTAATAGTGATTGTTTTGAATTCCCAGGGATTATTCCATTATGTGCAATGAACAAGTATGTTTTCTATGTCTTTTTAACATACCCCTGCTTCACTGTTAGGCCAACCAATGAAATGCAATAATTTCTTTGCACTTGCACTTTAAAAACTGCCCACGTCTCTCATGGCGTCATGTGACCAAGGCCTCTCTGTAGGCCGAAACGTTATGCTGACGAGGTGCGAATAATAAAAAACTCACCTGCATCTTGGGTCTTCCGTTCCTTCTTTCCATCGCGTTCCAGAGCTGAGGGACGTGTTTGTCAGTTTGGAATAAGTAGGCATATATATATATATATATATATATATACATATACCAATAACATAAAATCTAAAAAAAAAAGTAATTCTATTATAGATTAAAACATTAAACTATTTAAAAATCTTTAAACTTAAATGTCCCACTCCAGTCAGTGCAACAGTAGGGAAACTGTTGGATAGCGTAGGGGTAAACATTACTATTCCCACTCCAATGAGTGCAACACTAGGGAAAGTGATGGAAAGCGGAGGGATAAAATTTACTATACCTACTCCAGTCAGTACAACAGTAGAGAAAGTGTTGCATAGCGGAGGGGTAAACATTACTATTCCCACTCCAATGAGTGCAACAGTGGAGAAAGTGTTGGATGGCAGAGGGGTAAACATTACTATTCCCACTCCAATGAGTGCAACAGTAGGGAAAGTGTTGGACAGTGGAGTGATACAATTTACTATTCCTACTCCAGTCTGTGCAACAGTAGGGAAAGTGTTGGATAGCAGAAGGGTAAAAATTACTATTCCCACTCCAGCAAGTGCAACAGTAGGGAAAGTGTTGGATAGCAAAGAGATAAAAATTACTATTCCCACTTCAATGACTGCAGCTCTAGGGAAAGTGTTTGATTGCGGAGGGGTAAAATGTACTATTGCCACTCTAGTGAGTGCAAAATTCAAAACAGACAAAATGTCAACAACAAAAAAAATTGATAAATAAATAAATGTTAACATTTAAATACAAATATATTTAATATCAATATTCAAACAAATAAAAACATGTTATAATGTTAAATACATATCAGAAATACCTAAAAATTATTTTAAATATTATATTATATTAAATAAAATAAAGAATTTCAAATAGATATTTGTATTTAGAAATTATTTATGAACAAAAACATTAATTATTAAACAATTTAGTTTATTTACATCCTACCCTATAACACCACAGAATTCACAACCCACATCTAAATTTAAAAAAAGTACTTCCATTACTAACATAACTAATTATGAATTAAAGAAATATTATTAATTAAAAAACTAATTAAAACACATACAATTTACCTTTACCCCTATAATCACCACAAACCACACCTAAAATGAAACTGTAAAAACAATGAATCACACAATTAAAATTGCTCTTCAATTAAAAAACTAACGGTATTTAACAACTAATTATGAAGTAAGTAAACTTTATTTACTCCCCACCCCTATGAAAACCAACCCTCCCCCACAAAAACTTAAACAATTACCCTAATTAATAATCAATTAAATAAATATTATCACTTATCAACTACATTATTAATTATTTAAAAATTAATTACTTCCCACCCTTTACCCCATAAACCCCACAAATCACACCTAAAATGTATTACACAATTTCCATATTTAATGTATTTAATTTTCTATTAAGTAATTAATGTTATTAAAAAAATAATTATTTATTAATTAAAAATAAACAACTTCTCACCTTTTACCTTTATAAACCCAAAACCCACACCCCAAAAAAATATAATTAAACAATTAAAAAATAAATTAACAAGTATTTATTATTAATTATCAATTAAGTATTACATAAATAAACATTTATTCATTTTCACCCTTCTCCCCTATGAACCCCACTTCCTGCATCTAAAACAAATTGCAGAATTGCCATAATGAATTACCAATTAATTAATTAATATTGATTACCAACCAATGCATTATTAATTGAAAAAATAAATTATTTTACACCTTATACCCCTACAAACCCCACAACTCACTCATAAAGTTTACACAAATAAATAAAAACACAATCAACACTATAAAATCTCAATTAAATACATTTTAATAAATAAAAACGGATTAATAATGTATTATAATTAAATTACTTCCCACCTTATTCGCCTATAAACCCACAAACCGCTACGGAACTAAAAAACACAAAATGTTATTAAAATAAAATTGATAACTACTAATAATTTAACACATATATCAAAAAACATAAACAATACTTATACATCACATTTTATTTAAAATATATACTAAAATACATAACACTGATAACATTTTTTTCTTTTTTAAACAACTACATTTTTTTTAACGATATTAATCACTTCCATATTATTGAAAACAACATTTATTTCCTTAAATGCGATATTCTTGACCACGATATTCTTGCTGTCGATATTTCTGTGTCACGATATTTACAACCTGATATTTGTTTAGGTAGACTTTTCCAACTCAATATTTTGTCTAAATACTTATGTTTGGTCTCTGGTTTTACATTGTTTCATTATTTTTAGTTTGTACTTTTATGGCGCTATATGCCAGTCGAATAAAGCTGAGTTGATTGACTGATTGATTGACTGAGTGTAAATCGAGTACTTTTTTCCATCAATAATGAGTAACTTGTGCAATTACTGGGTAAGCTGTTGCATAATCTAGGAATGTCTTTTCACAATTAGGTAGGTAACACTGAGGTAATTTTGAAATAGATCAATTCACTCATACATAACTTGGCTCTTCACTAGTCTGCCTTCTTAGCCATTGTTGCATGAATGAATAATTGTTTAGGCTTATATAAGTCATAGGTCACATGTTTGTCAGAGAGTTAACCACAAACAGTTAACAAATTAAAGAACAGTAACAATATACAGTTTGAAATTTTGTGATACAAAGATATTGTAGGCAGAATATCACTACAAAAATATTGTGAAGATAAATATACGTACATAAGTATATGTTTAGTATTCGTAAGACCACATCTGCATATCCTTGATGACATTAATATCATCAAGATACACATATCTGGAGTTCAGAATAGTAAATCTATACTTCCCTTTAAATATGTACCTTTAGAATTATTTTGTAGTCGATATTCTGGCGACAAATATTTTGTATGACATTTTTGTGCTCAATATTCAGTCTTTTATCCTTAAGTTTAAATCTAAAATATGGTTATCGTTGATCTAACTTTGTCTATGGAAAGTACATGCCAATGTGACAGAAGACTCTTTAAAGTATTACAACAAGCTGTTGCAAGGAGTTACCCTATTCCCAGAGGAAAAGTGGCAACTTCAAGAATAATAATTGGTTCTAAATTGGGATTTGCAGCAGAAGAAGGAATGTAACTGCCACATAAGTTGCAGTTACTCAATGATTTAGCCACTATAGCTGTGATTAATCTTTCTGTGTGAGAACATGAAGTTTTGGTAAAATGCACTGATGGTTAGTAGCAGCCAAAGTTAAAATGAATACCTTAATTCTCATACACAAACCCATGAATATAAGTATCTTAAGACAACATTTAAAGTTATATCTCTTTGTGAGCTCTCACTTCCAGTAGATCACTGCTCCCAATGGCCACTAAGATTCAATTGTGCCAGACAGTAGGGAACACATTAAGCTTTGATGCTTGACAACTATTGAAGCCCTACTGAAATCTCTCTTGGGATCAAGAGCAATCCACTGCACTTTAGGAGAAAGATACAAACCTTTCTTGTTTTGATTTTGCCATTTAAGCATCTTGCTTTGAATCCTTGGATACCTACTATGATTTACTTATTTATTTAGCAGCCCTAGCTTTTCTAATAGAAATATTGTATAAAAGTCCAATTTCGGTAATCAGTAAATTGCTGATTCTTCTGTTTGACAGAAACCTAGAGGTTTGAGATTGAGGTTTGGGTTCTGGACACCTTTTCATGTGAGAATGAACAATGCAGACAGCAAACAATTGTACTTGTATTACTTGTCTACATATATACATTCCATCTACATTAGCAATAAGTGAGGTCAGTTAAGGACATATGTCTTTTAGGGCACGGGCATTCCTGGGATCAACTAGATAAATTGCTTGCTTAGATAAAACCAACTTGGTGGTAGCAGCTTTAAGAGGGCTCATTGTAAGGAAGAGTGAAGCATAACTTTGCTGATGGGAAAAAGTTACACATAGTGCGACCTAACTGCAAGATGTGACCCAATATTACTTTATTCATGACAAGTGCTGTCTTTGTTGTATTGAATGAAAAGTAAGGACTTTTAATATGGAGCATCAGATATCAAGCAACTGTTGCCAGGTAGGAAATTAAGGAGTTCAATGTCATTTGGACACCAGAAAGCACCTTTTGGTGTCTAGTGATAGAGGTGGGAGTGAGCATGTCTGGGAAAGTGATGTGAGAGTTCAAGAGAGTGACACATCAGAACAAGATAAGATAGGAAGATGATTACCATTTCAGAGGATTGGAATATGAGGGAGCACTGCGAGCGCTGGCTCATCCAGTGCCAGATAGCTATAGGACAGTTGCATTTTGGGGTTGACATTGAGAAGTGAGAAATTGAAAGGAAATGTGCCCTCCTTAGCATATAATTGATAGAGAAGCCAAAAAAGGTGATTATAACATCAGGGATGAGATGTAAAGTGAGTATAGTTGAGACCAAGGAATGGTTCTGGGGGCGTCCAAGGAGTTTGGTGAGCATTTCCAATCCAGTACCAGTAAGGCTGGGTGTCCCGCAAGGGTCCTCGCTATCCCCGACACTGGTTAACCTGTTCATGGAGCCACTCACCGAAATTCTACATGAGTCTAACGTGCAATATCATATGACGATACACAACTTTATCTTAAGATCAATACCTTAGAAGACATTAAACGGCTCAACACCACACTCCTGAACACCCAAACATGGTTGGCAGAAAACAACCTAAAACTGAACGCTCTAAAGACTGAATTCCTCCTGATAGCTCCACCCGCTAAAATCCCCTTTATGCAAGACTTAATCCAACATCTCACTGCACTCAACGTTCAACCAACTATCGTATACTCTGCAAAATCCTTGGGAATAATTCTTGACAGCAGTCTCACTATGCAGAAACACATTAGCAACGCTACAAAGGGAGCAAACTTCCAGATAATCACTTTGAGGAAGCTGGAGCCCTCCCTGCCAGTCAATGACTTCAAGCTGGCTGTACAAGCCCTAGTTATCCCTCGTGTGGAATATGGAAGTGTCTCTCTATGCGGCCTTCCAAAAGCGACCATAGCTCCCCTTAGAGCTTCAATAAACACCGCAGAAAGACTCATCACTGGCTCAAAAGAAGTTCCCACAACTCCCCTGATCTAAAATCCTTGAATTGGCTCGCTCTTGAAGCAAGAATTCACCTAAAAATAGCTTGTATGCCACATAAGGCCTTACACCACAAGGCACCTAGTTACCTTGCACGGAAATTGACAATCTCTGGTGAATCAAGGTCCTCTAGGGGGGCAGACACCCTACTACTGAAACCTCAAAGATTCAACAAAAAGAAAACATATAAACGATCCTTCCCTTTGATGGCGCCTATGATTTGGAATACTCTTCCCCCAGAAACCAGATTGAACTTTTCTACTGTCTCCTTCCAAAAGGAAGTAAAAGCGATTCTCATGGCAAAATTCACTTGACTAGACGCTAAGTAAATCTGGAGAGCAATAGTACCCTTACTACTATCCCACTCTTTTGTTATGGGTCCATCTAATCTTCCTAGTCACTGTATCCTGCCCTGGACTTTAATCAATCGAGATACTTCCGTGATGTTCTCTATGACTTTTCCTGTGTTTTTGTACTGTCATCCCATGCTTCTGTACTCCACGACTTTTCCTGAGTATTCGTACTAATATCCCATGCTTGTTCTCTTCGTCATATTATTAGCTGTATAATGTGTCATGCTATTTGTTATATATTATCATCTTTGATCACTGGGAAGCGCTCTGATATCCGCAAGGATCTTGTTCGCATTCTATAAAACCTTCAAAATAAATGTTGTGGTCATAGCTTCTAGAGAGTGAGAATGACTATTTGGAGCAATAGGAGATACACCACTTAAGAGTAGTCTCTTAAATACCAATACAGGTGAAGGTATTGAGCAGGACCGAGTTATAAACAGTATTGAATGAAACTGATTGGTTGAGGAGAATAAGAACGGATGAAAGGCAGTTATTTGTTGAGGTGATGAAGTTGTAAACAAGAATTACTACTGGCTCAGTGGAGCGGGCAGCATGGAAACACAATAGAAGGAGTCCAGTAATTTGTTAGACAGTAGGTGGGGTGTGAATGTTGAGGACAAGGTGATTTAAAATGTCACAGAAGAAAGGCAGATCGGCAACAGGGTGCAAGTTGGAAGAAGGAAATACCATAGTAGATTAAAAAAAGAAATATGTAAATTGCAGTGAAACGTGAGAGGTTAAAAAGGGGGTGAATTGAAGAGAGGGTGCTAGATGACCAGGGAAAAGGATTAGCAATTCATGGAAAAAATGGAAATGAATTTCGGCAAAGAGGTCAAGGAGGGGGACTTGAAGGCAGAAACGTTATTCTTCTGAAAAGGGGGTGGAGGAAGAAGGTACATTGTGTAATAAATACTAATTTTGCTCCTGTTGTGGCATTTCAAGTGGAAGTAAATGACAAAGTCCATCGTTGTGAGATGACAACCATGCAAGGTTGGGCATTCAGTGGTTGTAAGCTTTGATATAGATGGTTTGGATGTGGCTGCAGAAAAAATATGAGGTTCAATTTGTAGATAGATTTTGCTTCATGTACGACACAGTTAAGGATAAGGAGCAAGTGTCCGTATGCTTCTAATTGCTCTGGGATATGGAACTTCTACCATTTGCAAAACTTGCACAGCATACTGGTTTTTAGTGCTTGTATACGACAGTGATAACCAAAGTGGCACATGGGACACTGGAGGGCTACATTTTCTACAGTTGTCAAAAAACTAAGAATGAGGTAGAGTGAGTGAATCACTATGCACCATGTTAAGATACTCAGGACGAGGTCAGGCTATATCTGTTGCCTGGTGATTATCAATTTTGTGGTGCGCTGATACCTGTAACTTGTTTTGTTTCTTCTTTTAAGTGATGCTCAACTCATAATGGCCTAGCCTTTGGCCCCTAAGAGGCATGGTCCCGCACTAATGCCCGTCCTGAAACAGTGAGTATTAAAGCAGAGCCACTTCTAGGGGTGGCGACCAATGAAGTAGAGTCAATCAGAATACCCTGGCAGACACATTTTAGAAAATCCATTACTCCATCTCCACCACCTAGGAAGTACTAGAAACCAAAATAGATTTTGTGGTAGTAGATGTGAGTCTGTAGTGAGATGATCAGGAGAAGCTCAGTGAAGGAGTCCAAAAGAACAATTGCCTGCTACACACACTTTGCCGGTGTTCTGCCAATTGATAAAAACACAGAGGGAATTTTTGTAGAATACAATGAGAGGAGTCGGAGAGGCCATTCATGGCTCAATAACATTAGGGTGGAAGGACCGCTCTAAAATATTAAGGGTTGCCTTCAAGAAGTGATAGCTTGAAACTTTGGTTTGAAAAATTAGTTGCAAAGTAAGGGCATTCAAATGTATATGTGACAGAAAGGGGCGAGGGCCCTGATGCACACCCCACCACCTAGATAACCTTGAAGACCAGAAGTTGCATGGCTTTCAAACTAACCTGCAAGGAATTTGGAGGTTGTGCAGGCTAAATACTATGGTGGGTAGCATGGGCTGAAAATTCGTTCCGCTCGCGGAATTTGCGGATTTTCCACGATTTCGCGATCGGCGAATCTCGCGAAATCGCAGTACAATCCGCGAATCAGCGGGGACGAATTTTCAGCCAAGCACTTACAGGGTTACAGCAGCAGGTGCAAAAGTTGACGTTAATTTTTTGTAACCTTTTACAAGAGGGTTACAAAGAAATTAGCTTCAACTTGGGCACCTGCTGCTGTAAGCCTGTAAGTGCTTCCTGGCGCCTCGTTGCCTACTTGCAACTATTCTCTGACCCTGCTCTGACCCTTGAAGCAGGGTCAGAGAATAGTTACAAGTAGGCAATGAGGCGCCTGTCACGAAAATTAAACCTCAACAGGAAGCACTGACACATATAAAAACAAGCATTTGCAATGCAAAGGTCTCGCATTAGGAAAGTTTGAGCTATTGGTCTTGGAAATGACAATTTTTTTTACTTATGTGTTGGTTTTGAAAATAGCTAAATTAATAGCTTTGTCATTTACAATGCCAATAGTTATAACTTTCGCAAATGTGACACCTATAGCATTTGTAATGCAACATGTTTTGTATTTACGTGACTTAGCTGTATTGATATTATAAATTACAATGGCTTTTAATTTTTTTAAATAATTAATACCTAAATAAAAGTGATTTTAATTTATAATGGCAATAGCTTAAACTTTTGTAAATAACTTTTGTGAAGATTATGTTCAGTGTATTTTATTGTGACGAAAATCCAAGAACAGAAGTGAAATATTAACATCTTTTTGTGACATTTGTAATAAAGTTTGAAACATTGAGAGAACATATTTGAACCAGTTGTTATTGAATGGTTGTACAGATTGGCGCTGGGGTGGCGCTGAGTGGTGCTGTGGTGGTGCTGAGTGGTGCTGTGGTGATGCTGAGTGGTGCTGTGGTGGTGCTGAGTGATACTGGGATGGTGCTGAGTGATGCTGGGGTGGTGCTGAGGGGTGCTGTGGTGGTGCTGATTGATGCTGTGGTGGTGCTGAGTGATGCTGTGGTGGTGCTGAGTGGTGCTGTGGTGGTGCTGAGTGATAATGTGGTGGTGCTGAGTGATGCTGTGGTGGTGCTGAGTGATGCTGTGGTGGTGCTGAGTGGTGCTGTGGTGGTGCTGATTGGTGCTGTGGTGGTGCTGAGTGATACTGGGATGGTGCTGAGTGATGCTGGGGTGGTGCCGAGTGGTGCTGTGGTGGTGCTGTGGTGGTGCTGAGTGATGCTGTGGTGGTGCTGAGTGATGCTGTGGTGGTGCTGAGTGGTGCTGTGGTGGTGCTGAGTGATAATGTGGTGGCGCTGAGTGATGCTGTGGTGACGCTGAGTGGTGCTGTGGTGGTGCTGAGTGATAATGTGGTGGCGCTGAGTGATGCTGTGGTGACGCTGAGTGATGCTGTGGTGGTGCTGAGTGATGCTGTTGTGGTGCTGAGTGATGCTGTGGTGGCGCTGAGTGGTGCTGTGGTGGTGCTGAGTGGTGCTGTGTTGGTGCTGAGTGATGCTGTGGTGGTGCTGAGTGATGCCGTGGTGGTGCTGAGTGGTGCTGTGGTGGTGCTGAGTGATAATGTGGTGGTGCTGAGTGATAATGCGGTGGTGCTGAGTGATGCTGGGGTAGCGCTGAGTGATGATGTGGTGATGCAGAGGGCAGAAGCAGTCTAACAAAGGGCAGAAGGGCACAAAAAAACAGTCTAACAGAGGACAGAAGGGCAGAAAAACAAAGGAAAAACGAGTCTAACAGACGGCAGAAGGGCACAAAAAACGAGTCTAACGGGGCAGAAAGGCACACAAACGAGTCTAACAGGGGGCAGAAGGGCACAAAAAACTAGTCTAACAGAGGGCAGAAGGGCACAAAAACAAGGGAATAACAGAGGGCAGAAGGGCACAAAAAACGAGTCTAACAGAGGGCAGAAGGGCAGAAAAACAAGGGAAAAATGAGTCTAACAGAGGGCACAAGGGCACAAAAAACTAGTCTAACAGGGGGCAGAAGGGCAGAAAAACAAGGGAAAAAACGAGTCTAACAGAGGGCAGAAGGGCAGAAGAACAAGGGAAAAACGAGTCTAACAGAGGGCGAAGGGCACAAAAAACAAGTCTAACAGGGGGCAGAATGAATCCCGCCCTGTGTGTTTGTCCACGAAGATGTGCAATACCTCTACTCAACTGGAGTACTTTCTACTGTCTAATCAGTAAGTGCTCCCTCGTTGGCTAAATGTATAGGGGCAGATTTACAATACCTGGCGCATCCCCAGGGATGCGCCAGTTATTGTGCACCGCAGCTCCGCCACCCATTGCTGGAGCTGCGTCGCGCTTGCGACGCAGCTCCAGCAATGCTCTGGGGGCCCCTATCTCCCCAATGCTGCATCAAGCCTTGCGCCTGCTTCAAGCAGGCGCAGGGTTTTGACGCAGCATTGGCCTAAAAGTGACTGAGTGAAATCTTGTAGATTTCACTCAGCCACTTTTAGGAGGCGTTCCTGCGCAGGAACGCCCTCCCCTGCGCCAGAACGCCTCCTGATGACGCAGGGCTTTACAACGTGACGCATCTCTCAGATGCGTCACGTTGTTAATACCCAGCACCATGGCGCATCTTTTGTGCTGCCGCTGTGTCACAAAAGGTCTCGGTAGAGGGTGGCAGTGGTGAACCAGAGGGTGGCAGTGATGAACCAGAGGGTGACAGTGATGAACCAGAGGGTGGCAGGGGTGAACCAGAGGGTGACAGTGCTGAACCAGAGGGTGGCAGTGCTGAACCAGAGGGTGGAGAAGTGTGGCTCAATGGTTAGAGCGGCAGACCCTGATGCAGAGGTCTAGCCCGGGACCAGGGTTCAATTCCCCGCCTCGGCGGGTCTTGGGCTCAAAAATTCCACGGACCTGATAATTCTCGCCTCGGTGCCTATTCCAATCATGGAGTCCCACTCTGCAACTCTGGGCAATAGCTTGCTTAATCTCCACAACGGCCCCCACAACGCTAAGGATGCCTGGCCTCCACCTTGGGGGTGCCCCGGAGTGGACACCTCACAGGGAAAGCCAGGATGGGTTCCACAGCGGTATTCGTACAAGCGCCTTGAGACCCTTGCGGGTGAGTAGTGCGCTATACAAGTATCAATTTACATTTTTACATTTAACCAGAGGGTGGCAGGGGTGAACCAGAGGGTGGCAGTGATGAACCAGATGGTGGCAGGGGTGAACCAGAGGGTGGCAGTGGTGAACCAGAGGGTGGCATGGGTAAACCAGAGGGTGGCAGTGGTGAACCAGAGAGTGGCAGTGGTGAACCAGAGGGTGGCAGTGCTGAACCAGAGGGTGGCAGTGGTGAACCAGAGGTGCTGTGATGAACCAGAGGGTGGCAGTCGTGAACCAGAGGGTGGCAGTGGTGAACCAGAGGGTGACAGTGCTGAACCAGAGGGTGGCAGGGGTGAACCAGAGGGTGCTGTGATGAACCAGAGAGTGGCAGTGGTGAACCAGAGGATGGAAGGGGTGAACCAGAGGGTGGAAGTGGTGAACCAGAGGGTGGCAGTGCTGAACCAGAGGGTGACAGTGGTTAACCAGAGCATGGCAGTGGTGAACCAGAGGTGCTGTGATGAACCAGAGGGTGTCAGTCATGAACCAGAGGGTTGCAGTGGTAAACCAGAGGGTGACAGTGCTGAACCAGAGGGTGGCAGGGGTGAACCAGAGAGTGGCAGTGCTGAACCAGAGGGTGGCAGTGGTGAACCAGAGGGTGGCAGGGGTGACCCAGAGGGTGGCAGGGGTGAACCAGAGGCTGGCAGTGGTGAACCAGAGGGTGGCAGTGATGAACCAGAGGGTGGCAGTGGTGAACCATAGGGTGCTGTGCCCATACACGACCGCATGGGTAACTTCGCCATGCAAGCGGCCCGCGAACACGCAAAAAGCCCAGCGAACACGCAAAAAAACCCGCGAACGCGCAAAAAAACCCGCAAACACGCAAAAAAAATCCGCAAATTTGCACGAATTCGCGGATTTTGCGGATTGCGAATTCGATTTTGCGCGAATTCGCGGAACGCGAATTTGCAAATTTCGCCCATACTTAGACTATTATTTCTAAGATTCCCCTAGGAGAGGTTATAGACCTGTGATTCTCTTTTGGAGTCCCGAGGAAGTGGCATTGGATGATTCCGTGTATATAAATACCATAAAATAAAAGATGTTTCACTGTTTTAGGGAAAATAAAGGGATTCACTCTAATTTTCTGGGGGAGTGGAAGACCTTTAAGGTGGTACCTATAGGAGATTGTATTAGGATATTGTATGCATGATGAGGGTAGTGGAATATGAAAAGGAATCACGTGGAAAAAAATTGAGTGAGCTGGAATTGGTGGTTCCCAAATCACAAGAGATGCAGGATAGAGAGAGGCAATAATGCACAACTGCTGGAAGAATGGAGTTGCGTGCACAATTGTGGCATATTCACAGCATGAAATATATCCGGTGTCTCTTGATTATTAACTGAGAGGGACAATAATTGAAAAAATGAATTAGGAATTACTTAAATGAGGCATGCATTGCTTTTCCTCCCCACAGCCTCAATTACCTAGCTAACTAGAGAGAAGGCTCAGAGAGGAGATGGGCTGCCCTTCTACAATATATTTGAGATACATCCATATCTTGCCATTGAAGCTTATAGGCCTGCATATGACTGCAAATCAGAAAGGCCTCCTACTGACCATGACTAGAGAAGCATTGATATTTGTCCCAAACAAAGCAGCTTTGACCTTTATGAAACTTTGTTTAGACCCTGGTCAATGTTGAACATTGACAACAAGAACCTTAGTTAAGCCATAGCTAAATATTTTTCACCATATCAAAGCAATGTTGTTACAGGTCGCAACTCTAAATATAAGGCACCTCTTGCATGTACCCGAGGTAATGCCCACCCAGTCCCACAAACAGCAGCATTTCCTGTGGAGCTTTTGAAAACTCTACACAGTTAAATAGAGACATATTTTGGCAGTATTTGGGCGAAAATATGCTTAAATGGGTGAAATGGGTGAAAGTAGGCTGAAATGTGTTTCACATTTATACAGAGAACCATGTGCACAAGTTTGCACTGCCCAGAGCATCTTGAACCAACAGCTTATTAAAAGGGTAAAAGGGTACATGACAGGGCGATCCACTCTCTAAGGTAATCTTTGCCTTTGCTACAGAACCTATTCCAAATTTAATTAGGCTTATGGAAGGGACTATGGCATACATTTATCCTGTACAGATGTTACTTCATTATACACAGATTGTATGTTGTACCTGAGAGACACAACCACAATGTGGTACATATCGGTGTATGTGTATGGAATGTTCTCACTGTGACAGGATTGTTGGGTATTGGTTTAAAAACTGCATATTTTCAATTTTGCACAGTCAAACTAAAATCAGTCATACTAAAATCTCACCAAGCCAAGCCCGTATAGAGAGTGAAATACATTTTGCTACCAGAGGATCTGGGTTTATCACACTGGATCTGATGTTATTGAGTGTAACATACATAGAACCATGGCAGCTTTGGGGGCAGTTAGATTCTGAGGGACTCTTCCTTTGTCAACGAATGAAGGATTGTCAGGGCCAAAATGGTAGTACTCCCTTGATTACTGCTCTATTCTGCTAACCGGACAGTACAATCAGCCACCAAACTTTTCAAAGAGCTAGACGTTATGCTCAACCCATTAATCTTGAGAGGTGCTAGAGTTAGAATGGTCCCACAGAATCTGCAACTTACAGTTACAGGAGGGAGCCAGTGAGTTCCTTACTATGAACTTTATTATCTAGTGGTTTAACTAGAGCGGCAACCAAATGGATCTCACACAACACTTCCATGGAGGCTTGATATGTTTTGAGGGATTCTTCTGGAGGTGGAATACCGAATTTCTACCTAGGATTTGAATTCACAAGAGAAAAATGACATAATTGCCAAATATTCTGGCTGGATACTTCTGCAGTAGATGTTTCAGAATAACAGATGAAGGGACAGGGTATGCACCCAATGTTCAGGTCCACAACCTCGTTGAGTAGTGTTTCATAGCATCTCAATGCAGATTGGATGTTTGGAGTTAGTCAAGAGTAATGGCTCCAGGTCACTACAAAACAAGTATAATACACCAGCAGAACAGTTCCTTACTTATGCAAAGTTAGTACAATGGTACGCTCAGTCTTAGATTGAGAACATTTAAAACTACCCACATATGTAAAGCAGCAAACATTACTCGATCAGATAAAACAGCAGTGATATTACTGTACTGGAAACTTATTCATATGACCAAATGTGCTCTGGAAGTCTTGCCAACCACATCGTCCAGGAACTTGAGTGCAGAAGATTGGAATTTGATTTTGAGTTACAACCCTCAGATCTCTACAAATGCAAGATTCAAACTCTTGGCCCATCATAGTCTGGAAGAGGCTGGACTGGGCCACCCTCCAAAATTCTGCTGTTGGGGTTCAGCAAGAACATTTGAGGTACTGTCCATCATCTGTTTGGTGTATTTTTTGTTTTTTTAGGCCTAAGGACTACTGTTGTTTTTACCATTGCTATCGCTGACCAGACCCACTGCAATACATGAGCATGGGCAAAAGGAAGAGAATTCCTGGTGCCCCAGCTAGCCACCACCGCCACATACTCGCTCAACTACCGATAACTATCTAAACCCGGCTGTGGATGTGGTCTCAAACGAAATACGATTGGTGAAGCGACGCCTCTCATTTACTACAGTGAACTATGCTCTACCCTTGCCCCAGCCTAACAATCAAAGTCTTCCAGAGCCCCCACGGTCGAGTACATCCGGCTAAAGTACCAAACGGCCTAAAGTCTCAATGGCCTGTCCGCGAGGTGTGTCAGCTACAAGTAATAGGAAAGGGAGTTGACCATAGTAACCTACATTTTGGCCTGGATCCAGAGAGCAGTCCTAAACTCAAACACAGGAGAAAAATTGCTAAAACTATAAAAAATATTGCCAAAGGTATACCGGCAATTAGAAATAGGCACAGCAATGAGGACGTGACAGTGCCAGCATCTTTCATTACAGAAGATACTTGGAATCAACTAAGCAGCCGGATAGTTGACCTATTGGATTCTAAATTACGACCCATTATTGATCGCCTAGCACTAATTGAAGACAAAGTAGTGAAGTCAATTGCCCCTAGGGCAATTACTTGCTCCCAGGAGAGCCAGTGCACCTTCATCCCCACCCCCAAAATCAGATCCTCAACCACGGGGGGAGCAGTAAATCAAGCCTTTGTACCAGACGTTAGTTTGGCTCTAAATAAATCTGCTTGGGGTATATCGAGGTGTATCCCATGGATAAACAAGTTGTCAAACAATCGGGAATACGTGATTCTAACTCAGTTCCCCTTCCCGTGATTGATCTAGTCCTGCATCTGCTCCCTATGTCATTGTCCTGGCAAATGTTCCTAGACTTCCAGCAGGCAGCACAGAAACCACAAGGGGACTCATGAATAAAACTATACACTGGCTGAAAGCTAATGTAACTGGTCAATGGGATATATCCAAAGAGTTACTGTTGGCTAGATGTGTGGGAGAATTGGAGGCTACAATGCTGATGATATTGTGGTAAATTTACGTAACCCTATGGTTGTTCAGGATATATTGTGTCAAGCTAGTGTACGAATGGTCAAAACCAGCACAGTCAAGATATTGCCACTTGGCTTCTTTTATAAACATTTTGCCTCTCCATTCTGTAAGGTGGATGGGCCAAGTGATTTAAAGAGTGTATCGTATAGACCTTCCCACCAACCAACAGTGCCCCTGAAAAATGGATTTACTGGGTTGGAGGATAACAACTGACGGTGCAGTAAGGAGCGCAACTGCTCCAGTGTTCTGAAAATGGGTGGGGAAGCCTCTAGCACAACTTCCGTTGCCCAAGCGACTACCAACCCAGCCCAGAATTATCCCCCTTAACGGATAGTAGCAAGTGGATCCATTGCAGAAGGTGGTGCAAACTTTGCATCTATTAACTTTTTAAGCTGGGATGTTGCAGGTCTAGTTCCCAAAATACTGATTGAAGGCTGGCAATCTTATATTTTAAATTATGACATCGTGAGGGTGTGGCCAAGTGGGCTAAAATGGCGGTCACGCCTTAAGTGTGCTCCTGGACCCCTCCGCTATCCGCCCCCAATCTACCCATCCTGGTCGCCATCCAGCCTTGAAACTTGGCCCCCCGCTCTCTTGCCACATACCCGAGGGTGGTCCTGCCAGTGGGGACTCTGGGCATCGGTGCTTTCTGGTGATCGCCTGACGGTCTTGTCGGCACTCGGTGTAAAATGGCGACTGCTTCCACTCGTCACTAGCTGCCTGTCACCGGGGATTGAGCTGCCTGGGATCCAACTACGTCTGCTGGCCCGGCCTGAGAGGTCCTTGGGGAGCAACCGACCTCAGTGGTGCTGCGGCGGTTTGGAAGCCGCTTGACTCGTCTTTTTGTCCTGAGTTGTGTTCCCCTGCGGGCACTGGCTGCCTCTGACCCCCTGCTGCTGTGATTGGTGCCGCGGGCACGAGGCTGGCTTCTGACCTCCGCCCGCGGCTGGGACATTTGTGGCCTCCCTGTGGTGTTGCCCCCATTTCGGCCATCACCTCGGACGGCGGTAGCCTGTTTCCTGTGTGGAGATGTGGCGGCGTCTGGGCCCTGGATGTTGGGCTGCCGCCTTGATGTTGTCTGCCCCCTCCTCCCCCTCTTTGCCTGGTGGAGGTCTGCTTCGTCTGGGGTGGCAGTCCGCAGCAACTGACATGCCTGCAGTATGGGGCTGTTCCTATGGCCCCCTGTGGCAGAGGCATACACCCACTGCTACACTCCGGCTCCCCTGCGGTGCTGCTGCGGTACTGGTCACCACATCGGGCGTGGGGGCTGGGGCTGGCGGCGGTGAAGGGATTGGGAAGCAGAGTGGCGGCCTGGAGGAGGTGCGGGCCTGGCCCTTGGCGGACTTTACGAGTGGTGAGTCCTGGCAGCGGAGGGGGGTCCAGGGACTGTGGTGAGTGGCCCCCCGTGCACCTGGCCTGCTCGTGTGCTCTGAGCGTTGGGAGGTGCTGCGGGTGGTTGGGCCTGTCGCTCCACTCACCTTGCCTGCTTCGTGTCCGTCCTCCTGGGCCCTGGAACTCTGTCTATTGCCATGTTGGGACTGCCCCGCTGTTGTCTGGCTGGGACCTGGTGAGGGGGTATTGACTGCACCAGCTGCTGGGCATCTAGGGCGGGTCGCTCTTGTTCCCCGGTTGGCCCTGTCTTCCTGGAGTTGTCTTTGGGCCTGTGGTAGCCTGGATTCCCCTTGCCGGCCCTCTGCTGCCCTTGTTCCCTGGTTGGCCCTGTCTTCCTGGAGCTGTCCTCAGGCCTGTGGTATTCTTGATTCCCCTTGCCGGCCCTCCACCACCCTTGTTCCCCGGTTGGCCGTGTCCTTGTCGCCCCTTAGCCTTTACTCTATTGAAAACATTATGGGCTAACTTGAGCGAAACGACGACTCAGCGGAATGGTCTACACTAGCGGTTGGGATCATACTACAAGTCTTAACACGGCCATTCTTGGAGGTGAGATATTATACTGACTGTGCATTTACCAGTGAAATGTAGGTTGCTGTCCTCCATCATAGTTGATGAACAAAATAGGATTTCCGCAGTGTCTTACGTCTAATGTACGTTATTTTTCCCTATGTTGTTACAGAGAACGAGCATACAATATATATATAACGAAGGGAAATTGGTGACTTTTTTACGTTGTGACGTTCCGGAAATTTTCTTTTCTCTCCTTGGGGACCTGCACCTGGTACCTTACGGAGTAAGTGATTTTAGACTTTCCTTTATAAACCTGGCCACTTGACTTACAAGCTTTAAGCATATATCTCGCACTAAAGAATAAAATTAGGTTAGTCACACCGAGGCTGTTTCCACGTTGGCGATGTAGACTTCGTGAAGTTAATACGCGATTATGATAAGCTGGTAATTAATACTGATAATAAATACCAGGGTACACCCCATGTAATTGCCGAATGTCTTTACTTATTGTGCATGCGTGAGACACTTACTATAGTTTGAAACAGGAAATTGGCTATTCAATAAACGTGAGCAACATTTAATGCTATACTGGCCACTCAGAAGATTGTTTCAACTTGTAGACTTAGGTAGAATTAATCTTGTAGAAGGTCACATATACCTTTTGGGACTTACCTACCACTTATAGATAGGGCCTAGAAGAAAGTTTTTATTCGTATTTTCCACTGGCTATACATCTTAAGGATAACTGAGGCACACTGTGTTGTCTTTTCAGTACCAGCCAATCTCTGGGAGTGATATCAGCAATCTGGACAAATAATATCCAGACTCCGTGTGGTTTTTCTATTTATTGAACATACGCGACTCTCAATTGAAATCTACCTAACTTTTTGGAGGTATTTATATTAATCTTTTTTCTTCTTCTTTTCCTCCTTAGATTCTTTTATTACGTACCACACGGGTTTAGGGTGTTTTTACCGTTTCTTTCTTTTCCCCTTTCTTTTCTTCAACGGATCAATGTTTCTAAATAAAGTGGTATACATTTTTCTTGTGAAAATACTTTTGGGCATTACAAGAGCTTTTATACTCGCTTTTACTTATCTTTCACTAATTGCACACGAGCACGACCTAATAGGGAGCGAAGCTGCTCTATGAGCACTATATTGAAAGAGCACGATGGGTTTTTTAGTATTGCTCTTTCCAATTGAGTTTAGTTGTTTATAACATTATATTGTATCATTTTGTCTGACAGCCTTGAAAAAGTCTCGAATGGCGACGAAACACGTGTCGACTGTGATGAAGAATCTTGCTGGATCAATAATTGATGCATGTTTTCTATTAAATAACTGGACTGAGTGTGGATAGTCAGCTATATACTTATTTGTGCTGTGCTCTGTCTATGTTGGATTGTGTATGTATATATACAGAGGCTTCTGTATATATTGTGTAGTACTGCAGGTGGCACGGTACAGGGACATAGAGCATGCTTAGAAAGGACCTTTTTTTCAATTTACTGAACATGCAAACTTAAAGAAGGTGCTAGCTACCTTGGATAACCACTGCCATCATTTGTCTGTGGCCCTATCCTTGGGCCGGTGGTATTCTGGGCCCCCCTTGATGGCCGTCACCTCGGTTGTCGCTGCCCTGCCTTTGAGAGGCTGCGAAGCTGGCGAGGTGGGTGTTCGACCGCACGCATCGAGCAGTCGGTGGCCCTGTTGGCTCCCTTTGGCGCATCTTGATTTGTCGGGGGAGCCTGCTGGGGTCTGTTGATACTTCCGCTCAGAGGCCCTTGATGCTGGATCTGGGCGGGTGCTCCACTGTGCTGCCTCCTGCTGCACCCGTGACCCAGCGGGGAACTGTTTGCCTGCACCTATCACATGGAGTGGAGACTAATTGGGCATTTCCTCTGCCACCCCACTGTCTTGCTTTGCCCTGAGGGAGCCTGGCGCGGTCTGGGGTCCCAGGCGCGGAGACCTCGCATCGACTCTGGGACCTCCTTGGGGGTGGCCGAGTTGACCAAAACTTTGACTGCACCTCATTTGACCTTGGTTGGTGGCCCCTGCCGCGGAGACTCGCTAACGGATCTGTAGGGTTCTGACATCATTGAATGACGACCTTGGGTCGTGACAGGGCGCCCAAGACCCCGGCCACTCAGACCAAAATGGATCGCTTTACCACCACGGATGCTGGGGCGGTCGGGGGAACCCTAGACAGAGAGACCCCACCAGCTGCAGATTCGACAACTATACTTCAGGCAATACATGCCTCACAGTCCTCTGTGGAGGGCAAGATTGCCGAGGTCTGGGTGGACATCACCCTCATCCGGCAACACTTGAGGAATGCAGTGGCCCGGATCACGGAGACCGAGTCGCGCATCTGCACGGTGGAGGATGATGTCCAGCAGCTTAAGGAGCAAGTCACCCGGCTTCCATCTTACACCCGAGAGCTTCATCGGAGGACGGAGGACGTGGAAAATAGGTCCCGCCGCAACAATCTCCGCCTGGTGGGGTTTCCGGAGGGAGTGGAGCAGGGCCGCCCAGCAGACTTCATAGACAAGTGGGTTCGCTCGTGGATCACCGAGGGCTCCCTCTCCGCAAGGTTCACGATTGAGCAAGCACACCACTCCCTTGCTCCTAGACTGCCTCTGGGAGCGGCCCCCAGGCCCATCATCATGCGAATTCTTAATTTCAAGGCCCGCAAGCAGCAGAGTCTTTGCTACAATAATAACACATCATGGTTTTCCCTGACTGTACCCGGGAGGTCCAGAGTCAGCGCCGCTCGTTTGGGGACGTTAAGCAAAAGCTGCGTGCCCTTAACATACAGTACAGGCTCCTTTTTCCGGCACACCTGCGAGTGGTGTTCTCCAACAAGACCCTATTCTTTGATACCCTTGAGGAGGCTTGGACTTGGGATTCAGAGGAACGTCCCCTGCGGGCCGGGGACTGACATCCATCATCCGGAGGAGTGCCTGGTGGGTCTGGCATCCAGGGGGTTCCTGGCCCCTGGCCCCAATGCAACCGCTCCCGACGACGCCATAGCCAGAGGCGGGCCCACTCGGACTCTCCGCTGGGTTCCTCTTGGCAGCCGGCCCGCTTCCTAGAGAGTCTTCGAGTGTGCAGCGGTCTGGCTCCTCGGGTCGCCTGGACCCAGGGAACACCTAGTCACGGCCTTCACTGCTGGACCTCACTGACACTGACCTTTCCCGCAGCCCAACGCTCAACAGGGATTCCCGCTTGAGCCTGTCTCTGCCTGCCGGGCTTGGCTCCACGGCCGGAGATGGCGGCTCATCTCATCACTGCTCCAACTCTAGACGGGCTCAACTATGCACATCCTGCAAAGAGGAGGGGTCCTTCACGTTTCCCAGTCCCAAGCGTTTTAGTTTGTTTTTAGCTAGTTTCCACTGTTAGGGCGACAGATGCTTCCGTTCCAGAAGTATATGGTGGGGGGTAGGTATTGGGTTTGGATGGGAGTACCGTTGACCCGGGTTTTATTGTTTGTTTTTTGTTGTTCTTATGCCAGCAAAATTGCCTCTTCCTGCGCCATCCACACACAAACCAACATTGTTCTTCTATGTCTCATACCCCACACGCTTGCACCACTACGCTCTCTGCGCACGCTGGGTGCTCGACCATTACCTCAGCCTCTCCATGTCTGATGACCGAACCAGTTTCACCTCCCTTCATATTGTGTCATGGAATGTTAATGGCCTCCTAGATAATGTTAAGCGGACTGCAGTCCTGCGATATGCCCACCGACGCAATGTAGACATATTGCTGCTTCAGGAGACTCAAATGTCGATATACAAAATATAAGTAAGTAAGTACAAAAATATCGAGAAAAAAATATCGATGTAAAAAATACCGTAATAAAAAAATAGCATTTTTTATTAAAAAAATATGTAAAATAAATTAAATAATACTTATAAATGTAATAAACATGGTTAAAATATGTTATAATATTTAAAACTAATAATTATTATACATAAATTAATATTAAAAAAACTTAAACATAGACATATAAAACATAACATATACTTACTTAATAATAACTTTTAATAATTATTTTAATAACTCATAAATAATTACAAATATTATAAATTACAAATACATCTATACACATAAAATAATAATATAAATAAAAATAAATAAAAATGCAAAACAAATGTAAAAAAGTAAGGAGAATGTTGGATAGCGTAAGGATAAAAATTACTATTCCCACTCCAAAGAGTGCAACAGTAGGGAAAGTGTTGGATAGCGTAGGGGTAAAAATTACTATTCCCACTCCAGAGAGTGCAACAGTAGGGAAAGCGTTGGACAGCGTAGGGGTAAAAATTACTATTCCCACTCCAGAGAATGCAACAGTTGGGAAAGCTTTGGATAGCATAAGGGTAAAAATTACTATTCCAACTTCAGAGAGTGCAACAGTAGGGAAAGCGTTGGATAGCGTAGGGATAAAAATTACTATTCCAACTCCAGAGAGTGCAACAGTAGGGAAAGCGTTGGATAGCGTGGGGGTAAAATTTACTATTTCAACTCCAGCGAGTGCAACAGTAGGGAAAGTGTTGGATAGCGTAGGGGTAAAAAATTATATTCCAACTCCAGAGAGTGCAAAAGTAGGGAAAGCGTTGGATAGCGTAAGGGTGAAAATTACTATCCCAACTCCAGAGAGTGCAACAGTAGGGAAAGCGTTGTATAGCGTATAGGTAAAAATTACTATTCTAACTCTAGAGAGTGCAACAGTAGGGAAAGCGTTGGATAGCGTAGGGGTAAAAATTACTATTCCAACTCCAGAGAGTGCAACAGTAGGGAAAGCGTTGGATAGCGAAGAAGTTAAAATATAACATACTTATAAAAAAAATTATATTTTAAAATATTTAAAAAATTAATTATTAAATAAATCTAAACTATTTACAAATACCAATACATAATTATTAAAAACATAATTACCAATGAATAATTAAGTAACAATAAATTAATAATAAATACCAATTAATAAAAATGAATTACCAATTAATAATTAATTAACAATAATATAATTAGCAAAAACAATTAATGAAAATAAATTATTACTTAATTACATTTAAATTACTTCCCACCCTATCCCCCTATTTTTATTTTAATGATCAATTAATTCAAATTAATTTACAATTCCTAAAAATTAATAATTAATTTAGTATAATTAAATTACTTCCCACACTATTCCCCTATAAACCCACAACCCGCTACGGTACTAAAATACAAAATTTACTTAAATTTCATTAAAAATACATATTAACTGCATATTAATATACATAATAATCATATAAAAATTGATATTAGTAACATCGATATTACTAACATCGATATTAGTAACATCGATATTAACAAAATCGATATTACTTACCTTCGAAATTCTGTCCTTTCCATATTAAAAAAATCTATATTACTTACCTTATATATTCTGTACCTTCGATATTTAAACATCTATATTATTGTATTTCGATATTTAAAAATCAATATTTTGTCTGCCTACCAGGAGACCCACCTGGTAGGCAACCGTTGCCCCTTTCTGGCGCGCTATGATTACGGTGGGATTTGGCGCTCTGGGTTCACCCTGGGATCTCGTGGGGTGGCGGTCCTGCTGTGCAGCGCCCTCCCTTTTGTCGATCGTAAAGTCATACATGATCCGGGGGGTTGTTTTGTTATTTTGGAGTGGAGCATTGGGACCCAACCCGTGAATCTGATAGCGGTGTACTCTCCCCCTTCTCCGCAGGCTTCCACGCTCTGGCGCCTTGCTCCACTGGTGGCCGCCCCAGCCCGGGGACCACTGTAGTGGGGGACTTCAATGTAGTTATGGACCCGAACCTTGATTCTGCTACAGCCCCTTCTGTCTCTCAGGTTTTCCACTCCACACTTCTTTCGAACTGGTCCGTGACCCTGGGATTGGGAGACGCTTGGCGGCTCTGGCACCCGACTACTCGGATATTCACTCATACATCAGCCACCCAACACACATAGGCCGGGTTAGACTTTCTGTTTCTTCTGGCCCTGGACTGCTGATCGATCCAGGACATCGTTATCTTTCACAGAGGCATATCGGATCACTCCCTAGTTTATATGCGTCTAGGTAGTCTCCTGGCCTGTTCACATCCGCTCTGGCGGCTTAACGTCTGGTTTCTCCAGGACAATGATTTCCGGAAGCATGTAGGGCTCGAACTGCGTCACTACTTTGCCGCTAATCAAGACTCGGTTTTATCCCCTGGTACCTTATGGGAGGCCACTAAGTCAACAATTTGCGGGTTTGCCAAAGGCCAGCTTAAACTCCAACGCACGAAACAGGAGGCCCGGCTCACGCTCCTGGAGGCCCAAGCTGCCCGGCTGGAGGCCCATCTGCCTGGAGAATGAACAGAGGCTCAGGATCTGAAGCTCGAATTCCTTAGGGATGATCTCAGACAGGCCTCCATGCAGTCGGCTAAGTTGTTGTGGAGGTCCTCCGTGGCACGGGTGTATAGGTGGGGAGATAAAAATGGGAAGCTCCTCCACCACTTGGCCACTTATCCTATGGCGAACCATATTTTTCCTGAGGTGACGGATTCCCAGGGGGGGACCCATCAGGCCCCCACGGCGGTGGCCCAATGTTTTGCTTCCTACTATGCTTCCTTGCACTCTGCCCAACCCCCAGATCTCGCTCTCTCGGAGCTCCTTCTGAGTGAAGGATTCCCCCTCTCATGGCTCACGGACGCTGAGGCAGAGGGCCTTGATCTCCCGATTACTCCGGAAGAGATCAGTGATGCTATCTCCCGCAGGGCGGCGGGTAAGACGCCGGGGCCAGATGGCCTCCCACAGGAGTTCTATGCGTCTTACCGGGATACGCTGATACCCCATCTCTTGGCACTGTACCGAGGAGCAGCAGACCACGGCTTCTTCTGTCCTGAAACGGATCTGGCCACCATTGCGGTGTGTCCTAATTCTCAGCCCCCCTCTGCCCGCTGCTCTGATTATTGCCCTATTTCCCTTATCAACTCGGAGCTCAAAATATTTGCTTCAGTCTTGGCGCAGCGCATAGGCCCTTATCTGAGCACATTGGTCGACATGGACCAATGCAGCTTTATGCCTGCCCGGGGTACCAGGCACTGCCTCAGACGACTCTACCTTGCTCTGGCGCACGGACCACAACTAACTCCCTATCTCTCATTGCTCCTCATGAATTTCAAGAAAGCATTTGATTCAGTGGATTGGGGGTATATGGAGGCGGTGCTGTGGGAGATGGGCTTGGGACCCCCCTTTCGCAATTTAGTCAAGACCCTATACTGCAAGCCGGGGGCCAAGGTGATGGTTAATTGAGCCCTCTCGTGCCCCTTCCCCATTGGGAGGGGCACGAGGCAAGGTTGCCCCCTCTCGCCCCTCCTTTTCGCATTAGCGATGGAGCCCTTTGCTTCTCTCGTCCGCGCGGACCCGCTCCTCACGGGGTGGCACTGGCCTGGTCTGGCGGAGGACAAGATTGCCCTCTACGCCGATGACGTCCTGATCTTTTTGTTGGACCCAGCCCGCTCAGGGCCTCGGTGTCTCTGAGCCCTACACCTCTTTGAGCGTGTCTCTGGTCTCAGATTGAGGTCTAGTCCGTCCTGGTCCCCTTTCATCTGTCGAGAGAGTGTTTCGATTGGCAGTCCTCGATCCCTCTCCGGCGGCAGTCGTTCAAGTACTTGGGGGTCTGGCTGATGCTCCTTCCTGATCTCGCCTGGTCTCTCAACGTCAGCCCACTGGTCAAGCGGGTCTGCACTGATCTCCTTCAATGGCCGACATTGCCACTGAACCTTATGGGCAGGATCGCTCTCTTCAAGATGATGGTCCTGCCCTGTTTCCTTTATATACTCCAAAACCTGCTCCTGGCCTTCTCGCAGTCCTGGTTCCGTGAGATGGATGGCTTGGCCATTAAAGTCCTGTGGGGGGGTCGGAGGCCGAGATTGGCCCTCAATCACTGCAGGATTCCGCCCTTTGATGGGAGGTTAGGAATGACAAACCTTCATCTTTATTATCTGGTGACCAGGCTTCTTACCATACATGGCTGGTTCAATGGCGGTTGGGCGGATCCCGCCTACCGCATGGAATTGCATGCGTTGGGTTTCTCTAGTATCCATGGGATGCTCTCCGGAACTGCTATGCCCCACACTTTGCCGGAAGTTACTTGTGGGGTGTTTCTGGCATGGCAAGCTGTCCTGCGCCATACCCGCTGGTCGGGTAGGTTAATCCAATATACCCCCTTGTGGTGCGGAATACAGCTCAAGGGTGTTGCCACGCTCTCTGGGTTTAGAACCTGGGACCTCATTGGGATTTCCCAGCTGAGGGATGTCTGGAGCGGGAGCCACCTTTGCGACTTCTCAGAACTACAGACCCGGTTCTCCCTCCATTCCTCTCAGTTCTACTGCTATCTTCAGTTGCGTCATGCACTCCATATGCACATCTGGGAAGGGACCTCCTTGCCCGAATTTAGCCCGCCTGAAGCACAGGTTATGACTGGTAATTTGGGGAAGGGGGGATTTCCCGCAATTACCGTACCCTCACAAATAACACCCCCAATTCCCTTTCCACTCTCCGGGATACATGGGAGGGTTGGATTGGTCAATTAGATGATGCTGATTAGAGGAATGCGCTGATGGAGTCTAAAATAGTTACAGCTTCTGCGCGGCTCCGATTGGTTCAAATCTACTATTTACACACGGCCTATCCGCGCCATTGTGCCTTCATTGCTCTGGGCTCCGGCCTGATGCTTCCTGTCCCCGCTGTCAGAGCCCCCAAGCAGATTTTTATCACATAGTATGGCTCTGTCCCGCTATTGCGAATTACTGGGAGTTAGTGACCGCTGATCTTACTGAGGTCCTGGGCTGGTAGGTCCCATTGAACCCAATAAACATACTCTTGGGAGTTACTGATAGTTTGGACGGGAACAGGGCTGAGAAACTTTGTCTCACCATGGCCCTGATGGTGGCTAAATGAGATATTGCAGCCCTTTGGTTAGACACCTTGGCCCCTTCCATGACACGGTGGGGCAGAGGGGTAGATTGGTGTGCAGCACAGGAGCACCCCATGTATGCTGCCCGCGATTGCCCTAAACAGTTTCAAAGAGTGTGGGGTAAATGGGTCGGGATGGTAGAAGACTGAGTTACTTGAATTTTTACTGTAGACATGGTTGTGGACATTGTCGCTTGGTATTCCTCGTTGGACTCCTCTACGTGGGGGGCTTCTTCCCCCCTGTTCTATCTGTCACTGTTGTGTACTGCTCACTGTGTGAAAATCTGGTTATGTTTTCATTGATTAATATGTATTCATTGAAAATCAATAAAATTGATTATCCCAAAAAAATTATGACATCGTTTTTATGCAGGAGACGTGGGACCAGAAGGAGAAAGCCTTAGATGAAATTACGTTTTTTAGTCTGCCAGCAGTACCGTCGCCTGTGGGTAGAGCCAAAAGGGGGTTGACCGCTTGGTTCAAAATAAATATTGGTTGTTCTATTTAGCCTATTTTCTTGGATCAGGAGGAGACACAGGTTTTTTGTCTTAGCTGGCATGATACATTTAGGATTTATATGGTGAATTTTTTAAATAACAACTTCTCCAGTAAAGGTGACTGTAATTTCCATGGTCTTTTTCCAATTATTGATATGCTTGTGGAAAATGAGGCTCGGGCTGTACGCTACCTTAAATTGCTGGTGGGAGATGACGTTAATGCCAAATTGGGGCACTCGTTGTCCCTATCATCAAATACTTTTGAACCACCTGACCGTGAAGCTGATTGCAGCATAATGGATACCGGGGGTTGGTACAATTTTCCCTGTTGGCCGAACGGGGTTTAGCCAACACATTTTTCCTATGCAGGGCGCTCCACGAAATTTGTTTTATTTATTTAATTGTTTACTTACCTGCAATCATCCATATTCCGGTGTTTAGTACTCCCCACCCTGCCCCTCCCCTGCCCCGCCTCTCTGCCCCACCGAACTCCCTCCATGGGCCGAGGCTGCTGTGCGGTCTTTTTTATCACTTTTAATATCTCAAGACAAAGTAACAGTCCATATTTGGCTGAGGCTTGGTTGGAGCACTTTTCTGGGATGTATTCCACCAACAGTAAGGCTGACAATGCATTACGGCTGTTGGTCCCTTTGTGTCCAAATCTTGAGATCCGGGAGGAAGAGGTCCTTAAAGCGGTTTTAGTTTGCAGGTATAAGAAGGCTCCAGGGGTGGATGGAGTTCTGCTTGATTTATTTAGGGAGGACCCAGGGTTCTGGACTCCGATTCCTACATCAGTATTTAATGCATGCTGTAGCCTGGGTGTGCCCAGGTCGTGGTGCACTTCAATAATCATCCCTATTTTGAAAAAAGGTAAGGTGCATGATGCCAAGTGTTATCACCCGATTTCACTTCTAGACTCCACAGTGAAAATCACTGGGATAGTAGTCCTGGATCATTTACTTGACTGGATTAATAAAAACAGTATACTAGTCTAAAGTCAGTATGGGTTTAGAAAGGGGCTTGGGACTATTGAACAGTGCCTCAACCTCCCTCTCATTGTGGCAAAATACAAATATGCCAAGGGAGTCTCTACTCGTTTGTCATTTATGGATCTGTCAAGTGCTTTTGACTATGTATCCAGATGAAAACTGTGGGCTATTTTTGAGAGTATGGATATTGATGCAGGTTTGGTTTCATTTTTAAGACACTTAAATAACGATCTTACAGCATCAGTTAGGTATGGTAGTGCTGGCGAATGCACAGAGCCATTTAGCATTAAGCGTGGGGTGCACCAGACATGTGCCCAGTCCCAATCCTTTTTCTCCCATATACGATTGATCTGGAGAAAACATTGACATCTGTTGGGGCAGAAGTTCCGTATGTGGAGAAAAAGGCTGTGCCCGCACTTCTATATGCTGATGATGCGGTCCTCCTGGCAAGGATGGCCAACAGCCTTAAGAAGCTTATTTTTAGTTATGTTATGTTATTTATATTTGCAGCGTTCGCGTATACTCCGAGGAGTGTCCTAGCGCGAGCCTTGAGGAATGCGGGGATCAAATTAAACAAAGAGAAATGTTTTCAGTTTTTTTTAAAGAGAATGGGTTGCTGAATGCTCCGGAAGCGAGCAGTTTTATGACAGACCTGGACCTGGAGACCAACCTTAAGAAAACTTTTACAATGGTATGCGGCCCCGGAAATACAAAAATCTATACCTTAAATATTGATGGTAAAATATTAAATAGGGTTAGTACGTTTTGTTATCTGGGCCTAGATGTTGATGATGGATGTACATGGTCAATTTGCACTAAAAATAGTATATCTCGTACATCCAAACTGTGGGTACCTCCTCCGCGCTTGCCATGTCCTTTGGCAAAAAAACAATTGCCCCGATTTTAGACATTTATAACATGAAATGCCTCCCAATTTTGAACGTACAGAATGGGCATTTGGGGATGCAGAGATGTTCATGCAATGCAGACGGAGGAGAATAGATTCTGTCGCCGGTTATTCAGCGATCCTCCCTCAACCCCAAATTTCCCACTGCATTTGGAGCTAGGCATGGAGTATGTGGAAGATATTATCAATGCTGCCACATTAGCTCTTTGGTGCTCAATTTAGTTTATAGTGTTTTATTAGGCGTGCACATGACCCAGGGGTATCAGCGCACTCTACATAGGGGTTGAATGAAACAAGATGAAAGGTATAGCCACAGATACCTCTAGACTTAAGAGCCACATTGGGCTGTTGCAACAAATATCATAATTATAAACCGTCAGTCCATTAAAATTCCATTAGTCATCGGAGCTCTAGCTACTTGGTGGTGGGTATTAGCTGCTGCTCTGAAACTATTCAGAACCATGTACCCAGAGGATCAGAGAGTTCGAGGGTTCTCCAGTAAGCGACGCGCCTCTTACCAATCTAGAGGTTGCTGGCTTCGAGACGTCACTTGTGCCCTGTCTCTCCCAAAGACTATGCCAGGAATCTATTCATCTTGTTTACCTCTTGTTTGAAGAAGTGGACCGATGGATTTGTGCTTACCTTGGGTGGTAAGGAATTCCAGATCCTTGGCGCTGCTCCGGAGAAGAATTGAGTGTATGTTTTTTGCTTTCGAAATCTAGGAGGTTCTAGCCTGAGAGAGATAGTGCTTCTTAGGAAGCGGCTGCCACCAATATTTGGATCTTTTCTATCAGGTAACTTGGTTCTTTAAAATATAATGCTTTGTGTGTGAGGCAGGCAATTTTCAGTTGAGCTCTTACTTCAAGGGGAAGCTACTTTAGATACCTAAGCGATGGGGTGATGTGATCAAACCGTCTCGTACCTGTTACCAGTCTTGCTGCCATATTAAGAGTCGTTTTGAGTGGAGCTGTTCTTGTTTTGGGTAGTCCTGACAATGTCGCCGCACGGTATTCTAGTCTGGCGACCACAAGTGCGTGTACTGCTTGTTTGAAGTCTGAAGGTTGTAGAAATGGTTTCAGTTTTTTAAGTTGGAAAGTTGCACTGCGTGTGGTCGCACTGATGTGAGCTCTCATATTTAGACTTTTGTCCAGTGTTATTCCTAGGGATTTCGTGGAATCAATGATAGTAGGTGTGCAACTGAGTGCGTCCAGGTGCTTGAGCCTATCATGGACGCGTGAGGAGCTGTTTGGTGGGGAGAACAGAAGGAATCGGTTTTCAGAGAGTTCAGCTTGAGGTTGTTTTGAGAGAGCCAAGACTGGAGTTTTGACTGAAGTGTTATTTAGTTGAATGACGTCGTCTAGGGAGGATATCTTTAAGTATAGTTGTGTTTCATCTGCGTACATGTGGTATGCAATGTTCTATCAATCTTATCAATTTAGTGTAATAAAGAAGCCGCTCTTAATCGGGCAGTCATTTGAGATTGCTTAGCCTGTGCTCACGGTCTGGATATTCCATGGCTAAAATATATTAAAGATAGTTTTGTTTTTTTTAAAATATATTTTATTATACTTTCAACACACACATTATACAATATACCTTGAAAATTTTTGTTTCATTCACAAACACTATATCATTATGTTGTTACAGAACAGTACAAAGAGAAAAAAAGAAGTAACTAACTAAATTAATACAAGCTATGAGCAAAAAAAATAATGATAATAGCTTTACCCTATCCCATCCCTCCATTTAGCTAAGGGTTCCCATATTCTTACACCCCAAGCTCTTCCTACCCTTCCCTTCCTAGCGTATATAGGTTTTTTCCAAATTATATGCAGCTATTAAATTTGCTAACCAAATTTGCATTTGTGGGGGCGTCGTATCTAGCCAAGCCCTTGCTAAGGTTAACCTAAAAACTGCCATTGCCAAAAACATAAAATCCCCATGAACAACGTAATTTCCCTCTGTTCCAATTCCCAGCAAAATCCAGCTGGGGGTTAAAGATACCTGTATCCCCAATGATTTATTCAGAAATCCCTTGACATCTTTAATTAAGGTATATAGTTGGGGGCAGGTAGCAAACATATGTATAATTTCTGCCTCGGGGAGATTACATCTTGGGCAAGTTGTCCCCTCAGACCCCCCCCATTTGGCAATCCTTGCTGGCGTATGGTACAATGAGTATAATGTCTTATAATGCTGGGATTGAAGGGGGGCTGAACACAGGATAGTGCGACCCAGATCTAATGAGTCTTGAAAAGCCTGATGTTCAATCCCTAGTTTCTCTACCCACTTGCTGCTTTATTTCTCTATGTCATCGGGTTTACCCCTTACTAAAAACGCATAGGCAGATCTTATTGTAGTCACACCGCCAGCGATAAGGTTCTCCATAAAATCATTACAATTATAACCAGCTGGCCCCCCTTGTCTGCTAGATAGAAAACTCCTCACCTGTAGGTACTTAAAGAAACCTCTTCTATCTATATTATGCCTTCTTACTAAGTCCTCAAATTGTACTATTCCATCAAAGTTCCTTAAGTCGCCAATCTGCCTAATGCCTTTATCCTCCCAATCGGACATTACTGAGTCAGAGAATATTTCTGGAGGAAAGGATTTATTGTTGTACAATTTAACATATATATTATATCTACCCAAACCAAACCTTTTCAGAAAGGCGTTCCATATTTTAAGAGCTGCCCCAATAGTTTGGGCCGGTTTCCTTCTGAAGTATCCTAAATCAACATGGTGCAAAAAACAATTTTCTGCCTCTGAGCCTAATACAACTGCATATACTTCTGTGGACATAGCTGTTACTTTCTGTAACATGCCACCCCCTCCAATCAACCCCTGCATATATTGTAAAGCAGCCGCCATGTAATACAGCCTAAAGTCTGGAGCACCCCAACCTCCTCTTTCCCTTGGCAAAGACATAAATCTATATGCCCTCCGGGTTTTCCCGTGGGCCTATCTATACCTATTTAAGATGCCTTCCAGTGAATTGAACCATTTAGATTCAAAGAAAAGGGGTATCGATCTAAATAAATACAAAAATTTAGGTAGGATGACCATTTTCACTACATTAGTACACCCAACCAACGAGAGATGTAAATTATTTGTCCTCTCTAAGTCCTTTTTAACCTTAGTCAACAACGGCACCATATTGATCTCCACCATATTATCCAGGTTCGCAGATATTTCAATCCCCAGATATGTTGCTGAACTAACCACCCTCGTATCAATACATCTAATAAACTGGTTCTTGACTATTTGTGTCTTAGATTTATTCAGACTATACCCCGACAAATATCCAAACATATGAGCCTCTATTTCCACCCACCTAATAGCTACATCTGGGTCTGGAGTAAGAATGGCGACATCGTCAGCATAAGCTAGAGATTTGACTGTACAGCCATCTAAAGTCATTGGTGGAATCCCGCTGCATCTTTCTAATCTACGTAATAGTGGCTCAAGATATAGTGCAAAAAGGAGCGGGGAAGATGGACACCCTTGCCTCATACCTCTTGCAATATTCACTGTCTCTGAATGTCCTCTGTTAACTCTAATCTTTGCAGATGGATCCTTATACAAAGCTTGGATGGCAGTTATAAAACTTTTGCCTATCCCACTCCACTTCATTACTGCCCATAGGAAATCCCAGGCGACCCTGTCGAATGCCTTCTCGGCATCAAGAAGAAGTACCGCAACAGGATCGCCCGTGACCCCTGCAGCATCAAACATAGTGATTACTGTTCTAACGTGCTGAGTAGTGCTCTTGCCAGGTATGAAGCCATGTTGTGATGGGCTTACTAATTTTTCAATGTTCCCTGCAAGCCTTTTTGCCAACATTTTGGAATATACTTTCACGTCTGAGTTCATCAGGGTGATAGGTCTATAGGAACCAGGGAGTGTTGGAGGCTTCCCTTTTTTTGCAATAACAACGATGTCCGCTCCTCCCCAAGACTCCGGGGGTAACTCCCCACTTTGTGTACGCAGCATAATATCAAACATATCAACCAACAATACGTTCTGGAATACCTTATAAAATTCTACAGGGATTTGGTCTGGACCAGCTGCTTTCCCTGAGGGAAGACTAACCAAAGCCCCAATAAGCTCATCCAAGCCCAGTGGAGCATCTAAAAACTCCTTCTCCTCAGGAGACAAAGAGAGGGAGGGAATACCGCTAAGATACCTATCCAACTCATCATTGCTTCTTATCAGCCCCGAGGTGTATAATTCCACATAAAAGTTTCTAAAAACTTCCCTTATTAAGCCCGAATCTGTAACTGAATCTCCCTGTGAATCCAAAATCTCCCTAATGTCAGCTGCAGCAGTACGTTGTCTAGTTCGGACAGCAAGAATATGACCAACTCTCTCACTCAGTTCATATACATCCTGTTTTTTAACTAGATAGTTTTCAGCCATTTTCCTACCAAAACCTTCTGTGGCTTCTCCTTTAAGGGCTATAATTTTAAGCAGAAAGGGCTCAAGTGGAATATTCTGTCTGATCGCTGTTGCAAGATTTCCTTCTTCTATAATCATTCTTTGGCGGATTTCTTCTATTTTAATTCTTTGCCTTTTACGTCTGGCCAACACAAAACTCAGTGTTTCCCCTCTAACACCAGCTTTGAAGCAATCCCAAACTATTCCTGGGGATGCAGAACCTCTATTAATATCCCAGAAACATTTTATCCAGGCTTCCATATGTTTCTGGTAGGCCCCATCCTTTAATAGAGCGCGTTCGAAAGTCCACTGTGTGTTCCTACTCTGAACCATAGGTATAGTAACTGCTAGCACCAAGGGGCTGTGATCTGAAACAATCCTAGGATGTTTTTTCACTTGGACACCAGGGATTAGAGATTTGGAAATTAAGAAGTAGTCCAATCTAACCAGAATTCTATGGGGGGCGGAAAAGAACGTACTACCATCTAAGAGTGGGTGTCTTTTCACCCATGGGTGAACTAAAGAGTTATGCTGAGACATATTAGCTAATGCTCTGTATGACTTTTTCTTCCTCCCAGTATAGCTCCCGCCCGGTTCTGTAAAAGAGCTTCCTGGGTCATGGATGTTAAAATCCCCACAACATACAATGGGCTCTGGCCACAAGGCCAGCTCTGTATCCATAAAGTGCCAGACATCAGGATCATCTTCAGTTGAGCCATAGATTGTGACCAGAGTAAATCTTACTCCTTTGAGAACTAATTCCACTATAACCCACCTACCCCATTGATCCTGCTTCTTCCGATGGACCACAACATCCCTATGTCTCCCCAAAATTGCCACCCCTCTGGTCCTAGTCCCTTGTTTCGTGGCTGCTAATACTGTGAAGCCTAATTGTCCCAATAAGTAAGCTTGTGTTGCTTCTATATGGGTCTCTTGGAGACATACCAAGTCTAAATGGAGAGCTCTCAATAAACCTGCTACTTTCGATCTCTTATTAGAATCGTTGAGGCCGCATACATTAATTGAAGCAATCCTACAGGACATTAAAAAAATTAAACAGGTCTCTGCTCATAAACTGTTCTATAACAAGAAAAAATGAAACAAATCTATGAGAACAACATCTTGCAATCCCAATGTACTTTCTGTGCTGCCTATACAATATCTGCCAACCAAAAAGAATGTGTGTTATTTCACAAAAAAAACCCATAATTCTAGCCATTTTTGCAAACCCCAGTACCCACCCTGGTCTACCCTCCCCTACAGACCGCCCACCCCCCTCCCCCCCAGCTACAGGCAAATAGGTCAAATATAACCTATATGTGGCCGTTTTGGACTGTGACAGTCGCGCCCCTCCCCCATCGCCACTCTCCTACTGTTTAGCCCCCTAAAGAGAGAAAACCAAAGAAAAAAAAAGTATACACCCTTTGTGTCCCTATGCTCCTATAGAACTCCTATTCAGCTTAGTTTAATGTTTTTGATTTCCCACCTGACCGTCGTTCAAATCTGTGCTTTTTACTCCATATGCAGCTTATTTTTTCAACTCATCAATGTACTGCTGAGCTTTAATTTCCGAAAGAAACATTCTGACTCTCCCGTTCGTGACTACTTTCAGCTTGGCAGGGAACAGCAAATACGCCTCTGAGCCCAGAGCTTGAAACTGTGATATCATCTGCCTCAGCCTCCACCTTCTTTCAACTGTCACATGGCAAAAATCAGGCCTGGCAAAGAATGTAGTACCCTCAAAAGATCTCTTATTGTCAGGTCTCGCCTTCTCAATAATTTCTTGCCGTAACAGGAAGTTCCCTACATAGACTAAGATAGCTCTTGGAAAGGGCGGCTGACCTCCTCCTCCTGCACCATGCGTTTTCTCCTGAGTAAAGGGAAACCTATGGGCCCTCTGTATCTCCCTGTCCCATTGCCATTGCGACTCCGGGAAAGCGCCCTCAAGTAGACTAATAACATAGCGCCTGGTATCCTGCCCTTCCAGCCCCTCTGCCACACCCAGGAGTCTAATGTTGTTACGCCTTTGTCTATTTTCAAAATCCTCCATTTTCCACTGGAAGTCCTCTGACATCCTTTCCTGCGTTGTTTTGAAGGTTTGCCAGTTTCCTAAGTCATCTTCGAACTTGCCCGTTCGCTCTTCCATCTCCGTTACTCTAGTGACCAGATCCTCATAGAGTGTATTTGTCTTCTTCAGCGTCAGTTGGATTTTTTTAGGGCAAGATGGCCGCGGACGGATTGTGCTGAGAGGTCGCACCCAGACCTCTCTCCCATCACCAAAAGATGAACATTGTGTAATCAGCAATAGGAACCCCCAAGGCTTCCCTGAATGCTGTCAGTAAAAACGATTTTCGCTTTTCTCCGATGCACACGATGCAGCCTTAAAAAACAACTCTCAGCGGAGCTGCTTTCACTGAAAAGGACGGTCTCTGCAATCATGAGCTCCCTTGGATCTAAAAAAATGCAGCAACAGCCGGTCAAAATGCCCCCACGTTCGGCAAAAAACGACAAAGTTAAAGAAAAGGAGAAAAGTAAAGAGCAAGCGGATATAGGGGGAAAAGATGCCTCTTCGGGATTAACTATGCTCCCAGCAAAGAATCAAGGAGCAATAAGGAAAACGGCCCCGCAGCAGATGAGAAAAAAGACAGAGATACGCGGAAAGGTCAGTGCGGCTTCTGGCACCGATACACGCAGCCCTGCTGAAGTCCAATCTGCGCTGTCCGGGAAGCTTTTGGAGAGTTCGGAAAGGAGTAAATCAAGGGAAACCTCCCTTAGGCAGCCTACCTTATCCGAGGTGTTTTCCACAGGGCGATTAGCAGGGCAAAACAACGGAGCAGCAAAACAGTCAGGCAGCGATAATGGAGGCACCCTCGAGGACGCTGTGGACGCTCCGGACGCTCCGGACGCTCTGAATGCGCAGAACGCTTCCCCTGTCGTTGCTAGGGAACTCCCTAGCCAAGGTGCTGCGCAAGGAGAGGCGGCTGGTGTCTCTGAGGTGGTAGAAGGACAGCAATCTCAGAGGGACACAGAAGCACCTCTGCAACTCAAGACACTCCAGATGACAGTGGGCGCGTCCAAGGGAGGGACTGGCAGCGCTGACATGATGAGTGCAATCATGTCACTAGAGGAAGAATTGCATGACGCAAAGAGTAATAAGGCTACATGGGGGAGCTCAGTTAGTCTCCTCAACAAAGAACTGTACTTTGCTGGGAGCTCTGAAACTCAGGATTCTTTAAAAAAAAAAAAAGGCGATATGGGCTCAGTGGAGGGGGAGCACTTTTACTCCCTGAATGAGGATTCAGACTCAGCTCAGCCCAGAGAGGAGACCTCAGAAGAAGAAGTTGATGCAGACGAAGATATATTGTCTGGCTCTAGCTCTTCAGGGACTGATATGGGCAATGATGTAACTAAAAAAAAACGACAATTAAATCAGAGTAGACGCTTGGCAGCTTCTCCAGGTGGTACAGAGAAACGGCTTGTATGGGATTACTCTGCAACCTCCCAAACCTATCAGGAAGAGGAGCTAACTGCTCTGCAACAGCACAGCGCCTCGTTTGATCTTCTATTCAATATGCTAAAACAAATGCAAGCTGAGGCTAGGTCAGTGAGCCGGAAAGCTAGGCAGGATTCTATTAAAGATAGTTTTTTATTGCCCTTGGTTGTGTCCAGATGTTTGAGCATCCAGAGTTTATCCAAAAAAAAGGCCAAAATGGGTTCCGCATAGTTTCCATGAGTATAAACAAGAGTTGAAGGATCTAATGGCAGTGTCAAAACCTCTAGTCAGAGATTATTGAATTATTCAAACAGTGCCAACAATTGCTCCATATTTATTATATGTGATCAACGTGGAGGCGAGAACATTGTTGGCAAGATTTAGGCTAGATTCTTTTTGCTGGTTAATATGTTTTCTCCTAGGCCAGTACTCCCCAGCCTCTTTTGGCATCTGTCCCAGTGATGAGCAAGCTAATCAAACTATTTTACACTTTGTCTTTTTTTGCCAATTTTACATGCTGTTTACTAGGAACTTTTTATTACCTTTGCTGCGTAGATATACATTTTCTAAGTGCAAAGCTGCTCTACTCTTTTTTTTGCAACTTGATTACTGTAATGTATGCTGTGCAGGAGCTAGTTTTCTGAAATTCACTTTAGCCAAACGAAGGAGTATGCTGTTTTGACTAAACAAGCTTTTATATTTGTTTTAAACTAAGCATTGCCGGCTCCGTACTGCCGTCTCATCTGGTTTGATGTTTTTGGAATTAATTTTTATGCACTGTCACATTATAAAATGTGAATCAACGAATGATCCCTCCGTTTTACCCATGGATGTTTCTTTTAATATGTGTGTGTTATATTGTATTATCATTTTATTGTGTGGATCTTTTATGATCTGCCTTTGGAAGATCGAATACAGACAATTGACAGCATAGCTCTTCACATGGAGATGAGCAGGGAAGAGAGGAAAACTGATGGCACTCAGGCCAGGAATGATTTAGTGCTGAAGCTGAGATATCAGACTAATTATGCTAGACCCCCTTGAATACTGCTGAGAGCAGTTTAAAAATACACAGGCAAATGCACATGTCATAATTTTACTGGCGCTCTAATCAAAGTCCAGTGCTTATAGACGTATAAAGACCTGAACATTTCGAATGAGATATGCCTCCAAACAGTGTCCTTGCATCAAGACACATATCCTACCTTTACAAAGTGGTAGCAACATGCATAACTCAGTGTATAGCTGCACACAGGTGATTGATAATATCCAATTGATAGGATTATATTTGATGATATTGAACTACTGGTACTGTTTTCAGACCCACCTAAGTTGTATTATGTAAACTAAGGGTGTTTTTCTTCCATTTAGTGAACAAATGGGCATGCAGTAAGTAACCTGATGACACATCAAGGTGGAGCTATACAATATGTAATTTATACATTTGATGCAACTTTTATTAGTAAGCCCCCCCCCCCCAAGTAGGCTACTTCAAGTAGGCTGTAAACAATTCGCAAAAGGGAAGGGGTCTCTAAGGGTCCACCTTCCCCTTTGTGAATGTTTGTAAAAGCATTTTTAAGAGCAGGCTGTGGTCCCATGGACCACTGCCTGCTCTTATAAAATAAAAAGGAAACTTTTCATTTTTCTTTTTGTAAAGCATCTCGTTTTCCTTGAAGGAAAACAGGCTGCTTTACAAAAAATAGATTATTTTATTTAAATGGAATTACAGACATGGTAGTCTGCTGATCTCAACAGGCCACCATCCCTTTGATATTTGTGATTCCTAATGGATTGCAAATTGCGACCTACCTCATTAAAATTCATGAGGTAGGTCATTTGCGACCCAGTAGGAATCGCAGAAAGTGTTGAAAACACTTTCATACATGCCATTTTGCGATTTCCTAAATGTGAATCGCAAAGATTCGCAATTAGGAAACTGCAAAACGTATTATTGATACATCTGGCCCATTATTACTTGTGGAATACCATCCACCTCAACTAATTAGCCACTTTTTTTCACATGCTGGCTAGCATTTATTTAAAAAAAAAAAAAGAAAGTTTGTTTCAAAAAGTGTTGTTTCATACTAATTACTTCTGTTGTGTGACAGTTTCTTACATTATACCATAAAAAGATTTTTGAAAGATGGAGTGGATGCTTCTTTCAGCTATTCTGTTGTTTACTAATGCGTTGCCCCCAGGACAGGTGTGAGTTCATGTCTGCCTTGGGTCTGCGCATTATCAGTAATTGGGTCCACTGTTCCAGTTTGCAACTGGCATGTCAATTTGAAGGTGCGCCACTGTGCAAAGAGGGAATATGTGCCTTGTTTTTAATATAGCTCCTCGGGCCATATTGTGATTTCAGGGTTTTTTTTCTTTGTTTTTGCCTTTGAGGTGCCTAAAGTTCAAACATATGATTCAAACTTTCTCCAATTTAGTCTATGTCCTTTAAACAGAACAAGCCGGAAAGTGTGACCAGAAATTGCCAACCTCTAATTCTGTTTTGTTCTTTTTAAAGTTCAAGCATTAACTCAGAGAAATTTAATGTTATGCATTTGAACTTTAGACATATCAAGCGCAAGAAAATGGTGTTCAGCTGTGCGTGAGCCATCATGACATGGCGCTAGTGTTTCAGCCGCGGTCCGTGCAGGTAACAGCGGTGAGGCGTTGGGGCCGGGTAAGGGGGAATTTCGAGGGATGATGCAGACGGAAAATTAAATAAATAATACATTTTCCCTCAGCATCGTCCCTCAAAATCCCCCCTTACATGGCCCCACCACCCCTCCGCTGTTACCAGCACGGACCTCGGCTGTCGTGTTTTCTCGTAAAGAAGGGGTTGATGAGCCAAATGGTCATTTCTTTGATGCTATACATTTTGACACCTTGGCAACAGAGTGTAAAACACTGCTGGTGCTCATATGCAAGAAGGGATGGCTTAATAGAAGTGCGACCGGTGCAGCCTCACCAGGTCCTGGTGGGACAGATCTGTTTAGAAATAAATGATGGGTTTGAAAGCATCTGCTGCAGCGTTCTTTGTGTGTCCAACAGTTTTAATGCAACAATAAAAATGTCAAGATAACTCTGATGAATAATGTTCCTGCTGGAGAAAGATCCACTTTTCGCTAGTGACAGTTTTGACTCATCATGAAGTAGCTCAAAGGGTTAATATGACTGCTGAGAACGAGCCCTAGCAGATCACAGAACCATATTTTATGTGGATAGCTCAGTGGGTAACTGCTTTTGACACAGAGATCCTTTTCTTACTTGCAATTCATAAATTACAATTCTAAAATAGCACGGTTAACTACAAGCTATCATCAAATAGCGGCATGGAAACTGATGTTACAAGTTAGAACATTATGCGGCATATTTACAAGCCCCTTGCAACGCTGGTGAATCATTTTTAACATGGGAAAAAGTGACGTACCGGCGGCGCAATGGTGTTGTAAAGAAGTCCCTATGTTTTTTCACCAGTTTTACATTACTTTAATGTTGTTAAAAAAAAGTTATTTTGGGTAGATATACATTCTTATTAATAAAGCCAACCCCAACCACTGTGGTACATTACAAATCCTGAGTTTGTGCTTCTCCACATCTAAACCCTCCTAAAATATACGGACCACTGCCTGCTCTTATAAAATAAAAAGAAAACTTTTAATTTTTCTTTTTGTAAAGCATCTCTTTTTCATTGACTGAAAACAGGTTGCTTTACAAAAAAAAAAGATTGCTTTATTTAAATGCAATCACAGACATTGTGGCCTGCTGATCTCAGCAGGCCACCGTCCCTGTGATTTTTGCGATTCCTAATGGGTCGCAAATTGCGACCTACCTCATTAATATTCATGAGGTAGGGCATTTGCAACCCATTAGGAATCGCAGAAAGTGTTCAAAACACTTTCATACAAGCCGTTTTGCGTTTTCCTAATTGCGAATCACAAGGACTCGCAGTTAGGAAATCGCAAAATTATTATTGATACATCTGGCCCATTATTACTTGTGGTCGACTACCACCCACCTCAACTAATTATCCACTTTTTTCACATGGTGCATAGCATTATTTGTGAAAAAAACTATAAAGTTTGTTTCAAAAAGTGTTGTTTCATACTACTTACTTCTGTTGTGTGACAGTTTCTCACATCACACCATAAAAAGATTTTTGAAAGATGTAGTGGATGCTTCATTCAGCTATTCTGTCTTGTACTAATGAGCTGCCCCCAGGACGGTTGTGAGTTGTGTCTGCCTTGGGTCAGCGCGTTATAAGTAATTGGGTCCACTGTTACTGTTTGTGACCAGCATGCCAATTTGAAGGTGCTCCACTGTGCAAAGAGGGAATATGTGCCTTGTTTTTAATATAGCTCCTCGGGCCATATCTTGAGGTCAGTGGGTTTCTTTCTTTTTTTTGCCTTAGAGGTGCCTGCAGTTCAAACATATGATTCAAACTTTCTCCAATTTAGTGTATGTACTTTAAACAGAACAAGCCCGAAAGAGTGAGCAGAGATTGCCAACCTCTAATTTTGATTTGTTCTTTTTAAAGTTCATGCATTAACTCAGAGAAATGTTATGTTATGCGTTTGAACTTTAGACATCTCAAGCACAAAAAAATGTGTTCAGCTGTGCGCGAGCCATCATGACATGGCGTTTGTGTTTCAGCCGCGGTCCGTGTAGGTAACAATGGTGGGGTGGTGGGGCCGGGTAAGGGGGGATTTCGAGGGACGATGCAGAGGGAAAATTAAATAAATAATTAATTTTCCCTCCTATATCGTCCCTCGAAATCCCCCCTTACACGGCCCCACCGCACCACCGTTGTTACCTGCAGGGAGCCTGGCTGTCAGAAGGGGTTGATAAGCCAAATGATCATTCCTTAGATGCTATACATTTTTGACACCTTGGCAACAAAGTGTAAAACACTGCTGGCACTCATATGCAAGCAGGGATGGCTTTATGGCAGTGCGACAGGTGCAGCCTCACCAAGTGCTGAGGGGGGCCGAATTGTTTGAAAATAAATTATGGGTTTAAAAGAATCTGCTGCAGAGTTCTTTGTGTTTCCAACAGTTTTAATGCAACAATACAAATGTCAAGATAACTCTGATGATCAATGTTCCTGCTGGAGAGAGACCCACTTTTCTCTAGTGGCAGTTTTGACTCATGATGAAGTAGCTCAGAGTGTTAATATGCCTGCTGCAAAGAACGAATACATGACGTTACAACACAAACAATTACAATGCATGCTTTTACAACTCGGTTTCTACATTGCAACCACCATTACATAACATGGTTTTACAATGCATGCCATTACAACACATTTTTTAAAACTGCCATTACAACACATTCCATTACAACACCTACCATTACGACACATACCATTACAATGCATAATACTTTTCGGGTAAGTGTTGGATAGTGTAAGGGTAAAAATTACTATTCCCACTTCAGTGAGTGCAACAGAAGAGTAAGTGTTGGATAGTGTAGGTGTAAACATGAATATTCCCACTCCAGTGAGTGCAACAGTAGGGAAAGTGTTGGATAGGGTAGGGGTAAAAATTACTATTCTCATCTACCCCAAAACCAATATACACCCTAAAACTAAAAAAATCTCCATTACTTACCTTATAATGCATTGTAATGGTATGCATTGTAATGGCATGCGTTGTAGTGACAAGCATTGTAATGGCATGCATTGTAATGGCCTGCGATGTAAAGGCAGTTGCGTTGTAACAGTTGTGTTGTAAAAGCAGAGCGATGTAATGACTGCGTTGTAATGGATGTTACCCCCAAAGAACGAGCCCAAGTAGAACACAGACCCGTTTTTTATGCGGATAGCTCAGTGGGTAACTGCTTTTGTCGCAGAGATCCTTTTCTTACTTGCAATTCATAAATTACAATCCTTAAATAGCATGGTGAACTACGTGCTGTCATCAAAGAGCTGCATGCAAACTGATGGTACAAGTTAGAACATCATGGGGCTTATTTACAAGCCCCTTGCGACGCAGGTGAATCATTTTTAACATGGGCAAAAGTGACGTACCGGCGGCGCAAGGGGCACCATGTTTTTTCACAATTTTGTTTCATAACTTTAATGTTCTTAAAAAAGTTATTTTGGGTAGATATACATTCTTATTAATAAAACCAACCCCAACCACTGTGGCACATTATAAATCCTGAGTTTGTGCTTCTCCACATCTAAACCCTCTTAAAATACACTATCTACTAGTATGGAATGCATGTGATTCCTAAACCTTGTATTCCTCATTGTTTTATGCAACATTTCCAATAGACTGATTTACACAAGTATGAATCATTTTTTTCTGCATAACGTGTGTGTGATGTAAAGTGCTCCAACACCATACACTGGTATGAGTAGTGCTATAAAACTAATTAAATGCATGTGAGAGAGGGGCTATGGAGAAATGGGGGGCAGTTGGAAGGATGTAGTGAGGGAATCTGTGAAGAAGGAGGTCACTGGAGTGGGCGCCAAAAATGATTGTCGCACTGGGTGCCACAAGCACCAAAGGCAGACCTGTATGCAAGTTCTATTTTATGGTGTGTGCGTAAGTGATTACTGTCACCTTTCCTTGTTGTTTATATTAACATAGATCTGTGTCCGATACTATACATCCATACATAATGTGTAAATTAACAGTGATCTGTAGTGCATATCATCTACCTTGCATGAGCTGTAATTTAATAAGTTATTTGTGTATTATATACCTTTGTTAGATGAGTTCCATATCAACATTGAACTGTCCTGCATATTACACACCCTTACATCACTTGTAAACACACTTTCAACTGTAGTACATTTCGCATGAACATTGACCAGTTGTATCGTTCCCTGTACTGGGTATTCTATATAAAATACCCTTATTACATTTGTATATTAATATTGATCTATGGCCAGTATAATATAGCTTTACATCATTTGTGCATTAACAATGATCCGTAGTACATATAGCATATCCTTAATCAATTGCGCATGATCTATGCCACATACACATACCGATTTTAGGGGCATATGTAGGTAATTTCCATTTTGCGATTCTCAAATTGCGATTTTTAAGGAATCGCTATTTGAGAATTGCAAAATGGAATGTAGGTAATAAATCGCAATTTTTTAGCGAATCTTTAAAATTCCTTAATTGCGATTAGCAAATTGCAAATCCCAATTAAGGAATGAGTGTCCCATTCATTCCTGTGGGCCAAAAGGCCCATAGGAATGAATATGGATACATTCTCAAATTGCGATTTTCTATGAGAAAATCGCAATTTGAGAATCGCAATTCCAAGGGTGCCAGGGTGTCCAAAGGACACCTGTTGCACCCCTGTAATGTGCCTGTAAGTACATGTGGCGCACATACATGCCCTAAGGTCATGGCACTTTGAATTAAAAAGAAAAAGCATTTTGACAGGAAATCGCAAAATACCATCTACTTGGAGTAGGTGGTATTTTGTGATTCCTTAAGCCAAAATCGCAATTTGCGAGGCACCACTACATAGCAGTTAAGCAATCGCAAAAAGGACCATTTTTAGCACAGTTAATTTCTGGAAAATGCCTTATTCGTTTTTACAAAATTAGGAGAAATTGAATAAAACACACGCTGAAGTATCCATGGCTGCATCAATAGCCCTGCTAGTGCATCTCGGCATGGAAGCCCTCCTTTAATTAAGCCCTCCTTTAATTAAGCTCATTAGGGCTAGACTTTCTCAAGCTCTCTCGCCGACCTGGGTGAACCGAAGCACAGGACGGCTTCAGCGTTTCACCTCTTCACGAAATACAAAACAGGGCGGGCAAAAGGTTCTTTCATCAATTACTCTTCAGAAACAAGCATTCGGAACCCAGGCCGTGCCCCATCACCCCTTATGTGCGCGCGCCAACCTCCCTTTCAGAAAAAAACATTTATAAAGCACACTTCCGTTCACTTTCAGGGACTAATCTCCCTGCGAGTGACCTCTGCTTTCAGCCTGAGAGTGCTTAGACACGTATAAGCTGCTTTCTCAGATCCCTAGAGATATTTGCATAATGCAGAATAAAACGTGCTGCAGCAGTACCGAAAGCAACCCAGAAAGCTTTAAACACACATGCTCATATTCTGCTTGTAGTATTTATTGGGCCTTATTCACAAAGGTAGCCTATACTTTTATGTACGTTTTGGCTATTTACACAATCTGAGTGTAAATTTACTCCAAAAGTGTAATTTATGCTCGGATTTTTGGACCAGCTACAAAGTAGTAAGCCTACTCAAAAATGTATATTACTAAAGTGCAGTGTCCCCAGGTCTCATCAATTTGCTGGAGACACGTACATTACACTTTTAGAGTAAATTTACACTCAACTTTTGTGATACCAAAAAGTAGTACACTTACTCAAAAGTGTAAATCACTCAAAAGTGTAAAATACGTCTGTGAATTGGGCCTATTGTGTGTTAGCAATTTCAGACACCTTTTTCATATTAGTCACGTGCGATGATCCTCCCTACAATTAAAAATGAGTAGCAGTACTGTTAATTCAACAAATAGAGCCCGATTCATAAAGCTATGTTCACACATAAATACACTTATGAGCACAAATGGCTGGATGTGTAATTGCAGAATACTCACAAAGTTATATTTTGCACTTTTTGCTCTGACATAATATAACACTACGCCAGTTTGAAATTTTGCTAAAGTAAATCCAATGCTATGAGTAGACTATATGCGTTTTAATGTATTGTATGCCTTAAATCTTCGTGAACACCCTCAGACAATTAAGAGCCAATTTACAAAGAGATGTAAGAGTATGTGAACTAGTACTCCTGTAGTACTCTGTGCCATACTCATAAATGTATTGGTGAATTATCCCCAAAGGTACATATGAGTATGTCTAATAGTTATTCCCTAGTACTACATCACATACTCAAAAACGCTGTTGTGTAGTGGCCCCAAAGGCACTTATGAGTGTGTAAAATAGCACTTCCAAGTACTATATCGCATACTCAAAAATGCCTTTGTGAATTGGCCCCAAAGGGCCTTATGAGTATATAAAGTAGTTCTTACCCTAGTGATACTTGGCATACTTCTAAATGATCATTGTGAATTGGCCCTAAAGGCACTTATGATCATGTAACGTAGTACTCATGTAGTACTGCATCACATACTCTAAATGTCTTTGTGAAGTTCCCCCAAAGGCACTGAGTGTTTGAAGTTGCACACCTGAAGTGCTACATCACATACTCATAAATGCCTCTGTATATTAGCCTTAAAGGCACTTGTGAGTATGTGAAGTAGTACTCCTGCAGTACTACATCACATACTCATAGATGCCTTTGTGAAATTAGCTCCAAAGGCATTTATGAGTGATTGAACTTATACTTTCATCACATACTCATAAACAAATACCTTTGTGAATTAGCCCCAAAGGCACTTATGAGTGGTTCAAGTAGTACTCTGGGAGTACTAGATCACATACATATAAATTCCTCTGTGAATTAGCTCCAAAAGCACTTTTGATTATGTGAAAAGTACTCCGTATTATTATTCACATTCGTTAAGCTGTCCATTTTCTTTTTGATAATAATTCTTCATGTATCTATTTAAGTTCTTCCTCACTCTCCTTAGTTTTTTCCTCATGATATATCTCCTTGTTCTCTTCTGTTTCTTTGTTCATGTTACCTTTTGCTTCTTTTTCTCCTGGCTCCTGCTTTAATCTATGTCCTCCAAATTTTCCACCGACCAACATTTCTTTTTCATTTTATAACTTTTGTTTGCCTATGCTTTTAACTACTTCTTTGCCTGCTTGCTTTGTTTGGCTTCTTTACTCTTTACACTGTTTCCACATCCTCCTACTTTACTTTTGCTCTTATATACATCTGTGAATTCTACCCTCTTTAGCCCAGCATCTCCATATTCCTATCCTTCGTCTGTTTCCCTGCTTCTTAATTTCTCTAACTACTCTTCTGTGCTTTTCTCTATTCATATTGTCATGTGACAATTTCCCCTGCAAGAGAGTGCATATTTGCAAACATGAAGGATAAAAAAAAAGTTCTAGTGCAAAATCAAACACATCAGAAAAAGCTGTTAGATTTCTGTTGCAAAAAGTTATCGGAAGCAGTTTAATACAAGTTTGTTTAAAAAAGGTAAAGTAGAAACTTGCAGATAGATTCAAACCTTCTATAATTACCCATGGAAAGGAGAGCAAAAAAGAAAGATAATGCCTTAAATATCTCCTTGCCAATGTACAGCTAGAAAAACAGAGCATAACAAAGAAACGCATTTTGTTGTTTTCCTTCTTTAAACAGCTGCTTTAATTTTGCTCCATAATCTGACCTGCCTTACCTCTATTACAGCTGAGTTCTAAATCATTTCTTTACAATCGGTGATTGGGTGTGGCACAAGTCATTGTGAAAAATTAGGTTGTTGATTGAGGGCAGTGTGAGTCCTTCTCATGCAACAGCCACAATTCTCATCAGGGTGAACTATAAAAGTCACTAAATAAAGCTAGGCTTACCTCTCTGGAAGCTTGGCACAAAAGCAGTCAGGCTTAACTCAGAAGCAATGTGTAAAGTATTTCGTCAGCACACAAGCAGTAAAAAACAAGAAAAATCCCAAACCAATTTAGAAAAATAAAATACATTTTAATCAATTTGTCACCAAAAGAACACAATTCCAATTAGTAAAACTGGATACATTAAATTTGAAAGGTTTTGTAGAAATCAAGCGCTAAAAAGCAAAAAGCTCCAACCACAATTATTTGGTCCCAGTAGACCAGGTACAAGTCACAAGTTCAGGCCTACCTCTATGGAGTATGCAAATGACACACAAATGATGAACGGAATGTGGAACAAATCAAACATTCACCCCCAGTCAAGAGATTTAGGTTAAATCCATTGTTCTTTTGTGCTCTGTGCCACCCCAGTTTAGACCCAGACAATTGCAAATCCGTCTTTTCCCTGCTCTTCATGGGAACATTCGAGGCTGAACTGCCAAGTCAGGTCTTCCTTGGACTAGAAGCAAGCATCCTCGGGCTGTTTTCGGGGTATCACCCCTCATCAGCCAGGCTAGCTTGAATCCAGTGGCACAGTGGGCCCGGGACCCACGTCTGGGCTTGCACGGCGCACTTTGGGCAAGAAAGCAAAAGACACACAAATGATGGACAGAATGCGGGATATAATCAAACAATCACCTCACTTCAGAATATCTGGGTTAAATCCATTGTTATTCTGCTTACCATGCCACCCCAAGTTTAGATCCAACCATGTGTAAATCAGTCTTGAGCACGGGCCGGACACAGGACTGAGTTCAGTCCGCTGGCAAAGAACCTTGTGGTATGGGCATCAAGATGCGAAGACCTTGTGTCCTTGTGTCGAGCTAACCAGGACGGTGTTGAGGAGTCGGCACCGACAAACTGTGGTGTGATGTCCAGCGTCGAGATTTGTTGCCCAGTAGCAGAGTCAATGGAGTTGTCGATGACATTATGATATGAGAAGTACTGCGTTGTCGTTGAGGAAGCTGGTCGGCCTACGAAGACTTGAGCTGCAATGTGTTGGCACTGAGAATGAGATGCATCACACTGGGCCGGTGTCAGCGTCGAGCTGCGTCAGTGTCTAAGTAAGCACAGGGGCTTCTGAGGATTTGCGCTGCAATGTGCCAGCGCCCAAGAAGAGATGAGTCAAGCTGGGACGATGCTGGTGTCAAGCTGTGCTGAGCTGCATCAAAATACATGGAGTTGTGCTGATATTAAAGGAGCCTGTTATGTTCCTGTGGCGTGAACAGGAGGCTAACCCTTGGAGATTTCCTGGAGTCTTGGGTCAACACAGGCAGGCTTGATTCAGCAGGGCAGCTTACACCAGCAGAACAGCAACAGCAGGCCTTGGGCATCAAAGCAGTCCATGGTCAGCAGAGCATAGCTTGGGAAGCTGAGCAGACTTCACAGCTGGGCAGTGCTTTTCCATACAGAGTCAACAAGTCTAGAAGTAATCTGAAGAGTTGAGTCTGAGGGTCCAATATTTATAGCTAGTGCCTTCTTTGAAGTGGGAGAAGTTTCTGGAGTTTTCCCCTACAGAGCTGTCTGAAATTTCCAACCTCCCTGCCATGGTCCCAGTCTCTCTGGGGGCACAATAGGCTAGTGTGAAGTCCTTTATGTGTAACTTGAGCCAGTGGATTTGACGTGCAAGTGTGGTAGGTGATAGCTCTGCCCCTCTATCAAGTCAGGGATGGCCCATACAGCCTACACACAGACCCTTCTTTGTGATACTTTTGAGGAGGAATATGCAAAGGCCAACTACACCTAGTCATGTGACCCTGGAACATGTTGCAGGCACCAAATAGTTAAGAATAGGAAAATTCCAACTTTCTAAAAGAGGCATTTTCAAAATTGTTAGTTAAAACAAGACGTTGCCATTAGATAGAATTTTAAATTACAGTTCCTCTGATACAAAACATATCTTTCCTACCATTACCAATCAAAAGTTAGCACTACTAAATATAATAAGGTAACCTAAAGTTATCCAATGGGAGAGGTTGGCCTCACAGTAGTGAAAATCGAATTTAAGAGTTTTTCACTGCAAGGACATAAAAAACTTAGAATAGATGTCCAATTTTTTTAATTCACGGCACCCTGCCCATGGGATATCCAGGGTCTACATTAGGGATAACTTAAATGTAATAAAATGGAGTTTTAGGCCTGGCAAGGAGGATATTTTGCCAAGTCGAATTAGTAATTTGAATCTTCATTCGGGCTGCAATGACAGGCCTGAGACATGTTTTGAGGTGCTACTTAAGGGGTGGCACAATAAGTGCTACAGACCCACGAGTGTTATTTAATTTACCAGTCCTGGGTATATGATATACCACTTTTCTAGGGCCCAAAAAGTAAATTAAATATTCTAATCAGTTATAAACCAATATAACCATGTTTTATTGATTAACCACAACCACTTTAGCAATGGTTTGCAGTGGCAAAGTGCAGAAAATCCTAAGGCCAACAGAAAGAAATTCAGTGAAAATAGTAGGGTAGAAAGCAAAGCTTTTGAGAGAAGGCCACCCTAAGGCTGGCAGGTCTAACAGTTGCCAATTATCCAGAAATTTGAGACAGGTTATTATACAAGGGTTGAAGAATCCCATGTATTATATTTACTACACTTACCTTGCAATGCAGTGGTTAGGTTAATGTATTACATGAAATACTATTGTTATTTGATATAATACATGCACTGCACTGTGGGTATACTTTGTGATTATGATGTTAGTAATGAAGTCTAATCATACCCCCTGTGTATTAACATACTTAGAGATATTGAATTGTGAAAGATTTTTTGTGCAAACTCATAAGCTGTCAAAAACACATCAAGCATTGCTCTCAGGGTAGGTGTAATTAATGTCAACACCTATGAATACCTATTTTCCACCTCCTTCTAATGATCTCTGTTGGTAAACTATTGAATGCATTTTAAAACTAGGCCACTCATTAGCGCAGGGTATTAACGGAAATGTTATCTTGGCAGGCAGCCTCTCGAGTTTAGCATAAGCACCGTGTTTATGGTAATCTGTAGTTTCACACATTTTATGTCCAGATTCACGGTTTAATTAACTAACACAAATATTATTATTATTTGCCAGCTACTGCAAAATTAGACTCATAGTTCAACAAAAAGTAGTATATTAACAAACAGAAGATGAAATCGTCATATCAGGCCAACTTCAGATGCAAGATTGCTTAAAACCTTACATATTTACTATTCATTTTTCGAAAAAAAAGAAAGTTTAGAAATAAGGGGCCGTTTAGGATGGCGGTGAATCCACATCCTCCGGACCGGCGGAAGCCACCGTCGGCCTGGAGGATGCGGATTCACCGCCTTGGACTGCGAAAACACCACCAGCCACATTAGGATGGCGGTGGGATCAGCGGTGGACAGCAAGTCCGTCCGCCGCTGATCCGCGGTGTGTGTACCCAAATATGGTGGCGGTGTCTGCAAGACACCGCCAGCCATATTATGATGCAGACGGAAATATGCTTTTCCACGGCGGCTTTTCTGCCGTGGAAAAGCATGTGGGCTTTTGTGTTTGGGGCCCGTTGAGAGACCCCAGGGTGTTGGGGGGTGGTGGCTGCACATGGGGGGTACCTATGGTACCCCCCTGCTTTGGCAAGCACAAGGTGGCAGGCACCACGCGGTGCCTGCCAAGTTGTGCATGCCAAAGTTAAACATGCATATTTTACCATGCGGCGGGTGCTGCTCAAAGCAGCACCCGCCGCAATGTAAAATATATGGGATGTGACCGCCAAGGGTGGCGGTCACATCCTAATTGCTATGGAGGGACAACCGCTGCCCCTGCGGTCGGTCCCTCCACCTCGGGAGTGGCGGACGGACGCAAGTCCGTCCGCCATCCTAATCGACCACTAAATACGTATTGGGCAATTTAAACCCAATAAGTAAAATCTAACGCACAACTAACCAGCGCAAATGTTGCTGTGACTTAGTCACTTTTGCACTTTGATTTACCAGAAGCTGTGAGCTAGTGGCAAAAGTGGATTGCAATTATTTCAGAGCAACACATCTAAAAACATACACCTAGAAGCAAATTACCAAAGAACATGGGGGTTTACACATTACATTACTCTCAACTGATGACGTACTGAGGCGTAGCAAGAGGGGGGCGGTGCACCCCGGGTGCCATGGGGTTCTGGGGGCAGTGGCCACTGCAGCCACGTGGACCGGCAAATGCAGGATTCGTTCACCAGCACACACCCCCGGACAGGCCTATAGGGCAATCAGGCAATGCCTGATGGGCTGGTCTGACAGGTCAGTGTGTGGGCTGTTTTTTTTTATTACCAATTGATGGGTCTGCTTTATGACCAGGTGAGCAGATTTTTACTATTATTTTCCTGATATGAACACAAATATTGCCTGCAGCAAGCACAAATGCATGCAGTCTCCCACACCTTTCAAAATACCCCTACACCATGTTTTTACAAGTTCATTTCCGGTCTGATTTGCAAATGTGGGCCACTTTTTTAGCAATTTGATTCGCTAGTTGGGTTACTTTTATATTGGTGCCTGGCTCTACGTTTTTGTCCCAGTCCAACCCTGGTAACATCCTACAACTTATGCACTTTCTCCATTATTAGCCAGACGTTAGAATCCTAAATGCATCAATGCAAGAGCATGTTATGGCCAGACACGTGGGGCTTTGATGCAGTGTGGTGATTCAAAGTTACCACTAAAGGAAAGAAGACAGTGCTGCTAGAAGTAATGACGAATGGGCTAAGCACCATTCCTGACACACAGTCTTGACAAACAGGTGAACTGTAATTCGAGAGATAGGCGATCCTCTCATATCATGGAACATAGAGAATATCTCCATTGAGTAAAATTTCTTTTGAACATAATAGTCCTCCAAAGCAATTGCACAATGAATACTACATGAATCATCATGATGTAGATGAGGGAGGCGCCACTGTCAGTGCATAAGACAATGAACGTCATCCAAATGGAAACAAAAGGGTGACTCATGGTGATAGACTGGGAAACTGACGCTAACACATTAAGACTTGACCACCTGAAAGAGAGACTAGATAAGTAACACTTCAGACTTTTTCACGGTAGAGATTGTCTCTCAGAGTGTGAAGATGAATTGATCATGTCCAACAAAATGCTGCTAAAAATGGAAAAATGCTTACCCTCAGCGGCGGCCAGCACAGATCGGAGGTAGGGAGGCAGGACATGGGGGAAGCGGTATTAAAAAATAGAAAATAAAAAAACATACCTTCTCACCGCTTCCATGACACATTTCTTCTCCGAAGTCCCTCCCTCGGCCTGAACAGAAAGCACACATAAGCTCGCAGTCAGCCTATCACAACGCTGCCTTGGCAACATTGTGATTGGTCTGAGCGCCATGGTAAGGCACTCAGATTCTGACTGGGAGCCTCGGCATGTTCTCCACGCAGGCTTTAATGTAGCCTGCATGGAGAACATGCGAAGTGCACATGACTGTTTGGCCGGCCCTATAGAGCTAGTCAATCAGTTATTGCACACTTAGGAGGTTTCTAACACTCCTCCCTAGCCCTGCTCTGTGAGCAGAGCAGCCCCGCAAAGCTGCCCGAAGTAGGACAAAATAAAATGATAATAACGCGATTTATTATCATTTTATTTTCCCTTTATTTCACTGCTAAAACATTTGTGAGGCAACTGTCCTCCACCTTAGCAGAGGAGCTACCACTGCTAGATCTTATAAAGGCAAAAAACATAGCTTTTGAGGCTTGCTTGGGCAAAGAAAACTTCCTCTGAATTGTTCTGCAATTGGGAACAAAAACGATGCAAGGCCTGAGATATTCATGAAGATCCTTCTCTGGCCTTTTTGGAAGGTCTAGGTTCTCTGTCAACTTTTTGGTTCAAAGAGCGCTTCAGTAGTTAGCCTAGAGGCTGCCCCGGGAGTTCCTCCACGACTGACCACTGCCTGCATCTAAACTTCATTGACAGTTATGTGGTGTTGTGACTGGCTAGAGAGACAGGGCTCCTTCAATACCAAGGATCGACCATAGCCTTAGCTTCATATTTTACAGGTGCAGTCTAGAATGCACCACGAGCATGCCCTGAAGTCAAGAACATTTTGCGAGCCATGACATCAAATACTCACTGGAAGACCTGGAAATTGAGAATAATCCTGCAGTGGGAATCCCAATTCAGTTGAGCCTACCAAATTCATCCAAAATATCAGGAAGAAAATAAAACAAACTCTAAGCTGCCAAAACACCCCAGAGCACAGCTAGTTTGCACTTCAGACTGCTGTGACAATAAGGCCTTTCCTAAGTTATTCTGATAATCAGTAGTGGCCCGTACTTTTACGAGGGAGTCGAGCAGGGGGCTACACATGCACACATACACACTCACTTACACTCAGGCATTCACACATGCACATATACACACGCACATATACACACACACATACATCCATTCACTACACTCACTCCCAAAAACGCAGGCACCTACACGTGCATCCAACATTAAAAATAAAATCCGAGTTTCATGTGCAGCTCTGCCTCGGAGATTCCAGGAGGTTTGGGACCTAAGGTTAGCCAATGAGGGAAGGCAGCAGTCCCTCACTCGTCACAGAGTGGGATGTGGTCAGTGAGACTGCTGTCCTAACTCGTCACAGACGAGTTGTCTGTGACTGATACTCGGCCCTCCAGGGCTTAGAACTTAAGTGACCAGGTCTGAGGCAATCAGTGACACTCCCCCTCATCACGAGGGGGACGGCCTTGAGGTGCTTTGCCAGGCTGAAGATGTCACGCACAGAGGAACTGCGACTTCATCTCAGGCCGCAAGGTTCCGCTCAGGCAAAGTTCAGCCCAGGCCACCAGATTCCTGCGCATTTAACAAATGTCTAGCTCCTGTCAGCCTGACCTGAAAATAAAGACTGTTTGTAAATAAATGTGTGGGACTTGTAAAGCACACTGCTGCCCGTAAGCGTCCTGGCGCTGAAGACTGCTGGGGAACCCATCCTGGCTTTCCCTGTGAGATGGTCCCTTCTGGGTATCTCCAAGGTGAAACCAGGCATCCCCGGCGTCTGTGGGGGGCCGTTGTAGAGATGAGGCAAGCTTAATGCCCAGAGTTGCCGAGTGTGAACCCCGGTTAGAGTAGGCACCGAGGCGAGAATTATCGAGTCCGCTGTCCCTGGTCCACGACACTGGGAACACTGGGAATTGAACCCTGGTCCCGGGCCGTTCTCTGCTTCTAGGTCTGCCGCCTCTAACCAGTGAGCCACGCCACTCCACTGTCAGTCTGACCTTTGCTCAGCCTTACAGACATTCTTTATAGTGGCCAAAAAGTGAGGGGGCGTGTCCCCTCAGCTCTTTAGGACTGGCCTCAGCTGCTGATAATAATGCAAAATTCTCAGGATTTAGGTTATGCTGAATAGTTTGCAGCAGTATATGATTTATACGTTGAAATGATTTCAAATATTGCTGCAACAGGTAAATCCATACATTATTTTTATCCCATTGGGAGCTGGACGGTGAGACATGTTCCCTTGGGTGAATCAAATTTGATTTTCTTTTGATGAAATTAAAGAATGGTTAAGGTTGCAAATTTCACTGATTCAGTTTGGGATCAGAATTAAGTTTAGGTCTGAGCTGCCTGTGATGGAACAGGGTTACCTTCCCATAGGAATAGCACAGCCACTTATTACTTCACATTTACCAAAGAAGCCTGATTGACTATCAGTGAAACTAAAAAGACAAACCACTATCTTTAATCCCCTGGGAGATGTGAGGGTTAATTATCCTCCAAAGGCTAGATACGTTCATGCCTATATAGAGAGAGTCTATCTATTAAAATTCAAATAATTCCAAACAATTATTCTAGTTGTTGTGAGTGACCACTTCAGACCGCATTGGAACTGAGGCATTCTAGGGACTGATTCCGGACAATATATCAATTTCTATATCGACTATATCGCTTAGCTTGTAAGGACTGCTTTAAATATACACGTTGTTTGTACCTATGACGTCAGAAAATACTCAACTAGTCTTTTTGAGATTGAAGCTTGAACTGAACCCAACTCAGACTCGTCAGACACATTTTATTTCACAACTAAGAACTCTCACCAACTAGACAAGTCATTTCCCAAATTCGGATTTCAACCTATGGACTCTGGGTGATCTTTAACATGTTACAAAAGCCATGAAAAAGCCCTCAATTTCAACAATTGGGTATTAGGTGGAGTGTAAGTCTTTGAAAAAACAACCCTTTTCTAATTCTTCACCTTTCAGAATGCACTACTCGCAAATGGCATCACTAGCTCCACCTACAGCATCACAGTCGAGCTCTGCGTACCCCAGCCCACTGTTCTTCTTAAGCATTTCACCCTTTCATCACTTTCTGTGCCTTCCTCAGCGCCCAGCTGAGCAGTAGGCACCTTCAGGGCGGGACTGGGAACAGAAACCGGCCCTGGCAAATTGCTCAGCCGCCCCCCTGGGAGGGGAAGGGGGTTGCGGCTGAGCTGTTTGATAGGGACGATTTTGTTACAGGGGGCCGATATTGCCGACCCCTGGTACCAAAAACGGCCCCCAGGGGATGAAAACCGGCCCCACCCTGACGGCCCACCGGGGAAACGACTGGTGCCCGCAATGGCCAGTCCGGCCCTGGGCACCTTGTCTGCTCTACACTCATTACAGCATATAAGTGAATCAATAACGTCCGCCCATCCTCAGCCTCTCCTTGAGCCTCCATGACTTTGGAATGCACTGCATTGCCAGTCACAGTGCCCGCTTCATGCATATCCACTAAAAGATTGCCTTGGAAAATGCAGAGATTTTCTAGACTTCAGTAGTTGGTTTTGTTGTCCATCAGCAGTCCTCTGATCTAGTCTAAGCTAAAGGAAAGGATGGGGGCGCCTCACACACACTATGTGGCATGCGTCATCATGTTGGTCACCCCTCATCCGCAAAAAAAGCTTTTGTTGAGGGGTCACCAGGAGCCCGTTTTCAGGGATTGTGCATGTGTGAGTGCCCTGATTCAACTGTGTCAGGAGCCCCATGCCTTGTAGATCTGGTAACTGATCATATGGTGAGTTGTATGAAGAGGGAAGAAAATGCATTTAATTAAATATCCATCACATACAAATTAAAACCTGAAGCTGTATGGGGCTTATAAGGGGTGTCTCGTCTCCAATAAAAGGTCATCATGTTTCTGGTCCTCAAAATATGCCAGTAGGTATGAGACATTCGTCAGGTCAATCGAGACCCATTGATCTATCCCATCTCACTTCAAATGCCCTGCTCAGCATGCTGTTTGGTGTGGGGAAAAGGGAATGGACTTATAAAACATTTATGTCATGGAAGATCAGCGTGTGCGTGGATATTTTTCTAAAGATGGACTAACCAGCGTTATTTAGTACTGATGACGGTGGGCTGCTCGGTCCCTATTTGGGAAACGTTTCTCCACTGCTGCTGCTATCGACTTGCCCATCAGATTCCCACTGGCCGCCACTCCCAAAGTCCACGTTTTTAACATAATCTAACTTCAAGAACTATTAAAAGAAAAGAAAAACAACCACTGAACATTGCAACATTTCCAGATTTCCTAATGTCCACAGTCTGTGTATATGGCCTCTGTTGGAGAGTACATCTATTCATTCACATTCACATGTCTCTGGCTCTCTATCTCTGTTCTCTCTGAAGTGTCCTCTTCCATGGTCGTCTATTATCTCTTTCTTATCTCTCTCCTCTCTGCTGTATCTCTCTCCCCTCTCAGAGACATGCCAGTTGCCTTGTTTTTGCCAGGACCTCTCATCCAGCAACAATAAATTATGCTGCAAGTTATTAGTTCTGCTTCAAGACACCATGCTATGTTGTCACAATGTGCATGCCGCAAAGGTATCTGGGGAGCACTTCCGGCCAGAACCCCCAGGTCACGAATGGTGCCATTGTAAAAGAACCAACATTTTGTTTCTGTGCAGAGTTCCACTGCTAAATTAATTTATTTGATGAAAGCCAAATGTGCTGGTTCCCTGCAGGCTACAGAAATTAACCAAGGCAGACAAAAGCCCTGATTAATTTGTGTCCCTTGCATTACATTTGCAACCTCTTACACTGGGGTTTTTTAATAGTCTCTCTGTCACAAACATCAATGTTCCATTATCCGAGCCACTGGAATTATGCTATTTTGTGGAGATGGCATTTTCTACATAATATGGATTTGCCACATTTACTGCATTATCCACAACCTGCTGCATAAACTGAAGTTTTTTAACAAAACAAATGTTTGATTCTAGCTCTTTCGGATTAAAAGTTACTGAAAATGCAGCAGCACATGTTGCTGAACAGTTGAAGGCCCTTTGCAAAGGTAGACTTGTCATCTTTCAGTTGTTTAATGCTATATTTTGATGTTAAACTGGTACGAATGACGTGCAACCTATGACAAGAAATGTGTTAAGAAGCATAAAAATGACTAAATGAGAAAGTAAGACTATCACAAAATGTGCCCCGTTATGCTGCATAATTTGCCTTTTCTTGCTGCATAACGTAGTCAACCCTGCTGCATAATTCGGTCCTCCCTTGTCCCATAATTCCAGGGTCCCTAGCCATGATCAACCATCCCATCGGGCAACTGGCCATTCTCTGTTCTCACGTTCGACCACAGTCACTGCAGGAGACTACGTCAGCTGGGGATTTACACCTCTGATTTACACAATTATATTATATTTCACATATGTACAATTTTAGGCACAGGGAGATTAAATTATTTGCCCGGAAATACACCATATTTTGTTAAGCAGGAAGAAGCATGGAATCCAGGTCCCCAGGCTCCAAAATCTGTATATAAATCTCCTAACCACATCACTTTCTCCAGCAAGGGGGAGGGTAGGGCTGATGGAGCCACATACTTTATTTGGCTTCACCCTTTTATGCTCTGACAATGCCATATATGTAGATATACATATGGTCTCACGTATTTGTGTGATTTAATATCATTAACATAATGTAGTGCACTTGAACAGATACAGAAAGTGCATTTACTGTGTAATTTCACATTTATATGTAGGTGTGCTACTAATGTTGACCTGACAATGTCATCAGATTGAAGTTCTCATATATATCTGGACTTGTTTGGTTTGAATAATATTGTTAACTCTTATATAATTGCGTACTCATTTGCATAGTATTTTGCATTTATTTTCTAACTGTATATTTATCTACAAACATGCATTTAGACGTGTAATGAGATGATTGCCATGTTAACTTGACCAAAGACCTTAGCATTTGAATTTTATGTTTAACCTTCAACGTGAACATTTGCTTGGGGTGCAATGTTTTTGTCTCCTCTGCAGGTGCAGCCACATGATCTCATGGATAGATAAGGGCACATTGTGTAGGAGATAGTAAAGCTCAGGAGGAGTACTTTGGGCAAGGGCGAGAGGCGGTAATGAACAAATGGAGGGCTACTGTCAATACTTAATTGGGAGATGGAAGGAATCCAAGGATGTTTGGATTCGCAAACCAAAGTAAAGGAGCATCAAGTGTAGTGGCCAAGTTTTACCGTGTGAAGTTGGAAAGTAATGAGACACGTCATAATGGATTCTTGAACGTTCAATTTTAGGTTTAATTGGTGATCACACTTCAGCTTTATTCACATTACCTTTCGGCTCAGAGGGATACAGACCTCCTTGCATTTCTCTGTTGTCTGACTTTATGCTATGCAAAACTACTGATTTCGAGAACTTTTACAGATGTGTCTGTAATGCTGACACCTTTCTGCTTTACTGGGTCTAAGTAGGGTTCCCCCAATTAGTTCTACTTAGAGTAGGCTTAGTTTAGAACATTTTGATTTACTCATGCCTAGGCAAGAAGAATGCAAATCATATTCTGATCATCAGATCCTGTTTCCCATTTTCTGCGTTGCCATTACTGAGTTTCTTTTATATTTCCTGTTGCCAAGACTTAACTTTGTGAGACAATCCGGTCTGCCAGTAGTGATTCTGTATGTCTACAACTTATTTTTGAGATTAGTGTACATCACCTTGGCTTTCAATTTTTTATAAATCCATACTTAATCTTGTTTACCGACTTTTGGTCCTCACTGTGTGGCCGAATTAGTTACACTGTAAATTGAATTTGTGGATGATGTTAACTCCCTTTTATTTCTTAGGCTCTATAAAAAGGTCAGTTGCAGGGAAATTTGGATGAAGGGCTCAGTTCTCCAGCACTGAAGATAACAAAACATCATTACTCTTGTCAGTAAAGCTTTCCTTTTTATATTGCACTAGCTTAGCCCAAGGGCATTAGACCACTTTCCTTGAGCACCACATTGCATTAAACAAGATCATCATTTTTTAACTTGCCTTTAAGTACAGGAAGATTATGTGATTTCTCCAGAATCACAGCATTTTGAGGTCAGTGCTTAACTTGAGCCGGTGGTTTAAGGTGCTTGGCACCAGCACTTAATCATCAACACCGGCACTTTTCATGAGCACCAGTTAAGGACACATGTATTTACGGGGAGACTGGATATTGAGCCAATGTTGAGACTTGAACCTGGTTCCCCAGCTCTGTAGTCTGCAGCTCTGGCCATTCTATCATATCCTCTCCCTACTTTCATGGTTAGCAGTTGGTTCTGTTTTAGGTGGCGCTAACAGGAAAAATGGGCTAGTACAAGCTGCCTCCAGATGAGAGCCCCAGCACTTTTACATTTTCTTTTTTATTTAATCACTGGTTGAAGTGATGCCAGGACTCAAGCCTTGTAATACAGTGGAAACCTCTTACACATGTTGACTGGTTACCTTTCTACTGCTTATTTCTACATTTAGGTTTCAGAGTGGTAATAAGGTGAAATATTTGCCCTGAAATGTGTAGAAAGGGAAACATCCTTTACCACACAGTTATTACCACAATCAGAAATACGCAGAATATCCAGTCATGCGGCAGATTCCATTGTGAATCAACATTGGGGAACCTTGACGTATGACCCACAAGAGAGTGCAACAGAAGCTGTGGGAACTTGATGGACCCTAAATAAATATAAAAAATAATAAAAGAAAGGAACAAAAGGAAATCAATTTCAAACAGATCGTGGCCAAGGTAATCATGCATTTTATCTCTCTTTGAATACGCCACATATGAGAAGGCAAGAGGAATAAGCATCTCTTACACGTATCCCAGCTCCGTCCAGTGGGAGAACTCCTCATATCAGACCTGAATATAAGATAGGGACGTATGATCAGAAACTAGTCTACCCCACGATTAATGATTTGCAATATTGGAACAATAGACCCTGTACCCATTAATGCTAGTCCTGAAGAAGGTAGTTGGGCAATAAGTAGTAATACCACCGAAATGCGTCGACGCACTTGTAAAGAATCCACCGCTGAAGGGTTTTTTCAGTACACAAAAAGAAAAATTATTTGCGAAACTACCTTGGAATACATATCAGCTTTCGATCAATAGTTTGGCTACAACTGAATGTCACTAGTGGGTTGTTGTTGGCCTTAGGGTCTTGTATTGTGCTTTTATGAATTGTTTATAATTTGTGCAGGAATTGTTTTTATAAAAGTTGTTTTTTGTTATGTTTTTAATGGACTAGTGTCCTCTATATATAAATTGTGTAGTAGCCGATATTTTTAATATTTTGTATTGATACAATTGAATGTATGTTCAAATTGTCTTTTTTTCAAAAAACAAAAATAAATATATATTAGCACTACTTTCCAGTTTGGATATAGATTGATGTCATAAGGGGGAGCATACTGCGTTTTTAAGGAAGAGTGGATGCGTGAAGCAGAGCCAACTGAGAGGGTATATTAGAATTGGATGTGTATTCCTATCTATTACTAAAGTCCAGGGGAAACTTTCTTTGCTTTCCCAAAATTTTTATTAAGCCAGCATAATCTTACATAATTTCTGGCATTTCACATTATGCTTGTTACAGAGAAGTCCCCACATTATGTCATAACACCATGCTGTTGTGTCCTCCCCATCCCAGGAGCATGCACAAAGACACACCACAGGCAAGCTCATGAACAATATATTTATTTATCAGCGTACAACATTCAAACTGAAACTCTCATTACCTCATAATTGTTCATACCACACCTTAACACCTCCCACATGAGTATGTAATTCTTTCATTGAGTCTGCTCAGGACCACCGGGTTCTGGTGCTCACAGTCTTAAGACATTACATTTTCCTCCTTGTTAATTTAAAAGGTATAAACAAATAGTAGCATCATATTTCTTTGAAATGTTGTTGAGGTGCTCGCATAGTTCTGCCAGACTGTGGGGTATGAGGTAGTTGAACTGTACCCGGAGTGAACATCGAGGCTATGGGATCTAGAGTCTGATCTGAGCCGTCAGGTGAGGCAGCCTCATCTGGGATTGCAGACGCTGATGATCGTCGAGACAAATGTCTGAAATGTGATGAGTCCCTTGTAATGGTTTTTCCGAGATGTTGTACCGTTACCATGTGTGCCTTGCGCGTTACAACTTTTATAGGTTCAACAGCAAACGGAGGATCAGTTTTTCACTTTTTTTTTTGCTTGACAAGAACCCAGTCGCCTTCTTATAAGATGATTTCCTGACATTGATCAGCATACGTCTTTATTAGAAATGGGGTCTCTAGTTGGCAGTGGTTTGCACCCTGTCCAAGTAGGGACGCTAACTCTAGTCAGGGTAAGGGAGTCACAAAGTTAGAAAACCCCCTGCTTATTCCCTTGGTAGCTCTGCACAGAGTGGTTAGGCTTATCCCAGAGGCAATGTGTAAAGTATTTGTTCAAACACACAGTATCACAGTGAAAACACATAGTAACACCGTGAAAACAGTACAAAAGGACTTCACACCTGTTTAGAAACATAGCCACTATTTCTCTGAATTAAACAAGATCAAAATTACAAACATCCAACATATACATGTCAAAATAAAATTTATCAAAGATTAAATAAAGTTCAGTTCTTAAAAATCAATAGTTGCGCTTGATCATTGATCAGGACAAAGTACCTTGCATGCGTCAAAAATCAAAGATGATGTGAGGCGCAGCAGAGGTAAGGCACCAAAAAAGCAGGCGATGCGCCGTTCCTTTCTGCTACAGTGGAGGTGAGGTATTGGCTCCTCACTGCTCGGCAGGGAAGGCGATACTTCGGTTCCTTACTGGTGCAGGAGAGGTGATGCATCGTTTTCGGACACTCTGCCTCTGTTCCTTACTGCAGTGCGGTGCCGATGAACAAAATGGAGCCCAGAGATGATGCATCGATGCTGCGGCGAAATTCAAGTCAAACTGCATCAATTCCACAGTTTTGGAAGAGGCGCTGCATTTGAGTCAGGTAATGCATCACAGGCTTTAGTGATGCGGTGCTTGAGACTCACGCGGTGGCAGTTCTTCAGAGGAACTGCAATGAAAGGCTGGGGCCTGTGTTGTAAGCCGCGGTCGTTGCTTTCAGCAGGAACCATGCTCAGGTACAGGCAGTGGTGATGTGGCAAGTTTTGGTGGTGCTGCGCTGATTCTGTGCAAAACTTTAAGTTGATGCGTGGATTTTCTCCTTGAAATCACCAGCTTTCACTTGCAAGGATCCAGGAACTGGATTTGGCCACTTGGGAAGTCAGGAATCCCAGCAGAAGAGCCCAGGTGAGGTCTTTGATGGTCCTGACGAATATACCTCCTTACATTGCATGCCTTTTCTCCGCATGCAATTACAATGCGGTTGTTACAACAACCTTGTTGTAACAATGCATACCATTACCCACAAGTCGTAACAACTACTTATTCTACGGTGGAAGATGGATGTTGGATTAGTATAATTTACTATTCCAACTCAAGTATGTGCAACAGTAGGGAAGATGTTAGATTTTAAATTCAGCACCTTCTGCCCCCTCTGCAAGTCATTGTTACGACTTGCGGGGTAATGGTATGTGTTGTTACAACGCGGTCATTGTAACGACCGTGTTGTAATTACATGCATTGAAAAGGATTCGTGGTAAGCGCTGTTTACCGTCCTGAAGCTTCATAACGGGAGACAAGCGCAACTCAAGTTATTGGAGAACCTTGGAACCAGGATACAGAAAGCAAAGTCCAGTCCTTTCACTCCCTTAACAGAAGAAAAGCAGCAAGCAGCAGGCCAACTCAGCAAAGCGGCAGTCCCCCTGACAGCTTATCCAGCTCTTCTTCCTGGCAGAATGTCCTCATTTCATAAGTGTTCTGGGTATAAGGTTCAGTACTTATACCCAATTCAGCATTTGAAGTAGGCAAACTTCAAAGAAAGGTCTTTGTAGTGCCACAAACCCTGCCTTTCCCTGCCCTGGCTCCAGACACACAACTGGGGTTGGAGACTTCTTTGTGTGAGGACAGGCACAGCCCTATTTAGGTGTCAGTGTCAACTCCTCCCACCACTTTAACTCAGGAAGGCCCATCAGCCTGGTGATGGGCCATCAGGGTATGCAGGGCACACCTCAGCCCCCTTTGTGTGACTGTATAGAGTGAATGCACAAACAGCCCAACTATCATCCTCGCACAAAGGTGTGTTCAGAGACAGGCAGAGGCACAGAATGGCTAAAGTAAGAAAAGGCCAACTTTCTAAAAGCGTCATTTTCAGACCTGGAGTTTAAAAACCAACTTCACTAAAAGATGTATTTTTAAATTGTGATTACAGAGACAACAAACTCCAATTTTCTATCAGCTCCCAATTGGAAGATATACTTGTAAGATGTTACAAGGCAGCTCCAATGCTAACCTACGGGAGAGATAGGCTATGCTGTAGGAAAAACCAAAAGTAGCAGTTTTTCACTACCAGGACATGCAAAACACAAAAGTACATGTCCTACCTTTTAAATACACTGCACCCCGCCCATGGGACTACCTTTGGCTTGCCTACCTTAGGGGGCGTTGCATGTAATAAAAGGGACGATTTGGGCCTGGCCAGTGGGTGCACTTGCCATGTCGAAATGGCAATTTAAAACTGCATACACAGACACTGCAGTGGCAGGTCTGAGACATTTTTCTAGAGCTACTCATGTTGGTGGCAAAATCAATGCTGCGCGCTGACTAGTAGCATTTGATTAACAGGTCCTGGGCACACATGGTACACTTTACGAGGGACATACTGGTAAATTAAATATGCCAATCATGGAGAAACCAATTACCATTACATTTTAGGGAGAGAGAATATGCACTTTAGTACTGGTTAGCATTGGTATAGTGCCCAGAGTCCTAAACAAAAAGAAGGTCAGAAAACTACAGGAGGAAGGCAAAAAGTTTGGGCAAAACACTGTAAAAAGGGCCATGTCCAGCAGTCTGCATCTGACATTTTCAAGCAGCATCAATGGCACACACGTCTTCATCATTCTGAAATCGTTCAGTAATCCACTGTGGTAGTTGGTTCTTATAGCTCTTACAAACATCAGGGTGGCAGGACTCTCACCCATGGTGGAGTGAGGAGTCGAATGATAAGCATGAAGCGTGGCTCAGTGGTTAGAGGCGGCAGACCCGGAAGCTGAGATCGACCGTGGACCAGGGTTCGATTCCCCGCCTCGGCGGGTCTCGGGCTCAAAAATTCCACGGACTTGACAATTCTCGCTCCGGTGCCTACTCGAATCACGGGGTCACACTCTGCAACTCTGGGCAATAGCTTGCTTAATCTCCACTATGGCCCCTCGCGGCGGGATGCCTGGCTTTCACCTTGTGGACACCCTGCCGGGGTTTCTCACAGGGGAATACCAGGACGGGTTCCCTAAGCAAGCGCCAGGATGCCCTTTGGGTGACAGGTTTGCGCTATATAAGTACACCTACATTTACATAACGCCTGACTCAGCTCGATTCCCTCCGTCAATGCACGTTGGATCACTCGTTTTAGGGTTCCCATAAAACATTCAATGACACTGTTAGCCTACAGGCACATGGGTGTATTTATTTGATGCTTAGTATTGAGTCTAGAAACTCCTTAAAGCCCTTGCTATTGATGTGTGGACCATTGTCAGACTTGAGATTGTCTGGTATGCCCCACACTGCAAATATGTTGACCAGTCACTCAATGATTTTGTCGTGGGTTGTTGATGACATTTCCTCCACCAGAGAAAAAAAGGAATACTTGCCAATGATCCTCATCAGGGGATGGCCATTTGCAAAGGTCCCAAAGAAGACAGTGATCACTGTTTCCTATGCATGTGCAGGAAGATCAGACATGGTTAATGGATGCTGGTCAATGTAGTAGAAAAGCAATTGCATAATTGACACTCATACAAGCGAGGGAACCACACTCGATCTCTCAGGGCTCTTTAGGTGGCAACCATGCCATGATGTCCTTCAAGAGCGAGTTCAATGACTTGCTGTCTCAGGTTTTCTGGTTTGACAATCTAGGAGCCTCTTAGCACAATGCCTTCTTTAGTGACAGGCAGTTCATCTTGCACAGCGTGATACTTTTGAAATGTAACATCGTCACTCGAAGGTCCAACAGTTTGTCTCCATACTCAGCTGGTATAATGTCTTTCAGGGCAAGCATGTCTTTATGTGCATTTGTAGTGGCAACAATCCGTTCGATGGATAATGCTGCTGACATGCTGGACCTCACAATGAAGTTGATGTATTCCTCAGCAGTTTTCGATGTTGAGCTGTGAAGCAGTAGTGGTACTTGTGAAAAATATTCTGCAGGGTATTGGTTATCGACTGACTTATGTACAATTGTGCGTTCATACTCTTGTAAATGCATACCTCACCTCTCAATGCGAGTGGGCATCTTGGTTTTTGGATTTCTGAATATGGTGAGCAGCGCTTGGTGGTCTGTGACAATCGTGAAATGGTTTCCGTAAATAAACAAACGAAAATGTTTACAGGCTCACACCACAGACAGACTCTCTTTTTCCAGCTGGGAATAAGCAAATTCAGGGTCAAACAGACTTTGGCTTGCGTATGCCACAATGAGTCTCTTAGCATTTGGATATCCATTATGATGAGCAAGGATTGCTCCCAGCCCCCCTGGGCTGGCATCAACAGTAATCTCAGTGTATAGTTTAGGATCAAAGTAGGCCATCTCAGTTGCATTTTCAATTGCATGTTTTATTCTTTGAAACTTTGGTCACATTCAGAGGAGCATCAGAAATGGACATTTTGTTTGGTTAGTTCTCGAAATAGGGCACTCACTGTATCAAAGTCACAAATGTGCCTTGAACAATAGCTAGCCATGCCCAAGAATGACCATAACATGGCAACATCTTGTGGGGAACCGGTGGCTGCCAACGCTTGTACTTCATCTGGGTCCAGAATCATTCCCTATCAGAAAATATGTGTCCAAAGAACTTGAGCTTGGTTTTGCAAAATTCACACTTTTCTGCATTTAACGTGAGACCCGCATCTGTGAGTTCCTGACACACTTGTTTGAGAGCCTTATCCTGCTCTTTCTGTGTTGTCCCAAATACCAGTATATCATCACTATAATTGAAAGCATGCATAACAGGTTGACTTATTCCATGCATACATCTTGGACTATTTCTGGAGCAGATGACACTCCAAATCTCAACCTCTTGTATCTGAACAAACCAATATGAGTTGATAAAGTGGCAATGTACCTACAATGTTCTTCCAATTTGAGTTGATGGTATCCCTTGTTCAAGTCAAGACGGGGAAAGACTTTGGCTCCGTTCAGCTGCATGATTATGTCTGCAATGTGCGGACCAGGATGGCTTTCTCTCAATTGATTTGTTGGCCTGGCGCATGTCCACTCAAATGTGCACTACACCTCCAATGTCATTTTTTGACACTGGAATGCTCGAAGATGTTGTGTTTCAATGCCGATTCTAGTTCTTTTGCGACTACTTCTTGTAGTTGAAATGCTACTCTGCTGTGCAACAAGCCGGATGTCTTCATTAATGTGAAGTTGTACCTTCATCGTTTTGAGCCTTCCTAGGCCATGAAATAGTGATGGGAACTGACACATAATTTCAGATTTCTTATTTAGGTTGTAATTGGTAGATATTAGTCCCATGTCAGCAGCAGTTGCAAAACTAAGTAGACATGCACTGGATGAAATACCTTTCAGAGCATGGATTGGGGCTTGCATAGACCTCTTCTTATGCCGCAAGGTCACTGTGAATGATCCTTGACTCTGCAACGGTTTAGAAGCAGCCTATGTATTCACCTTTGTATTTGACGCTTTGAGTTGCGGCATTGATGGAAACTGATACAATTTTCAACTGGCACAATGTTGATTGATGCACCGCTGTCAGTTATAAAGGTTATAGTGCAACCATTGACTTTTAGTGTGATCTTGGGGAACTGTCTATGTGAATTCTTTTGTTTTGCCCACTCACTTGTTTTTGTCATTCGTTTTTCTTCTCTACACGCAGAAGGCCTACATGAGCATGTCGCTTCATTTTAGATACAATCATTGCACATCCACCCTCTTCACTGTCACTCAATTGTGACGTTGAGGAACTCTTGCAGGGAGAATTTGATGATGATCGACTTCATTTAGTTTCCACCTGTCGCAGTTGAGTTTGTCTTTTGAATGAATGGCGAGAGTGCTTCTGGCACCTTCTAATGCCCACTTTCACATCACGCCATGACGCTATTGGTTTCTCTCTTGCTTTGCAAACTGTTATGAAGTGGTTCTCCTTTCCATAAGCTTTGCATGTCTGTCTGATGACTGGACATTTACTTTCATGTGGAAATGAAAATCCACATTGGAAATAGTCTTTCTTTCTTTGAGGATTTCGACTTACATGTATCTACTTTGTGCTTGTGTTTGTGTTCATGGCAACTCACTTTTTGCTGTTCCAGCTTCCTTGTCAGTGGCTTGCCGATCTGCTCTTTCCTCAGCTCTTGCAGCCATTAATACTTCTTCTAAACTGAGTTTCTCTCTCAACTTGAGTCTCCTGAATGAGTCCGAAAGACAGCCATCAATGACTCTGAGGCGCATGGCTTCTTCATCATTAAACTCATTAAACTTACAGTGTTTAATAGGCACATCAAGTCTCGCAACAGCTCATCCATCATTTCATCAACTTGCTGTCTCACTTGTTTGAAAATGTACCTTTCATAGTCGACGTTTGGCACCAGATTGAACTTTGTTCCTAACACTTCTTTGATCTGGCAATATGTATGGTCTTAGACTGTGAGATTTATATTTTCACTTCTTTCACTCCATCACCAGCAAGATTCTTTAAATATTTAATGATTTTCTAATCATTTACTTTATCCAGAGGATCTATGAAGTCATCGAAGACCTTGATCCATGCGGTCCATCTGGTGCCAATATTCAGGTTTTTTTTTGGCGGTATCAAATGGTGGCGAAGGTTTAAAAAATGTGGCATCATGTCTAAGGGTGGGCGTAAGTCCTGCAAGGGGTCTACGCGGATAGGCACGGAGATGGAACCAATCTCCGCACTCTCTCCATGGCTCCGTTAAGCCTGTGGCCGCCGCCGATAAGGTAAGGTGATTTAAATTGTTATGAATAATGTTTTGTAAAGTTTTAATACTGCGGACGGGAGGCGGGCGGGAGGCCAACTTCCTTCCGCCCGAGTGTGCAGAGATTTTCCTTGTTTCTCCACCTACATCGCTGAAGGCATAAGGGGCAAATCTCCGGACATTCTGTGGGTGGGAAGGAGTTGTACGCTCACCCTTAACCATGTCTCTTGCAGTAGCTACTTTGCTATCTAAAATGCTTTTTGAGTAGTGCTGAAGGCCCCCAGCTGGCAAATTCCCCTGTCTTCAACAGCTTCTCCGGGGACCAACAACCAACAACCTTGCAAGTGCAGCCCCAGTGTTAGCTTTTGAGTCAGCTCTCCTAATTTTGAGGTTGCGAGGTTGGTGAGAAAATGTCACTACTCGTACTTGGTTGCCGATGCCTTTTAGTATAATATTCTGTTGTTGTTGCCTTTTATATTGGATCTGGTTGTCATAGTATAATGCCCGGTTGTTGCTGTCTTTAGCATTCTCTTTTCATAAATGATGGCACAGCACTGTATTCTTCTTCAGCCTGTCGACAAGTCTGGGTGGGCTTTGGCAATGGCGCTCCACTGCTAGGCCTTCAACTTCTCCTTGAGTTTTTGTATGGGATGGAGTTGAGCTTGCGCTCCACATACACCAACTGCAGACTCCTTTGCAGTGGCTTGGGGCGCATGTGGAACACACAAGAAGTTTGCTGTATCCTTACAAACTCTCAGGGAGAGCAGTCTTGTTTCTTCAGGACACGTATCGAACCATTGTCACCAGTTGGCATGTCCTCCCCAGCCTGGGAGGATGCAGAAGAAAACATCACACAAGGAGCTCGTAACCAACATCTTTATTCATCAGTGTACAACATTCAAACTGAAACTTTTATTATGTCATAGCCGTTAATAACCCCACCTTAAGACCATCCAAATTATTATGTAATTCTTTTGAATTCGCCCAGGACTGCAAGGTCCTAGTGCTCACAGTCCTAAGACACTACACAGGCAAATAATTTCCGGTACTTTCAGGTAAAAATCCTGCTGTGCCAGTATGGGAACAACATGAATGAACAAAATGCAAGCACAGCACTTGTGCTTTTTTTTGCATTTTTTTTCAATGAAAATGAATCTTCTGATTCAAAATGGGTGCAAAGACTCATTCCACACTAAAATACATAGCTAAATGCAAGGTTTGCATTTCACATATTTTGGCCAAATTGTTCTGAAATTTCCACATGCCAAAGGAAATTACAGAATTTCACATAAAAGCACCATATACCACTAGAGCAGTGCAAGTGTGAAGTGAACTAAGGTGTGGGCACATTATCAATACAGAAGTAACCAGAACAGATGCGACTGTTGTTCGTCTCGATGCCCGCCTCTCGATCTCTACCTGCCTCTGACCAGGTTAATTACCACCACCCGACCACCCCCCTGCCCCCCAACCTCCACGTCCCTCCCCCACTCTCACCACCTCAGCAAAAACCAGGACAGGAGGATGAAGTAAATCATTGCACTGTGCAGGAAAATAGCAGGAATCGCCTGTTGCCAGTTTTCCTATGAACAAAATCCTAGAAAATTGCGTAAGGTTAACAAACAGGCAGTACCGCAAGTCCCTTAATTAAATTTTGGTTTCCAGACGTCCCGCTTTGACTCCACACAGAGCCTGGATGGAAAAAAGCCCCTGAACAACAGGAGCGCCGGCTCGGCTGCTGGAGGCTGGCACCGACACCTTTCCAATGTGATTTCACGCTTTTAATCTGGTGTTACATTATCACTTCTGAGGTGATTAGTTTCCTTTCAAGCCATAAAAATATCCACAGTGTTAACTAACTAATGCGGTTTTCCCACTGTGTAACATTCTGTTAAACGCAACAAAAGAGAAACGAGACTTAAAAAGGCCCTTATGGAGAAAAGGAAAGTGACAAAACATGGTCTGATTACTTTAGCACCAGGATGGCAGCAGCGATAACTAAGTGAAATCTAATATCCTATCATTTAATGAACAGCACACCTTGTGCTAGACAGACCGGCGTAAGTCTTTCTTTAAGCCCCCTCCTTGTAGTGCATTGCCGTTGGTGTCATATCCTCTGCAGTAAAACTGGGGTAGGAGTAAAGCATTATGCAGCCTACATCATGAATGTAACTACAGACAGTTAAAGAGATGAACAAATACACTGGATGTGACTGAAACACTGCACTTCATATAAAATGTGCCTACAAAACATGTCAGTGGACATTAGGCACCTTCAATATTACTGTGATTGACTATGAGAGGATCTGGATTTAGCGTCAGTAGGAACTATTTTTACATTTTTACACAAGTTATTTTCTCAACACGCTTAAGTTATTCACATAAAAAATATGTTCTGTTTTCAGAAGCTGAGTTTCACAAAGCTAAAAATAATAACGGAAAGTGGATTCCAATAATTCAGGTTAAGGCAGAGCACATAGTATGCTATGGTATTATTATTTATATAGTACTTACAACTACTGTCAAAGCACTGATTGCATCCTTTCTCACAGGAAGAACACAGAGAATCTGCCTACCACCCTTCATGTGGCAACCCAAGAGAATTATCTGCGTCATCCCGCAAGGTTCATTCCTCAGCCCCACCCAGTTCAACCAATGTATGACGCCCCTGGCTGACATCGTCAGAACCAATGACCTCAACATAATTTCTTACGCAGACGACACCCAGCTCATCCTCTCACTTTCAGAAGAACATCCACTACCAGGGCCAGCTTCCACAACTGCATGAGGAGCATCACCGACTGGATGAAGATTAACTGCCTAAAGGTCAATACGGACAAGACTGAGGTGTTGATCTTTGCAAACATTACCTCCCTGTGGAGCGACACCTGGTGGCCGGCCGAACTCGGACCCACACGACAGACCACGCCCACATCCTTTGCATAATCCTGGACAACAAACTCACTATGAAACACTGGATTAAGACAGTCTCCTGCTTCATTTAAGTTTTAAACATAAATTTTATTTTTGAAAAAATGCAACCAATTACAAACAATCAAAGTAGATAACAGATGATAGGTAAAAACATTAGACAAATTAAATATGCAATATGGAAACAAGAAATAATGAATCAAAGATAGTTGCATATGGAACTTTTGGTATAAAAATGTAGGAAGGAAAAGAGAAAAAGAAAAAATGGGGTAAGAGGGAAAGGAGAGACAAGGGTAAAGGAAATATTCATATTGTAAATAAATAAATACATGTGCAGGTAAAATAGATTAATACATTCTAAAATGTATCAAACAATATAAGAAAGAGATTGCTGTTTAACAGTGTAAGATAAAATGAGAAAATATATAATTACAACTATAAAAGCAACAGTATATCATTATTAACAAGTCATGGTATGGTGGCTTGGGAACCTCTTCAGATGAAGGATGACGATGGGTAGACCTTCGTGCAACGACATCTAGGAAAGTAGTCACAGGAGACCATATGCATTCTCTTTTTAGGAGTAAAGACATATGAGAAACATGGGCATGATCTAATAGATGATTATTACATACACTGTACCACCAGGATTGAAAGGAAAGTTGGTTAGAGTGTTTCCAATTTTTTGTTATTTGCTGGAAGGGGAAAGCAATAGCAATCAATACGTCTACAATGTCCATGTTATGAGAAAGGGTTTGCCAATAAACAGATAATGTGTCTAGAAATACAGCTTCAGGAGAAAAAGGGAGATGGGTATCGCAAATGATGATAATTTGAGCCCATTCCTTCAACCAAAATTGATGTGTAGAGGGACAGGAAAAAAACATATTAAATAAGTCTTCGTGAGAAGCATTACACGTCCAGCAATTTGAAGAAAGTGCGGGTTGAAAATTATGCAAGGATAATGCTGTAAACAAAAGTTGGTTGTAAATAAAGAAAAGTGTTTGGGTCGTACTAGCTGATCTTGAGGTCTTGCGGAGTTTCAACCATAATTTATCCCAAAGTATAATAGGCCATGAAAAATGGGAATCAGATTCCCATTGGAGTTCTGTGTGAGTATTAGATCTTTGTACAATTGGAGTACTGAGAAATGTGCAAATGGATGAGGCACTAGCTTGGGCACTTAAAACGGGAAGAATATTGTGATGAGATGAAGGGGAGTGTGGTATAGAGGAAAAAAGAGGTAGAGAGTCTATTAAATGTTTGATCAACAAATTAAATTTTACAGAAAAGGATTTTGGTAATTGATAAAGTGATTGTGCATCAGAGAAGGTAAGGAAAGCATTGTTTGAGTATAACTGGTTGATCCAACGTAAACTTCTATCTCGCCAAGTCTTCCAAAAAATGGTTTTATTTTTAATTTTAAGAAATTTATTGTGCTAAATAGAGGAGTTAAGAAATTGATCTTTGGGTGAGAGGTGAGATAGCATAAAGGAATGAAATAATTTGTGAGAAGTGTTAGGTATAGGTTAAGATAGAAAATAAGATTTATGAGTGAAAGTGAGGGATTCATCAATAGAAAAAGGGGATAAAAAGGAATGCTCTAAATCCTTCCATAATGGAGAGGGATTAGGAGCAGAGTCCTTTAAAGATTTAGAGAGTTGCCTAAGAAGGAAAGTGTTATGGTAAAGTTGAAAATCTGAAAAATTAACTCCACCCTGAGATTTAGGGCGCCTTAGCTTAATTAAAGACATACGTGGTTTTTTCTTGTTCCATAAGAATAATGAAAGAATACAATGAATTTTTTTGAAAAAGTATGCAGGAAAAGTGAGAGGGATAGCGGAAAACATATAAAAAATGATGGGCGCAAGCATCATTTTAATAGTATCAAGTCTGCCCCAACAGGACAAATACAAAGGATGTCATTTATCAGTGGAAGAAGGCAAAGTAGAGAACAGATGGGTCATATTTAGGGAAAGCGTTTTCTTAACCCCTTCCATGCTGCCGCGATTCTGCGCCTGTTCTGAAGATTTCAGCGCGGGTGCGGTCATGACGGCCCCCAGCCGTCATCAGCACACGAGCACTGTAGTGCATGACGGCTGGGGGCCGTCATCAGCATGCAAGGGGTTAATAGAGGGAGCAAATAGGAGACCTAAATATTTAATTTGTTGAGGATTCCATGAAAAACTCGTTGGGAGAAAATCTTGTTTAAAACAAAAAATATTTAAGGGTAAGATTATACATTTATCGTGGGTTAGCTTGTACCCACAAAGTAAAGAGAAAGCATTGACTTCTGCTAAAAAGGCTGGAATGGAGAGTTGTGGTTTAGATAAAAATAAAAGAATGTCATCTGCATATACACTCATTTTAATATGGAGTTTATCATGTTGGAAACCATGTATTTCAGAGTTTTGTTTGATTTTAGATAAAAATGGTTCTAAAGCTAAAATAAAAAGGAGATAAGAAAGAAAAGAAGGACATCCTTGGCAAACTCGTCTCTCTAGAGGAAAGGATTCATAAAAAGAGCCATTGGTAAAAATTGTAGCTTTAGGCAAAGTGTATAATAAAGAAATTTAAGAAATGAATTTGGGACCAAAACCGAACAAGTATGAAAAATAAAAGACCAATCTATTTGGTCAAATGCTTTCTCTGCATCTAAAGAGATGGCTGCAAGAGAGTGGGGATATTTGTTAGCTTTATGCAATACTAGCAGCCCTACCGACGTTGTCCGGGTTTGAAATAGAATGTGTGTAATGTGTGTATTTGGCAAGGGCTATTTATTTTAAAATCTCACGGTAGACAACATTTTTTGTTTCATTAGAATCGGGACGGAGAAGGCCCAGCTGCAGCCCTGGTTGATGTTAGCAGGTGCGTGTAATTGGTAGTGATCCGCCGCCTGAGCCTGGCTACAGCCTTGGTTGATGTTAGCAGGCGCGTGTAATGTCGTTGAATGAGAGAGTTATCATCCGCGGGTAAATCCGTTTAATGAGAGAGTTGAGTGACAGCGAGTAGGAGAGGCTGCAGTAATTATCCCCGCAGACACGCTCATTTGCGTGTTCCCCCGCTTGAGGCCTGTTTGATGTTAGCAGGCGTGTGTTCCCCCGCTTGAGGCCCAGCGGCAGCCCTGGTTGATGTTATCAGGCGCATGTAATTAGTGTACTGATCTGCCGCCTGAGCCCGGTAGCCCTGGTTGATGGTAGCAGGCGCGTGTAATTTCGTTGAATCAGAGAGTTCAGTAACAGCGCGCAGGAGAGGCTGCAGTAACGTTACTTACCACGCCTCCAGCTGAACGGATTTGTCACGCCCCCAGCACACGGCCACAGCAGACGATCTTCTGATTAATGTATGACCCACAAGGTTTGAGTATTGTCTGAGATATTCCATCCTTTAATAAAGCCAGACTGTTCTTTACAATTAATAGATTGTAAAATAGATTCCAAATGGAGAGCAAGTAATTTAGTGAATATTTTATAATCAGAATTGACTAATGATATCGGTCTATAATTTTCATAAAGAAGATGGTATGTTCCATCTTTAGGGATTAAGCCAATAAGAGCATCTTAAAAGGTGCCAGAGGAAGCATTAGAGGAGATCAAATAGGAAAACAAGGAAAGGAGATAGGGAAGTAGAGTTTTGGAAAAATGGGAATACAATTCCACAGGGAATCCATCCGGGCCAAGTGATTTCCCTGTTTTGAGACGTTGTAAGGCATTAGAGATGTCTTTCATGGAAATATCTTGTTCTTTTTTTTTTGTTTCAAAAAGAGAATTTTATTGAAACGTAAATAGGTATCGATATATAATAAATACAAAAATCATCAACCGTTATAATACAATTATTTTTCCCAGTATGAACAATTGAGAGATAAAACAGAAAAACAAAGGGTAACGGTCAATGCATTGAATAAACAAAGAAAATGTGATAAGTACAATATAAAGTAGATAAAAGGAAAATTAGAGTAGCTACGGAGGTTTGAGTACTTCCTGTTGTGAAGGTTTCAACGGTGTGTGCTTTTTGGCGCAATTGTCAAAGAATGTTGTAACCGGTAACCAAAGCTGAAGCCGTTTTATAGCTATGGATGTGGGTGAAGTGAAGAATGTGTCTAGCCTATGGTTGTGACAATCATCATACCACCATGCCTTAAATGAGATTTTTGTAAAGTCCTTCCAATTTCTTGTTATTTGTTGAAAAGCAACTGCAATTAATAAATCAATTATTTTAAAATGAGTTACATTATCATCCCAAACTGGTGAATGGCTACCTAAGAAGATGTTTGTTATGGAAAACGGAGCATGTGTGCCAAAATTTTAAGTAATTTGAGACCAGAACTGTTTACAGAAATTATAGACTAGGGGGCATGAGAACAGCATATGAAATAGACCTGCGTCTGGACAAGTACATGACCAGCAGGTATCTCGTGTATTAGGAAATCTTTTATTTATTTATTTATTTATTTTTGCGATTTGTAAAGCGCGACGTATACTCGTAGGTGTCTTGGCGCTATAACTCAACTTCATGTGTCAGTGAGAACATTGTCAGGTTTCAAAAGTCGTGCAGTAAAGAAGAGATCATTGGTCAAATAACCAGGTTTTCAGTAGATTTCTGAATTGAAACAGTTTTGAAGTGGATCTTATCACCATAGGAAGAGTGTTCCAAAGTTTGGCCGCCGTGTTTGTAAAACATCTGTCGACCCAGGTGACCGTCCTAGTCCGTAACAGTGTTAGTTGGTGCAGATGCTCGGATCTAAGTGATCTGTTGGGTTGATATAAGGTAAGTTTCTGTCTGAGAAACACCGGGCCACAACCATGTAATGCTTTAAAGGCGAGGCATAAGGATTTAAATTTGATCAGATTTTTTACGGTTAGCCAGTGGTAGCTCCTTATTACATGCTTAACGGATTTAAATTTAGGGGTGCCTGACAGTAGCCTTGCTGCTGCGTTTTGAATAAGTTGTAGTTTGGCCACCACCTTAGATTGAGCGTTCAAAAATAAACCGTTGCAGTAATCCAATGAGGATAATACCAAGGAACTGACCACCGTTTTCCTTGCACTGTCTGGGAGAAATGGTAGAATTTTCCTGAGGAGTTTAAGTTTATGGAAGGCAGAAGATGTTACCTGATTAGCATGGTTAGTAAAATTGAGCTTTTCATCAAAGATTATCCCTAAATTTCTAACCTTATGAACTGGGGTTGGTAAGGTTCCGAGTGTCGGAGGCCACCAAACGGAAGACCACAAAGGGGATAACTTTCCGAAGATGATTACCTCGGTCTTCTCAGAATTGAGTCGTAGGCAGTTTCCCGCCATCCACTCCTTGATTGCCAACATACTAACCAACTCTACTCCATCATTCTTGATGGCAAGCACCAACTGGGTGTCATCGGCATATGTGGTGAGGCTCATCCGGTAGTTTGTAATAACCCTAGCTAAGTCCGACACATAGATATTAAAAAGTGTCGGACTTAGGGATGAGCCTTGAGGAACACCACATGGAAGGGCGAGATCCACAGATTTAAAGGGTCCCAATGTTACTGCCTGTGATCTCCCTGACAAAAAAGAGGCGAGCAGGGCCCCAGCCATGGAATGAATACCCAGTTCTTCGACACGGTCAATCAAGATGGAATTATTGACCGTGTCGAAGGCCGCGGATAAATCCAGTAGGACCAGTACCGCTGTCCCCCCTTGGTCCCTAATGGTCCTAATGTCGTCAGCGGCCTTGATGAGTGCGGTCTCGGTCCCATGCATTTTCCGAAACCAAAATTGAGAATCGTCAAGCAAGCTATTTTGTTCAATATATTCAGACAGTTGTTTATTCATTGCTTTCTCAGCTACTTTAGCTAGGAACGGCAGGCTAGCAATGGGTCTGTAATTTTTCAGCATAGTTTTTTCGAGACCTGATTTTTTGAGGAGTGGTTTCAGTAAGGTGTTCTTTAACCAGTCCGGAAAAAACCCTGATTTGAACATCTTGTTACAGATTCGTGTTGTAACTTCACTTATTAAATCAATTACTGGGGGAAAAGTTTTAAGGGGGCATGGATCTAGGGCTGAGCCTGATTTTATAAGCCTGATGAAATCCGCTGTTTGCTCCTACTTTATCTCTTGAAATTGGGAAAATGAGCAATTGAGGGATTTACATGGAGAAGTACATTTCAATTTGATAGAAGTTGTCGTTGCTGAGAATTCAGAGTAAATATCATGTACTTTGGAAAAGAAAAAATTTGCCAGAGCATCACAAAATTCCTGCGAAAGAGGAGGGCCCAGGTCTTCAGATTTCCCAGCTAATGTTTTTACCACCTCATACAGTTGTCTTGTAGAGTTTTTAGAGTTCTCAATTTGTTCCTCAAAGTATTTCTTTTTTTCTTCCTGAATCATTCTTTTATAGACAGCTAATGTTTCTTTGTATATAGATTTGTTTTCGCTGTCATAAATCTTCCGCCAATTTCTTTTGTGGTTTCTACAGACCTGTTTTTGCCTTCTTAAGGCTTCTGAGAACCACGGGGCCGATGGCACCTTCCTGTTTTTTTAAAAGGTTTTAAGCGGAACATGTGCCTCCACTGCATTGCCCAACAAGGTGCAGTACTGATCCACTGCTGTATTAGGGTCTTCCGAGATAACGGGACATGTTTTGATCAATGACCTACTAAAGATCTCATAATCAATGTCCTTCCAGACTCTGAAAGTTTCCTGCCTAGGATGGGCTGTTTTAGAACAAGGGGCCTGAGTAATAGGGATATGGCACAGAATGGCATAATGATCAGACCATGTAAGGGGTAATACATCACGAATTATCAGTTCCTTAATATTAGAAAAAAGGCCGTCCAGAGTGTGTCCGGCCTCGTGTGTAGGCACAGTGATAAGCTGAGTTAAGCCCAGTGATTCGCAGTCGGCCAACAGAGATATCGTGTCAGGATCCTCCAACTTGTCAAGATGGAAATTTAAATCTCCCAATGCTATAAAAGTGTCATTAATTGCCAATGGTTCTATAAGTGGCATAAAGGAGGACAAGAAATCGGATCGTGTACCCGGGGGTCTGTAAATAAGTACTCCTTTAAGATTATATGAAGGAGAGAGCTGGATGGCAAAATGTAGAGCTTCACATGTTAGTGAAGGTAGAGAAAACATTCTAACCGGATAGATGTTCCGGGAGATAATAGCTAAACCTCCTCCTTTTCTCCCCTGTCTGTCTAACCGATGTACCGTGAAGTTCTGCGGCACTGCCACCAATAAATACGGGGCGGAAGCTTCATCCATCCATGTCTCTGTGATAAAAAGAATATCTATTTTTTTATCCAGAATTAAATCTGCTATCTCCTGCCTATGGCTGGCCAATGAGCGGGCATTAATAAGAGATAAAATAATTTTCTTAGGTTTGGTAGTATAGGCACCTGAAATACTAGCTTTAGATGTAATAAACGACTTACAGTTAGAACAACAGATGGAGGTGAGTTCAATAATAGTATCCGGGTTATATTGTGGGCAAACCTCCCTAACTGCTGGCTTCAACTCCATAATCTCCTTCGAAGTGTATACAATCCTTTCTGTAGTGCCAGACACAGGGGGTATGGCGCTGGGCGCGGGTCCGGCGCGGACGGGCGCAGACGGGCTTGCCTTTGGCGCGCCCGCTGCGCCCGCCCGCTGCGCGGACGGGATAACAATCCCCTTTTATCCAGTGCTAACGAGGGTGGGAGGCGGCCAGCTACTGGGACGCCACCCTTCCTACCCCCAATATGGCGCCTGCTCAGCTTGTCCTCCCGGCGTCAGCACGCAATCTGCTGCGCCAAGGACAGCGTGTGAAGCGGCGATTTGAGCCAGGTAAGCTCAGATTAAAAATACACAAAGTTTTAAATAATCAGAGAAACAGAAAATAATGCACACTTTTAAAATCGTGACAATGAGCCCCCGGCTTTCCGCCTCAGGGGAGAGACCTCCAGTTAAGTCAGCGCGCTCGCGCTAAATCGGTGAATTTATAGTCTAAGAGGGCGGGAGGCGGCCAGCTACTGGGACGCCACCCTTCCTACCCCCAATATGGCGCCTGCTCAGCTTGTCCTCCCGGCTTCAGCACGCAATCTGCTGCGCCAAGGACAGCGTGTGAAGCGGCGATTTGAGCCAGGTAAGCTCAGATTAAAAATACACAAAGTTTTAAATAATCAGAGAAACAGAAAATAATGCACTCTTTTAAAATCGTGACAATGAGCCCCCGGCTTTCCGCCTCAGGGGAGAGACCTCCAGTTAAGTCAGCGCGCTCGCGCTATATCGGTGAATTTATAGTCTAAGAGGGCGGGAGGCGGCCAGCTACTGGGACGCCACCCTTCCTACCCCCAATATGGCGCCTGCTCAGCTTGTCCTCCCGGCGTCAGCACACAATCTGCTGCGCCAAGGACAGCGTGTGAAGCGGCGATTTGAGACAGGTAAGCTCAGATTAAAAATACACAAAGTTTTAAATAATCAGAGAAACAGAAAATAATGCACACTTTTAAAATCGTGACAATGAGCCCCCGGCTTTCCGCCTCAGGGGAGAGACCTCCAGTTAAGTTATGAAAACTCTGTGGAGATAACAAGAGTCTATTATACACATAAAATAATGTTTGCGTTAAACTAGCCGATCTTGAGGATTTACGTACTTTAATCCATATGTTATTCCATAAAGTGAGAGGCCAAACCGTGTTAAAATCTTTTTCTCACATCACTTCAACGCTAGATTTTTGTCTTGGTGTGACAGTGGATAGTAAAAAAGTATATAAAGTTGACGCCTTCGGTTCAGTGTGTAGGAGATTGGATAAATCCATACATATGGGAGTGTTAGGAGTGGTGCAAGTTTTGTTCGATAGTTGTGAGTACAGCTTGACGAAGAATCTGAAATTTGGATATGAATGAGGAAGGTAAAGTGTATAGGTGCTTAAGCGAAGAGAACAAGAGAAAAACTTTCTCTAAAAATAACTGATGGATCCATATTATGCCACGTTGTCTCCATGTTTTCCAGTAAAAGGGTTTGTTGTGTATCAATAGAGCTTTTTTATGCCACATGGGCGCGGCTTAAAAGGAATCTAGAGTGTTATAAATTAAGGGAAAAATATGACTCAATAACTTTGAGGTGAATTTAAATAAAGGAGAGGTTAGTGTTTGGGGTTCACGAGAAAAAGAAAGGTATTCTTGAAATGAAAAAGGAGAAAGGAATGAAAGTTCAACTGATGTCCAAAGGGGACAGTCCTCTTCAGAGTCACGTAACCAGTATGAAGCTTGTCATTATAGAAAAGCTTTGTGATAGGCGAAAAAATGTGGATAATTGACTCCCCCTTCAGCTTTAGGATGTGATAACTTAGAGATAGACATACGTGATTTCTTCTTATTCCATAAAAAGGAAGATAGCACTGAATTATTTGAATTGAATAATTTAGTGGAAATAGAAACTGGAATGTTTGAGATGGTATATAAAACTATGGGGGAAAGCATCATCCTAATCATATCCAGGCAACCCCACCAAGAAAGATAAAGAGGATGCAATTTGTTGGTGAGTTCTGTAAGTTTTTGAATGCAATTATTCATGCAGAGTGTAACTGTACCTTTAATTGTCAGTGTGAAAGTTTAAATCAAATATTTAATAAAAGATGCTTTCCAAGTATAATTAGTTAAAGTGAAATTGACTTTAAAGGTATATTTAGTTAAAGCTAAAATTTCACATTTATCGTTATTCAGTTTATAACCTGATATAAATGAAAAAGAACGGACTTCTTCCAAAAAGGCAGGGACCGACTCACTGGGATTCGAAATGAAGAGCAAGATGTCGTCGGCATAAGCTGCGAGTTTGACATTAGTTGTAGAAGTCTGGAATCCTTTTATTTGTGTGTTTTGACGAATTCTAGAGAGGAAGGGTTCAAGGGCTAAATTAAAAAGAAAGGGGATAAGGGACAACCCTGACGTACCCCTCTGGCGAGGTCAAAGAATGGTGAGATTAACCCATAAGCACAAACAGCAGCACGGGGATTGGAATATAATAAGGATATTAGAGAAATAAAGTTTGGGCCAAAACCAAACCATTTAAGAGTATAAAATAAGTAGCGACATTCAACTCTATCGAATGCTTTTTCTGCATCTAGGGCTATAGATGCAAGGGGGTGGTTCAAATGTGGAGCTTTAGATAAAATATCGAAAAAAGTCTAGTGTTGTCTTGTATGACTCGCCCCTTTACAAAACCGGTTTGTTCCTTGCCTAAAGTTTTTGGAAGGTAAAGGTCTAAGCGAAGGGATAATGCTTTGGAGAAAATCTTATGGTCTATATTAACAAGCGAAATGGGTCTGAAATTTTTACAGTACTTCGGATCCTTTCCCTCCTTAGGTATCAAACATATATGAGCATCTGAAAATGTACCTCCGGACTTTCCCAATGACTGAAAAGACTTGATTAAAAGATGGAGAAAGACCTCGACAGTGAAACCATCGGGCCCGGTGGTTTGTCTTTTATCAAGTGTTTAAGTGCATCCAAGAGCTCTTTTTGCATTATCTTAGTTTCCAGTAGTGACAATCATCAGAAAACTGTCAGGGTTTGTGTTTGGATGAAAAGAAATGTGAGAGCGTATGGTCTGTGGGGTCTGTTTCAGAAGAGTACAAATTTTTGAAGAATAAAGCAAACTCATTTAAGATCTCCATATCCTTAAACTTTAAAACAGAGTTATCATCAAAAATAGAATCAATATTCACTTTGTTCTGTTTGGTTTTCAAATAATAAGCCAAAGGTTTTCCTGCCCTATTGTCCCACCATAAAACTTTGCATTAGATTTCAATAAATATATCGAGGCATTATCTGTTGATTCCTTATTAAACTGCAACTTAGCTTTTATAAGGGCATTAAGAACATCTTTGGGATTGGATGTGTAAAAAGAATGCTCCAGTCTAATAATGTCTTGAAACAAAGAACGTGTATGATTGCGGGCAATATTACGTTTCTTCGTTACATAAGTTATAATAAAGTCTCTTGCAGAGGCTTTAAAGGCATCCCAAATGACAGAAGGGGGTAAAGAATCAGTCTGATTTAGGGGAAAGTACTCATTGAAAAAGGTTTTGTATGAGGAAGAAAATTCCGGATCCAGAAGTAGAGCGTTGTTAAACCGCCATCTTCTGGGGGCACTGGTTTTGGGTAAAATGTCCAAATCAATTGAGATAGGAGCGTGATCTGATAGTAATATTGGGCCAATTTCCGCACCTGTAAGTGACTGTGAAAGGTTATGTGACACAAAACAATTGTCATATTTCGGAAGACAATGGTCCCAACCATTAACAGAGATGGAAAAAACAAATAAATACAGACAATGAATCAAATCTATATTAACTGTCCAGCCGGACAGGGTTTAATAACAGGTATATTTATATGTAACCAAGATGTTAAACAATTTCCAAGTGGGACACAACCTGTGTCCAACTACACATATGTGAAAACATATGACATACATGTAAATGGGAGGCAAGGAGGAGGGCAGTCTGCAAGTTATTCAGGTTAAAACAGACAATTGGTATTGTGGTACACTGTAGGTGATTTTGCATTAAAACATTTAAATTATCAAGCCTACATTGTCGACAACGTTTTGATCCCTATTTAATATGGGATCATCATCAGGACATATTGATTCATGCCTCGAAATATAACACGAGGACAATGTCGTCAGTTATTGCATGGTACAACGACCTATGCATGCGGTGACCACTGAAGAGTTCCAAGGGGAAAAGGAACACGTCAGGGGCAGGAAAAATCCCGCATTCTGGTCTGGAACCAGTTGGGGCAACAGATGGTTCCGGTGGAATGACAAAGAAGCTCCTCAATGGGAGTCTGTGGTAGCCAACGAGTCAATGCTCGTACCTTGCTAGGTTGCTATAAACTGTTGCATAACATTCCAAAAATGGAAGTAAGTAATAAAAAAGTCAGCATTTGAACAGTAGAAGAATGTGTTGCGTAAAGCAAAGAGCTTTAAGAGAACATCATTGAAGTTCAACCAGTAAATGAAGAGGAGGGTCCAGATGAGTCCATATCTGATGTTTTGCAAGAGTTAATGAAACTTTGCAGGCGCAATGGATCCTTGTACGTAGTTGTTCTGTTGTTGTATGTGACTTTAAATAAGCAAGGATGGAAGAGACCATACCTGGCCACCAGTGAGCGAAGGTCAGCCCTCAAATCTAAAAAAGTCTTTCGCCGATTAGCAATAGCTTTAGCATAGTCCCGAGCAAAAAACAAAGAGGAACCTGATGATGTAATTCTTGGAGAGGATTTAACCGCCGTCAGAACTTTCAATAAATCTGTGTATTCTAAGAAATATAGAATGACTCCTCTTAGCCCTTGTGAGGGAGAAGCAAGCAAGAGATTGTGGGTGGCCTAGCCAGTGTGCTCGTTGGATAATTTAGAGCTGTACCTTCTGGCATGTGAAGCAATTTTGGGGGGAATGATTTGAAGAAAGCCAACGGATCAGAACCTTCAAGTCCTTCATTTAAACCATAAATACGTAAATTGTTCTGTCTATTGCGATTTTTCAAGTCCTCAACCTGCTTTTGGAGTGTAGAAACTTGAGAGCGAAGATGAGAAACACTGACACAAGATTCTTTTAGAGAAGAAACCGTTTGTTCTACCGAAGATACTCTGGTTTCAAGTTGTGCCCAGTTGTCTGTCAAGACTTGGAGTTTAGCATTAGTCTCTTCCATAAAAGGGCGAAGGGCTCTAGTTTTCTCTAATAATAACTCCATGGAAACAAGTGACATTTGTTTTGGAGGTGAAGGAGGATCTTTCTTCAACCATTTGGTATTAGATTTTCCTGAAGTAATTTGAGAAGATTCCATTGTATCCGGGTTATGTGAAGAAGATGCCAATGAATCCTCAAATCTGGAAAATTCCGAGAAGATTCTTGAATTCTTCACAAAAGTGTGTTGTGGCTTAGAAAAGGAAGGATATGGTGATTTTATTCTTCCCATAAAAAATAAAAAATAAAAAAAATAAAAAAATGTACACACTTAGATACAATGAATTACCATATAGCGTAAATCATATCTATAGTAGTGAGGTGTTAAGGACAAGAGACCCATCAGAAATATCAATGAGAGTTATTGTAAGGTCAAAACACAAAGGTCTCTTAGTAATCAAATGTGAAAGTCAAAAATGTATGAGGCACCTCCTTGAGAATAGTAAGGACCATTTACAATGTGCAATGAAAATTGTAATGAGAAACCATTACCGAAAACTAAATGGCCGCCTCACATTTCATCTCTTCAGCGCTGATGTGAAATGCACATAATGAAATGCAGTGACCCCTTATGTCAGTGTGATAGGCATTAAGTGGAAAGATTCCAAAAACCACGAATTAATGAGGCACTTTGTTCATAGGAGGCATGACACCATCACACAAAAATGTGAGGAGAATTCCAATAAGAAACAATGTTCCTAAGATGGCTGCCCTTCCTGTTATGGTAAAAACTGTATTAATGGGTATATGCCAAGGATCTAAACACTGCAGACATTACTGTAAGTATAAAAGTTCGCTGGCACTTTAGACTGTTGAATAAGAATCCACTCCGTAGGGGCTTCGTCGTGGGAAGCTTGCGAGGACGCAACTAATCGCGTGTGCGATACGAAATGGCGGCCATAATACAAATGGAACCGCGAAGGACGTACTGCATCTAAGGTTAGGTTTAATTTTTGCCCTTTAAGGTCTCCAAGCGGCAAGAGATGATCCTGGAGCCTTCCAACAACTGCTTGTGTCCTCCGGCGCAGATATGGACAGCCTATGTCATCGTGTCCCCTGGGTCAGACGCGGAGCTTCACCGAGCCGCCGCCATGTCTCTCGGGCGCCAAGCCAGGCCCTCGAAATATCTTGTTCTAATGAAGATAAATTACCATCTGTGGGAAAAAGCTTTTGTATGGAAGCACGGTAATTTTGTATGTCAAGGGGGTCTGGTGAAGATTGAGGAGTGTATAAAGAGGTATAATATTTTTTGAACTCATCCAAAATATCAAGATGTTTAGTGACTGGAGCAGAGGCCGAGTTTAGTACATAGTCAATATTGGAGCGGTCCGTTTTAATTTTGAGGTAGTAGGCAAGAAGCTTGCCCACTTTGTTTTGACCACCATAGTAACGAGCACTACTTCTAAGAAGATAGGCAGAGGCGTTTTCTGTGAATAACTTATTATATTTAAATTTGTCTTTGATTAAGTTATTAAGATCAGCTACAGAATTAGTTACTGTATAGAGGGATTCAGGTAATTTAATGGATTTGAGAATTTACTTTGCTTTATGGGGATTCTGATGTTTCTTTATAGCAACATAGGAAATAATGAAGTCTCTGGCTGAAGCTTTAAAAGAATCCCAAACTATAGAAAAGGACTAGACAGAAAATAAATTAAGGTTAAAAAATTCAGTAATGAAATTTTCAATGGAGGAAGTGAAAGATTGGTCAGCTAATAATGAAGTATTAAAGCACCATCTCTTCTCACAGGTAGAAATGGGAAGCATTTCTAGATCTAATATTACAGGAGCCTGATCAGAGATCAGAATGGATCCAATGTCTGCATGTAAAATAGATTGAGTTTGTGCCTTTGCGACAAATAAATAGTCTATTTGTGATTGTGAGAGGTGCGTGGGGGAGAAGAAAGTATATTCACGAAGTTGTGGATGGCATAATCTCCAGGAATCAATGAGGGATATGTGAGCAATGAGGATGGTGAATTGTTGGTGCATTGGTGAAGAAATAAAAGGTGTTTTAGAGGTACGGTCAATGAAATGGTCAATAATTAGATTACAATCTCCACCGAAAATAACATATGGCTTATCAATAGACATCAAAAGCGAGGAAATGTGTGACCAGAAGGTGCTGTCTGGTTTAGTAGGTGTGTATATCTTAAACAGGGTAATAAGGACATCATTATTTTAAGGTAAATAATTAACCATCAACCATCGTCATCCAAGTCTTGAGAGAGAAAAGAAACATTACGTTTTTATGAATAAGAATTACCATACCATTACGCTTACTAGTGCCAGGGGAGGAAAAAACATGTCCTACCCATTGTCTCTTATGTTTAGGAACTTCTGAAACTACTAAATGAGATTCTTGTAGGAAAACAATATCTGATTTAAGATTAGCTAAATGGGAAAGTACTCTGCCTTTTAATAGTTGTACCCAAACCTTTAACATTCCAAGAAACAATGCGTAAAATCATTAATCTACCATATAAAATAGAACACTTACAATATTACAGCATAAGTTCAAATGCAATATACATTTCATAATAATAAAAGAAAAAAGAATGGTAAACAATTTTCGAACTAAAGAATAAGAGAAAAAAGGAAAATGATGGTGAGATAAAGATTGAATTGGGATGAAAGAAAAGAAGAGAGAATGATAGTGAAACAGAACCAAATAGGGAAGGAGGAAAGTGGGACAAGGAAGAGAGAAGAAGAAGAATAAAAGAGAAAAGAAACTTTACGTTTTTATGAATAAGAATTACCATACCATTACGCTTACTAGTGCCAGTGGAGGACAAACATGTCCTACCCATTGTCTCTTAAGTTTAAGAACTTCTAAAACTACTAAATGAGATTCTTGTAGGAAAACAATATCTGATTTAAGATTAGCTGAATGGGAAAGTACTTTTTGCCTTTTAATAGGCGTACCCAAACCTTTAACATTCCAAGAAACAATGCGTAAAGTCATTAATCAACCATATAAAATATAACACTTACAATATTACAGCATAAGTTCTAATGCAATATATAATTCATAATAATAAAAGAAAAAAGAATGGTAAATAATTTTCGAACTAAAGAATAAGAGAGAAAAGGAAAATGATGGTGAGATAAAGATTGAATTGGGATGAAAGAAAAGAAGAGAGAATGAGTGAAACAGAACCAAATAAGGGAAGGAGGAGAGCAGGACAAGGAAGAGAGAAGAAGAAGAATAAAAGAGGAAAAGATACAATGGTAATAAAAGAAGAACATCAAAACATACCATAAACCCAAAGTTGGGTGGATTGTGTTGAGGCGACGGACGAGAAGGCGAACCAACTGAAACATCTCCGGGGGAGACCACAAGTGAGGGAACATTCTAGACAATAAGAAGCAATGGGAGATAGAGCCAGAGGAAGACAGCACCTAAAAAAGCGGGTAAGGGAAAAAGGGAAAAATTAAATTTGATTGTTATGAACAAGAAAAAACACAAGATGAGTACATGACTACCAATAAAACATATAGATGACAAGAGACATTCTCAAAGAAAAAAAGTAAAATAATTCAAACAATCAACACCAATGGAAGATTAAAACCGAAGGATTCAATTATCAAGAACAGGGAAGACATAAAGTAAATGCAAGACTACAGCTTCAACATTAAAACAATGATAAAGTTCTCAGGAGGAAGATGGTCCTGCAAAATCCATGGATTCTTCTCTGCAATTTTAAAGAAAACGTTGAAGTAAAGCTGGATCTTCATATGTGGTGGTTTTGTTTTTGTAAGTTACTCTTAAGAGGCAAGGGTGTATCAAACCAAATCTGGAATTCAAATCTTGTAGTGCTGTTCAGTCCCCTCCTTCTCTTTCCACACCCTGTGCATGCTCCAAAAGATCTTCAGATGGCTTCCCGTCTACACCAGGAAAATCCCCCCGAACCCTAGTCACCCGCCGTCTCGACTATGGCAAAGCACTCCATGCAGGAGTCACCACCGAACTCCAGACGATTTGGAACTCAGCTTCCAGACTCAACCTCAAGCTCACCAAACTGACCCACATCACCCCCCACCTCAATAACCTCCACTGGCTCTCCGTTCAGGAAAGATGATTGTTCAAGATGATGATACATGTCTAGTAGGCCCTCCACGACCAAGGACCAGCATACATCAACCACTGCCTTAACTACCACCAACCCTCCAGACACCTGTGCTCTGCCTCCCTCACCCTCACTCACACTCCCTGATTATGCCTAAGCATTCCTTCTCCTACCTCGCCGCCAAGTCCAGTAACAGCCTTCCCCTACACCACTAAACGGCATCTTCTCTTACAGAATTCAGAAGGGGACTCAAGACCTGGCTAATTGCATCAGAATCACATAGCCTGGATATCCTCATCGGTGATTAGCAGTCCTTTACAAATTCCGACTGATATGATATGATCCACTTTGAGGACGGATAGCACAGGTAGTGATCATTATATGATCATTGTGTGCTATTTTGGTAGCATGTGGTTAGAGCGGGATTACAGACAAAAACCACATTATGGTTGGCTTGTTTTAGACTCGCGGATCGAAGAGAACCTGGAGGTGGGCGAGAGGCAGGCATCTAGCTCAAACTTGGCTTGAGCCTTCAATGGCTTGCCAGCTCTATCAAATAATGGCAATTAAAAGGACAACGTCACAGGAAGGACATCATTTGAACAATATCGGACAATTTGGCAAAGCCGTGGTATCAACACCACAGTTCATGGCTCATTGTTTCAAGGCCCATAGCTTTCTCACTAGACTATATCAGTCTTGTACAAACCAAAGATGCTAAACTATTCTGCAGTCCATACTTGTTATGTTGCAATGAGTATCAACTGATGATGTTGGCTTGTTAAGAGTATTCACAACCACAGCATTTGTTTAGGGCACAGGAAGGGGTCTTGTTGGTGTCAGAAGCTGTAGATATCTTTCACTTCATGAAGGAACTAATGGACCTCGATTAAAGGCTGAGCTGAGCTTCCTACTTTGCAGCATTAAATTGAGAATATCTCTAAACACGTCCCAATTACCCCAAGAGGAAGTATGTTGCATATCAGTGTTATTACCTAGGCTTTCATGGTTTGGCTGTAAACCTTTAGAGTGATGGAATATACGTTTTAGCCACATAATCTAGAACATCAGAGCACTCTTTTCGAAACCGCTATTCTATTACGCGTACCACCAATGGTGCAACTGGGGAATGTCCCTAAATTTGTAAGAAAATTGTCTTTCTTCTGGGTTCATAGTGAGGAGATAAAGTAGCACAGAGTATTACAGAAGTTCAACATGGTGAGTCTGACACAGTAGTCATTGTTGTACACTGTGCGAAAGAGCACCTTGAGCAGGTGATGAAAGGAAAAAGGGTGAATATCATTAAGGAACTATTTAGCTAATCAACCTCTAACACTATCACTGAGATAGGATGTGACCCGATGCAGTTCCTGTGCACATATGACACTGGGATACCAGCAAAAGTGCCAGATCTCACTGCTACTACATGGTATATAGTTTAGAATGTGACAACCAAGCCTTCCAGTACCTGACTCTCACCAGTACTAAGGTGTCGTATTCACATATTGCTATGTCTCCATGCCCTCTAGGGGTCTCTGTGCGCATGCTCAACAAAATCAGAGAGGATCAGTTCATGTCCATATGTTGGTCTCTCTTGAACACAAGAGAGAATCATTGGATTTGTATTAGGAGGCACCAGATAAAAAACATCATGATCCCTAGGAAGCATTCATTCTCCAAGAAGACCCTACATTCTCTCGTGCTGAATTACAGGCCAAGATCATCCAAGAGTTTGAGGAAGTCATTTTGATCTTAAGCCTGTATTACCCACACCCTGCCTTATCAAAGCACTCTTTATCAGAAATATCTGCAGGAAGCTGTCTTCTCAGTTGAGAGTTCTGATTACTGAAGTTTTGACAACGCAGCTCTCCGCTTCTCAGCAGTGGACCTCTAGCATATAAGGGTTGATCTGCGGTTTCCAGACACCGCCTGTAAAAAAAAGTACAAAATTAGTAGGTTATGGAAAGCAGCTTTGACCACTAAACTAAAAGCTGCTTGCGTGCACAGGATCAAAGGCAACACTAGTGCATTCAACTGAAGTTCAAAAGGATCGGAAGTGGTACTTGAGCACAGAATCAAAGTCATGACGTGAGCATATAGTCGAAGGTGTTCTCTTGAACTGAGCCACCAATAGACCGAAGGCTTTGCTACCGCACAGAAACAAGACATGTGATAGAACTTAACAATCTTCTGTACAAACACCTCAAGGTATCAAAGGCACTCAAATGAATTATTTAACACATTTCAGAAGAGGACAAAAGAAAGCAGCACATATACATGAACAGCAGGAACCGTGCATTTCAAACACAAACATACAGAACTTTGCTACCAAAAGACAAGAATCCAAGAGCCAATGTTTCCAATGAAACAGGTAATTGAGTACACTTGATGGTGGGAGCGGGATGGAGTTCATCACTTACAACAGGGCAGTCAAATGATTCCGTCTCTTCCCACATCTTAAACCAACCAATTACGTTCTGAGGTCATGGGCATCATCTTTAATTATTTCCCCATTCTCACTCTCCATTTCCCTGCTTTGCGCCTTCGGTCTCTTACTTCTACATCCCATGGTATGGGTATAAGGTGGGAGGTAGGTATGGACCAAAATCAATGGTATCGCCTTGGCAACCTAAAAATGACAACTTGAAAATCCCATGTCTCTATGACATCTGGCAACGTTGATATGCAGAGATTTTCAGTAGATACCACAATGCTGGTCCTGAATTAGGTGCATAATGAGGATGCTGCATGCTCCAAAGCCCAACACATTCACAATGAGAAGAGGGGGAAACAACAGCCTGAGTATTTGCATATACTTATTTTCATCAGGCCCACATATCACATGCTCTGGATACACACTTGCTATTATCCCATCAAACTTAAAATTGACAGGTAGGTTCCACACCACCACTACCTGTGTGCCTGCCATTCTCCTTGTTAGCACAGGAAACAATATCATTTGCACCCAAGGGCATGATTCAGGACAAGGACAAGATGCTGATCATTCTAAGCACCTGTAGCACATCCTGGATCTCAGGCTTGGGTAGCTTTTCATCTTAAGTACTTCCCCTTGTGGCGAGAGGGAGAGTCAACGATTGCCTAAGACCTGGAAGCTTCAGTTTTAAGTCATAAAGTGCCCAAAGCCGAGTGTTGTGAATGGCTGTGTGCACGAGCATGTGTGAATGCATGGGTGTGAGTGAGTGTGTGTATATCTATGAGTGTGTGGCCTGCCCGCCCCCCAGTTTGCCAAAATTACAGGCCACCACTGATCACCATATTCATTTCATATAGTCATTTGTTTCTCTACACAACATACATTTATGACTTCAGCCTTACTGTGGTCAATCAGAATCTGAATAACTTCAATGCACAACTCTAGAGTGGAATTCTCTTTTCTGGGTGAAAGAGCACAAAGTGGGAGTGGGTGGTGGTGGGTTCACCCAAATCTACAGCACCTCCCAGATACTACAATGGATTTTTTCACTTCTCTAGATAAAATGCAGAGTGCCACTAGATCCAGGAGTCGCCTCGTCCTTAAAATGTGAACGCAGCGCCATCTGCTAACATTTAGGGGAAAATAAAAACCTAGCTGTGTTACAAAAACTTTAATAAGACCTTCCTCGAGACAAATGGACCCCTCGCAGTCCGGTTTCCGAGCAAACCACAGCACCGAGACCGCCCTCATCGCAGCTACAGACGACATCAGGTCCCTGCTCGACAACAGGGAAACAGCTGCCCTCATCCTCCTGGACCTCTCAGCAGCCTTCGACACCGTATGCCACCACACACTGATACAGCGCCTCAGCAACACCGGAATCCAAGGGACGGCCTTGGAGTGGATCATCTCGTTCCTCGCCGGAAGAACCCATAGAGTCCGCCTCCACCCCTTCAGATCCGCGGCCACCGAAGTCATCTGCGGCGTTCCTCAAGGATCCTCGCTCAGCCCCACCCTCTTCAACGTCTACATGAGCCCCCTCGCAGCCATCGCACGCCAACACAACGTTAACATCATCTCCTACGCTGACGACACCCAGCTGATCCTCTCCCTCACCAACGACCCTGCCACCGCCAGAGCCAGCCTCCAGCAAGGAATGAAAGACGTCGTGGAATGGATGAAGCTCAGCCATCTGAAACTGAACTCAGACAAGACGGAAGTCCTCATCCTGGGTCCACCCCCCTCTGCCTGGGATGACTCCTGGTGGCCCCCTGCACTGGGCACTGCCCCCAAGCCCACGGACCATGCAGGCAACCTGGGTTTCATCCTGGACTCCTCCCTCACGATGACCAAGCAAGTCAACGCCATCTAATCATCCTGTTTCAACACCCTGCCCATGCTCCGAAAGATCTTCTGGTGGATCCCCACCGAAACCAGGCAAGACGGTCACCCAGGCCCTCGTCACCAGCCGACTGGACTACGGGACACCCTCTATGCGGGAACCACAGCCAAACTCCAGAAAAGACTCCAGCGCATACAGAACGCTTCTGCACGACTCACCCTGGATATCCTCCGTCACAAATACATCTCTGCCCATCTGAGAGACCTGCACTGGCTACCCGTCAGCAAGAGGATCACGTTCAGACTCCTCACCCACGCACACAAGGCTCTCCACGACATGGGCCCCAAATACCTCAACAGCCGTCTCACATTCTACACACCCACCCGCCAGCTCCGATCCGCCAGCCTCGCCCTCGCCATCGTCCCACGAATTCGCAGAGCCACCGCCGGAGGAAGATCCTTCTCCTACCTGGCGGCCAAGACATGGAACACCCTCCCCACCCACCTACGGCTGACACAGGACCATCTCTCCTTCAGGAAACAACTCAAGACCTGGCTGTTCGAGCAGTAGCGGCTCTCCCTCATGCCAGCGCCTTGAGACCCTAACGGGTGAGTAGCGCGCTCTACAAATTTGTTTGATTGATTGATTGATTGTTTGAGTATGGTATGAAAATGACCTTACTGTGTATGAATTAGTGGCAATATTTTAAGAAATATTTCTATATAATAAATCACATGTTGTATGACACTATATTAAGGTCATATAAAATATTATGTCAACACCAGTACATCGCTTACCACTAAATCAATATGGTAAGCATATTATTACTTTTCTTTTTCCTCCAGATCCTCTACTGTGCCCTATTAACTACTTGATTACAGTTAGCTATGCTTCTCTAGTGATGTAGAGGTTAGATTGATGTAATGGATGTTGCACATGAGTCATGCAATTTAATAGATGAGATGTTGTGGGGGATATAATGTTACATCATGCTATATTATGTTAAGCTAAGCTGTTTTTGAGTGGCACTCCAATTGACAATTACAGCTTCATGGCATTGTATCTCGGTGAGCAGAATGTTGCTAGTTTTGCATTTACCAAATGAGAGGGGCTGGAAAGGGAGTTGAATCTTCCAATTTATGTCTAACCTGTGAAAGTATCCATGCAACTTGTGTAATCCTAGTTTTCAGATTTTTGTCTGCTAATTTCATATTTTTGTAGTAGAGGGGCCAAATTTGGTGTCAGGCATATGACCCTCCACTAGGCCATTTCTCTGTTCTTTAGTTAGCTGACTATTGACCTTTGTTTTTGCGGATTTGGCCAATGAAAGATGTAAAAAAGGAGAATGGTTGCGTTTTGTGTAACCCTGGGCGTAGTTTGCATAGTAGCGCTAAGCGTAGCTATGCGAAGTGCACTTCGCACTGCGCAAGCTACGCATAGCTACGTGAACTGCCTGAGATTTGAGAAGTCATTATTGATGTAACCAATGATGTCATTTAACATTTCATGAGTGATGTAATATGTGAGGTCATAAGCAGTACAGTGTTGGGGTGAAAGATTCCAAGATGCGGGCTCACAGTTCCATGTTTTTATTCACCCAAATGGTACAGACAAGTGTCCTCCCTAGAAGTGTTTCGATCGTCCCAGCGATCTTGATCACCTGACGCGCTGATGACGGGCCACCACATTTGAACTCAGTGCAACCAATCACATTAAAGGATTGTTAATAGGGAAAGATAAACATAAAAAACATACTTTATAGGGAGCAACTTATTGGAAAAAAGCCTTTTCACAACATTATAACTTAGTTAACATACGCAGCCCTCATGGTGATTATAATGCAAAAAAATGTCAATTCATAATCTGGGTAATAATTCAAATGCATAGTGCCTTTTATCTCTCTCTCTAATCAATAAAATGAGATGTGGTTCCCTATGAACTAATAACTGCAACACAAAATAAGGCTACATTTGTTAAAATCATGGCAAAGGCTGAATCAATGATTCCAATTTGTGAACACAGTTAATTTATCACAGATATAATATAAAACCTTCAATTCGTAAAAAGATTTCTCATAAAAAGATAAATAAATACCAGATATGACATGCATTCTAATTCAGTATAAGTACAGAATTATAAAAAGGCTCCATATGAATAAAACAATGCTCCCTAAAACATGTCAAAACAGTGCAAAAGTGCCATCATACAAAATAGATATAAAACCTACAATAAACACTAATAGATCAAAAAAATGGTAAGGCTTGTGCAAAAGGTTGCAAATGCTATTATCATCACCCTATAAAGTTCTAGTGCTGACATTGCCGCTGCCCTCAATAATACAGTACAAATGATATCAGTGCAAATTTCCCTATATAGGTTCTTAATAACAGGAAATTTCAGAAAATATCGAAACATAAGACAAGCACTGGTCTCTATTCAAAATTGGGGTACAAATAGTATCAGTGCAAATGTTTCTATATAGGTTCTTAAAAGCAGGGAATCATAAGACAAGCACTGGTCACTATTCAAGATTGGAGTAAGAAAAGGCAGTAAATTAACAACCTATACATAATTGTAGACTATGCCAAAATACCTAGAGAACCTTATTGCCAAATTTTAATGATGTAGGTCCTCACTGGTATTCAAACTATGTGGCCTTCTGGTATCGAGGATTAAAATAAATGAAGACTCTAATTTTCGCAATTTCCTCTCCCTATTGACCCCAGAATAAAAGGAGAGACTGCCCCAATTACAGAATATTGTAAATCACTGACTTTGTTTGCATGAATGGCTTTAAAGTGTGGGGCAACTGGGTAACTGGAGTCCGAGTTAACAATTGCCTGCAAATGTTGCAATATACGAATAAAGACTGGTAATTTCGTACTGCCGATATACTTAAGATGGCACGTACATTCAAGCAACTACACTGCATATTTCATCTGACATGTGTAGTGATCTCTGTTTAGGACTGGAATATAACTAAAAGCTGTGCGGTGCTCAGATAAGTTGACTCCAAATTTACAAGCCCAACACGATGAGCATTTAAAAAAGGCAGATTTAGATAGCCACGTGGTTTTGAGAGTTAGTTCAGGGCTAGATTTGACCAAGGCATCCCTCTTTGAGGAAGCCCTCCTGAACGTGATAGCAGGGAGGTCTGGTAACAGAAATTTCAATGTAAAGTCTGTTAAAATGATAGGCCAGTGCTTATAAACTATATATATATATATATATATATATATATATATATTTTCCACCAAAACGTTCACACGGAAGTGCACTCTTTGCACGGCTGGTGCTGGACAGTGGGGATGAACGTTCCCCCACTACAAATTATCCACCATGAAAAATGATTGTCCGCACTCGCTCAATTCGATAAATTGGGTTTATTTAAACAGAGACTTCAAACAGCCCCCTTCACCTACGCGTTTCGACCGCAGGTCTTGTTCACAGTGTAACCACTAGTCCATTGTCTCTTTCTAGTATTTATACCTTCTAGTCCATTTAAGCACATGATGGTGCATTCTGGGTGAGGTAGTTTTTCAATTGTCCATGAAAACTTTAACGTTTGTTTTGCAGTGAGTTTTTCGACATTTTCCCGTACTTCAGGTCACCAGTACTATCCAAGTGGTTTAAATGGAAATCTCCTGTCATTGACAGTCGTGTTTTTAGATGGGAGCATCCCATCTACCCTTTGTAGGGGTTTATAACGACACACAGTTCACAGACAATCCATCTTGTACAATTCAGACGTTTGCTGTCAGATTATATCTGGTTAGATTCGGGGCTCAGTGCTCTGACGACGGGGTGCGCGCCCATGGGCGCTTACGTAGCGCGGTCGTATGCGCTAGGGCGCTTCCGGATATGCTTACGCCATGCGTCATTAGACGCATCACGCGGCTACTTACCAATACTTACGTTGTAATGGCATGCGTTGTAAAAGTACCTGCGATGTAAAAAAATGCGTTGTAAAGACATTCGTTGTAATGGATCCTGCGTTGTAAAAATTGCGTTGTAAAGGTAGGCGTTGTAAAAGTATGCGTCGTAAAGTCATACATCCTATATATATATATATATGTAGAACCACTTCCCTCGGAAAAGAAAAGCGCGGAGGTCAGAGGGGAATCTTTTGGAAGCCCTTTATTTTTCAGATACACCAGCTGGTAGCGGCAAATGCATTTCGGCATGAAAATGCCTTCCTCAGTGCCCATGCTCCAAACAAGAGTCTCGCAATGGCTTCATCATTGCTGCTTCGCTGTGTGCTGCGGTCGACACTGGACTCCTCCCCTAATAAATAGGCTCACCTGTTGGAGGTCACATGAGAATAAGAGAACTCCAACTCCCAGCATGCACCATGATCATGCTGCTGGGCCGGTGGTATGGGGGGCAGGAAAAATGTGAAAATCTGCTCCAATGTCCTTTGTAGTTATGATGGTGAGACTCCTTGCAATGCATCCGCGTTACAAAGTTCTTCCTCCGGTCCCCTCAGGGCTGCTGGGCCAAGTAGACAGTAATTCGCCTGTGCGGGGACAGCCGTGTGGCTACACAACATCCTAACGGGGGTAAATACCACCCACCGCACTGCTCCTTCTGTCCCTCCGGCGTACACCAAACTTCTCGATCTCTCGAGTCCACAGAAACACTGCACGCAGTGTAATGCCAGTCTAGTCTGGGTAACTTATCAGCAGGACCTTCCGTGACGCGCTCCTGGCTTGGCGCGAACATATGTAGAACCACTTCCCTCGAAAAGAAAAGCGCGGAGGTCAGAGGGGAATCTTTTGGAAGCCCTTTATTTTTCTGATACACCAGCTGGTAGCGGCAAATGCATTTCGGCATGAAAATGCCTTCCTCAGTGCCCATGCTCCAAACAAGAGTCTCGTAATGGCTTCATCATTGCTGCTTCGCTGTGTGCTGCGGTCGACACTGGACTCCTCGCCTAATAAATAGGCTCACCTGTTGGAGGTCACATGAGAATAAGAGAACTCCAACTCCCAGCATGCACCATGATCATGCTGCTGGGCCGGTGGTATGGGGGGGCAGGAAAAATGTGAAAATCTGCTCCAATGTCCTTTGTAGTTATGATGGTGAGACTCCTTGCAATGCATCCGCGTTACAAAGTTCTTCCTCCGGTCCCCTCAGGGCTGCTGGGCCAAGTAGACAGTAATGCGCCTGTGCGGGGACAGCCGTGTGGCTACACAACATCCTAACGGGGGTAAATACCACCCACCGCACTGCTCCTCCTGTCCCTCCGGCGTACACCAAACTTCTCGATCCCTCGAGTCCACAGAAACACTGCACGCAGTGTAATGCCAGTCTAGTCTGGGTAACTTATCAGCAGGACCTTCCGTGACGCGCTCCTGGCTTGGCACGAACATATATATATATCACGCTCCACAGCTGAAAAAACGACCAGACCAGCACACACAGTAGGTTAAATCTATTTAGATTTATTGCGCAAAATGGACAAACGCGTTTCAGCTTCTGCCTTCGTCAGTGTCAACTGGCGTCGGTGAGGCGGAAACAAATAAAGGCAAATACACAACATTAATAACGGACTAAAAAGTCCAAACCATAAGCGCCATCTTGTAATGGCTAAATTATAATACAACAGATATTCGTAGAATCAGTGTGCAAAACGATATCTCCATAATAATTTACATGAGTGCTTTTGAGGTTATTTTTATCATATAAACGTAATTGGGTCGTGTTATCAAGCCCTAGATGGGCAGTTCTCAACCATGTTTTTTAGTCGCCTCAAAACACACTTCAAAACTAAATGTGTATCTGGATTCGATTGCACTTTGGTACTGTTTGTGACATAACTCATATTGGGGATATTAAAGTCCAATGTGTACTCTAGTAAATCGTGTCAATTAGAGCCCTGAATGGGCTAGCATAACAAAAAGGGGAACTAAAGCTGCAATGGTAGTTCATTAGATCGATCCCTGTAATTTACTAGTTACTTTGTGGTCAAGAAGGATCCCATCTTAGTCATACAGTACAATTAAGTTACTGGTAAACTTTTCCAATTGCCCTGACAGTATAGCTGCTCACAGTTAATGGTTGAGAAGTGGATTTACAAATGAGAGATCAGTTCCTCCCCCGCATTAAGCCCTTTCGGTGCTTTGGTCTGTAGTTCGATTATATATCTGGATTCCAGACGTCTTAGTCTTTTCTTGTAATCTCCCCCCCTAATATCAGGTGGGATGCAATCCAGACAGAAGAAAGATAAGAGATTTCTATCGCTATTGTGGTGGGTTGCATAGTGTCGGGCCACTGGGTAATTCTCATCTTTATTCATAATGGCTCGTTGGTGTTCTAACACTCTTTTCTTTACTGCATTCCCTGTGCTACCTACATAGCGATAGCCGCATGGGCATTCCAGACAGTATACTACCCAGGTCGTGGAACAGGTCATGAATTTGGAAATCTTGGTTTTTGAAGTTCTGTCTGGCACTTGGTAGGAAAGAAATCTCCTGCTGGAACTGCAGGCCTTGCATTTGCCGCAAGGATACGACCCGTGCATGTTGTGCAGCCCCTTTCTTGACTTCTCTTTGGCCAGATGACTTTGTACCAACCTATCTTCAGAGATCTCGTTTTCCTAAAGGTAATAGTAGGATGATCAGAGAGTTCTCTGCCTATAACTGAATCTGACTTCAAAATATTCCAATTTCTTATCATTATTGCCCTCACCTTATTCGCTGCCATTGAATAATTAGTGATCATTCTCACTATGCCTGTTCCTTGTTTTTGTTGTCTGTTTCTTCTTCTCTGTTAGTAGTATTTGTCTGTCTGTCATGCCAACCTTACTTTTGGCTTGTTGTAATACCTGCAGAGGGTAGCCGCGTGATTTAAAGCGGTTAATGCTTTTTGCTGCTGCTTCCTCAAAGTCTTTCTTCATGGAACTGTTCCTTTTCATTCTTAATAGTTCCCCATATGGGATACTATTAACTAGAGTTTGGGGGTGGCTGCTACGTCCATGAAGGACAGAGTTCCCTGCCGTACTTTTCCTAAGCAGGGCAGTTTGAATCTCCCCTGTATCCACGAAGACTTTAAGGTAAAGGAAAATTACTTCCTTCCTGCTCATTTCATAGGTAAAGGTCAAATTTAGGTTGTTTTCATTCAGACAGGCAATATAGTTTTCAGCTGAGGATTCTGATCCCTTCCAGATGATAAAGAGATCATCTATATATCTCCTCCAGCATATCACCCTGTCCACCCACTCTGCCTTATCATCGGCCCAGGCCACCTGCTTCTCCCACCAGCCCACGAATAAATTTGCGTAGCTGGGGGCGAAGCAGGTGCCCATCGCCGTCCCCCTGATCTGCCTGTAACGCTGGTCCTCAAACACAAAAATGTTGTTATTCAAGCAAAATGAGATGAATTCGATGATCATTCTGCTGTGTTCCAGATATCTGGCTGATCTGAGGTTGAGGAAGGTTTCCACCGCCTTAAGGCCATCCAAATGTCTTATACTGGTGTATAGGCTGGAAATGTCAGGAGTAATCATGATAAAGTCATTCTCCCAAGTCACACCTTGTATCTGCTTTAAAAAGTCCTTTGTATCTCTAGTGTACGAACTTAACTGGATTACCCATGGTGCCAGAAAAGAATCGATAAATTTGGACATGTTCTCCGTTAGTCCTCCGATGGACGATACAATTGGTCTCCCAGGTGGTCTAGTGGAGTCCTTGTGGACCTTTGGTAGATGGTAAAAGCTGGGCATCCTTGGTTCTTTGTTTTGTAAGAATGAATGTTCCTCTCTGGATAAGATTCACTTACCAAACCAATGATCAATCATGGTATGGTATTCACGTATACTCAATTGATATTCCTCTTCCGTGGTAGGCAGGTAATTGTCCTGATCATGTAGTTGTCGTAGTGCTTCTTTAGAATAGTTGAGTCGGCTCTGTATCACCACGTTTCCGCCTTTATCAGATGGCTTTATTATGATGGAATATATATATATATATATACATTTATGCAAATTCATTAAGTGCAAGTTGTCCTCTGGTAATAAGTATGCAATGTGCGTTTATTAGTGCACGTCTTGTAAATAATGGAATGTCAGTTCTGATGCAGTGACCCCCCCCATGCGTTGAGTGCGATATAATGATTTCCAATGTACTCACTTGTATTGTAGTGACATTCATTCATATTGTTCGGTGACTCTTAAATTTCAGTTTCCGGGTGAGTTACAGTGGGATGTATGACGTTACAACGCATACTTTTACATCGCATGCCTTTACAACACGTTTTTTACATCGCATACCTTTACAACGCATAGCGCTTTGGGGTGCTGGATAGTGAATAGTTTAATTTACTATTCCAACTCCAGTCCCCGTGGACACTAGTGATGGTGTTGGACAGTAAATTAAACTTATTCCCTATCCTAGAGCGCCCCCCAGCGCAATGCGTTGTAATGGTTTGCGTTGTAAAAGTTGCGTCGTAAAGGCACTGCGTGGTAAAAGGATGTTTCCCGTTACTGTGCCTCTCAGTGCACATGGAGTGTTGTCTTCTGGTTGTGGAGTTCTTAATGATGGCAGCTCAGAAGGGAGAGTGGTACAGGTCTTGCAGCCTTGCACTAAAATGCTCAGGGATGCCCCACATAGATTCAGGAATGCCTCATCCAAGCCTGACTTTCAGGATGTTCACATAAAACACATTTTAATAAACTGAATCTAACTACAACCCATTGACTATGCATTGACCCATTGGATCTTCCTTTGAACACCATGCACTATCTAGATGTATCAAATTCACAGCTATTATATTTGCCAGTGTCCACCACCTGTCATATATATCCATTTTATTGTCAGTCTTACAAATATGTTGTAGTTGAATATAAGGGTCTGATTCACACAAACATTTATAAGTACAGAAGTTAGTACTACATGACTACTCTTTAACGTATGCGTGCATGCTATTGTGAATCAGCCCCAAAACACTCATCTCTCTATTTGTAAAAGACCAAAAGAGGCACAACTCTTTCTATCTGTACCATGATATGTAAATGCCACAATGGATATTTCTATTTTATTCCCATTTTAGATGTTTTGGGAAACTATTAATAAAGTAATGTAGGAGTACATAAAAGAGTGCTACAGGAGTATTACTTTACTTGCTTCAAAAATGCCTTTGTTGCATGGGTCCCGATGATAACCAGGGTTGTCTGATAGAATATTGATGAAAGCAAATATTGTGTGGACAGAATACTGTGTCAAGAATATCGAGGACCAAGTTATCAAGACGGTAAGTGAAAATAGGCTAGTTTAGATGTAATATTCTTAACTCCACATCTAGGTATCTTGAACATACAAATATTGTCAAGGTACATAAAAGTGGAGTCAAGTATAGTAAAACTTTACTTAGTCATAGAAACCTACTTTCATGATATTTTTTACCCCTATATTATTGACACAATATTTCGTCTACATGATATTTTTAACTCAATATTGTGTCTAAACACCATTAGCAGTGATGACTGAAATGTATCGGTATACAGCGGTTAGCACGCATTTTTTACAACGCGGTACTGTTACCACGCTACTTTTACCACGCAAGTCGTTACCACGACTTGCGCTGGGGGGCGCTCCAGGATAGTAAATAGTTTAATTTACTATCCAACTCCTTCCCTAGAGTCTACGGAGACTGGAGTTGGAATAGTAAATTAAAAAATTTACTATCCAGCGCCCCTCCACGCAAGTCGTGGTAACGACTTGCGTGGTAAAAGTAGCGTTGTAACGGTACGCGTTGTAAAAGTACGCGTGGTACCGTCATACATCCAAATGTATCTGCTTACTGATCAGTACTTAATAGCCAATTCTGTGATATCGCCTATTTTTAGAAGCACACTGACACCGCTGAAAATATGCGTATCGCATGGAGGTGGACAGTCGAGCACAGGATATACAACAACATCACCCTTCATGTTATCTTTTCCAGGCTTGGCCGGCAGAGGTAAGAGTGGTGAGGCGTGGGGTGAGGGGGGGGCAGTTGACAGACGACGGGATAGGTCAAAATAAATAGTCGTCTGTCAACTCCACCCCTATCTGACCCACCACCCCCACCGCTCTTACCTGTGCCAGCCGTGCCTGGTCTTTTCTTTCCCCCCTTTAACGCCTCTCAGAGCAGAAATGAGAACTTTGTTCTTCATGGGAGCATCAGATCACGATAACATTCTAAACACAACATCTGTTTATTTTTTAAACTCTGAATCCCTTAAGAAAGTGCAACTTTTCCTCTTTGAGGCCCCATCTCCATGCATCTTTTATAAAGGGAAGACGAGTGTTTGATGTCTGGAGTTGCTGATATGAAGAGTGGATGTGTCGGAAGCTTCAGATCAAAGATGCCTCTCGAGAAGCGTAAGAAGAGGGTGATACTTTGTTCACTTTAGGAAAAGGCACACACTTGTTTTCTCTGGCCAGAAATATTTTATGATTTTTTTTTTCTGTTGTCTTAGAACAGCTTCAGAAAAGCAAATCCTTGTTTGCCAGATTTATGCTGATCGCTCACATTTACCCTTTAATTGAACATCGATATGGCACTACCTTCATATTAGCAATTAGCAAAGTATTTTTCGGTCGCACTCAGGATAGGAAGTTTCCAAAAATATTATTAAACACTTTTCCGAATGGAGATAATGTGGCTTAGGGAGCCCCCTTCTTTAGCAGCATCAGTAGTGGTGCCCACTGCTCCCGATGGAAAGGTGATCTGTGCCCCAGTGAACGTTGATTCGTATTTTATTTCGCCTATTCTGTGTGCAGGCCTGCAGACAAGGTGCCATCTAAGGTAAGAACAAGGCAAGGCTGAGAGGTGGGGCCAAGTGCTGTTAAGTGAGCCCCAGGAATGGAAAAAGAAATGCTGAACACACTTAAAAAGAGTTGATAGAGCAGCAAATTAAGTGAGTGAGTGACGAAATATAATGTGAGAACAAATTTGAGAAATTTCAAGAAATTATGGAAGATAGAATTGGAAAACAAAAAGGGAAAGGAAGGAAGATTGAAAACAACCAATAAAGGGTGCAAGGATGGGAACTAGAAGGATGAACGTTTGGATGGAGAGGTGAAAGAATCAATTAGTGAAAGGTTGGAAGGAAGGGTGAATGAAAGGTTGGACAAAAGGGTGTAAGAGCAAATGGATGGAAGTGTGAAAGGGTGAATCGATGTGTGAAGGGAAAACGTCATTGGATGAATGGAATGATGAAAGGATGTATAGATAGATGGATGGAAAGGTGAAAGGGTGGGTTTATGAGTGAAAGGATAGATAAGTGAGTCAGTGAAATGCTGTATGGATGGAATAGCAATGGGTTGATGGAGTAACAAAAGGATGGGGTGAAGGATCAAAAAGTGGATGAATGGAAGGATGGGACAATGAAAGGCTAGATAGGAGAGTGTACAGGTGAAGAGAACAATACTAGGAAGTGCCAGGCTTACTAGCTTCATGCACTCGGTAAAGATTTGTTTTAAAGTGGGGCGTATTTTACTTTTCTGGCTATTCCCTTGTCTATAAAGTATGTAAAGCAGCCATCAAACACCGGCTCAATACTCTCTGCCTATACCTGTAAATACGTTGTCCATTTCAAAATGGCGCTTAAAACATGAAAATGCTATGCGGGAACAAAAACTACGCTGAAATACGAGTTCCTCGTTATGGGACAATCTAATGATTTGTACAGCTTTTCTAACCCTAATGCAGGTTTACGAAAAAAAGAAAGAGGACGTGAACTGAAGTAAATAGATAATGACACAGAGGGCTGTTGTCATTCAGTGGACTATTAAAATGGCACTTGGAGTGGCTTGCCCAACGTGGCAAAGTGTCAATAATTCTGGAGAACCAATTCAGTGCTTAATTTGTAAGAGAAACAATGAAGATCCTAAAGTGATGCTCAGAAGCCCGCTGCCACACCACTGAATGTTGGGAGTGCTGAATACCAATGGTCCTTAGTCTTAATTCGACCTCTTGCCCCTTCTATCCACCTTCAGACACTCCCAGCCCCTTCGTCTCACTCTTGCCGGCTCTTTTTCATCCCTGCTTTCTTCCTTTGTCACAGTTTTTTGGTCTCTTCTCCTTCTTCCCCCTTTTGTGTTTATCTCACTTGCTCTGGGTCAAATTGTGATGAATTATAGGCTGACAGGGAATGAATGGCGGCCAAATAAATTAAATGGCCAGATCCCTGTGATGGCCTCAAACTAAAAGAAAGGTTAAGTTAACACTCCTAGGTTATACGTCAACTCATCAAGGAGTGAACAGGGACATTATACTTTGTGCCCATTTTGGTTTCTTTCAATTTCAGAAATGGTATGTTGAATGCTACATGTTTTCTGTCATGTGTTTTCATGTTGTGTTTATCAAGTCATAGTAGTTTCAATGCTTTGATGTTTCTTTGATGTGAGGGATGCATAGTATGATTTTGTGCTTTGTTGCCTGAAGATTTTTCTCCTCTGTTACCGACAGTTATATGTTGAATGGATTTTTTCCGATGTACGATGTGAAAATTAAAGGGTGATCACAATTATTGTGTGATCACAAATTAAAATCATTTTGTTGTTAAAATAGAGTCAGTACTGGCGCTTGTTTGTTTCTTGTATATGATCGTGGCCTAACCTTGCTGACGTTAAACAGGCCCAACCCCTTATAACATTTTTAGAAAGTTGCCATTCTCTTGTTCCAACCATTTGGTGCCTATATCCTGGGTCACATGACTAGATGCAGCTTGCAGTTGTCTTTGTCTATTGCTCCCAGACAGTGAAACAAAGGGGGGCTTAGTGTTGGCAGGATGAGCCATCTCTGACTTGATATGGGGAGGAGCTGTCACCTACCACACTTGCACATCACAAGGGCTCTGCCTCAGCACACTTACAAAGGGTTTCACACTAGTCGTTTTGTGCCCCCAGACAAGATGGGGCCAGGGCAGGGATTCAGAACATTTTAAAAAATGTTGGGGATGGAAATCTCCAGAGCCTTCTCCTACTTGTGGAGAAGTGTGGCTCACTGGTTAGAGGAGGCAGACCTGGAAGCAGAGGTCAGCCCGGGACCAGGGTTCAATTCCCGGCTCGGCGGGGTCTTGAGTCCTAAAATGTCCATGGACTTGACAATTCTCGCTCCGGTGCCACCTCGATTCACGGGTTCACACTCTGCGACTCTGGGCAATAGCTTGCTTAATCTCCACAACGGCCCCTAGCGGCGGGATGCCTGGCTTTCACCTTGCGGATACCCTGCCGGGGTTATCTCACAAGGTAATACCAGGACGGGTTCCCTAAGCAAGCGCTTAGAAACCGCTTGGTGATTTGCGCTATATAAATTCCTGTACATTTACATTTACTTCACAGCTGGCACCAAGTACAACAATTGGACCCTTACACCCAACTCTTCAGTACACCTCAGAAGGACTGCTGAGCTGCTCTGCTGCAAGGACAGCTACTCTGCTGCCCTGCTGCCTTCTGTCCTACTGTCTGAGTCAAAAGGACTGGACCTGCATTTTTGAACCTAGGACACCAGAATGACCCCAAGAGTCAGTTGACTGGCTTCCTGATCAGAGCCTCATGGACAGAAAAGGTAGCAATCAACTTGCACCCAGCACCTTGACTCTGCCTGCTATGAGGTTTGCCCCCCATGTGGTGCCACCCTGTCCCTTACCCTGGAAAGTGGGCCTGAAGCTGCTCTGCTAGCTCAGCTGCAGACTCTTGGGCAGATCTGAAAGAGTGCAACGCATGTCCGTACAGCTCCACATTGGAACAACCACTGTGTGACACACCCCAATGCAGGACCTCGCATCACTACCTGGAGCTCCTCGGAACCGCAGCTGCAAGCTGCATTCCCGATGCAGGGCTTTGTATCTTCAGCCTTCATTGACGGCCTCCTCGACAATGACGCAGGACTTTGCATCGCTAGCCTCATCGATGACTTCCTTAAAATTACCACTGCGCCACGCTTCCTCATCGCAGGACCTCACAACCCTGCCCATAGCTCATTGCAACCACTGCTGCACAAGGCCTCCCTAATGAGGGATCTCGTAATGCTCGGCAAACAGGATTTCAGGAATATCGTTCAGTGGGCCTAACTTCGAGGCTGTATTCGCCCCGCACTGCATTACGGTAAGCCTGAAATTGTGACTCTGACCTGGTTCAAAGTGACCAGATAACCGCAGTTGGTATTTTGTGTTTTTCGGCACTAGTTTCACTTACATTTTTAAAACTGCATAGCTCCAGTGCTACTGATTGGATTTTTGTTGTTTTGGTCACAAAGAATATATTCCATTTTTGCCTTACTTTTCAAAATTGGTGTGGGATTTTCCTTGGGTTTTGTTTTCACTCTATTACTCTTTGAATTACTGCAGAAATACTTTACACATTGCCTCTAAGTTAAGCCTGACTGCTTTGTGCCAAGCTAATCGAGGGTTCAACACAGGTTAATTTGCGGTACAGGACTTGTGGTTGCTGCTTGAGTAGAGTTTCACTCAATTTCCTACAATACGTTTCTGGATTTTATTATCTTCATCAATCTTTTTGTACTTTTATTATTTCATTGCTTATGATATATGTGAGATGCAGTGTCCCTGAAGTATTTTTATGATCATTTTTAGCAATCGAGTAAAGATTTTTCTATCAAGTGCAAGTGGACTCCACCTGCAACCACCGGATCAAATTAACCTCAGAGATCATCTGTTTTAACAGAACCAGACTGGAAACCGAAAACAGCCCTGCCAAATTTTTTCATACCAGCCTGATTACTGCACAAGCGAGGATGCACAGCAAGTGAGCCCAGCTACTACAAGGATGGTTTGGGGATTGTTTCATATTGTTTATACATGATATGCTTTGTTTATGTATTTATTGACTCTTTTTTTAAAACTGTGCACCATTTCTGAATAGTTATATATTTATTGGATTAGGTTGTATGAATATAAATAAATAAATAAAAATAAAAAAAGGATAATTTGGGGTGGGCCTTCCTACCCTCGATGACATTGCTGAAAAAATTGTATACACTGGTGCATTTTACGACACATTTTTCATTATATATTCGAATAGCATAACTTTTAAATCATAGTAAGAAGTGAGCATAGTGCTGGTATCATTAGGATCTGTGGAACCAGAGGCACAGCTATGCTGGCTGACACCAATTACAATGTGTACAACCCAATGGCGAACTCCTCTAACTAAAACCTGAGCCTGTAACTTGTGTAACTTAAGGGCTACGTGTGATGTGTGATGCCTGGCCCTGTTACGCTGATGTGACACAGCACCTGGGGCCTCATTTATGAGGCCTTGCGTCAATTTTGCGCTTCCGATGCGTCACTTTTTGTGACGCGTCGGCGGCGTAAAACATGCCTCTGGTTGTGCTCTATTTACAAAGTGACGCATCTAAGCAGATGCGTCACTTTGTAAACCCCTGCACTACATTATACCTGCGTCAGGTATAATGTATGCAGTGGGGGGATTCCCCGCAAAAAGCTTTGTAGAAGTAACGCAGTGAAATCTATGAGATTTCATTGCGTCACTTCTAGGACGCCGTTGCGTCAAAATCTTGCGTCTGCCTCACAGCAGGCGTAAGACTGACGCAGGCCCTTTCACATGGGGCTTGCCCCATGTGAAAGGACGCATTGCTGGAGTTGCGTCACTTTTGTGACACACTCCAGCAATGCGTCACTTTTGCACTTACAGATACGTCAGAAATACTGACGTATCTGTAACTCCTTGCGACATGATGCGTCATACATTAAATATGACGCATCAGGTATGTCGCAAGGAGGGCGCACTGAGAAGTGACGCATCGCTGTTTTCACGCAGCGATGCTTCACTTCTCATAAATGAGGCCCCTGGTCCTGTTACATCCGTGTGATCCAAGAGATAGCTCTGGTATCTAAATGCCTGAGTCTGAATTATTTGTTTCACCTGTGGAACTTTTTCTGCCTGAGGCCTCTGCAACTCGTGTAGGTAGGTATGTGCAGGAACCCATTCCTAATGGGGTTCTACACAGTTAGCAGTATCTTGTTGAGTCAAGAACCTTTGCCACTCACCTAGTTAACCCCTCAGGCCATGCAAATTTATCACACCGACAAATTAACGATTTATAGAGACTACTAGCCCTGCCAAGTTATGCACATACTTTTCACATTAAAACTGACAGCAGAATTTGCAAAATAGAGGTGCTCTTTGCAGGTGAATCTCAGCTGATAGGCCTTGAATGTGCATGGAATCTAAACTCGCCTTTTGCATATCACAGTTAGGTTTATGTTGCACCTCACCCATTTAACCCATCAGTCAAATCAAACTTAAAACACCTCCAAATTAGAGATTTAGAAAGACTACTAGTACTGCAAAGTTCTGCAAATACTTTTTCTAATAAAACCGACATCCTAAATTGCACAATAGAGGTGCTACTTGCAGGTGACTCAGCTGATAGGCCATGGATTGAATGGACTTGGAATCTAAACTCGCCTTTTGCCTATCACGGTGGGGTTTATGCGCCCCCCCGAAAAAAGCTCACCCTCTTGTCGAGCCTTGTCAAGTCTTGTACTCTTTGAATGACAAAGAAATGGTTTGCTGTTCACATTCTTGACAGTCACCATCCATATACTGAACAACTGAGACACATATTTTCAAGAACTTCAAGACACAGCAGAGGCCACCAGTCTCTCAAGGTGAGTAGGAGCTCACACCTTGGATTACAATCTCACTTTTAGCTAGTTTCCATAGCCCCCGTGACTAAAAGTGAGGATCACACTTGTAAATGGTACCTTTCAGATTCAATTTCTTTGTGTAGTGCTTTCAGCAAAATACGTCTATAAACGCTTAGGGGATTTGAAAGAGAATTAAATGTTCTGAAAAGAAAGTAGACAGAGATCTGAGGACAGTGTCACCACACGCACCTCAAGCTAAGCTTTGTTACACTCCCCCATGCATCATCTTAGACTTTGAATGCGCCTGCTTGAACCACCTAATGGCCGATGAATCTTATAAAACAAATATTGAGAGAGTCTAAGAATAAGCCACCGGGGGGGGGGGCAGATGTATCATGCGTTTTTTTTGTCACAAATGCTGCGAATCGCAAAATAGCAGCGTTTGCGACCAAAAAAACAGGGAATGTGATGTATGAAAAAAATTGCATCTCAAAATTAAGGAATCGCAAAATTTGCGATTCCTTAATTTTGCGCTACCATTTAAGGAATCGCAATGGTATGTAAGAAAGAAGAAAGTTTTGCGATTTCACTCTAAGAAATCGCAAATTACCACCAACTTGTAGTTGGTGGTAATTTGCGAATTCTTTTACAAATGCACTTTTGCAATTTGTAAAGGTGGCATGTGACGCTCATACATGCCTTTAGGGCACGTATGTACGCCATATGCGCACACATGTCAATTTCAGGGGTGCAGCAGGGTGTCCTTAAGTTACCCTTGCACCCTTAGAATTATTCTCAATTTGCGATTAGCAAATTGCGAATCGCAAATTGCGAATAATTTCACATTCATTCCTATGGGCCTCCTGGCCCATAGAAATGAATGGGAAATTATTCCTTAATTGTGATTAGCAATTTGCTAATCACAAATAAGGAATTTTAGGAAATCGCTAAAAAATAGCGAATTTCTACATACATATCATTTTGCAATTCTCAAATAGTGATTCCTTAAAAATCGATATTTGAGAATCGCAAAAGGGTATCTTGATACATCTGGCCCCGGGGGAATTAAAACATGCAGGTTACACATAGGTTGCGGCAGCAGGCAAGCATCCCACTGAGCTACACTACAGGCGCACACAAGAGTTCTGGAGGAGCCTATTTATCAAATGGTTTCTGAGGACCTCCCTGGACCCGAAAACCAGTCCAAGCAGTGCTTTCACCTGGCGGAAGAAAAAGAGAGGATGGGAAACAGGAGGGTAGGAGAGCGAAACAGGAAGGGTTGGGGAAGCGGTGTGGTGGAAATGATGTGTGTTCTCAGACTCCGATTAGACTCAGTGTTAGAGGACATGGAGAGCACCTGAGGATGTTAATCAGTGAGTGAGTGAACAATTGACCTAGTGATAAAGTTAGTGGTTTTCAAGTTTTATTGTGTATATTCGGCCATTCCGGCATCCAAGTGGAGCCCAGAAAAGAGCTGCCAAGGCTTGGGAAGTGAATGATAAAAGTGAGAAGAGCTTGAACAAACAGGTCACGAGGTCACGTTTATTACAGGCGCATCAAAGTAGCCAATAACTTTGAGTAGTTTTGATCACAACTCGTCCATCAAGGTTGGCAAAAATTAGGATGGGAGGGCTCAGTCAGGGGTAAAATGAATCACAAGCGTTCAGAGTCCACGTGTTGTGCAAGAAAGGGGATACAATCAGTCTTCAGGTCTCTTAACTATTTGAACCTTTAAAGTGTCCCCTTGGAAAACACATTAAAGCTTTTTTTGGTTCAGCTGAAGGAGCGAGGTGGGAAACAAAATGTTAAATACCCCTCGTAAAATCACTTTCTCATAACAGTAACATGAACTAATCGCGTGTTTTGGGAAAAACTAACCAACATAGAATAGAATGCACACACAAAATACATGGGGGATACTAAATTGCTCGTGTTGCAACCATAATCGACTAATTAAGTGAAAATGTCATGTCTTAAATTAAACAAAAATTCTTTAGTTGGCGCACAGGCTTTAAAATGTTCTATTTGTGCTAGTGTAGCGTGCTCCAGTGGTATCACTCTCTACCTCTTAGAGTGTTAAGCATATGAAGATTTGAAGCATCCTCTGCATAGAGGACGGCCCTCTGGGCACAGCTCGTGGTCCGCTGCAATGCGTTCAAAAATTATTAAAGTATTTAATCCAGCCGAAGTGGAGGTTTCAACAAAGGTTTTTTATTTGAAGATAATTGCTGTCATTAACTTCCAGGTTAACTTCTTTATGACAATTTTCACTTATTTTATTATTCCATAGGTTTTTGCAAAACATTCCCAATGCATTTCATGCACTTGGTGCACTTCGTCAGGGGAATCTAAACGTAAAAGATTAAATGGACTCAGTATGAGGATAAGGTTCTACTAAACACGTAGGTAGACTTATTTGTGTCATCTAAAAAATTAGACATGCAATCTGGTATAATTAGAATTGATAACTTAGGAGATATTAGTAAAAAATAGCGTGATGAACTAAGTTGAGGGTGCAGGTTATTTAGTTGATCACCGAAGTGTAGTGAATTTCGAAGACATTTTGATTAATCTCGGTGCATATCAGAGTGAAGATAAAAATGCTCATTAGCCCGTTTTTCATGAAATAAATCAACCGAATGCATTATAATATTTCGAGAATAAAAATTGTGCAATCAGTGCCCGTGAGGGGTCTCTTACCTATGAGTCATGCAAAGGAATAGTGATTCGTTTCTTTCGAGGTTTTGCCAGGTTCAGGAGACGAGCCCACGATTCAAACGTTGCTAGTGTGTTTGGAGATAGAAATAGGGCTGTGAATGGCGATTCAATATGAACGCCATCTTGGAATGGTGAGCGGCTGTGTTGCGAACAAAAAAGTAGGACTAATGTGATGATTCAGTTAAGATGCCATCTTAGAATGGTGAAATTAGAAAGATGCCGAAAGTGTGGTTAAAAGAGTGAAAGAATGATAAAAAATGATAAAAAAGTGATAACAAAGTGATATGTTCAATATGAAAATGCTGAATTTGGACGGCCTAATGCTGTAAATGCAAAAGGTGTAATTAATGATGAGCATCGATCCTAGAAACACAAGATTATATCATTTCAGTAATAAACAAATGTAATAATGTCTTGTAATCACATTATAAATAGCATGAGAATTCTACTCTGTCATTGAGCCCATTCGGTTTCATAGCATTCAAATAATATATCCAATGATTTTCTCGTTGTAATAATGTTCGATTCATGTCTCTGCCTAGGGTTTTTACAATGGTTTCCAATATCGCAAACTTCAGTTGGCTGATATTGTGATGTCTCTCATTGAAGTGTGTGGCCACACTGGATCTCAAATTGTTGGTTCTAATATTGCTCTTATTTTCAGATATTCGTACTTTGATTTTCCTGTTTTCCAATTACAAAGGAACAATACCTTGTTATAATTGCAGTTGCTGCAATAATATAATAAAGGGCAATACAATGACACATCCAATGAAGGGGACAACCATCAACTTAAAAACCACAGCAACCTGTGATTCCCAACATGTAATATACTATTTGAAATGCCCATGTGGACTCATATATGTGGGTAAAACGATCAGGAAAATCAAAGTACGAATATCTGAACATAAGAGCAATATTAGAACCAACAATTTGAGATCCAGTGTGGCCACACACTTCAATGAGAGACATCACAATATCAGCCAACTGAAGTTTGCGATATTGGAAACCATTGTAAAAACCCCAGGCAGAGACATGAATCGAACATTATTACAACGAGAAAATCATTGGATATATTATTTGAATGCTATGAAACCGAATGGGCTCAATTACTGAGTAGAATTCTCATGCTATTTATAATGTGATTACAAGACATTATTACATTTGATTATTACTGAAATGATATAATCTTGTGTTTCTAGGATCGATGCTCATCATTAATTACACCTTTTACATTTACAGCATTAGGCCGTCCAAATTCAGCATTTCCATATTGAACATATCACTTTGTTATCACTTTTTTATCATTTTTTATCATTCTTTCACTCTTTTAACCACACTTTCGGCATCTTTCTAATTTCACCATTCTAAGATGACATCTTAACTGAATCATCACATTAGTCCTACTTTTTTGTTCGCAACACATCCGCTCACCATTCCAAGATGGCGTTCATATTGAATCGCCATTCACAGCCCTATTTCTATCTCCAAACACACTAGCAACGTTTGAATCGCGGGCTCGTCTCCTGAACCCGGCAAAACCTCGGAAGAAACGAATCACTATTCCTTTGCATGACTCATAGGTAAGAGACCCCTCACGGGCACTGATTGCACAATTTTTATTCTCGAAATATTATAACGCATTTGGTTGATATATTTCACGAAAAACTTGCTAATGAGCATTTTTATCTTCACTCTGATATGCACCGAGATTAATCAAAATGTCTTCGAAATTCACTACACTTCGGTGATCAACTAAATAACCTGCACCCTCAACTTAGTTCATCACGCTATTTTTTACTAATATCTCCTAAGTTATCAATTCTAATTATACCAGATTGCATGTCTAATTTTTTAGATGACACAAATAAGTCTACCTACGTGTTTAGTAGAACCTTATCCTCATACTGAGTCCATTTAATCTTTTACGTTTAGATTCCCCTGACGAAGTGCACCAAGTGCACGAAATGCATTGGGAATGTTTTGCAAAAACCTATGGAATAATAAAATATGTGAAAATTGTCATAAAGAAGTTAACCTGGAAGTTAATGACAACAATTATCTTCAAATAAAAAACCTTTGTTGAAACCTCCACTTCGGCTGGATTAAATACTTTAATAATGTTTGAACGCATTGCATGAGACCACGAGCTGTGCCCAGAGGGCCGTCCTCTACGCAGAGGATGCTTCAAATCTTCATGTCTTAAATTAACCCAAAGGCTACAAGTTAACCAAGAGTGGCATATATGTGCTTATTGTCTGTTTATTTGTGGCAAGACATGAAGACAGGTGAGCAAATTACACATAAATGTAGCTTTATTCGCTAGGTAATAACTAACAGGGATACCTTAGTAAAGGGGGAGGTAAACAGAAGGGCTATAATTCAATAATTAACATTTAATTGTGTTTGTTTCTATGATAGTTCCCGTTGTGGCCTGTGAGGCCTACTTAAAGATGGACGATTTTTGTGACTCCGAGATTAATGTGAACCACGCATGCGCATACAGAATGAAGTCACAGACGCATATGAGCTGACTGTACTGAATGGAGTGGGTCAAGGACGATACATTCTGAAAACCTGACTGACTGCCAATAAAATGGACACCCGTATTGTAAACCATGGGAAAATAATGAGAACTATCAACTTAAAGGACATAACGGAACTTGTAACCTCAAGGACAATGGACGAATTCATTTAGCTGACTCTGCGGAAGTCAAGTAATAGGATGATGAGGTTATGTTCATCCACCCCTTGGATTGACCAATGAAATGCATAGAAGACCCTAAATGTTACAGATTTTAGACAGTTTAGCTAGGGGAAAAGGGTATAAACGACTAGGTCCGGAGTTAAGAAAAAAGCTCTCTATTCAATTTCTATCTGCGTATCCTGACATGCTGCTGGAATGCTGAATTTCCTTGGAGCGTAAGAACTTTAAAATTCTAACTTTAAGTCTAGCTTTGAATGAGCACGGAGTCTTTAGATGAGAGTGAATAGTTTGAGGGAATAGATAGATAGAGTTTGGGAACTATTTGTCTTTCACAAATGTTTTATGCTTGGTTAATGTCGAATAATATATTCATTCCTTTCTGAACTTAAATTTTAAGGAAATATAAATGTGCGAGTTGAAATTCTTTCCTTATGACTAACTGCAAATAAATGAATTTAAAGTGAATAAAACTGATTATGCTAGGAGAAATTTCTTGAAATAAAAATTAGATAGATGAAGAATTAAGCTGGTCTTGTTCATTGTTAGCCTACTTTTTACTAGCAGATCCGTCGCCAACAATGGTGGTGTGTTTAAATAATTCTTTTTGCTGATATAAACCATGGTAAATGAAATTAAACTGCAGATGTATATATTATAAATAGTTAGTTTATTTAAACACTCCACTAAAATACAGCTGCTTTCCTTTGATTTATACCGATCCATGAAGTAGGGAGAAAGTGTGCGTGAATGATTCACAGTGTGATGGGCCCCACTGGTGAATAAATGTATGATTATATACGTCAGGGAAAGGTAATGGAGCTTTAGAAATTATTTCCGGAGTAGCTCTGCATCAGTTATTAGCTTGGTAGCAGAGTTTAGATCGCTATAGAATTAGCTAGGATAATGTATTGAGTGATGTATACAGGATGTACAGAATTTATTAACTAACATCTGTTGAGTTCGTATTATGTTATATCTAGTCCTGAAAAGGCTTCCGGAAAGTGTGGGAAGCTAGTCACTCAGTCTGCAGGCAGAGGAAGTGTGGCAAGTGAAGTCGCACCATCACACAGTCTGTTTCAAAAAGTAGTGGTTATCGTCGTAAATCACAGTGGTGTCGTCGTACATCATAAGTTTAGGAACTTTACGTGCAAAAGGATACATTTATATCGAGGACAGTCTATAAAATCTTAGCCTTCAAGTACAGGGATCATTGTGTATCCTGATTTAAAACTTACTGCTGAGAGAGTAATAGAGCTTAACCTGAGTTTGTAGGAAGGGTAAAGGTAGCGGTAAGCGCAGCTTTATCGGCGAGTGTAAAATTCTGTGGTAGAGAAGAGGTAAGCGCTGTCTACTGGAAATACAGAATACTTGTGCGATTGAGAAAACTATCACTTTGGTTTAGCAAAACAGACGAATGGAGTTGTTTTGTGTAAGTTACTAACCAATTCAGTTGTATAAATTTTAAATACGGCTTCTCGATATTCCTTGTAAAGGAGGGGTCAGTCGGCACTGCAGAAGCCGGAGCACTGCTGTCGTCAAAAGTGTCGCGCAGGGATTGGTCCACGTGACCAAGACGTAGTAAAGGCTGATTGGTGCATCACGAAAATCAGTGAGCTTATTGGTTAAGCACTAATATAACGTATTTTGTTCTAATTGGTACGATAGTGTGAACCGCGCTGTGATAGGTTGGTGTTACGAAGCAGCATACGGATGAGTGAGCGATCTTTTGACAGACAGGAAATTATCGGAAACATTTAGTTTTATTAAGGACAAGAAAAAGAGAAACCTTCATGGTTTAAGAAATTGTAATATATATTCAAGAAAGACAAGGGGATAGTAACCAGAGAGGGAAATTTACTTCCTCCGCCAAAAACGCCTGCTTCCTATATGGTGACGAAATATGGCTCTCATACATGTATCTGGTTAGAGAATTGGGCTAGATACACCAAGAATGATGGTGCATTAGCATTTCCAGAAGTAGGATCATTTAATTTGGCAGTTCTATGAAATTTGAGAGAAAAAATGATGAAACATGAACCAAGACCTAGACCAATTCAGTTTGAAGCACTAGCTGAATGGGAAGATGAGATACATGAAATGGAACGAGAAAGATTTGAGAATCAGCGAGGAACAAGAGGCAGATTACGTGGATTGTGGGGAGAAATACATGAGAGTAGAATGCGGAGTTGGAGAAATGCTAATATGTGTGATGGAATGTATCCGGTTAGATTAGTAGATGAAATAGAAAGGCGAAAATGCACAGAGAAAAAGAATAATGTGGAGATAGGAAGAAAGGATTATGGTGAAAATGAATCAGAGGATACAGTGCTGGAAGAGATATTAAGGGGTCAATTCCGATTCGGGAAACAAATCCGTATGACAATTTGAATGCGTAGCCATTTCCGTACGAATCGTACAAATCCGTCCGAATTGCGTAGTACGATCCGTAGTAAAAAAATGTGTTCGAATTGTTGCAAACCGTACGAAAAGCAAGGGAAAATCCATACGATACGAACCCTGAAAGTGAACCGTACGAATCGTAAACATGCCGTACAACCCGACAAGTACGATCCGGACTGGGGAATGAGTACTAATTTCGTACAGTAAACGTCGCGTATGAGCAATCATACGGAGAGCCACACAATCACATAGGGTACGGTTCGTACACCCCATTATCATAGGGGTACGGTTCGTACACCTTCGATCATGGGGTTCGGTTCGTAAACCCCATGATCGTAGGGGTATGGTTTGTACACCCCATGATCATAAGGGTACGGTTCGTACACCCCATGATCTTAGAAGGACGGTTCGTACACCTACGATCATGGGGTACGGTTCGTACACCTACGATCATGGGGTACGGTTCGTACACCCCATGATCGTAGGGGTACAGTTCGTACACCTATGATCATGGGGTACGGTTCGTACACCCCATGATCGTAGGGGTACGGTTCGTAAACCTACGATCATGGGGTACGGTTCGTACACCCCATGATCGTAGGGGTACGATTCATACACCTACGATCATGGGGTGTATGAACCATACCCCTACGTTCATGGGGTGTACGAACCATACCCCATGATCGTAGGTGTACGAACCGTACACCTAAGATCATGGGATGTACGAACCGTACCCCTACGATCATGGGGTTAACGAACCGTACCGGGGGTCAGTTTTGCAAGCACTTCGAGTCGAATTCTGCTTTTCCGGACATTTTGAGCTCTCGTAAAAAAAGAGTCATACGGAGTGTTGACTGGACCAATCATACTTGCTGGGTCAGAAAATGATGCTTCGATCCGTACGGACATCGCGTACTGCGCGTTCCGAATGCGATTCGTACGGATTATTGAGTTGTTCTGGCTTTGGTACGATTCGGATGTAGAACTGCTTTGGGTACGCATCGTACTACATCGTACGTACGGGGACATTCGAGGATACGATTCGTACGGGAAAGATTATCCGTACGGCTATTCGTACGGGATTTTACCGAATCGGAATCGGACCCTAAATAGAAGACCACCACCATACCAACCAGGTTCTATATGGACTACCCCGAATGCTCCACTGATTTGCTGAAACCCCGAAACGATTTTCAAATTTCAAAGATTTACCAGAAAGAGTAGAAATTAGGTATGATTCAAACACCCCAATGATAGAAACCAGACTTGCTGGTACTCCTAAACAAAATGAGGAAACTAGGAAAAATTTAGCCAGAGTACAGAGACAAACTGAAGAACAAGCAAGTACTTCTGAATATATACGTTCAACAAATGAATTGACAGAAAAAATACAGGAACTTACTAAAAATATAGAGGCCGTAACAGTCCCAGTAGCAATAGGTCCTGTAATTCCAGTGTTTGAAAATCAGAAGATAAAAGAACCAACTTTAACGATACCTTTAAACCAAAGTTTGCAAAAGGTAAGAGAAAAGATTTATCCAGACTTATCAGAAATTAGACGAGATAGTAATGTAATTCCATCTGACTTGACTTTTAACCAAAGTTTACCATATAAATATGCAACTGGAGCAGAATCCGATTCCGCAACACCCGAAATAAATGTAGAAAGAATAGATTTGACAAAAACCCCAGTAGGACCGTCAGAACAAGAAATAAACGATTGGCTTAAAACACTGTAAGTAAAGGAACATGAACCAAAAGTATTAGATGTGGTTAGATTAAAAATTGACATGGAAGAATTGATTATTGGAACAATTGGAACAGATAGATTAAAAACATATCAGGATGATGAACTGATGTTTATGTGTAAAAGCATTACATGGAAAGCAAAGTCTATACATGATCATTTGGAAGAGTTAGCTAATGAATTGGATGTAGACTTTACGAAGCATAACACTTTACAGAAACCTTATAGAGTAGATTTTACTGAAAAGGACATTGAAAATATGAATACTGCAGGAAGACTAACACAAATAAAAGAACTGATTGTCGTACTAAGAAGATGGGCAGATGTGAATGAATGGAAAGCCAAATGGACAAAGAAAAAAGAAGAAGCCAGTGATAAATCTACATTAGCATTTCCTGTGAGGGAGAAAGAAACAGTAGTAAATGAATTTCCCATGAGATAAATATCGGAAGGAGGGTATGTACATGTCCCTTGGAGTAGGCAGGACATATTATCATTTACTAATGATTTTCCCAGATTGAGAGAGAAACCAGTAGAATGGTATAGACAGGTAGCCAGATTTGTAAAAGTTTCAAAAGTATTATGGAAAGATTTAGATGGATTGTTTGACATAGTGGTGCCAGCAGATCTGTGGTCTGAATGTAAAATAACTGTGGATTGGCCGAAAACTGAATATCCCCGGGATAAAGTGACAGGTGCTCCTGGACCTGAAGTAATGCGGAAATATAAACAGGTAATAGTGTTCTTGAAAAATAAGATTCCCCCAAAGGAGACAGATTGGGTAAAAATCGACAGGACATTGCAGGAATCAAAAGAATCTGTACATGCGTTCTATGAGAGATTGTACTTGGTGTTTAAACAGTATAGTGGTTATGAAGAGCTAAATGAAAAAGATATGAGTCACTTTGTGTATCGTTTTATGTTGGGATTAAGACCAGAGATAGGTGACATGATAAAGCACAATTTGATAGGATAGCAAACCTGCTCTGTGGATGAAGTATTAAGACATGCTAAATATTGCAGTGATTAAATAGAAGCTACGTAGAGAAAACTCAAAGAAAAAGCAATGTGGGCTCAAGTAAAGGTAGCAGAACATCAAGCTGCACAATTGGAGAACAAAAATGCAGACAGGAGTCAAGGAAATTTGAAAGGAAGCATTCATAAACAAAAATTAGTAGGGAATATAGATGAGCTTAAGAAAAAATATCCTTGTCATATTTGCGGCAGGATAGGGCATTGGAGAAAAGAGTGTAAGTGCCCACCAAGAGTTAATCCCGAAAATACATCATTGAATCCACAGGTGCAGAATGAGATAAATCAACAGCAACCGCAACAGCAGCAGGTAGTTAATCAGCAAAGTCAGGTGCCACAACCGCCACTTCCACACAGTGTAAATCTGCAGAGATACAGTGCAGAGACAGGATTCAGCGGAGGCGAACAGGTAAACTGATCGCCCAGAGTGAATGTGAGTCAGCAATATTGGTTACAAGAGGATGGCGGGAGTGAGTCGGATGATAATTTCTGGCAGTGCCTGAGAGAGGAAGAAGAGTGTGTGCTTGGAGCCACTCTTTAGGTAAATCGGTCAGGTCTGTTTGTGAATGGAAAAGTGAATGATGTAAAGTCATTTTTCTAGTGGACACTGGTGCTACCCGTTCTACTGTCAGATCAGTTGAAATTCAAAATCTTCCTCTCTCGGGTGAGAAAATCCAGCTTGTAGGTTTAGCAAATAGACATATTCAGACCTCTTCAACAAAACCAGTTGAGGTAGAAATTGGGAATTTTAAATACATGCATCGATTTGTAGTGTACGATAGCAGCCCTGTAAATCTGTTAGGCAGAGACATTCTGTGCAAAATGAACTGTGCCATATATTGTTCACTAGATGGCATAGAGCTCCAAACTCCAGATGAAGATATTTTGTACAAAATGACTATGGCCATGATAGAGTCAGAGAAAAATGAATTGTTTCCTGTGTTCGACCGAGAAAAGATACCTGTGGAACTGAAAGAAACAGTAAAAGAGAAAGTGTGGAATTTTACGGGAGAAGATATTGGATTGATGAAAGGTGGAGATCTGTAAAAGAGGGAGTGAGCTACCCAAACATTCCTCAATATAAAATGACAGCAGAGATAATTTAAGGAATAACACCAGTGATAAATAAAATGATTGAACAAGGTATTTTAAGAGAAATAGAAAGCAGCCCTTGTAATTCAAAGATAATGGGATTGAAAAAGCCAAACGGAACATTTAGGATTGTAAAAGACCTTAGAAAGGTTAATAAAATAGTTGTCTCATGTTGTCCGATAGTACCAAATCCAGCAGTGATTCTATACCAAATTCCACATGATGCAGAATGGTAAACTGTAATTGACCTGTGCAATGAGTTATTTACTGTTCCATTGCACCCAGAAAGCCAGCTAATATTTGCATTCCGATTTGGAGATCGTATTTTGGCATGGTGCCGAATTTCTCAGGGTTATACTGAGAGTCCATCCATTTTTAATCAGTTGCTAAAAAAGTCATTGGAAAGCTTGAACATGCCTGGAGACACTGTATTAGTACAGTATATTGATGACCTATTGGTGGAATCAAAGACTAAAAATGAATGCATATCAGATACTATTGCATTATTAAATCATTTGGCAGAAGAAGGACATCAAGGGCTAGATGTAGGTAATTCCGATTTACCTACTCTTAAATACCGAATTTTACCGATTCGGTATTTAAGAGTAGGTAAATAAGAAGGAGGCAGATGTAGGTAATTTTAAATTCAGAATTACCGAATCTGTAACATTCGGTATTTACCGATTCTGTAAATACAGAATCGGTATTTCCCATTGATTCCTATGGGCGTTGAAGCCCATAGGAATCAATGGGAAATACCGATTCTGTATTTACAGAATCGGTAAATACCGAATCCTGCAAGGGTGCAGGGGTGTCACTTTGACACCCTCTAGCACCCCAAGTACAGGCTTGTGTGACATGTGGCACACATACATGCCCTAAGGGCATGTCTGTGTGTCACATTGCACAGGTGTGCATGCACAGATGTGCATGCACACCTGAATTCGGTATTTTACCACCCAATAGGATTGTGTGGTAAAATACCGACTCTTAAGGGCCTGTGGCACTGTAAACTGTGCCACCTACATTTGGAATTACAGAATCGGTATATTTACCAATTCGGTAATTTACCGAATCGGTAATTTTACTGAATCGGTAAATATACCGATTCTGTAATTTTCAGCCCCCTACATCTGAAAACCCTAATACCGGTTGGAAACGGCCGAAATCGGCGTTTCCGACCGGTATTAGGGCTGCTACATCTGGCCCCAAGTGTCTCCATCAAAATTACAATTTTGTCAGAAAGAAGTGCAATATTTAGGTCATATGATTGCTTAGGGAACTAGACAAGTCACTGCAGAAAGAATCAAAATGATATGAGGAATGCAGCCCCCGAAAACACAAAGACAAGTTCGAATGTTTCTTGGAATGGTGGGTTACTGCAGACAGTGGATTAGTGGATTTTCACTAATAGCAAAACCCCTACAGAGATTAACTAAATCAGACATCAGAGATCCTATTGTACTGAATAGGACTGAAATGGAAGCATTTTAACAGCTAAAAACAAGCTTATGTGAAGATCCAGCTTTAGGAATGCCAGACTATGAAAAAGAATTTGACCTGTATTGCAGTGAGCGAGAAGGATGTGCATTGACAGTATTGATACAGAGACACAGAAAATTAAGAAAGCCAATTGCATATTTTTCAGCTGTTTTGGATCCAGTCACAAAAGCCTTGCCAGGTTGCTTAAAAGCAATAGCAGCTACAAGTGTGAGTCTAGAACAAAGTGATGGAATAGTGATGGGAGTTCCTGTGAGGGTATATGTACCTCATTCAGTCGAGATTCTCCTCACAAGAACAAAAACACAGTACCTTACGAATAATCGAATGACCAAATACTAAAAGACGATTTTGGGAGCAGACAATGTGACAATTTCACATTGTGTAAACATAAACCAACCAGTCCACATTGTTGCCTGATGCTATGGAAGTTGAAGTAAGAAATGAGGTTGATCACAAATGCCTGGATGTTCTTGAGTATTACACTAAACCAAGACCAGATATCAGAGATGAGCCATTGCCTGAGTCAGACTATGTAATGTTTGTGGATGGCTCCTGTCTGAGAACAGAAGAAGGTGCTTTAAGTGCTGCATACGCCGTGTGTACAGTGGCAGATGTTTTGGAAGCATCTTGTTTGAAAGGAATTCCTTCTGCCCAAATAGCAGAATTGATTGCTTTGATTTGAGCATGTGAATTGGGAAAAGAAATACGAGTTACCACAGTAACCGACAGTCAGTATTGATTCGGGGTTGTCCATGATTATGGGCAACTGTGGTCTCAAAGAGGTTATTTAACCTTTGCAGGATCCCCCATCAGAAATTCCGAATTTGTGAAAATGTTGATTGATGCTATTCAGTTGCCTGATAAGATTGCATTGGTGAAGTGTGCTGCCCATAAGAAAGGTGATGACTATATCACCCGAGGTAACAGGTACGTAGACTCCATTGTAAAATACTGTGCTAAAAATCATGCATCTATAAATCGGGACAGGAAAGAAGAACATGTTTCAAGTCCTTTAATGCTAACCACAGTAGTTGAGACTTGGCAGTAAGTGAGACAGATGCAGGAAGAAGCAAGTGAAAAGGAGAAGAACATTTGGTTAAAAGCAGAATGCAGACAAAGAGAAGAAGATGAAATCTGGGTTTATAAAGATGAAATACCAGTAATGCCTGATAGCATGAGCTCAAATATGGCCCGAATGTACCATGGTCAAGCCCATGTTGGGAGAGATGCGATGATTAGACTGTTTAGACAGACATGGTATAATCCAAAGTTCAGGATGATAGCGGAGAGCCTGTGCCAGAGATGTTTAGTGTGCCAACTGTTCAATCCGAAAAGAAAAACAGTTGTGAGCATGGGAACCATAGGACCGGAGGGAGGTCCATTTACACAAATGCAATTGGATTTTATCGAGTTGCCTCCTTGTAATAGACTCAGATATTTTTATTTATTTATTTATTTTAGAGGTTTTATATAGCACTGGCTGGACCCGGGGGCATCAGAGCGCTTTACATATTGTGAGCCAGAAGGTAAAAACACCGGGACCCAAAAACATAGCCGTATTGTATATACATAACATATATGTCAACATATGGGGGACTTCAGGAGGATAAATATGAGAAGACAAAAAAACACCATACTGTGGAGTAAGTGGTAATAATAATTACATAGGCACAAAAAATTAAAATGAGCGCTGGGAAGATAGGGGAGTAAGGAAAGGGAGGATAGTGGTCAGTTAGGTTGATAAGGAAAGGGAGGGTAGGTCAATACATTGGATGGGGTTGGAGAGGGATGATGAGGGCTGAGGGTTGACGACGGAAGGGGGGTGTGAGGGAATGCGAGGGTGGTAGACAGGGAGGGGGGAGGTGATGAGAGGAAGGGCGGGTAAGGCAGGTCGCAGGGGGGCGGACGCATCTACGGTCGAACAGAGGTGGCCAGTATAGGGGAGCAGATAGGGATTAGGGTCCCCAGTATTTATTGAGGAGATGTAGTTTGAGTTCTTTTTTTGAAGATAAAATAGGAAGGATTGCATCGAAGTTTAGTAGGCAGGGCATTCCAAATGCAGGGAGCATTGCCGGAAAAGGATCGAGACTGAGTGGATTTCTTTTTCATAAGGGGGGGGATAAGAAGGAAGGAGTTAGTGCTTCTCAAGGGTCGGGAGCAGCCGGCTTTACTAAGTTTGTTAGTGAGGTAGGATGGTGTGTTCTGATGGAGAGTTTTGTGTGTAATGGAGGCCGTTTTGTAAGTGGACCTACCTTCAATGGGGAGCCATTTAAGGGTTTTGAGGGCAGGGGAAATGTGGTCGAATCGTTTGCAGTCTGTGATAAGCCTCGCAGCAAGGTCGAGAATAGATTTTAGAGGTGCTAGGTGGATCTTGGGAATTCCAGTAAGAATGGCATTGCCGTAGTCAATTCGTGAGAGTACAAGGGATTGGACTGCTAGTTTGAAATCATCGATAGGGATGAAGGGCTTGATTTTCTTCAGGTGGCGGAGAGTGAAGAGGGCCCTTTGGCAGAATTGTTGATGTGGACCTTGAGGGTGAGGAGGTTGTCAAGGGAGATCCCTAGTGATTTGACTGAGTCGGACAGGGATAACGAGCAGTTGAGGGCATTAAGGTCTTTGATCCAGTTCTGAATGGGGAGCTGATTGTTTTTTGGGGAAAAAAATAATTATTTCGTTTTTTTGGGGGTTGAGTTTGAGGTGGTTCATGTGGAACCAGGCTTGAATATTGATGAGAGCGTTGTTGAGGTGAAGGATGTCAGCATGAGTTTTAATCTTATAGTAGAGTTGGGTGTCGTCGGCATAGAGATGGTAGTTGATCCTGGCTTGTTTGAGAATGAGTGTTAGGGGTTCCATGAAGAGGTTAAAGAGCGAGGGAGAGAGGATAGAACCTTGCGGAACTCCTAAGGAGATGGGGTAGGCTTAGATAGGCAGTTCTGCACTTTGATTTGTTGAGTGCGGTGTTGAAGGTAAGAGACAAACCATTTGTGTGTCATACCATTTAGGCCAAATCTATCTCTAAGAATATTAAGTAGAGCAGAGTGATTAACAGTATCAAACGCTGCGGAGAGATCTAGGAGGATCAGAAGGCTAGATTCGTTATTGTCGAGTGTGTGGTAAATGTCGTCTACAATGTTGAGCATGGCGGTTTCCGTACTGCATCCTCTCCTAAAGCCAGATCGGAAGGGGTCAAGTAAGTTAAAGTGTTCAATGTATCTGTCTAGTTGGAGAAGGATGCATTTTTCAAGGGCTTTAGAGAGAAGGGGAAGGTTCGAGATGGGACGGAGATTGTTGAGATCATTTGGGTACGCCAGTGGATTTTTGATAATGGGAGAAATTTGTCCAAGTTGCAGGGAAGAGGGGGCACAGACGGTGGCAAGGGAGGTGTTGATAATAGCAGTCCAGGGAGGGGTGAAGATATGTTTGAGGTTTTGGACAAGATTGGAGGGGAGTGGGTCTTTGGTGTGGGAGGAAGGCTTAAGTTCGGTAATGATTTTGAAGACTTCTCTTTCTGTGACAGGCTGGAAATTAAGCCATTCGGCATTATTTTTAAGGAGCGTGTTAGGTAGCTTAGGGTCAAGGAGTGTGTGGGGCAGGGAAGGGAGAGGGAGATCAGAGTTATGATGGGTCATAGCGGGAGTAAGGGGAGTTATGATGGAGGGGGTAATAAGAGAGATGTCAGGAGTGGTAGTAGGGATCACAGTGGGGAGGAAGGATTGCTCAATCTTTTTAATTTTGTCAGAGAAAAAGAGAGTGGGTAGAAGCTTTCCCCACCCGGAGGAATGATGCTCTAACTGTTGCCAAATTGCTTTTACGTGAGATTATACCACGATACGGCCATTTCCAGAATGAACTGTTACAGATGATTTGTGAAGCACTGGACATTCGCCAGAAACTGCATTGTGCTCACAGACCAGAGGCCTCAGGTGTAGTTTACACTATAACTGGTGTTATGTTCTTTGGATCTCCTCTGCAAGGAGAACCACGTTCATCTATAAAGCAAAAAGATAAACCAACTCTTGTGAATGATCTTATTTCTTGCAACACCTATGGTTACTCCATAAAGAACTCCTTGCGTGTGCTCTAGTCCTTGTTTGAAAAAGATTTTGTGGGGGAGGGGTTCTCACCCCGCTACTGTACAGGGTTTTGGGTTTCCCTTTTTCCAGCAGCACCGCTCTTTATTATTCATTTTCTCTACAACCAACCGCTACTTGATGAGCACCATAATTTTCTGAATACTCCAAAACCCTTCGCAGCACTTGCATATATGTGCTTATTGTCTGTTTATTTGTGGCAAGACTTGAAGACAGGTGAGCAGATTACGCATAAATGTAGCTTTATTCGCTAGGTAATAACTAACAGGGATACCTTAGTAAAGAGGAGGTAAACAGAAGGGCTATAATTCAATAATTAACATTTAAATGTGTTTGTTTCTATGATAGTTCCCGTTGTGGCCTGTGAGGCCAACTTAAAGATGGACGATTTTTGTGACTCCGAGATCAATGTGAACCACGCATGTGCATACAGAATGAAGTCACAGACGCATATGAGCTGACTGTGCTAAATGGAGTGGGTCAAGGAGGATACATTCTGAAAACCTGACTGACTGCCAATAAAATGGATACCCGTATTGTAAACCATGGGAAAATAATGAAAACTATTGACTTAAAGGATATAACAGAACTTGTAACCTTAAGGACAATGGACGAATTCATTTAGCGGAAGTCAAGTAATAAGATGATGAGGTTATGTTCATCCACCCCTTGGATTGACCAATGAAATGCAAAGAAGACCCTAAATGTTACAGATTTTAGACAGTTTAGCTAGGGGAAAAAGGTATAAAAGACTAGGTCCGGAGTTAAGAAAAAAGTTCTCTTTTCAATTTCTATCTGCGTATCCTGACATGCTGCTGGAATGCTGAATTTCCTTGGAGCGTAAGAACTTTAAAATTCTAACTTTAAGTCTAGTTTTGAATGAGCACGGAGTCTTTAGATGATGGTGAATAGTTTGAGGGAATAGAGAGATAGAGATTGGGAACTATTTGTCTTTCACAAATGTTTTATGCTTGGTAAATGTTGAATATTATATTAATTCCTTTCTGAACTTAAATTTTAAGGAAATATAAATGTGTGAGTTAAAATTCTTTCCTTATGACTAACTGCAAATAAATGAATTTAAAGTGAATAAAACTGATTATGCTAGGAGACATTTCTTGAAATAAAAATTAGATAAATGAAGAATTAAGCTGGTCTTGTTCATCCTTAGCCTAATTTGTACTAGCAGATCTGTCGCCTACAATGGTGGTGTGTTTAAATAATTCTTTTTGCTGATATAAACCATGGTAAATGAAATTAAACTGCAGATGGATATATTATAAATAGTTAGTTTATTTAAACACTCCGCTAAAATACAGCAGCTCTCCTTTGATTTATACCGATCCATGAAGTAGGGAGAAAGTGTGAGTGAATGATTCACAGTGTGATGGGCCCCACTGGTGAATAAATGTATGATTATATACTTCAGGGAAAGGTAATGAAGCTTCAGAAAATATTTCCGGAGTAGCGTTGCATCACAGCCACCTGCTTCTTTAGTGAGTGAGTGAATGAGAGTGCCATTGAGTGAGTTAATGAAAGTGAGTGGATGGCTGAGCTAACTTATGAGTGACATGTTGAGCTAGTGTGCACAAGAGGGACTGAATGATGGAGCAAGAGGGACTAAATGATCATGCAAGTACATAAATGAGTTACTGAATGACTTAAGACATATGCCTAATGTTATGCTACTGTTAGTTTGTATAATTTCAAAATCACCACCCCCTTTTTGAAATTATTTTGGCTACCATAAGTGTGGAAGGGTATGCTCAGACATAGGTCCCTTGCTCACTGCACCATCAGGATTCAAGCAAGCCGGGTCGAAGACGGCTGTAATGCCAGAAACCGGTCCCCGGAAGCTTGTTTCCTTTCCAGTGAAGAATTGGCTTGGTAGTTTGGTCTGCCCTGTTCCCATGATGCACTGGGCCAGGGACAGACTAATTTGCATATAGCCAGGTTCTGAACTGGGATGGTGCAGTGAGCTAAAAAACGGTGATGGATCAAGCCCTGATCTATTGACTGGGTAGGAGTGTTCTGATTAACTCAGATACTCTGTCCATCACCACCCCCTTTTTGAAATTATTTTGGCCACCATAAGTGTGGCAGGGTATGCTCAGACATGAGTCCCTTTCTCACTGCACCATCAGGATTCAAGCAAGCCGGGCCGAAGACGGCTGTATTGCCAGAAACCGGTCCCCGGAAGCTTGTTTCCTTTCCAGTGAAGAATTGGCTTGGTAGTTTGGTCTGCCCTGTTCCCATGATGCACTGGGCCAGGGGCAGACTAATTTGCATATAGCCAGGTTCTGAACTGGGATGGTGCAGTGAGCTAAAAAACGGTGATGGATCAAGCCCTGATCTGTTGACTGGGTAGGAGTGTTCTGATTAACTCAGATACTCTGTCCATCACCAACCCCTTTTTGAAATTATTTTTGCCACCATAAGTGTGGAAGGGTATGCTCAGACATGAGTCCCTTGCTCACTGCACCATCAGGATTCAAGCAAGCCGGGCCGAAGACGGCTGTAATGCCAGAAACCAGTCCCCGGAAGCTTGTTTCCTTTCCAGTGAAGAATTGGCTTGGTAGTTTGGTCTGCCCTGTTCCCATGATGCACTGGGCCGGGGTCAGACTAATTTGCATATAGCCAGGTTCTGAACTGGGATGGTGCAGTGAGCTAAAAAACGGTGATGGATCAAGCCCTAATCTGTTGACTTGGTAGGAGTGTTCTGATTAACTCAGATACTCTGTCCATCACCACCCCCTTTTTGAAATTATTTTGGCCACCATAAGTGTGGAAGGGTATGCTCAGACATGAGTCCCTTGCTCACTGCACCATCAGGATTCAAGCAAGCCGGGCCGAAGACGGCTGTAATGCCAGAAACCGGTCCCCGGAAGCTTGTTTCCTTTCCAGTGAAGAATTGGCTTGGTAGTTTGGTCTGCCCTGTTCCCATGATGCACTGGGCCAGGGACAGACTAATTTGCATATAGCCAGGTTCTGAACTGGGATGGTGCAGTGAGCTAAAAAACGGTGATGGATCAAGCCCTGATCTGTTGACTGGGTAGGAGTGTTCTGATTAACTCAGATACTCTGTCCATCACCACCCCCTTTTTGAAATTATTTTGGCCACCATAAGTGTGGCAGGGTATGCTCAGACATGAGTCCCTTTCTCACTGCACCATCAGGATTCAAGCAAGCGGGGCCGAAGACGGCTGTATTGCCAGAAACCGGTCCCCGGAAGCTTGTTTCCTTTCCAGTGAAGAATTGGCTTGGTAGTTTGGTCTGCCCTGTTCCCATGATGCACTGGGCCAGGGGCAGACTAATTTGCATATAGCCAGGTTCTGAACTGGGATGGTGCAGTGAGCTAAAAAACGGTGATGGATCAAGCCCTGATCTGTTGACTGGGTAGGAGTGTTCTGATTAACTCAGATACTCTGTCCATCACTACCCCCTTTTTGAAATTATTTTTGCCACCATAAGTGTGGAAGGGTATGCTCAGACATGAGTCCCTTGCTCACTGCACCATCAGGATTCAAGCAAGCCGGGCCGAAGACGGCTGTAATGCCAGAAACCAGTCCCCGGAAGCTTGTTTCCTTTCCAGTGAAGAATTGGCTTGGTAGTTTGGTCTGCCCTGTTCCCTTGATGCACTGGGCCAGGGTCAGACTAATTTGCATATAGCCAGGTTCTGAACTGGGATGGTGCAATGAGCTAAAAAACGGTGATGGATCAAGCCCTGATCTGTTGACTGGGTAGGAGTGTTCTGATTAACTCAGATACTCTGTCCATCACCACCCCCTTTTTGAAATTATTTTGGCCACCATAAGTGTGGAAGGGTATGCTCAGACATGAGTCCCTTGCTCACTGCACCATCAGGATTCAAGCAAGCCGGGCCGAAGACGGCTGTAATGCCAGAAACCGGTCCCCGGAAGCTTGTTTCCTTTCCAGTGAAGAATTGGCTTGGTAGTTTGGTCTGCCCTGTTCCCATGATGCACTGGGCCAGGGACAGACTAATTTGCATATAGCCAGGTTCTGAACTGGGATGGTGCAGTGAGCTAAAAAACGGTGATGGATTAAGCCCTGATCTGTTGACTGGGTAGGAGTGTTCTGATTACCTCAGATACTCTGTCCATCACCACCCCCTTTTTGAAATTATTTTGGCCACCATAAGTGTGGAAGGGTATGCTCAGACATGAGTCCCTTGCTCGCTGCACCATCAGGATTCAAGCAAGCCGGGCCGAAGACGGCCGTAATGCCAGAAACCGGTCCCCGGAAGCTTGTTTCCTTTCCAGTGAAGAATTGGCTTGGTAGTTTTGTCTGCCCTGTTCCCATGATGCACTGGGCCAGGGACAGACTAATTTGCATATAGCCAGGTTCTGAACTGGGATGGTGCAGTGAGCTAAAAACGGTGATGGATCAAGCCCTGATCTGTTGACTGGGTAGGAGTGTTCTGATTAACTCAGATACTCTGTCCATCACTACCCCCTTTTTGAAATTATTTTGGCAACCATAAGTGTGGAAGGGTATGCTCAGACATGAGTCCCTTGCTCACTGCACCATCAGGATTCAAGCAAGCCGGGCCGAAGACGGCTGTAATGCCAGAAACCGGTCCCCGGAAGCTTGTTTCCTTTCCAGTGAAGAATTGGCTTGGTAGTTTGGTCTGCCCTGTTCCCATGATGCACTGGGCCAGGGACAGACTAATTTGCATATAGCCAGGTTCTGAACTGGGATGGTGCAGTGAGCTAAAAAACGGTGATGGATCAAGCCCTGATCTGTTGACTGGGTAGGAGTGTTCTGATTAACTCAGATACTCTGTCCATCACCACCCCCTTTTTGAAATTATTTTGGCCACCATAAGTGTGGAAGGGTATGCTCAGACATGAGTCCCTTGCTCACTGCACCATCAGGATTCAATCAAGCCGGGCCGAAGACGGCTGTAATGCCAGAAACCGGTCCCCGGAAGCTTGTTTCCTTTCCAGTGAAGAATTGGCTTGGTAGTTTGGTCTGCCCTGTTCCCATGATGCACTGGGCCAGGGACAGACTAATTTGCATATAGCCAGGTTCTGAACTGGGATGGTGCAGTGAGCTAAAAAACGGTGATGGATCAAGCCCTGATCTGTTGACTGGGTAGGAGTGTTCTGATTAACTCAGATACTCTGTCCATCAGCACCCCCTTTTTGAAATTACTGTTAGTTTGTATAGCGCAGGAGGAGAAAGCACTTAGCAGCTCATAAGCTTTATCGTGCAGCACGGCACACAATGAACCGCTTCTAGTAGCTTTTTAGTTGAGAAAGAGAAATTAAGAAATAGTAATCAGACCTCACCTTAGATCCACTTGATGCCCTCTTGCACTATTTCTTCAGTTCTTGCAGTACTTAGAGTCACAGTCACCGATCCAAGTCATCTGGGGCAGCAAACAGTGACATGAACTGATTGCCAATTGCTTTAATTAGTTTTTACTTTATTTGCCTACCTGGTGCCACACTATAGTCACAAATTATCACAAGGCAGAAGGGCACACTCAGTTACCAATAGTTGCAGACCCCATCTTTGCCTTACTGCTTCTTCTGACTCCTAGTATGTGTTATGCTGCTCCAGCTCCAAAGACCACACATAAAGCCACAGTGATGTGACAAGGGTTCCAGGGGCCCTAATACAAACTAGGAAGAAGTTCCCAGGCCTCTCTGCCCGGAGTAAAAAAGAACCTGGGCTATGGTGGACCCTCACACTTATGGTCCCCGTGCCCCTGCATCACTATTGATAGATGTACCCCTGTCAATCCATGTCGGGAGGTCACTCAAAGTCTGGAGAATGCACCACATCAGTCAGCCCTTTACAGTAATGAAATATCAGATCATCAAAAATGTTCACAAGTGCATTTACAGGTATGGCAGGCAACCGCATTGCCCTGCCGATGATGATTTCATGGGGTGACAATCCTGTCCTACAATCAGGTACACTGTGCAGACTTATTAACACAAGCGGCAAACCATCAGGCCATTCCAAAGAGGTGGAAGCACACACTTTAGCAAGTCTGGATTTCAAAGTCCCATTGACCTGCTCCATTAGACTCGAAGCCTCAGGTCTCTAGCTACAATGCAGTCTCTGTTCAATCTATAAAGAGGCACACAGCTTCCTCAGGATTTCATTGTTGATATTAACTCTCTCAATAACAACTTTGCTACCTTGAGACCTTTATTCCTTCCTATGGGGTATGCATCAATCTATCATGAAAAGATACACACAACAACCAAGATGTACCACAATCCATTACACACAGGCGTCTCAATGCAATCCAACTGCATCTTGTTAAGAAGACCACTTGATCTCTCTATGCGACTCAGTGCTATAAACATTATTCTGTTGGCACACAACACATCTGTGGCACAAAACTTCAACCATCAACCTAAACCTTGGATTACACCAAGTCTGCCTGAACAACCTGACCATGGCATCTCTCCCTACATGAGTCGGACCATGATAATGCCTAGCCATTGATGGCAACAGAATATTTGGCAGCAGAGGTCTGCCCTTCCTCGAAACCAATATCTCTTCCTCATCTCTCCTAACGCAACCTGCATTAACCAAACTCTGCTGTTCTGCCTCTGACACTTCTTCGTGTAACCTCTTGACTTTCACCGAAGTATCAGCTATCATTAACAAAAGGTTGAAGTTAGTCTCGTCTAGCCCCTAATTTGTATATTCACCACTGAAATTACAAGCATTATAAGCACAATTGTTTGCAACCTCATCAACATATCTGTTACCAAAAGTCACATGATCCTCCCCCTTACAATGCGCAGCACATTTGACGACTGCAATTTGAGTAGACATCTGCAATGCTTCAAGGAGCTTTCGGACCTGCTCTGGGTTCTGAATGGGCGACCCTGAGAAATTCAAACACATTCTCTGGGACCATAACTGCCCGAAATCATAAACAACACCAACGTCTATCAGTGAAAATGGTCACTCTCAGCTAGTCACAGACATAGCATGGTCTAGTAAGAGCAATCAATTCAGAAACTTGTGTGGAAACACTGCTTGGAGTCACGAAGCTGCAACTGCTCTTGAGCCTGTACAAACTGCATTAGTAGCTCATAAATTTCCTTGATGGTCTCGCAAACAAAAGCCATCAACAAGCAAAGCAAAACCAGATTCAGGTAGTGGCTCATCTTGTATATCTGGTTTTGTCTTCGTGCACGGTTAAGTAACATTGACACGGTCATGCTCCACTTCATTTTCGTCATTGTGATTCTCGGGAAGGGGCAACAGGGTGGCAGTTTTTTTTTTAAGGTTACATTCTCAGCTGCCAGTATGATCTGTCCATACACGGTCAAGCGGCTGTTCGTTAAGTGTTTCCGCAGAGTGAGGCAATTACACCGTTGAAGGATCTCCCTATGCTGATAATCGTGGCAGCCACAGATTAAAGACATCCGGGCAAAGTTGCAGCAACTAAATCTAAGGTAGCTGAAAAGTAAGCCACAGGTATACGGGCACTTCCATGTGTTTGTGTAAGCACTGAGAGAGTGCAGGCCTCCCTCTCACAGCAAAAAACCGATTCCTAGTGTTGGGGCACATCAAAGGCTTTCTTTCAACTCTAGGAAGGCAGCCAAGCAATCATTGTCCCAGGACATTGGATCCCTTGTGTGTCAGTCTCTGTAAAGGCTTGACCACTAGGGAAAAGTTGGGTATTCACTGGCAACAGTAGCCCACCATCCCCAAAAACATTCAGACTTCTTTCTGTGTTGTTGGAGGTTTCATTTGCAGAATCGCCAAAATACTTTCCTGTGACATCTTCCTGACTCCTTTCTCAATATGGTGAACAAGATACAAAACTTCCCTCAAACAGTACTGCAACGTATTGGGGGACACCTATGCCAATTCTCAGTCAAGTGGTTCAACAGAGCAGTAGTGTTGGTCTTACAAGCTTCCAGAGTATTTAACGCAACCAGCAGGTCCTTAATATACTGTACCATCACAGAGTTGTGGGGCATAACTAAAGACTACGGATTCTTTTTAAGGATTTGGTTTAAAATGGCTGAACTCTCCGATTGTCCTCGTGCAAAGGTATTGAGAAGAAATCCTGACACAAATCATTGACATGAACCACTTAGCCTCATGTGGAATTTGAAATAAAATACCAGCAGGATTTGGTATCACAGGACAAGAAACCACAATATTGTTTATATTTTGGAGGTCCTGCACTATGCGGTACTAACCCCTAGGTTTCTGCAAGCCCACAGTGGGTGAGTTATGTAGACTCCCCATAATCTCCTTCAGAATACCTTTTGAATAATTGCCTCTTTTACTGAGGTTATTCCAGCAACTGTTTCTGGGGTCAAATTGTACTACAGGGTTCTGGGGTACTCAGCATTTGGTTTTGTCTGTCTGTGGACATGGTCAACTCCTTTGATGAGTCCAATGTCCTTTCCTGAAAAATCCCAAACGTTTGACCTCACTGTATCTCTAAGATCCAAGGGCAATTCTTCATTTGTCATCATAGGGTACAATTGGACAGCTGGAATTTGATTAACTAATTTCTAAGTAACATCTTCGTCATGGGTCTAAAACTCCAAACGTGTCGGTCTGCAGCAAATGGAGTAAAACAGTTTGCACAACAAGTCACGTCCTAGCAAACCACAGGACTGGAATCACAGACAACGAATTGGTGATTATCCTCAAATTCCCTATTCTTCCAGGGACATCCTCGTTAATGGGATTCCTAATTTTTGATTAGAAATCCCAACAAATTGGATACTTTTACCTAGAGGGGTAGGTCTGGAAATTCCATTGTTCTCACAGTAGAACAGATAGACCATGGGGCAACCGGAAATTGTGTGATGTGGTCATTTGCTTCATCATCTACAAAGAGCCACTCCTGGTCTACCTCCAATTCTGCACCAAGCATGCAATATTCCTCCTTTCTCAGGCACCGTCAGGAGGACTGATCAGAGCCATAAGGGTCAGCTGTCTCACACATGGGGTACTTGTGGAGAGGATTGTCAATCTGGAAAGCAATTTGGTTCACATTCAAAACCTGATTCAAAGTGAATCTTGGACCATTAGCAGGTGGCTTTTGCATTGGGGGGTTTGGAACCATCATCCTGGGGCTTGTGGTACATTAACATTCTGAGACCTTGGTCTCGGTACATTCTGTGGCTGCATGGAATTATTATTCTGAGACAGGGCAAACCCCAGATTTGGACCTTGATTTTCAGGATTAAGACGACATTCTCGCTTCCAATGGTCCAACCTATTATAATAGTGGGTACACAGTCAAAATATCGAGTAAAAAATATCGAATGGACATAATATCGAGTTTAAAATATAGAATGGACAAAATATCGAATGGACAGAATATAGACATCAAAAATATCGTTTTTAAGGTAAGTAATGTAATATCAAATGTTAAAAATATAGAAAGTTAAAATATCGAAGTATATAATATAGGTTATTAAAATTATGGAATTTTTAATAATATCAAATTTTTTATTGTGTTTGTTATATTATTATATGTGTGAAAAGTGTGTATTTATGTTATAATGATTTTAATTAATGAATTTTGTTTTTTTAATTTTTGCGTAATTTAATTCCGTAGCGGGTTGTGGGTTTATAGGGGAATAGGGTGGGAAGTAATTTAATTATAATTAATTAAATATGTAAATTTATATATTGGTATTCATTTTTTATTGATTGTTAATTAATTTATATTTGGTAATTAATTAAATGTTAATTGGCAAATAATTTTGATTAATTGATTAATTGCTAATTATGTTAATTCATTAAATTTTAATTGGCAATTAAATTTAATTAATTGATTAATTGCTAATTATGTTAATTTTACAAATTTATTATCTGTAGCGGGTTGTGGGTTTATAGAGGAATTGGGTGGGAAGGAAATTATTTTTAATTAATTAAATATGTTAAAAAATGTATTGTTTTTTTTTAGAAGTAATTAATTAATTTTTATGGGTAATTAATTAAATTGTAATTGCCGATTCATTTTATTTAATTGATTAATTGCTAATTATGTTAATTTTACTAATTTATTTTCTGTAGCGGTTTGTGAGTTTATAGGGGAATAGGGTGGGAAGTAATTTATTCATAATTAATTAAATAATTCCATTTATTTGTTTGTATTTAATTTGAATTAATAGTTAATTATTTTTTAATTGTTAATTAATTATTTGTTAACTTGTAATTAATTTGAATAGGTAACTAATAGTAATAATTAATTGTAATTTGTCATTTTAATTGATTAATTATTATATTATATTAAATTGGTAATTACTTTTAATTAATTTTTTATAGATATTAATTTATATTTTATTAAATAATATATGAAGTATTTACTTTCCCTACTGTTGCACTCTCTGGAGTGGGAATAGTAACTTTAACCCCTACGCTATCCAACGCTTTCCCTACTGTTCCACTCTTTGGAGTGGGAATAGTAATTTTTACTCCTACGCTATCCAACGCTTTCCCTACTGTTGCACTCTTTGGAGTGGGAATAGTAATTTTTACCCCTACGGTATCCAACGCTTTCCCTACTGTTGCACCCACTGGAGTGGGAATAGTAATTTTTACCTCTACGCTATCCAACGCTTTCCCTACTGTTGCACTCACTGGAGTGGGAATAGTAATTTTTACCCCTACGCTATCCAACGGTTTCCCTACTGTTGCACCCACTGGAGTGGGAATAGTAATTTTTACCTCTATGCTATCCAACGCTTTCCCTACTGTTGCACCCACTGGAGTGGGAATAGTAATTTTTACCCCTACGCTATCCAATGCTTTCCCTACTGTTGCACCCACTGGAGTGGGAATAGTAATTTTTACCTCTACGCTATCCAACGCTTTCCCTACTGTTGCACTCACTGGAGTGGGAATAGTAATTTTTACCCCTACGCTATCCAACGGTTTCCCTACTGTTGCACCCACTGGAGTGGGAATAGTAATTTTTACCTCTACGCTATCCAACGCTTTCCCTACTGTTGCACTCTTTGGAGTGGGAATAGTAATTTTTACCCCTACGCTATCCAACGCTTTCCCTACTTAGGCACTCTTTGGAGTGGGAATAGTAATTGTTACCCCTACGCTATCCAACACTTTCCCTACTGTTGCACTCTTTGGAGTGGGAATAGTAATTTTTACCCCTACGCTATCCAACGCTTTCCGTACTGTTGCACCCACTGGAGTGGGAATAGTAATTTTTACCCCTACGCTATCCAACGCTTTCCCTACTGTTGCACTCACTGGAGTGAGAATAGTATTTTTTACCCCTACGCTATCCAACGCGTTCCCTACTGTTGCACTCTCTGGAATGGGAATAGTAATTTTTACACTTATGCTATCCTACGGTAATAATATTGGATATTTATTTATTTTTTTTTTTTTTTCAAAACCTTTATTGCACTTTGCATAATACACAGCGGAATGCCAACAACCCTGTGGGCCGGCCGCTATCAGTGGATCGGTGTATACTTTAATTTCCAGCACGAAGGATATCAATACTGTAGTAACGACAAAGTCACGACTGATCGTACCGAAAGATTTAAAAGTGCCAGTTGAGCAATTATTCAATGCATGAATTGAGGTTTTGATGTAGTTTTTTTTTTTTTTCTTTTTTTTTTTCGTTTTTCCCTTTTAAATAACAACAACCCGTAACATTAACAGTTAGGAATGACATTGCGGTCGGACATTAATCAATGCATTTCAATTCTCTCGAGTCTCTTGGGAATATGGGAACTTGACAGCCCTTCACAGTGCGCATACTCCATTACCCACCCCACCCGCTCCTGCCCCCCTTGGCCCATCTGCCCAAGCTCTGAGAAGGAGCCCATTGCAGCAACCCTGGCCTCCACCCCCCCGCCCCATCCCGCCCAAGTTCAGCCCTCCTCACCCTCCTCATCAGATTCGACCTGATCATCCTCTCTCAGGGGTTCGCAGATGTCCCCCCTGTATTCATTCCACTTCAGCCATATCTTATTCCATTTCCCGGGGCAGGCTCGGTTGATGTATATTGCTCTCTCTGTTAACATCACCCGGTCCATGTTTAGGCACCACTGGGACTTGGTTGGCAGTTCTGCTGCCCCCCAGCGCTGAGCTATGTCGCGTTTTGCTACCATTAGCCCTGCCGTGACCCATAGTTGCTCGTAGCGGTTCAAGTCAGTAGGTTCCCATATATTTAGCAAACACCTCCTCGGGTCAGGTAAAATGGAGTGATCTAGTGCCTGCGAAAGTGTGCGGAGCACTTGTTTCCAGTACTCCTGGATCTTGGGGCAGTCCCATATGGTATGAAAGAACGTACCTTCCTCCCCACATCCCCGCAGACAGTAGGGATGGGGCGCCCTGTGTATGTGATGTAGCATGTGCCTTGTATAGTAAACCCTGTGCAGTATCTTAAATTGCACCAACCGCATGCGTGCCGAAATGCCTACCTCTTTAGGGGACCCAAGTGCCTCGTTCCATTCACGTTCATCCATATCGCCAATCTCCCCTTCCCATTTCTCTTTCAGGTGTGCTGTGGGTTCAGGACTGTTATTGAGTAGCTTGCGGTAAGTGAGGGAAGTCGCCCGTTCCAGCATGTAATCGGTGAGTAGGCGATCTTCCAAAGGTGTAGAATCTGGGAGCTGAGTGCCCGCTGGAATGGCTGCATGCAGTGCGTGACGGACTTGAATGTATCTGTATAGTTCCCTGTCACTGAGCTCATATTGTTCCTGCAATCGGGCAAAGGGGATCACTCCATTCCTCTCCTATAGGTCGCCCACTATGGAAATGCCTATTGTGTCCCATTGTGCGAACCCCTTAGTGTTCCTCAGGTTGCCCAACATGCGAGAGTCCCACAGCGGAGTCATCCTAGTAATTCTCCCTTTCCAGCCCAGTGCTGCCGTAGCTGCGTGCCATGTCTGCACCGTTATCTTTGTGGGGCCTAGCAGAGTGCGCATTTTCCGGCGATCATATAGTGGACCCAACAGACTAGCAGCTCCCAGCTGCACCCTGTCCGAACGAAATGCTGGCTCATCGTGTGGTGCGTGTAACCATTGATTAATGGGTTTCAGTTGTGCAGCCCAATAGTACAGTTTTAAATCCGGTAGCGCGATGCCCCCGCTGTACCAGTCTCTGTGTAACTTGGATTGTGCCACTCGCGCCGGGAGGTTGCCCCAGAGTAGGTTGGAGACCAGAGCCGCCACTTTCTGGAAAAACTTGGGTGGCACAGGATAGGGTGAATTGTCAAGGACGTACAAGAAGCGTGGTAACGCCATCATCTTGTAGAGTGCTGCCCTGCCGAGGAGTGTTAATGGCAGGCTGGACCAAAACTCCACATCCCGCTTGAGTCTATCCAGGGGGGGCTTCAGGTTCTTGTCTGCGAATTCAGTCGGGTCCCTCGTGACGTGTATGCCTAGATATTTAAAAGATGACCCCGTCAGTCGCAGCGGGCAACTATCGTCGAGAGCTGGAGCTGGACCTCGTAACACGTAAATCTCTGACTTGGACCAATTTAGCGTGTAGCCGGAGATCTTACCGTACGTGTCACAAATGCGTAACAAGGCCGGTATTCCCACCTCGGGGTCTGTTAGATACAGCAGCATGTCGTCTGCGTACAGGGACAGACGGTCTTCCCAACCCCCGGACCCCGGTATCCCCTTGAGGAGGGGGGAGGCTCGTATGAGAGTCGCCAGGGGTTCCAGTGAAATGGCAAACAACAGGGGTGACAGAGGGCATCCCTGTCGCGTGCCCCGCCCCAGCTGGAAAGTGCGGGAAATGTGGCCGTTCGCTACCACATGAGCCACTGGGGCTTTGTACAGCAGCCTGACCCACGCTAAAAAACGAGGTCCGAACCCCATACGTGTCAGTGTTTCGAAGAGGTACTCCCACTCCACCAAATCAAATGCCATTTTGGCATCAAGTGCCAGGATTACTGCCGGTGTGGTAATGGTGTCGGCTCTAGCCAGTATACCGTGCAACCGCCGCAAATTCATCGCTGTGTTCCTGTGTGGCATAAACCCGGACTGATCCGGGTGTATAATCGAGGACAGATGGGGCAGGATTCTCTGTGCCAGTAGCTTGGCCAAGATTTTCACTTCCGCGTTCAATAGGGAAATGGGACGATAGGAGGAGCAATCCTCTGGGGGTTTACCCGGCTTGGGGATCGGTATTATAGTAGCCGTACGTTGGTCCGGTGGAAGGGAACCCCCCTGCAAACAGTCCTCGAACATCTCCAGCAGATGCTTACTGAGGGTGTCCGGCATCGCCTGATACCATTCCATGGGTATCCCATTTGGTCCCAACGCCTTGCCTGGGTTTAGCGCCTTAATGGCCAGCTGGATTTCATCGGCTGTGATGTCCGCCTCCAGCTCGCATGACGCCTCCGGTGAGAGGGTTCGGACTTCAATCGGTGCCAAGAGCGCCTTGGCACATTCAGGTGTGATTTCGCGAACCGGGGTGTACACTTTTTCAAAATGGGTCGCGAGCAGTTCCGTTATCCGCCTCGGATCAGTGTGTGTCTCTCCCTGTTCATCCTTTAGACATTGGATCCCCCTGGAATTGCCCTCCCGTTTATCGAGCCAAGCCAGCATTTTCCCCGCTTTGTCCCCTACTTCATAAATCCTGTTCTGGGTGTCGGTTATGTGTCCCTTGACTACCAACCGTAGGTGATCATTGTACAGCTGTTGCTGTAGAGTGAGTGCGTGCATGTTAGCGGTGGAAGGGTGAGACTCATGTGCCGTGGTTCGTTCCCTCAATGTAATCTCCAGGTCGGCCAGTTCTTGAGACTGTTGTTTCTTATGACCGGTTATGGTGTTAATGGCTTGGCCCCGCAGAACTGTTTTATAGGCCTCCCAGAGCGTTGCCGGGGAGCGCACCGAATGGGTATTTTCAAGAAAGTAGTGCTTCGTGGTGCGTTTGAGTTCTTTGCTAACCTGTGGAATTTTAAAGTATGATGCGTGCATGGGGTAAACGCGCTTACGTGCTCTCGTCTGTCGGGAAAGCGTCAGTGCTAGCGGAGAGTGGTCAGAAATACCGCGGGGGTGAATCACCAGGGTCTCCACATGACAAAGGGCCTCCCCCAGCGACAGGAAATAATCGATGCGGGACAGGCTGCCATGCACCGTGGAGTGAAATGTGTATTGTTTCGTGCTCGGGTGTAAGTGTCTCCAGACGTCAGTCATGCCCATGGCCGTGGTAAATCGCCGGAAGTATGTTTCCCCCCCTGTCTGGTTGGGGGAAGGGTGTTTATCTAGTTGTGGGTCTAGGACCGCGTTGAAATCCCCCCCTAGAATGATCTCACCCTCGGGGAGAGTTAAAAGGAAGTCTCCTAGCCTTGGGAGGTGGACCGAGTGCAAAGCCGGCGGAATATACACTGATACCAAATTAAAGAGTTTCCCTTCCCGTTGTCCCTGCACGGCCGCAAAGCAGCCCTGATCATCAGTTTTAACTGATAGGGGCATAAAGCGTGAGTTCCTCTGTATTAGAATGCCGGACCCCCTGGAGCCGGACGTGAAAGCAGAGTGGGCCCACATCTTGTAGCCTCGTCTATCTAAGGCCTTCGTAGCTCCCCCCATCAGGTGTGTCTCTTGTAACAGGGCCACAGCAGGTCGCAGGCGCCCAATAGCAGTCAATACCAATCCCCGCTTAACCTTATCCCCCAAGCCCCTCACATTCCAGGAAACCAGGGTCAAAGGTGGGCATTGTGTATCAGAGGGAGTCACCCCCTCCGCAGTTTCGGGATAGCCAGCCATCCAGGGGTGATAGGTACATGATGTATTGCCCCAGAGATGCGGCCGTTCCATCTGCTGCGTCGTCTTGCAGCCAAGTGTTTAGATGCATCAGGGGGGCATAAAGTCACTGTCCGTTCCCAGTAATGCGTTCTGATTCCTGTAAGTACCGAAACACTGCCCTCGACCCTTTGTGTACATTCCCAACAAAAACCTTTCAAAACAAACCCCCCTCCCTGCCTCCCTGCTTAACGGACCTTTAACTGCCCGCCTCCCCAACTGAGCAGAGTGCTTTACCCATCCCAAAACCAGAGTACTTGCGTGTAGGGGGGGAGAGCGTCTCCCCAGGCAGGCGACCTCCCTGAAGGCTTTCGGGGCGGCCATGCTAGCATCTACGTGTAGCAGCGAAAGAGATAAGTCAGTTCAGCGGTCAGCGGCTTCTTAGTGCGCAGAGTCCTTGGTCGGGGTCATTCTTCCTCGCCGCCCCCTTCAAATCCATGGGAGGGTGAGGGTTCCGTTCCCTCCACTCGACCAGATGCTTGTGAGCCAGTTCTGCTGCCCTCCCCACGGTCTCGATCCGGTCTGTGCGATTTGCGCTGTTTTCCAACGGTGTGCCAACCCTCCAGCCAGTCACGGGCTGCATCAGGTGAGTCGAAGATCCATACCTTTTTGTCCGCCACCACCCTCAGCTTAGCCGGGAAGATCATCGAATATGGGAGTTCTTTGTCTCTCAGGGTCTTTTTCACCTCCAGGAACGTTCTCCGTCTCCTGGCCACCTCCGCTGTATAGTCCGGGAAGAAAGCAATCCTGGAGTTCTGGATCTGGATGGCCGGTGCCACTCTTGCGGCCTGCAGAATGGCATCCCGATCCCGGAAATTAAACAATCTGGCCAGTATCGGTCGCGGTGAGGCCCCCGACTTGGGTTTTCCTCCCGGAACGCGGTGCGCCCTTTCGACGGAGAAGAAGTTCGAGAGTCCCTTGGGCTTGAGCCGTGTTTTGACCAGGTCCTCCACATATAGGTCTAACGCTCCCGTGTCTTCTGATTCCGGCACACCTAAAATTCGGACATTATTGCGCCGGGAGCGCCCTTCCTGGTCATCCAGTTTGTCCCTCAGCAGTGTGTTATCGGCTTGCAGACGTTCTACTGCTGTTTGCAATTCGGATACATCCTCAACTAGCGATTTGGTGACCACCTCGACCTGCTTGACCCTCTCGTTCATCTTTTGGAGATCCGCTCTAATCAGGGTGACCTCCGTCGCCGTGGCACCCACCGTCGTTTGTACTTGGGCCAGAGCAGCCAGGACATCATCTAGCGTGGCCTTTCGCGCCCCCTCTGTTTCTGCCGTTTTGCCGGCGGCCTTGCGTTGGTCTTGGGGCGGCGAGTGCCTCTCATACGCAAATTTGTCCAATTTGGCCTGGGTCGCGGTGTTTCTGGGGCCCCTGTGAGACATGGTCCAGCCACGAAGCAAACTGGCAGCAGGAGAGAATGATCTTGCGTGGGTCGCGCTCTCCGATGGCTGGCTGTGTTTGATGGTATGGTTACCGCAGTGGGGGATGGTGTTTCCCCACTGGTGTGTAGCGGTCCAGCGTCCTCACAGAGATCGTGTACTGACCAGGTGCCAGGTCTTCCCCCAGCAAGTAGCCCCAAGGGGAGTTTGGTGGTGCGCTGTAAGTTGCGATCCACTCCAGCTGTGGTCGTCGCAGTATGCCTCACCTCAGTATCTCCCCGTTATGCGCACCGACCAGGCTCCTGCCCCCCTTGTGGCTCAGTGTGCGTATGGCCCCCGGTGTTCCCGTTGAGAAGTCCGCAGCGCCCACTGCCCGATGACCGCAGTGGTCGCCGAGTGATGCTTCCGGTCGCTGTGTGGCTTTGACGGCCGTTACTGGGGCCTGGTGTACTCCGTTTGCGTGACCGGGCAATGGCGGCACCAGGCTGAGTTTGCGCCGCTTCTGTCGCACCACTGGTGAATGTGTGCCGGACCGGGGGGGTGCCGATGGGTTGCGTTGATGTGCGCCCGTGTGCTCCGGGTGATGGGAGGGGAGCCTCACGGAGGTTTCCGGGTGATGCGCTCATAGAGCCGGCGCTTCCTGCCACTCACCCCCGCCTTTGGGCCACTTCCGGCCGGATTCAGTCGCGCCTTCAGTCCGCGGCTGCACTGCTGCAGTCAGGCCCCGCTCCTCCTCCGCTTCTTGACCGCGGGATCCCGCCCTTGCAGGCCGCCGCCGTTCCCGGGAATTACAGCGATGCTTGCCGCACGGACGCTGGGTCCGGTCCGCCCCTCTCCGCCTGTAAGTGTCAGGATTCAGTTACGGATATTCGCGGAAAGCCGCCTCTGCCCAGGAGCCTCTCTAAGTTGCAGCCGCCATCGTTGGCTGCTAGCCACGCCCCCCATATTGGATATTTTTTAATTATATTATGTTACTATATATATATGTTTTAACAAATATGATTGTAACATTTTTTTATAACTTTAATTAATTATTTAATTAATATAAGGTAATTTAAGTATTTTTAAGTATATTTTAGTAATTAATTTTTAATATTAATTTAATTTAACATTGTTTTTAATAAAGTCGATATTTTTATAAACTATATTTTTGTAAACTATATTTTTTACTCGATATTTTAGTACTTACCTGTTTGTAGATACAAAGTCGATATTACGTCTGTCGATATTTTTTCGCCGATATTTTTGGTAGTCGATATTCTGTCCCTCGATATTATGTCAGTGATCCATAATAGTGGTATGGGTTAGACTTTTTCAATGTGGCTACATCGATTTCAGTACTCGTACCAATGGGGACATCCTGACCTCTACCTTGTGACAGAAATCCTCCTCCCTCTTGCATGGCTAGGACCCCCTGATTATATACTCCTTGCATTGGACGAGCATTCCCTATGAATGGCTGACTTTGGTCCCCACTCAGGGCAGCTTTCATCTTTCCAACCATAGGTTTCTCCTTCAATTTCATCTCCTCATGTCAATTTCATCATTGCAGTACTTGGAGTATGACAAGATCTCATCAAATTTACTTTTTCTGCCAACAAATCAAATACTGTTGAATCATCATGCTAATCTCTGGCCTCAACCCTGTCACAAACCTGGACACCAAATGTCCCCATGTCCTCCGCCTCCCACATTTCCATTACACTACACTGTTTAAATGCCTGCAACAGCCTCTCATAATTTGCACTCCAAATCCATTTGCTGTGCGTTAATTCCTGAATTTGTATTTTCAGCCTTGGCATTCTCATATTTTGTAATTCCTGATTGCAAAAGCAGAGCCGGTGGTTCCTCTGTAAATCAATTAATTAATCAATCAGGGGATTTATAAAGCACGCTACTCACCTGCGAGGGTCTCAAGGCGCTAAGGAGGACGGGGGTGCAGCTCCGGTTTAGTCGAAGAGCCAGGTCTTGAGGTTCTTCCTGAAGGTGTGGATGGTGGGGGAGCCATTCCAGACTTTGTCTGTGAAGTAGGAGAAAGCTCTCCCTCCTGCTCTGGTTCTGCGGATGCGGATGCGGGGTGTCTCTGCGAGGGCTAGGTCTGCAGAGTGAGGGTCCTCTTGGGTACGTGTAAGGAGACTCTCTTGTTGAGGTATTTGGGTTCTTTGTTGTGGAGAGATTTGAAGGCGTGGGTGAGCAGTTTGAAGGTGACTTCACTCTTTGTCCACTCTAAATCTACTTTGTATTTCTGAGCTATTTCAGAAAATTTACCATAAGGTTGCATTGCTCTCCTAGTAACATCCTTGCTCATAAAAAAGTACATTTTATTGATAAGTTCCTTTTCGGGCCAATTCAAGATTTCCACTTATCATATCATCCAATCCTAACTTAAATTTTCTCACATCTTCCAGGTTTACCTTCAAAGAGGACTAAATTGTTCCTTAACTCAATTCTGCCCTCCTACTCCCAAGTAATGTACCATTACGAGCTCTCAACCACTCAACCAATTCCTGAACACTAAGGGCCAGATTATGAGTTTGGCTGTGTGGAAGTGGGCCGCCATGCCAGCGCCCCGCTGCCACACCCCTAAAACCGTATTGAGACCGCCTGCTGTATTCTGAGTGGAATACAGGTTGGGCAGTCCTGCTTTGGCAGCCCCACGGTGGTGCCTTTCAAAGGCTTGTATGTGCGCCTTAGTAAGGCGGTGCCTTGGGATCGCCATAGTGCGTTCCTTCACAGCATAGACTGTTAAGTCCATGTTGTGCAGGAACTGGGGGAGCATGCATACAGGGGTGCCCCCCTGCATGCATCCCCTGGCCCTGCTGTGTCAGGGGGCCCTAGCTTCCTCACCACCACACTTTTCAATGGGGTCTCAACGCCATAAAAACTGTTACGGTGAGGAAACACTTAAAATGCTGGCACCACCGTCATATTGCGGGCCTCAGACCTCTGTAAGACCGCCCGGGATCTGAGGTCCTTGGTGGTAGCAGCGATCCTTTGGTGGTCTGACCGTCAAACTCATAATAGGGCAGTCAGACTGCCTGTGCACCGCTGCCGACACAGCTACTCTGGCTATGGCGTTCCATCAGACCATGGTAGTCATAATCAGTCCCTAAGACTAGTCTGCTCCTCAGAACCTTTTTTTATACCGCCTTTGCTCAGGGTGTGCTACTATGCTCATTCAGGGACGGCTCCCATGTGATCGAACCCAAATCTAGCAACCCTTTAATTAACCCCAAAGGATTAAAACCAGTCTAATTTGCGGTGGGTCTGCACTCACACCACAAGGGAACTCGCATTAATTGAGATTTAAGGAACTAATTCCCCGGCCCTTGAACTTGTGGGGGCATTTTCTGAAGCTCGCTGGAGTCCCATTTCACGCAGAACCGGGGTTATATCTTGCAACCGCCGGTCCAAAGGTAACCAGAACAGTAAGGGCATCTGGGGCATTAAGAGCTGAGGAGGTACCATGGACACAAATCCCTGAACTCCCTCCCATTGGGTTTTGATCCATATTCACATAAGTAGACCCCATCATATTAGGGCTCCCATTTACTGGCGCAGTAGCCAATCCAGTATTTCCATTCACAGTAGTATTCCCACCCTCCACTACTTGGGTCTCATTATACAGAGGTGGGGGTTCCCACAACATTACATCTGAAAGACTATCACTAGTGTCACTGTCACCGTTTTCATCTTTCCTTCTTATCTTTTATTTTATCCCTCTTCTCTTTATATTATTCCTCTTTTCTTTCCTTCTCCACTCATACCCTTTCTCCATTTCATCGATTATAAATGCTGGATATATGCACCTTCTATCATATCATTTCTCCACCTCTTCTGTTCTGCGTCCCACTGCGCATCAGCATTAGTGCCAATTGCCGTTCTAGATTTTCCCAGATATCTCTCTTTCTCTCTGGCATGAGCTGAATGTTACCATGCATTTAGTGCTTTAAACTGTGTAGACATAGGCTGTGGTTTCATCTCACATAAATCCTCCTCAGGCTTTAAATGATCTTTACATTGAGTGTACCATAGCATGGAAACGTCAGTGCACATTCTTTCTCAGTGATCTTGTGCCATTGTTTAAGCAAAATACAAGTGTGTAGTTATACATTTATCACCATATAATGGCCTGCAGCATCTTCTGGTGATGCCTCTTCTCCATCCATAACAGGTATCGTCACATCTCTCTTAATCAAATCTTAGATAACTTAAACATTTCGAATTGTAATACTTGACATATAGGTTCTTCAACACTCACAATTAGAATTGTTCATTTCAAAGCAGGACCCAATAATGTACTCACAGTTCTCGTTCAAAAATCATCAACGAATGTCAGTGCGGCACTCCGTGACATAGACAACCAATAGCAGTGTGGCTTACACCAACCGACCAATCCCAGTGTGGCATAACGTGATGTCAGTCCCAATCCTTGTACCAGAACACCCTCCTTTAAAATTTTCACATGCAAACAAATACAATGCAATGACAGTAAATACGATTGTCTGCTTCACTAAAGGAATAAACAGCATGAAACCTTCAATCATGCAAGAAATAATTTGGAAACATGCTTTCTGATCCACTCTGACACACATTCGAATGAAACCTCAACCTGATGGGAATCACCCTGATCAGTACAGTTTCCCTCTGTGCAAAAGGTCCACCACACTAACCATACTTCACTTTCACACATACAGATAAATGTCCCTATCTCAAATCTAAAAAACCTTAGCAGACAATTGCAATGCAGTGTCTTCTACACTTTTTAATATCATCCCTTGATCTTAGGCCACGTTACAGTAAGATTCAGAATTTTTCAGCAGTTTTAGTTAGAGTTATCTTAGGTAAACATAACTCATGTCATACGATAAATATAACTGGTGCCCTTGCCATGTACTACTAATTACCCCACTTATTACATCTCACATGACATCATCTATGACATCATTGGTAATATCATGGCAACATTTGCTGTAAAATTATTGATCAGAAAACTGCACGGTGGGGCATGAATTTCAGTTACCTTATGGCACAAGTTATAGTTCCTAAGGAGAAATCTAACTATAACTGCTGAATTGCTACAGCTTTGTGTGTGAAAAATCTGAACCTAACTATAACATCCCTGTAGCCTGTGTCTTTTCAGTGAATTTCTAAGGTTTTTAAATTATATTTCTAACTATAACATCCCTGTAACCTTTGTTTTTTCAGTGAATATGTATATATATATATATTCACTGAAAAAACCATATGTTATAGACCATATATAGTTAGGAATTAGCATTTAAAAAACCTTATTTTACTCACACAAAACCATTGAAATTCCATATATAGTTAGTTGTTCTAACTATATATCGTGCACCCGCAATCCACTGCTGATCATGTCACATATTACATCATTCATGACATGGTCAGTGACATCACTGATGACATCACTGATGACATCTCAAATGACATCACTGATGGAATCAAGCAAAATCAGTAGGCCACTAATGGGATCTCTTTTTGACCTCGCTAAAATAGAAACTTTAGGAACAACCTGTTGAAAATAGCAATGCGTATGTACATAAGCGGCGTTCATTTGTGTTCACAGTACCCCTTGTTGATTGTTTGAATCGAGCATTGAATTGTTCGAAGTTGGTTCTCTTAAGGATCTTCTCTGCCTGCAAACGAGAAAGAATAGGAATATTCTCTCTCCCTTTGCAGATAGTGAAGGGTAGGTAACGCAAGCCTTTAACACGTCGTACCTATTTCATTCCTCATTGATTGATTGATTGTCCGAACATTGACTGTTTGGGAATTAGTTCTTTTTGGAGGTATTTCCTGTTTGCAAATAAACATAGGAAAATCTTTGCAAGTAGTGAAAGGGTACGTAATGCGGACCTTTCTCCCCCGTTGTAATCTGTCATGCCTATCTACTCCCCACTGATTGATGCACCTGTTTCACCCGGACCATTTACTAGAGATACGTCATCTGGCCCGACCAGAGAGCACCCCTAGTGAAAAGGACATATGCAATAATAACGAAGTGATCACTATATCCTGTTAACAGAAACGTTAGCATGAAACAACCTGGAAAGAAAAGAATAGGAAAACGAAAATCAGTAGGCCACTGATGAACATGAACTTTTATTAAACAACGAACAAAGAAACGATAACATAACGTAATGATAAAACCTATTAATGTCCTAGAAACAAGAAAACGTTAAAATATGCCAGTGGTGAGAGACCAGAAAAACAGTAAGAGAAACCAAATCACCCCTCGCTGTCCCACCGCCTGCCACGCCCAAAAAATCGATAGACTAGGGAAAATGCAAGTCAGTAGAACATCCGCCCCCACTCTGGAAACTTCCAAGGTGCGGCAGGGTTGCGGCTACGCCCAGCCGGGAGCAGCCCATATAAGGCAGGTCCTGCTGCCAGGCCTCGGCCAGGAGATCCTAACATAGGGTGTAGCCGGAGGAGAGGCCGAGGCCAGCGGGACCCGGCCAGGGGGATTTACAACACTGGACAGTTTTAGGTGGGGGAATGTCCGTGTCCTCGACCCTCCCCTCTCTCTCCCAGTCCGGCCGCGGTGCCCCTTGACAGTTTCAGGTAGTCCCGCCACATGCTCTTCCGGTCCGGCCACCAACGGTCGGGGGGCCGAGGCCGACGGGATCCGGCTGCAGCCGATAAACCAAGAAACCCGTTCATGGGCCAGAGCCAGGGGCGTCCGGCCGACATCTACCGGAAGCCCGGCCCGAAGACGGACGGGACACTTCTTCTTTCATGAATAATGGCTGCGACAACACTGGGGGGGGGATGTTTTGCACATGCCTCCGACCCCCCCCCCCTCGTCCTCATCGCCTGGTCCGGCCATAACAAATCTCAAGCGAGAAGCCGTGGGGTGCACTGGGAGGGAGAGATGGTGCGAACAGGCCTCTCCCGCCTCCCCAGGTGGAGGCTTCCCAGCTGCACCCTCAGCGCTCCAGGCGCCCGGAAAAGGGTTCTTCCACTGTGGCCATGCTGCAACGACTCGCCCGGCAGGGTGGAGCCCGTCCGCTCATTTGACCCCGCGATCGCCAGTAGCTACCGAACTCTCAAAATGGCGGTCAACCTGGCAAGAGCGGGCCCAGCATAAAGAAATGGCCCGGTCACTGGTTGACTCCACCACCGTAGTCCTCCACGACCTTGAAGATTCTAGAGGAGCCGCGGGAGTCTCCGACCCCCGATGGGGAATGACTGCCATGATCGCCCGTGGAGTGACGAAACTGTATCCGCGGGACGTCGGCGCTCCCATGCTGGCGCCAGCCTCACTTTGAATTACTAGAATCCTGCAGACCTCAGTTCCGGTGAAAGCACAGTGTGACCCGGTAGGAAAAATTGTTGCACCCCCTCCCCTTTTTGACTGATAGTTCAAACCACCGATCCTTTCCTTTGCCCTTTTAACGGAACTTTGGACTGCCTCCCCCTCTTTTACATTTTCTAGAGAAAACAAAACATTAACCACTACATTAGCATAGCAGTTCACACCAGAACTGTTTTCAAATTTAAAACCAACAACATCTTCAACAGAATCCTTTTTGTTTCTGCTGTGACCCTGCTACAGCACAGGCATTGTCCCCAGCAGTAATTCTGCAATGCCGGTAAGAATAGCTGTGGTGCCTACTGGACTCACTCACCCCCGCGGCGCCCCACGCCGTTATTTGCTGGGCGGCAACTTACTAGACATCACTTTCGTGCCATCTAGATTTCAGCGCGTTCTGCTGCCTTGGAACTATTCGCACAACAGACCGCTACTGACAAGAATATTTCATTATTGGTGCTGTCAATTTCAATAAATCTATTGGATAATTCAAAAGAAATTGCCACGGTCTCTTCGTTGTTTAAATGTTTTTACTGTTTTTGTTTTGTTGTATATATTTATATGTTATTAAAGTTTTATATTCCTACTACTTTGTTGGAGTGCTATATATTTTTAATGTGACACATAATTGTAAAAACTTTGATGTACAAAGAGTCATTCCTGGAATCTTCCGCTTCAGGCTCGGTCCCCTCCCCAATCACAATACAGGATGGTTTTCAGATAGTAGGAACACGTGTGGTGTGACGGATCTCATCGGGTGTGGGCCTTGATCTACTATAACTCCTTTGAAGAGGGGTGATTCTTTACAGCTGGGGCCATAAACTACATCTGCAGGGCTAGGTGATAGCCTGGACAATCGGACACAGAGGAAGAGGAGTGTCAGAGGGTGCGGTAGTGAATAGGGCGAAAGGGAGGTGTCGGGCGGGCACAGAGTGTGATTCTCAGGAAAGAGCAGCGCAGATGGGGGGAGGTTTATTACCCATGCATAAGACAGAGAGCGGGGGTGACCAGTGCCTGGGGAAGATGCTTGCGAGGGTGAGGAGCCATGCTACGAATCGACAGCGTGCAGAGAGTGGGTCTGGTCAAGGCATCTAAAATGGCTGCCGTGCACGACAAAAGTGTGGCATTTCAAAAAAGGCAAGATGGCGCAGACAATGTTTTTCAACACTTCCTCATTTCCTTCGAATCGAACGTTAACAGACGTTGGGGCATATTACCAAAGTTAAGCGATATTTATCGCTAACGATGCTTACCAACGAATTTTTTACCGCTAAGCATCGTCAGAAATTATCGAAGATAAACCTTGCTATTATCAAGGTTTATCGCAAATGCGATAATAAACGGCCGCAATGCATGAATATCGCTAAAAACTCAGCGATATTCATACATTACCGAGCTAATACTCTTAGCCATGTTATCCACCTCCCATTGCATAACATGGCTAAGAACTGCTCAGGGCAGGTGTTACTTTTTGGAGATATTCGCGCTTAGCGCGAATATCTCCAAAAGTTGGTAATAGGAGATAGATATCTTGCATGTTGTAATGCAAGTTATTGTGGTATATGGAACTCATACCATAATCTCTCAGGAAAGCAGAAACTGATCCTTTTGGGACCGCCTAAAAAGGCCAGGGGGGTGAGGAGTACTCTACTTTGCCCCCTTTTCACGTTCCGAACTATTTTATTTTACTCTCTTCTGTAATTACACAAAATAGCAGCGATAAGATGAATCGGAGACACACAGTGAGAGAAAGGAGGCCGGAGATGAAGAAGAGATGTCAAATACACATTGGAGATAATATAGTGGCACAAGGGAAGTAAATATGAGTAAACTTACCATGTAACATAAAAATGTTGCACTCTATACTATAAGTCTCATTTTATACTACAATCACTTCGCTACAACCTCATAAATTAAAAATAAAAATGAATAATGTCTCAAACAATTTTTGATTTCTAAATATAAATTTATTCTTCAGAATTTTCTAAATTTGAAAGAACTAGTAACATGTCCTCATCACCAATGTCCTCATGAAAAGTCTGCAATGATGATTCTTGTAACTCTATCCTCTCCAAACATTCGATAAATTCGCCATCAAGAGATTGATCAAAAAAATCATTCAAGTCATCTCCTCCTTGTGACAATATTTCATTATTGGTGCTGTCAATTTCAATCAATGTAGTGGAATCATTCAAGTCATCTCCTCGTGACAATATTTCATTATTGGTGCTCTCAATTTCAATCAATGTAGTGGAATCATTCAAGTCATCTCCTCCTTGTGACAATATTTCATTATTGGTGCTGTCCATTTCAATCAATCTAATGGAATCATACAAGTCATCTCCTCCTTGTGACAATATTTCATTATTGGTGCTCTCAATTTCAATCAATGTAGTGGAATCATTCAAGTCATCTCCTTGTGACAATATTTCATTATTGGTGCTGTCAATTTCAATCAATGTAGTGGAATCATTCAAGTCATCTCCTCCTTGTGACAATATTTCATTATTGGTGCTCTCAATTTCAATCAATGTAGTGGACAATTCAAAAGAAATTGCCACGGTCTCTTCATTGTGAGCCATTTTATTTTGAAATTGCTTGCTGTAAATTGCAGAAAAAAAATAATCACTTTCATTTATCGTTTTTAGTAATACATAATATAAAACTAACTTTATCAAGTATTTAGTATAACAGAAGGACTGCAAATAAATAACAGAAAACATTTTTCAAATTATCTTCAAGTGTACAACATAGTTCCCCTTACAAATTAACAACTCACCTTTTTAAAAGTAGGAGAAGTGTTAGTACTGTGTAAATCAAACACCAGAAATTCACCACCAAAAATTCCTCACAAATGTACCTCAGACAGTAGTATCACAAAATGGCTGTGGTTTCCTCTCATTTGAGATATATACATAACCAATTAACTTTCATCACACACAAATACAAAACCAAAGTAACATTTTAATTGGTTCTAAATTTCAACACTTTCAAATGTGTTTTCCCCATGCAATTTTCCATAGGACATTTACATACGTCTACAGCCTGAATGGCTAAACGGAATTACACCAAACTTGGCAAAATGGTACATCAAACCTAACAGGTCAGGAAGGATCTACTATGCCCCCTTATGGTCATTTCCCCCTTCGCTTTGGCCTCCTCTTGTCTCTCAATCCTACCGAGAGACAAGATGGCGGCCGCTACGGACTGTTTGGAATGTTGACAGACGCCGGAGAACCAATCAGCTTCGCAAAGCTCCGTAACGCGAAAAGTACGCGAAGCGGAGCGCTGTTACAGATATATATCTTTTTTTGAACGTTAATTTCTCAAAATCCACTGGAGCACATATATTGAGACCTAGCAAAGGCACATCGGGCTACCAGTCCCTAATATTTTGCCAAGTTTCGTGCAAATCCATTCAGCCGTTCGATTATTATTATTATTTATTTTTTTTGCCCCGCGGGGCCCTTTTAAAACCTCCACATCAAACCTAGGGGGTCAGCGAGGATCTACTATGCCCCCTTATGGTTATTTCCCCCTTTGTTTTGGCCTCCTCTTGTCTCTCGATCCTACCGAGAGACAAGATGACGGCCGCTACGGACTGTTTGGAATGTTGACAGACGCTGGAGAACCAATCAGCTTCGCTTCACAAAGCTCCGTTGCGCGAAAAGTACGCGTCCTAGGACGCTGCCCGGTCCGCTGTTACAGATATATATCTTTTTTTAAACGTTAATTTCTCAAAATCCACTGGAGCACATATATTGAGACCTACAAAAGGCACATCGGGCTACCAGTCCCTACAATTTTGCCAAGTTTCGTGCAAATCCATTCAGCCGTTCGGGCTAAAAGTGAGGCCAACCGCCCTATGGAAAACTCAATGTTAAAAACACGTTTTGGGACCCCCCTTTTTTCTCGGCCCCCCCTTGACGAACCCCCCCCAAATTTTCAAGGGCTGCTCAGAAACAAAATGTGCCATTTTCCTGAAAATTTCAGCCAATTCCGTCCACAAACGGCAAAGTTATTAGACATAGAATTTTCAAAAAACCCATAGAGAAAAAATCCTAACTATATATACCTACTGGCGACCGCCAGTAGGTAATATATATATATATATACGCCAAAGTTATTAGACATAGAATTTTCAAAAAACCCATTGAGAAAAAATCCTAACTATATATACCTACTGGCGACCGCCAGTAGGTAATATATAAATATCTGAAAAAAGTTATACCTGCCCTGAGCAGTTCTTAGCCATGTTATCCAATGGGAGGTGGATAACATGGCTAAGAGCATTAGCTCGGTAATGCATGAATATCGCTGACTTTTTAGCGATATTCATGCATTGCGGCCGTTTTTTATCGCATTTGCGATAAACCTTGATAATAGCAAGGTTTATCTTCGATAATTTCTGACGATGCTTAGCGGTAAAAAATTCGTTGGTAAGCATCGTTAGCGATAAATATCGCTTAACTTTGGTAATATGCACCAACGTCTGTTAACGTTCGATTCGAAGGAAATGAGGAAGTGTTGAAAAACATTGTCTGCGCCATCTTGCCTTTTTTGAAATGCCACACTTTTGTCGTGCACGGCAGCCATTTTAGATGCCTTGACCAGACCCACTCTCTGCACGCTGTCGATTCGTAGCATGGCTCCTCACCCTCGCAAGCATCTTCCCCAGGCACTGGTCACCCCCGCTCTCTGTCTTATGCATCGGCAATAAACCTCCCCCCATCTGCGCTGCTCTTCCCTGAAAATCACACTCTGTGCCCGCCCGACACCTCCCTTTCGCCCTATTCACTACCGCACCCTCTGACACTCCTCTTCCTCTGTGTCCGATTGTCCGGGCTATCAGCTAGCCCTGCAGATGTAGTTTATGGCTCCAGCTGTAAAGAATCACCCCTCTTTAAAGGAGTTATAGTAGATCAAGGCCCACACCCGATGAGATCCGTCACACCACACGTGTTCCTACTATCTGAAAACCATCCTGTATTGTGATTGTGGAGGGGACCGAGCCTGAAGCGGAAGATTCCAGGAATGACTCTTTGTACATCAAAGTTTTTACAATTATGTGTCACATTAAAAATATATAGCACTCCAACAAAGTAGTAGGAATATAAAACTTTAATAACATATAAATATATACAACAAAACAAAAACAGTAAAAACATTTAAACAACGAAGAGACCGTGGCAATTTCTTTTGAATTCCTGATGAGGACATGTTACTAGTTCTTTCAAATTATGAAAATTCAGAAGATGTTGCCTGGGGGTGGGTCGTCAGTAGCAGTCTGTTGTGCGAATAGTTCCAAGGCAGCAGAACGCGCTGAAATCTAGATGGCACGAAAGTGATGTCTAGTAAGTTGCCGCCCAGCAAATAACGGCGTGGGGGGCCGCGGGGGTGAGTGAGTCCAGTAGGCACCACAGCTATTCTTACCGGCATTGCAGAATTACTGCTGGGGACAATGCCTGTGCTGTAGCAGGGTCACAGCAGAAACAAAAAGGATTCTGTTGAAGATGTTGTTGGTTTTCAATTTGAAAACAGTTCTGGTGTCAACTGCTATGCTAATGTAGTGGTTAATGTTTTGTTTTCTCTAGAAAATGTAAAAGAGGGGGAGGCAGTCCAAAGTTCCGTTAAAAGGGCAAAGGAAAGGATCGGTGGTTTGAACTATCAGTCAAAAAGGGGAGGGGGTGCAACAATTTTTCCTACCGGGTCACAGTGTGCTTTCACCGGAACTGAGGTCTGCAGGATTCTAGTAATTCAAAGTGAGGCTGGCGCCAGCATGGGAGCGCCGACGTCCCGCGGATACAGTTTCGTCACTCCAGGGGCGATTATGGCAGTCATTCCCCATCGGGGGTGTCTGCGGGGGTCGGAGACTCCCGCGGCTCCTGTAGAATCTTCAAGGTCGTGGAGGACTACGGTGGTGGAGTCAACCAGTGACCGGGCCATTTCTTTATGCTGGGCCCGCTCTTGCCAGGTCGACCGCCATTTTGAGAGTTCGGTAGCTACTGGCGATCGCGGGGTCAAATGAGCGGACGGGCTCCACCCTGCCGGGCGAGACGTTGCAGCATCGCCATAGTGGAAGAACCCTTTTCCGGGCGCTTGGAGCGCCGAGGGTGCAGGTGGGAAGCCTCCACTGGGGAGGCGGGAGAGGCCTGTTCGCATCGTCTCTCCCTCCCAGTGCACCCCACGGCGTCTCGCTTGAGATTTGTTATGGCCGGACCAGGCGATGAGGACGAGGGGGGGGGGGGTCGGAGGCATGTGCAAGACATCCCCCCCCAGTGTTGTCGCAGCCATTATTCAAGAGAGAAGAAGTGTCCCGTCCGTCTTCGGGCCGGGCTTCCGGTGGATGTCGGCCGGACGCCCCTGGCTCTGGCCCCATGAACGGGTTTCTTGGTTTATCGGCTGCTGCCGGATCTCGTCGGCCTCGGCCCCCCGACCGTTGGTGGCCGGACCGGAAGAGCATGTGGCGGGACTACCTGCAACTCTCAAGGGCCACCGCGGCCGGACTGGGAGAGAGAGGGGAGGGTCGAGGAGACATTCCCCCCCCCCTGAAACTCTTCAGCGTTGTAAAGGCAATCCCCTGGCCGGGTCCCGCTGGCCTCGGCCTCTCCTCCGGCTACACCCTACTTTAGGATCTCCTGGCCGAGGCGTGGCAGCAGGATCCGCCTTATATGGGCTGCTCCCGGCTGGGCGTAGCCGCAACCCTGCCCCACCTTGGAAGTTTCCAGAGTGGGGGCGGATGTTCTACTGACTTGCATTTTCCCTAGTCTATCGATTTTTTGGGCGTGGCAGGCGGTGGGACAGCGAGGGGTGATTTGGTTTCTCTTACTGTTTTTCTGGTCTCTCACCACTGGCATATTTCTAACGTTTTCTTGTTTCTAGGACATTAATAGGTTTTATCATTATGTTATGTTATCGTTTCTTTGTTCGTTGTTTAAGTTTATGTTCATCAGTGGCCTACTGATTTTCGTTTTCCTATTCTTTTCTTTCCAGGTTGTTTCATGGTAAAGTTTCTGTTAACAGGATACAGTGATCACTTCGTTATTATTGCATATGTCCTTTTCACTAGGGGTGCTCTCTGGTCGGGCCAGATGACGTATCTCTAGTAAATGGTCCGGGTGAAACAGGTGCATCAATCAGTGGGGAGTAGATAGGCATGACAGATTACAACGGGGGAGAAAGGTCCGCATTACGTACCCTTTCACTATTTGCAAAGATTTTCCTACGTATATTTGCAAACAGGGAATACCTCCAAAAAGAACCAGTTCCCAAACAGTCAATGTTTGGGGAAACAATCAATCAATGAGGAACGAAATAGGCACGACGTGTTAAAGGTTTGCGTTACCTACCCTTCACTATCTGCAAAGGGAGAGAGAATATTCCTATTCTTCCTCGTTTGCAGGCAGAGAAGATTCTTAAGAGAACCAACTTCGAACAATTCAATGCTCGATTCAAACAATCAAGAAGGGGTACTGTGAACACAAATGAACGCCGCTTATGTACATACACATTGGTATTATCAACAGGTTGTTCCTAATGTTTCTATTTTAGGGAGGTCAAAAAGAGATCCCATTAGTGGCCTACTGGTTTTGCTCGATTCCTTTTCTTTTTTTACACGATTTTTCGCTATCTGCAAAGACTAAACAGAGTATTGCGACTCTGTGCTTGTTTGTAAATAGAGAATGAACCAAAGAGAACAATCAATCAAATGGAGAGAGAAGCAGGCACGACGGATTACAACGGGGGCAAAGGCCTGCGTTAACTACCCTTCACTATCTGCAAAGAGAGAGTACTCCTAATAGAAATGAGGGGTGGGGGGCAGCATTCAAAGCAGATCAGTGTGCATAAACACGAAAATGTTTTTACTTACCACGTACTTGACATTCGACAGCTTATGATATTTGCTATTAAAAAACCATTGAAATTCACTGAAAAAACCATAGGTTATAGACCATATATAGTTAGGAATTAGCATTTAAAAAACCTTATTTTACTCACACAAAACCATTGAAATTCCATATATAGTTAGTTGCACTAACTATATATCGCGCACCCGCAATCCACTGCTGATCATGTCACATATTACATCATTCATGACATGGTCAGTGACATCACTGATGACATCACTGATGACATCACTGATGACATCATCCAGTGACTGTGTGTTTCTGTAAAGTTTAAATATGTTAGATATATTGAAGAATGAGGGATGTATAAGTGTCTCGATGAAGGATTTAGTAGGTGCGTGACTGACTGTATGAGTGAGTGAATAAATGTGTCGTACTAAATGCATGGGTTAGTGACTAAACTGCCTGAATGTTTGCTTCAGTATGTCTGTTGTGATGTAAACTGCTGCATGTGTGGATCATTAGCTATACGAGAGGCTACATATGTTATTGATTGGTTGCCCAAGTATTTGTATGGGAGATTGAGTTTGTGTGGGGGTGGCTGGGAGGTGTGTGACTCTGTGCATAGATGTGTGAGCAGTTGATTCACTAGGTGTATGAGTTCAAGAGTGCATGTGGAAACAGCTACATGGGCGGTTGACTGTGTGCATGAGTGTATTGATGAGTGAATGGATATGTCAATGCTACATGTCATAGTAAGTACATATGTAAAACACAGTACATGTGAGAGTTGGCATATATAAATAACTGTGCATGAGAGCCACTGAATGTGTGAGTGGCTGTATGGATCATTGTGAACTTGTATCAGGGATTGTATAAGAGAGTAAATATGTGTTAGTATATGTTTGAACAAGTAAGGTGTGTATAACTGTATAGTTGAGGAAATAGAGGTGTGATTGATTCTTTGCATGACTGACTAGGTGTGTGAGTAACTCCATGGATGAGTAACAGTGTGTGAGTGTCTGTATACACTGAGTGTATCTAAGGTTTTATTAGAGTCTGAAGAGGTTTATCGTATTAGCACAAGAATTATGTCAAATGAGATGTCATCAGTGATGTCATCAGTGATGTCATGTGAGATGTCATCAGTGATGTCATCAGTGATGTCACTGACCATGTCATGAATGATGTAATATGTGACATGATCAGCAGTGGATTGCGGGTGCGCGATATATAGTTAGTGCAACTAACTATATATGGAATTTCAATGGTTTTGTGTGAGTAAAATAAGGTTTTTTAAATGCTAATTCCTAACTATATATGGTCTATAACCTATGGTTTTTTCAGTGAATATATATATATATATATATATATATATATATATATATATATATATATATATATAAATATATATTCATCAGATTTCTTCTTAATTATCAAGAAGCACGAGCCACACCGATCAGGTACGTTAGGTATTTTATTCTTTAGGGCACAAAATATATATATATACATACATATATGTCACTGAGAGGCTGCTGACACTGTGTAGCTAGAGTTAGGACTGAGTTACCATAGGAAGTGAATTTTTCTGTTTGCCAATAGCATTGCAACCGTTTGGCAGATCTTTCCAAACTTTCCAAGAATTAATTCATGCACCTCAGCTTGTCATGGTAAGTTTCAGAGTGATCAATCAAGTGGGAACCAATAAAAATGGAACGCTCCAGAATGCTTTTTCCTAATGAAAATTCCCATAGCAATTTGAAACAGTGTTGCAGCCAAAGCAACTGAACTTATTTACACCTTATTTGGCAGGAAGCTAGATCTGTACTAACCATTTAAGACTCAGGGACTCAGTCCCCATGTTGCAGTAAGATAAAAAGAAAAAAAACAGAGGGGCAGGGTAGGCATACTACTCTGGTCCCTAGGCCTAGTAGTGGATCCCAGAGGAACCATCCCTGGTGCCAAAATATTGAAAGGCTTTTTTTGTGATAGTGCAGTACTACCTAAGTGCCTTGGTTAAAAAAACAATTTAAAAATCAGGGCGGGCCAACCCTTCTCCATTAAAATCTATCTGAGGTAAGCTGGGGCCTGGTGGATTGGTGTATATTTGTAAAGTTTTTAGCAGGGTAGTGAGCAGCCCCTTACCCATGCTGCTAACTGGCTCCAGGGGCCCAATTCCCTCATTGCCCTACGGATTGTATATTTATTTGGGCAGGGGTCATTTTCCCCCTTTCCAAGTCATGTAATGGCTCTGGGTAGCCCATCCCCTGGGACACAACACATTAAATATTTGGGGAGGAGGTGGGGACCCTACTTTACCTCGAGCCACATATTGTGACACAAAAAACTGTCAGGGGACCCCAGTTCTGGGACACTGCAAATTTGTCCCTGCCCACAAGAGTACAGGCGAGGAGCAATTCATTGCTTTTGCCCAGTGGGAGTAGAAAAGCTTCCTATGAGTGGGAGCATAAAGTTATCTCCCAACTCACACTCTGGTGGAAGGGTAACACAGGGGATTACTGTTGCCCAGTGGGAGCAGAAAGAAAAACTGCCCCCAGCCAGGAGGAAGGAAGCAAGTGAAGCCAGCTTTCACCGGCACGCAGGACTGGTGCTGGCTGGGGAGCCAATGGGCCTCCTCCCCCAACTCCAATATTTTAGGCCATTGTAGGTGCCTCGAGTGGAGACGGGGCACTCAGTAAAAAAAAACATAGCCGGCTTCATCCGGCACCCAGGATTGGTGCTTTCCAGAGAACACATGGGTTAGCAGAGGTCATCGGCCTGTCCCCACACCCCCCAAATGTTTTTAAAGTTGTGGGTTCCCTGGGTGGGACCAGGGCACTTAATTTTTAAAAAAGTGTTGCTGGCTCCCTCGCCCTTTGAGAATAGGGGCTGAGTACGGGTAACAGCCAGTTCCGCAGGGGCCTTGGGGCGCCCCTCGCAGCACCAAACAAGAGAGGACATTGTGGGGGATGCAGGCCGGACCCAGGCATCTACAGGATTTTTTTTTTAAATGCAGCGCCAGGCTGCAAAATTAGTAATATATGAACAGCCTGAGCAGCCTATTTATTAATCACTGCTCCTAGCCAAGAATACCCCTTAATGCCCTTCTAGGGCTAATGTGCTTATTGTGTTCTGCCCCATTCTGGGCAGGGGCACCACCAACATATTTTTAAAGTATTATGGGTGCAGCAGCAGCCCCATAGAAATCAAATATTAGGAGCAACCCAATGCTTCTCTGGTCTGCTAAAGCATAACCCCAGGAAATGTTAATGCTGTTTTTAAGCTTTCCTTGAGATGGAGCTTTTGCTCTTCAGCTGAAGATTGAAGGGGCCCTTTGTGGTTGATTTTATGGCTGTAAAATGTGATCTGAGAAGTGTAAAAGAAAGACAGGTTAGATATACTATTCTCACTCCAACCTGTGCAATACTAAGGAAAGAACTAAACATCAGAACCATACCAAAGCAAAATTGTTTTCGAGAAAACATTTAAATATAATATTTTTTTAATTGTATTTTATATAAAAGTACATACAAAATAAATATAGAAACTAAACATAATAGAATATATTTTTTAAACAAAAATAAGTATAAAATGATATTCACTTCCCTTGCTAGAACCCAAAAACACACTGAATACCCCAAAATAATACAAAATAAAAATAATGTAAATGAAAAACTTAAATAAAACAAATAAAATTATAAATGTTATTATTAAAAACCTGCAAAAATAAATTAATAACTAATTCGAATACAATATAGGGGTCGATTCCGATCCGGTAAAATGCGCTCCGAATCGTCGTACGGAGAGTTTTTTCCCCGTACGAATCGTACCCGTAGACGTCCCTGTACGAACGACGAAGTACGATCCGTACCAGGTGCCAAACTCCGTACGAGTCGTACAGGACTCCGTACGACTCAAATTTCCGTACGAGTCTCACTCGGAACCCGCTGTACGCGACATCACTACGGTTCGCGGCTGGTTTTTACGACCCAGCAAGTACGATTCGTGTCGGGTACGCGCCGTACGACCCTTTTCCTACGGGAGCCGAAAACAGTCGTAAAGGCAGAGTTTGCGCCGAAACAGGTACGGAACGCCCCCCCCCGGGTACGGCACGTACCCCCCATGATCGCAGGGGTACGCGCCGTACCCCTGTGATCATGCGGGGTACGTGCCGTACACCCAGCGTACATGGGGTACGCACCGTACCCCATGTACGGTGGGTGTACGGCACGTACCCCATGTACGCTGGGTGTACGGCACGTACCCCGCATGATCACAGGGGTACGGCGCGTACCCCAGCGATCATGGGGGGTACGCGCCGTACGGTGTGTAGGTGATCGTGCGCTTTTCCGTACGAATCGATGTGTACCGTACGAATCGCGTCCGGGTCGGCCGATCGGAATCGTCCGGTCGTACGGCGTCCGTACGAGTCGTACGGAAACGGCTCCGGATACGATTCGTACGGACGGGGATTTTACCGGATCGGAATCGACCCCCTAATGTATAAAATATACATCAATTTAAAATTTACATAAGGAATTATAATCATACCATAAATTAAGATTACGAATTATTTAAGAAAACTAATTTCAGTGGCTTCCTACACTAGTACCCTACAAACCCAGGATCCTGATACTAAAACATAGTTTACTAACAAATGTATATGATTTAAAATCTATTTAATAAGTTAGAATTAGATGTAATTGAATAAAATAGCAACTGAATAATTAAACAATTTTCATAAATAGTAGTAAATTAAATGTTTATTTAGTCATAAAAAAATGAACATTAAATAAAATTAAGCCAATTATCACTCAATGATATATTTAATTTACAATAAAATTAACATAAAAATGTAATTCATTATAATGTAATCAACTTCCCACCTGTTTTGCCTACAAACCCCACAATGCGTTACAAAAATATAAATTACCAACATAAAATCAAAAAATTAAATATAAATTAGAAATAGTAAATTAAATCTAAATACTTTTACAACAAAAAAATGAACAATTTACATAACTTATAACAATAAAAAATATTTAACACTAAAATCAAATTAATTTTACATTTATTAACTTGCCACTCAATATAGAAAAAGATATTATATCCACAATATTTCGGGTGTCACAATATTTTTGACACAATTTTAATGCCACACGATATTTAGAATCCTATATTTGTCTCATTTACCTCTAATGACATCATTGATGACCCCACTGATGATGATGATGATGACATCACTGATGACATATTTTTCTTGGAACCAAATCTTAGTTTTCATTAAGAAAGTTAACTTTAATTAGACTAATATTTATAAAGTGCCCCACCTGTAGTTCTGTTATGACTGAATAAACATTCAATGCAGAAGAATTACTCCACATAATTCTACTCTGAGTACACCATGTAGTAATACTGTAACCACTGCCACATAAATTTAACTCAGCTTCAAATATTAACCCACAGTATAAAATAATAGAAAAACCTTAATTTAAAAACACCTACAGCAATATTGAAACAGATCACAACTGTCATAAAACACTATAAAAAAACTAGAGGCCTGATTAAGATGGTGGGCGGACATAAGTCCACCCACCTCCCTATCGGGAATCGGGACTGCCCGACAGGCGGTCCCAACATAGGCATTACAAAGCGACCGCCACCACGGCATATACATTGATTTGCGGTGGGTGCTGCAGGCTACAGCACCTGCTGCAATACAAAATAGGGACACTGCACATTTCCCTGCACTATGTGGCAGGCACCATGTGATGCCTGCCACATGGTGCAGGGACATGTAGGGGGGCACCTTCGGAGGGGAAGAGAGGCGCCCTACGGGCCCCCAAAGCCCCTGTCCGTCAGCCTTTTCATGGCGGGTTAACCGCCATGAAAAGGCGGGTGGAAAGGGACATTGTAATCCCTATGGTGATGCCTGGCAGGCACAGGCACCATGGTAGGGACTACTCCTCCACACCGGTGGGCTCAAGGAGCCTGTCGGATGCATGACGGTTGGTCTTGCCAACCGCCACCCGTCCGCCCGTCCACCATTATAATATTTTGGGCGGATAACAAGTGTCCGATGGCGGTGGGTCTGCCACCGATGGGATGTCGGTGCCTGTCCTACCATCATCATAATGTGGCCCTAGATAAAGATATCCACTATCTCACTACTACACATGCAACATGAAACAACCACATTAAGATAGCACACAACTCCTGTAAAAAAAATAACACTCGATATCATAACGCAACACATCTACCATTGTTTTAGTAACACTTCCAGTACACTAGTATCACATGACCACATATCCACTGATAAACACAAAGAAAAATGCAAAGTCAGTCTGACTGCAAAAAACATTAACAGATATGTCATTATACACTGTCACCACGTAACATGCACCAACATAGGCATCATCATACAAACACAAAAGCAGTGTTACAAACCCATAACCCCACCTCAGTATTCATTCAAATACAGCTCGATATATGTATATGTACATTACCAATATAGAAATGTATACCTATTATCACAGAACAAGAGGTCCAACAGTATATTACAAAATAACATACATAACAAAACATCTATTCATTAACTTTTTTTAAATACTGTCAGAAATACATTAGATCTAAAACAACTCCTTATGAAAAAAATGCGGTGCCTTAATAAATATAATGTAAATAGCAGAATTCATCTTTCACATCATTATAAAAAAGAATACTGATGTCAACAGCAGCTTCATGAATGATGCCATCACTGATGTCATCATTTAGGTGATCAATTATGTCATTTGCGATGTCATCGCTGATGTCATCTATGATGTAATATAAGGCGTAATGAGTGATGTCATATGTTAGATCATAAGCAACACATGGAGTGGCATGAGTTAAGGTTGGTTTAGCCCCGCCCATAAACTAAACCAACTGGCAATTGAGGACTGCAGATCACTTGTGAGCACATTGCATATCCCATGGTTTTGTTATGTAAAGAACAGGTTGGAGGGTGTGGGCTGTACAGACTTGTTTACCAATCGTAGTCCACTAAGCTGAGGAAGAACATGTTCTATCTAGATGGCAATACGAAAGAGAGGAAATAGAACTTTTTTAACTCACTGCCAAACAGTACATTTTGTTGAAAACATGCCGGGGGGGGGCTACTTGTCGATGGTAATTAATGTGCACCATCATTTCCTAATGACAAGGTTCATGTTTAATACAATGCACTGGTTTTTAGCTGTCCTCAAAGGATTCCGTAAGCCAGAAATTTAAAGCTGTGAGCTTGTGACAATTTTTTGGGAGCAAGACACTATACATTTTATATTCTTTTGTGATTTTTACAGCACATGAAGTTGCAGATTCATTCTCCCGCTGGTAAGAAATAACCAATTTGTACAAGCGAGACCTGCTCTGCTGTATTTGCAAATGCTTTCCTCCCCCTTGGTCTGCCTTTGGGTTGCAAGTTTCGTGGCTGTTGCCCTTGGGCTCAGGAAAAAGCTATCTAATGTCTAGAGGGGGGTTTCTTTATATCAAGTAAGCTGCTGGCTTTCTTCCTATTATGTGCGCACCATGTTAGTGTATTACATATTCATGGATAGCCCCATGAAGGCTTGGAATTGGGGATGGTTTTGTGATAGCACCTTGTGTTCTGGTATTGTATTGACACACCTGCACTTTATATTAATGTTTTTATACGAACAGACTGATAGTTGATAAGAGGCCCCAAGTATCTCTTGTTAACATGGCGCACACAAATTTTGAGGTTTTTGTTGTCAGGTTTCTGAGGGATGAGCCATCCATATTCATTCGATGTATCCATCATTTAAGTTTAGTCTTTAATTGAGATCTGCATCCCCCAATGTGAAATGTTAGTTTATGATTAAGTATCGTATGCGAAAACATTTGATGTAAAAAAAAAATGTATTTGTTTTTTTATTTGTTCCTTTAGGTCTATATTGGCTGAATAAAGAGTTATTGAACTTGGAATTGGTTGGTAGCTACACATAACTGGCAAATTCCAGTGATTTCTATATTTGTTTTGGAACCGTAATTTCAATTTGTGGGTTTTTTCAGTGAATTTCTGAGTTTGTTTTTAAACATATGTTAAGGTATTATAACCAAAGCTAACCATAATTTTACTTTAGCCTGATGTTTCCAGTGTATGTATCTATAGATGGATGGATGGATGGATGGATGGATAGATAGATTGATAGATAGATAGATAGATAGATAGATAGATAGATAGATAGATAGATAGATAGATAGATATGACTTTTATTATTTTATTATTACATACACTTTCTCTTGGTAATACAATGTTTATGCCACTGTAAGAAACTGAGCTCTAATTGTTGTGTTTAATTTGAATGATTCTCACATCCGCTACTCATAAACATCTTCGGAAAGAAATACATGTTGTTGCAAAATCTACCTGCTCACATGTTTTTGCAAGCAGCTTCAAAATATTATTCAGTGTTTTAGTTCTCGCTAGACAGGAGAGGCATTGCGGAGGGAACACTTTGCAGTAGGAATGTGTGACACACTGGGGAATTTGGATTAATAACAAGGTGATGCCTGCAAAAAATTAAGCAGTGAGAAGTATCCTGGAATTTGGTACTACTCCTATATGATTGTATTTGTGTAATGTTTTTATTTGCTTTACATTTTTCATTATCCATCCATGCTAATTCTCAAATTATCTTTGCAATATTTGTTCACCAATTTTAATATTCAGGTTTAGTTTGTAATAAAGATTTGTAGATGCACAATTGTTGTACTCAGTGACTCACATGCTCAGGTCACACTGCTTCTAGTTCAGTGGATTTACCTTCATTGTGTCTGCCCTAGGCCCAGACACAAGCCCAGCAGTGAAAGTAAGAAGTCAATCAATGTCTTCTCCAAAAACAGAGGACACCCGCTTGGTACAGCACCAGACTCATGCTTGTTGGTTGAGACCTCTAAATCCAGTCATGATAGTTTCAGTGTTTCCTAATTCCAGGTATAGGGTTCTACAACAGAATAGCCCATGGAGAACTCAGTTGTTTTTTGAGAGTTTTCAACAGTCACTGTTACTCTGGCTTCAGTATATGCTTTTTGGTTATCTGAATCTCCAAAATCTCATCCTCTGAAGCCTTGACAGGGGAAGGGAAAAACGTCCCAGAACCAGATGTGGTGGTTTTGCCACACAAAAGGCCTGCCTCCAGATATAAATGTTGGACCCTCAGAACAACTATTCAGTGCCCTCCTGAACCTGGATTCCAGGGTAAACTGAGTGACTCCAAGGGTGAGGTGTCTACCCTCCTATTTGAGCTACAGGGTCAGTATAAGTTCCAGAGGCCTCTCTGCAACTGCCAAGCTGATCTGCTCAAACTTGAACTGCAACTATACCTCCCTGAGTCCTGCTTCTGGCTTCTGCCTTGGGCAAGTCCTGATCCCCAACAGGTGTCCCCCAGACCCTGAACTCTTGGCTGGCTTTAGAGTGTACTTCCCTGCCTAACTTTGAGTTCTGCCACAAACAACTCAGCATGGCATAACTCAACACAGGGCCTCGCATCGCAGCCCCTCACAGCTCCTGATCTGCATCCTCGTTGAAACTGACTCAGCACTAGTCACTCGAAGAAGGACCACACATCACAGCCCTTGCAGTCTTCATAGGCGCTGACATAGTAATGCGCAATGCCGCGTATCAAGGACATTTGGTACAATTCTCAGAAGGACTAACCGAGTCCCTGCATCTGGCCTACGCTCCATTGCTGTCAGCCTGAACTTGTGACTTTGTGCCAGCGCAGTATGACCAGATAAACGGAGTGGGCACTTTGTGCTTCTATGAGCTATTTTTACCTAAACTTTGAAATTAGATATCTCCAGTTCTACTAATTTCATTTTTGTTGATCTATTGTAATTTACTCTAGGTTTCTAAATCAATTTGAGATTTTTCATATGTTCATATGTTTTTCATATTTTTCATATGTTGTATTTTGACTTTATTATTGTTTTTGTGCTGCATAAATACTTTACACATTGCCTCTAAGTTAAGTCTGACTGCTTTGTGCCAAACCACCAGATGGTTAAGCACAGGTTAAGTTAGAGACTTTCGTGGTTCAGTCTGATGAAGATTGTGGTTGTTGCCTGAGTGAGGCTTCCACCAGCCTCAACCAACAACCTTGTTTCTTGCTCTTTCACACTTTCAGTACTGATGACAAGGACTACTTTGACTGTGCTCTGCACATCAAGATAAATATTGATGATAGTGCCAATTTGTCTGTGTGCTAACCTGGCTCTGAGTGATCGCGTCCTGAAGGCACATAGGTGATTTATTGAGTGCCATCCGAGAAAAATTTAAATGTCAAGCGGGCATGGCCTGTGATTTTTTCTGTTGATTGTATATGGAAGGTAATCATTGCTCATCAAGCCCTCATGTACATTTTTGTAAATCTCATAGCCAAGATGCCCCCAAATGTTGATAGGTGGGGTAGGAGATTTTAAGACTCCACAACATCATTTACAAACCTCCAAATGATCAGAAACTGGTTGAGGTATTCTCAGATTTGCCCTTAACTCATTGCAATATGTTGTGTTGTGGTCTTGAGAGTGGACAGTTCCAGAATGCAATGGACTGGGAGAGCTGGAGACAGCAGAGACTGGAGCAGAGAGCATACCTTTGATGATGGAACTGGTAGAACAAATAAACAATACTGTAGTCCTCCTGAGTTGTTCTATTGTGTTCTGAATCACCATGTGACCATGAGAAACCTGCACTCGGGGAAGGCACACTATCACCAGTCCAGGAGTAAGAAAATAGATCTGGAAGACACTGCGGAGTGCATTGATGCTGCATTGATGTGTCAGTAACAGGTGGTGGCAGAGCGTGTTGGCGATTGGAACAGCAGAGAGAAAACGAATAACATTGGGGAAGTGGTTATTTTGATTCACACAGAAAATTGTCCTGTTGGTCAGGATGTGCGCGAGCTAAGTCGGACGTGAGCGAGCTGAATACTAAGGAGCTGCACGAGAAGGAGCCATGCATGCACCAGCAGAATGCCCTGTGAGTGGTGCATTGTGGGTGTATGGAACTGTTGCTGTGCTAGTGAACACTAAGGGGCCCATCCGCACCTGAATTCCCCCCTGCCATATTAAGATGGCGGGGGGGACCGCGGCAGACGGAAGGCGACGGGGCGGAAATGGTTTAATATGGTGGCGGTGCCATATTATGATGGGCTTGTTTAAATGCCTTTCCGCGGCGGCGATGCCACCATGGAAAGGCATGCGGTCTTCACTCTGGGGGCCCTCTGCGGGCCCCCAGAGTGAAGGAGAGGTGGGGGGTGCACACGGGGGGGTACCTGTGGTTACCCCCTTCATTCGCATAAACAAAGCGGCAGGCACCGCGCGGTGCCTGCCGCTTTGTCTATGCAAGTGCATTAATGTATTTTTAGCATTGTGGCGGGTGTTGCAAAGAGCACCGCCTGCCACAATGCTAAAAATACAGGATGCGCCCGCCACTTTGGCCGGCACATCCTAATACCCCCCACGGGACCCCCGCCCTTATGGCAGGCGGTCCCAAACCCCGGTAGGATGACGGGCCGACAAAGTCTGCCCGTCATCCTAATAGGCCCCTAAGTTGGCACACTACATTAACATGCTTGCATGCCACCATTTTCAGTTGGGCTAGCATGTGTTCTACATGTTGCCGTTCTGTATTTGGATTCAAAGGTCACTTGCCATTGAGCACTGCAACAGAACACAGTTTAAGTACATTATGTGCTGCCATTTTTAGTTGGGAAAGTGTGTTTGACGTGCCACCATTATGAATAAGAGTGAATTGCACCTGCCAGTAGTTCAAGATGTTATTAGGTTATACAATATATTTTTCTAAAGGAGAAAGGGAACAGAACGTAGATATGTGTTGACTCGCCTACTATGTTGCGGAGACTTTTCATCTAACTAATTTTTGTTACAGTGTGGCAACTACATTCTGAAATATCCAGATTAGGAAGTTTTTTATATTAATCTATTTTGTTAATTAATTGTATTAGCCTGTTATTTTAGCTAGTTATTTTAGATTATTTTATTAGTTAGTTATTTTCTCATGCATGATAGCAGCAGCAAGCATGTCACAACCTCTTTCTCTCTTATCAAAGGCTGGAAAACCGCTCTTATCAAAGGCTGGAAAAACTATTTGAATACTATTTGGTTGCCATAGGTGGGGAAGAATTCACTGCTGTGATAAAGCAAGGAATTTTTGTTACATAACTTAGGAATTGAAGGAAGGAACATATATGAGAGTTTGCATGAAATTCAGATGGGTCAAGGAGAGGGAGAGCCTGCTGATATATATATGGAATGTCAGTGAAGATGTTAGAAATGCCTTTTGGCACACTAGTGAATGTAGTGATGTAGAGGCACACGTATTACTCTAGATACCAAGGAAAGACGGAAAAATATCCGTACGTAGCCTCTTTGAAAAACTTAGGGAGAACATGTGAATTTGGTGAACTTAATGATTTACTCGTCAGGGATCAATTGGTACAGGGTATTAACAATACAAGAGTTCAGGATTTTTTTTTAGCTAAGAATCCCAATCTTAAGGAGGCCATCACAATAATTGAAAGCATTGAACATACTTCTAAGTAGATCAAAGAGGTGAGGAATGATGAACCAGTTACTGCTGAGATAGCCAGGGTTAAAGACAGATGTCAAGAGGATTCAGGCAGGGAGAAAAACATAAGGTGGAGAAGTGCAGAAGCAGTCATTTCCGAAGTTTAATTGTTACCGATGTCGTAATGGTATTTGGAAGAAAAGTAATTAGGAACTAATATTTAAACAAAGGACAAAAACGGACTAGTGACAGCAATAACTATAAGTGAACAAAATGCATGGTACAAAAATATGGATTTTATTTTATTCAATCTTCGTTATAATAAAAAACATTGTTATTTAATTACAAATAGTTATTATGTGCATGCCTCCATTATACATGTGACTTTTGATCTACATATATATACACATATTATTGTATCATATACATATTTCAAGATAATTGATTTTAACTTGAGATCTGTGCGGAAGCTTGTTTTGGCACATTTGTACATAAAAACATGGCTAGATATGTCATCTACGCGCGTTTCGGCTGAGGGCCTTCATCAGGGAGCCATGTGAGTATCCAAATAGACCTATGCATGTAGAAAGATATAAACAATAGTAGTGCTTGTCAATGTCCGTGAAATATCCTAAATATATACATGTTAAAAAACAGAGAGACTTGTTGTGATACATTTATACAGTGATACAAAACATGACACAAGTGTCCTAAAAGTGCTTGAACCTGTCCTAATATTTACAATTATATACAGTTTGTTACCCATTTTAGGCTGATACATTTGCAAAAAAGACCTTACTATACATGTAACATTTGCTACGTAACATTATGAAAGATGAGGCCAGTGGGGTAGAGAAGGGCTTATGGGGTGATAGTCTATACAACACTTTGAGATATAGCTGCTAACTGCAAAAGAAATTTTTTAAGGTGGTGATGTCATGCAGGTTGAAGGAAGAACTAGTGAAGGGTTAGAAATGTAAGAGAGGGGAGGAGTCAGAAATGAGATGAAATGGAGGTGATAGAGAAAGAAAGAACAGATGAGTTCCGGGGCATGTGGAAAGTCATAGTTATACCTGGACGTATAGATGGTGTTGATTCTCACAGGTAGGAGAAGAAAAGAGTAATCTGAGATGGCGGGTAGTCTGTCTCGAGGACGTGGGCGCTGAATGGTGACATAATATTGAGTGCATAAGTACAAGTGACCCAAGGGGTAAGGATTCAGAGACTAAACAGGAGGGTTACAAAATGGATGAATACCTTTAACGCATTATATTAGGTAATTTCTGTTTTTCTCTTTCCAGGTGTCCTGCTACTTAGGAGTGGGCTTCGCCTATTGAGCTGTTGAATAAAAATGACATGCGGAGAGGTTATATGGGTCATACTAGTGTCATGGGAACCAATGGTGGAACAAAGCAGGATTATTACCTGTGGGTTTCTCCTATATTGTTGGGAAGCTACGTACTACTGGTTTCCGGGAAATGATCTGAGGATAACCTGTACGATAGGAGGCATTTATGGTAGACGGTTAGTGATGGTGTTCTAATGTGGCTGCCAATAGTCATGATATTAAGAACCAATTAAATACCTGCTACCGATGTGGTAATGCCAATCATTCTTCAAATAGCCCTAACTGTTATGCGAAATTCTCTACTTGTAGAGATGCAGGTGAAAGGGGCACTATGCAAGAGTCTGTAAAGGTCAGGAAGGAAAAGGAATCTCAAACACTGACACTGTTCAACAAGGGCAGGAACTACAAGAAGGTCTAACAGAGTCACTTTCAATGTAACACCTGTTCCCACTTCTGATTGTGGTGCAAGTATAATAACAATGCCTGAGTGCAAGGTCACTATTGAAGGAAAAGAAGTGGGGGCCCTTGCTGACTCAGGCTCATGCTTTTCATAGATAGGCTCCTAACATAATATTTTTTACTGTTTAAGCCTGACATGAGTCCTGTAAGTCATGGTGGAGTTGCTGTTGACTTAATAGGCTAAGTTCCCTTAAATAAAAAGTTCAAGGGTAGAGAAACTGTAGGGAAAGTTTATATAGCAAGAAGGGGAGATAATTTGCGAGGGCCGAGGCACCAATGTGAATTAAGATTTGGGGATTATGTTGAGTCCCATTTCACCAGATCAAGTCGAAATGATAACTTGGTAGAGTGATGACAGTGATATAGTCCATCCTTTTCCTGCAGTTTTTTTCAAACAAGTTAGATCTACTGAAGGGGTTTGAGAACAGGATTATCCTCAAGAGGGAGCAATGGCAGTTGTCCATATAGTGAGAAAAAGTCAAAATTTTACGATGCAACCATTGCAAGCTGAATTAGAAAGGTTGAAGGGAGTGGAAGTGATCAAGGAGATTGAATCTTCTCATAGTTAGCGCCTATAGTTTTGGCACCCAAGGTTGGATGGAAGAACTTTAGGATATGTGATGATCTTCATGATCAAAACAGAAACATCTTGGTTTGACATGCAACACCTACCCCATATTACAGAGGAGTTGTTACTGCTAGGATAGGCTCAGGTGTTTAGTGTTCTTGACTTGTCTTCTGTATACCATCAAGTTTAGTTGAGTGATGCATTTAAACTTTTTTGTTACACACCTGGGTACATTTCACTTTATTTGAATGCTGTTTGGGTTAGCTTCACCAGCCGCCTGTTTCCAACACATAATGAGGAAAGTATTGGAGGGTCTCCAACAAATTTCTATTTTTCCAGGATGACATTCTATTTTATGTTAAAAACAGAGGCAATCACAATGTAGTTTTGGAGCAAGTAATATTGAGGTTACAGAAGAGTGGGTTGACTTTGGGAAGAGAAAAGTGTCAATTCAGAGCGGGGACCGTTGCTTATTTTGGTCACACTCTCTCCCAGGAAGGAATCAGTCCCAAATTAGATTTTGTCAAGTCTATTGTTGAAGCATCAATATCCATTGACAAGAAGAAACTCCGATCGTTTTTGGGAATGACAGAATACTATTCCAAGTTCCTTAAAAAATGTTCTACATTGGTACATCCGATGAGACAACTCCTTAAGAAGGGGAGCAGGTTTGAGTGGAATGATGAGCTTTCTAGTGTTTTTGAGTCTATTAAGAAACATCTGGGTAATATGCCAACCTTGAGACATTTTGATGTCCGTAGGAGAACCCTTCTGATCACCGATGCCAGCTTGAATTAACTTTGTGCTGTGTTGTCTCAGCTAGCTAATGGGAAAGAAAAGGTGATTGCTCTTGCATTTACGGACACTCAAGGGATCAGAAGTACACTACTCAGTTGTAGAAAAGGCAAGCTCTGGAATGCACATGGGTGGTGAAACATTTCAAGTTTTATTTGTGGGGATTACCTTTTATAATACCCAGTGATCACAACCCACTGGCAAACATATCCACATGTAAAGGGAGTGGGCGGGATACTCCCAGGATTTCTTAGGTGGATAGAAGGAGTGAGAGAGTTCAATTTTGAGGTAAGATATGTGAAGTGTTCACAGAATATGGTGGCATACTGTCTCTCTAGACTCCCTATAGAGTGAGATGATGATGTGGTTATTGAAAGAGGTATGGTGTCATGATTTGGTAAGGAATCTGTGAAGGAAGAAGAATGGGAATTGTAGAAAAGTAAAGATATACTTTACAGTAAGATAAGGGCATTTGTAGTGAAAGTCTGGCTTTATTCAAATGTTCTTGGTGAAGCTGAAAAGCGGTATGGTGTTGACAAAGAAGAGTTGTACATGGAAGGGTCTAATTTGTGCAGAAGTATGAAGAAGGTTCCGCCCGAAGGTATGAGGGTGAAGTTCATGTGTTTGGCACACAAGGGTCATCTGTGCAGAACTCTGACTATATTCAGGCCAAGAAAGCTTTATTGGTGGCCAGGTATGAACATAATGGTTTAGCATGTGGTCAGGGATTGCAACATTTGTGCTCAGGTAGACAAAGGGAGTAAAGTAAGACAAGCCCCCTTTTTACCGGTGGAAGTTCTCAACATGTCCTGAAAAATTAAGGAATGGATATAGTGGGGACTTTTGATTTGTAAGGCCTTCAGAGATATTTGTGGTATTAGTTGTTGATTATGCCACAAAGTGTATAATAGTTTAGCGTTTCATTAATGGCACTTTTAGGACCATCATTGAGTTTTTGAAAGAGTTTTCCATAGAGGTTATTTAAAAAATGTGGTGGTAGATAATTGTGTGCAGGCTGTGTCACAAGAAATTAGAGATTTATTTTGTGCTCTAGGGATAAAGCATTGTCACATGGCACTCCATCAGCCCTCAAGCTAATGGACTTGCTGAAGTGTTGAATACATTGGTGAAGAGTTGTGTACAAAGAGCTTTGCAGAATGGAATACCCTTCGTAGGCACATTAAGAGAGATCCTTTGGACACCTAGGACTACTCCCAATAGTGTGCCTGCTATAGCTCCATTTGAAGGCTTGAGGGGTAGACTGGCTAAACCTAAGTTGTCTTGAGTTGTGGGGTGCCATGGAAGTGGTGGTAGTGTCGTAGTGTAAACAGCGAGAGCATTAAGGACCACCAGCGTATGAACAAAGAAAAATATGATGACTCACATAAAGTGAAGAGTGACAGATGGAATGCTGGGGACATGGTCTACATCAAATAGCCTAGATTTGTAAAGAAAGGCACCATGCATTTTTTGGGACCTCATATGATTGCTGGGGTTAAAAGGAATATGTTCAGTTTGGACAGTGGTGATGTGTGGAGTATGCTGTGGATAGTGAGAACAAAAGAATGTGGAGGCAATGCTACTATGTTGGATGATTCTGAGAGGTACCGTAACACAGTGAGCTCCAAGAAACCACATAGTGAGTAGTGCAAAAGATGGGACAGTAGTGGGCATCCCAGTAGGCAGCAAAGGAAACCTGGATGACTGAGCAATTTTGTTTAGCGTGTTGTGTATTGCTAGTGTGGGGTAAGAATCTTTGTCCCATATTTAAGAAAGCATGTTGCATTTCCTAACAGTGTGATGTGCAATTTCAGGCTGTTGGGAAATGTAAAATGCCATTTCAATATATACAATAGGCATTTTCGGTGGTGTAATTTGCAATTTTCATCATGTGCAAATTGCATTTTCGGAATTTGTAAATAGGAAATTGCAAATTGAGATTTCCAAATAGGCAGTAGGCCTGGGCGGAGTTTGCGGAGTTGCGATATGTGGAACTCTGCAAAGTAAAAAAAAACTTTGCCGTGCTACGTGGAGTTCTGCTGGTGGAGATCGTCGACGCAAAAGTTTGCATATCAATGGAAACACAGAGTACGTTCTTGCATTCCAAATTGCATGTGAATGGCACCACATGGTTCTCATGTGAGTTCTGGCTTTCCGTATCATGCGCAAGCGGCACCACGCGGTCCGCATGGGCGTGGCCATCTTGTTTTTCTGCTCCTTGTTATGGTGCTGGGCCTAAAATGTAATCTCTCTTTCATCTGTGTGATCCCCCCCTTTAAAACTAGTCTACCCCTCATTTTATTTTTTATATGTGTGTGTTTTTGTGTTTGAGTATTTTACATTTTTGGGAAAAATGTTTAAGGTTTTTAATGACTTAAAAAAAATTATTTCCCGTTACTTGAACTTCCTTATTTCTTTATTCTTTCCTTCCTGTCCCTTGCATTTCCTTTTTTTTAACCCATCCAGTGCCATGGCAAAGGCAGGGGTGGGCAGCCTTGACTGATCTTTGGATGAGGAGGAGGTGGCAGCACTGTTTTTTTTTGTGCAGCACCACCTCCCCTCAATGCTGGCAGCAGGCCTGTAGCGGATACCCAACCAGCAATGAAAGGAAGACCATCTTGATTACTGTGCGTTTGACATGAAGGTGACAAATAATTTAGTGAAATAGATGAGGATTTGATGACAAGCGCGGGGGATGATGTGCCCTATTTTGTCACATCTCTGGTACTGTTGGAAGAATATGGAGTTAATACCTCTAGTGTTCTTGAAAGAGTTGATTACGCTCGACTACACGCTTGAAGAGAATCTTTGACCTTCCAAAGTGTTTAATACTTTTTGCCCTGACAAAGCCTTTTTCAAGGTGAAATGTGTTGTCTGAGTCTTTGTAAAAGAAAAAAATATAATGAATTAAAGCAAAGAAACGAACTCATCAACCAAGGACTCACTACCATTTACTTACTCGTCTCTTAAATCGAAGATACTCATTATCTAACTGTAGTTGCCTCTCTTTCAATGTATAATTTGGATGGGGGACACCCCCTGCAGGATGTTTGGCATCGCTGGGGGACAGTGTGCTGTGGTGTGGCACACCTGCCGGGTTTGGCGCACAGCCCAGCAGCTGACGCACTGCTGGGCGGACATCATGGACAGGGAACATGACCTGCTAGGGGTCAAAATACCGGGTAGGTCGATTTTTTGACCTTCTATATTTTGTCAGTGATCCTGGAAAGGCACGGGAACAGAGAACACATGCAGGCCTATGGCAAAAACACTCTGGCTGTCTACACAAAATGGCAACCAATCACATATGGTCAAACAGCAAGCAAGGATGCATGGCCACAAACAAAGAACAACTGCAGGCCTATGGGCACTAACCAAACAAAATGGCCCCTGGCCACATGGCATGGAGAAAAAAGACAAACGGTGGCCTATGGCAAACACACTCTCATACTGGTCAGTTAAAGGAGGAATGTATTGGTAACAGAGAAAAAAGAGCATTAATTCAGCTCTGCCAAAAACAAACTTAACTGGGCTAATTAATTTTACAACACACATCCTCCAAAGGCATCAAATATAATTACCCCACCTAACCACTGTTTGCAGGGGGAAGAAGTGGAATACCCCCCCAAAAAAGACATTATGTAATTTATTCCAATGCCATCCATGGCCTAAATGATGTTTCAATTCAACAGACACAACAGAACCAGTTTTTTCATGCACTTGTGTCTAATATTGTACCTACTGGCTGGAAGGCCCACTGGCAGAGTAGGCCACATAGTGAATTAATTGAATATTGCAAAATTATTAAAAAACATGGAGAAAAATGTACTGAATTGTGCAACAGTTTTCCTTTACAAAAGAAGAAATATTACTAGGGCCCCTACTAAAACTGCAGGCCACCCACCACAATAAATTTAAAAAACTGAATAAAAGTTCAGATAAATCCTGGTGCATGCCCCGAATCAAACAAACAACACCCTTAAACATCAGTTTTCCAACTTACTTGTGAAAAACACAAATACAAAGTCCGTAAATCCAATGGCATATATGCAGCAAAAAAGGAGAGGAATCCTTCCAGCTCCAAATCCCAATTAAAAGTGAATAGCAGGAGGATAAAGCACTGAGAGCAGCCTGCTGGAAAGTAAAAGGAAGTTGGTTTCTCTGGGCACTTCCTGTTGGAAAAAAAAGTGAAAAAAGGCTTCTCAAACATAAAAAACAATTCCAAAAGTCAGTTGGAGAAGAAAATCCACTCAAAAGCCTCTCAGCTGCAACTCGAGCACAAACGCTGCTTGAGTGCTCCGTTTGCCATCACGTTCGACACTAGATAAGCGCCGTCGTGAATGGAAGCCTTGAGAGTGAACAGGTAGTCTCGTGGGAGCTCGCTATGTTTGAGAGAAGTCTTCTCCATGCTCATAAGTAACCTGAGGGTTTCTTGGTGCTCCTGAGTGAGTGCCAAAACAAAACTCGAGGGTGAAATAGGAAAATAAAACCCTGACTCGCACCCCGAAAGCCAGAATTCAGGAACTCTGCGTTCATCCATGGAATGCCAAATATGACAAAGTCCAAGATCTGAGCAAAGTTTTACACCCGGGCCTTATAGCGAGTCGGTACCACTATGTACAAAGGATTGCTATTTGCAAATAGTTGCAAAATGGCCATTTAGAAAATGTAATTACCATCAATGTGAATCAGGCGGTAACCAGGTACAAACTATAACAAGTCACCCAAAATGCACCTGGCTCTGTCAGAATGGCGGCTCTGTATGTCTTGGTGAGGAGGATGAGGATTGTGGCTGGTAGGCAGAGAAGGAGGAGGAGACAGAAGAGGATATTTAAGTGAGCATCACCCCACTTCAACAGACTCAGAAGGCGATTTATGAGAAGTACAGATTTAGGGGCTGATTACAATGTGGCCAATGGTCGGAGTCTTCAGGGCCGCATCGTAATCGGCCTAGTAGTTCGCCTTCTGACCTCCTAATTATGATCTAGGCGGTCGGAAATTAAACTAGCCTCTCACTCTGGCTGGCTTCCGATGTGCTCTAGGAACCCGTCGGCCAGTCGGAAGCCAGCCAGTAATCTCATGGGTGAGCCTTTCTGCCCATGAGACTACGATGCACGGTTTCCGAAATGGTTTCCATGCCGGCCTGTCTGACATGGAAACCATGTTGTAAAACGTGTTTGGGAGCTCCCAGTAGGGCCCCCTTGTGCTGGTGGCCTCTGGTGGGGGCTCCCTGTTGATCCCTGCACCCTGGTGCCTGCCACAGGGTGCAGGGATGAACTGCACCTCCCATTTCTCAATGGGGGCGTGTGTTGTGGCCAGTTTATGGCCATGCCATGAGCTCCTTTTGAGAAAAGGGAGCATGCGACCGAACGATGTTCAGTCGCATTGTAATGACCTGGTCATGACCGCTGACCGGAGTTCCGTCGATCCCAGGACCAAGACGTGTCGGGCGGACTGAAGTCTGCCTGATATCATAATAAGGCCCTAAGTAGTGAGGTAATTCTGGAGTTAATTACTGAGTTACAACCTAAGCTACAGAACACAACAGTCAGAAGCAATGCAATTGCAGCACATGTGCAAGTATTGTGCTGTTTACACCTTTTAGCTTCTGGCAGTTACCAGGGAATCATAGCAGTGGCAGGGGGAGTGTCACAAGCTGTTTTTCTAGGTTTTTCCACATGCTTCTGGACATCATGGCTAGCAAAGTGAACCAATACATTTGTTTTCCAAATGCTCCTCAATATTTACAACAGACCAAACGAATGTTATAGCAGGTATCACAGTTTTCCAATATAATTGGTGGTGTAGATGGCACACATATTGCTATATACACCCTTTGCAAATTAATTCATTTATAGAAACAGACAAAACACACATTTACTCAATGTACAGGTAGTGCCTTATGCCTCATGCTTCATAACTGATCTTGTAGCCAGATTACCAGGCAGCACACATGACTCCTTTATATTTTGTCACAGTTGAATATATAACCATCTGTCTCAGGGTGATTTAATGACGGCCTGTTACTTGGTTAGAGAATTGCAAACTCAATTCATACAGGGCCATATAGTGTATTGGTAAAATGACCTATTAGTATATCCTTCTCGTACTATTTAGGAAGACAGTGCATATGCCTCGCACCCTTGGATACTTCCACCATACTTGCATCCCAGAACCAGAAGTGAAAGGCAGTACAACAGAGCACATAAGGCAACGCGATCAATACTTGAAGGTATAGCCCTGAGGAAGGATTGCACAAAATCAACATCGAGCCAGAATCAGACTCAGATGACAAACTACCACCACTGCAGATTTAGCCAGACAGGAGATGTGCAGCAGAGGGTCAAGCTCAATGTACAGAGATCACCAACAACTATTTACAAGGTAAGAACAATGACCACATCTAAAAAAAATAGACAACACACATAACGGTAATGTTTTGTACATGTCTGAAAGTCAACCTCTTATTAGGTTGTAACAATGTTATTCTTTATCATCAACTGTATCTTTCTAGGGTGTGTTTTTTTTATAAAGCAACAAAGTTTGAAAACACAAAAATAACAAAGTAGTCTTACACATCTAGGTATCTCCAAAATTAACTTTTTACAGCCTCGGGTGCTGTTCGCCTCCTCAGCAGGACTTGGCTGTTGAGTTGAGGATATATCTGTTCCAGATGTGTGTCGGTGGGTTCATCTGGTACAGCATCCATCTGGCATAGATGTGGCACTGAGGTCAGAGCCGTCTTCACTTTCAGGTGGCGGCAATATATTGGTGACAGACAGATTATGTGTCTGTAAGTTTTCTAGAGCTGTAGGCACTTGGACCAGCCCACATGCAACATTTTGGCAGCAGTGCCCCATGTCATTTTACATACTGACAGTTCTCCTGGAATGGATGGTCGTGGGTACGGCCAATCGATTAAAAGATTTAGTGTAAGCATCATAGCGTGCCATGTGCTGCTTGTGTCTGTATCTTTGCAGTTGTTGCTCCTCTATAGCAGCAACCCAAAGGTCTTGTCCTTTCTGCAATTTCAGCACTGACCTTGACATGCTTTGCAGATGCCTATTAACAGGTTTTATTTGTTTGGCTTGCAGGCGCTGTACTGTGATGATGGATTTCTCCAGGCCACCAAACAATGGAGAACTGTCTAGCAGGTCTCTGAAACATTATCATTGTGGACTGTTGGACTCTACGGTGTGTGTTTTGTGCACAGATGATGGTCCCTGCTTTTTGATAGCTGTTCATCACCATCCTCAAAGTCTGGTAGTGGCAACACGTTTGTTTTCATAGTAGTGGAGTAGGAGTAATGGGCGTAGGAGTAGCAATTGTGCTGTCCTCCAATTCCGTGTGTGTTTCAATTGCTTCTTCAGCTTCAATGGTTTCAGACACGTCCTGGGTGTGATTTGTGGAAATGTATGTTTATAGTTTTTGTAAATAAATGGTTAATAAGTTTGCGTGATATTGTTTAAAATATTTATGTGTTTGTGACATGGATATTATGTAAAGATATGTGTTGTTTAATTATCGGAACATAGTACACCATGTATCTAAAGATGTTCTTCAACTCCCATAATGCATTGCCAAAGTACAGCAAACATCTCCATGGAGTTTTGTTAGCTACGATGTTGTACTTCAATACTTGCCAACAAAAATGTCAGTGTAAGAAATGAACAGGAAATGACTTACCTTTGGCTGGAGTCTACAGGATTGTTGGTGTCAATGTCTGGCACTCCTAGCACACTTTCAGGTTCACGTGTACCTTAAATCAGTGATTCCATTGGAGTGGAAAGAGGATGTTTGGAGGGTCCACAACGGTAAACAGACATAATATCGACTACAAAATATCGAATGGACATAATATCGAGTTTTAAATATAGTCTGGACAAAATATCGAATGGACAGAATATAGACATCCAAAATATCGTTTTTTAAGGTAAGTAATGTAATATCGAATGTTAAAAATATAGAAAGTTAAAATATCGAAGTATATAATATAGGTTATTAAAAATATCGAATTTTTAATAATATCGAATTTTTTATAGTGTTTTTCATGTTATTATATGTGAGAAAAGTGCGTATTTATGTTATAATTAATTTTAATTAATTAATTTTGGGTTTTTAATTTTTGCGTAATTTAATTCTGTAGCGGGTTGTGGGTGTATAGGGGAATAGGGTGGGAAGTAATTTAATTATAAATAATTAAATATGTAAATGTATTTATTGGTATTCATTTTTATTTAATTGTTAATTAATGTATATTTGGTTATTAATTAAAATTTAATAGGCATTTAATTTTAATTAATTGAATAATTGCTAATTATTTCAATTTTGCAAATTTATTTTCTGTAGCGGGTTGTGGGTTTATAGGGGAATTGGGTGGGAAGTAATTTATTTATAATTAATTGAATATGTAAAATTATTTATTGGTATTTATTTAGAATTAATTTTTTATGGGTAATTAATTAAATTTGAATTGCAAATTAATTTTATTTAAATGATTAATTGCTAATTATGTTATTTTTACTAATTTATTTTCCCTAGCGGGTTGTGGGTTTATAGGTAATAGGGTGGGAAGTAATTTATTTATAATTAATTAAATAAATAAATTTATTTAATTGTATTTAATTTGAATTAATTGTTAATTAATTTTTAAATGTTAAATTATTAATTTTTAATGTGTAAATAAATTGTATTAATATGTAATTAATTGTAATAATTAAATTTAATTTGTAATTTTAATTGATTAATTATTATATTACAATAAATTGGTAATTACTTTTAATTAATTTTTTACAGATATTAATTTATATGTTTTCAAATAATATATGAAGTATTTGCTTTCCCTCCTGTTGAACTCTCTGGAGTGGGAATACTAATTTTTACCTCTACGCTATCCAACGCTTTCCCTACTGTTGCACTCACTGGAGTGGGAATAGTAATTTTTACCTCTACGCTATCCAACGCTTTCCTCACTGTTGCACCCACTGGGGTGGGAATAGTAATTTTTACCTCTACGCTATCCAACGCTTTCCCTACTGTTGCACTCACTGGAGTGGGAATAGTCATTTTTACCCCTACGCTATCCAACGCTTTCCCTACTGTTGCACTCTTTGGAGTGGGAATAGTAATTTTAACCCCTACGCTATCCAACGCTTTCCCTACTGTTGCACTATTTGGAGTGGGAATAGTAATTTTTTCCCCTACGCTATCCAACGCTTTCCCTACTGTTACACTCTTTGGAGTTGGAATAGTAATTTTCACCCCTATGCTATCCAACGCTTTCCCTACTGTTGCACCCACTGGAGTTGGAATAGTAATTTTTACCTCTACGCTATCCAATGCTTTCCCTACTGTTGCACTCACTGGAGTGGGAATAGTAATTTTTACCCCTACGCTATCCAATGCTTTCCCTACTGTTGCACTCTTAGGAGTGGGAATAGTAATTTTAACCCATACGCTATCCAACGCTTTCCCTACTGTTGCACTATTTGGAGTGGGAATAGTAATTTTTACCCCTACGCTATCCAGCACTTTCCCTACTGTTGCACTCTTTGGAGTTGGAATAGTAATTTTTACCTCTACGCTATCCAACGCTTTCCCTACTGTTGCACTCACTGGAGTGAGAATAGTAATTTTTACCCCTACGCTATCCAACGCTTTCCCCACTGTTGCACCCACTGGAGTGGGAATAGTAATTTTTGCCTCTACGCCATCCAACGCTTTCCCTACTGTTGCACTCACTGGAGTGGGAATAGTAATTTTTACCCCTACGCTATCCAACGCTTTCTCTACTGTTGCACCCACTGGAGTGGGAATAGTAATTTGTACACCTACGCTATCCAACGCTTTCCCTACTGTTGCACTCTTTGGAGTGGGAATAGTAATTTTAACCTCTACGCTATCCAACACTTTCCCTACTGTTGCACTATTTGGAGTGGGAATAGTAATTTTTACCCCTACGCTATCCAACGCTTTCCCTACTGTTGCACTCTTTGGAGTTGGAATAGTAATTTTTACCCCTACGCTATCCAACGCTTTCCCTACTGTTGTACTCACTGGAGTGGGAATAGTAATTTTGATCCCTACGCTATCCAACGCTTTCCCTACTGTTGCACTCTCTGGAGTGGGAATAGTAATTTTTACACATCCGCTATCGTACGGTAATATTATTGGATATTATTTAATTATATTATGTTACTATATATATATGTTTTAACAAATATGATTGTACATTTTTTTTATATAACTTTCATTAATTATTTAATTATTATAAAGTTAATTTAAGTATTTTTAAGTATATTTTAGTAATTAATTTTTAATATTAATTTAATTTAACACTGTTTTTAATAAAGTCGATATTTTTATAAACTATATTTTTGTAAACGATATTTTTAACTCAATATTTGTGTACTTACCTGTTTGTAGATACAAACTCAATATTCTGTCTGTCGATATTTTGTCAACGATATTTTTGCTAGTGGATATTATGTCCCACGATATTATGTCAGTGATCCGTCCACAACTTGTGCCACGAGCCTCAGTCATCCTGCTGGCCACCTTCTCTTTGGTACGAGATTTTAGGTGACACCAAGTGAGTTGAATTTCTCCAGGATTCTGTTCCATATTTTTGTTTTCTAGGCTTCAGGAACAGAAAATGATCCTTTCCATAAAAGCTAGTCCATATGTGCCACACCTCTTCTGTTAACACTCTAGTTCCTTCTCAGAAAATTGTATTTTGCACTTCTTAATGCCAGGGTCCTTGCCCCCATCTTCCTTTAACATTGTGTTTTTCAGAAATTAGATTTCCACTGCCAGGGGGGCTATTTTGATTAGAGTTGTGATAAACCTTAGACCATGAATTCCAAGGTTTTTAAGCTTCATTTCGCTTATTTTTGATATTTCAACAAAGACATTCATAAATCAATAGAGCATGTCTTTTCAAAGAAACACCACGTTAGTAAATCGCGCAATTCAAAAACGTTTGAAATAGAACTGTATACAACATTTACATAGTGCGAAAAAAAATTGTGAGAAAAAATAATAATATATGGAACGTTTTTGCAAACAAATAATAACAGCAAATCAATATTCACAAGAAAAACATCAATAACTCATGTGTGACAGCATGAAATTAACACCTTCGGTGCTCATGACGGCTCCCGGCCGTCATAAATCACGGTAGGCATGTGCTCATGACGGCCAGGAGCTGTCAGAACTCCACCCACTGATTAATTTGCCCGCACAGATGGGGATTTAATAGCGCGTGGGAGGAGCGGCAACGTTCTGCCACGCCCCCCCAACCCCCCACACTGCAGCTAAATTTGCGCTGCGGCGAAGGAGTTAAACCAGTTCTATCACAACTCTAATCAAAATACCCCCCCCCCCCCCAGACATCCTGTTTGCTTTTTTCAATATTGAGGTGGGGAGTTACAGACCCAAGCCTTGCTTCATCACACTAGAAGTCAGACACAAGCACTCCTTCCTAGGCTTTTGGGTTGTGGCACACCATGTATTTCTAAGTGTCCTGGTTCTCACATCATCATCTGCATCCAGAATACAACTTTTCGTAACTGCATTTTCCTATTTGGAAATCACATCTGTGCGATTTTCAAATTTGTAGGAAATTTCCTATTTGTGACTTTGTAAAAATCGATATTAGTGGAATAATCCCCTATGTATATCTCATTTAGCAATTTCAAAAATCGATATTCGGAAATCACACACACTTTCGTACATTTGGCACTTTATCACCATATCGTTTACATTTTTGATTGTGAATGATATTGCATATTGTTTGATGTGATTTTATAATTTATGGTATCACTACTGTGTTTGTTGGTGTATGTATATATATATATATATATATATATATATATATATATATATATATATATATATATATATATATATATATATATTCACTGAAAAAACCATAGGTTTCACACCAGTTATAGTTAGGTGGAAATTTTACTCGCATAAAACCATTGAAATTCCCACGTTATAGTTAGTTGGACTCACTATAAATTGCGCGTGCAATGCACTGCTGATGACGTCACATATTACATCCCTCATGACATGGTCAGTGACATCACTCATGACATCACTGATGACATCTCAAATGACATCAAATGAGTAAAATTTCCACCTAACTATAACTGGTGTGAAACCTATGGTTTTTTCAGTGAATTTAATAGGTTTTCTAAATGCTAATTCCTAACTATAACTGGTGTGAAACCTATGGTTTTTTCAGTGAATATATATACATATTAGAATGAGGCCAATTTGTTTATTGCTGAGACCCCATATCCAGTGGCTCGCCACTTTGAGAGCACACACAACAAAGACATCAATTGTCTCTCGTACTATGTGGTGGCATCTGTCCCCAAACTCAGAAGAGGAGGCAACCGTGAGCTCACATTAAGGCGACTTGAATCAAGTCTGATCCTCGAGTATGACAGTAAATGGCCCAATGGGCTAAATAATACTGAGGATCTACGTCACTTTCTTTAAAGACTCGTTTCAGTATATAATGCCCAGATATACATCTATATCTTTTTTACAGCATCCCATTTGCTCCCCAGATATGTCAGGTTCCCTGTGATCTGGGGAGTGGGTCTAGATACTAGTGTTTCACCTATAGAGGATTGTGTTTCTACATGATAATGGTAGTGGCTAGTCAAGTTCCTTGTCAGTCACTCCAATGTAAATGTCATCAATTTCTGCTTTCTCTTGTACATAGTCCACTTTTTGTACTTATATATTCAATATTTTTAGATGTGAGATTTTTTTAACACTTATTTCACATAGGGTGTTTTTTATCTAATCTCTTTATATGATGATGTTTTTATACCAGTATTAAATGTTTTTATATGCTTTTAATATGACGTTTAGAAAGGTAAATATTTTCTTTCGATGTCATGATCAGCATTTATGCATTATATACACAGGTCAATATCATCATGCACTTTTAGCACTTTTTCCTTTCCCTCTGACTGCATTTATGCACAAAATATAATTACTCCATGAATTGCAGACTGTGATTCAATGAAACTTTGTGATTTGCACTTCCAATTTTACCCGCTCCCTCGTTGTTTACAGGTCGCTATATTTGCACAAAGCATAATGTTTGCACAGGGATTTATCCCGCAATAGTCTTGGAAATTACATAAAATAGACGGTATTTTATTAGAAATATCAGTTTACTATGTTAAGTTATTATTTCATTGTAAATATAACTTTGTTTGGAGACTGTTATATGCTCTCTTTTTTTTCGAGATGGTAGAGTCTTTTCTCTAACTTTATGATCACGTGACCTGTTTTGAAAAGTGGCTGGGAGGCGGGCTTCACTGCATTATAAATACAAAATGAAATCATTGGGTCATTGCATGTGAACAAGGGCTTTGTAAGCCCGAAACGCGTCTTGCCCTCTTGCCTACACCTTTCCTGCAATAAAAGACCAGTGAATTTAGACTTGCGGTCCGTTTCCTGCTTGCCTCGCTGTTCCTGGGTTGTAGTGGCGTTCTCAGGAGTTTGCGCATATATATATTACCTACTGGCGGTCGCCAGTAGGTATATATAGTTAGGATTTTTTCTCTATGGGATTTTTGAAAATTCTATGTCTAATAACTTTGGCGTTTGTGGACGGAATTGGCTGAAATTTTCAGGAAAATGGCACATTTTGTTTCTGAGCAGCCCTTGAAAACTTGGGGGGGGTTCGTCAAGGGGGGGCCGAGAAAAAAGGGGGGTCCCAAAACGTGTTTTTAACATTGAGTTTTCCATAGGGCGGTTGGCCTCACTTTTAGCCCGAACGGCTGAATGGATTTGCACGAAACTTGGCAAAATTGTAGGGACTGGTAGCCCGATGTGCCTTTTGTAGGTCTCAATATATGTGCTCCAGTGGATTTTGAGAAATTAACGTTTAAAAAAAGATATATATCTGTAACAGCGGACCGGGCAGCGTCCCAGGACGCGTACTTTTCGCGCAACGGAGCTTTGTGAAGCGAAGCTGATTGGTTCTCTGGCGTCTGTCAACATTCCAAAAAGTCCGTAGCGGCCGCCATCTTGTCTCTCGGTAGGATCGAGAGACAAGAGGAGGCCAAAACAAAGGGGGAAATAACCATAAGGGGGCATAGTAGATCCTCGCTGACCCCCTAGGTTTGATGTGGAGGTTTTAAAAGGGCCCCGCGGGGCAAAAAAATATAATAATAATAATAATCGAACGGCTGAATGGATTTGCACGAAACTTGGCAAAATATTAGGGACTGGTAGCCCGATGTGCCTTTGCTAGGTCTCAATATATGTGCTCCAGTGGATTTTGAGAAATTAACGTTCAAAAAAAGATATATATCTGTAACAGCGCTCCGCTTCGCGTAACTGAGGTTTGCGAAGCTGATTGGTCATTCTGTCACTGGGCTATAGTTGGGCTACATCTGGCTGATATTTGGGCTACATTTGTTTTTTTTGTCTCTGGCGGCCATCTTTGGGCTACATTGGGCTACATTGGGCTTCATTGGGCTACATTGGGCTACATTTGGGCTCCAACATATATATAGGCCAATGTAGCCCAATATATATTTTTCAAAGTTAATTTTCGTAAAAACCACTGGAGCATATATCTTGAGACATAGCAAAGGCACATCGGGCTACCAGTCCCTACAATTTTGCCAAGTTTCGTGGAAATCCATTCAGCCGTTCGAGCTAAAAGTGAGTCCAACCGCCCTATGGAAATGAAGGAAATGAATGGGTAATTTGTAATTAGCAAATAGCTAATCGCAAACTAGGAATGGTAAAGAATCGCTATTTATTCCTTAAAGTTCGCTATTTAGGAAATGCAAAAAACTTTGATGATACATATGGCGGTTCATCTCTAACAAGATAAGAAGCATAGGGATAGATTTATGATGACTGGCGCATCACCAGGGATGTGTTAGTCATTCTGTGCCGCTGTTCCGTCACCTATGGTGTGCTGCATTTACAATGCGGCGCATCATGGGGCAAAAACAGCACAGATGCGTGATGTATCTGTGCCGTAAAGGTGGCGCATTGCTGGAGTTGTATCGCAAGTGTGATGAAGCTCCAGCAAGGGTCGGGGGTGCCCCTGTCGCAGGGTTTCTGTTCTCACACAGAACTGTGGACAGAGGATTGGAACCTCGGCGAATTAGGGTGTCCCAAAACTCACGTTAGTAATCAAAAACCCCTTAGCAAGCTAGGTACAGTGTCACATTGGATATAACAAACTCTCAATGTTTAGACAATCCAGAATATGAACTTATAGTACCTCAGGATACGTGGAACTCATGAACAGTCGGTCGTTATATATTTCTTAGAAACCAGAACATGGAGTTAAGAAGAACACATGTGTATTTGAAATGTTTATTTACTAATGCCGTCTTCTCAGGCGTAGTATCTTAGATAATACAAGTACACATATTATCAGTAGCAAAATTACCAGCATAGTTACTAGTACATAAAAAGCGAATGGTGATAGTATGTTAACATGCTGTAAATGAATAAGAGTTAGCAACACTTATAAGCAGCCGCGGGCCGTGGAGGGAGTTACGGTGGGGCAGGGAGGCGGGGAGGGGGAGGGGCAGGGTGGAGAGGGCTCCACCATGCTTCTCCCCCTCCCCGCCTCCCTGCCTCACCGTAACTCCCTCCACGGCCCGCGGCTGCTTATATCTCACCCTCCCTAATACACATATTATATTATTTGCTAAGAAGGTCTCTTTGTGTTGGTTTAGGGCGTGCCCATACTTTAGTGTCTTAGATTTGAAGGAATCACATCAGCATACACCAGCTCTCTCTTCATGTGAACCGCATCAAGTGTTGTGTATGTGTGTTCGGCAAAGCAATATAAAACCCGCCTCATGCCCAGAATTGGCAGAAGTTGCACTTATGTTATGAGTAGGCTGTCCTGTTTTCAGTTTCTATTTTTGGTAAATTCTGGTGGGGTTTTTTCAGTGTTTTCAATATCTTAAAAAACAGTTGTTATCAGTGGTTACACATTTTCACGCCACTAAAAACAACAGAAAAAGTGTTTTTCCGGTGTTTATGGAACGTTTTGCTTTTATCATTGCTTGTTTTCTGCACTGAAAGAACATGGTATATAGACAGTGTACGTATAGTGTACATGAGGTCCAAAGAGATTTTTGCAAATTAATCTTATTGCAGTACACCATACAATACTTCTTCAGTGAGTCTTTGGTCATGTGAGCTTGTGCTTTCCTTCCCAAGTAAACTTCTGTGAAAAGGCCCTCTCAGCATTCATAGCCCCTTGGGCTGAGAACCGTCAGCTAAGGATGACTCTTTCTTTGATGCCACATAAAGCACGGAATGATAAATATTTGCGTTTTAGTTCCTGGGCATAAGAAAACAGTGCTCCAGAATGGATTAAAAAGTCAATAGCATCCCTCATTAACTCTGAAGATTGTAAAGATGCTTTCAGCATACCATCTAACAAGTGGCAAGGATCTCCTACAGGGAATCACTTCAGCTCGGGTATCAATTTTGACAGGTCATCACACAAATTTTTTATATACATAGCTGAATTACTACAAATACAAACAATATCACTCCAATCTTTGTTGAACTTGGAAAGAACCTTTTTTGCAGAGCATAACAAGTGACACTGCGTTCCATGCTTTCCAAAAGTCTGGTGTCACGTTTTCACCACTATCCCAGATGCTTGGTGATATATATACTTGTCACTATTACTTGCATTTAATGTTTAAAGCCTGAGGTGTTGGCAATTCACCTACTATCAATACTGACCCACTAAAAACTATGGTCTGATGTATTAAGGGTTTTTACCTATTCTCTGTGGGTAAATGTGATGACACATATTAGGAATTTTTTTTATTAAACTAGCCATTTTACCTATCAGTGAAATAATCAAATGCAGCCAAAATATCAAATGTGAGTTTGATATGTCCTGATTCTCTACAGTTTATAAAATAATTAAACTAATCCTAAAACGTGAATCTAAACCCTGCATCTTTAGACCAAAGGCCATAAAACTGAAAAAAGTAAAAGGATGAAGAAACAATATTTTAGTGGCATCCCTAAAGAACAAAACTCAAGCAGAATAATGTTAGCCAGTCTTTCTTACTGCTAGCTTGTATGACAAAGTTACATTTTATTGACCCCTTCAGTAAGAACAAAATGACTCTTTCACTTTCTTTTTCCTTTCTTTGAATGGCATTTAGTTTGTGGTTGTGCAGGTGTTTTTTCAGTGTTTATATGTTTTCACCGGTGAGGGCTATTTTGCTTTCAGTGGGGTTTTATCAGTTATTATAGGTTTAAACCTAAAACCCCACAGCCTAGTTATGAGTATGAAGTCGTGGAGATCAGACCTCATAACAATTCTGTATCGTGTTGTTCTTGAAACTTTAGCACTCGCTGTACAGATATAGTTTAACAAGCAAAGCAGATAGTAGAGCAATAACATATTATTCTCATGTAAACCACGATGAACTACTAGGTTGAAAGCTAAAGCAACAACTAAGTGTCGTGTGCAGAAGTTGCAAAAAAGGAAAAATGGCGTTTAAACCGGTAATGAGCCCATGCTAACTTAACACGGTGTAAAGATATCCAGGACCTAGATGACACCTCCCCATGATCCGGAAACGAACTGAATAAGATAATAGAAGTGCCATCTCATGAGAGCAGATTGCAAGTTTATATGTGGACGGTCCGCAAGGTAAAGCATTAAAAACTAGGAAAATTTAATGCTAAAGAAAAATAAAACAGCCAAGTACTTTATCGAGTCTTAAGCCAATAGGCAAGGTAAATAATAAAAACTTGACAAATAAGTCAATGAATTGTCAATGAAATGCTAGTACTCAGCATATCAAACATGAAAAAGGTCTATGACATAACTGTGTATGCAAAATAAGCTGCAACAGCCTCCAATAGGAAGTCACCGTCTTCATCCGAAAACAGTTCAGCCATCCAATTTAAAAGCGGAAAAGAACATACGTGCTCTCCCAGCACCGGATCCTCTATCACCATCAGAGGACAGCTCGGTGGGTTTTCAAGAAAGCTCTGTTCCAAGAAAGACTGTGCTGCCACCAGTAAATTCCAGGGACCAATTAGTCCATGCATCAATGCCACAGCCATAATCCTTTCGCCAGGACAAACCAACTCGTGAGTAATGATAGGAGTCATCAGCTGATTAAAGTCGACGTCAGGAGAAACCGGTCCGCAGAGACACAAATCAATGGCCCAATCGAAATCACAGGTCAGGCAGTGAAATACAGGCTGGACACAGGTGAAGTAGGAGAATCGAAAAGATAATCCATATGCCGTGCTTAATATCGCCAACGGCATTGTGCCATAATATTCTAGCATGCGATTGCGGAACAGTGTCAGCAGCTGCAGGGCGGGAGGTTGCATAGGAGGGACATCCATATTTAAAAATGTAAAAAAGCACAAGAGCGTCCGCTGGTAATGCAAGTAAAAATGGCAATCCACGAAGCAGAGTGGAGAAAATAGAATGAAAGAAAGCAGGGATGACTCCAAAGATTTTCTCAAATGAAGTCACGAGACCACTGGTAACAACTTTAAAAAAGTGCGCCAGGGCCTTTGTGGAGGATGCGTTAAAGATAGTCCGAACCATCTTGCTGAAATTGAAAGGCAAATCTGAATTGAAAAGGGTCTGCACCTCTGTACGGGTGTTCGCTATGTGAAGCACGAAAGTTTCACGGGCCGAACTCAAGGCCACCTCTCTCTGAGACAAAAGAGCTCTTATTCTTGCCATGCCGTTGAAATCTGCTCCCAAGGTTGGTATTTGTGGCCAGATTGAAAACTCCCTATGTTCATGTGTGGGAGGAAATAGAACATTTCTGCAGCAAATAACCCGTTCACTTACTGTTACGATAAAAGGAATACTTTTAATTAACCCAGAACAATCTTCATTATTGAGCATCAAATAACTACCATTTTCCAACAACTTGAACGTGGGGATGATAGCAGGAACTGGCGTGCCTTGCAACACGCAAGCCATATTTGGTCGGTGTTTGTTGCATGAACCGTGTAACTGTATGTGCCTACACATTAGTGAATGATCTGGCGTCTCAGGGCATTCCTCTCCATTCAGATAAACTTCTTGATCATCTTTGAAACATCTGTATGTGTATGGAAGCGACCAGACCTCATGAAGAAAGCACTACCTAAAGGTTCATAACGACCTATTGGTATATATTTCATACAATTTGAAAACTTATATAAAGCAAAAGGCAGCGTTATTAAACCGTGGATAAGGCACGTTGCCAAAAAACCCGCAATCCTCTGCTGATGATGTCACTGAGCATGTCATGAATGATGTAATATGTGACATCATCAGCAGTGGATTACGGGTAATAGTATCTCTAGTTTACTCCCCTATAGCTGTCTTTCTTTTAACATAAGTGTCTGTTTCCTTCCCTTATACTTTTTTGGTTCGCGTACCGGCGAGCGAACTGGGAAGCGAACTAAGAGAAATAGAGGTTGGCACAGTTCCAAATATTGTACCAATTTTTTAATAACGGGGAGGTAGTTCTGAAAAGAACTTTTTTTTTTTTTCTGAACATTTTTTTACTTTTTTTGAATTTTTCTGAACAGTTTTATATTTTTTGGGGTTTTTCTTGGAGGGGGCAATGAAAACGATTCATTGTAAAGGGCTCAACAGGAGCAACAAAACAAAAAAAAAGTATTTATTATTTTGGGCGTTTCGTACAAACTTGCATATGATAGTCAATAGCTCTGTTGATCAGAGTGATGCTTCTTTCTCCGTAGCAAATGAATCCATCGCAAAATACGCAGATGTGTTTTACTTCACCAAATCTCATTTGTATATTTGGCACCATCTCCCTGCCCTCTGGTCCCGTTACTTCCGGTACAACAGATCTTCTGGCCATAATAGGGAGATTATCTAGGTCGTTCCGAAACTGTGCAGCACTGTAGTTGTTAGGATGCCACCTAGTCATATGGCGATGCATTGTGTAGTTTCCGAAACTGTATTTTTTCTCGGTTCCTCTGGACAGTCTATCTTGACATATAAGGCAAGTTACGTATCTTGCATTTACTTTTTTCTGACCTTTGGGAATTTTAAAAAATTGCCAAATGAAGTTTTCTTTCCGGTGAGACGTCCTGGGCTCCTCAGGCAAAAACTGCCTCTCTTCGTGCTCGTCGTTCTGTTCCTCTTCTTCCTCTTCTTGTTGAATTATAACTTGAGCAGGTGGTCCACTCTTCCTTGGAGGTGGTGGAGGTGGTGGGGAAGCACCAGCTGAAGCTACTAAAGAAGCCATTGCTCAGTGATCACAAAGGGTCTTTCTCTCACAATGATGAAGTCAGAGTGAGGAAAGAAGGAGGGATTTTCATCATTTGGGAAAAACAAGAGTTCTCAACCAATGAAAAGTGTTCATTTTAGATTATATGACCTAGTCTTACATCATTAGGAAACCAAAAGTGAAATGAACCAATGAAAAGTGTTATTACCAAGTCACATGACCTGCTGTGTTTACGTTAAGCGCTTTGCAGGGCCTCCCGGTTTGCTTCCAGAAACCTGCGCTTTGCGACTCGCTTCGCGTACCAGTTCGCTAACGTAGCACGTCATATGACGTATCACGCGACAACGTGAAACGTCATGCGGACGGGAGGCGTCACGGTGTTGTTTTCTTACGCGGCACTTGCGGTAAAGAAACGTTTACCGGCTCGCGGTCTATTTCGCGGCATCAAGGTCAGCTAACGGGAAGCTTCCCGATTCGCGAAGCGGGAACGAAGAAAAAAAAATATTTTAAAAAAAAATTATTCATAAACATATAAAATATATTTTTGGATTTAAAGAAGAATACATTTTACAGCTACAGATATTAGCTGTTAAAAAACCAATGAAATTCACTGAAAAAACCATAGGTTATAGACCATATATAGTTAGGAATTAGCATTTACAAAACCTTGAAAATTCACTGAAAAAACCATAGGTTATAGACCATATATAGTTAGGAATTAGCATTTACAAAACCTTATTTTACTCACACAAAACCATTGAAATTCCATATATAGTTAGTTGCACTAACTATATATCGTGCATCCGCAATCCACTGCTGATGATGTCACATATTACATCATTCATGACATGGTCAGTGACATCACTGATGACATCACTGATGACATCTCAAATGACATCACTGATGACATCTCATTTGACATCAATGACCACATCACTGATGATATCATTCATGTGACAATACAATGCATCTCCTCACATTTTAATATAACCTCTGTTACAACCAGTGTTAAATACAGAGTATAATTTTTGAAACCATTGACACACCAATACTAGTTACTACATACGCACTCACTGATTCCTACGTCTACACACACATTCACTCATTCATCCATACAATCATTCATACATACAATCACTCATCTTTACAACACTATCATATGCACTCATACACCTATACAGACATTTACACTCTGTTGCTCATCCATGGAGTTACTCACACACCTAGTCAGTCATGCAAAGAATCAATCACACCTCCATTTTCTAATCTATACAGTTAAACATAGAGCACCTTACATTTTCAAACATATACTAACACATACTTACTCTCTTATACAATCACTGATACAAGTACACATTGATCTGCACAGAGTCACACACCTCCCAACCAGCCACACACACACTCAGTCTCCCATACAAATACTTGGCCAACCAATCAATAACCCATATAGCCACTCATATAGCTACTGATCAACACATGCAGCAGCTTGCACAACAACAGACATACTGATGCAAACTTTCACACAGTTTAGTCACTAACCTATGCATTCAGTAGGACGCATTTAATCACTCACTCATACAGTCAACCACGCACCTACTAAAACCTTCATTCAGACACTTATACATCTACTCATTCTTCAATATGTAAAACATATTTTAACTTTACAGAAACATACAGTCACTGGATGTTGTCATCAGTGATGTCATTTGAGATGTCATCAGTGATGTCATCAGTGATGTCACTGACCATGTCATGAATGATGTAATATGTGACATCATCAGCAGTGGATTGCGGATGCGCGATATATAGTTAGTGCAACTAACTATATATGGAATTTCAATGGTTTTGTGTGAGTAAAATAAGGTTTTGTAAATGCTAATTCCTAACTATATATGGTCTATAACCTATGGTTTTTTCAGTGAATATATATATATATATATAAAATTTCTATGGCAAAATGAAACCCCTCATTTTGTTCCTTTTCAAATTAAATGTATTAAGTGTTACCACTTTATTCCAATCAAGATGACTTCAGGTGTGCCATACTTTTGTCATAAGTAAGACTGTTAGCGTTCTTGTTGTTCTTTAGAACACTCTGGGACATTTTGTCATTGGGCTATAGTTGGGCTACATCTGGCTGATATTTGGGCTACATTTGGGCTCTTTTGTCTCTGGTGGCCATCTTGGGAGACTGCATATCAGAATTTTTTTAATGAAATATAAGAGAATTTGAGAAGTCACTCAAAATGTGCCCTAATTTTTCTTTCTTCAGCACTAATCATAATTTCTATGGCAAAATGAACCCCCTCATTTTGTTCCTTTGCAAATTAAATGTTTTAAGTGTTAACACTTTATTCCAATCAAGATGACTTCAGGTGTGCCATACTTTTGTCATAAGTAAGACTGTTAGCGCTCTCGTTGTTCTTTAGAACACTCTGGGACATTCTGTCATTGGGCTATAGTTGGGCTACACCTGGCTGATATTTGGGCTACATTTGTTTTTTTTGTCTCTGGTGGCCATCTTTGGGCTACATTGGGATACATTGGGCTACATTTGGGCTCTAACATATATATAGCCCAATGTAGCCCAATATATATTTTTTCAAAGTTAATTTTCGTAAAAACCACTGGAGCATATATCTTGAGACATAGAAAAGGCACATCGGGGTACCAGTCCCTACAATTTTGCCAAGTTTGGTGGAAATCCATTCAGCCGTTCGGGCTAAAAGTGAGTCCAACCGCCCTATGGAAATTAACATGGGGAAAACACGTTTTGGGACCCCCCTTTTATATCGGCCCCTGCTTGACGGATCCCCCCGAAACTTTAAGGGAAGGAGCGGAGCGCAGAGAGGCAAAGTTAAGGAAAATTACAGGCAGATCCCTCATTCGGCGCCAAAGTTATTCCCAATAGAATGTTGCAGATTTCCTATGGAAAACGATCCTAACTATAACTACCTACTGGCGACCGCCAGTAGGTAATATATATATATATATATATATATATATATATATATATATATATATATATATATATATATATATATATATATATAAATATATAGACAGATAGATAGATAGATAGATAGATAGATAGATAGATAGATAGATAGATAGATAGATAGATAGATAGATAGATAGATAGATAGATAGATGATAGATAGGTAGATAGATAGATAGATAGATAGATAGATAGATAGATAGATAGATAGATAGATAGATAGATAGATAGATAGATAGAAAGATATTCCGATTGTTAAGAACTTTATTAACTTACTTATTACATGTGTTTTAATGATTTGCACAGTATGTCATTTAATCTTATTATGCTTAAACAATCTTTTGCATTTTTTGATGTTGTAGTTTTTTTTATTATTGCTGCAAAGGATGTGTTTGTTCCTTGCATTTTATGTATCTGCATTGTTATTTCATCTTATTGTGGGTTTGCATTAATATAATATTGTTAATTTATTTATTGTTGAATTTTGATGGTGCAAAGGGTGATGTGTTGTGTTGGGGACTTGAGAGCGGGAAGTTCTAGTATGGCATGAGGAGTGAAACGAATCGGGAGAGTTGGGGCAAGCAGAGACTGCGGCAGAGAGCAGACCATTGATGATCGCACTGGTAATCCGAAAAAACATTACAATAAGCCTCCTGAGTCGTTGAATTGCTTTGAGACTTACTACAATACTGCACCATTGGTTGCACAACAATGTAATCAGTATGTGTTTGAACAGGCCTGGTCTTACAGAAAGAAGCCATTCTTCTTCAAGCGGGTGCAGAAGTGGTCAGTTCCCAATGGAGGGAAGATCTCTAGAAGAGCCTGATTGTGCATTTGGAAAGTGGCCTACATGAGCTATTTTTATTTTGGCATTTACAAGGTGAACCTGCATCTCACAGAACGTTTCTGAATCTCTGGGGACCTTATCTTGTCATTTCACAAGCACTAAGACAGCACATTGTGGAATGTGCTCACTAGGTCCACTGTGGAATGGGGACAGCCAAGAAGTTTTCAAACAGAAAGTGTGGTTTCCCTACCTTGAGGAACTGGTAGAGAAGATGTTTGACACTTGTATATTTGCCTGTGCCTATAAAGAAACAGTGTTATAATTTAATTATTATTTAAAATATTATATAGCGCGCAGTTACCCTTGGGCATCCCAGCGCTTTTCCAGACAACATCAGATGGTACTGGGGGACAGAATTAACGCACTAAACGGGGAACAAAAAGGTTTTAAGACCTTTTCGGAAACGCAGTGTGCAAGACTCGGCGCGTAGTTTTAGAGGAAGCGAGTTCCAAATCTTTGCTGTATTAAATAAGAATCTTCTCCCACCCGTACGGGCCTTTTTGACTCTAGGGACTAGCAAGAGATGTTTCCGATCAGATCACAGCGTTCTGCTTGCTTTATATGGAATAACTAGGTTTTTTAAAATGAGGGGACCTTTCCCTGAGAGGATTTTATGGGCAGTGCAAAGTGCCTTAAAAGTCACTCTCTCCCGTACTGGGAGCCAATGCAGCGCCTTCAATGCCGGTTTCGCTGATTGCGTCCTCGGGATATCCATAAGCAGCCTTGCCGCTGCATTTTGGACCTGCTGAAGGGTCTTGAAGGTGGATTCAGGGGCGCCCAGAAAAATGGCGTTACTATAGTCAAGTCTAGATGTTATAAGACCTTGAATCAACAGCTTCCTCGATGTTAACGGTAGGAGAGGGAAAATTTTTCGAGCCGACCGAAGCAGGGCATAGCACACTCCTGCGGTTTTCTTGGCTTGGGTGCGAAATGACAAGTCTGGTTCTAGCCAGACTCCCAGGCTCTTAATTGCTTCTTTGGGGGCTGGGAGGACACCCATGCATCTCGGCCAGTGAATCGAAGGGAAAAGGGGAGTTTTACTCCCCGGAGTGTGGAGCCCTTGCCAATGCCAGAGCCAGCTGAAGAAATCTTGGGCAAAGTTGCCGTGTAACTCCAACCTATTAGCACCCAAGTTTGCAGGAACTGGAGGAAGATAAAATGAAAGACGATACAGACCAGTGGAGATACAGAAATCAGGCTAAGTGGAGGAGGGTCAATTACTGGCATGTTTGAAACATTCATGCAGGGATGACAAATCCTTTGAATCCCTAATATATTTGGTAAAGGAGCACATCATCAAAATAATTCTCAAAAGTTTGCCTGCAAAATGGAGGTCACTCTGAACTCTCATTGTCTGTCTCCTGATTTCAGTCGGACCCCCTTGTGTCATCACCCACTGCATCTCCTTCAGTCTCTCCTTCTCCCTTCCTGGTTCTAAACCAGTTGCGTAGCATTTATGCCCTCACAAACATAAATTGTCTCCTCATCAGTATAATGGTAGGAGCCAGGGTATTGTTTATTTGGGGTAACTTGACAATGCATCCTTTTTGACACACTCAGGGTGCTCTAATGCCAACAGCTCTAGTGAGTGAATTCATAGAAAGTGCAGGCAGAGAGCAAGAGGGCATGGGAAGTTGAAAGACAAACTAGAGCCTTGTACAGGGCTAACTGGATTTCTTAGCCTGCACCCTAGATGTGCCTTTGATTGCCCTGACATGGAAGGCTTCCACTTATAAATCATAATGTTCCCCATTTTATGCCATATGTGTTCCTGCAACCAGGGTCCTTCATGTCTTGGATGATGTACGAGTTCTAACTGAAGTCTTAGATAGATAGATAGATAGATAGATAGATAGATAGATAGATAGATAGATAGATAGATAGATAGATAGATAGATAGATAGATAGATAGATAGACTGTAACTTCCAATTGGAGGCAGGTAGACAGGGTGGATTTGGTGTCTAAAGAACTGTAAGTAAAACCCTTCTTTAATGGTAAAGTCAGATGTTTATTCACAATTCTGAAAACGCGATGTTTATAAATTTTGCATTTTCTTATCCTAAACATTTGGTGCCTGCACCCTGATCCTGGGTAACATGACTAGGTGTAGCTGGCAGTTGGTCTTTGTAAATTGCTCCCAGAGAGTGTGACAAATGGAAGATAGATGTTTTCAGGAATGGCCACTCTGAGTAAATGAGGGGAGGAGCTGTCACCCACCACACTTGCACTTCACACAGGTCCTGCCTGAGCACACTCACAAGGGGTTGATCACTAATCTTTTGTGATTCCAGAAAAGATGAGTCTAGGACAGGGAGGAAGGGGATGCCTGACACCTTGTCAGGGGGAGGGAGATGAAACCTCTAGAAGCTTCCTCCTCTTCAAAGTTGAAACCAGGTATAAATATTTTACACTGAGACCCAACTCTTCGGTACACTTTTGGACCACTGGATTGTGCCAGGAAGAAGGTATGCCAATATGCTGGACTGCTGTTCTGAAAGGCTGATGCCCTGCTATCCTCTTGCCTAGATGAGAAGGACTCGGACTGCATCTCTAAACCCAGGACCCTAGACTGACTCCAAAGGCTAGTTGGCTGGCCTCCTCTTCAGAAGCCTCAGGGACATAACTACCTTCCAACAACCTTGAATCAACACCTGGACACTGCCATCTGTCACTCCCACCCTCCAAAGTGGTGCCACCCCAATCCCGGACCCTTAGAAGTGAGCCTGAAGGTGCACTTATAGTACATCTGTGGACTTAGCAGAACCAACGGATTTCCTCTGCAGCACTGCGCACTTTCCCATAGACCTGGCACATCATCTTTGTTGCTCGACTTATTGCCTTTGGAACTGAGGCATCATCTCTGCTGTCGAACACAAGGACCTTGCATCGCCTTCGCAGCCCATCTGAGCCAACGCATCTCCATGCAATGAGACATTGCCTTGCCCAACACAGCCCTCAAAAACACCTCTGTGGGATGCATCTCCACACCAGGGCAGCGCATCGCACTTTGCAGCTCCCCAACACCTCTGATGTGCAACGCATCTCCTTGCTTAGATCTCGCATCGCCTCTGCTAAGAGATGTATCCTCACCAGTGACTCTTCATCTCTTCGTAAACAGCATTAAGGTACTCCGTTCAACGGGTCTAACTGGGTTCCTGTAACTGGCCCACACTCCATCGCGGTCAGCTTGAACTTGTGACTGTGTCCCGTTCCAGTGTGACCAGATAACCACAGTTGACGCTTTGTGCTTTTTGGCACTATTTATCAAATTGCTTATCCCTGGTTCTACTGATTGGATTTCTGTTGTTTTGGTCTGGATTTATGTATTACAATTAGCTCTATTTTTCTAAATTGGTGTGGGATTTTTCTTGTACTGTATTTTCACTTTCGTACTGTTTGCGGTGTTGCACAAATAGTATAACATTTGCCTCCAAGGTAAGCTTGGCTGCTCTGTGTCAAGCTATCAGAGGGCCGAGCACAGGTTAATGTGGGATTTGCTTGTTATTTCCCCCTGACAAGGATTGTGGTTTCTGCTTGCATAGGATCTCACCCCCTCAACTAGTAACCCAATTTCTTATAGATAAATAGATAGATAGATAGATAGATAGATAGATAGATAGATAGATAGATAGATAGATAGATAGATAGATAGATAGATAGATAGATAGATAGATGATAGATAGATAGACACACAGACAGAGATAGATAGACAGATTGACAGATAGACAGACAGACAGACAGACAGACAGACAGACAGACAGATGGATAGACGGATGGATGGATGGATGGATGGATGGATGGATGGATGGATGGATGGATAGATAGATAGATAGATAGATAGATAGATAGATAGATAGATAGATAGATAGATAGATAGATAGACAGACAGACAGACAGACAGACAGACAGACAGACAGACAGATAGACAGATAGATAGATAGATAGATAGATAGATAGATAGATAGATAGATAGATAGATAGATAGATAGATAGATAGATAGATAGATAGATAGATAGATAGATAGATAGATAGATAGATAGATAGATAGATAGATAGATAGATAGATAGATAGATAGATAGATAGATAGATAGATAGATAGATAGATAGATAGATAGATATCAATTTATCCACGAGCATATTATATTTTAGTAATGTATCATTCCTATGTCTTGGGAATCAAACATGAAACAGTCTACCAAACAATATCCCTTAGTCAACCCCAATCCAAAGGGTAACATTGGTAACACAGAGTCACGTGGTCCCGTTGAAAATTCTTCTTTTAGTGATATTCTTTATGGACATAATTTAATCAGACCTGCCAATGCATTTTTTCCATTAGGGTCTGATTTTTTGCGAAACAATCCCTATATCTAATTACTACGGTTAAAGCATCAATACAGCACTGTATCTTCATTCATATAATGGTCAGAAAAATATCCAGTTATTCGTAATATTCCAATGTTTGAAAACAAATCTTTATTAATCCATATGTGTTGCATCATCAAAAGAGTGTCCAGCCAATTGTTTTTTTAATAACTCTTTTTATTGAAATCAAGGTATGACAATAAAGAAGAATAGCATCCGTAGATAATAGCAACATACTCATGAGGCGGGATAGACGTTAAACACAGTAAGTACAAAATAGGACATCATGATCACAGTTCCACCGTGTTCAGGACTTGTGTGAGAGTCATGTCTCTCGTGTGTGGAGGCTCACATAACCCTCCCCAATAGTCATTCCAGTTGCCTCAGATCTGTGTCCATTTGGTGGGACACACCCTGGCTTCATATACAGTCTTTTCCGTGATCATGCGCCAGTCCATGTCTTTGCCCCAATCAACAAATCTTGGTGGGTCCCATGCCCTCCAGAGTCACATAATATTCCGTTTAGCCACCATCGATCCCAAGGTTACCCAGATACGCTCCTTGGAGTTCAGGTCTGTCGGGCCCCAGGCATTCAGGACGGCTAGCCTAATATTGCAGTCAATCATCTGCCCCAACACTTCTTCCATACATCCCACCACAGCTGCCCAGTATCGGTGGATAGACAGACACTCCCATAGGGTATGGATGAAGGTGCCCTCCTGCCCACAGTGCCTAGGACAGCCACCATCTGTACAATAGCCCATCCGAACCAGTAGCCGCCCAGACAAGTAGGCTCTGTGCAGAAGCTTTAACTGTACTAATCAGAGCCTAGAGGAAATGGCGCTCCAGCCAATTGTTAATCAAAGATATTCAATCCTCCCTGTGGGATTTGAATAGCCAATACACCAACAGAGTAACAGCCACAATCTTCGGGATTCAGATAATGACAACAGGCAGGCAGACAGGCAGGCAGGCAGGCAGGTAGGTAGGCAGGCAGGCAGGCAGAGAGACAGATAGACAGGCAGGCAGGCAGGCATATAGATAGATAGATAATCTTCATATCCAGGCTCTTAGACTCCCAGTAACATGTGGCCATTGCATTGTGAGATAAGGGCTCCACTTCAAGAAGGTGATTGTTACTCGGAGCTCGAGCCTCCCATGTCATCAAATTTTAAACCATGTATTTTTCTACGAAGTTTTAAATTAAGATGCAATTGTGTGCCTCTCAACTGTGCAATCCCGCACTCTCGTGAGACAAGTGAATTAATCTGATGGAGACAAGAAAAGGAAAATCTTAAGAAAATCACTTCCCGACCTCAGTGGGGAAAAGGGAATTTATTTGACGGAATAAACAAATATTGTCATATGAAATCCTAAAACACCCTCCAAGTAATCCTCTCATCCAATTGTTTTACAATTCGCAGCAGAACAGTGGATTTATGCAAGCACGGCAGCATAATCCTTTTATATATATTTCCCATTTTCTTGGAAAGCAGAGTCTCGCAGTTTACCATTTTAATTCCACCAGTGTTTCATCAGTTGGCAACTAAGGTATAATGACAGCACAAGGGTAGAACAACTCTCAGTCAAACAATGAAGCAAGAATGAATGTTTAAATAAAAAAATTACATGTAAAGCAAATTATTCGTAGTAGTGCTAGTCATAGCTGTGGTGGCAGTAACATTATCAGTGATATGTTAAAGACTATTACAGCCACTGTTTTGGTAAAGTTCATAAAGTAGTCAAATTGCGCATCTCTATGTATTTATGTATGTATGTAGTATTTCTATGTGTGAACCTAGTCAAAAGGCAGCGGGGCACTGTACAGGGCCAAAGACAAGCATAAAATAATGAGTATTAGGAGGTAGCTGGGCTGTGGGCAGTTAATGCAGTGTGTAGTAGCGTTCTTCAAAGAGGTGCGTCTTCAACTTTTTTGTAACAATGAGCTGGTCCTGATAAATAGGGATGTTGTCCCAGATCCTGGATGCATAGGTGGAAAAGGCCTGCTACCTAGATTTTTTCTTTTTTAAGCTTCTTGGTCTGTAGCCTCATAGAGTTCTGACTACGGGTGTGCCGAGCACCATCAGAGATGGTGATCTTGACTGTAAGGTCAGTTGGGCTGCTGGTTGTGATGGGTTTTTTAATTGATTTTTTTAGAGATTTTTATAGCCCGAACTAGACCGAGACATCGGGTAACAGATCGCTTTACTTAGCACCAGTTTCATGACATAAGGACACATTCATTTTTGTTAGGCACGGGGAGATTATGTGATTTGCGCAGAATCACAGGATGTTGAGCGTCGTTGCCGAGACTCGAACCCGGTTCCCGAGCTTAGAGGTCGACCGCTTTAGCCGTAAGGCTGCATCCTCTCCGGCTTTGTAAATGGTTCAGCTGATTTTGAAGATGATGAAGGCCGGCAAGGAGACAATGGAGTTCCAAAAAAAAGGGGTGAGGTGATTACATTTTTTAAAGCCCTTGATGAGATGTGCTGCTGGATGTAGGATGCCCTTTAGGGGTGGCAGTGTGGAGTTTGGGAGGCTAAAGAACAGAATATTACCACTATCCAGATGCAAGAGTACAAGTGCTTGAACACCAATCCTAAAGCTGGCTTCTGGGAGAAACAGTTTCACTTATTTTTTAGAAGAGAAAGTTGGTTCCAGGCCTTCTTTGCTTTTTTTAGCATTGCGCTCCTTGAGGGTGAGATTGATATCCAGAGTGAATCCAAGTGAGTTGTCATTCAGAGTAAGAAGGGTTTGAAGCTCTCAAGGCTCATGTCACTGGGCAGGTTTGTACTGTTTCTTGTTTTTTGTTGGCAAATAGCAGGAAATCTGTCTCTGTTATGGTGAGCTTCATGTAGGGTGCTGAAATCAAGGTCTGGATGAGGTGCAGGTAGGGTTTGAAGAGTTAGATATCTGAAGACTTTCAAGCAGAGTTGAGTATCATCGGCATGTTCATGAATCATGATGCTGTTATCTGTAAGTAACACACCATGTGGCTACATATAGAGGTTGAAGAGGTAAGGAGATAGTACAGAACCCTACGGACTATGTAGGTATCAAAGACCTTTAAGGACCTTGAGGTGTCCATGTGAAAAACTGGTGTTGGTTAAAAAGGTTTGAGGAGAACCAATGAAGGACATTGACAGTGAATCCCATTCATGACTCGGTGAACAGGAGAGTGGGATGGTAGACTGTGTCAAAGGTAGCTCCGAGTTCCAGCAATATCAGGAGGCAGGGGTCATCTTCAACCATGCTCAGGAGGGAATTGTTTAAGTTATGTAAGGTTGCAGTATTGATGCTTCAGCAATTATCTGAAGCCAGACTGGCAGTCAATGCAGAGATAGTCAGCATTAATGTAATTTATAGTTGAACATGGACTTCTTTTTTAATGATCTTGCCAATGAATGTTGGGTGAGTGAAGGATCAGTAGTGGGGGAGGTCATCAGGTTAGAGTGTAGGTTTCATATAATGTGGGAGGATCTGACCGGACCTAAAAGCTTCCAAAAAGATGTATTGTGTGCGGGGCAATTACATTGATAAGTAGTTCTAAAAGAGCATCTCCATAGAGAGTTTTGATGAAAGATGATGGTAACAAGTGGCTTTGAGGGAGTTGAGAGTGTGAGCGAGATATGGGAGAGATAGGACTTTGAAGGCTGACCACTGCAAAATTATGCAGGAAGGAATGGGTGTAAGAGTTGGAGCAGGCTTGGTGTTGTTGATGTGCTGTTGAATATTCTTTTATTTTTTCACAGAGAAAAATGTTGATGGAATTGTACTTTTCTGCGGCATGAGGAATAGTTGAGTTTGTCGGGCGGTTGATGACATGCTTGATTGTTTTGACCAACGTTTTACTTCTATCAGTAGCTTCCTTGATGGTTTTGATATAACTGTTTGCTTTGGCTGATGTGATGAGGTGTCTGACTTCAGCATCTAGAGGTCCTCAGGAGTTCTGTTTTTCTTCCATTGTCTTCCTGTCTGCAAATGGATCGTTTATTGTCAGCAAGTGAAAGGGTTCCGTAGGCTATGGCTTGCACTTGCATGTTGAAATTGGGGGTGGGGATGTTCACACACCTTTCCAAAAATTGTTAACGTTGTTTAGAAGGATGTTAGCATTGGACGTGGAGATGATAGGGTCAGAGATGAGATCAAGCATTAGGTTGTTTATGGAGAAGTCTTTGAAGGATCTGAAGGTTCCATCTTCTCTTTGTGTTGGCCTTGGTTATGGAGCATGGAGATAGGGATGACATAGTAGTCAGTCCAATTCAGAGTCATGGTTGGATTGCATTAGATTGTTGTGGATGTTGAGAAGACAAGGTTGAGGATGTGGCCTTTGGTGTAATAGTTGTGTGACATGCTGTACCAGGTTGAGAGTATTGATGAGGCTGAATTATAATATTTTGTAAGTTTCTATAGTATGTTATGACACGTCTTATGTTACTTAGCTAATTTCTGATTACCGTAAACAATACTGTACCTAATAATTAAAGCTGGGACAGAACTGTTGGATATAATGGATTAAGTTACTTCACATATAAATTGGGCATTCTTTTACCAGAATGCTCAAGAAAGAGTAACTATTTTCTCACAAATTTGAGATTCCCCAATACTTGGTACAGGACATGGGTATTTGGTCACATGTCAATTGGATTTCACACTGGTTTAGACTGCTGATTTTTGCAGCTGACTATTATTCACCTACATGATGGTGAGAATTGAAAAAAAAGGTTACCTCTCAGAAGAATTTGTCATAAGCAAGGAAGTCCTTTCTCCTCACTGCTCTTCACTTTGTATATTGAACCACTGGAGAGCCAGTGGTTAACGTGTATAATTATAGGTGCTGGAGCCCAAAGTTTGCTTAGAGATCTGCCGGGGGTTGCTGACTATCAAGGCTGACTAACCTTGAATCTGCCTCATGCCTCTTCCACCACTCTACCCTTCCTTCCTCTATCTCATGCTTCCTGTTATTTTTATACCTGAATTCTTTTTTTGTCACTGTTTTTCTTTCTCATCCTTCTTCTAGTTCCATTTTCTGTCTTTCTTCCTCTTGGTCTTGGTGGAAAACAGATGATGACCAATACATCCCGGTCCCCATAAATGAGTGCAGGTGGCAACTACATTACAAATTAAGCGCCTTAGTCTGCCTGCTCCTGTATAGCAGCAGTGCTTTGCGTGCCCTTGCCTTACTAAAGTTTGCACGGTTCTCATGCGACACTGCACAATTTAGTGCAGACCACACAGCCCTCACAATGATTAAGTACATAGAATCTCTTTTGTGTGGCATTGCATTGCACAAACACTGTCAAAACACTTTAGTGAATGTGAGTCCAGATTGCTTTGGCACCACAATAAGGTCATTTATTTTATACTGCCTGAATGTGTTTGTTCTATCTCTGTCCTGTCTTTCCACCTTTCATGTCATGTATCCACTGTCACGATGTTATAACCCAATACCAGATGTACAAATGGTTTTAACATTTGCAAAGCCTCCAAATGAGCAAATCAGAGGGTTTGTGAATGTTAAAACCCTTTGTCCTATATACTAAAAGTATTTTTGAATTGCTAAATGTGCATGGAAATTAATACCTATTCCGCATTTGGAATGGGCATGTTGTAGACATCCCTTACAAATACCAAATTAGTATGCAAAAGAAATCCGGTCGCAAAGCATTGCTATTTCGCAGACACCTCATAGGAGATGGTAACGCATTCACAAAAAGGAAGGGGGTACCCCTTGGAAAAAAAAGTTGATAAAAAACCCATCACAGACAGGGGGATAACGGCCAGCTTCCATCCCTGTGATGGTAGCTAATCGTATTGGGTTACAACTTGCAACTTTTTTTTTTTTTTAGGCGAGATTTAGAGGGAAAGCAAACGGAAATCTTACTGTTCTCGCTCAACTACAAGTGGATAAGGTCAAAAGCAAGTGAGGCTCTACTTAACCACTTGGATGCTATGGCATGCCCAACGATTTCATGTAATTTCCATTGAAATGAATGGACACTCCATGACGAGTTACCCTTGTCATTAGCATCCAGTTGAGAAAATCAAATCTTAACACTAAGGAGGTGACATTGTGAAAGATGCAATAAGGCTCCAACATTGTCAATGCAGAAACAAGCGGGTGTAGTTGCTGGAGCTTGCTCAAAAATATATCTTTGCATTCAAAAAAGATGTTGACTAGAGCGGATTTGTAGCACTTCTCTGGCTACCTTCCTCCATCCATGCGATTCAGTTGCTAGGAGCAACAATGGAACACCAACTTTTAACACTTTGGACACCATGGGGCCGATTCCGATCCTGGAAAAACGCTGTACAAATCGTGGTATGGAGCGTTTTCCCCATACAACTCGTACTTGTAAGGAGGCCTCTACAACCTAGGAAGTACGATCCGTACAAAGAGACGCACTCCATACAAATTGTAAAAAAGACCATACAACTCGTATATACAAGCAATTCCGATTCGGATTGCTCTGTACACAACGTTCCCATGTATTCCCGGCAGCAGTTTACAACCTGGCAAGTACGATTCGTACAAACTGCACTCCATACAGCTCTTTTTTTACAAGAGCCAAAAAGTGCCGGAAAAACCTTGTACGCCCCAAAAACAGTACGAGACAGACCCCCTCATGTACGCGTCGTACGCCCCATGAATACAGGGGTACGGTGCGTATGTAGGGTGCGTACGGATGGCACAGAAAGTGGGGTACGGTGTGTACATACGCGATGAAGGGGTACTGGTCGTGTACGCACCGTACAAGCACCGTACCCCAAAATCGCGTATGTACGCACCGTACCCCAAAATCGCGTACATACGCACCGTACCCCAAAATCGTGTATGTACGCACCGTACCCCAAAATTGCGTATGTAAACACCGTACCCCAAAATCGCGTACGTACGCAGTGTACCCCAAAATCGCGTACGTACGCACCGTACCCCAAAAACGTACATATGCGATTTTGGGGTACGGTGCTTGTACGGTGCGTACACGACCAGTACCCCAAAATCACGTACGTACTTTGCGTACATGCGCGATGTTGGGGTACGCACCATACACACGCCTCGCATGTGGGGGGACCCCTGTACGCCTCATACCCCTATATGACCCGTACTCCGGTATGAGTCGTACCCCCAGAACGAGTGATACCAGGGTACAAGGCGTATAGGGGTTCGCTTCGTTGCCCGGTACAAGTCATTCCCCGTATACAGGCCATTTTCCATACAAATCGTATGCTGACAACCCGGTACGAATCGTACTTGACGGGTTGGACAGCCTTTTTACAAATTGTATGGTCTTTTTTACAAGTCCGGGTCGTACAGCTTTTCCCGATCCGATTTGTAAGGATCGGGCCGATCTGTATGTATTTTTCCCGTACGAATCGTACTACACGGGTTGAAAGTGACTTTTACAATTTGTATGAAAAAAAATACAAATCCTATTTGTATGGAAAATAAAAATCCAGGATCAGAATCGGCCCCCATGTAATGCTGACCCTGGGTCCACCTCTGGATCGGAGGACTTCCTACTGCGGTCAACTGCCTGCATGACAAGCGGGACACCTGGAGGTTAAGCCGAGTCCTAACTGAGGTGAGATCTCCCCCGGTACCGGGGGGGTTAGAGGGGGAGGGAGGTGCGCACTTCCACTGTTCTGTCGCAAACGTCTGGGCGACTTTGGACAGTTGCGCTGATGCTGCCAGTTGGCTGTGAGGAGCGCTTCATTTTGAGGCTGTTTTTTGTCCCCACGACGATCTCCTCAGGGATGGTGCCTGACCCCGAAATGGCGGCGAAACGAGGACTACTCAGAGCATCTCATCCTCTCCTGGGTGCTGTGCGAGGAGACCTGGGCATGCTGGATGATCGTTGCTGTACCTGTGCCCACTGTTTGGGAGATGCCTATCATTGCGGGGCCACTTTTGTTCTCCAAGATGATCTTTATATAGAAAATGGCTCTAATTGTCTCTGCCCCAGCGTTCTCGACCGGATCCTAAGATGACTGCCCTAACACTTCCCCTCTGGGACATAGAGATCCATGGGGACTGCCTGTATCTGAACTTGCAATGCCTCGTACCCCCTGCCTAAGTTCTAGATGGCCGACTCAGTGAGACCCTCTGCAATGTTTTTTTTTTGTCCTCCCCTGGTCTTTAATCATTGATCACCGTCGGGACCTCAACCAGCTTTCGCCGGTTCCTGTCCCCGCCCACCCACCAGGACCTTTACCCTGCTTACATCCCTAGACAGCTGAGACCTAGCTACTTTTGTCTGATGCCCGGTGGAGCTACCTCCCGATCTAAAGGGGAGATGGACTTTGGACTCCCTCCTTGACCATCACCTACCCAGCCGGACTTTGGGCAAACGCTCCCGCATCTCTCCTGACCTTATCTCCCCCCTCTCCCTTCCCCCACCCCTCACCCCTCTCCGCTCCAACTCTCTCCAGCTTCTATCCTTTGCTCTCACCTGCCCTTGCTCTTTGTCCCCGCCTTGTTTTTCTGTGAACTTCTTCCCTTGCCACTTGAGACCAGACTATTTTGTCTGATGCCTGATGGAGCTACCTGGTTTAGCTAAAAGGGAGATGGGCCGTGGATTCCCTCCTTGGTTGTCACCTACCCAGTCGGTCTTTAGACAGACCTCCTTTCGTCTCTCCTGTTGTCTCCTCCCTTATCCTCCCTTTCTCACCTCCCCTTCCCCCTCCACTACTGTTCTTTCTCCTTTCTCTCCTCTCCTAATGTATTGCTTATTTTTTGATGTAATGTGTAATTGTTGATCTTTTTCTGTTACATTATTGAATCTCATGTAAAGCGCTCTGATACCTTCGGTTCTAGCCAGCGCTATATAAAAATCTTTAAATAAATAAAGAAAATAAAACTGCATTAATATTCAGGAGAAAGGATATTATGCGACCCACTATGATTCGTTTTTTGCGAACTGGCCTATTAGTTCATAGGTTGGTTTACAGTGGTCGCAAATTACTAGTCGCAAATTTAGTGGTGTAGCAAGGGGGGAGGGCCATCCAATGTGGCGAGAGTTATGGAGGCAGCGGCCTACCCCCTTCGCTCATATGCGGCTGCCACGGGCGTTAAACGCAGGGACCGCGAAGTGCGGCACAAGGTCTAGCTACACCACTGCGCAAATTGCAACCAGTATTTTGCGACCAGTGTTTAGCACACCTGGCCCCGTTATCAGTTTGCATAGCCATGGGTTTGTTTACCAAATGAAAATAAAAACAAACCCTTCTTGCATTCGTTTCAACTAGGAGGCCTTCGTGATATACGCATTTGATAGACAAAGGTGAGCGCTAACAGGATTTATGAGCCAGAGATGAAAACATGATAAACTATGGCTACTGAACACAATGGTTATATTTAGTTCCAAGGTCTCCATCAATGACAAAAGCGCTCGTTTGCGGCAGCAAAGTTAAAAAAAATAAAAGGTTTCTTCGGTGAATGCTGGCTTCTGCACAGCAAAGATCGCGCGCACAATGAATTCAAGTTCATATCTGCTGCTGAATGATAGAGAACATCTAATCAGATATGTAAGCATTGTAAAGGATGATTCAGCCAAAAGAAGAGTTTCTTTATTTCTGGAAAAGCAGAGGCTTTATGTAATTTGAAATAAAGAGAGAACTGGAACATGCATATTTCACGGAACGTATGAGGTCAGCAGCAAGATGCCCCGGAAGTTATTGTTTCTCTAAGAACTGATTACAATATGTCTGCCTTTCCTTGCCGTTCCGTGCCCTCGGAGCTAGGATTCGAATAGGCGTGCATCGCATATCAAATTCGTGAAGGGAACGGAACAAAGATTTCTAGAGGCAACTCATCCTAGATAATCAAACTTCAACTACCTAGGGCTTCAAATGTCATTCAGCGACACGTCATAAGAGTTTTTTCAAAGCCATCGATTCGTGACCTATTTTCACAGTTTTACACTTCAATAAATGTCTTTCTCACAGATCCTTGCTCCAGTTAGCTGATGTGATGTGCAATGTCATTGTTTCTGTTTCTCTGGTTACTTCACGCGGCTTCCTCAAGACATCTAAATGTATTATACAAATATGACCTCAGCTAGGCGCACAAAAATAAATCTGGTATCGGAAATAAATGCGCCACGAGCAGTGATTGGCAACTCCTAGGTAAACTGAGCATCGTTCATTAAAATGTCAACGTTTGACGAAGTGCAGTCGTTATCTCCACTCAATTCAGTTCTGCCAGCTTGCCCATTATTACAACAACAAAAAAAACAAATGTTGGAAAAAATATAATTTGCGTTTTTCACCCCGTTCAATTTTGTTACGGTACAACAACTCAAAAATTCTACTAAAGTGGAAAATCAGGAAAACAGCACCAGAAAGCTACTACAGAACCTAAAACAGGGTTTACATTTTATTAAAATTACGAAAACTCTTAAGGTGAGACACATTATATTCCACCAGGGGTAAAAATCAGGCCTAGTGCAGATGAGAGCTCAACCTAACTTCCACACGTCACTTCACTGCTACCCAGGGCTCCAGTGGTGTTTCAGGTGGGAATGACTCCACTGAGTTGTGTGGAGGGCTTATTCACCTGGTGTTGGGAAGGGGTTCCTTTGGAGTTCTTTCAATCTTGGCTAGCCTCATGAAAAGTTGTGGTGGCATTTTCTAGATATGGTTGGTTGGACTGCTGCTTTCCACTACTGCCTTGGATATTTGAGGTGGATGGGTGATGGGGAGTCCATCAGATTTGCATGATCTAGCCAACATGAAAATCTTGCTGTTTCTTTCTACCAGAGCTAAATTAAGCACCTGCCTGACAGGCAAATTCCACAGATTAAAGGTAATGTTTTGTTTTGTTGAACTTGCACAAGTCTAGGCCTAGGTGTGGCTACTGCTTCGTTGTAGCCGCCGTCATTTTCTGTAAAGAAATGCCTAGAAACCTAAATATGGATTCCAAGTTTTATTTAGGGGTGAAACCTATGTAGAGTGCAGCGTAGTTTTATACCCCTCTGCCCTGGCCTGTGGCAATCAGGACCAGAGACATTTGGATCAAGTGTCTCAGGACAGAGCACCTTTTTATATTGTACAGCAGTCCAACATCAGTCGACACAGATGCAGAACATAGTGGAAAGAATGATAGGTGGCCTACCTTAATATGACCATGTGCCTACCATCTTGAATGCCTTACATTATTTACCATATAAAAGAGAGTTGTTTCAGTTTCTTTCATCAGTGCACAAATCTGTTTTTTCACTTTTGTCCTCTTTTTGTCCCTCAGTTTTTAAACAATACCTTTAGTTCTGATGAAGCAGATGACATACTGAATCCTGATTTTATATATTTTACCGATTTTTTACACTTTTGAAAAGAAAACGACAAACGCACACAATATGTGCTAACTATACATTGAAGAGGCTTAGAAACAGTGCTGAAGAAACGTAGTTATTGTATCGTAAATGTATGCAGAAGAGTGTGGAGAAGCTGAAAAAGTTTGTTCAAATAACATACGTTTGTGTTTACTAAATTTCCATGGTGCATTCTTTCAACGTGGAATAGAAAATATGAAAGTAATGAATCACGAGATATTAAGGGTTATTAACCTTTTCTCCATTAAATTGTAATAATGTGTGAAAGATTTAACGAGTCTAATGTAATTTAGGTAACAACCCGTGTATATTAGGAGACTTGGTTTAACACTCCATGTTTTGGATATGTGAAAAATGTGCACCATGTATGGAAAGAGAAACAGATGCAACACGTTTATACTAGTTCCAATTTTACTGAAACTTTCAGAGAATAATCTTTATGAATTAACTAATGAAAATTACTAGAAACAATTTAGTTATAAGTTTTGAAATAATTTTTTTATACGTTGATACTTTTGAAACTTAGTACTGTGCCGTAGTTACATTTGCAATTTACAATTAATTTAACCTGCGTTCGAGGAGAAATTAAGTTAAAGTCATGATTTAAATGTCATATTTTTAGTGATAATATATATTATAATAATTTCATACATTGCCTATATTGACCTAAAATTTAGGGAAGGCCTGCTTGCTTAAGTACACCCTTTCCCTGTTGCCCGATTCCGTTCTCACAGGAAAGGGCTCTGATGTTACAAAATGAATTTCAATTATGTTGCCTTCTGAGAGTTCTCACTCATACATGAGAACTGGCTGATATAATTGTTGTTACTGTAAGAACATCTGCTTGAGAAACTGTCCTTTTGACTTCATTAATGTGCATTTTGCTAAAGGATCTTTGTTTAAGAGTAATTCCTATAGAATGGCCTAACAACCACAGAATTTGCACCGCATATAATTTTCAAAATGTGTCTTCTTTATGCTGCATGACAATCACCCTACATGAACTGACCAATGGACCAGATTAGGTGACCCAGGAGGTGTCACTCTGGAACTTGGAAAGTTATATTGCATGTTGGATTGATGATAAGGAAGTCATTTGCCATTTGGCATTCGCTTTTTGTCTCTTGCTTTTTCTCTCGCCATTGCCATTGCATTGTTCAAAGCAATCAATGCTATTCCATTTTGAGCCATTCTACGCTGACTGAGAGACATCGCTCATTTCTTGCAGACTCTACTGTTTTTCCTTGGTCTGACGCATACGCTGGATGCGCTACTCCCGAACTCCACTTCCCCCTGGAAGAGGAAATTTTGAGCTAATAAGGACAATGTCCCTTTTCTGAACTCTTCCTCTTGAACTCTGGAAATTGATGGCCATTGATTCTGAAATTCTAAATCTAAATGGCTGATATTGATGCATTTACTTTTCTTAATTTACTGATAAAAATCTAACCATCCTAAATCCTGTTCCTGTTTTTCTATGATTTGTCTTCAATAATTGTGCAAAGCAATGTAGTATTAATGAGGGATGGGGGTTTTAATAGAGAGGTCTGGTCAACAGATTCTGATGTTGCTATTTTGTGTGACGTTAACCGAATTATTGGTTTGTATGAATTTAGCCCGACTGAATTTCTTCAGGAGATGTGTTCCACAGTGGTGATCTAGTATTTGTATAACATAATCCTAAGGGTTATATATATGAATCTAATCACGAATTGTAGGACAGTTGTCCAATTCTTGGTCCTCATTAAATAACTGGAATGGATCTCCTATATCTAGCTCCTCACGGCATGGTTAAAAGATTTATCGGAGGACCAAATAAATGCATCTGAGGTAAAGTACAAAAAAACATTGATTGAAAAAGTAAGTGGACGCTACAGCACTTCCCAATTGAGGTTAGTGCAATAGGGCTTTCTGATGGTGCCCCATAAAAGGAGGATGAGAATCAAGAATATGGCCTTCTCAGTAGCAAAGAACTTCAAACAAAGGATCGTAAATAACAGTAATTCCTGGATCCATATTTGACCCAACCAGTGAAGATGAGGAGCATATTTCATACCCGTGACTGAAAACATGGATTCGTTACCTCTGCAAATTAAACACACCACCACACCACAGATACTGACATCAAGATAATTTAAGCAAGGGGCAGATCTAGCCTCCAGGACATCCTCTCGGCATATAGCAAAAAAATCAAACACCAGGTGGCAAGTATCTTAAAGCACATCACGCAATCACACACACTTGCTGCAAACACCAGCAGGCTCATGGTGCATGAAATAAGGATTTTATGGCATGAATGACATGACAAACACAGTACCTGTTAGCCAATGTTTACAAATGCCCACGTGTGGATTACTTCTACTCATTACTTGTTTATAAACTGTGGAGACAATCAAACCCTCTCAGGCAAAATTATTCACATTACCAATAATGTCATTAATTCAGGTCAAGCATTATCAATGAGGCCTACATTACAATATTAGGCTTATGCAATGAGAATACAACTTTCAGACTTTCATGCACACTGTAAGCAAGAGGCAATTCTGGGTGCCTTTGCCTCTGGTCAACATAACAAACACTTTCTGATCTGCATCATAAAACAAATGATACAGTCACACAGCATGGGCACCTAAGATATATAACGCAATGTCAAACAAAAAATGCCACATAGCCGCACACCACACCTTTGCCTCTTAAAAAAGCTACCAAAGTAAACATAAGCACCACCACATGTAGATGAAACTCTGGGGCAGTAAATGCCATCTCCTTTTGCATTCATAGCAGTGCTAACAACTCTCAGAAGAACAAAAGAATGAGTTACTGTTTTGGTTGGCAAGACCCATCCTGGTCATGCTACTTTACACTAATATCGAGATAGTAACATGGATTGGCAGATTTTCGGTTCTTCTAACCAACCCACTAGATGACTTTGGTCATTGAGGTCGTCATGAAGAAGTGGAGAAGCGTGGCTCAGTGGTTAGAGGCGGCAGACCCGGAAACTGAGATCGGCCGTGGACCAGGGTTCGATTCCCCGCCTCTGCGGGTCTCGGGCTCAAAAATTCCACGGACTCGACAATTCTCGCTCCGGTGCCTACTCGACTCACGGGGTCACACTCTGCGACTCTGGGCAATAGCTTGCTTAATCTCCACTACGGCCCCTCGTGGTGGGATGCCTGGCTTTCACCTTGTGGATACCCTGCCAGGGTATCTCACAGGGGAATACCAGGACGGGTTCCCTAAGCAAGCGCTTAGATACTGTGTCAGTGATTTGCGCTATATAAATACATGTACATTTACATGAAGGCAAATAGAAATGTGCAAGCAGCGCTCGTACCCAATAAATCCACACTCACCCTGCAAATCAATGACATTGTAAAGCTGGAATCAATCAACCGAAAGACAAAGGTGCATATTGCAATGTTTGATATCTCCGTATACCAAGTCTAATATACCTACAATAGCACAGTGCCACAACTTAGACACTGCACGAGACAAAAAGCAATATAAGTGCCTAAGCAGCTTGGCGTCTAAAATTTACAGGCGGGAGTGCATAGGCAGGGGCATCGCCCACACATAACTAATGAAGAGTGTTTCAGTTCTGCCTACATTCCCATATGAAATGTAAACAAAAACATATTTAGCAACTGTTTCTGCTATCTGCCAATAACTTGTGATTCTCTGTAAGAAAATGTACCTGTTGATTGCAACACCATATTGGATCATTCAACATTCCTTGTATGACATATGGTTGTGTGTCACTAAATTCCCATCCTCAATTCTGATTCCATAATTACGGATTTTTTATTTCAGAATATCAACATTTCAACCTAGTGAGTAGATGTGCCATTATTTTAGATTCTTTTTAAATTGTAATTGTTTCTAATTGTTTCTTTTTATCTTTTTTATTTTTTGACATTTAATATTTTATTATTTACTTTGTCTCTTCTCTTCATGTTTAAGTGTAAACCCCCAACTATGTGTGTGTGTGTGTGTGTATATATATATATATATATATATATTTTTTTTTTCAGAAAAACTGTCTCCATAAAGAAACACGCCGCACACTACTCCGTTTATCAAGTATTTTGGTTTATTTTCTGTGGGTTTCCCACCACCTACGCGTTTCGGACATAGATCTGTCCCTGGTCCTGGTTTGTACCGTGACCAGGGACAGATCTATGTCCGAAACGCGTAGGTGGTGGGAAACCCACAGAAAATAAACCAAAATACTTGATAAACGGAGTAGTGTGCGGCGTGTTTCTTTATGGAGACAGTTTTGCTGAAAAAGTATCTTGCAAGGGTGTCCCGAACCTTGCCGCCGGCACCAGCTTTTTGAAGTGCTCCTCTCATCTTGGGACATTTGCTTTTGAATATATATATATATATATATAAAACGCTCAAGGTTTCCCCACCGTTTGTAGGAACCACGCACTCCCGGGTCGTTTTCTCCAACCAGTTTTATTTCGTTGTTAGTAACAGACGCGTTTCGGCGCTCCGCCTTCCTGACAGGAAAGTGAGCGCGGATATATATATATATATATATATATTCACTGAAAAAACCATAGGTTATAGACCATATATAGTTAGGAATTAGCATTTACAAAACCTTTAAAATTCACTGAAAAAACCATAGGTTATAGACCATATATAGTTAGGAATTAGCATTTAAAAAACCTTATTTTACTCACACAAAACCATTGAAATTCCATATATAGTTAGTTGCACTAACTATATATCGCGCACCCGCAATCCACTGCTGATCATGTCACATATTACATCATTCATGACATGGTCAGTGACATCACTGATGACATCACTGATGACATCTCAAATGACATCACTGATGACATCACTGATGACAACATCCAGTGACTGTATGTTTCTGTAAAGTTAAAATATGTCTTAGATATTGAAGAATGAGTGGATGTATAAGTGTCTGGATGAAGGATTTAGTAGGTGCGTGACTGACTGTATGAGTGAGTGATTAAATGTGTCTCACTGAATGCATGGGTTAGTGACTAAACTGTCTTAATTTGTGCATCATTATGTCTGTTGTGATGCAAACTGCTGCATGTGTTGATCATTAGCTATACGAGAGGCTATATGTGTTATTAATTGGTTGCCCAAGTATTTCTATGGGAGATTGAGTTTGTGTGGGGGTGGCTGGAAGGTGTGTGACTCTGTGCATAGATGTGTGAGCAGTTTATTCACTAGGTGTATGAGTTCAAGAGTGCATGTGGAAACAGCTACATGGGCAGTTGACTGTGTGCATGAGTGTATTGATGAGTGAATGGATATCTCAATGCTACATGTCATAGTAAGTACATATGTAAAACACAGTACATGTGAGAGTTGGCATATATAAATAACTGTGCATGAGAGCCACTGAATGAGTGAGTGGTTGTATCGATCATTGTGAACTTGTATCAGGGATTGTATAAGAGAGTAAATATGTGTTAGTATATGTTTCAATAAGTAAGGTGTGTATAACTGTATAGTTGAAGAAATGGAGGTGAGATTGTTTCTTTGCATGACTGACTGGGTGTGTGAGTAACTCCATGGATGAGTGGCAGTGTGTGAGTGTCTGTATACACTGAGTGTATCTAAGGTTATATTAGAGTCTGAAGAGGTTTATCGTATTAGCACAAGAATGATGTCAAATGAGACGTCATCAGTGATGTCATCAGTGATGTCATTTGAGATGTCATCAGTGATGTCATCAGTGATGTCACTGACCATGTCATGAATGATGTAATATGTGACATGATCAGCAGTGGATTGCGGGTGCGCGATATATAGTTAGTGCAACTAACTATATATGGAATTTCAATGGTTTTGTGTGAGTAAAATAAGGTTTTTTAAATGCTAATTCCTAACTATATATGGTCTATAACCTATGGTTTTTTCAGTGAATTTTCAAGGTTTTGTAAATGCTAATTCCTAACTATATATGGTCTACTATGGTTTTTTCAGTGAATTTCAATGATTTTTTAATAGCAAATATCATAAGCTGTCGAATGTCAAGTACGTGGTAAGTAAAAACATTTTCGTGTTTATGCACACTGATCTGCTTTGAATGCTGCCCCCCACCCCTCATTTCTATTAGGAGTACTCTCTCTTTGCAGATAGTGAAGGGTAGTTAACGCAGGCCTTTGCCCCCGTTGTAATCCGTCGTGCCTGCTTCTCTCTCCATTTGATTGATTGTTCTCGTTGGTTCATTCTCTATTTACAAACAAGCACAGAGTCGCAATACTCTGTTTAGTCTTTGCAGATAGCGAAAAATCGTGTAAAAAAACAAAAGGAATCGAGCAAAATCAGTAGGCCACTAATGGGATCTCTTTTTGACCTCCCTAAAATAGAAACATTAGGAACAACCTGTTGATAATACCAATGTGTATGTACATAAGCGGCGTTCATTTGTGTTCACAGTACCCCTTTTTGATTGTTTGAATCGACCATTGAATTGTTCGAAGTTGGTTCTCTTAAGAATCTTCCCTGCCTGCAAACGAGGAAGAATAGGAATATTCTCTCTCCCTTTGCAGATAGTGAAGGGTAGGTAACGCAAACCTTTAACACGTCGTGCCTATTTCGTTCCTCATTGATTGATTGTTTCCCCAAACATTGACTGTTTGGGAATTGGTTCTTTTTGGAGGTATTCCCTGTTTGCAAATATACGTAGGAAAATCTTTGCAAATAGTGAAAGGGTACGTAATGCGGACCTTTCTCCCCCGTTGTAATCTGTCATGCCTATCTACTCCCCACTGATTGATGCACCTGTTTCACCCGGACCATTTACTAGAGATACGTCATCTGGCCCGACCAGAGAGCACCCCTAGTGAAAAGGACATATGCAATAATAACGAAGTGATCACTGTATCCTGTTAACAGAAACTTTAGCATGAAACAACCTGGAAAGAAAAGAATAGGAAAACGAAAATCAGTAGGCCACTGATGAACATGAACTTTTATTAAACAACGAACAAAGAAACGATAACATAACGTAATGATAAAACCTATTAATGTCCTAGAAACAAGAAAACGTTAAAATATGCCAGTGGTGAGAGACCAGAAAAACAGTAAGAGAAACCAAATCACCCCTCGCTGTCCCACCGCCTGCCACGCCAAAAAAATCGATAGACTAGGGAAAATGCAAGTCAGTAGAACATCCGCCCCCACTCTGGAAACTTCCAAGGTGGGGCAGGGTTGCGGCTACGCCCAGCCGGGAGCAGCCCATATAAGGCGGGTCCTGCTGCCACGGCTCGGCCAGGAGATCCTAACGTAGGGTGTAGCCGGAGGAGAGGCCGAGGCCAGCGGGACCCGGCCAGGGGATTGCCTTTACAACGCTGAACAGTTGCAGGGGGGGGAATGTCTCCTCGACCCTCCCCTCTCTCTCCCAGTCCGGCCGCGGTGGCCCTTGACAGTTTCAGGTAGTCCCGCCACATGCTCTTCCGGTCCGGCCACCAACGGTCGGGGGGCCGAGGCCGACGGGATCCGGCTGCAGCCGATAAACCAAGAAACCCGTTCATGGGACCAGAGCCAGGGGCGTCCGGCCGACATCTACCGGAAGCCCGGCCCGAAGACGGACGGGACACTTCTTCTTTCTTGAATAATGGCTGCGACAACACTGGGGGGGGATGTCTTGCACATGCCTCCGACCCCCCCCCCTCGTCCTCATCGCCTGGTCCGGCCATAACAAATCTCAAGCGAGACGCCGTGGGGTGCACTGGGAGGGAGAGACGGTGCGAACAGGCCTCTCCCGCCTCCCCAGGTGGAGGCTTCCCAGCTGCACCCTCAGCGCTCCAGGCGCCCGGAAAAGGGTTCTTCTACTGTGGCCATGCTGCAACGTCTCGCCCGGCAGGGTGGAGCCCGTCCGCTCATTTGACCCCGCGATCGCCAGTAGCTACCGAACTCTCAAAATGGCGGTCGACCTGGCAAGAGCGGGCCCAGCATAAAGAAATGGCCCGGTCACTGGTTGACTCCACCACCGTAGTCCTCCACGACCTTGAAGATTCTAGAGGAGCCGCGGGAGTCTCCGACCCCCGATGGGGAATGACTGCCATGATCGCCCGTGGAGTGACGAAACTGTATCCGCGGGACGTCGGCGCTCCCATGCTGGCGCCAGCCTCACTTTGAATTACTAGAATCCTGCAGACCTCAGTTCCGGTGAAAGCACAGTGTGACCCAGTAGGAAAAATTGTTGCACCCCCTCCCCTTTTTGACTGATAGTTCAAACCACCGATCCATTCCTTTGCCCTTTTAACGGAACTTTGGACTGCCTCCCCCTCTTTTACATTTTCTAGAGAAAACAAAACATTAACCACTACATTAGCATAGCAGTTGACACCAGAACTGTATTCAAATTGAAAACCAACAACATCTTCAACAGAATCCTTTTTGTTTTGTGCTGTGACCCTGCTACAGCACAGGCATTGTCCCCAGCAGTAATTCTGCAATGCCGGTAAGAATAGCTGTGGTGCCTACTGGACTCACTCACCCCCGCGGCGCCCCACGCCGTTATTTGCTGGGCTTATTTACAACAAGGGGTGGTGATGGACAGAGTCTCTGAATAAAACAGAGTACTCTCACCCAGTCAAGAGATCAGGGCTAGATCCAACACCGTTTTTTAGCTCATTGCACCATCCCAGTTTCAGAACCCGGCTGTATGCAAATTAGTCTGTCCCTGGCCCAGTGCATCATGGGAACAGGGCAGACCAGACTACAAAAGCCAATTCTTACACTGGGAAGGAAACAAGCTTCCGGGGACCGGTTTCTGCCATTTCAGGCGTCTTCGGCCCGGCTTGCTTGAATCCTGATGGTGCAATGAGCAAGGGGCTCACATCTGAGTATACCCTTCCACGCTTAGGGTGGACAAAATTATTTACAACAAGGGGTGGTGATGGACAGAGTCTCTGAATTAAGCAGAGTACTCTCACCCAGTCAAGAGATCAGGGCTAGATCCAACACCGTTTTTTAGCTCATTGCACCATCCCAGTTTCAGAACCCGGCTGTATGCAAATTAGTCTGTCCCTGGCCCAGTGCATCATGGGAACAGGGCAGACCAGACTACAAAAGCCAATTCTTACACTGGGAAGGAAACAAGCTTCCGGGGACCGGTTTCTGCCATTTCAGGCGTCTTCGGCCCGGCTTGCTTGAATCCTGATGGTGCAATGAGCAAGGGGCTCACATCTGAGTATACCCTTCCACGCTTAGGGTGGACAAAATTATTTACAACAAGGGGTGGTGATGGACAGAGTCTCTGAATTAAGCAGAGTACTCTCACCCAGTCAAGAGATCAGGGCTAGATCCAACACCGTTTTTTAGCTCATTGCACCATCCCAGTTTCAGAACCCGGCTGTATGCAAATTAGTCTGTCCCTGGCCCAGTGCATCATGGGAACAGGGCAGACCAGACTACAAAAGCCAATTCTTACACTGGGAAGGAAACAAGCTTCCGGGGACCGGTTTCTGCCATTTCAGGCGTCTTCGGCCCGGCTTGCTTGAATCCTGATGGTGCAATGAGCAAGGGGCTCACATCTGAGTATACCCTTCCACGCTTAGGGTGGACAAAATTATTTACAACAAGGGGTGGTGATGGACAGAGTCTCTGAATTAAGCAGAGTACTCTCACCCAGTCAAGAGATCAGGGCTAGATCCAACACCGTTTTTTAGCTCATTGCACCATCCCAGTTTCAGAACCCGGCTGTATGCAAATTAGTCTGTCCCTGGCCCAGTGCATCATGGGAACAGGGCAGACCAGACTACAAAAGCCAATTCTTACACTGGGAAGGAAACAAGCTTCCGGGGACCGGTTTCTGCCATTTCAGGCGTCTTCGGCCCGGCTTGCTTGAATCCTGATGGTGCAATGAGCAAGGGGCTCACATCTGAGTATACCCTTCCACGCTTAGGGTGGACAAAATTATTTACAACAAGGGGTGGTGATGGACAGAGTCTCTGAATTAAGCAGAGTACTCTCACCCAGTCAAGAGATCAGGGCTAGATCCAACACCGTTTTTTAGCTCATTGCACCATCCCAGTTTCAGAACCCGGCTGTATGCAAATTAGTCTGTCCCTGGCCCAGTGCATCATGGGAACAGGGCAGACCAGACTACAAAAGCCAATTCTTACACTGGGAAGGAAACAAGCTTCCGGGGACCGGTTTCTGCCATTTCAGGCGTCTTCGGCCCGGCTTGCTTGAATCCTGATGGTGCAATGAGCAAGGGGCTCATGTCTGAGTATACCCTTCCACGCTTAGGGTGGACAAAAATATTTACAACAAGGGGTGGTGAGGGACAGAGTCTCTGAATTAAGCAGAATACTCTCACCCTGTCAAGAGATCAGGGCTAGATCCAACACCGTTTTTTAGCTCACTGCACCATCCCAGTTTCAGAACCCGGCTGTATGCAAATTAGTCTGTCCCTGGCCCAGTGCATCATGGGAACAGGGCAGACCAGACTACAAAAGCCAATTCTTACACTGGGAAGGAAACAAGCTTCCGGGGACCGGTTATTTATTTTTGTCCACCCTAAGCGTGGAAGGGTATACTCAGACATGAGTCCCTTGCTCATTGCACCATCAGGATTCAAGCAAGCCGGCCCGAAGACGGCTGTAATGCCAGAAACCGGTCCCCGGAAGCTTGTTTCCTTCCCAGTGTAAGAATTGGCTTTTGTAGTTTGGTTTGCCCTGTTCCCATCATGCACTGGGACAGGAACAGACTAATTTGCATACAGCCAGGTTCTGAAACTGGGATGGTGCAGTGAGCTAAAAAACGGTGTTGGATCTAGCCCTGATCTCTTGACAGGGTGAGAGTATTCTGCTTAATTCAGAGACTCTGTCCCTCACCACCCCTTGTTGTAAATATTTTTGTCCACCCTAAGCGTGGAAGGGTATACTCAGACATGAGTCCCTTGCTCATTGCACCATCAGGATTCAAGCAAGCCGGGCCGAAGACGGCTGTAATGCCAGAAACCGGTCCCCGGAAGCTTGTTTCCTTCCCAGTGTAAGAATTGGCTTTTGTAGTGTGGTTTGCCCTGTTCCCATCATGCACTGGGACAGGAACAGACTAATTTGCATACAGCCAGGTTCTGAAACTGGGATGGTGCAGTGAGCTAAAAAACGGTGTTGGATCTAGCCCTGATCTCTTGACAGGGTGAGAGTATTCTGCTTAATTCAGAGACTCTGTCCCTCACCACCCCTTGTTGTAGTTATTTGCTGGGCGGCAACTTACTAGACATCACTTTCGTGCCATCTAGATTTCAGCGCGTTCTGCTGCCTTGGAACTATTCGCACAACAGACTGCTACTGACGACCCACCCCCAGGCAACATCTTCTGAATTTTCATAATTTGAAAGAACTAGTAACATGTCCTCATCAGGAATTCAAAAGAAATTGCCACGGTCTCGTCGTTGTTTAAATGTTTTTACTGTTTTTGTTTTGTTGTATATATTTATATGTTATTAAAGTTTTATATTCCTACTACTTTGTTGGAGTGCTATATATTTTTAATGTGACACATAATTGTAAAAACTTTGATGTACAAAGAGTCATTCCTGGAATCTTCCGCTTCAGGCTCGGTCCCCTCCCCAATCACAATACAGGATGGTTTTCAGATAGTAGGAACACGTGTGGTGTGACGGATCTCATCGGGTGTGGGCCTTGATCTACTATAACTCCTTTGAAGAGGGGTGATTCTTTACAGCTGGGGCCATAAACTACATCTGCAGGGCTAGGTGATAGCCTGGACAATCGGACACAGAGGAAGAGGAGTGTCAGAGGGTGCGGTAGTGAATAGGGCGAAAGGGAGGTGTCGGGCGGGCACAGAGTGTGATTTTCAGGGAAGAGCAGCGCAGATGGGGGGAGGTTTATTGCCGATGCATAAGACAGAGAGCGGGGGTGACCAGTGCCTGGGGAAGATGCTTGCGAGGGTGGGGAGCCATGCTACGAATCGACAGCGTGCAGAGAGTGGGTCTGGTCAAGGCATCTAAAATGGCTGCCGTGCACGACAAAAGTGTGGCATTTCAAAAAAGGCAAGATGGCGCAGACAATGTTTTTCAACACTTCCTCATTTCCTTCGAATCGAACGTTAACAGACGTTGGTGCATATTACCAAAGTTAAGCGATATTTATCCCTAACGATGCTTAGCAACAAATTTTTTACCGCTAAGCATCGTCAGAAATTATCGAAGATAAACCTTGCTATTATCAAGGTTTATCGCAAATGCGATAATAAACGGCCGCAATGCATGAATATCGCTAAAAAGTCAGCGATATTCATGCATTACCGAGCTAATGCTCTTAGCCATGTTATCCACCTCCCATTGGATAACATGGCTAAGAACTGCTCAGGGCAGGTGTTACTTTTTGGAGATATTCGCGCTTAGCGCGAATATCTCAAAGTTGGTAATAGGAGATAGATATCTTGCATGTTGTAATGCAAATTATTGTGGTATATGGAACTCATACCATAATCTCTCAGGAAAGCAGAAACTGATCCTTTTGGGACGGCCTAAAAAGGCCTAGGGGGTGAGGGGTACTCTACTTTGCCCCCTTTTCACGTTCCGAACTATTTTATTTTACTCTCTTCTGTAATTACACAAAATAGCAGCGATAAGATGCATCGGAGACACACAGTGAGAGAAAGGAGGCCGGAGATGAAGAAGAGATGTCAAATACACATTGGAGATAATATAGTGGCAGAAGGGAAGTAAATATGAGTAAACTTACCATGTAACATAAAAATGTTGCACTCTATACTATAAGTCTCATTTTATACTACAATCACTTCGCTACAACCTCATAAATTAAAAATAAAAATGAATAATGTCTCAAACAATTTTTGATTTCTAAATATAAATTTATTCTTCAGAATTTTCTAAATTTGAAAGAACTAGTAACATGTCCTCATCAGCAATTTCCTCATGAAAAGTCTGCAATGATGATTCTTGTAACTCTATGGTCTCCAAACATTCGATAAATTCGCCATCAACAGATTGATCAAAAAAATCATTCAAGTCATCTCCTCCTTGTGACAATATTTCATTATTGGTGCTGTCAATTTCAATCAATGTAGTGGAATCATTCAAGTCATCTCCTCGTGACAATATTTCATTATTGGTGCTCTCAATTTCAATCAATGTAGTGGAATCATTCAAGTCATCTCCTCCTTGTGACAATATTTCATTATTGGTGCTGTCCATTTCAATCAATCTAATGGAATCATACAAGCCATCTCCTCCTTGTGACAATATTTCATTATTGGTGCTCTCAATTTCAATCAATGTAGTGGAATCATTCAAGTCATCTCCTTGTGACAATATTTCATTATTGGTGCTGTCCATTTCAATCAATCTAATGGAATCATACAAGTCATCTCCTCCTTGTGACAATATTTCATTATTGATGCTCCCAATTTCAATCAATGTAGTGGACAATTCAAAAGAAATTGCCACGGTCTCTTTATTGTGAGCCATTTTATTTTGAAATTGCTTGCTGTAAATTGCAGAAAAAAATAATCACTTTCATTTATCGTTTTTAGTAATACATAATATAAAACTAACTTTATCAAGTATTTAGTATAACAGAAGGACTGCAAATAAATAACAGAAAACATTTTTCAAATTATCTTCAAGTGTACAACATAGTTCCCCTTACAAATTAACAACTCACCTTTTTAAAAGTAGGAGAAGTGTTAGTACTGTGTAAATCAAACACCAGAAATTCACCACCAAAAATTCCTCACAAATGTACCTCAGACAGTAGTATCACAAAATGGCTGTGGTTTCCTCTCATTTGACATATATACATAACCAATTAACTTTCATCACACACAAATACAAAACCAAAGTAAAATTTTAATTGGTTCTAAATTTCAACACTTTCAAATGTGTTTTCCCCATGCAATTTTCCATAGGACATTTACATACGTCTACAGCCTGAATGGCTGAACGGAATTACACCAAACTTGGCAAAATGGTACATCAAACCTAAGAGGTCAGGAAGGATCTACTATGCCCCCTTATGGTAATTTCCCCCTTCGCTTTGGCCTCCTCTTGTCTCTCAATCCTACCGAGAGACAAGATGGCGGCCGCTACGGACTGTTTGGAATGTTGACAGACGCCGGAGAACCAATCAGCTTCGCAAAGCTCCGTAACGCGAAAAGTACGCGAAGCGGAGCGCTGTTACAGATATATATCTTTTTTTGAACGTTAATTTCTCAAAATCCACTGTAGCACACATATTGAGACCTAGCAAAGGCACATCGGGCTACCAGTCCCTAATATTTTACCAAGTTTCGTGCAAATCCATTCAGCCGTTCGATTATTATTATAATTTTTTTTTTTTTGCCCCGCGGGGCCCTTTTAAAACCTCCACATCAAACCTAGGGGGTCAGCGAGGATCTACTATGCCCCCTTATGGTCATTTGCCCCTTCGCTTTGGCCTCCTCTTGTCTCTCGATCCTACCGAGAGACAAGATGGCGGCCGCTACGGACTGTTTGGAATGTTTACAGACGCCGGAGAACCAATCAGCTTCTCTTCACAAAGCTCCGTTGCGCGAAAAGTACGCGTACTGGAGCGCTGCCCGGTCCGCTGTTACAGATATATATCTTTTTTTAAACGTTAATTTCTCAAAATCCACTGTAGCACATATATTGAGACCTACAAAAGGCACATCGGGCTACCAGTCCCTACAATTTTGCCAAGTTTCGTGCAAATCCATTCAGCCGTTCGGGCTAAAAGTGAGGCCAACCGCCCTATGGAAAACTCAATGTTAAAAACTCGTTTTGGGACCCCCCTTTTTTCTCAACCCCCCCTGGACGAACCCCCCCCCCAATTTTCAGGGGCTGCTCAGAAACAAAATGCGCCATTTTCCTGAAAATTTCAGCCAATTCCGTCCACAAACGCCAAAGTTATTTGACATAGAATTTTCAAAAATCCCATAGAGAAAAAATCCTAACTATATATACCTACTGGCGACCGCCAGTAGGTTATATATATATATGAACCACACAAATCCAGCTGCCACAAAAACGTCATGGCAGAAGGCACGGACTCGAGGTGTTAAAATTCAGCATAGATTTATTGAGAAAGGTTGCCCTCAATCCCAGAGGTAAAAGATACGCGTTTTGGCTTTCAGGAAGCCTTCGTCAGTCTGGTTTGGCGCCAGAATACAAACAAATTAATAGCCATTCCCATTGGATCATTAAGTGGACATAGAAAGCATACTATAATGTATGCTGTCAGCGTGCTAACCAAAATGCTACTTAAACAGTTACAATAAAGTTAAAGCCCAGCATTGTTGCAGGTAAGATATGAACTCATACAATACATTGCATAATACAATATTCAATTTAGCTGAAAAGAACGTAGTACCAGGCAATACCAATGGTTAAACGCACATTTGAATTATAAACACATCCACCATGGTAGGAGATTGGCTTTTGAGGTTTGCTTCGCTAAAACCATAAATCTGTATTTGCCAAGTTTAAAAAGTATGAAAAATGAACTTGTAAACATTATGCTGCTGAATGTCATTATTAGTGCTAGAATAATTAATCACTGCCATTGTCCCGTTTCCAGCTCTCCTGAGCTTCTGACTCAACCACCGAAGTGTGACCTCTGACCTTGACTGTGAAGTCTGTTGTATTTGTGCCATACATTTGATACCTCAGTTATTATTAAGAAGCTTCATGGCACTGGGAACGGAACACTGAACTTCAACATGGGGCCAATTCCGTGACCGAGAGTAATATATTCACTCAAAGCCAACTATCAAGCACATGCTTTCTACCCCCACGGGACTACCATACCCATAATGCCACAAAGTAGCCGATGAAATAGTAGGCAATTTGCACAGTTTTTTTTGTTCTGCTTAGTCAAAGTCACTGGTTATTATTAAATAATAGCAGCTGCCACAAGATCAAAGTCCGAATCACCTCTGGCCGGACAACGGCAAATGTCAATGCATCGGATGATGACAGTCAGCAATAGTAAAATGAAATTATGGCACATAACTCGGGGTTGAGGGGGACCATGGATAAACAGATACTGGCAAAACAACCTCACCGCGTCAGCTCCGGCATCAGCAGTGCTCAGTTACCAGGAGGCACCAGTCTTCCGGGCAAGGCATTTCTTGCTAGGACCTATTTTCCATAGGAAACCTGCAACATTCTAATCCCAATAACTTTGACGCCGATTGACGAATCTTTGCGAAATTTTCAAAACTTAGGTCGGGTCCTATCCTAAAGGTTTCACTGTGATTCGTCAAGCAGGGGCCGAGAAAAAAGGGGGTCCCAAAACATGTTTTCCCCATGCAATTTCCCATAGGAACCTTTAGCCACAGCTACAGCCCTTACTGCTGAACGGAATTACACCAAATTTGGCAAAAAGGTAGCCCTTGGTTCAGAGTCGTGCCTTTTTGTTAAATGGTTTAAATCCATTCTGTAGTTGCTGAGAAAAACAAAAGTAAAATCATATATATATATATCTATGGCAGGATCCGCGCACCCTCCTGATGACAAGCTGTATGCTAATTGGCTGTCAACACTCCAAACCAGGAACTGTTGGCAGCCATCTTGTGCCTCTGTAGAACCAAGGCATAAGAAACCTAAGAAAAAAACCGCAAAAAAACGAAAAGGTGGCAGGGTAGAAACAACTAGACCCTCTATGCCTGCTTAGGGGGTCCCACAAGGAAAAATCAGCAAAATCCGTGCAGGGTGCGGGGATCCTGCCGATAAAAAACAAAACAAAGCGTGGGCTCCCGCTCTTCGTTTGTAATTAGCCCCCGGGGGGCCAAGTCCCGTGAGCAATGTTATTATGTGAATGGGGGGGCCAAGAGTGGACCCTCAGCCCCAGGGACCGCTATCCCCGGGGCTTTATAAAATTATGCGCGGGGTGTGGGGGAGCTCGCAGCCCCCCAGCCCCGGGGATGACCATCCCTGGGCCTTTAATAAACATGGGTGGGAGGCAGTCAGATATTTCTTAGATCAGCGCCAGATGAGATTTGCTAAACACAATGAAATGATTCTTGAATTCACAGAATTTTGTCTAACTCACAATATCTTCCTATTTGAACACCAACTGTACATACAAAAGTCTGGTACGGCGATGGTCACCTGCTTCGCTCCCAGCTACGCAAACTTGTTCGTGGGCTGGTGGGAGGAGCAGGTGCCCAGGAGCTGTGTGGTCAGGTAAGATAGAGGGGAGGCAGTATGTTGGCATCGTTACATCGACGATTTATTTATTGTCTGGAACGGTGGGACAAACACAGCAGAAGAATACATCAGGGTACTTAATAACAATGACCTAAATTTGCATTTCTCAGGTTCAATTAGTCCGGTGGCAGCGGAGTACTTGGACCTGAGGGTGTTTGTCGAGGAGGACCATCTACATACTGCCCTTTACAGGAAAGAAAGAATTCGACACTCTTTGCCAGCAGCAGTCACCCTCCTCAGCTTGTGAGGAGCATTCCTTACGGAGAACATCTTAGGCTCCGAAGGAATTGCTCAAGGAATTCAGACTTCGAGGCGGCTGCCTCGGAATGTTTAGCGCGCTTTTCTATTAGGGGGTACGGTGAGGAACTCCTAAATAATACACTGAAGAAGGTAAGAAAGATCCAGAGGGCAACACTATTGACCGCTAACACCAAAGGAGGTGGCCGCGACAAGAACGCAGTCGCCAATAAAAGGAAGTTTTGGCTAATCACTCCTTACTCATCAGGTGCCAGTGATCTCAGAGCAATGCTACATAAGAATTGGCATATATTGCAAACGGACAACATACTGAAGGAAGATCTACCAGCATATCCTCTGCTAACATTCAGCAGAGCAAGATCGTTGGGAGATATGCTGGTCTCTAGTCATCTGGAGAAACCCGTACCCAAAACCAACACTCTAAAAGAGATGAAGGGATTCTTTCCCTGCGGGTGCTGTAAAGCCTGCGCCGGCAGCAAAAGAGTCCTATCGTACACAATACCCGACACAGGGAGAACAATGTCCATCAAGAAATTCATAACCTGTAGTTCCCAATTTGTGGTATACTGTTTGCTCTGCCCCTGTGGCCTTCGCTACATCGGCAGTACAATTAAGGAACTCAAATTGAGGATACTGGAGTATTCGCGGGCAATCGAAAAGGCAGATCCCGCCTATCCGGTTGCCCAGCATTTTGCAGAGGAGCACGGCAGGGATCGTGATAAACTCCAATTTTTTGGGCTGGACATTGTCCCACCCAATGCTAGAGGAGGCGATCGCCTGAGAAGACTCCGTAGGTTAGAGTCGAGATATATCTTAGACCTCTCCACTATATATCCCAAAGGACTCAATAGTGGAGAAGAGATGGCGTTTCACCTAGGCAAGTGACACTGCAATAACTACATCATCATTTATGCAGGGACACTTCGAATGTATACTAAGTATCCACTATCACCACGCCATTACTGGACTTATTGAATTTCTAATCTCTAATCTCTGTCTGGGTAGGGATAAGACAAGAGGCACGATAGGCACAAGTATAGTGATAAGGGATATTGATCTTTTGCCCTCATCCGTATGGTCTTTCTGTTTCGGTTTATGCTTCTGTTATTGTTTTGTCCCTTGCTTCTCCTGATATCTGTCCTGCATTTACTTACAATTCTATATGCTATTGTGAGGGGTTAAAAGCAACTGTTTTTAAAGCATATGTTACTGTTTTGCATTGAATCTCACGAATGAGAAATGTTCTTAAGTGAGCAAATTACATCTATCAATTGAACTAACTTATGAGATATATATTATCAACTTATCATACAAATGTTTGAACATTCCGATTTGATTAATGCCGATTTGTGATGAACTAAGGTATTATTTTCAGTATGTTGTGAATGCTACATAATCATGATGGGACATTCGTAACATAGGACATTAGCTGATCCATGGCTTTATATTCTGTGTCAATATCCTGTGACATTTTGTAATCAGCATACCCTCTCAACATGTATACGAAGTCCATTAGTGGGCGTTAAGGGCTCTTTTCGTATGTGGAATACTGTTTGATTAACACAGTCCAAGATGGCGCTCATGTTGATGTTCGAAGGACAGTCCTATGTAAATGTCCATGACTGTAGAAAAACTTTATTAACATGTTGATCTTGAGTCGTAATTGACACACTGACGAAGGCAGCACGCCAAAACACGTCTGTGCAGTTCCCCTAATAAATCATATCGTGATTTTCATAAACCCTCCTTGAGTGCTGTGCCTTTTCCAAGAAGAAGTGAAAAGTTTGAGCGTTATATATATATATTGAACTGACTCGACGGTGATAATAATTGATTTCTGGACTGCCCTGCCTACTTAAGGTTTGAAGAACAAGCGCAAATACCGCAGGGGGACTGAGCCTACTATAGGTATGAATTAACTCTGTGCACTATGGACTTCAGATACCAGGATGCTTACCGGCATCTAGAAGGCCACACCCACTCAGGGCGTTTTCAGTTCAATAAATGATGAACAATCAAGCACAGAGTCGTCATTCCCTCAGCGAAAGCGAATCCATGAATACGGGGCGTTCAGCCTCGAAACGCGTCGGATGTGTATCATTTTAAAGGAATGCCAGAAATCAAGTTACAGCGAGGCATGCACTGCTGGAAGGTGCAAGTTGGTGTTGTGTGCCCTCTCGAAGCTCAAGGGCTCTTTGCTACACAATATATATATATATATATATATATATATATATATATATATATATATATATGTATATATATATATATATACATATATATATATCACCTACTGGCGGTCGCCAGTAGCTAGTTATAGTTAGGACCTATTGTCCATAGGAAACCTCCAACATTCTATTCCCAATAACTTTGACGCCGTTTGACGAATCTTTGCGAAATTTTCAAAACTTAGGTTGGGTCCTATCCTAAAAGTTTCACTGTGATTCGTCAAGCAGGGGCCGAGAAAAAAGGGGGGTCCCAAAACATGTTTTCCCCATGCAATTTCCCGTAGTAACCTTTAGCCGCAGATACAGCCCTTACTGTTGAACGGAATTACACCAAATTTGGCAAAAAGGTAGCCCTTGGTTCAGAGTCGTGCCTTTTTGTCAAATGGTTTAAATCCATTCTGTAGTTGCTGAGAAAATCAAAAGTAAAATCATATATATATCTATAGCAGGATCCGCGCACCCTCCCGATGACAAGCTGTATGCTAATTGGCTGTCAACACTCCAAACCAGGAACTGTTGGCAGCCATCTTGTACCTCGGTAGAACCAAGGCACAAGAAACCTAAGAAAAAAAGGCAAAAACACAAAAAGGTGGCAGGGTAGAAACACCTAGACCCTCTAGGCCTGCTTAGGGGGTCCCACAAGGAAAAATCTGCAAAATCCGTGCAGGGTGCGCGGATCCTGGCGATAAAAAAACAACAAAGCGTGGGCTCCCGCACTTTGTTGGTAATTAGCCCCCGGGGGGCCAAGTCCCGGGAGCAATGTTATTATGTGAATGGGGGGGCCAAGAGGGGCACCCCAGCCCCAGGGACCGCCACCCCCGGGGCTTTATAAAATTATGCACGGGGTGTGGGGGGCTCACAGCCCCCCAGCCCTGGGGACGACCATCCCCGGGGCTTTAATAAACATGGGTGGGGGGCTCAAAGGCCCCCCATGCCCCCCATGCCCCGGGGACCGCCACCCCTGGGGCTTCATTAGAAAAAAAGGCGGGGACTCACGGCCCCACCGCAGCCCCGGGGACCGCCACCCCCAGGGCTTTAAAAAAACCTGTGGGGGGGTTGAGCCCCCACCACACGTCCCAGGGACCGCCACCTCATCGGGGCACTAAGAGTTTACATTTGGGGGGTCCGTTATGGACCCCCAAGCCCCAAGTACCACCACCCCCCTGGGCTTTGAAAATGTTGGGAGGGGGGCCGCGCGGCTCCCGCCCTGCCATAGAAAACTTGGTTTGCATTTTGAAAGAGAGAGCAGGGAAACCTGCTCTCTCTTTCAAAATGCAAACCAAATTGCTTTTCCAAACGGGGAGCTGCATCTTAGCAGTTCCCCATGTGGAAAAGCAATGCCGACAGGAAGCGGGGAGCCGGCTGGGACCGTGGACATGGCCCCCCTCCCCAAAATAAGAAATAAATACATTTTAAAAAAGGCCGGCCCCGGGGGTTAGGGTCCCCGGTTCATAAGTGGCCTGAGGAGGGGGACAATGCAGCCCCGTCCTAAAGATTTAAAAGAAAAATAAAGACCATGCCCCAGGGGATGGGGTCCCTGGGGCCGATTAAGGCCTTGGGAGGGGGCCACGCGGCCCCCTTCCAAATTATATTATTATTTTTTATAAAAAAGGAGTCAAGCCCTGGGGGATGGGGTCCCCAGGGCCAGAAAAATAGGAAAAGGAGGGGGAAAACACAGCCCCCCTTATGAAAAAAATGTTTTGAAAACAATAAACCAGCATCAGGCGGAGGCCCCACCCCTTTGCTGCAGCACTATGCAAACGCGCCCCCTGGTATGTTTGCAGAAGGGGGACGAATCCCCATTGAATACTGGATGTTCCTGGGGGCCAACTAGCCCACCAGGAACCTCCAGTATGAGCCAGGGAGCTCCGTTGCAGAGAGGTGTTCTGAGGCCAGCCCCTTTTTACACCTCTCTGCAACACAGCTCTGTGGCGCTTAATGGAGGTAGCTGATGGGCTAGTTGCACCACAGGGACCCCCAGGAATCAAAGGGAGTTAATCCCCCAACTTAAAATGCGCCACAGGGCGCATTTGCACAGTGGTGAAGGGGGGGGGCGGGGCCTGAGGTAATATGTGTGCAAATGGGGCCTGTGGTGCATTTTAAGTTGAGGAATTAATTACTCTTCAATCCTGAGGGTCCCTGGGGGCCAACTAGCCCACCAGGTACCTCCAGTAAGCGCCACGGAGTTGCGTTGCAGAGAGGTGGTCACACACTTTCATTTGTATTCTGCCCCCCAAACGATGTTGTCCCTCCACAGTTGCAACACTGTATACATAGTGTGTGTATATATATATATATATATATATATATATAGAGAGAGATATAAATACATGTGTATATGTATGTGTGTATGTGTGTGTGTGTATATATATTTTTTTTGGGGGGGGGGGTTTCACACAAATCACTCCTTCAAACGCCAATGTTGCATGGTAAGTTTCCCTTGCTTTGCACATCGGCCAAAGAATTAGGCGACACAGCACAGTGAGTCTTGACGAGCCTTTCTTTTTTATCCTTCAAAAAAGTGCAATATGGTACTGCTGCCCATGCATTTTGGCCAAAGCCTTCAACTGGGGCTCAGAGTTACATGTGTAGAGTGTAACTTTAAAGGGACAAATCCTCACCCCATCACCTCTTAAAAAATCAACTAGACTGCTACATGATGTATTTATTTGGGCTTTACCAACATCTGCCATTTGAATCCTCTAATTCCAATTAATACAACAAGGGAGGAGGGGGAGTCCAAGGAAGACAGACGATATGTTACAAGATTCATTTTCACGTTTTAAAGTTTTAACATTTAGCAGGTAAAGTACCTGAGTGACCAACACGAGCATTGTCATGGCAACATCAAGGATTGTTCTGTGACAATCTTATGCAGCCTGACACATTCCATATCTTGAAGTAATCTAACACTAGTGGTTGTGCTTTAGTTACTTTTGTCAGCTTTCTGCAGCACACACAGAAAGAGGACAAAGCCCCTCAGGATTGTTTTTGTGCAGGAAAGTGCCCCTTCCTGCACAAAAACAATTCAGCCTACAACACAGACACCATTCTGCAAGGGTGCCTGCGTTGGCACTAGGCTGCCAAAATGGTGTCAGCGCAGGGGGAAAGGACAGGAATGTGCTCGACTGGATAAATACGGCCCATTCCTGCCCTTTCCTTGTACGCCACTCAGCAAGGTAACGTTGCGCTGCCCTGCGCCACAAATCGCGTAAATATCCCCCTCAATTTGGGAGGACGAGGTTGACCGACTAAATCCTTGTCAACCTTGGATTTTTTTACTGTTTCTTTCATCAGAAGTTTCTATCAGAAGTTTCTTGAGTCAGACACAAGTTTGTGTTTCAGCAGGGCTCGGAATTTTAAGCGTAACCATGAGGCCCCTAGAGTCAGTAACAATTGTCTACTGTCGCAGCTTCACGCCCGTAAGTTGCTTCCGGTGGTCCCTTGAGTCAGACTCAAACGCTTGCTGTACCAGGCTGAAGACATTCATAGCAGTCCCTTGAGTCCAATAGCAGTACTTGATGTACCAGGATGCTGTTGCTTGAAGCTTTACTAAAGTTTTCGTAGGCTTTCCCCAGTACCGCTTAATCCCCGGATGCCAGAGAATTAAAAACCGAACAGATGGCCTTGGATGTCCCCCATATGTTCAAAGTGGAAAGGAGCAGTGGCAAACAAACCTCCACTGTGCTTTTTTTGATCAGGCAGATCACAGAGAAAGTGTATATTCAATATATACATTTGCATATTCACTTTTGAATTCCCAATGATTGTTGGCTGTTGTTTAAGGCCTAAATGCATATTCCAACACTGGGGTATGACGTGGAGAGTCTTTATAATGGCTGCGAGTGCCTCTTGTGTATGTATTATGACACGTGATCAAAATATTGATAGTATCAGTTACTTATTTGTGCAAAAACTGTATAGCTAAGATCAGAAACATTCTGATAACTGTTTCATTTTATCTTCATGGCAGCAGCCTCAATTACAGGAGAAACTAATATTGCAAGAATCTAAAAGGTAGGAAGTTATGAGTAGAAAATAGAGTGCAAGAGAGATTGAGAGAGAAAAGACCAGTAGGAGGGCGAAAGCAACTAAGCCTGGAGTATGCTGCACTAGAAAAGTAAAGTGAGAAGGAAGGACGTGGGAAAGGAAGCCAACATGGGAGGACATGAAAGGAAGCACTACTGATAAGAAGCAGGGGCGGAAGTGGGTAGGAGTGTGAAACAGGAAGCGATGACGAGGGTGGACGGAAGGACGCGATGACAGCAAAGAGAACCGGAAATGATGACGAGCAGGTCCAGGTGAGTAGGAGGGTGTGGGAGGTGAATAAGGGCAGTTAACAGGCAGTGGAAAGAGGGAGGAAGCAATTAAATAACAGCATGGAAGAGAAAATAGGGGCATGTGCTTTCTTGAACTCTTAAAAGCAAATATTGAGGTCCATTAGGATGGCGGATGGACTTTGTCCGTCCGCCATCCTGTCGGGGGCCGGTACCGTCCGCCACAAGGGCGGAGGATCCGTGCTCCCAATTAGGATGCATCCGCCACAGTGGCAGGTGCATCCCGTATTTTTTACATTGCGGCGGACGGTGCTTGAAGCACCGGCCGCCGCAATGCAAAAAATGCATGTTGTACATTTCAATGCACAACATGACAGGCACCACGCGGTGCCTGTCATGGTGTACATTGAAATGTGTACCCCCCACCCCACCCCCCCTTCACCCTGGGGGCCCGCAACGGGCCCCCAAAGCAGAGACCGTATGCCTTTTCGTGGCATTCCACACCGGCCATCCTAATATAGCTGGCAGTGTCTGATAGACACCGCCACCATATCAGGCCTTTTCCGCCGTGGTCGCAAGCCGACCGCGGCGGAAAAGCGGCGGACGGTCTTCCCCTCCGCCACGGTCCCCCCCGCCATTGTAATATGGCGGGGGGAAGAAAGGTGGCGGACGGGCAGGGATGTGGGACGGATTGCCACCGCCTGCATGGCGGTGGCGATCCGTCCGCCATCCTAATGGACCCCTAAATTCAGAAGCATGCAAAAGGTCACAGACGTCAGTAATTAAAGAACACACCTCACCCAATAAAAAATATTTTGAGACCACAATACTACAGATACAAGACAAATACAAGACAAATACAAGTATAGGGAGAAAAGTCACAACTCAGGAGCAGGGAGTCTAAAGAGGCAATAAAAGCATTCAGTCAGTCTCAAGTGTCTTACCCAAAGCCCACTCTTGGGGGCAGATTTACAAGAAAGTGACTCAGTGCATTCCGCCAGCCATTTGGCTGAACCGCACTGAGTTACTTTCAAAGCACAGGGATGCAACATATTTACAACAATTTGTCGCATCTCTGTGCTTCCCCCTGCGCTGGCGCACAAACTGCTGCTATGCTCCGGCGCAGACACCTTAAGGATGCCTGCGTCATGGGGGGATTGTTTTTGTGCAGGAAGGGGCATTTTCCTGCACAAAAACAATCACTACAGGCATTTTCCTCTTTCAAGGTGTACAGTAGAATGCAGCACGCATTGAAAGAGGAAAAAACTTGCAGAAATGAAAACATTTCTCCTTGTTGCGCCTCTCTACGCCTCTCCAGGCGTAGCATTCACGCGCATTTCCAGATTTACGATTCATCGTAAATCTGGAAATGTGTCCGGTTCCATGGGTGTTGCGTGGGAACACCCACAGCAACACCCATGGAATGCCCCTTTCACACAAAATGCTGCATGTAAAGGGGCCAAATTTACAAGGACAGGAAAAGCCACGCAGGGTGGTTTTTGCTGTCCTTGTAAATATGGAGCAATAAATTAGCCACTGGCACGCCACAAAAAGTGACATACTTGTGGCACAGGGGGCTTATAAATCTGCCCCCTGGTTTTATCCAAACCTCAACTGTCAATGAAATACAGTAGGAAAAACATAGTGCATAGGTGCATACAACCACACACGCTGCATTTCAACTCCCGAATCAAAAGCAATAGCCACACAGTGAACTAGATTGGCACAAACATCAAACGACTACCCAGCAGCATTATCCTCTTCCTGTCATTGACAAGTAAACTAGATATCCAATGGAACTCAGCAAAAGAGCAGCTACGCCACACTTTGCATGCATTGGATGGCAGCATAGGCTAACTTAACATTCATTAGGGACACCACATGCATTGTCCAACACACATTAGAAGTGCATAGGGACAAACACCAGGGTGCACCTGCAAGGGGAAGACTGAACACAAAATCCCATGGCACTTATAATTCAAGTATCAGCATGAGCGTATGTACTATTAGACTAACCTGAAGGAGACAGTCACAGAAGGCACTGACCCCAGTGTGTGTGCCTCCTTGGTTGGGAGAGGCTTCAGCAATGCCAGCACAATCCATGCTGTGGATCACAACAATGAGTGCACAAGCTAGGACTAGAGCATTCCTGCTTCTCGTCATCATGACATCTGACCTGCAATGAGCGACTCATGTCCAATCCAACCACGCTCCATCAAGGTCTACACAGACAATATAGACATGTGAAATTGTCATAGCCATGGACCCATAGACAAGGATCATCACCATCATGACTGCAGGCCAGCAGACTCATTTCACAGGGCACTGTAGGATGCCATAACTAGATAGGATAAAGTGTGTCCGAGCCACTTTTCTATTGTCAACAATGCGGGAGGAGGTTACGTGTGATTCCAAATACATTAAAGCTCTCTTACCATAACATAATGCCAGACTTGTGCATCCCACAACTCGGTGAGATGATCTGGTGCCAGCACGTGGGTTCCACGGGCCATGTATTTGTGCAGAGACATGTTCTACTGAACAGAGACAGTAGCCCAAATGCTCCAGAGGGGCTTGATTAGATTGTTTACTGAACTTCACTTCTGCAAACATACGTAAGTGCATTGGCATCCATTACCTGTGGTGTGTGCTAGTGTGTGCCTTCTTCAGGTCACCGGGACCTCCAAGATACACGTTTTGTGACAGTTGCTTGCATAGCTGTGGCAGTGGCCCAGACCAGAGTTATCCTTGGAGATCCACCGTTTGGAAATTGTCATTTGTGAGGCATAATATAGATCATGCAGAATGTCCCCAGATTTTAGTGGGTGCATCCGCTTCTGCAATAATAATAATAATCCACATTTGTAAAGCGCACAATCACCCGTAAGGGTCTGTAGGTGCTGGGAAGATTAAGCAAGCTATTGCCCAGAGTCACATGGTGCTGGGCTAATCTGCCGCCAGTGATCGAACCGTGATCCCCAGATTCCGTAGTCAGTCACCCTAGCCGCGGCACCACACCTCTTCCTGCAAGCTTCCTGATGCAGACATATAAGGTATTGTTTGGGTATACTTACTATATATTGGAGGCGCTCTCATTGGTGCATCATTTGTGCATAAATGTATCTTTCCATTTCTGTGTTGGCAGGGCTGGGTAACACGTCATCAACCATGTTTTCAGTGGGCAGAATATGTCAATTTCACGAGGTAAGTTAAAGGCTGGCAGCGTGAGGTGTTGGTATGTGTGCTTGTGGATGTGTGCGAGTTTGTGTGTGTGTGTGATCATGCACAGTGCAGTGTGTCCATGGGGGCCTGCGTAGAATACTACATCATTTGTGTCTCTGCATTAGTCCGAAGACCATACGGGTGTCCAAGAGAGCAACGTCATGCCTCAAACAAGGGATGCCATTGGAGTAGAAAGTAAACCATATGTGAATATTGCATTTAAGCTAAATGCTGAGGCTGATATCTCCTTTGAGGTTGCAATATACGAAGAGACATCACAAAAGTTGATTTATGTCATTGTGTATTTCGGTAGTGACTCCTATGGTAAGTGAGAAGCCACTTAAGTCATTAAAGAATAACTAGGTTTGAGTGACCTCCTTAGGGTTGACAGGAAAAGTGACGTAGCTTTCCACGTGCTGCTTGAGCGTGTTTGTGACATCATACTGACTTGCAGATGTATAGCATATATATTTATGTAGCAATTATACAGCATATAAATTTATATAGAAGATGAGAAGATGTGAAATACCAATTTTAAATCGTGACAAACTATTGCATGGCATACTATTATATTATGCATGGTATTTCGTTGTCTGTGGGCGTGACATGCGACTTATCGTTACTCATAATACCCATGGTCTGGCATAATCTGTGTGGGCCCTTGCAGACCTGAGAAGGCGTGTTCTCATTGGCTGATATTGCTTTCTCCTCTAGACTATACTCCTCCTGCATGAGTATTTGTACCATAGGTAGATGCATGCATGTTATATGCACATTTTGTGAGGGACTGACAGAAATGGTACCACCGTAGCAAGTATCTTTCTCTTTGTTTGGTTTAATGCAGGACAGGCCTGTGCATTATCTAGCTGTGATTGACATGTTGCAGTGTTTCGACTGTGATGCATTGTGCACTGTTAGTTGATGAAAGTCCTCACCCAAAAATGTGTTGCTTCCCTTGTTTTGCTCTTGTATTCCCAATGACTCACTGATGTCTTTGAAAATGCTCCAGAGTGGAGTGGTTTAATTCCTAGTATAGTAAATCCCCCTGTGAGTGTTGGTCTCTAGGTGGGTAGATGTGATAATGTGCGTTTAGCACGATTTATGTTCTGCATTTCTTGCAGGCCATGTACGGGTATGTTTTGGAGGCGTTTTTACAGGACGTGGGATATTTATTTCTTTATCAATTGCAGTGCTCGCCTGGATGCATGGGGGTGGCCACACAAATGTGTCAGTGAATTGAGCACTTAGCCTCCCATTTTGTTTGCCGCTGACAGTGGCTTTGCCGCCCACAGGCACGAAAGTGCAGTGCGTGATGTTCCCCTTCTATAAATGGTCTGATTGTTTTTCTGGTTTATGCCCCAGGCAGTGACTATTCTATCGAAGTTTGTTGTCTGAACCATTTGCTTGAAAGGCAAAGCATGTCTCATTCTGAATACTTACATACATATCCATGAAAATACCAAAGGTTACAGATAAGTCACAGTTAGGAAAACTTTCTTTATTCTTCCCCTACTAATCAAACTTAAACTACGCAAACATTAGAAATTCTAAGATTAGCAAATGCCGACCCCGAAGGCGAAGGGGGCCTCGAGGGCCGGCGCCATAATGGCCGCCAGAGCCCAACATGGAACGGGTCCAGTTTACGCCTCAGGGAACCGCTGCGCGGCAAAAAGCACCTGAGGCCCCCGCCCCCCTTCCACGAACAATGGGAAAAGTGGAAGGGGGTGATATAAGGCTGCGCTCGCCCTGGGGCTGCTCACTTTTACATCAGTGCGCTGGGGGAGCAGTGCCAACAATTTTGTTCCCTAGATGACTGCCGACCCCAGGACTAAAAACACAGATGCCCCCTATGTATCTAAAAATGACCTGGTTTTGCAAGGGGTCACATGAGTTTTTGGTCCCGGGCTTGGCAGCCATCTTGGGAAACACCAAACCCACACATTTCTGAAAACTAGACACGCTAGGGAGTCCAACGAGGTATGGCTTGCGTGGGTCCCCCAACGTTTTCCTAACCAGAATGCCCAGCAAACCTCAAAATTAGCTTAAAAAGAACGCATTTTCCACATATTTTTGGGTGGAATCACAGTGCCGGCACAAATGTCCTACCCCACAGCATTCCCTTTGGTCTCCCGAGTAAAATGATACCTCACTTGTGTGAGGCAAGGGCCTGTGACTGGGAAGAGCCCAAAACATAGGGATTAAGGGTAGAGCACCGAGAATTCTAAGCCCTACATTTAAAAATCTATATGTTTTTAGACAATTCTGCATTGGACACCCACACGAGTGAGGTATCATTTTACTCTGGACACTAAGGAGAACGCTGTGGGGTAGAACATTTGTGCCGGCACAGTGATTCCACACAAAAATATGACTCTGGGTTCGTCGGGTACTTTGTGAACTTACAAGTCCTATATATCCCCACAACCAGAAAAATCCAGCGGATGTAATGGTATTTTGCTTTCAAACAGCTGTCATAATTAGAAGAAGTTACAGGTAAAAACGTTGGCACAAATATTTTCAACTAATTTTCGATTGTTCCTATAGTCAACTGTTAGTTTCTATAAAGAAACCTTCAAGGATCTACACAAATGACCCCTTGCTGAATTCAGAATGTTGTCTACTTTTCTAAAATGTTTAGCTTTCCAGGATCCATTATTGCTTCCATACCCATTTCTACCATTAACTGAAAGAAGGTTGAAAGCACAAAAAGTAGCAAAAATAGGCTATGTCCCAGTAAAATGCCAAAACTGTGTAAAAAATTTTGGTTTTCTGACAAAAGTCTGTCAGTCCCTAAAAGCTGGGGAAATGGTGATTTCAGCCCCACAAACTCTATGTTGATACCATTTGCAGGGAACAAACAGACACTTTCATTTGCATCACTTTTTCCCATTTTTCAAAAAAAAAATGTAGCTGTATTGTGGTTAATTTCTGGGTCCCCTTCAGGTGAATCCACAAACCCTGGGTACCTTTAGAATCCCCATGATGTTGGAGGAAAAGAACACTAATTTGGCGTGGATATCTTATGTGGTCAAAAAGTTACAGGGGTCCAAGGGAGGTGGGCATATCCTCACACCTCAGGCTAGTGCAGCTCCATATCCTACACAGGTCATATTACACCAGACACACCCTACACAAAATGGGCAAAATTGCGCACCCCTTCTGTCTGCGTGGCTGCGGGATGAGGGCACCTTTTTTCATACCATATGGGAATGTCCTAAAATAATGGAATACTGGGCACAAGTGATGAGAATAATATCGCAATCAGAGGGACTGTCACTAATGCCGGAGGCCAGACGGTGTTTATTGAATATATGGGAACCGAATGATCTCACTCGTCCAGCTCAGAGATGGGCCACACTAGGGATCATGGGCCCGATGTAGGTAAATTAGATTTACCGATTCATAAATACCGAATTTTACCGATTCGGTATTCATGAATCGGTAAATCTAATGTAGGTAATTATTCAGTAACAAATACCGAATCAGTAGGATTCGGTATTTACCGATTCTGTAATTACAGAATCGGTATTTGTCATGGATTTGGATTCAATGGCAAATACCGATTCGGTAATTACCGAATCGGTAAAAATACCGAATTGCCAAAGGGGACAGGGTGTCACTTTGACACCCTGTTTCACCCTTGTTTCTGGCTTGTGTGCCATGTGACACACATACATGCCCTTAGGGCATGTCTGTGTGCCACATGGCACAGGTGTATATGCACAGATGTGCATGTACACAGGAATTTGTTATTTACCATGGATTAGTATTCCATGGTAAATAACGATTCGGTAAGGGCCTGTGGCACTGATTACAGTGCCACCTATATATTGATTTACAGATTCGATAAATTTACCGATTCAGTATTTTACCGACTCTGTAAATCAAAGGCCCCCTACATTACAAAACCCAAATACCGGTCGGTAACGGCCGAAATCGGCCGTTACCGACCGGTATTTGCCGACCTACATCTGGCCCCATGTTTGCAAAACGGAACATTGCCCAGAAATGGGGGGGGGGGGCGGCACCTTCTCTTGTTGCATGGGGCAGAGACATGGACGCAGCCATGATTGCCGAATAAACAGTGTTCAGTAGCCAGGGGGTGCCCCCAAAAGTGGAGTAACATCTGGGGGGTCTGGAATAAATATAGGGGGAACATATGTGATCCACCACTTGACTGTGAAGATGAAGATTCAGATTCGGATGGGCAATGAAAACCAAAGGATGAGCGGGTGGGGCCATGCTTTTAATGATACCAGAATACAGTATTGTGACTTGGGAATATTTAATGTGCTTAACTATGATGAAGTGCTGTGCGAATTTGGTCTTTTTTGTACAAAAATGTTATATTACACTGATGGTAAGGAAAATAAAAATCTTTAAAAAAAAGTAAAAAAAGTTACAGGGGCCTAAGTACGAACTACCCCAAACAGCCACACAAAAAAACACAGAAATTCACCAGTGCTAGTTAAAGTTATCTCAAGTAACACTAACTTGTGCCCTAAGTAACTATATGTCACACCCCCACCATACACAGTTTTCGCATCAATAATTTCAGTGCAAATGATGCAGTGATATTATTAATGATGTCATAGAAGATGTCACAACTCATGTAATATGTGGGGTAATTAGCAGTGCATGGCGAGGCAAGTTACCTTATGACAAAAGTCATAATTACTTAGATAACTACAACTGGTGAATATCAGTGTTCTTTAGAGTTTAAAACATTACATTGTTACTGAACATTTCCCTAACTATACCGTTACTTTAATCTATGTTTTTGTCAGTGAATTAATAGGTTTTTTTTAACATAAAGTAATATTTAATTCCAATACGTAAACCCAACCCTGCACCGCGCACAGCCTTCAGGCCTGTGGCCAACCCCTACATGCAACCACCCTGCTGCACACAGCCTTTGTCCGTACCGGCGGGAGGGGGGTCACAGGGCCTGACCCAGGGGACCCCATCTCCCAGGTCCTTTTTTTATGGGGAGAGGGCCGTGCGTCCCACCTCACCAAACCTATTTTGGCTCTTGGAGACCCTATCCCCCAGGGCCATATATATTTGAAAGGAGAGGGGGCTGCTTGGCCCCAACCCTAACTTCATTGGGCCCTGGGGACCCCACCCACACCCCAGGGCCTTATTTTTATTTCAGGGGGTATTGCGTGTCCCCCTTCCCTGAGACTTATTAGGCCCTGGGGACTCCATCCCCTGGGCCATATTTTAAAAGGGAGAGGGCCACGAGGCTCCGCTTTTCAAGGTTTATTAGGCCTGGGACTCCAGGGCCACTAATTAAAATAAAGGGAGGGGGACTTCGCAGCCTCCCTCTATGAGACTTATTAGCCCCAGGGGACCCAACCCCCCAGGGCCACTACTTTGAAATAAAGAGGAGGGGGCTGCATGGCCCCATCTCTCGGGGGCCCTCATTACATTAAAGGTAGATGCCCTGGTGCCCAAACAGGGCAACAACCATATACTTGCTCCATGGCTCTCCACATGCAGTGGGAGCCAACATTGCTCCAGCCTAGAAGGAGCAGCTACTGATGCTGATCCCTCTTGGACGGGAGCAATATTTTGGAGCAGACTTTGTGTTTGCTCACGCATGGCCGGAGTTTTGAAATTGCTCCTGCCAAGCGGAAGTAACCACAGGTTTCCCTGCCCCGTCGGTGCATTTAGGGAAGCCTCTGTGTCCCGGGGTAGACTCCTGAGGGAATAGCACGTGAGCCAGCCCGGGCATGGGGGGGCTCCGGGAGAGGGGCTGCATGGCCACCTTCTCTCTTCAAAATGTTAACGGACCCAGGGGATTGGTTCCCAGGGCCTTCAGAGGCCTGGGGAAGGGGACCACGTGCCGACTTCCCGCTAAATTAAGATGTTGGGTCTTAGGGCCAAAAAAGGCCTGGGGGAGGGCCACACACAACCACCTCTCCCAAAAACCAAACTCCTTGTGCCCCTGCACAGGCCCGGGGGTGGTGTAATTTTGCCATAGATTCATTGATCCTCTTTAAATGCATTGCAACAGTTTTAAAAAAAATGTATTTGGCCTCAGACAGTGTCTTTCTGTGACCCCACCACAAGGTCAATGGGTTTAGGGTATCCCTATCCTTTTCCTAAGGTCTTTTAAAAAAACTTTTTTGGGGAATCAGGACTGAGTCCCGAGTCCTCAGATGGCTGCCACCACTGCCTGGTTGAGGCAATCAGATCTCAGCTTGAGATCAGTTGGGATCTGCTGAAACTCTGCGTCCCTAGATAAACAAAGATTTTGAGCATTCATTTGTTCAAAAAATACTGACGAGATATACACCAGAACACAAAAAGCACTCTTTCTAGGCCAGGATCTAGCTTTCTGCCAAATTTGGTATAGGCTGCAGCTGTATCTAAAGTTCCTATCGAACTAATGTGGAAAACATGTTTTGGTACCCACCTTTTCTCGGCCCCTGCTTGATGGAGAACTCTGAAACTTTCCATGCACAAACTAGTCAAAAAGGAGCACTTTTTTAAAAAAGTTTCATGGAAATTCACCAAACAGCACCAAAGGTATTAGCAACACAAAAATGCATTTCATAAGGTAGGTAGGTAGGTAGGTAGATAGGTAGGTAGGTAGATAGTTAGATAGTTAGATAGATAGATTGTTTTAATTTGTTTTATTTATTTATAATTTAGCAACGTAGTCCCAGATTCTCGGCGCACTCTCACTGCAGGTGCTGGCGGGAAAGGTAGGGGGGCTAAGTGAAATAAAAAGGCAGAGATTCCAACCCAGATACCGGAGAGGATATCCTTCAAACAACAGCAGACACCAGTATCTGGAGACCAGAAATGGCCAGTAATGGAGAGCATGAAAGAAATTCCAGTCTTCAATCAAACACAAATCCCCTTGACTCAGCCACTAATTTATTACTAACTAACGGGTTGTTTTATGTCCCACATCCCCAAGCTAACAAGTTTGAATTGTTAGGGATATTGTTACATTCTTCAAAAAAATTGGACTTTAAAAGTTGTTCTCAGACACAGAGTCACTGGATACTTGCCTTTTTAATGCCTCAGCGCACTCCCCACCCTCCACTTTCACTTGGAACCTATTGACAAATGGTGAACAATATAGAGCATTGCCATGGAATAAGGATGGACCCTACTTAGCAGGTCTCCAAAAGAATTAAACAACTAACAATGGGAGCTTTAAATGCAGCATTTATCTGTACAAAAGAACATGACTTTGTAAATGTATCCAATAACCAGATGGAAAGTGTTTATAGAGTACCTAAAATAATTAAAACAAGCATGTACAATGCAACGGTCTCGCCTTTGAAAAAGTTAGAGCTATTGGCATTGTAAATGACAACATTTTTATTTGTGTTGGTTTTGAAAATAGATAAATAAATGGCACTGTCATTTACAATGTCAATAGCTTAATCTCTCGCAAATGCCACACACAGACCCACACAGAGTCCCACACACATACATACCTACAGAGCCACACGCAGAGCCACACACACACAGAGCCACACACTTCCAGTAGTCGGTGGGCAGCGTGGAGCAGACCAGCACCCAGCCCGACAGGGACAGCAGGAAGGCAACGATCTCCCCCTCCATGCTGGCCATGGTCACCGGCGAGGGTCATAGGGCACAGATGTCAGAGCTGAGGGCACAGGTGAGGGCAGAGGGCACAGGGGTAAGAGCTGAGGGCAGAGGGGTGAGAACTGAGGGCAGAGGGGTGAGAGCTGAGGGCAGAGGGGTGAGAGCTGAGGGCAGAGGGGTGAGAGCTGAGGGCAGAGGAGTCAGAAGCGAGGGCCTAGGAAGAGCTGAGGGCACAGGGCAGGGTAAGAGCTGAGGGCAGAGGGGTAAGAGCTGAGGGCAGAGGGGTAAGAGCTGAGGGCACAGGTAAGAGCTGAGGGCACAGGGGTAATAGCACACATCTCCCCCTCACTCGCCCCCCCGCACGAACAGTAGCTCAATAAAGTACAAGAACATAAAAGGAACACAAGAAACTGAATACATAACAGCCAGACACTATAGAGTGACAATCCTGCATTGTGGCCCGAGTACAAATAGTTATAGCTTACTGAGGTTCACAAACAAACCCCCGCTTAAAGAAAAAATCACTTCTGTTGGTAACAATCCCACCAAGCTCACCCCAACAACCCCCTATAGCCAAAATCATACGAGGGCAAAGTGCGGGAGCTGCGTAGTATCGCCCCTGAGTGTTGTAGGGGTATAGGTTCAGAGGGAAACATACTAACGCCCCAGGTTGTCAGTATAACTGCCTGTACTTACCGGGACTTGAACGTCTCCTAGCTTGCTCGGTGTGTTCTCGAGAAAATAAGAGAACCCGCCATTGCCGCGCAGGGTCCTTAAGTAAGAACCTGCTTCCGGTTCCGATACTGAATATAAACATAGAAAACGGAATCCCGGCCAAAAGCTTGGTTCCGCCATGTTGGAGTAAGCACATTTCACTTTTCTTGTGAACAATGCTGTTTAACTATAAGTTGTGGCGCTTTCTTCTTACTAATCTGGCCCACAACTTACACCACAGATATAACTTAAATACAAAACACAATAGTTTTCATTAGCCCGCAAATAAGCCAGTACCGACACGGTTCAAGACAAGTCAGGTCCCGGGCCGGCAGCCAATCACAGCGCAGCCCGGGGAATGATGTCACGGGGGTGTCCTGGGCCGGCAGCCAATCACAGCGCGGCCCGGGACAAGGGGCGGGACTTAAAAAAAGAGTCTGAAACGCCCCGAATCGCGTTTTCACGGGGAAAGCGTGATTGACAGCCAATCTCTTCCAATGGCTAGCCTCCATTTATGGAGCTAGCCAATGGAAGACAGAGGCGGGACTAAGCCCCACACTGTAGGAACATAAGATTTCTCCTGGGCGGAGCTAGTGCTCCGGCCCAGGCGAAACCTAAAAAACAGAAAGACTCTCCATATAGACTGATTGTTACAACAGTAGGATCATGTACAGAGCCTTTATATTAGTATGTGAATTGAGTCCTGCGTTCGATAGTCCTTCTGATTAGATCATACATTAAGGATACCAGGCATATGATCGAAGGGATTGAGCTTTAATGTGCACAGAGAATGGTTGGGCAGTCTTGACACAGAGGCCCTCTATAGCAATATAGTGCAAAAAGCTGCAATAACTGCAATTAGATGTTTCATGCAACAACTTCTAAGTGATGCCCCTCAGTGTCTGCAAATTGTTCTTCAGGAAAATACATTTGAATTTGCCAGAGACTTATAGCAACAGATTAAGGGCGTCAGCATGGGAGTTTCTTGTGCCCCTTTTTAATGAGTGAGTTGGAAGATACACATTTACGTAATGAACTAGCACCATTTTACGAATCAGTGAGAGTCTGGTCACGCAATATAGATAATATTTTTTTCATTTGGGCAGGAGAACAAGAAGAACTGAACGAATTAGTAGACTGGCTAAATCTGTGCAATTCAAATTTAAAATTTACAGCTAGTATCAGCAAGGACCAGGTGGAATTCCTGGACATTTAGATTTGCCACAAGGATGGGATACTAGAAGTAGATCTTTTTGTTAAACCTATGGCAAGAAACATCCTGCTGCACTTAAACAGCTTTCTCCCTGTGCCCCAAAAGCAAAGTATCCCCTTTGGGCAGTTCTTGTGGCTCAGACGCAACTATACTAACCTCAGTGACTATGATGCCACATTGGAAATGATGAAGGAGAAATTATTCAAACAGGGTTATCTGAGAAGATTAGTATGAGAAACCTATAAACAGGTGAGGTTCTATGACAGAGATCACCTGCTACACAATGAAGAATGCAAAATGATTCAAAATGGGTCTGTGTTATTTGCACTCAATGAAAGAGTACGCCAGATCAAAATTTCAAGTTGGCACATCCTCAACAGTGAGCTAGAGAATAGTGTACAACTCCAGAAACCGATGTATGCACACAAAAAGAATAAGAACTTAAAGGACTATGCAGTAAGGCCAAGGCTCTCCAAAGAAACCAGCCCAGCACAAAGAATCCTTGATGGGACACAGCCTATCAAAGGTAATCATAAATGTGGACAGTGTGTTGCATGTAATCTGGTAATCAAAATGTAAATTTACACATACAATAAATATAGCATCCTACTGAATATTTTCACGACCTGTAAGACAAAAAATGTCATCTATCTGTTTGTATGCCCCTGTGGACTGGGTTATGTTGGTGAAACTGGACGTAGTCTGTCCACCAGACTCACAGGACAGATCTGAAGTCAAGACCCAGAAACCCAATGCACTTTTAATAAGACATTGCACAGAAAAACAGCACAAAAATTATGACATTAAATGGCTCCTTATAGAAAAAGCCGTTACAAAAGCGGGGAATGACGGACAGACATTTGAAAGATGCGCAAAGGTTTTGGGATTTTCACATTAGAAACACATACTAAAGGCCTTAACAGTGAAATTCCCTGGGAAAACACCCAAATATAAAGCATAGGGTCATAGAGAGGTGGTTTTCTGGAAAGCTAGTATCAACTCAATAGGTAGTTCTCCCCTCTAGAGCCCAATACCCCAAACCATTTAGGTTCTTGTTCCATTTGTGAAAACAATCCCACATGGTAGGGCATTGCAATCTTATAGTCACTTTAACTACATGGGATGGAGACATTTGTAATCCTAAAGGAATTTCATGTACATTTCGAGATGGTGTTGGTAAAACCCAATCTACAACACTGCACTAAAAAGAGGTTGGAGTTGTACCTCAAAATCATTGTTATACTATTGTCAGTGTAGTTAGTATAGTTTTTAGAAGGCTTGTGCAATGTAAAGAAAGACTGTTGTTAGTGCCATCTATACCAGGTCAAGAAGATGGCAGCTACATTTTTGTGCATCTAGGATCCAGACCCACTCCAATTATAGGGAACTTGTGACATGGTCTTTTTGGGTAGTGTTTATATCTTGAACACCTTGAAATGGGAAGACGTAGAGGAGTCTAACGTGTGGAGCGGTCTCTTGGACTGAATTGAGGCCATAGGAAGGTGAAACAGGTGAGTGAATTTAATCAGACGGGACTATTCTGTGTGCCTTTACACTACAAATAACCTTGAGGCACCAATACCACTACAGAAACGGCCATGTCGCAAGTTGTTTATAACTAACAATAGGTGGATATGCACTGTTTTAGTTAAGGTCTAGCAAAGACACCGTTAGACGCTTTGGTTTTTGTAGTGAAGATGCTGGAGCCAGGGTGAGTAGACAAGTTTATTTGTAGGCTATACAGTTGTGGAGAAAGACAGCAACTCCACCATGCACTGCAAAGCTTCAACTGTGTCTCTTATACAAATTTAAACATTCTAAGAACCCCTCACCCATAAGTCCCAGCAACCAAAGAACTCTGGCAGAGAATGTCTTTCCACGCAGCCCGACACAGGCAGCATGAAGAAGCATTCTCAATCAGGAATACAAATACTACAGTTTTAAACGAAGGAGTGTGTAATGATGCAATTACGCTGTATTAATCCATGCCACTATCTCTGCTCGCGCTAAATACAACATAGGCAATACAATGTAATGCAAAACATCTTAACTAAGATACACAACAGAGTGCTAGAGAGGAGAAAAAGTCCCTGAGTAATGTGCTATTATCAGCCCAGTCGCGTAACGAAACTTGGTTCCCCCTCCCACATCCCTGCAAAGTGCAGGGTGGGGCCCCCCTCCGAACTTAGTCAAGAGGTCTAGGGACAGAGTACTGTGCTGAGGGAACCCCCTGGGATTCAGGGCCTCCCTGCACTGCGGCGGCTGCAGGGTCCTCTGTTACACCACTGTGTCAGTCCAGGGATTAAAAGGTTGGGAACTCTTTTTATCCCCCTTTTCCTTTCGTGAATATCTCTCCTTCTCACGTAAGCCACAATTTCTCTCTATCCCAATAATAAAACACACCTCCAAACTCCTTGACTTCATAACTTCCCCCACTCTCATTACTATGGACTTTTTCCTTTCATCAACGATTTGGCATAACAGAAACTTAACTATTCGAGGTAAGCCTTTTTACTGGAAGATTTGGAGACAAAAAGGACTGATATGTATCCACCAGTTATTTTCAAATTCGAACTTTGTACATTTTCACATACTTAGCCAATCTTTAAGTTTACCCCCCTCCTTTATTCACAAATATAACCTGCTTAAGTTAGCGATTATGGATGTATATACTAAACTTCCCATCGCACATGACACTCCTGTCATTTTAGACTCCTCTTCACGACTCTGTACTTTATTAAAAACACCACCTTAAGCTTTCATCATCTATAGATATTTGCTAGATTCAGTGGTAGATGGACAAAAATCCAAAGTAGAAGAGGGCTGGGAACGAGACTTTAAGACTGAATGGCCATTATCCCTTTGGAAAAAAATATAGATTAAGATACTTAAGTCATCAAGAGCAGCCAACACCACGCAAACATTGTTCTTTGTTTATAACAGGCTCCTACTAACACCGGCTATTTTGAATAAAAGATTTCCAAATACACCAGCTACGTGTTGGACCTGTATGGAACCAAAGGCTGATCTATTTCACATGTTATTTTTTTGTTCACATGTCTTTACTTTTTGGCAACGAGTATGGTCTCAAATTAATCTTATTTTTGATACTAAGTTTTTTTTTCCTTTACCCATATTTTCTTGGGTAGTCTTTCTTCTATCTGGGAGAATACTACATTCAATGTCAAGATTATTGAATTATTGTTAATTGGAAAGACTTTAATAAAATCACCTATAAAGCATGGTGGTATGCGGTCTGCCGTAATCATAGATTGGACACCACTTTTGTCTATCCCCTACGTATGGCGATGAAAACGTTTGGACTTGTGGTCACCAATTACATTGTACATTGATGCATGTGCTAAAAATACTTCTAAACCTATGCCATCGCAACAGGAAGTTTTGAAACCACCTTGACTCCCCTAACATGTTCCTAATATGCTTGCATTTTACTGGCATTCATATTTTACTTAGTTTGTTTAATTTTCTCTATCTTCTTGAAAGTTCGATTCATACACTTTTATTGTACTATATTTGTGATGTATTGTTATGATCTTAATACTTTGTATTGCATACAGACATCTTTTATCTCTTTAATAACATTTTCATGAACTTAAGAAGGTTGGGATATGCTGTCTGGATATATTTTTCCCTAAATAAGGGGGAAGTACGAGCCACGCAGGAGAGTGGCACACGTTGATATGATATATCAGTACGCAGACATCTCTTAAGTGAATAGTGCACAACTAGGCCATGTGAGTCACGCTGGGATAGTTGGGTTAATTATTCCTATGTCACTCTGTGGTTTAGCACATTTATCCAACCTTGTGAGAAGCATCAAGTTACGAAAGGAGCTGCCCACCAATAAAACACGCAGCAAAGTTATCAGCCTTTATTCACTTGGGAAAGACAGATTTAGGCAAATAAACAACTCAAAACAAGAAACATAAGCTACACTCCTCTGCATCCAAAGTAATCGTTTGAAATCTTATCCTCTCTAGATAGAACTCCCTGGGCTTCAATCAGTGAATATTTTCATGTTGACATTCAGACATTCAACTTCAAACTATTAGGAACGGAGGAAAATAAAAAATGTAGGGTACACTGAAGCACTGATGAAATAAATACACAAGTGATGAATATGGAAGTTGGAAAAGTATCAAAATATGTATAGGATTCACGTGGTGACTTATAGGAAGAGAAAAGTCACGGGTGTGGGATTGGCATGCTTACAGGAGACGGCACTCTTCCTAATTACTGATGATTGTGAAAAATAGATGGATTTTTACGGGTTGTCCAACAGTGATTATGTCATAATCTGTTTAGGTCAAGTTTTTATATGTGGGGTCTTAATTTGTGGCATTTCTTATGAAGGGGTACATTGCCGAAACGCGAGAAGAATAGAATGGATTTTGGCTGAAAAACAGTGTAAACAGTTTAAACAATACGAATCTACTTCAGCTACAAGCAGTGGAACAACATTTCTGAAATTGTATTGTGATATATATGTATCCCAATGTCTATTTTGATTTAAACAAGTGACATATAAAAGTATTCTATGATGAACTTGCACAATATGGAAATATATAGTAATATAATGTTAACTGAATAAAATGTAAGTGGAATGATGCAACATTCTTTGTTGCAACATTTATGTATGAGTGACTTATGACTTACTTGGTTTTGGAGACTAGTGAGGTTGCCAGGGTTTGTTTAAATAATAATGGGAAAGGGAGAACGACCCACTCAAAACATTCAAATACAAACTGAACGCTGCACTCCAGGGGATTCAAATAACTTTAGTTTATTGAGAATAGTGCCTGGCAAACACCAACGCGTTTTGACTTAACGCATCGCGTCTTCAGGCATCTGACGCCGGAGTTGTTGCTGCCCTAGGAGGGGTAGTACCCACAAGTGCGGTGCTGCCAAGACCTTCAGAGGGGGGAGATCATCGACGCCGCACGCCGCACGGGACTCCAGCGCCCAGGAGTCCGTGCGCCACACCAGCTGTGCTGCGGCCCGCCCACTCACCCTCGAGTTTACGCCCTATAAACCAATATCACTCTCCACTGTGCGGGACGCACGCGGGATGCGCCAGACGAAGCCCGGACAAAGGGCGGACAGTCTGTGACAGTCCGGGGCAGAACGAGGCAGGGCTGGGCTATCCCCCTTGGCTGTCGGGACAAAGACCATTCTACTCAGTAAGTTAAAAGCTATTTGAATATTTGACTGTCACTCATTTTAAAATAGATTTCTTACGCCTCTGGTGCCACATAGTACCTTTATACTTTTTTGCTTCTTGAGTCCAACTGCCTACCCCCCGCTCATACCTCCATACCTCTATATCGGTTTTCCAAGATGTCCAAACATAAATCAACCATGGACAATTACTTAGTAAAGGTTGTGAACAAAATTAACAACGACCGTAGAAAGTCGTTAGGCCGGGACAACCCTCCAGACTTATCATCTGCATTGCCTAATTAGTAATGATCTGCCTGGGGACGATAATGGTGATCCTCATGTTGCTCTAATGGAAATACCAGCTGACCCAGTCCAAACTCAGGACCCCCCCCCCGAATCAACCGAAACACCTGATGCCATTACACCCCCGCGCTCCCCGGCCCTGAGAACAGTGAGGGCCTGCAGGAAAGTACAAACCAGGTGCGGGGGAATCCATAATAAAAAGAAAGCGGAACCCATACTTTAATAACAACACCAGCGAGAACGAGACTATGAATAAGAACTGCATGGTTAACTCTAATTTAGAGCAATTTGATTTACTGGTTAGTATTATAGAGGGGAAGATTGAAACAATTGTCAAACCACTCGTGGCCAAACTAGACTTTCTGACAGTTGAGGTGGGTAGATTGGGCAGACTACTGGATGCGCATATTGGAAAGAATGACAACTCTAGGCCTACAGAGAGGGGGGTAATTTCTAATGACACTGATCCGAAGCCACCTGTGAGGTCTAGCCTAAATAAAGTAGTTATAGCCGGCCCACCAGCGGATTGTAGGATTGTCTGTGATAATGCCTCGAAGCCACCCGCTAAAAGGCCGAGCTTAAATAAAGTAGCTTCACTTGTTTTACCAGGGGGTAGTAGGATTGCACAGGCAACAACAGTACCAACAAATACGTTAGGAGGATCTGCGCCAAAGAAGAGTAGTTATATCGATCTTCCACCAGACTGTGCTCCTTATGTAGTTGTTTTAACTAATGTTCCGCCTCTCGATATTAGTCAGTTACATACCCCCCAAATTCAGGAGTCACATTATTCTCTTAAGAACAAAACGGTTTCGTGGCTACACAGGCAATGTGGGTTCCCACCCAACTACTCAGACCAAATACTAACAAGAAGAAGAGTTAATTGGATTGGGAACTCAAGTAAGTCCTTTAGGGGGGAATGTGTTATTGTTAATTTTAAATATCCTCAGCACTGTCCTGCTTAGAGCTGCCTCTCTAACCCCAAATGCTAATGATGTACTTGTACGCCCTTTGGGTTACTTTTATAATCATCTCAGTAAGATGCCCCATGCTACCAATAGAGGTATACCCTTTACCCTCAACCGAGGTTCAATATATGAGGTACTATTACAGAATAGATTCCAAGCTCTGAGCTCTTTGGACCAGAACGATTGACATCTAAAGTTCATTATATCTCAGCTTAATTCACCCCTTAACGTCCAAGGAACACACTTAGGTGGGCCTGGTTTAGATCTGGGGAAATCCAAGGATTCTACCTCTATAGTGTTTGATAGTGTTTTGGTACCTGACACGGCTATAGGGAGGGAAACGAGTAATCAAATAACAGCATACGCTGAGGTCTCTAATGTTGGTTCCATCGAGGTTGATGTTAATCTCATTGCTGACCAAAATGAACATAATAAGTGTACCATAGGGGGAACCTCCATTGTGAGCTGGAACATAGCTGGTTGGGCTTCGAAAAAGAATAACTTGGGATGGGAGAATATGATCAGGTCTTATGACATTTTATGCCTTCAAGAAACGTGGTGTGTTACAAAATCTAGTTTTGAAGGGTATGCATGTTACAGTTTAGAAGCTGCTGAGTCGAGGCATGGGAGAGCTAAAGGAGGTTTAATCTTCCTCCTATCAGTGGACCTGACGTTGAAAGTAGTAAAACATGTAACAGTTGGAACTCACTCCCAAATGTTATGGGTACAATTGAAAGAAGGTGCAGAGGTCCTTTTAATTAACTTCTATAACAATATTTTTAATAATTCACGGCACAATGTTATAGATGAACTGGAAAGTGCCCTCATGAAGCTTGCAGCAGAAGCAACATGTATTTGTACCTATATTTGGTTAGGCGATTTGAATTTTTCAATTTGTCCTTTGTCCCTTTCTAGGGTCTGTGGGGTGTTAAACAATAATGGTGTTAATACAGCCCACTTCCCACACAATGTCTATGGGGAGGCAATTAACGGTATTATGTCAGCTTATGATTTGGAGTTGGTACAACCGGATAAAGATGTTAGTGGACAAACTATCCCTACCTTTATCGGGAGAAACACTAATTCTAACATTGATCATATTATGGTTTCAGCTAGCATAGCACCTTATTGTTCGGCTGCAGTTATTGAGGTACCTAACCTAAGTGATCATAACTGTTTAGCCATGAATATAGAAAATTGGAACTGCAGGGATCAGCGGGTATTGAGAACGCTAGATAATGTTGAGCCCCACAGGTTAAACGGGACCAGGATGAGGTGGAAAGGGGAAAAATCCGAAATAGTTCTGCCTATTATTATAACCAGAACTTTGGTGGATATTAATGACATCTTGACACTAGGTAGTGGGGCTGTTTCTATTGTTAATAATTTTGTCAATATTAACAGAATTATTAACAGCGTTTTAACGGGAAAAAGGCCAGGTTCGACCGGCCACGGTAAGGGTTGGTTCGATCACACGTGCACAGCTCTTCTATCCCAATTGAAGCAGGCCCTAGCCCTTAAACCAAGGGATAGGAATCAAGTCTTACTCCTGAGACATGATTATAAAATGGCACTCACCAAAAGGAAGCGGGAGTTACAACAGGAGCCTGGGATAGACTAACGCAGGCAGCAGCAACTTCTGACTGCTGCCTGTTTTAGTCCACCGTTAATTCCCCCTTCCTTAAAGATGATAAAACTCCCCTACTTTCATCTAACGTCAGCAGTGAGGCATGAGTCTCCCACTTTTCAGCCATATTTCAAGCTAACGGCGCAAATGAAGTAGTGCAAAGGCATTGGCCTATAGCCCCTTTGGACATAACCCTGGGAGAGGTCGAATGCAGCATCAAAGCTAGTAAGGGGGGAAAGGCTCAGGGCCCCGATGGAGTCCCAATAGATGTGTACAGGGCTCTTCCTTTACTGTGGGGACCGATACTTACTTTGGTTCTCAATGCAGCAGTTACAGCCATGATTCCACCTACTTGGGGAGATTCGATTATCGTCCCTATATATAAGAAGGGCGATAAGACAGCAGCATGTAATTATCGACCTATTAGTTTACTTGACTCATCGGTGAAAATCATGAGTAGGGTGCTGCTGTCTAGGCTGGAAGACTGGGCAGAGGAGAAGGGGATTCTTTCTACCTCCCAATATGGCTTTAGAAAGGGTCGCGGGACCCTAGAACAATGCCTGAATTTAGAACTATTGATCGGCAAGTATACCAAGGCTAAGCCGGGTAATTTATATCTCTGCTTTGCTGATTTAAGCAGCGCATTTGATCTGGTTGATCACTCCCTACTATGGCAAGTCCTGTTATAGCTTGGCGCACCAGAGGAAATCGTCTACTTTTTAGCTAGACTATATAACAAGATGCAAGCCTGTGTGCGATATGGGGCTAGCGGTGAGTGCACTCCAAATTTTGGTGTAAAGCGAGGGATAAGACAGGGGTGTGTCCTCGCCCCCTTGTTGATCACTTTGTTTATTAATGGCATAGACTCCGTCTTGAAAACAGGTAAGGCCGATGCCCCTTAGGTAGCTGGGTCTAGCGTGCCAGTTCTGCTCTATGCAGACGATGCCGTACTTCTATCACGGACCGCTATTGGCCTACAGCACCTAATGGATCGGTTTTCTGATTTCATCAGGGAGAGGAAGTTGTTGATCAATAAAAGTAAAACCCATACCATGATCTGTGGGGCCAGAACTAATAAAAACCAGGCCTTCTTTATTGAAGGGGTGAAAGTACAGCAGGTAGAAACATTTTGCTATTTGGGTGTTATTTTTTCTAGTAATGGAAGCTGGTCCCGGGATTTATTAAACGTAAGAACGAAGATGGTAAAAAGCTCTTATGGCATTTTTAAATTCGCCTCTAAGCTAGGGGATAGGCGAATTAGAAATATGATGCAGATCTACAGGGCAAGGAGTGTCTCTATTGCATTATATGGGGCTGGGTTGTGGGGTTACACTAATATAGGCTTGTTTTTCTTCCTTAAAAAACTCATGTGCTTACCTGCCTCAGCTGCAACTGATTTAATCCATAAGGAGGTAGGGGCAGCCTATTTTGGTGACCTCATCCCGTTAAGGCCTTTGATGCTTTTTCAATCGATTTGGCGTAAGGATGAGACAATGTTCAACTAACTTGTTATCAGGGTTTGTCTCAACCTGGAAAACTGTATTAAGATACCCTGGCTTAAATATGTTGTTGACAGTTTCCTAACTATCTATGGGATCAACAAAGTGTTAGATTCATGTTCCATTGGAAATATCTCTAAACAAGAAATGAAAGATACTTTTTTGCTATATAGATCCCAAAAACGTTCTGTAGCGAATAGTTGCCTTTCAACAGTCCAGCTTTACAATAAATATATTGAATGTGAAGGCTATCAGCTGTACCTGAGTATGGTAACTAGAACAAGTCATATATTTGTCCTAACAAGACTCAGATTTGGAATGGCCCACGTTTTGGTGGCCTTCCCTCAACCAAAAAAGTACCCTGTTGGCCCTTGCCCGTGTGATGGGCATTTGAAACAAAGCACCCTGCATTTTATGTTAATCTGCCCCCTTTTCCTGAATGTTCGGGTTACCTACTTGAAACCTTTGTTTGTAAGTATGGTATCTACAATGTGGAAGATGCAATGAAGTTGATCTATAATATGAACTCCCCGGACAAATGTTTTTATATTGCCACTTTTATATATAAATCAATTGAATATAGGAAAAGTATGATATTTTAATAATTTGTCTATTTTAAATTTCGTTTTAACCTGTATTTTTAAACCTGTATTTGCTGCTACTTTGTATTGTATTACTTGTGCTTTTATGGTCATGTTTTTATGTACCGAAACAAGCTTCATGAAATGAAATGAAAATGACTTAAATAATATTTTGCACAGTAAGTGACTCCCTTGTCAATGTCGTTTATATTCATACTGCCTGTCCTCCTCGTTATGACACATTCTGGGTAAAACTAGTGTTTCAGTGTTTCATTATCTCTTGTCAAACAGTGAATATTAGCCAAATATACATTGTTTTACTTAGTAGACAATTACTGAGATATGTCATCCAGTAAGTCAAATATCTTATACATGTATAACTATTCACACGTTGCAATTGCAATTTAAGGGCAGAATGACAATTGCCAAAACAACAAATCTTGTGTGCATACGTTTAAATCAAGATTAAAATAACGTCTCACCTTCTAGATGTAGAGATACAACGGCACTCCTTGGTGAGTTTCTGTACATTTATTGAAATGTGTAGGAATGTTGTCAACGTGTTTCAATTGCTCCTGGCAACCCTGTTTGCGACAACGTGCGCCATTTTGTGAGTGAATATATAAGTAGGCATTTCTAAGTAGTTATTAGGTGGAGAGCAACTCCTTTATATGGAACACTGTGCAACACCACCAACAGTCTAAAACTGCTCACCTCATATGTCTAGCATAGTTTTTAAGCAACGGAATAGCATAGTGTCATTTAAATTGAGATTGAAAAATGACAAAGTCCTTTGCCATTTTTGCAGCAAAATCTTTAGGAATATGATAGCTAGTGTTAGCCACGCGGAGCTGAAAAAACGTGGGAAATTCCCAGAGTTTCCTACTTGCTTTTTTTGCATAATTTATGCCTCACAGTAAGCCTGATAGGGTATTGCTTTGATAGAGTGTTAAAGAGAGCATGCGAGAGAGTGAGTGAGAGAGAGACCAGATTTATGCTTGTCTAGCAAGTATTTTTCAAAATTGTATTGCTTTACTTTTGACTTATTGGAAATAAAGATAGTATTTTTGAGAAGCAACTTTAACTGGTCTGTTTTGTATAATTTAGGAAAGACTCCATGGGACATACACATTTTGAGAAGGTTTTACCAGTTGGGACTTAGATAGGTGGCTGTTGTTATCATTTGAATAAACTGCGGGCATAAGTGGTACAACCTTCTTGGAGTAGGGGTTCTTGTGTGATGATGGGGAAGGCATAACATGCAGATGCAGTCTTACTAGTGATTTGAAATGGGTTTCTAGTCTTGGCAGTGAAGGCAATGTTTTCCTGATGTCTGGAGTTGTTTTGCGAAACGATTGGGCCAATTGATGCTTTGTACCATTTGATGTATTTAATTAGAGAGTTTAAGAGAGAGGGGTGTGTGTAATATATATATATATATATTCACTGAAAAAACCATAGGTTATAGACCATATATAGTTAGGAATTAGCATTTAAAAAACCTTATTTTACTCACACAAAACCATTGAAATTCCATATATAGTTAGTTGCACTAACTATATATTGCGCACCCGCAATCCACTGCTGATGATGTCACATATTACATCATTCATGACATGGTCAGTGACATCACTGATGACATCACTGATGACATCTCAAATGACATCACTGATGACATCACTGATGACAACATCCAGTGACTATGTTTCTGTAAAGTTAAAATATGTCTTACATATTGAAGAATGAGTGGATGTATAAGTGTCTGGACGAAGGATTTAGTAGGTGCATGACTGAATGTATGAGTGAGTGATTAAATGTGTCTCACTGAGTGCATGGGTTAGTGACTAAACTGTCTTAATTTGTGCATCATTATGTCTGTTGTTCTGTAAACTGCTGCATGTGTTGATCAGTAGCTATATGAGTAACTATATGGGTTATTGATTGATTGCCCAAGTATTTGCATGGGAGACTGAGTGTGTATGTGGCTGGATGGGAGGTGTGTGACTCTGTACAGATCAATGTGTACTTGTATCAATGATTGTATAAGAGAGTAAGTATGTGTTAGTATATGGTTGAAAACGTAAGGTGCTCTATGTTTAACTGTATAGAGTAGAAAATGGAAGTGTGATTGATTCTTTACAGGACTGACTAGGTGTGTGAGTAACTCCATGGATGAGTGGCAGAGTGTGAGTGTCTGTATAGGTGTATGAGTGCATATGATTGTGTTGTAAACATGAGTGATTGTATGTATGAATGATTGTATGGGTGAATGAGTGAATGTGTGTGTAGACGTAGGAATCAGTGAGTACGTATGTAGTAACTAGTATTGGTGTGTCAATGGTTTCAAAAATTATACTCTGTTTTTAACACTGGGTGAAACAGAGGTTATATTAAAATGTGAGGAGATGCATTGTATTGTCACATGAATGATATCATCAGTGATGTGATCATTGATGTCAAGTGAGATGTCATCAGTGATGTCATTTGAGATGTCATCAGTGATGTCATCAGTGATGTCACTGACCATGTCATGAATGATGTAATATGTGACATCATCAGCAGTGGATTGCGGGTGCGCAATATATAGTTAGTGCAACTAACTATATATGGAATTTCAATGGTTTTGTGTGAGTAAAATAAGGTTTTTTAAATGCTAATTCCTAACTATATATGGTCTATAACCTATGGTTTTTTCAGTGAATTTTCAAGGTTTTGTAAATGCTAATTCCTAACTATATATGGTCTATAACCTATGGTTTTTTCAGTGAATTTCAATGGTTTTTTAATAGCAAATATCATAAGCTGTCGAATGTCAAGTACGTGGTAAGAATTTTTTTTTTCGTGTTTATGCACACTGATCTGCTTTGATTGCTGCCCCCCACCCCTCATTTCTATTAGGAGTACTCTCTCTTTGCAGATAGTGAAGGGTAGTTAACGCAGCCCTTTCCCCCTTTGTAATCCGTCGTGCCTGCTTCTCTCTCCATTTGATTGATTGTTCTCTTTGGTTCATTCTCTATTTACAAACAAGCACAGAGTCGCAATACTCTGTTTAGTCTTTGCAGATAGCGAAAAATCGTGTAAAAAAACAAAAGGAATCGAGCAAAATCAGTAGGCCACTAATGGGATCTCTTTTGACCTCGCTAAAATAGAAACATTAGGAACAACCTGTTGAAAATAGCAATGCGTATGTATATAAGCGGCGTTCATTTGTGTTCACAGTACCCCTTGTTGATTGTTTCAATCGAGCATTGAATTGTTCGAAGTTAATTCTCTTAACGATCTTCTCTACCTGCAAACGAGGAAGAATAGGAATATTCTATCTCCCTTTGCAGATAGTGAAGGGTAGGTAACGCAAGCCTTTAACACGTCGTACCTATTTCATTCCTCATTGATTGATTGATTGTCCGAACATTGACTGTTTGGGAATTAGTTCTTTTTGGAGGTATTCCCTGTTTGCAAATAAACGTAGGAAAATCTTTGCAAGTAGTGAAAGGGTACGTAATGCGGACCGTTCTCCCCCGTTGTAATCTGTCATGCCTATCTACTCCCCACTGATTGATGCACCTTTTTCACCCGGACCATTTACTAGAGATACGTCATCTGGCCCGACCAGAGAGCACCCCTAGTGAAAAGGACATATGCAATAATAACGAAGTGATCACTGTATCCTGTTAACAGAAACTTTACCATGAAACAACCTGGAAAGAAAAAAATAGGAAAACGAAAATCAGTAGGCCACTGATGAACATGAACTTTTATTAAACAACGAACAAAGAAACGATAACATAACGTAATGATAAAACCTATTAATGTCCTAGAAACAAGAAAACGTTAAAACTATGCCAGTGGTGAGAGACCAGAAAAACAGTAAGAGAAACCAAATCACCCCTCGCTGTCCCACCGCCTGCCACGCCAAAAAAATCGATAGACTAGGGAAAATGCAAGTCAGTAGAACATCCACCCCCACTCTGGAAACTTCCAAGGTGGGGCAGGGTTCCGGCTACGCCCAGCCGGGAGCAGCCCATATAAGGCAGGTCCTGCTGCCACGCCTCGGCCAGGAGATCCTAACGTAGGGTGTAGCCGGAGGAGAGGCCGAGACCAGCGGGACCCGGCCAGGGGATTGCCTTTACAACGCTGAACAGTTGCAGGGGGGGGGGAATGTCTCCTCGACCCTCCCCTCTCTCTCCCAGTCCGGCCGCGGTGGCCCTTGAGAGTTGCAGGTAGTCCCGCCACATGCTCTTCCGGTCCGACCACCAACGGTCGGGGGGCCGAGGCCGACGGGATCCGGCTGCAGCCGATAAACCAAGAAACCCGTTCATGGGGCCAGAGCCAGGGGCGTCCGGCCGACATCCACCGGAAGCCCGGCCCGAAGACGGACGGGACACTTCTTTCTTTTATAATGGCTGCGACAACACTGGAGGGGGATGTCTTGCACATGCCTCCGACCCCCCCCTCGTCCTCATCGCCTGGTCCGGCCATAACAAATCTCAAGCGAGACGCCGTGGGGTGCACTGGGAGGGAGAGACGGTGCGAACAGGCCTCTCCCGCCTCCCCAGGTGGAGGCTTCCCAGCTGCACCCTCAGCGCTCCAGGCGGTGGCATCCTAACAACTACAGTGCTGCACAGTTTCGGAACGACCTAGATAACGGTTCTTCCACTGTGGCCATGCTGCAACGTCTCGCCCGGCAGGGTGGAGCCCGTCCGCTCATGTGACCCCGCGATCGCCGGTAGCTGCCGAACTCTCAAAATGGCGGTCGACCTGGCAAGAGCGGGCCCAACATAAAGAAATGGCCCGGTCACTGGTTGACTCCACCACCGTAGTCCTCCACGACCTTGAAGATTCTAGAGGAGCCGCGGGAGTCTCCGACCCCCGATGGGGAATGACTGCCATGATCGCCCGTGGAGTGACGAAACTGTATCCGCGGGACGTCGGCGCTCCCATGCTGGCGCCAGCCTCACTTTGAATTACTACAATCCTGCAGACCTTACTTCCGGTGAAAGCACAGTGTGACCCGGTAGGAAAAATTATTGCACCCCCTCCCCTTTTTGACTGATAGTTCAAACCACCGATCCTTTCCTTTGCCCTTTTAACGGAACTTTGGACTGCCTCCCCCTCTTTTACATTTTCTAGAGAAAACAAAACATTAACCACTACATTAGCATAGCAGTTGACACCAGAACTGTTTTCAAATTGAAAACCAACAACATCTTCAACAGAATCCTTTTTGTTTCTGCTGTGACCCTGCTACAGCACAGGCATTGTCCCCAGCAGTAATTCTGCAATGCCGGTAAGAATAGCTGTGGTGCCTACTGGACTCACTCACCCCCGCGGCGCCCCACGCCGTTTTTTGCTGGGCGGCAACTTACTAGACATCACTTTCGTGCCATCTAGATTTCAGCGCGTTCTGCTGCCTTGGAACTATTCGCACAACAGACCGCTACTGACAAGAATATTTCATTATTGGTGCTGTCAATTTCAATAAATCTATTGGATAATTAAAAAGAAATTGCCACGGTCTCTTCGTTGTTTAAATGTTTTTACTGTTTTTGTTTTGTTGTATATATTTATATGTTATTAAAGTTTTATATTCCTACTACTTTGTTGGAGTGCTATATATTTTTAATGTGACACATAATTGTAAAAACTTTGATGTACAAAGAGTCATTCCTGGAATCTTCCGCTTCAGGCTCGGTCCCCTCCCCAATCACAATACAGGATGGTTTTCAGATAGTAGGAACGCGTGTGCTGTGACGGATCACATCGGGTGTGGGCCTTGATCTACTATAACTCCTTTGAAGAGGGGTGATTCTTTACAGCTGGGGCCATAAACTACATCTGCAGGGCTAGCTGATAGCCTAGGACCGGCCTGGACATTCGGACACAGAGGAAGAGGAGTGTCAGAGGGTGCGGTAGTGAATAGGGCGAAAGGGAGGTGTCGGGCGGGCACAGAGTGTGATTCTCAGGGAAGAGCAGCGCAGATGGGGGAAGGTTTATTGCCCATGCATAAGACAGAGAGCGGTGGTGACCAGTGCCTGGGGGAGATGCTTACGAGGGTGAGGAGCCATGCTACGAATCGACAGCGTGCAGAGAGTGGGTCTGGTCAAGACATCTAAAATGGCTGCCGTGCACGACAAAAGTGTGGCATTTCAAAAAAGGCAAGATGGCGCAGACAATGTTTTTCAACACTTCCTCATTTCCTTCGAATCGAACGTTAACAGACGTTGGGGCATATTACCAAAGTTAAGCGATATTTATCGCTAACGATGCTTACCAACCAATTTTTTACCACTAAGCATCGTCAGAAATTATCGAAGATAAACCTTACTATTATCAAGGTTTATCGCAAATGCGATAATAAACGGCCGCAATGCATGAATATCGCTAAAAACTCAGCGATATTCATGCATTACCGAGCTAATACTCTTAGCCATGTTATCCACCTCCCATTGGATAACATGGCTAAGAACTGCTCAGGGCAGGTGTTACTTTTTGGAGATATTCGCGCTTAGCGCGAATATCTCCAAAAGTTGGTAATAGGAGATAGATATCTTGCATGTTGTAATGCAAGTTATTGTGGTATATGGAACTCATACCATAATCTCTCAGGAAAGCAGAAACTGATCCTTTTAGGACCGCCTAAAAAGGCCTAGGGGGTGAGGAGTACTCTACTTTGCCCCCTTTTCACGTTCCGAACTATTTTATTTTACTCTCTTCTGTAATTACACAAAATACCAGCGATAAGATGCATCGGAGACACACAGTGAGAGAAAGGAGGCCGGAGATGAAGAAGACATGTCAAATACACATTGGAGATAATATAGTGGCAGAAGGGAAGTAACTATGAGTAAACTTACCATGTAACATAAAAATGTTGCACTCTATACTATAAGTCTCATTTTATACTACAATCACTTCGCTACAACCTCATAAATTAAAAATAAAAATAAATAATGTCTCAAACAATTTTTGATTTCTAAATATAAATTTATTCTTCAGAATTTTCTAAATTTGAAACAACTAGTAACATGTCCTCATCAGTAATTTCCTCTTCAATCATCTCATCTGGAATCTCCTCATTAAAAGTCTGCAATGATGATTCTTGTAACTCTATGGTCTCCAAACACTCGATAAATTCGCCATCAAGAGATTGATCAAAAAAATCATTCAAGTCATCTCCTCCTTCTGACAATATTTCATTATTGGTGCTGTCCATTTCAATCAATGTAGTGGAATCATTCAAGTCATCTCCTGGTGACAATATTTCATTATTGGTGCTCTCAATTTCAATCAATGTAGTGGAATCATTCAAGTCATCTCCTCCTTGTGACAATATTTCATTATTGGTGCTGTCCATTTCAATCAATCTAATGGAATCATACAAGCCATCTCCTCCTTGTGACAATATTTCATTATTGGTGCTCTCAATTTCAATCAATGTAGTGGAATCATTCAAGTCATCTCCTTGTGACAATATTTCATTCTTGGTGCTGTCCATTTCAATCAATCTAATGGAATCATACAAGTCATGTCCTCCTTGTGACAATATTTCATTATTGGTGCTCTCAATTTCAATCAATGTAGTGGACAATTCAAAAGAAATTGCCACGGTCTCTTCATTGTGAGCCATTTTATTTTGAAATTGCTTGCTGTAAATTGCAGAAAAAAATAATCACTTTCATTTATCGTTTTTAGTAATACATAATATAAAACTAACTTCATCAAGTATTTAGTATAACAGAAGGACTGCAAATAAATAACAGAAAACATTTTTCAAATTATCTTCAAGTGTACAACATAGTTCCCCTTACAAATTAACAACTCACCTTTTTAAAAGTAGCAGAAGTGTTAGTACTGTGTAAATCAAACACCAGAAATTCACCACCAAAAATTCCTCACAAATGTACCTCAGACAGTAGTATCACAAAATGGCTGTGGTTTCCTCTCATTTGACATATATACATAACCAATTAACTTTCATCACACACAAATACAAAACCAAAGTAACATTTTAATTGGTTCTAAATTTCAACACTTTCAAATGTGTTTTCCCCATGCAATTTTCCATAGGACATTTACATACGTCTACAGCCTGAATGGCTGAACGGAATTACACCAAACTTGGCAAAATGGTACATCAAACCTAAGAGGTCAGGAAGGATCTACTATGCCCCCTTATGGTCATTTCCCCCTTCGCTTTGGCCTCCTCTTGTCTCTCAATCCTACCGAGGGACAAGATGGCGGCCGCTACGGACTGTTTGGAATGTTGACAGACGCCGGAGAACCAATCAGCTTCGCAAAGCTCCGTAACGCGAAAAGTACGCGAAGCGGAGCGCTGTTACAGATATATATCTTTTTTTCAACGTTAATTTCTCAAAATCCACTGGAGCACATATATTGAGACCTAGCAAAGGCACATCGGGCTACCAGTCCCTAATATTTTGCCAAGTTTCGTGCAAATCCATTCAGCCGTTCGATTATTATTATTTTGTTTTTTTTTTGCCCCGCGGGGCCCTTTTAAAACCTCCACATCAAACCTAGGGGGTCAGCGAGGATCTACTATGCCCCCTTATAGTTATTTCCCCCTTTGTTTTGACCTCCTCTTGTCTCTCGATCCTACCGAGAGACAAGATGGCGGCCGCTACGGACTGTTTGGAATGTTGACAGACGCCGGAGAACCAATCAGCTTCGCTTCACAAAGCTCCGTTGCGCGAAAAGTCCGCGAACCAGAGCGCTAACCGGTCCGCTGTTACAGATATATATCTTTTTTTAAACGTTAATTTCTCAAAATCCACTGGAGCACATATATTGAGACCTACAAAAGGCACATCGGGCTACCAGTCCCTACAATTTTGCCAAGTTTCGTGCAAATCCATTCAGCCGTTCGGGCTAAAAGTGAGGCCAACCGCCCTATGGAAAACTCAATGTTAAAAACACGTTTTGGGACCCCCCTTTTTTCTCGGCCCCCACTGGACGAACCCCCCCCAAATTTTCAAGGGCTGCTCAGAAACAAAATGTGCCATTTTCCTGAAAATTTCAGCCGATTCCGTCCACAAACGCCAAAGTTATTAGACATAGAATTTTCAAAAAACCCATAGAGAAAAAATCCTAACTATATATACCTACTGGCGACCGCCAGTAGGTAATATATATATATATATATATATATATATATATATATATATATATATATATATATATATATATATATATATATATATATATATATATATATATATATATATATATATATATATATATATTCCAACACACTCGTTCACCATTCCTTCAAGAACGACGTCCAGGCCAGCAAAGTTAAAAAAACTGGTGTTTTTATTTCACAGCCCACTCAACGCGTTTCGGGAACCACTTCCCTTGCTCACGAGTAATTGTGTCTGTTTACACCCAGTATTTTAAGGTCTGTCATGTGATTGCAAACACCATAAACATAATAAACAGACTACCATTTCATTTATCCTCTGGAGCTGTGAAGACAGATTTACATGGCTTATCGACATTGCGTGGCACAACTAATACATCTCATCATGTTTCCGGTAAATACATTCATATAATGTTTGATTTTAACTAAAGGTGACAAACTTAAATGTTGGCGGCAAGGTTCGGCCAAAGCAATATCTTAAGTCCAAATCATAGTTTGATTGGCGTCTATATGCCTCTGCATATTAGTGACCGGTAACAGCAATGCATTTCCTGCGTTTATGTTATCAAGCCCATGTGGGCTAATAAATAATTGAATGCGTCCCTTACATTATTTACGTATCCAGGTACGGCACTCTCCTGGCTGATCACATCAGATCCTGACGCTTTGTCGTGTGCTTATTGTGTGGTTAAGCCCTAGTGGGCAATGAAATCACCTATATTCATTAGGTGCCAGATTTCAACTGCTACCTAGTTTCCTCTTGCCGACTCAAAAAGTCATAAACCTCATCATGCTGTGATAAACGGATCATCGCTCCTTTCATCACTTGCCACTTGACGCATCGTGCCACATTCTTTCTGTATCGCATGAGCTGTCTCACATTCTCCCAAAATTAACGTTTTAGGTACCTGTAAAATAATAAATAAATACAGTGATTATAAATCATACTCTTCTGTGCTTTCTTCATACATACCATTAAAAACACCAAAATACTTTGAAACAGCTCAACCCATTGTTATTCAGTTCAATATCATTTTTAGCCAAGATGTACACTAAGAGCTTCATCACAGTTATGTCCTTGAGGTTGCATAGTATGGTACTTAATTATGAACCTAGATTCCAACCTCCTCAGTTCTTGCACCCTATTGCCACCTCTCTCTCTTGTGGGTATTTGATCTAATACCACAAATGAGAGAAGGTTACAATTACTTTGATGGTGTGTAGCAAAGTGCCTTGCTACTGGATATTGTTTGTCATGGTTTTTTATAGCCCTTAGATGCTGTAACACCCTTTCTTTAGCAGGTTTGATAGTGCTGCCCACATACCACTTTTTGCAGGGACATTTCAAGGCATATACCACATATTCTGTGTGACAGGAAACATGTTTGGTGATTTTATAAGGTTCACAATCATCAGACAACTTAATTTCTTTGGTACTATGGCTGTATTTGCATGCCTTGCACCGCCCACACACAAAGAATCCTTGAACTGGATTCTCATTTCGTTTTTTGTGCACTACAAGTGTCTGGCAAACTCTGTCTTTTAGAGACAATGGTCTCCTGTATGTTATCTGTGCAAACTCCTGGATACCTACTCTGATGTCCTTATCTGTCCTGAGGGCACTCCAGTATTTATTAATGGCCCCTCTGACTTCTTTGGCTTGGGAATTGTAGTCTGTAATGAACCTGACCCCCTCACCCTCACTGTTCCTGACTTCCGTGGTTAAAGGATTTATTTCTTTCTTCATTACTTTACGTACAGCTTCTACAATGCATTTGTTGCTGTACCCCCTGGCTTTAAATCTTTCGCACATGATAGTTTTTTCTTTTTCAAAATCCTCTACTTTAGTGCAGTTTCTTTTGGCTCTGAGAAGTTCACCATAGGGGATGGAATTAATCAAGTTCCGAGGGTGGCAGCTCTGTGCGTGGAGAAGGCTGTTTCCAGCCGTCTCTTTTCGATACAGAGTTGTCACTAGGCGTTCATTCTCTCTTGTAACCCTTAGGTCCAAAAAGTCAACAGTTGCTTCGTTTATGTGGCTGGTAAAGGAGAGGTTGTAGTCATTTACATTTAAAATGTCCACAAACTCTTCTGCCTCCTTCACTGTGCCATTCCAAACGACGAAAATGTCATCAATGTACCGGAGCCAGGTTCGTACTCCGGTACGGTATTGGTCTAGCTGTCTAACAACTTGTTCTTATGGTGTTTGCAATCACATGACAGACCTTAAAATACTGGGTGTAAACAGACACAATTACTCGTGAGCAAGGGAAGTGGTTCCCGAAACGCGTTGAGTGGGCTGTGAAATAAAAACACCAGTTTTTTAAACTTTGCTGGCCTGGACGTCGTTCTTGAAGGAATGGTGAACGAGTGTGTTGGAAATACGTAGGGAGTGGCGCTCCCGTCCTGGCCCGCCGCTGTAAGCGGCCACCTATGCTTCGCGCCGACACAGGAGTTGGATATATATATATATATATATATATATATATATATATATATATATATATATATACTGCCTTAGTTATGACCATCATAAAAGTCATACAATTTTTTTTTGTGTTTGAGGTCAGATATCAGAAGAAGTTTACTTTGGAATTGTATATGTCTTTTTGTAGCTTCTCCTTGCGCCACACATGACTAGAAGCTCAATTAATGATTTTTTCCACCACTGACTCTCAAACGATGGCCTGCAATGTTTTACTTTAATTGTTTACATACATAGAGAAGCATATATCATCTTTTACATTTATTTACTGTGGGGACCATGTACATAATGGTGAACCTGGTGGCTTGATAGTGGGCTTTGATTGTATTGACATTCCTGACAAAGGCTCCCTTTACTCAGGTGGGCCAGGCATATGGCAGTGTGCTGGGGCAGGAACTGGGGGTTGTGACTGGGCATGCTGAGGGGAGTGTCATCGGAAGCACTTGCAGTGCTTTCGGGTCGCTCCCTCGTGGCAAGCCCCACCCACCCCATGGGCCACGAAGCAGCGAGTGAGTCTCTTTTTCCTGTTCACTGCTTCAGGAAGGATGTCACTCCCTCAGGGCCCCACACTGCACTACCATGATTTGTATATTCTTTTCTCTCTTCCTCTACAGGCCCATCATAGGGCATGCTCTCCGTTTGCAGGGAAAACACAGCCAGTTGCCTAGTGGGAGCCACACGAGCTCAAGCAGTGGTAGAAGTGGGCGGGATCGGAAGGGGACGGCGTGCCCCTACTTTTAAAAATTATTTTATTCCGTTCCCCTACTTCTTTTTTTTTTTAAAGCGTCCCAGGACGGCAGGAATAGCCCTACTTAAAAATGAAAATGTTATCTTTTAGCCTCTGCAGTGCACACAAACTCTCCCCTCTTCCCCTCTGTATCTAGGGGCCTGCAAACAACACTGAAAGGGCCATCAGTGTTAGGTCAGCGCAAAAGGGGTACCTCTGATGGCGCTGCTGCTGCTGTGATTCACACCTCATTCAGTGAGGACGCTGCCTGCCTGCCCCCACTGTGACCAATACAATGGTCACATCAGGATGCTTTGGTGCCCTCCCTTGACCTCCTCTGCCCTTTATTTTGGGGCTGATGACCCCACCTGGAAAAGAAGAAAGGGTTTCAGTGTGGAATTCGTGGCTTGCTGTAAATCTGCTCTCCACCCAACCAGAAATGGAAAATAGGAGGACCGCGGCTGCTGTAGAAGAGGCCCTCCAATGTACCCACAGCTGACCCAGCCCCACCAGCCTCTCCTGTATGTTGTTCTGCATACCTGCCCAGAGGTCCCCTGCCCCTCCTTTACAGCTCTGCTCTTTTGTCTGCACTGGGGCCTGCAAGAGGAGCCTGGACTGCCTCTGAACTCCTCATGTAAGTTAGGAAAGGTGCATTTTTTAAAATAACTGTAAAATGTTGAATGTCTTGTCAGCTGTTTTTCTTATGTTTTTTTTTTAAATGTGTACCGCTGCTTTGTCTGTGTTTAGGGATGTGGTCTTTTAAAACAAGCATTTGCATTTTAATAGTTCTCGCATTACTGAAAAATTGACCTATTGGCGTTGCAAATAATAATGCAGCGCCAAAAGCTCAAACTTTCAGTAATGTGATGCCTACTGAATTGCAAATACTTGTGGGCAGATTTACAAGCCCCTTGCGCCACTTTTGCGTCACTTTTCCATGTTAAAAGTGACGCAAAAGTGGCGCTAGGGGCTTGTAAATCTGCCCCTTGCTTTTTTTAGGCAGGGTGAGACAAAGTTATTTCCCCAGAATCAAAGGATGATTGAGCCTTCTGCCAGACGCAAACCTGGTTCCCCAGCTTCAGTCTTGTAGGGCACCGAAGTATGTTGATTATGGCTACTTCTAGAGTTGCCCCTCAGTAGCAGCCTCGTTCACTCTGAAGCAAAGTATAGGTCAGACAGTCAAGGACTGACAAAATAATGTAAATACAAAAAATAATCAGTTTTCAAGCACGCGCACTGTGCTATTGCAAAGCCAGCATTGCTGAACCAGCCTGTGGTTCATTGGTAAATTGCAACATCAGTTCAACATGACTCGTGTACACGTCAATATTAGTTGCAAAGCGCTTTATACCACTTCTCCCGTTTTTAAGCATTATGGGGCTGATTTACAAGTCCATTGTCCCACTTTTGCGTCACTTTCAACATGGGAAAAATGGTGCAAAAGTGACGCAAGGGGCTTGTAAATCTGCCCCTCCGTATCCAATCTAGCGATACTCAAATTAACTGCCCTGGAAAGGACTAATTGGTTTTGCCAGCGTGATCAATACATATAAGACGTCAATGATGAGTATTAATTTACAGAGGTATGTTGGCACCTTAGAAATACTGTCTATAGTGCCTGCTGGTTATTTCAGTGCGCATTGTGTTGGTTACAAGGTGGAAGCCATGCGTGGCACACACTACCACAAGGGTTGCACAGATACGGAAGAGCGCATTTACTCAGGTAGAGAGGGGGATAGGGGTGCAGCTTTCTTGAGAACCAGGTCAAGTGCCAAATCATATGTAATTAACCTGCTGGACAATTGTAAACAGGTTTTGACAATATTTTACAGTGATAGTTGCACTGAGGATCAGTTACAAAGTCAAATTTGCACTGATAAATCAACTAAACATAACATTTAATTTTTCTACCAGTCGGAGGGTCCAAATATTGGTAAAAAACTTCCCAGCATCTCTGCAAAACTACATGCCACTTGTGCAGATCACGAGGCCTGGTCCATAGTGTTGTGCACCTGAGCCTCTGAGCTCAAGACAGCCAGTAAAGTGACTGCGCTGTCCCTGCTCAGTTCATGATGAAGCCTGCAGCCAGTACTTAATTTGAGCCAGTGGTTTCAGGTGCAGATATTCAGCAGGGTGGTTCCATGAGTTAAACACTCACCGCTGAAATCTGGGTGATTCTCTGCCTTGACAAAGCACCGGCTGTGTCACGCAGCTTCCAATCCACTCATAGCAAGCGTGTCTCTGAACCAGGGAGAGAAAAGCTTAGCCTCTGGCACAACACAGGAACCTCTGCCTCAGCAAGGGTTCGGCAGGGAGTTACCCCGGCCTGGAACTAAACCCATCTCGGCAAAATACAGTTTCTCTTCAACTCAAAGTCACTGTCGTACAGATGATTGCATTCTGCCTTTACTTCTATTCTGAATGGCATGGCCCCAAAAAATTTACATGAAGGTAAAAAAACATTATTATATTGCTTGTTAGAAAGTTTACGTTGAAGGTGCAAACTTTAAAATATCTGCCAAAACGATTATGCACAGTAAAGCACAGGGAGGAATTGTACAGGAAGGTCAAAAAGGTAAGTGGTCCTGTGTGAGGGTCCGTAGGAATCACATTATGTGCTTACCTCCGAGGTCTACCCAGAGGCCTTCTTTTGTGTACCAAACTGCTCATGTGTATCATTCAGGCAGGAACCCAATTCAAAGGATATTCAGGAAGAATCTGTGTCTTACACTAAGAGCGATCTGTGACGTTTATATCAAATACGCATACATATCTGTAGTATTGCATTGAAAAAGGCTTTATAGTAACTAGGACGGACTGACCGGACTGGGCATCAGACGTTTCCCAAGGCGACTGGAAGGGATGAGGGGCCGGTTTTGTTTGTGGGGGCAGGTGTTGTAGCAGTGCAGGAGATTTAAAAACACTGCAAAGTTCTTTGTATATTCAGCTGTTTTCGGGCAACAATAAAAGTGCCAAGATAACTCTGGTGACCAGTGTACCTGCTGGAGAGAGATGGGAGGGGAGTTTTGTCTAATGGCTGTTTTGACTCATCTAAGGTAGCGCAGACGGTTAATATGCCTGCTGCAAATAACGTGTACCATACATATCAAAGAGCAATATTTTCTGTGCATAGCTCTACTGCTTTTTGGTCACTTCCTGAATGAAAATATAATTTTGCCTTTTACTGTCATTTTATGTTCAGAAAAGGATAGAAAAAGGGAGAAGTGCTGATGAAAGAAACTGCATGGCTCGGAGACAAATGACTTATGATCCCACTTATATGCGTATTTGGGACATTCTGTGATTGGAAATATGTCCCACATTGTAAATATATTTTCATGTAAACAACATGTATTGAACCTCAAATAAACATGCTTAACCATTGTTTGAATTAAATAACGTTATAAGCTGTAACTGGTCAGTGAAATGCCAAACATACTAACAATTGGTATGTTTTGCTATTTCTAGCCACACCTGTGACTCCGCCCATTCATCCAATCCTCTGGTTAGTCCCACCCCCTGATTTTCCGCCCACAGTACCCCTACTTTTTTTTCCCCACTTCGACCACTGAGCTCCAGAGATAATCTCGCCCGACCTGGGTGTTTTTGCACTCGATGGCAGCTCCGGTGAGGGCGCGCTGTTGGCTGTGGGGGGCTCAGGGGGATTTATATTGATGTAAAGAATTAGTTTATGAGCGTTTTTTTCTCATTGATATTGCTGCAATTTAGTTTCTGGGTATTGCTTCTCCCCTGTCTTGTTGGTGGTTGAGGGGCTCAGTGGGGGCAGTTGCATTTGGCACAAGCTTTGTTCTGTTGGTGTTTTCTCTTGTTGTTGTTGGATAGGGCCACGGATGGTTATGTTGTTGGGGTGGTCTCGTTAATAACAAAGGTGCTAGTGCATTGTATTGTTTATATTTCCTTAATATCATATGCGCTAGTGCATGGTGAGGTTTATTGGCACTGTTTTTCGGCGCACACTCTTTTTATTTGCAGCCTAGGCTTGTGCAAAAGGAATTGAGGAACTCCTGATTTTGCATTGTGGTAGTGCTTCATCAAGGCCCAATGTAGTTTGATCATCCTTCTTTTGGTGCATACGTAGAGTATTCATATTTGGTATAAGCCTTTGACAAAGGTAGTCTAGTAGTGTGAAGAGGGGGTTGGAGCGCCCATGGTCAGAGGTGGTGATTGAGCCTTTAGTAAATAGAATGGACGCCATGGCTGAAACCTTGGCCCTGTTGTGGCCGCAGGCGAATGTAGGGCAGCCTAGTGAACCATTGGCACTGGCTGACAATTCTAGGAGGTCTGGGGCTGTGCCTAGCATACCATTTTCCCTGGTGCAGAAGCAGGGCAGGGTTTAAGGAGGCCAGAAGGGAGTGACAGCTGCGGCTGTGGGCAGCCCACAAACACCGGTGGAAGGTAGCTCTGGTGAGGGAGTACCACAGGGTAGTGTCTCCACGGTGGTGGTGCCAGCTGCGAGTGGTAGTATTGTTCAGAAAGTAACAGTTGTATGACGATTGGGGGTACTCCGGCAGAAGTCTCTGGACAGACGGAATTGGTAGCTAACTTAGCAAGTGTGTTGCCTTGGCTGACCAAGATGTGTATGTTGTCCAGCCCCCCTTTTGGGGGGTGCGCTTGCCGTTGTGTCAGACAGTGATGATGTGAAGAGGGCCAGGATTTTGGTGGCTCAACTTAACAGTCAGGGGGTGGACGTGGTTGGCACACCTGTAACAGGTGGCAGTGGAGTTCCTCCACTTAACTCGGTAGTGCAGGGGGTTGCAACTTCCTCAGGGTGTCTGTGAGTGTCTCTCCTGTGGCGGGTGGCAGTGGTGCCCCGCATTTCAAGTCTGGTCACATTGCTGACTAGCAGCATGCCTCCTGCGGGCCCAGTGGCAGTAGGGGCCGCCCTTCCCTCGGAAATCCACAGTAGCAGGTATGGTTCCATTGAATGCTATTGGTTTGGAGGATGTGCGGTCTGAGCATGACCAATTGGGCAGGCATGTCACAATGAAAGTAAAGGAAAAAATCTGAAAGGGGGTGTAGGTGGACATGTTTGATCTGATTGTTGATAGGCCCCAAAGGGAAGAGGCCAAGTGGTGCAAAGAGTGCTCCTCACACTAGTTACTGCACCCATTGGCCTTACAAAAAGAGGGCTGAGGAAACATTGATACATTTGGTGAAACGTTTTTCAATTGTCTAAGCTATTATTGCAGAATGCTTTACTAATTTGGGTGCCCAACTTGCGTGCTACCAGAATAGAACAGTCATTGCGTATGATGAGTTTGGTGGCACACCGTGGAAGGATAATGATAAGGAGTTCAGGAGTTCACCCTTACCGGGGAGTGGCGGCTCCTCCGCTAAGGGAGAGGCCGCTCTGACTACAGAAGAGCAGGGGAGGAGTGGCTTACCCACTCCTTTGTGCACATGACATGCCCTCTCGGGCCGGCCATACATTCATGCGCACTTAGCTGCTTCTTCGCCCAGGCTTCATTACAGCCTGGGTGGATAACATTCCCCCTCCATTCCCTGGCTGAGCGCGATCTTCGGCGCTTCGGCCAATCACAACACTGCATTGCAGCATTGTGATTGGGTATTGGGAGGCTGGGAGGGTGCTTACTGCTGCTTCCTGCATCCTGAACGGAGATAGTAAGAATAGGACGGAGGAGAGGTGGCGGCCTGTTCATCCCCCCACTTCCCTGCCCCCGTTTCACCACCCGGTTCCTGTACCAGCCGCTACTGCCTGCTGCAGATAAGAGACAGGAATAAGAGGACAGAGGAAAGGCAGCGGCCAGCCAGTCGGCCGGCCATCACAGTAAGTGTTTTTTTTTAAACTTTTTGCGTCCACCCCACCCGCTACTGCCACTAGGCCAACGCTAACTTAGGATTGTATCAATGTAAACACTTGGCTGTATCTCCTGAAACTGCAATGTGTTGAGGCTACTCCCAATCAGCCTTTCGGCCAGGCTCGGAGTCGACTGGCAGCCGGGTGGAGGGGGGAAAGGTTCATTTTAAGATTTTAACAAATGATCCTATACCAGGACACATGGACTTACAAGTTCAAGCATTGTTGCTCATTCTATGACCCGCCATTGCACCCAGAGTCAAAGTGTTTCAGAAAGTCCAATGGTGCCAAGCAAAAGGACTGATCAGCCCCATCCATGGGTCTTTGTTGGCAATGGTCCCATTGCTCAAGGTGTAAAACAATCCCATGGCTGCTCAGACATTGTATGAAAGTTTCAAAGAGGGATTTAGAATCCCATCCGTGGGGTGTATTGGCGTATCCTATTGCAGAACTCAGCAGTCACTCAGGTCCAATCTTGGAGTGGCTAGTGTTAAGATCCTCAAGGATATGGGTCTGGGGAGGGTGGCAGGCCCCTTTGGCTCAGTCCTGTTTCATAACGAAAAGAACCTAGGAAATATAGATTGATATGTAACCTATCAGCACCTAGGGGTCAGTCGGTAAATAAAACCATTGACAGGGCCTTATGCTCGGTAAAATATGCTTCTTTGGACCAGAAGATTCGGATACTGCAGGAGTTGGGGCCAGGAATGCGACACTGGACATAGAGTCGGCTTTCTGCTTGCTCCTGGTACATCCAGAGGTTTTCCATCTTCTGGGTTTTCAATTTGAGAACTCATTATATTTTGATAAATGCATGCATTTGGGCTTCTTTGTCTCATGCTCTTAATTTGAGAAATTCAGCACTTTCCCTCGAGTGGGTCTTTAGCAAGAAGTCATGTTATCATTGGGGGTTACCCTACTTAGACAATTTCTTGTTTCTGGTTCCCCCTAGAGCAGAGGAGTATGCTGAGGCCTTGCAGTCTTTCTGGGAACTGATGAAAAATTGTGGAGTATCCCTAGCTAAGGGTAACACTTTTGGGCCTGCAACTACAATGGAATTCCTAGGGATTTAGTTGGACTCTGTCGCGAGGGTCTCGAGGCTCTCCTTGGAAAAGGCTAACACTTTTTCTCACGCCTGGAAAGCATGTCTGGGGTCTGAGAAGGCTACATTGCATCTGTTGCAAGTATGGGTGGGGCAGTTGAATTTCACCTTATGCATCATGCCCATGGGTCCCCCCTTTTCATGATTAATTGCGCAGGCCATGTCTGGCTTGAGGGAAAAACACCACCATACCAGGTTGTCAAGGGAGGTCTGCCAGGATATGAGGATCTGGGAGGCATTTCTGTGACATTTGGTGGTGTGGCCCAGCCCACCCCAGACCAATGAGGAGATACGTTTTCGCACTGATGTGGCAGGCAGCAAAGGTTTTGGGGCTATCCTAGGTCCAGCATGGTGTGCTCAGCAGTGGCCCAGGGATTGGGTGCACTCTGGTCTGGTCGCTAACATCTAGTTGCCCTCTCCATCTGGCCAGAACAGTTATTCAACCCATCAGTAGTATTCTGGTCGAACAACATGACAGTGGCAGTTTGCATCAACCAGCAGACAGTGAAGTGTAAAATGATCCTTAGGCTTTTGGAGGAGATTGTTTTGCAATGTCTGAAACTTAATGTAAAAGCGAAGCATGTCCTGGGTGTACTGAACAATGCAGCTGATGCTATATCTAATTTCAAGATGCAGGATTTCAGGTACCATCACCCAGGAGCAACAGAGTTCAATATGTCTTTCATGGAACAGCTGTGTTGGCTTGATGCCCAAGCTTACCAGACCTCTTGGCAGCCAGTCTAGCATCCAGGAAGAGGCGTGCCTATGAGGGGGCATTTTGCACATATTTCAAATTCCTGGAGCGCAAAGGGGTTGGGTACTCGTTCACCCCTACATCAGTAATTGCATTCCTGGGGTCTCTAAGGGGTGAGGGACGGTCAGGGGCATGCGCCAGATGCCACACTAATGCGATATCCTTATTTTGCAAGGATGCTAGGGTATACAGATGGGGCAAAATCTTTCCTGGTGCAGAGGGCGTTGAGGGGTTGGCAGTGTCTGGAGGGGGACAAGCCTGACTCAAGGCATCCCATAGACACGTGGAAGCTAGCAGCAATAATGTCTACCCTTGGGAGCATTTACAGGTCACTGGATGAAGTCTGCCTCTTTAGGGCAGTATTTGCCCTCGCCTTCAATGGGGTCCTTAGTGTAGTTGAATTGGTGGCCGAGAACAAGAGGGATACTGAGCGAGGCTTGCAGTATAATAACATCCAGTAGTTTAATTGCTCCCTGGCGATTATGATTCCCCACTCTAAGACTGATCAGATTTGTAGAAGCGATCACATCCTTTTGCCTTGGGCACCAGGTAATACATGCTGTCCACTAGGCAACCGCAAGGTTTTCCTTGGATATCGGGCCAGGGGATCTGGGGGCCCACTCCTGGTGTATGCTGATGGGACACTTCTGACTAGGTTTCAGTTCTGTAGAATAATTCAGAAGACCCTGAGGCAAGTGGGGTGTGATCCTACTGAATATGGGTTGCACTCTTTCAGGATAGGGGTCACCAATGCGCTGGGGCAATGGGGCTTACAGGCCTGGTGGTTCAAAGGATTGACAAATGGACTTGGATTGTTACAAGCACTATGTAAGTCTTAACATGTTGTAGAGCCTGCTGCTAATGCCCCTCCTTATCTGTATTCTCCTGTGGAAGCAGGTGGAAAGCATTGGGAGTAGGGTCAGCTGCTGAGTTTCTTGATGGTCCCTGTCAATGAGGAGGTGACGGGGATTACAGAAGTGCTGGGCCATTCTTATGTTCGGTGTGCAAAGACTTTTTATTTCATAGGTGGCTCTGCGGCTAGGGAAAGACAGGCAGGATACCAGCTGACTTTTTGTGGACATACAGAGCTGCGTTTGGCCCATTTGAGGTATACAGTGGACATACTATTGCCACAGGCGTACGCCCCCTGGGCTCATTGAGGTTCATCATGGTGGCAATGATTTGGTGGAGGCCGGCAGGAGAGACTTGTTTGAACTGGTGATGCCTGAGTTCGGTTGGCTTGCAAGGAAATTTCAGCAGGCTGTGCTAGCATGGTCGATGCAGTCCAGGCTTTGTGGCAGCATCTGTGGGCGCGGCGTAGAGCGGGGGCCACGGGGGAGCGAGGCGGATGGTCCGGGTCCTGGAGCTGTCACGCTGTCACGAGCGATGTGGCGTCCGAGCCGTACCTTCACCAGTAGGGCGGTCTTTGCAAGGGAAACAGCGTGGCACGGGGCGGCTGGTACGAAGCATACGTACGGGCCATACCCTTCAGGTGCGGTGTTGCAGGGGGATCTTACCAGCATATTGCAAGGCAGCCGGTACGCTGCGAGCGTACGGGCAGGGCTCAAAATTGCGGTGCGCTTCTGATCCTCAGTCCAGTGGCGGGAGGCAGCGAACAGTGCGGCTCACATGGGGAGGGTAAAGCGGTGTGCGGGCGGCCCTTTGCTGACGGTGCGAGCTACGGCTCGAATTGGGGAGCAAAGTCACACGTGCGTGGCGGCCGGGCACGGGCTTTGAAGCGGGCAGGACTACGGGTCGCACTGAGATCGCTGCTCCAGCGGCAGGACAAATCTTGGCAATGTCCAGAGTGCTGTGAAGGCAGGAGGAGTCCAATATTCCTGGGACTCCGTTCAGGGGGCAAGCTCTCCCACAAGCCCTTGGAGATAGTTGAAACACAAGTTGAGCAAAGTCTCCTTCAGTCTTTTCCTCTCCTTTCACAGCAAGGAAACCACTGCAGGCCAATCCCCCAGGTCAGGGACAGTACTCCTCCTTGCAGCTTTCCCAGTTCCTTCTCGTCGGGCAGAGGTTCTTCTTGGTCCAAGCAGGATCTGTTTCTTAGGAGCAGGGCTCCAATATTCATAATACATTTCTTTTGTTCTCTCACGCCAGGGGGCCTTTGCCTAATTCAGTCCAGTTTGTGAGCACTTTGTTGACATGAGGCTGCCTTCTTCTTTCAGGGTGCAGGCTAGAGACATCAGACACTCCCCAGGAGGTGGAGCCAGCATTGTGGACGACAAGTACAGTCCAGGAGTACTCTGTTGACAGTCTTCCCTCCCTCCTTACAAGGTGCAGGGCAGAGTCATCAGACACACCATGTAGGGGTGGAGCCAGCATTGTGGTGGCAGAGCACATCCCTATCCAGAATCTATGTGTACTCCTCCCACCCATCTGGCTGTAATCTTCCTATTCACCACCCGGCTGCCCCAGCCTGTCTCCTGGAATTCCCCAGCCATGTTACACACAGAAACCAGACAGCAGATACACATTAGGGCAGAGGCGGGCTGAAATGATTAGGCAAGCAAATACCAACTTTCTAAAAGTGGTATTTGCAAACACAGGATATTTTCCCCCTTTTCAAGAAGGGAGACCGAGATGCCCCAAAAAACTATCGTCAAATTACCCTCTTAGATGTAGTAGGTAAAGTTTTTGCCAAATGCCTCCTGATGCAAATAAATGATTGGGTAAACGGGGCTGAAATTTTACCTTGTGAACAAACAAGGTTTAGGTCTAAACATGGAACTATGGATAATCTAATGGCTTTACAGGTGATAAATGAAAAATATGTTAAAGTCAGAGGTGGAAGAGTGTACACAGCGTTTATAGACTTCTCCACAGCTTTTGATAAAGTAGATCGATTATTACTGTAGGGAAAATTGTCAAACCTGGGTATGCCAGCCATCCTCTTGGAGTTGGTCCGTGCCCTCTACACAGATACCTGGTGTAGAGTCTTATTGGGAGGGGAAAGAGGTCTCTCCCAAATAATTCCCTCTGTAAATGGCCTAAAACAGGGATGCTTATTGGCCCCCCCTACTTTTCTCCCTTTATATCTCTGACCTTCCCTATGTTCTGTCTCAAAGTGAAGGCATTGCTCCATTATTGGGGGGAAAATCAATTGTTTGTTTACTCTATGCGGACGACATTCTAATATTGGATTTGACCCCGAGGGGATTAAATAGTCGTCTTCAGGTGCTCCATGAATATGCAGAGGCCTATTTTTTTAAAGATAAATGTAACTAAAAGCAAAGTAATATGCGTGCATGGTCGAAAAAAGGTGAAGTATGGAAACTTCGTTTGGTCTGTAGGTGGGCAAAAACTAGAACTTGTAAAATACTATGTCTTCTTGGGAAAAACGGTGTGTAGCAACTTAAGTGATAAAGCACACATAGAAAATAATATTCTTAAAGCAATTACACAGGGGAAAAGTGTGGGCTCCCTCTACAGGTCAACTGGAAGGAGAGACTTTGGAATGCTATTGGAGGTCTTTCGTGCTAAAATGCCTGCCTCTTTGTTATATGGTATGGAACTACTTGACCCAGGAAAATGGGGTTTCCTAAATATAACAGAGGGCAACATTTTACGGAGCCTAGCCTCAGTTAACTCTGCTTGTTCCGTGGCCGCTTTAAGATTGGAATTTGGATTAAGAAGTACCTGGGTACAGGGACTTGCGGGGATAGTGCGTTGGGTTATAAGTCTTGTAAAGGGTGAGATAGGTACAATAAGATGTCTTATCCGGAAAGAATTACTGGGAAGTCTAAATGAGCAATCTCTAATTGTTAAAAATGTTAGAGCTGCGGTAGACTTACTCCAGCTGGATGTAACCGCACTTTTCTCCCTAACACCATATCAATTAAAAGCCACTCTGAAACAGGCTACCTGGAAACTAAGTTTTTCGAGGGATAGGGAAGCCCGCATCTTAAAGAGAGGCACAGATCCGTCTATTGACTCCTGTATGATAAACAAAGGACAGGAATATATTACTTGGAACCAGTCTCATTGAGTGCGCCGTTTTTGGTTATTATTGAGGCACGGTCTACTCCCCTTAAACAACTTACTATCTAAATGGTATGGTTCCTCTCCAGCCTGTAATTTGTGCAATAATCCTGTCCAGGACATTATGCATGTACTATTTACTTGTCCTGCTCTACTATTATGTCGTCGTAAATGGATAAGGCCTATTTGTTTTTCTTTATCTATTCTTTCTGCCCGGGCTCTGACAGATTCCATCTATATACCACCAAATACAATATTTTGTCATAGAATTTTTAACTTTTTAAAGTGTTTTTTATATATATATTGAAACATTTATATGTTGGGTATTTTAGTCAAAATTGCTTTTACTCTGATGTTTTTTATATTTATAACATTTGTATATTATAATTGAATGATTCGAAAAATGTAAATTTCTAATTTATGTGGATCTCTTTGGAGTTCCAAGATCATAAATAAAATAAATTGGAAAAAAATTGAACACAGGATATTAAAATAAACTTCGCTAAAAGATGCATTTTATTATTCTGAGTTCAGGCATACTAAACTTGGATTTCAACCGTGTTCCCTGAGTATGTTGGGATCCTAGATTGTAACATTTCCAACAGCCCATTCTGGCCTATGAGAACAGGTAGCCTTACAATAGTGAAAAACGAAAATGGCTGTAATTCACTATTAGGACATGCCACACACATCAGGGCTTGTCCCACCTTATACTTACAATGCACCCTGCCCTTGGGCATACCATGGGGTGACTAATATGAAGTTAAGGGAAGGTTTAGGGACTGGCAAGTGGGTGCACTTGCCCAGTCAGCATGACAGTACCAGACTGCACGCAGGTTCTGCAATGGCAGACCTTAGATACATTTTACCAGGCTTCTTCTGTGGGTGGCACAACCAGTGCTGCAGGACCACTAGCAGCATTTGAATTTACAAGCCCTGGGCGCTCCTTGGGCACTTTACTGGGGTCTGACAGTAAACCAAATAAGCCAGTCATGGAAGTCACTCAATATACACATTTTATACAGGAAGCACTTGCACTGTGGCACTGGTTGGCAGTGGCACAGTGCACTGAGCAGCTAACACCAGCAAAACACATGAAGCAACAGCAACAAAATGGAAGGGAGACCCACGCCAATGGTGCCAGGTCTAACAGGGGCATGGGGGTTGGGAGTGGTTGCTGGCAGGGCATCCTTACCGGCCTAACACCCATGCAAGCGTAATGGGCACCAAGCTGGCAGTGGCCGTTGGGGAAAAAGATGTAGGAGGTGTAAGGGGAGCCCGAGGTTGGTGTCCTAGCGGGCAGGTTGGCCCCTTGCACATCCCGGTAGGGGAGGTGATGTAGGTAGGTGAAGTCCTCCCATAAGGAGGGACCCAACTAGGTACATTTTTTTGGCTGGGCAAGGGTGGATTAGACCAAGGGATACTGGGACCAGTCATGATCTCACTTGAAGCAAAATCTTGTGGATGTGCAGGAACACATTTGTGCATTGATATGCGAAATGTGATTTTAATTATATGTATCAAATAAATAGGGCCCAAGGTGTACAACCCCTAACCCAAAAAGTACATTTGTTGTGTCTTACCAGTGACTTTGGCTGTGGGACAGCTGGGAGTGTTTTTGGGGATATAAGGGCCAAAACTCTCCTGGAGGCATCAGTGATACCTGGCCATATGACAAAGGCTCCCCCAACTCGGGAAAGTTGCACATAAGGTGGCGTGCCCTGGCTGGAACTGGGGATTGTGTCGCGGTGCAGCATGACCTTCCAGTGAAAGTGGGAAGTGACTGGACATGCTGGGGTTATCAAGGCACCGGAAGTACTTGTTCGTTCCTTCTTGGCAAGCTGCAAGCCCCTCTCATAAAAGGGGCTGTGAAGCAGTTAGCAGGTCTCTTTTCCCCGCTCACCGCTTCAGGAAGGGCATCGCTCACCTAGAGCCCCGTACTGCGCCAACAGGATTTATTTTTATCTTTTCCCTACCCACAATCCCCTTAGCGATCAGCCCAGGGTGAGGGAGACCTTGGAGTTGGGGTTCTACTGGGTTTGTCATGATTGTGGTAAGAGCAATTCTCGTCTTACAAATGATGCAATTTTGGTTTTTCTCAAGATGATAAGCTTATCCATGATCAATGGTTATGTTAACTTTCTCTTCTCTTACAGGACCTATTTTGTCATGTTGCATTTATGTATTTGATGTCAACTTAGTGGGCGAGGTCCTCCCATAAGAAGGGACCCAACCAGCTAAATTGTTTAGCTGGGCAAGGGAGGTTGAGACCAAGGGACACTGGGACTAGTCATGATCACACTTGAAGCACAATCTTGTGGATGTGCAGGATCAGATTATTTAGACATGGTTAAGAACATTACTGTACTCTGTTAAGGTTAGGCAGCTAATCCTTGTAAATAAAATTGTAAATGTGATGGGTTACTGTGCATTAATGTTTGAAATGTGGTTTTAATTTTGTGTGTGAAATGAATACTGCCAGGGGTTTATGACCCCTAACCCCAAAAGTAAATTTGTTGTGTCTTACCAGTGACTTTGGCCAGAGGATAGCTGGGAGTGTTTTGGAGGATGTAACGGTCAAAAGTGTCCTGGAGACATCAGCAATACCTGGTCAGTCTTGTGGGAAAGGGCAGAGGTGAGGCCTAGTTCATTTAAATCCAAGCTTCACATGTCTTCATCTTAAAGTTTTTTTCTGGCTGTCAAGTTATCATCTTAAAGTCTTTTTTTGACTAGTAGATTTCCATATTTGATCAAATTCTAGCGCAAATGACACAGTCAGAGTGGTCAACAGGTAGGCAGCTGGTGTTAGGATAAAGGTTGGTGATATAGGTAACAGAAGTCCCATGACAGTTAATTGTCACTAAGAACATTTGAGAACGGGGTCACAACTGGGTCAAAATAGTCACCCTAATGGAGATTAAGTCACCTAGAACATTTTTATTTTTAGAATGAACTAGTTATATTTTCCAATGTTGAATCCACTATTCTGCAAACGTTATAAACGCCCGGGTCTGACAAATAATATAAATTCTAGCAGAGGTTAAGCATAAGTTTGTAATCTCTAACACAAAGCATTGCAATATGGAGTAATACTAGTTTATCATTTGCCAGCCTTCCAGGGACTCCCTGTGATTGAGGGCTTCACCACCACCTTTTCATTGTTTATAATCTCGCCGTGTTAATGAGAACCCCTGAGAAAGGTAGTTATCCAGCAAAGACTGCAAGGAAGGATGTAGCCAAGTCTCAGTGAGACACAATAGTTCTTTTCTCCGTCAATTTCAACATGATGCCCTTAGCAGATCTACATCTATGTGGGAGACAATCTAGTGAGTGGCCATGTGAGCTTACAGTGGCAACATGTAAAGGGTATGTAGTCATGTCAAACTTGTTGCAGGGATGTATTTCTTTGTTGGTTTGCTTCCTGCATGGATGATAATTAAATGAGATGCATCTTACATGGAGAGTGAAATTGTAGAGTATTCCTACCTGGGCTATTACTGAAGTCCAGGTAGAAGATGTGAATCCCGAGGAGAGAGGAGAAGTTTGCACAACACATTTGGGGAGGAGAGTCTTCATAATTAGTGATGGCTGGTGAGACTGAGAGTAAGTCTCATGCAGTTCAGTAAGGACAGTGGTGGAGCTAAGTCTTTATGAAGTTAAGATGTTCAGGTTTGAGTATGATGGTCTTCCTTTAAGGAAAGAAGTAAGTCAGTGGGATTGCTGAAGACAGATTTAATAGAAGTCAGTTCAAATGAGATGGGGTCAGTGGCATAATGCAATATAACGATGAGAGGCCCCTGAGTCTCCCTTTTACATAGGTATACACTGGCCCTGGGCTTTGTCGACCCCCTAGAAGGGCGGGGGCCCCTCTGCACTGCAGGTGCCTGATTATGCCCCAGATGGAGAAGAATTGCGTGTCCAGTGTTCTCTTATGTAATATTGATTCAGTGCCAATTCTCTTGTTTTTGAATGATATTTTGGAAGCCTGGCTTGTAGCAGAGGAATGTGGTGGTATGTATGTTTGGTATTTTGAGCTTTTTGAGTTAAATAAAATAATTCAGAATGTTATGTCTGTGCTACTAGTGGAGTTTGATTGTCGGAAAAACCCAATGCCGAAAGGACAGCATCTCATGCAAGCGGATACAGAAGCTAGGCCCAGCAGTACCTTGATTATTTGTTTATGTGAAGGGTTTGGGTACCAACTGCAAGAATGTGCAAGGAAATGCAGTGCTCCAGAAGCACTCCTCAAATGCTGAAATATGGGATTTTAAGGTATTTTGCAATAATTTAATGCGCATTTGGCAGTGCTGGAAGGCTGATGTCTATCTCTACTTTATGAAAGTACCACAATTGATCTATGGTAAAATGTGGTGGTATCGGCCTGTATAAGGGGGGAGTGTTTTGGTATGTGTATTTGAGCATCCTTGTGTGATGCAGAAATGATGAAGCCACAGGAGATGATGAAGCACAGCAGGTGTGAGTGAGGTTAATACGTCCATTTTTCTGAAGACAAAAGTGAGGTTCAAAAATGGTTATATGAACATCTTTCCATTGTTGAAGATAGTTCGGCATTTCAGAATAAGTGGTGCCTCTAATGGTAAATTTGTGATCATAAGGAATTTATTGGTTTCTTCATGGCCAGGATGCTGCAAAAAGCATCAATACACTGGGATTATCTATGGTCCGGCTGAAGCAAGGGCAGTGTGGAGAGTTCTATGGAAGCAAAGTAAGCGAATGAGCAGATTAAAACAGTGGTGACCAGGACATTTCCTACGGAGAGAGTAGAACGGAAGGCACAACACTGATCTCTGATAGGATTATAAATGCCTAAGGCAAGTGTTGTATGAGAGCAGCTGGGAGACATTTCTAATTTATAAACAATATTCCCTCTAATTTGTAATCAGGACTATAGATAGCTCACTATGCTGATGAACATAGTGAGCGAGTTACGACTGTGAATAAGGCAGGAGGGGAAGAGTGAGGGAGAAGCATTGGATCAAGTAAAATTGTATTTAAAGACTTTCAGGAATGCAGATTTAATATGTCTGATCTTTCTTCAAATAGGTTGTACCATTTGGAACCTTATTCGCTTTAGGTCATTTTTATCCTAAATGACTTTAAGGTAGATGCTTGCACAACTGCTGCAGATTATCTGTACAGATATATTGAAATTCATGGGTACAAAAATGCATCATGATCATCAGAATGGTAAACTGTGTATGCAGAGAGAAGGAGAACACTCTCCAATAATCCAGAAATAATGAAACAAACCTAATAAATGTATGTATAACCCAGAAGCACTATTTTTGGGATAATGTCTATCAAGAATTTTGCATTTGATTTTTCAGGTGCTCTGCTACAACTACCAATTTAAATATCTTTTGAGTAACTAACTACTTCAAGTGAATACAAGAAAAACATTTTTTGCATCATTGCTTCTTACTTGCAATATTAGGCTGTGGTATGAGGCAACCAGCTATACTTGGCATGCAGAAACATATAGGCAGGGCCACTGGAATTATGCAAAAATGGAAGACAAATTATGTGTCAATGTTGACTAAATAATGCACCAAGAAAAGGCATATGTATATATATAAGTAATGCAGTACATTTTGTGAGAGTATTACTTTATAATGTCCTCATTTTTAGGTTTCGCCTGCACAGCGATTGTGCTTTGCCTGTGAAATCGATTGTATTTAATATAAATCTGAAAAGGAGCTTACATCTCACCCTTACTTTTCCTTGGTTTGTGTGCTTGCCACTTACTTTTCCTCTGTTTCTATTGGCTGTAGCATACTATTTCTTTTTGTTCCTCTTGTGTTTCTCTTATCTGTGTCCCATGGCCCAAGTACTGTTTTCATCTGCTTTTGTGGAACTTTTTTTGTTTGTTTTGCCAGCGCAGTGCTTGTGCTGTGCTTGTTAACATAATCTCCCTGTGGCTACATGCATTTCAATCATGCTTGTTTTCATTTCATGCCTCACTCCATATGAGTGCATATGTTACATCTTTCCTCTGCTCCCTATCACCTCCCCCTTCCTGCTGTAGTTTTCTCTCCACACGCTGTAATATGAACAGATGAAATGGCCCCCGTCTGCTGGGTGCCTCGGATCAAATCCATAGAGCAGATATTTGTACAAATATTTAAATACAAAACATTTTTTAAATACGATATACCTTATAAAAGGATACATATTTTTACAATGTTATAGTTATTGTTTGTGTTTAATGTTCATACATTTTTCAAAAACATTTCTAAAGAATGTCTATGCTCATATAATAAAACACAAAACTTTTCATTCATGTGGCTGTTTTCTTTAAAAGCAAGTGCTTGGCTTTCCAGTCTAGTAGTGCCGTGTCCCTAGTCCAAGACCAAGCAGAAGCGGAACAGCTGATGTGGAGGCGAACTATAATACTGTTTGAATATGATGCCCGAAGCATGGCCAGTGTGGTCGCTCTCTAATAGGAAGGAATTATTTCTCATCCAAATGTCAGGCAGCGTCTGAGAGTGTGTCTTCTAAAGCTAAAGGACAGAGAGTGGGAGAGCTGAGTCACCCGAGATCATGGGAAGTGCAGAATATAACTCAGGTAGTTCCCTTTCCTGATTATTCTGTGTAGATGATAGCAAAAGACATCCAGCTCATCTCTTATTGATGCTGGCCTGAGCCGTAGCTTTCTAATCCTCAAGGAACACAGTACACAAAACATGGCTCTATCCTCCTATTTCTATGAGCATTCACAGCTCTCTAACGCTCTTTACGATTGTCAGATGAACAACAACAGCTGTGTATATGTTACCCGTCACGCTATTGCCAGACTTCGTCTGGAGTACACTACAACAATTGCCAAACAGTGCACACTCATTATTGTCAATAAAGTTAGGTTCTACTCCAGTTTCTGGTTGGGCATTCATATTTCCAGTCACCCCCATTCTGCTCCTATTGTATTGACCATATACTGTTCGGTTTCACCATTTCGATGCTCGTATTTTCAGAATGAGCATGCACCATTTTTGTGTCACGTTTTCCTTCAACTTGGAAGAAGGCGTGTATTCTTCCGCTTCTCAAAAAAGGCCAATCTCAATACTCCCACTCTGGCCAACTATAAACCCATCTCTAGACTTCCTCTTCCTGCCAAACTTGTTGAAAATATCATGAATGTCCAACTTATACATTTCATGAAGGAACATAGCTTACTGGACCCAACTCAGTTCAGCTTTAGATCAGAACATAGTTCCGAGACTGCACTAATCAAAGCTACAGATGAGCTCAAACCTACACTGGTTGCGGGGGGAAATGCAGCTCTGATCATGCTGGATCTATCAGCGGCCTTTGACACAGTGGATCACTCAACGCTTTGTCTCCGTCTTGAGACCATCGGTGTAAAGGGAGTAGCCTTGGACCTATTTAGATCATTCCTGTCTAATAGAGAAAATATTGTTATGCTATACAAGTTTAAATCTGAGTCGTTCTCTCTTCTGTGTGGATTGACACAGAGATCCTCTCTTAGCCCCTCGTTATTCAATCTTTATGTGGCAGAACTTGCACCAATGATCAATCTTTCGGTCTTTCACTCACCTCTTATGCAATGATACACAAATTGTGATATCAGCTGCAAATAAGACCAGCAACATGAGAGCCCAGCTTTATAGCTGTATGAAAGAAATCTGCATCTGGATGGACAGACATTACCTTAAATTGAACTAAAAAAATACGGAAGTGATGTTCTTTTGAAAAGACCCCTGTTTTGGACTCCTGAGTGCTGGCCATCAGAAATGAGCCCACTCCCTCCTCTAAGCCTAAAAGCTTAGGTATGATTCTTGACATTAAACTAAATCTTAATAAACAAGTTAATACTATCATATCCACATACTATAATATGCAAGAAATCATCAGAAAGGTTCTACCCTATATTCCAATCAGTTTGAAGTAAACTGTCATTTCGTCACTCATTTTATCTAGAATTGATTACTGTAATGGCCTACTTGCAGAAACAACATTTAAACAAATTACAGGTGCTCGAGAACTCAGAGTCCTGCTAAATTTGTCAAAATATCAGTCCACCTACTCCCCCATAAAAGAACTACACTAGTTGACAGTGAGAAATCGCATCAAATTTAAAACACTCTGTTTCACTTAAAAGTCCCTACATTATATAGGGCCAGAATTTTTGAGAAACTCAGTTTCATGGTATATTCCTAAGAGGAACCTCAGATCTTTGGGTTCATACTCCATTACTCCATCCAGGTGTAAGAAAGCTAGATGGGGAGGTAGTAGCTTCCAAGCAGGAGCGTCTTAGCTCTGGAATGTCCTTCCTCTCCAGATTAGATCTGCACCATTTTTCCTGGCTTTTAGAAAGATCCCCAAGACCTGGCTTTTCAACCAGTAAACTCTCAGCCGGTTCTGTTACTTTGCCTTTTATTAGCTTTAAGACACTCTCGGGTAAATGCTGCACTGTATAAATCTACATAACGTAACATAACGTTTCATCTGCTCTTATTGCTGTGAGCATACACAGCTCTGCAGCAGTTGCCCCTTTTGCTATTTCTACATTTAACATACCAGTTACATCTCACCGGATTTTGTTGTTCTTGACAGGCTGAATGTCAAGAATTCTGCTGCTTTTGAGAACTAAGCACACATTCCCTTCCCCTATCCTTCTGCACCTATTGCCACTGGGCAGGGACTGCTTACTGTCACTAGAGGTGAGCAAGCCTCTGAAAGCTCCTGCCCAATGCTCTGCTGGAGATCCTTTGGAACCAGGAGCCCATAACGAGCTGAACTCATAGAGGGAACTAGATTTTTATGCCCAGCCTCAGCTCAACGTTCTGTGGATCCCAGCAATGCTCCCTGAAAAAAAACATATAACGTAGGATGTTGAGAAAGCACATTCATTTCCTTGGGCATGGTAGCATGGCTTAAATTAAAGAAAAAGTGCTTTGCAGGTGCCAGCACTGCTCATGTCATAGCATTAATATTTTCTTTATTTTCAGCCATATTGCACAGCTGCCTGTGCTGCTGTGCAAAACATCTAAAAACATCAACAAAACCAATACATCTCACATAGGCGAAACTAATTGACTTTGCCAATGCTTGTTATACCTATTAGCACTGGGCACGGCTTCGCCCATTAGTATCAGTTTAACATTGAAATACAGTAATAGGCAGCTGAAAGGAAACTAGTCAAACTTTTCATAGAGCCTTCCATTGCACAATACCACATGTTGCTGCAATTATAGTAACGTATGATCCATTTGAGCAAGAAACATTTATTTGTTCAAATCTGTAGATTATGCAGCAAATAATGGATTATGTTGCAAATGCAACAATCTAAAGTTATGCAGAAAACACCGCAGCCGCAGAATTGCATAATCCCAGTGGCCCTGCATACAGATGCTGAATTGGCTCACTGGATTAATGCTCACTGTTGACTTCTGTAGAAATCAGAAGGTCACAAATCTGTCAAGGAACAATCATCCTTCTACCCTTCAGATTCTGTTAAAATGAGGTAACAGAAGCAAACATTGCTCTCTGTTTCCATGCTGTTCTGTCAGAAAATAAAACACGTATTGTTAATCCTGGCGTCTTTGGTGTGGTTTTCCCTCTAACCTTTTGTCTTCAACCCTCCTGTTTTACTGACTTTATTTTCGCTGGCTTTAGGACTCTGCACAATTTGCCTCTGCTAAGCAGTGCTATTGTGCTTGTGCTGTCTCCTTGCTACATGGTAGAACTGGCTTATGCCCATTAGCATATTTAATTTACTTGTAAGTCCCTAGTCAAGTGGCACTACCTGTGCCCATGGCCTGTAAATTGAATGCTACTAATGGGCTGGCAGCACTGATTGTGCCACCCACTTAAGTAGTCCTTCAAACATGTTTCACGTCTGCCATTGCAGCCTGTGTGTGCAGTTTAAAACTGCCAGTTCAACCTGGAAAATAAACCTTTTTGCCAGGGCCTCATCTCCCTTTTTAATACATATAAGTCACCCCTAGGGTAGGCCCTGAAAAAATCAGAGGGCAGGCTGCAGTGTATTTAAAAAGGTGGACATGTCATTTTAAGTTTTACATGTCCTGGTAGTGAAACACTCTTACATTTGTTTTTCACTACTGCAAGGCCTTTCACTCCCATAGGAAAACATTGGATTTATTTAATTGCATTTAAAAAGCGGTAACTTCCAAATGGAAACAGATAACAAGTTAATGTATGGTGTCTTTGGTATTGTATTGAAAAATCCTCTCTTAGTGTAAAGTTGGATTTTACATAACAATTTAGAAAATGTGACTTTTCGAAACTTGGCATTATCCTGCCTTAGCCATTTAGTGCCTGTAGCTGTGTATCCTGCCTAGACAACCACACACAATAGAGTGCTTAGGTCACTGGCAGGATGGGAGGGCGGAGCAAGGCACAGCCCTACTTACAATTGAATAGGCTGTGTCCTGCCTCCACACAAATGGCTGCATACCCCCTGTAGTTAGTCTGGAGCCATGACTGGGAAGGCAGGATGCCTGGGGACTTCAAAATCATGCCTCTGGAAGCTTCTATCACCGTCCAAAGTGAGGACATCTGGTATAAATATTGAACCTCATACACCAACCCTTCAGTACACTTCTGGACCAATGGATAATCTGCCAGGAAGAAGGACTGCTGTGCTGCCGAAAGGACTGCCATTCTGCTGGACAGTTGCTCTGAATGACTGCTGCTCTGCTGTGCTGACCTGCTGCCTTCCTGCCTTGGGAAGCAAAACTGGACATGCAAATTCATCTTGAACCCATGACCCCAGAGTGACTCCTAGGGCTAGTCTGTAGTCCTCCTGATCTGAGCCTCAGGGTCATGAAAGGCTACCCAACCTTCACCTGGACCCAGCTGCAGCGAGACCTCAAGTGGTGCCCCTAAGGACCTGACCCTTGGTGTGGCTCAGCAAGCTAAATCAAGCTTTTGGGCTCTTTGCAAATGGGTGCGTTCACACCGAGACCGCGCTGCTTGCACCAGACATTAGCATGAAGCACCACTTGCCCATCTCTTTGCACTGCAGCACCAACCGCTCATGGGGAACAGCCAATGTAAAGCTCCAGCCAGCCAGTTCACGATGCACCAACCTGCCCTGTCATGCAACGACGACAGCCTCCCGCAATGCTCTCCTTGCTCCATGTGCGCCTAACCTATGCGAACAGGGCTCTTGGCATAAAACCTGAGAAGGTAAACCTTCAGTGGGAGCAATCTGGGACAGTAGCTGAACTACGCTCCACAGCGGTTTGGCTGAACTTGTGACTTTGACATGGTCCAGCACAATCAGATAGCCACGGTTTATGCTTTTAGGTGCTATTTTACACTTTATTCGTTAAAAATTCAGAAGTCTGGTTCCACTGACTTGGTGTTTGGTATTATGGTCTTTTTTTATTTTTTATTCAGCAATATCTTTCTGACCTGGTGTGGGATCCTTTTGTGTAGTGTTTTTACTGTTTTACTGTTTGAAGTGTTGCACAAATACTTTACATAGTGCCTCTAAATTAAGCATGATGCTGTGTGCCAGGCTACAAGGGTGTCGAGCACAGGTTAATTTGGGGTTTGCTTGTGCCTTAATCTGACAGGGATTGTAGTTGCTGCTTGAACAGGGCTCAGACCCCAGTCTACCAAAAACCCAATTTATCTCAGGCAGACTATAGATCACACACCCCTTTACCTGGTACTTAGGACCAGATTTATTTCCTGGTTGATGACCCATTATTATGCCGGATTCATGGAGTAAATGACTCCCTCGCCCCTGTGCAGGGACCTCTCTCCAGATTTATTAATGACCTCCAAGCTGGTTGTCATTTATAAAGCCATCGCAGTTGTTCCAGTCAATGCATTTCACTGTTTAGCACAGGGTTCTGTAGCACACAGTTTTCTTTTTTTTTCAAAAAAGAAAATCCCGAAATAGAATTTATGTTAAAAAAATAAAATGCAGTGCTCCCCTTGCCATAGGAGTCCTGTTCTTTGTAAAGCAATCACTGTCTAAGGGACGAGGTAATTCAATATAATACATTTAATAAACAAATAAAAGCAGAACCGTAAGGGTCGCCAGTTATGTTTACTTTGGGATTCCAAGATTAAGTGGATATGTTAGTAAATATTTAAAGTAGCAGAACGGTAATACATTTAAGTCCTGAGGACAGAATGTCAAATAAAGTGTATATTGCCTCAGGTAAAAATTGATTTTTCTGAATACAATCAACCATCCAATATATGAGAAGGCAAATTTTTCAAGCAACACTTTTATAGGTTACATTTGGAAACGTGCTCCAGACACAGAGTTAATGTCATAACCCTAGTAAAGATCTATGTCTTTTTTGCACGCGAGCCAAACACAAATATCTTTGCGAGAAAAAGACTCTTCCATTACATCCTACCAATGTTGGGGATTTTTTAAATAATATTGTCATTCGACACTTATACAGTGTTTTCCCTTACCATCCTAAAAAGTTATTTACACCTGCCCTTGGCCGAAATAAATGCCCCCCTTTTGTAGGGTGGAAAAGTGCCAGAAATAGTTTTTTGAATACCCACAAAAGTGTACTCCTTTTGGTGTGCACAAACTTCAAGATCTTTTCTAGCCTGGAATGCTCACTCACCATCCGCAGTAGCAAATGTACTTGCACTGAAACCTCTGAATAAAACCTTTTGTGTACAATACCACCTTTCCTGAAAATGAGCATACAAATGCTGTAATAAAAGCTGTTTATCTGAGTCAGACTTAAATGCATAAATAGTTTTGAACATAAATACCCTCATTATGATTGACTCAATTTTAGATGCAATAAATATATTATGAATAAAATCTTGCATTAAGGTGTTTGGAATGGGGGCGTGGCTTGGAGAGGCACAATGGTAGATGCGTTCTTGCGAGGCTCTGTTACGAGGCTCTGTGATGCCTAGCAGCTATTTATCTGCTGCTAGGCATCGCATTGGACTGTGGACATAGTGGCAAAATGGAAGTGTGCTGCAACACCTAAGAAAGCCTGACTGAGCCTGCTGCCGACTGCTGTGGAGGAGACTTGAGTTGCTGGTGTGCAAGGCACAAGCTAGCTGATGCACTGGTGAGAACGGCAGTATCTGCTGCTGTACAGGGCCGTGGGTGTTAAACGGAGCACTGGAGTGACTGCCCTGCACTTTAAAATCGATGCGGGAGACCCTATGGACTTTGACAGAAATGTGGCTGGACCCTCCCAGAGACATTACTAGTGAGTGGTGGTGAGTGCAGCTGCAGCCAGGGGCAGAGGCACGCAGGCTGGGCCTATTGGATTGCTTCTTTGGTGTTGCTGGGGCTGAAGCGGGCCCGCGCTGTGTTGGGGGCCATGCTGGGGCTTGCGGCTTCCCCCAGGGGCTCGGCGTAGTCAGCTTAGTCACATCATGGCAACAGGACCCCCCACCCCACAACATAAGCATGCATCCCACAAATAACACACTAGACACCAGAGTTAGATTGGGAAAAAACTGCTGCAGGTTTATTACATACAACGTTATGTAATCATAGTGGGTTATCTTACGGGCGATCCAAGGGCAGGCCGCATTCTCGCCACCTGCCTGCCTGCTGAGCCAGGCAGCACCGTGGCGAACCACCAATGTGCTGCCCCTTATGGTAATGATTATACTCACGCCCCTTGCGGGGCGTAACTAGGCAAACCCCCGGTTGCACAGGCCCACAACCGCCCGAAGGACTACTGGGGCGCCGACACGGATTCCCAGAACCTCCCCTGAGGCCCCTGGTCTCAGGCTCTGGCACCCCTATGTGCCCGTTGAGGTACAGTGCTGCACTTCTCTGCTTCCGGATCGCCCTGTAACTCCGCCACAGCCCGGCCGGCGGCAACCGTCACCGTCCGGGCCCCCCACTACCTAGCTTCCTTCCTACCTGCAACCTCTTAGCTGGATGCTTTCTGCCGGACAGAAGAAAGGTCCACCCCACTGTGAGAGGTGAAAACCGTTCCTTGGCCTAAGATGTTACGTAAATCATTTATTGCCGGTCAAGGCCAAGTCACAACTGTTTCAGGGAGATGCTGGCGGGGGCCGGCCTCTCCTTTATTAAAATGGTGTAAGCTGCATGCCCAAGAGCTTCCTAATGACCAAAACTTCCATCTGTCCGAATGGTACAAGTTGCGTCAATGGGAGTACAATAGCAAGGAAAAGCTTAAGGGCTGGCTTGGCTGGCCATGAGAGTGAGGTGCCGGGGGTTCGGCCCTCACCGGCAGGTGGGAGTATCCAGCAAAATCGATGTACCTCTCGTGTACACCCATGGAGACGACCGCGTGGTATACCTCGGGATGGACACGTGTCCTAGCACACTGACGGGAGCGCGTAGCTCTCCGGGTAGAGGCATGTGAACAGCACTTCGCTAGCTCCGCTGATGGGAGACCCAAGATTGCAGTGACTGTGTTCAACCCTGGCCTGGGATGCTACCAACCCCCGAAGGTGTCACAGGTCCAGGTCCCCCTTACATGCTGGTCTGCCGAGCAACTAAGTCATGAGTTCAACCCTTGCACCTCCCTCACAGGATTACACAGGGCCGGGCAGGTACTCCTGTATGCTAGTGGGCAAGGTCGCCTCAACTCCGTTACTATAATGAGGCTGCCAGTGTATGGTAAAGGGACTGCGTCACCATCGCTGTATAGGTGTCGCAGCGGACTGCCACTGCTTATCGACAGAACACCCCAATTAATGCCAAGTAAATCAACAAGTTGCCCAGACTTATCCTGTGTTCTACAAGAGCAAGCATCCGATTAATGCACAGGAGCTACCTGCTAAGCTCCAGTACCCCAGTTGGCTACGACTGTAATACTTCCATGGGGTGCAACCTGTTTGCCCTACAACAAGGAAATTAATGACACCTGGGGAGAACCTGAGAGTCCCAGACCCTAGCAGACTGCCCCCAAGGTGCTATAACCCTTAAACTGATAGTTCAGTTGGCCCCCCCAAGGGTAGGGCAGTTCTCCAACTTGATTCCTGCATTAAGATAAAAACATCTATTCAAAGCCCTGCCCTCCCCTCATATACTAATCTGATCTCAGCAACGAGACGGGGGCCAACAATGCCCCCACGCTACCCAGGCTAAGCCTGTTTGTCATTTGCGAGTACAAGTTTGTCTACCTGACCTTCCCGTGAGGAGTTAGGTGGGCAAAGCAAGCGTACTTCCAGCGCCTGCTGCAGTGGTGTGGTGGTGGCGTGGGCCTTCACACTGACCTCAGAATTCTCCTACTAAAGATACACTTCCACAATAATGCATGCGCTCTTCCAATATCTGATGGCAAACCTTGCATATTGGTAATTCTACTCGCCTTGACTAAGAAAGAATCTTCACAGTGTGTCCGTGATGTTTGAGAGTCAGACATATATTGCAGTATAATCTACTACCTGTGTTCGGTACTCATGTGCAACATGCACCTATTACTATTCTCTTGAACATGCTGATTGCTACCTATGCAATGTGATGGCTACCTGTGGATGCACAAGTGCCACCATCGCCTGCGTAACGTTCGTTCCTAAGTGTGACTGTCGCCAGCAGGGGAGGATTGGGCTCACAATTCGGCCCTGGAACCCCTTAGAAAAGTAGCCCACGTTCCCGGCCTACCACCAATTATCAAACAGCATATGCTGGTCTATAGGGCTCAGTTTTGGGAAATGATAGATACCTATCATATTTAAAAACTCATAGGAGCAGACACATTTGGTGAAAGCTGAAAGCACTACTTTAGCTGGAAAGTGAAGTGAGATAAAGTGGCCGCACGCCACAGCTCTAGATGCAGTCTTAGAACCTGGCAAGCAGAAGATTATATTATTGTAGTAGAGTTAACTCTGCCCGAGGGCAGAGAATAAAAATCACCAATCATATTAAAAGATCAACTAATGTTCGTTTTAGGCCTTGGGCAAGAATTGCCCACCATCACAGCCAGTTCCGCTGAAGCTGTGACCTATTTCCAAAATCAGCAGCCCTGAGCCTAACATTACGACCTCTCAATTATGGCTGGACATCATGCGGGCCTAAGCACAGCCACCCGAGAGCCCGCATACCCAGCAGCACACAGGCTCGCTGCAACAGATCCGGACAAGGATAGAATCATCCAGCCCCTACAACCAAGTGCCTCCCATGCAGAGGAACTTCAATCCCTATGCCCGAGGCGCCTGCTGCTGGCCATTTCAGATCCCAGTGAACTATATTGACTGTCCCGTTAAGCAACTAAATATTTATTTGTTTTTATGTAGCGCGGGCATGACCCGAAGGCTTCATGCGCTTCCCAGAAGGAGTAGAGCCACTTACCTAGAACATCCCACGTGAAAAAAAACAAAGCAAACGCCACATCAAGTGGAGCCAACGTGGCAGTCGAGCCAACAAACAAGGGTAGCAAACGGTGCATGACAGGAGTAAGAGATGACGTGTGTCCATGTCACGGAAGCGGACAAACTAACATAAAGGTACCGCGCTGTAATAATGGAGGACACTCCAACTCAAGAGAAAAGACGCCACGTGGCACAGTTTGCACCCGTGCAGGTGACGAAATCAAGCAAACGCTAGTAGGATACAGTGTGCACGAGGAAGAGCATCGTGTGCAAGGTACCAACGCAACCTGGGAAGGGGGATGGGGGGGACATGACCCTCACTTCTATACCCCCACCAAGCAGGCTCCTTCCGTCATGCCAAGCAGGGCAGACAATGACAAGCTGGGATAAATGAGAAACCACCAAACAGCGTGACCGTGCCACCCAGTGGCATACCTTCATAGCACTCTGGGATAGCATCCGCAAGCAATGGTTGATCGGCTGTGGAACCACAAAATAACGGGCATACCGAACCACTCTACCCTAACCTGCCGAAGGTTAGGGCAATACCCATCTAAGACTAGCGCTTGCATATAAATGCCCATAATTTACTGGTGCTGCATGCTGTCAGGTTACTCGCATGAAAACCTAGTCATGCCCGCATACAGAAGGAATAGAGTCATTGGTGCCAACTCGCGCTCGCAGGAGAAACTGCACTAGTGTGCAGGCAAAGGGAAAAGCAGAAAGGAGAAGGACAGAAGGTGGGGACTGCAAGACTACGTAGGCATATATAAAACATCACACCGCCCTCACAATACTGCGTCTCGGGCCTGGCTTGCCCCTTGCTCGGTAATTTCCGGCCTGGCCCGTATGTATGTGCTAAATTGGTTGGAAAAGCCAAGAAACTCCTAAATATCAGGAGTGTTTATCCCCTTCAGACTGAAAGTGGAAAGCCCCAAATATAAGATACAAACACTCCACATGAATTGTAATTATATTAGATTCTTCCTAAATGAGGAATTCACAAATCTAAAACATATTGTAGAATTGCTATCTCCTGTCCCTGCAGAACTCCACAACACACCCAAATTACTAATATGACAAAGGTGCCTATTCCGGTTCGAAGATAATTCCCAATAACCTCCTAGAGCTACTGCGATGAAGAAGCAAAGTTCCTCCTCAGTACCAGTCATACTGCCTTCCATACTCGAGTCTCCTCACGGCCAGGGCAACAAACCTAAAACGCACACCTTCACCGAATGCCGATCAAACGCCGCGCCCGGTCAGCAAAACCCCCGCAAAGTAAACAATACCTCGTTGTTCAGAAGACCGACCTTGTCCTTCCAGCACCTTGTGCGTAAAGGCACCGTAACTGAAGCACTGGTCTCAAGTGGGGCCATAATTCCTTCACCTAACGAGCGCGGCTAAGATCTCATGGGACAAGGTCGCGCACGAGCCAGCATTCTGCCGTTAAGATGGTGGGGTTGACCTGGTGAGATAGCAACATCAAATTCCCGAGACATAGGTACTAAAATGGCGATGCAGAGGGAGGCGAGCATGACAAGACCGCGCCTCGAAACATCCTACAAAGCTGAACTGCACAGCGGCAAATATACATAAATACAGGAGCCTAGGCGAGACCTTTCCACGTAGGACCTAATTCAGTGTATTACTTGTGGGAACCTCCTGCCCTTCAAGTCTCAAACCTTGGCCGGACGACTAAGGCGAGAAACCTCATAAAAACGAGCTCTTGGGCCACATCCGAACTCCCTTACACGTGCCCGGTCTAATATGCGGCCTGGCGTTAGGGACTACCCCGCCCGCCCCGCCCGACTGCTCAAAAAAGTTCACCGGGCACCGCAGAACCCCTCCTGAATCAGCATAATGTGTCCGTCCGCAAGGAGGCCAAGCAATACAAATATATATATCGAGCCACTCGGCTCCCATTCACCAACACCAGCTGGTATGATCACGCATTTTGCCACGAATAAAAGTGCAAAAGTTGATTTACCACGTTTCTAAGCGTGTTGGGGTGAATAATTAGACCATAAACGGTCTCTGCCGAACCCAGGATAAAACCAGGAACATCTCGATCTAAGTCTAACGCTCGTTGAAGGAGAAAGCCTCTAATTGGCTTCCAAAATAGAGAATGACAGCACGGGCACAACCCGAAAGTCTTGCCGTGCGGCAGCCGCAATCCAAGAGGCCTGCTCCCCCCGGGAGACAAGCTGCAAGAGAGATGCGGCTACACAAGGTTCTGTACACAAACCGCGTACGGTATAAATAGCCCGACCACAAAGGGACCAAAACACACAACATCCACAGCAGCGCTGAGCAGGATTTCCTAAAAGAGCTCCAATGTCTGCACACACCCACGCAGGGCCACTCGGCAGATTTTGCAGCTGCAGCGCTCCGAACCTTCAAACCTCTCCTTGGAAGTCAAAAGCAATGATATTGCAGGCTATATACTAAAAAGCGCAATAACCCTGTCCCCAAAATTAACTGAACACACGATCCTTACAACAGATGTGGACCTAAAATGCTCTGCACGCCACATCCCCCCCAGCACGAGGCCTCACCAGGGGCGAAAAGACAACCACACGCAATATAACCAAAAGCCAGCCAGCGCACACGCCCTGCGGAATGGCCTCTGCGAGGAACTACCTGGGGCATAAAGTACAAGATAGAAAAGCTTAAAAGAGTGACCCCCATAGATGAAACATCGGCTAAAACTTTCAGTTTGTCTAAAAATGTACGTACTCGACACTGCCCGCAACCGCCACCATGCGCCACGCCAGTAGGCCTTACCCTGCCATGCCGCGGGCCCTTGGTACACGCTGTATCCCCAGCACCGCACACAGCATCAGTTGAAACGGGTTAGGGACATCCCGGGCCTGGAATGACCGCCCATTTATTTTATTTTATTTTAATTTCTTCTATAGCGCTGGAATCAATCCCGTAAGGGTATCTCCGCGCTATGCCAGCTATAGGATTATAAGGCAGTACATCTCAAGAGATTAAGTGGACAGAAATGCTTCATGATAAAGGAGGGTTTTTAATGTCTTTCTGAAGGATAGGTGATTGATGGTTGTTCTGACGTCGGGGGGGAGTTTGTTCCACAAGGCAGGTCCAACTGAGGAGAAGGCCCGGTCTCCTTGTCTAGATTTCTTTGTGGCCGGGGGTTTTAGGAGGGCTTGGTTGCTTGAGCGAAGAGACCTACTGGGCTGATACAACTCCAAGGATTGAGACAAGTATTTAGGACTTGCTCCATAAATGCATTTGTGAACCGTGCAGCAGATTTTGAAGTTAATGCGCTGCCGTATAGGAAGCCAATGCAGTTCTTTCAGCAAGGGTTTAGAAGGAGTCCTGGCTGGTGCACCCATGACCAGTCTTGCTGCCGTGTTCTGGACCACCTGCAAACGACCTACTGCATCAGCATTTGCTAACGTCAGCAGGCCGTTGCAGTAGTCCAGACGACTGGTCACTAATGCCTGTACAAGTGTCTTTCTGTAGGTGGCAGGGAGGTAAGGAAAGACACGTCTAAGTAGGCCAATGGTGTGGAAACACAGTCCTGCGATGTAGTTGGTGTGTTCCTTCAGGGTCAGCTTTTGGTCCAACTTCACCCCAAGATTTTTTACATGATGTTTAGATGTAGGTACTGGGCCGAGATCTATTGGCCACCAGTCAGGGGACCAAAGGATACTTGCTTTGCCAAAGAGCATGACCTCTGTTTTTGTTACATTGCATTGGAGGCAGTTCGTCGCCATCCAATGTGACACCGCCCTCATACCCTCAGCAAAGTTCTCCTTGACTTTAGGGCCAAGGGAGCTGAAAGGGTAGAGGAGCTGGGTGTCATCAGCGTAGGAAATCGGTGTGAACCCATACTTCCGCACAATCTCAGCAAGGGGGGCCACATATACATTAAACAATGTAGGGCTAAGGCATGAGCCCTGTGGCACCCCCTTCGTGAGCCCCCTAGAGATGGAACGAAAGGGGCCCAAGCTGATAGATTGTGATCTCCAGGAGAGGAAACTCTCCAACCAAGATAATGCTAGGCCTCCAATTCCTACTCCCTGCAAACGGCTGAGAAGGATATTATGGGACACAGTATCAAAGGCTGCAGACAGGTCCAACAGCACTAGAATCATGGAGCCACCTCTGTCCTGTGACATTTTGATCTGATCCGTCACAGAAAGAAGGGCTGATTCAGTGCTGTGGTTGGGCCTGAACCCAGATTGTGATTGGTCCAGGCCCCCTGTCGCCTCGATAAAGCTTGAAAGAGTGGTATTAACATGTTTCTCTGCCAGTTTGCTGATGTAAGGAAGGAGAGAAATCGGGCGGAGGTTGGAGAGTTCTGACCAGGGCAGGGTGGAATTTTTGCGTATGGGATTCACTACCGCTTCCTTCCAGGCTGATGGGAGTTGACCCTCAGCATAGGAGAGGTTGAGCAGTTTCTGAATGGGAAGTCCTACTATCTCAATTAAAGGGGAGATAAATTTGGCGGGTATCAGGTCAGTAGGAGAGCCAGTCTTTATTTGGTTAGTGAGTGTGATCAGATCCTTGATGGTTATTTCTGGAATTACCTGAAGAGTTTTCCCAGAGGTTGACATAGGGGGCATTTCAGGGACCTCAATTTCCAGAGGATCTGAGACTGCAGTGATTTTTTTATATATCCCGTCTATTTTGTCCTCAAAGAACTGAGATATATCATCACATAGGACTTGGGTGAAGGTATCTGGGCTCTCACACACTTCAGGGTTGGTGAAGGTCTGAATGATTTTGAATAGCTCTCATGTGGAGTTACCTGCCTCTTCAATTTGGGTTGTAAGGTTTATTTTCCTTGCTTTTTTTATGTTTTTGTAATAGGAAGTCATAACAGCCCCATGCAAGCCAGCTCCTACTCGACATGGAGCCACCAACCGCCGGGTGAAGACCTGGGGGGCGAAAATTACCACCCACTCACCGGGCCCCAAAACCGACCTCTCCCGGGCGAACCAGTCGACCCCACCCTGCAACGCTGCGGGGCCGTCAAACTGTTGCTGAGTAATTCGCAAACCCCCATGGTAACCGCACCTAAAACATATTGTGCCTGGCCCTCTTCTGCACTGAGCGGGCCCTACATCCGACCCTGACAACATTTAAAACAAGGCCTGGGACATGTGGGGCAAAGTTGGGCCTCCGGATTCCCATAGTCACACGCTAGCTCGAGGGCCAAGGGCCCGCCGCCCCAGATACTGACTACCTCCGTGAGCGTGGGAGCCACTTGCCTGCCGCATGCAGCCTGCATCCAGCACACATACCATCCTGCCAACATCTGCCCGTGAGACCCGCCTGTGACCGCATCGGCCGATGGGGATGCAAGTCACCCACATTACCCCCTGCCAACGTGCACCAGACGGGAGGCCAGACAAATTGCCCCGATGTTGCAGGGCACAAAACTCACCACCCAATCCAACAAAACCAGGACGATCCTGGTGCAGAAAAAGCGCCTGGGCAGCACGGCTTCCTCCGGGTCATGCAGGGGGGGGGGGTTAAGGGGGGGGTATCAGTACACGCGGCCGACCAGGAAGAGAAAACGCAAAGCAGGCTGCTGTGCACGACATGGTGCTCGAACACACCGTCTTGAACAAAGGTCCTCAAGCTATACCGAATGCACTATCAAAGGTGCATTGCCAGAGACCGCAAGAGCACCCCAACCCCCCCCCCCTTCGCGGCCCCTCCGGTTCAACAAGGACATAAGGGCCCCCCACTCACGAAAGCGGGCAATCCGTAAACACCCTCCCCGTAGTGGGGCGACTCACAGCCAGATAAACCACCGGAGGAAACAGCAATCGGCGCCAGGCGAGGCCACCACGACGCGTCCGGTGTGGCAGAGAGCAAAATGTGTGTCCCCGCTGGCGAGGTCACCATGACGCGTCCGGTGTGGCAAAGAGGCATGGAAAATGGCGAGGGGGAGCTAAGTACCCCTCGCCCTGCCTGCCACACCGGACGTGACCACACAACTCCTCCTACGCTCCCTTCGGGACTCCTCCTGCCCTGGGGAGGAGAGGGTGCTAGAGGGGGGCGGGGGAAGCCCTCTGTGTCTAGGGGGCCGCCCTCCTAATGCCCACTGCGTGGCCTCGGGCAGCCGCAGTCACTGGAGGTGCTGTTGTGGAGACGGAGGCCAGGTGCTCTGTGATGTTTCAAACAGATGAAACGTAGAGCAGGTAAGGTTAGTTGTTAAAAACATGTGACATTCTTTCGGCTGTCAGAAGAGCATGCGCAACACACATAACGTCGGAAGGGGAAGAGTCGTTCCTCCCGACGTAAAAAAAACCCGAGCTAGAGGGTGAAAAGTCGTTCCTCTGAGCCCTTGAATAAACAGAGGAAAACATACCTGAATGCAGTATTTTACACACTGCCAACACAGAAGATAAACACAAACTCCAGCCCCCGTAGTGCTGACTGACACAATGAAAATGGGAAAGCAGATGCCGTTAAACCTCCGATGCGATCTCTGGCTCCACAACGGCTCAAATCACATTGAAGACCCTGCAGTCAGGAATGTCAGGGCAATCTCCCATACTCATGCAAACTCCGACACCACAACAGCTCGCCTCAAACTGTGGACTCCGCTGTCAGGAGCATCAACAAGGACATCAGAGACCAAGATAACCTCTTGTTGGAGTGCAACTCGGACTCCGGAACAGTATCCCATCCTCGTCGCTAAATTGTGATGTTTCAAACAGATGACACGTAGAGAAGGTAAGGTTAAGCCGAGTTTATTCCAAACACCCCATCCAACGACGATGGCGCAGCAACTGTCAGTTCTCGGAATCCTCTCAACGATTCACTCCAACCCACCATTGTTATTGTTACGAACTACATGCACGCCCCAGCCTTTTCCTCCTTCCTCATCAATAGATACTGTGTACCTGCCTTGCTGGTACTGAATGGGGGTCTAGATCCTGCCCGGCCACGGTGCCCTGGTATTGGGGGTTGCTTTGCACTGATCCAGGGCCCCTGAGTTGCATAATTGCAGGAATTTGTTGGTAGTGAGAGTCATGGACAGCTGATCTGCCCCATGCTGGATCATTGTACTAGAGCTGGGTCAGTTGTGGCAGACTTGTGAGGTGACTAGTCTGCTGTCGGAAGGCCCTAGAGTTAACGTGTAAGTGCATGAGGGGTCACTGCAGCCTTGACATGAGGCCTAGGTAGTGCTCTAACCCGGCTGGATGCAGCACTTTCGCAGGCATCTTGCAGTGCCTCCATCCCTCCTACTATTCACACCTTTGCTGGGACACATTGAGGCATTTCATCTCTGCATTGTTGGGCTGACTGAGCCACTGTGCTATTCCCGGTCTCCATTGGCATGGGTGGATGGGCCTAGTGCTTCTGGGTTCATGCTGAAAACTGTGCGCTCCTGAGTGTGTTGCTCTCTGCAGGCCTCCCTCACCCTGGGCTTGTTTGTGTCCCGCAGCCCTCCATGCTCTACAGACCGGACTTTTGATTCAAGCTGCCTGTGCCTTGCATACTGGGAGTTAGTGGTCATTGGCATGCAGACCCCTGTGGGTATGCTGTTTGTGTCCTGTTGGACTCTCCATTCTAAAAGACCAGAGCCTTGGGTCCTTTGCGGTCTGGAACTGGCAACACCCCCTCAGCTGTTGGCTCCACCCCCTCCACCCCCACTGGGAGCGAATTGGACACCATCCTGGATGCGGTGGAGCACCTGGGTCTGCCCTGGGTCAGACAAGAGCATCTCTGGAGCATAAGATCAACAAAGTGGTTGCTGACCTCACTTTGCTTCATGCAGACAACCTCAAGCTGGCCGATAAGACCTGTTCCATTGAGCACACCTTAAATTACCTCACTCCCAAAGACCATGAACTGGATTCCTCTGTGAAGACTTTATTCAATCATGTGAACATATTAGATTGTAAAGCAGATGACGCTGAAGGACTTTCCAGGCGGGATAACATTTGCATTGTTGGCCTGCTGGAAGGGATGGAGGGACAAGATGCTGTCTCCTATGTGGAGAGATGGATACAAGAGTTGATCCCATCTGAAGCACCCACCTGATTTTTTGTTGTTGAGCGCACCCATCAGGTACCGGCGTGCTCTCCCACTACCTGGATTGAATCTAAGACTGTTGCTGCTTTGGTTGCTTAACTAAACGCATAGAGACTCCATACTGAGAGAGGCAAGACTGCTCAGTTAATTATGTTTCCGGATTACACCATTACAGTACAGAAGCAAAGAAGCTCCATCATGTCCATGAAGCATCAGTTGTGCACCCTTAATTTGAAATATTCTCTTCTCTTCCCTGCACGACAAAGGGTTGTGGCCTAGGGTAAAACATGGTTCTTCAACACCCCTGAGGCCGTTTGGGAGTGGCTGGACTTGGTGTTTCCATCGGGGCCCCAATTTTACTTAACTTAAACTCCCCAAAAAAAATTCACACAAATAAAAAATCAAGGTGTATGGGGCTATTTGAGTGGGAACCCCAAAAGACGTCAGAGACTGAGGGGCAGATTTAGATCTTCAGAGGAGCCACCATTCAGTGCAAAACCTCAGTATTTATGTGATATTGTATACCTGGGAGCCCCTTTTCATATTGTACAGGGGGCCAATAGTGTTTGCGTTATGCCACTGTCTGGGGCTGTCCTGGGAGCTTATTGACGGGCCCCCTAGAAAGGAGAGGTCCTGGGCCACAGCCCGCTTGCCCATGCCTTAAAACGTCTCTGCATCTGTGATGATGGAAATCTGGCACTTCCCCAACTAACAAAGCAGGAGAACTGCAAGTACTGTGGACATGGCGCCCACCACTTTTTGAGGATGCCCTGCATATGCAAAACTATAAATAGTCCCATTATTTCTGTCAAAGGGAGGAGCTCAATTCTATTCCAGGAGAACACACACAAAAACTGGTGGATGCATAGTACAAGGGTTTTCATCAAGGGGAAAAATGTATTTCCTGTGGAAAACAAATGTTAGCAGCAAGACTACTTACACTTTGTTTTTCCAAATGCAACACTATATGCATGTTCATTCTTGCATGGGAAAATGGAACACCCAAACCCCATCCAGAATAAGGCCTAAAAAGTTGGGAGATGGGCAGATTTTAATGTGTAAACCAGAAGAGTTGTGTAAATTACTGCTATTAGTAAATGTACATCCATGTGTGCCCATGAACACACAGGTGTGCATTTACTCATTTTGTTTATGAATTAGGGCCATAACCTCTAAATATCTTTTCAGGTTGGTCAGGGTGGTAGCCTGGAGTCCTGACTTGCATACCTATATATTCCTTATTACTTTTTTCTCGTTAAAAATCAATTTATTGAATGCGGAAGCCTCCTTTATTTTCTGCTGGAAAGAGAGGCAATGGCATACTATCTCTGAGAAACAGGTTCTAACGTTATATATTCAAATATATTGATTTTTACCTTGATACCTCCCTAGGGTCTGATCTTGATTTTTGCACTTGACCATTTAATTTAAAACAAATCAATGTGGCCTGTAAAATCCCTGTTATGTTTCTCTCCAGATTTACCATTAGCAGCGGTCGGTAAATCAGAGCAAAGGTAAAAATGGGGATGAAATGTTTTTGGGGAATAACATAAGGAAATCAGGGTTACAATGCAGTTCCCACATTATTCCCCAGTATTTGCGTGAAATATACAAATATCTGAATGCTTAGTTTCGAAGGGTTTTTGAGAAAGTTCTCTTTTTTCAGGATGTTCCTCTCCAATCCACTGGGGCCCCTTCTTGTCATCTATTTTAAAACCAATCCCCAGTGCCTCCAGCCACATTGACAAACAAACGCCCCTGCCTGTCAGTGCATGATGTAAAAAACATATCCAATAACCCCTATAATACTGTGACGAATGTACGTGGGCACAGCACAATGCAATGCTGGTTATTTCTGCAAACACGACAGCTCCTCTTAAAGCGGCAAATATGTGCACCATTTTAGATTCATCCATTTTCATTCAAAAAACGTTTTCTTCTTAGTTGAATTTGCCACAATATTTCAACAATCTACGTTGGAGGGTAACTTCCTATGTTGCTCGGATGGCACCTTCTTGCACAGCGTGGCTAGTTAAGCATCTTTGACTTCAGGCGCCCTGGGGAAATGCGAAGTCGCTTGCTGGGGAGGAACACACTGTACTGCTTGGATTCTATTCCTGTGACTGACAGTAAAAGACAACTATATAGCTGGGATCTTGAAAAGTTAAGTTTCAGTGAGGAGTTCTTTCCATCTTGAGTATACTATCCCAAATTATTCGTCTTTGGCATTCTACCTTCTGGAAAACTCTAAGAGGCTCATTTATGAGCCCCTGCGTCACTTTTGCGCCACCGGTGCGTCTCTTTTTGTGACACACCAGTGGCGTTAAAAATGCACCATGTTGCTCCATATTTACGAAGTGACGCATCTAGGTAGATGTGTGACTTCGTAACCCCTGCGCTACATTATGCCTGCACCAGGTATAATGTATGCAGGGTGGGCGTTCCCCTGCAAGAAAGGGTCGTAGGAGTGACGCAGCGAAATCTATGAGATTTTGCTGCGCCACTTCTTGGACGCCAATGCGTCAAAACCTTACGCCTGCCTCAAGGCAGGCGTAAGGGTGACGCAGGCCCGTTCACATGGGGCTTACCCTATGTGAAAGGAATATTGCTGGAGTTGCGTCACTTTTGTGACACACTCCAGCAATGTGTTACTTTTGCGCCGTACCGATACGTCAGAAATATTGACGTATCTGTAACTCCTTGCGACATGATGCGTCATACAGTAAATATGACGCATCAATCATGTAGCAAGGAGGGTGCACTGAGAATTGATGCATTACTTCTCATAAATGAGGCCCTAAAAGTAGAAAATATCAAGGCCGCCAATTTGCATCGTACACAGTGGTAATGCCATGCATTTTTTCAGTGAATTACCACAATGCACAATTATGATGTTTACCATTTGTGGGACAGCACCCAGTTAGACCAGTTGCTTTTACATGGACATGTCCCAATCGTGCCAGCAAAATGGACAGGAATAGGGCATGCAGAAATGGGCCAATAATGTTGAAACCTGTTTGATATTTCACATTCCAAGCAGAAATCTTGTAATGCCCGGTAATTTCGCCTATGCAATAACTATATCAAGGCTTGAGGAATGTGTGGTATTACTTCACATATAGCACCTTGTGTACATACATGGAAAGTAACTTTTCACCATTTATTTCTGCAAAGGTACCATGAGCAATAGAAATCGCTAGTATTGTGATTTTTCCCCCCATTCTGGATGTGGTAATATGATATTACTCTACCCCTACACCACCCTCAGACGTATTGCGTACATAGCATGCTTGTCATATACTCCAAATATCTATCTTGAGAACGAATTGCCAATCTGAGTCCCACATACAGAAAAGTGCCCATATCAAAACACTGATATGACATTTATGACATGTTACAACCCCTTAAACTAGGCTTCTTGTTCATTACAGTAACTTGGCCCACTCCTTAGTCAATCTATCAATTAATCAGGCAATCAAATCAAGCTTTATTCGATTTCTTTTTAGATAATCACAAAAGCACACAATATCGCATATCATAAAACATCATCACATTAAAATAGTTTTCCTACATTTTGGTACACTTTTTAAAAACAGTGATAGGGTCCATGTGGAATATTAATTTTCTAGAAATTGTAGAGCTAAAAATGTAGGGCAACATTGCCTAAGATCAAGTGATTTTAAAATTGGTAAAATCCATCTTTTTCTGTGCAGAGTAAAATTTGCAAAAAAAAACAACATGAATTGTAGATTGTTCACAGACGTCATCACAAGGACATAAATTCATAACTCGACCAATTGTTCATTATTGGAAAACTTGTTAATCTATGTAAAGTTCCTAGTCTGAATCTGGTTGATAAAAATCTGTCATATCCGCCAGGGACAATTTTAAGATAAGGCTGAATACTATAGGTTGTTAAAATAATTTGATTTGCCAGTACGGTTGGCTTCACGACGTTAAAAGAGGGCCTCATAGCTGCAAGTTGGATTTATATAAATCTATGGGGACCCCATCTGGCCTGGGAGCTTTCCCACACATACTTGCCACAATAGCACTGTTGACTTCTTCCAGTTTGAACAGCGTGCTATTGCTGCCTCGATGGAGGGAGCATACCTAGGGGTCCATTAGGATGGCGGGCGGACTTTGTCCGCCCGCCAACCTAACGGAGATCAGGACCGCCCACCATAAGGGCGGGGGTCCCATTGGGGGTATTAGGATGTGCCCGCCACAGTGGCGGGCACATCCTACATGTTTTACATTGTGGCGGGCGGTGCTCTCTGCACCGCCCGCCACAATGCAAAACATAAGTTGACGCATTTACATATGCAAAGCGGCAGGCACCGCTCGGTGCCTGCCGCTTTGCATATGTAAATGTGGGGGGGTACCATAGGTACCCCTCCATGTTCCCCCCCGACAGTGGCGGCTGCCTGGGGGCCCTGCAGGGGGCCCCCGCAGCAATCTCCGCCTGCCTTTCCGTGGCGGCATTGCCACCGCGGAAAGGCCCCTACATTGTGCCATCGTAATATGGCTGGCGGTGTCCATTGGACACCGCCACCATATTAATCTATTACCGCCGCGGTCGCAAGGTGACCACGGCGGTAAAGCAGCGGACGGTCTTTCCGTCCGTCGCTGTCCCCTCCGCCATCCTAATCTGGCGGAGGGGAAAACGAGAGTGGTTGTCGGGCGGATTGCTTCCGCCAGGGTGGCGGTGGCCACCGCCACCCTGGCGGAGGCAATCCGCCCGACACCAAATGGACCCCCTAGTGTCCAGAACAGGGACTTTAACTGCCTTACAAAATGCAGAACTATCTCTGGATAGAGAAGCTTCATGCAAGGCTATCCATGCTTCTTTTCTCTGTGTTTCCTTGTGCTCTTTAAGTGCACATGTATATGCCCCCCCTAGCTGTTCTGATATCATTGATAACTCTAGGTAATATATGTATCTCATGTTTCAATCTAGAATATGCCTGAGTGCATTTGGTGTCAAACCACCCTTGATTTTCCCCACACAAATTATTTTCCTGCATGAGTAAGGCTTTTTTACAGCTCCTGATCTCTGTCAAGCTATGAAGGCAGATTTACATTTGATCACAACTTTCTTTCTAATTTCTTATGGATCCACCATCGACCATTACAGGGAATACCCATTTACTTTACTTAAGGCTATATTCTGTGTGGTATGAGAAAATGTACCATTAGAATTTGACAGTTTTTTAAATAGTGTAAACGTAACACTTAATGGAAAATGGTCACTCAGTGTTTTTTTGTGAGTGAGTCATAAAAGCCTTAACTCTATTTGACTTCAATATCTAATCCATGATCGAAAAGCATCCATTGAAAGTGGGCCTGAGGGGAACAGGCGGCATGCGCAACTTGTTGGCTAACCCCAAATCAAATCCAAGCATTACTTCATTTAGGAGTTCCCCATATTGGTTTATGAGGAAAATGCATGTAACTATTCCTGTCCTCAGACGTAAACCCGCACACTCCTCCCCCCCCCCCATTTTTGAGACATAGAGCAGAGGTAAAGTCCCTGCACCAAATTATAAACATATCTTTTGCACTAACATTTTGAGTGAATTTTAAGTCATTTTCTAATTTTCTAATTACCACCCCAATCTGTTCAGAAGGCACATTATTATACAAATGTATCAAAACAATATAATGCAACCTGTCAGTATGACATACAATTAATTGATAATATATTTCTGCTTTTTTTCAATGTTATTTTTCTCACATTCACCAAGTTTGAAAAATATATAGATAACCCACCCCTAGACCTTCCATGATCCACTGGTATGGCTGCAGTATGAAAAGTTCTATAGCTATCAATGTGCACCATATCCACTGCCCAGGTTTCTTGAAAACACATTATATTAAACTTCAATATGAAGTCCAACCATAACGGGTTAGCAAGCATTGAGAGTATGCCTGAAATATTCCAAAAAACAAGATGGCAAAGGTCTGAATTGTCACTACCTATGATGTTTGCAACTTTGGCATTATCAGAGGATATCCGGGTAATAGAAAGTGTTACAGGGTTCGAGCTCTTAACTTGGGTGGTTTTAGTACCCTCAGCCGTGTACGTATTTCCGGCAACCTGGTAACTGTTATTTGAAGATATTTTTAACAAGTCCAGTTTTTTTGCTGTATCATGACTTGAGCCGGGATCAGTTATGCGTATTTGTGGCTCCATTACCATGATTGGACTACGTTCCTCAATTCGTGTAATGTGTGAAACTATTTCTTTGTTTAGTCAGTCTACTTCTTTTAGGGTTTGAAGACGATCAAAATGATTACTGACTTTAACGTTGTATTTATAGTGTGCCATATCCGAGTAATTCCTGCTGATGGGTCTACTAAACTCTTCCTTCGGCAGTTGATAATAGTAGCCTAATGGTACAATGTTGATGCCCTGAGTTGTTATAAAATGGTTTCCTGCGCTTCTCAGAATACTTAAGGGCCCGAATCCGATGTAGGACGGACTCGGTCAGGAACCGTGAGCGAACAACCTACTTTCGTCGGTTACGGCCCTGCAAGTACTATGCGACCAAACCCTGTTCGTTCGCACTCGTATGTGTCACAATGGGAGCATACATTCCGAGAAGAATGCATGCCCGCATTGTGAAATGGAGGGGTGCGGTTCATCCCTGCACCCTGTGGCCTGCACCCCAAGGAGCCTGCAACCGGGTGCAGGGATCAACAGAGGGGCACCATAGGTGCCCCCTCGCACCCATGGGGGCCCTACTGGGGGCCCCCAATGACAGTTTCTGACTGCCTTTTTGTGCCAAAAACACCAGCACGAAAAGGCAGTGAAAAACTGCCATCGTACCCCGTCGGTCGTAAAGAGGCGACCGGGGGAGTACTGAAGGATTTCCGGAAGGCGGACGGGCTCTCTGAGCCCGTCGTAAGCCATCCGGAAATCCAAGTCGGATTCCTTTCTGACCGAGCCCATCAGAATGGCTCGGTTGGAAAGGAATCCAGCTGGCACGTTTGATTCTGGCGGAAGGGCTCCGACCATCGTTCGGAGCCCTTCCGTCCAAAATCGGAATCGGGACCTAGGTGTGGAGATATAAATGTTAAAATCACACAATCTCCTGGAAGGATTTTCTGAGCTTTGCTGACCCAGCTTACTCTTCTAGCCATCTTAAATTCATTGAAAAAGGGCATCAGTTAGCCCTGTTTTTGTACCCAACCGATATAGAGATTTATTCCTCAAACAACCCCAGGCTTCTAGTACTTGTACCTGGAGTTTAGGGACATTTGCCAAAATTATTGTATATGGAGTAACTTCTGGTGGTAAATCTAAACAGACCTGCTCTGGCTGTTGCCTGATTTGATTCCGAGACATGGAAGAATAGCAATTACCTGATTGGGTAGATGAAAGAGTCCAAACATTTGTTCCCTTCTCCTGGTTTTCTCTGTCAATATCTACAAAAGAGAGATCGTAGGAGGGCCTTATAAGTCTTGTTAAAGTTTTAGGACCCAACATTCCTGGACATTCCTCAGATTTAATCCCTACACACTTCGAATCCACAAAAGTTAGTGGTTCTAGTGGTAGTGGTTCCGGGGCTTGCCTGGAATATGTCCCCTTACCCATATCATATTTGGATTTACTCCTTAGTCTACAGCAGTTGTTGAAGTCTGCCACAGATTATATATTTAGGGCAAATTTACTAAAAGATGGCGCCACGCAGACCAGCAACCAAAGTTGTTGCACAGAATTGCGTCCAAGGGGGAGGACCGACTACTGCCATATCTACTAAGATATTACACAGCTTTTTCTCCCTCCTGCCCTAAACAAGTATTGACATTTAATCAGAAATGATCCAATAAAAGGGCAACAGGTTTCAAGATGCCCCCTGATCTGTTTTAGACGAGTGAGATCTACGCAAGACCACATTGTCATACGTGGTATAAATAGTACTGTAGGTAAGGAAACTTGGCTGACACCCAGAGAGGGTTTTGTGAAATGTAACAAGTGCAAGGCATGTAGGCACAATGTAATAGGACCTTGATTTATACAGCAATTATAAAGAATATTAAAATCAGAGGGAAAAGGACTTGCAAGAGTAATTTTGCTGTATATGTGCTTACTGAATGGCCAAGCTGGAAAAGGTATAAAGGCAGCACGACATTATAGTTAAATAAAATGATTTTACAACCTCTGAGGCCAATAAGAAATAATGACACAAAATATCAAGTGGCAAGACATTTCAGAAAAGTTCAGAATGGTAAATAATTAAAATTACAATACAGCCATATAGCACAGGTACCTAAGAGCACAATGAACGTGAACTGAGGAAACTAGAATCTAGGTTTTTTTTAGATATGGATTCCAAAGGGCCTTTTGGGTTAGATGTTGATGTAGAATTGCATACTTTTTTATGATTGCCCAATCATGGCTCTATAACTCGACATTTGATGCCTTAGATATCAATGTACTCGCATATAATATCTTTCACACAATGTTTTGTATTTTCATTCATTTTAAAGATCTGCAACAGAGGACTAAACAATTAAGTGATTATTTCACCCACTTGGGTCTACAATTCAACAGACAGTGAGGATGAGCTGTGGAACATACAGGAGACAGTCGATGAGTTAAAATATTTTATGTGTACAATGACTCTCTTGAAAGGTGAATTATTATGCTGGAGTAATTGATGAGGAGTCAGGGTACACCTGATTTGGGGTATTGGGCACACTTTGCTGAATATTCAATGAAGTCTCATCATTTGTGTATTTAATATTGGGGCATTGAGTACAATTATGAATGTGATATTTATGGAATGAAATATTGTTTGAATTAAGTTAGCTATTGATTTGCGTTGAAGATGAATTTAGGTTTAAGAGTAGCACAACTTCTCTTAGTAACTTCAGATTGGAAAGCTGTGCATGTTAATAGATGGAGCTCTATTTGATTTAAGTTGGTCCTACATTTATGTTTACTGCACTGGTGGTGGAAAAGGAAGTAGTATGTAAAAGACAAAGAAATTGTGCAATCTGTTTAATGAACAGGGCTGGATGTACAGCCGAAACATGTTGATTGCGCCTCAGCATAATAAATACAGAAAACAGCTTTGGAGTTTTGGTCCTTTCCTTTTTACTGGAGAAAACTAATTATAGATAGATAGATAGATAGATAGATAGATAGATAGATAGATAGATGGAAGGATGGATGGATGGATAGACAGACAGACAGACAGACAGACAGACAGACAGGCAGTAACATCAGATTGGAAAGCTGTGCATGTTAATAGATGGAGCCCAGTGCTGGGTGTACAGCCGAAACATGTTGATTGCGCCTCAGCATAATAAATACAGAAAACAGCTTTGGAGTTTTGGTCCTTTCCTTTTTACTGGAGAAAACAAATTATAGATAGATTGATAGATAGATAGATAGACAGACAGACAGACAGACAGACAGGCAGGCAGGCAGGCAGGCAGGCAGACAGACAGACAGACAGACAGACAGACAGACAGATAGATAGACTTTTGGTCCTTTCATTTATACTGGAGGAAACAAATGATAGATAGATAGATAGATAGATAGATAGATAGATAGATAGATAGATAGATAGATAGATAGATAGATAGATAGATAGATAGATAGATAGATAGATAGATAGATAGATAGATAGATAGATAGATAGATAGATAGATAGATAGATATTACCCAGTGGCAATCATCACTGTGTAGTCATAGTTAGGACCATGTTTCTATAGGAAAATCATTTTTTGCTTTGCTAATAACTTTGACACGTTTTTTTCTCATTCATTTTTCCATAGGAAAATTAGGGGAAACATCCTTTACCACACAATCATAAGCTCACAGTTTTTTTCCGCGCAGACACTACCACGACTGTGACTTTACCACATGTTCCTGTAGCACACAAGTCGTTACAACGACTTGCTTCAGGGATCGCGGTGTAGGACTGGTTTTGGATTTTCAGTCCAGCACCTTCCTTACTGACACACCGACTGGAGTTGGAATAGTAATTTATACTATTCCAAAGTCCAACGCTACCCTAAAGCAAGTCGTTGTAATGACTTACCTGCTAAAGCAACCCGTGGTAACAATGCAGCTTTGATAGTGGCTGTGTTGTTCAGCCACGCATGGTTTAGGTAACAAAAAATCAGACACAGCTACAGCCAAAACGGCTGAACAGAACAAAACAACATTTGGCAGAAAGCAACATCTTGGACCAGAAAGCGTGCTTTTTGTAATTTGTTGTAATTTCATTCAGCAGTGTATGACAAATTAAGGTTCCAAATGCATATATATTTCACACCCTCGGGGACCCACGGTTGATCTGCAACTGATCCACATTTTCAACTGTGCGATGTGATTGGCAGGCAGCAACCAGAAGGAAACGTTACAGCTGCCATCTCAGGACTTGAGATTTAAAAAGTAAAACCAAATAAGATATAAGGAAGCAGGGTAGGGGCACTCTGGGCCTTATGGGGGTGTTCTGGGCCTTCTGGGGGTGTGCTAAATTAAAATATTTTTTTGGGAGGGGGTTTCATTGAGCCACAGTTCACTGAGAGGCCCAACATGAGACCTCCAGGGATTGGCCCTTGATCCACAGTTCCAGATCGAATCCCCAGAGGTGTCACATTGGGTGTCACAGTGTATCCAAAGAACATTAAAAAAAAATCAAAAAGGGAGATGTGCACCTGTGGGGTTTTGGGCCCTGTGCCCAGCCCCACGTTGTGCATGGAGATGAACATCTTACTTTACATTTAAAAAACATAGGAATTCACTGAAAAAAACAAAGGTTACAGTGGCGTTATGGTTAGGTAAAATAATAATATCTGACTTTGCTTAAAAAAAAACATAGAAATTTACTGAAGAAGCAAAAGGTTGGGGGCGCTAGAGGGCGGCAAGCAAGATGGCCGCACTTGCGTGGGGCTCTAGCGGTTCGGGAAGAATTGGACCATAATCCTTGTCATCTGCACAGTTCAGTGAACCAAAAGTAGAGAGCTGGATGTAGGAACGGCACAGATTCAGCTTGTGCCTGAAAACAAAATCGTACCTGAAAGCTGTGCCCCAGAAACAGACGTCGGATCGCTGAGACTGCGACTCACATAATGGCGGTGCCATGGGGGAACCGGACTGGACGGCACTGAGGAGATCGGCGGGAGCGGTTCGCCTGGGATCGCTTCCCCACGGGGGTCGCCTGGATGGGGAGCCCAGCTGGTCTTGGATCATGGGCCTCAGGGTGACGCCCCTCCTCTCGGCTCCATGCCCGTGACTCTGGGGCTGGTTCGCTGCGGACCTGAGGACTCCCGCAATTAGACGCGGCCAGCGAGCGGACTGACTGGAGACCTGAGGGTGCTGGCAGCAGCAGCGGAGCAGTGAGTGCCTGATGATCCCCGGGGCCGGCAGGCGTTCCTATGAGGCGGCGGCTGCGGAGCGTGCCCAGCACCACTTTGCATTGTTTCTTGGATTTCCCGGCGCTGCCTCCCTGCGGCCCCGCCCCTCGTGATTCCATTCGCCGCCCCGCTCCCGCCACCCAGCTGCTCCTCCCTCCCGGCTCCTTACTTATGACGCCCCCTGAGCGACCGCGCAGCGGACGCGCACAGCGGGAGCACCGACGGAGCGTCGAAGGTGCGCCAAAGGTAAGCCCGTCTGCGCAAAGCCGCGCCTGGACCGCGCCCAGCGCCAGGACCCCTGGCTCCCACTGATGCAAGACTACCCGACGGACCTACGATGCCGCCACCCTCACCGCACTCAATGCCGGCCGGAACCCTGCCTGCTACCGAGCCACCCCGAGACGCACCCACGGACCCTTCACCTGCCAAGCCTGCAGATTCACCTGCCCCCGGACCTGCACCACCCCCGCCAAGTCGAGCACCAGCAGCAACCACCTGAAGTGCATCCTGTTGAACACCCGCTCCGTCCACAGGCACGCCGTGGAACTCTGGGACCTGCTCGACGCAACAGCACCGGACGTCGCCTTCCTCACTGAAACCTGGATGAACGCCTCCTCAGCGCCCGACATCGCCATAGCCATCCCGGACAGATACAAGATCACCCGGAAGGACCGCGTCAACCAGACGGGAGGAGGCATCGCCATCGTACACAAGAACACCATCCGCATCTCGACTAACTCTGACGATACCTTCACCGCCGCCGAACACCTACACTTCCAGATACACACTGACCCCAAGACCACCCTCTGAGGCACCCTCATCTACAGACCACCGGGACCATGCACACTATTCAGCGAAGACATCGCAGACTTCATCAGCCCGCACGCCCTGCCCTCCGCCGACTACATCCTCCTAGGGGACCTCAACTTCCACCTGGAGAACAACAACGACAGAAACACCACCGCCCTGTTGGATAACCTCGCCAACCTCGGACTCAAGCAACTGGTGAACACTCCCACCCACTACGCCGGCCACACGCTTGACCCCGTCTTCTCTTCCAGCAAGCACATCTCCTTCAGCCATGCCACCGGACTCCACTGGACCGACCACAGCTGCGTCCACTTCAGCTTCAGAAAAACTGCGACCCACCACCACCCGCAACAGGTTCCCCGCCGGAGCAGGAGCAGGAGCAAGATCACCGCCGAGCAGCTCACCGCCGAGCAGCTCACCGCCTCCCTCAGCCAGAACACACCCACCAACACAACGGACCCAAACGAAGCAGCCAGCAACCTCGCCAAGTGGCTGACCGCCTGCGCCGACGACCTCGCACCACTCAAAAACCCTCCCAGCAGACCCGGCAGCAAGAAACCCCCTTGGGTCACCAACGAACTCAAGGAATCCAAGAAGAACTGCTGCATTCTCGAGAAAGCCTGGCGGCTCCACCAGACCACAGACAACAGGACCGCCCTCAAGCACGTCACCCACAAACACCACCAGCTGATCCGTGCCACCAAGAAGTCGGCACTCAAAGAACGACTGGACAACAACGCCCATGACAGCAAGGAACTTTTCAGCATCGTCAAAGAGTTCTCCAACCCCAGCGCCGGAAACAACGACATCACCCCCTCGCAAGACCTCTGCAACTCACTCGCCACGTTCTTCCACCGCAAGATCACTGACATACATAACAGCTTCGACGCACAGACCACGCACCCTACCGCCGAACCAACGCCTGCCACCACCACCCTCTGCAACTGGACCCCGATCAACACCGAAGACACCACCCGCACGATGAACTCCATCCACTCCGGATCCCCAACCGACCCCTGCCCACACCACATCTTCAACAAAGCAGACGCCATCATCGCACCCCATCTCCGGGACATCATCAACTCCTCCTTCCACACCGCCACCTTCCCGGAGAGCTGGAAGCACGCCGAGCTTACCGCCCTCCTGAAGAAACCAACGGCGGACCCCACCGACCTCAAGAACTACGTCCCATCTCGCTCCTTCCGTTTCCGGCCAAAGTCATCGAGAAGACCGTCAACAGACAGCTTGCCGCCTTCCTTGAGACGAATGGTTCCCTCGACCCCTCACAGTCCGGGTTTTGGGCCAACCACAGCACCGAGACCGCCCTAATCGCAGCCACCGACGACATCAGAACCCTAACCGACAACGGGGAAACAGCAGCCCTCATCCTCTTGGACCTCTCTGCGGCGTTCGACACCGTCTGCCACCGCACCCTAGTGAAGCGCCTCAGCAACATCGGAATCCGAGAGAAAGCACTGGAATGGATCAGCTCGTTCCTCGCCGGAAGAACCCAGAGAGTCCGCCTCCCCCCGTTCAGATCCGAGGCCACCGAAGTCATCTGCAGCGTTCCACAAGGATCTTCACTCAGTCCAACCCTCTTCAACGTCTACATGAGCCCCCTCGCAGCCATCGCACGCCAACACAACCTCAACATCATCTCCTACTCCGACGACACCCAGCTGATCCTCTCCCTCACCAACGACCCCACCACCGCCAGAGCCAACCTACACGACGGGATGAAAGACGTCGCCGACTGGATGAGGAACAGCCGCCTTAAACTGAACTCAGACAAGACAGAAGTCCTCATCCTGGGATCATCACCCTCCGCCTGGGACGACTCATGGTGGCCCCCGGCCCTGGGCACCGCTCCCAAGCCAACGGACCACGCACGCAACCTGGGCTTCATCCTGGACTCCTCCCTGTCGATGACCAGACAAGTCAACACGGTCTCATCTTCGTGCTTCAACCCCCTGCGCATGCTCCGCAAGATCTTCAGATGGATCCCCACTGAAACCAGGAAGACCGTCACCCAGGCACTCGTCACCAGCCGACTGGACTATGGGAACACCCTCTATGCTGGAACCACAGCCAAACTTCAAAAAAGACTCCAGCGCATCCAGACGCCTCCGCACGACTCATCCTGGACATCCCCCGACACAGCCACATCACCGGACACGTGAAAGACCTGCACTGGCTCCCCGTCAGCAAGAGAATCACGTTCAGACTCCTCACCCACGCACACAAGGCTATCCATGACCTGGGCCCCAAGTACCTCAACGACCGCATGACCTTCTACACGCCCACCCACCAGCTACGATCAACCAGCCACGCCCTCGCCACCGTACCACGCATCCGCAGAGCCACCGCCGGAGGAAGATCCTTCTCCTACCTGGCAGCCAAGACCTGGAACTCCCTCCCCACCCACCTTCGGCAAACCCAGGACCATCTCTCCTTCAGGAAGCAGCTCAAGACCTGGCTGTTCGAGCAGTAACATACCCCCTCCCCCAGCGCCTTGAGACCCTCCCGGGTGAGTAGCGCGCTCTATAAATGCCGTGATTGATTGATTGATTCATTGTGTGGACAGACACATGCTGAGCGGCCTGCGACCTCACGGGGCCCGGCCGCGCTCTGATATCATGCTTGCCCGACTGCGCCACTGCTCCCCGACAGATGGGGGCTTGATACCTGGTGCGGCGAAGAAGTGGTTCGCTGAGTGTACTGCCCTGGCCCCACTATCGACGATATATTAGGACAACATGGAGGTGAGCACTCTTCGCTGCGGTGCCCCCCCCGGCTGCCTTTGAGGGTAACTGAAGAGTAAGACCCGTGTCCCTAAGCAGAAACTCGTGCCTGGCGTGGAAGAGACAGCCCGGCCTGCTGACTGAACTCTGTGCTACCTGCGCTACACCCTGCCCTACCATTCCCCCACCAGGGGCAAATTGAACTCTGGACTGACTGGACCTGCGCTGAGGGCGCCGAGGGTGAGTTTGCCGGCGGTGGTAAGGAGCTGTACGCTGGGCCCGGATGCTCGGGCCCCTGTGGCCCCCCTACTGCCTGCTGAGCTTTGGAGGTGTGGGTGCGAGCCGGGCTCGTGTGGAGCTGGGGACCCGGTGTCGCCGCTTTCCCCTGGAGACGTGGCGGTGGGGCCCGCGGACTGCCCTGCACATCGAGGAGAAAACTGGGGGTGCTGCAGCGAATATATACCCCACTACAGTGCCACTCCTTAGACACTTCCAAGGACCCAGGCACGCTCCATGGAATGGAATGGAATGGAATGGAATGAGGATTTGTAAAGCGCGATGGCTACCCAGGGGCGTCCCAGCGCTGTAGAAAAGAATGAGTTGAGCCGGAGAGGCTGGAATAAGAGAAGCTGAGTGAAGAATTAAATTGAAATTTTGCTGAAGAGCCAAGTTTTTAACAGTTTACGGAAGGTGAGAAGGTTAGGTTCTGATCTGATATGGAGGGGAAGGGAGTTCCAACTCCTAGCTAGGTTGTAAGAAAGCGAGCGGCCTCCACACCTGGCCTTCCTAATGCGTGGTACTGAGGCGAGGTGGGAGGTCGCAGATCTGAGTGAGCGAGAGGGTAGATAGGCTTTCACCAGGGGGGAGTTGATAGAAGGGCCTGTTTCCCAGTAGGAGCGGTGTGCGATGCACATGCTCTTAAATTCGATTCTGGATCTCACCGGGAGCCAGTGAAGGTCCCTCAGTCTGGCTCTGACTGAAGTTCGGCGAGGAATATCCAGGAGAATTCTTGCCGCACAGTTTTGCATAACCTGGAGTCTGTTAAGTGTAGATTGTGGGGCCCCAAGATATAGGGCGTTTCCGCAATCAAGACGGGAGAGGATCAAACCTTGAACCATAATCCGTCTTGAGTGGAACGGAAGGAGAGGGAGAATTTTGCGGAGTAGTCTCATCAGCCCGAAGCAGGTGGCAGCAAGCTTGGTAGCTTGATAGTTGAAGGTTAGAGTGTGGTCGAGCCAGATGCATAGGCTCTTGATTTGCTCCTTGGGTTGCGGGGGACTTCCTAAACAGAGGGGCCAGATAGGATTGATGGATTTCGCGATGTTATTTCCAAGGAGCATTATCTCTGTTTTGTTCCCGTTGAGTTTAAGACAAGAGCCAGACATCCAAGCAGCGACGGCTTCCAGGCAAGTGTGTAAACTGTGATGAGAGTTCGGGGGGGTCCAGTGCTACCACTAGCTGCTTGTCGTCCGCGTAAGTGACGATCTTCACCCCAAATGGGCGGACGACATCATCTAGGGGGCGTAGGTAGACATTAAAAAGGGTAGGGCTCAGGGAGGAGCCCTGAGGCACTCCACAATTGAGGGGTCTACTGGCAGAGTTGAAATCCCTTTCAAAGACTTGGAAGGATCTATCTGTGAGAAAAGACCTCAACCAATTGAGTGCTGTACCTGACACTCCTATTTTGTCAAGACGGTGGAGTAGGATATTATGATTGACAGTGTCGAAGGCGGCACTTAGGTCGAGTAGGACGATGGCCGTGCACCCGCCATCGTCCAAGATCCTCCTTGCCTCCTCCGTCACTGCAATCAGTGCAGTCTCTGTACCGTGACGGGGCCTGAAACCGGTCTGAGAGAGGTCTAGTATGTTATTGACTTCCAGGAAGTCAGTGAGAATTATGTTAACATGCTTCTCGAGAAGTTTACTAAGCCATGGCAGAAGGGAGATGGGTCTATAGTTAGCGGGGTTAGATTGATCGAGACTGGGCTTTTTTAATAAAGCTTTGACCATTGCCCTTTTCCATGGAGGTGGAACAGTACCAGTATGGAGGGAGGAGTTGAACAGGTCTTGTATGGTGGGCGAGATCAGATGGATTATCTGAGTGAGAGTACTGGGAGGAGCTGGGTCGATAGGTGATCCAGATTTAACCTGGCTCATGAGTTTTTCCAGTTTAGTAAGTTCTAATGGGGGAAAGCTATTGAGAACACAGGGGGGAGCCGTCGTGCAGCCTATGTTGACGGAGTCTGCGGACAGAGTAACGGTGGGGGGAAAAGAAGAGTTGATGGTTTCTATCTTCTGGTAGAAAAACTCAGCTATTTCCTCACAGTGGGCCTGAGTGTTATTGTGATGCTTTGGGGCCTCAGGAAGTTGCAAAAGGGATTTGGCTATCTGATAGATCTCCCTAGGTTTGGACGCTGCCTTCTCGATCTTAAGTTCAAAGTATTTAGCCTGAGCTAGATGGATATTTACTTTGTAGTTTTTGATTGCCGTTCGATAGCTTGCTTTGTCTGCTGGGAGGTAACTGAGGCGCCATTTCCTCTCAAGTCGTTTATAGACACGTTTGGCCTCACGTAGATCACTCGTATACCACAGGGCTGTAGGATTGCCCCGCTTAGGATGGGAATTTTTTAGTGGTAGTACTATATCTAGGGAACTGGTGATCCAATTGTTGTAGTTCTCATTATCTAGAGTGGGAGTGGAGGTGTTAATGGGTTTGGAGCTTTGTAGGAGTTCCTGCCACTCAAATAAAGGGAGTTTAGACCAATTGCGGGAACGTTGAGTTGTCGGGGGTTTGGGGGGGAGGTGAAGGGGCAGGGTCCAGGTAAGTGGGATGAGGAAGTGATCAGACCAAGGAAGGGGGGAGGGATTTCCAACGTGAAGGTTTTTGCAGTTGCTAAAGACAGGGTCTAAAAGGTGTCCTTTTTGATGGGTGGGCCCAGTAACACGTTGGTGTAATTCGAGGGCAGTTAAGCTTGAGGAAAGTTCTCTCGCTATGGAGTCATATGGATCATCAAGGTGGATGTTAAGGTCACCTAAGATTGTAAAGTTGGCAGAGCTAACTGCAAGACTTGCCGCTATCGAGGCAAGATCCGGAAGAAACTGCCCTTGTGGTCCTGGCGGACGATATATGAGCATACCCGAAAAGGTATGTGTGGCGCTGAACTTTATGAAAAAAGGAAGGCATTCACAATCCGGAAAGTTTATGAGGGTGCTAGTGACAACGTAATCTGATTTATGAATTACTGCCAGGCCACCGCCAATGCCTTTTTTGCGGTCTAGGCGAAGTAGTTGATAACCAGGTGGAAGCGCTTGTACCAGGTCAGGTTCAGAGTGTTCCTGTAGCCATGTTTCTGTGGCGAAAAGAACGTCTGGGCTCTTCTCCTCCAACAATAAGGAGATTTCCGTGGAGTGTTTGGGGAGTGAGCGGCAGTTGAGCAGTAACATCAAAATTGATGTGGGTTTCTTTATACTGTGGGTGAAATGAAATCCACACTGATTACAAGCGGAGTGTTGGATAGCGAGGTCCCAAGTGTGTAAACAGGGTGAACTAACTGTCTGGTTTAATTGGCGCAGGAGCTGCGGGTGGTAGGTGATGGTCTGGCATAATGGCTGAGCAGGGGGGGTGGCCCCTGGCCCCGGTCGGTCGCAGACGGGCGCAGACGGGCTTGCCTTAGGCGCGCATTCGGCGCGCAAACGTCGCGCCCGCTGCGCTCGCCCGCTGCGCGACCGGAATATGCACATGATTTATATCACTCCGGGGTTGTGGACCGGGGGGGGGGCGTGGCCTAAAAAGGGGCGGGCCTCTGCTCATGGCGAGAGGGCGCGAAGGAGTGTTGGTAATTAGCGTGCTGCGTCAGCGCTGGCTCCGCTGCGTCTGACAGCTAGTTTCCCAAGAAGTAAGTGGTTTAAAATACACAATTAATCTGTGACAGTCCAATTTTTAAAAACACAAGTAAATCTGTGACAAATAATTTTTAAAGAAGTGGCTCGCTCCCGGCTTCCGCCTCAGGAGCACAACTCTATGCTTTTACCCAGCGCCCTGAATCGGCGTCTTTAAGTAGGAGTCGGTTTGGGGGCGTGGTCTAAAAAGGGGAGTGGCCTCTGCTCGTGGCGAGAGGGCGCGAAGGAGTGTTGGTAATTAGCGTGCTGCGTCAGCGCTGGCTCCGCTGCGTCTGACAGCTAGTTTCCCAAGAAGTAAGTGGTTTAAAATACACAATTAATCTGTGACAGTCCAATTTTTAAAAACACAAGTAAATCTGTGACAAACAATTTTTAAAGGAATGGCACGCTCCCGGCTTCCGCCTCAGGAGCACAACTCTATGCTTTTACCCAGCGCCCTGAATCGGCGTCTTTAAGTAGGAGTCGGTTTGGGGGCGTGGCCTAAAAAGGGGCGTGGCCTCTGCTCGTGGCGAGAGGGCGCGAAGGAGTGTTGGTAATTAGCGTGCTGCGTCAGCGCTGGCTCCGCTGCGTCTGACAGCTAGTTTCCCAAGAAGTAAGTGGTTTAAAATACACAATTAATCTGTGACAGTCCAATTTTTAAAAACACAAGTAAATCTGTGACAAACAATTTTTAAAGAAGTGGCTCGCTCCCGGCTTCCGCCTCAGGAGCACAACTCTATGCTTTTACCCAGCGCCTTGAATCGGCGTCTTTAAGTAGGAGTCGGTTTGGGGGCGTGGCCTAAAAAGGGGCGTGGCCTCCGCTCGTGGCGAGAGGGCGCGAAGGAGTGTTGGTAATTAGCGTGCTGCGTCAGCGCTGGCTCCGCTGCGTCTGACAGCTAGTTTCCCAAGAAGTAAGTGGTTTAAAATACACAATTAATCTGTGACAGTCCAATTTTTAAAAACACAAGTAAATCTGTGACAAACAATTTTTAAAGAAGCGGCTCGCTCCCGGCTTCCGCCTCAGGAGCACAACTCTATGCTTAGGAGGTACGCAAGGTCAGAGGCTGGTGGACCGATCCTTTTCCTAGGGTGCTTGAGAGAGACACAAAGAAGGGGCTGGGCAGATTGAAAGATCTCCCTCCTGGTTCGGAGGCGCCAGCTGTGGCTTGTGCTTCCGCCCTATGAGCTCCTTGTCTCCGCTATAGTCGCTGAACTACAGCCCCTTGACCCTCCCCTCTGGGGAGAACTCCCCTCCAGTCGCCATGGGAAAATGGATGGGCGGCAACCGAAACTCAACTTTGAGGTGCGGAAGAACACCCGCTCCCAAACCGAACTTGAGGACGATCCCGCAGAGCCACGGCACCCTCTACTGCGGACTTGATGGACCTGTTACTGGCCATGCAGTCCAGCCTTACTTCCATAGAATCCAAAATGGGCACCATGAATGCTCGACTGTATGGCGTCATGCATAGAGTAGACAAACAGGAAGATCGATTGACTGCAGCGGAGAAATGCGTTTCGGACTTGGAAGATGCCTCCACCGCAACTACGACATGCACGCTGGAGATGGAGCAAATCCTAAAAGTTATAGCTGCCAAAAATGAGGACTTGGAATCCCACTCCAGGAGAAACAACCTCTGCATCCTAGGGGTGCCAGAATCAACAGATACCGGTAGGATGGAGGACTTCGTTGAGCATCTCCTCATCACGCTGTTTGGACGGGAGGCCTTCTTGCTGGTTTTGGTGGTCGAGCGGGCTCACCGTTCGCTGGTGGCTCACCCGGTCTCGGGTGCCGCACCCCACCTGATCATTGCCAGGATACTCAATTACCAGGACCGGGACACTGCTCTCCACCTTTCGAGGGAACACGGACAACTCCACATCTCGATGTATCCTGACTTCACAATGACTGTTCAGGAGCATAGGTGGAAATTTCTCTCTTTGAAGAAGAAACTACAACAACTTAACCTACCCTATGCCATGGTATTCCCCGCCGCCTCAAGGTCACTCACCAAGGAAAACACAATTTTTCAACACCAAGCAGCTTGCGCAGGACTTCATCAAGACCTTGCAGACACCAGCCGCGAGCCGGTTCTCCTCACCCCATCGGCCAACCAATGGGGGAGATGCTTCAGATATAGAATGAACAGATGCTACTGTGTTTTGTGGGAAGGACTTTGCACAACGGAAATAGCCGGACACTAGGCACAGCGGAGGCTTATTGGACCCCTTTGTGGAGTATACGCGGTCGGAGGGGAGCAAAGAGCCCCTATGGCTTTGAGTGTTTGACGCGGAACCCCGCAGGCAGGAAATGCTTTGACTCTGCCCCCTGTGGTCTAGTGGCCTTGGCATGTATGCACTACAGCCCACCCACATCCCACAACCTTGGCCTGAACAATGCTGCTTGCTGCAGCCTGTCTCTTCGTCGTCCCGCTGGCGAGCACAATCAGGCCTGACAACTACACCAGTATCTGGAACGAGATGAAGCTATATGAGATAACCCGAATGCCCTTGCTACAGCGAGGAAGACTCTCGTCGCCCACTGGACTCCACCTCACAGGTGAACCCTTAGTATTGCTCTTATTCTCTTGGACGTTATGTTGTCATCCAAGCCACCTTCCTCTGTTGGGAACATGGCGCTAAAGGGAGGATGGAAGGGGAGAGGGTCGAGGACCACGGCAGGATTGGGCTGCTGATGTGGGAGGGGGTTTCTTGCATACCTGTTTAAGAGGCATTTGGCATCCTGACACGCACCTCGCCACAGCTTTGTTACCCATTTATACACCCAGATATCGATGCCAACTCGACTCATATCCACGTTTAAGAATGTACAACTTATGCCACCGCAATGACTGACTGCTCTAAAGCCCCCACATACAACTTCCTTACTTGGAATGTACGTGGACTAGATGAACCCCGCAAACACCGACACATATTATCTTATTTGGACCGTCATAATGTTCGTTGCACGATACTGCAGGAGACACACTTCAACCCTACCACCCCCTCCACGTTTGCTTCTTGTTGAGGCAGTCATGCATGCTTTTCCTCCTATACATCCTATGCTAGGGGCACATGCATCCTCATAAAGAAATCCCTTCGCTACACCCCCATAGGTCCCATCGTTGACAAACAGGGCCGGGATACTATCCTCTGGGGCAGGCTAGCTGGTCAATCCTTTACATTTGTATCCTGCTATGGACCTAACACGGATGATCCAGAATTTTTCTGGGTACTCTGGGGCAAGATCCTAGAAATCGGATCTACACACTTGATTTGGGGGGGCAATTTTAATGTGACCCCTAGCCCCACACTGGACCGCTCACACCCACAACCACATCACTACTCCAACTCACATTCCACACAGAACATGATTGTTGCTGAACATGAGCTGATAGATGCATGGCGCCATATGCACCCATCGAAGCGATAAGGGACTTGTTACACCACAGCTTGCTCCTCTTGGTCAAGAATAGACACCTGGCTCCTCACCAAGGGCCTCGTCCCCTGGTTAGCACACGCTTCTCATCTACCCCATACGTATTCCGATCCCTCCCCAGTACTCATCACTCTCACTCCCCCGCACGAGGACTCGCCCTTCTTGGCATGGCGCCTCACCCGATATCCTTGCTCAACCCAGTATTCAAACAGGAACTTGAGCAGGAGATCACTGAATTCTTTCCTCGTAATGAGGATTCACTGTCGCAATACTCCACGGTGTGGGAAGCATTTAAAGTTACCATTCGCGGTCTGTGCATCGTAAAGAGCGGAGGGCTCTTGAAAGACATTCGATCCACTCTGCGGCGACTGGAGACAGACCTCAAACACATTGAGGGTGAGTTGCAAAATGCCCCAACACCTGAGTTGCAGGCTCGACTGCGTAGTGTACTTAATGAATATCAAGAGACCGCAGAGAGTGAATGCAGATTCAGAGGGAAGTATCATAGAGCGCGACAATATGGAGAAGGGGACAGCCCGGGAACAGTTCTTGAGTCCTTAATACACCCTCCACAATTCTCGAACATAGTCCTCAAAATTGAGGACGAGGACGGCAAATTACATAGAAACACGTCTGATATTGTGGAGATGTTCCGCAGATTCTGCAAGTGCCTTAATAAGACTCATAGAGCTCAACCAGAGGACTTCACCTCCTTCTTGAAGACACCACAATTGCCTGGTTGTGCGATGGACAGAGGAAATTTCTTCTGGAACATCACGAGGATGAAGAAATTATATCAGCCATAACGCAATTGCAATCTAGCAAAGCGCCAGGGCCGGATGGTCTTCCGGCCGATTCAATAAAACATTCCATCATTTACTTATCCTGGTGCAAAGGCATGTCTATGAAGAAGCTTGTCAAACTGGTATACTTCCCCCTCTATGCGAGAGGCACTCATCATCTCCTTACCTAAGCCAGGAAAATCATCCATATACTGCGATTCGTACAGGCCTCTCTCCTTAATAAATGTTGAAGCAAAGATACTGGCTAAATGAATCACCAACCGTATCAGTCCCCTCATGACAGCCCTAGTACTCCCTGACCAATCGGGTTTCGTACCTACCAGAGGCACCTCTCATAATCTGCGCACATTATTTGCGCTACTTCAGGACATTGACCCCGACACGAATGCTGCGGCTATCTTTCTGGACGCCACCAAGGCGTTTGATTCCCTGGAATGGGATTATCTTGCCTTTGTACTACAACATATGGGATTCCCCACCCCTTCCTGGCCTGGATTAACCTACTATACTCGGGATTACAGGCTAGAGTAATGGTCAATGGCGTTAAGTCATCTCCCTTCACAATAGCACAAGTCACCCGTCAGGGGTGCCCCCTCTCGCCTCTACTTTTTGCTATAGCAGTTAAGCCCTTGGCGGCCAAAGTCAAACAACACTACCGTGAGTATGCCCGGAGAGGCAGATTCTAATCTCGTTGTACGCAGCCAACCTAACGTTGAATCTGGGAGATCCCGCCGTCAGCCTCAACCCTATTCTCCACTTGCTCATCCTATTTGTCCGACTCTCTGGGGTCAACGTGAACTGGGGGAAATCCCAGATATTCCCTCTTACAGATTCTACCACGCAGTTTGAGCCTGACTACCCCCTAGCATGGTGCATGGACACGATTATATACCTGGGCATCAATGTCTCCCACTGCCGTGAGGAACTGATGCGCTCCAACTATGGACGCACACTCGACCTACTGACAGATAAGATCACCAGATGGATTGCGCCACCCCTCTCCATGGCTGCCAGAGTGTGTCTGATTAAAATGGTAATATTGTCCGAATCGCTCTACCTCTTCACCAATATCCCTCATGCGCAGAGTCATCACTTTTTTAAAAGCATTAAAAATCCAGCTGATCTGGTTGGTGTGGGGTGGAAAGCAGCCCAGGCTGGCGTGGGATGTCCTCACATGCCCCTTTGAAGCTGGAGGATTTGTGGTCCCGGATATAAAATTTATTTCATCTATACCTAGGCCCACTTTGCAGCCTACTGGATACACCCCTCCTTACATGCCTCACCTAGCGCTAGAGGATGGCTACATAGCCCCCACACCTTACACAGCTTACCTAAGCACTCCTGAAGTTCCCAGAGACGTAGCGTCTACTACTGTTCAATGCACCACCAGTGCCTGGCGAGATCTGGTGCATAGACTTCAATGCCCTATACTCCTCTCTCTGCTGGCGCCGATAGAGGGGAGACACGATCTACCGGTCACGCATGAAGGGGGTTGGTGCCGCATGCTGCACAAACTGTTCTGCCTCACTTGGGGTCAACTATACGTACACAGGAAATTCTGCACCAGTGAAGAATTCTTTGGCACAACGTCCCCCACTCCCTTGGAACGATTCTATGACTCAGACAAGACATGTGAACCCTCACTCAATGCTTCCCGTCAGAACCTCCTGTTATGCACCCCCTTCACACTCTATTACAGCAGTGTAGTATCACTGCTTTATCCCACGACTCAAAGGGAACGGGAGGGTGACCCTGCCCCAGCCAAGTGCAAATGGGAGGAAGAACTGGGACATTCCCTCATGGCCGAGCAGTGGTCCTTCTGTTGTCGCCAGACTAGTGATATCTCCGCCAATAGTAGACTACGCCTCATACATTACAGATACATTCACCGACTGTATTACACGCCTGCTCGGCTACAGCGCCTGCAATTGCGAGACAATGACTGCTGTGGTAGAAGCGGAGCGGGGGGGCTCGCCGATTTTGGGCATTTAGCCTGGGAATGCCCGCCTGTCCATGAATATTGGAGGGAAGTCCTCCACGCTTTAGACGAAATGACTGGTACACACGTTCCTGATGACCCCCTCACCGCTCTCCTAGGTTACACAGAACAGCTCCTCGCCAAGATACGAAGATACGCCTCCTTGGCTCGATGGGGAAGAGGCCGGGACCCTACATTTAAAGATTGGCTGAACGACATTATTTATTGCCAGGAACAGCTACACACTTATGCGGAACTTATGCCACACTCTTCTCGCCCGTAAGATATCTGGGCTCCTCTCCAAACATACCTCTTAGAACATACCGAAACTGTTGACACAGACTCTAACCCTCGGCAAGAAGAGGACATTGCACAAGACGTGGAGAGGTATTGCAAAACAGAGGGTTCTCTAGGGATCGGGGCGAAGTGAATGCATTACTCTGATGGAGGTATTTGACTAATCACGCTGGGACAATATGCTTGGGTGGCGGATAATACTTAAAAACTGAGTTGGTAATGTTTGGACACAATAAGCGACTGATGGCGATGTTCTTGTGGATACCTGACCTCAATGTTTACTGGTTTTCGTTTGTTATCTATATTGATAGCAGACCATAATATTTCCCCCCCTAACGCGGCGGCCCGATGAGGTTGTAGGCGGCTTGCTGTGTTCATTCACTCACTGCCTTTGGTAAAGAATTAATCATATCGCAATGGCGGCCCGCTGGGATATAGGCATCTCGCTGTGTCAGTTCTGAACACTGTCAATAAAGGTCTTTTTGAAAGTGTAAAAAAAAAAAAAAAAAGAAGAAGCAAAAGGTTAGAGGGACTTTATAGTTAGGTAAAAATATCAAAATGTCATAACAATTTAAAAACGCTGAAATTCCCTAGTTATCATTATCTCAAGAAGCTTTTTTTTCTTTTTACTGTTTCGTATTTATTTATTGAGAAGAAAAAGTTAGAGATGCATAGGAACAAGATATTTATATAATGTAATAAAATAAAATATCTTATGTTTATACAGAGTAACAAGAATTCATGTACAATAACAAACAATAAGTGATAGATAAATAATGCAGAATTATAGAGCAAGAGAGGGAAATAATTTTAGTCCATATTTTAAGGGAAGAAAGGATAGGTGATAAAGAGAACCTGAATGAATACATTGGATTTAGATAAATAATAAAGTATGTATATATGTAGGGAAATATATACAAATTAAGGAAAGATTACAATAAAGGGTTATATCATATGATGAGAGTGGAAGGGAAAGAATTCCTGGATTATGAAGAAATCTCAAGTAACTTAAACTCGTGCCCTAAATTAACTATAACTTGTGCCCTCACCATGCAGTGCTAATTACCTCACATATTGCATCACTCATGACATGGTCTATGACACCACTGATAACATTAGTTCAACATCGGAAATGAGCTAATTAATTACAACACTATCATGGTGGGGTGTGAGTTAAAGTTAGTTTAGGGCAAGAATTATAGTTCCTCAGGATAACTTGGAGGTGTTGTGAAAATGAAATAAAAAGATGCAGCAGAAAGGCATGCTGTCTCCCTGAGTCAAGAAAGGAGGTGTCTAAGGTATCACTACTATGACGAAAATAAAATGTATATTGTTTTACACTAATTTGTATGATCTCATGGGACTGGCACAGGGTCATGAATAGTAAAAAGAAGTAGTTGAGTTTTCAATACACTCTATTAGTAAGAATGCCCAATTATGGTCTATGTTTTTGAGAGAAAGTATGTAAGAAATAAATACTGTGATGAATAGATTTTTTTGGGGGGGTTTCGTTCAATCTCGCAAGCATCCCACGAGCCTCACATGGGAAAACCTGCCTCAAGGTGTTTGCGATCTTGCGGTCCTCTTGTGAGATTCGTAAGGAAAACACTAGGCTTGCCACAAGGTATTTTAAGATCCTGCAGGAGTCTCTCAAGATCGTTTGGGGAGAAGTAAAACAAGAGGGACAAGGCTCAACCAATTGTTATCATTCTTTTTATATGGTTGAAGAAATAGTGTGATGTGATTGGGTGCAGAACCAGAGATAGCTCACTTTATCCTTGGTATTTTGGAAGAGAATGAAGTCTCTTTGAGTTGTGCTAAGCAGAAGTTAGTTTATCTGGAGTTGAAAGAGACTGGTGTAGTGATTTGCATTTAGGAAAGAGGTCCAAGTTCAGATATTCAGTAATATATTTCATAAACTTGAAGTGTCAGTAAGTGCACTAATTTGGGTAAACTTATTCTGCACTAAGTTTACAGATTACACTGCTGTTTGGGGAGGTGTAGATGTGCTAATATAGCTTCTGAGAGGTATACATTACAATCTACTGCATTTATATTTAGTTTGGTTGACCACTGTAATTGTGGTATACAGTTCACTTTGAACAAGCAACAAGATACACCGGATATTTGACCGGTAGTGCTAAATGTGTTAGAGTTAGTAAATGAGGGAAATGAATAAATGGTTTCTTTACAACAAACTATTAATGGAACTATGAATGTGTAAATTGTCACTATTCAGGCAGAACAGACATTCAATCAGATCGATTTGTTCACCTTACAGTACCAGATTTCAAGGCAGTGTAATTTGAAAAACTATTTGTAAAAGCTGTACAGAACACATCCTGTACAGACTGCAAATCACAACTGTTGTCTACAATAGGTTTTAGACAAAGTTCAAAATATCGCATTCTCATGTTGCAATGATGTATAGCTGATGGTGGCAAAATCAATACTGATATCATCAGCTCTATAGCTGGTCAGATATCACTTCATAAGAAAACATACACTACTGTGGGTATTGTTTTCAATCATGGACACTCAATCAAGTCGGGTCACTACACGGTCTACCTTGAAAATTCATCTAGCTGGACTGAATGTGATGATGCTTCTCTTACAGTAAAGCAGAGATTACCCTGAAAACTTTAAAAATCTTATCTTATATGAAGACGACCAAAGTTCTAGAAGAAACAATATTTAGAAACATGTATGTAGATATAAATAGGCCCAAAAACATAAAAGATCACTTTTATTGTCGGTATGTGGCCTTCCAAGGAAAACCATTAGATAATGATTGAACTTTTTCTTATAATATTAAATAGACTTAAAACAAATACATGTGTATCAGTATGTGCTATGTACCAATGTTGGTCTCATGCACATGTTTTTTTTCTCATAAATCTAATTGATTTATTTTCCTCCACAATTATATAATGGATTATATTTCATTAAACTAAACACACTGGTAGTATTCTGGTGTATATACATTTTACATACTACATCTGGATATATTCAGTGAAAATGCAAATTCCATTGCTAGCAAGAGAAAACCAGGAGGCACTGCCCCCCTCGGACTACATTTGAGGGATTGTCTCCCTGGCTCTCGCAAGCGCTCGAGAGGGTCGCAAAAGCAGCCGGTTATGATGGGCTCCTATGACTCTCATGAAAGCCTTGCAAATGATTTTGAGAACAAAAAAAATAGGTACAGTACAAACCAGCATACATGGTAAAAGTAGGGGGTAGTTCTCAAAATACCTGTTTTAGTTAACTGTTTAGAGGCTCTCAGTAATAATATCTTAAAAATAAACAGCTGGAATCATGTATTCATATAAGAGTTACAACTTAGCTCATACACATTCACTACTAAAATATTGAATATGTATCTGTTTAATACTCCTACACATTTTACAAACATTTTGAAAACTATAAAACTTAGTTTGTTACATTACAACAAAATAAATATTCAATTTACATAATAATGCCTAAGCACTATATAATACAGTATCATTCTACCATACATAGAGACACATAAACAAATAAATAAATATACTAAAAAAAATCGCCTGAATAATTTATTTATTTGTTTAACCCTAGAAATTCACTGAAACAACAAAGGTCAAAGCAATGTTATGGTTAGGTGTAATAAAAATAAAAGTTTTCAGATAAAAAAATGAAGAAATTCACAGAATAAATTCAACAGCTAGGTTATCTTTCTCCTGTTCGAAATCTTTTCTACAGAACCAAAAATCTGTTTGGAGCAAAATGAATAAAAGTCAACTGTCACTTGCACGCAGGGTTACTCTTGGATGCGGACATTTATAATTTGTTCAATACCTCTATACAGCTTTGGTGCATTAGGAGCACACTTGTTTTGTAAACATTTAAACCCATTAGCTGCACCCAATCTCAACAAAATTGTATGGATTTAATATGGTAGTTGATCACCACTATGTAAACTATAAAACAAATAAATTCACTTATTGGATGATGCCATAAGTGATGTAATCAATGATATCATCAGTGATGTCATAGGACAAGTCATGAGTGTTGTCATATGTGAGGTCATAAGCAGTAGATGGCAGGGGCACAAGTTATGTCAGTTTATAAACTTACATTAGCCACAGAAAACTAGCGTTCTTTTGAAATCAAAATCAGAGGGCAGACTTTATTTTAGTGGCTTAATTTGGTAGCAAAGCATATCTGTTGGAAAGAAGTTCATACAAAGGAGCATGGTGCACAGTGCAAGATGTAAAGTGTATAATTGTGCATACTGGAACCTCAATAGCAACAGTTAAACAATAGTCTCACTACAACTAATAAGGCAAGCTTATCTAACACAGAGTACTTGGACAGTAATCCCAGCACAACTTATGCAGCAACAACATGGTGCAGGATTCGCTGTGATCTATGCCACCAACCTATAGTTAGTGCTGCTAATTATAACTCCTGAATTTATGTGTTTTTTTAGTTTCAAATGTTAATGTTGTCAATGAGAAATTCACCTATCTATAACATTACTTCAACCTTTCTGTTTTATTGGGAGAATTTCGATGTTTTTTTTTTAATTGAAACTTCATTTTTATTACACCTAACTATAATGGTAGTTTAACCTTTTTTTTCTCAATGAAAATATATATATACATATATATATATATATATATATATATATATATACACACACACACACACACACACATGCATACTCTTTTACACTGTTATGATTTGTAAGCAATCCATGCAACATATGTTCTGAAATTGTGCTCCACACATACACGTGTTACCATCCTTGTGGGGACTATGTGTGAATACCTGCCTTGTGGGGACTTACCTTTCCCAATATTTTTAAAACACACAACTAACAGAAAAATGTTAAGAAAAAATTCATGATACAGGATCCTGCTTCAAATTAGCAAATATATTGTTATTTAATCGTGCGCACAGCACCATCCTTGTGGGGACTTGAACACGTGCTACCATCCTTGTGGGGACCTAGTCCATAACACTATTTGTGATTGAATACAGTCGAAGGCACATGGCTAAATGCTTTATTTAGCAACAATATACACAAACAACATTATATTATATTCATATATGAATTGCTGCACATATAATAGGGGTATACATTAAAGGCAGATTATCTTAATGCGCTAGAAAATACCATAACATGCTTAACGAAAGACACGTAAAGCTGCATTTAACCTATTTATTAGTGCTTAAAATCTTAGGAGATAAGGGAACTAACACATAAAGAAATTAACATAAGGAACAAAGGAATATGGTCAAGTGGAATCCAGAGCTTGAGTCGCTGCTCACATTTTTACCAAAATAGATGTTTAAGTTCCCACAGAGATACTGAAATAGTGTGTACATTCAAAGCTTGAATCCCATTATAAAGGGTGTGAAGCTAATGATGTTCAAGTCCACACAGAGGTTGTGTGTAGTTATAGAAATGCTCAAGTCCCCACAGAGATGGTGTGTTATTATAGTGATGTTTAAGTCCCCACAAAGATAGTGTTTTATTACAGTGTTGTTCATGTCCCCACAAAGATAGTGTGTTATTATAGCGATGTTTAAGTCCACACAGAGATAGTGCATGAAGGTGATTGTGTTTAAGTCCTCATTAAAATAGGGCCCATTTCACAATGGTAAACTTAGACAAAAAAATCAAATGTTTGTACTTTTCAGTTTCAACAATGTAAACTTAGACCAACAGTCTAACTTTACTACTTTTCAGTATTCAAAAAGCCCCATACAGAGAATGCAAAGCTGGTGATGTTCAAGCCAAAACAGAGCTTGTGTGTAATTAAATGAATGTTCAAGTCCCCACAGAGATGGTGTGTGACTATAGTATTACCACGGTCACCAAATAGAATGTGTGTGATTATAGACATGCCTAGTTCCCCACAGAGATAGTGTGTGATTATAGACATGCCCAGGTCCCCACAGATATAGTGTGTGATTATAGACATGCCCAGGTCCCCATAGAGATAGTGTGTGATTATAGGCATGCACAGGTCCCCACAGAGATAGTGTGTGATTATAGACATGCCCAGGTCCCCACAGATATAGTGTGTGATTATAGACAGGCCCAGGTCCCCACAGAGATAGTGTGTGATTATAGACATGCCCAGGTCCCCATAGAGATAGTGTGTGATTATAGGCATGCACAGGTCCCCACAGAGATAGTGTGTGATTATAGACATGCCCAGGTCCCCACAGAGATAGTGTGTGATTATAGACATGCCGAGGTCCCCACAGAGATAGTGTGTGATTAGAGATGTTTAGGTCCCCACAGAGATAGTGTGTGATTATAGACACGCCCAGGTCCCCACAGAGATAGTGTGTGATTATAGAGATGGCTTGGTCCCCACAGGGATGTTGCGTGACTATAGTATTACCACGGTTGCCAAAGAGAATGTGTGTGATTACAGACATGCCCAGGTCCCCACAGAGATAGCGTGTGATTAATGGAATGCACAGGGATAGCACACAGAGATAGTGCATGATTGTAGTCATGTACAAGTCCTAACAAATATATTACAGTGACGTTTAAGTCCCCACAGTGATAATGTGAGATTACCATCATATTCAAGTCTCCACAGTCATGTGTGTAATGATAGGTATGTTGAAAAATCCATACCGATCGTATTAATATAGATCGCATTAGTCAGTGCCAAAAAGGTGTTTCATGGGTGGAGTTTGGGTGTTCCCATGCATCCACCCATATTCTGGCACATTCCCAGATTTACCATGACAAGTAAACCTGGGGATGCATTAACATTGGTTTCGGCAGAAGAGAAAGGATTGGATCCATTTGAAGGTGGCTCCTTGTATCCCTGCGTAGTGAAGTCTGGCTGCGAGCGTGCAGTCTGAAATGGTTTCGAGGCTGCGGAGAGGTCCAGAAGGATGGGGGCCGCAGTGTGTCCCTGGTCGAGTAGCGTGCGGCTGTCATCAGTGGTGGCGAGGAGGGCAGTCTCGGTACTGTGGTTGTGGCGGTATCCAGACTGGGAGGCATCCAGGATGGAGTTCTCTTTGATGAAGGCGGTCAGTTGGGCATTTACGTGTCTCTCTGTGACTTTGGCCGAGAAGGGGAGGAGAGAGATTGGCCGGTAGTTTTTCATGTCTGTTGTGTCTGCCGTCAGTTTCTTGAGGAGGAGTTTAACCTCCCCCCGCTTCCAGTCATCTGGAAAGATGCCGGACAAGAAGGAGGTGTTTACAGTCCATCCTAGTTCAGGTCAGATGGCGGCGGCCCTTTGGTATATATGCGGTGGACAGGGGTCCATAGGGTCTCCTGAGTGGGTTTTCTTCATGGTTGTGGTGATGTGTTGGACGGTGGCGGGGTTCGAGGTCCTGATGGATAGCTTATCGGCAGAGTTGGGGGGGGGGTCTGGTATTTGTTCGCTGAAGTCGTCGTAAGGGACCTTGATCTTCAGGTGGATGTAGGCGCTGAGCTCGTCGCAGAGTTCTTGGGAAGGTGTGATATCCGTGGCTTCGCTAGGGGGTTATGTGAACTGCTGCATGACGTTGAACAGTTCCTTGGAGTTGGTCGTGTTGGTCTGGATCTTGCTCTTATGAACGTCCGTTTGGTGTCTCTTATGCGCTGGTGGTATTCCTTCAGGGTGCAACTGTGGTTGTTCCGTGCTTCCGTGGTATTCTGGTTTTGCCAAGTTTTCTCTAGGTGTCTGCAGGAGCGCCTTGCTTCTTGTAGTTCTTGGGTGAATCAGGTGGCCTTCAGAGGGCATTGTTTGCCGGGGAGGGGTGCAAGCTTGTCAGCACAGTGGGAGATCCAGTGGTGAAATTCTAAGGCTGCGGAGTTGGTGTCGGTAGTGGTGTGGGGGGGTCTTGGAGGAGGGTGGTGTTGAGGTGTTCCTCTGTGACCTTGCTCCAGTTCGTTTGTGGTGGGTGTGTTGTGGGCTTGGGTGCATTGGTGGTGCTGAAGGTGAAGTGGATGCAGTGGTCATCCGTCTAAGGGGGCTAGGTGGTGTGGCTGAAGCGGTTGTTTGTCCCTCCCGCGAATTTTGAGTCGAGGGTGTTTCTGGCTTTGTGAGTGGGCGTGTTGACCAGCTGCTTCAGACTGAGGTTGGGGAAGTTGTAGAGGAGAGTGGTAGAGTTGGGGTTGTCACTGATGTCGAGTTGGAAATTCAGGTCCCCGAGTAGGATGTAGTCCATGGAGGTGATGGCGTGGGGTGCAACGAGCTAGACGATGGTAGTTGTGGAGTGGGTGTGAGGTCCCGGTGGTCTGTAGATGAGGGTGCCACGTAGTGTGGACCTGGTGCTTGTCTGGATCTGGAAGTGGAGGTGTTCTGTGTTGGAGTGGGGGTCGTTCGTGCTGGATGTGGAAAGTTGGAGGGCAGTCTTGTGTGCGATGGCGAGTCCTCCTCCTGGGCGGTCCTTTCTCTGGATCTTGTAGCCTTCGGGGATGGCCGTGGTGATGTCAGGGCTGGAGGTGGCGTTGGTCCAGGTTTCCGTGAAGAAGGGGACATCGGGCGAGAGGTTTTGTATCCGGTCCCAGATCTCTATGGCACATCAGTGCAGGAGCATACGTTGAGGAGAATGCATGTCAGAGTTTCGAATTTGTGTGCATCATGCAGGCCATCGGCGGTTGTGATGGTTTGGTCGGTGGTGAAGGATCTGCAGCAGAGTCTGCTCGAGAACTGTCCATGGGTGGTATGGGGCGAGGATCTTTTGCAGTTGGTGTGTCTACCGGGGTTGAGTGCGTACAACTGAGAGACCTACACTGGCTCCCCGTCAACCTTCAAGCTCCTCACCCACGCACACAAAGCACTCCACAACGCCGGACCAGCCTACCTGAACAGCAAACTCAGCTTCTACACCTCCACTCGCCAGCTCTGCTCCGCCAGCTTCGCCTATGTCCCCGCATGCAATGAACGACCTCCGGCGGCAGATCATTCTCCTACCTCGCCGCCAAGACCTGGAACACCCTCCCTACCCACATACGGCAGACCCAAGATTTACTTCCCTTCAGAAGACTCCTCAAGACCTGGCTCTTCGAGCAGTAGCAGCACCCCCCACCCCTCAGCGCCTTGAGACCCTCACGGGTAAGTACTATAATTGATTGATTGATTGATTTCTACCCCATATTCTATATTCTTGCCCAATGTAATCTACAATAGTTCAGACACTTTCATCCTACGTCTGTTTAAGCTAGAACCACTACAAAACATGCCACTCCACTCTATACCACACCACTCTGCACCACTCCTCTCTACAACATTCCACTCTATGCTATTTGCCTCTATGCCAATTCACTCTACACCACTCTATACTATGCCACTCCAGTCTAAGTCATTCCACTCTGTGCCACTCCACTCTACCATATTCCACTCTATGCCACTCCACTCCACTCTACTCTGTTTCAGTCTACAGCACTCCATTCTATGTAACTCCACTGAACACAACTCGACCCTGTGCCACTCCAATCTACATTATTCCACTCTATGTAACTCCACTCCAAGCCATGTCTCTCCATGCTTCGCTATACCACTTGTATGCGCCGCAACGTTGTATGCAATTCCAGTCTACACCATTCCACTCTACTCGAGTCCACTCTATGCTATTACAATGTACACCTTTCCACTTTATTACTCTCCACTGTATGCCACTTCACTGTATACCAAGCCACTAAACGTGAATCCATTCTCCGCTACTCCACTGTATGGCACTACCTTGCACTCCACTACACTATAGACCACTCCACTCTAGACCACTCCACACTATGCTATTCCAATCTACGCCCCTTGACTCTACGCCACTCTACTCAACTCTACTTTACTATAGGACACTCCAGTCTACCACACTCCGCTTGATGCCACTCCACTTTCCAACAGGTAATGCTACGCTATTCCACTTTACACCACTCCACGCTACACCATTCCAGTTTGCACCGCTCCAGTCTATTCAACTCCACTTTATGACATTTCATTCTACAACACTCCACTCTTTGCTATTCCACACAGTGCCACTTCCTCTACGACACTAAATTCTATGCCATTCCAATGTATGCCACTCCCCTCTATAACACTCCACTCTAACTGTTTGACTTACTCAACTACACTCAACCCTACTCTACTGTATGCCACTTCATTTTATGCTATTCCATTCTATGCCAATCAATTCTATGCCACTCTAGGCCACTCCACTCTACGCCACTCCACTCTACGCCACTCTACTCTACGCCACTCTACTCTACTCTATGCCACTTCTACACTCTTCCACTCTATGTCACTCCTCTCTATGCTGATCTACCCTACGGTATTAGGCCCTATGCCACCCCAATATATGCCATTCTACTTTGTTACTGCACTCTGCACTATTCCAATCTATGCCACTGGAGTCTACGGCACTCCACTCTTTTGCACTTCACTGTACACCATTCGATTCTACACCACTCCACTCTAAGCTTTTCCACTCTGTGCCACTCCTTTGTATGCCACTTTGCATCACTCTAGTCTACGCCATTCCTCATTATGCTACTCCACTCTACAATATTTGACTCTACACCACTCCATTCTATGCCACTCTACTGTACAGTACTTCACTCTACACCACTCCACTCTATGTTGTTCCTCTCTTCACCACTTCACTCAACTCTATACCACTATAGTCTAAACCATACCAATCCACACCAAACCACACCACTCCACTCCACTCTACACCACTCCTCTCTAAGACACTACATTACGCTATTTGACTCCATGCCACTACACTCAAAGCCACTCTCCTGTAAGTCATTCCACTCCATGCCACTCAACTGTACGGCAATCCACTCTATTCTATTCCACTCAATGCCACTCCACCCTATTCCACTCTGTTTTTCCATTCGACGCAACAACATTTTATGCTTTTCCACTCTACGTCATTTCACTTTACGCCAATCCACTCTATGCCTCTCAACTCTATGCCACTTTGCTGTATGCCACTCCACCCCACGCCACTCTATGCTATTACACTCTACATCACTGGACTCTGTGCCATTTTATACCATTCCAGTCTACTCCACTGTACACCACTCTACTGTACGCCACTCTACTGTTCACCACTGTACTCTGTGAATCCATTCTGTGCTATTCCACTCTACTCCACTCCTCTCCGAGCCACTCCTTGCTACACAGTTCCACTCTATGCCACTCCACTCTACACCACTCCTCTCTATGCTATTCCACTCTACTACAAATGACTCTACGCTACTCTATGCCACTCCACTATATACTAGTCCTCTCTACACCACTCCATATTACACTATGCCACGCAACTCTACACTATTTCAGTGTAGGTCATACACTCTTCACCACTCTACTCTATGCCACTCCACTCTACACCACTTCATTCTATGCCACTCCACTTGATGCTGTTTCACTCTATGCTACTCACTCCACTCTATGCTTCTCTGTTGTACAATACTCCACTCCAGCCGCGGCCAGTGGAGAGAGTGACGGTGGGGCAGAGAGGCGGGCGGGGGAGGGGCAGGGTGGGGGGTGCTAAAAACCAGAATATGGATAATTGGAGGTAAGTAAACAATTTAATAATTAAAACGAATTTCGTAGCACGCCATGCATCGCATTTTGTGATGCAGGGCGCTCTATGAAATTTGTTTTATTAATTAAATTGTTTACTTACCTCCAATTATCCATATTCCAGTTTTTAGCACACCCCCACCCTGCCCCTCCCCTGCCCGCCTCTCTGCCCACCGTAACTCCCTCCACGGGCTGCGGCTGCTCCACTCTATGCCACTCCACCGTATGCCATTCCACTGTACACACCTCCAGTCTGCACCCCTCCATCCTAACCCACTCTTCTTTACCCTACTCCATTCTACACTATTCAACTCTAACCCACTTCACTCAAGCCACTCTATGCTATTCCACTTTACATTATTCCACGCTATGCTACTCCACTTCACACCACTCCACTCTAAACCAATCCACTGTTCTCCACACTATGCTACTCCACTTTACCCTACACAGCTCGACGACACTGCACTCTACGCCACTTCATTCTATTCCACTCTACTCTACGCCTCTACACCACTCCAGTCCACACCACTTCACTCAATGACCCTGAACTTTATGCTGCGACAGAGTACACCAGTTAACTACCTCACTCTACTCTTCCGCACTCTACTGTATGCCATACGCCACTACGCCACTCCAAACCAATAAATAAGAAGGAAAACAATCATGAATTTACTTTGTGATACTTAATAAAAATAAATAATTGAATAAAACAAACATGCAAATCCAATAAAAAAAACAAAGGTTGAATATTAGTTATAGCTAGGAAAAGATGTTTTATTATTTATATAGAAACCAAACTTAAACTACAAAAGTATGAGAAATTATACAGTTATAGTTATACCTTCAATTTCCATTTTAGCACCATCTTTAAATTACTGTAACTCACACACCTCCGCATACATTGTTGTAAACTCACTTAACACACAACACAGTACATGAACTATAACTCGCCCTGCTGCCTTGCACAGTGCTCTCATAAAAGATGGAATTGGAAATGTGATGAGTGTTATAAATGATATAATTTAAAGTATAAGTGATGTAATATTAAAGCATATATGGTGTGCATGGAGAAGGTGCAAGTTATAGTTTATGTACTGTGTGGTTAGCGAGTACACAACAATTTGTACAGAGATGCGTGAATTATAGTAATTTGAAGGTGGTGCGTAAAAAGATTGGGGATAGCCAATTCAACATACAGTATGTAAGAGGTTAGAACACTGGCATTGAGGACTGGTTAGCAGGCATCAGGGCACTCACAGGGGCCAATTTACAAGCCCAATGTGTCGCTGGTTCAAGAGCATGTAAAGTCATAGTGCGTGACTATTCAAGGCCTTGTAAATATGTTTCCCTTTCACGCATCACTATGCATGAAAGGGGCATTCCATGGGTGTTGTTGTGGGTGTTCTCACACAATATCCATTGAACTTGACACATTCACAGATTTACACTTTGTAAACACAAATGAGTTAGAAACCTACGACTCCCGAGGGGAGGCATAAGGAGGGGCAACAAGGAGAATCACTTTTATTTCTCCTTATTTTTAGCTCTTTCTAATCCTGCTGCATTCTGCAGCACATTTAGAAAGAGGAAATGCCTTTAATGATTGTTTTTGTGCAGGAAGGTGTCCCTTCTTGTGCAAAAACAATCATCCCCTCAGCGCAGGTACCTTTGCAAAATGATACAAGTATGTTTGCGCTGGTGCACGACTGCTGTTTGTGCGCCGGTGCAGGGGAGAAGGACAGGAATACGCCATATCTTCAAGATAAGACACATTCCTACCCTTTTATTTTGACCCACAGCAGAGCAGCAGGACGGCTTGCTGAGCTGCCCTGTCAAAATATTGTAAATGGACCCTCAGAGTTGAAAACCAACAGCATCAGGCGTGAGGGCATACCTTGCATAATAAAAGTCACAAAAGACAGCAGGAAGAGATTGGTTTGAGTAGACAATGTTTAACTGTAAGACATTTTCTGTGCAAACCTTCCTCCCACAAACAAATCATAGCTGAAATTGTGTAATGACAAATTTTACAAAGTTTGCATTATTTAAATATCAGGCTTTTTACCAACATAGCTTCAGTTTTGGCCAGGCCAAGAAAGATCTAAAATGTTGTAAAACTGGGGTGAACCTCCTCTTTTAGCTGATAGGTAAATTTTTACGTATAAGCAATAGGCGATTCAAGTAGAAAAGTGATGCAATGTAGCCTACTGACTTGCATTTGAAACTCATCTAAAATGTTATAAATTATTTTGAAATGTTCTAGGAAAAATAAAATGTAGATTCCAGAAACGTAAATTAATAGTTTTTTGATTATGAAATGTAGCAAATGCTGCTTTTAAACTGTGCACTCGTGCTGATGAACTGGATGTGCTGTTAGATACGTATGCCAGAGTGCTCATGCTCCCATTAACCTGTGAGGATGCCTTGACCTTTGTCACTCTTTTCTTCACAATATTTATCAGTGTACAAATAAAAAATCCTGCACTTCACGTGCTTCGCTTTAAAATAGCATTATTACGTCTTTGTGAGAACAGGCAGTTTTAAATGCTGAACCACATTCTGCTGCTGCGAAATTTCAGGCCTGGCATTCCTGCTGTCTGCTGGCGCTCTGTCTGCGCAACTGCAGGCCCGGACTGGTGAGTCTGCCCACCGGGCAATCCCCCGGTCGGCTGGAGGGTGGTGGGGGCCGGTTTTCTAAACGGGGGCCGGTTTTGTGGCTGGGGGCCGATTTTCAGTCCGCCTGTCAGTCACACTCACAGCCTGTGCAGGTCGGACTGAAAATCGGCCCCCAGCCACAAAACCGGCCCCCGTTTAGAAAATCGGCCCCCGCATCGAGAGTTTGACCCAGCCAGCACTGCAGCAATGCAAACTTCCACGGTTCCGTCCACCAAACGGAGGAGCGCGCAGAATGCCCCCCCCTGCCTCCTCCTCTGCCGCGTCAGATGATTAATCACCACATTCACGTGATACCGGCGCCACTTGTTACAGACGGGCGCGCGGCTAGTTTAAATAAATCACGGCGCAGCAGGCACTGACTGATCTTATCACTGCGCATGGTGTTAAAATTGCTCTCTTCTCTGGTAAGCCTTAGTGCGCTCGTGTGCTTCTAAAAGTTCCTGGGTGTTATCAGGTCCTCCTTCCGTTGTCCCAGGCTGCAACAGGATGTTTCAATTTTCTGCCCGCCAGCCGGGCCCCAAGGCACCGAGGAATGAATTGCTGTTCCTCTGCAGCCGGTGTTCGAGAATGAACGATCATCACCTGTTCACCTCATGACCTCGACACTATCCTGTTGCTGTGCCCTGCCCAGGCAGTCAGAGCCCAACTAGTGCCCCGGACTCACCATGCAAGCGTGAGTCTCGTAGTGAGAGCAGGTGGCACAGATTGAGGATACAGTGCGGGACGCTCGCTGTCGGACTCTTAACCAAGAGGCAGGCTAACGATCTTGCTGTGACATGCAGGCAACTCCTCTCAGTGGATCATTCTATCAAGAGACCACACCAGGTAAGTCAGTTATTAATTTAATAATCCGCTCCTGAAATTCAATATGTTTATTAAGAAAATGGCGAGGGGGCTCAAGCACAGCATAGCGCCTCGTAAATGGGTACTCTAAAGTTGTCTGTTCTGTAAATGCACTGCAGGCCATATCCGAGTTTTGTCTGTACTAATAAATCATCAAAACTGCTAGTTTAGGTAAAGGGTTTAATATCTTTGCTTGACCGTGTTACTACAAGCAGCATGAGACTTGCTCGGTCACAGATAAGGCAGATGATTAATATCTGCGCTGGAAGCTGTGTCAGACTTTTGGCTCATGGCTGTTTTCACTCACTATTAAGTAGAGCATAGAGTTTATATGCATACTGCAAATAAAGTTACCAGCATATTGTATTGTAATGAACTGTGTTATATGTAGATAGCTCAGTGGGTTAATTCTTTTGTCACAGAGAACCCTTTGGTTTTTGTGGTTCAGCCACACCTGAAGCGGAGGTTGGGGTGGTGGGTGCTGATTATTTAAAAATTAAATAATTGCTTTAAAAGCACATGCTACTGAGTTGGAATTTCTTATTGCTCAAATCAGTATGATTTCCGAAATGTGTCTGTTTTCATGGACTTCATTCCATAATTTTGGCCGCAAGAAAGTGTAGCTCTACCTGTCATACATTTAGTTGTTAAATGTCTTTCGCTTCGTAAATCCACTGAATCTATGAAATTTCACCCATAAGCAATCCGAAACATTAGCAGCTATGCTCAAATGAGTGTAATTTCTGACATTTGTATGATTCCATTGTCTTCACTGCTTCATTTTTCTTGCGGGAAAGTGTCACTCATAGTCGTTGGAATGTCACTCATAATTACACAGAAGTTATGAAAATGTCACTCATAGCAATCTGAAACCTTGGCAGCTATGAGGAGTGACACTTTCTCACGGGCAAAATCACTCAATAAAGAGGAAGGAAACCTGTGAATACCAGAAACAGGTGCAAAGCAGCTGATCTTTGCAGCATGCATTTTAACCCTATATGCACAATTTTATGGGGAGTCAAAACTGCTACTAGACAAGTAACTATTGAGCAGGGGCTTTTACACCCATGTCTAAGTCCGTCATCATGTCTTCCCGCTCAGCCGCAGGTGCGGCTGAACCACAAGTAAGAAAATGATCTCTGTCGCAAAAGCAATAGCCCACTGAGCGGTCTACATTAAATACAGTTCCTGATGTCCTGATGTCAAGGTACACGAGTCTCCTCCAGGAACCTTTATACCCAAGCACACCACCCTGTCTCCCAGCTGAGCCGGAGGTGCGGCTGGACCAAAAGTAAGAAAATAATTGCTGTTAGCTGTAATACTACATGTCTCTCTGACCTCTTTCAAGTGCTCGCCGTCCTTTTTCCCCAGCACCCCACCCCCCCAAGGGGGCGGCAATCTAAGGGATAGCCCCGGGCTCCACAAGCTCTAGCTACGCCCCTGCTAAGCCCGACCCCCGTGTCTGCCAGACTGCCACTGTCTGCCACGTGAGTGCCGCCCCACCACCAACAGCAGTCACAGGCCTGTGAGTGAGGTGAGTCCGGCGAAATAAGAACAGGGCAAGCGTGACCAGGCCTGAGGCCTGGCTGGCCCTGGGCCTGGACGAGTGCTTAACATACAAATATCCTTTCTGCAGTGCTCTGACTACAGCTTTGCCGAGTTGGGTTCACACTTTTAAACACCTCTTGGTGAATGAATGCAACTGTGAGGTCACACATATGCAGACACGCGCATTAGCCCACAGAGCTATCGCACTGCCATTGCAATTACGGTGATGATGGTTGTTGGGAAGTCTCTGGTTCAACTGGCCGCGGCGTCCATATTTCCAGTTTTCCGACTAGTGCTTTCCCTGACTTCCGGCGCAGCTCCCCCCAAGTGTAGCGCCAATCTAGATTCAGGCGCAAACTCCAGTCCGAGCCCTAATCGGGGTTACTACTCGGGCGCAGGTGCACCTCCCTTGAGCTTTATCCGCATTATTTTTTACCACATCAAACCGGAGCAGATGGTGCAGATCAGCAGCAGGGGGCAGAGTACAAGATGTAGAGTTGGCATATTAGCCCCCTATCTATGCATCGAATGTCTTCTGGTGCTGTCATTGCGACCTGCTGACCACAGCACCGTGCTGTGCAAACTCTGGGTGTGCCCTTACAGCACGACTCAGACGCCCTGGCCTAAGGCACTGGGAAGCAGTGCTTTGAATGGACCGGCATTGGAGGAGGCGCTGTATTTCACATCTGAAAGATGAACGTTGTAATCTGGTCACATCTCCGTTGTTGCCACGTTGAGATTTTTCTGTTGCAGGAAAGGATGAGGGAGGGGGTTTGATAGATCAAGTTTGGCCTTGACCGGATGGAGAGGGCACCTGAATATGGGCGCTTGGTGGCTTGAAATGGGCATTTGGCAGCTAGAGATGGGTGTTGGATGGACTTAGGTGAATGTTGGGGGATGTAGGTGGAGTTGGTTTGATGGCGATGATTTGGTTGGATGAAGTGTGCATTTGATAGAGGCGGGTGTGTGTTCGATCATGATGGGTGTTGGATGCATGCAGATGGGCATTGGCTGGTTGGAGAGTGCTGTGGTGGTTAGATGAAAGGGACCTCTGGAGAGATGGAGTTTGGTGTGATGGAAGTGGGTGTTGGATGGATGCAGATGGGTGGTTGGAGATAGCTGTGGTTGGACAGATGAAAATTGGTGTTGGATGAATGCAGGGCGGTGCTGGGTGCTTTCAGATGGCTTTCGTTGTATGTAAGTGACTTTAGACAGATGGAAGTGAATGCTGGATGGATGCGGATGGGCATTGGGTGGTTGGAGATGGACGATGGTGGATGCGAATGGGTGTTGGATGGATGCGGTTGGCATTGGGTGGTTGGAGATGGACAGTGGGTGGATGCGGATGGGTGTTGGATGGATGTGATGGGCATTGGGTGGTTGGAGGCAGACGGTGGGTGGATGCGGATGGGTGTTGGATGGATGCGGATGGCATTGGGTGGTTGGAGATGGACGGTGGGTGGATGCGTATGGGTGTTGGGTAGATGCGGATGGGCATTGGTTGGTTGGAGATGGACGATAGTGGATGCGGATGGGTGTTGGATGGATGCGGATGGGCATTGGGTGGTTGGAGTTGGACGGTGGTGCGGCCCACTCTTCACGCAGCGCTGCTGCTCTCATTAGCGCTCGTGTTTGTAGGCAGCGCTGTCCCCCGTCATCTCGCTGCCGACTATGTACCAGTACCACCTGATAACTAAGTTCTAAACTCTCGGCCCGAGAGACTCACTGAGGTTCTAACTTATCAGGTAGTGTGGTGGTACAGTCACGTCGCGCTGCCTGCTCATCATTCCTCATTCGTTGTGCCAGTGTCGTGCCAATGTATGCCCAGTTTCACTTTCACCTTCTACTGCAAGTGGTCTGGCCTGGCCTGGCCTGGCCTGCCTGTCTCACAGCAGAGGTTTCTACTACGGTCCGGATGTGTCTCATTTATCATGGGATGTGTGTAGCCTACAGCGCAGAGTGGGAGTGACGCAGGAGCAGGCCCCCTCACATCCTGGTTCCTCTCCCCCAATGCCCCCTCCCTCACGTTTGTACATTTCAAACATGTTGCAAATTGGTTTAATTGCCGTTGACATTCACAATAACTACCGCTCAGTGTTAATAACAAGCATTTGCAATGCAGTAGGTCTCGCATTTACGTGACTTTAAGCTACTGGCATTGTAAATGATAATGCCTTTTATTTATGTTTTGGTTTTTAAAACATAAATAAAAAGCATTCTCATTTACAATGTCAATAGCTTACACCTTCGCAAATGCGAGATCTGTTGCATTGCAAATGCTTGTTAATATGAGGTTTGGCCCTGAGATTAGTATGATGTTTTTTGAGAACTGGGGCGAAGGACCAGGGATGTCTTGAATTTATGGTTGTTTTGAGCCTCATCCAAATGCATATAATGTTTCGACCATAAAACGCAAGAAGATACTGCCCTACACGTTTCCAACTTCTATGGTAAAGGACCCAACAGCAGATCTGGGGTCTTTCTACTCGGGATACTGAGGTAGTTAGCTCAGTAGAAATCCAACTTCATTGGTGCTTTGTGATTAAAGTATCAACTTCGAATAGTCCCTTTAAGAGAATGTTTGCATATGATTTACAGTCCTGATTTATTTGTAAAATAACGGTTTATATTTATTGTTCTTTATTTTGTCTTGTGATCAATAATATGTATTTAGATGGAAAAATGGCATCTGTCAGAGCCTTGTGCACAAATTTATTACAACGATTTCACAATAATGGTGCAAATACATGACCAATGTTTTTTTTTATGGGTTTAGAAAAGGAAACATATGAGGTCAGTTGCTCTCCACAGTTTGAAATTTGAATTTTGTGTAGAAATCAATACTCTGTAGTGGGAATTCAGGGGCACATGCATCATGCTATTTACCGGTCGCAAATGGGCTGATTCGCAGAATCGTCCCGCTTGCGACTGGTAAACAGGCATTTCCGATGCATCAACCCAAAATGCATTCGCAAAACAGGTAATCGCAATTTTTGCGATCACTTATTCTGCGAATGCAGTTAGCGAATCGCAATTTGCGATTCCCAAAATGCAGTGCAAGAAGCATTCTCAGAATGTGACTTTGCATTAAGGAATCGCAAATTAACATCAACTTCAAGTTGATGTTAATTTACAAATCCTTAGAAGGGCATGTGTGTACGCCACATGTGCACACATACCATTTTTGGGGGTGCATAAGGGTGGCCTTTTGACACCCTAGCACTCTTGAAATTGCATTTGCAATTTGCGATTACTTCAATGGTAATTGCAATTTGCGAATGCTCTCCCAATCATTCCTAGGGGCCTCTAGGCATTCCCTAATAGCGAATCGCAATTTGCAATTCGCTATTTGGAAATGTGTAGGAATCGCAAATTATTTTGCAATTCCTACATGCAAAAGGTATTGCGAGTCTTTAATAGCGATTCCTTAATAATCACTATTAAGGAATCGCAATTCCTTCGGTTGATGTATGTGCCCGATAATTATGATTTTATGAGCAATAGGCATGCTAAAAATGTTTAGCTTTTAAAAGATACATATATATTTTTTTTTTTTTACTGAGAATTTAGGTAGCTTTTCAAAAAATAATCTAGCAGTACGGTATAACTCTTGTCTTAACTTTAAAAAGACTATTTTGAGAATGCCCACAGAGATTGATGTAAGGATATTTTAGAGCATCTTGCTTTACGTTTTAAGGTGTTTTACAAGCATTTTACTAGCCTTCTTATACTCAGTCAAGAAGTTTGCCTATTGCTTTTGTGTCTGCTCTTTTGCGTAAACATTTATTGGTCTATAGGACTTAATTTCTCTCGATCCTATGCTTGCTTGGTGCTTACTTCTTTGTTCTTTCAATTAGAAATCGCCTCTGGTCGTCGGGGATCATAGTCGCACTAGCAGCAGAAAAAAAAATCCCACACAAGCTGCTTGAAGCTGCCTGTGTAAGCGACCACAACCATAATTTTCTACTGGCAGTGGCTAGCGCCTAGCCCGACCGCCCTGTGTCCAGTGTCTGCCACAGTGCGAAAAACGGACTCGCCTCACTCAGGCCTGCTGACTGCTGTTGGTGGTGGGGTGGCACAGTGCCACCCCACCACCAACAGCAGTCAGCAGGCCTGAGTGAGGCGAGTCCGTTTTTCTGCCCCGAGCTTGAAAGAAGCAAGCAGCGCGCGACGTGAATATGTACCTGATAAGTTATAACCTCTCGGCCCAAGACTATTTTTGGTGCTCTCTGAAAGAATGCCTATGAATACATATGACTGGGTGGGTAACCTGATGTTCTTTAAGGACATCATCTACTGTTTACTGTGCTTTGAAAGTTGATACAATTTGAATATGTAATGAAAAATGTGCTGTAAAATTCACCATTTTGGTCTGTCATTTTTCAAAAATTTCTTGGAGGGAGAACCCCCCCAAACCCTCCTAGTGGCCGTTGGGCTCGCTCGCTGCGCTCGCTCGCTACACGCTGGACAGGGGCTGATTCGCTACGCGACAGACGGGGGCTGGTCTGGCAAAATTTGCCAGGGCTGCTTTCAGTTCCCAGTCCGGCTGGCAAGGTGTGTGTATTCTGTTGCAGCTGCGCCCATCCCCCAGTCTGTGACAGTCACTGACTGGAGGTGGTTTCCGCAGAGCAGGTTGACCGGCCGGCCCTTTGTTATGCAAGAATGTGCATTTGCACATCTTTGGCTGACCTTGGGCAGTGCCTTGACTACCTTTCTTTCTCCCATTAAGAACAGGTGGCACTCTGTTTGAGATCATTTTACGAAGAAGAAGCCTAGGAAATAGTTTTTTTTAAACCATCTTAGAAGTGAAATTGTATATGTTTAAAAAAAGTATACAGAGCAATAAACAGACTTCACAAGAAAATCGCTCATACACCTGTAATTCATGTTGAATGTAAAATGAAGGAAGCTTTCATTTAATTGCATTGCTTTCATTTTAGGAGTTATTTGCGGCCTTTATTTTTTACATATAAAATTCAATATTCTGTTCAAGTTTCAGGTTTACTAAGTCAGATGCAAATCTTTTTTTAATTATTGTTTTATGCAATTTGAGTTAAATACAACAAAACAAGAAGTTACCGATCGAATTTCCCATAATTACGTGGGTGACTTTTCTTGGTTACAGAATAAAGGGGAACAAGCATGTGTTCATGGCAGTTCTGTAAGTGGTGGGAGTGTATAGTCCTGGATTGTTGGGGGTGGATTTCGATTCACTTGGAATGGCAAGTAGGAGCTGAGGGGCTCCAAATATGTTTGGGGTGAGTTTTCGCAGACATCAGCACCCAATACTGCTCCAGACTTTCGAAGTACATAATTAAAAAAAAGCCCAGTAGCATCTTGAGAAAGGGTGGATGTTTTTATTAGCAGTGTGCAAAATGATTGCAATGTAATTGTTTTCGAAGGTCTGAAAGATAAAGATACCAGTTCATGTACCAATGCCTTCCACGCACAGATGCCAGCAGAAGTATGCAGGTAGTGCACACATCATTTATTATACAAAAGTGAATATGCTTGCACTTCGAGAAAAAAACATTATGGTGCTGCAGTTGAACTCGCTGGAAAATAACTATCTAGACTATGATGACCTCATGAAGTGATTGATGGGGATGAGTTCTGTAGTATCCAGAATGTTTTTTTAATATAGGTAGAACTTAGCCTGCTTTAAAAGCTCAATGTGTACAAATAGAAATTGAGAAACATTAAGAATATGAAGTCAGAGATGACATATATAGAAAGAAGTTCCACAGCTAAAGAGTGGATGTGATCCTCGTTGTAATTGTTGGAATTAGTTGAAGTTATGAGTCAAGAAAAGTCCAACATCAAGGTGAGCAAACCTAATTTAGCAATAAAAATATATGGGGTGAAAAATGAGGACAAATCATTTCTGTCGTCTTAGAGGGGCATTAGTAACCAATATGCACTGTGTGATCATCGTGTATTTAAGACTCGGGTACGGGATTTATACCCACCAATTAATGAATAAAGTGCTAAAGATGCTAGAGCACAATGCAATTACGTTGGTGATGTTAAATAATTTTGGAACATCTGCGATCTACTTCTAATGTAAAATTCCTGAAATAACACCATTGTGCTGTAAAAATGAACCTCAAACACCCGGGAACAACAAAACACACATTGCTGTTGCAGTGTGTTTGCTTTTTCCACTTTTTGTTTAGAGTGAAATGCATCTTTGAGTCAAAAAATGACACAAGGATGCAATTTTGCGGTAAAATATTGTGCTAAATGATTAATTTCCATTTCGCTTAAATCGCTTAATTATGCATCATTTTGCCAAAATTACCCATAATTACAGAAAAGCAAACTATCGCAAATTTCATACACCCCTAGTGGTACGACCTTTGTTTTATAGTTGTGGACCGATAAAAACTAGCCCTATGGTGGGATATACATACTCTGCTATGGAGATCAAAGTTCCACCTGTGGATTTTTCTCTTTGTTAGCCCTTACACCACAAGCTGAAGAATTTCTCTTAACACTGAACTCTAAATAGGGTAATATAGGCTGATTTAGAGTCAATTTGTAACATGACATCTGTCTATATAATGAGAAGGTGGCAATTCCTTTCCTAGGAGAGTCTCTACCATTGGAGAGTCTGTCAGCAGCTTACATGTTTTATGCTAGATTTAAGATCAGGTCTATTGGAGTAGGGCAACCAAATTACGCAGCAGGTTTTGATAAATTATGTGGCAAGAAAAAAAACAAATGATGTGGTGTACTGTGGCACATTTGGTGCCATTTTTATTCCCATTATTTGTCCTTTTTATATGTTAACACGGTTGGACACAGGTTCACCTATTTAGTAACATATTAACACTCAAATATAGCAAAAGGCATTTGAAAGGTGACCAGTCAACGTGAGGGAAGGGTCTTACACTGTGCCGCAACACATTTCCTGCATTTATAGTTACTTTTGATCTATTAGAGCTACAAATATTTTTTTTAATAAAATCTGCAAATTTTGCAGCATAATTATGCAGCAAATGTGTCAAATCTACATCTATGCAGAAAAAACCATAGCCACAGGATTGTAAAACTCCCGGTGCCCTGCCAATGATGAACGTAACTCTTTACAGGCAGAGAACTGGAGGTTTCTGTGCTATGACCTAACTCTAAATAAGGCAATTTATCTACACGTATCTAAGTTCCATTACCTGCCAACAGTGAGAATATTAACATTTGGCAAATAATGTCTGCACTTTGCCAAAAAAGCCTGAAATGTCTAGAAAAGGGCCCGATTTAGAGTTAGGTGGGGATAGAAGATTCTGTGATTTGTGGAGCATGTGCTACATTTGTAAAATAATCTACTATGGGAATTTTCTCCAATGTATGCATAATATAGGTGAGGAAATTGCAATTGAGGATATGCCACATTAACCATGTGGCAGATTATCAATTCAACAGCTATGCAGATGGAATTTCCATACATGGATTTTTCCTTTTTGTTAGCATTTGCACCTCAAATTGAATGATTTTCCTTTATCACCTACTTCTCTCCGGCTTCAGGCTCTGTAGACTAATTTAGACAGCAGTAACATCACTTCTATTAGGTCAGTCGATAGGATAAAGAAAAAAAATGAAATGGCCTCGCCCAGGGGTTGGCATCCCCGGGCCCGAAAATGGCCCGGGAAGGGTCCCCCACCTTAAAGTATAAAACTAAAGAAAAAAATGAAATGACCTGGCCCTGGGGGATGGGGTCCCCGGGGGCAAAATCTGTCTCAGGAGGGGGGCCGAAATCTGCCCCAGGAGGGGAGCCACGTCTCCCCACTCCTTTTTTAGGTAACTTTATTTTTTAATGGGTCAGGCCCTGGGGAATGGGGTCCTCAGGGCCTAAAACAATCAAGGGAAGAGGGGGGGGGGGGTGGCACACAGACCCCTTCCTAAAAAAAGCAAAAAAAACCAAAGCTGGCAACTTGCCAGAGGCCCCACCTCCTCGATGCACTACTCTGCAAATGCACCTCCTGGGGCGCTCTTGGTTGGGGGATGAAGCAGCCTCAATGCTGAGGGTCCTTAGGGGCCAACTAGCCCACCTGTTACCTCCAGTAAGCCCCATACAGTGGGATTGGTAAGAGGTGGTCAGAGGGCATGCCCCTTATTAAAGCACTCAGCAGACGCACCTATTGATGCACTGCTTAACTGATCTTTCACTTTTATATAGTTTTTCAAATCCCCACTTAAGACCTTCTCATTTTTCCACCCATCACGTATAGCATCTTTAAGCTCTATATATTCTCTATCAGCACCCAAAGCTTCACTCCACTCTTCTTGTCTTAAAGTCCATTCTACATCACAAACAGTAGACAAGGAGTCCACTTCAATTACCAAAGAAGAATCCCCTCCTTCCTCCTCAACCGGCATACACGACAAGCAATCGGCTATGACATTCCTTTTACCTCTGACAAAATCAATTGAAAAAATGTAATCCATTACTGACAACAACCATCGAGAAATCCTGGGAGTCACATTCCCTTCAAGGCCTTACCACCTTGTAAAATAAATCAGTAGCCTCGCCAAAAGTAACTTGCTCCTTCATATAAGGCAAATAAAAGAGACAGTGAATTTCTCACAGTCCTCAAATTCAAAAATCATCAGCAGAACTCCTAGATGAACTGCTTTTCCAGGGGTGGAGGTCACTAAGTAATCGGCCCCCTGCGCAGAATTGCGTCGCCATAAATTGTAGTAACCACGCAGGCAGTGGTTAGTAGGTAGGAAATGTTTATTCACAAGTACATCTTCATAAGTGTACATCAACCTCCAGCTTCTTCAAATGACCCTTTTTCCCAGACCCAGTCTGTGATGTCATTCCATTACATCACTGAGTTCTATAATAGGAGAAAGAAATCTCCACACTTACTTTGTTACTTTTTCTATCCTGCCTTTGTGTTTTCCCTCCAGCTCTTCTCTTTCTTCGTGTCCCTCTTCCTGGGCCCACTTCTTCTGTCCCTCCATTCACCTCTCCTCCTGTTCCTGGTGTACTAAGCTTAGCTTCTCCCTCTCAACCCTCCTTTCCTTCTCTTCTTCTTAAGACCAAGCTTTTTGAAGAGTCAGGGTCTTCATTAAATTCACCCCACTTAAAGAACAATCCCTGATGACTGGGGAACCCTTGGGATTGGGCAAACTAACTAATGATTTTTTTAAGCAGCCTAGGGAATACACTAAGGCTGTGCCTAGGAAAAGCCTTGGCTAAGTTGTTGTAAGTTATGCAAAATAAACAAATGATGGACGGAATGCTGGACAATGCAAACATTCACCCCCAGTCCCAAGGATCTGGGTTAAATCCATCATTCTTTTGCTCACCACACCACCCTAGTTTGGACCCAGCCATCTGCAAATCAGTCTTGACCCTGTTCCTTGTGGGAACAGTCCAGCCCGAACTGTCAAGCCAGGTCATCCCTGGACAGGAAACAAGCATCCTGGGACCGGTTTCGGGGCATCACCCTTCATCAGCCAGGCTGGCTTGAAATCCAGTGATGTAGTGAGCACAGGGCCCATGTCTGGGCATATCCTTCCCACTTAGGGCGACATATGAAAAAGAAACAATTGATGGACGGAATGCTGGACAATGCAAACATTCACCCCCTTGATACCATTGAAATAAAACATATGGAATGCAAGCCTAGTCACTAACACCACATAATTCTACTCAGTTCTACAAGAGCAACACTACTCCAGGAAATCTAGACAAGTTAAGGCACCTTGTGATGCAGTGAGTGGTTTCTCAGTGGGCATAGAGGTGATTCTCTCTCACATGCTTCTGCTGGTCCTTTAAAAGAAGTCACAGGCAATGTTTAATCCCCAGTCCTTGTTCACACAGCAGCACATTATGTTCGCCTTGTGCAACAATTTGAGTGACGAGCGGATGCTATATGGAGCATCTGTCATGCCCTGCCACTCAGCCCCTCCTATGCCTGAAGTCATTTTGGAGAGTGCAGATGGTCGCAGGTGTGCCGGTTAGTTGATGCATGTAACACTAGTTCATTGTAAGAACAAAATAGGTTCTACAATATGTGCTCTCGTATATCCAGCACACACAATAAGCATTGTCAGATGTGACAGACACACTTGCAATCACCAAAGCACCAAGCACAGTTCAGTGCTTTAATGCAGCTGCGGGATGTGGAAAGTGTTGCTCAGCACAGCACACATCAGTAATTAGATGGGACTTGCAACCAGCGATGGACAAATCATAGTCCATATGCCTCTTGCCGTTTCCACCAGCAGCCACACCATTTAATTCTAGGCCAACGGGGGCGAAGATAATCTTAATGCCAAGTGATGGTGACCAAGGATGCCAATTCGTAGACATGGATGCAGGGCTGACCCTCGGGTCCTGCAGCTCCACTTCTCCCAAGGACAGTGCAATCACTACTGGTAGACTTGTTCAGCCTACTTCCTTCAGGTAGTTCCTCCATCAGGACTACAGCTAGACTCTGCTTTGGGCAGACCCCTATGGCAGAGACACCTCCAATGACCCTCTCTTAGCCTGCAGGGTGACTCCTCATTCATGGCAGGCCATCAGTTTTGTCAGTAGCAGATCTCAGATGCAATCACCTCACTTAGCTAAAAAGCTGGTTGTAAGGGACACAAGCCCTGGTCTTCGGGGTTTCCTGCATCACTGTGAAGTAATGCTTCTACTGGTCAGCAAGAAGTCCTGGAAGAATGACTTTTCACACCAAGGTCATTAGACCTTCCACCCATCTACAGGCACAGGTAAAAGCCCTGCCGTATCAGCCTGTACCACTTACACACTGCCACCACTGCCAGTCTGAAATTATAAATTTTTTCTAAGGAGGGCACTTTGGGTGCCCACTAAGGAGGGCATGCTTGATGCGCTCCTACAAACCACAGACACCGACTATGGGTTGCAATGTCACTAACTAGAAAGGGTCCTCAGTGTATGCATTTATATAATGTGTGCACTGGGGCAGAAAAGAGGTCAGCAGGGCAGGTAGGCATGCTCGCAAATCATGCAAGGGACCTTCCTGTTACAACAGGACTTCTTGCTCTATATGCATGTGTCAACAGCAATTCCTGCTCTCCCTCATGCATCTTCCTTGTTTTCTCTTATTCCCATGAAAATCTTAATGTATGTGCTTTACTCTGTTGTTGATCTCATGTCCTACTCTATCTCAACGTGTCTTAATTGTCCCTTCTTTACCTCTGTACGTCCAGATCTCCTTTTCATTTTACAGCAATTGCGTTTTTGGCAGACTGAAATTTTACATCTGTACTCTGGAAATGGCGTTCCCTTAGTTTGTCAAACATCTTCTGAAGTGTGCATTCTGCTTGTTCTCTGTATTTTAGCAGACTCTAGCTTGCACAATAAAAATGATGGTTTGTTTTGCCTGCCCTCTTACCTTTCTTGCCACCATGGCCCTTGCATGTTTGTTTCCCTCAATTAAATGCAGTTCTACCGATGTCAGAATAAAAACATGAATTCATTAATTTCCCATTTTTGTTGTAGTGTCACATTTTCCTCCTAGCTTCTTTCCAACGATTCAACATGTTTCCTAGCAAGGAAGAAAATCTTTTGCAATGCACTTGTGCCACCAAAATGCTGTGCGTTTTGTATTTTGTTTAAGAAAACCCTGCACTTCCTAAGCATGAACGGAAAGGAAGAGTAGTTGGCTTACTACCCTCATATTTCCTGGGATTTAATGTAGCTAAGCAGCAACTAAACCAGCTGCCAGCAGGTTATTCGAAAAGCAGTACTGAATTACCCGTTTAACCAACAAAAAATAAAGTGAATATCTCTAACAAGCCTGCATGAAAACATCTCTGCAAATAATGTATTCCTTTAATTGGGAGCAATCATAAGTAATGTTTTCTTTAAATATAAAACTTACATTTATTGACGAATGTGTTACAGCATACATAGAACGTTTCATGGAAATAGAATTGCGGCTAGCAAAAAAAAGCTCCGAACTGGAGCTTTGACGAAGGAGTGCCTCCGTTCAGGTGTTTGTGTTCCAATATTTTTGCTTTCAGAGTCTCAAGTCGGTCACACCCAAAAGCAAGCATCTGTCTTTTAACTTTACAGACGTGCTTTCTGTTCCAGGTAGTCCCATCCCCCAGTCTGGAAGTCTTGGCCGTCTCCAGCCGGCTTCTGCATACTGGTCTCTTCTCACGATAATGACGCTTTTGTTATGCGTGATTAGCACCTCTCTTGCAGCCTGTCCTAAACAGCTGATTTGGGTGTGTGCTCAGTTGCACGGAAAGAATCAGGTTTTCTCGAACAACATTTTTTTGTTGAAGCACATATTTGCGCTGGTACTTTTAGGCGCCTGTTTAAATTATATTCCAGTTTTATTTAGTTTAAAAAAATCATGTGTATCTGAACAAAATCACATGACTTCCTTTATCTGCTAACATTGATGGCATTATTGCTGTGAAAACTGGCATTTACAAACTTGTATTAAAAGTAGCGTGCAGAAGTTACTTTTACTTTAAAACTGAATTTTAACACAGCTAGGGTGATTGGTTGTCCCTGTGAACTTTTAATTCTAGAGGCGCACAAAATTGCAAAATTTTCCACCCTAAAATACCAATGTTTGGGAAATTGCGCTTTAAGGCAATATCTCACATACTTTTTTACCCTGACAGTGAGAGCCGATTTTGTTTTGAATTCGAGATGCTGGCATAACAGGTGTATCTTCAGTGGTTTTTGAGGGCTAGTAAGTTGGGTCTGTTTTCAGTACTCTTTATATGCCTGCTACAGGAGCCTAGAATGGGGCGCTGCAGGTACAACCCCACAAAGGATTTGGCAAAGCGGCGCATTAGTAGCAGCATCTGACTTCGATCAGATGTAGATTTTAGATTATGCATCAGCATAAGTACGCTTTCACATTTAAGTGCAATAAATGCTGATAAGATCTCATCATTTGGGAAGAAAGTTGTTCGATGCGTTCATCAAGCAAATGTTATTATAGAGAATTGTACTATGCACAGGAGTTAGACCCTGGTCCCGGTGTGCCTATTCACATTCTATGTGTATTCCACGGGAAACACCCATTACAACGAATGTATTACTTTGTGGTGCAATCGCAACGCGACTTTTACATCGTGGCCGGCCATCATATAGCAAAGAAGACAAGTCCATTTGGCTGCATTAGTTTAAATCTTAAATCATATGCTGAGCAAATAAAATTAAAATTGCCATGGATTACTTAAACTTGCTGGCCTACTTTTTGGTGCATGTGTGTCTATCTTAAAACTGTCGGGGTCGGCGACCTGCAATAATTAAATAGAAGAAATGTGTGCATAATTATGACGTGCGATTTAAGCGCCGGCGATCTTTCATGCTTGCCAAAAGGAATCAACGCATTGCCGTTCTAACAAAGTGCGATGTAAAAGATGGCGAAGTGTTGGGCTTTGCTAAGTATTCACCGCGGGGTTAAAACCAGCGATGTCATGGTGCACGATGCATGATCATACATCTGTATTCCACAGCTCAGCTGCAATGAAGGTTGGGGGTAGTGCCTCACCGTAGAAACTGTCAATGCAGCAGCATAAATAAATGCCAGCATTTGTTAATGCGCACAGCTACCTCCGGAGAGATGTCCTGGTGCTGGGGAACATTTGGAAGATTAAGCAAGCTATTGCCCAGAGTCACATGGTGCTGGGCTAACCTGCTGCTGGGGCCAGGGACAGAACTGTGAACCCTGTGGTCCAGAGTCAGGTACGCTGGCCACTACGCCACACCTTTTCCCTTACACACATAGCCTATCACCTACAAGAGTAGGAAAAGCTGCTCTACACCGGTCAGGATCTCAGAGAGAGGTCCTGTCGGTTAGGTGGAAAAAACAGGGGCAGGCTACGAGGCTCAAACCCTAGGAGATGGAGGAGGCTGCACACATTGTGTGTTGCACAGTGATTGATGGCCTGTAGTGGACACTTGGATGGCAGAGGCAGCACACATTGGGTGCTGCAGAGTAAGAGATGGAAAGTGGCATGCACATGGATGGCAGAGACTGCACAACTTCTGTGCTGCACAGTGAGTGATGGTATGCAGTGGACGCATGGACAAAGGATGCTTCAAATATTGTGTGTCGAAGAGTGTTTACTGGAAAGTGGTCTGCACATGGATAGAGGAGGATGCACATATTTTGTGCTTCCCAGTAAATGATGGGAGATAGTATGCACATGGATAATGGGGCTGCACATATTTTGGATGGCGGAAGCCACTCACACTGTGTGGTACTCCGTGATGGAATGTAGTGTATACATGGCGGAGGCTTCACACTGTGCTGCGCAGTGAGTGATGGAATGTAGTGTGTGTGTAGATGAACAAGGCTGCTGACATCCTTTACTGTAGACTGCGTGATGGAAAACAGTGGGCACACACATGGAGGAGATTGCACATATAAAGTCCTGCAGTTCCACAGATGAAATGCTCTGTGCACATCGAATCTGGAGGCTGCTCACACTGTGTGCTACACAGTAATTGATAGGAAGCAGGAATCACATGTATGGAGGGGGCTACATATATCATATGATGCACAGTGAGAGATGGACTGCTCTGTGTGCATAGGTAAAGGAGGCACATTGTGTGCTACACAGTAAGTTTGGGACAGATTTACGCATTTTTGCATAATGCAGTGCAGCAACAAGGTAAACTGTATTGACTGTCAATGCAAGAGTCAGTGGCTAAAGTGGGTGTTTGAAATGTAAAAAAATAGGATTCTATTAACTGTGCACGTCTATGCTTTTCAAAGAAAATAGCCACCCAAAAATTAAAAGTGCAACATCAGTAGTACAATGAATACATGTGATATATACAAAGATATATACAATATAGAAATTTTCACATGCTGAAAGATATACTCAAAAGTGATTATATCTGCTAATCATAGTGTTTATATCAAAGCACCCATAATCTATTTAAATCCTAAATAGACTTTAAAAATATCTACAATCCCAAGACTCATTGCGGCACCCTGAAATCGGTTGTACAATAACAATATACATAATTATTGTGAAATTCCATGCAACCCAAACGGTCAAATATTTTCATCAGCGAAATATGGGATGACAAGAAGCATATACACCAACTTATTTGTGTAAGATAAAGATACCAGATCTTGTCATGTATTCCATCATGCTATTAAGCTAGTTTTGATAGAATTTTAGCAGGGAAGAGGACACATCATATGTCATAGCTCAAAATTGAGAAACGAGGGCAAAAGGAAACAAATGACCAAGCATCAGAAAATACAAGCCATTTGACATACCCCATTTGTTCATATCTAGACCTAGAGCAAAGAAGTCAAAGCCAAGGCACATCTAAATGTACAATAAGACACGAGTATGGAAATAATATTGATGAACGTTAAAGGTTACATACCAAAGTTGTGTCAAGCGCGGTCAAATCCAAAAGAGTCCTTTATATCAAGCAATCTAAAGCACACTCCATGCTAAGAGTAATATACCAATGCCAGGATTTATCCATCATGTAGTAGTTATATTTTCAAGAAAAAACTTCCAATGAATAATATATATTTTTGTATTATGGCAAGAATTTGACTGTAAAAAGAAAGCGCAAAAAAGAAAATTTGAAGAAAAACCTATGCACAATACTATCAGCCAATGAAGAAAATTATGTCTTATTAATATCATCAACAATTATTAGAATACACCGATTCAATTAGGTTGAGAACATTACAGCACCAGAATGCACCAATGGTAGATAAAGGTGTTAATATAACAATGTAAGCATAACAATATGTGCACATATGCATACCTTGGATCTCAGTGCTGTGTTCTCAAGAAACCCAAAAACATATATTTTTCTTGTGTATATTTCGAGGAAGGGGTAAATATTCCAATTCCAAAAGGAGGTTATTTCCAAGGTAGTAACCTGTGTCATAGAATTACGAAAAGAAATATCAATAGATATAACGCACAATAACGAACTATATGAAAAACAGCCATGTCGCCCTATTGGATAAGAAAAGACCACAAGCAAATGGAAGCAAATACACTTCCACACCATTAGTTATATTTTTAGAAAAAAATTCTAAATATGCTAACACGATGAAATCTCTGTGGTTAAGCAAGGTTTACGGTAAATTATAGGATGGCTTTCACTTGCATAATATGCATGAGGTGTTTTACACCATTAATACATTTTTCTGCGTTTTTTCGTTTTTTTCGTTTTCTTCGTTTTTGCCGATTGTCGTGTTTATAAAACATTTTTTTGCAATATTGGTGTCATCCGGTATGTGCAAAAATTGGATATAGCACGTTGGTGCACGTGTACATACGGAGGGCAGGTTAACATTATGATGCATATGATTTATGCAATATTATAATGCCAGTGTTAAGATGGCCGCGGTATATACTATACTTGTTCACTAGGACCTGCGGCTTCACATACGTACCTTGACACGTGGTATCTCGTGTCTTGCTTGATAATCTGTTGCAAGCGGTGGCGGCGGGTTTCTTTTGAATTTGTGGAACGTCGCGGTGTCGGCTTACTCTGCCTACAGACCGGGTAAGGAGTCCAGCTTGTTTCCTTTCTTGTATGGCCGCCTGTTATCGTATTTGTCACAAACATTTGTTACAATTAGTTGTGCGAGCAATTTATGTTAGCGACACAGGCGTGTGGTGATTTAGCATGGCAGTAATAACCAGGTTTCCTGCCCACAGCGCGCGGAAAGGAGAAACGACGGACGGAGTTTGCTCTTTAGACGGTTACAGTGTTTTGACCAGATAGTCAACTTTTATCTATAGGTCATACACAAGAGATATGTGTTCGGCTATTGTTAGTTGGGAGTGTTTTCGATTTATCGCTCCCTACAAGATATGTAGCTATGTTGAAACCATTCCTTTCCATGCTAGTTTCGGATATAACAATTTTTTCTAAAAATATAACCAATGGTGTGGAAGTGTATTTGCTTCCATTTGCTTGTGGTCTTTTCTTATCCAATAAGGCGACATGGCTGTTTTTCATATAGTTCGTTATTGTCTGTTATATCTATTGATATTTCTTTTCGTAATTCTTTGACACAGGTTACTACCTTGGAAATAACCTCCTTTTGGAATTGGAATATTTACCCCTTCCTCGAAATATACACAAGAAAAATATATGTTTTTGGGTTTCTTGAGAACACAACACTGAGATCCAAGGTATGCATATGTGCACATATTGTTATGCTTCATTGTTATATTAACACTTTTATATACCATTGGTGCATTCCGGTGCTGTAATGTTCTCAACCTAATTGAATCGGTGTAATCTAATATTTGTTGATGATATTAATAAGACATAATTTTCTTCATTGGCTGATAGTATTGTGCATAGGTTTTTCTTCAAATTTTCTTTTTTGCGCTTTCTTTTTACAGTCAAATTCATGCCATAATACGAAAATATATAATATTCATAGGACGTTTTTTTCTTGAAAATATAACTACTACATGATGGATAAATCCTGGCATTGGTATATTACTCTTAGCATGGAGTGTGCTTTAGATTGCTTGATATAAAGGACTCTTTTGGATTTGACCGCGCTTGACACAACTTTGGTATGTAACCTTTAACGTTCATCAATATTATTTCCATACTAGTGTCTTTTTGTACATTTAGATGTATCTTGGCTTTGACTTCTTTGCTCTAGGTCTAGATATGAACAAATGGGGTATGTCAAATGGCTTGTATTATCTGATGCTTGGTCATTTGTTTCCTTTTGCTCTTGTTTCTCAATTTTGAGCTACGACATATGATGTGTCCTCTTCCCTGCTAAAATTCTATCAAAACTAGCTTAATAGCATGATGAAATACATGTCAAGATCTGGTATCTTTATCTTACACAAATAAATTGGTGTATATGCTTCTTGTCATCCCATATTTCGCTGATGAAAATATTTGACTTTTGGGGTTGAATGGAATTTCACAATAATTATTTATATTGTTATTGTACAGCTGATTTCAGGTTGTCGCAATGAGTCTTGGGATTGTAGATATTTTGAAAGTCTATTTAGGATTGAAATAGATTATGGGTGCTTTGATATAAACACTATGATTAGCAGATATAATCACTTTTGAGTATATCTTTCAGCATGTGAAAATGTCTATATTGTATATATGTTTGTATATATCACATGTGTTCATTGTATATTTATATTTATCCTCACTATTGTATATATGGTTAGATGTATATATACGTCTTATGTCTTTCCTTTTTTTGTTATGTGTGTTACAAATTTTGTCTTTTTATGTGTTTTTAACATTACAGCCCTGAAGAAGTTCTGTTTCAGAACGAAACGCGTTGGCTGGCTATCATTGAATTTTTCTAAAGGAACATTAAATAAGCATTGAAATATACACCAAGACTCAGGGTATCAATAAGAACATTAATTGAGTTATTTTTTCATTGTTTGGACTCATTTACTAAGCGGTGCTATTCCGAATTCAAGGAGAACTGAGTGCCAAGAGAACCTGCAGGCGATCGGTGTCCACGGTGAATGAAAATGCAGTACAAGAGTCCCAAAGTGAGTAATTCTACCAATAATGTTCTGTTGGCTCTTGAGTCTGGGGACTAGAATGGAGTTTCAAACCCTATTGGTCAGAAGGCACGGAGTACCTTGTGGAACCCATCCACTTCAAACCCTGTCCCTGTGAAGTAGAACGTTTCTAAAGCCTCTGGATGATCTGCACTGGATGCAGGCACATTTTCTAGGCGCCAAGAACAGCTGAACACAGGGTACCACATTAGCCCCAAAGAGATTCTCTCCCCACGAGACATCCTTCAAGGGTCTGGACTGGCTGTAAAAATGAAGCTGCTTGCCTGCTCAGACAGAAAAAAGTACCACCCTTTCCCTGCTAGATAGATCACACAAGTACACACAAACACACACACACACACACACACACACACACACACACACACACACACACACACAATCAGCCATTGTTTGCAGGGCACAATCTACTCTTTACTATACAAGGCCTATTGCCAGAAGGGATAGCTAATATATCCAATGAGGCCATAATATTCTGGGGGTGAATCCAACCCCTGGTTTGTGTTCTGGTTAGCTTTTTTGTTGTTATGGGACTACCAAACGTTAGGAGCCAATCGGAGATGGCTAACCAGTCTCCTTTCTGTGTCCATATTTTGCCTGTACACTACTTACCCAGGATCTTGGATATCAGCAGACTGGGGTCTCAGAGAGTGGTCCAACGTGCCCATAGAACTAACCTGGTGGGCCACCCATTCTAGGTAAACAAAAAGGCCCTCTCCAAAACATAGGTTGATCCTTGCTTGATTTCTGGGCTGACCTCGGCTCCCCTTTCTATCAGAACCAGGCCAAGGAGGAGAGAAAGTATCTGTCAGTGGTATTTGAACTTCCTTTGGGCCAGCAATAAGCTGTAGGGTGTACTCTGGGCATATCTCACTTGTGACCCAGCAAGAACTGGGTGAGTTGTAGGAGTAAGTTGCTATATGCTCTGTGGTGGAAAAAATGTGTTCATGGGATACTAATACTTTCGATACTTCCAAACGCGTTGGGCGCCAAGACCCCATTGGTATCAGAAATATTTAAGATTTCGTTTAGTATTTCTGCGAAATGTATGGGGGAATTAGTTGATAACAATGAATGTATCTCTGCAGTCGTCCTTGCGACTTGTAGATCATACGTTTCTTTTGATGACGTGAGCCTTGTAGGCGTCTGAAGAAGCACTGTTTTCATTCTGCTTAAAGTATCTATTCGAATAGAAGTAATTTTCAAATTGGGCCATGCCCTTGCCTCCCTGTCTGGAAAGGAGCTGGGGAACAATGAGCGTCCACAGCACTTGACCTTCGCAGTCGTAGTGACTAGATAAGGAGTCCCGGGCATAAGACTACAACATCTGCGGTCTACAATTAGAATGTAACTCCCATTATAGAGTCTTTGAAAGAATGGTTCTATTTCTGTTGCAGGTGCGCCTTGCTGGTGACATGAAAGGTTGTATGAATTCCCTTCACAGGCTCCATGCAAACTAATTCCGTTACACAGAAGCGTGCCGCTTAGTGACATCGCACAATTATTATTCTGTAGTTGTCATGTAAACAAAAACATCTTACCGTTGGAAGTAAGCATAGATACTTTGCACTTGTTAATTGAAACTTCAGCTTCTCCTAAAAACAACAAGACCCACATTTATGAAACAAGATGGCAACTGAAGATCCCAAAGATTAATTGAACGATGATGGAGATCAGCTCCTTCTGCTGACCACTTCAAACTCCTAAGAATCACGAGGAACTCCTACTACAGAAAGATCAGACAATCAAAAGCAGACTTTTTCAGTAATCAACTTGACCAAGTCAAGAACTGGCCCCAAAAACTATTTGGACAAATCAAATCACCTCACCCCCCCCCCCCCCAAGCTAACCCAGACTCACTACCCAATTGCAATGAATCCTTCTTCACTATGAAGACAGAAAACATAAAGACGGAACTGCTCAACAACTTAATAACGCATACTGACATTCACATGGACACTGTGTCATCCCCCCAGGAGCCTTACCTATATGCTCACCAATGTTCGACCTCAAAAATAACACCGCCTTGTCCTCCTTCAATATATACACTGAAGAAGCTATACTAATCCCTCCAACCACTTCACTGAACCCTCCCCACAAACCACATAAAAGACTTCATTCCACTGCTACTGCCCCTATGGACCAAGATTATAAATACCTCTCTCCTGCAAGGAATCATTCCAGAAATCCTTAAATTTGGGCAGGTATCCCCATCTTAAAGAAGCCAACGGTTGAACCTTCAGACATAAATAATTACTGCCCAATATCCAACATCCCCCCTCTGCCTAAACTCTTAGAAAAATTTGCTAACATACAACTTAGCAACCACATAGACCATTTCAACCTGCTTAACAAATACCAATCCGGCTTCCATACAGGGCACAGTACTGAAACATCCATGATTCACATAATAGATGACGCACTAAAAATCCTTGACCAAAACCAAGCCTGTCTGCTAATGTTGCTGGACCTATCCTCGGCCTTTAATACCATCAAACACGACAACTTGCTAAATCTCCTGAAACACAGAATGGGATTATCAGGATCAGTTCTAAATTGGTTCACCTCTTTCCTTCAAAATAGATCACAAAAACTCAAGGTTAATCAAGCACTGTCCAAGCCTGTTCCAGTCACTTTAGGAGTCCCACGTTGATCATCCCTCTCTCCTGCACTTTTCAACCTATTCATGGAACCGCTCACCAAAATTCTTAGCTCCTCTTATGTCCACTATCACATGCATGCAGAGGATACACAAATATATTTAAAAATCCACTCATTAGAGGACATCTAATCTCTCAACCTAACGTTACATAAAACCCAGACCTGGTTGCCCGAAAACCATCTGAAACTAAACACTCTCAAAACTGAATTCCTCCTAATTGCTCCTCCCAACCAATCAACCATCATTCAAGACTGGCCGAAACACCTAACAGCACTCAACGGCCAACCTCTTATTATCGACTCAGCAAAATCGTTGGTAGTTACTCTTGATAAAAATCTAAACATGCAGAAACATGTTAGCACCGCAACAAAAGGAGCAAACTTTCAGATGAACACCTTGAGAAGACTCAAACCCTTCCTCCCTGCAAATGACTTCAAACTGGCAGTTCAAGCACTAGTAATCTCAAGAGTGGAATATGGGAGTGCCTCTCTTTGCGGCCTCCCCTGATCAACGACTGCCCCTCTAAGAGCATCAATCAACGCAGCATCTAGACTCATCACAGGCTCCAAATGAAATTGTCACATCTCCCCTGACCTTAGAGCCCTCAACTGGCAACCTTTCAAAGCCGAGATTCATCTAAAAATCGCATGTATAACTCACAAGGCCATACATCACAACACTCCAACTTACCTGGCACAGAAATTGGTGCTTTCTTGTGGCAAAAGATCCTCCAGAAGCTCCAGTAACATTCTCTTGAAACCACAATGATTTGCCAAGAAGAAAATATACAACCGGGTCTTCTCGGGTATGGCGCCCAGGATATGGAATGCACTGCCCACAGAAACCAGACTGAATCCCTTTTGTATCTTTCAAAAAAGAAGTGAAATCTATTCTCTTATCTAAATTCACATGAACTTTGTATATAACTTGTAATACGATTGTTTGGTTTCACTGAATTGTTTTGTTTCCTATATCTGTCTTGTAAAGCGCTCTGATACCCGCAAGGGTCTTGTTCGCGCTATATAAAACATTAAAAATAAAATAAATAAAAATAAAATAAACAGACGTTAGTCATTTTAAAAGGCTGGTCTACATTAGCTACGTCACTCTAAATGTGAAAAATACACTGTTAACACATTTGTGTGCATACACGTTAATGTTGATATCAATTCAAAAACATTTAATATAAAAAATAACCGTATCACAGACACTTGATCCCTTCTACTCATAGTCATAATTCTTGTTATGCTGGGATCTTGAACTCTTTGTAATCACAGCCTTGAATATAGTACATTGCAGTAGTCTAATGTAGAGTTGGCAGTGCTAATTTGCGGCTCTAAAGTGTCATTATTATCAAAGATACAGCCAAGGTTTTGAGTTTTTCGGCAAGTAGAACTGATGGATTGAAAAATGTGGGGGAAGCCTTAGATGTTGAATAGGATCCTCCCTTTTAGATCGAAGATCATAAGCTCAGTGTTTGGAACCAGCCTTAATCCCAACACCATATGAGCGCAATCTACTTTAAAGAAGAATATTTGAGCCTCAGGGGAGGGGGAGAGGATGTGGCCTAACGGCTAGGGAGGTCGACCTAAAATCTGGGGAACTGGGTTTGAGTCTTGGCAACGGCGCTCAACATCCTGTGATTCTGGGCAAATCACTTATTCTACCCGTGCCTAACAAAAATGAATGTGCCCTTATGAAACACAACTGGTGCACATGTAAAGCATTTTGGTACCTGATACCTTCGGGTCAAGTTTGTGTTACATAAAACTCTGAAAAAGAGGGGGGGACACACACCGTAATGGTCATCAGGAGCAAGGCATCCATAGCTGCATTGATCATCACTTCTCACAAGACTATCACAAGGTTAGTAATACCTGCAAGACCCGGTGGCCAATTTAGGGCAAGGTAAGCCCATTTAAGACACAACTAAACTGTTGACCTTGCATATTATATAGGGAATCAGTGGAAGCAGGAGCTCCTGCCTGAAGCAAAAGAGCCAGCGAGAGTCTAAATTTACTTGTGTTCTACATCCAGATGCTGTACTCTACTCCATGGAGGCTTCACCAGCAACTGCAGTCATGGAAAGAGAAAAAAACAAGTGTGACTAAAAAATGAATATTGTTTCCAAGAATACTGGGTAGGTCACAAGTGCCTAAGTTAGATTCTAGAACTCACCTGGTCATTCGAATTAGCAATGGTGATTTAGTCAGCCCCTAGAAGTTTAAAAGAAAGCAAATGAACTGTGCACCTAGATTCAAAAAGCCATGTCAAGTGAAAATACAGTTGATAATGCCAGGGAACTATATAATGTTTTAGGCCTTTATGGACAGTTATACATAATCAAAAGAACTCACAGTCAAGTGTTGATGACTTTGTATAGTGACTTGGAGAACATTCAGGGGTTTGACGTGAACACCAAAAAGAAGAGGTGATTTAAAAACCGACAGGTAAAAACACATTTTAAAAGATAATAAATGTGTCAGAAATGTTTCTAGCGAAGTAATCTAGCTCCAACATCAAAGAGAATGGCACATCATTTACAGGACATATTTTCAGGAGTCTATCAGTGAGTGAGGCCAGGTTATTCTTCACACTTGTTTACTGTTGTTTTCTTTGAGATTGAGGCTGGGAATGGGGAACACCATAAAGTCTATTAACATCCCACAACAGAGGGCAATAACTTGTACTTACCTAGATCTAGGCCTAAAACGAATGGCAGATCTGGTGCAATTGAAGCCGTTGATCTATTGGGTATGCATCTGGACTATTCCTGAGCTGTCAGTGCCAGTGCTGATCTATTGGGCATGAGAGGTGTATCTAAAAATCCCTTGTTTAAGTTTGTATCAAGCTGGTTTAAGAAGCTTAGGCTGAGTAAGCTAGGGGATAACCATTCTGCAGCACACATAGAAATGGAAAAATCCCTCTGAGGATTGGTTTTGTGCAGGAAGGTCCCTCTTCCTGCACAAAAACAATCTTACCTATAACACAGGCACCTTTGCTTTATGGGGCAAGGGTGCCCACACGGATGCTTGGAAACCACGAGTGCGCCAGCACAGAAAAAGAGCAGGAATGCGCCATGTTAGTAAATATGGTGCATTCCTGCTCCCTCCATTTGATGCAGCACAACGCAGCAAGTTGTCTTCCTGCTCTGCGTTGCACCAAATGTTGATAAATCTTGACCTTAGTCTTGAAGGAATTGAGCTGTAAACCATTGCTTGCATCTATTCCTAGATGTGAACTAAAAGAGATCCAAGGTCTGATCCCGATTTCGGGTCTAGGAGGAACTTAGTACATATTTGAGTGTTGTGAACCTTATGATTGTACTGACAGCGTTTACAGGATTACACGTACATATTAAACAAGCATTTACAATGCAATAGGTCTCGGGTTAGTTACGTTTGAGCTATTGGCATTGCTAAATATTGCAACACCAACTGCAACAAAAGTCTATAAATTGTACGCCAAAAAAATGTGTGTAGCAATGGTGGCATGCTGCTCTTTAGATTAATATGTTTAAAAGTAAAGTGTGCCATACTGCTATTGCTACAATAGTTAATTGTGGATGCGTTAACAATTGATGTGTGCACTGATGGCTGGTGGTGTGTGTGTGTCTGTAGAAATTGTGCACTGATGGCGGGTGGTGTGTGTGCCTGGTGGAAGTGTTCACTGCGAGCTGGTGGTGTGTGTGGCGGGTGGAAGAGTGCACTGATGGCTGGTGGTGTGTGTGCCTGGTGAAAGCGTGCAGTGACGTCTGGTGGTGTTTGTGCCCGGTGAAAGCGTGCATTGATGACTGATGGTGTCTGTGTTTGGTGAAAGTGTGCACTGATGGTATGGTGTTGTGTGTGGTTGTGTGTGTGGTTGTGGTTGTGTGTGTGTTGTGTGTGTGGTGTGTGTGTTGTGTTTGTGTGTGTGTGGTTGTGGTTGTGTGTGTTGTGTTTGTGGTTGTGTGTGTCGTGTTTGTGGTTATGTGTGTGGTGGTGTGTGTGGTTGTGTGTATGGTTGTGTGTGTGAGTGTGTGGTTGTGTGGCACCTCCCTGCCCTCACCTGGGTCCTGCAGCTCCCGCCAGTATCTTCACCAGAGGGCAGTGGTCCTTTCAGCCCCCCACACACACATGCACACCCATGTGCGTGCACTCGTGAGGTGCTAGTGCACAGGTAATGGGTGTGTTCCTGTCCACCCCGCACCTCCCTACCAGTCTATGACATGGGGCCAGCGGTTCTCTCAGCCTCCCACCACACACACACACATACACACCCAAGTGCGTGCGTGCGTGTGCATTGGCCCGTGAGGTGCTAGTGCACAGGAAATGGGTGTGTTCCTGTCCACCCCGCACCTCCCTACCAGTCTATGACATGGGGCCAGTGGTCCTCTCAGCCTCCCACCACACACACACACACACACACCCAAGTGCGTGCGTGCGCATTGGCCCATGAGGTGCTAGTGCACAGGTAATGGGTGTGTTCCTGTCCACCCCGCACCTCCCTGCCAGTCTATGACATGGGGCCAGCGTTCCTCTCAGCCTCCCACCACACACACACCCAAGTGCGTGCGTGTGCATTGGCCCGTGAGGTGCTAGTGCACAGGTAATAGGTGTGTTCCTGTCCACCCCGCACCTCCCTGCCAGTCTATGACATGGGGCCAGCGGTCCTCTCAGCCTCCCACCACACACACACACACACACACACACACCCAAGTGCGTGCGTGCGTGCGTGCGTGCGTGCGTGCGTGTGCATTGGCCCGTGAGGTGCTAGTGCACAGGTAATGGGTGTGTTCCTGTCCACCCGGCACCTCCCTGCCAGTCTATGACATGGGGCCAGCGGTCCTCTCAGCCTTCCACCACACACACACACACACACACCCAAGTGCATGCGTGCGTGTGCATTGGCCCGTGAGGTGCTAGTGCACAGGTAATGGGTGTGTTCCTGTTCACCCCGCACCTCCCTGCCAGTCTATGACATGGGGCCAGCGGTCCTTTCAGCCTCCCACCACACACACACACCCAAGTGCGTGCGTGTGCATTGGCCCGTGAGGTGCTAGTGCACAGGTAATGGGTGTGTTCCTGTCCACCCCGCACCTCCCTGCCAGTCTATGACATGGGGCCAGCGGTCCTCTCAGCCTCCCACCCCACACACACACACACACACACACCCAAGTGCGTGCGTGCGTGTGCATTGGCCCGTGAGGTGCTAGTGCACAGATAATGGGTGTGTTCCTGTCCACCTCGCACCTCCCTGCCAGTCTATGACATGGGGCCAGCGGTCCTCTCAGTCTCCCACCACACACACACACCCAAGTGCATGCGTGCGTGTGCATTGGCCCATGAGGTGCTAGTGCACAGGTAATGGGTGTGTTCCTGCTCAGCCCGGTTGTGATTCAGAGCCAGTGAGGGAGCTGATGGGACCGGCTCTGGGAGGGGGTTCACGACTCATGAGGCAGAGAGTTTCCGGGAGCAGGGAGCACCCTGAGGCTTACACCTGCATCATCCTCCCAGGCGCTATCCCTGCTCTTCTCAGCGAGGACTGAGCCAAAAACCTGCCCCGCTGATTCTCTCCACCCACCCGTTCCATTTATCTACTGCTGCGAGTTTACGATTCATTGTTTCCAATTATTATCCGTTGCCTTCGCTCGTTCATTTACTCTCCGACTACCCTCTGATGTCAACCAAGCCTTGTTCATGCCCAGTTGAGATATGCGCTGTCTTCTTTTAAACTATGTATGTCTTCTCGTTGAAGTCCAGTTTAGTGGGGTAAAAAAACTAGGCCCGGTGGAAGCACGGGAAATGATCCCACGTTACAAGTTAAGCAGTGAATTAGGCGCAGACATCACTCCACTCACCCCTTCCCCACTAGCCAGCCACTCGCCATCGGAGGCGACCATTGCAGCGTTTCCACACCAGGCACCCTCACTCACCATCGGCCGCTCGCTCCTCGGAGGAAAGGACGGCTGCTACTGTCGGCAGCCCCGGCAGGGGGTGACGGCCTCTGCTTCGGTCTCCCGGTGGCTCCGGGGTTGATTGACACTCCTCCCTCACCTCACCGCGTCGCGTTGTTCCACGGTTACCTCATCAGAGCCCAGCAGAGAGCAGTCATCGGTGGGAACGCTGGCGCCGTGAGCGTGCGCGCGACCAAATACGCGCGTGGCCAGCACTTGTCGCTTCCTCTCCCATTAGGAATGCTGGGCGCGTGCCCAGCTCTTGTCTCCTTTTGGCGGCTTTGGCGGCTGAAACTATTACAATAGTTCTCTGCCGAGAACGCGCTTCGCGTGTCTCTAGGCCGAGACCTAAAAAACAGTGTAGAGAAACCATTGCTGGTTTCATGTTAGAACCAAAGCTGGTCCATTTGCCAAGCTGGAATTGAATATTTGGTTATGAATGACAACGATGATAACTTTTCTATACTCCATCGTGATAACAGTATAAAGAATCATTATTGAAATCAGTGCAACTCCTTTCATGTACTTTGGAGTTCTGAAAAGCTTCACAGGGCCTAATGGGATTCAAATCTGAGAACCAGTGGGTTATACACAGACATTGTTAGCATGTTTACCTGATCCACTTTTCTGAGTAGCCCAGATTCTTTACGATTTATTGAAGTACAACACTTTACAGAACCAAGCAACATTTTGTTACAGCTGACCAAAACCAGGACATACGTTCGTTCTCATTTAGTCCACTGGATAAGGTATCTCTTCGAAACTGAACAGAACATACACCTAGGCTGCCACAGTGTGTTTATGTCAAAAAGTATTCCTCTACTTCTAAGTCAAGAGATGTAGCCAGACGATTTATTAAAATGAATCCTCTATTATTACAGCAACTGCTGTGAGGAAACGCAGAGAGCTGAAAGCCAAGCTTGCATTACTAACACAGTGATTGCAAAATAAAAACATATACGTTTGCAAATTGTGGCTACTGCTCCCACAACATTAATTGATTATATACAATACAGGAAGTGCATTGTAGAAGTACTCGAATAATGCCTACCCCCAAATTTAAGTACTAAAAATCCAAGTACATGTGCCATTACATCCAGTAGTAAAACCGAAACAGTGGTGGCAGAACCAATATGGTCGGTCAGTGCAATGTGTGGATTCATTGCAGACAACAAAACACAAGTTTTTCAGCTGCATGTGTAAATAGCAAAATGGTCTCACAATGAAGAGGTACTGTAAGAGGGAAACAGCATTTTGTCCTGAATGTGATAATGTTTTAACAGTGCCTGGAGTAAGTAACGTATTTGTATATTCTAAATTACCTATGTTTCAGCAACAGCTTGCACTTTGCTGAAAATCAAGCAACTATTTTAAAGTGTAATACGATACAAAAATGTATAGATAAATCACATAATTTGCTATCCTAATTTGCATTATTCAAAGACAAATTAAAATACCTTTTATATCTCCTATCGCTTACTAACACAGCTTTGATGCACGCAATATTTGTTAAATGTAGTAGTGCAGAATCTGTGAAAACCATAGGCAACATATATATAAAAAAATAGTAGGTGGTCCATTCTCAAAGAAAGACATAATTAATATCCCGGAGCTCTATGACCGCTGATGGATGCAGACTTACACTTTTGTTTTTAAGTAGTTTACAAACGTTTCCAGATGTACGTCTAGGACCTTTTACTTTGGCAGGTTTCCAGGCATGCGCTTAGCAAACTATTATGCATTTAATTTTCTTATGAGCAAATGTGCCTGCGCATAATTTTTCATGCAAAAATGTAACAAGCAAGTGGAAATTAAATTCATGGGTAAAAGAAACGTTCTTTTGGAGAAACCACTTTATCCTCACTGAGAATGATAGGCAGTGGTACACAAGATGTGTGTGAGAGTATTTACAATAACATTTTAAAACAAGCATGGGCAAAGCCGATAGGTCTGACATTGGTTGTCAGCTTTTTGACTCTGCCAACGATTGTTTTTGTCATGCCAAAAGGTTATTACTGTGGATACTACTGTAACCATGTCAATCTTAAAATATATATATGAGTTAAAGCAAAAATATTTGTTTTGTCTCAAAAAGCACACTGCCCCATGCTGTAACGGGTGGATGTAAAATGTAGCGACACAAGAACAGCCCAATAGATGAAAAGGGCTGGCTGAAAGCCCCGTAAATATATTACAGATCTAATGTTACGAAAATCAAATATTCTTGGCAAACGCCAGGCCAAAAAACAGCTGAATGCTTTTCAGTAAATATTTGGAAGCATTTAACAAGATGATTCATCAGAAAAGAAGGTAAGAAAGAGAGCAAAACCCCCAAAAATTGATATAAACAACCAAGCCTTGTTCGTGCCCAGTTGAGATATGCGCTGTCTTCTTTTAAACTATGTACGTCTTCTCGTTGAAGTCCAGTTTAGTGGGGTAAAAAAACTAGGCCCGGTGGAAGCACGGGAAATGATCCCACGTTACAAGTTAAGCAGAGAATTAGGCACAGACTTCACTCCACTCACCCCCTTCCCCACTAACCAGCCACTCGCCATCGGAGGCGACCATTGCAGCGTTCCCACACCAGGCCCCCTCACTCACCAGCGGCCGCTCGCTCCTCGGAGGAAAGGGCGGCTGCTTCTGTCGGCAGCCCCGGCAGGGGGGTGATGGCCTCTGTTTCGGTCTCCCGGTGTCTCCGGTGTTGATTGACACTCCTCCCGCACCTCACCGCGTCGGGTTGTTACACGGTTACCTCATCAGAGCCCAGCAGAGAGCAGTCATCGGCGCGCGGCGGGAACGCTGGCGCCGTGAGCGTGCGCGCGACCAAATCTGTGCGTGGCCAGCCCTTGTCGCTCCCTCTCCCATTAGGAATGCTGGGCGCGTGCCTAGCTCTTGTCTCGTTTTGGCGGCTTTGGCGGTTGAAACGATTGCAATAGTTCTCTGCCGAGAACGCGCTTCGCTCGTCTCTAGGCCGAGACCTAAAAAACAGTGTAGAGAAACCATTGCTGGTTTCATGTTAGAACCAAAGCTGGCCCATTTGCCAAGCTGGAATTGAATATTTGGTTATGAATGACAATGATGATAACTTTTCTATACTCAATCGTGATAACAGTATAAAGAATCATTATTGAAATCAGTGCAACTCCTTTCATGTACTTTGGAGTTCTGAAAAGCTTCACAGGGCTTAATGGGATTCAAATCTGAGAACCAGTGGGTTATACACAGACATTGTTAGCATGTTTACCTGATCTACTTTTCTGAGTAGCCCAGATTCTTTACGATTTATTGAGGTACAACACTTTACAGAACCAAGCAACATTTTGTTACAGCTGACCAAAACCAGGACATACGTTCGTTCTCAAGTAGTCCACTGGATAAGGTATCTCTTCGAAACTGAACAGAACATACACCTAGGCTGCACCAGTGTGTTTATGTCAAAAAGTATTCCTCTACTTCTAAGTCAAGAGATGTAGCCAGACGATTTATTAAAATGAATCCTCTATTATTACAGCAACTGCTGTGAGGAAACGCAGAGAGCTGAAAGCCAAGCTTGCATTACTAACACAGTGATTGCAAAATAAAAACATATACGTTTGCAAATTGTGGCTACTGCTCCCACAACATTAATTGATTATATACAATACAGGAAGTGCATTGTAGAAGTACTCGAATAATGCCTACCCCCAAATTTAAGTACTAAAAATCCAAGTACATGTGCCATTACATCCAGTAGTAAAACCGAAACAGTGGTGGCAGAACCAATATGGTCGGTCAGTGCAATGTGTGGATTCATTGCAGACAACAAAACACAAGTTTTTCAGCTGCATGTGTAAATAGCAAAATGGTCTCACAATGAAGAGGTACTGTAAGAGGGAAACAGCATTTTGTCCTGAATGTGATAATGTTTTAACAGTGCCTGGAGTAAGTAACGTATTTGTATATTCTAAATTACCTATGTTTCAGCAACAGCTTGCACTTTGCTGAAAATCAAGCAACTATTTTAAAGTGTAATACGATACAAAAATGTATAGATAAATCACATAATTTGCTATCCTAATTTGCATTATTCAAAGACAAATTAAAATACCTTTTATATCTCCTATCGCTTACTAACACAGCTTTGATGCACGCAATATTTGTTAAATGTAGTAGTGCAGAATCTGTGAAAACCATAGGCAACATATATATAAAAAAATAGTAGGTGGTCCATTCTCAAAGAAAGACATAATTAATATCCCGGAGCTCTATGACCGCTGATGGATGCAGACTTACACTTTTGTTTTTAAGTAGTTTACAAACGTTTCCAGATGTACGTCTAGGACCTTTTACTTTGGCAGGTTTCCAGGCATGCGCTTAGCAAACTATTATGCATTTAATTTTCTTATGAGCAAATGTGCCTGCGCATAATTTTTCATGCAAAAATGTAACAAGCAAGTGGAAATTAAATTCATGGGTAAAAGAAACGTTCTTTTGGAGAAACCACTTTATCCTCACTGAGAATGATAGGCAGTGGTACACAAGATGTGTGTGAGAGTATTTACAATAACATTTTAAAACAAGCATGGGCAAAGCCGATAGGTCTGACATTGGTTGTCAGCTTTTTGACTCTGCCAACGATTGTTTTTGTCATGCCAAAAGGTTATTACTGTGGATACTACTGTAACCATGTCAATCTTAAAATATATATATGAGTTAAAGCAAAAATATTTGTTTTGTCTCAAAAAGCACACTGCCCCATGCTGTAACGGGTGGATGTAAAATGTAGCGACACAAGAACAGCCCAATAGATGAAAAGGGCTGGCTGAAAGCCCTGTAAATATATTACAGATCTAATGTTACGAAAATCAAATATTCTTGGCAAACGCCAGGCCAAAAAACAGCTGAATGCTTTTCAGTAAATATTTGGAAGCATTTAACAAGATGATTCATCAGAAAAGAAGGTAAGAAAGAGAGCAAAACCCCCAAAAATTGATATAAACAACCAAGCCTTGTTCGTGCCCAGTTGAGATATGCGCTGTCTTCTTTTAAACTATGTACGTCTTCTCGTTGAAGTCCAGTTTAGTGGGGTAAAAAAACTAGGCCCGGTGGAAGCACGGGAAATGATCCCACGTTACAAGTTAAGCAGAGAATTAGGCACAGACTTCACTCCACTCACCCCCTTCCCCACTAACCAGCCACTCGCCATCGGAGGCGACCATTGCAGCGTTCCCACACCAGGCCCCCTCACTCACCAGCGGCCGCTCGCTCCTCGGAGGAAAGGGCGGCTGCTTCTGTCGGCAGCCCCGGCAGGGGGGTGATGGCCTCTGTTTCGGTCTCCCGGTGTCTCCGGTGTTGATTGACACTCCTCCCGCACCTCACCGCGTCGGGTTGTTACACGGTTACCTCATCAGAGCCCAGCAGAGAGCAGTCATCGGCGCGCGGCGGGAACGCTGGCGCCGTGAGCGTGCGCGCGACCAAATCTGTGCGTGGCCAGCCCTTGTCGCTCCCTCTCCCATTAGGAATGCTGGGCGCGTGCCTAGCTCTTGTCTCGTTTTGGCGGCTTTGGCGGTTGAAACGATTGCAATAGTTCTCTGCCGAGAACGCGCTTCGCTCGTCTCTAGGCCGAGACCTAAAAAACAGTGTAGAGAAACCATTGCTGGTTTCATGTTAGAACCAAAGCTGGCCCATTTGCCAAGCTGGAATTGAATATTTGGTTATGAATGACAATGATGATAACTTTTCTATACTCAATCGTGATAACAGTATAAAGAATCATTATTGAAATCAGTGCAACTCCTTTCATGTACTTTGGAGTTCTGAAAAGCTTCACAGGGCTTAATGGGATTCAAATCTGAGAACCAGTGGGTTATACACAGACATTGTTAGCATGTTTACCTGATCTACTTTTCTGAGTAGCCCAGATTCTTTACGATTTATTGAGGTACAACACTTTACAGAACCAAGCAACATTTTGTTACAGCTGACCAAAACCAGGACATACGTTCGTTCTCAAGTAGTCCACTGGATAAGGTATCTCTTCGAAACTGAACAGAACATACACCTAGGCTGCACCAGTGTGTTTATGTCAAAAAGTATTCCTCTACTTCTAAGTCAAGAGATGTAGCCAGACGATTTATTAAAATGAATCCTCTATTATTACAGCAACTGCTGTGAGGAAACGCAGAGAGCTGAAAGCCAAGCTTGCATTACTAACACAGTGATTGCAAAATAAAAACATATACGTTTGCAAATTGTGGCTACTGCTCCCACAACATTAATTGATTATATGCAATACAGGAAGTGCATTGTAGAAGTACTCGAACAATGCCTACCCCCAAATTTAAGTACTAAAAATCCAAGTACATGTGCCATTACATCTAGTAGTAAAACCGAAACAGTGGTGGCAGAACCAATATGGTCGGTCAGTGCAATGTGTGGATTCATTGCAGACAACAAAACACAAGTTTTTCAGCTGCATGTGTAAATAGCAAAATGGTCTCACAACGAAGAGGTACTGTAAGAGGGAAACAGCATTTTGTCCTGAATGTGATAATGTTTTAACAGTGCCTGGAGTAAGTAACGTATTTGTATATTCTAAATTACCTATGTTTCAGCAACAGCTTGCACTTTGCTGAAAATCATGCAACTATTTTAAAGTGTAATACGATACAAAAATGTATAGATAAATCACATAATTTGCTATCCTAATTTGCATTATTCAAAGACAAATTAAAATACCTTTTTTATCTCCTATCGCTTACTAACACAGCTTTGATGCACGCAATATTTGTTAAATGTAGTAGTGCAGAATCTGTGAAAACCATAGGCAACATATATATAAAAAAATAGTAGGTGGTCCATTCTCAAAGAAAGACATAATTAATATCCCGGAGCTCTATGACCGCTGATGGATGCAGACTTACACTTTTGTTTTTAAGTAGTTTACAAACGTTTCCAGATGCACGTCTAGGACCTTTTACTTTGGCAGGTTTCCAGGCATGCGCTTAGCAAACTATTATGCATTTAATTTCCTTATGAGCAAATGTGCCTGCGCATATTTGTTTATGCAAAAATGTAACAAGCAAGTGGAAATTAAATTCATGGGTAAAAGAAACGTTCTTTTGGAGAAACCACTTTATCCTCACTGAGAATGATAGGCAGTGGTACACAAGATGTGTGTGAGAGTATTTACAATAACATTTTAAAACAAGCATGGGCAAAGTCGATAGGTCTGACATTGGTTGTCAGCTTTTTGACTCTGCCAACGATTGTTTTTGTCATGCCAAACGGTTATTGCTGTGGATACTACTGTAACCATAAGAAGAGAAGTTTCCCTTGAGACAATGCTAAGTGAAGGTTACGATACCAAGCCTCACAATGTCATAAGTACATACAATAGAAACATATAGGTAGTTAAAAATTCATTTATTTTGAATAACTTAAAAACACAGGAGTAAATTTCACTAATCTAGATCCCTAGTCTTAAAACGCGGTTAAAACAATACACACAATTGCGACCTGCACAATTGAGAAGAAAAGACAGAACAGGTACAACATGCAATTGTTGAATACAGTTTGTATATTCTGGCTCCGTTGTGATAACACCAATATTGTATTGCTATGACATCAGCATATCAACTCTGGTGTTGGAGACTTGAATTATACCACTCTGTGCGTCGATGCGTTTCGGTGGGTTCTCCTTATAGTTACCACCTTTATCAAGACCAATGGTAAGCTGTCACAATCAGGGGGTATATGTAATTGCCCCTGGATTCTTGATGTTGATCACTTCTTATAGTGAGTACTCTGTTTGTGATCCGAACGATGGTTTCTAGTCGAGATATGGGTAGTATGTTGCTGCCAGTTGTCTAGCCTGTTTAAACTTATACGACTTATTATATTATCCCACTTTAGATGCGTGATCCACTTCAATTTGGAAAAAACCTTTATTATTGATCTGTTTCTAGGCCACACATGTCTTGAGTGATTGCCTTACCGTCCCTGTTTCTTACGATAGTCTAGGACGTATGTTGGTTTAAAAACAGTGCTTCTTCTTCAGCCCTTTCTTTGTAAAATCAGGAGGAAGGATATCCTGAAGGGTAGTACGTAGTTCCACTGTCAACAGTACTTCTTTAATGGCCTGTTGCGAGGACTACCTGAAGAAAGTTGCATCGGTCCGCTGTCTCTGGGGTTCTGCGTCGTATGTGACCATGTCAATCTTAAAATATATATATGAGTTAAAGCAAAAATATTTGTTTTGTCTCAAAAAGCACACTGCCCCATGCTGTAACGGGTGGATGTAAAATATAGCGACACAAGAACAGCCCAATGGATGAAAAGGGCTGGCTGAAAGCCCCGTAAATATATTACAGATCTAATGTTACAAAAATCAAATATTCTTGGCAAACGCCAGGCCAAAAAATAGCTGAATGCTTTACAGTAAATATTTGGAAGCATTTAACAAGATGAATCATCAGAAAAGAAGGTAAGAAAGTGAGCAAAACCCCCAAAAATTGATATAAACAACCAAGCCTTGTTCGTGCCCAGTTGAGATTTGCGCTGTCTTCTTTTAAACTATGTACGTCTTCTCATTGAAGTCCAGTTTAGTGGGCTAAAAAAACTAGGCCCGGTGGAAGCACGGGAAATGATCTGACGTTACAAGTTAAGCAGTGAATTAGGCACAGACTTCACTCCACTCACCCCTTCCCCAGTAGCCAGCCACTCGCCATCGGAGGCGACCATTGCAGCGTTCCCACACCAGGCCCCCTCACTCACCAGTGGCCGCTCGCTCCTCAGAGGAAAGGACGGCTGCTTCTGTCGGCAGCCCCGGCAGGGGGTGACGGCCTCTACTTCGGTCTCCCGGTGTCTCCGGTGTTGATTGGCACTCCTCCCGCACCTCACCGCGTCACGTTGTTCCACGGTTACCTCATCAGAGCCCAGCAGAGAGCAGTCGTCGGCGCGCGGCGGGGACGCTGGTGCCGCGAGCGTGCGCGCGACCAAATCCACGCGTGGCCAGCACTTGTCGCTCCCTCTCCCATTAGGAATGCTGGGCACGTGCCCAGCTCTTGTCTCCTTTTGGCGGCTTTGGCGGCTGACACGATGCAATAGTTCTCTGCCGAGAACGCGCTTTGCGCGTCTCTAGGCCGAGACCTAAAAAGGTCATGATATAGGGGATGAGCTCCAAAATCTAATATACTAGTTTTGTACCTAACAAATACATCAGAAAAGATAGAAACAGTTGAAATATTCCTTTGGTAGCCTTCACCACAGTAGACAGCAGTTCTTCAAGTACATGGTTTTCCACCAAATCAAAGGCTACCAAAGAATCTAATATAGCCAACAGTGAGACTGCGCCTTGATCAATAACCTGAATAGTGGTATCTTAGAATCGTAGCAGTGTTGTCTCATAGGAAGGTCCAACAAAGCCAGTGAGTGACCAAAATAAACCTAAAATGTTTAGCTACCAACAAACTTTGGTCTAATAGCCTGCTACTACTTATGTATCTTCCAGGTCAAGCTGACTTGAAATATAAAATGCGAGAGGGCTCTAATGATTTCTTTGAAACTGACTGTAACACAGACGTCAACAGTCTGCTACAGCTATTACTGAACAGTTTGTTGAAGGATAAATGTGGCATGCGCCTGCTTTTTCACATACCCTGCACTGACTAAAACTTGCTAAAAATAAAGTATCTATTTCCATGTTGTGCTGAAAAAGAAAAAGAGATATCAAAAAATCCTTTTTTGTACCTCACACCTCTGTGTGTCATCTCTAGGTGTTGAGCTTCACAGCAGCAAATAAAAGAGCAGTTGTTAATAAAAGAAGCAAATGAAAAAAAAGTTAATAGTGGTGAGTCATTTCATCGGAAGGCTAGAGTCTATAAAATAGATGAAGCATTGAATTATACGCAAGATACAAATCGCAGACAAAACTATCCCACCCACTGTCTAGCCTTGTACTAGGACAGCAGGAAGTCTCCACGCTTAACATGTTGTGTTAGGTGTATTCATAAGACCATCTTTGTACTAATTGTTGTTGTATATGCAATACAGAACATATAAAGGAGAAATCAGCATCATCCAAGAGAAACCTTAGGGAGCCCTTTCCGTTTTTCATCACGTTTCCATCATCCCAGATCAGAGGTAACAATGGCGGCCCTAGACAGTAATGATGTTCTACTGGCATATGTTGAGACAGTCAGAGTTACATACCAGTCTTCAGAGCTTTACATTAATAATATTACACAGTATTTACTATAATGTTACCCATACTGTGCAAAGGATAATACAATCATGTTCAGGACTGCAAGCAGAGAAAAAAGGGTGCAGAGACAGAAAGAAAGGCACTATGAGGGAAAGGAGGAAAAAGAATCAGGAAAGAATAGGGGATTAGCTGGGATGGGATGTGCCAGGCAGGGCCCATGACCCACCTCCCCTGTCTACACTCAGGGTGCAGTTCTACCCATAGTTGTTACAAAGGAAACCAAATTTGGGGTACCTATGCCATCACTCTTATCTTCTCCCACATTCCCATTTCCAATGCATCATTACACTCATCATCAAAGAATGCCTTTCCAGATCCCCACTCTGCCAAAAGTAATAAACAAAGAACAAACTCAAGGTGTTAAGCGTATGCATTCTGTCTGGGGCACTGGATCACCCACTTAGGAAAGGTTGTCAGTCCCTGTGAGTTCTATCCTTCCTTGAGGTGTCTGCTTCTCCAAAGTTTAAATGTCCATCACTTTGTGGCACATCGCGTTTTGCCTAGGAGCACTGGGCTATTCCAGAAGTGAGCCAACAAAGTTGTACCAGGATCAATCATCAGATGATTAATTTGGAGGAGCTTTTCTATACCAAGTTTCATTGCCAGAATATCAAACAACTCTTGTACTTTGCCCATAGGAAGGGTAGCATTCATTTTACCACTTATCATCCAACAACTTCCTTCTCATATATTTATGTTGCTTTTTCTTTGCACTCTCTAGGCTCATGCAGGATATCTACCAAACATACCCGAAATGTGCCTGTGATCCTAGTGGCATCTATCTATAATCATGAATGCCTTTTTGATTGTTTGAGTTGACAAATCAGCATGAAACATACTTTCAAGGATTCTGGCCCATAATTGAACAGTGAATTCTGATCATCCACCTCTCCCAGGCAATCTTACAGTTAGGTGGTGCATCAGAGTCTTTAGTTGCAATGAATTTGTACAATTTGTAGACCAAGCCTCTATTACCCCAAAGATTCATCCCGCACCTACATCCAGAAAAGTGAAAACTATTCTCAACTTTTGGACCCATTTATTCTCTAGACTTTCATTCTTAATTGTCAAAAAGGGCAAACTTTCCCAGCTAATCCTTCTTCAATTCTAATCTTAAGGTTATCAGTATGCAGTTCTTTCGGGGAATGGACAGGAGAATACATGAACACAAATCGCCTGCATTATGCAAGTAATCAAGGACATATTCTCATCATGGTGCAGCATGCGTAAAAATATTCAACATGCTGCTATCAGTGGGGGTGCAACTAGCACAGTGACACCTAAAACACATAACAGACAAGTGACGAACTGTTGGAAAAGAGTAAAAGGACTCCAGAAAGTAAATTAGGGCCTGATTCAGAGTTTGGTAGATGGAGGATTCTCTGTCTGCATGGCAAAAGACATTACCCGCGCCATCTTGAGGGACTTCCAGCTGCTAAATTTAGAGTTGTTTACCGGCCCCGCGGACAACTCTGTAAATTGACTGCAACCGCTGTCACAGTGGTTCCTGTCAATGTATAAAATGTTTGACATGTTATACCATCCGAACTAATGACACCAACACTCTAGGGTTTTTTCCCCAGTGTGTTTTTATGTTTTGAAGTGAAATAAGTGACACTGACTTTGTGTTTTTATGAATTTGTCTTGACAGCCCGGATGATGTCCATTCCTGGACGAAACGCGTTGGCTATTTGACTGTACTTGCTTTGTTATATAACGATTGGATGTGATGTGGAGAATTGGATATTGATGAAAAAGGTGTTGCCATCATTACATGATCGTAACTTCAATAAAAGAAGATTTGGAATCAACAATTTTGAACCTATGATATATTTTTTCAACACAACGCTCCCGCTAGTTACATTTTGATTGTTTTCCAGGGTGGGGTCTTAACGGTAGATCCCTGGTGGTCGAGCGCAAGGACTGTTTCTGATTTGTGGACTAATATACTAAATAATTTTTGGGTGTTTATTCTTTGTGCTTGGCTGTTCACCCATACCGTTGTCATTTCATTTATATTGGAAGTGGTTGTACGTGTCAAGTGTAATGGTTCATAGTATTTAATATGTATTCTGAAATGAAGATGGGAGATTAAAAAGACTTAGAGGTTGTGCGGAAGCTAGAAAAGAACACTACAGGTAAAAAGAGATACCAGTACTGATACCGGCATCTCCCTGGTAGGATTCAAAGTCCCAGGGACTAACAGACCTCAGCTTTCACAGCTGCTGCAGCGGGGGGGATTCATCCCTAGCATTTATAGTGTTGTCACTCTCCCAGCGACTTGGGAAGCATTGCTGCTGTTACCAGTACAGATACTGGCTTCTCCCTGGTGGGGCTCGTATTCCTAGGGACCAACAAGCCTCAGCCTTCACAGCTGCTGCAGGTGAAGCAGTCACCCCTAGCAGTTATAGAAATGTCACTCTCCCCGCAGCACGGGATGTGCCTAGGAAAAGCCCAGGCAAAGGGCACGCCCATTTGTACCCATCCGCGGCCGTACATGGCTGGCTGAGCCACCCTTCTGACATCGGCGGTCGTTGAGACTACACCTTCTGGATAAATAGAGGTGAGCACTTTTATATATAACCCCATCAGCAGGGGTAAATGCAATGCAATCAGAAGCTCAATATTGCCATATAAACCTATAAGCATTGACACTGTGGAACTGATTACGATGTCGGTCGGAAAGCCTCCGACCAATAGTCGGATTCTCCTAGACCGTGTCGGAACCCATCGGCCTGACTCAGTCGGAAACATTTCCAACCGATCGATTACGATGCTCATGGTTGGAAGGGGAACCGTTTGGTCATTACGAATTGGTTCCAAACTGCATTCTGAGAATCCAAGTTGGTTGGAGACAATTCGTACAGCTCAACGTACCACATTTCCGACCAACTGATTTCAACGTCGGATTCCAACTGCCTTTCCGACTCAGTCAGTCTGACATGAAAAGGCTGTCGGAAACTGACATTGAGGGCCCCTAGCAGGCCCCCCTTCATCCTGAGTCTTCTGGTTTGGGGTCAAGCGGGTTCCGATGGGACCACCTGTAAAACCAGGCACAGTGTGGCGGACACCACCAGGGTGCCTGCAACAGGGTGCAAGGTTTTCCGCAGACACCCATTTTCCCCATAGGAGCCTGTGCTGTTGGTCAGAACAGAGGCTCCCATTAAAGTCAATGGGAGTCCTTCCGAACAGTACTCGGAAGCATCATAATCGGTCGGACAGAACCGCCAACCGCAAGCCGGTCAGAACCGAATACGTCAAGGAGTCAGGCAGATTAGTTTCTGACCAACATCATAATCGGGCCTTTTGTTAGAGAGAGCTACAGGGGTCATCGCTAACCAAATAACCCTAATGGAGTGCAGATTATCATTGGGACATGGTAATCGACCAGGAGAATTAACACACAATACCTGCACATCCACAGTTGAAGCTCATAGCCTAGGGGTAGAAGCTGCTGGAGAGGGAAACGAGGGAGCACCTCGCATCCAATGTCCAACTGTTATAATTGAACCTGCGCCCATGAGAGACAATCCCTGTATTTGCCCAACACCCCTAAGCATCAACAGCTCTAATTCCTCCCCTGAACTAGAAGTAGTCACGCCCGTCGCATGAAAGTTCAAACATCCCAGGTAACTATTGAAAAGGGGCTTATCCCAGCCCCACCTGGAGACATTACTGTTGATGGGATATGTAATGCCTTTGCTAAGATCCTGGAAAAACATCTGTTCTGATAATAGAGCGGTTGGTAATAATTGAAAGAAAATTAGATACTCTGTTAATACCTCAAGCTTCCTCCAGTAACTAGCCTAAACCCGTCGAGGGCCCCGTCACTCCGGCCTGTCTCTGTAACCCCCAGGTGAATGCGTTCATTCAACCTTCTCAGGACCGATTAACGCTCTGGACCACGAGTGTTCCAATGCCTCTTCTGGCAAATTATCATGTAACTAGTGAAGTCTAGAACTATGGTGCAGGGAGAGCAAACACTGACTTGGTTACCAATCCTCCTTAGACCACAGCAGTAGCACAGCACAAAAGGATCTCGTCATATCAAGGCAATGGAGCTATGTATACTAAACCCAGCACAGAGATTTTGAAATTACCACCTGAGGCCTGCCCTTATGTCCTGATAATGGCAGGAGTACCACCCTTGAAATACAACCAACTGGAATCATGGGAACAGGCCCGAAACAAAGTTGTGCATTGGCTCGGGCACACAGAAAGTTTAACCCACCAAATGGAAAGATATCTCAATGGTCCAAGGGTAAGCTGGATTGGCCCAGCAGCAAAATACATATCTAGAGACTGCATAGTTGTCAACTTCAGGCACCCAAGCAGGGTGTGAACCCTGTTAGGTATGAATACTATAACAGCATCAACGGGATCTAACACTGCCACGGAGCTATTTTTACAAGTCATCCAACCAGGCTCCACGTCCATTCTCTATGTCCATCAGCTCCAGCTACCATGGGGCCTAAAATTTAGCAATCAGTATGGAGTGCTATCGGACTGCAATAACATCAATTGACACAACGGGTCCAGACCAACCTTGGAGGCAGCCCTGATGACTGGCAAGGGACTATATTGAACATCGAGTCAATGGCGAAATGCCCCTGTATCAGGCACATACTGTCCATTCTGAGCCTGCAGCCCAGTTGACTCCAATAGCCCAGTTGGCACTTCTAGGCCTTTATCCCTGGAAAATGTGTTGTGAACAGATCCCACACAAGTCAAATATGGCCCATTGAGAATATTAGATTGTAACAATCTTGTCAGCAACTTTTGCCCTAACTCATTCTGAAGCCCTCCTAAGTTCACAAGCGGCGAGTGCGGCGGAGTGTGATTGGAGACCGGTGACCCGTGATTGAGACTGGCGAGCCTAAGGCTGTGGTGGAGTAAGGAGACACACTGCATTTGGAGCGGAAAAAGCGGGACTACGGCTGCCGGCTACCAGCTATTGTGTCGTGGTGAAAGCAGGACTACAGGCACCGCGGTAGATAGACTGCGCGGAGGACTCGCGTGATTGAGCGATTCCCTTTCTAAAAATCTATGGCACTGAAGACTGCTGTAGGGTCAGATACTGCCGAAGGAACTGCCCCTTCTCCTCCGGAGGTTAGGGCTTGACAATCTCGCCTGATTTGCCTGCGTTTCAGTGAATGGAAGACTGTTCCCCGCTGGAGTTCCTGTCGGTGCCGGAGCTGAAACCTGGAGGAAGCTTTGTTTCTCAGCACCTGGTGTTTCCTCGAGGGATTGACGTGCTGGATCAAGACAGGACGGCAGGGAGCAGGACATTGGCGCTCTGCTTTGCGCCCAAATTCCCAGGTATCAGTGCTTAGACGGGAGAGAAGCGCTGGAGCGCTCCTCCCGCAACCGCAACATTAATTATTTATTTCTCAACTCTGGATGTGCCCACGCTGTGCCTGAAAAACGCGGGCGGTGCGTTTATCACTGTGGGATTACGAATGTGCCTATTGCGCTCACGTTGTGTGGGAAAACAGCAGTCGGGTGCGTTTACTTTGAACTTCCCCATAGTATCTTCAGTACTCACGCTGTGCTTGAAAACAGCGGGCGGGCGCGATGTTTCCTTTGAGTTTACAATTGTGCCAATAGCGCTCATGCTGTGTTGGAAAACAGCGTCCGGGTGCCCTTTACTTTGTGCCTCCACTTTGTACCTTTAACTACTCACGCTGTACTTGTGAAAACAGGTGACGCTCGAGGGTGGCGGACATTGTTGGGAGCTTTTGCTTGTGAGCGCGGGACTGCGAGGACCAGCAGCCCCTGAGCCTGATGCTGGTGCCTCTTTCTGCCCCCCCCCCACATGCCCAATATTACGGACAACACCCACCGCGTCGCCCGTTCTAGACCTGAGAGACCGGACCGGGCCATCCCTCTTACGACTACGGGAGAACACACAATCCTCACGAGGGACCACAGTAAGTACTTAACTGGTTTGGCTGACGGTCTATAGTAACAGTATGGCTGCTCGGGAGCTGAGGAAGAAAACTGTGGCTACCAGGGGTCAGCTTACAGGAACCCTGGACAATTTCATAACAAGAGCAAATTTGGTGATTGATCAGGGGATAATTCTGATGTAGCGCCGGGTGTAGCAAGACCTCGCTCTGGCCAAACGCTCCTCAATGGGACACTTTGCCAATGCTCGCACACCTAATAGAGATAGCCGTGCAAATATAACTTTAGCTCCAGTAACTCTACACACCCCACCTGCTTCTCAGGAGCATGAGCATACTTCACCCGTTGCCTCTCCACAAACATCAGAGGTTTCGCTGATTGTTGATACCCTAATGCCGGCTAATTCTCCTGAGAAATTACCCACTCGACATACACAGAAAAGACATAAGGGGGATAAATCTAAAAGGAAGCGCACTGCTGCGACTACTGCTGGCGGAAGAAAATCCAAACGCGCTAAAGGGTCGGGTGATAATGATATAACATCTACAGACAAGGTGTGTCATGCTTTGACTGATTTGACTATCCAGGGGCTACCGGCTTTGATTGGACAGGGCAACGGGCAAAATTCATCGGACATGGTTCATCTCTCTGGCGGTGCAAGGGCAGCTGAAGATTCCCTGATAACAAAACTGGCCAATCTACTAAGGTCTTCGCTTGGTCCAAAAGAAGATAGATTTGTCCGTCTGTTGAACACCAGCTTTCCCAACTGGAACTGAATACACGGGGTATTATGGTCAAGACAATGCAAAATGGTTCGGGGCTGGGTAATGCTCTAATGAATCCTGTGGGTGATGGTGCTTCAACTCATAATCCCCCTCCGCCTCCCGTTGTGTCAACTATCCCTGATGTTACTAAACCATCTACGTCCCAAATTCCTGATGCTCCCCCCACTCATTCTGTCTATCTGAGTAGGTGTACCCCCTCTACCACTGTGAAACCAAGAGAGAGTGGACTGATTTTATCTGCAGCAGTAACCCAAGGGGATAACATAATTGATTTACCTCCTGAAACTAGTCCATATTTGATGGTCTTAACAGGCATTCCTGAATTAAGCAACCCGGGACAGAAATCATATATGTCCCTAAAAACAAAGTGACCCACTGGCTTAATCAAAACAGACCACTACCCTCTCATATCACTAGTAAAATATTGATGGTACGCAGGCTTTCATGGGTGGGTCACAGTCCTAAAACCATCACAGGTGACTGTGTCCTCGTAAATTTTAAGGATCCCCGTACTGTGGAGTTTATTTGTAACTGGAATTACAACAGTACTGGGTCAACTATTCAATCCCACCCCTTGTCATTCTTTTATCCTCCAACAGATTTTTCAGATTGTGCAGGTGATTGGTCCGTAGCGAAGGGTGGAGAGGGGTAGATATGGCCAATCGATTGCCCTGAGTTACCCAACTTTACAGAATAGGTTTAGCAGTTTTGAAATGGTGGATTGACTACACCATAGTAAGATGGACATGGTGTCTATTATTCAATCTAGGCACCCTACCGACTCAAGTGTAGTGGTGGAGTCGGGTAGGGGCGGTCCATCTAGTCTTCCAACAGATCCCCCTAGACTTTCACAGGGGCCTAATATGGAAGTGGGTTTTGAGGGCTTGGGGAGTGCAGTCCTGCCTCAGACAGTGCTCCCTCCCCATGTATCCCATGGGGATGGAGTGCAGGTGGGCAGTGTTGTCTTCTCAAACCCGGTTATACCACCAAAGACGATGACAATATTATCCTGGAATGTGGCAGGTTTATCACATAAGTTAAACTGTACAGAGTGGGGAGCCCTGGTGGACCAAAAGGATATCTGTCTCTTCCAAGAGACTTGGGCCAGGGAAGAACACTCCAGAGAGGGATTCGCCACATTCCATGTACCTGCCAGGTGGGGTGGGAAAGGACGAACGCCAGGCGGCCTTGCAATTTGGGTTGCTACTCACTTGGGTTGTATGGCAGAGATTAAGGCCGCATATTCTGAAGATGTCCAGTGCATACTTCGTGGTCTCCCCTAGCGATCCAGATTACGAACCTTATTTTAAATAATTTGTTAAGGGCCTGTAATAAGCGCACACCGTCTGATATTCCATCGATGACAAAAAGGGTCACGAATCGCGCCTTGACTACATCATGGTAGAAACGAGGATGTGGTCAAAGGTTATTGATTTTAGAATGATCCCTAGGGTTGACAGTGACCACAACACACTATGCCTGGAGATGGTCTTCCCAGGACCAAAGGAAACTCCTACTACAGAAACGGACGACTTGGGTGCAGGGTTGACACTTACACACAATAGACGTAGGGTAAAGTGGGGTACAATAGCAGATTCTCAAGATGAACTGGCAAAACTGTATGACTTAGTCTTCCCTCGATTTCTGGAGGTCGATACTTTGATTACCCAACCGATGTCCCCAGATTTCAACGGGAAGCTAAGCCACATTTATGTGGATCTAGTCTCCGGTCTAGGAGAGGTTTTCAATCCCCAAGTTCCCCGAAGGAAAAAGAGAACACCAGCTTCAGCCTAGTACAACTCAGCTTGCAGAAAGGTCAAGTCTGAGCTGATCCTGGTGGTTAAGTCTGGGACCAATAAACGAAAAATACGTGAATTAAGGTTGCATTACAAAGAAGTTATGGCTCATGCAAAAAGTGAGTGGGACTGGGACAGGTGGTGTAATTTAACCACTGCCTTGGAATCAAGAGATGCACGCAGATTTTGGTCATTAGTTAACACAGGTTCAGGGGAACCAAAATCTGCAATAGAACTCAATATCGATGCTTCAGCGTGGGAATCTCATTTTAAAGCTTTATATTCTGATGAACCTGTTGTGCATAATATGCCCGCCCCGGTAGTCTAAGAAGACCAGCATGCGCCCTTGGAGTTCACCCTGGGTGAGGTCTCTCACGCGATAGGGAAACTAGCAGTGGGCAAGGCTCCGGGACTCGATAAATTCCCTGGGGACCTATTTAGGCATGAACCCGGGATCTGGGCCCCTAACCTGCTCATTCTCTTCAATGCAATTCTAGGAGGTATGGAGGTTCCCTGTACTTGGCTGGGAGCAGAGATAGTCCCAATTTTTAAGAAGGGCTCTCCTCTGCTCCCAGCCAACTACAGGCCTATTAGCCTCATTGACGTCCCGCAAAAAATGTTCGCGCGGCTCGTTCTGGACCATCTCCTAGAATGGATGGAGGAACACGAGGTCCTAAGTCCCTTTCAGGTGGGGTTCAGGAGGAACACATCCACCATGAATCAGATCTTTCGCCTGATTCTCCTGTATTGGAACACGGCAAAGATCGAGGGTGGCAGCCTCTACATGGTGTTTGTGGACCTCCGGTCCGCGTTTGACTTAGTGCCACGGGGGAAACTGTGGGGGGTTCTCCAGGAGTTGGGTTTCCCTTCCCAAATATTGAATGTGCTCATGAGGCTCCACGAGAGGAATTACGCCCAGGTCAGATGTGGAAGGAATGGGGCAGTGTCAACTAGGCTCCCAGTTGACAGAGGGGCGAGACAGGGCTGTGTTTTGGCACCGACCCTGTTTTGCCTCTACGTTAACGGTGTAATCTCACATCTGGACAATGTCCCCAATAACGACGCCCCAAAGCTGGCAGGCAGGAGGGTGCCGGCGATTATGTTTGCCAACAACACTGTCCTGCTTTCCAAATCCTCTATGGGGATACAACGGATACTGAATGGCTTTTGGGATTTTTTGTCGTTCTCGTGGCCTTGAGATAAATGCCGACAAAATAAAATGTATGATATTTAATGCTCCGGCATTTACTCGGCCAAATCCGACTCTGGGCCTGGTAAGGTTGGAAAGGGTCACGACATTCCAATATCTTGGGGTAACATTACATGAAAATCTCTCCTGGGGACCTCAACATGTAAAATCCCGACCGAAATTGTCTCAGCTGGTGGGTAGTATCTTCAAGGTATTAAATACATCTAAACTCAGGCCAGTGAGCCCAGCTTTGGAGATCTACAAGACCCAAGCCAGGGCTGCAGGTCTTTATGGCGGAGAGCTGTGGGGACATTCTTGCGGCTCTGAAATTGCCAAGCTGGAAACATAATTCATCAGACGGCTGTTGACACTCCCCCAAAGTACCCTGCTTCTCCCCCTAAGGCTAGATTTGGGACTCTCACCTATAGAAGATGAATTAGCATTAAAACCGCTTAGGTTTTGGCACAGGCTATGGGCAACCACAGATTTGTTATACTACAGGCAAGAGTTGGAACAGGTATTGAGCCTCAACAGTGCTGGCAAAATTCCCTGGCTGGCATTCGTGAAGCATGAAATTTTGCGTTTAGGGTTGCCCGATATGTGGGACAACCCAGAAAGGGGCTGTCTCGAGTTATCTCGAGTCCCTGACCAGGATTTTTAAGGAGAAAAAATTGAACTCTGCTCTTTGTGCCTAAAATGTTGGTACCCTGACTGATTCATTTTTAGGTTTAAAAAATTGTTATATGTTTGAGGATTTTATGGATATTGTCTTTCCGATTTTAGCAAGAAAACTTTGTATTCAATGGAGATATGGTACTTTGCCACTTAAAGCTTTTACAAGCAAATGGTCAGCACCGCTAACAAGTCTTGTCCAGGATGTAGCTGTGATGTTGAGGATGAACTTCATGTGCTTTTTTTCTGTCCTGTATACAGTAAATCCAGGAACTACTGGCTGGCACCACTTTGTAGAAACTTGGATTTAAAAACTGTTTGTATGCTTTTAGAATCTTAAAGACCAACGCATCAAGTTCTATCGTATTTGCACTTTCTAAGTATCTCTTAGCCATGTGGACCAGAAGGCACAAATTAACTGATATCCACTGCTAAAGTTCTTAATATTTTGAAAACTATTTTTATATTGCAAATACGGACAATATTTGCATAATGAAATCTATGATGTTTATCTAATGGCTTGTAAATATCTCCTTTTTTACGTTTTAATGTTTTTATCTGTACTCTTTTATGACCTGGATGGTCGAAATAAATAATTTTTGAATTGAATTGAATTGAAGTTGGAACATTGCAGGACTCCGGCTAAGATAGCGTTCTCAGACTGGCAATCTTTCATAAGGGCATATGATTTAATTTCCCAGAAAGCCTGGGAAATTAATTCCATAATACTTGAAGGCTTCCTATGTTTCAGCATACCGTCTGTTCCTCCTCACTCAAGCCGAGCATCAGGAGGCTTCACAATATGGATAAGCGTGTTGTTTGGTAGCCACGCTCAGAATTTAAGTACACCAGGCAACAATATTCAAGTGGTACTTTTTAAGGGGGCCTTAACTTTGTTTCCTATTCATTTTTATAATAATGATTTTTGTACTGTGCCTAACCAAAGATTTCTGGCTCCTTTTGAGTATATACCAATGATTATTTACAACTATAGTGGACAAAAAGTCAAATAAGGGCCAAAAAATGTATATAAGTCTGTCAGGAGATGTTTATGCTAATGCTCAGTGTTAATTCACGTAATAGGGCACATGTTATCGTGGGAGCAGATTCCAGGGGCTAAGAGTTGGAGGCTTTCTTCACCTCCATGGATTTGCATAAGGCATTACAAGTTGTTAGCACCAATGCTTTAGTGGTGCCTACCTTTGGGCAAGGTATTATCTGTTAGTAATTGATTATGTTTTTGTTATTCACAATGTAGCAGACCATCTTTTACATTTTGTTATCATTAATACAAACATTGGTGAACAAAATCCAATTGAAATATCCTTGGATGCCCCATCTAGGGAAAACGTGCTTACTATAGCAGGTCTCAGTAACCTATTATCATCTACAGATAATCTCAGGTTCCATTGGAAATTGCCCAATCCTCCCCAATTTCTGGGAAAATTAATCTCAGAAAATGCAGAAAATATTGCCTACCAGAGGCAAATTGGTCAAGCTGGATAGTTAGCTCTTTTGTGTCTCTTTGTAATAGGATTAGACACTCTCTTTGTAAACCTCCTAGCCCAGCATATCAGGCCCCTCTCTGGTTTGACCATGAATGTTCTCTGTCGTATCACCTATTGTGTAGAGCATTAAATACAAGGCCCAGATTTCAAGCTGCAGTGGCCACCCTGTTGAGGCAATATAAAGCAATAACATCCAGGCGCGGAAAGAAGTCATCGCTTAGCAGTGGGACAAATTAACGCATAGGGCCTGGTCAGAGGACAGCAAATCCTGGGGGAAAGCTGTCTCTAGTATGCAATCTTTTGACTAGGTAACCACCTTGATTAGCTGTTACATAAGTAGCCAGGTGTGGATGGAGCGCTATCGTGCATTTACTCAGCTACTGAGCCAGCTCGTAAGGATCTCTCTCCATTTATACAGGTTCCCATGAAAGAGGACGCTCTCGCTATACAGCAGAGTGTGGGGTAAATCCACGGGACCAGGTAGTGTCCCCATAGATTTAATTAAATGCAATACAGACCTCTGGGATCCTCTGCTGACTAATGACTTTAATAACTTAAGTCATTCCACCATACCAAAATCTTGAGTGAGCTCAGTCATTGTCCCAAACTTTAAAAAAGGGGATCATCCTAAAGCCCATTGTTACCGTCCCATCTAGCTGATTGATATCCCAGCTAAAATCTTCTGGCAAATTCTTACAATAGGATACAGGAGTGGGTCACGGACAACAACATTCTAAGTGCTTGTCAGTACGGTTTCTACGCTGGCATTGGTACACTGGAGCAATGCCGAGATTTGAATTTAGTTATTTGGAAATTTACAGTGGCAAAGCAGGCCTCTCTTTATGAAAATGAAATGAAAAAAGATTTGTTAAGCGCGGTTGCTGCCCACGGGCGTCCAAGCGCTGAGTTGAAGCAGAGATGTGACGGGACAGGGAGATTAGGACTAGAGGGGCTTGGCGAACAGTAATGTTTTCAGCTTTTTCCGGAATGAGAGCAGGTCAGGGTTGGACTGAAGAGAGAGGGGGAGAGCATTCCAGAGCTTGGCGGTGTTCAGCGAGAACAATCTACCCCCGGTCCTGGCTCTCTTCACTCTAGGAACAACTGCCAGGAAAGCATCCGTAGACCGAAGGTTCCTGTTTGGGTGGTAGGGGATGACAAGGTTGTTATTGATTGCTGATCCCGTCTTCCAAAAGGCCCGATGCGCAATACACAGCGCCTTAAATGCCACTCTTTGCCTCACTGGCAGCCAGTGCAGGCTTTTCAGTCCAGGTCTAGCTGACTGGATTCGCGGAATCTGGAGTAAGGTACGTGCAGCGCAGTTTTGTACCACCTGCAGCTTCCGGAGGGTCATCTCAGGGGCCCCTACGTATAGAGCATTGTTTGAGTCCAGGCGGGACCGGATGAGGCCTTGTACTGCCACTTTTTTGGCCTCTAGAGGCAGAAGTGGGAGGACCTTCCTCAAGATTCTAAGTAGGCCAAAACAGGTGGCGGACAACTTAGTGGCCTGGGTGGAGAAGGAGAGCTTTTTGTCTAACCATACTCCCAGGCTCTTGACGCTTTCCTTGGGGGTGGGGGAGACACCCAGACCGCAGGGCCACAAGGAAGTGAAAGGTATTGGCGAGGCTGGGCCTAGGAGCATGAGCTCTGTTTTTTCTCCGTTCAACTTGAGGGAGGAGTTGGTCATCCACCCCTTCACGTTCTCTAAACATTTCAGCAGACCTACCGGGGATTGCCTGTTGTTCTCTTGGGCCAATGAAACCACTAGCTGAGTGTCGTCGGCGTACGACACGATTTTAATGCCGTACGGTTCGACTACCCCAGCCAGTGGTTTCATATATACATTAAATAGCACAGGGCTCAGGGAAGAGCCCTGCGGTACTCCGCAGCTGAGAGGCTTGCTGGATGACATTGTATCGCCGTCGAAGATCTGAAAAGATCTATCAGACAGGAAAGAGTCGAACCACCTTAATGCATCACCTGAGACTCCGATGTTATGGAGACGGTTCAGCAAGGTGGCATAGCTGACCGTATCGAAGGCGGCACTTAGATCAAGGAGGATCACTGCCACTGATCCTCCCTGATCCAGTATTCTTCGAGATTCTTCGGTGACTGCTAATAAGGCGGTTTCAGTCCCATGCTTTGGTCTGAAGCCTGTCTGGGACGTATGTAGTAGGGAGTGGTTCTCTAGAAATTGGACCAACTGGGCATTTATATATTTCTCCAGCACCTTGCTAGCCCAAGGGAGGAGTGAGATGGGGCGGTAGCTGGAGTGATCATCAGGGTCCAGGTTGGGTTTTTTCAGCAGCGCCCGCACCATGGCTTGCTTCCAGGCAGTGGGGACTGAGCATGCAGATATGGATGAGTTTAGAAGTTCCAGGATTACAGGCAAGGTAGATTCACCTGCCTGCATCAGGATTTCTGGAGGAGCTGGGTCACGTGGAGAGCCCGACTTAACTTGACGTGCCACTTTATCTAGGGTGTCAAGGTCCAGAAGGGGAAAGTGATCAAGAGTTGGCTGGTCTGGGGGGAGGGAGATTCTCGGGTGGAGTAAATCAGTCGCATCCGGGTTTGAGGCTATTGTTGGGAAGGTGGAGTAAATATCCAGCACCTTATTATAAAAGAATTCCGCCAGCTCATTGCATTGATCTTGAGTCTTGGTCGGATGGGGGGCAGTGATGACACTGGTGCATTGTTTTATTATGTGGAAGATTTTCTTGGGCTTTGATTTAGCTTCTTGCTTTTATGGACTTTCCCATGGTTTTCAACGGTGTCAACCGGTTGAAACTACGGCAACTCCTTCTAGAGATGGGGTTGGATGAGGCACTTGTGCACTCACTAGCATCACTCCACACAACCTCAAAAGCCAGGGTCAGGTTCGGCCTAAATGATGCGATATCGGACGATATTATTATTGGGCGTGGAGTCCGCAAAGGATGCGTGCTTGCACCATTGGTATTTATTTTATACATTAACAATTTAGCTCTCAGTTGATCCTGAGCACTTCGGACGTCCCTAAAACCAATAGTGTCTTACTTCCAGCTCTGCTTCATTCAGAAGACAACATACTAATCGCCCCCACTCCCAATGCCCTACACCTGTTAGGCCGTTCCTTTGTATGCTTCATGGCCAAACTCGACCTGACAACACATTTTTCCAAATCAATTATAATGATGTGTGGCAATAAGCGCACTCGACTGGCAAGTATTACAGTTGGTCCTAACAACTTATCAAGCACTAACAGTTTTTCTTACTTGGGCTGTACCTTCAGCTACTCTGGATCTTGGGCTCCACACATCTCCCAATGCAGGACCAAGCTATTTAGAGCAGTTGGATCACTCCTTAGTTACCCACACCCTACGGGTGGCAGGGCAGTGGCCCCTAATTTGCAGATATGTTCTGCCAAATGCACCTCAATAGCATTTTATAGGGCAGGAATCTGGGGTACTGCCAACTGCACAGCCCTGCACAGGGAAGAAAATTGATTTTGTAGGAAATTCCTGGCTGTTCCCTTATCCACATCACATGACATCTGTCATACTGAGTTGGGCCTAACTTACTTGAGCGACTACATTTGTATTCTAACCTTCGGATGTCCCTAAAACCAATAGTGTCTTACTTCCAGCTCTGCTTCATTCAGAAGACAACATACTAATCGCCCCCACTCCCAATGCCCTACACCTGTTAGACTGTTCCTTTGTATGCTTCATGGCCAAACTCGACCTGACAACACATTTTTCTAAATCATTTATAATGATGTGTGGCAATAAGCGTACTCGACTGACAAGTATTACAGTTGGTCCTAACAACTTATCAAGCACTAACAGTTTTTCTTACTTGGGCTTTACCTTCAGCTACTCTGGATCTTGGGCTCCACACATCTCCCAATGCAGGACCAAGCTATTTAAAGCAGTTGGATCACTCCTTAGTTACCCACACCCTCCGGGTGGCAGGGCAGTGGCCCCTAATTTGCAGATATGTTCTGCCAAATGCACCTCAATAGCATTTTATAGGGCAGGAATCTGGGGTAGTGCCAACTGCACAGCCCTGCACAGGGAAGAAAATTGATTTTGTAGGAAATACCTGGCCGTTCCCTTATCCACATCACATTACATCTGTCATACTGAGTTGGGCCTAACTTACTTGAGCAACTACATTTGTATTCTAACCTCCTTACTGTTGCTATCTATTTGTCAGATGAAGGAAGCATCATTAACAAGGGACATAATTACGGACAGCCTGGCCTCCAATAAGGACCTATATATTTCATGGTTGCCCACGTTCAAAATTCATTAGAAGGGCTAGGTTTTCTGACCCAGTATCCCATGCTACCCCCGGCTAAAAAATTGGCAGGCTTTACTATTAGCTCAGTTGCAAGCAGGCAGGGTAAGGGCTGAGACCTTGAAACCAACAGTTGTAAGTTATCTGCATATAAATCCTTAGATCCCTCCCACTGATTATTTGTTGAATACCGATGGAATTTGGGTACGCTCACTGCTGTTCTGTTTTAGAGCCGACACTGCTAAATATCTACTCTGCTTCCCTCTTGGGTATCAGCATAACATTGATTTAAGAGCTTTGCCTTGCGATGGAGTTTCTAACCAAAGGGGCTCATTATGACAGCAGGCAGACATCAGTCGGTCCGCCATCATAGCGGTGCTGGGACCGCCCACCAGATGTGCGGTGGTCCCACCAGTCCAATTAGGATGCGCCCACCAGTATGGCATGCGCATCCTGGCCTTTTAACATTGCGGAGGGTGCTGCTGGCTGCAGCACCTTTGCAATGTTACAATGCCACGATGTGCATTTCCATGCACAAGGTGGCAGGCACCATGCGGTGCCTGCCACCTTGTGCATGGAAATGTAGGGGGGTACAATGGGTACGCCCCCAGTGCACCCACACCCTCCCCTCACACAGAGGGGGCCCACAACTGGCCCGCAAACCCAATCCGCACCGCCACCATATTAGTGGCCCTTTTCCGCCCGCAAGGCAATCGGTGCGATTGCCACTGGTGGAAAAGCGTCAGAAGGACTTTGCGTCTGCCGCAATAACCTCTGCCATCCTAATTTGGTGGTGGATGAATCTCATTGTGATGGCGGGAGGATTGCCAACGCCGGCCCGGTAGTAGCCGTCCTCCTGCCATCATAATGAGCAACAAAGTTACATTTGTTCTTTTTTTGTGATTTCTAAAAAAATATTCCAAAATGTGGTTAATCCCTTTTATAAGGTTTCGGAAACTTTGGCACTGCACTCAGGCATATCATTATTTACAACTGTCTGATGAAGAGACTTGTACTTATGTGGGCTCATTTCTTCGTGCAGCAGTACATTCTAGGGGTACAATGAATTCTGATTAAAACAGTTTGTATAGCGGTTTTAAACAATTTTTAAAGAAATGGATTTATGGTGGTATGTATTGTATAAGTGTCTAAAAATATAACGTAAGGTGGAAGTACTGATGGCCTGGCATGCCAGTGTTTTATAATTATGCTGCTAATACTGGTTTTATTGTATATACATTCATTTAAAAAATAGTTGTTATACATAACTTTATCTTGATCAACCACTTTTATATCGTGTGCATGATTTTATTTACCATGAATGACTATGTTATTTTTATGGATGTTTTTAGCATCAGAATAAAGATCTTTCTGAATCTGTACTGAGTCATTACCAAAAAGCTGATTGACCAATATTACACCTGTTTACCTCCAAGCCTTCCAGGTTTATTGTTATATAATAATGAAATATTAAGCCAAATTGTGGATTGAAGAAAATAAGTAACGTCTATGGCTTTACATGACTACAGAGGTTCTAACAGTATACAGAGGTGTTTAAAAAATGGGGTAGAGAGAGTCTGAGGTTTTCTAGAGAAATCAAATATTCACAAAAGGTAAAGGGGAGAAGAAAACTCTTTTGTAATTCTACCCATAAAGGATAACATTCAGGATATTCTGTGATCCAAAAAATAGATTGTTTCAGAAGAAAGGTTGAATGATATCTGGGCACAATATCCATTGTGAGTATGGGTGGAACAGGGGCATACACACTTGGGGGCCGATTCCGATTCGGGAAAAACCACTCCGAATAGCCGTACGGAGCGTTTTTCCCATACGAATCGTACCCTGCAACCTCCGCGTACGTACGATGAAGTACGATTCGTACCAGGAGCAGGACTCCGTACGAATCATACAAAGACCGTACAACTCTAATCTCCGCACGATTCTCCCTCGGAACCCGCTGTACGCGACATCCGTATGGTTCGAAGCAGGTTTTCCCAACCCAGCAAGTACGATTTGTGTCGGGTACGCACCGCACAACGCTTTTTTTACGGGAGCCCAAAACGCCCGGAGAAGCAGAGTATGCCCCGAAACAGGTACGGAACGCCCCCCCCACCGGGTACGGTGCGTACACCCCATGTCTGCAGGGATACGGTGCGTACCCCTGCGATCATGGGGTGTACGCACCGTACCCCACGATCATGGGGTGTACGCACTGTACCCCACAATCATGGGGTGTACGCACCATACCCCACGATCATGGGGTGTACGCACCGTACGGTGTGTATGTGATTGTGTGGATGACCGTACGAATCGCCCTTACCTGACGTGGACCGTACGAATCGCGTCCTCATACCCCGGTCCTGATCGTAGTCGTCGGGTCGTACGGCATGTTTACGAATTGTACGGTTCACTGTGAGGGTCCGTGTCATACGGTTTCAGCCTTGCAATTCATACGGTTCGTGACAATTCGGACGGATTGACTTGATACGGATCGTACTACACAATTCGGAAGTGACGTGTACGATTCGTACGGAGAGGGCTCCGGATACGATTCGGACGGATGCTTTTTTCCCGAATCGGAATCGGCCCCTAGATGTACCTTTTCGACATATAGGAATATGTTGGGTTACTTGGCCGAGGACACCCATCATGTCATCTCTGGTTTCGCAATATAATGCTGCATTTTCGCACTTTTGATTGGGTATTTGCCCCTTTTGAAAACATATAAGAACCTATTAGGCCACTTGGCAGAAGGTTATGTTTGGCGACTTACTGATGGTCTCAGAATGCTATTCAGGTATTGCGCACCTTTGTTTGTGTTTACAGCACTTCCAAATACCAATGTTCGCATTTGAATTGCGGTGCGCAAATACACAAATAAGAGCCTGTAAATTCGAGAGCCTCTTAGGTTGTCCTCAATTTTACATATGTATATAGCTGTATAGATGTATATAGATGTACATAGTGGATGAACTACGTACTTGTAGTTCCCCTCTATCATGCATTGCAACAAATTTATTTTCGCCCGCCTTAATTTTCATCATGAAATATATTATTATATGTGATGTATTGTATGTTTTCCGGGAGTTGTCGTGATAATTTACTGTATTGTATCGTATAACTTTATTTACAATTTGACACAACATCACAATCCTGGTCTTGGCGGCTAGTCCAACGAGTATGTTTTCTGTTTCCATGATTTTTTGTGATATGTCTTTAAATGGCAACGTTACCGCCCGACCTTTGAACCTGATAAAAGCCTACAGGCTGAAACGCGTCGTTCTTTTTGCACAATAAAACTCTTCTGGATGTAACTTTGGCGTGCTGCTCTCTTTCATAACTGGAAGGACTGTTCTTTTCGTTTGTGGTTTGGACGCAACGGCTGGCACCGGCAGCGAGAGGCAGGCGTACGGCGTTTGGCTGAAATTTTTTGGTGACGATATATATATATATATATACAGCAGAAATGCAATTACTCACTTTAGGACTAAGCTATTGTCCTGAGAGCAACTTTAATTTTGCAGAAACAAGGGTTGATGTGTATAAATTCATTCACAAGCTCAAATTGGCCAAATTCTTCAAGATCAAAAAACAGACATCGAATCAAACTACCATCCCTACATCGGGAGACCTGACTGTGCGGCAAATACCTCTGCTGAAATCTTTGCATTCTCTGCGCACAAATTTAACACGCACCCAAGAACAATTGGTGGACACACCGCAAGTCGCTGAGGCAGGAGGCATCAGTATTTCTGCCACAGGCAATAGCCCATTCAAAGCACAGTCCAAATGTGTCCTCACTATGCCGCGCGACGTGGTTGACATCTTTCATGACCGCATAACTGAAGAACTAAGATCTTTACACCGCAAGGCTATCAGGAGTCAACGACAACCCAAAACTAATAATAATCGACAATATTTCCAATTGATGGAAAAACTGAAATCCAATAATACATTAGTCATCCATAACTCTGACAAAGGAGGCAATCTGGTGTTATGGGACAAATAAGCCTATAAGGAAGAGGCCTACAGGCATTCTAAATAATGCAGAGTGCTATGAACTTTGAAACGAGGCAGCAGTTAACAAGGTCAATAAAGACTATAAGGAACAGTTAACAAGGTGGAAAAGAGAAGGCCTTCTCACCAAGGAGGAATTCGGTTTTCTGTATAAAGAACTTCCAACGTTGCCTACGTTTTATTTAATCCCGAAAGTCCATAAGCAGATCACGCCTGTACCGGGACGCCCGATTATTTCAGCCAGAGACAGTGTTTTTGAAAGTACATCAAGGTATGTCGATTATTATTTACAAGATCATGTAACAACTTTGCCGACATATCTCAAAGACACAAAAGACTTTCTTCTCAAGTTGGGTTCCATCAGTTGGTCCAGTGACTGTTTACTTATGACTCTAGACAGTACCTCGCTCTATACGAGCATTAGACATCATCAGGGCCTGAAAGCGGTCGAATCGTATTTATCTAACAGATGCATTTCACTGTATCAACATAATGTTATGCTAATGGATATGATGCGGTGGTGTCTCAATAACAACCTGTTTTTGTTTAAGGGAAAGGTGTTCAGGAAGTTACAGGGCGTGGCCATGGGTGCATGCTTCTCCCCCAGCTACGCGTGTCTTCACGTGGGCTGGTGGGAGAGGCATGTACTCATGGGGTAGCACAAGGCTCTGTTTGATTCGCATGTTATGCATTTTTGGAGATATATCGATGATATATTTTTGGTCTGGAAGGGCAGTGAGCAACAAGCCGCACAATTTGTGAACACCATCAATGAAAATCAGTTAAACCTGCATTTTACAGCACACATTAGCCCCATTTCTGTTAATTTTTTGGACATTAGTGTTCAGATCAAGAACAACAAACTGGAGACCCAACTATATCGTAAGCCCACTGCGGGCAATGCGCTTTTACACGCAAGTAGTTTCCATCCCAGGCATACCATTACGAGTTTGCCCTATGGTGAATTCTTGGGATTCGAAGAGCATGCAGCACTCCAGAGGCGTTATCCTGTGCACAAAATGAGGCTAGAGATAGATTTCTACAGAGAGGGTATGGAGCGAAATTGTTGAATGCTGCTCTTTAAAAAGCGAATGCTCGCGATCGATCTGGGTTACTCCAATCACCTTCCGCCAAGACTTCCATGGTTTCAGACAGGTGCATTGGAGAGAGCCAGGAGGAGGAGGGTCCACCGGATACGTCTATATCATGTAGATTTATTACCACATACAGCAGACAAGCCAAGTCGATACAACAGATCGTTAATGTAACGTTCTAGTGTTTCACGGGTCTCGGCTGAGACCCGGAAACACCCCCACACATTGTAGCACCTTCTGGCCAGGCGTGGCCAGAAGGCTTTAAATAAAGGGACCGGAGTCGCTCGGGACTTCCGGTCCGTACCTGCCGAGCTGTGTGTGTTGTCCCCTCACTGTGAGTACTGTGACCGTTAGTCCGTGGCCTGTAAGTCTGCAGGGCCACGAGTACAGCCCCTTACACTGGCGACGAGGGTGGGCGCTGGTGCGGAGAGCCCTGCGGCGGAGCAGCGTCCTAGCGAGCGCATCGCGCCTACCTGATATATGACGGCCTGCGCCGGCGGCGGAGGCCCTGCTGTGCCTGGGAGGTGAAGCGCGGAGAGGTGCCGGTAAGCAGCGTGAGTGGAGCTGCATCAGGGACCGGCATTGTCCGTGTGGAGAGGACCGGAGCGTGTGTCAGGCCTGGGAAGGGCCTGCGACGGCCTCGTGTGGGGCGCGCATGCGCAGTGGAGACGCCTGGAATTGCCCGGCGCCGGTGTGGCTCGAAAGAATCCCTGAGTGCTGCGTGTGCAGCGTGCGTCCTCGCTGAGAGGAAGGGAGCGGAGACATCGTCTGCGGAGCCCTGAGAGGAAGGGGCGACAACTGCCAACAAGCATTGGCACATTCAATAGAAGAAAAAAAAAGAAATCGGAATTCTAAGAAAGAAAAAAAAATAGCACGAAGTTAAATAAATAAAACGAAACATAAAAGGATCAGTATAAGGCAACATCTGCACACAGTAAACCAGTAGAGGTCTAACGCCACCAAGTAAACCCAACCATGTCGGGACAAGAGGGGGCAGCGACAGGGGGAGCACAACAGGTTGCACAACCAGCGGCAGTGGCAGGACCAGCGGGACAGCAAGCAGTGGGAGCAGTAATCCAACAGTCCCCGTACTCGCAAATCAACCCCCTGCCACCATTTAGTGCCCTCATTGAACCAAATACAGCCGCGCCAAGGTGGGCAATGTGGCTGCGCCGATTGAACAATTACTTCACGGCAACGCGCGAGAAGGACGATGAGGTAAAGCGCTCTCTCCTATTGCATTTTGGAGGAGATGAACTCCACAAACTATTCACACACCTACCGAATACAGGGGCAGCAACAGACTACAATGCGGCAGTACAAGCGCTAAATGATCATTTCGACCCTCAACTAAACCCCCATTATGAAAGATTCAAATTTAGACAGTCCAAGCAAAGAGAGGGGGAGACCATGGACGCGTTCCATGCAAGACTCCGGGAAATGATAAGCACCTGCCCGGACGACGATCAAACGAAGGAAGTGACTGCCCAACTGATCCAGGGTTGCAGAAGTAAGCATTTGAGGACACTGATTCTGCGACAATCGCGCATCACGCTGGACGAAATACTGATGCTCGCCAGGTCACATGAACTGTCGGATGCTCGTGCCACTGCAATGAAAGAAGCTATAAATCCTTCCACCAGCCATGAAGTGACAGTGAAAACAGAAAGAGTGGACGCCATGAAGAGCAGCAACAGCGGGGGCAGAGGAAGATGGCCGACCCGGACACAGCGAAAGGCTCCGTGTGGAGCATGTGGATATGAGGAACACAGCCAAAATGGCTGTCCTGCACGTGGGAAGGCGTGCGCCAAGTGTGGCGGAATGAATCACTTCGCGAGCGTCTGCAGAGGGGGCGCCAGAGGAAGTTTCCGAGGTCGAGAGACGGTAGGGAAGAAGACTCCGAACAGAGCGGTCAGACAACTGACACTAGAGGACGCCCGTGGGAAATCGGCTGCGACAGGGGACAGACCACAGCCCCGGTATCCACAATACCCAGATGAATCGTCAACGGATGAAGACGATGAGTGTTATTACGTGTCATTTGTCAGTGAGTTGAAGAGGAGACGGAGACCACAACCCAAATGCGAAATACAGATCGATGGCTCGACAGTGACGGGTGTAATAGACACTGGGGCAACGATCAACGTGATGGGGTGTCAGCACTACAATGCATTGAGACCAAGACCGAAACTGCTACCATCTAAGGCACGCATCCTCACGTACGGAAGCACGAAACCGCTACCCCTAAAAGGAAAAATGACTGTGCAAGTAAGAGCAGAGGGACAGGAGCTCACAACAACGTTTCATGTAATAGATCGAGAGGCAGATCTACTCATAGGAAGCCACACTGCAGAAGACCTCAAGCTGATAGCGTTCGCAAACATAGTGAAGGCGCTACACACAGAGGAGCTCCTCCAAATGTTCCCCTCACTTTTCCAGGGCCTGGGCACCATCAAACGACCGCCAGTCAGGTTGCACATAGACAAAGCAATACAACCGGTAGCCCTGCGCCATAGGAGAATTCCATTCCACCTGCGGTCAGCGGTGGAACAGGAGCTGAAGAATCTTGAAGAACAAGGGGTAATTGAAAAAGTGACGGGACCAACCCCGTGGGTGTCACCCATGGTAATCGCACAGAAGCCCCGACAACCTGGAAAAATCAGGATTTGCATAGACATGAGGATGCCAAATAGAGCAATAAAGCGGGAGAGGCACCTCACGCCTACAGTGGATGACATTTTGACCGATTTAAATGGAGCACAATGGTTTTCTAAATTAGATCTTAATGCGGGATATCATCAGCTCAGGCTGGCAGAAGAGAGTCGGTACATCACGACGTTTTCTACACACTTGGGGCTGAGACGTTACAAGAGGCTCAACTTCGGAATAACATCGGCAGCCGAGATCTTTCAGAACACCATCAGAGAGATCTTATCCGGGCTGAGCGGAGTACTGAACATAAGTGATGATATCCTAATACATGCAAAGACGAGTGAGGAGCATCATAGAAGACTAAAGTCGACACTTCGAAGGCTAGCAGAATTCGGAATTACCCTGCATAAGGAGAAATGCCAGTTTTTCAAGCAGTCAATCGAGTTTTTTGGCTATGTCTTTGACGCGGAAGGTGTCAAGGTGGACCCCAGGAAGTCATCAGCAATCAAAAACGCCCCTGCGCCGACGACAGCCTCAGAGGTGAGGAGTTTCATGGGAATGGCACAATACTGTGCCCGGTTCATTCCGCAACTAGCCACAATTGCCGAACCGCTAAGAAACCTGACGAAGAAAGAAACGGCGTGGAGATGGTCAAAAGTAGAGGCGGAGGCGTTCGAGAAAGTCAAAAAGGCACTACTGGACAGCACAACAATGGCCTACTTTGACACCGCCAGGGCAACAGAAATTCTGGTGGACGCCAGCCCCGTAGGGTTGGGCGCACTCCTTACCCAAGAGTCAGAACCGGGAGTGTGGGTCCCGTTGGCGTTCGCAAGCAAGGCCCTCACGGCAACCGAAGCAAGATACTCTCAGATAGAGAGGGAGGCGTTAGCAGTTAAGTGGGCCTGCAATAATTTTCATCTCTACATTGCTGGACAGCCTTTCAGGATGGTCACCGATCATCAACCACTTCTACCACTATTCAGAGGAACCGCTCCGCACCCTCCACCACGAATCGAGAGGTGGGCCATTCAAACCCAACACTACCAAATGGAACTGGCATATCGTCCGGGAGCAAAGAACCCAGCCGATTTCCTGTCGCGACATCCCGCAGAGAAGGAAGAAAATGGGGGTGATCAGGAGGCACAGACGGAGGAGTTTGTAGACATGGTATCGCAGATGGCATGTCCACGTGCATTGGTGGCCGAAGACATTGTGAGACAATATGAACATGATGCCACGATGGTAAAAGTTAAAGCCGCTCTCGACACAGGGTCCTGGGAGAATTTCCTGCGCAACGTGAGTGACTGGAGAGAAGCAGATCGAAATCGACTATCCCAAATCTGGAGAGTTCACAACGAGCTAAGTAAGGCCAGCAATGGACTAATCCTGAGAGGGTCACGGATAGTCATCCCAGTGGCGCTCCAAGACCACGCAACCCTGCTAGCCCATGAGGGACACCAAGGGACCAGAAGAATGAAGGTGAGAATGAGGGAAAAGGTGTGGTTCCCCTACATGTACGAGAAGGTAAACAGTGTGGTAAAGAACTGCCGGGCATGTCAGCTCACTAGTATCCCAGAAACGCCAGCCCCGATCATCACAGAGGAGCACCCACCATCTCCATGGAGCTGGATCAGCTTAGATTTTGGTAGCTTCCCGGACGGGAGAGTGACAGTAGTAATGGTGGACAGTTACACCAAGTACCCGGTGGTAGAGTTGGCAACGTCTACCAGCTTCGCAAACATACATCCGCTGCTGAGCAAGACATTTGCGCTATTTGGCATTCCCCGGAGAATTAAAACGGACAATGGACCGCCATTCCAAGGCAACGAATTTAAGGAATTCTTAAAGGAGCTGGGAATAAAACATCACAGAATCACTCCACAATGGCCCCAGGCTAACGGGGAGGCCGAGCGTTTTATGAGGACAGTTAACAAAACCCTACGAATTGCAATGGTCGAAGGCAAAGACCCCGAGATAGCGCTGCAACTGTTCCTGAGGGAATATAGGAGTACCCCGCACAGCACCACCCAAAGGTCCCCATGGTCACTGATGTTCGCCGGACCAAGAAGAGATCGACTGCCCATGGCGGACAATTGGAAAGTGGCGCCATACAGACCCGCGGCCACCCAAGAACGAAGGCGAAAGAACAATGAACGGGCTAGCCACAGGAGAAGGGCTCAAGACAAAGAACTCAGCCCAGGAGACACGGCGTTGCTGCGAACCAGAAGACCGGGAGGCAAATTCCGTACACCCTATGAGCCCGACCCATGGGTCGTAAAAACAACTAAAGGTACGGCAGTGACAGCACAGAGAGATGACGAGGTGGTGACCAGGAATATATCCTGGTTCAAGCGCATCCCAACAAGTCAGGACAACCGACAATGTGGTGAAGCACAGGACATAGATGTGGCGGAGCGAAATGATGGAAACCCCCATACGGAAAACAGAGTGAGCGCACCTGAAGTATCGAGGAGAACAGAGCCCGGCTCACAAGCGACCAGGGGAGGTGAGAGTCACCATCTAAGACCCAACCCTCGACCCAATGTGAGACTTGCTGATTTTGCGTGTTGACTTTTGATGTTGCGGTCCAAAGGAAAACAAGGGACCAAGTTGGAATGGGATGTAACGTTCTAGTGTTTCACGGGTCTCGGCTGAGACCCGGAAACACCCCCACACATTGTAGCACCTTCTGGCCAGGCGTGGCCAGAAGGTTTTAAATAAAGGGACCGGAGTCGCTCGGGACTTCCGGTCCGTACCTGCCTAGCTGTGTGTGTTGTCCCCTCACTGTGAGTACTGTGACCGTTAGTCCGTGGCCTGTAAGTCTGCAGGGCCACGAGTACAGCCCCTTACAGTTAACACCCAATGGCCCATTGTACTCACTGATGCTGTATTATCGCCTGTACTACCTTTGAGGCCCAATTTCACCTACAGAAAAGCGCGATCAATGCGCAACGAACTGGTTAGAACGAGCCCTGAAACTGATATCAAAAGTGGATGGCTGAATGCCAGCAGAGGCTTTTACAAATGCAGCACATGCGGAGCGTGTAGGTTTGGTGTAAACACCAAAACCTACACCAGCCCTTTCTCAGATGTTCCTATCAAACTAAATGGCCATTATACATGCCGCACCGATCATGCCGTCTATATTCTGAAGTGTATTTGCGGATTGATATACGTAGGGAGCACCAAACTCCCGGTGCACCAAAGAATCCTCCAACACCTGAGGGCGACAGTAAATTCTGACCCGACATATCCTGTGGCACGTCATGTCAAAAACGAACATGTCAATAACGTGAACGTTTTGTCTTATTTTGTCATAGACAGTGTTCCGCTTAGTAAGCGAGGGGGTAACAGAGACAAAAAACTCAGGCAACTGGAAACTAAATATATAATCGAACTAGATTCCAAGTCCCCGAGGGGTTTGAATTTATGCAAAGATTTACATCATTTTCTTTGACCACTGGGTCTGGCGCCTTGTATGTATGATCTGTATTACAGTGTACACATTTCCTTTTCAGTGATTGCAGATATGGTATTGCCGTTCTAAGCACATATTCCCCTATGACAGTCAACAAATGATCTTGCCTCATTATGATCCTGTAATTTCAGACTGGCCAGTGTAACGAGTAGACACCACGGAAAAGGATTTATGCCAATTTAGCAATACTTGGTGACGATCCCAACTGTTTAATCAGCGTGACCAAGGACAGCAGGTGTCTCAACAGACTTGCCAGTATCAGTACGTTGCTTCAATAGGCCATTCGGTATTAGGTCCAAAGCCCTCGTTCCCTCTCTCCTAGGAGAGTTTTTCACATAAATGTTATTTTATTTTTTAATCACACGTGCACGAGGTTTAAACACTGCCAGGGCACCATATGAAATCAGTCCTATGATAACACAATGAGCATATCGGGATGATCACATCACTGGGACTGTGGTTTTTATATGATCAAAGTGCATATTTTATACAATTGTGCCATGCCCTTACAAGTCTTTTTGGGGCTCCAAATGTCTCTGAATAGTATCATTATGCTCTTACACAATATTGTATCTTTGTATAGGTATTTGTACTTTACATTTTCTGGAAATTGATATGATATCGTGTTTCATGAACTAGACGAAAGGCACGTGGCGCCACTGCATTGAGAACAGTGATGTAATACTGCACAGCACGTTATTGGTTTTGCATATTTGTATCAAATAATATTCACCAATTGGTCTCACATTATTATGTCTTGTCCTAAAATTAAGCATTTCTGGGAAGAAATTATTAGTTTTTTAAAGACTTATTGTTTGTTATCTGTCCCATGCAATGCAAGAATGTTATTATTTGGATATGACCCTGATTGTATATTTTCCAGTCACTTGGCAAAATTGATTTATATTATAATGGCTGTGGCTAGATCTTTATTACTGCAGAATTGGCTTTCATCCTATATCCCGACGCTGCAGGAATGGTTGGAAAAAATGAAAAGGGTCAGGAAAAGCGAACTCTTATATGCTCAAAGAGTTGGGGGTATTAGAAAATTTGATCAAATTTGGGGATGCTATTTTGAGTAAATGGGTTTAACATTTTGTTGAGTCGAAACTAAATGTAATTGTTATTTTTCTGTGTTTTCTTATTTTTTATGTACGCTGTATATAATCTGAATACAACTTCAATAAAAAAAAAATTAAAAAAAAAAAAAAAACCAATAATATTCACCACGGTAATCACAATCGCCGCATGGGGCTATGGGTATTTGTACCCCATTATATGTATGATTACTTTTTGCATTTGATTTTATACTAAGTTTTGCAAATTATTAATGTGCACGCGCAGGTCCAAGAATTGAGATAACTAATTTTGGCAGAATGGTGTTTAACGTGCTAAATGCTTTGCCGCACATGTTCATGACAGGCACAAATGATAATTTTTTCCCTATTTGTCCTGTACGTTGATGAAGTCATTTTGCGATTCTATGAATTCTATCACTGATTGGCAGTGGCATATACACAGTCGCTGGCATTTGGCAGTGTTTTCTCACTTTCCATGTTTTTGTAAGCACGTGACTATCACTCAGGTGTATTTAATAAGGTAAATCCAGCTCCGCATTTAAGTGAGCAAGGCCACGCTGTTGGCCGAAACGCGTCATCTCGCCCCCCACATTGCGCTGATGGAATAAATACCGAGAACCGATTTCTGCTTCCAGTTGTCTTTATTAAAGTGTCAGTTTTCTCGTTGTTTGGTGATCGTCTGCACCAGGAGAGGTAATTGGATATATATATATATATATATATATATATATATATATATATATATATATATATATATATATATATATATATATATATAAAACTCTGCGTGGTTATGCTTGCGCTGCAAACACGGACACGGACCCATATTAACGTTTTTGCTCTAGACAGCCTTGATCACATGACACAGGTAAGACAGAACTTTTCAAATTTAAAGTGACAAGTCCATACGGAACGACATTCATTGGAAGTGCAAAATGACAGACATAGTAAAAATATTTGTTTCATCTTAATCATTCGTTTAGATACAAGTGGTATAATTTGTAAAAAGCATAGTGTCTTAATTTGGTTAACTAATAAATAAATAAATGTTGTGAGTCATTGATACATCTTAGTAAAATACTGAGGGTGCTCAATCAATTTGATCGGTTAAATTACTTTCAGACTCCAGCCCATACCTCTTCATTCTACTATCAAAGCTGACTGAATCTATAGATGATTACTATGCGTACATTGATATATGAATGTTCAAACATTATTTAAGTGCAGACGTGACTTAATTAATTTAAAATTTAAAATGTAGTGATTATAACATTTTTGATAGGCTCCATAATTGTAGACATTGGGAATATTTTTCAAGTAGAGGCTGCTTTTGAAATTATTATAGGATAATCCATTTTGGGGAGCATCTTGCATGATAATCAAGATCCCTCGTGATTTGACTATACTCTGTGCAAAGTGCAAACAAACCATATAAATACAAGCTAAATAGCTATAATTATGGACTTGAATTCATTTAGGAAACTAGAAAGAGATCCATAAATTACTATATAAAACCAACGCATACTAAAACACTAAATAGAACAAAATACTGAGGCTTAAAATATATACATGGTCTTAAAATCCTATTAATGTTTAAATAGGTTGCAGACAAATAAATACATATATAAATAGAATCAATAAATAAACATGTAAACGATAATATTAAATATCAATTAAATTGTTACACAAGCCTAATGGCAAATAGTATTTCTAGCTGTCTTGAATAGTGTTGTTCGCTACTGAGGCCATTGTTACTAACCCTGTTGCTTTTTGAGTATTGTCATTCACTTTGAGGCTTAATACCGTACCCTCATTAAACCCCAATGAAGTATATACAGATAAACATAGCACAATGAAAGGAATTTTTAAACATTATGATCAGTCAGCCTAAGCATGTGTGCAAATCTTCAGTTATATAAAGACCTCCTGGTGTTTTGGAGTCTAACTGCAGTATATATCTAGTTTCTAGCCTACGCAATTTCAACTCTCTATTTCCACCTCGCCTACTTGGTGGGACGCTGTCAATAACAAAATACTTAAGTCCAATGTTATTTGAATTGTGTGATTCTCTAAAGTGGCGAGCAACAGGATAAGATTTATCCTGGTTGCTGATGGCTCTCAAGTGCTGTAGTATGCGTTTATGCACTTGAAATTTGGTGCTGCCTATATATTGGAGTCCACATGGGCATTCTAATACATAGACAGCATATTCTGTCTTGCATGTCAAGAGTTTCTGTATTGTGTAGGCCTTACTGATGAACAGGGTTACATATGTGCTTTTGTTTATTCCGTGTGCACATGCCTTGCATGTGCGGCATTTGTAAAACCCCTTGTTGGTTTGAAGCCAACTAGTTTTCTCTAGTACCTCTGGACTAGTATTAACCAATATGTCCCTCATGGATGGTGATTTACTATATTTAACTGAAACCCTCTGTGGTTACAGAGGTCCTATTACAGTATCGTTTAATACTAGTTGCCAACTTTGTTGTAAAATCTTGTATATCTGATTGTGCTGTTTACTGTAACCAGTTATCATTCTAAAGTTGGTATTAGAGTCTTTGGTCTTGTCTATATCAGGGTCTGGCTCTGAAATTTTGAGCAAGGAATCTCTAGTAGGGATCATAGATTTGACTATGGCCTTGGATATGGTAGGTTGACTGTAGCCTCTCTCAAGGAATCTTTTGAAACTCTCTTGTTGGGCTGTTTTTAGATCTATTTCATTACTACATATATGACGCAACCGCAGCATTTCCCCATAGGTTATGCTTTCTATTAAATGTCTTGGATGCGCGCTGGTCGCATGTAGTGTGTTTCCAGCTGTGGCCTTGAGATATAGTTTGCTTTCTAGTTTATCATTTTGGATATAAATCTCAGTTTCTAGAAAGTTTACAGACTTGGCACTTGTTGTTGCTGTAAAATGGAGGTTAAGCTGATTGATGTTAAGCGCTTCTACAAATGCTTTTGCTTCTGTGTACCTTGCCAGACAACAAATAAATCATCAATAAAGCATAGCCACTTCAGCACATGTTTAGTCATATAGAGACTGTGAGTATCCACGAGGACCAGTTCCTCCCAGTAGCCATATGCAAACAGGCATAACTGGGAGAAAAACTGGCCCCAATGGCCACTCCTCTAGTTTGCTGGAACAATAAACTATTGAACATGAAATTGTTGTTTTTAAGACAAAAATCAAGCATTTCAATTAACATTACATTATGATCATGAAATTCAGACGTCTACTAGATAAGAAATATTTAGTTGCTTTGATGCCATCTTCATGTTTTATACTGGTATATAAGACGTAACGTCTAGTGTCATCAATAAAAAATCATTCCGCCATTCAATCTCGTGGATTTGCTTAAAAAATCTGCTTTATCACATATGTAAGAAGGTAGTTTCTTTACAAATTCCTGTAAGAAGAAATCCACATAAACCGATGTACATTCCAGAAGACTGTTTCTCGCCGATATTATTGGACGTCCTGGAGGTGTTACAGCATTTTTGTGTACCTTCGGGATGAAATATAATGTAGGTGTCACTGGATTGTCATTTTTCAAATATTTATGCTCTTCTACCGTAATGAGACCTTTGGCCCGCCAAGATGACAACTTTTTCTGGTACGCCATGTATACCACTTTCAGATTGGCTATTGTATTTTTTGTGCAGCAGTCCTTATCATTGAGTTGGCTGAATACTTCTTTTAGATACTGGTCTTGAGGCCAGATGACCACATTGCCCTCTTTGTCACTATTCCTGATAACCAAGTTCTTGTCTTTTTTTAATTTCGTTACAAGATTGTGGTATTGATGTTGTTGGTTATTGTTTTTCCTTTTTGTCTCTCCCAACTGCTCATTTAATTTCTTCAGTTTGGATGTTACGGTCTCATGGAATACATCAATGGAGTCTCGGGGCATGATAGGATTGAAAGTAGAGGGTTGTCTGAACAGCGTTTGTTGCAGTGTTTGTATTCCTAGTTCAGTTCCTAATATATCGCATTCATTATTGGTCCTCTCTGTTCTGCCTTGTGTCTGAATCAGATCAGTATCATTCCAAAGGCCTTCAATTTCTGTCATTAGATGTACATCTGTTTGCGTCAAATTAGGACAGCTTGGTAACACTTCTGGTGTCAGATTGTCACTTGCTTTCTGCCTTTGATTGAGAGTATGGAATTTTTTCAATTTAAGTTTTCTCACAGCCTTATAGACATCAAGTCGTATTGATACATAGTCAAAATCTTTTCCCGGTGAGTATGATAAACCCAGGCTCAAAATCTTTTCCTCTTTGGGTGTAAGTTAGTTATTTGAAAGATTGATAACGTTTTTCCCGGTTGTATACGTGATATTCACTTTTTCTGCCAGTAATTTCTTGTCTTTTTCTTGGTAGAGTAATTTTACACGTTGTTTACTTTCTTTCCGCCTTTGCCTCCGCCTGAAGTTGATGGTTGTTCTTCATTTGTTCTTGGCAGCCTTGCGTGTAGCGTTTGTCTCCGCTGTTCGCATAAAAAAATGAGCTGCTCTCCCGGCAGTGGTCTCTTTGCGTTATCACCAGGCTCTAGACTACGCATTTCTGTTTACGATTCGCTGCCAGCCCCTGAGCTCAGGTCTGACTGCGAGGTTACTTGCTTTGTGTTTGATGCTTTATTTATATTTAGTGCATTCGCCACTGATTTGTTCTTCGCCGTTCTGTATCCGTCATATTTTTTAGAGAACGTGAAGATATGACCTAATTCATAATCCGTACGGGCTCTTTGAACTTTATACGCTTTCCTTTCCTTTATTTTGTCTTCTTCCTTCTTCAATCTAGTCAACATATCTTTCCTTAATTTGGCCATTTCCTCTGTTTGCTCGAGCTGCGCCAATTCGTCATTAATCTCATCGATCTCTTTCAAAAACTGCGCCCTGTCTATGTCTGCATATTTGATGAGAATTAGTACGAGTCTTCTTGATGAGTCCAGGTTATTCTCCGCCCATTCCCTTATTAACCCCGGATAGGGGTCCTCATAACTTGGAGCATTCAGTATTCGTAGGCCTCTCAGAATTCTACCTACATCTATATACTTTTCAAGCGACTTCGATTCCCACCATTTACTTTGTTCATTTTTCATCTTTTTTCAAGTTTAAAAAAAAATTCTTTTAGGGAGTCTGTATCTTTATTTCTACTGGCATCTGATTGTTTGACACCTGTCATACTTGGGGGGCTATCAGAGAACATGTCCATTGCAGCAGCCTCCCTGTCTCTAACCGTGTCGGGTGACATCGTGCAATATTTGTATGTTGCTGTGTAGCAGTTCCAAAAACGATCTAGGCAATCCCGCGTTTGTGTGCTACCGCTGGTTTCTTCGTCACCCCTAATTGCCCAATAGTTCCTACCTTCGCTCCTGCCGTGAGTCTCCGTCTCCTCCGAGTCAGTGCCTCTCAGCGGTGCAGTAAGGTTTCCGGAAATGCCAAGGGCTTCGGGGGGTCAAACTCGTATTTCCTTCCAGGAATCCAAAAGAAGCCAAGCATACTCGGCAGAAGTGTCCCGCTTGCGAGTCGACTCTCAATGACTTGGGGGCTCCGTGTGTGGCCGTGCAAAACAAAAATGGCCCAATAAATCCAAAACTCCACGTGGTTATGCTTGCGCTGCAAACACGGACCCAGATTCCAGTCTTTAGTTATTTTATTGCTTGTGCCGCCATAACGTTTCCACTCTGGACGAGCCTTGATCACATGACGCAGGTAAGACAGAACTTTTCAAATTTAAAGTGACAAGTGCATACGTAACGACATTCATTGGGCATGCAAAATGATAGACATAGACATAGTAAAAGTATTTGTTTCATCCTAAACATTCGTTTAGATATAAGTAGTATAATTAGTCAAAAGCATTATGTCTTAATTTGGTTAACTAATAAATAAATGAATGTTGTGAGTCATATATATATATATTACTCCCAAAGTGCCCTGAGCATCTGAGAGGCACCCACAGTCCTCCTCCCTCCGGGCTTCAGATTGCCATGCCTTGCCACTCCACATTCAATCGTTTGCCTGACGCGTTTCGGGGGACAGCCCCCCTTCTTCATGGGATGCTGTATTATGTTACTCCCAAAGTGCCCTAAGCATCTGAGAGGCACCCACAGTCCTCCTCCCTCCGGGCTTCAGATTGCCATGCCTTGCCGCTCCACATTCAATCGTTTGCCCAACGCGTTTCGGGGGACACCCCCCCCCTTCTTCATGGGCTGCTGCTGGAAGAACACTCGAAATGCATCTTTACAGATTGTGGACCTTTTTATTCAAGATAAACCCCCAGGAGGGCGTGTGCTAAATGCATAGTCCGGCTGTGAATTATGGGGCTTGTGGTCCGTAAAGATGCAAATAATGTTTATATCCTTTGAGTAAGGTCGAGTGTTCCTGGCAATTATTTCGCAATGTCATTATAAACCTTCAGTGGGCTGTTTAGGTTCGGCATGTCCATCAAATTTGGAGTTCTGTGCTTACCGAGTCTCAATCAGTTCAGAACTCTAAGACTCGTCGTGCTGAATAACCATTTCGATGTCAGCCGGCGAAGGTGCACTCTCCACGGCCAGGCCGCCGTGTATTATGTTACTCCCAAAGTGCCCTAGGCATCTGAGAGGCACCCACAGTCCTCCTCCCTCCGGGCTTCAGATTGCCATGCCTTGCCGCTCCACATTCAATCGTTTGCCCGATGCGTTTCGGGGGACACCCCCCCTTCTTCATGGGCTGCTGCTGGAAGAACACTCGAAATGCATCTTTACAGATTGTGGACCTTTTTATTCAAGACAAACCCCCAGGAGGGCGTGTGCTAAATGCATAGTCAGGCTGTGAATTATGGGGCTTGTGGTCCGTAAAGATGCAAATAATGTTTATATCCTTTGAGTAAGGTCGAGTGTTCCTGGCAATTATTTCGCAATGTCATTATAAACCTTCAGTAGGCTGTGTTCAGGTTCGGCATGTCCATCAAATCTGGAGTTCTGTGCTTACCGAGTCCCAATCAGTTCGGAACTCTAAGCCTCGTCGTGCTGAATAACCATTTCGATGTCAGCCGGCGACGGTGCACTCTCCACGGCCAGGCCGCCGTGTATTATGTTACTCCCAAAGAGCCCTAAGCATCTGAGAGGCACCCACAGTCCTCCTCCCTCCGGGCTCCAGATTAACATGCCTTGCCGCTCCACATTCAATCGTTTGCCCAACGCGTTTCGGGGGACACCCCCCCATCTTCATGGGCTGCTGGAAGAACACTCGAAATGCATCTTCCCCCTTCTTGAGCACTTAAGACTTCGCTGCTGGAGAAGGGAACACTCCCGAAAGATGTTCGGCGTTTTTGTTTGTGAAAGTGCATTCTGCCGGCGAGCCTGCAAGCATGAAGCCATCAAATTATTACATGAAGCTTACTCGCATTTCGTAGCCTCTTTCAATTTGTGTTCCTGAACTGTGTAAATGTTTAGCGGCCGTCCCGGTCGTGAAAGAGGCCCACCGCTACAGCGGGTTCATGTCTATACCAGCTGGTGTTTGACAGAGCAAGAAGGAGCTGACATCAACAGGGGTAGTCAGTCTTTAGCTTCGATGGTTTTCAACAAAGCAGAGCAGTTTCCCGCAGGATCGCCTTTCAACCCACTGGGGCTTTTTGCTTGTGTCTGCACTGGTGCCAAGAGAGCGCATCCACTAGGAAATACAATTCTCGCACTACGGATCCCAGAAGGCCAGGGCAGTGGCCACGCCTATCTGGGCAGGGACCTTTCATTTAAATAGCGTGAATATTGGGCTTCTTGAGCACTTAAGACTTCGCTGCAGAAGAAGGGAACACTCCCGAAACATGTTCGACGTTTTTGTTTGTGAAAGTGCATTCTGACGGCGAGCCTGCAAGCATGAAGCCATTAAATTATTACATGAAGCTTACTCGCATTTCGTGGCCTCTTTCAATTTGGGTTCCTGAACTGTGTAAATATATATATATATATATATATATATATATATATATATATATATATATATATATATATATATATATATATATATATATATATATATATATATGTGTGTGTGTGTGTATGTATATATATATATATATATATATATATATATATATATATATATATATATATATATATATATATATATATATATATATATATATATATATATCTATTTTAAAAATCTTTAAACTTAAATTTACCACTACAGTCAGTAGGGAAAGTGTTGGAAAAAGGAGGGGTAAAAATTTCAATTTCCACTCCAGTGAGTGCAACAATAGGAAAAGTGTTGGATAGCGAAGGGGTTACAATTACTATTCCCACTCCAGTGAGTGTAACAGTAGGGAAAGTGTTGGATAGCAGAAGGGTAAAAATTACTATTACCACTCCAATTAGTGCAACAGTAAGGAAAGTGTTGGATAGCGGAGGGGTAAAACTTACTATTCCCACTCCAGTGAATGCAACAGTAGGCAAAGTGTTGGATAGCGGAGGAATAACATGTAGTATTCCCACTCCAGTAACTGCAACTGTAGGGAAAGTGTTAGATATCGTAGGGGTAAAAATCACTATTCCTACTCCAGAGAGGAAACGTGTTGGATAGCGGAGGGGTAAACATTACTATTACCACTCCAATTAATGCAACAGTAGGGAAAGTGTTGGATAGCCGAGGGGTAATAATTACTTTTTCCACTCCAGTGAGTACAACAGTAGAGAAAGTGTTGGATTGCAGAGATAAAATCGACTATTTACACTCCAATAATTGTAACAGTAGGGAAAGTGTTGGATAGCAGAGGGGTAAAAATGACTATTCCCACTGTAATGAGTGCAACAGTTGGGAAAGTGTTGGATAGCGGAGGGGTAAATATGACTATACCAACTGCAGTGAGTGCAACAGTAGGGAAAGTGTTGGATAGTGACAGGGTAAAATGTACTATTCCCACTCCAATCATTACAACGGTGGAGGGGTTAATATTCTCACTCCAGTCAGTTCAAAATTAAAAACAAACAAAATATTAACAAAATAAATAATATATATATATATAAATATGTTAAAAATTAAAATACAAATACATTTAATATTAGAAATTTTGAAAAAACATATTATAATGTTAAATGCATATGACACACACCTACAAATATAATACTTACTTTTCAAACAAATAAATATTTTTATTTGGAAATTATTTAGAAACAAAAACATTAATTATTACATAACTATACTTTTTTTTATTGCCTACCCTATAACACCACACAATTCACAACCCACATCTACATAAAAAAAATGTACTAACCATAATTAACAAAATGTATTACCAAGTAAAGAAATATTATTAATTAAAAAACAAATTAAAACCCATAAAAATGAATACATTTCCCACACTTTACCCCATAACCCCCACAAACCACAGCTAAAATGAAACTGTAAAAAAACTACATTGCTCAATTAAAACGTATTTAAATTAAAAATTCAATAGCATTTAACAACTAATTATAAAGTAAGTAAAATGCATTTACTTCCCACCCTTTACCCCTATAAAAGTAAAACCCACACATAAAAAATATAAACAATTACCCTAATTAAATAGCAATTATTAATTATTATTATTAATGATCAACTAATTATTAATTAATTAGACATACATTACTTCCCACTCTTTACTCCTATAAACCCCACAAACCACACCTAAAATTAATTTCACAATTTCTACATTTAAGTTTCAATTAATTAATTAATATTAAGTAAGAACAAATTATTAATTAATGATACATGAATTACTTCCTGCTCTTTACCCCTACAACCCTCACCTAAAATTAATTACACAATTTCCATAATTAATTTACAATTAATTAATTAATATTTATTAACAACAAATTATTAATTAATTACACATAAATTACTTCCCACCCTTTACCCCTATAAACCCCACAACCCGGACCTAAAATTAATTACACAATTTCCACAATTCATTTTCAATAAATTGATTAATATCAATTAACACCTAATTATTAACTCATCAAAAATAAATGATTTCCCACCCATTACTCCTATAAACCCCACAACCCACACCTAAAATTAATTACACAATTTCCATATTTAATTTTCAATTAATTAATTAATACTAATGTACAACTTATTAATTAATTAAAAATAAATTACGTCTTACCCTTTACCTCTATAAACCCCACAACCTAAACCTAAAATAAGTACACAATTACCATTGTCAATTGGCAATTAATTAATAAATATTGATTAACAACAAATTAATAATTAATCAATAATAAATTACTTCCCACAATTAACACTATAAAATGTCAATTAAGCAAATATTAATGAATACAAAATAATAATTAATTTATTATAATTAAATTACTTCCTACCCTATTCCGCTATAAACCCACAACCTGCTACGGAACTAAAAAAATGCAACATTAATTAAATTTAATTAAAACAATTGATAAATACTAAAAATGTAACACATATTAAAAAACATAGACAATTCTTATACAAAAAAATCACATACATTTAAAATATATACTAAAATAGATAACATTTCCAACTTGATATTCTGTCTGCACACTGGAAAATTCTTAGAGAAATTAAGAAAAGGCAGAGGAACAGGAGATATCTAATTAAAGTGAGTTATTGAATCTCCACCCGATAGGCTTAACAGTATTAGGTATGATTTCTACGTGAATAGTGACCAGTGCATGCTCAGATATTAAAACAGAACCTATGTCAGCTTAATGTAAAGATTGAGATAGAGTATCTGTAATGGAAATGTAATCAATTCTTGCCTATGTGTGATGTACTGAGGAAAATTAACTATATTCTAGTGGAGTAGGGTCGAAAAAGTCTCCAGGCATCAACCAATGCACGTTGTTAGAGGGCATGAACAAATCATTTTTGAGGTTTATTAGACACATTGGTAGAAACAGAATTCCTGTCAATAAAGGGATCAACAAATTTATTGCAATCACCTGCAAAAATAAAATGATTTCCAAACAGTGTAAAATCTTGTGGATACCATCTGACCAAAATTGACCATCTGTGTAAGTTGGACTGTATACATTAAAAATGAAACTTTAACATTATCAATCAATAATTTAGTAAATAACCAATGACCTTTAGTATCTGTTTTGTGGGAAAGCAAATTAGCATTAGGAGAGTTATTACAAAAGATAGCTACAGCAAACGTTTTACCATTACCATGAGAAAAGAAACATTGCCAACCTTCCCTCTCTTCAGTTTCAAAGATCCTAATTCTGTAAGGTGAGAGTCCTGTATAAGCACAATATCAGCATCTAGTTTAGAGAGATGTGTCAATGCATGTTGTAATTTAATTGGTAAACCTAACCCCTTGATGTTCCAAGATACAAATGACATGAGGATAGAAAATTGAGCAATAGATCAGAAAATACATTTATAACGCAGAAAGAGGCTAAACATGAAGGAATAAATGGGGAAACAAGGGGATAAAGAGAAAAGAAAGACAGTTCAAATATAAGACAGTGCATAATAAAAAGGAAAGAAACAAGTAGATAGACATAAAATATTGTGAATACAAAAGACTAGGGACAAAACAAAATAGAATACAAGGGGAAAAGAAGACATACCTAGAAGTATGATCAAAGATGATGGAGGCGCTGAGACCACGTGGTAGAGGCACCACAACCGGGCTCTGGGAGATAGGCAAAGGAAGACATGTAGAATAGGAATGGACTAGGAACAGCACAATTTTCTAACAGGAAAAATAATATCTGTGAAAGGAGAGAGAACAGTTGTGTATTAGAACATGTTATAAAAAAAATCATGTTGAAATATACAAAAATATGACATAAAACATATGAAAATACATAGTCAGAAGAGACCAAAAGGGTAAAGTAGAGAATGTCAAGGCTTACTGGATCTGGAAACATTCTTATCTACAACCCTAGAACCCTGTAAAAATGCTTTAAAATAGGAAGGATCTTCTTATGTGGAGTTCTTGTTATTGTAGGTGACTTGAAACAAACAAGAATGGAAAAACCTAAGCAAGCACCGAAGGAGGGAAGAGCTGGTCTCATGGAAAGATATTCTTTACATCTGTCAACTGTATATTTGGCATAATCCTGTGAGCAGTGGATATTACCGGACTAAGAGATTTTCTTTAATGTCTTGACATCTGAAAGAACCATAATTAAGTCTGTGGACTTTAGGAAGCAAAGAATAACGCCTCTAGGATGCTTGGAAGCAGAAGCAGCAGTAGGTGCATGATCTAATCAGTGAACTTATGGTATGTTGAGAGAAGGTGTCTCTGGGAAATGAAGTAATTTGGGGAGAAAAGCTTTAAAGAACACAATTGGGCCTTGTGTTTTCAGTGCAAATGCAGGACTGGTTTATTTTCAGACTGGCACGCATAACTTATCGATGTTTGTCTTGTGATCATTGGTTTGCTGTACATATTTTTGTCACAAATAACGTTTGGTGTTATGTATATGTTGTATATATTGTCTCACAAAAGAAATGGTTCTAAATCACACATACAAATGCGTTGCAATTGTGTGATAGGCTAATGTGGTGTTTCGTTTTAAAAGACATGTCCAATTGATTAATGAATGTCTTTTTGAATTATCAAAACTAAGCAGAACAAATGCTCAAAAACCTCAGAATTAGTGGTCTCAGGTTTATCGCAAACATTTAAAATAAACCTCCCTTGACACCTTTCTGTGATTTCAGCCTTTCCGTGGCGGCATCACCGCCATGGAAAGGCCTGTTTGGACCAACATCCTAATGTGGTGGACGGTGCCTGCTAGGCACTGATCAAAACATATTAGTGCACCTACTCCGCTCGCCAGGCAATTTGTGCAATTGCCTTTGGCGGTGATGCGGCGGACAGACTTTGCGTCCGCTGCGGTACCGATCACCATCCTAATTTGGCAGTGGGTAAATCGCTATGTAATTGCGGAAGGACCGCAGCCATTGGCCCGGTGCTGGCTGTCCTTTTGCCATCATGATGACCCCCTAAGAGTAGTGGTGGTGAAGCTAGAGATATGTTGTTCAGCTGTCTCAAGTCTTTCTTCCATTCATGACCACCTGTCATCCAGACTTTAAAGTTTCATATTAGTTTCTTCCATGTAGGGACCTAAGGCGCTGATTTCCTCCAAAATAAGATACATTGATGTTGGAGGTGAAGGTTTAGTAGGTGAAAGAGGTTCTTTTTTAAATCTTTTAATGGAAACTTTGCCAGCAGAAGGTGAGTGAATAATGCTGTAACAACTGGGGAGGGATGTGAACCAGGCATTGAAGGAGAAATGGATTCCTCCATCTTGAAATTGGTTAAATGACAAGGAATATATTAAATAGTTTTTTAGGGCGGCACCAGAAGAAAACTTAGAAAGTACTTTAAACTTCTTCAATCTGCCCATAAAGTAAAAAGTTTGGCTCCAGTATTATTCTTGAAGACAATGCATTAAATGAAAAAGTACTGCGTCAATGCGCAAGAGAGGCATATTGGCTGCATGAGGGAGAATCACAACAAGGAGCAGACACTGCATAGAAGAGTAATCCATATGAAATGATGCAAAAAGAGAAAGTTGCTAAACGTTATGTAGAAATGCAGCAATAAATGTAGGCTACGTCACTGCTGCAGGTGCTGAAAGTAGCCGGTTTCATTTGATAGGAATGCACCGCTGTTCAAAGCGTGCAAAATTGCAGGCAATATGAAGGAGAGAAGAAGGGAAAAACATGACACTGCTGCCTCTCCCCCAAAAAGACGTCAAAAAATGTCTCTCCTTGCGCTCACCTCATCCTCCAATATTTAACTGGTGAGCGGCAAAGCAGGAAAACTGTCACCATAAAGGGAAGCCCTCCACCGACCCATGGACAACTACGTGAGTGATTCCATCTTCCTTGTGCGCCAAGCCACGCCCCCCAAGAACCAATTCACTCACATGGCCTTTCATTAACCCCGAAAAAATCACCCCATCATAAAGTCCATCGACTCACGGGCCCCATCTGACCCCATGCCCTCACCACGCCTACTCTAAAGGACTACCACCAATCAGAGAAATGCTCACACCCATTTTGAAAGCCTCCACTTCTTACGCAACCTTCCCAGATGCTTGGAAACATCCAACTGTCCTCCCATTGGTAAAAAAACCTCTACAGACTCTTTAACCCTTGTCAACTACAGACTGATCTCCTGTAACAATGCCCGGCCAAAGTCTTAGAGAAAATCATCAAAAGATACCTCACTGAATACCTACATTTCCACCAGCTCCTTGACACCAGTCAGTTTGATTTCATAACTCACCAGAGCATGAAAACTGCCCTTGTTGACACCATGGAAGAAATCTGCATGACTCAGAATGAGAATACACAGCGGCCCTCATCTTCGTGGACCTCACTCCAGCATTTGACATGGTCTCCCATCCTCAACCAACACCTACACAACATCAGAATCCAAGGGCATGCACTCCTATAGATCTGCTCTTTCATGACTGTAAGGACCCTAGTCAGTCAGCTGGCACCCTACACCTCAGACTCCTGTAACCTCATCTGCAGATTTCCTCATGGATTCTCGCTGAGCCCCCACCCTCTTCAACACATACATGATCCCTCTAGCCAGCAATATCTGATTTCATGACATCACCATCGTCTCCTATACCAACAACATGCAACTCATTCCCTCCCTCACAGACAAGACACCCAGAACCCAGATCAAGTTCAGTGCCTGAATGACTAAAATCACCTGCTGGATGAAGACCAATTGTCTGATGTTGAACACCAACAAGACTAAAGTCATGAACCTCGGTATTGTCATCGGAAGAAAACTCAACCTGGCACATGCATCAAAGGAAATTGCATTCGCAAACGGTGCGAATCGCAAAATTAGGCCGTTTGCGATTGCAATTTCCATTTTTAGGATGCATTATGCATTTTGATGTTTTCGCAATTTAAGAAATCGCAAAATTGCGATTTCTTAAATTGCGATTGCATTTAAGGAAGCTCAAACTGAGATTCCTTAAATGCAATGCATCAAACTTTTAAAATTTGCGAATTCGCAAATAAGGGGTGCAAATTACCATGAAGTTGACCTTCATGGTAATTTGCGAAAACTTTGAAAAATGCACAAAAGTGCATTTTTCAAAGTTCCATTTTAGGGGCATGTGTGTGTGAACAATGTACTTAATGGCAAATTTCATGGGTGCAACAGGGTGTCCTTTGGACTCCCCCTGCACCCTTGAAATTGCATTCTCATTTTGCGATTCCTTAATTGCAAATCGCAAAATGATAATGTCTTCCCATTCATTCCTATGGGCCTCTAGGCCCATAGGAATGAATGGGAGGGGATTCCTTAATTGCGATTCTCAAATTGAGAATTGCAATTAAGGAATTTTAAGAAATCACAATTTATTTAGCGATTTCTTGATGTATTGCAGTTTGCGATTCCTTAATTGCGATTCCTTATTTTTCGCAATTAAGGAATCGCAAACTGCAATGTTGATGCATGTGCCCGAACATGACAGACCAAGATAATACCATAAACATCTTATTTTTCCATACTCTGAAGATTCTGAAGATTAGCAAATTGCTCCCATTTCAGTACCCAGAAAAACACCTTTGTCGCAAGCAAACTGGTTTACAGGAACTCCCTATATGCTGGGAACAACAAAAAGTTCACCAGAAAGCTGCCAGCCATTCAAAACTTGGCAATAGACCCACTCTCAACCTCCCATGCCACACTGATATCACACCACACATGAAGGAGAGCACTGGCTCACCATACATGAAACTCCTCACCCAAGCTTTGAAGGCACTACATAACACTGGCTCAACATATCTCAACAATCTCATGTGCTTTCACAAACCTTCATGGGCATCATTTACGAGTTACCAGGGGTCGCATTTGAGACCCCTGGCTTGCCCCTGTGATTCCTGGCATTGCTTCTCCGGCCCCTGACCTCAGAGGAGGCAAAATCAGTGCCAAGAACACATTGGCGACTTTGCATTACTTATTACTGCCCATTTTTCATTAAACTTTGATAACTTTTATTTCGGTCGAACGATCATAAAAAGTGCATATAATATACATTGACACAACGTTAAAATAATAAATAGTCATGAGATGATTAAAAAAAAGAATTAAACTAGAAGTTATCACAGTACAAGACTTTAAAAACAGTATGTACGACAATTAAGTTTAAAAAGTTTGTCTCCTACGCCACGTGTTAAATAAAAAGCGAGAGACCGCGAACACAATAGGAGGGTGGGTATCATGAGTCAATATCCTACCAGCCTCTGTAAAGTGCAAAAATCCCAAGTTCTTACAAATAGGTTTTAACCAACATTTTCTAATAGCAGAATAGGCAGGGCAGAAAAACAATACATGGGTTACATTAAACTAATAGTGAATAATATTTTATCAGTCACTGTTAGAGTAATAAAAAAAATGGAGCACACTTAGCTGGAATGGGACCTTTGGGGACAGCTGTGGTAAGCAAAAATGGGTTTATATGTATGTTGTGTGCATGCTTGCAGATGCAATGTGTTTAAGTGAGAGAGTGTATGTGTGTGAGCAAGTTTGTCTATGTGTAAGCTTGTGCGTGTGAGTGAACATAAGTGAGAGTCAGTCACAGGTAGTAAGTGAGATTGAGGCCCACATTTACTATTCTTTAATGCAAGATAACGCCACATAAAAGTTGCTGTGCTGCTTTGTGTCAAAGAGAGAGAGAAAAATGCACCATATCTACAAAGGTGCGCTGAGTTTTGGTAGCCATGGGCCAACGCGCTCTTCCTTGTGCCATAATAGTTCAAGGGTGTGTGCATTCTCTGATGCATTGGTTTTGTACTAAAAGGGGTCCTTTCCAGTACAAAAGCTAAGATTTAAGGCTGTCCCAACTTTATACCTGTGCTGGGCTATGCACCACACGTGCAAAGTTGGAAAAACAGATAGAAATTATAACATTTATCCTGTATACTAATTTGTGCAGATGGGGGTTTGTGTCAAAACCCATGGGAGTTGCATGAAAACACACCTGCAACACCAAAATGGATGCCCCCTTGATTCAAAATAATATGAAGAAGAGCATAGTGCAAATGTGTGTTACTTTGGGAAATTAACCAAGCAAATCTTGGTTTGTGCTGGATAGAAAATCCCAACCTAACACTTTGTGCCAGGTTCGCTTGGATAGTATGCCAAAGGTAATTTTTGTCTCATAGAGATACAGAGGGCAAAATACTGGCAGCAATTCTTAGCATGACAGGCACCTGTGACAAAATACCTGCACTGGCACACTAGGAATCATTTTTGGCCTAAAGGGCACCCATGGTAAAATATTAATAATTGTGTGCTAGAGGTGCTTGATGGCATATAGGACACAGTGGACAACTACTGGCATACTCAGGAAATGCTTGGCATCTGGAAACCAGTGTCAGAATGCTGGTAATAGCACAATGGAGGAAATTCTTGGCATAAAAGTGAACAACCTCATATATATGAGGGTGGAAACAATAACAAAATGCTGACCCTGTGTTTGACATAGGAGTCACCTGTGGTGTAAGGGTGACGTGTATATTTTAAAATTCTGCCACTGACAAATTTCATGTCATTTTTTATATAAGGGGTACCTATGGAAAATATGGGGGTACTCATGATAAAATGCTGGCCCTGCAGAATAGGAGGTAACATTTTACATATGCAGGCACCGACACCACCTTTTGAAAAATATGGGATCAGCTCTTGCGGAACACCATGGTTCATTGACTTGTCATGCCATGCAAGGATTTCAGTATGTAATAAGTGCCTTGTCGATCTGGTGTACTCTCTTTGTTCACTTATTACACATCAGGGCAAGTATTACATCCCAGAGCTTTCAAAGATCAAGTCAGCATGATAATATGAGTGGTATCAAAATTAGACATTTGTTTGTTTTATGCTGTTATACTAATCATGCTGTTATTATGAAACTTAGCGATGTCAATTGTTGGGATGTTAGGGCCATGTGACATACCTTCCTGAAATAAACAGGGTCAAACGTCATATCATGTCACTCCATGTGATGTCTTTAAGGTCAAAGGGTATCCAATGTTGTCTGCTTCCTATGGTTACCCCCACATTTTGCTGTGTTTCACTGGTTTTTCGACTTTAGTATGGCTGTGGCCTTGCTAATCAGGCCCACAGACTGGCTGTTCTCTCTCTAAATGATACCATGTACTTTAGGTACATACCAGATTGGTTACTGGGTCACCCTTGTGAGCCCCTGTATATGGTACCTTAGGTACCCAGGGCATAGGTGCACCCTAGGCCACCCAGGGGCTGCAGCATGTATTGGGCCACCCCTGGTTAGCCTTCCAAACTGACACCACAGGTTTGCAATTTAAGCCTGGGTAAGGTGGTGTAATCACCCCTTACTTAGATAAAGTATACCTATATCTATATATATATATAGACACATATTAACCTATAAGTCACTCCTATGACAGGCCTCGATAATCCTGGAGGCAGAGTGCTTGGTATTGTGTGAGAGGGTGCCCTAGCATGAGCTGAGCCCCTCTGCTGCTTTCGGAACCATCTCCTTATAGCTGTTCTATGATATAGCCATACCATATACTCTTAAGTGCATTATAATCCTCGCCGTTAATGCTAACTTTGGTTTGGCTTTATCAAAATATGTCGTGTAAGGTGTCAAACACTTTGGAATACTACCCCCATCCTCCCCCCCCCCCTGCCAGTTCTGGCGGCTGGGGTAGCATTCCACCCTTCTAGAGGGAGAAGACATGTAGTTACTGGTAAAAGCGGTTAAACTTAAACAGAGCCCCAGCATCACAAAATAGATGCTGCATGAGTCTGCCCTCCTGCTGCTGGACGAAAGGCCTGGACAATAGGTTTCCTGTCCAGGGAGGTGCCATCACCTCCCCAGACAGGCTTTAATGTATTGGGGCAGGGCGGGTTGCATTCAGTGAATGCTTTTCAGATACTGCCTGGGGCACACAAGGTGCTCCATGCATTTCCCAGTTCAAACCGGTTGCTGGGGTGCTCAGCCCCAGCTCTGGTGCAAAACTGGACAAAGGGGAAGGGGTGTAACCACCCCCTCCCCAGGTCTTCCCATAGGTGGGACCCTAGAGTTAGTCCAACCCCTAAACTTGCTATAAGAATAGGAGCCCAGTCCCTGAGACTTTAGATCACCCTGGATAAAACTCTGATACATAATTCCTGGACCTTCGACATTCCATTTTGACTGGAAGATGGAAGAAATCTCCCTTGTGGTCAAGGAGTGACCAACCTGTCCAAACAGGCATCAACAGCATCTTTGCCGGTCTGCATTTTTGAGGCTCCCACCGGATCCCAAAGGTTTTGTGACACAGGACACAGACTTCCAGACATCTCTGATGCTGACCTGCGCTCCCAGCAAAGCTGAGACCTGTGGCAGACACAAGAGACGTGGGACCGGAACTCCTGGACATCCTGCATCTTTGCAACTGCACCTATTTCTCGAGGTATCCCGAAGTTGTGCATTGGGGTATTTGAAGCCCCTGCCCTGTGCCCTTTTTGCACTGAAGCTCAGAGGCCTACACTCCACGAGTGTCCCGTGGGTCCGCTTTGTGCATTTCTGCTTGAGGCCCCTTCACGGTTCTTAGTCCGTTGGCTAGCGAGCCCCCACGAAGGGCCATCCTTGATTTCTTGAGCTTTCCTAGTTGCTTAATAGGTGTTCTCACTCCTCTTCAAAGGAGGAGTCCCTCAGAACTTGCTGGTCTGCACCGAAGCCAATCTCGACATCTTACGTGGGTTGCCATTGCCAAGGCTTGTTGGGTCCAATCCGGATCCCGACACTGCAGTCAACTAGATCTTTCGTGGGACAGCTCGAATCCAGCTCCTGGTTGTCATCGACACCTACTGGTCCCTGTGGCTGAAGAGACAAGCTTCACCTCTTTCACCTAAAAGCACCCGACATCGGCTGGCATCTTCTCTTCGCTATCCTGGTCACTGGCTAGTGACCCAGACTCTGTCCCTTCTGCTTTCAGGTTCTTCACATTTTCGATCCACCCTTGGATCCACCCGACACTTTTCCTCTGGTCGCCTGCAGCATTTCTTCGCAGCTCTCCATTGGAATCGACGACGAAACCCGACACCCAAAGACACCTATGCACCCGGCTTCCGTGGGTGAGGTAACACGAGTACTCCGGTGCTCCCGTGGGTCTTGACTCTCGAAGTGTCCTAGTCTAAAAGGGTTCCATCGTAGTTCACCTAGAAGTGCCCTTAATCTTTACATTTGTAACTTGTTCGTTTTCAATAGAAAGTCCATGGTGATCCGTGGCGATGTTTAGACACTGCACGCATCCCCCGTGGGCCTCCTGCATCCTAACCTTTAGTGATTCTAGGTAGCCCCAGCGGTTCTACAGGCCCTAGGCCTGGTTTCTAACTCACACGTGGTTCTTTTACCACTATTTTAGTATATGGCTTGTGAGGCCCCTAGGGCATAACGTATACTGTGCAACTTATCGTATGCTAATTAAGTTCCTTGTATTGTACTTTTACCTCTGACCTCATAAAGAGTCCAGAGGGGTTGTGTTTAGGATAAATACATATATATTTGATATATACCTTGTGTGGTGTACTTTCATTTGATCATTCAAGAAATTATAATTGGTTAAACCACTTGCTTAACTCGCCTCTAAATCTTAGCCTGAAGGCTGCTCTCCACAGCTACCACTAGGATATCTTCCTATAAGGTTGACTTTACAACCTACCATCAATAAGGGTTGTTTGGAGTGGTGCAAGGTGCCCACTAGAATATGGACATCATATACCAGGCCAACTTCTCACAAATGTCACTTTTGCTACTCCTGGCATTTTGGTGAAGCAACCCTCATGCAAATCTTCAAGACACCTCAGCTAATCAAGACTCTTACTTGCACACATTCCAAGCTTATGGAAAAACAGTTCCAGTATCCAGCCTTCTACTATATCACTCCAACAGCATGGGACATCCTACCACTACACATAAGAACCTCTTTCTCAATTCTTGAATTGCATAAGAAGCTGAAGACTTTTTGACTTGTCCCACTAGGCCCTGGGTTTGGTCAGACTCACACCTGCTCAGCACCAGCATACCCTCCTGAGTGATAGTGTTACCATAGCATAACAAGTCACAAAGACATCAAGAGGAATTTACATTTGAAAAACACTAGGTCAGTGACCTCACTGAGTGCACACCTTTATTACTTCAAATCCCCTCAAGACTGAATACAATGGTTTCCACAGAGAGAACAGAATATTCACTAGGAACAAAGATATGCTACACAGAAATTCAATTTAGAGTGACAAAAGAGGAAATTCCAACCTTGTACCTCTCATGAAGGCAGTGTCAGACAGGCCTTTTATTCCCTTGGCCATTAGTAGGCTGGAGCCCGGTTTTGAAAGCCAAGAGGCTTTCCTTGTGCCTTTGCCGCCAATTTTCCCCTACTCCCAGAGATTAGTTGCAGCAGGCACGTAGAAGCTTCAAGAGAGAGAGAGAGAGAGAGAGAGAGAGAGAGAGAGAGAGAGAGAGAGAGAGAGAGAGAGAGAGAAAGAGAGATGGTGAGGTAGCCAAGAAGCAATCAGAGAGGAAGAAGAGAAAGAGGAGGGAATGAGGGAGTGAGAATGGATTGATGGAAAGAGATACCATATAAGGAGACGAGGGGAGTGGGGCTGGTTTGAGCATTTTTGTCATGGCTGCTTTGGTTCCCCAGTCTGACCCTGCATTAAGGTGAGTCATTGTGGACATGCACCATTAACCTGCACTCTTGTTATGAAGGAGTAATAGAGGGTTTCTACCAGCGTAGGAGCCTTGGTCCCATCACAAACCTCCTCCGTTTCTGGAAAATTAATAGACATTCCGTGTGGTTGAATTCCTTCTAACTTTTGTGGACAGCGAGATTTCATTGATCCTATCTCTGTAGGATAATCAAGCAGATTCACTGCTTTACATATAATATTCATTTAGACAGTTATAAAGATACGTACAAACATTATCATTGACAGACAAAAGAGACTCAATATATCCGTTTTTATGTGCCAATGGCATCAAAATAACACAAACAAATTTAGAGTGGACAGTACTATCAGCACTGAAAGTTTAAAATTAGACAACCCAAGTTGTACTTGGTGCAAACAAGGTGCAAGTGGTGTGCACGGCAGCGACGCAAGTGACAAACGTGCTCAGCGTGAAACGGTGCAAATAATACAAGTGTACAGTATTTACAGTGGTACAGTAGAGTGAAGCAGTGCTGTCTACTGTGACGGAATGTTCCAGGACGTCAGCTTGTTCGGAGCCTGGAATAAGGCTGTGACCTGTGAGGCGTCTGTAGTCCCGCAATAAATTTAGATGACAGGGACCAGGAATCAGCGGTCAAGGACAATTGTCGAGGATCGCGGTGGCCGGGGATTGAATCTCTGGCTACATGAAGAGCGTCTTCCGGGTGAGTCAGGAAGGCTGGGGACTCTACAACCCTGTCCTGAGGATGATCCATACTTGACTGGATCGAAACGTCGTCGACTCCCCAGCCCAATTAAAAGGCGCTACCTACATTGTGACCACCCTTGAATACCTTAAATAATTTGTTCCTATTAAGGATCTAGTCACACTGTACCACTGTAAATACTGTACACTTGTATTATTTGCGCCTTTTCACGCTGAGCACGTTTGTCACTTGCGTCGCTGCCGTGCACACCACTTGCACCTTGTTTGCACCAAGTACAACTTGGGTTGTCTAATTTTAAACTTTCAGTGCTGATGGTACTGTCCACTCTAAATTTGTTTGTGTTATTTTGATGCCATTGGCACATAAAAATGGATATATTGAGTCTCTTTTGTCTGTCAATGATAATGTTTGTACGTATCTTTATAACTGTCTAAATGAATGATACCTGTTAGGATACTGTCTGTTTACATACATATTCTTACCCCAATCCCAACGTGGTTCATGGGTCATACTCCTGTTCTCTTTCATTACATATAATATTGTCACACCCTTAATTTTATAAACCCTACTTACCTCTACCATTACGGGGTTAAGGAGAACCTTATCTCATATTTTCAATTGTTTTCACAAGTTTGGCACAACCACTTTGAGGAGTAAGATTAGAACTGCAGTTACCAAACGGCATATTATCAAGGACGGCGTTAAAATTATCGCCGGTTTAGCGGCAGAAAACTGCTGCTAAAGCGGCAATAATGGGCTTGATAATATGCCCTGGAGAATTCCAATAGAAGCCCATGTTCACACCAGAACATGGACTTCTATTAGAATTCTCTATGAAGCCCATTATCACAGCTTTAGCGGGCAGTTTTCTGCAGCTAAACCGGCGATAATTTTTAACGCTGTTCTTGATAATGTGCCCTCAAGATCTTTACTTTCGTTTGGAACTGCCATGATTAAGGCTTGTAACAATGTTGATGGTAATGAGCCACTTTGCTTTACATTATTAAAGAGGCCAGACAATTTAGGTCCTAGAAGAGACCCAAATTATTTATTGAGCCAGCTATAGGGCTGAACATACTTGCATGTCCTTTATCGCTCGATCTGCTTCATCAAACGCGATGGACACCTCCAGATTATCCCTATACTGCCACCTTCTCCCTGGTGGACTTGCAGTCTCTAAATAGGATTTTCAGTTTAACTATCTGCTATTGCTTTATTTGTATGTAGTTGCTTGTATTATTCGTGTATTTGGTCAGTGAGAGTGTGCCTTCATTACTAACAGTCTCGTGCACAGTTCTCCCCTGTTCTGTCTTAGCGGTTTTGTGACTAAGGGCTAAGAAAAGAAAATCAGTTTTTTCGCCCATTTTCCTTTCGGCATTTTTGATGGGCAATGCTTTTAGATCGATCTCGGAGATTTTCAGACATGCTGTCCCTGTACTGCCTCATCTAGCTCTTGTTCTAATGATTATCTGCCTAGCCTGAGTGTCAGTTGTCAGGAAACCGGTCATGAAGTGAAATAGTCTGTCCGTTGGAGGGCTGCCTTCAACAATGCCCTCTGTAACATCCCATTTGTGGCAACACAGATTGCAAAAAAAGGGATGCTGCCTGCAATTCTCCAAACGCTAGTTTGAGCAGATCATCTTAATAACGTTTTAACCTTTCAAGTAACTGATGCTTTTGCTGCTAATTGTAAAATTAAACTTCAGATCCAAGGGTTCCATGAGTGGTGGCCATCTGGGGTGGATCCCAGTACAAAGGGAAGCCAGACCCAGAGGCAAGCGCTCTGTATCGAATGTTCCAGCAGAGCCTGAAAGGGGAATCAATAGCTCTTCGGGTTCCATTGTGTTCCTGTGTTTGAGCTAGATCACTCACCCGGAACCTTTGAGAGGAGTCTGATTAGGTGGACAATTTCACTGAAAATAAGTAGTAAAAACAGTGTCAATAAATCTTGTTCTTGTAGTTAAGTCATGTTTGTGCATTGCCTTCAGATATGGAAGTAGAGCCCTTGGGACAATGTACCAAATATTACTTATCTGAAGTACAACGGAAAAGGTACAAATGTTTGCGTTTAACATGTCTACATATCGTTGGAACACAGAACATGTGCTTCTCTACCTCATGCTTTTTAGTCTGAGTGACACTCCTTTTTTCATCCATCCTTTTCTTCCTGTCTGACTTTTCATATTTTTTGGTACCCTCAATCTTCTAAAATGTCTTACTCTCTACCTCTTCTCTTTACCACATCCATGTCTTATATGTTCTTCATCTCCGTCCCAAATCTTATTTTTTCTATTTTCTGACACTTTCTACTTTCTTCTTTTCCTAGAATAAGGGAAAGGGCTTTCAATAACCAGTATTCCGTGAGGCAGAAACACTTTAAAGCCATTAGTACATTCCACTGAGTGTAACATTTTCTATAATAAAAAGGAAGGAACAGAAAGAAAAATATTGAAATGTTGAAGCATTTACAACCCTCTCACAAATAGTGTGCTACCAATAACTCTAGAATCTCTGAAAGTCAAGACTTGCTCTCAGTCTCCAACTTTGGAACATTTCAATCCTGTCACAGCGGAACAAGTATTGGTCTGACTAAACACAATAAAAACCGGTTCCCCGCTAGACCTTGCCCCCCTTCATGTTATAACTACTTTGACCCACATTTTGTTCAACCCATCACAGACCTACGTAATCTGTCTTTAAAGTTAGCCACCCTCCAACTTAAAAAGGAAGACAGCACGTATCAAACCCCTTCTTAAAAAACACACAGCTCATCCTTTGGATATACTCAACTGCATACCAATATCACTACTACCTTTTATGTCCAAAATCTTAGAGTCCCAGGTGAATCAATTACTGGTGTCCTATCTCGAATAAAACTGTCTGTTGGATCTCTCTCAGTCAGGCTTCTGTGTGTCTCATAGCACGGAATCAGCCTTAATGGAGGTCACTGATACCATTAAACTCGTCTTACACTAGGGAACCTCAGCTATGCTAATTCTCCTGGATCTATCGGCGACTTTTGATACCATCTCCCATCAAATTCTAGCTCAAAGATTGGGGGAGATTGGTATGAGTGGTAAAGCTCTGAAATGGATGGAAAACTTTCTTTCTGGGAGCACCCATTCTGTTCAGATGGGTGACTACACTTCAAAATACATGGTCCTGGATAAAGGTGTTCCCCAGGGTTAAATGTTGAGCCCTATTCTTTTTAATAATTATGTGGCCTCCTTGGCAAACCTCATTAGGTCATGTGGCTTTGACACTATCTCCTACGGTGGAGAAGTGTGGCTCACTGGTTAGAGGAGGCAGACCTGGAAGCAGAGGTCAGCCCGGGACCAGGGTTCAATTCCCGGCTCGGCGGGGTCTTGAGTCCTAAAATGTCCATGGACTCGACAATTCTCGCTCCGGTGCCTACTCGATTCACGGGCTCACACTCTGCGACTCTGGGCAATAGCTTGCTTAATCTCCACAACGGCCCCTCGCGGCGGGATGCCTGGCTTTCACCTTGCGGATACCCTTCTGGGGTTATCTCACAGGGGAATACCAGGACGGGTTCCCTAAGCAAGCGCTTAGAAACCGCTTGGTGATTTGCGCTATATAAATTCCTGTACATTTACGCTGATGACACGCAGCTGGTCATCACCATGGATTCGAATCTGACACTCACTAAAGTCAAATTTAAGGATTGTATGTTAAAAATTGTCTCATGGATGCTGCAAACTTTCTGAAGCTTAACACAAATAAGACGGAGCTCCTTCTATTTGGGGAAGTCCACTCAGTTCGGTCTGCAGACTGGTGGCCATCTGAGTTGGGAATAATCATGCCACCTAAAAAATACATTAAAAATGTAGGAGTCTTCTTAGATGAAAATCTCTCCATGAATGAACACGTCATAAGCATCTCTGGAACCTGCTGTGGTCTGATGCTCATGCTCAAGAAAGTGTTTCCATGGACCCCTCTACAGGCCAGAAAAACCCTAGTTCAGGCTTTGATAGTAAGTTGTCTCAACTACAGAAATGCCCTTATAGTCGGTATAAATAAAGGCCTTTTTGCTAGGCTCCAGGTGGTGCAGAATACAGCAGCACGCCTCAGCCATAATCTTCCACCACGTTCCCCATCAGAAGCCCTTCTGCGCTCTCTCTATTGGTTACCGATAAAAAAGCGTGCACTATTCAAACTTCTCTGTCTGGTCTGCAAAACGCTGCATGGAAAGGGACCTTGTTATCTGAAAAATAAACAACAGCCGTACATCCCGGTTCCCCAGCCCAGATCTAGTGATCTATTACTGCTATGCCCCAAATGTATTTATACAACCAGATTTGGGAGTCGCTCCTTCTCTTTCTTGGCTACGTATCACTGGAATGGGCTGCCCATGTCCATCCTCACTGGCCCTGATTTCACTCTCTTAAAAAAACTTTTGAAAACCTGGCTGTTTAATCTCTTGCCTCGACGTTGTACTTCAAACTGCCCCTCGCTGCTATGGCGCTGAGAGATCCCCTTGGAGATGATTCATGATCCTAACAAATAAATAAATAAATGATGGTCTATATCAGCCATTATTAGCCATGAACCGCTCCATTGTCTTCAATTGACTCTCAACATTCCAATGTCCTAATATAGCCCTAGAGCCCACTGCTGAGTGTTTACCAGGTGTTAAAGGCCCTAGACCCGAGCTACAGGCAACAGCCAATAATGAGGGAGAGGGCCATAAACAATATTATAACCAGAAGCAAAAGGGCTACAAGACTATTAGAATACTTCACCCATTGAGGGTAGAATGTTCTAAATTAAACTGGGAGAAACAGAACAAACAGATAGACAACTCTGTTATTTTCAATAGAGCTTTCAATAGTGCAATGTTCTAATTAGAATTCCTCATCCCTATGTAGATCTACATAAATTAATAGGCGTCCAAACATATTTGAGAGACGAATTTGCACCTCAGAAAGAAATGGTATGTATGCTGCTGCAAGGGATAACTTCACCTCTAAGATGTGGGAGGTGCAGATTTTCAACAAGGTTGATGATAGGATATGTGTACTATGCAAACAGGGGTAGGAAACCAAGGACAACAGATTAATCTAATTTCCACTGATGTATATGTATAAAATTAACTGTACTGTGTTGTTATCTAGTGACCTATGTTCAAAATATTCTGAGGGTGGCACAACTATAAACAAAGCAGTAAAGAATAAAATGGATTGACAAAGCCTGGTCTGGTTGCTCAGTGGACTCATGTATTCTATCAAGTGGTTTGTGTTTGACACCCTGGTGAACAGGAGCTACCTTTGCAGGTAGGAGCGGTGGAGTGGTGGGGACAGATTCGGAAGACAATCACGAGGGAAAATTAAAAATATAATTAATGTTCCCTCACGGTCGTCTGTCGAAATCCTCCCACACCTGACCCCACATCCCCACTGCTCTTACTTGTGTGGGCCGCGGCTGCTGGTGAATGGTTTGAATCTGAACAGATCCACTCAGCATTTCATGCTTCCAAGGTCAATAAAATGAGTACCATTGAGATGGGTAACTGTAAACATCTGTGCCCTGTGAATAGCATAGAAAGCGATCTTTAAGGGTGACCATGCATGAAAGTAGACTGGTGAATGTTAATTTAAATATTTTAAGGACTTGATTGGCAGAATTCATGAGTTCTGTAACAGTCTGATGAATGATGATTCTTTTTCGTACTGTTCTGTGATCAAATAATATGTTTGTGTAGTGTAAATATTTATTGCTGCATATGAGTAATAATCTGGTATGATGAGGAACAGCCAGCAGGATGGCTCGGTGAGTTGGATGCCTAACACAATGAAATTCATAAGTTTGCCTCCCAGAAAAAACATCCTTAATCGATTATTCAATTGAGTACCATTGAAATTGATTAATTGACAAATCTTTAATTTACCATACTTGTAAGTAGCAGAAGTTGCAGTAAGAACCATTGAATGAAAAGAAGTTACTTATATAAATGTAACTTTGGGAGTTGAAATTGCAGTCGAATACTGAAAATGCTGATAATGTACGAAATTTTCTTTGCCCTATCTTTCCTTTCTTTCCTCCTTTTAATTCGTATCCCCCGACTTCTGTTTCTTTCCCTAATTCTACTTATGAATGCTCTCCCCTTCCTTCTTCTTCCTCTACCAACTCATCCTGATGCTTCTCATAACACTATTACCTCTCCATCGACACCTCTTCCTACTCCTTCGAGGTTATTTTCATTCTCCATCTGTGCCTCCCTCTGCTCACCACTAAATCTCCGGATTTGTGCCATAGTTACATCATTATCTAAAAATAGAATTATTAATCCAACTGTACTGGAGTACAAGCTTTCCCTGTGTAGTTCTGTGAGAATAGGTGCATGCATACAGATTTATGTATGTAAAGTAAAGTACATTTATTGTATATTGGGTTTAAATCATAATGCATATACTATAAACACATCAACCTTCTAGATTAAAAATTGAGAAAGCCATCACCAAGCATACATTCCCCCAATTACGTCACAATTGTTTGTGAAAATAAGACATTTCTACTTTTTTCTTCAGCACTGTCATCCAGACTACCTAAATAGGGGCATAAAAAATCTGATAATGTAACAAAACAAGATTAGCTTTTTCATCATAGTTCCAAATAATTCACGGTGGATCACCCATATAGTCTTTTGGCGAGAAGCCCCACAAGCCCAGGTGGGAGGAAGAAGCGATTGGTAGACCTTCTCAAACTTGAACAAAGGAAGACTGACAGACACTGGCAAAAGAGGCAGTTTTGCTATTGCTCAGGTTGAGAAAGCCTATTGTCCTGAGATCTTGCAGCAGTAGAGCCCATGTCCCATTCTTCTCCTCTCACTGACAGAGTTTTCATAGGGTCAGATAACAAGAAAATATAGATTCAGCGAGAGAATGCTATGAGAGTAAGTATATATTAAATGACTCCTGGCCCTTTCCTGCACTTGTGCTGGTTACTTGCCTATTATTACATCCGTGCAAGATCAATTACCTGTCTCCCCTTTCCCCTTTTCCCCTTCCCCATCCTTTCCTTGTTCATTTATGTCCACTGTAACCTGTTTCTGTGGAAAAAAATGCAAATAAAGATATTTAAAAAAAGAAAATAAATGTAAGTAAAAATTGCTAACTGCCCGTTCACGGCATTACTGCAGGCTACCTCTAAGGAAATGTCGCTGTCAGCACTAGGAATGCCTTCCCCAATTTTGAGGGTGAAAGTACTCTTCAACAGGTTTCGGCTTCAGCTATCAATGACCTGAAACCTGAGGATGCCTAGGGCCACTTGGCTTGGCAGCCCAGGTCTGGCATCCAGATGTAATCCCCGTGTGACGACTGCTCAAATCAGATAAGGTTGTCTATCGAAAGTCAGGATTACTACTGACACCTAGTTTAAGATAAGTGAGATTAACTGAGAGACACTGTTGCCTGTGTGTAGATGTGCATAATCGTATCTGTGTGTGTGTGTGAGAGTGAGTGACCGAGTTAGTGTGTGTGTTTATACATGGCTTCTAGTCTGGGAGAAGCAGGCAGGAGAACAAGTCCTTGAATTAACACTGACCATGACATGTCGTGGCCTTGGTATACAGTGCAAATTTAGCTATTCTGGATTGATAATGGCTCATGCATAACATGTTGTGGGTAGTCTAGGCAGCATTTCGGCTCTCCCAGTTGCTTTCCTTGAAATATGTTGGTCCTACTCTATAAAGGACTGGCTATCCCTGGAATAGTAGTTGTCCATCATTGACATATTGTGGGCATACACAACAACATTTTGGCTTCTCTTAGGCATTACATTGGTTTATTTAACATTTTAAGGAGATTTATTTTGGCTATCCATGGCATAACAGTGGGGCTAATCCTTAATATATTGCTACGTTCTTCATGACATTCTAATATAGCCATGGCCATACTGGCTATTAAAGGTCCGCTGCAGCGTTAAAGGCCCGAGCCAAAGGCGAGGGACTTTAACAAAGCAGAGGTACTTTAAAAGCTGGTAGAGCCCTGCTACGAAGGGCTATAAGGCTATTAGAACATTCTGCCACTAGAGGGCAGAATGTTCTAACAAATAAAACAAAGCCTTCAGGGAGCGCGAGGGGATTGAAATCCGCTGAGGGATCCCTGAAGCCTTTGTTCACAGTGAACAAAGAAACATTGGAATGTTGGCGCTCCAGGCTTATACCAGCCATTATAAGCCCGGAGCACTCCAGTGTTTTCAATGGAGCTTCCAACGTTCCAATGTTCTAATATAACCTTATAGCCCGCCGTAGAGGGCTATACCGGCTATTAAAGGCCCTCTTCAGCGTTACAAGGGAGAGGGACTTTTATAGCTGGTATAGCCCAGCTACGAAGGGCTATAAGACTATTAGAACATTCTGCCACTAGAGGGCAGAATGTTCTAACAAAAAAGAACAAAGCCTTATGGGAGCGTGAGGGGATTGGAATCCCCTCAGGCTCCCTGAAGCCTTTGTTCACAGCCAGAGCGGTGAACAAAGAAACATTGGAAGGTTGGAGCTCCAGGCTTATACCAGCCATTATAAGCCAGGAGCACTCCATTGATTTCAATGGAGCTCCCAACATTCCAATGTTCTAATATATGTGGCATAACAGTAGCCCATACTTACCCAGGTGTGACTCACCCAAGAGGTGTTTAGAGCAGATCCCCACTGGCACAAGAAGAAAAAGAAGGAGGTGATTGACAGACTGGTTTGCTGCTCTTCCTCAGTGAGGTCTGGCACCAAAAGTGCTGCGGAGCAGCGTACACCCACTCACAATTTGTGCATGGAAGCTTGGGGAAGACTCAATTTACCACCAAACTCACATGCTTACAGTGTGAATGTGGGGAGGCAGTGATGAGGGGAGTCAAGCACTGCTAAACGCAGGGGTTTTCACTGGCTCAGGGTAAGCCAGTGTCCCACCATGATCTCTAAAAGCATACGGACCCTCCCCCAGTTCCTCCAGTCCTCCTCTCATGGGTGGCACTTCAGATGCTTGGCTAATGATTGTAGATGTGAATGTACTGTATGTTTTGTTAGATCTCTAAATTTGACTTACAAGTATACTTTGGATCATTTACTTCAGATTAAGAATTGGTTTGGATTACATGTATCTCTGATTAGGTCCACTCTGCAACCCACATTAGGTGAACTCAGCCTTTACCTTGTTTAATATGGTGTACTACTTGCACCTCAAACGTTCTTGGTTTGTAACGAGTTCACCAAATACATTTTCAATATACACAACCACACTTGACTTTATGGATTATGCTATTTCCATTCTATGTACCCATATGTGTACACACAGTAACTCTGAGCTGTATATGTCCATGGGTACTTTACTAACTACTTTCTTCTTTAAAATAATGTAGGATTATAGAGTAATGTGAATAGCAGTGTCACAGATAATGTCATTTGACATGTCAACAGTAATTGTCCTTGAGACTTCTATTCACATTTCTCCATAAGCCCTTATGTAATTTTGAACAAAAGAAAGTGGTTAGTAAAGAGCCTATAGTCCATGACAACCAAAACATCAAGAAGACCAGAAAAATCTCAGCGTTGGAGATTCCATGTTCAGACGAGTGGATCCGAGAAGGTGAAACACGAGGTCAGAAACATGTATATGGACTACAAAAAATGGGTCATATCCCCCAACACACCCCACCATTTTGGACACAACTGTTTGGTGGCCCGAGTGGACAAATCTACTCAAAACATTTAGTTTCTTTTTTAAGAAGAAGCGGAGTCAGAGGAAGATGTTGGCAGAGAAGGAGAGGCACACAAAAAAACAGAAAATGACCCACAGGGAGTCACATTAAACTGAGAGAATGAGACACCCCATGTACTAACAGAACTTAGTTATCAACCTCTCAGATAGGACATTGTCTGAGACAGAAACAAAAGTGCTTAACAAGGTCTTAGGCTTGTGCCTACGTCAAAAGTTGATTCCTGTACTGACATCAGAATTCTTTTGAAAGATTAGACTTCCTACCTTCTTCAAGAACAAGACAAACACCAGAAGATAAAAATACAGAGTTTTGAATATATCTACAGCTGTGACCATAGGTCAGCCAATAAGAGGAGGCAGCAATCCCTACCTCGCCACAGAGCAGGATGGTGTCAGAGAGACTGCCGACCCCACCTACTATGTGGTGAGGTCCAAGTGTTAGACACTCAGTGCTGTGCATATCAGGCCTTCAAACTGAAGGCTATCACTAATGCTACTGTTCGCTATGTGGGGGAGGGCCTCGTGGACCTTTGTCAAGCTGAGGAGGTCACGCCCACAGGAGCAGTGATATCCTCAGCCCAGAAAAGTTCAACTTAGGCAGCCAGGAGCATGCACATTTAACGCATGTCTAGCTCCTGGCTGTCGGACTTGAAAATAAAGAGTTTCTGTCAGGCTGACCTTTGCTCAGGGCATGGACTGGGTGTGCTGCAGATGGTAAGCATAGGCCCTGGGTGTGACATAGGGCCAGCACTTTGATCTATTTTTTAGTCTAAAAGGGTTTTCTCTGTGCTGCCGGGTTCTTAACACTGTTGATATCTGAAAGAAGGGAGAGGTGTTGTTCACCTGGAAACTGGGTGTGACACAGATAGTACGCATGATCCCTGTTTGTGATATAGGGTGCAATTCAGACGTTAGAGACAATTTGGATCTTGGTGATTAAGTGTAGCTTGTGTTTGGCAAGGAGGGCCGGCGGTTGTCAAGTTGTTCCTTCTTTCCGCATAAATATTTGTTATCTTTGTCCGAGAGCCGATATTGACAGACTGTCAGACTCACTTAGTCCCATGTAGCGTGCAGAGCCTCCCCTTGTCATCGGGTATCATGCGCCGGAGTGGGCTAAGATATTTTTTGACAAAGTCATCATTTGTTCTCGGTCAGTTTTTCTCTTTATCTTCATTGTGGTTCTTGATTGATGCATTCTTGATACTGTGGTGATGGTAAATTATTGCAAATTTATTTTTATCTTTGATGCCATGTTTTCTCAATGACTCATTGTGCTTATGAATGCGTTGTTATTTCTCACAATCGTTATTATTTAAGTAGAGTCTGCTATTTTGCTGCTAAATTCACACGTTTGAACTAACAATAGGTTGTCACCCATTATGTGCATTGTTATTTGTGTTTGTGAAATGTATGTTCTGACACATCTGTACATATCGTTGAGCTCATAGTAAAGTAGTTGTAGTCAGTAATACCCATGTATTTATTTCCCCACAACCAGAGTAGAACTTGAGATTACTTACTCCCGAGAAGCTAGAGTGTATCAGTCCCTTAAAAAATTCCCAACTTATCATGGAGTCACAGCTAAAAAAACAAAAAAAAACAGCTAAAGCACAAGCAAACTAGGTTCCCAACACAGGTCAAAAAACTTAGCAAGTATTACTACGAATGGCACGCACACACTAAGGCACACGCATTTCCCTGGCCAGAGGGGTGAACCTAACACACTAACATAATCGAACACAAGCGAGAACATACATTAGGACCCAATACGTAGGGCAAAAGAAGAACTGAAGAGAGGCACGGTTAGAACTGTGAGCCATCTTCAAGTAGGCCCAGACCGACAATCCTAACCCAGAACTAGCAAGTAAGGCATCCGCGCCTCCCCTATACAGGAATAGAGGTGCTCTCCTCGATGCCTGCCAATGCCGCAGTAGATTATAGCAACATGCCAGTTGAGGGTGCTGGATGTTCCCCCACCGAATAACAGACTGTTAGGTTTAGGCACGAGGCCCTAACAGGCCGAAAGGTCCAGGCACTACCATAATCCAGTGCTAGAGCTCCCAGAAGCTCGACCCCCCTTCCGCTGCGTTCGGCTCATCATGCCACAGCAGCACAAATAACGCACACTCACACCGGGTCAGGTAAACACACTGGGGTAACAGGGAGATTCACTGCAGTTCTGAACAAGGATATGACTAGAGAGGGTGAGGGAAAGGGATCCAGCCTTTTGGAATCTAACAATAAGGGTGAGCGCTGCTGGGCCCGAACACCTTACAACTATGGACTGGCCCGAGGGAGGTAATAGCCAGAGACGAGGAAGCAATGTTTGCACTCCTGTTCTGCGACTTGCTAACAGACTGGACTGAGGAGGGGAACCAATTTGACTGGTCCTGAACTAGGGGACGTTTTTCTAGCCTGCGGACATTGCTATGGCAGAAGATTGTATCAAGTACAGGAGGGGAAATCCTAATTGGAATTTCCCCTCACATGCAGCAAATCCTCGTAAGATGGGAGAGAAAGCAAGTCCAGGAGAAAAGGGCAAGGAGAGAAATTAAGAAGAGATTGGGATGGGACCAGGGTGCCTCGGCAACATCCCTAAGCTGGGAGCAGGCAGTCTTGGTCGGAAAGCTGTAGATGCAAAGGCACAGAAGGCATCAGTATCAATCATGGTGCTGCTGCACAGATTTGGGAAGGTTAAAGCATGTAGTAGCATGAATCAAGGAGGTAGCGCTGACAACTCCCAAAGCAAGGACTGGGTTGCAGTCCCCCTTCTACTCCCAGAGCTAGATGAGCTGCAGGGTCATTCCTGAACGTGGTGGGTGACACACACACGCTCTCACGTGCTGTCAGAGACCCAATGCTGCCCATAGAGGGCTATGCAAAAACAACAATTGATGGACAGAATGCAGAACAATGTCATACACTCACCCCAGTACAGAGATCTGGGCCAAAATCCATCGTTTTTTGCTCACCATGCCATTCCAGTTTGAACCCACCCATATGCAAATCAATCTTGACCCTGTGCCCATAGTTGGCTGGCACAATTATGACAGCCTCCTCCCAGACACACTTCCCCAGACGGTAAAATTGTACTGTTTGTGCTGATGTTGGAAATTTATGAAATTTGGTTGTAAGTGAATATATCTGAATTTAGGGAGGACTGCTACTGCTGATTACCATAAAAGCCTCCCACCATGCTGAGGAACTGTGGCCAAAAGGCCAGAGCTGCCTACTTTGGAACTGGGGAAATCAATCACTCAATCCATGTGATCGTGGGGTGTAGGCGGACCGGAATAACAGGCGTGGAGGCCGTATGTAGTGGGCTATCTCTTAGCCGATTTTTATTGTCAATACACAGTTCGAGGGTGGGGGAAAGGGAGAACAGAGTCTTGAAGCGATGCTTGGCGCGGCGTCGAGACGATGGCTCTTCGCTGAGGGAAGGTACTTGGCTGGAAGTCGTGTTAAGGGGTTTCAGAGGGGTAGGTCGGTTGATCAGCGGGACGGTGGCTCCTCGGAGGTATGGGAAGGAGAGCAAAGAGGGCCGTTAGTTCTTCCACTCAGAAGTGTTTAATGCCATCTACCTTCACCGGGGTTGTGTGGGGCTTCAAGTGAACGTGAGGTAGGTAAGGGAGGATTAAGAGAGGGAAAGAGGAAGAAGGGGCGGGCGGAAGGGTGACAAGGTGAAGGAGAAGTGAGGGGATCATATATACAAACGTGCCAGTGACTACAAACGGGTTATATATACTAAATCCTACAGTGCTGGGTGCAAGGTGGGGGATGGCCTACTGTACACTACAATATTTACACTCTACACAAGGGGAGTCGGTACTCACTTGGCCCGCCGCAACTCTCCCGCGAGTTGCGGCCGCTCTCCAGCTTCCTCCACCGGACTCCACCAGTCCTCCGTCCAGACCTCGTCTTCTTCTTCCGCTTCACCGCTCGGCTCCCGGGGTTCTCCGCTAAGCATGGGTGTAAAATCCGTTCCGCTCGCGGATTTTGCGGATTTTCGGCAAATTCGCAATCCGCGAACTCTCGCGAACTTACCGAAAATTCGTAAAATCCGTGCGAAGCGGATTTTTTGCTTGGTCGCACTTGCCAACTAGAATACTATACAATTTCGCGGGAGTAAACACTTGCAAACAAGTAGATGCGGCGGGCAGCAACAATCTCGCAATTGCGAGATTGCAAAATTTGCAATTTCGCACAAGAAATCCACCAGCAGGCAGCATAAACCTTGAAAATTATGATTTTTATCAGAATAACTCCTCAGGTTGACATTTGCCTGCACTTTTTCTTTGCACGGAGTCCATTTTTGGGGGGGGGGGGGGAGGAAGGAAGTGCCCCACAGTGTCCAACTTCCTGTTCCTGTCCAGCAGGCTCCTCCCAGTGCTTTCTTCATGTGCTGGTCACTTTGATTTGGATCTTGACCTGGAAGGATTACTTTTTGTGGATGCTGCTGGATATTTGGATTTTTGCAAAACTGAAAGCACTCAGCAGGTGCAAAAGTTCAATCTTATCATTAGTAACCATTCCCTGTAGTGCTTCCTGAGGGGCCCCTTCAGAGTTAATTTGCCTACTTGCAACTATTCTATGACCCTGCTCTGACCCTCACAGCAGGCTCACAGAATAGCTACAAGTATACAACAAAGGTCCTGTTAAAAAAATTACACTGCAACAGAAAGCAATTACAGACAAAACTGAAAGCACTCAGCAGGTGCAAAAGTTCAATCTTATCATTAGTAACCATTCCCTGTAGTGCTTCCTGAGGGGCCCCTTCAGAGTTCAGTTGCCTACTTGCAACTATAGGCCACAAAGGTCCTGTGAAAAAAAATTGCACTGCAACAGAAAGCAAATTACAGATAAGGAAGCAGGTGCCAGCCAGACTGGAAGTTTAAATTCAGTGACACATTAATCAACCCCAAATTAATTCATGTCAGTTGAAGCAGGGCAGGTGTGCTTGCTTTTTTTCACCCCCATAATCTACAGTGATAAACCAACCAGAGGGTGGCAGTGATGTACCAGAGGGTGGCATGGGTGTACCAGAGGGTGGCAGTGGTGAAACAGAGGGTGCTGTGAACCTGTGATGATGAACCAGACCTGGAAACAACATAGTCGCGGCCGTTGCGAACCGACAAGTAAGTTCGCAATTGCGAACTTGTACACAACCCTCGCGAACTAGCAGAAACCCTTGCGAACACAAAAAAAATCCGCAAATTCGCGAGAGTTTGCGGATTTTGCGGATTGCGAATCCGTAAATACGCAAGTCCATGAGTCTTCCTGCTTGAAAGCCCTGTTGTCTTCGGTTCCGGCTTTTCTGTGCTCCGCCTCTGGACTGTGGGAGGGACTTCCGGGGTCACGGGAGAATCCTTCCGGGATACCGCTTGTCGCGATTGGTTCCTGTAACGAAGGAGAGAGGGGTGGAGTCCGGGTTGCTATGGACGCCCGAGGATCGGAGGGCGGGCGCCGTGATCGTGAGGGAAGGCGCGGCTTCGCCGTGGTAGGGGTTGTGGCCCCTTCACAATCCATCACTTATAAAGCGCACTACTTACCCGCGAGGGTCCCAAGGCGCTGAGGGGAAGGGGTGCCGCTACTGCTTGAAGAGCCAGGTCTTGAGGAGTCTTCTGAAGGTGAGCCGGTCTTGGGTCTGCCGCAGCTGGGTCGGGAGGGTGTTCCAAGTTTTGACGGCTAGGAAGGAGAAGGATCTGCCACTGGAGGTTGTTCGTTGGATGCGGGGGATGGCGGCGAGGGCGAGGCTGGCGGAGCGGTGTTGGCGGGTGAGGGTGTAGAAGCTGAGTCTGCTGTTCAGGTAGGCTGGGCCGGTGTCTTGGAGTGCTTTGTGTGCGTGGGTGAGGAGCTTGAAGGTGATCCTCTTGTTGACGGGGAGCCAGTGCAGGTTTCTTAGGTGGGCGGTGATGTGGCTGCGGCGAGGGATGTTGAGGATCAGGCGGGCTGAGGCGTTTTGGATGCGTTGCAGTCGTCGTAGTGTGCATAGGCAATTTTTTCGCAGTAGTTGTGTGTGTCTGTATTCAGACACACTTTTCGAGCGGTCTGAGGGTTTTCCCGCTCGCCAGTTGCACCATTTTACAATTCTAGTAGTTCAGATTGTGTATTGCGTATACTGTAGGCAGAGCGCCTTGTCTCTTTCTCTGAGATACCAATTAACCCTTTCTGTCGAATTCAGTCGTCGTAGGTGTTTGGCCTGGATTCCTGCTTAGAGTGCGTTGCCGTAGTCCAGCCTTCTGCTGACGAGGGCTTGGGTCACCGTTCTTCTGGTTTCGGTCGCGATCCACTTGTAGATCCTGCGGAGCATGCGGAGGGTGTTGAAGCAGGAGGAGGAGATGGCGTTGACCTGTTTTAACATGAAGAGAGGGAGGAGTCCAGGGTGAATCCTAGGTTGCGTGCATGGTCAATGGGTGTCGGTGCTGTTCCCAGTGTGGTCGGCCACCAGGAGTGGGTGGAGGCCGAGGATGAGGACCTCCGTCTTGTCCATGTTCAGTTTCAGACGGCTGCTTCTCATCCATCTGCGACGGCCTCCATTCCCTCATGGAGGTTGGTTTTGGCGGTGTGCGTGTCCTTGTTGAGAGAAAGGATGAGCTGAGTGTCGTCGGCGTAGGAGATGATGTTCAGGTCATGCTGGCGGGCCACTTGTGCGAGAGGGCCATGTAGACATTGAACAGGGTCGGGCTGAGGGATGAGCCCTGGGGTACACTGCAGATGATGTCAGTGGCCTTGGATCGGAAGGGTGGGAGGCGGACTCTCTGGGTTCTGCCAGAGAGGAAGGACGTGGTCCAGTCCAGGGCCTTTTCCTGGATTCCGGCTTCTTGGAGGCGTGTCCTTAGTGTGCGGTGGCAGACTGTGTCGAAGGCGGCTGACAGGTCCAGGAGGATGAGGGCTGATGTTTCGCCGTTGTCTAGTTGATGCCTGATGTCGTCTGTGGCGGCGATGAGGGTTGTCTCGATGCTGTGGTTTCATCTGAATCCGAACTGGGACGGGTTTAAGATGTTGTTGTCCTCGAGGTGGCAGGCTAGTTGCATGTTGGCAATTTTCTCGATGACCTTCGCAGGGAAGGGGAGCAGGGAGATGGGCCGGAGGTTTTTAAGGTCCTTGGGGTCCGCTTTGGGCTTCTTGAGGAGGGCGTTGATTTCTGCGTGTTTTCAGCTTTACGGGAATGTCGCTGTCTCGAAGGAGATGTTGATGATCTTTCATAGTTGGGGTGCGATGGCTGTGTCTGCTTTGTTGAATACGTGTTCTGGGCAGGGGTCTGACGCTGATCCTGAGTGGATGGAGTTCATGACCTTGCGTGTCTTGTCATCGTTGGCGTTGGGCCAGGAGGTCAGGCGGTTGGTGCAGGTGGTGTTTGTGTGGGGGGGCGGAGTCTGCCGTGGTAGGGGCAGTCGTGGTGTTGAAGCTGTTGTGGATGTCAGCGATCTTGTGATGGAAGAAGGTGGCCAGTGAGTCGCACAGCTCTGGCGAGGGCAGGATGTCGTTGGTGTTGGCGCTAGGGGTGGAGAGTTCCTTTACTATGCTGAATAGCTCTTTGCTGTCGTGTACGTTGTTGTCCAGGCGGGCTTTGAAGGAGGATCTCGTGGCTGTTCTGATGAGTTGGTGATGTCTGCGGGTGGCGTCCTTGTGGGCTGCGTGGCTGTCCGATGTGTGATCGTGTAGCCATTTCTTCTCCAGTTTCCGGCATGTACGTTTGGAGGTCTGGAGCTCTTTGGTGAACCAGGTGGCTTTCTTGCTGGTGTGGCTGAAGGAGGGTTTCTTGAGCGGGGCGAGGGTGTTGGCGCAGTCTTCAATCCACTGTCTGAAGTTGCGGGCGGCGGTGTCTGGATCGGTGGGGTCGGTGGGTGGGTTCTGGGTGAGGGTGGAGGTCAGCTGGTCTTCGATGGCTTTTGCCTTCAATGGCTCTGGGAGGTTTAATCAGCCATAGATGTTTTCCCTGAATGGAAACTGTAGGAAATGGGGTTACTGGTTAAGGAGGGTGTACCCTACTCAAGCAGCAACCATGAATCTTGTCAGGGTGAAACCAAGCAAACCCCAAATTAACCTGTGTTTAACCCTCTTGTAGCTTGAGCAAAAGCAGTCAGGCTTATCTTAGAGGAAATGTGTACAGTATTTATGCATTACTTAAACAGTAATTAAGTGAAAACACAACACAAAAAAATCCAACACCAATTCAGAAAAATAGAGTACATTGTTAAGAATTACTTGACATAAAAACAACAAAAATCCAATCAGTAGAACTGGAAATATGCCATTTTGAAGGTTTAGGTAAAAATACTGTTTAAAAGCACAAGGTGCCAACTGTGATTATCTAGTCGCGCCGGACCGGGACAAAGTCACAAGTTCAGTCCAACCGCGATGGAGCGCAGGCCAGACACAGTGACCAAGTTATGTCTGCTGAACTATGGACCTTATATCCTGGTTGCAAAGCGTTATGAGGTCCTGCTTCGAGGATGCATCACTCAGCAGCAGCTCCAAGCAACTGTGAGGTCCAGCTTCGGGGATGAGTTGTACAGCGGCAATTCCAATGCAAAGCTGCAAGGGGATGCATTGCCCTCCGTATGTACTGCTAGGACTAACGCTGGGCTGTCAGAACACCTTCTTACCCACTTCTAAGGGTTCAGGACTGGGATGGCAGCACTTGGGAGGCAGGAATCACAATAATAGAGTATAGGTGCTGGGTTCAAGGTGGTTGGAGCCTTTTCTATCCTTGAAGCTCTGATCCAGAGGCCAGTGAACTAGCCCTTTGAGTCACTCTGGTGATCTTGGGTTCGAGATGCAGGCCGAATCCTTTTCACTCAGGCACAGCAGTACTTCTTCTGAGTCTTCCATAGGTCCAGATGTGTACTGAGGAGCTGGGTCTGAGGGTCTAATACTTATACCTGGTGGCCACTTTGAAGTGGGAGAAGCTTCTAAATTCTTCCCTCCTACAGAGATGTCTAGAATTTCCTGCCTCCCTGCTCTGGCCCTATGTTGTCTGTGCCACACAAGACTAGTGTGTAACTCTTTGTGAGTGTGTGGAGACATGGTCTTTGTGATGTGCAAATGTGGTAGGGGAAATCTTAGCTTCCCCATATCAAGTCTGATGTGGCCATTCCTGCCAACACCTATTCCCCCTTTGTCTCACTGTCTGAGAGCAATGCACAAACACCAACTGTGAACTACAGCTAGTCATGTCACCTGGGGTACAGGCTGCAGGCACCAAATGGTTAGGACAAGAAAATGCCAACCTTCAGAAAATGGCATTTTCAGAATTGTGACTTAAAATGCAACTTTACCATTAAAGAGGGTTCTAAATTATAGTTCTTTAAAGACCAAACTCAGCTTTCCTACGTGCTCCCAATATTAAACGTAATAAGGTAACCCAATGATATCCTAAGGGAGAAGTAGGCCTTGCAGTAATGAAAATCTGAGAGTTTTTCACTACCAGGACATGCAAAGGCTTAAAGTGCAAGTTCAACTGTTTGAATACACTGCACCCTGCTCTGTGTTCTATTTAGGGCCTACACTAGGGGCGACTTACATGTATTAAAATGGAAGGTTTAGACCAAGCAAAAGGTTTATTTTTTCAGGTCAAAATGGTGGTGTGAACTGTACACATTGGCTGCAATTGTAGGCCTGAGACATGTTTAAAGGGCTACTTAAGCAGGTGGCACAAATAGTGCTGCAGGCCTACGAATAGCGTTTAATTTACAGGCCCTGGGGACATGTGGTACCACTGTACTAGGGACTTACAAGTACAAATGTGGCAATTGGATGGCAACCAATGTTACCATATCTTAGGGGGAGGACACAAGCACTTTAGCACTGGTTAGCAGTTGTAAAGTGTGCATAATCCTAAGGCCAGGAAAGAAGGGGTCTGAAAACAAAAACAGGAAGAGTGAAAGCAAAAGGTTTGGGGGTGACCCTGGAGAGAGGGCGAAGTCCAACAGAAAGTGCATCATAAATTTGGGAAATGGGGGTTGGAGACTTTAGAGATAATGAAAATTTGTTCAGTGACACATACCCATAGCAAACTAGTTTTCAGCCTTTATCAACCCATGTTGATCCTCAAGAAAAATCCTCATCCTCAAGAAAAAATCTTATTTACCTGGCACTGTTGACAAAGAAAACCTACCTCGTTTTCAATAAGCAAAACTGAGGGATTTGTTCCAAGCTCTAGCTTAAATTCTTGCTCAAAGGATATGTTTGATAAAATGTGGGAGTTTGTTTGCTGCACTGACTTTCAGAGTAATTTTAACCTTGGTTTGCCTGCCTGCCACCTTGCCTCCTGGAAGACCAGTCACTTGAAGTAAGAAAGTCCCATAAGCAAAGAGAATGGTAATCAGTGGACCAATCCTATTTGATTGGTACTATACTGAGACTTGGAAAACCTGTAGCAGCTACATTTGATATCTTGGTCTTCCTGCTGACAGCTAAGGTACCTGGACCAGAGAAGATCCTGAAGTCCAGGGGGCCTACTGACATGTTGATGAATGTCATGTTGAACTTTGAAATGCTGTGGAGACTTATTGGACCTATACTGGTTGTGGAAAGCCCTGCTACAGTGTTTCCAATTGGCCTGAGTACACTGAAACTGAAGAGGGACCAGTACAAGGAACTAATGGACAAGCTATTGTAAGTAAAAGGAACCACTCCAGTAGAAACCTCCTAGTCTTTTATTTAGATCACCACAACTTCCAGAGTAGAAAACTAAGGTGAAAGTTTGAATCTTCAGGTGACAGAGGGATTACATCATCAAGGATGGGAGCAACCAAGGCGAAGGAAAGAAGAGGGAGGAGCAGGAGGGGGAAGAACCATTTGTAATAATATATTACACATGCCTCATGGAAAACCTGAAATAGCACCACAGAAAAATAGTACCCATGAAGCAGAGCAGTGAATATTCTTAGTACAGTGTTGCATTCTGGTGGTAACGTTTGTTTGGTGATTATTTTGACTGTTCAACAGTTTTGCATTATTCCTCCAATGAAAAATTGTTCGCCACGTCCAATAATTCTATTTATTTCTTGCCATTTGTCGTGATTCTCATTATTAAATTTTATGCTTTCGTTAAAGTAGGTTTAGACATTTTGAAACTGTATTATTTATCTGTTAGTTATTTTACTGAGGTGCAATGCACATCTTTTCAGACTAGTCCTGGCTACTAAACTGAAACTGTCAAACATTTTCCATGTAAGAATTGTTTGTCTACGTGGATCTTTCTGTTTTAGGATGGAAGGTCAACCAATACTGCCATCAAGACTTTGACCTGTTTTATAGCCTACAAGCTGAAACCCAAACAATGGCATCATGAGTTATAAAAATTTGTAATTTCGAAGTCTATTGCAAAATAAACTCAAAAAGTTAAATGATTGAGAGTTGATATCAGATTACATCAATGCACCAAAGACAGAAACATGTCTGACCTAATTAGTTTGAAGACTTTTCAAAAACGATTTGTTAAACTACACAGTTATATGTAAAACCACAAATGAATGACGCACATGGGCACTGTGGCTCTTATAAGGACATTTTCAATATTAATGACAAGTGCATCTATTTTAATGATTCTCATACAGCCCTGTTTGATCAGCAATTCATATTTTTGCAGGCTATCAATTTTCTAAAGAATGCAGCTAGACCACTCCGAGGTTATGGAACGGTCAGTTTCTGTAGCCATGTACACAGGAATGCACATTAACAGCAACAATGTGCCCTAGAAAATGCATGTTCGATCAGTGTAGGCTGAAGTAAATTCAGGGCAGGAGTGTGCAGTGTTAATTCAAGTAGGATCACTGCCATATCATCGGGATAACTACTGACTATCTAATTATGTGTCAGTTAGAGCAATTGTGTGCACATCCTGGAAATTACATTTTCAAAATGTTGTAAAACTGCATAACTTCATAGGGGTACAGAGCAACATCCACACTGGAATACATATAAAATAATTGAGATCAGTGGTATTATAATTGATTAGAAATAAATAACGATCATTGGCAGAAGCAATCGGTCTCACTTTGAAGTATTGGCATTCACATTTTCATGACCTTGAAAAGCTAAGATCAGCTCTGTGTGTTTCAGTACCTTAAGCCATTGGTAGGGTGCCCTTGTAGTATGCTGATACCCCCTTAAGCTGTTACTAAAGGTTTCTTGTTGTAGTAGGATACTGTTCCTCAAGCAGCTTCTAAGCATCCCGTAGGCTTCCTCCACGGCCCCCTAAATCTTAGGCTACTGCAACGGCTGTGAGTAGAAAGACAGTGAAACAAAAAAGAAACACGCCACCGACATCCTAGAAAAATGGCATGTCAATTTATTCACACTGCAACTCGGACCTCTGGTCGGATGAAGGACAGGAGAAGGGCAGCACTCCCAAAGAGTGCTAAGAGTGTATTGCTCTAGAAACATGCAAATGGAAGGAGTTCCCTGATATGAGCAAGGAAAATATATACACGTTAAATTAAAAATTGTGAAAAATCCAAATACTAAAGGAGCGAGAAAAGCACAAGAATAGGGAAGAAGGCAGGAACATGCCCCCAGATGCATCAACAACCCATTTTGCGATTCCTTAATAGCGAAAAATACCGATTCGCTATTAAGGAATAGCAAAATGGAATGCATCAAGAAATCACTAAAAAAATTAGCGATTTCTTAGAATTCCTTAATTGCGACTCGCAAATTGCGAGTCGCAATTAAGGAATACCTCCCTATTCATTCCAATGGGCCTGGAGGCCCATAGGAATGAATGGGTAGACAATCTCAATTTGCGAATCGCAATTAGCGAATCGCAAATTGAGATTGCGATTTCAAGGGCGCAGGGGTGTCCAAAGGACACCCTGTTGCCCCCCTGAAATTGATCTGTGCACATATGTTGCGCACACACATGCCCTTAGGGCATGTGTGTGCGCAACATGAAACTTTGAAAAATGCACTTTAGTGCATTTTTCAAAGTTTTTGCAAATTACCATGAAGTTGTACTTCATGTCCTATTAGCGAATTCGCTATTTTTAAAACTGTCATGCATTGCAATTAAGGAATCTCAATTTGAGATTCCTTAAATGCAAATAATCACAATTTAGCGAATTCTCAATTTCTGATTATTGCATTTGGGATGCATCATCCCAAATGCAAAAGTACCGGTCGCAAAGGGGCACATTCTGAGAATCTGCCCCTTTGCGAGCGGATTTTTGCTTGATGAATCTATGCCCATGGTACTGAATCTGGCAAGAAAGTCACCCAGTCACGAGCAAAGGGCAGAGCCAAAGCCCATCTGAAGGATATTTTAAAGTGTTCATTGAATATGACTACAAACAATAACTAAAGACCACAAAAAAGGAAAGACTGAGAGAAGAAGGAGGAGAAAAAACCCCAAAAGAACACTGTATTTTATTCATTAGGATCACAATGTAAATAATGCTAAAGGATGTGCAAGGGAAATGTGAGCTTGAAACAAAACGTTTTCAAAACCCTATGAAAGTTGGATGACAGTTTAATAGGGAGATGTGAATGGCTCCAGAAGAGGCCTGGGTGACAGAGGCAGTTTTATTGCACTTAAAGCCAAAGAATATCCCTGCAGCTAGTGGCCTAAACTGTAAGAAGCGAATGTGTCCCCACGGAATAACCTGTGTCCTAGCTTGGCTTGCTGATGGCAGATAGTGGCTGGCCATGTTTGCTCAGTGGATGAAATCTCATGTGGCAACATTATTCTGGAAGAAGCTCCAGAGGGTAGAAATTGGATGCGGTTATTGTCTAGAGAGGCTTAGCCCACAAGGCAAGTAGCAGAGGGCAGCCGTAGCTTCAGGCACGGTGACAGCCAATGACATGCGTCCATTCCATTAAGCAGGGGGTTCCTCAGGGCTCGGCCTTGAGTCCCGTACTGTTCAATCTGTACGTTCAACCTCTGGCTGTGGCGGCAAGAGATCATGGCCTGACCATGGTCTCGTATGCTGATGATATGCAGCTGGTGGTGGCCCTCTCTGGCGATCCTACAAGGGGCGCTACCAAATTTAGGAACGGTCTGGCGGCGGTTGCGCATTGGATGACCACCAACTGCCTTCAGCTCAATGCTAATAAGTCCGAAGTATTGTTGGTGGGGAGAGATAAGGGGCTTTGGAGCATGCAATGGTGGCTGGTGACCCAGGGTAGCGCTCCCACCCCGAAGTCGGTGATGAAAAATCTTGGGGTATGGCTCAATCCCACTCTTGGGTTCCAGGAGTATACTAAAAAGGTGTCAGGCACCTGTTTTGGCCTACTCTGGGGACTGAGGCCCATGCTGGGTTTTTTTCGACCCACCTACCCACCAAGTAATAGTCCAGGCGACTATTATGGCCAGGCATGACTATTCTAACTCACTCATGCTAGGCGAAATAAGGCAGAAGTGACTCGTCTTCAGTGAATCCAGAATGCACCCGCCAAAGTTCTGTTGAGGCTCCCTATACCATGTTCCGTGACGGGCGCAATGCATCCCCTGCATTGGTTACCCATAGCAAAAAGGATTGAATTCAAAACGCTATGTTTGGCTTTCAAAATACTAAAGCTTTCATCCCCTGAAATTCTGTCTAACCTACTGTTTCCATATGTAGCCACCCATCAGCTACGCTCGGCCGAGCAATATCTGGCTTCGTTCCCTCGTGTGAAGCGCCTCTGAGCGGGGGGGGGGTCCTTCCGGTATCTCGCTGCGAAACTTTGTAACTCCCTCCCTATTCAGATCCGTCGTATGGATTACTTGCTGTCCTTTCGTAAGGCCCCCAAAACTTACCTGTTCCCCTTTACGTAGCCCCTAGCTCTCTTCTGACACTGCTACCAGCACCGGGACGCCTCTTCGCTGAGGCAGCTGCGCGCTATACAAGAATACTTAACATAACATAACATAACACATCGCTTATGCGGCTACGGTATGATTTTGTGGAGGGAGAGGGAGATAAAGAGCGGCAAAATGACCTCATATGAATCATGAAATTTCAAGTTCTTGAGTCCTTAGTTCAGGAAAGGGCTGCATCCCTTCTCTCACACAGTGGAACAGGCCAGGAGGCATGATCTATTACTCAATAGCTCCCATTTACCCCCAAAATGACATTTTAGGCCACCCACTGGAAGCATACCATTGTCTGCACGCAACAGTGGGTAAGACGTACTGTACATTTACTTCAACCTCTTCATGACAAAGTATTTGTAAGACCTGTCAGCCTTAGGGTGGTCTTCCCCCACATCATTTGCCTTCACTCCTCCTCTATTTTTGCTGAGTTCATTTTTGTTAGCCCTAAAATTCTGTGCACTTTACTATTGCTAACCTATACTAATGTGTTTGTGCTCACTCCCTAAAACATGCTAACATTAGCTACACCTGATTGGCATATTTAATATACTTATACTTCCAGAGTAAAGCGGTATGCCATTTACCCATGCCTTGTAAATTGAATGCTACTAGTTGGCCTGCAGCACTTATTATACACTCCACTTGAGTAAGCCTTAAAACATATCTCAGGCATGCCATTGCAGCCTGTTAGGGGCTTTAACTACCAATTTGACTTGGCAAAATCCCCCCCCCCCATTGTCAAACCTTAATATCGCCTTTTATTACATATACTTCAGGATGTATGACGTTACAATGCATACTTTTACAACGCATACCTTTACACTGCATTTTTTACAACGCAACATCCATTACAACGCATTCCATTACAACGCATGCCATTACAACGAATTTTTAAAAACTACCTTTACAACTCATACCATTACAATGCATAACATTACATTGCATGTATGGTAAGTATTGGATAGTGTAGGGGTAAAAATTACTATTCTAACTCCAGGGGTGCAACAGTAGGGTAAGTGTTGGATAGTGTAGGGGTACTATGCATTGTAATGGTATGCGTTGTAATGGTATGCGTTGTAATGACTGTGTTGTAATGACATGCGTTGTAGTGGTATGCGTTGTAATGGTTGCGTTGTAATGACATGCGATGTAATGGATGTTGCGTTGGAAAAGTTTCGTAGTAATGGTAGGGCGTTGTAAAAGTTGCGTTGTAAAGGTTGTTTCCCATACTTCACCACCAAAGGTGTTTTAATGAATTTGAACTTCTGTATTGTAATCCGCTGCTCAAGTTAAGCGCTTCAATGCCCTTTGGCCGAGTTTGCATTATATAAAACAGCAAAAACATAAAATGATGGCTTTTGCCTTCAATGGCTCTGGGAGTTTTCATCAGCCTTAGATGTTTTCCCTGATTGGTAACTGTAGGAAATGGGGTTACTGGTTAAGGAGGGTGTATCCTACTCAAGCAGCAACCATAAATCTTGTCAGGGTGAAACACAAGCAAACCCCAAATTACCCTGTGTTTAACCCTCTGGTAGCTTTGAGCAAATGCAGTCAGGCTTATTTTAGAGGAAATGTGTAAAGTATTTATGCAGCACTTAAACAGTAATAAAGTGAAAACACAACACAACAAAAATCCAACACCAATTCAGAAAAATAGAGTACATTGATAAGAATTACTTGACATAAAAACAACAAAAATCCAATCAGTAGAAATGAAAATATGCCATTTTGAAGGTTTAGGTAGAAATAGTGTTTAAAAGCACACAGCGCCAACTGTGATTATCTGGTCGCGCTGGACCGGGACAAAGTCACAAGTTCAGTCCAACCGCGATGGAGCGCAGGCCGCACAGTGACCAAGTTATGTCTGCTGAACTATGGACCTTATATCCTGGGTGCAAAGCGTTATGAGGTCCTGCTTCGAGGATGCATCACTCAGCAGCAGCTCCAAGCAACTGCGAGGTCCAGCTTCGGGGATGAGTTGTGCAGCGGCAATTCCAATGCAAAGCTGCAAAGGGATGCATTGCGCTCCGTAGGTACTGCTAGGACTAATGCTGGGCTGTCAGAACACCTTCAGACCCACTTCTAAGAGTTCAGGACTGGGATGGCAGCACTTGGGAGGCAGGAATCACAATACCAAAGTTTAAGTGCTGGGTTCCAGGTGGTTGGAGCCTTTCTATCCTTGAAGCTCTGATCCAGAGGCCAGAGAACTAGCCCTTTGAGTCACTCTGGTGGTCTTGGGTTCGAGATGCAGGCCGAATCGTTTTCACTCAGGTAGCAGGGCAGCAGAGTGGCAGTCCGTCGTGCATAGCAGCACAGCAGTACTTCTTCGGAGTCTTCCATAGGTCCAGATGTGTCCTGAGGAGCTGGGTCTGAGGGTCTAATGCTTATACCTGGTGGCCACTTTGAAGTGCGAGAAGCTTCTAGATTCTTCCCCTCTACAGAAATGTCTGGAATTTCCTGCCTCCCTGCTCCGGCCCTATATTGTCTGGGGCACAAAAGACTAGTGTGAAACTCTTTGTGAGTGTGTGGAGACACAGTCTTTGTGATGTGCAAATGTGGTAGGGGAAATCTCAGCTTCCCCATATCAAGTCTGATGTGGCCATTCCTGCCAACACCTATTCCCCCTTTGTCTCACTGTCTGAGAGCAATGCGCAAACACCAACTGTGAACTACAGCTAGTCATGTCACCTGGGGTACAGGCTGCAGGCACCAAATGGTTAAGACAAGAAAAGGCCAACTTTCAGAAAGTGGCCTTTTCAGAATTGTGACTTAAAATGCTACTATACCATTAAAGAGGGTTCTAAATTATAGTCCTTTAAAGACCAAACTCAGCTTTCCTACGTGCTCCCAATTGACAGTTATTACTTATTAAACATAATAAGGTAACCCAATGTTATCCTAAGGGATAAGTGGGCCTTGCACTAATGAAAATATGAGAGTTTTTCACTACCAGGACATGCAAAGGTTAAAAGTGCAAGTTCAACTTTTTAAATACACTGCACCCTGCTCTGTGTTCTATTTAGGGCCTACACTAGGGGAGACTTACATGTATTAAAAAAGGAAGGTTTAGACCAAGCAAAAGGTTTATTTTTTCAGGTCAAAATGGTGGTGTGAACTGTAAACATTGGCTGCAATTGCAGGCCTGAGACATGTTTAAAGGACTACTTAAGCAGGTGGCACAAATAGTACTGCAGGCCCACGAGTAGCATTTAGTTTACAGGTGTGGCACCACTGTACTAGGGACTTACAAGTACAAATGTGGCAATTGTATGGCAACCAATGTTACCATATCTTATGGGGAGGACACAAGCACTTTAGCACTGGTTAGCAGTTGTAAAGTGTGCAGAATCCTAAAGCCAGGAAAGAAGGGGTCTGAAAACAAAAACAGGAAGAGTGAAAGCAAAACGTTTGGTGGAGACCCTGGAGAGAGGGCCAAGTCCAACAAACAGTGCATCATAATTTTGGGAAATGGGGGTTAGAGACTTTAGAGATAATGAAAATGTGTTCAGTGGCACATACCCATAGCAAACTAGTTTTCAGCCTTTATCAACCCATGTTGATCCTCAAGAAAAATCCTCATCATCAAGAAAAATCCTACTTACCTGGCAATCATTGACAAAGAAAACCTACCTCGTTTTCAATAAGCAAAACTGAGGGATTTGTTCCAAACTCTATCTTAAATTCTTGCTCAAAGAATATGTTTGATCAAATGTGGGAGATTGTTTGCTGCACTGACTTTCAGAGTAATTTTAGCCTTGGTTTGCCTGCCAGCTGCCTTGCCTCCTGGAAGACCATTCATTCGAAGTAAGAAAGTCCCATAAGCAAAGAGCATGGTAATCAGTGGAACAATCCTATTTGATTGGTACTATACTGAGACTTGGAAAACCTGTAGCAGCTACATTTGATATCTTGGTCTTCCTGCTGACAGCTAAGGTACCTGGACCAGAGAAGATCCTGAAGTCCAGGGGGCCTACTGACATGTTGATGAATTTCATGTTGAACTTTGAAATGCTGTGGAGACTTATTGGACCTATACTGGTTGTGGAAAGCCCTGCTACAGTGTTTCCAATTGGCCTGGGTACACTGAAACTGAAGAGGGACCAGTACAAGAAACTAATGGACAAGCTATTGTAAGTAAAAGGAACCACTCCAGTAGAAACCTCCTAGTCTTTTATTTAGATCACCACAACTTCCAGAGTAGAAAACTAAGGTGAAAGTTTGAATCTTCAGGTGACAGAGGGATTACATCATCAAGGATGGGAGCAACCAAGGCGAAGGAAAGAAGAGGGAGAAGCAGGAGGGGGAAGAACCATTGTTAATAATATATTACACATGCCTCATGGAAAACCTGAAATAGCACCACAGAAAAATAGTACCCATGAAGCAGAGCAGTGAATATTCTTAGTACAGTGTTGCATTCTGGTGGTAACGTTTGTTTGGTGATTATTTTGACTGTTCAACAGTTTTACATTATTCCTCCAATGAAAAATTGTTCGCCACGTCCAATATTTCTATTTATTTCTTGCCATTTGTCGTGATTCTCATTATTACATTTGTATGCTTTCGTTAAAGTATGTTTAGACATTTTGAAACTGTATTTATTTACCTGTTAGTTATTTTACTGAGGCGCAATGCAAATCTTTTCAGACTAGTCCTGGCTACTAAACTGAAACTGTCAAACATTTTCCATTTAAGAATTGTTTGTCTACGTGGATCTTTCTGTTTTAGGATGGAAGGTCAACCAATACTGCCTTCAAGACTTTGACCTGTTTTATAGCCTACAAGCTGAAACCCAAACAATGGCATCATGAGTTATAAAAATTTGTAATTTCGAAGTCTATTGCAAAATAAACTCAAAGTTTAATAATTGAGATTTGATATCAGATTACATCAATGCACCAAAGACAGAAACATGTCTGACCTAATTAGTTTGAAGACTTTTCAAAAACGATTTTATAAACTACACAGTTATATGTAAAACCACAAATGAATGACGCACATGGGCACTGTGGCTCTTGTAAGGACATTTTCAATATCAATGACAAGTGCATCCATTTTAATGATTCGCATACAGCCCTGTTTGATCAGCAATTCATATTTTGCAGGCTATCAATTTTCTAAAGAATGCATCTAGACCACTCCGAGGTTATGGAACGGTCAGAGTTTCTGTAGCCATGTACATAGGAATGCACATTAACAGCAACAATGTGCCATAGAAAATGCATTTCGATCAGTGTAGGCTGAAGCAAATTCAGTGCAGGAGTGTGCAGTGTTAATTCAAGTAGGATCCATGCCATATCATCGGGATAACAACTGCCTATCTAATTATGTGTCAGTTAGAGCAATTGTGTGCACATCCTGGAAATTACATTTTCAAAATGTTATAAAACTGCATAACTTCATCGGGGTTCAGGGCACCATCCACACTGGAATACATATAAAATAATTGAGAACAGTGGTATTATAATTGATTAGAAATAAATAACGATCATTGGCAGAAGCAATCGGTCTCACATTGAAGTATTGGCATTCACATTTTCATGACCTTGATAAGCTCTGTGTGTTTCAGTACCTTAAGCCATTGGTAGGGGGCCCTTGTAGTATGCTGCTACCCCCTTAAGCTGTTACTAAAGGTTCCTTGTTGTAGTGGGATACTGTTCCTCAAGCAGCTTCTCCTCCACGGCCCCCTAAATCTCGTGCTACTGCAACGGCTGTGAGTAGAAAGACAGTGAAACAAGGAAGAAACACGCCACCGACATCCTAGAAAAATGGCATGTCATTTTATTCACACTGCAACTTGGACCTCTGGTCGGATGAAGGACAGGAGAAGGGCAGCACTCCCAAAGAGTGCTAAGAGTGTATTGCTCTAGAAACATGCAAATGGAAGGAGTTCCCTGATATGAGCAAGGAAAAGATATACACGTTAAATTAAAAATTGTGAAAAATCCAAATACTCAAGGAGCGAGAAAAGCACAAGAATAGGGAAGAAGGCAGGAACATGGTACTGAATCTGGAAAGAAAGTTACCCTGTCACGAGCAAGGGTCAGACCCAAAGCCCTTCTGAAGGATATTTTAAAGTGCTCATTAAATATGACTACAAACAATAGCTAAATCCCACAAAAAGGGAACGGCTGAGGGAAAAAGGAAGAGAAAAAAACATAAGGACACTTTATTGTATTCATTAAGATTCACAATGTACACGAGTAACAATGCTAAAAGATGTGCAAGGGAAATGTTAGCTTGAAACAAAACGTTTTCAAAACCCTATGAAGGTTAGATTGCAGTTTAATAGGGAGATGTGAATGGCTCCAGAAGGGGCCCGGGTGACAGAGGCAATGTTATTGCACTTAAAGACAACGAATATCCCTGCAGCTAGTGGCCTAAACTGTAAGAAGTGAATTTGTCCCAACGGAATAACCTGTGTCCTAGCTTGGCTTGCTGATGACAGATAGTGGCTGGCCGTGTTTGCTCAGTGGACGAAATCTCATGTGGCATCATTATTCTGGAAGAAGCTCCAGAGGGTAGAAAACTAAACCCTGCGGTTGAACACTTGCCTGGCACGCCAGGACTTCTAGGGATGACTAACACAGTATCCCCCCGAGGGTGACGCATGACTCAAGTGTTTTGTGACAGTCCGCCTGGTGTAGATCTCCGGACCCCTGTCCACCTGACAGTGCGTGAAGATCCCCCAGGACAGAAGTGGTGTCACCATGGTCACTCCTTGGAGACTCAGCCCTGCTGGCTGGTCTCTGATCTACTGGTTTTCCCATTGGGGAACACATTCCCCTCTCACCCCTCAGTCTGCACTTCTGCACCCTCCCAACTGGAGCGGTACCGCCAGACACCAGAACCACTGGAGCTCTGGTTACAGATGCTCCCGGTTCACCCGACACTGAGAGGTTCCCCTGAAATGGCCTGCAAGTGCAGCCTAGGTCCCCAACCTGGTGTTCTCTTAAGGAGCCCTCCAGGCCCTGAGACTGGGTTTCGGGCACCTTGGGACCCACAGTCCCACACTTACTCCTTCTCCACTGAGACAGAACGTGAGCCCCTACACCCCTCCCACTACACTGGGACCTAACTGGGCTACACTGAACCTTTACCAACTCAGAGGTCTGGAACATATCTGCGCCACTCCTTTTGGGATCACTCCCCAATGCCTCTTCAGACTCTCTGGAATCCAGCAAGAGGTCTGCCTCCTGCGCAAGTTCCCTGGAATCAGAGAACTCACACTCCACCGGGTGTTGGCATAGCTCTGGAAAATAGGGACTTAAAATATGCTCTCCAACAAAAGAATCACACAGCCCCCTACAAGGGTTAACCAAACCATCCTTCACCTCACCATCCAGTGCCTTGCACATGTACCCCACTCCACTCTCCTGAGACTGAAAAGACAGGATCTGACTGTCTCTGTCACACAACCCACACTCTTCTGGGCGGTCTTCACACTCACACAGTTTCTACGATGGGGGAACCCCTCTCCCTGCACCTCTCATCTAAAGTCTGTCGAGTGTCCCTCCCACCACTAGGAATATGGTCCCCTGTGTCAGTCCCCAATCTACTTCCGGGACACAGCACACCACTGGAGCTACCTCATAAACCTGAACCCCCTGGTGTATGTCAACCCCCTCCCTCAAGTCAGGTGGCACATCTCTGGGTATTTGTACCTCTCCCTCAGCACTAGATACCATAATCTTGCTGCCACCATGTGAGCTGGACTCCACTTCCAACTCAGCAGAGCTCACTTCCTGAGCTAAACACTTTTCTTCTTTCTGGGCTAAGGCCCACCGGATCTCAGCCTTCTTGATTTCCCAGTCTAATTCTCTGTTCCTTCGCCCAGCTCCCCAAACAGCAGGAAACAACCTCCAGAGGCCCCACAAATGGATCAAGCACTCTAGGCAGGTCAGAAGTCACACAGCAGAGTTCAGGGGGGAAGCAGGGGGTGACGTCCTTATGTTCCGGGGAATTCTTAACAGGAGGCCAGCCCTCCTCAGGCCCTTGGAGATCTCTTCGAGCAAGGGGACACAGCAACAGCAAGGTCCTTCCCCTCTCCTTGGCAGAATAGCAACTGCAAGTCAGCCCACAAACACACAGCAGGACAGTCCTTCCTCTTCAGTCTTGCAGCTTCGTCAGCCACCCAGCAGGAGGTGGAGCCAGCATTGTGGAAGGCAGGCACAGCCCTATTCAGGTCCAGATGCTATCCCCTCCCACCACTCAAGATGCAGATGAAGGTATTCAGCCTAGTGCTGGCTCACCCAGCCTCCTGGAGCCACCCCAGCCCCTGCCACTCACAATCCAGACAGCAAATTCACAAACAGGCAAAGGCACACAGAAAGTTTAGACAAATAGCTACTTTCTAAAAGTGCTGTTTTCAAAGACAGGATTTAAAAAACATCCTTCCTAAAAGATGGGTTATTAAATTCTGAGTTCAGGGATACCAGACTTCAATTTTCTATCTTGCTCCTATGGGAAGATATGTAGGTAAACACTATACACAGCATTCCCCATTATAGCCTATGGGCAAGATAGCCTTTCAATAGTGAAAAATGAAATTGGCAGTATTTCACTATCAGAGCATGTCACCTACACTAGTACATGCTCTACCTTTCACATACACTGCACCCTGCCTAGGGGGTACCTTGGACCTTCCATAGGGTTGTCCAATGTGTACAGAAAGGGACGGGTTAGGCCTGGCCAGTGGGGACACTGGCCAGGTCAGTATGGCAGTTAGCAACTGCACACAGGCACGAAGTGGCAGGCCTGAGACACCATTTTGGGCTACTCATGTGGTTGGCACAATCAGTGCTGCAGGCCCACTAGTAGCATTTGAATCACCAGCCCTGGCACACTCAGTGCAATTTACTAGGGACCTACTGGGAAAACAAATATGCCAATCATGGATAACCAATCACAACAACAATTTATACAGAGAGCATATGCACTTTAGCACTGATCAGCAGTGGTAAAGTGCCCAGAGGCCTATAGCCAACAACCACAGGTCAGGAAAAATAAAGGAGGAAGAAGCAAAAAGTTTGGGGATAACCCTGCAAAAAGGGCCATTTCCAACAGTAAGTCCAGGGACATGCAGCATGGGGTGTGTTATCATGACAAGGAAGGGAGGGAAAGAACAATAGAATGTCAGTAGGGGACCACTATGAAGAATTTCCCCATATTGCTACACCTTCTAGACTTATTATCGATATTTAAGTAGAAATAGAAGGGAAAGGATAGGAAGGCACGTATACTTCGCTGTGTGTCAGGACCCAATAGAGGATGTATGAAAGAGAGATACATCTAAAACAGCTTTGGAGACCCAGAATAAAAGAAATTAGGAGACTTCTATGCTTGGCAAGTTACTTGTTAAATTTGAATCAATCCTGGTGGAGGGAGAAACTTGGCTCCCAAACTATCTGATTGGGAGGAGATTCTTATGAGCAAAGAGGTCCTTCCCACTGAAACACACAATCTTCATCAAGTTGGAAATACTAGATGGTCCAGAGGGAAAGGGATGAGGTTATGAAAGCTATTGGCTCATTACTGAAATACCAGCAACAGATGTTGACTCGTCGGAGGGAAAGAAGTAAGATATATGGTATACTGGCAGATGTTTAATTTGCTGGAGAGAATATGGTCAATTTTGTCTCAGATCGATCCAAAAACCCCACCCTACTTGGAATCTGCACTGGATTCAATAAAAGGCATCAATGCAGAAAAGCTCAAGCAAAGCACCTATGGGAATCTCAGATTCAGGCCTAGAGAGGTTAGGCATGAGAGATACCTGTAAAGCGAATCCTCGTCCAGTTTCTACCCATAGATTAGACAAATGTGATCTTCCTTTGAGTAAGAAGAGACTTAGGGCCCCATTAGGATGACGGGCGGACATTGTCCGCCCGTCACCCTATCGGAGAACGGGACCGCCCGCCATAAGGGCGGGGGTCCCGTTGGGGGAATAAGGATGTGCCCGTCACAGTGGCGGGCACATCCTGTAGTTTTAGCATTGTGGCGGGCGGTGCACTCTGCACCGCCCGACACAATGGTAAAAATGCTTTTTCGCGTTTGCATATGCAAAGCGGCAGGCACCGCGCGTTGCCTGTCGCTTTGCATATGCAAATGTGTGGGGGTACCATAGGTACACCCCCTGTCCTCCCCCACCTCTCCGCAGGGGGCCCCCGCAGCAAACACCGCCTGCCTTTCCGTGGCACCTATAGCTCTGCATCGTAATATGGCTGGCGGTGTCCATTGGACACCGCCACCATATTATTCCCATTCCGCCGCGGTCGCAAGGCGACCGGGGCGGAAAACAGGCGGGCGGTGTTTTTCACCGCCGCCATCCCCCCCGCCATCCTAATATGGCGGGGGGCATTTGGGCTTCCGATGTCGGGCAGATTGCCTCCGCCAGGCCGGCGGCGGCCACCGCCAGCCTGGCGGAGACAATCCGCCCGACATCGTAATGGACCCCTTAGAAGGGAGAACCTTTCACTCATAAAACAAACAGGAAATGCAGCATTTAAGAGGTTTAGGAATAGACAAAGAGTTCCAAGTCCAAACTATGTCCCTGCTTTGGATAAATAGTATAATCAAAATAAAAGCACTGATGGCTAGATTTATAGTACTGAACATGACATCACTGACAGCCAGCAATTGTGACCACAAATGTCAACAAACCTAATACATCTGAATTCTATGTTGTTTTACACACCAAAGTCCTAGTTGTCTCAGAGTAACAGAAAATTTGAGACTTCGGTTACTAAACTTTCCGCAGATGATCACTTGGCACGACGCAAATTAGTGCTGTACAAATTGGCCCTTGAATTAGAATGTAAACTCACCAAATTTCTGAGTTTGGTTGCATCCTAAAACTTTTGGTAAAGGCAAGTCTGGTATCTCACCATCTCTTAATACCTTCATCATCACTATTGACCGAAAAATGGACAATTGTTGGTTGGGGAGGAGGCAAGATGAAACATTACTGATTTCCACCAAAAGATTGCAGTGGCCGTCAATTTTGTTTATTCAAATATTTCTTATATGTACCTTGTTTCCTTTGAACTTATTTCCTTTTGAGTTTACTTGGTATTCTTTAAGGCCAAAGTCTAAATTTTGGTTATATTATGTCACATATCTTACTCATGTTTTGTCCCTATTCAAATTGTGTTTCAATGAGGCATGCAATTGATTCAATATTTTTCCGTGACACAAGGGTGCATATGTACAGGCCCCTATCACCACGGGAACGTCACTTTTTCCAACGTTTTTCCGACGTTCCTGTGGTGAAAGGGACTTCACCTTATTAACAAGGCAGAGTTAAGCCACTTAACGTGGCTTAACGCTGCCTTGTAAATAAGGTCCCCTTTCAAGCTATGTGTAATAACTCGAGAAAAGCTGTTGAATAGAACAATAATGTCTTTATTATAGCTCCCACATGCACGTCTTGACATCGTCTGTCATTCCGCTCAATGCGTGTTCCAACCGCCAAACTGTCACATACTACGACGTCATAGCAGACTGCACGAGAACAATCATACAAGCCTCGCGCACAGCTTGCGCGAGGCAAGCTGAGACACTACATATCTCCTTTCCTTAAAACAAGGAGAAGAAGAAGCAAAGGCAAGGGAGAGAAATAGAGAGAGAGAGAAAGAGAGAAAAAGAGTGAGAGAGAGAGAGAGAGAGAGAGAGAGAGAGAGAGAGAGAGAGAGAGAGAGAGAGAGAGAGAGAAAAACCTGAGGAGAGTCATGAAGAAGAACAGGAGACTATTGGCGGTATCTAACAGGAATATTAACAACTCTGGCACTCTTCCTGACAGTCGAGAAACAAGGAGGAGAACTCAGAACATTGTGAGTACCTTGAGAGACAGTTTCAGAGACATCTCTTTTCCGCATTGGACACATAGCATCATTAAGAGTTTTTTTGACTTTCGCAACCTTGTTACCATTCCACCAGTCTTTACCGTTGACCCGGACAGCATTACCACACACTTTGTCCACCACCACTGTTTCCCCAAATTTGGATTCACCTTTTTTTACAAAACCAGGTTTCTTTATTCTGACCCTGTCTCCAACTGCAAACTCTCTGTTCTTAACCCGCTTCCTTTCATCAAAGTACTCTTTTTGTTGGACTGGACCTCACCGGGCCTGTACCTCACTTTCTCATCCATTTCTTGAGGAGTGTAATTAGATTTATTCCATTTGGACATCCAAGCAGGTCTAAACTCTGTGCATGGTTTCCTCCCTCTAAGTAATTCGAAAGGGGACACTCCTGTAGAAGAATGGGGGGTAGTTCTATAGAACCACAACATTGTCCTGACACTCTGGGGAATGGCTTTGTGGTGTTCTATGGCCCATTTGACACAATCACCAATAACTCTATGAGTCTCTCTACCAACCCATTAGTTTGTGGGTGATAGAGAGAACTTCTGTGATGGGTAATGACAGATTCCCTGAGAAACTCTTCCACCTCAGCTGATACAAATTGTACCCCATTGTCGGATACAATGGATTGGGGAAACCCTTCTCTCATAAATGTCTCTTTCAAGAAGTCAATTATTTCTCTGGAGTCAACCTTTGTGACAAACTTTGCCTCTGGCCATTTGGTGTAATAGTCCACCATAACGATTGCAAATTTGCATTGTTGACGTAAGTTGTGAAAGGGACCTAACACATCGATACCAAGTTTTTCCCACGGTCCACTAGGGAGGGGAATAGGTGTGAGGGGGGAACAGACTGTGCGAAGACATTTGTCGCTAGAAGAACAAACTGAGCACTCCTGCACCATTTCATCAATGTCTTTATCCATTTTGGGCCACCAAAAGTACTCTCTTACCCTACGCTTGGTTAATGTGGCACCCAGATGCCCCTCATGTGCTTTGGACAGGAGAGTGGATCTGATGTCCACAGGTGGAACAAGTTTTTCTAGCCTGAATACTAGACCATCTTCAATCGAAAGTTCATCACACACCTTAACATAGGGTTGTAATGCAACTTCCACATTCCTTTCCCTGGGCCACCCTTGGGTAATGTACTTCATCACTTTTCTCAAAACTTCATCACTTGCTAAAGCTTCCCTCCAATTTTCCTGCTTTACAGTACATATATTAGTCAATTCAACACTTGCTATGATGTAATCCTCTTTTTCATCAAAACAACAATCATCATTACATTGCATGTCCTGACCGGTATTAGCGGGTAAACGTGACAATGCATCCGCTCTCACATTTTTACCACCAGCTATATGTACAACATCAAAGTTGAATTGTAAGAGTTTAGATGCTAAGCGTGCAATGCGAGGGGTGGCGCCGCGGTTGTTAGTGTTTCCTAAAATTGCAACCAGCGGTTTGTGGTCCGTTTGAAGTGTAAACGTTTGTCCCCACAAATAATTTTTAAACTTTTCTATACCCCACCAGCATGCAAGAAGTTCCTTCTCAATAACAGAGTAATGAGTCTCTGCCTCTCTGAGTACTCTGGAAGCAAATCCTACTGTGTGTTCATTTTGGCCAACAACTTGTGTCAAAACAGCACCCAGTCCATAGCTGCTGGCATCCACAGTCAGAGTGCACTGCACACCCTGTACAAAAGGTTTCAAAGCTTTGACGGTGCTGAGTTGTTCCTTAATCCATCCAAAAGCGGTTTTGCATTCATCATCCCACACAAATTCGCATTTATCCTGTAGTAATTTTGATATGGGGCGAATTTTCGTAGCATAGTCTTGAATAAAGCGGGCATAAAACTCAGTGAGACCTAAAAGAGATTTGACTCCCGCTTTGTCCTTTGGTGCAGAAGCATCAACGATGGCTTGGACCAAACTCGGCTTGGGTGTGACTCCTTCGCTTGAGATTGTGTGACCCAGGTATTCCACCTTGTCTTTTGAGAACTCACACTTGTCCCTTTTTAGAACCACACCATGTTCCTGGAAAATAGACAAGATCTTGCTCAGCACCAAGTCATGTTCTTGTTGATCTTTAGCGAACAGCAAAATATCATCTTGAAATATAGCCACGTTTTTTATTCCCTTCAACAGATTGACCATTACCCTCTGAAAGACAGAGGCTGCCGAAGCCAGACCAAAAGGCATGCGACAAAATTGAAAAAGACCAGAAGGAGAGTTGAACGCAGTGAAATGGCGTGATTCTTTGTCAAGTTCGATTTGGTGATATGCCGAGGCCAAGTCTAGTTTGGTGAAGACCTTAGCTCCAGCAACTACACCCAACATTTCCGAAATATTCGGTAGAGGATGCGAATCCACCCAGATCACCTTGTTTAGATTGCGCAGATCAATACAAATCCTGAGTTCATTGTTTTTTTTTCGAGCCACAACCAAAGCTGAAGACCAATCCGACGATTCGATGGGTTTGATAACCCCTCTTTTTGCATAGACAAAAGTTCTCTTTCCAAGTCTTCTCTAATGCTGAAAGGGATACTTCTTATTTTGTGCTTTACCCGCTCAGCATCACACCTTATCTTGATTTTGTGTTTGAATCCTTTTATCTTTCCCAATTCGCCAGAGAACACTTTTGGGAATTTATTTAGCAATTCTTCCACATGTGATTGGTCACGAACAACCAATATCTGTTCTTTAGCACCAGGACAAAGCATCATGCTGAACAAACCTTGGTGGAACCATCCCAATATGTCTAAGCCATTGACGGCTACATATATTTTTCCATAAATGTGCCTGTTCTTGAAAATCAGGATGTCTTCAAAGTATCCCAGCAGTTCTATGCTTCTCCCTTCATAGGATACAGGCTCACGGTCAGGTGGTAGTAGAGGTCTGTTACCCCATTTTTTCCTGAACAGTGATTCATTTATCATTGTGATCCTTGCACCTGAGTCTACAAGAAGCCTCAAATTCTCTTCACCTACTCCAATGATAGCATAGGGATCAACACAGTCATCAGGATTACCGCTTTTTACAATTCCTTCACTGACTACTACAACCATATCTTTGAGTTCGCTGAGAGTGTCATCACTGTCACTACCACTTGCTTCCATTATACATGCCACTTGTTCTGTTTTGCTTCTCTGACTCTGGCATACCTTGTCGAAATGCCCTAACTTCCCACATTTGCGGCAGGATGCATTTCTCGCTGGACACGGTCTTCCACTTTTAGAATGGGAGGGATAACCACATCTGAAGCAGATGTCAGTTCTCTTGAAAAAGTTATTTGGCTGGTAATCTTTTCTCCTCTCGTATTTTTTGAAACGCACAGAGGTAACCACCTCTACATTTTTACACTCTAACTCCTTGATAGAAGATTGTGAAGTTTCAATGCTCTTTGCTATGCGAATGGATTCATCCAAATATGGGTTTTCTAAAGACAACAGCTTTTGTCTTATGGTTTTATCCAGGCATTTACCTATGAACTGGTCACGAATCAACTGTTCACTGAAGTTCTCAAAATCACATTCTGCCACCATCTTCCTCACGGCAGTAATATACGTGTCTACGTCTTCCTCAGCTTTCTGCGCTCTTTTGAAGAACTTATGTCTTGACACCACCACGCTGGGCTGTTTGTCATACCTGACTTTCAATTTCCTCACTGTGTCTTTGTATTCATCAGTTTCTTCTTCACCAACACCATCCACATCAGGTAGATGTTTGAGAGTTTCCCTTCCTTCAAATCCCAGGGAATGAAGTAGTAAAAACTTCTTTCTTTCTGCCCTGAATCTATGTGCTCCAATTGCGCCCAGGTAATTTTCAAAAGCATCAAACCACTTCCTCCAAGGCACAGGTGGTTCACCAGGTGTATCCAGAAAAGGAGGTGGAGGAAGGATGGACTGCATCCTGTATCACTTTTTTCCCTAATAAGAAGAAATGGATGATGTGAGAGAAAATGCAGGACTTGTTCCTGTTTTGCTGCAAGGAACTCTAAACTCAAAAACTTTGTTTATATGGGCCAGAAAAGTACCAAAAAGTTCCCTAATACAGAAGTCAGGGAGAACCCATGGTGAATTATGTGACTATATTTTTCCTCAAGACGTGCAAAGTTTATTTCACTATGTGCCAAATGGGATGTTTGAGCCCGGAAGTCTCTTAGTGGGATAATCTTCCCTAAATTCCAGAAGTCGGCACTGTCACAAGCCACACGATGTCATTTCCCCTTCCCAAATATTTTAAATTGTGCCACAGAGATGTTGTGTTGAAAACCTTTCTTTGTCAGAAATCGGCACTGTAGACAACAAATTATGCTGGTTCCCCTTTAAGAACAGGGCGGAATGAGAATGCCATCCATTTCCTGTTCAGAACGCCGGTGAAGGCGGGACTGTGTAGTTTAGGTTACACGCCCAGATCTGCGCGTTCCCCGCCTCCTCACCTCAGGCTTCTCTCCTCGCAGACGCCATGTACAGGAACCAGGCTAGGTACAAGGAAAGCAGTCACTCGCCACACGCAGAGCAACGTCGCAGAAGCTCCAAAAGCCGATCGCCTTCGAAAGAGACTGCTACCTCACAGTACCGCTGCGGAGATGAAATCTGCTTCCTTCTATACAAGGTATGGTCACTACCTTCTTTCTGTGGGTTCGCTGTGGGAGCTGTCCTCGTCGCCAATTTCGAGTGTAATAACTCGAGAAAAGCTGTTGAATAGAACAATAATGTCTTTATTATAGCTCCCACATGCACGTCTTGACATCGTCTGTCATTCCGCTCAATGCGTGTTCCAACCGCCAAACTGTCACATACTACGACGTCATAGCAGACTGCACGAGAACAATCATACAAGCCTCGCGCACAGCTTGCGCGAGGCAAGCTGAGACACTACACTATGCTTAGGGTGAAAGGGGTGGGCAGTGGGTGTTGCGGTGGGAGTTCTACCGCAACACCCATTGATTTTAGCGCTGCCCCCTTTTTACAAGGGTGGCATAAATAGGAGGCAGCTCCAAAATTAAGACCAGGTAAACCTGGACTTAACTTGGCGAAACGAGAAGAAATGCTTTATTTCTCCTCGTTTTTGCTTTTTCCATTTGTGCTGCCTTGTGCAGCACACATGGAAAAAGCGAAACGCCTTTGATTGTTTATATGTAGGAGGGTGTCCCTTCCTGAACATAATATATTTTTTTAATGACATTTTGTAAGCTCCAAGTGTGCTGCATTAAGCAGCACACATAGAAGTGACAAAACGGCCTTTAAATATTGTTTATGGACAGGAAGAGACACCTTCCTACACGTAAACAATATTCCCTTGCATACAGACACCCTTGCACTATGGTGCAAGGGTGCCTTTGTTGGTGCTAGGCAGCATAGTGGAGTGCCAGCACAGGGGGAAATACAAGGCTGCACCATATTCTTATAAATATGGTGCAGCCTTGCGTTTCTGAAGTGGCGGAGTGAGGTGCTAAGCCATGATGGCAACGCCTCACTCTGCCACTTCTTTGTACATATGCCCCACGGGTTTCAAGCAATTCTTCTTTTCCTGGTTGTGCCAATAAATGCGTTGAACAGCGTGTAGCATACCGTGAATTGCTTCTGTAGGGAAGATATTACTAGTAAAGATTAACTGTATAGTACCAGATCATAATTGCAAGTCCAATTAACTTAGCAGGAAGTACTGCACAAAACAAATTGAAGTTGTGCAAGAGATAGGCAAAACGGCTAATAATGCACTGTTACAATACTGTACGGGAAAAAACAAAGCATGGATGGCAGGTGCAACTTGCACAGGCTGAAAGAAATGGTTTATTCCTTTTCAAAAGGACCCGTTGATAAAGAGGGGATTACAAAAAAAAACGGTGAATATGCATTTTGTGTTGAGTGTTGAGGTTGAAACCAAAATGTTCCCCACTGAGTGCAGTTGTAGAACAGATAATTAATGAGAGTAGGTTTACCACCTTTCATAGGAAAAATATACCAGCCATTTTTTACATTTTGCTATTCTGGAACAGCCAAGAGCTGGTAAGTCAAAAGAAGTTTGTGTAAAATTGACAAGATTCTTTTGTAAACGTTTCGATTATCCCTCAGTTTCCTCTAATAATCATTCTGAAACTATTTATGCAGCTCCCAATTACCTTTTCACTGGTTTCCCTATGTGTTTGTTGTTTTAGATTTAAATATAAAAAAGAAAAAAATGATTTTACTGCTATTCAGAATAGTTTTACTAACATAGACTTTTGCAGGATTTCGACGCAAAAAAAATGCCACGTAGCAACCCTAAATGAATATAGCTTAGATCTGGAGGGAACAACGAGCACGAGGTAAGATATTTAATATCAACATTTTAGAACCATGGGTGGCCCTATGCCCTTTCTAAATATGTGTGGACATTTTCCAACAGCGGACGGCTGACATCGGACCAGGGAGCTCTTACCTGCTTGTTGCCTCGCCACCTCTGGGGTGCTCACGCTGCAGCTCTCTCCCGCCGCAGCGGTCCAGCGAAGTCTGTGGACGCCGCGGGGAGACTACAGCTCCCAGAGTGCTCGGCAAGCACTCCCGCCCACTTCCGCCTGCCAGCGCGCCCAGAGGCGTTTCAAAGGGCGTAGGCTCCATCTGAGGAGCGGGGACATTTTCCAACAGCGGACGGCTGACATCGGACCAGGGAGCTCTTACCTGCTTGTTGCCTCGCCGCCTCTGGGGTGCTCACGCTGCAGCTCTCTCCCGCCGCAGCGGTCCAGCGAAGTCTGTGGACGCCGCGGGGAGACTACAGCTCCCAGAGTGCTCGGCAAGCACTCCCGCCCACTTCCGCCTGCCAGCGCGCCCGGAGGCGCTTCAAAGGGCGTAGGCTCCATCTGAGGAGCGGGGACATTTTCCAACAGCGGACAGCTGACATCGGACCAGGGAGCTCTTACCTGCTTGTTGCCTCGCCGCCTCTGGGGTGCTCACGCTGCAGCTCTCTCCCGCCGCAGCGGTCCAGCGAAGTCTGTGGACGCCGCGGGGAGACTACAGCTCCCAGAGTGCTCGGCAAGCACTCCCGCCCACTTCCGCCTGCCAGCGCGCCCGGAGGCGCTTCAAAGGGCGTAGGCTCCATCTGAGGAGCGGGGACATTTTCCAACAGCGGACGGCTGACATTGGACCAGGGAGCTCTTACCTGCTTGTTGCCTCGCCGCCTCTGGGGTTCTCACGCTGCAGCTCTCTCCCGCCACAGCAGTCCAGCGAAGTCTGTGGACGCCGCGGGGAGACTACAGCTCCCAAAGTGCTCGGCAAGCACTCCCGCCCACTTCCGCCTGCCAGCGCGCCCGGAGGCGCTTCAAAGGGCGTAGGCTCCATCTGAGGAGCGGGGACATTTTCCAACAGCGGACGGCTGACATCGGACCAGGGAGCTCTTACCTGCTTGTTGCCTCGCCGCCTCTGGGGTGCTCACGCTGCAGCTCTCTCCCGCCGCAGCGGTCCAGCGAAGTCTGTGGACGCCGCGGGGAGACTACAGCTCCCAGAGTGCTCGGCAAGCACTCCCGCCCACTTCCGCATGCCAGAGCGCCCGGAGGCGCTTCAAAGGGCGTTGGCTCCATCTGAGGAGCGGGGACATTTTCCAAGAGCGGACGGCTGACATCGGACCAGGGAGCTCTTACCTGCTTGTTGCCTCGCCGCCTCTGGGGTGCTCACGCTGCAGCTCTCTCCCGCCGCAGCGGTCCAGCGAAGTCTGTGGACGCCGCGGGGAGACTACAGCTCCCAGAGTGCTCGGCAAGCACTCCCGCCCACTTCCGCCTGCCAGCGCGCCCGGAGGCGCTTCAAAGGGCGTAGGCTCCGTCCGCGTCGCGGAACGCGCGCGGGCGTGCACCGGGATAAGCCCGGGCAAAGGGCGGGCCCTCTGAGGCCCTCAGAGGTCAACAGTGGTCGGGCGGGCCACCCATCTAACCTCCATTGGAAGGTGAGCCTTATTTTCTATCATGGGGGAAAGCATCAATATCTCCACCAGTACAATCAATATAGTCTCTCAGGCTATTGAAGTCCCTGAATCTCTACAACTCTCGTTTGAGAGCCTCTTGGACAATGCCTTTAATGAGATCGCAGAGACTGAAAGGAGGTTGTCCTTGGCTTCCCAAAGCAACGGCCAGCTGACCGTTATTACTAGTCCTAACTATACCATACCCCTACTGCCAGAGGTAATTGTAGTAAAATCTACCTCTGCGGTGAGTTCATCTGTTGCATCACAGGAAGGAAATACCCTTGTCACAGCTACTGACGCTGCTAGTGATCCTGATTTGCTATCAGCGCTTCCATCTACAAACACTAAGATCACAGGAGCGAAACGTAAAAGGGGCTCAGCAAAGACTGTAATAAACAAGAGGAAGCAGCCTCCTAGGAGTGTTAACCAGCCAACTCCACAGAGCATGTGGTCTAGGGGGAAGAAGCGTCAAATAGAGGTCCCAACAGTTTGCTCTGACACTGGGGATCATTGTGATACTGTGATAATAAATGATGGGACTAATTCAATCTGCACACAGACGGATTTCCCGAATGAAAATGCTCATCAACTAAAACCACAAGGAAACCTTATTGAGACTATTGCAGATACAATTTTTAAACAACTTGAAGGTCAAATGATCAAACAGTTTAATATCATTTTTAAGAGGTTTGATAGACTGGAGACTCTTGTGAAAAATGATGAAGCTAAGAGGAAAGGTATGGTTTGCCTAGATCAAATTAGAGGCGATCGTCTGTTAAAAGACTTAGAGTCTATCACCAGCACTATATAAAGTGGAGAGCCTAATAAAAATCGTAACTTAGCTACACCTAAAGGGGCTACAGGGGCTTCAAATGTCAATATTGCCCCCTTGACACCAGTGGAAGCTAATATAAGGCAAAATGACTCTCCAATAAATCTGCCTCCCAATCCTCTACCATTTTCCGGTCTGCCTAAAACCACAAACATTTCCAAAAAGAGCAACCCCTCCAGTGGTATAGCTAAGCAGAAAGTACCTACGAGACCAGGCCAGCACAGAGGTCAACCGGAGGATAACAGACCGATAAAACATCAAGGTCCTGCTTTACATCTTCCTCCTGAGTCGTGCCCATATGTTTTGGTTTTGGCCGGTATACCACCACTTAGGGAGGGTCAAGGCGAATCTTGGGTACAGTTACACAACAAATGTATTGACTGGTTAACCAAACACAAGGGGGTCGGCTACGACATAACAAATGAAATTCTCTCTGCTCGCCGGGTGACCTGGGTCGGTCCCCTGTTTAAAAACATCAACGGGGACTGTATTACAATCAACTTTAGGAACCCGGGCGTAGTAAAATGTTTACTAAACAGGAAGAATACTCAGAATGGTCCATCTACCGTGGTGACCCCCTTACCTCTGAGTTACTTCTACAGACCCCCCAACAGACTGTTGCAATCACCACCAATATTTCCGTTACATAACAGATTCTCAGCACTATCAGACCAGGGCACCTTAGACTGACTGCCAGCAACTCGGGAAGACTCTGTTGTAGTGGTGCCCATTGCTGATGATTCTCCAAAGACTGTAGATTTCGAGGTGGCTTTGAAATTACCCTACCCTTCTCTTCCATTAAACCCTCAATGTGATCAACTAGCCAATTCGACAATCATCGCAAATTATGATGTTTGCCCACGTATTAATGAGAATTTGTCTATAATAAGTTGGAACATTGCAGGGCTAAAGGCAAAATTAGAAATTAAAGCCTGGAAGGATTGGGTAAATTGTTATGATGTTTTAATGTTCCAGGAAACATGGAGTACAACTTATCTGTTATTAGAAGGGTATAGCTGTCACAACAGCATTGTGCCGTCTCCACCTTTAGGCCGTCCAAGTGGGGGTCTATCAATTTGGATAAAGATAACAGCAGAGGTAAAAACAGAAGTAATACAAACCAATAACCCAAGTTTTATGGCACTGGTATATGTAAGAGATGTAAAATTATGTCTGATTAATTTTTATAATAATGATTTTTATCCTATCCCAATTGTAACTTTTTAGATTTGTTTAATTTCTTTGATGACATAGTGGAGGGACGTAAATACGGGAAGTTTGATGGGATTTGCTTAGGAGGGGACTTCAATGCTCACATCCATTTAAGGAATCCCCCTTGCAGGAGAGGTGTAGAACTATCGGATCTCCTTGCAACTAGAGAACTTATAAACTCTATGGAGTTTGCTGGCAATGACATAAGCACCAAACCGGCTCCTACTTACATCGGTCACGGAAGTGCAACAACTATTGATTATATATTTGTTTCATCTTCCCTTGCCGATGTTTTATTAAAAGCAGAGGTAGTGTGCAACGTATATAGCGACCACTACCCAATTGTGATCTATCTAAAATTGTTAGGGGGGAAAAAATCACATAGGGAAATTGGGGCAGCAAATTTGGCAGCCACAACGGATGGACTTAGGGTTGTTTGGAGGGGGGTGGACAATAGGGGTGTTTTGGGTACCGTGATTAAGAAACATCCTGCATTGATCTCGGATTGTCTAGATATTGACAACTGCGGGGGTAACTTGATTAAATCATTTGGTGAACTCTGCTTCGCAATAAAAAGCGAGATTTCCAAGCCAACATAAAGGAAAGTTGAGGAAGCCCCAAAATGGTTTGATGCCTCTTGCTCAAAGGCAAATCGGGATCTAAGGGCTGCTCTCATGGCCAAACCACGGGATATTTCCCAGGTAAAGCTTTTGAGAGCAAGGTATAAATCCACCCTGCGTACCAGATCAAATGAACTAGTTAAAGATCATTGGGAATCCCTTGTACGTACAGCCGCCCTAAAAGACACTCCAGGTTTCTGGAGGGAGGTAAAGAACTTAAGATCACTTGGCTCAAATATAACATCAATTAACTGTAATATCTTGGGACCTGTGTGGGTGGAGCACTTCTCAAAGATTTATGCTGTATCTGATCACCCTGTAGCAAACCTTCCTCCCCCAACTCCTTTAAACATTACATTGCTTGAGGTAGAGGATGCTATTGCCGAATCTGCCAGTAATAAAGCACCTGGCCCGATGGTCTTTCCATCGACCAATTAAAATGTGAAATTAATTTCTGGGCACCGATATTATGCAATGTATTTAATAACCTAACATACAAATCCATCCCTGAAACATGGTCAAACAGTACTATCAACCCCATTTTTAAAGAAGGTGACAGGCTTGATCCCGGGTGTTACCGCCCAATATCATTAATTGATAACACCCTGAAAGTTTTGGGTAGGGTAATTTTTAAAAGAATTAGATCCTGGGCGGAGGAAAGTTCTATCTTACACCCAAGCCAACTAGGGTTCCGTAGTAAGGTGGGCACGGTAGAACAGTGTTTAAACCTAAATCTGATAACGGCCAAATATACAATTGCCAAAAAATCCCCCCTATATTTTGGTTTTATGGATTTGAGTTCTGCTTTTGATTTTGTAAATCGCTCCCGTTTATGGACCGTCCTTCTTAATTATGGTTTAGATGAAAATTTGGTGCATTTTTTATCTTATCTCCACAGCAACCTAAGTGCCCGTGTGCGTATTAACTCCTTTGGCGAAGTATCAAGTGACATTTTAATTGGCAGGGGGGTCAGACAGGGTTGCGTTCTAGCCCCTCTGCTTTTTATTTTATATATTAACGAATTGAGTAGCTCATTAAGTACCTTAACTAAAGATGTACCGTACATCAACGGCATGCCGATACCCACCCTACTTTACGCTGATGATGCGGTCCTAATGGGCCGCACTCCAAAGGCACTGCGTATTTTAATCTCAGGTTTCGTTAGTTTTATGGCTGATTTGGGCTTAAGTACAAATTTAAAAAAATCCCTTATCATGTCCTGTGGCCCAAAAAAGCATAAAATCACAAGGATAACCTCAGGGGAGAATGTTCTACATAGCACATGCACTTTCCCATATTTGGGGCTGTTGTTCTCAAACAGCGGTTCTTGGCAACCGCATGTTTCTTATGCTAGAAACAAACTGGGCAAAGCTATTAACTCCATAATCTCTCTACGCCAACCCAACCATGCGGATGTGATAACACCATTAATTAAGATTTATCAAACACAATGCATCCCTACCGGCACTTACGGTGCAGAGGTATGGGGATATACAAATTGTCTCCATATCCAGACGGAAGAAAACAGATTTTGCCGAAAAGTGTTGGGAGGAGTTATCTGTGCTTCAAATTACATATGTCATAGTGAATTAAACACCCCCTATATTGAGGACTTTGTTAGATCAAGACCTGCCCTTATTTGGTTGAAGATATGGACGAACCCTGCAGCCATATTGACCCAAGATATAATATCAGACTGCTTAAAATGTGATAGGGCACATTATATACCATGGCTAAAAGCAGTAAATGAAAGCCTAACAAATGTAGGGTATGGTTATTTGTTTACAACCCCTAACCTTATAGATCGTTCTCATAAGAAGTGTATTAAAAGGGCTTTGTATAACATGTACAGAGAAAAACGGGAAAAGATACACCTTCCAAAATGTACGGTTGCAAAATATTTGGGCCATTTAGAGCTCACTTCTAGTTACTCTGCCCCGCCCCAGAAATACCTACGTTTAAATCTTGGTAGGTGGAATAGAAGTTTACAATTCCGTTTCCGGGACGGGAGCATAGTAAATTTGTTAAATTTCCCACTGGGTTATAACAAACATTTGGAAACGTTAGGTTGTCCATGTAACCCGACTATGAAACAAAGCCTTATGCATTTCATGTTTTTTCTGTGATTTTTATAAATTGTTTACTGTGCACTATTTAATGCCATATTGCAGGAAAAACGATCTGGTAGATTTTAAGATTGCAATGAGGAATTTGCTAATGTTAGGTACTGAGGAAATTATATTTAGAGTGAGCTGTTTTCTCAAAGCTGCTGTTCGCTCACGAGCTACTTTGCACATTGATTGATAAGAACCTACAATTTGTATACCGCACTTTATATCATCTTCTTTTTTGCACATTGTAACTTGCACATTTTTAAGAATTTTTAAAAAATATTGTACATATTGTCTTGTCTTTTTTAACATGTTTCTGCATTTTTGCACATCAGACATATCATATTTACCGGCTGTTCATTTTTGTATTGTACTGTATGTCATTGCATTTGCTGTGTACTTTTATGGATTTATTTTTTCCGAATAAAGATCTTTGACTTGACTTGACTTGAAATATGTGCTGCTATCCCTGGTTCACTACACATATTCAAATTAAACCAAAGATAGGGAAATGAGAAACTATATCATTTGGCTACAAAAGTCAAATGGATCAGTGATATGTTCAGGTGGTCCTACAATCTCATCATTTCAATAGATACACATTCCAAAGTAGGGGAAGTTTGACTGCCACCACGTCTGCTTCTTCCTCAATTAGTACATTACCTATGAGGCACGGTGCCTCTCCACAGATCTCCAAGCCCCTGGCTTCATTTCTGAAGTCCTTTCTTTCTTTTCATTGTTGCTCTATTGCCCTTTTCCCACGCCACTTGCCAAGCCATTACACCGGGTGAGCATCAAATCACTACTTATTTGTCTTGCCTGTCTTCCTACAATCGGTTCCAGAAGGCATAGGAAAGTGGTTTAGCCTTGTGATGAGTGCTCCAGTGTTTCTTCTGTGCAAGCAATTTATAACAAGTTAGAAGCTCTCCACAGGTCAGGGTGTGGTGGGGAGGCGTTGTGGCGATTGTATTTGACACGGGTATGTCAAGACACCGACTTTCTTTGGGTTTGTGAAGGATAAGTGAGTACTTCAGTGTGGGACACTAAGTGGTACTTGTTCATGAACCATATCCTTGAGGAAATGCACTAAGTGGGGTGTAGGGAACGAAGTGGGTCCCACTCTATCTCCTTCTCTCACTTGTCTGCTCAGAAGTTGCACTAATATATGATGTACATGCCAAAGACTGCTTCTAGACAAGGAAGGAGGAGCAGTCTATGATTGGTCAAAGGTAAAGGCTGTGGGTGAGGATCAGATCCAGGGGATTCCTTCCTCAGATTCCGGTGTGAAGGATGGACCTGAGATGGGCAAGCAGGTTATTTATGAATGAACACTTGGTACACCGGGTTTTGAATCATGTTACAGGTAATGTCTGTCTGTTTCTAGCACAGAGGCAACATGACTGGGGGCAGGGCATGTTTAATCATTTTGAAATAACTTTGGGGCATATTAGCGAGAACCTCATTAAAATTATCGCTGTTTTGCCGGCACGAAACTGCTGCTAAAACAGCGATAATGGGCTTGCTAATATGCGTTATAGAATTCCTTTTTTTTTTTTTTTTTTTTTTCTCCACCTGGTATAAGATTACAAAAACGTTCAGATAATTTTTTCAAATTAAGCAAGTTCATCATATACATACATAGTCTGTTCTCGTCTTATAAAATAACAGTACTAAACATAAATCAAAGCTAAATGTCAATTCAATTCAATTCTAATTTCCCCCAAATTTTCTCACATTTCTGCATCGATTTGACACCTCTAAGTTCTGCTAACATGCGTTCCATAGTTTTAGTTTCATTAACCAGATACCACCATTCCAAGGCGTTGGGTGGGTTAGGGCTGATCCAGGCTCTAGCTAAAGTTAGTTTAGCACAGGAAAGTAAGATAGATAACAATACGGAGTGTGGTTGATTTGTGGTATGTAGACCTAGTATTGCCATAGGGGCTGTTATTGGTATGCTGGAAACATTTTTTATAACTAAAATTTTCCCCACTTCTTCCCAGAACTTCCCTAATTTTTGACATGTAAACAACATATGTATAAGATCTGCTGCATATTCATCACATTTTGGACACTTGGTTTTCTCTCCCACATTGTTATTTGGAGTCCATTTAGAGATCTTTTCTGGGGTATAGTATAGCATATATATGGTTCTGTATTGCTGTAGTCGTAGGCTAGAGGATCTTCCATAATAATGAATATTAGTGTACGAATTGCTTATTTGTTTTCCTGTTATGTTGGTTCCCAGTTTTATGTTCCATTTATTAGCTAATACTTCGTTATCATCCGTGCTTAAATCTATGAAGATCTTATATGCCGAACTAATTATTGATTTCTCCTTTTTAGAGTTTAAAATATCCCAGATACCCCCGCTCGATAAAATTTGAATTCTGTTCTTCCGCACTAAAAAGTCGTATATTTGCCTATATTTAAACTCATGTGTGTCGGACAATCCATATATTTGTTTTAGGGTGCGGAATTCCATTATGCCTTGAGAAGTATATATGTCCCCTAGTACCTCGATTCCTTTAGATTGCCACCTTCGGGATCCCCCATCGCTAAATATGTTAGGTAGTCCAGGATTGTCCCATAGGGTTAGTTGGGTGTGAAATATTGTGCTTTTACAATGAATAAGTATATCTTTCCATATCTTTACCAAATCCCGTGCAGTCTTAAATTTAACCCTTTTGTAGAAGTTGGGGTCTGTAATGCGAAGTAAAAATTGTTTGGAATCACCTTTTAAAAGTAGATGGTGGTAGAAAAGCAGATTCTCTGTATCTAATAAGGATCTGATACGCCTTATAAATGAGGCCCAGAAGTAGAGTTTCAGATCGGGAAAATTAAGGCCACCTGATCCGATTTGATTTTTTAACATCTTTAGCGATCTCCTGGCTTTCTTATATCCCCAAATAAAGTTACAGAAGATACTATCTAGTTGTTTAAAAAAAAGCCTATTTTGTGCCAAAGGGATTGATCTAAATAAATATAAGTATTTTGGTATGATTTTCATTTTTATTAAATTTATTCTGCCCATTAAATTTAGTGGGAGTCGGTGCCATTTTTTTAAGTTCGAAGTAGTAGTTTTCATTAGTTTATTATAATTAATCTTATTTACCTCTTTGATATTTGAGGTGGTTTGTACACCTAGATAGGTCGCCGTCTTACAAATTTCAGGCATTGGTTGGGGGGGATCAAAGTTAGCTATTATTTGAGTTTTATGAGTGTTTAATTTGTAGCCAGATACAATGCCAAATTTGAAAGCTTCCAGATTAATTGCTTTCAGAGAGTCAATGACTTCAGTCGAATAAATAGCGATGGCATCCGCGTATGCAGTTATTTTTAAGCTTTGCCTGCTGGTTTTAAAGGGTATTATTTCTGGTTGGTTATCCAATGCCTTTAAAAACGGCTCTAATGATAACGCAAATAATAAAGGTGATAAGGGGCACCCTTGACGTGTGCCTCTCCTGATTGCGAAATATTTTGACGTGAGGCCGCAGTAGCTAATGCATGCGGATGGATTGTCATAAAGTGCCCGGATCCCATTTAAAAAGTTTCCGCCAAACCCCATATGTCCCATTATATGCCATAGATAGTCCCACCCCACCCGATCGAATGCTTTTTCAGCATCAAGCATTATCATAGCTAAGGGAGTAGACTCTACCTCTGCTATGTCGAAGGCTGTTATTGCCGTATTTACATGGGCTGATGTGTCCCTCCCCATTACAAACCCGTGTTGTTGTGTACTTACTATTTTAGGTAGTAGTGGTGCGAGTCTTCTGGCTAAACATTTTGCGAATATCTTAGCGTCAGCATTAATTAAGGAGATAGGTCTATATGAACCCATCTCCTCTTTAGGTTTGCCCTTTTTGTGAAAAAAAAAAATTTTCGCCTTATTCCAAGAGTGCGGAGCGGACCCTGTTCTACTTATATGATTGACTACTTCTAGAAGAAGGGGTATTAGCTCTTCCAGGCATGATTTATACAATTCCAAAGGGATAGTGTCCTCCCCAGCAGCTTTACCTAATGGTAATGATTTTATAGCTTCTTTTAGTTCTTCTCTAGTAATTTCTAAAGCCAGATTTTCTGCTTCATAAGTTGTTATTTTATTCGTTGGATTTTCTTTTAGATAGTTATCAATTGTATTGCCATTAGGCGAGTTCTCCGGTGTATACAGAATTTCATAGTATTTGACAAATTGTTGTATTATATTGTCTGTCCGGTTATATCTCTTATTGTCGACCCCTATGATTTGTGAAACCGTGGAATCAGCTCTATCCTCTGCTACTTTAAATGCTAAAATTTTGCCAATTTTGTCGCCCCCCTCATATTGTGTAAATTTGTATTTGTGAATCTGTGCGCTCCTTTTTTTTAGTAAAGTTTCTTTGGTCTTACATTTTAGCTGGCTAAGGTTTGTATTAATAGCCAGGGTTGACAGATTTCCACACAAAGCCTCTACTAGTTTCGTCTCTTCTGCAGCAATATCCGAAGTCAGGGTTAGATTAAATTTGCGTCTTTCTTGTTTTTGTTTTAGGACATACGTCTGTACGAACCCTCTAATACTGGCTTTACATGTGTCCCATACTGTTAAGCAAGAGGCAGTGTTTCTATTAAAGATCAAAAATTCTATAATATGTTGTTTCAGTTGTGTAAGGAAAATCATATTTGATATTAAATTCCTTGGAAACGTAAAGGCTCTAGGAGGATTACGTTTTTGAAAGGTAGTTAGTTCAACCATAATAGGGTTATGATCAGATGCAATGCGTGGGTGTATGACCATTGTTGTTATAGAACTCATCAACGAATCTGATATTAAAGCCATATCTAAACGTGAACATAGTTTGTGAGGAGCAGAATAGTATGTATAGCCTGGGGTGTTTGGATATAGTGAACTCCAAACATCTCTAACATTATGTAGCTTACATAAATTTAAGATAGATGTTCTAGTTCTGGGCATTTGGATATGATTACCTGGGCGTGTTGTATCCGTCTGACAATTCATAATACAATTAAAATAAATCACCCATAATTATAACTTCTCCTTCCCAGTCTAATAGGGCTATATTTAATTGTTCAAATATTCTAGGGTCTTCTCTGTTTGGTCCATATATGACACATGCAACAAGTTTCATATTGTTATGACATAGTTGAGTGATTGCCCATCTCCCCTGTTTGTCAGATTGCGTCCTAGTTATTTCTACCTTAAATCTTTTGTCTTTTAGTATAGCCACCCCTCTAACATGAGAGGCAGCTGCTGAGTTGATTATCATCTCGAAACCCAATTGATTCAACAGCTTCTTATCACAATCTATGACATGGGTTTCTGACAAAAATACTAGATGGGGGTTATATAAGTTTAATTCTTCAGCGACTAAGTGTCTCTTACGCTTATTGTTTAGCCCTGAGACGTTCCATGCCAAACATCTAATACTTTGCATCTTTAAGGTAGTAGGTATAGTCAATGGTACCTATTATCAGCATAGTTTGGTGTTCTCCCACATACAAAAAAAAGTACTTTGCAAACATAAATCTCTTCTCAAGTCTTTCTACCAGGTTGAAAATATTTTTTTTTCCCCTTTTCCCCCGAGCCTTCCTCCACCCGTCCACCCCACACATACCCACCCCAAGCTGCGAAGACCTACCCTCCCCCTCCCCCCGCTTACCTACTGCTGCCGTTGATGGGGCAGCACTTGCGGCTGGAAACCTAGGACATTCCCCCCCTCCACCTTAGTGACTTTGTATCTACTTTGTATCTACTAATAGTATTGATTCGTTCCACCCCCCTTTTTTATTTTTATTTTTTTATTTCCACACCCCCCCCACTCCCTCATGATAACGTCAGCTAGACATAACTGTTTAGTCTGTGTGTCCAAAATGTAAAGATAGATATAACCCCCCTCCTTTCATTTCAACTCTGTGACTGTTTACTCTTATTGACGCTGGTTAAGAACGCCTGCGCTTCCTGTACTTCATTAAAGAAGTTTGTGTGTCCTTTCATGATCACTTTGAGTCGAGCTGGTTCCTGCAAATATGCTAAACCACCCAGTTTATTAATTGGGTCTATTAGTTTGCGCATTTCCCATCTCTTGTCCATCGTAGCTTTGCTTAAATCCGAGCGCACGAAAATAGTAAAGTTATCAATAGTTATAGGAGTGTTGGGTTTAGCTTTTTGCCACACCGCTTGTCGTAGCAGAAAATTGCCAAAGTGAATCAGAAGTGGGCGCGGGAATTTGCTATTAAGGCGTTTTTGGCCAAGTGGAAGCCGATGAGCTCTTTGAATTTGGGAGTCCCAGTCCAAGTCGGAGAGTTCAGGGAATGCTCGGGGCATCAGTTTCACCAAGAAGGCCCTGGGGTCGGACCCCTCTGCCCCTTCCGGGATCCCATACAGTTTGAGATTTGATCTTCTTAAGCGGTTTTCCAGGTCCTCTACTTTCCCCTGTAGCTGAGTTAGTGCTGTGTCATGTCGCTCCACATTGGCATCGACCCTTTGTGTTCTTTCTTCAACCAAAACTGTACGTTGTTGGAGCTCTGTTATCTCCTGTGTGACTCCCTTTAATATGGAGGCTATATCAGTTATTGAAGTTTGCAGTCTTATGTTGTCGTTTTTTAACTGCTGATAGTGAGCCTCCGATTCTGTTCTTTGACTTACAAGGAGCTTTAGGATAGCATCTAGCTGGGGGTGGTCGGCATTACCCAGCTTGGGCTCTTCCATTAGTTTGCCCTGCCTGCTGTCAGTGTAAGATTGGTTTAATTCAGAGCCCGAGCCCAAGTCTATTGAGGCTGCTGGATCCGATGGGGAAGCAACTGGAAGGACTTTATTTCCCCCTGTGATTTGTTCGCTAGTCTGTTCGTTGGTGATAAGATTAGGAGTTTGCGTCATTGAGTAGGACCCATTATCTTGAAGTTGCTGTATTCCATTGTCATTGTCTGTAGGGCTACCCCCTGAGAGCCTTAAAGTCATGTTCTTAACTAATCCCTTAGCCTCCATCCACTTTCTTAACGGGGTTTTGTCAGTAGCAGTTTTTCTTGTATTCAAGGGGATTGCTCCTGCTACCAGGTTGGTCAGAGTTCTACCTTTTTTTTTATGAATCGTCTTTGCCTTACCTCTGCGTTTCCGTGGAGGTAGCTTATTCAGAGTCTTATTCGTAGGCTTGTCCAATTCCTCCTCTGTGTCATATTCACAATCTTCAGAAGAGAGGTGTTCCTCATTAAGTTCCAGAATTTGTTCTGTCCCGTGATTATTCATAGATCCCGTGACGAGACTATCAATCTTTTCCGTTGAATTTTTGCCATTGCCTATGGTATTTTCCATCCTTGAAGGGTTTACTGTAGTTTTGGAAGCACAATCTGGAGTAGCGTCCAATACTGATGGTTTAGCGATGTTTGGTGGTAAGAGTTTCTCATTTAACACCTCATTTGCCACTTCTACCCCAATGGTTGTCTCGGGACTTTCCAACTCTATTATCTCCTGAGTCTTTAGCACTTTCATTAGTGTCTATATTTTTTTTTTGACATAATTTTTTTAGGGACTGTTCCACAATTAGGTAATGGAGGAGGCAGGGCCTTCTTACCTGCCAACTTCTTGTCGCTTCCCTTGATGATAGCGGATTTATTGGGATTGTCTTTCCCTCCTTGGGCTGACGAGACTTGCACTGCCATTTCTGCTTCTATATCTGCGTTCACTACCACGCTCGCTGCCAATTTCTCGGAACCCCCCGGGGCTGCCATTGAGTCTGCTGCCGTGGGTAAAGATACAGGTATAGTAATCGTTGCTGCCACCGCCGCCGCAGCTATTGTTGAGTTTTTGGTATTTCGCGTGGTTCGCGGAGGGTGTTTGGGTGACATGCCTTCTGTAGCTGCAAATACAATTGTGGTGGAAAGCCTTGGTTTGGCCAGGCCAAACGCGATGATCCCAGAGCGAGTGAGCCGCTTCTCAAGCCAGACCTTCACTGCTCGCCAAATCCTCGTAGTATGCCACAGCATCCGTCAGCCTTTGACCGTGAAGACAGTTGCAGCAAAGTTGCAGCGAGATTTCCAGCGTTTTTTTTTTCTATCAGTCCAGGCACTGCTCTTCAGACAGACAGTACAGCGGTAATCAGTGCGGCAATCGGTGCATTGCACTGAAGTTGCCGGTCAGTAACGGTCAGTAACGCCCCGCCCAGCTGATACCGCTGAGAGGACACCGTCGAGGCAGTTGCGGAGGGGGCTGGGGGCCAGAAGCGGTTAGACCGGAAAGCGGACTCTGAACCAAATCCAATGCTTCAATCGGTCAGCCAGCTGCCACCGGTGAGTCAGAATAAAACTTTATGTGTGCTTTCACCGTTCTGCCGTTCTGCCGTTCTGCTCCGTCTCATCCCCGTCTCATTTGGTGCTTGCGCTCTGTATGCTCCGCATATATTTCTCTGCTCAAGGCCGCTCAAGGCCGCCCAATTTCGTTAAATCAGGCGATCAGGGTCGGGCGTTTTTTTTTCTGTAGATCTGTTAGTATTGCCGATATTGCCGAGAGGAGGGAGAATGCTCCTAGTCCGCCGCAAGCAGAGTCCTCACTCCGCCATCTTGGACTCCGCCTCCCGCACCGTGCACCGCGTTATAGAATTCCAATAGAAGCCCAGGTTAGAAGTGCAGGATATCTAACCTGGGCTTCTATTGGAATTCCATAACGCATATTAGCAAGCCCATTATCGCTGTTTTAGCAGTAATTTCCTGTCACTAAAACGGCAATATTTTAACGAGGTTCTTGCTAATATGCCCCTATATTTCTTTCCTTCCTTCACTGCCTTTTCACTTTACACAAGTCAGGGAAAAAAGTGGTGCTGCAAGGATGGAGTACCCTGATAAATTGATCATGTCCAAGTTTATGGGGAAAACATACCCAGTAGAGGGAGAGGAGGTGATCTGGCTGTTCTGTGCTGTGCTGATAAGCTGATTCCAGGTTGAGAGCAGAGAAGTGCAGCGAGAAGATGGTTGTAGTGGGAGAGCTGTGACAGCAGAGCCAGGAGTGCATCGAAAAGACTCCTACTGCACAAGGAGGTACGTTGCTTGAGGAGACAAGTAGATGAAGATCATCTATATGTGCCTCTGAATGTGTGTGTGGAATATGTACGTGATGCATTTACATTGCAAGCCATTACAAGGACTTCCACTAGGGGGCGCGCTGGACTTAGGAATAGTATTAATCACTATTCCTACTCCAGTTTGCGCAACAGTAGGGAAGGTGTTGGAATTCATTGCTAATACCCCAGCGCCCCCTAGTTCAAGTCGTTGTAATGACTTGCGATGTAAATGCATTGCGAACTAATAACGCGGTCGTTGTAACAACCGCATTGTTATAGTATTGCGATGTAATGACTGCGTTGTTAACTCTGTTTTCCATGTGAGTGAATGGGTGTCTGTGTGTTTTCGTGGGAGCAATGATATATACCTTGGAATAATTATTTCCATGCACTAACAGTAACTGTCATGATCCAGGAATGATGGTGGGACTCAGCTAATGGTGACCTTCCTTGACATATTGGTGTCATTCTGGTCTGATATCCTAGGCATCATGGTGTTCCCGGGCTAATTGTGACCATAATTTACATATCTGTGACTATCCTTGACATACATGTCTGCATTCCTGGTTCTGAAAATCAGGATCACAGAATTTCCACTTTGTGAACTGGGCACATAGTTGCCACTTAGTTTGCATGTTTGGGCCTGGAGTAGATCCCATCATACCACATGAGTATTTTAATGACCTTGGTTGAAATATCTCGACACCAGAGGAGTCTCCGCCTTTTCTAATGCCTTAAACAGTCATTTGGACCCTTTAGTTTCAGTCAATCTCTTACCACTCGACTGAGGAAAGCCCTGAGTGTGACACTCCATAGAGCTTAGGCACATTTTTTCCAGAAATTGAAATCTCATGAGCGAGTGTTGCCCTGAGTTCACATCAAACTCGGATCTGCTCAGGTAATATGGCTGCTGAATCATAGCTACAATGCACTTTCTGGATGAAATGTGGTTATTAGTTGCGAAGGATGTGGGTCTTTCACAAGTAATGTGTCTGTAGTCTCCCTTTACTGGGAAGCAAGTACCCCTGTGAAGCACTTGACTCGCTCAGGGTAGTTAAAAAAGGAAAGTGCCTCATTACGCACACACTACCCAATAGAATGCATTGATTTGCCAATATATACATGATTGCTGGTGGAAGTTCATATGGGGACACCTTCTAAAGCAGTCACACCCCTAGTGATCCCTGAATCCTAGAACCACAATACCGCCCTTATATACTAAACGCAATGTAATGGGTTGTAGTTATCATAAGGCTCTGTGAGAGCGTCAGCACATGAATACAATCTGAAATATGTCACAATAAACCAATGCAACACCTCTACAACAACTTAGATGGGATCCTCTCAAAATGACATTCATTTATCCATGCACTAATTCATTGTTTGTGTTGAAATTTTTTATTGAATTATACAATAAAATACATCGGGTTTTTTGTGTTGAAATATTTTATTGCACTAATTCATTGTTAATAAAGTATTCCAATATTTCCTAAACTGTGTGCATGACTCTTTTTGTCTACTGTTACACATGATGCAAAACAGTGTTAGGTTCCACCAGTAGACATCAGTGCATGCTGGAGCCACCCGGCTAAACATACCAGCCCCAAGAATGCTTGAACCAAATGGAAAACTCTATCAGGGTCCCTATTATAAACACCTTGGCTACTAGGTGGTGTTGTAATCAGGCAAAAAGGATCTCTTTTGTTTCAAAGGGACCCACCACTGTTTCTGGATGGCCTCCCAACACTTCCAAACGAGCACAGCAGTGCATCTGCCCTCCTAGGCACACCTCACTCAATATTCACATTAGTCTGTTCTGCAGCATGCCTTTGCCCTCAGCTAATGGATTTTGATGATGAGGCCTAACACCCCAAAAAGTGCTTTTTGGGTGTTGTTTTTGTTTTAATATGTGCTATAGGGTACATTTTCTGGTATTGGGGCTAGATGCCCCTGCCTCTCCAATGGGGTACCCGGCATGCGACTGTCTCCAGGCTACATGTGAATCCCAAGCCAAAGTGGACCAGCCAGCTCCCTACTTGGCCAACACTGTTTTGTGCTGGCACAATAACCGGCATCTTCATTCTCCCACCCTCATTAAGGCAGGCATTGTGCTGTGGTGCTTAGTGCTCTCCACCTCCCTCAGCATGGGGAGACATAACACCTTGTTCCCTGGGCCCTGGCCTCCCTGGGAATGGATTCAGAGGGTGGTATTTATTCTTTAGGATTCAGTCCCTGGCAAGATGGGTACTCCAGGGATCATACAATTTAGGAGAGTCCGGTAGTCCTCCCTCCCTCATCTAAGCTAGAATGGGGGTCCGCAGGAGCATGTGCAGTTGCAAAGTGTGGTCCCACGGTTTCTTTGTTCCTCCGACTACTTTGCATCAGTCCCCAGGAACATTTTGACCCCTGGGACATTTCATAGCACATCCGGGACAATGGCATATTCACTCCCTCATAACCCCTACCCCATAGATCAAATTTCTTGCTTCCATCTCTCTCAACCTGTTCTGGTGTTTTCGATCCTGGTGGCATGCTTCAGCCACTTAGAGTGTTTCTAGCCTCTAAAATGTTATAATTTGTGAACACTTGTTTTTTACTGCTTTGCTTCCAATTAGGGAGAGCTGAGGGCCTGTTCTCCTTCCCTTCTGCTCTCCTCACAGGTCCTTTTTCTGTCTGGGTGCCTTGTACGCCTTCTGGACCGTGAATCTTTCTTGGCAGTGCCCCAAGGCTGCCGAGGCAGGGTGTCCTCCCTGCCTGAAACCACCATATCCCACAGCTTATTTTGACCACATCAGCAGACGTCAGGGGCCTCCTCTTTTTGGTGGTCAACCTCCTGCAAAAACAGTCCATAGATGATCAAGAGGAACCCTCCAGGACCCCCCTGAGCAGATCCATGCCTCTACTGTCCATCAGAGGGTGTATTGGGCCAGAGCATCTGACCCTGGAGAAACAGATCCCTGGGTCCCAAATGAAATCAGACATCTTTTAGTCCATCTTTGTAGTAGACATTAGATGTCTTCTCTTCTCCAGTTGGGCATTCCTCTAGTATCACTTTCCACTAGATTAAGACTGTTCTCCAAAGGCTCTCCCTTGTGCAGGGAGTTTTAAGTGGAGGTGAAACATTCCAAAAGGAAGGCCCCTCTGCCCAATCACGGGGTGACACATAATTATTCTACCCCTGCCCCAACCCTCCTGCACAACACTTTGGGATTTTCCAGGATGGTCTGTTGAAAGGTCGTATATGAGAGCTTTAACCCTTCTCCTAACTGCCATAGCTGCCCGGTCCCTTCCCTCTAAAACTTCAAAAGAGGCCCTTTCTGTGACTGCCCACAGAGGTCAGGTAACACTCCTTTGTTTGGTGGGGTGAGCCTTCCCAGACCAGGTACAGTGTGAAAAGTAATTGGTACAATGCAGATTCATACTGCAACCTTCTCTCTCCCAGGAACAGGCCTAATCACGGGTAAATGACCCTACTGTGTGGGGAGACCGTTGATCCTTGGGCTGGTCAGCAGGGTCATTAACAGTGCCTAGCAGATTGATTTAAAGACCAGAATCAAATTTGGAGCTCGGTCAGAAAAAGATGATATATTTTGAATACTCATATGTGGAAATTGCCGTCAGATCTACATTTGTATCCTGTTTTACCATAATATTGGTCTGCCAACCAGGACACTAGGTCTAACAGTGGTGGAACTGTAGTTTGGTGCAGCCTTAAGCCTTACATACATGTACTCACATGTCACAGGTCCAGAGCATCTTAACCTAGCTGCACAGCAGCAGCCCTTATCTTAAAAGGCGGACACTGGCAGGCAAAACATCCAATCCATCTCAACACAGCTTACAGTGAATTATACTCAGTTTGATCCACTCATGAGTGAAATCCAACAATTGGGCAGTCGAAAAAACAAAAATCCAACTGGATTACATGGGAAGGAATCCCATTTTCACAGCATCCGTCTTACATGACAATTTCCCTGGATGACAGACCACATTCGATTCTAATAGGAACTCCCCTCATTTAAGATGGCAGCTGTATCATCATCCTGTCACAACAGAAACCTTAAATGAAGGGGTTCCATAGTGTGGCAATGCAATACCTATCACACCAACTTAGATTGTGCCACCAGGGTCAGTGACAGAGAGCTGCTTAGCTGCACTATATGTGTCTTTGTGTGCATTGCTGTTTATAAAATATATATCACAAAGTTCTTAAGACATTTTTAAGGATCAACAAATATGTCCCAGCTAGTTTTCTACAACTATCACACGCACTGGAGTAGAACACACACTGCCAAAGCTTCTCTCTGCAACATATACTCTATCACCCACTTACCAGGAGCTGCATACATTCAACAGATGAGTTTGCTTGCCAAGGTCATTCTGCTACACAGTACACTTTCACTTCATAAGAATTTTTTTTTGTAAGAGTCTGGAAGCAGTTTTGTTATATTGGTGCAGCTGCTCTAATTACCAAGGCCTGAATTTCCAAAGCCTTTGCGTTGTCCTTGGGTCGCACTTTGCTATGCAAGGGCGACGCAAAGGCTTCAGTACATTTTATAAAGTTACGTAAGGGACGATTAGTGCTAACTGGCCTTGCTTGGTTTAAAAAAAATGTAATGCAACACAGTGGCTGGTGCTACGTTGCATTACATTTCGAGCTGGTAGGCATTCCAAGGGTGGAGAATGGGTGTTTCCGTTCATCCACCTATAGATTTGATGCAATTCCAGATATACAAACCTTTGTAAATCTGGAATTGCATCAAATTGGCACGCCTCCCAAAGGAAGGGGTAATGAGAAGAAAAGTACTTTTTATCCTAGTCATTTACTTTCTCTGTGCATGATTAATTCAGCATCAAGCATAGGAAGAGATAAAGGCCTCTCTGGATTATTTTTGTACAGGAAGGTATTCCTTCCTATACAAAACAACTCTTACAGCATCACCTTCTTGAGGACTGCTAGTTTCTCTATTAGTATTCTGAATGAGTAGGAATAGACGAATTTTTTAACATACGTGTGTCTTTATTCCATACAGAAAGAAAGCTCTCGGGACTGATACTGCTACACAAGGACCAAATCAACCATCGGCTCCTGGCAACAAACGAGACCTTGAAAAAGAACTCCCAGCAGGGTGAGCAGTAGGGGGTGTAGCACAAGCAATACATGAGAGCATGAGTGTGGTACCTCACACTGACTTGCAGAGCTGCTGTAAGCTAAAAATCATAATATCTCTCTCTCTCTCTTTCTCTCTCTCTCTCTCTTCTCTCCCCCTTCCCCCCTCCACACACCCCATCCACCACTGTGCTAAGCATTGTGTTTCATAGCACGATAACTGCATGTTGGTGGTCATCACACACGACATGGAAACACCACTTAGAACTGAAAAAACATAGACAATACCCTTCCAAACAGGCACCCAATACATGTAGACAAGCGCTTCAGCCCTAAATACATACGAGTAAGCACGAAATAAATAATGGAATACAATACTGCGCACAATGTTGCAGGCCAAGCTCTGCAGGACAGGCTGTGTTTTCTGGGCAGCCTCTAAGGTCTCTTGTGTGATCTGTGTGTTTCTCGTTTTTAGGGACTATTGGCAGCAAGATCAGCCACCCCCTTCTACCAAACTTTAGATAAAGCAGATCTACAGGCTTAGAGGTGAGCGTGAAGACAAAAGATTTACCGTCCTGTCCCTGTGTGCCTTCCTATTCTAACTTTAATCACAGCAGACAGATTTTATCAGACCAGAGATGGAACCAGTCATTGATATGTAAATGACAGCGAGCATAAGGCTTTGATATAATCAGAATTAGAAAATAACCTGACATACCACCTCGCAATAATAAAATATCTATGCAAATGAGACAGCGTTCAGAGCTGCACATCTCACGAGATGTGAACTTGAATGTTTTGAAAATAAACTCTTCATCTAATTCAAGTTGTAAAGCGTATACTGCTAAAACCTATTTCTTATGGTCAGGGCCACTGGAATTATGTGGCAGGCTAAAACCACATTTTGTAGCTGGCTTAACTAAATTATGTGGCACGAAAAGGCCACTCTTTCACCGTTATGTTGCAGATTTTGTGTTAATATCACTGCATAATTTTGACATTTTTTCATGGTAACACTTTCTGGGCAAAGATTGCATCTCATTAATACCAGTTTAACACTCAAATAGTGCAATAAGCAACTGGAAGAAGACCAATCAACCTTTGGGAAGGCTTTTCCATTGTCATGGACCCACGTTTCACCATAAGTATGGGACCCCCTCTATATTTACTTCAATGGTCAGGGAAAGAGAGGAGAGACAAGAACACAATAAGAAATATTCCCCCACGACCTCTACAATTTTGGCGGTAACAACTCCAACACTTTAACTGTTATACTTTAACACATAGTGGCAACATCAATTTTTCTTGTTTATAGTTTTATTATTTTTTTTATATATTTTATAGAACAAAATTATCACTTATCAATTTATCATTTTAACTTGTACATTTTCAAAGCTCATTTCATAAAACACATAGTACTGCATTTAAGACAATAAAAAACATAACCATTCCATGCAGAGAAAACAATGTGAAAATAAACCATTCTTACGATTGCACACACCAAACTCTCTCATACATACTACATTCACTCAGTAGTTTATCGTGAGTTTGTCATCTTCTAACAGGGCGTTACGAAGGTATACCAGCGGGAGACGTACAAAATCCACTGTGAAGATGACAAACTCACGATAAACTACTCCGAAACAAAATATTACGTGACGCGGATGTGATTTATTTCTACCAAACTATCCGACGGAAGAAGTCTCTTTCTTTGAGGGTTTTAAAGAACCCAAGGAAGAAAAACTCTTATTTTATTGAAGGAAGATAAATATCCACACAAAACCCTCGTATCAGTAATCGCCCGAAGAATAGCTAACTGACATGTTTGGAACTCCCAAAAGTTAAATCTGAGAAGGTTTGAATTTGTGAACGAAGCAGGGTTCCAGTCTACCAAAAAATTCTAAGATACCCTACCATGCAGTGGTTATAAAGTATCTTTTTGAATATTTGAGTATTCTGCAAGAAAGGTCCTGAGGAAGGTGGTTTTATACCGCCGAAACGCGTCAACCTTGCGTATAAACTCGCACTTCAATCAGCGATCCCTCAGACGCAGAATAAGGAGTGAATGTAGTATGTATGAGAGAGTTTGGTGTGTGCAATCGTAAGAATGGTTTATTTTCACATTGTTTTCTCTGCATGGAATGATTATGTTTTTTAATGTCTTAAATGCAGTACTATGTGTTTTATGAAATGAGCTTTGAAAATGTACAAGTTAAAATGATAAATTGATAAGTGATAATTTTGTACTATAAAATATATAAAAAAAATAATAAAACTATAAACAAGAAAAATTGATGTTGCCACTATGTGTTAAAGTATAACAGTTAAAGTGTTGGAGTTGTTACCGCCAAAATTGTAGAGGTCGTGGGGGAATATTTCTTATTGTGTTCATGGACCCACGTTTCTCCATTTTCAGTAACTTTTAATCTGTTTGAGCGAGAAGCAATTTATGCAGCATTTGATGGATTATTTGGCAAATTCATAATAATGTGGAAAACGCCACAGCAGTAGAGTCACATAATTCCAGTTGCCCTTCTTATGGCCAGACAGAAAGGCACAAGTGTAGACATGGATGGACATTAGTGGCCCAATTTAGATTTCAGTGGGCGTCTCGTTTCTCTGCCAGGGTGATGGAGTAAATTAATCCGTCGCCCTGACGGATTTGCCACCCGCTGAATTCATAAATGACCCCTAAATTGGTGGTCGTTTATAATATAGAAAGGGGATGAAACAGTTGAGTAGTAAGAAGAGAAATGATTATAATGCACAACATATGCTAAAAAGCCTTGGCCTGCCTCAAAAAAGGAAGATTGAGAAACCATCAAGGCCAAGGACATATCTACCATTAGTGCAGCAGGTACAGTGTAAATGGGACCAAGAGGTCTTAGGATCATATTGAAACCTTATAATTGCAATATTTGCTTTCCCGGGAACAATCAAAAGGTTTATTTTCCATGCTTACGCTAAGCCCTATGGCACACATGCTATGCTACTGGTCATAGCTAAATCTGAAAATAACCAGCAGACTCCAACACGCTTCGATGGCTCCTTAACCCCTTCCACGCTCATGACGAGCTCAGTTCGTCATGAGTTACGCCTCTCGTACGCTCATGACGAGCTGAGCTCGTCATGAACCGCGGATTTTCGCAAAAGTCCGCGCACAGCAGGAAAACGCGTAGCGCGCATGGGGTTAACTAACGAGCCATGGGGCCTAAAACTGACCTGAATCAATCTCATAATGTTCGCCACACCCTCTAGTTTTGAACCTGATGACCAGATGATGACTTTGGTCGTACTGATGAAAAAGAGAAATGGAGGTAACTTGGCAACAAAATATGAATTTCCCCAGAGCAAGTTAATCTGTCTAGGTTGCACACCAAGTTCCCTGTTCATCCCCTAATGAAAACGTCAACGTAACCAAAAAATCGAGACTTGATGAGAGTGTGTCAAATGCAAAAGGAAAGAGAGAGAGAAGTCTAGCATTAAGAAAGCCAATGAGCTTTGCCTTTAAAAGGCAAATCTATTGGCTTGGTGGCATTGGTATGAGAAAGCATGCATCACATGCATACACATGACCGGCAACCTTGAAATTGGGTTTCTAATAAAGGTAACCAATTCCAAGGTAACGGTTGATGCTCCACTTGGTGAACTTAGCATGCTATGAATGTACCTGCCCTCCGCTGTCTCACCATTCACTGGAGGGGATTGCCCTCAATTGCCTTGCCATGCACTGGAGTGAAATGCACTTGGTGACATCGCCATGCGCTTGTAGGGACCTGGCTTCAAATGCATCTGAGGAGACCTGAACTTTGTGATCTCACACTGCAGTGGAGGTACATGACCTTAGCTGTCTCCCAAAACATTGGAATTAACTGCACTCCATGAACTCATCCTTCTTTGGAGAGGATGGCTTCAGTGACATCACCATGCACTGCAGGGTCGTGCCCTCATTTACCTCCCCACACACTGTAGGGAAGTGAACTCAGTAGTCTCAGCATGCACTACATGCATGTGCCCTCAGCTTCCTCATCATGCACTGGAAGGAACTCCATGTTGGAACATCACCTCGCAATGGAAGTGGGGAGAGCAAGAAAACACACGCACTCCCAGGGAGGGCTAACAGTGAAAGATCGGAAACAAGGGGAACATGGCGGCAGTAAGCTAGCTGCCGCGGTACTCCGCTCTAGGCTCTAGCGGAGCGTTTAAGGTTTTTGCGAGATGAGGGCTCCTTCTAGGTATTGGCAATCCTAAACAGCTCTAGTAGCTCTCGATAAGCTTTTGGTAAGGAAAATACCTTGTTTTTCCAAAAACGAAGAGTTTTGCTCCGGTTCGTCTGACCTGGTCTCGTCTCGCTCTCCTCTCCATGTGCGTTCGGAGGGGCTTGTTCCGGGCAGATTCGGCGTCCGTTCGAGTTTTCCCGTGTGCTTCACTGGTGGCTCAGCTGCCGTTGCAGACACGGATACGGACGCCAGAGGTGCTGTGGAAGTGGCACCGAGCGCCCTGGAGCTCCGTCGTGGGAGGCAATTGCGCTCCCTTTGCAGAGACTTTCACCCCGAGGTTGCAGCCAGGAAGGGGGCGAGGCTGCATCAGAAGATATTGCCAGTACAGCTACACCTACTCAGGCGTCTGCCTCAGCAACAGCAACAGAAGCAGCGGTGGAAATCGACATACCTGAATCAGCAAAGTATAAGGTGAAGGGGAGACAAGAAGGGGGAAGGGCAGTTGATATTAAATCCCTGAAGGCACCAGAAGAGATACTCGAAGAGGGGCTTGAGGGAGGGCTAAAACTGGGTGCAGGCTCTAGTGTAAAGCAGAGGGGTAGCTCGGTTAAAAATCCATATTTCCTTAGAAGTTATAATTCAAACCAACCTGAGTTTCCCCTAAATTTGAGTTTAGCAACTATTAATAAGGGCCGTAGAGGGAAAAAGCCCGCTAAAAGTCAAAACTTACGTCACAGAGTGGGAGGAAAGATCAATTGGGGGAAAGGGGAATCATCTGGTCCCTCAGCCCTGGAAACCAGACAGGAGGTTGGGGGAGAGGACCAGGATACTACTGCTGTGGGACCTGAACTAATTAAGCTAATCAAGTCAAATATTGTCAACGACAGCAGTGGTACCAGTAGTAACACTAAAACGCCATCTAAAACCTTTTCCTACCTCTCCTCAGAGGTCAAACCCAAACGAGCAAAGAAATCCAAGGCAGTAAAACCAGTTCTAGATTCAGGTTCTAAGATAACGCCTTCATTGCGATCTTATTTCAAGGCCATTCCTCAGGTTTTAAACCTGGCGCAGAGCAGTCCGCTCACTGTTTGTGTATCTTCAGATACAACTTCTAGCATAGCTACATCTGGTTGTGTGGCCTCTTCAAACTCTGGTTTTCAAAATATGGAAGAGGAGGTACGTAATGAGAGTCAACCTGGGGAGAAAGGGTGCCTATCTACTGATACTACATAGACAGATGTTGATTCAGCTATCCTATCTCCAGAAGCACCAATGGAGCAGGGCACGAAGAATAGCAACAATCTTAGCAGCTCTTCAATTCTTAACAAGCCTGTCACAACACCGGCGGTATTAACTAGTATCGCTGAAGCAGAAGTTTGTGGCTTCCCCTGTAAGCATACGGGCTCGGAGGTGGATATATGTTGCGAGCCAGTAGAGTCAGGGAAGCAACAACAACTCGAGTCCCTCTTAAATGCGAACCAGGATATTCATTTACAACCAGCTCATAGCCCTCCCCCTAGTTCTGATATACCATTACCAGCCAGTGCTATTGTCACTGATATACCCCCAGATTCCTCACTCTCCTCAGTATTGACTATGTTTTCTAATCTATCGGCTGACATCAAACGGGGGTTTGAGGAGTCATCTAAAATTCAGAGAGAGATCAGGACATACTGCGAATCGTTAGACAGCAAAATAGACGGGCTTTTTTCAAGAACTGGGGTGTTGGAAGAAACAACAGCCGCAATGTCTCTAGAATTGGAAAGTGCTAAGGAGGATATAGCGAAACTCAAAAGAGAGGACACCGCACTGGCTGATAGAATAGAGGTCCTGGAAAATAATGCGAGGCGTTGTAACATTCGCATTCTCAATGTACCTGAAGGAAGTGAAGGAGCTGACATTAAGTCGTATACCATCCAACTCCTTAAAAAATCTCACAATTTAACGCACATAGAGGAGGAACTGAATGTAGACATTCAGCGGATCCATAGGGATCCCTTCAGGCGAAATCTGCAGCAGACGAAGCCCCGGAAGATACTGGTCAACTTTCATACTTTCCTATTGAAGGATCATATTCTCAACTTAGCCCTCAAACAAAAATCCCTGACTGGAGGGGATTTTACTTTTCAAATACTATCTGATCTCTCTAGGGCAACATTGGATAGGCAGTGGGAACTGGGCAGGAGAATGGAGGCCTTTAGGAACCTGGGAGCATCTGTACAGCTGAGTTTTCCCGCAGCATTGAAGATTATGTTCAATAACAAAATGTTCAACGTCCGTACAGTTCAGGCAGCAGATGAGCTATTGATGAATATTGGCACTTCTAAGAGCTGAGGGTAGGTTAGGTTTAAGCTGAGAGATCGGGGGGTCCCCCACTATTGCTGTTTATAGAGTTTATGTATGTATGTATGTATATATATATATATATATATATATATACATTATAACCTCAAATTGACTTTGTCCTGCCCAGCTCTTTTTGAAAAAAAAAAAGTGAAGAAAATAGGATAAATAAGAAAGAAGAGAAAATGGAGAAAAAATGGACACATATAAAGATAAAAAAACAAAAAAATAAGGGGATTAAACATACACACAAATCGTTAAAACTTCTGTAGAGTTACAATATAAAATAATTTAATAGATTTTGAGTGTGGCCACAATAGGCTAAACTTTAGATAGACTTACTTGGGGCCATATGTATCAAGCTAATTAGCATTCGCAAAGGCCGAAATTCTGCGAATTTCGGCCTTTGCGAATGCTAATTAGATAAATGGTATGTATCAAACATGTTTGATGCAAAATAAGGAATTGCAAAATTTGCTATTCCTTATTTTGCGATTGCACTTAAGGAATCGCAAATTTTGCGATTCCTTAAATGCAATGTATCAAACAAAAAATATTCAGAAATTGCCATTAAGAATTCGCAAATTACCACCAACTTCTAGTTGGTGGTAAGTTGCGAATTCTTTTCAAAAAGCTTTTTTACGAAAAAACAAAGGTGCCATATGACGCCCATACATGCCCTTAGGGCATGTATGTGCGCCATATGCCCCCAAATGTCTTTTTCAGGGGTGCAGCAGGGTGTTCTTGAGACACCCCCGCACCCTTGCAAAAATTCCCTAATTTGCGATTAGCAAATTGCTAATCGCAAATTGCACTTTCATTCCATGGAAATGAATGGGTAATTTGCGATTAGCAATTTGCTAATCGCAAATTAGGAATGCTAAGGAATCGCTATTGAAAAGCGATTTTGTACATACATACCGTTTTGTGAATTCCAAATAGCGATTCCTTAAAATTCGCTATTTGGAATTCGCTAAACGGAAGTATGATACATAAGGCCCTTAGTCCTCAACACTACAGTTAATAATGCTTTGTGTGAGCTTAGAATGGGTTAGGGGTACCACAAACCGGACGTGTTCCGGTTGGTCAAACAAGGGTTCCTCAGGGGAGGGGGGGCGGGTTTCACGTGGGTGAGGGTTAGGGTAAATAAGTATAAAAAGTTTCTCATCTCTAAATTGGCTGTTGACAATTTTAAATGTAAAAAATTGACATATTTTGCATCTTGGAGATGTACTAAGGGGTGTAAGGGGTGTAAGTTGGTAGGGTCTAGCTCACTAGATATATTAACTATGAGCACCATTAAGATTCTCTCCTGGAATGTTAATGGCCTGCGCACCAAACCTAGATCAAATACGATTTTACAATATATACGTGATTTTGATGCACAGGTCATTATACTTCAGGAGACACATCTGGTTGAAGCTGAAGTACTTGATCTGGTAAATAAAAACAGGTGGATAGATCTATCTGTTACCACTTCTCAAATAGTTAATACTAGAGGGGTTACTATCATTTTTTTTTTTAAAACTACTACCAGACTCTTAGAGAAGAAGGTTGATCCCTCAGGTAGGTGGGCTATCGCGACTGTCGTAATAGGCGGTTCACGCCTCACGATAGTTGGGTACTATGGGCCTAACCGAGATGACCCCTCTGCCCTGGCCTCGCTATTCTCTGAGCTCTTGCACTTCCCAGAACCAATGATAATAGCGGGAGATTTTAATATCGTGCTCGACCCCTTGCTGGACAAGACTACCTCTAGTCGACAACTTTCTCTGTCTAAATCCAGAGACCTCTTACTTAACGCCATGTATCAATATGGAATTATTGACATTTGGAGAGTAAGGTCGGGACAGAAAATTGGTTTTTCCTTCCGAAATTACAAATATCGTCATAGATCTAGGATCGACTTCTTTTTAGTAAGCAGAGTTCTGATTAATTCAGTTAAGAGCCTAACCTACTTACCATCTCATCTGTCGGATCACTTGGCGGTACTTTTAGATCTTGAAGTATTGATCCAACCCCCGATTAGGTCATGGTCTATTGATAGGTCTCTCCTTACATCTCCAGATGATTTGGAGTATATTAGAGCAGAAACGCAAGAATTCTTTAAAGTTAACATCGGTTCTGCGAGCTCTGGCACAGTATGGGACGCTTTTAAATGTTCTCTGAGAGGGGTTATTAAGAACAAAACCACGTTTCCAAAGAGACAGCATACCCAAGAGGTCGCATTGATAGAGGCTAACCTATTGACAGCCCAAACTGAGTTAGAAAATTTCAATAATGCTCCCGAGTCTGTCATACTGGCTAAACAGGAGGAGTTGCTGAAGCTCAAAGGGCAACTAGCTTCAGTACGTAACCAGCGCATCTTGCAAAGGTGGGAAGCTAGTAAATTAGCCCATTTTGAATTTGGAGAAGGGGCGGGTAAATTACTAGCCTGGAAGTCTAGAACTGATCAGACCCGCAACAACATAGGGTCTATAATTACTAGTTCTGGTACAGTATCTTCGGACTTAGAAATTAGATCAGCCTTTAAAGACTTCTTCCAGACTATTTACCAGGAGGATAACAACATCTCCTCTGAAAATGTAAAGAATTGGCTCAGTAATATTTCACTGCCAACACTTTCTTCAGAACAAAGTGCCTTTTTAGATCAGGCAATAACGGTAGAAGAGGTATCAACTGCTATACTTAACAGCAAATGCGGAAAGGCGGCGGGGCCAGATGGCTTGCCCGCCGAGATATATAAACATCTTGTGGCTGATATTGCTCCTTTTCTTGCTGTGTTATTTAATCAAGTTCTGATGGAGGGTGATTTACCGCCCACATCGTGGAGTAAAGCATCGATCACACTCATTCTGAAACCAGGCAAGTCTTCCACCGACTGCGGCTCGTACCGCCCTATTTCAATACTCAACGCCGACTACAAGATCTTCGCGTCACTCTTAGCTAGGAGGTTGGGGCAGGTCGCTCCCTCAGTCCTACATTCCAACCAAAAGGGCTTTGTCAAAGGTCGCCAGCTCTTTGAATTGACGTACGATCTAATAGGAGCGATTGACATGGCAACTAGCTCCTCGTTACCCTTAGCTATTCTCACGCTGGACGCTGCCAAGGACTTCGACAGGGTCAACTGGTTGTACCTGTCGGGGGCCTTGGAAAAATTCGGTGTGGGTCGGGCTTTCCGCAGAGCGGTGGAACTGTTATACCATAACCCATCTGCTTCGGTCTTGGTTAATGGCGGATTGTCGGAACCATTTACCATCACAAGGGGCACACGACAGGGTTGCCCGCTATCGCCCCTGCTTTTCGATCTCTATATTGAGCCATTTGCTCAAAAAATTCGGGAGGATAATAACATCATACCTTTCAGATATAGAGATTGGGAAAAAAAAGTGTCCCTGTACGCTGACGATATCATGATTATAACTTCAGATATCAGCACTGCGTTTCCGACAGTCATAAATTTAGCACGACAATTTGGTAACATCTCTGGCTACGAAGTAAATGCCACCAAGACCGAGGTTATGGTGTGGAACACCGTAGTAACGGGGCTTCCTGTGCAACTCTGTGATAACATGAGATATCTAGGTATAGGAATTGTCAAGGATATCAACTTGATCGCCTCTATTAACTTTACCTTAGTTGCTAAAGAATGTAGGAAATTAATGGGCTCTTGGGGACATCTTCCATTAACGCTTCTGGGTCGGTCAAATTTAGTTAAGATGTCCATTTTACCTAAGTTGACTTTTATTTTTAATAATGTACCATTATATTTTGATACATCATTAATTACGAAGATGCAGAGTGACATTACCTAATTTGTCTGGAGGAACAAGAGTGCAAGAATAGCTTGGAGGAAATTGAGACGTCGCAGGGAGAAGGGTGGTTTGGCTGGTCCAGACCTCCAGATCTATGCTTGGGCCTTTCAGATGACACACGCCCGAATGCAACTTGAAACTCCATCAGATCAAGGCATCGGGTTGATGTTTACAACATTATTACAGTGTGAAGGTCTAGGGCAGTTGGGGTTTCTTTTTAAGTTTGGAGACCCCAAATTTTTCAAGAAGATCAAACTGAAGGTGCTGCAGGGCCTAGCAAGAACCTGGTACAATCTTAGAGTCACCACTAAAATAGGTTATCATTCAAACAGATCTCCTATATGGGATCTCCCTGCTCCTCCTGGCTGGGTTAACGACATACTGATAAGTCCATTAAAAGATGCTGGAATCTCTACATGGGGAGATCTGTTTCTGGAAGGGGATATGCTCTCCTGGGAATATCTAGTGAGTAAGGTGGGCCCTAATTTTTCTAGATTACATTTTTTACAAATTTAAAGTTGGGCACAAGCACAAACAACTGGGGCTTCTCGTTGCCCTCAATTGCCCCTTGGAGGAAGTAGCCAACTGGAATCTTCTTTACTTGACAAGACAAGACATCTGCATCCAAGGAGGTTTCCTTTTTCTACAACCTAATTTTAGAGGAGATCGACGGGGAATTCCATCTTCCAGACCAGCTGTGGGGCTCCCAGTTGCCTTCTATAAACTTGCATGAACTATGGCTAGCTTTCTGTAATGTTCTCTGGGATATTTTCAAACCTGCTTGGCTTTGTAGAAACCATCTGTATACCCTCCACAGGGCTTACTACTCCCCTCAGAGATTGTCTAAATTCTCAACGGGAGAACCGGTGGCGTGTGCCCGTTGCGGCCAAGTGGCGGCCTCAGACACACACATGTTTTATGATTGCCCACATTTAATATCTTATTGGCAATCAATAGGCAACAAACTAACATCTTCACTAGGCTCCACCGTGACTATAGATCTCCGGCTAGTAATATTTGGAGTAGTGGACAAAAAGCGAAGCCTAACTGATAACCTTTTGTTCTACTCTATGTTGGTGGCCCGACGTGAAATCTGTAAGCGGTGGAAAGAGGCTTCTCCTCCGTCGTTACATGACTGGTGTTCCTCCATGTTACAAATATCAAAAATGGATCTTTCCAGGGCTGGAAAACCAGACAAAAGAGCTTTTTGGCGGAAACTCGATTGGTCCCAATAATTTGCACTGGGGGGGGGGGTTTCCCCCAGTTCCAATGATTATGATGCCATGATACACTCTTTTTGCTATAACATCTTCGCCCTTTCTTTTAGGCGAATTGGTGGTAACAGCAATGGTGGAAATTGGTTAATGGTAATAATCAGTCAAACAATATACAAGGGGTAAGGATTGGATGGGAAAACGACATTGCTGTAGGGTTTTGACGGATCCGTACATCAATTACACCCCAACCAGTCTTGGACTGAGACAGCATGTCAATTTTCCATATTCCATTCTTCCCTGCCCATGGGCCTGACAGATTAAGCCATGGTGGAGATGAGGAACAAAAAAAAATAAAAAAAAACAGTGAAAGATCAAAGTAGTTCTCTGAATCCAAGCAATGGTAGCATTGGAAGGATACAAGTCAACTAATCAGTTTATACTGAGACTGAAATCTTCTGGGAAGGACAAATACATGAATAAGAAAGTTATCAAATTAGAGAGATGAGACAGGAAACAAAGCCATCCAATCATGAGCAAGAGGTTGACCCATAGCCCACTGTATGTATAGTAGGAACAATAGACCTGCCAACATACAACTAAAGCTGGAAAGACCTAAAATAATACTTACAGATGAGAAGCATTAAGGGGGAGGCACTACATAAATAAAAGAGTAATCAAAAGAAGCCTCAAAAGAATCCTAAAAAAGCATATTGGTGTTGTGGAAGACAGCAAGGCAGACAGCAGTGGGGTCCATCTGTAGCTGTGTAAAATTAATCAAGAAGATGCATAAGGACATGCATGAGAATCACATAGATTCACTGCTGAAGATTAGGAAGCCAGAGAAGCAATACAGGATCTGAAATATTCTCATGATGCTCTTTGAAGGCAAATGGAGAAACTAGATAGCAGGAGTTTTACATCAGAGACACAAAAGAATAAGATCAATAAATTACTTAAAGCCAAGATCAATTTTGATGTGATTGATTCCACAGTATACTTAGAGAATCTAACACTTATTAACAAAATGAGAATCACTATTATTGCAGAATATTTTGAACAGGATAAAGACAACATGTTGCTACACTCTTGGGGAACTCATTGTGTGCAAAAGGTTCAGGAACAAAATTATTTTAGGAAGCCCTCAAAATCAGCATGGAATTAGGGAAACCAAGAAAAATCTTGATTCACTTTAAAATTTAAAGTAAGAAAGAGCATATACTTAAAACTGCTATGGCATTAAAAACAGTCTTGAATAAGAATCTTACATTTATTGTTCAACTCAACATCTCTGCGAGGCCCACAGCCAAGCTAAGGGGATTTTTTTAAATTTCATAAAACAAAGAAATGCTCCATCCAACTCTTTGATAATGCGCTGTCAAAGGTGATCCACAAAAGCAAATGCATAGTTTCTCAGCAGTACAAGCTGTGCAGAACTTCCTCCACTCCATTTAAGTATTTTTGTTGAACAGTATGATGTTTCAAATGATAAAGATTAAATGTGAAAGTTGCATTAGGATTCAAACATGAAATAATAGCACATAGTTAAACCTGAGCGATTATGGATTTATCACGTCTTACAACACATCATATGTAAAAACAGGCCAGGTTGAAAGGTGGTTGCTTGGCCTGCATCATAGTGTGGGATGTTTACTTGTGGAAGAGTGTAAGGAAGGGGAAGTTTAGGGAAGAAAGGTTCCCTAGGATATGGCATGTTGAAAAAATCAATATTGCCATTCAGTAAAATGAAAAGTTCGCACAATGAAATAGTTGGGTGAGCAATTCAGTAAACTAGCATGTTTGAATGGGAGTGATATGAACAACGGTGCCCAGGGTTCATTAGCGATGGATGCCATCTACAGAGCAAAAAGGAGACATCATGTTATTGCAAGAGAGTCATCTAGCTGTTAGCTATGTGCATGGAGCCTAAAAAGGACATGGCCTTAACAACCAATGTTGGCCTTCTGCAGTGGGTGCATAAGGGGTGTGCTCATTATAAATAAAGAGGGGTCATTTCAAAATTGAAAGTGGCAGTCTGATCCCAGAGAATGAAGTGCTATTACTAAATTAGAGAACAGAAAAGCATAACTGTGGGGAGCGTCTATAACCCAGTGTTGACGCCACACCCATGCCCAAAATGTTGACTGAATTATCGAACTAGAAGGCCATATTTTCTTGCAGGCAACTGGAATATGGCTCCAGTTTATGTCATTAAACTGGTAACCTGTAAATGGGATTGCACCCCAAGATTACGGCAGGTCAGGAACTAAAGAAAGCCCAGTATCTGCATAATGCAGAGTATACTTTCCCCCCACAAACAGTTTTCACACATATAATTTTCTTTACCTCCAAACAGATCAAGAGTGCATTAATTTACATCAAAATACCCCTACCATGTTTTAGATCATGCATAGAAAATTATGGAGATTCCTGCTTAGGAATCCAAAGAAGCTTGCACAAAAAGGAAACATTAGTCTAAGGATGTAGACGTACCTGCTGATTGACACCACCTTAACTGAACAGAGCTCTTCTTTATGAACAATTCTGACTTAGCTATTATGAGGTGTTATAGTATACCTCTAAAGCTTTTATCAGATGGTTAACTACACTACACTCTATCTGACTAACCTGGGCAGTAATAGCAGAGATGAATTACATGGACACACATAGAAAATATCTTGATGAAGCCATTATAAAATCAGATTGGTCACAAACTAAGGATACAGTTTTAAAAGAACAGAATACCCTGCAAGGTACATTATCGTATAAAAACTAGCATCAACAATGGAGAAAAAATCAGTCAATGTGAAAGTGGGGAGAAAGAGTTCAGACATTGGCAATTCTAGCAAAACAGAAAGAAAACATCAGTCATATCACTGAAATAAGGACCTCGAGCTCCAAAAGCATTCAAGGAATGTAAAGGATTTTTTGACCATCTTCAAGCATTTTTAAACACAATTATATAATAGAGATAGAAATGCAAAAATAACCTGATTTTAGCGGTTTTTGGTGATATTGAGATCCCAACTGTTTCAGTAGAAATAGCCTTTGAACGGCACTTTCAGAGTAGGCCAGCAACAGTTTCAGTGCTGACTTGACGAGGCGGAGCTACGCTGCAGGCTGCAGATCGCGAGAGAACGCAAGGACTGCCACTGCCCTACCCTGCCTGACCAGAGAGAGAGAGACCACCATTACCATCACACACCCCTTTATTGGTATTGGTGGCCTGCTGGCCTCGGGTAAGCAGACACCAAGTAGAGGCAGGCGGAGACAGGAGGTGGCATGTCCAAGGCGTATGGAGTTGGCAGCTGAGTGTGAGGCATCCACAGCAGATGGCATCGGCTGGTGCCCAGCTGGTAACCCCCTGTGCTGATTCCTCACCATGACCCCCTCCAGGCGCTCTCGTTAGGGGCTCTGCAAGCAGACTCTACAGGCAGGTTGAGAGTAAAACATTAAGTAAGCACTAAGGCAGCAGCATCTGAGGAACCAAAGCCTAGCTCGTGGAAGATTGGTCGAATGCGGCTTGCGGGCAGGGTACACAGCGTGCATCATAAAGACTGACATAAACTTTAAAAACTTTAATACCTGCCACAGAAATCCTTAAGTCTTTAAAGAAAGCTTACAGTGTTCTACAGTATTCTACAGTGTTTTTGTCCTACAGTGCTCCTGTAACTTGCGGAAGTATCGATTGGTCGGGTGCGACGTGCGGTATCAGTGCACTATCAAACCTCAATAACATTTAAAAAAATAACCCTTCCAAAACCTTTAATACTGCCACAAAACATTTGTAGGTGAAAGGAAGAGAAGCCAACAGTGCCTTCAGTACTTGTATGAGACTTGTGGGGGAAGCCCTCGCCCTTCCTTTTCCTGCTTCCTGTGTGCCTTCAAGTTCTATGTGTTACAGACACACAGCTCCTGGTTATCTCCATAACAGGATGAAACTGGCATCATCCTTTAACACCTCCCCCTCTCAGTGACACCCGATGGTTGGGAGTCAGCAAGGGCATGGCTGGCAACAGTAATAGAGCACGCAGCAGGAAGCTACTGGCCAGGCACTCAACAGCAAACCCCCAGCGTGCTCGTGCCCCCATCTCTGCTTTTGCTCTAATTCTGACTCAATAAAACCAAAGGGCTTACCGAGGGGGTGTGGCAGTATTGGGATAGAGTCACCAGTTGATCAGCTCTATGGGAGAATTCAGGAACTCAGAGGTCTCTACGCAGGTCCCCACCCAAGAGACCTGCTAGTGACCGCAGTGAGGTACCAGTGAGAAAGGAGCAGCACTGTTAACTTGCACTGCGCTCAGCATGCTCAGCCCCCCTCTCCGTCATTGTAGGACGTATCAGTTAGGAGAGAGCGGGTGCCAGTGCCATTATCCAACTATTTAGGCACCAGGTGCCAGTTCCACTCATGAGGTCCGGGAAAGTCAGGGGAGAGACTCTCCCTACCGTCACAAGAAGTAAACGCGACAGAGGCAACAGCTCTCCCTCCCAGGCAACGAAACGTGTGAGATCAAAACTAACTTCCAAGCAGCGATCAAATTAAACTCCCCCAATAAACCTCTTCGACCAAGAGAAGAGGAAACGACAAATCTGGGGGCGCAAAGGAATTGCCTGCCCCCTTTTTTAAAGGATGCCGGTTCAGTGCTCTTCTCGAGCAGTCAGAAGCTTACGGTGCTGCACACTCCCTTGCTACCTTCACCTCCAAAGGCTGCCACCAACAACATTGAAGTTGCTTCAGATCTTCTCCCCCTACCGGGGACCCCCGCATCTAAGCTAAGCACTCCAGGTCAACAACTAAGCTTCTGCATCAAGCCTACACAAAACAGCAACAAGGGAAGTTGGAGACCGACAGGGTTGATGACCCCCTTAAAGATGGAAAGGCCCAAAACCGACAGTCCTCATAATGCTAAAGAGAAGTCAGTGGTCACACCTCCAGCACGCAAGCATGCAGTGCAATAAAATAACACTTCTGGACAGAGGTGGCCCCCTAGGGGGGCCCAGATGGCTCTACTAGTGTAGGCAACACATATTGCACTCCCTACTCTAAAATTCCACTTTGTGGCCCAGGGATGTCACCCCTATGATCCCTCAAAGACACAGAACATGCAGAAGAAAGGGACGGCAAAGCACTTTCTTACCTAAAATCCCCAGAATGTGAGGAAATATTGGTAACTTATTCACAGGACTCTACTTCAGGCTCCTCAGCAACCCAGCCCTCAGTCCCTCCAGAAAGGCAGCAAACCAGAGGCAGGAGTGGATCAACAACTAAGTCTGAATAACGTTTGGGTATCCCTCCTGAATATGGGACAGTTATCCATGGAGGCACTTCAGTATCAATCAAATAAGATGGATAGACAATGATCACTTCTCAACAACTTGGCTGTCTTTGTGGTCGGGATTGAGGATAAACTTGGGGAATTAAACTCCCTGATCAAATGGGTTCAGTCGGACACCACATTCACTCAAACTGTCCCTGTACCAACATCATCGACAAATTGTCAACTGTTCCCACAATGCAGCATGACTTTATAACTGGTTTTTAACAAAGCTCTCCGGTACAGGGGTTCCAACAAACTGTGGTGAAATCTTCAGACCACAATCCAACCACCTACAGGGACCACACAAGTCTTCAGCCAACTGACAAAAGCACTAGTGGGAGGATACATCCAGCTTAACTGCAAGCCACGATCTCAGAGAATGCAGGGGCCTGCAATAGTGAGAGACAGATTACAGGCAATGGGGGTTCCAGCATAACTCTGGATGTTGGATCTGCTGGCAGATACAGCAGCTCCTCAGTCTGGCCCAAACAGGGCCAGGAGCGCAGTAAAATACAGACGGACAAAAAGGAGAAAGGGACAGAACAAAAATCTTATCAACCATGAGAGAGTGTACCCCCTCTGTAACTCAACACCAAGTCCAAACAGAACGGACCACTGAGCACCCTTGAAAGAAGAGGACAAGCAGGAGGAAGAGCAGTCCTCCACCCTAACAAATCGACATGTGGTGCGTAAACAGTCAGCTGCTACAAGCACCAGGTTTCCAGCCAAAAGCACACAGGGCACACTTCCCGGTCAACTATCTGCGACAATTAGCAAACCAAGCACAAAAGGGGCACCGTTAATAGGGTCGGTGGTCGACGTCCCTGTTCCATCCGCCTCCAGATTTCCTACAGACTCTCAACCAAATAACCAACAGAGTCCAAGGAGTTCCACACCTGAGACCGTCCCCTCAAACACTGTCACGACAAAGATCCATTGCCTGCAGCACACATGCGCTGAGCCAAACTCAGCAACAATCATGAGTCATGAACCCAGTCCAATATCTGCATGAACCAAAAAAACTGTCTCTGAAGTCACCATGCCTGGCATAATCTCTCAAGAGATCGCACTGATTCTACATCGAGCACATTGGGAAGAAGAAGAATAATAAGAAAAATACTGCAAGGGGCACCATGAGAACAATCAACTGCTCCCCAATAACAATGTGACCGCGTTTGGCCCAGGAGACAAAAGGAGAAACAAATACTGGGCTACTTGGAATATGCTCCTGGAATATAAATGGTCTTCCTACAAAGGTAACTGAACCAGACCTACACAACTACTTGAGGTCATGTGATGTCATCCTCTTGCAGGAGACCTGGTTGGCCGAATTTGTTGCCATTCAGGGATACACAAACACTCTCTACTCCAGCTGTGAAACAGGCAAAATATGGCCATCTCTGGTGGCCTAGCAATTTACATCCCAATAGCAAGCGTAGTTTCCGCCCTGGAGATCAAACTCCCAGGCATGAATTACACAAAATGCACCATACCTATCAACAATACAGCAATTGAAGTCATCTTCATTAACACCTATGTCCACCCAAGGAGCAAGTCAATGGACTGCAGGACACTACTGCAGGAACTAACAAGGGTCACAGAAAAGGACATTTCCACACACCTCATCATCTCCAGGGACTTTAATCTGCACCTACTACCCTCCACCGGTGAGCTTGCTGTAGCCCAAAATACTGTCTGGGAGATTCCTATACAAGGAACACACATTTTAGGCTCCCAAACATAAATAGGAAGCCACCTACTGGATGATCTTGAACACTTGGGCTTTAAGGCACTGAATGGCAGAAACACAGAAGACACCCCACCAGCAGCTAAATCATTCTAACAGAACCAGCACTACTCTGGATTAGACCTTAATGACTCTCCCACTTTTTCAATACGTCAACACATATCCAATAACATATAAAAACCAGCACTGACCAGCTCCCGAAGAGGTACTTTTCTTTCCAAAAATGATCCACTCCAAAACATAACGGGAGATAACTGACATAACTTACACTACGAACTACAGTCACATAAAGTCCAACCAGGCTATTCTCATGCAATTGCCTGCTGCAGCAGCAGAAATACTTCAGGAAATCAGAGGCGCAAACAATGATGCTGTGTCAACGTGGTAGTCTTTCACATAAACACTCCAGGACAAGTACGCAAAAGTGATCAAACCTAAATCCTCATGCAAAACCATCATGAACAGAATGAACACAATAGAAAAAATCAGACTTAAAAACACAAATAATCAGTCAACCACCTCCTCCGTCCGAATCACTGAGGCATCAACTCTAATATCTCCGAAGGTAACTGGGCACACTTTTTAAAAGAACACTTTAATCACCTAAAGCTAGATCCAGCCCCCCCCCAGTAGGATCGTCGGGAAATTACAGCATTGACGCCAACCAAAGAGCCCATTGAGGTAGGCACCGATTAAATCATTAGGCAGATAGCGAAAGGGCAGAGAGAAGGAGCGCAGTGCCCCAATGGAGTGCCCCCAGCGGTATTCAAACACGACCCAACGCTTTAGGCAGAAACTTTAGCACCGGTTTTCACACAGATCAGGAGTGCAGGCATCCTGCCTGCCTTGTGGCTGGGATTGGTCATATCACCAATCTTCAAGGGTGGTGACAGATCATCTACAGCCAACTATCGCCTAAATACCCTGATTGACTAAAAGGCCGGGACCCTGCTGAAGGACCTATCACTGTGGGTCTCTAGCAACACGATCATCCCATTTTATCAGTCCATTTTTTCAAAGTCATCAGGTACAACAACAAACATATAGGCAATCTCACTTCTACTGGGCGCCACCCGAGGTTCCAAAACACTGCAATTTCTTTGTTTTATCAATTTCATAGCTGCCTTTGATAATGTTGACCGGAAAAGGCTGTGGGGCAAGTTGGAAAATTCCCCAAGGCCTGCTGTATATGCTAATGATGCCCCATAAGGACACATGGGTGTTGGTCAAGCTATGAATGCATCTCTCAAGGAAAATTATTACTATGCACGCCTAAAACAGGGGTGCATCCTGGCACAGACTCTCTTTAATCTCTTTCTGGTGGACCTGACAGAGCAAATGCAAACCTGCAATTCCCAAGAAGCAAAAATAGGGTCACGGTGAGATCAAGTTCCCTCTATGCGGATGAGGTGGTTTTGGTCAGTTGCACACAGGTGGGGCTGCAGCCGTTGCTAAACATCACACAAACCTACTTCCTAACAAACGACCTGACCATCAACCTTGGTAAAACCAAGAGCATGGTATACAATAATAAGAAAACATGACACACTCATGACTCTGGAGAAAGTCCAGGATTGAAAGTACAGATCAATGCAAATATCTGGGGGTCGTCATCGATAAGAAAGGCTTCTTGGCAGCCCAGAAGAAGGAGATACAAAAAAAAGTGTTGGCACTGGCCGCAATCCTCAAAATCTTAAAGAAAATATTGTCCGGGGCCTCTCTGATGCCTCTTTTTGAAGTAGCACAAGCAAAACTCATTCCGACAATCTCATATGGGAGTGAACTGCTAAGAGGCCAGAACCCTGGACAATGTAATGGTATGTACCTATAGGATCATCTTCTCACTCCCACGTCTCACTTCACCGGCACAGATTCACCTGGAATTTGGATTATTGAACCAGTCACTGGCCAGACAAGGAGAATACCTAATATGCTGGAATATGATTAGGAAAGCAGAATCAAATACATTGAATCACCTGCTGTGGAAAGAGCTGCAGGAAAGTGATCTGTCAGCTGCAAGGGCCTATCCACAGGAATCACTGGAAAGCACAGAGCTCATACAACTCTAGGACCCCTCCACCAGTCACCAGGTATTCCAGGTATTCCAGCAGACGGTCTGGAAGGCCTTACTAATCCGCTACATAATTGAGGATAAGACCTCACCAACAAAAATATTACCAGGAATGGATGGCAATAAACGTCTATAAAAACCTTTTGTCACAAAAATATTTCACCACTGGCTATCCAGCCATGGACAAGGTGCAGTTTTGAAAAAATGTTTGTTTGCCGCTAAGGTCCACCTGGCACCCTGGTTACGCCTTTCGGACATCTGTCGCCTATGCGGGGTTGGGAAGAAAGACTTGCTCCAGTTAGTCTGCTCCTGTAAAGCGATACAGGGTGAAAGAAGACAGTTCTTGAAAACACCCTTTAGTCAAAGAAGAATACGCTCAAGAAGGAAGGCCGTACTGGCCTTCTTAGATCCAGGGGACCCTTAGTTGAACTGTTGTCTAGCTAAATTCCTGCAGAAGGTGGAGAGAAGGTTGCCCCCCCCGTGGTTAATTTGTCAAAGAAAGAGTGCCGGGGCTCTCCTCATGAGGCAGCGTTAACAGAAGAAATGTGCTGGTGCAAACTGCCTCCTGAATAGAGCCATGGCACTTATTATTCTGCAGAGGACATGGCCTAATGGCTAGAGCTGCCGATTTCAGAGCTGGAAGAAAAGGGTTTGAGTCTCAGCTTGGCTCAACATCCTGTGCCTTCTAAATAAGGGCGTCCTTATCTGGTGCTGTAAGCGCCAGTGCTGAGGATTAGGTGCCGGTGCTGAGCACCGGAAAGCACAGGCTCAAATTTAGCACTGCACCCCCCAGGCATGTTGAGGCAAAAGCAACCCACCAGAGGAACCAATTCTCCTCAATCTTGTCCTCAAGTGGATAATATCTGTAGCACTTTTCTGCATCTGCACTTTCCAAACATATTAACCCTCATGACCAGGAATAGACACGGGCACAGCCAGAAATCCAGGGCACACTGTTAGTGGAATCAAACCTCCTCACCTAATCCTGATCACAAAAGGATAACATCGGTGACAATCAACACAATTTACCCCTGTGGGCACAGGTAGAACTGGCAGGGACTAATGATCTTAACGTTTTTTAAACTTGAAAATGTGTGTTTTAAACTCAGGATATAATACTTACTTTTAATTGAAATTCTATGAGAAATATTTTGTGTATTTTAAAATGTGTTATTTTATTAAATGGCTTTATGTAACCATGCAACTAACTCACAAACCAACCATATAGCCTTAAAACTAGATACACCAGTTTGCAGAGGTGAAATTCTAAAAGCTAATAAATCCCTTAAAATGGCAGGGCTACAGATCTGGACAAAGCACCAAAGTGATGTAATGCCGCTGCAAAACATGCAATTCCCATTTCTTTAAATGTAAAGGAAAGCAGAGAAACACCAATGAGCTGGATGGAGACATACAGCTGGTGATCAGGAAAAAAAAGATAAGGTGCTTGAAAACCTAATCATATATTTCCATGTATTTCAGTAATATTCTGTTATATATATATTTGCACTTGGCTCTTTCTGCAGGTTAATTTCCAAACATTTTGCCTTCAACCTCTTGTTTTTCTGATCCTGTTTTGTTGGCTTTTAGGATTTTGCGCACTTTACCCCTGCTAACCAGTGCTAAAGTGCTTGTGCTCTCTCCTTAGAACATGGTGGAATTGGCCAATACCCAATTGTCATATTTAATTTTACTTGTAAGTCTCTAGTAAAATGGTACTACATGTACATCGGGCCTGTAAATTAAATCATGCTAGTGGGCTACAACACTGATTGTGCCACCCACTTAAGCAGCTCTTTAAACATGTCTCAGGCCTGTCATTGGAGCCTGAGTGCACAGTTTTAAAATGACATTTCAACCTCGCAAAATAGACCTGGCCCAAACCTTCCTTTTGAATATAAGTAAGTCATCCCTAGAGTAAGCCCTGTACGGACCAGTGGGCGGGGAGCAGTGTATTTAAAAAGTAGGGTATGTACTTTTAAGTTTTACATGTCCTGGTGGGGAAAAACTCAAAAATTCCTGTTTCGCTGTTGCAATTCTTTTTCCATAGGATAACATTGAAGTTAACCTATTACGTTTAAGAAGTAATAATTTCCAAATGGGAGCAGCTAAGAAGTTCATGTTTGGTAACTTTGGAATTGTAATGAAAAATCCTCTCTTATGCCTAAATTGAATTTTAAATAACAATTTTGAAAATGGCACTTTTAGAAAGTTGTCATTTTTCTGACTTAGCCATTTAGTGCATGCAGTCTGTTACTGGATCACAGGACAGGGTGTAGTTGCTAGTTGGGCTTTCTTTATTCCTCCTAAACAGCTTCACACAATAGAGAGCTTAGGTGTGCCTGGATTGGCCCTTACTAGCGGGATGGGAGGGTGTGGCTGGGCACAGCCTCGCTTACACATGAATAGTATGTGTCATGTTTACACACCAGCGGTTGCACACCCCCTATAGTTATTCTAGAGCCAGGGTAGGGAAGGCAAGACACCTCGGCACTTCACAGGGAAACCTCCAGTAGCTGCACCCAGTGCAAAGGGGGACCCAGGTATACATATTAGACATTAGACAATAACTCTTCAGTGCACTTATGGACTTGGAGAAACTCTGCCAGGAAAAAGGAATGCTGTGCTGTTGAAAGGACTGCCACTCTACAAGACTATTGCCCTGCTGGACTATTGCCTTGCCGGACTTCTGCCTTGCTGGATTGCTGCCCTGATGAACTGCTGCCCTCCTGTCAGATGGATTGGACCTGCACTTGAACCCAAGACTCACAGAGTGACTCCAAAGACTAGTCTTCTTGCCTAGTGTTCAGAGTCACAGGGACATAAGAGGCTCACAACCACCTAAGCCAGCACCCAGATCCAGGTGGAGCGAGTCCTGACCCCCAAGTGGTACTCCTCAGGCCCTGGACACTTGGTATGGCCTCAGTGGAGCTGCAGTAAAGTTTTTAGGCTTAACTGCTTACGGGCCCGTTGGTGCTAAAACCTCATCACTCACACTGCCTGCCAAAGCAAAGTTCCATCAACCCGATGCTTCGTACTACAGCATCGATTGCTCATGGGGTGCACCAGTGCGAAAATCCATCCTGACTGTTCATGATGACATCAGGGCCTTCACGCTACAGCGAAGAACATCCGCAAGCTACCAATTGGTTGAGCACAGATCAATTTGCGGTTTGCTTGTTCATCACCATGAAAAGGATTATGGCTGCTTCTTGAGTAACGGTTTCACCCCTCTCAACCAGTAACCCATTTGTGCGTAGAGATATTTTATAAACAAATATGAATGTAATTTATCTAATTTTTTACTGGCTTGAAGTATCCTTTAGCCTAAAATATACTTGCAAACATTGTGGCTCTGGTACCCCCAGAAGTAATTTACGGTTGCACATTTGCACATTTCTGCAAAGCATTACTTTGTTTCCAATCCTTGCAACTGGAAGTAGAAGTTTTGAAAAATAATAAGCCCAGTTTTACATTCATGAATGGTATTTTCTCCTCGAAGATGCCTGGTGTTTCCTCTGGGAGAAGATCCTGCAACCTGCTCATTAGATGTTTTTATAGAACCGAACAGGTTTTAGACACATGATTAGGTTCCATAGACTTGTATTGAAAGAAAGCGCACATAAACTGTCCTACATTTTATGTATTTTAGCATTATGCCCCAAATAATCATTTTCTAGCAAAAGTTGTGGTCAGTTAAAATGGCAATTGTCTTTTAATGATTTTGCTGTTCTCCATGCTATTTTGCATTAAACACAAGTTAGACTTTGGGTTTCCCAACATTCTGTGTTTTAGGTGAAATGACAGTGTTCCTCATATAATCCAATCTCCCTGATTATTTATATTAGACTTGGCCCCCTCAGCAGGGTCACCCACAAACCTTTTGCCTTCACTCCTCCTATTTTTTCTAGTTTTTGCTGGCCTTAAGTCTATGTGCACTTTACCACGTCTAACCACTGCTAAAGGGCTTGTGCGCTCTCCTTTAAACAGGGTCAAATTGGCTTACACCCATTTTCTATATTTAATAAAATTATAAGTCCCTAGTAAAGTGGTACTACATGTACCCAGGGCCTGTAAATTAAAAACTACCACTGGGTCTGCAGCACTAGTTGCGCCATTCACTTAAGTAGCCCTTTTAAACATGTCTCAGGCTTGCCATAGCAGCCTGTGGATGCAGTTTTAATCTGCCATATCAACCTGCAAAATAAACTTATTAGCATTAATAAACCATTCTTTCTTAATACATATAACGCACCCCTAGGGGAGGCCTTGCACAGCCCACATGATAGGATGCCATGTATTTCAAAAGTTGCAAATGTACTTTTAAGTTTTGCATGTCCTGGTTGTGAAAAACTCATACATTTGTTTTTCACTACTGCAAGGCCTACTCTACCCATAGGATAGCATTGGGTTACCTTATTACATTTAATAAGAGATAACATTCAATTGAGAGCAGGTTGACAGGCCAAGTCTGTTTTCTAAAGAATTGTAATGAAATGCCCTCTTTAATGGCAAGGTTGGATTTATAGTCACAATTCTGAAAATTACACTTTTACAAAACTGCTATTTACTTTTTCTAACAATTTGGTGTCTGCTGCCTGTATCCTGGTTCACATGACTAACTGTAGGTGCCAATTGGTCTCGCCCAAGCAAACACACGGTGGTTTGGAGCAGTTCGACTATCTTATCTTATCTTATCTTATCTCTGAATTTGTAAAGCGCACTGACACCATACGTTTTCTGGCGATGAGAGTAAGTGCAGAAGATGTGGCAGTGCAGGCTAACCGGACCTAGTGAATAACCAGGTTTTTAAGGTCTTTCTGAAATTCAGTAGGGTACTACTGGTCTTGATCACCAAGGAGAGGGGATTCCACAGCTTGGGTGCCAAGTGTGCAAATCTGCGACCTCCTACCTTTTTGAGTTTGGTAGTGGGGGTGACCAGTAGGTGAAGGTGAGCCGACCGGAGATTGCAAGCCGGGCAGTGTTTCACAGTAAGGGTTTTCAGGAAGTCTGGGCTATTGCAGTGGAGGGCTTTGAAAATAAGACAGCCCATCTTGAAGGCGGCCCTCTGTTCGATTGGTATCCAGTGCAGTTTACGCAGCAGGGGTCTAGCTGATTGCCATTTCAGAGTTTTGTAAATTAGTCTTGCTGCCTGATTTTGCACGATTTGAAGGCGGCGGCGTAATGACTGTGGTAGGCTTATGTAGAGGGAGTAGGAGAAGTCGAGACGGGATAGTACCAGGGAGATCACAACTTGTACCAGCGCAGCGTGCGAGAGCAGGTGGGAGATCTTTTGGATTTTTCGCAACTGAAATATGCTAGATGAAATCACTGCCCCCACCTGAGCCTTGAGGGAAAGATCGGAGTCGATGATCACCCCTAGGCTCTTCACCGAGCCAGAGGGTGTGGGGGATGGGCCCAGCTCATTAGGCCAGAACTGAGGGCCCCAGTATGCCACGCTGTTGCCTGGCAGGATGAGTTCCGTTTTCCCTGGGTTGAGTTTTAATTGGTTGTGATTCATCCACCGCTGTATGTGGAGCATCACTGCTTGGAATTCTGTTACGGCATCGGGGGAATCGAGAGAGAAGATGATCTGCAGATCATCTGCGTAATTGAACACAGTGATCTTCCACTTCTTTAGCGAGTGGATCAGTGGCCGAAGGTACAGATTAAATAGTAAGGATGAGAGGGAGGATCCCTGGGGGACACCGCATGTCGTGGGTGCCTTAGTCGCCGTGAAGAGACCCAGACGGACCGTTTGCACTCTGCCTGAGAGAAAAGACTTAATCCACTCGAAGGCGGGGCCCTGGATGCCAGCCTGTCCAACACGGTGTAGGAGGATTTTATGGTCTACTTGCCCGACCCGCCCTGCTACAGCAAGTGCCGAAGGAAGCCGACCCTCCAGCAGACGCACTGAGAGAGACGATGACTTTCACCATGGGTTGAACTTTGGATTGTGTTAGGTGTACTTTATCTCCTGCTATGGCTCATTCTTGTGTTAAGTTTGGGAAAGCTGATAGATGGAAAAAACACATTAAAATGGACACAGCAAGTAAGAACATCAACTTGCTCCTGAAGCCACACAAATCATCTCATCGTGAACAACGATACCTGTCATCAGTAAACATCACAGCGGTCCCACTACCTGGTGGAATAGCATGGGATACAACTGATTATATTATTGCAAAATCTTACTACTGAGTAAGGAACCCGATGCACGCTTAGACACAATAAAGTGTTAAGTATCTATATACAAAGTTTGTAGGACATCCATAAAGCAAATGGTTTCCAAAGGTTTTTGTTTTATTCAATGGTATCAGATTGATTCATCATATTGGAGGCATATAATGAACTGGTATATTTTGATTCATCATGGTTTAACCATCGTACAAGAAATTACATCCATGGTGATTACAATCCCCGATGCATTTCGCGCTAACAAGCGCTTCTTCAGGGGGTCTGAAAGTTAAATTAAATGAGATAACATTTGTATCATGTGCTACAGGAGCAGAATCGTCATTAATACTAGATTGTACACAGTGGTACTAGTTGATTAGAAAAACGATATATTCACAAAACCAGTGCAAGGTTATCATTGCTAAAATAAAATTACTAAAAATAAGGAATACTGCCATCTCAATAAGTTGTATACACCCAAAATCCAGCGTTTTTGGATGTCCCATAAGTAACATAAGTGCTCACTTTTAGGGGAAAGTGCAAGAGAGAAAAACGTCGTGCTGCGTTTAAAAGAACCAGAATCCAAGTTTTTTTAAAAACGACTAAATGTCCATGCGTTGTAACAACTCGAAAAACACCAGTAGTAGTGATAAAGCGGTCTCATGCGAGGGGTATTCAAGTGGTGCAGAAGTCTTACCCGTTAGGAAAGTTATTCAAGATCCAATTTCTCTATCGTAACCACAGTGAAACGGGCTCCGTGTGTAACCGAACCCGGAAGACGCCACGCATGCGCGTTGTGCATTGTTAAGTAGTGAAGGGTGTCAGAAGTAGAAAGGAGACTCACCCGAGTCTAAAATGACACCGAGTGTGGAGTTTGAATCGTGATAGTCCACAGTGCGTTTAGCTAAAAATCTAACCTAATCGAAAAGTGAACAATAATAAATAAACACAGATGGCACAATAAAATGTCCAAAAAATGAACTGGTTGTGAATGTGTTGGAAACGAAAAGGGGGTACAGGATGGGTTAAAGAAAACGTGCAAGGGATAAAATAAGCCTTTTGGAACTCAGGTGTACAATGATGGTGGAAAAAATAATGACAAGAACTAATGATAAACGGTAAACACAAACAGTAAGGGTAAACCAGAATTACACAGAAATGCTAGAAAGTTACACAGCTGTTGGAGAGATCATACACTTGAATAAGGTTATAAGCAAGAATATTTACAGGTGACAACTGAATTCAAGTCTGTCATTAAGTCCTTTTGGCTGGGTAGCTTGCATGCGGTATATCCAAACAAGTTCCCGTTGCAACAGGATCTTGTTATTGTCTTTGTAGGGCTTTTTTTCAACTGTTTCTAAAATGAGGAATCTGATTTGGCTAGGGTTATGTGACTTTTCAACATAGTGCGCTGCAATGTTGGATTTCAAATTTTTTGTGCGGATGTTACTTCTGTGCTCATTGAGCCTGATTTTAATCTTCCGTTCCGTTTTGCCTACATATGGAAGGCCGCATGGGCATTTAATCATGTAGATCACATTACTTGAGTCACATGTAGCATTCACATTAAGGTTAATGGGTGTTCCTTGGGTAGGGTGAGTTACTTTAGATCCAGGTATGATGCTGTTGCAGTGGCTGCAGTTATGACAAGGGATGGTACCCTTGTATCTGGCACTCATGGTCTTAGTTGGTTGTTTCAAAAAGGTCTGAATGGTTTTGGTTCGTTGGTAAGCGAAGATAGGTTGTCTTTCAAAAATTTGGTTGAAATCGACTTCAGATTGAAGAAGTACCCAGTGTTTGCGAATCACATTTTTAATTTGTCGTGAATGGGTGGAATATTTGGAAACAAATACTGGTCTGTTTGTTTGTGACACATCTTTGCATGCGGGTTTCAAAAGTTCTACTCGGTTCTTCATCTTAGCTCTGTTTTCAGCCATATGCATGATAGGCTTAGGGTAACCTCGTTGATGGAATTTATTTAGAATGTGAGCACTGTTCTCTGAATACAAGTTTTCCGTGGATGTAATGCGCTTGGCTCTCAGTAGTTGTGAGTATGGTAGGTGGCGTTTCAGACTCGGTTGGTGAAAACTTTTGAAGTGTAAATAGTTGTTGCGATCTGTGGCTTTGGAATAAATTGAAGTAATGAATTGATTATCCTGTATTCGGATTAGTACATCCAAAAATGATATTTCTGTAGCACTCCATGTGTGAGTGAATTGTATCCTTTTGTTTACTTGGTTGAGGTCCCTGATAGCCGAGACCAATTGTGTCTCATTTCCTCGCCACACGAGGAAAATGTCGTCTATGTATCTGTAGTATGCACATAGGAAAGGTTGCCATGATTCATTGTGTAGAATGTGTTGGTTTTCGTAGGAATACATGAAAAGATTCGCATACGCCGGAGCGGCGCAGTTGCCCATGGCTACTCTGGACAGTTGCAAATAGTGTTGGCCTTCATTAGTAGCAAAGTAGCTGTGGTGAAGAATAAATTGCATCAGTTCCATGAGGAAAACCTGAAGTTCCAAGGGTTTTTCTGTTTGTACTAATGCTTCTTCTAGAGCTTCCAACCCCAAATTATGGGGGATCGAGGTGTATAGGGCGTTGACGTCAATAGTGCAAAAATAATCCACGATTCACAGAAAAATGGTACGGAATATTAAATAAATGTTCACTGGACCTTATTCTCCTTATAGTGGAAGAGTTGTCCAAACTCTTAGAAGAACTTGAAAATGAGGTTAAACAGCTCAAACATGAACTTAGTCAAAAAATGACATCAGAAGAATTAAAAACATCCTTAGAAGACATCAACATCCAACTGGATAAATATGTTAAGGAAATTAATGAAAGGAAATTAAGAAAATTCAAGCGGGATACTGTGGATTACAAGCTGGGATAGGTATACAACTGGGCCGAAATCTATGCGGCCAGAAGACAGAATCGAAACCAATTCAACCGATCGACAGATGGAGATACTACATCATCAGAGGATTCGACTCACAAATTGCCCCCACGTGGCAGACCAAGGCAACAACCTGCTCCATCGACTAGCAAACCACCAGAACAGGCATCAACTTCCAAAACAACGTCTGGTTCAAGGAATACTTCACCAACACCTGCAACAGTGGAGCCTTTTTTAGAAGTAGGTCCAGACCCACTAGACGATCGAGGAGATACAGAAGGGGACAAGTTGCTCCCACCAGCCAAATCGACCAGAAGCCACAGAATTTAGTGGTAAACATCTCACAGAGTTCTCTAACGAAGACACAAGAGCAAGTCTTACAAAAAGGTATGAATTTTGTCCTCACCTACCAAACGAATGAATTAGACACAGCAATTTCATTTTACAAATTCATGAGAACTTTGCGCTTAAGACACTTTTTTGACAATGTCAGTGTACCTCAAAACACAGCAGAGAAGGACACACTCTTGGGTTTAAGGCCTCACAGCACTTTTGTGGCTCCGATGAGTCATAAAGTTTTGGATGTGTTTGAAAAAACAGTACAACAAGAATTACACACTATTTTCAACACTAGAAAAAACAACCAATGCAACTTAACCAACCAAGAAAGACAAGCTTTACGCCAACTAGCTGACAACCACACCATTACGATATGCAAAGCAGATAAAGGGGGTGCTATTGTAGTTTTGGATTCTACATACTATCAAGAAAGTCTTCAAGAACATCTACAAAACCCAGACCTATATATGCGCATGAATTCAGATCCTACTATGGTCTTTAAAGATACACTCACTAAGATCATAAATACAGCCATGCAGAAGAATGTCATCAATGAAAGAGATAAAAAATTTCTCATCAAAGAATACCCACAGGTTCCATACATGTACCTAGTACCTAAAATTCACAAAAATCCGACACGACCACCATTCAGGCCCATTGTGAGTACCACCGATTCGATCCATGCTCCTACGGGAGCTTACATAGATAAACATTTGCAAGCCAGTGTAAAAAAAATGTCCACGTACATACAAGATACCACGGACTTTTTAAACAAATTACAAAACATTGTGATTCCAGTGGATCAACCCATCATTCTATGTACTATTGACGTCAACGCCCTATACACCTCGATCCCCCATAATTTGGGGTTGGAAGATCTAGAAGAAGCATTAGTACAAACAGAAAAACCCTTGGAACTTCAGGTTTTCCTCATGGAACTGATGCAATTTATTCTTCACCACAGCTACTTTGCTACTAATGAAGGCCAACACTATTTGCAACTGTCCGGAGTAGCCATGGGCAACTGCGCCGCTCCGGCGTATGCGAATCTTTTCATGTATTCCTACGAAAACCAACACATTCTACACAATGAATCATGGCAACCTTTCCTATGTGCATACTACAGATACATAGACGACATTTTCCTCGTGTGGCGAGGAAATGAGACACAATTGGTCTCGGCTATCAGGGACCTCAACCAAGTAAACGAAAGGATACAATTCACTCACACATGGAGTGCTACAGAAATATCATTTTTGGATGTACTAATCCGAATACAGGATAATCAATTCATTACTTCAATTTATTCCAAAGCCACAGATCGCAACAACTATTTACACTTCAAAAGTTTTAACCAACCGAGTCTGAAACGCCACCTACCATACTCACAACTACTGAGAGCCAAGCGCATTACATCCACGGAAAACTTGTATTCAGAGAACAGTGCTCACATTCTAAATAAATTCCATCAACGAGGTTACCCTAAGCCTATCATGCATATGGCTGAAAACAGAGCTAAGATGAAGAACCGAGTAGAACTTTTGAAACCCGCATGCAAAGATGTGTCACAAACAAACAGACCAGTATTTGTTTCCAAATATTCCACCCATTCACGACAAATTAAAAATGTGATTCGCAAACACTGGGTACTTCTTCAATCTGAAGTCGATTTCAACCAAATTTTTGAAAGACAACCTATCTTCGCTTACCAACGAACCAAAACCATTCAGTCCTTTTTGAAACAACCAACTAAGACCATGAGTGCCAGATACAAGGGTACCATCCCTTGTCATAACTGCAGCCACTGCAACAGCATCATACCTGGATCTAAAGTAACTCACCCTACCCAAGGAACACCCATTAACCTTAATGTGAATGCTACATGTGACTCAAGTAATGTGATCTACATGATTAAATGCCCATGCGGCCTTCCATATGTAGGCAAAACGGAACGGAAGATTAAAATCAGGCTCAATGAGCACAGAAGTAACATCCGCACAAAAAATTTGAAATCCAACATTGCAGCGCACTATGTTGAAAAGTCACATAACCCTAGCCAAATCAGATTCCTCATTTTAGAAACAGTTGAAAAAAAGCCCTACAAAGACAATAACAAGATCCTGTTGCAACGGGAACTTGTTTGGATATACCGCATGCAAGCTACCCAGCCAAAAGGACTTAATGACAGACTTGAATTCAGTTGTCACCTGTAAATATTCTTGCTTATAACCTTATTCAAGTGTATGATCTCTCCAACAGCTGTGTAACTTTCTAGCATTTCTGTGTAATTCTGGTTTACCCTTACTGTTTGTGTTTACCGTTTATCATTAGTTCTTGTCATTATTTTTTCCACCATCATTGTACACCTGAGTTCCAAAAGGCTTATTTTATCCCTTGCACGTTTTCTTTAACCCATCCTGTACCCCCTTTTCGTTTCCAACACATTCACAACCAGTTCATTTTTTGGACATTTTATTGTGCCATCTGTGTTTATTTATTATTGTTCACTTTTCGATTAGGTTAGATTTTTAGCTAAACGCACTGTGGACTATCACGATTCAAACTCCACACTCGGTGTCATTTTAGACTCGGGTGAGTCTCCTTTCTACTTCTGACACCCTTCACTACTTAACAATGCACAACGCGCATGCGTGGCGTCTTCCGGGTTCGGTTACACACGGAGCCCGTTTCACTGTGGTTACGATAGAGAAATTGGATCTTGAATAACTTTCCTAACGGGTAAGACTTCTGCACCACTTGAATACCCCTCGCATGAGACCGCTTTATCACTACTACTGGTGTTTTTCGAGTTGTTACAACGCATGGACATTTAGTCGTTTTTAAAAAAACTTGGATTCTGGTTCTTTTAAACGCAGCACGTTTTTCTCTCTTGCACTTTCCCCTAAAAGTGAGCACTTATGTTACTTATGGGACATCCAAAAACGCTGGATTTTGGGTGTATACAACTTATTGAGATGGCAGTATTCCTTATTTTTAGTAATTTTATTTTAGCAATGATAACCTTGCACTGGTTTTGTGAATATATCGTTTTTCTAATCAACTAGTACCACTGTGTACAATCTAGTATTAATGACGATTCTGCTCCTGTAGCACATGATACAAATGTTATCTCATTTAATTTAACTTTCAGACCCCCTGAAGAAGCGCTTGTTAGCGCGAAATGCATCGGGGATTGTAATCACCATGGATGTAATTTCTTGTACGATGGTTAAACCATGATGAATCAAAATATACCAGTTCATTATATGATGAATCAATCTGATACCATTGAATAAAACAAAAACCTTTGGAAACCATTTGCTTTATGGATGTCCTACAAACTTTGTATATAGATACTTAACACTTTATTGTGTCTAAGCGTGCATCGGGTTCCTTACTCAGTAGTAAGATTTTGCAATAATATTTATCTCAGCACCTCATGACCCAGGAGGCGAACACCCTATGCACCTAAAAATATTTCAACCATTTGTTATACTAATCTACATTTTGTTATACAAAAAGGAGTGCCACGGTCACCTTTACAAATACAACTGATTATGACATTTATGGCCCTGTTGAGCTGCTAAAGATTCCTCATCAATTTAAGGTTTCCTTGAGTGATTTCGTTTTGCCCAGCACATTTTCTGATGATTGGGACTTTGGGACTTTGAGACTGTTAATAACATGATGACAGACTTAGAAATGTTAGCAACATTTACAAAACATGAATACTTAGAAGGTTCAACAAATTATGAAGAAATTTATTGTTTTAATCATTTTGGCCATCATTACTTGCATAAATCTGCAGAAATGTTTTAACTTATAATCAATGGGAACATTGTACAACTCCTCCAAAAGGTAGTTCTAAAGTTCTTTGAAAATTTCCATATTTTAAAGGTTTTAATGTTACAAACCCAGAAAGTTTTTTCTTTAAAAATGTGAATAAGACAGGCATGAAGAGTATGTTGACAAATACTAAACAAATGTATTCTGCTGCCTTTTATGCTCAATTGTCCACCTTAGGCTTTGACTTTTGGAAAGACAACATTGAAACAAAAACTGTTTGGGGCACAAAAGACTGGCAGGTACAAGGTTTAGAAGCATTGTTCAGAGCCTGCATCATCCCAGAACAAATGATGTTCCTAAATCACACTGTTCAACAGACATCTTGTCTTGGCATTGCTAAGATAAAAGATTTAAACAAACCGTCCACATCTAAACCCACACCTGATAGTAATTTAACTTCAGATGAGGAGGTAGACGTAAATTATATTTTATAACAGAACAGAAAAAATCCTGAATGGAAAAAATGGTTAATCCGGCCCACAGACACAAATAACTGTCAAGATAGATTCCTGAACAAGACACAAGGGTTCACAGTAAGATATATCCAAAGACAACATCCAGGGATAATAACAACTTATAGTGTAGGAAAACTATGCCTCGAATGGCTACAGAAATCCACTTATCTTTGCTTAAAGATGCCGTTGATTTACGAGAATTCTTACTTGGACCTCGTAATCCACGTCATAAACATTTCATATACGCCGGTATATACGCTGCTTACAATGAAGCTTGGAAATTCACGCAAATGGAAACAGCTGAAAGAATAAGAGAAATTGATTGTATTCTTTTAGAGAAATCACTCTCTGTAGTTGACAACGGGTTAACAACTCTGTCGTCCAGAATTTATTCTTTGGACAGCATTGTATCTTCTGCCATAGACATATTGGAACAGGACTTGCTAATGTTACAACATGGCCAGTCTCAATTACGTTCTATAATGCTACTAGGCTGGACGTAGCAAAACCTTTGTTCTGGCTATGTGCCCTGGCGTTTAATCAACAGTACGTCACTGTTTACTGTATTTAACCTTACAGATAAACAAATCTCATTGGCACAGAGGGGAGCAGACTATATGGTGCTCAGCATTGAAAAACTGGAGAGATTACCATTGACCGTTTCCGAGAAACCATCAGTTGAATGGATAATACATGGCACCATCATGATACCAGTGACGACTTTCCAGTTTCAGTATTGCTTAAAACATATATCAGCAGGCCTGTATGAAAGGTTGGGTAAAGAATACATTAAGTCGACCTGGGATTTACCATACACACACAAACGTTGGAGTGGGGGAAAGGAAGTATTTCTTAGTGGTAAAAATTGTGAAAGCTCACTAAGCGGTACACTATTGTGTCAAGGTATTAATTTACACGGAGCCTGCGAAGGTTCTTCCAGTAACCTTTCTTGCCACCTGCAGGGTTCGCCAACAGCGGTGATAGATCCCATTTTCAGGCAGCTTTCCAATGGTAGCTACGTTATGTTAAATGATCACAGCTGTTGTGGAATGATGCCAGGAAGAAGCTATCTCGTTACTGTGTCAGCCAGGGTCACTTGCTGTATGCAAGTATTGTTTCCTAAAACTAAGACAGACTGGGAGTCTCCACTATGGCCTTCACTGAACATCTCTTCTATAAGAATTGATACTTTAAGCAGAATGAAAGCCATTCTTTTGCAAAAAACTGTGCCACTGACCTCGTCCAAAGAGACGTATGATCTGCAAGTTGCAAGGTCCTCTGCAGAGATACATGCATTTTTTGGGGGACTGTTAGCACCCTTTGAAGCAGTCCTGGGCATTTTTCCTAACTTCGTCCACTCTGTGTTCGGCGGCCTGCCTCTCATTTTGGGACTCGTAGCAGGGATCTTATTTTTATTCCTCCTGCTCCGTTATGGCAAATCCGGCCACCAGCGATACCCAAGTCAGCATGGAAAATGCGCTGCAGGCTATGAGGTACCGTGACAGAATAACACAGATCCTTGGCTTGGCTCGCTTGAGAGATCCGAATACCACATGGTTCCTGTCATTCAGACCAATCCGGCAAGATTGCATCTTACCTGTTCTACGATGCCTGCCTTGTGGAGAGGAATGCGTGTTAGATGTCTGTCTACCACTACCATCGGTTATGCCAACGGATGCTGACGCATTACTGGGTCCGGTAACGGCTCATGTGTTGTGTTGCCCCCAAAGGCTACCAATCCTGATGACGGCATTCATTGAGATCCCACCGGCAAATCCAACTGGATTTGAGATACGAGGATCAAAAAGCACACAGGTACCATCTGCTATGAACATTGCAACCAACGCTGACGGCGATGCTTCACATATGTGCACAACTGACCTTCTTAATGGAGTAGTCGAACTTTCATCTACTGTGGTAGACGATTTCTTTGCCAGCCTTGATGACTTAATGTTTTCTCCTGACACCGAGAATAACTTTTGAAATTAGCACACAGCGTTCTTTCGAACTCTGAAAATGTGACCTTCACTTTTTTCAAAACAGATGCTACCAAGTTTGTAACTCTATTTTAACAACAGATTTATTTGACTTTTTCCAAAAAACAAAATGAACTTTGGCACAAAAAGTAATCTGCTTTAGGTAGAACTATTCTTAGAGAACAAGAAATTCCTTGAACACTTCCTAGAAACAATATTAGCCTAATCCACAAACCAAAACAGTTTGTATATTCTGCTATGGGATGGTCTCGACCTTTTTCTTCTGTAACTAAGAGCCATTTCATAAATGTAATTTTCGTGATTCATTCAGTTAGCATTGCTAATATCATATCATATGCTTATAATGAAGTCATTTCCTTTAAATGTGTACTGTACAAAAACTCTCATTTTTTCGTGTGCAACCAATTCAAATGCATTTTATATGATTTTTTGGGGGTTGTAAACACATGCTCTAGATTATATGTTTTAGTATTTACTCTTAGACGAACATAATAGCGTGGAGTGGGTGTTATGTATCATTTTAGGACCCTATTGTAAGTTTCCCAATTCATGCCCTTATATAGGTATAAATCACCATATCCTTATATCGGCATAGAAATCATAACCATATTAGGCATAGCTCATGCAGTCCAAATACGGCAGGGCTACTTCCACTAGTTCCGAAAATCCACAACGATTTCTTGGAAAAACCCGCCTTCAGCAGTCAGGGACTTCCCTTTGCTTGAGTATTGATTTATCCAAGAACTCATGGAGTTTTCAAAAAACTGAGACTCTTTGATGACGTTATTATGTCCAACTGTACGTCAAACTCGGCACCTTCAAGGTATAAATATGCCCACACTCGCCCAAGCAAACACACGGTGGTTTGGAGCAGTTCGTCTATCTACTTGCCCGACGCGCCCTGCTACAGCAAGTGCCGAAGGAAGCCGACCCTCCAGCAGACGCACTGCGAGAGACGCTGTCTTTTCTCCTGCCGAGAAATCCAGCTCCAGTGTTTCCAAGCTACCCTTGCGGGTTGTTGGGAAATCGAGTCCCGAGACCAGCCTTCTCCATTCTAAACTAAGGTACCGAGCTGATTAGACCCTTAGAGAAATCTTGGGCTGATTCTTGGGAAAAGAATACTACATTTATGCTACACCTCACTTACTTCCACCCTCGTACTAAGCTTAGGTTAGGTACACCGGGGTAGGCATATTTTAGAAGCACCAGTTGAGTACTTTTAGCCTCTGTTATTTATGTATGTATTTATATATGGTTTAGGAACCATATAATGCTCTTACAGTATTATTTTATTCTGCTATTTATACTGTATGCATTATATTTTACAACCAGTGTTACGATTGTAGCAGTTCATTACTTATGCTTGAGAAAGAAGACTGTTCAATAAATCCTTTTATTGAAAACGCCCGTCTATCTATTTCTCTGCACCTCTGGTGAAACGAAGCATGCAAGATTGACTGAGTGAAATATCTATCTATTGTTTCCACGACTCTGAAGATACGTTTTATCTTGGGGAAACAAAGTTGTCATATTTATGCGGTTGTCAGAGACTAATCCCTTCTTGTGAATTCGAGAAAGTTTCTAGTGACCTCTGAGCTAGCTGGCACACACAATTAAGTCTAGTATATTCGATAGAGTCCTAGGCGACCTCAGTCCTACGTCTAATCTATAGGATATAATATTCCAATGCGCAGAGCCTATTGGGAATATAGGAATTACACTACAGTTTTAAACCTAACAGTCCAAACCTTAGATAATATTACAGCCCTCCAATTGATATTGGAGAAATATGTGGTGTCACGTAAAATGCCGGTCTATGCCACATTTATTGATTTCCCCATGGCCTTTGACTGTGTAGATCATCTCAATCTCTAGCGAAAGCTTTGAAATTAAAACAAAATCCTGATCACCTACTTAACCTTATTATTGCACTTTATTCCTTTGCGTGGTGCCATGTACTTCTTGGGGGGGCTGAGGGTTATCACCTAAAATACTGACGAACAATGGTCTTAAACAAGGTTGCCGTTAGTACCTTTATTTGTTTTCCTCTGTATCTTTGATTTACCATTGGCTTTGGCCACATCAGTTAGGGATGCCCCGAAGTTAGGTCACCATAATATAGTCTAATTGCTTTATGCCGACAATATTGTGATTTTGGACCTAACACCAAGGGGTCTTCAGAGTCATTTGGATTGCCTGTAGAAGTTTGCTGACAGTCATTGTTTAAAAATTAATATCAAAAAGAGTTAGTACCTTTATTTGTTTTCCTCTGTATCTTTGATTTACCATTGGCTTTGGCCACATCAGGTAGGGATGCCCCGAAGTTAGGTCACCATAATATAGTCTAATTGCTTTATGCCGACAATATTGTGATTTTGGACCTAACACCAAGGGGTCTTCAGAGTCATTTGGATTGCATGTAGAAGTTTGCTGACAGTCATTGTTTAAAAATTAATATCAAAAAGAGTAAAGTGACGATTTTTAGTGCTAAGGGAGGAAGAACATTGAAATATTTTAATTGGCAATTAGGTACTCTGAACCTGTGTTAAATAATATCTGTATTGAGGCAAAATATTTCCCACCAGTCTTTCTGCGAAATAGCACATTTCGCACTCATCTGGGAAAGTGGTGGCAAATAATAATTCACTCCTATCACATTATAGGGCTGTAGGCAGAGATACTTTATCAATTTACAATCTGTGTATAATGTAAAAGTCTCATCAGCTTTACTTTATGCTATTGAAATCATAGATGTGAAAGTTTGGATCTTTCTCCATAAAGTAGAGGGGAACATTTTTTGTTAAATCTGTAATGTAAATACCCTCGAGCCGCTGGAAACCTTACTCTTAGAAATGGGGCTCCCGAACATCTGTGTTAAGGGGCTGGCCACTAGCCTTTGTTGGGGCCACAGCCTTTTGCTTAGCAAAAAAAAGTCATTTAGAAGCATACTATGTTGAGAAGCATTTGATTGATGTAAGACTACCAACCTGGGGGCATATAAACAAGGGGTTGATATTGCCGCTTTTTGCCTGAAAACGGGCTATAAAGCGGCGATAATATTATCGCATTATCAACAAGGACACGCTAACACGCGTTTCCTTGCAATAGCTCCCCTTGTCAGCATGCCTCCCATCGCATCGCATCGCTAATGAGATGCAAAGGAGGCGTGCCTGACAAGACTCCCTTGGGAAAATATCGCTAAACCAGCTTCGTCATATTGACAATGAGGGTTAGCGATATTTAAAATCACGTTAAGTATGCCTTAACGGAGGACTTTAACGTCTGTTAAATTCCTGACTAAGGCATACCTAACATGGGGGGTGGATTGTGTGGCTAAGACCACAGGCCCTATCATCTAGGATGTCGCCGTTTTCCACCATGGAAAACGGCGATATCCCTACTATCTCTGGAATTTTTATCACCTCGGCGATGCGTGTTGTTAATAACGCGCTAACCGGGCGATAAATTCCAGAGATAGCCGGCAATGAATATGCAAGCGCTTAGCACGCTTTGCAATATTTATCGCTGGCCCTTGATAATATGCCCCTCGTTTCTTAAGAATTGTAATAAAGCACTAAAGTACTTTAGGTTAAATAGGGGTGAGTTTTTGGCAATATCTTGTTAAGCACTTTAGATCTTTCTAAGACACAGCATTAAGATTACTTCAAGATAATTCGATAAGGTGCTTGCAGAGAAAAAAGGAAGATGGAGGTAATTGTTTCTACATGCTCCAGGGCTCACCAAAACATTTTTAAAGTGCAACTTGCGGCATGGTATTGAGAGAGCGCAGATCTGGAAAATGTATAAGTGCACCATATTTACAAGCACGTAGTATTAGTTTAGATATAGATTGCACCAGAGTGTTATATTCATAGAGTGAAAATATAAAAGTGTTTAACTAGAATAGGGATACATATATCTGTGTGAAAACTAATGTAGAAGTTTGTAGAAGTGTTAGGATGATGTGAAACCCCATGTTCCTCATGTTAAGTGACTATGTGACGGAGAAACGAAACTCTGCAAACCATTGAAAATGTGTAGGCCCATGGCAATTCACAGTAAACGTATAAGTGCTGCTACACTGACATGAGACGTGGACATGACATTTTTCTGCAAAGTATTATTAATCATAGAATTGAAATATATGTTTTATATAGATGTGTTACTTTATAGAAATGTGTGTTAGTTAGAATACTGTTTAAACAAAGAAATTAAATGTTTCAGAATGCAGAGACCTGTTTCATGTAATTTAGTAGGTCTGAATAGATAAAGTTGCTTCTTTGATCTGCATGTGCTCGTTAAGGAGAGATCGCACGGAGTACAAACGAAGACATAGTTTATGACTTACAGATATGGTAGAGGCCGGAATTTGGGGCCCACAGTAGAACGGTTTATTTGCAGGTGCGAGGAGCCCTAATGAGTTTGGTGATGAATGGGCTTTGTTCAGAGACGCCTGGCACAGGCCTGGAGGAGGCTTCAGGAATTTCCTGGGGGGTACAGACGAGCGGAGAAGAAGCCTGGGAAGCAAGGTCAACTTTAACGAAGGGTCCAGAGGAGCACCAATGTGGAATTTGCCGCCAGAACCGATACCACGTGAGGGGCGTCTCCAGGGGCGTTCCTATTGGAAATGTGATTTTGTATTAGGGACAGCACCCCGGGGAGGAGGTAGAGCAGATGATCTGGGGAGCCTAAGAAAGCGGATGGGTAGGCAGATAGATTGAACTTAAGAGAGCGATTCACCAAGAAGACTAAGAGAAGTGCGTGATCTTCTTTGGAAGTCACCACGGCTGACACCTTTTTAGGTAAAGATCTTGATAAGTAGGGATGTCACTTAGTCTAGTGTAGGGACAGACTAATCTGAATTTTCCTTTCTGTAAATGACTCTTAAGTTGCAACTTATAGCGATACTTGCAACTCTCATGGTATTTGAGATATTTTTGATTATTTCCTTTTGCCGATTGAGAGCATTCCGAGAGTTCCTTTTTATATTGATACCTGTATATCTTTTGAATCTTATTTTGAGATGTTTGTATCTTCAGATACTTTTGGCTTTATAATAAATCTTTAAACTTATTTGCAGTCAGTGGTTCTTTAGAGTGGTTTAAGTTCTTAATTGATTAACCTAGTAGTGGATTGCCTTTTACTCAATGACAGGTACCAACGATCCAGTCGATCTGAGCTGGGATCTGGTAAGGTAACAACAGACCAGAAATCCCGCGTTAACAGTATTTGTCGTTTTTTTCTGCTGTTCTGATTTAACATTCTGCCATTAAATATTATTACAGGTGCAAGGTTGGTTGTGGCTCCGGAACTCAAACTATGTAATCTCTGCGAAGTTTCTGTACAAACTTTAGAGCATATTCTTTTGTGTGCCCCGCATTGTATAATAACCGTCGATGTACTCAGGGAAATATGCCATGCAACTTTTATTTAATGCAGTAAATCGAATAAGGTTTTTTTTTAAAAATGTTAATGCTTTTACATATATATTGATTATGCAAGTTGTAATCTATGTAAAGTGGATCTCAATGTAGATATGTATCTTATAATATATATTTTTTTAATTGAATTGAAATTACGCAATTTAAATAGGGATAACCTGAATTACAAAACAATATTGTGCACAGCAACTACTGCCAGAACGAGCGACATGGCAGATTAATCTGTGTGCCTTTTGGGGGATATTAACTGACATTCCTAATGCCAGCAAAGTTGCTTTCAGGAAGTGGGTCATTGTGCTATCAAAAACTTATTGTACAAAAAAGTTGTGCTAAGGTTCTATTCCAATGACAGACGTAGTGATGCTCTGATGGTGAACACCCCATGCTCTTGTAGTTTCTATAGAGACAAAGATGTCAGGAAGTGAAGAGATTAATCATTCTTTTTGTTGAAGTATGTTTTATGTATGTATGGGCTTTGTGTAGAGCCAACAACCTTGTCAACTTGAAGAGGGTCTTCAGATTATTATTTTTTTTAAACAATCCTTGTCACAGCCAATAAGTTGGCCTTATTAGTGAAAGTGCCTATTCATTTTATTGTTGAGTTTGTGTGAGTTGGGGGAGGGAGTGAGAATACGTCAATTAGGAAATAAATGGATGTAAAAGTGCAAGAATGGTGAGTGATGTTGTGCACAGACAAATGCATATGAAAATGTAGTGAATACCATTTTGTTTTTTTAAAAAACAGGTCTATTAGCTTTGCCAATACTTGTTTTTGAACTGTTTTCATTGTAATGGTTTGCATTTTTTTTAAAGTTTAAACTGTACATGTTTACCTTGGGGTCTTCAATCCCGAGGCGGATGCAGGGTTATGCGGTGAATCAACTTGAAAATGTGATTTTAATGAACACCAGTGCCGGTAATGACAAGCATATTTCCCTGCATACATAGCACTATCCATGGCATTGCCAATAATATGAGAATAGATAGGGGTACTTCAACTGAAGTTGCATACGGAAGCCATAAAATGTAATTGCAGTCTCAAATCCTCATGCAATTATGATTCTCGCTAGTCGTTTACTGCTCCATCGAGACTTTAAACAAATTGCACCTAATTGTAAGAAACGTAATTTGAAAACAAGCAGTCTGAAAAGGCAGATTGGACAATTAATTTAGAAACAGCAGTACTGTACAATATGTGGAATGTAAAAGAGCTAAACTCAACACATGCTGGCCTTGTTGTGTAATTTGGGGAATGTACGGCATAAATATAAAAAAAAAACAGGAAACAATGTAAAGTGGGGAAGGGAGGGGAGAAGAGCAGGGGGGAAGGAGGGAAGGGAAGGAAGGGAGGGAGGGAGGTGACGGAGGAAGGGATGAAAAAAGGTCGGTTCTATGCCAAAATGCCCTAGCTAAAATGTCACGAGTGGTGGAAGTGGCATCACATGGCATTTGACCTTAACAATGTCACAGGAAGTGACCCTTGACCCTGATTTTTTTCCAGGAAGTCATGAGACATGTCCTTAACCATGATGGCAGCACAATTATTGACATTGATGAAGTTCCATTATGACTGTATGATTAATATAACAGCACAACACAAACAAAGGTGTATTTTAGATACCACCTGTCTTATGGTGCTGACTTGATCTTTGAAAGTTCTGAGACGTAATACATGCCCTCAATTATAGTGAATGATTGTAGAAAAATGTATTTTTGCCCTGATCACCCCAATTTCTTTGACTGATGCTTGTGGTTACTGACTCTGAAAGTAATCTGGGCTCTGCTGACCAGGGCCAGTGCTCTGTCCTCTAAAGTTATATGGTAATTGGCATAATTCTAATTGGCTAAGACAAACTACCTGTAGCTCCCTAGTATATGGGAGGGTATGTAGGTATAGGGACCCCAGAGGACTTAATGCACTTACGTGTGCACTGTTGTGGTGTCTGGTGTCACAAAGCCAGGTCTGCTTTGCAGGTTGGTTTTAAAATAAAACTACGTCCAAATTGGACTTTGGAATTTAAAGTCATTCCAAAGTCCAAAACTACATTTTTATTACATTTAATTCACCCTAAAGTCTGCCTTAGGTGTCCCAAGGGTAGTGTACATTGTCATAAAAAGCAGGGACAATATAACATGTGTTTTACGCCCTAGTAAGGAAAAACAACCAAAATTGTTTTCCCATTGTAGTGCCACTAGCCCCATAGGCCAACATGGAAAGGCTTTATTAAACTTAATAAAGTCTCACATTCTATTGGAGTTAACTAGCAATATCAGTGAAAGTATCAAATTAATAGTCACATTAAATCCAACAACTTGCCAAAGTTGGATTTAATTTAACTATTACAGGAAAGTCATTTTAGAACTTACTATCCTGGAGTTACCTAAAACAGCCCTGTAGCAGCCTCTTCTGGTTGGTCAACCTCTGATAGCATGAGCCAAGCTGCTCCCTGAGTAGATGTGAAGAGACCTACAGCTGAAACAATGGAGCCATTTGGCGGGAGCAGATCTTCCTGGAGAAGCTAGGGAGGGCAAGGGGGCTGGGGAGAAAAGCAAGATTACAAAGTCAGGAGGACAGGTCCTCTAAACACTTGATCCCCAGGCAGGTGGGAGCCCCCGTAATTAGATTAGGAGAGGGGCTGGTAGGGGAGTGTAGTTAGATGGTAGCCACTACTTTGGGTTAGAATACACGGACATATACACCCAGGAGAGATTTATTCCATTTAGATTTTTGGCAAAACAGTGCATTTTGGGTAACAAATATGTCACACTTTGCAGAAAGTGGTCATAGCAGAGGGAGGAAACTTTAGCCCTATATGTTTGGGTGCCCCTCCCTCTTGTCAGCCCAGAATGGAGGCTAAATATGGAAAAGCTGCAGGAGAGCCTCAGCACACTGCCTGGAACAAAAGCTGAAAAAGTACTGCCCTGCTCCTGCCGGGAAGAACTGGAAGAGTGGAGGAGCGGCTCTACAGGGGCAGCAGACTCAAAAGCGCGAGAGCCGGCTGCATCGACACGAGACGGGCCAATGCACGCCTGGAACGAAGGTGCCTGGGCAATCGAGAGAGACACCGCCGAGAGGAGGAAGGCGGCAGTGACTGCTTAACACACCTTGGAGGTACTGGGAGGGGGGAGGCCAAAATCGAAGCAGTCAATGACTTTTTTGGGACAAGGAGGCTGATTTGAATTACGGCCTAGTGATCCGGCCTGGACCTTCCCCCCTGTGCTTTGTCCTCTCCCCTTTATACCTGATCCACGAGTCAGCCTCGGTTGTTGGAGTGAGTAAGAGACTGGCCCTGACTTGTGCCCAGGGTGCATTTGGGAAGGGTGGTGGTGAAGCCTCACAGCATCATGCTCTTTGTACCTCGAGAGCCAGCCCTGGCCCACACGACCTGAACGCCATCACCACCTTTCTTCATGCTGGGGCTCTGGCCCAGGCCTGGACCTTTTCCCACCCCGCGTGTCCTGTTCTCTCCCCTGGGTGCCTTACTCGTCTCAAGGCTGCCCCACTTGAGACATTAAGGCAGGAGTCAGCCCTAGCTTACACCTCGGAGTGTGTCTGAGACATTTGAAGTTCCACAGGCTTCGTGTCTTAAGGATTGGCCCCAATCCAGAGGGCCTGAATACCAGCATTGTTTCCCTCCCGAAAGTCTAAGAGCCTGACCCTTCCCTAAGATTAAAGAGTAACCAGCTCAACAGAAACATGTCAGGAAGCAAAGGTGTTCCCGCCACGCACCAAACAAAGCTAAACAAGTTTGCCCATGCTAAGTCGGACCACCAGGGAACACCATCCAAGGAACAGATTGCGCTTTCTCCAGATCCCGCTGATACCCCTACGTTGCAGGATATAATGATGGCTGTCCAAGGGGTTCTCTCAGCGCAGAAGGGTAAAATAGACACGGTAGCATCAAAATTCATCCTGATGCACGCGGACCTTCGAAACCTTGGCTACCGCATCAAATCTGCTGAAGATTCTATAGTCACCTAGCAGACCTCTACCAAATATTGGATGGGCAAGTTTGTACCCTGCTAGCCACTACGGCGGCACTAGAAGCAAGAATGGAGGATTTCAAATGGCGCTCCTGGAGAAACAATGTCAGAATTTTGGGGATGCCGGAGGGAGTGGAGGGGCAGGCAGTTTATCTCTTTGTGGAGGACCTTATCTCTAAGCAGCTGAGAAGTGTGGCTCACTGGTTAGAGGAGGCAGACCCGGACGCTGAGATCAGACCCGGGACCAGGGTTCAATTCCCAACGCGGCAGGGTCTTGAGCCCAAAATGTCCACGGACTCGGTAATTCTTGCTTCGGTGCCTACTCAAATCACAGGTTCACACTCTGCAACTCTGGGCAATAGCTTGCTTAATCTCCACTACGGCCCACCGCGGCGGGATGCCTGGCTTTCACCTTGGGGATACCCAGTAGGGGCTATCTCACAGGGAAAAACCAGGACGGGTTCCCAATGCAAAGCGCTTTGAGACCTGGCGGTGATATTGCGCTATATAAAAACCTATCCATCCATCCATCCAGGCCCGACGTCGTTCTGCCTTCTTCTCGGTGGAGAGGGCACTACGAGTCCCAGGGGGCCTGGACTCCCGCCCGCCCAATTGTGGCGAGAATTTTCAATTATAAGGATAGAGACATTATACTACAGACAGCTCGCTCCGTGTCCACATCTCAAGTTCAAAAATGCAACAATCACCTTTTTTCTAGATTTTACAATCAAAGTACAGAAGTTCTGACGCTCATTTATAGAAGTCAAGAAGGCCCTGAGAGAAAGAGAATTGAAATATGCCATGATATTTCCTGCCAGGCTACGAGTGGTGGCAGTGGGCATGACCTGTTATTTTGAGACTCCTGATGATGCATGGGCTGGTTGGAGGGGTAGCGCAAAGTTGGGAACCGGAAAACCCGAACAGACTACCGGAGAAATGCATATGAAAATGTAGTGAATACCATTTTGTTTTTTTAAAAAACAGGTCTATTAGCTTTGCCAATACTTGTTTTTGAACTGTTTTCATTGTAATGGTTTGCATTTTTTTTAAAGTTTAAACTGTACATGTTTACCTTGGGGTCTTCAATCCCGAGGCGGATGCAGGGTTATGCGGTGAATCAACTTGAAAATGTGATTTTAATGAACACCAGTGCCGGTAATGACAAGCATATTTCCCTGCATACATAGCACTATCCATGGCATTGCCAATAATATGAGAATAGATAGGGGTACTTCAACTGAAGTTGCATACGGAAGCCATAAAATGTAATTGCAGTCTCAAATCCTCATGCAATTATGATTCTCGCTAGTCGTTTACTGCTCCATCGAGACTTTAAACAAATTGCACCTAATTGTAAGAAACGTAATTTGAAAACAAGCAGTCTGAAAAGGCAGATTGGACAATTAATTTAGAAACAGCAGTACTGTACAATATGTGGAATGTAAAAGAGCTAAACTCAACACATGCTGGCCTTGTTGTGTAATTTGGGGAATGTACGGCATAAATATAAAAAAAAAACAGGAAACAATGTAAAGTGGGGAAGGGAGGGGAGAAGAGCAGGGGGGAAGGAGGGAAGGGAAGGAAGGGAGGGAGGGAGGTGACGGAGGAAGGGATGAAAAAAGGTCGGTTCTATGCCAAAATGCCCTAGCTAAAATGTCACGAGTGGTGGAAGTGGCATCACATGGCATTTGACCTTAACAATGTCACAGGAAGTGACCCTTGACCCTGATTTTTTTCCAGGAAGTCATGAGACATGTCCTTAACCATGATGGCAGCACAATTATTGACATTGATGAAGTTCCATTATGACTGTATGATTAATATAACAGCACAACACAAACAAAGGTGTATTTTAGATACCACCTGTCTTATGGTGCTGACTTGATCTTTGAAAGTTCTGAGACGTAATACATGCCCTCAATTATAGTGAATGATTGTAGAAAAATGTATTTTTGCCCTGATCACCCCAATTTCTTTGACTGATGCTTGTGGTTACTGACTCTGAAAGTAATCTGGGCTCTGCTGACCAGGGCCAGTGCTCTGTCCTCTAAAGTTATATGGTAATTGGCATAATTCTAATTGGCTAAGACAAACTACCTGTAGCTCCCTAGTATATGGGAGGGTATGTAGGTATAGGGACCCCAGAGGACTTAATGCACTTACGTGTGCACTGTTGTGGTGTCTGGTGTCACAAAGCCAGGTCTGCTTTGCAGGTTGGTTTTAAAATAAAACTACGTCCAAATTGGACTTTGGAATTTAAAGTCATTCCAAAAGTCCAAAACTACATTTTTATTACATTTAATTCACCCTAAAGTCTGCCTTAGGTGTCCCAAGGGTAGTGTACATTGTCATAAAAAGCAGGGACAATATAACATGTGTTTTACGCCCTAGTAAGGAAAAACAACCAAAATTGTTTTCCCATTGTAGTGCCACTAGCCCCATAGGCCAACATGGAAAGGCTTTATTAAACTTAATAAAGTCTCACATTCTATTGGAGTTAACTAGCAATATCAGTGAAAGTATCAAATTAATAGTCACATTAAATCCAACAACTTGCCAAAGTTGGATTTAATTTAACTATTACAGGAAAGTCATTTTAGAACTTACTATCCTGGAGTTACCTAAAACAGCCCTGTAGCAGCCTCTTCTGGTTGGTCAACCTCTGATAGCATGAGCCAAGCTGCTCCCTGAGTAGATGTGAAGAGACCTACAGCTGAAACAATGGAGCCATTTGGCGGGAGCAGATCTTCCTGGAGAAGCTAGGGAGGGCAAGGGGGCTGGGGAGAAAAGCAAGATTACAAAGTCAGGAGGACAGGTCCTCTAAACACTTGATCCCCAGGCAGGTGGGAGCCCCCGTAATTAGATTAGGAGAGGGGCTGGTAGGGGAGTGTAGTTAGATGGTAGCCACTACTTTGGGTTAGAATACACGGACATATACACCCAGGAGAGATTTATTCCATTTAGATTTTTGGCAAAACAGTGCATTTTGGGTAACAAATATGTCACACTTTGCAGAAAGTGGTCATAGCAGAGGGAGGAAACTTTAGCCCTATATGTTTGGGTGCCCCTCCCTCTTGTCAGCCCAGAATGGAGGCTAAATATGGAAAAGCTGCAGGAGAGCCTCAGCACACTGCCTGGAACAAAAGCTGAAAAAGTACTGCCCTGCTCCTGCCGGGAAGAACTGGAAGAGTGGAGGAGCGGCTCTACAGGGGCAGCAGACTCAAAAGCGCGAGAGCCGGCTGCATCGACACGAGACGGGCCAATGCACGCCTGGAACGAAGGTGCCTGGGCAATCGAGAGAGACACCGCCGAGAGGAGGAAGGCGGCAGTGACTGCTTAACACACCTTGGAGGTACTGGGAGGGGGGAGGCCAAAATCGAAGCAGTCAATGACTTTTTTGGGACAAGGAGGCTGATTTGAATTACGGCCTAGTGATCCGGCCTGGACCTTCCCCCCTGTGCTTTGTCCTCTCCCCTTTATACCTGATCCACGAGTCAGCCTCGGTTGTTGGAGTGAGTAAGAGACTGGCCCTGACTTGTGCCCAGGGTGCATTTGGGAAGGGTGGTGGTGAAGCCTCACAGCATCATGCTCTTTGTACCTCGAGAGCCAGCCCTGGCCCACACGACCTGAACGCCATCACCACCTTTCTTCATGCTGGGGCTCTGGCCCAGGCCTGGACCTTTTCCCACCCCGCGTGTCCTGTTCTCTCCCCTGGGTGCCTTACTCGTCTCAAGGCTGCCCCACTTGAGACATTAAGGCAGGAGTCAGCCCTAGCTTACACCTCGGAGTGTGTCTGAGACATTTGAAGTTCCACAGGCTTCGTGTCTTAAGGATTGGCCCCAATCCAGAGGGCCTGAATACCAGCATTGTTTCCCTCCCGAAAGTCTAAGAGCCTGACCCTTCCCTAAGATTAAAGAGTAACCAGCTCAACAGAAACATGTCAGGAAGCAAAGGTGTTCCCGCCACGCACCAAACAAAGCTAAACAAGTTTGCCCATGCTAAGTCGGACCACCAGGGAACACCATCCAAGGAACAGATTGCGCTTTCTCCAGATCCCGCTGATACCCCTACGTTGCAGGATATAATGATGGCTGTCCAAGGGGTTCTCACAGCGCAGAAGGGTAAAATAGACACGGTAGCATCAAAATTCATCCTGATGCACGCGGACCTTCGAAACCTTGGCTACCGCATCAAATCTGCTGAAGATTCTATAGTCACCTAGCAGACCTCTACCAAATATTGGATGGGCAAGTTTGTACCCTGCTAGCCACTACGGCGGCACTAGAAGCAAGAATGGAGGATTTCAAATGGCGCTCCTGGAGAAACAATGTCAGAATTTTGGGGATGCCGGAGGGAGTGGAGGGGCAGGCAGTTTATCTCTTTGTGGAGGACCTTATCTCTAAGCAGCTGAGAAGTGTGGCTCACTGGTTAGAGGAGGCAGACCCGGACGCTGAGATCAGACCCGGGACCAGGGTTCAATTCCCAACGCGGCAGGGTCTTGAGCCCAAAATGTCCACGGACTCGGTAATTCTTGCTTCGGTGCCTACTCAAATCACAGGTTCACACTCTGCAACTCTGGGCAATAGCTTGCTTAATCTCCACTACGGCCCACCGCGGCGGGATGCCTGGCTTTCACCTTGGGGATACCCAGTAGGGGCTATCTCACAGGGAAAAACCAGGACGGGTTCCCAATGCAAAGCGCTTTGAGACCTGGCGGTGATATTGCGCTATATAAAAACCTATCCATCCATCCATCCAGGCCCGACGTCGTTCTGCCTTCTTCTCGGTGGAGAGGGCACTACGAGTCCCAGGGGGCCTGGACTCCCGCCCGCCCAATTGTGGCGAGAATTTTCAATTATAAGGATAGAGACATTATACTACAGACAGCTCGCTCCGTGTCCACATCTCAAGTTCAAAAATGCAACAATCACCTTTTTTCTAGATTTTACAATCAAAGTACAGAAGTTCTGACGCTCATTTATAGAAGTCAAGAAGGCCCTGAGAGAAAGAGAATTGAAATATGCCATGATATTTCCTGCCAGGCTACGAGTGGTGGCAGTGGGCATGACCTGTTATTTTGAGACTCCTGATGATGCATGGGCTGGTTGGAGGGGTAGCGCAAAGTTGGGAACCGGAAAACCCGAACAGACTACCGGAGAAATGCATATGAAAATGTAGTGAATACCATTTTGTTTTTTTTAAAAACAGGTCTATTAGCTTTGCCAATACTTGTTTTTGAACTGTTTTCATTGTAATGGTTTGCATTTTTTTTAAAGTTTAAACTGTACATGTTTACCTTGGGGTCTTCAATCCCGAGGCGGATGCAGGGTTATGCGGTGAATCAACTTGAAAATGTGATTTTAATGAACACCAGTGCCGGTAATGACAAGCATATTTCCCTGCATACATAGCACTATCCATGGCATTGCCAATAATATGAGAATAGATAGGGGTACTTCAACTGAAGTTGCATACGGAAGCCATAAAATGTAATTGCAGTCTCAAATCCTCATGCAATTATGATTCTCGCTAGTCGTTTACTGCTCCATCGAGACTTTAAACAAATTGCACCTAATTGTAAGAAACGTAATTTGAAAACAAGCAGTCTGAAAAGGCAGATTGGACAATTAATTTAGAAACAGCAGTACTGTACAATATGTGGAATGTAAAAGAGCTAAACTCAACACATGCTGGCCTTGTTGTGTAATTTGGGGAATGTACGGCATAAATATAAAAAAAAAACAGGAAACAATGTAAAGTGGGGAAGGGAGGGGAGAAGAGCAGGGGGGAAGGAGGGAAGGGAAGGAAGGGAGGGAGGGAGGTGACGGAGGAAGGGATGAAAAAAGGTCGGTTCTATGCCAAAATGCCCTAGCTAAAATGTCACGAGTGGTGGAAGTGGCATCACATGGCATTTGACCTTAACAATGTCACAGGAAGTGACCCTTGACCCTGATTTTTTTCCAGGAAGTCATGAGACATGTCCTTAACCATGATGGCAGCACAATTATTGACATTGATGAAGTTCCATTATGACTGTATGATTAATATAACAGCACAACACAAACAAAGGTGTATTTTAGATACCACCTGTCTTATGGTGCTGACTTGATCTTTGAAAGTTCTGAGACGTAATACATGCCCTCAATTATAGTGAATGATTGTAGAAAAATGTATTTTTGCCCTGATCACCCCAATTTCTTTGACTGATGCTTGTGGTTACTGACTCTGAAAGTAATCTGGGCTCTGCTGACCAGGGCCAGTGCTCTGTCCTCTAAAGTTATATGGTAATTGGCATAATTCTAATTGGCTAAGACAAACTACCTGTAGCTCCCTAGTATATGGGAGGGTATGTAGGTATAGGGACCCCAGAGGACTTAATGCACTTACGTGTGCACTGTTGTGGTGTCTGGTGTCACAAAGCCAGGTCTGCTTTGCAGGTTGGTTTTAAAATAAAACTACGTCCAAATTGGACTTTGGAATTTAAAGTCATTCCAAAAGTCCAAAACTACATTTTTATTACATTTAATTCACCCTAAAGTCTGCCTTAGGTGTCCCAAGGGTAGTGTACATTGTCATAAAAAGCAGGGACAATATAACATGTGTTTTACGCCCTAGTAAGGAAAAACAACCAAAATTGTTTTCCCATTGTAGTGCCACTAGCCCCATAGGCCAACATGGAAAGGCTTTATTAAACTTAATAAAGTCTCACATTCTATTGGAGTTAACTAGCAATATCAGTGAAAGTATCAAATTAATAGTCACATTAAATCCAACAACTTGCCAAAGTTGGATTTAATTTAACTATTACAGGAAAGTCATTTTAGAACTTACTATCCTGGAGTTACCTAAAACAGCCCTGTAGCAGCCTCTTCTGGTTGGTCAACCTCTGATAGCATGAGCCAAGCTGCTCCCTGAGTAGATGTGAAGAGACCTACAGCTGAAACAATGGAGCCATTTGGCGGGAGCAGATCTTCCTGGAGAAGCTAGGGAGGGCAAGGGGGCTGGGGAGAAAAGCAAGATTACAAAGTCAGGAGGACAGGTCCTCTAAACACTTGATCCCCAGCCAGGTGGGAGCCCCCGTAATTAGATTAGGAGAGGGGCTGGTAGGGGAGTGTAGTTAGATGGTAGCCACTACTTTGGGTTAGAATACACGGACATATACACCCAGGAGAGATTTATTCCATTTAGATTTTTGGCAAAACAGTGCATTTTGGGTAACAAATATGTCACACTTTGCAGAAAGTGGTCATAGCAGAGGGAGGAAACTTTAGCCCTATATGTTTGGGTGCCCCTCCCTCTTGTCAGCCCAGAATGGAGGCTAAATATGGAAAAGCTGCAGGAGAGCCTCAGCACACTGCCTGGAACAAAAGCTGAAAAAGTACTGCCCTGCTCCTGCCGGGAAGAACTGGAAGAGTGGAGGAGCGGCTCTACAGGGGCAGCAGACTCAAAAGCGCGAGAGCCGGCTGCATCGACACGAGACGGGCCAATGCACGCCTGGAACGAAGGTGCCTGGGCAATCGAGAGAGACACCGCCGAGAGGAGGAAGGCGGCAGTGACTGCTTAACACACCTTGGAGGTACTGGGAGGGGGGAGGCCAAAATCGAAGCAGTCAATGACTTTTTTGGGACAAGGAGGCTGATTTGAATTACGGCCTAGTGATCCGGCCTGGACCTTCCCCCCTGTGCTTTGTCCTCTCCCCTTTATACCTGATCCACGAGTCAGCCTCGGTTGTTGGAGTGAGTAAGAGACTGGCCCTGACTTGTGCCCAGGGTGCATTTGGGAAGGGTGGTGGTGAAGCCTCACAGCATCATGCTCTTTGTACCTCGAGAGCCAGCCCTGGCCCACACGACCTGAACGCCATCACCACCTTTCTTCATGCTGGGGCTCTGGCCCAGGCCTGGACCTTTTCCCACCCCGCGTGTCCTGTTCTCTCCCCTGGGTGCCTTACTCGTCTCAAGGCTGCCCCACTTGAGACATTAAGGCAGGAGTCAGCCCTAGCTTACACCTCGGAGTGTGTCTGAGACATTTGAAGTTCCACAGGCTTCGTGTCTTAAGGATTGGCCCCAATCCAGAGGGCCTGAATACCAGCATTGTTTCCCTCCCGAAAGTCTAAGAGCCTGACCCTTCCCTAAGATTAAAGAGTAACCAGCTCAACAGAAACATGTCAGGAAGCAAAGGTGTTCCCGCCACGCACCAAACAAAGCTAAACAAGTTTGCCCATGCTAAGTCGGACCACCAGGGAACACCATCCAAGGAACAGATTGCGCTTTCTCCAGATCCCGCTGATACCCCTACGTTGCAGGATATAATGATGGCTGTCCAAGGGGTTCTCACAGCGCAGAAGGGTAAAATAGACACGGTAGCATCAAAATTCATCCTGATGCACGCGGACCTTCGAAACCTTGGCTACCGCATCAAATCTGCTGAAGATTCTATAGTCACCTAGCAGACCTCTACCAAATATTGGATGGGCAAGTTTGTACCCTGCTAGCCACTACGGCGGCACTAGAAGCAAGAATGGAGGATTTCAAATGGCGCTCCTGGAGAAACAATGTCAGAATTTTGGGGATGCCGGAGGGAGTGGAGGGGCAGGCAGTTTATCTCTTTGTGGAGGACCTTATCTCTAAGCAGCTGAGAAGTGTGGCTCACTGGTTAGAGGAGGCAGACCCGGACGCTGAGATCAGACCCGGGACCAGGGTTCAATTCCCAACGCGGAGGGTCTTGAGCCCAAAATGTCCACGGACTCGGTAATTCTTGCTTCGGTGCCTACTCAAATCACAGGTTCACACTCTGCAACTCTGGGCAATAGCTTGCTTAATCTCCACTACGGCCCACCGCGGCGGGATGCCTGGCTTTCACCTTGGGGATACCCAGTAGGGGCTATCTCACAGGGAAAAACCAGGACGGGTTCCCAATGCAAAGCGCTTTGAGACCTGGCGGTGATATTGCGCTATATAAAAACCTATCCATCCATCCATCCAGGCCCGACGTCGTTCTGCCTTCTTCTCGGTGGAGAGGGCACTACGAGTCCCAGGGGGCCTGGACTCCCGCCCGCCCAATTGTGGCGAGAATTTTCAATTATAAGGATAGAGACATTATACTACAGACAGCTCGCTCCGTGTCCACATCTCAAGTTCAAAAATGCAACAATCACCTTTTTTCTAGATTTTACAATCAAAGTACAGAAGTTCTGACGCTCATTTATAGAAGTCAAGAAGGCCCTGAGAGAAAGAGAATTGAAATATGCCATGATATTTCCTGCCAGGCTACGAGTGGTGGCAGTGGGCATGACCTGTTATTTTGAGACTCCTGATGATGCATGGGCTGGTTGGAGGGGTAGCGCAAAGTTGGGAACCGGAAAACCCGAACAGACTACCGGAGAAATAAAATAAACATCCTGCAAATACTGAACTACATCGAAACTCGATGGCCAACACGATGGAACCAAATTCCTCCAAAACTGCAGCCTCCTAGAAACTGTAACACTGGTGCAACTAAAACTGACTCATCTTGGCCTAACTATATGAGTCCATGTACCTGGGACCCCTCTGGGCCTCGCTGATTTGGTTTCATGCGATATACAGAACCGATTGATCTGAAGGGGGAGGAGGGTTTCCGCCCCAGGTTGGGCCACATCTTTTTCCCCATAATGGGGTTTTGGGAACGGGGTACAGAGGCGCTCTGCACAGTTGGGAGCATGGGCAGTTCTGAGTCCACAATCAAGGGAGGCAGGGAGCGGGGTGGTGGAAAAGGGGTATTTCCCTGTTTTGTTGCTCTGAAAATATTTAACGTCGTAGTTTGTAGAAATGGCAGTGAATATGGTACGGCACAAAGGTTGCAAAGGGTTACACTGACAGGTGGCATTGTTTTGCCTGACACCAGACAGTGGTGCCGGGGAGGAGTTCCCGGGAAATGTGGGCACATACCCGAGGAGCAACATGGGGCGCCCTACCCAGCTATATTATAATTGAAATTAAAACAGATACTTAATGTCTTCACATCAGACCACTCACAGCTTCAAAATGTTGTCCTATAATGTGAACGGACTGGGTGATAAGATGAAGAGAGGGGTGGTACTATACTACTTGAAACGACACCTACCGGACGTAATTCTTCTACAGGACAAGCATTTGCAAGGGACATGATACGGTGTGCTGAATAGACGGGGATACAAACTAGTCGCACACTCAGGCCATACTAGAGGGTCGAGGGGAGTGGGTATCTTTCTCCTGAACACATTCCCTTTTACTCTTCAACACATCTCACATGGCCCACAGGGACTTTTAGTGGCGATTTCTGGATAATTGGAGGGGCGGCTATTTAACATTATTTCTCTTTACATTCCCCCCTGGACTCCATGTGGCAGCACTGGCAGATTTGGGCTCACTTATTGTTAAACTGCCAGAGAGGGATTGATCATTGGATATGACTGCAATGCGGCAATTGATGGGGAACAAGATAGATGGCCGGCTCGGGCCGCGATCCTTCTGGAAAATTATTAGCAGACTTTTAAGCGGCACTCGACCTTGTGGACATCTGGCAAACACACAACCCAATCATCAACCAAATTACTTTTCCACTCTGGGGCACACTATAGTCTCTCGCGCATGGCCATATTTGGACTGGCACAGTACTCTCAATCATTTTGCAATGTGGGTCTTCCCCCCATAGGAATCTCGGATCATTCAACCATTTGGGTGGTCTACAGTGCGAAGCTGGGCCCGACGGGCCTCGTTGTCCCACTTGATCACTGGTTCCTGTGGATACCACGCATTCTAACTGATTTACAAAAGACCACGGAGCAGTACTTTTGGTAAAATGAAGGTACTGTGGAATAGAACTGAATCATCTGGGAGGACTTTAAGGTGATACAATGGGGTCAGATCATTACCTCAATTGCTGGTCACAAAAAAGAAAAGGTGGTGCGGTTGGAGGAACTTGAGAGGACACTCAACTGCCTTGAATCCAACCTGACAGCTACAGATCCCCTCAAAAGGAAATAATACAAAGATACTCTTGGGACTAGCTAAACTCAGATATAAAGCAACCCTGCATCACCTATACGATGTGGGAGATAAAGCAGGGAATCTGCTAACCTAGTTAGACAAGCAGCGTCTAGGTTGATACTTAAAATTACCACGAAAGATGGAGCTCCTACTCAGAACATTTAACAACAAGGGGTGGTGATGGACAGAGTTTCTGAATTAAGCAGAATACTCTCACCCAGTCAAGAGATCAGGGCTAGATCCAACACCGTTTTTTAGCTCACTGCACCATCCCAGTTCAGAACCTGGCTATATGCAAACTAGTCTGTTCCTGTCCCAGTGCATGATGGGAACAGGGCAAACTAAACTACCAAGCCAATTCTTACACTGGGAAGGAAACAAGCTTCCGGGGACCGGTTTCTGGCATTTCAGCCGTCGTCGGCCCGGCTTGCTTGAATCCTGATGGTGCAATGAGCAAGGGACTCACATCTGAGTATACCCTTCCACGCTTAGGGTGGACAAAATATTTAACAACAAGGGGTGGTGATGGACTGCTCCATCAGGATTCAAGCAAGCCGGGTCGAAGAGGCTGAAATGCCAGAAACCGGTCCCCGGTAGCTTGTCTCCTTTCTGGTGAAGAATTGGCTTGGTAGTTTGGTCTGCCCTGTTCCCATGATGCACTGGGCCAGGGACAGACTAATTTGCATATAGCCAGGTTCTGAGCTGGGATGGGGCAGTGAGATAAATAACGGTGATGGATCAAGCCCTGATCTTTGGACTGGGTAAGAGTGGTCTGCTTAATTCAGACACTCTGTTCATCACCACCCCCTTTTCTGAATCCTACTCAGAACAGGCAGGACATAGCGGACGCCTTTGCGGCGTACTATGCTGAATTATACACACCGTCACCAAGCGTAACAGCAGACTCAGCTCACGTACTATTGTCCACCTTCAATTTGCCAACTGTAGTGCCAGAAACCAGGGCCCTACTTGAATCAGACCTCACCGAGGACAAAGGGAAGAAAGCCATAAGATCCTTGAACTCAGGTAAAGCAATGGGTCCCAATGGCCTTCCCATTGAAATATTTAAATTGATAGCATCTAAGATAGCCCCCGACTTGGTCAAAATGTTTAATGAAAGCCTAGAGGCAGGTATATTTCCAGATGATCATAGATTAGCTACCACAAAGTAAGCTAAAGAACGATGATAGATTCAACCCAGATCTGTGACTGGGGGTGAGTGTCCGAAAAGTTTCAGCGCTCCGTCCATCATCTCCTCGTGTTTGCTTTGTTCACCCTAAGTTGGCAGGTTATGCCCAGGCGTGGGTCCCAGCTCACTTTGCTACTGGATTCAAGCTAGCTTGGCTGATGAGGGATGTTTAGCCTGAAACAGGTCCCAGGATCCTTTTTTCCTGTCCAGAGAAGACATGGCTTGGCTGTTCGGCAAGACTCTTCCCATGAGGCACAGAGTCAAGACTGATTTGCATTTAGCTGTGTCTGAACTGGGTTGGCGATGTGAGCTAAAGAACAATGATGGATTCAACCCAGATCTGTGATTGGGGGTGAGTGTCTGAAAAGTTGCAGCGCTACGTCCATCATCTCCTCGTTTGCATTGCTCACCCTAAGTTGGCAGGGTATGCCTAGACGCGGGTCCATTGCTCACTTTGCAACTGGATTCAAGATAGCTTGGTTGATGAGGGCTGTTAGCCCTAAACCGGTCCCAGGATGCTTGTTTTCGGTCCAGGGAAGACATGGCTTGGCAGTTCGGTCTGGACTGTTTCCATGAAGCACAGGGTCAAGACTGATTTGGATGTAGCTGTGCCTGAACTGGGGTGACAAAGTGAGCTAAAGAACCATGATGGATTCAACCCAGATCTGAGACTGGGGGTGAGTGTCTGAAAAGTCTCAGCGCTCCGTCCATCATCTCCTTGTGTTAGCTTTGTTCGCACCTAAGTTGGCAGGGTATGCCCAGATGTGGTTCCCTTGCTCACTGTGCCACTGGATTCAAGCTAGCTTGGCTGATGACGGCTGTTAGCCCGAAACTGGTCCCAGGATGCTTGTTTCCGGTCCAGGGAAGACATGGCTTGGCAGTTTGGGTTGGACTGTTCCCATTAGGCACAGGGTCAAAACTGATTTGCATATAGCTGTGTCTGAGCAGGGGTGGCGAAGTGAGCTAAAGAACAATGATGGATTCAACCCAGATCTGTGACTGGGGGTGAGTGTCTGAAAAGTTTCATCGCTCCATTCATCATATCCTCGTGTTTGATTTAGAAAATGATAGCATTACCCTGATTATTATACATACTGCAAAACATGCCACACCCAGTCCCCCCAACATATTTTCAAGCTATAGAAACAACTGTAATAACACCGTATGGGATGGGAAATCTCAGGGAATAGCTTTACACAAACTAATAAAGAGCTGGTATGATGGTGGTATTGCCCTTCCGGCCTTGCAATATTATTACTGGGCCGCGCAACTAGTGGTAGTCAACCTTTGGGTGTATTGGCCACCGGAGGACCCAGCTTACTGAATGGACCGATATAATACGTCAACAGGGAGGGTATCAAAGGGCGACATATGGGGGAAGATGCAACATGCCAACTCACACCCCGCCAGAAACCAGGGCCCTACTTGAATCAGACCTCACCGAGGACAAAGGGAAGAAAGCCATAAGATCCTTGAACTCAGGTAAAGCAATGGGTCCCAATGGCCTTCCCATTGAAATATTTAAATTGATAGCATCTAAGATAGCCCCCGACTTGGTCAAATTGTTTAATGAAAGCCTAGAGGCAGGTATATTTCCAGATGATCATAGATTAGCTACCACAAAGTAAGCTAAAGAACGATGATAGATTCAACCCAGATCTGTGACTGGGGGTGAGTGTCCGAAAAGTTTCAGCGCTCCGTCCATCATCTCCTCGTGTTTGCCTTGTTCACCCTAAGTTGGCAGGTTATGCCCAGGCGTGGGTCCCTTGCTCACTTTGCTACTGGATTCAAGCTAGCTTGGCTGATGAGGGATGTTTAGCCTGAAACAGGTCCCAGGATCCTTTTTTCCTGTCCAGAGAAGACATGGCTTGGCTGTTCGGCAAGACTCTTCCCATGAGGCACAGAGTCAAGACTGATTTGCATTTAGCTGTGTCTGAATAGGGTTGGCGATGTGAGCTAAAGAACAATGATGGATTCAACCCAGATCTGTGATTGGGGGTGAGTGTCTGAAAAGTTGCAGCGCTACGTCCATCATCTCCTCGTTTGCATTGCTCACCCTAAGTTGGCAGGGTATGCCTAGACGCGGGTCCATTGCTCACTTTGCAACTGGATTCAAGATAGCTTGGTTGATGAGGGCTGTTAGCCCTAAACCGGTCCCAGGATGCTTGTTTTCGGTCCAGGGAAGACATGGCTTGGCAGTTCCGTCTGGACTGTTTCCATGAAGCACAGGGTCAAGACTGATTTGGATGTAGCTGTGCCTGAACTGGGGTGACAAAGTGAGCTAAAGAACCATGATGGATTCAACCCAGATCTGAGACTGGGGGTGAGTGTCTGAAAAGTCTCAGCGCTCCGTCCATCATCTCCTTGTGTTAGCTTTGTTCGCACCTAAGTTGGCAGGGTATGCCCAGATGTGGTTCCCTTGCTCACTGTGCCACTGGATTCAATCTAGCTTGGCTGATGACGGCTGTTAGCCCGAAACTGGTCCCAGGATGCTTGTTTCCGGTCCAGGGAAGACATGGCTTGGCAGTTTGGGTTGGACTGTTCCCATTAGGCACAGGGTCAAAACTGATTTGCATATAGCTGTGTCTGAGCAGGGGTGGCGAAGTGAGCTAAAGAACAATGATGGATTCAACCCAGATCTGTGACTGGGGGTGAGTGTCTGAAAAGTTTCATCGCTCCATTCATCATATCCTCGTGTTTGATTTAGAAAATGATAGCATTACCCTGATTATTATACATACTGCAAAACATGCCACACCCAGTCCCCCCAACATATTTTCAAGCTATAGAAACAACTGTAAGAACACCGTATGGGATGGGAAATCTCAGAGAATAGCTTTACACAAACTAATAAAGAGCTGGTATGATGGTGGTATTGCCCTTCCGGCCTTGCAATATTATTACTGGGCCGCACAACTAGTGGTAGTCAACCTTTGGGTGCATTGGCCACCGGAGGACCCAGCTTACTGAATGGACCGATATAATATGTCAACAGGGAGGGTATCAAAGGGCGACATATGGGGGAAGATGCAACATGCCAACTCACACCCCCACCTCGGAGACAATCAAAATCTCGAACCCAACATTGATGACATTAGGGTGGCGTGACAGAATTACGCGGGCCATTTCCCTGTGGGATTCCATACATCTAGGCCTACTTGCAAGATACAGAGGTTTCGATAAATGGGACCTCATAGGTCTCTCATCGGTGTGTGACCTGTGGACTAGTGAATGGATAAAACCTTTTACTGAACTACAGCAGGAACATGAGTTAGCACCCACAGAAATATTCAGTTACCATCAAATAAATCATGCACTGAAACGAGCTATCCCACAAACATGGTACCTGCCTGAATGATCCCCATTAGATGACAGACTAGTGTATGATTATATGCCAAAGAAGGCAATCTCCCTAACATTCTGGAAAATATTAAATAACCCCCCTGAGAATTTAACAAAACTCAGAGAGCAGTGGGAGGAGGACCTGGGGCATGTAGATGACGAGGAACGGTTGGAGGCTACTGCGTCCCCAAAAGAAGTTGCCATACGTTCCAGTTTCCGATTGGTCCAACTGAAAATTCTACACAGAATGTTCTATGCCTGCACCACTCTTGTAAAAATGGAAAAAAGAACCTCACCACACTGTATCAGGGGCTATGGAGGCGAGGGCACCTTCTTCCAAATTTTGTGGGACTGTCCCATAATCCAGAATTATTGGGGAGAAGTGAAATTCCTGGCAGATTCAGTACTGACAGAGAATATCAACCTAACCCCCGATTAGGCCTGTTGAATATATGGGGAACGACAGATCTTACACATGGAGGAAGATTATGTGTTACACTCAGCCTCATGGTCACGAAACACAATATAGCAATAAAGTGGGGTTCCGATTCTAGACCAACCCTGAGGGATTGGGAAGAAGATATGGATTGGTGTATGCAAGCAGAGCGGGTTGTCTATGAGAGCAGGGGGTGCCCCCCACAAGTGGTCCAAAATCTGTGGAAACTGGAATACTGACAGACGGATGCTGTGTCCTCCCATCCAGGCAACCACTCAGCTGCAAGAGGAGTGACTCCGTGTGGAGATGGCGGAACTAACGCCATACCAATTGTTATTCTGCATATTTGAGGATGTGTGTAGATGATTGTTGCTCATATAGGTATTGCCACAGTTGTCGATCTGCAAGAATTAAACTGCTGCTGTTCTGCTTTCTGCCTACAATAAAAAGAGTTTAAAAAAAAGAATTGAGACTTTGGAAACTTTCTGCAAAATTTTGCAGAAAAGCTTCAGGAGGAGACTGGCTTGATTTTGACAGTCAAGCCGCCATCGTTGAAGCAAGAATTGGCCTGACCACACTGGTTTGTCCTGCAGAAAGCTCCGGAGCACATTGGTGTTGAGGACAAAGACTTTCAGAGGCTCACAGAGGCATCATGATGAAGCAGGTTGTCGTAAACAAGTTGAACTTTGGATCAGAGAAGTCCAAAGACCCACTGACAAGCCTGTCAACAAAGGAAAATCTCCAATAAAAAGACTATGGGTCTGATTTAGAGTTTGGCGGACCGGGTTCCTCTGCCACAAATGTGACGGATATCCCATCCTCCGTATTTCTAGTCCATTATTTCCTATGGCACTTGTAATACGGTGGACAGGATATCCGTCATGCTTGTGACGGCATAACCCATCTGCCGAACTCTAAATCAGGCCCAAAGTCTGAAGGTAAACTTTTGACTTGGACCCAGCCCTTATCCCATCTGACCCACGCTCCATCATGGTTAGCCTAAAACATGATTCTGTCCCAGTCCAGGGCGATCAGATAGTCCCAAGTGGCGCTTTAAGCCTTTTGTTACTGGGGGCCGATATTGGAGCACTGCTTCAAAACCAGGCCCCAGTAACAGAACCAGTCCCCGCTGTTGTAAAACCAGCCTCCACCCTTCAAGCCTCTCAGGGAAATGCTTGATGCCCGCTACGGCCAGTCTAGCCATGTTCATTGCTGCTAAGTTTTAAATTGCTTATGTGTGACACTTCCGTGATTTCAGTGTACGTATGAGTGACATTCAACTACCAAATGTTTGACACTTAAGAGTGACATTTTCTTATGAATTATACCACACGACGAAGTGCATAGAAAGATATAAGTATCAGGAATTATACACGTTTGAGCAATAGGAAACTCTGAAATGTTCTGTAAGTGCTGCAAAACCCCTGAAATTAAAGGTCACTTACCAACATCTCCTTTCTACGATGATCATTGCATAGTCACAGTGATTTCAGTCGCAGCTGGGACCTCATAACACTATGAATACAGAAGTCACTATTCCCCACTGTGCCAACCAGGTTTCAATTTTTTCTATATCTGGCTACACACACACATCTGCAGTGATTACATTAACCGATTGAGTTTGTATACGGCAAATATAAACAAAAGAGAGTGCAAGTCTTTGAGTTGCATAATTTATTTTTTCAGGTTATTTTATATGTAGTTACCTGAAGAAGAATGAACAAGGAAATAGTTCTATAATATGTTGTGCTTTAAGTTGGCCTCCCCCTGAGCTCAGTATCCAGCCACGAGGTCGCGACGGACAGAGCGGGGCCTCCTCCATTCCTGAGCAAGGTTCCAGGAGAGGTGAGGTACACTCCCTGTACAATTCGGATGTAAGAGACACCAGTTGATACAGAGGAAATCGATATTTGATTTATACACTGATATCCTTTAATTGTTTTATTTTTTCACCTCTAAAATGCAGTAGCAGACTTTAAGAACTGTGGCCCTGACGAAAGCCCTGGGATATAGTCCCTCTTGGCGGAAACATGTTGGCCCTATATAGGCAGTTATATGGTTAGACTGCTTCTCTTGCACTGTTCTTCTTGTTTTTACTGAGAGAGAGGACACGTTCCAATAAAGTTTTCTTCATTGATCTTCTACCCTTTTTTAACTCACTACACTTTTCAGTTTTTGCACTGCACTAGATCCCATCTTGATCTCAGTCTCATGGTCACCACAATGATTGAGGGTGCCACCCAGAAGAGTATGGGGAATGGATCAGTCTCGATGATCAAGAGACATACCATCCCTATTCGGATGACCAAATGAGAACATTTGATCTACATCCAAATTTGATGGGAATCCCATTGTTCTCTGTATGGGTCTGATCAACAATCACAGTGGGTCCAATTAGTGAAGTTTGTTTCCTTACACATTGAATGGTAGTAAGATTTTTCTAATACCACAAGCGCTAACTCACTTATGCAGGAGGTTTGTGTAGATTTGGAGCACCAATAGCTCCTTTTTAGACCCCCAGTTTGTTTTTTGTTATTAAGTTTGTAGTTTGGGGGACTTCATTCTGGGTAGGTCTAAAAAATTTCCCTCAGACCCTTCTTTTCACCGTAGGTTATTTAATAGTGCTTTAAGCTGAGCCATGTTTTATCCCACCCTTACACTCTAGCAGGCATTGCCCCATTGCACTCATCGTCAGTTGAGTGGTTTGCTGCTGGCTCACCTGTTCCATCAGAAATAAGTCCTCCAGAAAGCGTCTTCTGCCTCTGTGGGCTCTGACACTGCAGTAGGCGCTCTGGAGCCTGTGTCAGCATGTGTCTCATGGCATTTTGCTCGCTTATCATCTTCCAGTCCTATCACCAACCTTGAAACTGCATCCGGTGTGGCAGGATGGTGCCTGCATTTTAAGTGTACTCCTGAAGGAGTACACAGGAACATCCCTCTCCCTGGCCATCCTGCACACATGCCGAGAGGTGAGGGCAGACTAAATTCAAAGTTGTGTTGCCACACTCAATATTCAACAGCATAATTTGATAAATCTAGGAGCAGTCGGCCAACAAATGTGAAATGTCCGGGGGGGCCAGGATCGAGGGTTAAAACATGTGACTCTGTTCTCCTGAAGCTGGTTGTTGAGCGAAAACATCCAGCACTACTTCTGCAGCACTGCCCGCTTGATAGTATCCACAGCAGGTTCACAGAGAGGGGGGGCTGTGCCACCATGTTTTGGTGGCCCGCTTGAGGATAAAGAGTAATAAATAATACAAGATGCCTCCTGGCCAATCACTTTGGACTATGAGCAGAAAAACAACTGGAGGCACCAGATTCATATAAAGCTCGGCCCAGCACTTACTGTTGTTTGTTTATTTTTGCAGACAGTTGCCAGTTCCAATTTGCAGGAGAGAGGCCAGGTTGATCGCATTAAGCTCATAATGTTTTTGTTTTTTTAAAGAAAGCCACGCTGTTGGGAAAGAGTAAACAAAGTATTAACTTATGGTTCACTGTGATCATAGCAAAAACGACTCCACTCCAAGCCTGGCCAGGTGAGTAAAATTGCCTGCAGAGGCCGGCTGAGGCAGCAGCACAGCAATGCAAGAAGCAGTCTGGCTTTTGTTTTCATAAGTGGAGCACATCATTAAACAAAGTGGAGGAGCTGCAATTATGCGTGACTAATGCATTTTAGTGCAGTGATGTGGACACCAGCACTAAAATACGTTAGTCTAACGCCTGATGTGTGGTACTGGGCAGGTCTGTATGTTTAATATATCCCACAATGTTTAGAATGGCCAAGAATATAGAAAACTGGTGTATACAGTACATCTCTAGATGACCCCTGCACTTATCTGAAACAAATGGTCTCCAAATTACCTCAGAACTCAAAAAGAGGCGCATGTCCTCTGAATCCACCTATGGCCTTGCTTCCTATATGATAACCTGCACAGACGCCGACCACTTAGCCGTCAGGAGAAAAATTAATATTATTTTCATATTTGTCCTCAAACTCGAGCTTCCTATCAATCCAAGTCCTCAGAAGAGATAGCACGTTTCCTCTCTGTCCCATTTGACTTTTTCTGCCCGCTTATGATTTTTCCTAGCCATTGTCTCACCAATCTGTGAGTGCACTAGTGTGCACCATGTTTTGATACTATTCATGATGATACACATGTGGCATGCATGTGCAGATAGGGAACACTGGCAATTGGTGGCACTCTATTCTAAGTCTGGGTCACCAGTGCTTTGACGTAGATCACTGGCAGGGAGGTGGCCCTACTCCTTAAAAGTCTGACCTGTCCCTCCTGATTAGATTCCATATAATCCATGAGATGTGTGCTATCTAAGGTGTGTGTCTGTGCATGTGTAAAACAATAAATGTTTGTTGTGTTATGTAGATATTATGTGCTGCGTGAGTGGTATTTTTAGAACATAGGGAGTGAGTTAAAAACTGCAATTTTCCTTCATCTGGGTCAGTATCTCAGGGATCTCAGAGATGTCTGGGTGGTCTGAAGAATATACATTTGTTTCCTGGCAGCCCCAGAAATCTGCCCAGCAACATTAAGTGAACCTCCATTCTCACAGTTTTGAGCTAAGTTGTGCCTAGTATCAGACACACCGACCGTCTGGACTTTGCTGGACTTCGGTTGGCTTCGACTTCGTCTCCCTCTCTGTCCAATGCATTCTCTGTGCCCTTGCACCATACAGGCTCTGTGCAGGACTTGTAGAGCATTAAGGACATCTGCAGAATCTCCCTTGGGGTGAAGGAGTCACTCCCCTACATTCGCAGGCACCGTAATGCAATTGACCGGTCTGCTGATCCTGAGCTCCTGTGGACTCTGAAGGCTTCAGCAACACAGGAGATGGGTTCCAAAGTTCCTTGAGGTTAAGCTGCACTCTCACTGAGTTTGAGGCCAGTATCCATTGTGGGGACCGCATAACCCGAACCTCTGTGCACCTCATACTTTTCAAGTGCATATGCTTGTTGGCATTACCTGAGCTTGTGCACTGGACTCCGTGTAGTCCTGACTCTGAGCAGTATTTCCACCAAAGAACTCGGGCCTCCTCACACCGAGTACTCCGTGAGCTGGTACTTTGTGATCTTGCTTGGGGTCTCCTTGTGACTCTTGGTCATTCGGCCTGTGGGTCCTACTGAGGGTTGTCTTGAATTCTGTTGGGCTTTCCTGGATGCTCCAGACGTGGCTTGGCTCCCCATTGCTTGGGGAGTCCCTTGGACCTTGCTGGTCCACACCGTAACCTGCTTGACCTTCCTGAATGGGTTGCTGTTGCCAAGGCTTGTCGGTGCCTCAGCAGGACACCGACCCCTCAGCACTCGACATCCTTCGCGGGACAGCTCGCACCTGGCTCCTGGTTGTCGGCGATGTCTCCTAGTCCTCGTGGCTCCAGAGTCAAGAATTCCCTTCTTCGCACCTGAAGCACCCGACATCAGTGGGCATTCATGTACCGAGCCCCTAGTCATCCTGAAGTGACCCAGAGTCTGTCCCCTTTGCTTACAGGTTTCTTCCATCACGAATCCACCCTTGGATTACAACTGACACTTTCTGCCTTCCTGGCAGCAGCTCTTCTTTGCAAGCCTCCATTGGAAACAACAGCGGTTTCCAACACCACATCTGATCTATGCACCCGGCTTCCATGAGATAGGTAACTCGGCAACTCCGGTATCCATGGGTGGGGTGGCTCTCCAACCTCCTAAGTTCCAAAGGGTTTCCTCGAAGCCCACCGAGAAGGGTCCTTAAACTTTAAATTTGTAACAGCGACTTCCCCATAGAATTGTACAGAGCCCGTGGTCGTGTTAGTACACTGCACCCGTCCTCCGTGGGGTCCCTATCTACTCACCTTTGGTGGTTCTTTGGGGTCCCAGCAATTCCATGTGTTCTAAACACTGTCTCTACTCAAATCGTGGTTCTTATACCACTATTTTAGTATATTGTTTGGTCTCCCCCTGGAGCCCACTGTGTATTGTTCTCCTTACAACTGTTTATTTGCTAAAGTATTGTGTGCTTTGTGTTGTAAACTTGTGTAGAGGATACTAGAGAGTGTTATATAAATAAATACATATTTTTATAACTTCTGTGTGGTTCTCCTTTCATTTAGTTAATACTAAAGGTGATAGTCTGGTAAAACAAGCTGCTTTACATTCCTTCAAGATTAAGCCTGAAGGCGGTTCTCCCCAGCTACCACTAGGATAGCTTTCTAAAGGTTATCTTTCAGCTGATGCATCATAAGGGTTGTTTGTACTGGTGCAAGGTGCCCACTTTATTAGTGGCCAGCATATACCAGGCCAACTTCTTACATTGGTGTGCAGCGGTTGGGATTCAAGCCTGCATTGTTTTACCAGATATATCTTTGTATTGATTAACTGAAAACCACTATGTACTAGGTACATATAATACCGGCTTAGAATAAGTAAGTTCTACTGAACTTGGGGTTGGGTAGTCAAGGGTCCAGCACACCCTTTCTCCAACCTAAGAGAGTTTAATTTCCCACTAGGTTAGGTAGGTGCAAACTCCACACCACACTTAGTATGTCTTCTAAAGGAGAAGCCTCCAGTGGATTTCTGCCTTCTAGATACACTGAGTTTACATTCCAGGAATTGAAAGCCATGTGTATCTCTAGAAAGTTGAAGACATGGAGAAATGCCAACACTCAACCCCTCATTAGGTTAGGCAGACCCCTGGGTCAGATGAACAGGAGAGAGTGGGTGGGGCAGGGAATGAATACAGGTTAGAAGGTGATACCTTTTATGGCCTAAACTCAAACCCTGGCCAGGAGGATCAAGATGATTCCCACCAGGAGAACTCAGATCTTCAGGGAGACCGTGCAGAAGGCCAACATGGGCATCTCTTCACTTCTCCTGGAAGAGTGCAGGGTTTACCAAGGAGATCTAGATCTCCCTCTGCAGAGTCACATCACTCAGGATAGTTTGTAGGGATCTCTGTATCTAGCAAGAGGGACCATTCCTTAGACCGGAAATATCAACTGCTTGAACTTGAGACAGCTAGGTTTAGGCTCAGGGAAGAGCGTTTGACCTTAGACAAGGAATCCCTAGAAGTCCAGAGAGCTAGAAAGAAAGTGCGACTAGAGTCTCATGGTGGCAGTGACAGTGTCCCTAGAGTTAAGGAACATTCTTTTGACAGTAGGAACCTGAGCAAGATTGTCCCTCCCTACAATGTTCGGTATGACATCCATAAATGGATAACTGCTTTATAGAGGGCCTGTAAAGTGCAGAGGGTCCCTCAAGAGCAGTGGGCAGCTATCTTGTGGCTCTCCTTTGCTGACAAGGGTAGAGATAAGCTCCTCGCTATTAGAGAAGAGGATGCTGACAATTACTCAGTACTGCAGAGTGCTCTCATTGATGGGTTTGGCTTAACCACTGAACAGTACAGTATTAAGGGGCTCATTAGGATGGTGGACGGACTTGTGTCCATCCGCCACCCTAGAGGAGGAGGGACCGTCCGCAGGGGCAGCGGCGGTCCCTCCAGTGCAATTAGGATGTGACCGTCAGCCTGGCGGTCACATCCTCAATATTTAACATTGCGACGGGTGCTGCTTGAAGCAGCACCCGCCGCAAGGTTAAATATGCTTGCTTAGCATTTGCATGCACAAAGCGGCAGGCACCGCGCGGTGCCTTCCGCTTCGTGCACGCAAATGCAGGGGGGTACCATAGGTACCTCCCATGTGCACTCCCCACCCCCCCAATCACCCTGGGGGCCCGCAACAGGCCCCCAAAGAAATCACCGTATGCCTTTCCACGGCGGAGAATCCGCCGCGGAAAGGCATCTGTTTTCCGCCATCCTAATATGGCTGGCGGTGTCTGATAGACACCGCCAGCCATGTTAGAGCTTTTCCACCGCGGTCGGAGGGCGAAGATAAATAGGTCAGAACCAGGGTGGTGACCAGAAGAAAGATTCTTCCAAGAAAGGTGGGGATAACTCAAAAAATTAGTCCTCTGAAGGGCCTCAAAAATCCTCTCATGGGGGTGGGTCCCAACCTCCTTCCTTCCCTGAAAAGAAACCTTATTGCTTTGTCTGTAAGAAGCCAGGCCACATGAAAAATTATACTATTTGCCCGAAGGTCAGCAATGAGGAAAATATTCCTCCAAACACTACTTCTACACCTCCTGGTACTACATGTAGTAATCCCCCAGGTGGTGGCAGTGCACCCAAAAAATGTTTTGGGTTTTCTGGGGGAACTGAGGGGGACCCTGGCCTAGCCAGGTCCCCCACACAGGCCACTTTAGTCTGTGATGGTGGCATGGGGTTTGCCATTTTTACTGTCAGTCCTAAATCTTTGGGCAAGTACAAACAAGAACCTCTGATCAATGGTTAGAAAGCTGTAGCCTATAGGGACACAGGGGCTAGTGTCATCATGGTGACAGTAACACTGGTGCCCCAGCCCAGTTTTTATCTGAGTTTAAGTACCAGGTGACCAATACTGATGGTGTGAGGACAGATCATCCCATGGCTATAGTCAATCTCAGCTGGGGAGGGGTCACTGGTCCAAAGGGAGTGACAGTGTCCCCAAACCTGCCTGTAGATTGCCTCTTGGATAATGATTTAGAAACTTTAGCCTGGCCTGAAGACGAAGCTGAAGACCGATTTACAGATTTTAGGCATCCCGGAGAGAGTTGGTGTGAGCCCAAGGGCCTCAGTCCAACCCCAGGAAACCTTTGGAGTAGTGGAGCCTGAAACAATGGTCCACTCTGCTCCACCAGAGAGCACAGGAATATATAGGTACGGGTCAGCTTCCTCAGGGAACTGATCCTACCGCTTGTGAAGGAACTGCCTCAGAGGGGACCCTTCCAAGGAGATGCCCAATCTGGAGCAGGTATCCTGCCCCTCTTCTAAAAAGGGAGGTGAATTCACTATAGAGGCGTACATCTACCTTTATATCCGCAGCTTAACTTTCTAAAATCGCTACAGTTAACAGACAGCAGAAAGGATAGATAAAGGTATACCTAAAAATTGTTTCATGTAAGGGAAGCCGATTAATTCCATCATGTAAGGTATGTGGCTACTAACATCTAGGTACATTTACTTTTCTTGTATATGTGGGCTGGAAACCAACCAGTGTCATCAGACATTGTTAGAAACTGTTCTATAAGTGTACTTATTGTCTCTATATTTTCCTAGCATTTCTATAATGCTTTCACTAAGCATCCCTTAGTGGATTTTTTCCCACTAAACTGTAGGGGCAAATAACTACACATGAGCCAAATTTTCAGCAGCTACTGCGATAAACACAATTTTAGCCATGAAAAGGCTAAATCATGCCCACGAACTGTTGTAAACACTTCTTACAAGTGGCATGATAACTCTAAGGGTACCAGTAATGTTAGTTAGCAGCACCATCAGAATTATAGGCTTTGTAGTAAAGTTAACACTTGCTGGTCTGCTTATAACAAAAGTGTGCAATAAAGCTATGTATTAAATATGTAAAATAAATGTAGAATATTGCATTCATTTTAGGTCTATGCCATGCTCTAACTGAAAGGGCAGAGGATTTAACATAAAAGAATAACTAAATGAGAACATATGGATTAATAGCCCATAGGCTGCAAGGTCTATCGTTCTCTTCTGGAAAAGGACTTTACTGAGGTGAATTTCTCTAAAAAACTACTAATGTTTAAGTTCCCTAAAGAACATTAAGACATTGATGGCCCTAGGAGATTATTTTAATGAAGGCCAAGATGGAAATAAATGTGACCTTGCTGTGGGGAAGGGCACGCTATTATTTTTTAAAAATTATTATATCAATTTTGTAGTAAAGAAAAAATAGCATATTCAACTTTGTCTCAGTCAAAACACACGAAAATAACAATTACTAAGCAAACAGCATACATCCTGAGCACCTACAGAATCTATGACTGCACTTGTCCAGAATTTAAGTACGAAGGGGTCAATTACAAGTATTCCCATTCAGTTTAAAAACAGGAGAGTTACAAGTGAAGCACTTTTACCAAACCAGGAATTAATTAGCACATTTCCACCTGCCAACAGCAGGTGAAATCTATGGCCAGTAAATTATCTGGAGTGGGGGGAAAACAAATGGAGACAGGTGCGGTTACCTCATACCCTACATTATATTTCCCGATCTGGGCAAAAAACTTGTAATAGCATTGTAAAGTTGGTCTTATACCAGATGATAATGACCATTTCAGCTGTGGATTTACCGTCCGGCCAACACTGTACAACACGTCATCTGGACACAAGTTTGTATCTAAAGTCAAATCTCCAGATATTTGTTTCTGATATTGGAGGATCAAGCACCAGCAAATTCTCTAAAAGCCTAAATCATTGTGCAATCCAGTTGTCTGACTTTAGGTAATGTTATTTAGTAATACAATATCTGATACCATCCTGCCAAAGTCATGTGGATGTTGGGGAGGAAATAGGCAATCTAATTTAAAAGGCCAGGTTTTAAGAACGAAAGGCCCAATTCTCTGAATTGTCAGTCAGCCAAATACCCACAGTGTTTACCCTCTTACTATAATTGTGAAGTGTTCCCTCTTGATCTTGCGCATTCAGTTCCTCACCTTCTCTTTTACCCCTCCCCTATCTCAATCGATCAATGAATGTTTTCAATCTATCGATCAAACTCACCCCCAAATCCCCTAGGGGCTGGCTTTCCTATTGAAATTGAGAAAATCACTAGTTGATCATTTACACATTTGTGGTGATTGCAAATATTCTTCCTTGTTTACTGCAGCAAACATCTAAATTGGTGTCCTTGGATATGTACAATGCTTCTAACGGATGTACGTTGTTACAACGCATGCTTTTACTACGCATGCCTTTACAACGCAGGTTTTTCAACGCAAGTCGTTACAACGACTTGCGTTGGGGGGTGCTGGATAGTGAATAGTTTAATTTACTATTCCAACTCCAGTCCCCGTGGATAGTAGGGAAGGTGTTGGATAGTAAATTAAACTATTACCTATCCTAGAGCGCTCCCCAGCGCAATTCATTGTAATGACCTGCGTTGAAAAACCTGCGTTGTAAAGGCACTGCGTGGTAAAAGTTGCGTCGTAAAGGATGTTTCCCGCTTCTAACATAGCATGACGATTAAGGGACTCTGCTTTTTCCGATCTGGCATTAGCCAAGACATTTTGATTTTATTAAAATTATATATAGATAATATACTTACTAATAGAGGCTTCCAGCTAGTTCACTTCTTCCATTGGTCTGTTGTTTATCATTCACATTTTCTTCCGCCCTCTACAGCATACAGCATGGGGAAATGGGTCAGTCAACTACAACTATTGGCTAACTTCACAGGAATGATGGCATTCTGTTCTTTCACAAGGATCACATCAGCACACAAGGTAGTTCATAAATTGTGCAATACAATATAGGGATTTATTATTCCTTATCAGTCACATTATAGTAGAAGGTATTTTAAAATAACACATACCAATACTGATGACACATAACAATACTGATGCTAATGCTAACTCTATAATTAATTCATTTTCAATATTTTAGTTTAACTTCAATTAACTTGCATTAAATTAATTGTTACCGTAAATCTACCCTCCAGGCTTGCCCTGTCAAACCGCAACCCATTGAGGGAGCCATTATAAGTACCCAGTAATCCTGTTTGGTTGAAAATAGTCAAACCATCATTACAAGTGGTGTATGCTTCCTATGTGCAAGGAATCTAGCATAGTTTGTCACGACTACATCCTCCAGGTGATACCTGGACGACTCTGTCTTCTATGGACTTAAGGTTTGCACGCGGGAATCGGTGCAGAATCACCAATGCCCATGTTAATTCCAATTCCACACTACGCTATAAAGGAATAGTGCCACACCAATACAGGGTCCCGTTTCTATTTGTACCCCCAATGTGTCACAAATAGTAGTTGCAACATTACCAACTCATAACTCCAGCCCCCTCATAATGAGTAGTGTGAGACTGATACAAAGGAATATTCCTTATACTACTGACACTACATATTATCGAATCCGTTTGGGCTCTGAGAAACCCAAGAACTTTATAGAAAGTCATCCCTGAATTTCTGAATGCACTGTGAAGCCATGCCAATGGTCGATTGTGCACTATAAAAGTGTCAAATAGCAAGAACTTTGAGTTTTTTTATTCTAACCAGACTGTTAACCCTAGCCTTATTTTTTTAATACTTATCTTTTCAATTATATTTTATTCAGTCATTTTAATACTAGGGCTACTACTTACCCTCATGGTAAATGTTATTCATTTATTTCGAATTAAATATAGTTAGGCAGATGAAGGTATTCTAACACTAACAATTCATTTTAATTAAAATATTTTATTTATTAAATTATTTTCTTTTGAAAATAGATTAAATCCATCACTAGCCTTAAATTAAACCAAAGTACGTTCATATCAATTACGTATTAGTAACCCTTCCACTAAATTATACATACCTTGAGAAAAAACTGTCTTGCTGCTTAGAGCCTCATGCGGATGTCAGTTGGACCACCACCAATAGGCCGTCAGTGGCGATCCGACCGACATCCAGCAGAGTGTACAACCGCCACATTATGATACAGTCAGTCAGACCGCATTGGTCGGAGGGTCGACAGACGCTTCTGACAGGCTCAAGGAGAGAAATAAGCCCGTTAGTCGGATCGTAATCCTTACGATAGGGGCAGTGCCTGCTCTGGCACCGCCTTAGGGATTACAGTGTCCCTTTCCAACAGCCTTTTCATGGCAGTCCGACCTAGCAGGGCCCCCGTCCCCTGGGACCTCGGCAAGGAGGCTGAGGGGGCACCTGTGGTGCACCCCCAAACATCCATGCCGAGTGTGCTAGGCACCACATGGTGCCTGGCAGACCCTGCATGACGGTGCATGGATGTTTCAAAACATTCCTTTTTCCATTGCAGCTTGTTCTGTGGCCCTTTTTGGGCCACAGCATCAGCCGCAATGGAAAAAGCGAACATTCCGACTGACTACACGGCAGTCGCATCATAATTTGGCAGGTGGGACCACCTACTACTTGTCGGTCGGCTCCAATCCTGCTGCGAGAGTGGTCAGACACTTGTCCAACCAGTGTTGTACTCGGGTCCTTAATGTGAAGTGATGGTACCCTTCAGTAAAATACAGATAGACAAATTTAGAGTTTGGCGGACAGGGCACCCCATCGCAAATGTGACAGAGTATCCTGTATGCCAAACCAACAGTTCGCCCAATCTATTTAGAGTTGGGACCACCACCAGATTTAAATCAGTGGATCCCCAGTTGGTTCTATCAACCGAAAGCTTTGTTCAAGGACCAGACGGAGTTGGAGCTGTCGGAGTAGGGGCATTCATTACACCAACCGTCTTATTTAGGGAGGTCAGCTTGATGTCTTTCTTTTATCTGTAATTACCAGGTAAAGCCTGGTGGTGAGGGATAGAAAAAAACAATTAATCACACACACACCCATGGGAGAAAAACTTCCTGGGTGAAGAGGTAATTAGTTATTTATATTTCAATAATAAACTCCTAACTTGGGAGATTGTTGTTGACAAACAAAAACTTTGGTGAAGGTTGGTCAACCGGTTTTTGGAAAAAGTATTGTGAACTTTTGTCTAATTCTAGAGCTGGGTGCTTCTTATTGCAAAACCATTATATGAGCACCCGGTTCAACTCCCCTAACAGAAAAGATATTGGCACACAAGTATGCACTGTGTACGGCATGAGTGCATTAGCTAAATACACTGACCGGCATGGGCTAGAACTAAATTTATCTAAAACAAAGGTAGTGTGGTTAGTGGATGCCAAATACAAGAAACACATATAGTATCTGGACAGAAAGAAAGTTGAGGCAGTCTCCTGATATAAATATCTGGGATTCAAAATCGAAGAAAAACTGAGTTACAAGCAGCAGCTTTCAGCAATGAGGGCCAAAGCCCAAATTCTCATATATTCGTCTTCACATTATTATAAAAGAAATTAAACTGTACATCCTATAGCTACCTACTATCCGTCATGTCCTCACAGCTAATCCCTACTGTGACCTATAGGACCAAAATAACGAGGGGTAGTGAAATATCAGCTTTAAATTACATTCAAACAAATGTTTATAAAAACATCTTCCTCATTCAGCAATCAGTATCACCAGCTCAAGTCTGACTCAAGTTTGGTTTGTCCAAACCAAATATTGAGAGGCAAAGGTGCAATTATTAAACTATGTGGGAAGCTCAGAGCATCCAAAACTAATTCTATCGCGAACCTGTGCTGGAAAGAAATTGAAGCCCAAAGAAAGAATAAAACACAACGTTCCTGGGACTGCTACCTAAGCCAGGTTATAGAGGATTTTTCTGCTCAAGACATTTGAAACTCCAGCGTGGGGAAACTGGCCCTCAACAAAGTAATTAACTCGATAACAAAACTCCTGTCTCACTCAACACATCGTATTACAAAGGCGTCACGTTAGGACGGTGATCAAGTCATATGGTACAAGGAAATCTCAGGACTATTTATCAGCTCAGTTTTTGGTCCTAAAAAATTCAATTCACGAAATTACGCCTTGGTCCGCGGGAAACAAAGGATTTCATCCCCTCCTGGAAAGACTAACATCAAAATCAAGCCTGCAGACTGTGTGATAAAAAATATGAATCTCTACTACATATTCCCAGTGCACGTCCAAAGTTATTAAAAGAAAGAAAGATATGTTTGAAAGAAATATTTATAAATAGGAACATTTGAACATGCAGAGAAGCTGTAATCATGAGGTTAGGTGGGACCTCGATCCCCTTGGTCTGCAGGGGGGTAAAAAAATGTCATGCATATCTAAAAGAATTGGGTCAAATTCCAGAAGAAATTCAAACAGATTCTTAAAATTATTGGAAATATTAAATTACTTTAACCATAGGGAGTAGCACGTGGTCTAGCAATGCTTAATATATAAAGAACCAAAAGGCTGATGAGGATGTTTTTTTAAGGTTGCAGCACTTTATGGACAATGTAAATTGGACTTGAGTTCACTAAGCCTAGAATAAGGATCAATGTTTTTTAACCTCCTATTAAAAAAAATGTATTAGGACGCTCCAAGCATGTAAAAAAAGTTGTTTGGTGTAATGGTTTTAAGAGAAACATTTCAATCAATAAACTAAAAACAAATAGGCATAAGTACGCACTACCTGCGAGTCACAACCACATATCATGATGGTTGCAGTAGCCTAAACAACAAAATACCAAGGGATAAGGTCACTTAAAGAGCCATTGCAACCTGCAGAAGTGCACTCATATAACGAACAATGTACATTAGACATTAAAAAAGGCATTAGTCTCCAGGGGCGGTGGGTGACATTTGAAAGTGGTGAGGCGCAAAAGTGATTTGCATTCAGCACCGTAGCGAGCGAGCGCAGCGAGCGAGCCCGAACCCCAAAAGGGGGGTTTGGTGGGGGTTACACCCCCCAAGAAAATTTTGAAAAAAAAGAAGAAAAATCGTGCATTTTCAAGCAAATTTGAGAAAGCAGGAAGGTTAATAAAGCAATTGTGAAAGTGCAGTTATTACATTAATAGATGGCATAATATAGGTAGCTGCTTATTCAGTATAACCACAGAGCTTCATACATTCCGTCTTGGGATGAGGATGGGGGCTGGGCCTGGCGTGGCTGGGTGCTGAGCCTGCCTGAGGCTGGGGGCTGGGCCTGGGCTAAGGACTGAGGCTGGGTGCTGGGCCTGCCTGAGGCTGGGCCTGGCGTGGCTGGTCCTGGGCTGGTGCTGGGCCTGCCTGAGGCTGGGGGCTGGGCCTGGCTGGGGCTGGGGGCTGGGCCTGGCTTGGCTGGACCAGGGCTGAGACAGAGTGCTGGGCCAGCCTGAGGCTGGGGGCTGGGCCTGGGATAAGGACTGAGGCTGGGTGCTGGGCCTGCCTGGGGCTGGGCCTGGCGTGGCTGGTCCTGGGCTGGTGCTGGGCCTGCCTGAGGCTGGGGGCTGGGCCTGGCTGGTGCTGGGCCTGGGCTCAGGGCTGAGGCTGGGTGCTGGGCCTGCCTGGGGCTGGGGGCTGGGCCTGGCTTGGCTGGGCCAGGGCTGAGGCTGGGTGCTGGGCCTGCCTGGGGCTGGGCCTGGCTTGGCTGGGCCAGGGCTGAGGCTGGGTGCTGGGCCTGCCTGAGGCTGGGCCTGGCGTGGCTGTTGGGACTAGGTTGAGGCTCACACAGCATCACAACGATGTTATCCACCCTCCGCTGGCTTCCCATCGAGGCTAGAGCTATCTACAAGACTGCCTGTATCACCCACAAAGCCTTGCACTCCTCCTCTCCTCGCTAAATGGCGAATAAACTGAAACTCTCTGGAGGCTCTAGACCATCACGTAATGCGGAAAATCTGCTGCTTGAACCTCCCACTTTCAAGAAGGAAAGATCGATGGCCCAATCCTTTTCAGGCAAAACGGTGAGAATCTGGAACTCCCTTCCGCCTCAGCTCCGGACCACCACCTCCTCCCAGGCCTTCGAAACGGACCTCAAAGTTCTACTCCTCCAAAGACACCTCCAAAAGTAATTCACGCCCTCTCTATTATCTGAAGAAGACCTCCCATTACTGAAAATGCTATTCTCCATGACTTAGAAAGTGTCTTCCCAGTGTGTTCTTGTGGTTGGAGTGTTTGCCATTTATTGCAGTATTATCCTTGTACCTGTGTTTGGTACTCTTTTGTAACATTCACATGCCACTTTTCTCTTGTAACACACTGTTTGCTACCTCTCACATTTTGTTTGCTTTTCATACTTGCACAAGTGCTACCATTGCCTACGTAACGTTTGTTCTTGTGCCTGAGTGTCTAGCATATATTGCAGTATATTACCTCTAATTGTACTTTGTTTTCTCTTGTAACCTGCACACTTGTCACTTTTTCCTCCTGTAATGCACTGTTTGCTACCTCATGTATTTTGTTTGCTCAGAATTGTCACTTTTACCTCATGTAACTTAACGTCTGCTTTTGTAATTTGTTCACTTGAAATTTTCTCCTCATGTATCATTACTGTTCCTATTGTGAAGCGCTCTGATTGCCAACCACGAAAGTACAATGGTTCTATTTGCCTTTGTTGTGCGACCTTTGTAGACGTTTGTTCAGCCCCTTGACAGTCTAAAATTATTGTGAATATTCAGGACATGAACGTCACCCTCTCTAATGAACTTGACTTGGTGGCACATTGTTGGCTTAGATGTACAAAAATGGAATCTATTGGTTCTGCCTTCTTCTCTTAAATTGAATTTGGTGGGCATGACGGGGTAATCTTGGACCACCATACAGCCAACTCGTCATAGAGAAAAGTCTGGATTAGAGAATATGGCTCAGACAATGGCCACAGCTGAGTTCTGTTTCTGAGTTTCCATTTAGAATGTGCAGATGTTCTAGGGGACAGAAGAGATGATTTACCTCAGCTACCCTTAAAAATTATTTGCGCTCCTCTTGAATCCTTCGGGTATATGTTTAACTTCTCTATCCATCTAAATCAGAAACTCTGCAGTTGTGTTCCTCAAGACCTGCCCTTGTGGTCTCATTGTCGGAGATTCATTTCTTCTCTGGTCCAGTAGCATCTGTGGCCTTACGTATTTGGCCCAGACTCTCGCATCACAAGCCAGCTGAGTCGAGTCACAGCACCTTCCCATCTCTCCCTTTCAAACCACAACAATACTTGCCTGTGAGAAAGAATTTGGATGACTTTAAAACGTAAATATCCCTGCTTATTTGTCACCGTTGGCTTTAAGGAAAATGTCGTAATAGCATAGCCTTTGGTGGTAATTATTAGCTGTGTAGTGGAATGCATTGATACCGCAGACTGAGGTGTTTACTAGGCCTGTGATTTGAGGTAAGTTGAAGCACATCATAACGGTGCAGTTAGAGCGGGACAGCTCAGTTAAATCTGTGATCTCTATTGCTCTTGTCAGAGCAGTTCCAGGATACAAACCCACTCAGCACAGTTTTCTTCTGACTTGAGCTTCCCCCTCTACCCAACCTCAATGGGGCCTTTAATTATTTTTTGGGGCTTCCGGGAGGGAGTGTGCCTTCTTGAATGATAGCTGCTATATCAAGTTGTCACCCAGTACTCTATTAGCATTGTTGGTGGCTTTCTGGGCCTCTGAGGTTTTAATACTAAAAGAGAGAATATTTCAGTGTTTTTTCTTTTTTGCTTCAGATGAGACTTGCTGTCTGTCTTCTTTTGCACTCCTGTATCCTATTCAATAGGAAAGAAGCACTCCTATCCCTAAAGGCTTTTCTTGGCCAACCCCACTGCACACCTGTTCAGACCCTGATAAATATAAACACACATGCCTTAGTCAGGTCCGCACAGCCGCTGGCTCCTGCAACACGACCTCAACTGATCACCGATGACACTCTGGAACATTCAAGTGTCATCAGTGATGCAGCTGAGTGGACACGTGACGAGACCATTAAAGAGGCACAGCAAGAATAGTGTAAACACAACAATATGGCTGAGTAAAAGCTTCTGCTAATAAGAAACCCCCACCCTCAGGAAGGACGCCAGCAGGGCCGGGCAGGATAGGCATGCAAAGAGAACTTTCACACTCTTACCCGCTCTACAGAACCCACCGAGCTACATCCCCGGGCCTGGGATTGCGGTCGCTCAGCCTGCAGTGGGGTGCACAGAGGATACCGTGTGCCTGCCTTTATGCAAAATCTGCACTGTTTTTGCTGTAGCGCTCACATCTTGAGGGCACTCACCCAGCCACCATCCATAAGTCTGCAGTTTGCCATCCCGTTCTCGGCAAGTCCTAGAGTTGGAGATGCCCAGGGCCTGCCCTAGCCCGGTGCCCAGGTACCCGAGGGCCGGGTGAGGCGCAGTATCCTGGAGTGCCAGCACCTTCCCCCGCACGGCGCCTCACAGTGACACCAACCCTCACAAGTCCCGGCCGGGTAAAGTTCGGCTCTCGGTCTAAAGACGCTGTACTGCAGCGCAGACGTCAGCAACTCTTTAGAGAGCGTGAGTTTTATTGCCGCTCCGAACAGACCGAAGGCGAGTTGTGAGCCTGGATCTTCTAGTCCGACTTATCTGCTGCTTCATCCTCTATGAAATACGTGAAACCCATGAGTGTGAAGATAGAAAGGCGACTCACACTCGGTTGTATTTCTCCACTTTAAGGAACGTCCTGCCTGCTCGCGCTATCATTCGCCGGGAGTCTGGCACATTCAGGATACAAAGAAAGAACTCTTTAATTTCCTTCCTCTCTTTTCTGAACCATTTTGTCATTTGTCAGTCTGTGCTCTTATACTTGCCTCTGCTAAGAAATCCACACCATTCGGCGGATCCAACAACAACATCAGCAGCGCCGTGCGCCGCAAAATGGCCAATCACTGCATGACTACTTGAAGTCAGACACAGTGATTGGCCATTGTGCAGTGCGGCTGATCCACCCAAGCGCGGCATCCAATAATGGATTGCTGCGCGGTGACCGGCCAATCCTGGCACTGCATGCAGTGCCAGGATTGGCTAGGGGGGCACCCTGACTGCTCGCCCTGTCGCCCTGTTTAACGCCGGAGGCTTAACCAGCAGCCCCCCCTGGTCACTAGCTATGGGGGAACTTTCATGCGCATGCTCGGGCTAGTTTCATCCCCGAGCAGTACTTGCGCATTAGGTACATGTCCTGGCTGTCCACTGTCTGAATGTACGTAACGTGGACCTACTCACTCGACTGTCACTCAGACCAGCCCGACCCCCTGCGCAACGCACGCACTCCCATTTCATTTGGGTGCTGCCCGGATTCCCGGCGACGCTCCGATGCTAATTATTTTTTAATTGCACAGTGACATGCTAATTATTTTTTAATTGTACAGTGACAATTATTAAGTTGCAGCCGCCAGTCCTTGGGCTGGTGGGGCTACGCCCCTACGCCCCAATGGACGCACCGCAGCTGTTAGTCTCTAACTATAAGGTTAGGAGCACCTGGCGCCTTACAAACTTGCCACAACTAGATAAAGAAAATAATTATTATATATAGAAAAATGAAACCATTAATCGGGCAATAAACGTTCATGCCTGGATCTCCTGCCCAAATCAACTACATTACCCCTAATCCTCAGCGGTTTTCAGTAGTACCAAGAATTAGTCACTCCGCACACCACGCAAAATGCATTATGCATTGGTCAGTGGCGCGTAGCTTTCCGGCAACCGATAACCAACACAGCTGATATAACCAAGCGCCTTACCACCACCAACCAGGAGACATGAAATGGAATAGGCGATAAGCAGGGGTAGGACCCTTGAGGAAGTGAGTTTTACTTACTTCCCCACAGGAGCGTAATACAGCATCTAAGCAAGCAAGTCATACCAAGGTAGGGTGACTGACGGTCACACTAAACCTTTGCTTCCCCTTTTTTCCCTATTTTTATATGGTGCCTACCATGAAGTGTGAATACAGAGCAATCCCCTGCTGCTTCTGTGATATATATCACCCTATGACTGCGGGTGAGTGAATGTATGCATTTCTTGCTATTTTACCTAATATGTGTTGCCAGATTAAAACGTGAGGAGTAATAGAAAGACATTCCGAGAGAATGGTGATAGCTGAACGAATGGGTGCGTAAGAATCTATTCAAAATTGCGAAATATGCCCGACGAGTTCTTACGTGCAATAAGTGTTTGAGTCTGACGCAAAGTATGCGCACTAACCACATACACACTAAGATGACAAACTAAATGTATATAAAAAATGTATTATGAAACAAACGTCCTTTATTTTCGAACTCAAAGGGGACAGTCACAGAGGCACTGAGTGAAATGAAAGCAACATTATTCACATGACATAACAATACTCCCAAAATGTAGGAGTGACGGTGAGAATGAAAATTCTTGTGACACAATGCAAAAGGCATGCACTGGGAGATGCATGCAGAAGGTGATAACCGTAATAGCACTACAGTAAATTCACGCAAAATTCAAATGAACCACGCATGATAAATGTGTGTGTGTGTGTGTGCATATATATGTTTTCATTATAGGTGAAACCCCAATGGGACAACTTGAGGGCAAGCATAATTATTGTCCCAGCATACACAATTTGGCATGCGTAATCGTTTGCATACACAGGATAATATTGTCCACTGCGCAACCCAGGGAGGTATTATTGTTTTTACACTGATGAAAGCCCCGGACCTAATTAGGCCTTAGAGTAGGGCTTTAACATGTCGGTATAACGCAGGGTCATAGGACCATAAAATCCTCAATACCCACTAATATATAACTTTTAACCATCCCCATCTTCTCCGACAATAAAGGGATACCTGGGGAAGCTGAGGGATTTTTAATCTTTAACTAAGCCCCCAGGTCATTCTTCTTTTTAAGAGCTCCCTGGAAGACAGTTGAGTCCACCCTGACCTTTAGGAGTCAGGGTGAACCCGATGATGAAGCATGACACTACTAGAGTGTTGAAGAAAAGTGGAGGCAGCACCAGGGATGAAGTCACACTTCAGCAAATATAGTCATTTCAGATTCTTTTAGTCTTCTTTTCATAACAAAACAGGACAACAGCCAACGCATGTCGTTCCATTTATCGGAACTTCGTCAGGGCAAAAAGTATAATGGATGGACCACGTTCCAATTGATGAATCAGAGCGGTAGAAATCCAAATTAAACAGTCAAAGTGCAATCCGGTTTCTAAGAAACGTCAGCACACTATTGCATCTGGATTCGGTCTACTGTGTTAGCACACTCAAGGTTTTCCAACACGATTCAGGTATTGGTAAACCAGACTATATGCATCTAGTATTTGCGGGGCCCAAAATCAGAACTCGGTTAAAGCTGAAATATATTTCAAGTGGTGGGTCACTCTGAGTTAGCCAAAACCATTATATTTGGTAATGCAAACAAACATGTCAATTGTACAGGAATTCCAAAGCAAAAATCGCTCAGGTGAAGAAGTTCTTGCGTGCCTGCATTCACAGCAATGATATAGTAACCAGATATCAGAATCCAACTAAAGTAGAATTGGTCATCAGTATAAGACGCCCATCCTTCAATGCAACAGAGGTTATGTTAAACTGCAATCATTGGATTCGAGACGTCCTGAAAATAAGTGGTAGTGATTACACCCGAGATACTGGGTGGGATACTTGTAAGTTTAATGTGAACGTCTGTCAAAACCTATGTCGGCCACCCACCAAACTTTTTCTACCTTGAAAGGAACCACGAATACGGCAGTTTCTATCAAGGTACAGAGAACGTCACTGGGCCTGCAGTGATCTCTACATTTAGCGGGCAGTGATTTGTCACAGTGGTGCACGTATTGGCCTCTGCCACCCTGAAGGACTCTTAACCCATATGCTAAACTCTAGATCAGGTCCAAAATACGGGAACGCTGCAAAGGTCAGACCCTCATTGAAGGCCAATTGATAGTTCTCTTTCTTGCTCTCTATATAAGGGTTTGTTATATTTATATGTTATGTGGTTCATCACTTTATCATTACTCACATGTTTCTCTCATTAGAAGGTTGCATCTTTATGATGCCTTAGATGGTTCTAAGATGATGTCATGCCTGTGGCATCAGTGAGCAGTTGGTCCAGCTGTGTCCGGTTATTTATCATAACAGGGTTTCAGTCACATAAATAAATAAATAAATTCAGCAAGGTTTACTTTCCTTGAAAAGTTTACTAATTTCACTCTAGCTCCTAGGATACGAGGCGCATAAAGTTGGTAAAAAAAACACACTCAAACTCTTCCCCAATGGTTGTATTCGGTAAAACTGGTTTTATTCTCGAACATAAAAAAACGGTGGATGAAACAAAACAGATTTTCTTGTTCTACGACAGACCAAACGATCGTTATTTGTCTCGAACTTCCTTGAAGAAAATAATAAGCAGAAAAAGAGGCTATTGTTGATTCACACTTCCAGTGGTAGAAACCCCTGGCATAATGGACTTTCTGAAAAGATTCCACACTCCTGCGGCACCACAGCTAGAATCAATTTATCAAACCCACAAGTGGTGTCAGAAACTAATAAGCTATGTTCACGTCCAGGGCGGCTGCTGCATCACCTTTTCCAATTCTTTCTTGAAGTGTCTGGTCTTGACGTCAATGGGCGACTTTTCTCAAGAACGAGGCTGTATGTTAATTGAAGTTGCTGGATACAGCGACGTACACAAAGGACGCTTACCTTGCAGCTAAAATAACGGTGGTTCGTTACCAATTAATTAACGAACGAGAGTCTGTTCAAGGAAACTGAGTAAACACGTGAAGAGGCAAACAATGCAAGCGAAAGTCAGGTGCGTAACGAAGGCCCGCTGCTGCGTAGGGGGGCCTAAAGCCCTCCAGGGGAGCCTGTATTGAACCGAAGGTCAATGAATAACCTCTTAGATGCTGGAAACTCAAGAGGGGGGTCTCATCCCATTCTGCATTGGCGCCTTGTCCTTCGGCGTTGCACAGGCGCTACCTTACAGAACGGAGATCTACCCTAGACTACACCAATTAGCATCATCATTATTATAGGTTTTAGTGCGTATATGTAGCATCAAACTCCAGTAGGGACAGTGTATGGCATAACACAACAATATTTGTCCAAGGCAGTTATAAGAGGATCGGGCGACCAGCTGCCGAGCGCTTCCATCTTAAAAAACAATTCTTTTATTATTGTACGGGTAGGAAATGAAAACTGGAAGCTGGCAAGAATGGCTCTGCGTTCTACAGTGGGCTTCATGATATTGGAGATTTTGGAGTCCCCCCTGTAAATTACTTGTGAAACAGAACTCCTTTTTTCATGGTGTGGGGCTGAGGTGTGGCTGTGATGGGATGGACTGAAGAGTAAGGCTGGAAGGCCATATGCCTGCCAATCACCCTAGCCCCTAGGCATGCTGGGAGAATGCCATGCATAAGGCCAGTGGTTCCCAAACTATGCGATGTGGCTCCCTGGGGAGCCGTCAAACCTATCCAGGGGAGCCATGCACCAAGAACTTTAATGCATTTAATGTTGAAGGGTCTGTTGGCTTCAGTTAAACTAATTAGACTTAAATGCATGATGTCGATGATTTGTAAGTGACATGCCTAAAAGTGTAAAAGTAGTGCTTTTAATTGATGGCATGTCGAGGAAGATGACCTCCATATGTCACTGGATCCCCCGTTCCAACATAGTTTCGTTTTTTTCCAAATGCATTTAACACCAATGGAAGTTATCAGGAAAGTACAGCTGTCCTGTCTATTAAACACACTAAGTATGATTAAGTATCAACACTTGTACTTGAACCATATGTACTTCCAGTTCACATTTCTTTCAAAACACACACATTTCCAGACAGGCCTGCTCTCTCCTTGAGCACAGGGAAGTAAAACACCATATACTGCATAATGCCAACATTTGGAAGCAAGAGAGAGGGACATTTAAAAAAAAATCAGAGGAATTTATTTGGCTTGCATTGATTTGGAGGCAATTTTAGGGAGGAGACACCAAAAATAAAGATTTATATGATTTAAAAAATTGTGAGTCACCCTGCTGATACAGTTGTGTTGGCACGTATGACATGGGTAGAAATGGCATTGGATGCAAATATTCTTCAAGCGCAGAAACACTTTGGCAATGGGGCCTACATGCATTGGGGTGCTATCTAGCACTGTAAGTGGGATCAAAAAGTTTGAGAGGGTACTCTAAAAAAAGGAATGGGCAAAGAAATGTAACCAGGAATATTTTATGAGGCATTACCGTAGTAATACGAAACACCCAACGTACATGATTATAATACCTTCATCAGCTTCATCCCAAATATTTTCAGGGAGTAAAATGCAAGTACTCCTGAGGCTGGGCTTACAACCCCCCCCCCCCTAAAAAAAGTAACAGTGGGAAGCCACGGGCAATGGGTCAAGGGAGCCGCTGGTCACAAAGGTTTGGGAACCACTGCATAAGGCAATAACATTTTGGAACCTAGCGGCAAAATAATTAGACAAGAATAATGGATGAACTGAACTTGATTATACAGAATCACCTCGTTCAGCTATTTTAAACTCCGCAGTCCACACACCCTCAGCACTTGCACTTTATTATACCCTGGAGAAACATGTGTACAGTTTTAATTATCTCATCTATAAGTTTGCTTCCCTAATAGGGCGGGACTTCACACAGAAAGAGTCCTAACAATTGTGTTTATTGCAATTTAAACCTAGAACAATTGTTGATGCCTCACGTACCAAGGTGCTTCGATCCACCCTTTTATGATTTTAAAGCAGGGCTCAAGTTGGGGGTACATGCAGGTACACAGCGTCCCCCCACTCTTCTCACAGGGTGGACGCCGTCCCCATTGCCAAGAAGTTGGGCCCCACAGTTATATGTGGAACTTGTCCTGGTGTGATTTTCAGACACCGGGACACGTTCAGCAGCACCTGCACATTGCATGCTTTCCATTCGCAGCAGCAACGTGCCGGCAGCGAGGGAGCCTTTTTCATCTCCAGCTGGGCTGAAGTTAAGGGGCCATCCGGCCTCCTTTTGTTTGTATATGCTGACAGGGCCGCCTGGAACCTTACATTTAAATATGAATGCCACAGAGGGAAACAAAGGCACACAGCTTGCCTTCTCTTCACAGGTACTAAAGAGAGGCATGCTTTTTTATTTGTTCTGTCCCTGTATATACATGCAGACACTATAAGACTGTCAGATGGGTTGGTCTGCCCCAGTATTTACACAAATAATTTAAATAGCACTATTTTATTTATGTTATAGCGCTACATCGGGAAGTAATGAGGTCATTTGCATATTATCTACTTGGTCAGTCCCCCACTTCTTTTTATAGGACTTGTGCCCTGTTTTAAAGTAATCAAATGAAAGTATTTGTATGTCATTTTCATGTATGTTTAAAAGCAGATCCCAAACTCCTTTTCTGAACTTTAATTGAAAATACTGATGTGTCGTTGTGGCACTAACACAGCTATTATTTATAATCATGAAAGGGTAATGGCTTCCCATTTATTGCTATGGGCCTACAGGCCCATGGGAATGAATGGGAGTTACATGTGCAATTTCCGAGTACCCAATAGGTACTCGTAAATTGCGCATGCAATTTCAAGGGTGCAAGGGTGCCAAAAGGACACCCTGTTGCACCCCCTGAAATTGATCAGTCCACACATGTTACACACACACATGCCCCAAGGGCATCTGTGTGTGTAACCTACAACTTTGAAAAATGCACTTTAGTGCATTTTCAATGTTTTCGTTATTTACCATCTGGTATAATTTCTCAGAAAATTAGTGGACCCTAATAGCGTACTCGCTATTTTAAATGGCATCTTGCATTGCATTCAAGGCATCACAATTTGCGATTCCTTAAATTTAATCTTAATTTGCGATTTTTAAATTTGGGATGATGCATCCCAAATGCAACAATACCGGTCGCAAAGGGGCAGATTCTGAGAATCTGCTCGTTTGCGACTGGTTTTTCCTTTGATGAATATGGGCCTATATATTTGTATCTTTTGAAATTTTGGAGACTTTACTATTTGTGGCATAAGCTGTTACGTTTGTCAATAACAGTTTATGTATTTACTGAAAATTGACATTGTTTGCAAACTTGTATTGTGAGTCATTTATACAGTTAATTATGTTTTGCATTTTATTTTAAATAAAATATATTCGACCTGGGTAATGCCATGGTGCAGCAAGGATCTGAGAGGCTGTGGTGGCACTCTGCGGACAGAGGTGCCAGAGAACCACGACATTGGACTGGAAGCCTCAGGGTGGGCATCAGTCTCTTTAAGATGACTCAATAAGATGCCCTTGCTGACATCTGGTGCCTTAGCCTGAACACTCTGGGACTTTGGACACTTCCGGGCCCTGTGTTTCCTGAACTGGGGCCAATAGAGAGTGAAGTGTTACAGGGCGATCTTAAAACTGGATTTCATTCAGGTTTTAGTTAAAGTCGCCGAAATCTGTTTTGTTTGGAAGTAGAGTTTCTGGTTTCTGGAGTTAGAGGTTGTGAGAAGTTGGCCTGATATATGATGCTCACTAGTTCTAGTGATCACCTTGTATCATGCCAAGCAACCCTTATGGTGCAGGTTGTAAAGTCAACCTTATAGACAAGCTATCCTAGGGGTAGCATGGACTAAGCAGTCTTAGGCTAAACTCTGTAAAGGCATGTGAAGCGAGCTGTTTTACCATACACAATCCCTTGAATACCAAATGAAAGGACACCACACAGATATATATTGAAAATATATATAGATTTATTACTACAAATATCCCTGATACTCTTTATGAGCACAGAAGCAAATGCGTTAAAACAAAACACAGTTTAAATACACAAAAGTTGCACAATATGGATGAGCCCTAGGGGCCACCTAAACCGTATACTAAAATAGTGGTATAAGAACCACTATGGGGAAAGTGAAGAGGCTAGGGCCTGGGGAATCGCTGGAGCTGTTCGGGACTAGCAGTGAAGAAGTCGGGAATGGCCCGCGGGACTCGGAAGCAGTGCGGAAAGTGCACGCTTTACCAATGCAATGTCAATGGTGCGTCAATGGTGCGTAAAAAGTACAAAGTTAGTTAGAAAGGAACCTTCCGAGTGACCTAGAAAGCTGAAACTTGAGACACAGACACTAGAGGTGTGTACCAGTGTGGGAACACCGGCGGAGCTGAGTTACCTCACCCACAGGAAGCGGGTGCATAGGGTCGAAGTAGTGTCGGGTTTCGTCACGCAGGTCGATGGTGCTTGGAGCTGAAGATGCTGCAGGCGGCTCGATGTGAAGAGTTCCGGTAGATCCAAGGGTGGATCTGAAAAGGTGAAAGCAGAGGGGACAATGTTCAAAGTCGCTAGCCAGTGACTACCGTGGAACCAGAGTGGAACCAGGCGATGTCGGGTGCAAACAGGCGTCGAGGTGTAGCTTCTCTCTGCAGCCACGTGGACACGAGGGGTCGAAGACGTCCAGGAGTCGGTCACGAGCTGTCCCACGCAGGCTTCTCGCTGTTGGCGGTGTCGGCGACTTGATAGAAGCAAACAGGCCTTGGCTAATGCAAGCCATGCAGGAATCGAAAAAGGCTTGTTACTCGGACCAGCAAGGTCAGAGCAGGGGCTCCTTTTTACAGGAGCAAGGGCAAGTCTGGAGCAACCAGACCCGCAGTGAAAGTTGTAGGTTTCGTTGCCAAGATGGCCACTAGCCGCGTGGCAAGTGGACGGTTAGGCGCGTCGAGTGGCACGATGCAAAAGGGCCCCACGCAGATCGTGGAGATGCTGGGGGGCTGATCTTCGGTGCAAGGGCTGCTCGAGGTTGAGGCTTCTCAAACCCCAAAGCACAGCGTCGAGGGTGCCTCTGATGCTGCGCAGTCAGCGTTTCAGGGGTCTTCCAAGATGTCCGGTCCCACGTCTCTCGGTGCCTCCACGGGTCCCTTCTTTGCAGGGACTGTGGATTGGGCTGTGAGAAGTCTGGGAGTCTGGGTCTTGTCAGGCTCTGGGCTCTGGGCTCCGGCTCCGGCGGGAGGCGGCAGCAAAGCAGACATCGAGTTGCTGGTTGGTGCCTGTGTTCACAGGGTGGTCACTCCTTGGCCACAAGGGAGATTCTCTTCCGTCTTCTGTGCAGCAGAATGTCGAAGTCCAGTCTTCTTCTGTATTTCAAGTTGATTCAGGATGATCTGAAGTCTCAGGACACAGCTCCCACTCTTATTCGAATCTGGGGGGCCGGATCACCTACTAGGTCCCTCCTCTGGGTGGGACCAGGAAGGGGGGTGGTTACACCCCCTTTCCTTTGTCCAGTTTCGCGCCAGGACTGGGGCTGGAAAGCCCCAGCACCGGTTTGAACTGGCCTATGCACAGGGACACCTTGTGTGCCCCAGGCATGTCTGATTCTTTTCAGCCCTGTCCTACTCAATACACAAAATCCTGTCTGGAGTGGTGCTAGCACCTCCCCAGGCAGGAAACCCTTTGTACAAGCTGCCCTCGCTGGAAGGACTCCCAGCAGCAGGAGGTCAGACTTGTGTCTGTGGTGGCAGCATCCATTTTGAGATGCTAAGGCTCTGTTTAACTTTAACCGGGGTTCAGGCTAGGTACATGTCGTGTCCCTCTAGAAGGGTGGAATGCTACCCCCGTCGCCAGAACTGGCGAGGGGGTAGTATTCCAATTCGTATGACACCTTACTCGACATGTTTTGATAAAGCCAAACCTAAGATAGCATTTAACCGCGAGGATTATAATGCACTTAAGAGTATATGGTATGGCAATATCATGGAACAGCTAAAGGACATGGTTCCGAAAGCTGCAGACAGGCTCAGCTCATGCCAGAGCACCATCTCACATATTTCCAAGCACTCTGCCTCCAGGATTGATGAGGCCTTCTCTAGGAGTGGCTGATAGGAACATATGTGTCCATTTTAGGTTAGGTATAGGCATACTACACCTAAGTAAGGGGTGGTTACACCGACTTACCCCAGCTGAGTGATCAGCCAGTTGTGTCAAATATGGAGGCCAGGCCAGGGGTGGCACAATACATGCTGCAGCCCCTGGTAGGCCTTGGAAGCACCTATGCCCTGGGTACCTGGGTACACTGTTACAGGGGCCAATAAGGTGTGCCAATTCCAATTGTGTATGTACCTAAGGTACATGGAGTCCATTTTAAGGAGAGAGCAATTAGCCTGGGGCCCTGGGTAGCAGGATCCCAGGCCAACTAAAGTCAAAAACCAGCTAAACACCAGGCAAAAAGTTTGGGGGTAACCATAGTCAGATATCCACCTTCCTACATAACCCCCCCCAAACGAAAGGAGATAAGGCTATCCTTGACCAGGTAAGCCTATATTGCCTAAGTAGCCATATAAGGAAGTACCAGCTCTGGCTTGGTTACCCCCTGTCTCATGGTCCACTAAGCAATCCCTCACCCTAAGGGTATCTGAGGGTCTCCACCATAGGGAATCTCTACCTGTGGTGTGTCTTTGCAAAGTTAAAGGCTGGTGTTGGGATGGAGTACTGAAGTGAGATTCCTCTGTAGGGCTCAGCTTCCTCCAATCACTCTCCACCATGTGTGCCTTTCTTTCTTTGACTGAGTTGCACTGTGCTCTCAGGGTCAACCTCTGGCTACCTAAAGCTGGAGGCTGGGTCCCTCTTGTTGGCTTACTGGAGGGACAGGTCAGGTTTGGGGCCTTGGGGTCCCAGGTTTGGCTGTGCCCAACAGAATCCATCTGTGGGAGGTCCCTAACTACTTTTAAGGGGGCTCCCTCAGGAGTTTTTAAAGTTTTTACCTCACTAGGGCTACTAGTTTCGGTGCCCCCAATCTGTTGATGGGGGTGCTTTATTTGACAGGGGGCCCTTTGGGGCTCACTGTCCTTCTTGTCCTCTGCAGCCCTGGGCTGACTAAGGCAAGGTAGAGAGGGGCAGGTTACCTGCTCCAGACTGGGTCCCACCTGAGAAGGGTCCACTGTCATCAGAGGCTCTGTCAGGCCAGGCCTAACAACCTCTGGGACAGTTCCTTCATCAGGGGTAAGATCAGTTCCCCGAGGAGGCTGATCCTTTCCTAAAGTCTGGTGGGAGGGAGATTTCTCTTCCTCCTCAATGCTCTCTGTTTGTGTGAAGTGATCCATCTTTTCAGGCTTCACAACACATGTATCAGTTTTAGTTTGGGCTGTGGCCATCACAGCCCCACCAACCTTTTCAGGAGGAGACTCAGTTTGGGTATGGGCTGTTACCATCACAGCCCTGCTAATCTTTTCAGGAGGGAAGTTAGCTAAAGATGGGGCTGAGGTTTGCTCAGCCCTACCAACCTTTTCAGGAAGGACATCTTGTATTGGGGCTGTAGCCATCACAGCCCCACTAACCTTTCCATGGAGATTTACCATTCTAGAATGGGTTTCTTGTTCAACCTCAATCCAGGCTGAGATTTCTAAATCATTCCCCAGTAGACAATCTACAGGCAAGTTTGGGGACACTGCCACTCTCTTTGGGCCAGTGACTCCTCCCCAGCTGAGATTTACCACTGCCATGGGATGATTTTTCTGAACTCCATCAATGTTTGTCACCTGATATCTGGCATCAGGTAAAAGTTGCCTTGAGGGGACTAGACATTCAGCCACCATGGTGATGCTAGCCCCTGTGTCTCTAAAGGCCTCAACTTCTTTCAAGCCATTGATGAGGGGTTCTTGTCTATACTTGCTCAAAGTGTTTGGGCAGGTAGTGAAATTGGCAAACCCCATGCCAGTCTCATAGACAAGAGTATCTGAGGTAGGGGACCTGGTTAGGCCAGAATCCACCTGTCCTCCAAAAGTAAACCCACCCAGATTCCTGGGTGTGCTCCCACTTCCTGGGGGATTACTGCTGACAGTAATAGGAGGTGTTGGAGGTATATTCTCTTTATTGCCATTCTTGGGACAACAGCTGTCTGTTTTGTAATGCCCAACCTGTTTACAGACATGACAATAAGGCTTTTTCTGGGTTGAAGAAGTGTCTTGGGACCCACCCCCATCCTTGGAGTTTTGGGGCCCTGGGGAATTCTTTTCCTTACTTTTATCCCCACCCTTCTCTTGAGGCTTGGTAGTCTCTTTCTTTTGGTCACCACCCTGGTTCTTAGGCCTGATCCTGGTTCTGACCCATTTGTCTGCCCTCCTACCCAATTCTTGTGGGGAGGTCAGATCAGAGTCAACCAGGTGCTGATGTAGAAGCTGATTTTGACAATTACTTAAGATTTGCTCTCTCATAATTAAATTATACAATCCTGTATAGTCAGTAACCTTACTTCCCAGCAACCAGCCCTCCAGAGCCTTAGTGGCACATTCAACAAATTCAGACCAGTCCTGAGTCTGTGTCTTCTGGGTATCTCTGAACATTAACCTGTACTGTTCAGTGGTTAAGCCTAACCCATCAATCAGAGCACTCTTCAGGACCAGGTAGTTTCTAGAATCCCCATCACTAACTGTGAGGAGTCTGTCTCGGCCTCTACCTTCAAAGGAGAGCCACAAGATTGCTGCCCACTGCTCCTGAGGGACCTGCTGTACTTTGCAAGCTCTCTCAAGTGCAGTCATCCACTTGTGGATATCATCCCCAACTTTGTAGGGGGGCACAATCTTACTCAGGTTTCTATTGTCATAGGACCTGTCTTTATCCTTAGGGATAGTGCTGCCACCAGTGGAATCTAATCCACTCTCTCTAGGCTGCCTTGCTCTAGCAAGTTTCTCTTTGGCCAGGGCAACTTCTAATTCTTGTCTCTGGATCCTAAGTTCAGCCTCTCTCATTTTTGCCTCATGTTCCCTTCTCTGAGGGCTAGTCAACTCCCTTCTGGAGTTGCCATGAGAACCTTTAGAAACATGGGAAGTATTGGATTCACCTGAGTGATTCCTCCTCCTCCTATGCTCCTGGTTAAGTCCATTTGGGGGTCTGAATGGGTTGGACCCACCTTCAGTCCCAAATAAGCTTAGGTTAGCCTGGTTAAGCCTGCTGACTAACACCTGGCTATCTCTATCATCATCAGACTCACTTTCGTCTACCTCCTCCCCCTCTTCTTCTTCCTCAGGCTGAGTATTCCCAGTGGTCTGGTTTTCCTCATCTATCTGGACGACAGGGGCAGGGGTATCAGGGTTATCATCTTCAGTGGGAGATCCTCCATCTCCAGTCCCTGAGGGGCCTGGTTTGGAGTTCCTTAGAGCTTCAGACTGGTCTAACAGCTCTCTGAGGTGTCCTGCTGTAGGAGAAGGACCTGTTTTGATTCCTCTCATGGAACACAGTTGCCTCAGTTCCTTAAATGGAAAAGTAGCAAATTTGGATGGTGCCCTTGGAGGGTCACTCTCAACAGAGATGGGTCCAGTGGATCACTCTGCTCCAGACATTGCTCTAGTGTGGTGGATGTGTTGCAATCTACCTACACTGGTGTTTTCCTACAAAACCTATCTAGTAGTTGTAGTCAGGGTGTGCTACTCCCTATCCTCTACAACAACTAAGTTCAGTAGAACTTAAGTATATCTAGTCTTGTTTTAGTGTACCTATCAGGTACCTGTATGATCTTTCAAATGATATTTTCAAAGATTGTAATGGTAAAACAACAGCAAGCTCAAATCCCACCGCTGCCACCAATGTGAGAAGTTGGCCTGATATATGATGCTCACTAGTTCTAGTGATCACCTTGTATCATGCCAAGCAACCCTTATGGTGCAGGTTGTAAAGTCAACCTTATAGACAAGCTATCCTAGGGGTAGCATGGACTAAGCAGTCTTAGGCTAAACTCTGTAAAGGCATGTGAAGCAAGCTGTTTTACCATACACAATCCCTTGAATACCAAATGAAAGGACACCACACAGATATATATTGAAAATATATATAGATTTATTACTACTAATATCCCTGATACTCTTTATGAGCACAGAAGCAAATGCGTTAAAACAAAACACAGTTTAAATACACAAAAGTTGCACAATATGGATGAGCCCTAGGGGCCACCTAAACCATATACTAAAATAGTGGTATAAGAACCACTATGGGGAAAGTGAAGAGGCCTAGGGCCTGGGGAATCGCTGGAGCTGTTCGGGACTAGCAGTGAAGAAGTCGGGAAAGGCCCGCGGGACTCGGGAGCAGTGCGGAAAGTGCACGCTTTACCAATGCAATGTCAATGGTGCGTAAAAAGTACAAAGTTAGTTAGAAAGGAACCATCCGAGTGACCTAGAAAGCTGAAACTTGAGACACAGACACTAGAGGTGTGTACCAGTGTGGGAACACTGGCGGAGCTGAGTTACCTCACCCACAGGAAGCGGGTGCATAGGGTCGAAGTAGTGTCGGGTTTCGTCACGCAGGTCGATGGTGCTTGGAGCTGAAGATGCTGCAGGCGGCTCGATGTGAAGAGTTCCGGTGGATCCAAGGGTGGATTTGAAGAGGTGAAGACCTGAAAGCAGAGGGGACAATGTTCAAAGTCACTAGCCAGTGACTACCGTGGAACCAGAGTGGAACCAGGCGATGTCGGGTGCAAACAGGCGTCGAGGTGTAGCTTCTCTCTGCAGCCACGTGGACACGAGGGGTTGAAGACGTCCAGGAGTCGGTCACGAGCTGTCCCACGCAGGCTTCTCGCTGTTGGCGGTATCGGTGACTTGATAGAAGCAAACAGGCCTTGGCTAATGCAAGCCACGCAGGAATCAAAAAAGGCTTGTTACTCGGACCAGCAAGGTCAGAGCAGGGGCTCCTTTTTACAGGAGCAAGGGCAAGTCTGGAGCAATCAGACCCGCAGTAAAGGTTGTAGGTTTCGTCGCCAAGATGGCCACTAGCTGCGTGGCAAGTGGACGGTTAGGCGCGTTGAGTGGCATGATGCAAAAGGGCCCCACGCAGATCGTGGAGATGCTGGGGGGCTGATCTTCGGTGCAAGGGCTGCTCGAGGTTGAGGCTTCCCAAACCCCAAAGCACAGCGTCGAGGGTGCCTCTGATGCTGCGCAGTCAGCGTTTCGGGGGTCTTCCAAGATGTCCGGTCCCATGTCTCTCGGTGCCTCCACGGGTCCCTTCTTTGCAGGGACTGTGGATCGGGCTGTGAGAAGTCTGGGAGTCTGGGTCTTGTCAGGCTCTGGGATCGGGCTCCGGCGGGAGGTGGCAGCAAAGCAGACGTCGAGTTGCTGGTTGGTGCCTGTGTTCACAGGGTGGTCACTCCTTGGCCACAAGGGAGATTCTCTTCCGTCTTCTGTGCAGCAGAATGTCGAAGTCCAGTCTTCTTCTGTATTTCAAGTTGATTCAGGATGATCTGAAGTCTCAGGACACAGCTCCCACTCTTATTCGAATCTGGGGGGCCGGATCACCTACTAGGTCCCTCCTCTGGGTGGGACCAGGAAGGGGGGTGGTTACACCCCCTTTCCTTTGTCCAGTTTCGCGCCAGGACTGGGGCTGGAAAGCCCCAGCACCGGTTTGAACTGGCCTATGCACAGGGACACCTTGTGTGCCCCAGGCATGTCTGATTCTTTTCAGCCCTGTCCTACCCAATACACAAAATCCTGTCTGGAGTGGTGCTAGCACCTCCCCAGGCAGGAAACCCTTTGTCCAAGCTGCCCTCGCTGGAAGGACTCCCAGCAGCAGGAGGTCAGACTTGTGTCTGTGGTGGCAGCATCCATTTTGAGATGCTAAGGCTCTGTTTAACTTTAACCGGGGTTCAGGCTAGGTACATGTCGTGTCCCTCTAGAAGGGTGGAATGCTACCCCCGTCGCCAGAACTGGTGAGGGGGTAGTATTCCAATTCGTATGACACCTTACTCGACATGTTTTGATAAAGCCAAACCTAAGATAGCATTTAACCGTGAGGATTATAATGCACTTAAGAGTATATGGTATGGCAATATCATGGAACAGCTAAAGGACATGGTTCCGAAAGCTGCAGACAGGCTCAGCTCATGCCAGAGCACCATCTCACATATTTCCAAGCACTCTGCCTCCAGGATTGATGAGGCCTTCTCTAGGAGTGGCTGATAGGAACATATGTGTCCATTTTAGGTTAGGTATAGGCATACTACACCTAAGTAAGGGGTGGTTACACCGACTTACCCCAGCTGAGTGATCAGCCAGTTGTGTCAAATATGGAGGCCAGGCCAGGGGTGGCACAATACATGCTGCAGCCCCTGGTAGGCCTTGGAAGCACCTATGCCCTGGGTACCTGGGTACACTGTTACAGGGGCCAATAAGGTGTGCCAATTCCAATTGTGTATGTACCTAAGGTACATGGAGTCCATTTTAAGGAGAGAGCAATTAGCCTGGGGCCCTGGGTAGCAGGATCCCAGGCCAACTAAAGTCAAAAACCAGCTAAACACCAGGCAAAAAGTTTGGGGGTAACCATAGTCAGATATCCACCTTCCTACAGAGGTCACTGGGGATCAAAAGTTGTTCATGGAGAAAACTTTGAAGTTCTGCTCAATAATATTAAGTGTGATGTACCACGGCGGGAACTGACTTTCTCCCTGATGGGCAGAGCAGACTTGTTCAAGATGGTTTCTTTTCCTCAGTTCCTATACAGTTTGCAGATCACTCCATACAGAATACTAAAGCCATTCTGGGAAACGGGTAAACACCTCCTTCGGAACCAGTTGTTGTGCAGAAAGATTTGACACATTTCTTTGGTTTACCTGTAGAGCTCCATTTATGAGGGAGATATCTGCCTCCACACATCAGGAACTGCTAGTGGGCCTCTCAGCTTGTGGTGGTATATGTTTGGTCATATGGGCAACTTAAGAAACCTTGGGTCAAGATTAACCAGTTAGATGAAGACGACAAGACTGAATTCATTATTATGGATTATTACCACTGTTATGGTAGGTTGGAAGGGTAGGCTGATCAGGATGACCCCTTTGCAGGGGCGGCTTCTCCACTAAGGCGGAGGAGCATCACCCTACTGCCTTTCAGCATAGCAAATAAGGAAAAATAAAATGATAATAGTGCAATGTTATTATCATTTAATTTTTCTGTGCTGATGCAGTTTTGCTGGCAGGTCGGGGTTCGGCTGGGCTGAGCAGGGAGAAGAGTGGTGGCACTCTCTACGTGAGCATGACGGTGTGGCCGGCCGTCTTGGGCTGGACAAACAGTCATGTGCCCTTAGCATGTTCTCCACTGTCTGTATTGTACAGCCTGGGTGGAGAACATGCCCAGGCTCCCAGTCCCTGCTGAGCGCTGAACCATGGCGCTCAGACCAATCACAATGCTGCATTGCAGCGTTGTGATTAGCCTAGGAAAGCCTGGGTGCTTCCTTCTTCCTGTTCTCACAGAACAAAAGAGGACAGAGAGAATGGAGGAGAGGGGGCAGCCAGCCAACCAGTCAGCCGGCAGGCAGGTAACTGATCTTTTTTTTTATATAAACCCCCTCCCTGCTCCACTACTGCTTCCTGGGAGCAGCCGCCACTGCACCTTTGTGGTCATTGAAACTTTAGTTGCAGTTGTCGGTTGTCAGACTGAGTGGCTTAAGGAGGTAGGGCGCGATGGGCATCTTCAGCTTGGCAGACTTTGTGGGGATGGAGCTTTGTAATCATTTGAACAACTCAAAAAAATCTTTGACTTACAGGTTGGTGAAATGCTTACATTCTTGCAGATTTTTCATGCTTTAACTAGATAAGATACAGACAGATGCAAGCTGCGTGATTGCCCATGCCTTGAAAGTTGGGTATTGACCAAAAACGTACCTCAGGGATGACTTCCGAAATCGATTAAACACTGAAAAATAGCTCCTCTGACAGTTTGGACATACTGAGGAGGATCTGAGACACTGGCCTGTGTTAACAGGTTAACATTGATTAAGTAAATACACTAATGAATCCAACGATTGTGGCCATCAGGCCAGTCTCTAACTTATTCAATTGACAGTTCTAAATTGGCCTTAATATTCCAGAACCAGGCTTTTTGTTATGGGATAAATGTGTGACAAAAGCTTCCAGAACTTCAAAGAGAAAGATGGGGCCTATATTGGCATGCACCTAATACAGGCTTGCTGGAGGGAGGTGGACACCAAGATGTCCTTTCTGTAGAAGGTGGATATCATTCTCATCCCTAAGATTGGAACACTCTAATCATTCAAGCTGTTTCTAATGTTAGCTAGATACAATCCATCTGAGAGTAGATGTCTAGGACAAGAAAAAGGTCTGAGTGTCTTACTTCCAGCTATGGGCCTGAATGATAATATTATAGGATCATGATCCGACGTAACCTGTGGGCATACTTCCAAATCTGACTACAGCACTATTTGGTCCGACACCCATGCCATAACGATTCTAGAATAGAGTTGGTGTGGGGCAGAATAATATGTATACCCTGGGATAGCTGGATACAAATATCTCCATGCATCCCTAATTAGCTGTAGAAACCCCAATTCTACAATTGTTGCCACACCAGCTGGTCCACATGTTTGAAAGCCAGTGTTGACTTTGGTCCTTTGTTACCTGAACCATCTACAGATGTGTCACTGCTTATATTGCATTTGCTTTGTTTGGATCACCACTTCTGTTGTTTTGCTGTGGTTTTATGACTTCTATTTCCATTTTTACACCTATGTGTTTGCAGGAAATTAATACAAAATATTGGAAGAGAAAAGAAAATGTCAGCAACATGGTAGGAAGGCACTCAGTCAATACACAGGAAGGGAATGTGGAGCATTTTATCAACCGCGAAACTGGTAAGCAGAGTAATCAATCTTGATTATTGGCAGAAAAGAATTGGGAAGTACATTATCCTTTCATTAGAGGTGTGTGAAATACACAAACAGCTCTCTGAAGGAGATCTTTCAGGAAAACAAATCTTGCACCTTTTGTGTAATCTCAATGAGAAAAAACTATTTTTTCTTTTAAGAAGATTGTGGAATGGCAGTCGATGCGGAAATCTCTCAGAAAAGTAGATCAAGCAACATCAGTACCTGACCCAGCCCATCAACCAGTGGCAATGTTTCCACTCTTAGGGAGCAGGAATAGATTCCTTCAACATCGCCTCATTGCAGGGCGTTTCCACTACTGGTGGCACACTACCTCACTGCACAAGTCTCACAAGTGCTGTATTTTGGATTACATACTACAAAAGTGTACAGGGAGATCTTTAGGTAAACAATGGGAAGGTTCAAAGGGTCTGTTAGACCTGGCATCCTTGTGGTAGTTTTACCCCCCTGTCATTTTGCTTTCAGACCTCCTGTTTTGCTGAATTTTTTTTGCTGTCCTTAGGACTCTGTACACGTTATCGCTGCTAGCCAGTGCCAAGTGCTTGTGCTATATCCTAAAAACATTGTAGAATTGGCATATACCCAACTGCCATTTTTAATTTGAGTGAGAAACCAGGGCTTTCTGCAGTGTCCCCCCACTTTTTGCACTCATTCTGACTACTAGATACTGGTTTTTATGACTTTGATTGTGCTTTGGGCTCTGCTAACATGACCCAGGGTCTGTGTTCTGTGTAAAATGTACATGATAATTAGGTATAATTACAATTGGTATGACAACCTATCTGTAAGTCCCTAGTATATGATAGGGAATGTAGGTTTAGGGGTCCAGTAGATTTCATGCTCTTAAGTGTGCACTGCTGTGTTGCCTGCTGTCATTTTAAAAGCCAGCCTGCCTTTGCAGGCTGCTTTTAAAATAAAACTACGTCTAAATATGATTTTGGAATTAAAGGTACTTCCAAATTCTTAAACTACCTTATTTTTAAGATAAAAGTCACCCCTAAGAACCACCCTTGGTGTCCCAAGGATAGGGTGCAATGTTGAAGTAAGCAGGGACATTATAAAGAAGATGTTTTATAAGCCCAGGTAAGGAAAAACGGTCAATTTCGTGTTCACCAATTGTAGTGCATTATCTCCATAGTCTAACATTGGGTGGCTTTATTTAACCTATTGACAGGAGTGAGCTAAAATAAGACTTCAAAGTAGTAAAATGATAGTTGCAATAAATCCAGAAAATTGTCAAGATTGGATTTATTATAACTATTACAGAAAAAAAGTTATAGAAATTGCTCTTTTTTTTATATGCCTGAATTCAGCCCTGTAGCTGCCGCTTCTGATTGGCCAGCCTTTGCTCTTGATTAGGTGTGAAGTGGCCTGGGCTGAGACAAAGGAGACATCTGGTGGGAGTAGATCTGCTGCTGCAGAGCAAAAGGCAGGAACGGGGCTAGGAAGCCAAACTGGTCTTCAAAGGGAGAAAGACCATGAGGACAGGAATTAGGCCCATCCCCCACTTCCTGTGCCCCAGCCACGGGACCCCTTGCAACTGAATTACCAAAGGGGCTGGAAGGGGTGTGTTAAGAAAAATTTGCCACGCCTGTATGTTGGATTAAAATTGCAAAAAACACAGTTGATGAACAGAATGTAGAACAATATCATACATTCACCCCAGTACAAGGATCTGGGCCTAAATCGATCGTTTTTTTGCACTCCACACCACCCTGGGTTAGACACTGGCTATATGCAAATCAGCTCTGACCCTGTGACTCATGGGAACAGTCCAGTCCGAACTACCAAGCCATGTCTTTCCCAGACCGGAATCAAGCATCCAAGGACCGGTTTCTGGCTATCAGCCTTCATTCAGCCTGGATAGCTTGACTCCAGTGGTGTGGAGAGCCTGGGACTCACGTCTGAGCATACCCAGCCCACTCGGGGTGAAAATTGCAAAAAACACAGTTGATGGACAGAATGTAGAACAATGTCATACATTCACCCCAGTACAAGGATCTGGGCCTAAATCCATCATTTTTATGCACTCCACACCACCCTGAGTTAGACACTGGCTATATGCAAATCAGCTCTGACCCTGTGCCTCATGGGAACAGTCCAGTCCGAACTACCAAGCCATGTCTTTCCCAGACCGGAATCAAGCATCCAAGGACCGGTTTCTGGCTATCAGCCTTCATTCAGCCTGGATAGCTTTACTCCAGTGGTGTGGAGAGCCTGGGACTCACGTCTGAGCATACCCAGCCTACTCGGGGTGAAAATTGCAAAAAACACAGTTGATGGACAGAATGTAGAACAATGTCATACATTCACCCCAGTACAAGGATCTGGGCCTAAATCCATCGTTTTTTTGCACTCCACACCACCCTGGGTTAGACACTGGCTATATGCAAATCAGCTCTGACCCTGTGCCTCATGGGAACAGTCCAGTCCGAACTACCAAGCCATGTCTTTCCCAGACCGGAATCAAGCATCCAAGGACCGGTTTCTGGCTATCAGCCTTCATTCAGCCTGGATAACTTGATTCCAGTGGTGTGGAGAGCCTGGGACTCACGTCTGAGCATACCCAGCCCACTCGGGGTGAAAATTGCAAAAAACACAGTTGATGGACAGAATGTAGAACAATGTCATACATTCACCCCAGTACAAGGATCTGGGCCTAAATCCATCGTTTTTTTGCACTCCACACCACCCTGGGTTAGACACTGGCTATATGCAAATCAGCTCTGACCCTGTGCCTCATGGGAACAGTCCAGTCCGTACTACCAAGCCATGTCTTTCCCCGACCGGAATCAAGCATCCAAGGACCGGTTTCTGGCTATCAGCCTTCATTCAGCCTGGATACCTTGACTCCAGTGGTGTGGAGAGCCTGGGACTCACGTCTGAGCATACCCAGCCCACTCGGGGTGAAAATTGCAAAAAACACAGTTGATGGACAGAATGTAGAACAATGTCATACATTCACCCCAGTACAAGGATCTGGGCCTAAATCCATCGTTTTTTTGCACTCCACACCACCCTGGGTTAGACACTGGCTATATGCAAATCAGCTCTGACCCTGTGCCTCTTGGAAACAGTCCAGTCCGAACTACCAATCCATGTCTTTCCCAGACCGGAATCAAGCATCCAAGGACCGGTTTCTGGCTATCAGCCTTCATTCAGCCTGGATAGCTTGACTCCAGTGGTGTGGAGAGCCTGGGACTCACGTCTGAGCATACCCAGCCCACTCGGGGTGAAAATTGCAAAAAACACAGTTGATGGACAGAATGTAGAACAATGTCATACATTCACCCCAGTACAAGGATCTGGGCCTAAAACCATCGTTTTTTGCACTTCACACCACCCTGGGTTAGACACTGGCTATATGCAAATCAGCTCTGACCCTGTGCCTCATGGGAACAGTCCAGTACTAACTACCAAGCCATGTCTTTCCCAGACCGGAATCAAGCATCCAAGGACCGGTTTCTGTCTATCAGCCTTCATTCAGCCTGGATAGCTTGACTCCAGTGGTGTGGAGAGCCTGGGACTCACGTCTGAGCATACCAAGCCCACTCGGGGTGAAAATTGCAAAAAACACAGTTGATGGACAGAATGTAGAACAATGTCATACATTCACCCCAGTACAAGGATCTGGGCCTAAATCCATCGTTTCTTTGCACTCCACACCACCCTGGGTTAGACACTGGCTATATGCAAATCAGCTCTGACCCTGTGCCTTATGGGAACAGTCCAGTCCGAACTACCAAGCCATGTCTTTCCCAGACCGGAATCAAGCATCCAAGGACCGGTTTCTGGCTATCCGCCTTCATTCAACCTGGATAGCTTGACTCCAGTGGTGTGGAGAGCCTGGGACTCACGTCTGAGCATACCCAGCCCACTCGGGTGAAAATTGCAAAAAACACAGTTGATGGACAGAATGTAGAACAATGTCCTACATTCACCCCAGTACAAGGATCTGGGCCTAAATCCATCGTTTTTGTGCAATCCACACCACCCTGGGTTAGACACTGGCTATATGCAAATCAGCTCTGACCCTGTGCCTCATGGGAACAGTCCAGTCCGAACTACCAAGCCATGTCTTTCCCAGACCGGAATCAAGCATCCAAGGACCGGTTTCTGGCTATCAGCCTTCATTCAGCCTGGATAGCTTGACTCCAGTGGTGTGGAGAGCCTGGGACTCACATCTGAGCATACCCAGCCCACTCGGGGTGAAAATTGCAAAAAACACAGTTGATGGACAGAATGTAGAACAATGTCATACATTCACCCCAGTACAAGGATCTGGGCCTAAATCCATCGTTTTTTTGCACTCCACACCACCCTGGGTTAGACACTGGCTATATGCAAATCAGCTCTGACCCTGTGCCTCATGGGAACAGTCCAGTCCGAACTACCAAGCCATGTCTTTCCCAGACCGGAATCAAGCATCCAAGGACCGGTTTCTGGCTATCAGCCTTCATTCAGCCTGGATAGCTTGACTCCAGTGGTGTGGAGAGCCTGGGACTCACGTCTGAGCATACCCAGCCCACTCGGGGTGAAAATTGCAAAAAACACAGTTGATGGACAGAATGTAGAACAATGTCATACATTCACCCCAGTACAAGGATCTGGGCCTAAATCCATCGTTTTTTGGCACTCCACACCACCCTGGGTTAGACACTGGCTATATGCAAATCAGCTCTGACCCTGTGCCTCATGGGAACAGTCCAGTCCGAACTACCAAGCCATGTCTTTCCCAGACCGGAGTCCCAGGCTCTCCATACCACTTCTCTGAGGGCTAGTCAACTCCCTTCTGGAGTTGCCATGAGAACCTTTAGAAACATGGGAAGTATTGGATTCACCTGAGTGATTCCTCCTCCTCCTATGCTCCTGGTTAAGTCCATTTGGGGGTCTGAATGGGTTGGACCCACCTTCAGTCCCAAATAAGCTTAGGTTAGCCTGGTTAAGCCTGCTGACTAACACCTGGCTATCTCTATCATCATCAGACTCACTTTCGTCTACCTCCTCCCCCTCGTCTTCTTCCTCAGGCTGAGTATTCCCAGTGGTCTGGTTTTCCTCATCTATCTGGACGACAGGGGCAGGGGTATCAGGGTTATCATCTTCAGTGGGAGATCCTCCATCTCCAGTCCCTGAGGGGCCTGGTTTGGAGTTCCTTAGAGCTTCAGACTGGTCTAACAGCTCTCTGAGGTGTCCTGCTGTAGGAGAAGGACCTGTTTTGATTCCTCTCATGGAACACAGTTGCCTCAGTTCCTTAAATGGAAAAGTAGCAAATTTGGATGGTGCCCTTGGAGGGTCACTCTCAACATAGATGGGTCCAGTGGATCACTCTGCTCCAGACATTGCTCTAGTGTGGTGGATGTGTTGCAATCTACCTACACTGGTGTTTTCCTACAAAACCTATCTAGTAGTTGTAGTCAGGGTGTGCTACTCCCTATCCTCTACAACAACTAAGTTCAGTAGAACTTAAGTATATCTAGTCTTGTTTTAGTGTACCTATCAGGTACCTGTATGATCTTTCAAATGATATTTTCAAAGATTGTAATGGTAAAACAACAGCAAGCTCAAATCCCACCGCTGCCACCAATGTGAGAAGTTGGCCTGATATATGATGCTCACTAGTTCTAGTGATCACCTTGTATCATGCCAAGCAACCCTTATGGTGCAGGTTGTAAAGTCAACCTTATAGACAAGCTATCCTAGGGGTAGCATGGACTAAGCAGTCTTAGGCTAAACTCTGTAAAGGCATGTGAAGCAAGCTGTTTTACCATACACAATCCCTTGAATACCAAATGAAAGGACACCACACAGATATATATTGAAAATATATATAGATTTATTACTACTAATATCCCTGATACTCTTTATGAGCACAGAAGCAAATGCGTTAAAACAAAACACAGTTTAAATACACAAAAGTTGCACAATATGGATGAGCCCTAGGGGCCACCTAAACCATATACTAAAATAGTGGTATAAGAACCACTATGGGGAAAGTGAAGAGGCCTAGGGCCTGGGGAATCGCTGGAGCTGTTCGGGACTAGCAGTGAAGAAGTCGGGAAAGGCCCGCGGGACTCGGGAGCAGTGCGGAAAGTGCACGCTTTACCAATGCAATGTCAATGGTGCGTAAAAAGTACAAAGTTAGTTAGAAAGGAACCTTCCGAGTGACCTAGAAAGCTGAAACTTGAGACACAGACACTAGAGGTGTGTACCAGTGTGGGAACACTGGCGGAGCTGAGTTACCTCACCCACAGGAAGCGGGTGCATAGGGTCGAAGTAGTGTCGGGTTTCGTCACGCAGGTCGATGGTGCTTGGAGCTGAAGATGCTGCAGGCGGCTCGATGTGAAGAGTTCCGGTGGATCCAAGGGTGGATTTGAAGAGGTGAAGACCTGAAAGCAGAGGGGACAATGTTCAAAGTCACTAGCCAGTGACTACCGTGGAACCAGAGTGGAACCAGGCGATGTCGGGTGCAAACAGGCGTCGAGGTGTAGCTTCTCTCTGCAGCCACGTGGACACGAGGGGTTGAAGACGTCCAGGAGTCGGTCACGAGCTGTCCCACGCAGGCTTCTCGCTGTTGGCGGTATCGGTGACTTGATAGAAGCAAACAGGCCTTGGCTAATGCAAGCCACGCAGGAATCGAAAAAGGCTTGTTACTCGGACCAGCTAGGTCAGAGCAGGGGCTCCTTTTTACAGGAGCAAGGGCAAGTCTGGAGCAATCAGACCCGCAGTAAAGGTTGTAGGTTTCGTCGCCAAGATGGCCACTAGCTGCGTGGCAAGTGGACGGTTAGGCGCGTTGAGTGGCATGATGCAAAAGGGCCCCACGCAGATCGTGGAGATGCTGGGGGGCTGATCTTCGGTGCAAGGGCTGCTCGAGGTTGAGGCTTCCCAAACCCCAAAGCACAGCGTCGAGGGTGCCTCTGATGCTGCGCAGTCAGCGTTTCGGGGGTCTTCCAAGATGTCCGGTCCCATGTCTCTCGGTGCCTCCACGGGTCCCTTCTTTTCAGGGACTGTGGATCGGGCTGTGAGAAGTCTGGGAGTCTGGGTCTTGTCAGGCTCTGGGATCGGGCTCCGGCGGGAGGTGGCAGCAAAGCAGACGTCGAGTTGCTGGTTGGTGCCTGTGTTCACAGGGTGGTCACTCCTTGGCCACAAGGGAGATTCTCTTCCGTCTTCTGTGCAGCAGAATGTCGAAGTCCAGTCTTCTTCTGTATTTCAAGTTGATTCAGGATGATCTGAAGTCTCAGGACACCAGCTCCCACTCTTATTCGAATCTGGGGGGCCGGATCACCTACTAGGTCCCTCCTCTGGGTGGGACCAGGAAGGGGGGTGGTTACACCCCCTTTCCTTTGTCCAGTTTCGCGCCAGGACTGGGGCTGGAAAGCCCCAGCACCGGTTTGAACTGGCCTATGCACAGGGACACCTTGTGTGCCCCAGGCATGTCTGATTCTTTTCAGCCCTGTCCTACCCAATACACAAAATCCTGTCTGGAGTGGTGCTAGCACCTCCCCAGGCAGGAAACCCTTTGTCCAAGCTGCCCTCGCTGGAAGGACTCCCAGCAGCAGGAGGTCAGACTTGTGTCTGTGGTGGCAGCATCCATTTTGAGATGCTAAGGCTCTGTTTAACTTTAACCGGGGTTCAGGCTAGGTACATGTCGTGTCCCTCTAGAAGGGTGGAATGCTACCCCCGTCGCCAGAACTGGTGAGGGGGTAGTATTCCAATTCGTATGACACCTTACTCGACATGTTTTGATAAAGCCAAACCTAAGATAGCATTTAACCGTGAGGATTATAATGCACTTAAGAGTATATGGTATGGCAATATCATGGAACAGCTAAAGGACATGGTTCCGAAAGCTGCAGACAGGCTCAGCTCATGCCAGAGCACCATCTCACATATTTCCAAGCACTCTGCCTCCAGGATTGATGAGGCCTTCTCTAGGAGTGGCTGATAGGAACATATGTGTCCATTTTAGGTTAGGTATAGGCAACCTATCTGTAAGTCCCTAGTATATGATAGGGAATGTAGGTTTAGGGGTCCAGTAGATTTCATGCTCTTAAGTGTGCACTGCTGTGTTGCCTGCTGTCATTTTAAAAGCCAGCCTGCCTTTGCAGGCTGCTTTTAAAATAAAACTACGTCTAAATATGATTTTGGAATTAAAGGTACTTCCAAATTCTTAAACTACCTTATTTTTAAGATAAAAGTCACCCCTAAGAACCACCCTTGGTGTCCCAAGGATAGGGTGCAATGTTGAAGTAAGCAGGGACATTATAAAGAAGATGTTTTATAAGCCCAGGTAAGGAAAAACGGTCAATTTCGTGTTCACCAATTGTAGTGCATTATCTCCATAGTCTAACATTGGGCGGCTTTATTTAACCTATTGACAGGAGTGAGCTAAAATAAGACTTCAAAGTAGTAAAATGATAGTTGCAATAAATCCAGAAAATTGTCAAGATTGGATTTATTATAACTATTACAGAAAAAAAGTTATAGAAATTGCTCTTTTTTTTATATGCCTGAATTCAGCCCTGTAGCTGCCGCTTCTGATTGTCCAGCCTTTGCTCTTGATTAGGTGTGAAGTGGCCTGGGCTGAGACAAAGGAGACATCTGGTGGGAGTAGATCTGCTGCTGCAGAGCAAAAGGCAGGAACGGGGCTAGGAAGCCAAACTGGTCTTCAAAGGGAGAAAGACCATGAGGACAGGAATTAGGCCCATCCCCCACTTCCTGTGCCCCAGCCACGGGACCCCTTGCAACTGAATTACCAAAGGGGCTGGAAGGGGTGTGTTAAGAAAAATTTGCCACGCCTGTATGTTGGGTTAAAATTGCAAAAAACACAGTTGATGAACAGAATGTAGAACAATATCATACATTCACCCCAGTACAAGGATCTGGGCCTAAATCGATCGTTTTTTTGCACTCCACACCACCCTGGGTTAGACACTGGCTATATGCAAATCAGCTCTGACCCTGTGACTCATGGGAACAGTCCAGTCCGAACTACCAAGCCATGTCTTTCCCAGACCGGAATCAAGCATCCAAGGACCGGTTTCTGGCTATCAGCCTTCATTCAGCCTGGATAGCTTGACTCCAGTGGTGTGGAGAGCCTGGGACTCACGTCTGAGCATACCCAGCCCACTCAGGGTGAAAACTGCAAAAAACACAGTTGATGGACAGAATGTAGAACAATGTCATACATTCACCCCAGTACAAGGATCTGGGCCTAAATCCATCATTTTTATGCACTCCACACCACCCTGAGTTAGACACTGGCTATATGCAAATCAGCTCTGACCCTGTGCCTCATAGGAACAGTCCAGTCCGAACTACCAAGCCATGTCTTTCCCAGACCGGAATCAAGCATCCAAGGACCGGTTTCTGGCTATCAGCCTTCATTCAGCCTGGATAGCTTTACTCCAGTGGTGTGGAGAGCCTGGGACTCACGTCTGAGCATACCCAGCCTACTCGGGGTGAAAATTGCAAAAAACACAGTTGATGGACAGAATGTAGAACAATGTCATACATTCACCTCAGTACAAGGATCTGGGCCTAAATCCATCGTTTTTTTGCACTCCACACCACCCTGGGTTAGACACTGGCTATATGCAAATCAGCTCTGACCCTGTGCCTCATGGGAACAGTCCAGTCCGAACTACCAAGCCATGTCTTTCCCAGACCGGAATCAAGCATCCAAGGACCGGTTTCTGGCTATCAGCCTTCATTCAGCCTGGATAACTTGACTCCAGTGGTGTGGAGAGCCTGGGACTCACGTCTGAGCATACCCAGCCCACTCGGGGTGAAAATTGCAAAAAACACAGTTGATGGACAGAATGTAGAACAATGTCATACATTCACCCCAGTACAAGGATCTGGGCCTAAATCCATCGTTTTTTTGCACTCCACACCACCCTGGGTTAGACACTGGCTATATGCAAATCAGCTCTGACCCTGTGCCTCATGGGAACAGTCCAGTCCGTACTACCAAGCCATGTCTTTCCCCGACCGGAATCAAGCATCCAAGGACCGGTTTCTGGCTATCAGCCTTCATTCAGCCTGGATACCTTGACTCCAGTGGTGTGGAGAGCCTGGGACTCACGTCTGAGCATACCCAGCCCACTCGGGGTGAAAATTGCAAAAAACACAGTTGATGGACAGAATGTAGAACAATGTCATACATTCACCCCAGTACAAGGATCTGGGCCTAAATCCATCGTTTTTTTGCACTCCACACCACCCTGGGTTAGACACTGGCTATATGCAAATCAGCTCTGACCCTGTGCCTCTTGGAAACAGTCCAGTCCGAACTACCAAGCCATGTCTTTCCCAGACCGGAATCAAGCATCCAAGGACCGGTTTCTGGCTATCAGCCTTCATTCAGCCTGGATAGCTTGACTCCAGTGGTGTGGAGAGCCTGGGACTCACGTCTGAGCATACCCAGCCCACTCGGGGTGAAAATTGCAAAAAACACAGTTGATGGACAGAATGTAGAACAATGTCATACATTCACCCTAGTACAAGGATCTGGGCCTAAATCCATCATTTTTTTGCACTCCACACCACCCTGGGTTAGACACTGGCTATATGCAAATCAGCTCTGACCCTGTGCCTCATGGGAACAGTCCAGTCCGAACTACCAAGCCATGTCTTTCCCAGACCGGAATCAAGCATCCAAGGACCGGTTTCTGGCTATCGGCCTTCATTCAGCCTGGATAGCTTGACTCCAGTGGTGTGGAGAGCCTGGGACTCACGTCTGAGCATACCCAGCCCACTCGGGGTGAAAATTGCAAAAAACACAGTTGATGGACAGAATGTAGAACAATGTCATACATTCACCCCAGTACAAGGATCTGGGCCTAAATCCATCGTTTTTTTGCACTCCACACCACCCTGGGTTAGACACTGGCTATATGCAAATCAGCTCTGACCCTGTGCCTCATGGGAACAGTCCAGTCCGAACTGCCAAGCCATGTCTTTCCCAGACCGGAATCAAGCATCCAAGGACCGGTTTCTGGCTATCAGCCTTCATCAGGCTGGATAGCTTGACTCCAGTGGTGTGGAGAGCCTGGGACTCACGTCTGAGCATACCCAGCCCACTCGGGGTGAAAATTGCAAAAAACACAGTTGATGGACAGAATGTAGAACAATGTCATACATTCACCCCAGTACAAGGATCTGGGCCTAAATCCATCGTTTCTTTGCACTCCACACCACCCTGGGTTAGACACTGGCTATATGCAAATCAGCTCTGACCCTGTGCTTTATGGGAACAGTCCAGTCCGAACTACCAAGCCATGTCTTTCCCAGACCGGAATCAAGCATCCAAGGACCGGTTTCTGGCTTTCAGCCTTCATCAGCCTGGATAGCTTGACTCCAGTGGTGTGGAGAGCCTGGGACTCACGTCTGAGCATACCCAGCCCACTCGGGGTGAAAATTGCAAAAAACACAGTTGATGGACAGAATGTAGAACAATGTCATACATTCACCCCAGTACAAGGATCTGGGCCTAAATCCATCATTTTTTTGCACTCCACACCACCCTGGGTTAGACACTGGCTATATGCAAATCAGCTCTGACCCTGTGCCTCATGGGAACAGTCCAGTCCGAACTACCAAGCCATGTCTTTCCCAGACCGGAATCAAGCATCCAAGGACCGGTTTCTGGCTATCAGACTTCATCAGCCTGGATAGCTTGACTCCAGTGGTGTGGAGAGCCTGGGACTCACGTCTGAGCATACCCAGCCCACTCGGGGTGAAAATTGCAAAAAACACAGTTGATGGACAGAATGTAGAACAATGTCATACATTCACCCTAGTACAAGGATCTGGGCCTAAATCCATCATTTTTTTGCACTCCACACCACCCTGGGTTAGACACTGGCTATATGCAAATCAGCTCTGACCCTGTGCCTCATGGGAACAGTCCAGTCCGAACTACCAAGCCATGTCTTTCCCAGACCGGAATCAAGCATCCAAGGACCGGTTTCTGGCTATCAGCCTTCATCAGCCTGGATAGCTTGACTCCAGTGGTGTGGAGAGCCTGGGACTCACGTCTGAGCATACCCAGCCCACTCGGGGCGAAAATTGCAAAAAACACAGTTGATGGACAGAATGTAGAACAATGTCATACATTCACCCCAGTACAAGGATCTGGGCCTAAATCCATTGTATTTTTGCACTCCACTCCACCCTGGGTTAGACACTGGCTATATGCAAATCAGCTCTGACCCTGTGCCTCATGGGAACATTCCAGTCCGAACTACCAAGCCATGTCTTTCCCAGACCGGAATCAAGCATCCAAGGACCGGTTTCTGGCTATCAGCCTTCATCAGCCTGGAAAGCTTGACTCATTCTGTCCATCAACTGTGTTTTCTTGCAATTTTCACCCCGAGTGGGCTGGGTATGCTCAGACGTGAGTCCCAGGCTCTCCACACCACTGGAGTCAAGCTATCCAGGCTGAATGAAGGCCGATAGCCAGAAACCGGTCCTTGGATGCTTGATTCCGGTCTGGGAAAGACATGGCTTGGTAGTTCGGACTGGACTGTTCCCATGAGGCACAGGGTCAGAGCTGATTTGCATATAGCCAGTGTCTAACCCAGGGTGGTGTGGAGTGCAAAAAAACGATGGATTTAGGCCCAGATCCTTGTACTGGGGTGAATGTATGACATTGTTCTACATTCTGTCCATCAACTGTGTTTTTTGCAATTTTCACCCCGAGTGGGCTGGGTATGCTCAGACGTGAGTCCCAGGCTCTCCACACCACTGGAGTCAAGCTATCCAGGCTGAATGAAGGCTGATAGCCAGAAACCGGTCCTTGGATGCTTGATTCCGGTCTGGGAAAGACATGGCTTGGTAGTTCGGACTGGACTGTTCCCATGAGGCACAGGGTCAGAGCTGATTTGCATATAGCCAGTGTCTAACCCAGGGTGGTGTGGAGTGCAAAAAAACGATGGATTTAGGCCCAGATCCTTGTACTGGGGTGAATGTATGACATTGTTCTACATTCTGTCCATCAACTGTGTTTTTTGCAATTTTCACCCCGAGTGGGCTGGGTATGCTCAGATGTGAGTCCCAGGCTCTCCACACCACTGGAGTCAAGCTATCCAGGCTGAATGAAGGCTGATAGCCAGAAACCGGTCCTTGGATGCTTGATTCCGGTCTGGGAAAGACATGGCTTGGTAGTTCGGACTGGACTGTTCCCATGAGGCACAGGGTCAGAGCTGATTTGCATATAGCCAGTGTCTAACCCAGGGTGGTGTGGATTGCACAAAAACGATGGATTTAGGCCCAGATCCTTGTACTGGGGTGAATGTAGGACATTGTTCTACATTCTGTCCATCAACTGTGTTTTTTGCAATTTTCACCCGAGTGGGCTGGGTATGCTCAGACGTGAGTCCCAGGCTCTCCACACCACTGGAGTCAAGCTATCCAGGTTGAATGAAGGCGGATAGCCAGAAACCGGTCCTTGGATGCTTGATTCCGGTCTGGGAAAGACATGGCTTGGTAGTTCGGACTGGACTGTTCCCATAAGGCACAGGGTCAGAGCTGATTTGCATATAGCCAGTGTCTAACCCAGGGTGGTGTGGAGTGCAAAAAAACGATGGATTTAGGCCCAGATCCTTGTACTGGGGTGAATGTATGACATTGTTCTACATTCTGTCCATCAACTGTGTTTTTTGCAATTTTCACCCCGAGTGGGCTGGGTATGCTCAGACGTGAGTCCCAGGCTCTCCACACCACTGGAGTCAAGCTATCCAGGCTGAATGAAGGCTGATAGCCAGAAACCGGTCCTTGGATGCTTGATTCGGGTCTGGGAAAGACATGGCTTGGTAGTTCGGACTGGACTGTTCCCATGAGGCACAGGGTCAGAGCTGATTTGCATATAGCCAGTGTCTAACCCAGGGTGGTGTGGAGTGCAAAAAAACGATGGATTTAGGCCCAGATCCTTGTACTGGGGTGAATGTATGACATTGTTCTACATTCTGTCCATCAACTGTGTTTTTTGCAATTTTCACCCCGAGTGGGCTTGGTATGCTCAGACGTGAGTCCCAGGCTCTCCACACCACTGGAGTCAAGCTATCCAGGCTGAATGAAGGCTGATAGACAGAAACCGGTCCTTGGATGCTTGATTCCGGTCTGGGAAAGACATGGCTTGGTAGTTAGTACTGGACTGTTCCCATGAGGCACAGGGTCAGAGCTGATTTGCATATAGCCAGTGTCTAACCCAGGGTGGTGTGAAGTGCAAAAAAACGATGGTTTTAGGCCCAGATCCTTGTACTGGGGTGAATGTATGACATTGTTCTACATTCTGTCCATCAACTGTGTTTTTTGCAATTTTCACCCCGAGTGGGCTGGGTATGCTCAGACGTGAGTCCCAGGCTCTCCATACCACTGGAGTCAAGCTATCCAGGCTGAATGAAGGCTGATAGCCAGAAACCGGTCCTTGGATGCTTGATTCCGGTCTGGGAAAGACATGGCTTGGTAGTTCGGACTGGACTGTTCCCATGAGGCACAGGGTCGGAGCTGATTTGCATATAGCCAGTGTCTAACCCAGGGTGGTGTGGAGTGCAAAAAAAACGATGGAATTAGGCCCAGATCCTTGTACTGGGGTGAATGTATGACATTGTTCTACATTCTGTCCATCAACTGTGTTTTTTTGCAATTTTCACCCCGAGTGGGCTGGGTATGCTCAGACGTGAGTCCCAGGCTCTCCAGACCACTGGAGTCAAGCTATCCAGGCTGATGAAGGCTGATAGCCAGAAACCGGTCCTTGGATGCTTGATTCGGGTCTGGGAAAGACATGGCTTGGTAGTTCGGACTGGACTGTTCCCATGAGGCACAGGGTCAGAGCTGATTTGCATATAGCCAGTGTCTAACCCAGGGTGGTGTGGAGTGCAAAAAAACGATGGATTTAGGCCCAGATCCTTGTACTGGGGTGAATGTATGACATTGTTCTACATTCTGTCCATCAACTGTGTTTTTTGTATGTTGGGTTAGGCAGACCTTAAGCTCCAGGAGATATTTTCTCTATTTTGGATTTTATGGAAAAATGCTTTCTGGGACAATAACTTGTCATCATTGAGGGTGGCACCCTGCACCCCATTGGTCACTTGCCAGGCCAGAACCCTGGATAAATATGGGAGAGCTGCCCGGAGCTCATATCACTGTTTGCAAGCAACAAGAAGAAGAAGGACTGCCCTTCTGAACCCCTGTCCTGCACCAACAGGACTGCACTCTCAAGGACTGCATCTTCTGCACACTTTAGGATACAGCAAAAGAAGGACTTTCCCTGACTGTAAACATTTGAGGAATTAACTCTCTGAAAGCAACAGGTTAAAAGAGCTCCACCTGTATCATCTCCACCAAGCAGAACCCAGCTGGACAGAGGTGCATTGTGGGGTTTGTAGTCCCGACTTTCCAAGGAGCAACTCCGAGATTCTGGAACCTTGGATAGGTGTTGTGGACCCTTCAAGAGCCAAAAGAACCTTCTAGAAGAAGATAAAGAAGTTTGGAATCATTCGGAGAATTTGTGTGAAAAGCTGCAGAAGTTGACCGAGCCATTATTGAGAGCTAAGCTGCCGACGTCAAACTGCGACCTGGCCTGAAATTCAGGGTTATCTCGCTGAATGCTTCAGAGAGCCAAGACCTCCAGGATGTCACAGAGGCCTTGTGCTGACGCAAGACATCATTGATGACTCGCAGGCCAGCCTGACGAGGAGACCTGCTCAACTGCGAAAGAAAAGAAAAAAGTGACCATGTCAAAGGTAAAGACTTGGCCACGCCCTACCACTCACTGTGTTCAACCCGCTCTCCATCGCTGTTGTCTTGAAACTTTGGACCTGATTTAGATCTTTGATTTAGATCTTTGCGGATCTGGTGCCGCCATCACTTTTCTGACGGTTTGCCGCCCTCCAACTTGACTGTCCACCCGCTGTATTTAAATGTTGGCAGGTCTATGGACGAAAGTCAGTCGGAGTCCTGACGTCTCCGCCAGAATGTTCCTCCTGCGTTGATGGCGTCATAGGCTAAAGCAGGAGTACAGCCAAGATTACCGCCGTGCTGATCAGGATGTGCCTTCCCATTGGGGAAACTGTGGTGGGAAAACCTCTAAACATAAGTTGGCGGAATCAAAGAAAATGAGGTAGAAACTTGCCTTTATTTCGGTATCCCACTTCCATTTCTGGTTTGTACTCCATTGTCCAGGTCCTTCCTGTGCTGCTACTACTTGAACACTACGCTAAACAATTCCGTTGTCGCCAGGATCTAAGGTAAGCTTCTTTTTCACTTGTCTCAGTATGAATTGTCCGTTCACATTTGCTATAGCCTTATGTATTTTTACATTGGTCTTACATGCAATTTTTTCTTTTCTGTAATGCATTAGTGTTCATTTTACAACCTATTGAGGTAAAATGGACACAACTAAATCGACACTTAAAAATATTTATTTGATGGTGGTGGTTGTGGCTTTTGTGCTTGTAGTGCCTGTGGGTGTACATTCAATAGTGTGTGTATGTTGCTAGTGTGTTATGCTATATGCAAGTAAAAGGGCATAACACATTACCAGCATATACTTTTTGAAGCAAACACAACATATATGTGTAATGATATAATAATAAGTAGTACTTACCAGTCTCCACTCCACCAGGGACTCACTCTCTCAGTAATCAGCCACTAGGACTATGCCAGCACAACGGGAAAATCTAAATAGGCTTGGGTCAAAACCACCAGCCTGCTGTTGACAGAGTACTGTTAGCCAGCAGAGAGAACCGCTGTTTTGACGGAAAGCAGTCTGTTGATGCCAACGCCGGTTCAGACAGCCCCCTTCTAAATACGGTGACGGGACTCCGTCAGCTCGTCGGAGTACTTGTAACCGCCGCCACTGATGGACTACAGGAGTCTTGGCAAGATCTAAATCAGGCCCTGACTCCCGGTCAAATGCAACCAGATGTCCCAAATCGGCGCTTTTGACGTTTAAGTACTAGAAAGTATTTTGGGCCCGATGTAGGAGCCCTAATACCGGTCGGAAACGGCCGATTTCGGCCGTTTCCGACCGGTATTAGGATTTTCTAATGTAGGAGCATGCTTTACAGAATCGGTATTTTACCAAATCTGTATTTACAGATTCGGTCAAATTACCGAATCAGTAAATACAGACTCGGTAAAAATACCGAGTCTGTAAAAGCACATGTAGGTAGCACATCTTTGAGTGCCGCAGGCCTTTCAGATTCGGTATTTTAACACCCAATCCAATTGGGTGTTAAACTACCAAATTCAGGTGTGCATGCACATGTGTGCATGCACACCTAGCCATGTGACAGACAGACATGCCCTTAGGGCATGTCTGTGTGCCACATGGCGCACATGCCTATTTTTGGGGTGCCAGAGGGTGTCAAAGTGACACACCCTGCACCCTTGCAAAATTCGGTATTTACCAATTCTGTAATTACAGAATCGGTATTGCCCATTTATTCCTATGGGCTTCAATGCCCATAGGAATCAATGGGCATTACCGATTCGGTATTTACAGAATCGGTAAATACCGAATCTTAACGATTCGGTATTTACCGAATCTGAAATACCTACATCTCCCCTCCTCTTTTTTACCACTTCTTAAATACCGATTCGGTATGAATTGGTATTTAAGAAGTGGTAAAAAAGATTTACCTACATCGAGCCCTTAATCTTTAAAAATTCACATCTCTGGTTCCCTACATTGTATTTGTGTCATTTTAGTGTAATGTTAATCATTAAAATATTTCCATTCATAAATTGATGTTGGATATTTATTGTGTGTTTTGTCTTACAAATTTAATGTATTGGTGTTTTTAAATGCTCTACACGCCTGTCTCCTACATTAAGCCTGTCTGATGGCATCCAAGCTACCGAGGGTTGATCAAGGATTACATTATTGAGAATTTAACTGGACCTTATTTGTGATTGTGGTGTTATTACTAGTGGTAGGTACCTACCTGAACCGAATAATAAACCACCTCCCAACAATTTGCTTGTAAGTCCCTGCTAAGATGGCACTACCCATGCCTAGGGCCTGTAAATTAAATGCTGCTGCATTTAATTTACAAACTCTGCAGCACTGTGGACCTGCAGCTCTGTGCCACCCACTTAAGTAGCACTTTAAACTTGCCTCAGTCTTGCCATTATAGCCTGTGTGTGCAGTTTTAAACTGCCTTTTCGAAATGGCAAAATAAAAATAAACCCTGTAGGCAAATAGGAGGCATGGCAAGAGGACGTCCCACTTATGCCTCATGGAGTCTGGGAGACCCATAATCATGCCTTTCAGGGTACGGTTGAGCCTTTCAACCAACCCATTGCTTTGGGCGTGGTAATGGGTGGTGAACTTGTAGGTTACTCCACACGCCTTCCACATGGCTTTCATGTACGTGAACATGATGTTGGTACGACGGTCAGATACCACTTCCTTGGGGAAACTAGCATAGGTAAAGATCCCCATCAGTGCCCTGGCCACTGTGGGTGCAGTCACCATCCTTAGAGGGATAGCTTCCGGATACCGGGTGGCATGGTCCACCAAGACCAGGATGAACCGGTTGCCCATGGCTGTCTTGGGATCAAGAGGTCCCACACTGTCAATAGCCACCCACTCAAATGGGTGCTCCTGACAAGACGCCTTGCATCTACCCGCAGATTTGCCACTTGCCTGGCAGGTAGAACAGGATCTACAGGACGCATTTGAGGCCTTCCTCATTTGGGGCCAATGAAAATGGGTGACAAGCCTGTCAAAGGTCTTGTCTTGACCTATGGCTCGCTATACAGGGGATCATTCTCCCAAAAGATTAAGCGAGATCCTGAGGCGATACCAGATGGCTGGTCCTCTTCCTGTTTCTGAAGACCCATTAGAGTGGGGCACTCTTTCTGAGCCATGCAGAATCCCCCCTGGTAGGTCCTGCTGCCAATGGATTGGCTCACGCAGGTCCCCCAGATCAGCCAAATCTTCCCCTTTAGGGTCCAGGTCACCCCCCTCGGGTTCAGCCTCCTCCTGGACCAAGGAAGGTTCAGGAGCAAGTTTCCCCTGCCCCTTGCCCCTCCTCTTCCTCGCAAGCACCCGGGTCACTGTTTCAGGCTCCAGGTCCTCCTGATCACCCTCTCTAGTTGTCATGGACTGTGTGGTCAGGCACACCCATTCTGGCAATCCCAACATCTCCAAGTGCAACCTGAGATCCACCTACTTTCAGGTGGTCGACTTCAGGTCATTGCCCAGCAGACAATCCACAGGCAAGGATGGACTCACTAGTACCTACAAGGAACCTGAGACCCCCCAGAGTCCACTAAGCCACCAGAAAGTCTCTCCCTAAACGTCTTCCTGTATGCTTCTGGGTCAGACCATATTTCCTGATAAGGGCTTCCTTCATGGCGCAGTACCAAATCTTTCTACTGGCCCTAGGGCCAACAAGGTGTCCCTCCCCTTCACTATGAAAGGCTTCCACAAACCGGCCCCCAATCTCTGTCGGAGACCTTGTGCATGTGTAAAGTTACCTCATAGCTATGAAAACACTGATCTATGTCATCTCCTCTTCATAATAATAAGCCACTAGACTCCTTGGAATGTGTACCTTTCCCTCAGAATGCACTGAAGATACACTGCCACCATCTGTGCTGGACTTGGCTTTTGAATCCAGCTCCTTCAAGCTCAGCTCTTGAGCTAAAAGCTTTTTTCTCTCCTCCATAGCGAACATGTTCTTTGCCAGCTTCTCTTTCCAATTTTTGTTTTTCCACAACCCTAATTGAGTTTAGCCAGCTACAACTGGAGCTTCCTGTCTTCCCACCTATCCTTCAGCTCTGCTGCGGTCAAGCCTTTAGAGGAAACACTGCTCCCTGCGCTGGACAACAGCTTACCCCCAGGCAGATTCTGATTTCCCAACAAATCACCATGTAAAATGTGTTCCTCCTTCCCCACCTCCACAATCTCCTCCTCTGGTCGCTCACCATTCTCCCTGGCTGCTAACCAGGCCCTCAGAGCCTTTTGCAGCTCCTCCTTTCTAGTGAGGCCTTTAAAAGAGCACTTGAAATCCCTGCAAAATGTTTTGATCTTAGGTATTGTGTAGGTTTCCAACCTCTCCTGCTCAAACTCCAATGCAGCTGATGGCTCTCCAGACATGACTGTGAAAACTCAAGAGGGTTGGCACACAACAACAGAAGAAAAAGAAAAGCAGTATATTAATATGTAATGGTCTGAGATATTGAAGTAGTGTACACACATCACTTTATGTAATGCACAAATGCGAGTCCTATACTCACGGCTGAACACCAATGTTAGAAATGGGGTCTCTAGTTGGCATTGGTTTGCACCCTGTCCAAGTAGGGACCCACAATCCTAGTTAGGGTAAGTTAGCTACACACTGAGAATAACCCATGCTCACCCCTTGTTAGCTTGGCAAGAGCAGTCAGGCTTATCCCCAGAGGCAATGTGTAAAGTATTTGTGCACACACACAGAACAAAAATCCAACAATCACAAGTCAAGATCTGAATCTTCAAAGATTAACTCCAGTATAGTTTTTAGGAAACAATAGCTCCAACGGAGCTCTCTGGTTGTGCTTGACATTGACGACTCCACAAAGTCAGTTCATCCTTGATTGAGCAAGGGCTGGCATCGAGAGTCATGTGGACCCCGGTAGAGTACCTAGTAGGCGTTAGAAATCAAAGACGATGCAAGACACAGGGAAAGTGAAGTATCGGGGAGACAAGTACAGCATCGGTTCCTTACAGCTAGGCATGTCGTTGGTACATTGGCACTCGAGGACAGTGCATTGCAAAAACAATACGAGGCGGTACTGAAGTCAACGAGGAATCAGTTCCTGGCAGAGGTGCAGAGTCATGGAGTAGCTGACGCCTGAGGATGTTGCGGGGCATAGGGGAGGTGATACGGCAGTTGCGGGTGATGGAGCACCAGGATGACCCTCGGTTCCTTACTGCTGTCCGGTGTCGATGATGAAGTTTGAGGTCAAGCCTCGAGGCTTCAGTTTCTCGGCACTGAGGTCAAACCATTAGGCCACAGCTGCAATGTCAGAGTCAGAGTGGTGCATCACAGATATTGGTGGCAGGTGCTCCGGACTCCCACTGTGGTGGGTTTTCAGAGGCACTGTGTCGTTGTCGGAGCCTGCATTGTGAGTCGCAGTCGGTTTGCTTCAAGTGGGGACCACACCTTCGGTGCAGGCAGTGGCACGGCGTCTAAGTTACAGACAGGCACGGGTTCCAAAGTCACTCGATGTCGCGTTATTCTGGTAGCGCTGAGAATCACTATCAAGGGCCCACAAACTGGATTTGGCACCACCTGGCAAGTAGGGTGCTCAGCAGAGGAGCCCAGGTGCCTCAGGGGAAGTCTTTGGTGGCCCTGAGACTTCCACCAGGAGGCGATCTCAGCTCAAGCCCTTGGAGAAACTTTAGAAAGCAGGATGTAGAGAGAAAAGTCCAGTCCTCTCACTCCCAGGACAGAAGCAGTAGGCAGCAGGCCAACACAGCAACACAAACAGCAGAGTGGCAGTCCCTCCTGGCAGCACAACAACTCTTCTTCCGGGCAGAATGTCCTCAGTCCAGAAGTGTTCTGATGTCACGGTCTGTATGTTCCTCTGGAGCAGTATCTCCAACGTGTCCACATTCCAGCAGCTCTGATAATGTACTTTAAATGAGTCCACAGAAGCTCAGAGTGGGCAGATGAGGGGAAGGGAATTAGGGAGGTTACTGCAGGGAAGGAGATCTGGAACAAGATGATCCACACAATTAAGGAATGAAACACTTTAAACGCAAAATTTAACTTATCATGTAACTATACCAATAATGTCTTAATAACAACACTTTTACCTGATGATTGCTTGGGAAGTCTTTTTTCCAGAATGTAACTAAGATAATGTCCAATAATAGAACTATGAAAATATTCCTGTTTTCAATGATAATGTTCCTGGTTTCAAACTGTTAGTTCCAGACAAGAAAACCGGAATCAGTAATTTCTTTGAGCAGTTCAAGAACGTTCTTTATGTATCTCAAAAATTATTCTCATCCATGTCACTATACACATTACAATCTGGTGCTTTTAAAGTACTTGCTCTTCACGATATGCAAATTGTCAATTCCGTTCCATATAATCTCTCTGCACGATTGGCCACGGTTGCCTCGTAACACTGGCCTCTATTTATAATATTTATGCACAGTTCGCTTACAATAGAGCGCTGAGAAGCGCATATTTACAGAAGGCAGCTACGGAAAGGTCTTACTTGTTGTTAGAAAGGGAAAGACGCCTACCAGTCAAGAATCGTTGGCGCAAATGAAGACCTGGACAGAAGGCTTTGAAAACGACGAGGTGCTGCTTGCGACGGCCGCTTAATCCCCCATGAGACTTGATGCTGGAACACAGAAGATTTTGGATTCTCAATAATCCGCATAAGCGGCTGGGCATAGCCACTTATATGTGGTTTGAAAGCAAAATGGCGGCTGAGATCAGTGATGATCTCGCGAGAACCATACCCGAAAAAGGAAACTAAAAAATAGGAAATTTCAGCAAAAAGAGGACAACAAGCAGACAAACAACACAATGATGTGGATAGGTATTAGTCCTGTATGCTGTCTAGTCTCATAAGAACAACATTTATGACATAAGCACAGCATTTATGGCACAGCATGAATTTGCAGGAGCACTCAAAACTCCAGTTCCATAGTCATGTAATAGTCAAGAAACAATATCATATGATGGGCAGTATGAGTGTGCCCAGAAGTGTTAACGTCACACTCTTGGTAACATGCTGTTAGTGTGCCTGTGGTACTATGCTGTTAGTGCGGACCCTGATATCTGAGTATATGGTGTCGGAGATCCAGTATTTATACCCAGTTTGGCCTTTGAAGTAGAGAAACTTCAAAGAAAGGTCTTAGTAGTGCACAAGACTCTGCCATTCTTTGCCCTGGCTCCAGACACACTCCAAGTGGGGGTTGAAGACTGCTTTCTTAGGGGACAGGCACTTCCCTATTCAGGTGCAAGTGTCAGCCCTCCCATCAATTTAGCTCAGGTAGGCTCATCAGCATCAGGATATGCAGGGCACACCACAGCTCCCTTTGTGTGTGACTGTCTAGAGTGAATTCACAAAGACCAACTGTCATCCAACCCAGATGTGTATTCTAGGGACAGGCTGAGGCACAGAATTGTTAAGTAAGAAAATGCCAACTTTCTATAAGTGGTTAATGAAATCCTACATTTTTAATGAATTTCTACCACTAGCAAGATCTTCTAGACACTTCTTTTTAAATGATGTGAACATATTGCACTGTAATAATGCAAGTTTTGAATGTATCTTTAAAGAAGACCGAAGGCCCTTTATAAATTATTTTGTATTATATTAGCTGTACGGCAGGATGCTTTATTCTTAATTATTTTGTGTTATTGCACGAGGCCACTTTAATCAGTAGTGGATTAATGAATTCTGGTATCATAGTGCTCTACATGAGCACCAGTTGTTGTTACATAAGGACCCATTTATTTTTGTTAGGCACGGGTGATTAAGTAATTTGCCCAGAATCACAGAATGTTGAGTATCATTGCCGACACTCGCACCTAGTTGCCAAGATATTAGGTCGACCGCCCTAGCCGTTAGGCCATATCCTCGCCCCAATTTCTGATGATTAACATACGCTAACGTCCTAGGCGAAAAGAAATTGTATTTGTAAATGGATTACAACTGGTGTATGCAGCTCAATAAAAAAATAATAATAAAAAAAGCTTAACTCTCTATGAAGTTGAATTTTTCCTAGAAACTTAATGCTATTTATAACAGTTTTCTTGTACACAAAGAGAAGTAAAATACTACTAGTAAACTGTGATAGTATGAGATTTCTCAGATAGTAGCTGAGGTTTTTTTTCGATCGGAAATTTAGTTTAGTTGTCTCAGTGACCGCATTTACATTTCATCTTTGTAGGGAAATCGTTTTTGACACCAAAGTGCATATTTACTAGAAACCAAAATTGGTAACGCCGCGCTCCATCAATTTCAAAATGCAGGGATGTGCCGTATGTACAAGAATGTGGATAACCCCCAGTGGCGGCTCCTCGAGGGAGAGCTGCGGGGTGGTGAGGCGGAGAGGGGAGGGGCAGGGTGGGCATAGTAAACTCTGGCATACGGCCGAACGGAGTTAAATAAATAAATAAAACGAATTACATTGGGCACTATTTGGTGATGCAGCACTTGCAATGTTATTCGTTTTATTTATTTATTTACTTAACTCTGTTCGGCCGTATGCCGGAGTTTACTACCCCCACCCTGACCCTCCCCCGCCCAGCCTCACCACCCCGCAGCATTCCTTCGAGGAGCCGCCACTGATAACCCCTGCGTTTCCCCTAGCGCTGGCGCTAAAGAAGCTGCCTAGCACCAGCACAGGTACCCTTGCCCCATGTTGCAAGGGTGCCAGCGCTGCAGGGGTGATTGTTCATGTGCAAGAAGGGACATCTTCCTGCAAATAAGCAATTTACCAGGCAATTTGCTGGTTTTATGTGGACCACAGAATGCAGCACACATGGAAAGATCAAAATAGGAGGAGAAATTAAACAATTCTTCTCGTATCACCTGCTTAAGACCAGGTATCTCCTGGCGATATTTTTGGCGTTGCCCCCATACCTTGCAAATATGAAGCAGAGTCAAAAAGCGTAAATAGGGGCTTTATTTTACACGGTGGCGTTAAACCAACGCTGTCTTGTAAATAAGGAGAAGGACCTAATGCCACCAAAACGTGGGAAAAAGTGACATTCTGGTGGCATTAACTCCTTATAAATACGCCCCCAAAATTGCCTTATGAAGAGCGACTGGATTCTTCAATGCATCCAGGGGCGTTTCTCAATGGATTGCTCCTATGTCCAATTTTGGATGGCACCATCACTGCCCATAATCGCATATGTCTACACAAGTTAAGAATCCCTGCTGAGGGCTGCAATTGTCTTTTCTTGTGTGTCATTGTTAGCTCATTTTGAAAAACTGCCTCACCAAATACGACAGTTAAATCAGGAAGTGCAGACGTCTTCCTGAAACATTTTTGAATACCAACAATCTCTAAAAGACCTGAACAAAACACTGACACAGCCCATAGGCGTGTCGTTTCATACTGCATGCGCACACTGTGTTGGTACATGCAAATAGACCATACCCACATACACAAAAACCAACAAGCCACGGAAATGATTTCCCCAAAGTTCAACCAAGGAGCAGGCACCATGCACACAGACCAAAAAAGATACATGCATGAATGCACCCGGTAAAGAGTTTTCATGAGGAAGTATTCGATAACGAGCGTAAGGGGAATGCTGTGTTTTGTTCATGATCAGTGCCGACAGGTGAACACTGGGTAATGTTCTTATCAGAGGGACAGGGATGTGTTCGTTGATGGTGTTGAGAGCAGGGGGGCAGATGGTGATGTTTAAGTCAAATCCACTTTTCAGTCAGGAATATTTTGCATGCTCTGGTTATTAAACGTCTACTTACAATGGTAAAAGCAAATGTAAAGTCTTCAAAGAATGCAAAGCTAACATATTTTGAGCAGGCTGAGACTCCATTATAATCCTGGTCATCAGCATGTCTACTTTTGACGCAGATGCCACCTGCCCTTATCTTTCCAAGAACCTGTGATGGTATTAAGTCATCCAGACAGTGACATCGATAAGACACCTAATGTGACACTTAACGCGAAATCAGTCTGGGACAAACATTTTGTTATGAATGGATCAATGTCAGCTATCAGCAATAACATAAACAATGACGTCTAAACTGACGTTTGTTTACCCTATTTGTTTATATTAATACATCTAGGACTAACATATTGATCCACAGGTTATGTCACAAATTCCTCAAGAATTCCCCATATGAGATAAGATCAGCGGACAAAAATACAAAAGGCTCATCAAGACGCCACTTAGATGAAAAGGTCCTTCTCCCCAGATTTTCACAAAAGCTACGGATAGAAGATCCTGAAAGAGATTACCAGACTCCCGTAGTACCACAGCATCCCATCTTACACAGAGAGCTGATACCGAGCCAAGTACAAGAAGAGAGGAGCTTAGCCCAGCTAAAGATTTGTTTTCCTTTAGAGGGAATACTCTCTCCCGGCTATTGATAACTACAGCTCCTTGTTGTACACAGATACGCAGTGTGTTGATTCCTCCTAAGAAACTCTAAATGCAAGTTATGCTACTTCATGGTCTCATAGTATAGCGCATAGAAGTATGTTTTATGGGTTTAGGTTGCTAGATGATTTTTACACTATGATAGAATGGTTCATAGTATTTTCGCTATTAGCAATATGCATTAACTTTAAGGTATTCTGAGGCCACGCACCGTTCCCCACTACTCTGCAAACACTACTCAGCTCATGGTGCACTACTGGTTGGGAAATGAAGTACACTTTACTCCTGAGGGACCTTGGGGGCCAAGAAACCCTCCTGGTACCTCCTGTAAGTCCTACACAGCAGGATTTCTGAGAGCTGGTCGGAGGCCCGGACCCTTTTCTCCACCACTCTGCAAATGCCAATGCTAGGTAAAAAAAACATAGTAATTAACAGGAAAAAAACAAAGGTTACAGGGACGTGATAGTTAAGAATTAGCATTTAAAAACCCTTAGAAATTCACTAAAAAAACTAAGGTTACAAGGATGTTATAGTTAGAAAATGGAGTTAAAAAAACTTTGAAATTCACTGAAAAAAACAAAAGGTTACAGGAAAGTTATAGTTAGGCTCAGGTTTCACTAATACAAAACCAGATAAATTCTGCTGTTATAGTTAGAGAGCTAACTATAACTCGTGCCCCTGAAATACACTGATTATGACCTCACATATAACATCACTCATGACATAGTCAGTGTCATCACTGATGACATCTCAAATGACATCACTCATGACATCATCCACAGAATCTCTGACGCACCCAGTCACACCCCCACATAACCTTTAATATACCCACTCCAACTTCCACACTGCCATTCTCAAACCCATTAACACACCCATACCAGTACTTATACAACCACTCACTGATTCATAGATCAACACACACATTCACTCACTCACCCATACAGCCACTCATACACCCAGTCACTCACTAATACAGCCATTGACATATCCTCTCATACACCTCAACAGCCACTCACACACTGAGCCAGTCACCCATAGTGCTACTCACACATCTACTCCCTCACCCCTACAGTCAATCACACAGCCACTTATTTGCCCATACACTTACACACACACTCACTCACTTATTCATACAGATACTAACACATACTCACTCACCTATACAGTCACTGACACAAGCACACACTCACCCATAAAGACACTCTCAAATTCACTCACTCACCCATACAGTCACCCCCATAGACAATCACTCACCAATACTGTCTTTCACATACCAGTTACTCACCCATATGCCACTGACACATACTGACACAGCCATACACACACTCAGGCACCCATACAACCCCTCACAAATGCACTCACTCATACAGCCACTGACTCACCCACTTACTCATCAGCCACCCACACAGACACTCAGCCACCCATAGAGGTACTCAGACAACCAATCTCTCACCCATACAGAAATTCAAGTCCCCATACAGCCACTTAGATACCAACTGATAGACAGATACAGACATTCGCACAACCAGTCACTCACTTATACATTCACTGAAACACCTAATCACTCACTTATACAGTTAGTCACGCACCCACTTAATAATCCACTCAGGCACTAATACACCCACAGCCACTGATTCACTAATATGCCTTGGTATATTATTTAACACTCAAACTTTTTTACAACACTCACAGTCACTGGATGATGTCATCAGTGATGTCATTTGAGATGTCATCATTGACATAACTGACCATGTCATGAGCGATTTAATATATGAGGTCATAAGCAGTGCATTGCAGGAGTGTTAGTTATAGATAGCTCACTAACTATAATGGCTTAATTTCTCTGGTTTTGTACAAGTGAAGCCTGAGCCTTACTATAGTGTCTCTGTGACCTTTGTTTTTTTTCAGTGAATGTATACATATATATATATATATATATTTGTTAGATGATCCGCTTGTGGATCAGAGATGAGGCGCACACAAGGAGGATATATTATTCAATGTTTATTCCGCACGACAACAACACCCGAAAATATATATATATATATATATATATATATATATATATATATATATATATATATATATATATATATATACACACAAAGTGATCCTTAGCCGCACGAGAGCGCTCCGCAGCGTGTGCTCTGCCCAGGGGTTGGATCCTGACCCAAGACGAATTTTGTAATACAAAAGAGGCGGCACAGCCAGGGTACTTTTCAGCCTTATTTATTTACTGCTTCACCCCACCAACGCGTTTCAGCCACAACTGGCCTTGCTCACGGTCGGTTAGTCCTTCCACAGTGTCACTTTTTGTACTATCCCATTTTTGCCAATTAGGAAGCATTCTGGGAATTGTAGTTACAGCATTTCAAAATAATATAAAAACAAAAGAAAGACAGTGTGTGTGTTTCTCAATTACACCCTTCATGTATTGTGACTAGTTATTCACCGTGGCATATAATTTCATGTTTTTCAATGTCAAAGTATTGGGTATAGTACCCTATTTGTCATGGTTTTCTTTATAGGCATTTATTCCAGATGAATATGGAGGTCTTCCCCAAAGTTCATGCCTCTGGGGTGTTTTGTTCTAAATCTGATTATCATCCGGGACTCCATCTGACGGAGCTTTCGGATTGCATCACCTCCTCTTTCCATTTTATCCAGCATTTTTGCTCCGTAAAAATGCATTTGTCTCCAATCGCCATTCTGGCATGTACTTAGATGTTTGGCGGTAGCATATTGCATATTTGAGTTTTTTACCGCTCTTATATGCTCCAAGATCCTCTTTTTCAACATACATGTGGTGCATCCAATGTACTTCATACCACACTTACATTCCACAATGTATACCACATTTTTAGATGTACATGTGATGTGTTGATCTATCTCTCAGAGCATCAACTAACTGAAACAGAACGCACTGTTCTTAATAAAGGGTTATCATTCTGCCCTGAATCACACTTTGACTACACTGAGACACGGATAGACTTTTATAAGTTCATCAGAAAACTAAAGCTAATGAAGGTACATACTGGCAAACCAATGGAACCTGATAACCAATTGAATGAAAATACAGATGACATCGTGTTTACCACAATTGCAGAATTACCTGATCTCAGACATAGCTTTGAAACACTGTTTGATCTGAACGGTAGTCCACTATCAGATTCTGAAATCTTGGAAGAACTAAATATTCAAACAAATGAGAGACCAAGCACTGGATTAAGGAGAAAATCGAGATATTACCCTATCCTATCACCAGGAAACAAAATAGATCTGTTTTCAGATGCACTAACAAAGGAATTGGATAATCTTTCAAAAGTAAAAAATCATTCACGTGAAAATCTCTCAAAAGCAGAACGAAATGCTATAAAAACTTTAAAGGAGAACGACAAAATTACAATAAAACCTGCGGACAAGGGGGGCAATATTGTGCTAATGCAAACAACAGACTATACCGCAGAAGCAGCCAGACAGTTGAATCAAGAAAACAACTATAAGAAACTAGAGACGAATCCATATGCAAAAATGAAGAAAGAATTGCAAGAATATCTAGAGATGTGGTATGAAAAAGGTTTGATCAATGAAGAAGAAAAGAAGTACTTAACAATTGATCACCCAATAACACCATGTATATATTTTCTACCCAAAATTCACAAAACTCTAGTAAATCCTCCAGGTAGACCAATTGTCTCCTCCTGCGGCTCACTATATGAAAACATTTCTAATTATGCTGACACATTTTTAGCTCCCATTGCCCAAAGTCTACCTTCTTACTTAAAAGATACCGGGGATTTCTTAAGAATTCTGATGAATGTAACCTGGAACTCCGATTATCTTTTAGCTACAATTGATGTAGTCTCACTATACACGTCAATTCGCCATGAGGTCGGAATGGAAGCATGTGAATATTATCTCAAGCAACACAGTATCACACAATTAGATCATACAAGAATGCTGCTAAAGATGGTGGATCTTTGTCTGAAGAACAACGTATTCCTTTTTAATAAACAACTGTATAAACAAGAATGTGGTACTGCCATGGGAATTTCTCTATCTCCCAACTACGCCATCATCACCATGGGCTGGTGGGAGAAAACTATAGCATGGAACCAAGAAAACCAATCGGATTTGGATCGATTAATACTTTGGGTTCGCTATATCGATGACCTGTTTATCATCTGGAATGGCACAGACTCTCAGTTCCAGAAATATTTCAGAAAGCTGAATGAAAATAATCTAGGTCTGCAGTTCACATGCACGACAAGTAAAAAGGAAATAGACTTTCTAGACACCAGAATATATGTGTCCAATGAAAAACTGGAATCCACACTATTTCGAAAAAAACTGCTACAAACAGTGTGTTGCATGGGACAAGTTTCCACCCCAAATCCCTTTTAAAAAGTATACCATATGAGGAATTCACACGGTTAAAGAGAAACTGCTCCATACCAGAAGATGCAGAAAAGGTGATTCAAGAGAGTAAACGAAGATTCAAAGAAAGAGGATATGAAGAACGTGTTCTGAAAAAATTTAAGAAAAAAATAGATCAAACAACAAGGACACAGACATTGATTGAACAACCAAAGACAAAAACAGCAAAAAATACACCACCCAGATTTATAACAACCTTCAGTAAGGAAAGTGGGAGTATTGCCCGGATAATGAAAAATACTGGCATCTCTTATCAGGGGATCCTGATATTGGAGCATCAATTGGCGGAGTACCATCAATCACATACAAGAAAAATACCTCTTTAAAAGATCTATTAGTAAAAAGTTACTTTCAAACAAAACCTAAATCAGACTGGTTACAAGACCAGCGAAAAGGCTTTCAACCATGCAACACATGTAAAGCGTGTAAAATTGGGTAAAGCATGAAAGTAATACAAGAACCAGATGGTAAACTAATGAAAATAGATCAACACATCACATGTACATCTAAAAATGTGGTATACATTGTGGAATGTAAGTGTGGTATGAAGTACATTGGATGTTGAAAAAGAGGATCTTGGAGCATATAAGAGCGGTAAAAAACTCAAATATGCAATATGCTACCGCCAAACATCTAAGTACATGCCAGAATGGCGATTGGAGACAAATGCATTTTTATGGAGCAAAAATGCTGGATAAAATGGAAAGAGGAGGTGATGCAATCCGAAAGCTCCGTCAGATGGAGTCCCGGATGATAATCAGATTTAGAACAAAACACCCCAGAGGCATGAACTTTGGGGAAGACCTCCATATTCATCTGGAATAAATGCCTATAAAGAAAACCATGACAAATAGGGTACTATACCCAATACTTTGACATTGAAAAACATGAAATTATATGCCACAGTGAATAACTAGTCACAATACATGAAGGGTGTAATTGAGAAACACACACACTGTCTTTCTTTTGTTTTTATATTATTTTGAAATGCTGTAACTACAATTCCCAGAATGCTTCCTAATTGGCAAAAATGGGATAGTACAAAAAGTGACACTGTGGAAGGACTAACCGACCATGAGCAAGGCCAGTTGTGGCTGAAACGCGTTGGTGGGGTGAAGCAGTAAATAAATAAGGCTGAAAAGTACCCTGGCTGTGCCGCCTCTTTTGTATTACAATATATATATATATATATACACATATATATATTCCATATGCAAAGCTCCCAAATGAGGACACCGCACCCAACGTATGTTTTCACCTTTTAATGTGGGGGACAGCTGCAGGTTAAAGCCAGGTTCCCTCTGCGAGATTCAGCGCCATGAAAAGCCAACATGTTTAAGAAACCTCTTCCTTTTTCAAAAGCCTGGCGTTATGCAGGAAAGCGCAGCATGTGTATGATTAAAGGTGAGTCTTCAGTTATAGTTCCGCCCCACTGGGCATGTGCCCGCTAAGCACTCTGGTTCTTGTGGTTTCTTAGCGTAAAGTCACTTACTAATGAATGCCGCTTAACTGCTCCCTTTCATATTTGTTCATCCCGTCGGATCGCTAGAAAGGACGTGACTTGCCTGCAGCTCCTTTCGCGTCTTCCCACACAGGCACGTTGTTCCGTTGTCTGCCTTGGGATGATGCACACGTACCTGCTTCCAGCAGTGGGGTCGTCCTCGTGGCCAGAGCAGGCCACCAATTATTCCATACGCAAAGCTCCCAAAAGAGGACACAGCGAAAAGATCTGCAGGCAGGTCACGTCCTTTCTAGCGACCCGACGGGACGAACAAATATGAAAGGGAGCAGTTAAGTGGCATCATGGCAGTCATGGTGTTTGTGATGACAGAATAAAATTTGGATTATAGCAATTTACCTGTGGTTCGCTCTTTGTTTCTCTCCCTTGGAAGGGAAGTGTCTACAAACCGAGGAATTATATAATGGGCCTATGTATTGTTTTCATTGGTGTGTTGAAGTGACGTGATGCTTCTTGCCCGCCTGAAGAGGCCGCCCTAAAGAGTTGAAGGCTCCATACTCTGAGGATTTTTGCTTGGAGATATATATATATATATATATATATATATATATATATATATACCACGTGACTCCTCCTTGAATCTCTCGGCGTCTCAGGCCCAGCACGGCCTCGTACACACGCCAGCAAACAAAGGGAGACGGACCACAATATTTCAGCATCAGCAGATTTATTAGATGCACAGAGCAGCTACGCGTTTCTGGCAAGTTATGCCCTTGATCACGCCGCAACATGGATGCATGACCCAATGCTATTTTTAAATGCAGATCCACAAGGAAACACCCCTCACAGTGACGTAATGTGTCATGTGACATAATTTTTTGTGAAAAGAGAAAACATACTGCCGTTATTCATTCCTTGGATCACAACTTCACTTCAGCATATATTACTGGATAAATCCAGAATTAATGGTCACAAACTGTAATGCGGACACTTACAACTTTATTCAAAATATAAGTCTCATTTAAGACCTAATTCTAACTGTATAAATACAGAATTAATATAAAGCATATTTTGTAGTAAACATATACAGTGTGATAAACGAAGTACGTGTATGATCATTAATCAGTGGCAGATAGTAAAGTGCTAAGTGAGAGTGAATAGTAAAGTGCAAATAGCAAAGAAAGAAAATACATGGAAACGAGAAAGGCTAATATAAGTGCAATATCATGAAAAGTGTGCAGCGGCCAATATATGATGTCTACATTGAAATTCCTACAGATCACTCAAAGTAATATGATAAACATGATTTCTATGGACTTAATTGGTCATTCCACCATAAATAGTATAAAATAGTATATCAAAGAGTGTAAAACCCTGATAAAAATATCTAATACTCCATTTCATTATCTATATACACATATATATATACAACTATACATACGTATATACACACAATACAAGAAGTCTTATCATAGATCCAATATCACAAATTTAAAATACTGCCCTAAACCTAGTAGAAAATTAGAAAAGTAGAAAAGTAGAAAAATAGAAAATTAGAAAAATAACAATGAAACAGAAAGATCCATATATGTACAGACCGGAAGATTTCATATATTCCAATCCGTACATAATTCCATATACAACAACAATCAAATTGCAGACAGAACTATTTTATGTATATATATAAATATATACAAATGTACAAGTTCAATAAATAGTCACAAAATTTCATGGAAAATCAACACATGGATAATACAAAAGTAGTACAAAAATATTATTGTATATAAGAACAATGTGTACTCAGGCTGCTGTTATGTCCATTCTCAACCTTGAAATAGGGAACCTAACTAAGAGGGAGTAAGTGTAATGGACCAGACCTAAGCAACCATCAAGGGCCATAGTTGTGTGAGGATAGATATTATAAGAAATGATGCATCTCATCAATATTATTCAATCCATTGGGCCAACGGGTATCAAGTTCCAAAATCATCCTGGTTTCCAACTGCCTTAATAAAGCCTCTCTATCCCCGCCTCTTTTTAGTGGTGGTATCGCTCCAATCACAAAATACTTCAAACAAGCAAGGTCTTTATTGTGAGCTCGTTCGAAATGACGAGCTACGGGGTAGGCCGGGTCATTATGAAGTATGGCGCGCAGATGTTGTAGGATCCTGACGTGTACCTGGAGCTTGGTACTACCCACATATCTCAACCCGCAGGTACACGTCAGGACATACACGGCAAAGTCCGTCTTACAATTGAAATTGCCGGAAATGGTTTTAGGTTCGGCATCAAAAGGAGTTACATAATGCAGAGTGTTTACTCCGAACCTACATGCGCGGCAGCTGGAACATTTAAAGAAACCCTTTGAAGGTTTTAACCAAGGAGTTTTAGATTTTAATTCAGGGGCTGCTTTATCTAAAGCTGAGCCCATGCTTCTAGCCCGTCTAAAAGTGATGGTAGGATTAACAGGCAGCCTGGTGTTCAAAATGTGATCACTGAGAACAATGGGCCAATTTATATATATATCCTACTGGGCGTCGCCAGTAGGTAGTTATAGTTAGGACCTAGTTTTCATAGGAAATTCGCAACATTCTATTTGGAATAATTTTGGCGCCAGTGGACGAATCTTCGCGAAATTCTCCAAATGGCCTGCTCTGCTCCGCTCCTTCCCTGAAGGTTTGGGGTTGATCCGTCAAGTGGGTGCCGAGAAAAAAGGGGGGTCTCAAAACGTGTTTTCCCCATGCAACTTTCCATAAGACCTTTAGCCAGGGCTACAGCCCGAATGGCTGAATGGAATTACACCAAATTTGGCAAACAGGTGGAGTTCGGTTAGCAGATTACCCTTTTTGTTAAATGGTGTAAATCCGTTCAGTAGTTCCTGAGAAAATCAAAAGTAAAATCATAGATTTATCTATAGGCGAGTACCGTACGCGTACCTTCCCGAGCACGAGCTGACTGCTAATTGATTGTCAATACTCCAAACCAGGAAGTGTTGGCAGCCATCATGTGCCGTGGTAGAACCGAGGCACAGGAATGCAGTGAAACAAACGTGCAAAACACGCAAAGGGGACAGGGTAGAAACACCCTGATCCCCTAGGCCTGCTCAGGGGGTCCCACAAGGACCCCCAAGGCCCCAAAAAGTATTTTTTTTTTTAATCACGGGGTACGCGTAGGTACGCATACCCTGTGAAAAACACAAAACCCCGGTCTGCTTTTTTTAAAATTAGACCCCGGGGAGATCAAATCCCAGGTGCATAATGTAAAAAAAGGATGGGGTGGCCCAATCCCCTACACACTGCCCCGGGGACCGCTACCCCCCGGGGCAAAGTAATTATGATAGCGGGGGGCACACTGCCCCACCCGCAGCCCCAGGGACCGCCACCCCCGGGCCTTTGATATTAATGATGGGGGGCCTCTAAGGGACCGCCACCCCCCAGGGCTTTCTTACTAAGTGTGCAGGGGGGCTCATGGCCCCCCGCAGCCCCGGGGACCGCCATGCCCCGGGGCTTCGTTTTTTTTTTTTTTTTTTTAAACCTGTGTGGGGGGCTCAAGACCCTCCACACACCCCGGGGACCGCCACCTCCCTGGGGCTCTAATATGTAAAATAGGGGGGTCCGTGACGGAACCCCCCAGCCCCGGGGGACCACCACCCCCGGTGCTTTTAACAGGTGGAAGGGGCCGCGTGGCCCCCCTCCTGAAGCCCTCGATGGCCCTGGGGACTGCCACCCTCAGGGTCGTCTCCTGCAGTGTCCCGGGGTGCCCACCCCCGGGACACTGCTGTTTGCTATGGTAGGGCGGGAGCCTCGCCGCTCCTACCCCACCACAGCAAACTGCTTTGATTTTTGAAAGAGTCCTGCTCTCTCTTTCAAAAATCAAAGCGGATTGATTTTCTGCATGGGGAGCAGCATTTTAGCTGCTTCCCATGCAGAAAAGGGGTCTTGGGGACCCCCCAACGGCCCCCAACGAGGAGGGCCAGGCCCCGGGGGATGTGGTCCCCAGGGCCAAAAAAAAAAAAGCCCCCCTTCTCAAGAGTATTAATAAAAAAAAACAGGATGGGGAGGAGGCCACGCCCCCTCCCTGCACCTCTCTGCAAACGCACCCCCTGGCTCGTTTGCAGAGGTGGAACTACTTCCACTTGCATACTGGGGGTCCCTGGGGGTCAACTAGCCCACCAGGAGCCTCCAGTATGGGCCAGGGGGCTCCCTTGCAGAGAGGTGTAATGAGGCCACACCCCTTTTTACACCTCTCTGCAACGCAGCCCCCTGGCGCATACTGGAGGTTGCTGGTGGGCTAGTTGGCCCCCAGGGACCCCCAGTATGCAAGGTGAATTAGTTCCCTCTCTGAAAAGTGCCAGAGGGCTGTGTTGCAGAGAGGTGTAAAAAGGGGCGTGGCCTCATTACACCTCTCTGCAACGCAGCCCCCTGGCGCATACTGGAGGCTCCTGGTGGGCTAATTGGCCCCCAGGGACCCCCAGTATGCAAGGGGAATTAGTTCCCCCTCTGAAAAAGCGCCAGGGGGCTGCGTTGCCGAGAGGTGAAAAAAGGGGTGTGGCCTCATTACATCTCTCTGCAATGCAGCCCCCTGGCGCATACTGGAGGTTCCTGGTGGGCTAGTTGGTCCCCAGGGACCCCCAGTATGCAAAGGGAATGAGTTCCCCCTCTGCAAAAGCGCCAGGGGGCTGCGTTGCAGAGAGGTGTAAAAAGGGGCGTGGCCTCATTACACCTCTCTGCAACGCAGCCCCCTGGCGCATACTGGAGGTTCCTGGTGGGATAGTTGGCCCCCAGGGACCCCCAGTATGCAAGGGGACTTAATCACACAACTTAGAACACGCTACAGGGCGCGATTGCACAGTGGTGAAGGTAGGGGGCGGGGTTTGAGGTGATGTGAGTGCAAACATGCCCTGTGGCGCGTTTTAAGTTGGGGAATTAATTCCCCAACCTAAAACGCGCCACAGGTCGTGTTTGCACACATGTTACCTCAGGCCCCGCCCCCTTCCTTCACTATTGTGCAAAATATTCCTGTAAAATCAGCCGAACTACGAATTCCGATTTGCTCACCTGTTATCAAGAGAGACCTCAGTGCTGCATCTTTCAGCTCTCTACTATTCCTGAAAATTACATTTAACTGTACTTACCAGTAACTTGAATTTCCTTCCATAGGATATCATTGCCTGCTATATAGAATGTATATAAATGTTTTAAAAAATTCATTAATTTATTTTTTTTTTTAAATAATTCAATTTATACTAAAAATATATAAGGTAATTTAAGAAATAAAATATCTAAAAATAAATACTTTAAAACAATGTAGGAATTAGCATTTAAAAAACCTTAGAAATTCACTAAAAAAACATAGGTTTCACACATGTTATAGTTAGCTGGACATTTCACTCATACAAAACCGTTAAAATTCCCCTGTTATAGTTAGTTCAGCTAACTATAACTCGCGCGCGCGCCCGCAATGCACTGCTGATGACGTCACATATTACATCACTCATGACATGGTCAGTGACAACACTCATGACATCACTGATGACATCTCAAATGACATCACTGATGACATCACTGATGACATCATCCTTGTGAAAGAGTGGCAGACATCCTCTCAGCGTGATATAACCTTTGATACACACCTTCAAAAATAGAAACAAACATTTTCAAAAAAATGGAGATACCAATCAATACCAGTTAGAACAATCTATTCAGTAATTCCAAAATCTACATACACATCCACTCATTCACCAACAGTTCTCTATAGTCACTCATGCATGTACTCACTCATCATATATACTTATACACCTATACATCCTGTTACACACCGATACTCATCCATACAGTTACTCACACACATACTCACACATGCAAATAAACTATCAAACATCCATTTACTTGCATGTACAGCTATAGACACACCACTACACTTACTTTTACAGAAACGTACACACACATACTCTCCTAAACAATCACTTATTGAAACACATACTTATTTATACAGGAACTCTTCCAATCTCTCACACTCTCACATATAATCACTTATATACATCAATACTCACATATAGTAGATTATAACATATGTAGTTACTCATAAAGATACTATTGAGACAGTCATTCACTCACTAACACACCCATACGCGCACTCATCCACCCATACAGTCCTGCACACATGCTGTCTACAAACAGTGAGTTACTCATTCATGCATCTATGTGCTAAGTAATACTCCCCACCAAACCATACAGACACTCGTACTGATACTCAAAAAGCCAACTAATAACTCATATAGACACTCATGTAGCTACTCACTAACCCATGCAGCCACTTATAGACAAAGTGAGACACTGATACAGATATTTACATATTAAAACATTACTCGCTAATACACTTAATAAGTCAGTTATGCAATCATTTTTACAATCAAAACATCCATTTAGACATGTATTTACCCATTTGTTCTTCCATCAACCTTTAGATATACATATATAAAACATATTTATTTTTCAGAAAGACACACATTCACAAGGATGACGTCATCAGTGATGTCATTTGAGATGTCACCAGTGATGTCATGAGTGATGTCACTGACCATGTCATGAGTGATGTAATATGTGACATCATCAGCAGTGCATTGCGGGCGCGCGAGTTATAATTAGCTGAACTAACTATAACGGGGGAAGTTCAATGGTTTTGTATGAGTGAAATGTCCAGCTAACTATAACATGTGTGAAACCTATGGTCTTCTAATGGCTGGTTGACGCCCAGAGCTCCAACATTCCAATGTTGTCGTTCACAGCTGTTGCTGTGAACAAAGCCCTCACGGAGCCTGATGGGTTTTCAATCTCCTGAGGCTCAGTGAGGCCTTTGTTTTATTTGCTAGAACATTCTGCCCTCTAGTGAAGACATTTTCTAATAGCCTTCCTCTGTAGGAGGGCTATACCAGCATTGAAGTCAAGGGCTATACCAGCATTGAAGTCAAACTCCCATGTTAAAGACCCTTGCCCTTGGCTTGGGCCTTTTAATGCTGCAGCAGGCCTTTAACGGGCAATACTATACGGCTAAAATAGATTAGTGATAAGTGTTGTTTTATATTCCTTGTGCATTAGTTGTGCTAGGTTGGTGCTCTTGATTCTTGTGTGTTTAGTAGAGCTTAGAGTAAGGATAGAAAGATGGGAATGGATGTGAACGAGGTTGTAGTAAGTTTTTTTGTAAGAAGGGTTTGTGCATGCCTGTTAGTTGGGGTGATATGGCTTAAAAGGAGGGGGAACGTTTGAGAAGAATGTTTGAGTGTTCATTGTAGTGTTGATGACAGATGGTGAGGTGGTCACAGAAAGCGAGAGAGAGAGAGAGAGAGAGAGAGAGAGAGAGAGGGATGAGGCTGAATTGAGAAGGAATGATGGTTGCAAACAGGGCTAATAACAGAGTAGTTAAACGTCACAGACAAAAGGAGGGTGAAAGGTTGCGGGAGACATTCACTCATAGATGCAGGTCTCATAGCAGAGATACACCTAAGCGCATGCTTTACTAAAAAAAGTACCTATAGCGAAGTGTTGAAACTCTGCAAAGGGGTACGATTTTAAGTAGCTTGCCTTGTTTCATCACTTTATTTTAAACCTAGATACTTCTCCTAATGCCTCAATCTTGAATCAGAGAGGGCAGTCACTGGTAGTTTTCTGCTTTGATGTTACGTATGCTAACCTTATGCATCCCACCTCTGCATTCTGGTCCATAACATAATATTTCACACCATAAAATATATGGAATATATGATTTAGAAGTGGATATTAGTAAACTGTTTTTTCTTTAGGGAATTAATGCAGTGCAATGAAGGTTTGAAATTTTAAAATAGTGTTTTTAGCAAAATGTTGTTTCATTTTCCTTTTTATTTGGATGTAGACCCCTCACTCTTAGCTTGCACATGCATGAGTGAGAAGATGCTGTGCATTTCAAGTGTACCTTTTTATTGGCGCCCCCTTGAGGTTTGAAATATATGCTTAATTTGCTATTGCATAATTACGTACAATTTCACAAAAATATGTAGAATTGCGTAAAACGCAAAACCAGCATTAATCGCTATGTTTTAGCACAGAATGTGATGGACGTGAGGTCACATTTTGAGTTACTAAAAACAGTGCAAAACACACAAGTGCAGCAAACAACAGTCGTTAGTGTTCTCATCATTCATATTGTTCCCACACTCATGTGCTAAAAGTAATTAATTACACATGGTGTAACGCCGTACTGTTTGGAATTTTGCACAACAAGCGTAACACAAAATTCTCGAGATTATGCAGGTGCAATGGAAATTTAACCAATGCCTTAACACACAAGCAGACGCTTACAGGCACCACTGAAAGGGAAAAGAACAAACGGAATACCTCCTCCCTCGGAAAGGCTTTCTTCAAAGGCTTTCTTCATAAACAGAACAGTTAATTTCTGGAGATGACAGGGGGCACAGGTTTCTACAGCAATATATATAGATTTTTTACATTGGTCCCACTAACTTATGGCTAGTTAATGAATAGATCATGGTCTGTTTCTCCGTATGGTTTAATCAGCAGACTATTTTTCTCTCTAAGAACTAGGGCAGTCGTCATTCTGTTTTTCAGATGCTCTTTGCTTGTATAACTCGACAGCTGCTCATTAAAATGTTGCTAGTTGCTACTAAGATGTTCAATTCCGTTCAATACTGACTCTTGGTTAATTGCCCTGGTGAGACCTGCTGCTGAGAAGATGCACATGTCTGAAGGAGAGATCTGATTTTCTGGAACCTTCCACATACCTTTAAGCAGTCCTACCTTTTTTTACTCACCAATTTTTTCAGCCCAAGCTCTTCCACTGCCACTCAAAACTGCCTCATGACCAATGAACAGCCAGAGTTGGATGTGTGGTTGCTAAGAGGGCAAGTTCTCGCAATCTGTCTGCTATGATAGAGCATAGTAGGTTTACACTCTATTTAGTCCAGTTTGCCCTAAAGTTGTTAGAGAAATAATTGAGTTCTAACCTGTAAAAATGTCCAGAATTTCACTTGCTGTGCTCTTGTATTTGTATGTCTGCTGTATGGTGAGCCTCGATAATCCAGTTCCACACACTATAAACTTTGTTTAAATTCGATCATAAACTGCAACCTGTGACACCTGCCTTAAATTTTAAGGCCAACTGCGTGTGGATACTTTGGATAAGGATCCTTAGCAGGTTGTAGACAACATATCTGCAGAGTCCCTGTGCACTACACTGTACATGTTGCATATGCGGATGATAGTGAGCATGTTGAATATCTTTATCATTAGTGGGGATCCATTTTGGATTCCCAATGTGTGTGAAGAGTACAAAAGATCGAGTCCGACAGACTTTTGTGTGCAATGCATGGTTCCACCAAAGCACTTCTGACGTTCCTTGAAGTAGATCCGGCTCCCGGGTGTTAGAGGACATGAGACAGAAAGACCCTTTGAAATGCAGTCACAGTCCTTATCCACACACTGCTGCATTATTGTCCAAGAGGTATTAAGCCCTACAGGCTGGGAAGTAGCTTAGTGAGAAAGCCTCTCCCTATTTTGTGTTGGGTCTCCCTGACTAGTAGCTCCCAGCGCTGCTCCTCCTTGAGCTGACCCTAGAGTCAAAAGACTGCAGCTTGACCAGCCAATAAGGAATACACAAAAAGGCAGCGGATGCATCCCAGAGCTGGACTTATGGAATATACAGTCTCTGTCTACAAACCTTTATGGTGCAGAAACCCATAGACAGGGTGCAGGTTTTCTCAGGGACCAGTGGCAGGACCCACCCAGCTGGGTGGGATCTGTCACAGAAGGGACGCAGAACCCACTGGAGATGAAAGACCAAACGAGAAAAGTAAAAAGGAACGCCTCATCAAATAACAAGGTGAGCTTGTTAGACCTAAAGGCCTTGGTGGGGTATTTCCCCAAACATTTCGCCTTCACCCCTCCTGTTTTGAAGAATTTGCTTTTGTTGACTTTAGAATGCTGTGAACTTTACCACTGCTAACCAGCACCACAGTGCTTGTGCTATCTCTTTCAAACATGGTAAAGTTGGCCTACACTTAACTTACTATTAAGTACCTAGTAAATGGTACTACATCCACTCAGGTTCCCGTGAATCAAATGCTACCAGTGGGCCTGCAGCACTTCTTGTGCCATTCACTAAAGTAGCCTTTTAAAACATGTCTCAGGCCTGGCACTGCAGCTTGTAGTGCAGTGTTAAACTGCCTTTTCACCCCTGGCAAAATAACCCTTTTGCCAGGCTCAAACCTTCCTTTTTAATACTTGTAAGTCACCCTAAGGTAAGCCCCAAAGGCTCATAGGAAAGGATGCATTATAATTAAAGGATTGGACATGTGGGCTTACGTTTTACACTAAACAACACTCCTAAAGTCATTTTTCACTGTGGCAAGGCCTTTCAGCCCCATTGACTAACACTATCTTATCTTATTACCTCTAATAAGTGGTATCTTTGGATTGGGAGCAGGTACAGATATGCTGTTTACACACAAGTAAAATTCTAATTTATAGCCCTCTTTAAAGGTAAAGTCGGATTTTAAATTATAATTCTGAAAATACCACTTTTAGAAAGTTAGAAAACAAAGAAGATGCCCGAACCCTCGTATTTTAGTATAGACTTTATCAGATAAAGACCAAGTACAACTTTATGAAACCTGGTGTGGTACTTTTATTTATACCTATTATTCTTATTTTTTGAATTATTTTTGAAGAAATTTTATCTTTTGGCAGAAAAAGATACACATTTACACATTTACACAATATCTTACAAGTTTATCAAAAACAACCAAATCAAAACAATATCACAATAACACAGAACAATACACATTAAAAATGCAATTCATCGTTTTTTGCAAATGAATTCATATTGTAGACAGACAAAGCGATGTACAACCAAGAGCAGAACCAAAATACAAAATATTTCAATCAATCACTCAATGATATAACTGGCTCTTGTAGATGTGCCGACGCGTTTCAGGTTCGAATAACAAGTTTTCGAACCCTCATCAGGGCTTTGTTATTTGTCTGTGTGGGACACAAAAACAATAAAGTTTTGTTGAAAACCTATTTGCCTCCATAGATTACCTCTCTTATTTAAGAAGTTGATAGAGAAAGTACCTGTATCTTTCTAGCAGGACATATTTTCATTCATAGACCTGGGGAACGATGCTTCAAGCTTTAGTTCTAAAGTAGATGGAGCATGAGTTGTGTCAACGATTTTCACAGAATGTATTAAAATACTTCGGGTGATTTAGGAGATATCTCTCAATTCTACCTACCTCACTGTGCAACGTCCGGTGCCTCGTGGAGGGAGGAGATTGCAATCACTGGGACAAAATCCTAATCAAGAAGAGAGTGCAGTTGTTGTGCCATCGTTTCAAAATTAAAAAATCTGAGATACATATCATCATTACATTAGGCAAATAGGTTTTCAACAAAACTTTATTGTTTTTGTGTCCCACACAGAAATTGTGTGTCTCCTAGGCTGTTGGCCCAAAGCCTACTCTCTTTGTAATGTAAGCAATAGATAATGGCCCAGAAATCAAACTTTTGAAGGAGAAAAAAACTCCTCAACAAATAGGGTGACCAGAAAACAAATAGGGTGACAAATAGGGTGACCAGAAAACCTGGGACAGGCCAGAAATAAAAGTATGACTAAAACCTCTATACTTACATCTATATCTGGCCTGTCCCAGTTTTTGCGTACCCTTTTAAATATGTGCCTATATATGTATACAGTAATACACTAGACTTTTAAATGAGTATATATATATATATATATATATATATATATATATATATATATATATAAATATATATATATATATATATATTTAATTTGGTCTTTACAACAGGAAGGGGCTGATGTTAGCCTTATGGAAGCCACGCAGATAGGAGCGGGCACTGAAGTAGGTACTACACCATTCAAGACAAAATCAACCTTCTTACCAATTATGCCCCACGATAACCTCGATGTATATCATGACTTCATCATAGAGGATTTAAAAAAAAAGCCATTAACAGACAAAATCAGAACTATGACAATTTAATAAAGAAATTGAGTAAAAACAAAGATGTCATAATAAAACAGGCCGACAAGGGCGGAAACATTGTTTTGTGGGATCGTGGCCTTTACATAAGGGAAGCTGAAAGCCAACTGGGAGATCAATCCTGCTACAGGAAAAGCAACTTTGGGGCAATCAGAATGGCCTGGAAAGAACAAAATTCAAAACTGATTGCCTGGAAGAGTGGGGGACTTATCTCAAAGGATGAGTTCCAATTCCTGAAAAAAGATTCTCCAGTGATCCCCACTTTTTACCTTTTGCCAAAGGTTCATAAGGACATCTCTGCGCCACCCGGAAGGCCGATCATATCTGCAATCAACAGTTCAACTGAGAATATCTCAAGATATATCGATTACTTTTTGCAAGAATGGGTAATAAAATTGCAATCATACGTGAGAGATACCACTGACTTTTTAACTAAATTGGAACAAGTCATATGGAGTGAGGAATATTTGCTAATGACTTTGGATGTGAAGTCACTGTACACTTCTATTAGACACTGTGACGGTATCAAAGCAGTAGAGCACTATTTGGACAAACGCCCCAAGAACTATATACATCACAACAAAATGATTATTGGCATGTTGAAGTTATGTCTTGAACAGAACTTTTTTATTTTTTGTGGCCAGATATACCAACAATTACGGGGGTGGCCATGGGAGCCTGCTTCTCTCCCAGTTTCGCGTGCTTGCACATGGGACTGTGGGAGGAGCGGGTCCTCATGGTAGACCACAAGGCCATAATGACCAATAACGTTATCTTATATCTGAGGTATATAGATGACCTTTTTATGATCTGGAAGGGGTCCATGGAGGATGCTACTGATTTTGCCAGTAAATTGAATGTTAATAACTTTAATTTACAGTTTACGTCCGAGATCCACAAAGAGAGGATTTTCTTTTTGGATGTAGAGGTTTACGTTAATGAAATGAATTTGGAGACCAGGTTGCACAGAAAAGAAACTTCTGGGAATACGCTGTTACATGCCAGTAGCCAGCACCCTCGACATCTCATACGTAGCATCCCTTATGTAGAGATGCTGCGTATGAGACGCATTTGCAGTACTGATGAGGAATGTGATAAAGCTCAGAGAGATAGTAAGATCCGCTTTCTAGATAGAGGTTACAGCATAGATCTACTAGATACAGCCATTGAGCGCACACGCAGTATCCCAAGATCAGAATTGTTAAAAGGCAGAAACAAGGTTGAGGTTGTACAGGCAGACTCAGTCCAATCGAGGGCTATTGTGACTTACAGCACCCAGCATGCTGAGATCAGAAAAATATTCAGTAGAAACTGGAATTTAGTCAAAAGGGATCCAGTAATAGGCAGTCTGGTCTCCAACAAACCTGAACTCACTTTTCGAAAGTCTACTACGATGGCAAATGCATTAGTCAGCAACAATTTGGACAAACAACTATCAGGGACCTGGATGGACCTGAGTAAGGGTTTCAAGAAGTGTCCATCTTGTAAAGCTTGTAGACAGGGTGTTAATAAAACTCATTATTCCACTCCCTTTCACGAGAAGCCCATTGCTATCAGACATAGACTCACGTGCAAAACGGAGTATGTGGTATATGTGTTACAATGTCCATGTGGGCTTTGTTATGTGGGCAGCACTCGGCTGCCCGCCCACAAACGAATCCTACAGCATTTACGAGCCATTTCAGGGAAGGATCAAACATATCCTGTAGCACGCCACTTTGAGTCGACACATAACAGTAACCCGGATGGGTTGCAATATTATTTGGTCGACACAATCCCGCCCCTGAAGAGGGGAGGAAACAGGGATGCAAAGCTATGACTAATGGAAACACGATACATCCTGGAGTTTAATAGCAAAAACCCAGGGGGCCTGAATGCTAGTGAGGACATGTACACTTGTTTATAATGATATCTCTTGAACAGCAATAACATGACATCCCATTCGCACATTTTGTCTATTCTTGGAATATGAATTAAAACACCTGGGATCAGGTGTTACCAAGTTAGAATAGGAAATGGGGTGGTTGTTTCGCACTTGATTTTAGAATCACATATACACTCTATTCACGTCTGGTTGTTCTCCCCAGTACTTATAGAAGATGTATAGGAAAATATTTCATGTTATACGAGTTTCCACTTTGACAAAAAATTAAGCATAATTCCTAGTCTCTGATGATTGACTAGATATACAGGAAACAATGAACTTGGTGTTGGGAATTGGGATTGCGAGGCAGGATATGACACGATTTTGGATTTTCCACTCCTCCCAATATCCCTATGTTGCGTTTGCACGATTCTAGATAAATCAATGTAAATATATAGTTGTATGAAATATGGGATTTAGCCTTGTAAATATAACTTATAAAATTGATTTTAGTGTGTAAAAATAGTTTTTTAGCAATTTTTAAGCATTTTTTGTAGTGTATACTTGTATATATTTTTCATATAATGTCAAAGAGAGAGACGTTTACATTACTATGGGCACTATGCCCTGAATTTGCTACTTACTGCTATGACATTTTAGGCAGTATTTTGTCCATGTTCATTGACTGTTAACAATTTACAGCTGAGTTTGAAGTGGTTTCCATTATTTATACCCTCTTCTATGTCATTGACAAACTATGTGACCAAGCCTCTTCTTGAGGCGAAACGCGTCATGACAGATTGCTGGCGAAAATTTAGCACGAAATAAAGCACCAAGAAATGAGCACTTAGCTGTGGCTTCGCTCTGGCGTTATTTTGTTTCCACTGTTCATGGGAATATGTTGGATGGCGTCCTTTTCGACATACATATATATATATATATTAGAACAATTCTCTTCACAGGAAGACAGACGGGCCGCACACTCGAAATGGGTTTTACTCTTTTTTTATTTTCTAACTTTCATTAAAGTAAGGGCTGAAAGCGTGTCTGATAACTCAATATGTTATAATGAGTGTTGAAAGGTTATACTAGTGTATGATGAGGTGTATTAGATTGTCACGTGAATTATATCATCAGTGATGTCATCAGTGATGTCATTAGTGATGTCATTTGAGATGTCATCAGTGATGTCACTGACCATGTCATGAATGCTGTAATATGTGACATCATCAGCAGTGGATTGCGGGCGCGTGAGTTATAGTTAGTACAACTAACTAACACAGAGGAATTTCAATGGTTTTGTACGAGTGAAATGTCCAGCTAACTATAACACCCCTATAACCTATGTTTTTTTGGTGAATTTCTAAGGTTTTTTAAATGCTAATCCCTAACTATAACATGTCTGAAACATATGGTTTTTTCAATGATATATTATATATATATATTACTGCATGCTTTGCCATACACAATTCATTAATTCTGGAACAGAAAAATGCGGACCCGGTATTTGGTGCAATGATTTTATTGAATGCCCTGCACCACCGCCATGACGGGTTTCGGCCTACATAAGACCTTGATCACATGACGTGCCTTGCGGAATGCCTTCACATTTTTAAAGTGCAAGTGCTAGAAACACGCGAAATAAAAATAACGTCATCATAGACTTAGAGAAGTAATTGTGATACCTCGATACAGCTGCATACAGCTGCAAACAGACACAGAATGCATGACAACCATTATGATTTCATCAAAGAAAGGCAATAAATCAATAAATACTTAGGAATTCATAAATATTTTTAAAAGGCAATGCATAAATAAAATCCAAAATGCATTGAAAGAGCATTTTGGCAGTTCCGTCTGGACTGTTCCCATGAGACACAGGTTCAAGGCTGAAAAAACAACAGCAAAGGTGCACCACAACAAATAAGATAATAAGTGCAAGAAGTATTTGAGCACAATAAAGAAAAATAACATAAAGGAGTATTGTTAGTCTTCTTTTAATCTTTAATTTTCAATTCGCAGTGAAAAAACAGTTTTTTCACTGCGAATTGAAAATTAAAGATTAAAAGAAGACTAACAATACTCCTTTATGTTATTTTTCTTTATTGTGCTCAAATACTTCTTGCACTTATTATCTTATTTGTTGTGGTGCACCTTTGCTGTTGTTTTTTCATTGTACTAAAATTCCTTGGGGAATAGGCACAGTGATGATGGGTGCCATTCAGTGTGCACACAATCCCCTACATTAATTTAAGGGATATCGAATATTTTTGGGAGAAAGTTAGTCAGGTGCTGACTCTAGGAAGGGTCCATCATTGCAGTTTGTTGCTTACTACAGGTTCAAGGCTGATTTGCATATGGCCATGACTGAACTGGGGTGGCTTGGTGAGCAAAATAACGATGGATTGAACCCAGATCTGTGACTGGGGCTGAATGTTTTGCCATTGTGCAACATTCCGTCCATCATCTTGTGTGTTTTATAAAATACCATCCGACAGGTAAAATTCCAGCGTAATGCATACTTTAAAACCATGTCTAAAATCAATCAATCAATCAATCAATCAATCAATCAATCAATCATGGCACTTGTATAGCGCGCTACTCACCCGGAAGGGTCTCAAGGCACTAGGGGAGGGGGTCCGCTACTGCTCTAACAGCCAGGTCTTGAGTTGTCTCCTGAAGGCGAGGTGGTCCTGGGTCAGCCGAAGGTGGATGGGGAGGGAGTTCGATGTCTTGGCCGCCAGGTAGGTGAAGGATCTGCCTCCGGCGGTGGCTCTTCGGATGCGTGGTACGGCGGTGAGGGCGAGGTTGGCGGACCGTAGCTGGCGGGTGGGCGTGTAGAAGGTCAGGCGGTCGTTGAGGTACTTGGGGCCCAGGTTGTGGAGAGACTTGTGTGCGTGGGTGAGGAGCCTGAACGTGATCCTCTTGTTGACGGGGAGCCAGTGCAGGTCCTTCAGGTGGCTGCGTCGGGGGATGTCCAGGATGAGTCCAGCGGAGGCGTTCTGGATGCGTTGTAGTCTTTTCTGTAGCTTGGCTGTGGTTCCGGCGTAGAGGGTGTTTCCGTAGTCCAGCCGGCTGGTGACGAGGACCTGGGTGACTGTCTTCCTGGTTTCGATCGGGATCCATCGGAAGATCTTGCGGAGCATGCGTAGGGTGTGGAAGCATGAAGAGGAGACGGCGTTGACTTGTCTGGTCATCGAGAGGGAGGAGTCCAGGATGAAGCCCAGGTTGCGTGCGTGGTCTGTCGGCTTGGGGGCGGTGCCCAGGGCTGGGGGCCACCAGGAGTCGTTCCAGGCGGAGGGTGATGGTCCAAGGATGAGGACTTCCGTCTTGTCTGAGTTCAGTTTCAGGCGGCTGTTCTTCATCCACTCGGCGACGTCTTTCATCCCTTCGTGGAGGCTGGTTCTGGCGGTGTCGGGGTCTCTGGTGAGGGAAAGGATCAGCTGGGTGTCGTCGGCGTAGGAGATGATGTTGAGGTTGTGTTGGCGTGCGATGGTTGCGAGGGGTCTCATGTAGACGTTGAAGAGGGTGGGGCTGAGTGATGATCCTTGCGGGACGCCGCAGATGACTTTGGTGGCCTCGGAGCGAAACGGGGGGAGGCGGACTCTTTGTGTTCTTCCAGCGAGGAACGAGGTGATCCACTTTAATGCCTTCTCTCGGATGCCGGTGTTGCTGAGGCGTTGGACTAGGGTGCGGTGGCAGACCGTGTCGAATGCGGCGGAGAGGTCCAGGAGGATGAGTGCCGCTGTTTCCCCGTTGTTGAGAAGGGCTCGGATGTCATCTGTGGCTGCGATGAGGGCGGTCTCGGTCCTGTGGTTGGCTCTGAAACCGGACTGCGAGGGGTCGAGGGATCCATTAGTCTCGAGGAAGGCGGCAAGCTGTCTGTTGGCGATCTTCTCGATGACTTTGGCCGGAAAAGGGAGGAGCGAGATGGGGCGGAGGTTTTTGAGGTCGGTGGGGTCCGCTGTTGGTTTCTTCAGTAGGGCGCTGAGCTCGGCATGCTTCCAGCTCTCCGGGAAGGTGGCGGTGTCGAAGGAGGTGTTGATGACGTCTCGGAGTTGGGGTGCGATGGTGGAGTCGGCCTTGTTGAAGACGTAGTGGGGGCAGGGGGCAGTCGGAGATCCGGAGTGGATGGTGTTCATCGTGCGGGCTGTGTCTTCGGTGGTCACTGCGGTCCAGGTGCGGAGGGTGGCGGTGGGGTGCATTGGTTCGACCGTTGGGTGTGAGGATGGTGCGCCGAAGCTGTTGTGGATGTCGGCGATCTTGCGGTGGAAGAATGAGGCGAGGGAGTCAAGTAAACTCTCATGCCAATCGTAGACCCAAACAGTATTATGCAATGTTTGCGGATCAATTGCTTAGGTATCATGTGCAACTGTTGAACAATTCAGCCCTAGTGGGCCATGGCTATCGCCTATGGCTATGACATAAAGTGCTAGTGCTAAGAAGGTGCCACCATATTAAATCATAATGGTTTATAAAGTGCAAATGTGCAAACAATACAATACATGAAGGCTAAAAACAATATAGAGGCAGAAGCTTCTCGGTTGCCTCCATGCCTAAGCGGAGGGACTGCATCCACAACAAAATATTTCAAATTATCAAAGTTGTTGCCATGGGAGTCCTTAAAATGCCTTGCAACCGGGTAAGTTAGATCACAATTAGTAATGGCCCTAATGTGCTGGAGTATTCGTTTGTGGACCTGCAGTTTTGTGCTTCCTACATACTGCAGGCCAGTAGAACACTCCAGCACATACACTGCATATTTGGTTTTGCAGGTAAGTAACTTTGTGATGGGCACAGGTTCTAACTTGAATGGGGTTGTATATGAGGTTTTATTAACCCCATATTTGCAAGCTCTGCATGATGTACCCTTGAAAAACCTTTTCTAGAGTTAAACCAGGTTTTAGTTGTTCTCATTTCAAGGCTGCTGCCAACCTAGGTATCACTCATTAACCAAGCTTTTCTAAAGGTAATGATTGGAGTTTTTGTAAGTTGTACCCCAAGAACGGGGTCACTGCATACCAACCCACAGTTTTATTCACTATCCTGCGTAAGGTTTTGATGTTACCTATTAAATGTCAGGATCAATCTGGTTGGATGATCACACTATTCTGTTGTTGAAGTTCTAAAACTGGCTCTACAGATTAATGCATCAGATCTACCAATCGTTTGTGTTTTATCGATAGCTTTGTCAATAGTGGCTTGCAAGTAGGCCCTAGCCAGGAACCTATCTCGGCTTTCTCTTTGTGCTACAACACAATCACTATCCATGCTACAGATCCGCAGTATTCGCAGCATTTCCCCAAACGGAATGCTGTCAATAAGATGGTGGCTGGTAGCATGTAGTATTGTGTTGCCTGCTGTAGGTTTTCTATGCAACCTAGTCTCCAACCTATCATGTACAACAAAGACTTCCACAGCAAGAAAACATATCGTGTGTTTGCTCATGTTGGCCGTAAAGTGCAAGTTAAGTTTGTTCTTATTGATCTGTTCAATAAAATGAAGGGCACTCTCCTCCTCCAGATTAAGAACAGATCATAGATATACCCGTGCCAATATAATACATGGTTGGATAAGATGTCACCATATTCAGTTTTGAGGACTTGTTCCTCCCATAGCCCCATATGCAGGCAGGCATAGCTAGGCGAGAAACAAGGCCCCATAGCAACATCTCTAGTTTAGTGAAACACTTGGTTTTAGAATAAAAATAAATTATTTTCCAAACATGTTAATATCATGGTGATTAGCATTTTGTTATGCAAATACAGGTACGTAGGTCTTGTATTCAAATAGTTCTCAACTGCCCTTACTCCGTCTTGATGGTGAATACAGGTGTAAATTGATGTGACATCAAGGGAAATCAGTATGCAGTAAGAGTTCTACTTGACATCACTTATCTTCCTCAAAAAAATCACCTGTATCCTGGATGTAAGACAGTAGTTTTTTCACATGTTCTTGAAGAAAAAAGTCTACATATCTCAAGGTGTTCTCCATTAGGCTGTTACAGGACGATATAATGGGCCTGCCTGGCAGTTTTGATGAGTCAATATGGATTTTTGGGATGAAATACATCACAGGAATGACGGGATGATCATTTTTTAGAAACCTGAAATTGTCGTTGCTCAATAGGCCAGCGCTTTTCCAGGATAGGAGTTTTGCATAGAAATCATTTCTCAAGTTTTTGACCACTTGAATATTGCTCCTCTTGTAGCAATCGCTATCATTGAGTTGTTTGAGGGCTTCTTCCATATACATATCACGCGGCCATAACACCACAGTACCTCCTTTATCAGACTGAAGAATAATGATATCTTCATTTGCTTGTAATTTGTTAATCAACTGGAAGTAAAGATTATTCTGTTTGGTGTATTTCTTGTGAGCTCATGCAGAAGACAGGTAAAGTTTCTTAGGTTCTTTTGTCACCTTTTCATTGAATATATCCAGATTGTCACGCCACATTATTGGAAGAAATTTGGACTTAGGTTTGAATTTAGTGAGTATTGACCCTGCACAGTCCGGCATACTTTGGCTAGGGCCCATTTCGGCAGCATCATTTTCATTTTGTAGAAGCTGAAAGTTTTGCAATAGCTTGACGTCTCCTGCTGTTATCATTGATGGACTTTGAGTCATTGCTGGCGATACCGCAAGTTGTTTCTTTTTGTGTGACCCCTGCAAAAGATGATACTTTCGTAATTTCAGTTTGAGGATAACCCTATAGATGTCAATGCGCATTTGGGCAAAGTCAAAATTGCTCTCCGGACTGTAAGATAGACCTAACGCCAATATCTGTGTTTCAGCCTCACTTGATGTTGTGCTGGATAAGTTAATGACCGTTTGTGAGTCTGTGTTGGCACCTTGAGATTAAAATTGCGCTTCCATCTGTTGTTTACAGGTTTCTTGTTGGTTTGTTTGCCGCTGGCGGCTTCGTTGACATCTCTCTCCCGCGCTTTGGGTTGGATCTCTGTTGGTGCTTGTATTTTGTGCATGGGGACGTAACGTCTGCCGTCTGTCTTAATAGAGACAGTCCACTTCCTGGGCTAAGGAAAGCTTTGAAAACCGCAACCTTTGACCTGACCTAGCCTGTTCATTGTCCGATTCACTGTTGTGCAGGTATATATATATATATATTCATTGAAAAAAACACGTTTCAGGGACGTTATAGATAGTTGGATATTTCACTCATACAAAACCAGAGAAATTCGGCCGTTATAGTTAGTTGAGCTAATTATAACTCACGCCTCCGTAATGCACTACTGATGACGTCACATATTACAACACTCATGACCTGGTCAGTTACATCACTGATTACATCTCAAATAACCCTCACTGAAAAAAACATAGCTTTTAGGGGTGTTATAGTTAGCTGGACATTTCACTGGTACAAAACCATTGAAATTCCTCCGATATAGTTAGTTGTACTAACTATGTCTTGCGCGCCCGCAATCCACTGCTGATGATGTCACATATTACATCATTCATGACATGGTCAGTGACATCACTGATGACTCACATCACTGCTGACATCATCCAGTGAATGTGGTTTGCTTTGTCATTTAAATATGTATTATACATATAGCAATTTGCATTGAAGTATGAGTGGATATATCAATATCTGGATGAAGGATTTAGTAGCAGTGTGATTGACTGCTTACTTGACTAATTTAAAGTGTCTCACTAAATATATTAGATAGTGACTAAACTGTGTGAACATCTGGATCACTTTGTCAGTTGTTGTGTAAACTACTTCTCCAGTTGGTTACTACCTATTTGAAAGTCTATATTAGTTATTGATTAGTTAACTGAGTATTTGTATGGGAGAGTGAATGTGTGTTGTTCGGTGGGACGTGTGTGACTGCCCAAAGATGTGTGAATAGTTGATTTAGTAGGTATATGATATTAAGACTACATGTTATAACAGTTGTTTGGGTGAGTGAATATCTTTATGGGTGTTGTGATAAGCAAATATCTCTCGCAATGATACGTGTCCAACAAAGTAGAAAAATAAAAGGCAATGTATGTGCCAGTTGCTGTTTATAAATAAGAATACATAAGACTCAGTGATTGTATGCGTGACTGTATGGATAACTGTATACTTGTAATAGTGATTTTATAACACACTAAGTATAAGTATAAGTTACTATCTATATGAATAGATAAAGTGGTGTTTGTATAAGTGTATAGCTAAGTAAATGTAAGTATGATCCATTGTTTGCATAAGTGAATAGGATGACTTCATAAGTGAATAGGATGTGTGCTGGTGTGTAATGTCGATATAGGTGTATAAGTATATTTAATAGTGTTCTATTGACCATTGACTGCATGTATGAGTGAATTTGTACGTAAGTGATTAGATATGTGTATAGATCTAGGAATCACTGAGTGGGTTTTTAGAAACTTGTATTGGTGTGTCAATGGATTCAAATATGGTACTCTGTATTTTACAGTGAGTGATGAAAGGTTATACTAGTGTATGATGAGGTGAATCTGATTGTCACCTGGATGATGTCATCAGTGATGTAATTTGAGATGCCATCAGTGATGTCACTGACCATGTCATGAAACATGTAATATGTGACATCATCAGCAGTGGATTGCGGGCGCTCAAGATATAGTTAGTACAACTAACTATATTGGAGGAATTTCAATGGTTTTGTACGAGTGAAATGTCCAGCTCACTATAACACCCCTAAAACCTAGATTCAGTCCTTGGACATCTCCTGTAAACGGTTGAGTAAAAGTGTTTTAGTTACAGTAGTGATTTTTAAGGAACATTATTGTATTTTAAAAGTTGACACTTAGATTTTTTTTTACATAGAATCACCTATGTTATCCTATGGGAGGAAATTCACTTAGCAAGTAAGTAGTGTTATCATTACTTTTTTTTACTCAGTGGTGGATCCTGGATCCAGCACTGGTGCATCTCCTGTAAACAGTTGAAAGAATGTGTTTAAGTGATACAGCCGATTTTTAAGGAATATTTTTAGTTTGTGAAAATAGACACTTAAAAACTTTTCTGGTGAAAACCTGACAATGAATTCCTATGGAAGGAAATACAAGTTACTGGTAAGTACGGTTAGAATTACTTTTCAGGATCAGTAGTGGGCTGAAAGATGCAGCACTGAGGTCTCTCCTGATAACAGGTGAGTAAATCGGAATTTCGTAGTTCGGCTGATTTTAGAGGAATTTTTTTAAGTTCCAAAACCCCACACTTAGAATAATTTCCAAGTGAAACCAGTCAATGTTAGCCTAAGGAAGGAAATTCAAGTTACTGTAAGTATGGTTAGAATTACTTTTCAGGATCAGTAGTGGGCTAAAAGATGCAGCACTGAGGTCTCTCCTGATAGCAGGTCAGTAAATCGGAATTCGTAGTTCAGCTGATTTTAGAGGAATTTTTTAAAGCTCCAAAGCGACCGCCAGTAGGTAATATATATATATGCACACACACACATGCGCACACATCATTCAAGGCTACGTTTAACATTACCTATGGCAGGACGGACCTCCACCCTGAACCCCCCTGCCCGCCTCCCCACCCTGTCTCCCCTCTGCTGGGAGCATGTAGCTGACCTCCTCCTGTGCTGACTGACTGAAACAGATAAAGTTGTACAGTTTTTTCAGTCTTCAGAGGCAAAAGGAGATCATACCTTCCAGTTCTTTTTTGTTGAAATACCTGACCTTTGTCCCAAATACCGGGACAGGTATTTAAAATGCAGAAGAGTGTTGGGACACCGGGACAGGCTACCGAAAACCGGGACAGTCCGGGACGTCTGGTCACCACCTTGTGCATTACAAAGCATACAGCTTAAGCCGCCAAAGAAAATATGACTGCACCGTACATTGACTTTCATCAGGCCCTGCAGACTTTTATGTTGACCTCCCAGTACCTGGCGTACCTTTGCCTGTACTTCTGCCCTGCTCCTGACTCTTAGCTCCCTTTTTCTGTTTTTCCATCTGTTTATTCTTGTCTGTGCAATATTGCCTGTTCGTTGCTCTCTGTAACGCACTTCACTGCCGTAGCGATGAAGAAGTCCTTTCTCTGTCAGCACTTCAATGAATAGAAGAATTAAAAATAACATTGAACATGCTATTGTCACAGATGGAGCGGGAACAGCAGAAAGTGAGCTGTGACAGGAAAACGCGTCACTCTCATTTGTCCTTGAAGTGATGACCACTTCCTTTGTTTACCACAGCCGAGAGTGTGCCAGTAAACTGCAAATGCATTGAAAGGAGAGGCTTTGTACGGACAGCCTGTGTTTTTCTCTGTGACGCGATTACAGATATAACCTTGGCAGTGGGCCTGGGCGTGCACGAGGCACTAAAAGGAACGGAAACCCAAGATTAGGTTTTTTTTCCTCAGGATTAGCGGCAATGATCAAATGCGTTTAGATAATCCAGGGAATAAAAGGGAACTGCGAACATAGGGAGCAGATGGGTGGCTCGTGTGATCAGAGATCCCAACATGCAGACAACGCGAAATGAACGGAAATAAATGGAACTCTTTTTATATTGCATAAAGCTCGCTAAATTGTGAGCCAATCCCTGTGGATTGCAGTTTTTAATTGTGTGCGACATAATATAAAAGTAGTTTTTGGTTTTATTATAAAACCAAAAACTGAAAATGTAGTTCGAGTTTTAACTTTATTTATTATTGCGCTCTTAATTAAAGCCATTGCACACGGTTAAATATATTATTATTATTATTATTATTTTTGAATTTCTATTGCGCGACAGCTACCCACAAAGAGTTTCCCGGCGCAGATGAAAAAGCCATCAACAGCAACGCTAGGAAAAGACTTATTTGTCAAATAGCCAGGTTTTAAGAATCTTGCGGAATTTGGGGTAACTTGCCTCAGTTTTTATCCTAACAGGAAGGGAATTCCAATAGGACGGCCCTAAATAAGTGAAATATTTTCCTCCCATTCTTGCTAGGTTGTATTTGGGGACCACAAAATTTCCATGGGAGGTTGATCTCTGATTTCTGGATGGGACATAGAGTCTGGCCAGAGCAGAGAGGTAGTTCGGGGCCATTCCAGTTTTTATCTTGTGCATATAAGCAAGTGTTTTGAATTTCACACGATTTTCGATGTTCAACCAGTGTAATTTACGTCGGTGTGATGAGATATGTTCAAATTTAGGTACTTTGCATAGGAGCCTAACTGCAGCGTAACTTGATAAACTACCAAGCGTTAGCATAGCAAAAGTTACAGTATGATTTAAAATGTCAGTGCGTCATTATTGTAAAAATTCACACTGGATAATCTAGGGTTGGAATTCCGTGCCTGTGTGACCCGTAGGTAAGGTTGTCACGCCCTTGGAGCTGTTTCAGGTGAGATACAGGCTCATCTGTTTGTATTAGGAAACGTATGGGGACAATGTTGGTAAAAATGACAGAAAGTCCTGTTAAAATGGGTAGAGTGCATTTTAAACCCAGTCTACTTACTAAACTCAGGGTCAGATTTAAAAGCCCCTTGCGCCTCTTTTGCGTCACTTTTCCCATGTTAAAAGTGATGCAAAAGTGGCGCAATGGGCTTATAAATCTGCCCCTGGCTATAGCGGCACCAGGGGCCTCATTTATGAAAAGTGACGCATCGCTGTGTGAAAACAGCGATGGGTCACTTTTCACTGCGCTCTGCTTGCACCACCAATGATGCGTCATATTTACAGTATGAGGCATCATTGCGCAAGGAGTTACAGATACGTCAGTATTTCTGACGTATCTGTATGGCGCAAAAGTGGCGCATTGCTGGAGTGTGTCACAAAAGTGACGCAACTCCAGCAATGTATCCTTTCACATGGGGCAAGCCCCATGTGAAAGGGCCAGCGTCAGTCTTACGCCTGCTGTGAGGCAGGCATAAGAAATTGACGCATTTGTGTCCTAGAAGTGACGCAGTGAAATCACATAGATTTCACTGCGTCACTTCTACGACCCTTTCTTGCGTCAATACGCCCCCTTGCATACATTATACCTGGTGCAGGTATAATGTGGCGCAGGGGTTTACAAAGTGACGCATCTACCTAGATGCATCACTTTGTAAATATGGCGCAACAAGGCGCATTTTTTACACCACTGGTGCGTCACAAAAAGTGACCCACCGGCGGCGTCAAAGTGACGCATGGCCTCATAAATGAGGCCCCAGTTGTTTCCCTGTGCGCCGCCAGGGTGGCGGCCGGTTTTGGACCCCTAGGACCGTTCTTGCTGCCAGGGGCCAATATCAGCCTCCAGTAACAAAAGCATCAGCGGTGAAATAGAAGTGGTGCTTCCCAGCTTCCCCCTACCCCCTCCCAGGGGGTCAGCCTAGCTGTTTGACATTTAATTATGTATGCATTTTTATATAGCGCAGACTTCACCCACACGTGTCAGAGCGCTTCACAATAGGACCAGTTACGTTACATGAGGAGAATGTTACAAAAGTACATGTTACAGAAGCAAACGAGATACAAGAAGAGGTATCATACAGCAATAGATGGCAGTCACTCACAAACACACTAGGATGACACTTGTACAGGCATAGACTACGAATTTACAATAGTGAAAGAACTTCCTTGGGGGACTTGAAAGGGCGTGTATTAGTTCTGGAAGTGTCTCTGGAAGAGAAGAGAAGACGTTTTGGTTCCCAGTCCGGCCGTGCTGGTCTTTTGGGCCTGTTCAGGCCTTGCAGTGTTTCCCCTAGATGTGCCATGTGTCAGAAGATCTGAAGGGGGAATAGGCAAGAGTTGAGAGGTGGTATATGCAGCTGCCAGATGCTTAAAAAGGGGTTGAGATGTGCCAGGAGCGCAAAAAGGTATTTACAAGGGAGCATACAATAGCGTAGAGAATAAAGTCAGTGCTTGAGTGAGGTGTCAGGGTTAGGGTCATTTTGACGGTACATTATTTAGGCGGTTGGATCCAGCAAAGCGAAATCAGAGCTTAAGTTTTGTGAAATTGTAATGAATAGTTTAATGCGAGAGAGGCACACTCCCTGGAATAGGGAGACAGATTCATGAGACTGGCGAAATATAGATGCAAAAAGGAAAACTGATCTAAACAAACGGGCAACAAAACTGCAGCTATTTCCAAAGTTTACTTGTTGAGAGTGTTGTGTTACATGTGTGTTAAATTTATTTCACTTCAGTGTGTGGATTGATGCCATTCAGGATCCGTTTTGCGCTCAAGTAGAAGCATTGTTAATTACCAGGGGGGCGATTCCAAGAAGTTGGTTAATGGAGTGCTACATGAGTTTACTCATGAACGGGACAGCATCAAAGAGAGTGTGCGATTGTGCACACTAGTTCGTGAAAAGGAGCACATGTTGTAAGAAATATAGCGTACATAGAAACTTATGCCCCAGCAGAGGTTAATGGTGAAATTGAGGCCTTTAGCATTTAATCAACTTTGGACAAGAATTTAACCAGCCCAGAGATTGCTTGAGGATAAGAGTTGTTCAGAAGGAAATCAACAGCTGCCTGAATAGTTTGAGTACCTTGTTTGATCAGTAAATGGCGAAGACATTTTCTGCGATCGTCAGTGAGTGCCGGGCAGATGCAGAGAAGATGGGGTAGGGACTCTTGAGGCTGACCGCAGAGGTGACACTTACTGGTGGATGGGCAAGTCGACCAAGGTGAAAGAAGGTCTAAAGAAGAAAAGTTTCCCATCCTGATTAGGCAAATCCTGATTTTCTAGTGGATGGAGAAAGTGTGGGTGAGGTATTTTTACACCCCTCTTTTGTTGTAACTTCTCAGTATGAGGTGTGCATGCTTTATGCCCATTAGGGCCCAGAGATCCCGGTCGAAAGATTCTTTGTGAAGGCCTCTGTTGAACGCAATTTTGAACTTCAGAAGAGTGTAGTTTTGGTTCCAAAGAACTGCAGTGGTTTTGATTTTTGGGAATTCCTGAAGGTGAGGTTCCAAGGATTTTGCGAGTCTGGATTGTTCGTTGAAATACTTCTAGTCAGATTACATTTTTCAGTGAACCTGTTTTTGCAGCACACGTTGAGGGTAGATACTTAAGGGTGCAGGCTTTCTAGGCCCAAATTTGATTGCACATCATACATTCCAACCGGATCCAGGCTGCAGAGGAGTGTTGTGGGAGTTTGAACAGTGATCTAAAGACCGAGCTCTGGGATTCGTTCAGGAAAGTGCCCAGTTTCTGAAGGATGGCTTCCGAGCCATATCGCAGCATAGGGATACGTTTGGTTGTTACTATCTTCAGTAGTGGTTTTCTTTGTTTACAGATGGTGTGAAAAGCGAATTGGAGTAATTTGGCCGTAGGTTTTACAGAGTTCCTATGGGTTAATTGCCCTTCCTTGTCGTCTAGCCAGCATCCGAGGTACTTGTATCTTAGGGCTCTAGTCAAGTGGCATTTGTTAAAGTACCATTGTGGGAAGCTGGCTTGGAATATGGTGCACAACTTTTTTAAGTGTAGCACCCTGCACCAATCCAGACAACCTTTATGGCAATTTTAGTGGTTTGGACAGCTGCAGAAAGCTCTCTAAGTGGTAGCTTTGGAGAGCAGTCTTCAGGCTTAGTCTAGGAGGTGTGCAAAGCAGAGCCGTTTACCAGTATCTAGTCCTTTAGAGTAGGCTAAGTGAAAATTATAACAAAAGATATTTATTGCAGACACTTAACTAACGCTTTTCCAGATCTCTTATAGGCAGATATGTTCGTAATGCACACAATAGTTAAACAATAGATAAGGAAATAGCAACAATACACAGTGGTCCCCAGTGGGAGACCAAACCGTATACCAAAATAGTGGAATACGAACAACGACCTAAATCAAGATTGGAACCAGGGGACGTAGAAGAGTTGGAGACACAAACAACCACCCCAGGTGAGTAATTAGGAACCGCACGACGGCCATGTCCCAAGCAGATACACGACTGCGCACTCAATACAGTTCAATGGGTGCGTCGGCGGTCTTAGGAGGAGGACACTTTACAGTGAACCCTGAGGACAGCCCCAGTGAAGCAGCAGGTTGAATAGCCACCCTGCCCTGGGATACCTTAAGACCAGGATACCTACAGGTAGAATATGCTGGAGGACTTCAGGAAGATGCCACAGCTGGAGTAGTCTAGTCAAATTAGTTTAAAAAATGGGCTAACCTAGAACTGATTGCAATACAATTTCTGTGAGTGGATTCTTATTGAAAATTTTCCGTAGAAAACGATGGTGAAAAGTCTACCACTCTATCATGACGCGTAATCCAATATGGCAGATTTTTCAAAATGGCTGCCCATTAATTGAGATGTAGGGTATAACTGTTTATATGCCCATGTGTGGTATCATTTTATATGTTTTCAGGGACGGGAAAGTCAAAAATAACATAAAAAATTGTTTCTGATGACTATAACATCAAATTGGGATTAAAACAATAAACAACGATAATTATATGTTAATGTGCCAAACATAGGGGCCGATTAGGATGGCGGACGGACTTTCGTCCGTCCGCCATCCCAGAGGTTGAGGGACCGTCCGCATGGGCTGCGGCGGTCCCTCCGTGCAAATTAGGATGTGACCGCCACCCTGGCGGTCACATCCTGGATATTTAACATTGCGGCGGGTGCTGCTTCAAGCAGCACCCGCCGCAATGTTAAAAGTGCATGTTTTACATTTACATGCAAAAAGCGGCAGGCACCGCGCGGTGCCTGCCGCTTTGTGCATGTAAATGCTGGGGGGTACCATAGGTACCCCCCATGTGCACCCCCCACCCGTCCACACCCTGGGGGCCCGCAACGGGCCCCCAAAATCAAAAGTACACATGCTTTTCCACGGCGGAAAAAACGCCGCGGAAAAGCATGTTTACAAATGTTTCCTAATTTGGCTGGCTGTGTCTGATAGACACTGCCAGCCAAATGAGAGCTTTTCCGCCGCGGTTGTAATCCGACCGCGGCGGAAAAGCAGTGGACAGAAACCAAGACCCACCAGCCATCGTAATGCGGCGGTGGGTCTTTGGTGACTCTGCAGAGGATTTTCCGCCTCCTCCGGGCCGGAGGTGGCTTCCGCCGGCCCGGAGGAGGCGGAAAATCCTCCATCCTAATCGGCCCCATAGTTTGGACATTATTTTTTATTTACATTTTTTTACATCATTTGAAAAGGATAAACACATTTCAACTAGATGATATAGCACTTCTCAATATGACACTGACAAATGAAAACTGTTAAAGAGATAAATTCAAACAGCACTCCTTAGTATAAGAATAGTATGATTTCAATCATCGTCCATGTCCACTTCCATGGAATTGCAACAGCTTATTCCTCGACAATCCGTGCACGCATCTGTGCACACTAATCCTTGTCTTTTGCGTATACATTGCAGAGTCGCACATTAACTCTTGATACAGCCACATTTCACAAATTTTAATAAATGATCTGGTGCTGGTGCTTGACTCATTCTAATGGGAGCCAATCTTCCACCTTTCACTACAAATCCCCACTGTAATGGATCCATATGAATACCCATCCACTGCTGCACCTGATGATATACTCTAAGCGAATGAAATTTGCAGGCATCCTCTGTAGGAGGCAAGACTTTCGGTTTCACATGTATTGTTGATTTTGTTGCCTTTGAAGTGAAAGTTCGAAGTCTCATATCATGTAGTGTGCTGTCTCCTGTTATTCCTCCATACAACGATATAATAGCATTAAGACCAGCATTTTCAATTTCTTCTGTTGATTTTTGTGAAGTTTGGAATACAGCAGCACTTTCTTTGAAGCTGCCTGATTTTCTTAGCAACTTTATGGGGTCACGTTTTCCTAATCCAAATGGTTTGCAGGTGGTATCACATCCTAATACGGCGTGAGCAAATAAGATGTGAGAGCAGAAGTCATTAGCGAAAGCTTTTGCTAATTTTCTAATACCATACACAGTTATGTTTTTGGAAGATTTCTTAGGTTCTGGGCAAAGGAAAATATCAAATTGGTTTTCTCGAAAATGATGAAGGAGTAGTATGAGAAGATCGGTGTCCTAGCCAACAATGGCTGTAGGATGAGTTTTGGCCGACTCAATAGCCTCCAAAACGACCATGAAGTCTGCATCTCTCTCTGTTGGTTTTATCAGTAACAAAAACTGATAATAAGAGCATAAACAAATCAGGAATAGAGCTCACATTATAGTCAACACTACTCATGTTTTCAATGGGTGGATATATTTCTGGTTCTACAGGGATTTCTTAAATATCATTTCATATTATTTTAGCAGCTGCCATAAGTAGATTGTTTCGATCCTCTTCAACATCTTCATGGCTATGACTGTGGTACTCCTGCAATACATGAGCACCTGTACTTTTAAAAGTAACGACATCAGCAGTCCCTGCAACTGTTTCTATGAAGATTTCATATTCAAAATGCTCTTTTAGTTTTTGTTTCATATACTTCGAACTGTATGGTTCTTCTGGCAGTAATTCTCGCATTTTATTAACAAGTTCTTTAACAGTAGTTTGTTCTTCATCATTTTCCTCCATGTATTTCACTACTTGAAGAAAAGTTGCCTGGCGAACTGAGTCCTCTGGTCGACCTGAAGATATTGGAGGGTTATCAGTGACCTGCCCGGGAATTAATTTTCCAGTATAAACATTGACATAACACTGTTTGTGGTAGCATGCATCCACAGCATGTAAATCAGACACATTTTGGATACGTCTCTTAACTTTGTCTGCCCATTCATCATTGTGTTTGTTGCATTTTTGTAAAACTGATGATTTGAATTCAACTGTTCGTGCATTAAACCACACATTTTTTTCCTCTCCCTGAAGTATAAACTTAACTCAGTACCATAAAAATTTTTTTTTTGCTAAAATCAAATGGGGTTTCACACGACCGTAGAACATGAGAAGTTGTGGGATCTCATTCTTTCTCCTAGACAGAGTTTTCAAGTTAACAAAACGCGCTCCACATTTCTTGTGAACTTTCTGCCCAACACAAACGTGAAACTTAGATATTTTTCTCTCCTTGCATGTTTTTTTAATTCCAGTCACTCCTCTTTCAGTGAGTACAGATACATCGTCATCTTCTTGAAACACCACATCACAATTAAACACTTTTCTATGTCCATTTTCACTGTATATCACAGCAACTCGCAAGAACCTGTAACACATAAATGAAACATTTTTGATTAACAAAAAAACAAACAATAACAACAAAGTTACAAAACAAAACACAAACAAAAGCAAACTTTTTATTTCAAAAGTTAATTGTAATATTTACGTTCCTTCACACTTTGTCATAAAATTATACAAACTTTGTCTATCTGACATATTCCGTGATTATTTGATATTTTGGTTATCAGAAACAATTTTTGATGTTATTTTTGACTTTCCCCTCCCTAAAAAATATATAAATTGATACCACACATGGGCATATAAACAGTTATACCCTATATATGAAATAATGGGCAGCCATTTTGAAAAATTCGCCATATTGAATTAACAGGTCATGATAGAGTGGTAGACTTTTCACCATCGTTTTCTACGGAAACATTTCAATAAGAATCCACTCACAGAAATTGTATTGCAATTAGTTTTAGGTTCCGCAACAAATTAACTAGTCTAAGAGAGGACGACAGAGTCTGTTGGAACCCAGTCACGGGTTCGTGTTGGAGAGTACCTGAATGCAGAGGGGACAGTGTCTGTTGGAACCCTGAAGCGGATTCCAGTTGGAGGCCTATGAGTTGCAGGTGTTGAGATGCTTCAAGCATGGTTGCACCAAGTCGGTAGCTCCGTCTGAGCTACCGTGGCGTTGAAGACGGCCGAATCCATCAGTGCCAACCAACCGCATTGGCGCGTATCAGTTCTAGTGGGGACAGACTCAAAGGCCGAACCTGTCGATGTGTCCGACTCTGCTGGTACGAGCCCCTGCAGTTGTCGTGTAGTGAAGCAATTCAGCAGCGCGGTGTACAGGGGACCGGTCGAGGAGGCTCCAGAGAGAGATACTGGCCTCAACCTTGATGAGAGAACAGTTCATGTCTTTTAAGGACCGCAGAACCATCACCTGAATGACTCCTTCACACCAAGGGAGATTCCTCCAGGTGTCTTTGATGTCCACAGGCCTTGGCAGAACCTGTACAGAGAATGAATAAGGACGTTGCAGCAGACTTGCAGACAAGGAGACCAGGCGCAGCAGGGATCTTCGCAAGTGCGGTCTCGGAGTCCAGAGCGAAGTCCAGCGAAATCTAGAGTACCCAGATGGTCGAGGTAGAAGTGGAGTTGATCTGAATTGAATCCCACAGCGTATCTAGGGACCCACTCACCGGTAAACCCTTAAATACCCTAAGGTGACAGTTGGGACTATTCAGGGGTCACTCCCAGAGGAGGGGTCGGACAGTGGAGAGAATACTCCCATTTCCTTTGTTCAGTTTTGCACCAGAGCGGGGAGCCAATGGCTCCCTGATCTGGTTTGAACTGGAGTATGCAAGGAGGGCACCGTTTGTGCCCATCGAGCAAACTATGTGGCACTGGTCAGCGCCCCCACCCTGGCCTAATACACTAAATTCTGTCTGGGAGGTGGTCACACCTCCCTGTGACAGGAAACCTATTGTCTAACTTCCTCTGCTCTGGCTGGGCCCAGCAGCAGGAGGGCAGAATTGTGTCTGGGGTCGGCAGCAGCCCTAAGTTGCTGTTAGACTCTGTCCCGGTAGCATGGAGGGCTCTCCGGAGGAGCTCTTCCATGGATGGAATCATACCTTCATCACCGGATACAGTGTTGGGGTATGATTCCAACATGTTTGATACCAAACATGCCCAGGTTCGTTCCAGCAAGATGGTCATCGCGTAATGACGCATGACCTCTCTATATCGTAAGGGCTGTTACCATTACAAAACCTGGAGAATGGACTCTGGGGTTTGTAGGGGTGTCTCGCTCATGCGGGAGCCCCCTCACACTTATAACCCAGCATCCTGCCTTTGGGACTGAAAGGCCTGCCAGAGGGGTGACTTATAGTTTTTAACTTTAGTGATGCTAGATATAAGGAAACCTATATCTGGCGTGAGCGGTGCAGGCCCAGCTGACACAGGCTGCAATGGTAGGCCTGCAGTCAGAGTTTGGAGGATCCCTCATTGGTGGCATAATACATGCTGCATCCCATGGGGGACCCCTGGTGAGCGTATGCCCTCGGTACCTCAGTACCATATACTAGGGACTTACATGGGCACACCAGTAGCCAAATAAGAATGTACAGAGGTACTCACCACAACCAATTTAAGGAAGAAAGCACAAAGTCTGGGGTCCTGGTTATTAGGATCCCAGCCAGACTAGTGAGAAACAGCATAACACCAGGCAAAAAGTGGGGGTAACCATTCAGAAGAATCCTACCTTCCTACAACCACGTTCCAAGTTTTTTCCTTTTCTGCCCTGGGATCACAAAGTTGGTCTTTTCAAAATTCACGGTAATGCCGTTCCTGGTGCTGTGCTGGTATAAGACATCGATCAGCCTTTGTAGCTCCTTTGCTGTTTGGCTAAAGAGGACAAAGCCATCGGCGTAGAGCAGGGGTGTGAAAAATTGATTTCCCAATGTTGGCGCATCGCTGATTACCGAATCCAGTGCGGAACCAGGTCAGTCATTAATAAGTTGAAGAGGGTTAAGGGTAAAACTCATGCTTGTTCAACTCTTTGCGCTATCTTGATTTTATCAGGAACTGATGAGTTGTTGTCTAATTTTACTCTAGCCCCTGTTTTGTAATAGAGTAGTTGGATGCCTCGGAGCAATGGCTCAGGGATTTCCCAGGCTTTGAGTTTTGACGAAAGTTGTTCACGGTGGAGGTGGTCGAAGGCCTTGCTGTAGTCTACAAAACAGCTATAGAGGAGCTTCTTTTTCCGTCTCTGATTTGCCACAAGCATCCTAATTGCCACTAGATTGTTGGTGGTGCCCATCATAGATCTGAAGCCGTTTGAATTGAGTGGGATCAGATGTTTTGAGGTTACCCATGCATCCAGATCTTTGAATAGTAAGGAGGCAAAGTATTTGGCATCAAAGTCTAAGAGGGCCATGAGACAATAGTTCTTGGGATTCGCCACTAGGCCTTTTATGTAAATAGGGTGCAAGATTGCCCCATGCCAAGATGGAGGGACAGCATCAGTGGTGAGACAGGTTCTGAACAGCTTTTTCATCAATTGTGACCTAAACTCAGTGTCTTGTTTGTTGACTGAAGAAGGGATGCTGTTTGGGCCGGGGTGCCATCAGCTCTGCTTTTTTTTTTATTAAGGTGGCAATTCTTTTGGTAAAAACACAAAAGAAGTAGACCAGGTCCAAAGTGGTGTGTCGGCTTGTGTGGTGGCCGAGGATCACTTGGGTGCATGCGTGAGAGAGTACATTGAGTCACACTGGGCTATGAAATTCCCATCAGACCACCCTTATGGCGGCATTTCATCATATGGGACTAGGCAGTCGCTCCACCCACCGCCTGCACCATCAAATGACGGTGCGGAAGTGGATAGCGGCGCATTAGCCACAGTGTTGCTCAGAGAGTGGTACAAAATGGGTGCAGTGCTCTAATAGTGCTGCTAATTAAAAATGGCTACCTAGACTGAAAGGATTGTTAATAAAGTGTAGGTGTCAAGATTAAAAACACGCCTAGTAGTGGATGTATGACGTTACAACTCATACTTTTACAACGCATGCCATTACAACGAATTTTTTACAATGCAAAAACTTTTACAACGCATGTATTCACAACGCATGTTTTTACAACGCAGGTACCTTTACAACGCATACCATTACAACGTAAGTATTGGTAAGTATATATTATTTTTTTTTTATTTAAAATAATTGAAAATAATATAATTGAATTGAATTGAATTGAATTGAATTGAATTTAATTTAATTTAATTTAATTTAATTGATTTAATTTAAATTTAATTTTATTTTATTTTTACCTTATACCCCTGTACCCCAAAAACCCAAAACTGACCCTGAGCCCTAAAAATACCCCTGTACCCCAAAAACCCAAAACTGACCCTGAACCCTAAAAATACCCCTGTACCCCAAAAACCCAAAACTGACCCTGAACCCTAAAAATACCCCTTTACCCAAAAACCCAAAACTGACCCTGAACCCTAAAAATACCCCTGTACCCCAAAAACCCCAAACTGACACTGAACCCTAAAAATACCCCTTTACCCAAAAACTGAAAACTGACCCTGAACCCTAAAAATACCCCTTTACCCAAAAACTAAAAACTGACTCTGAACCCTAAAAATACCCCTTTACCCAAAAACTGAAAACTGACCCTGAACCCTAAAAATACCCCTTTACCCAAAAACTGAAAACTGACCCTGAACCCTAAAAATACCCCTTTACCCAAAAACTGAAAACTGACCCTGAACCCTAAAAATACCCCTTTACCCAAAAACTAAAAACTGACCCTGAACCCTAAAAATGCCCCTTTACCCAAAAACTGAAAACTGACCCTGAACCCTAAAAATACCCCTTTACCCAAAAACTGAAAACTGACCCTGAACCCTAAAAATACCCCTTTACCCAAAAACTGAAAACTGACCCTGAACCCTAAAAATACCCCTTTACCCAAAAACTGAAAACTGACCCTGAACCCTAAAAATACCCCTTAAAAAACCCAAACATATAAAATTTAAAATATAATTATATACTTACCAATACTTACGTTGTAATGGTATGCGTTGTAAAGGTACCTGCGTTGTAAAAACATGCGTTGTAAATACATGCGTTGTAATGGTTTTTGCGTTGTAAAAGTTTCGTTGTAATGGTAGTGCGTTGTAAAAGTTGCGTTGTAATGGTTGTTTCCCCCTAGTAGTAGATGAGTGAAACTATACTATGGCGCTGTGCAGGACGGTCAACTAGTTTCAGCTTCATGGAGTATTGCTCCAGCTTTCGTCAGAACCTAATAGATGATAGGCTACTGCTACAAAATGTGTGATGTGTGCACAAATAAACTAATCAAATGCAATATACTTGAGAAAGTCATGTATCTCCCAGGAACTTGGAGCCCCAATGTCCACTGAAGACAGGACAGAAATCTTCTTCCCAGCTTTGTGTGGGTGAAGACCTCACCTCGCCTGGCAACCGCTCGGGAAATTGAGGCCCGGTCTATCCGTCGGTACCCGTTGCTCTAAGCCGAGCGGAAGGGGAGGTTTTTACGGCAATTCTTTTGGCCCTGATGGTTCACGCCATTTGGTGCCTTTGTGCTTTGACAGTGTCTAGACTACTTCGAGTTTGGCTGGTTTTAGCATGAGAGGTTGGAGTGATGGTGCAATTGAATTTGGTACAGGATGCTTATGTATAGGGACAAATGATTTGCCATGATGTTGTTTCAAAGTGATTGAGAAAAACGTATAGTCTAGCACTGCAGATCTGTGCGGAGAGAAGTGTGTGTGATGAGAGGGCTGGTCGCTGTAGCAGGCATCTAGGGCACACAGAGACATACCCTCTAGATCAGCTAGCAGTGCTTGTCCTGCGGAATCAGTTCTTTGAGGTGTGGTTATCTGTGAAGGGATCTGTCAAGGGAATCCGCTGTTATGAAAGGAAGATTTCAAAAAGGTAAAAAAATAAATTTCAATTGAAGCCACCAGTTAAAAGTAGATGGTCGTTTGGGTGGGTGAACCTAATGTCTGCAATTAGGAACTCCAGGTCCTTGATGTTTTGTTTCATTTACCGGGCTGCCGGGTGAATGTACACGTTAAGAAGAAATAGTCTACCATTGAGCCATTTTGGCTCCAAATTTTTATTTCGGCGCACAGGAAGGTGTGGTAGGCGTTAGCATAGATGGAAACGTCAAAGTCCCAGTGCAGCGATAAATAAATGGATAGACCGCCCATCGCATGGCCCATGGTAGATTGTCTTGTGGCTGGAGGGAAGAATTCATAGTAGCTTTCTAGTGGAGTGTCTTCTTCATGCCAGGTTTCCTGAATGCATATGATGTCATGCAATTAAGTATTTTCTAGCTAGCAATAAAATGCAATGCAACTCAAGGCAGCCTTTTAAGGCTTCCAATTTTATTTACACCTGCTGAGTTCCCTAGGGCTCCCCCTTGAGCTAAAACCTTATTCATAATATGCATCATCCCTCTCTAAACACTTAGGTCATTTTATTCTATTACCATGTCCTACACTAATGACACTCTGATCATTGTCCCTCTGACCACATTCCTTATGTGCGAGATCATTTCACTGTTTGCATGTCAGCTATTGCCACTTAGATTAGTCTAATTTCCCTTTTCCCTAAAATTCCACACAATAAATGTGAATTCTTCTCTTCTGTATGCAATCCTCCATCTGGTTGGCAGCCTAGTGGCCCTCAGAGCTTTATCCCATCGCTACACCCACTTCCTGCACCCGAAACCTGATCATCCTATTTGATGATAACGTATACTTCGCATCTCAGAAATCTTCGGTTGCCTCCACATTGGTTTCCATTCTGAAAATGATGCAGAAGGCGCTTCCTTTTCTTCCTGTCACATAACGTACAACAAATTTTCAGCCACCTGATAACTTCCTGTCTTGATTACGGCAATTCTCTCTTTCAAGGCCTGCATCATCATCAACAGACTTCAAGTAGTCCAAAATAATGCTGTCTGGCTGATTTTTAAACTCCTGTTTCATGAATCAGCAGTCCAACATCTTGTTCTTCTCCATTTGCTTCTCATTCAACAGCGCTGTATCTTTAATGCTATGTGCCTCTCACACAAAGCCTTTCACAACCAGAGCCCATCCCGCCTTAAAAGGAGGATGCATCTGTCATGTTCCGCGGTGTCTACAGTTCTCGGGCTGTCGATATGAGCAAATAAACTACAGTTCCCGGCATGCCTCGCGTACGTCGCGTACAACGCGAGTTGCGCACGCATGCCAGGAAATAAAGGAGTGAAGCCGACGGCGGTGAAACGCCGATAATTCCGTGGTTGCAGGGACGTGTTCTGGAGCTCAGGAACTTTTGTGGTATATCCGACTTGTTTTCCCAAGTCCATCGTAACCGTGAGTAGGCTGGCAGGTGGCAGTGTGAGGCGTTGGTTCTATCGATCCCAACAGCACACCGGCCGGCGGTTACTGAGAGAGGAAACTTCACTCGGCTGAGTGTGTTCCGAAGTTTCCTAACCTTTGTCTTTGGTCCTGAACGGTGTTTGGCATTTCCGGGGTTTTGTGCTACAGAGACCTTGTGTACCTTCATTGCCAAGCACTATATCAAAGTGTATATAAATGTCTATATTGATTCCAATGCGATAAGACTCACTGGAAACTGACCCCTGAGCCTCGCTACGAATATACCCTGAGGGAGTAAAACACTGATTCCTTCAGATGTAAGGCACACTTAAGAAATACTGAAACGTAGTGTGACAGCAACACTAATTTCAAATCCAAAGGAGCTTTTTCTTTGTTCTTCTCGGGGAGGTCCCGCATGAAGCAGAATTCATTGTTCTCTTATTTTCATTTCTACAGGAGACAGGAGGGGTATTGAGAGAGGGAATTATGGTTTACCCATACAAGTCGATATGATGCAATATTCATGGTATGTGTAGGGTATCAGTTGATCTACAACAGTATTACTGTTCCCATTTACCAGCAGAAATTGAAGGGTGTATGTTTTGTCTTTTCAGCTGGGTACAGTTCCTCTTACCTCTTCCAAAACATTGTCTCCACTTGGATTAGAGCCTTGTGTATTTTCCTTTACAGGTATTACTCATACACAGTGGGGTGTTAATTGTTGAGGGAAGTGTAAAGTAGATTACACTATATAGAGTGAGGGAGATAGGGTGTTCTAATCTCTTGTTGTTTGTCATTACAGATCTCCCTCCCTGCTGTCCCCTTCCTTTCCCGCGCCCCGCTGAATTATCTCGATTGTTCGTGTCATTGCATATTGAGCACTGAGGTGGTTCGGTAGGGACGGGTATTGGACTCTCAACACAGCCCCGAGGAAGCCTGAAGCCGAAACTGACAGCATCAGTACAATCACAATCCCACTCTGTGCTCAGCAAGCAGCATTTACTGCAGATTCCCAGCGCTAAGCATAGCCGCCTTAGTGGCTGCCCCTTCTCCTACATGTTGACAAGAACCTGGAAGTCTTTGTCCATAATCTTGAAACATACATCTTCCCTAGATCTTTTTAGGAAACAGCTTGAAATATGCCTATTTATGTCTCTAAACTCTTGTGGGCTATTGCCTTCCTTGCTGTCTAACCTCTTTTTTCTGAACCAGAACACTCAGGTTTGGGTATCAAAGCTATCTATAAAGCCAATTCATTCATTATTTCATTTGTTCATTCAATTAATTTTTTTTTCTACCACTTGCCAGAGAAATTGGTCTGAAGGGTGCCCATGCTCCTTGAACTGTTTTACAAGAGTCACTCCGGCAGTGTAACATTTGATCTTGCTGCAACATTGTAGTGTCCTTGCTTTCACTTCGTATGTTGCCTCACCAATAGAAATGCAATTACAAGGACACCATGTATCATATATTACAATTGAAGAATTACAATTTGTAAACTGTCCAAGGGGACATTATATCTCTATATGTGTAAAAAATGTTGTCTCAACACAAAATATGCATGAACAATAGTTCCCATATGATAGTGACCATTTGTAGGTGGAACGTTCCATTGTGAGCACAAAGTTGAAGTGTTTACAGACAGCAGATTTGCTCTCTCCACCATGTCATGAATCTTCTGGATACTTTTGAAAGCAAATGTGATTTAGTTGGCGAATGTAGCACATCCCGTACAATATGTCAATGCTTATTGAAAATATTCTTGACTTGACCTAAAACACTATATGTACTCGCATTTTCCAAACAGTCCTTATTTGAAGATGTATACCTAGGTGTTCCGAGATGGTCCCTATGCAAAATCATGTTCTCTTTCTGGACAATTGAGTAACCTTAAAGTATATCATCACTCAAAAGGTCTATTGATCAGAATATCCGATTCATAAAATAAATCTAATTTCATTTAACAATTTCTACTTAAGCACAAAAGTGTGCAGAGAGTAAGTTATCCATAAGAGTCCTAGGATGGTGAATCAAGTGTGGGCTTGTTAAACAGTTTATATTGTCAAAAACTTTAATAGTCAAAGAAGGGGAAATGATATCATAGGAGTCCCAGGCTAAACAAAACAGAATATCTTTGAAATAGGAGTGCAAATAGCCTTACAAAGAGAAAAGAGAAGTCCTATGCCTTCTCCACGATGAGAACACATCACTGATATACCTCATCCAAACATGGATTTTTGCTGAGAAGAGATTTGTATCTGCAAAAAAGTATCTCTGCGCAAACTGTTCCATGAAAACATTTCCCAGATCTGGAGCGAACACGTTACCCATAGCAACTCCTTTAATCTGCTAGAAAAAAATTATATTGGAATCTAAAATAGTTCAATTTGATTGCTATCTGTATGAGGATCACAATAAAAGCAGCTGGAGACAATGCAGGACATTCACATTTATTACCTATGTCCCTGACAACCAACAACTCATCCTGCTGAGATAAGTTTGTATATAAGGATTGTATGTCAAGTGTTACCAGGTGTTTCAAAGTGCAGTCGAAAGGGAGGTTTTCAATGTTATTCATGAGATGAACCCTAATGAAGGCCTTTGTGGTAGAAATGAAGGGTTTTAAAAACAAGCCCACATATTGACACAATAATTCCAAAATTGAGCCACAGCTCTAAATAAATTTACCTCTGTCTATGTACCTTCGGGTGGTAAGTATTCTAGAACGCTTTTTGTTCATGTTCATTTTTGCTCAAGAAACCAACATCATTTTTGCTCAAGAAACCAATTTCACCCCGCGCAGCCAATCTAAACGCTGCCGCGGGTCAGAGCACTAATTTGCCGCCATTAGCCGGGAAGCCAGGCCACGCCCACTGCCCTGAGGCCACACACCCCCTGATCGCTATATAAACCGCGCTAGATACAAAGCCTGCATTTAGCTTGAAAGGATATCTCCTGAGGAGGAAGCCGGGAGGAACGCTCGTTTTTAACCAAATTGAAAATCTAACTGTTTGTTTTTACCTGTTGTTGCACATTCTCCTGGGCACTCCCCCTCCTTAATACTTGCTCAATTTCACCCCATGCAGCCGATCTAAACGCTGCCGCGGGTCAGAGCACTAATCTGCTGCCATTAGCCGGGAAGCCTGGCCACGCCCACTGCCCTGAGGCCACGCCCCCCCTGATCGCTATATAAGCCGCGCTAGATACAAAGCCCGCATTTAGCTTGAAAGGATATCTCCTGAGGCGGAAGCCGGGAGGAACGCTCGTTTTGTAACCAAATTGAAAATCTAATTGTTTGTTTTTACCTGTTGTTGCACATTCTCCTGGGCACTCCCCCTCCTTAATACTTGCTCAATTTCACCCAGCGCAGCTGATCTAAACGCTGCCGCGGGTCAGAGCACTATTTTGCCGCCATTAGCCAGGAAGCCAGGCCACGCCCACTGCCCTGAGGCCACGCCCGCCCCCCCTGATCGCTATATAAGCCGCGCTAGATACAAAGCCCGCATTTAGCTTGAAAGGATATCTCCTGAGGCGGAAGCCGGGAGGAACGCTCGTTTTTTAACCAAATTGAAAATCTAACTGTTTGTTTTTACCTGTTGTTGCACATTCTCCAGGGCACTCCCCCTCCTTAATACTTGCTCAATTTCACCCCGCGCAGCCGATCTAAACGCTGCCGTGGGTCAGAGCACTAATTTGTCGCCATTAGCCGAGAAGCCAGGTCACGCCCACTGCCCTGAGGCCACGCCCCTCTCCTCCCCCCTAAAACAATGTGCCTCGGCCGGACGCGCGCTGCGGGCGCGCCGTCAGCGCGCAGAAGACGCGCCAAAGGCAAGCCCGTCTGCACCCGTCCGCGCCAGAACGGGCCATGGGCCCAGTCCCCCTGCACCTTCCAGCTTGTCTCCCTTAAGCTACTCTGCAGGCACACTTCGGCAACTCATGATTAGTACCCCTGACCCCTGCCTCCATTCTATCTCACCCGAAGAGCGTCATAACAAATGCAACCATTGCTCATACAGACTCACCCCTCACTCCGACCCCAAAATTAGCACAATCAAAATGGCCCTGCTCAACTGCAGATCCCTCCCCAAACACAGCACCGAGATCAACCTTCTAATACTGAACAATGATATCGAAGTGCTGTTCCTTACGGAAACCTGGATCAACTCAGCATCAGACCTAGACATAGTCCACGCCTTACCCCCGGGTTACCTAATCAAACACCTAGACAGACCTCTAGGGCCAGGAGGTGGCATAGCAATTATCACCAAAGCCCACCTCTCCTGCCAACTCAAGGACAGCCCAATCCTCGACTGCGAAAACATTCACTTCTCCAAACACCTTTCCCTGGAGAAAATTCTGTCGGGACTATTGCTCTACCGACCCCCGGGCCCACTTGGACAGTTCCCTAACTCACTGGTGGACACAGCCACCTCCCTAGCCTGTCTTTCCTTCAACTTCACAGTGTTAGGAGATCTTAACATTCACTTTGATGACCCAGGGAACAAAATAGCTGTAGACCTCAAAGAAGATCTAGCCGCACTCAGCCTCTCCTTGAAAAATCCTCACCCCACCCACAATAAGGGCCATCTCTTGGACCTTATCTTCTCTAACATCCCGGAACTCATCACATCTATACCCCTCCCCATCCCCTGGACAGATCACCACCTGATCCTTCTTAAACTCCCAATCACCACCGAACCCACTCACAGCCTTCCACCCCAAGCACCCTCTCGCCCGTGGCACAAACTAGACACGGATGCATGGACCAGCCAGCTGACAGCCTCCACTCCCAACTTGGATCCGGACCCCACATCCCTAGACTCGGTCCTCCCCGTCAAACACCTCCCCAGTAAGAGGGGATCATTCAAGTCACCTTGGTTTACACCTGAACTGCGTGAACTACGGAAAAAATGCAAAAAACTTGAACGCCTCTGGAGGAAAGATTGGGCCTCAAACAGCAAAGAAACCTATAAATCATGCATGAAACAGTATAAAATCCTTATAGAAAATACGCAAGCGGCCTATTTCGAAGGGAAAATTCTAGCTGCAGCCAACTCTTCCAAGGAGACCTACAGTATAGTACGGTCACTTATGAAAGTCCCCGAACCTCAGCCTGTTGCGGACCCCACCGGCGCCAGATGCACCCAACTCGCCGAGTTCTTCTCCTCTAAAATTCTCAAAATCCTAAAGACCTTCCCCCAGCTCCACCCCCCGACAGACCCCCCAGCCTGGCCCATCGACCAAGACGCCCCCTTCCTGGATGCCTTCCTCCCCATCTCCATCGAGAGGTTGGTGGCCACCCTCAATCAAGTGAAGAGTGGGTCCCTGGCTGATCCAGCGCCCATGAGCAAGCTGAAATTAGTTGCTCCCACAATATCCCCCTCCTAACCAGACTGATAAATGCCTCCCTCTCCCGAGGGACAGTTCCCACCAACTGGAAAAGTGCGATAGTACGCGCACTCCTCAAGAAACCCCACTTAGACCCCACGGATCCCTCAAACTTTAGACCCATCTCCCTCCTCCCAGGCATCAGCAAAGTGGCAGAAAAAATCGTGAACGAACAGCTATCAACCTTTCTAGAGACCAACAACCTCCTTCGCCACTCCCAGACAGTGTTCAGACCAGGACAGGGGACCGACACCTCCCTCCTGGCCGTGACAGAGGAGACCAGATCTAGCTTGGACGCAGGAGGATCAGTGGCAGTGATCCTCCTGGACCTGAGTGCCGCCTTTGACACGGTGGACCATACCATCCTCCTCCACCGTCTCCACAAAACTGGAATCAATGGGACCGCCCTGGCCTGGTTAAAATCGTTTTTGGAGCATAGGACCTTCCAAGTGGCCGATAGTCACGGCCACTCCAAAGCTCTTCCCCTTCAATGTGGGGTTCCCCAGGGATCGTCCCTGAGCCCCACACTTTTTAAGGTGTACATGGCCCCCTTAGATGACATAGCCTCACCATTCAGCATAAAGGTGGTCATGTACGCCGACGACACCCAACTTGTCGTCTCCATCAATCAGGCCGACCAGGCCATGGAGAATCTGGCCTCCTGCCTGCATAATATATCCAAATGGATGGGCGACTCCCGACTAAAACTCAACGGTGAGAAATCGGAGATTATGCTCCTAGGCAACCCTCACAAACTCCCCAAGTCCCTTGCCTGGCCACCCAGCATGGGCTCCCCCCCTACACCAAAAAATGAAATCAAGAGCTTAGGCTTTTGGCTCGACCAGGATCTCAGCTTCAGATCCCAAGCGAGAAAGACAGCCGGTACATGCTTTGGGCTCATGCGAACTGCCCGGAAGATCCTCCCTCTTATCCCCCCCAGTCTAGAAAAATCCTTATCCAGGGCCTTATTATCTCTAGACTGGATTATGGAAACGCCCTGTACCTGGGCGCCCCAGTAGCTGTCATCAAAAAACTTCAGCACGCTCAGAATGCCGCAGCAAGACTCCTCACAGGGACGAAATCCAGATGCTCGGCTAAACCCTCCCTCAAAGCTCTTCACTGGCTCCCCATTCAGGAGCGCATCGCCTTTAAAACCCTATGTATCTCTCATAAAATCTTACAGGGTAAAGGCCCTCCCATACTAAAACCACTCATCAAACCCCACAAATCCACCAGACAGCTCAGGTCAGACTCCCTTTTCCTTGCCAGCATCCCCAGAATATGAAGAGCGCGCACGGGTGGGCGCCGCTTCGCATACAACGCCCCTAAGCTCTGGAATAGCCTCCCCCTTAACATCCGTAAAGAAATCAACCTGCTGTCATTCCGCAGGCTACTGAAGACCTGGCTCTTCCCCCAATAATTCCCCCCCAGGAGCACTTCAGGCTGATACTATAGCGCTGGGACGCCCTTGGGTAGCTACGCGCTCTACAAATCCAAATCCAAATCCAAACATCTAGATAACTTTAAGCCCATCATTAGTCACCTGCTTGATAAGGTCGCCAATCTTGGGCATGAGGTCCCCTTTCAATTAGGTACAGCTTTCAACAAGCAATAATGGGTGCAGAATATCAGTGTGATAATCACTTATGTCCGTCCCACTTGTCAGAAGGTTTTACGACAATATTGGGGTTACTTCTCACATAGTCTATGGAGTCCCATAAGGACTTGGAAATATTATACCTAATGTATCTTGTTTGGTGGCTTCATGACTTAAGGTCCCTGAGATTGGTCTCTGCAGGTATAGTATGGATTGGTGGAGCTGAATGTAGTAAGTGTGTGAATTCCTGTAGCTTCAAATTCCCCATAATACGGGTGAGACCCAAGAAAGTGGTTTAATCTAATTTAGCGGGAAAATGTATACAACTCCATTTTGATAATAAAATTCATTCACAGGCTTACCTGCACCGGGGGTCAACTCTCCCTGCCAGTTTCCCCCTCGCCGCTGCAACTACAACAGCGGCCGGAGCGCGAGGGGTGGAAACTACATTTCCCAGAGGCCCCAGCATCTCGCCAGACACGGGAGCAGCGCGCCAGGAGGCGCATCAAAAGGACAGCAGTCTCGGGGGAGCGGGGGCTCATTCACAGGCTTACCTGCACCGGGGGTCAACTCTCCCTGCCAGTTTCCCCCTCGCCGCCGCAACTACAACAACGGCCGGAGCGCGAGGGGTGGAAACTACATTTCCCAGACGCCCCAGCATCTCGCCAGACACGGGAGCAGCGCGCCAGGAGGCGCATCAAAAGGACAGCAGTCCCGGGGGAGCGGGGTCTCATTCACAGGCTTACCTGCACCGGGGGTCAACTCTCCCTGCCAGTTTCCCCCTCGCCGCCGCAACTACAACAGCGGCTGGAGCGCGAGGGGTGGAAACTACATTTCCCAGACGCCCCAGCATCTCGCCAGACACGGGAGCAGCGCGCCAGGAGGCGCATCAAAAGGACAGCAGTACCCGCGTCGCGGGTTCGCGCGCGGGTCGGCGCCCGGGGCTAAGCCCGGGCAAAGGGCGGGCCCTCTACGGCCCTCATCGGACCGAGGAGGACGGGGATGGGCCACCCCCATTGTCTGCTGAAAGGTAAAGTTCCGATTAGCACTTTCACTAACTATGCCTAAGCCCAATACAGGGGATATGTCCGACAACATCCCGGATGACATATTTGCACATTCTTCACCTAGTTATGTGTGGCTGAATGACTTAAATAGCTTGTGTAAGGCTAAGTATGCTCCAACAGCACCTACTCCCACGTTACCATGCCCAAGGGAGCTGAAATTCCTCCCTGATACACATGAAATATCCCCCATGGTCATACCAGCCCAAATGAATATCGTTGGGGATAAAGACAAAGAAAACGGGAGCCTTCTCAAAAGACAAAAATTTGATAAACCTTCTACACCATCTCTAACTAACTCGTCCTTCCTTTCACCACCTGTTGCAATTTTGGACAATTTACTACCATCCTCTCATCAGGCCCTTCTGATTAGGATTGAGAATCTGATCAAAACCTTAATACATCCCCTAATACACCCCCTGATGGTTAAAATCAACACGCTGGAGGAGAAGCTGACGGGGTTGGAGTACTCTATTGATTCTCTCCTGAAATCCTCAACACATGCTGTTACAACTCAATGCCCGCCGACACCTGCTCTCTCAAATCCACCCAATCTGATTATTCCTTATGAAGCGGTGCCCACTCGATTGCCAACCTCCACCTCCTTGTTCCTTACCAATCCCAAAGCCCCTCCGAAATTGACAACAGCACGCAATATTCCGTCTAACCATGTGCGCACCACCCATATGCACTTACCTCCAGAGGCGGCGCCTTTTGTAATTGTTCTTTCGGGTGTCCCTGAGCTAACAAAAGGCAAAACTGAGAGACAATACGAACTTATGAACAAGGTCAAGTTTTGGTTAACTAAAAACAGACCCCTGCCCAAACACCTTGATGGCCATATAATAAGTGTTCGGAGGGTTGGATGGCTTGGACCCCAAAAAAAAGACATCTTGGGCGATTTGATCCTGATTCGATTTAGGAGCAGACATATTGTGCCATACATACAGACATGGCTATCACATAATGGTGACGGACCTATCTCTACCTGGAATCTATATGATTTTTACCCTAATATGTCCTACATGCATTCCTTTAGTTCCCGGGGCTTTGTAAACAATCAAGTGGGCAGAGGATCCCATTTAAGTAATGGTAGCAGTGCTCCAGTGGCTTTTAATTTTCCCTAATTATTGTACAATAGTTTTATGTCCTGCAATTACTAAACTCCTCAGAACACTCTTTTTGAATTAGCCCTATCTCATGCGCCCAAAACTAGAAACTGATGAACCTATATATCGCGCAAGCATTCTTTAAAAGTTATTTTTTTTTAAAGTTATTTTTTATGTTTGTAGAAGCATAGAATACCCCCGATTTATTTGTAATCCTTTATGATTACTGATCTCCCTTGGTACCTCAGATAATGGAAATATATGATTTGTTATATGTACTAATATGCATTATTTAAATATCTTTGCATTTGCTTAACATTAATTTTGAATATGTTGAATTGTTTGTTTTTTTTTTCTTTTAAGATGTACTTTTATGGATTTTTTTGTAAATCCGAATAAAGAGATTTGAACTGAACTGAAAAAAGCCCATCATTAGTCACCTGCTTGATAAGGTCGCCAATCTTGGGCATGAGGTCCCCTTTCAATTAGGTACAGCTTTCAACAAGCAATAATGGGTGCAGAATATCAGTGTGATAATCACTTATGTCCGTCCCACTTGTCAGAAGGTTTTACGACAATATTGGGGTTACTTCTCACATAGTCTATGGAGTCCCATAAGGACTTGGAAATATTATACCTAATGTATCTTGTTTGGTGGCTTCATGACTTAAGGTCCCTGCGATTGGTCTCTGCAGGTATAGTATGGATTGGTGGTGCTGAATGTAGTAAGTGTGTGAATTCCTGTAGCTTCAAATTCCCCATAATACGGGTGAGACCCAAGAAAGTGGTTTAATCTAATTTAGCGGGAAAATGTATACAACTCCATTTTGATAATAAAATTCATTCACAGGCTTACCTGCACCGGGGGTCAACTCTCCCTGCCAGTTTCCCCCTCGCCGCCGCAACTACAACAGCGGCCGGAGCGCAAGGGGTGGAAACTACATTTCACAGACGCCCCAGCATCTCGCCAGACACGGGAGCAGCGCGCCAGGAGGCGCATCAAAAGGACAGCAGTCCCGGGGGAGCGGGGGCTCATTCACAGGCTTACCTGCACCGGGGGTCAACTCTCCCTGCCAGTTTCCCCCTCGCCGCCGCAACTACAACAACGGCCGGAGCGCGAGGGGTGGAAACTACATTTCCCAGACGCCCCAGCATCTCGCCAGACACGGGAGCAGCGCGCCAGGAGGCGCATCAAAAGGACAGCAGTCCCGGGGGAGCGGGGGCTCATTCACAGGCTTACCTGCACCGGGGGTCAACTCTCCCTGCCAGTTTCCCCCTCGCCGCCGCAACTACAACAGCGGCCGGAGCGCGAGGGGTGGAAACTACATTTCCCAGACGCCCCAGCATCTCGCCAGACACGGGAGCAGCGCGCCAGGAGGCGCATCAAAAGGACAGCAGTACCCGCGTCGCGGGTTCGCGCGTGGGTCGGCGCCCGGGGCTAAGCCCGGGCAAAGGGCGGGCCCTCTACGGCCCTCATCGGACCGAGGAGGACGGGGACGGGCCACCCCCATTGTCTGCTGAAAGGTAAAGTTCCGATTAGCACTTTCACTAACTATGCCTAAGCCCAATACAGGGGATATGTCCGACAACATCCCGGATGACATATTTGCACATTCTTCACCTAGTTATGCGTGGCTGAATGACTTAAATAGCTTGTGTAAGGCTAAGTATGCTCCAACAGCACCTACTCCCACGTTACCATGCCCAAGGGAGCTGAAATTCCTCCCTGATACACATGAAATATCCCCCATGGTCATACCAGCCCAAATGAATATCGTTGGGGATAAAGACAAAGAAAACGGGAGCCTTCTCAAAAGACAAAAATTTGATAAACCTTCTACACCATCTCTAACTAACTCGTCCTTCCTTTCACCACCTGTTGCAATTTTGGACGATTTACTACCATCCTCTCATCAGGCCCTTCTGATTAGGATTGAGAATCTGATCAAAACCTTAATACATCCCCTAATACACCCCCTGATGGTTAAAATCAACACGCTGGAGGAGAAGCTGACGGGGTTGGAGTACTCTATTGATTCTCTCCTGAAATCCTCAACACATGCTGTTACAACTCAATGCCCGCCGACACCTGCTCTCTCAAATCCACCCAATCTGATTATTCCTCATGAAGCGGTGCCCACTCGATTGCCAACCTCCACCTCCTTGTTCCTTACCAATCCCAAAGCCCCTCCGAAATTGACAACAGCACGCAATATTCCGTCTAACCATGTGCGCACCACCCATATGCACTTACCTCCAGAGGCGGCGCCTTTTGTAATTGTTCTTTCGGGTGTCCCTGAGCTAACAAAAGGCAAAACTGAGAGACAATACGAACTTATGAACAAGGTCAAGTTTTGGTTAACTAAAAACAGACCCCTGCCCAAACACCTTGATGGCCATATAATAAGTGTTCGGAGGGTTGGATGGCTTGGACCCCAAAAAAAAGACATCTTGGGCGATTTGATCCTGATTCGATTTAGGAGCAGACATATTGTGCCATACATACAGACATGGCTATCACATAATGGTGACGGACCTATCTCTACCTGGAATCTATATGATTTTTACCCTAATATGTCCTACATGCATTCCTTTAGTTCCCGGGGCTTTGTAAACAATCAAGTGGGCAGAGGATCCCATTTAAGTAATGGTAGCAGTGCTCCAGTGGCTTTTAATTTTCCCTAATTATTGTACAATAGTTTTATGTCCTGCAATTACTAAACTCCTCAGAACACTCTTTTTGAATTAGCCCTATCTCATGCGCCCAAAACTAGAAACTGATGAACCTATATATCGCGCAAGCATTCTTTAAAAGTTATTTTTTTTTAAAGTTATTTTTTATGTTTGTAGAAGCATAGAATACCCCCGATTTATTTGTACTCCTTTATGATTACTGATCTCCCTTGGTACCTCAGATAATGGAAATATATGATTTGTTATATGTACTAATATGCATTATTTAAATATCTTTGCATTTGCTTAACATTAATTTTGAATATGTTGAATTGTTTTTTTTTTTTTTTTTTTAAGATGTACTTTTATGGATTTTTTTGTAAATCCGAATAAAGAGATTTGAACTGAACTGAAAAAAAGCCCATCATTAGTCACCTGCTTGATAAGGTCGCCAATCTTGGGCATGAGGTCCCCTTTCAATTAGGTACAGCTTTCAACAAGCAATAATGGGTGCAGAATATCAGTGTGATAATCACTTATGTCCGTCCCACTTGTCAGAAGGTTTTACGACAATATTGGGGTTACTTCTCACATAGTCTATGGAGTCCCATAAGGACTTGGAAATAATATACCTAATGTATCTTGTTTGGTGGCTTCATGACTTAAGGTCCCTGAGATTGGTCTCTGCAGGTATAGTATGGATTGGTGGAGCTGAATGTAGTAAGTGTGTGAATTCCTGTAGCTTCAAATGGGGAACGTCGTTTACGACGCAACTTTTAGCCCGCAGTGCTATTACAACGCGGTTTTAAAATTGCATTCTATTACATCGCATGACTCTGGAGGGCGCTCAAGGATAGGGAATACTTTTAATTTACTATCCAACACCTTCCCTAGTGTCAACGGGGACTGGTGTTGGAATAGTAAATTAAAATATTCACTATCCAACACCCCTTTCTGTTATGCGTTGTAAAAGAATGCGTTATAAAAACCGCGTTGTTACAGCATGCGTGCTAAAAGCATGCGTTGTAACAACGTACATCCGCTTCAAATTCCCCATAATACGGGTGAGACCCAAGAAAGTGGTTTAATCTAATTTAGCGGGAAAATGTATACAACTCCATTTTGATAATAAAATAGTTGGAACTATCTGTAGGTACTAAGGACAAGTCCCTAATAAGAATTAAGCTTTCCGAAGAACTAAGTGAATACTTTGATAACAATAGCAGTAACAAATCCTCTGTTTGTGCAGCATCCTAAGTTGTACTGTTGGTAGTAATCAACAGCCAGATATGGATAAGTAACTTGTTTACTTAAATTATTGATTTGGTTGTGTCTGATATGCACTGACTTACATCTATGTATAACTCAACAGCGACTAATATGCACAGACAGTAATTGTGCCAAGTTTGACCTGGTAATCACCTCATGCACAATAAGAGAGAAAGCTATTTGCAATAGGCGCAAACTGCGCTTACACTGGAACATGGATCCAAAAGGTCTTATAGGTCAAAAGGCCTATGGTCAAACAGACCGACAGTTCACCACATGCTTTCCTCCTACAAAATCAACAGACAAACAGTTCATCATTCATCTATCTCAACAGTTTGGACAACAGACCCACAGATCACCTAAAGTTCTTGCCTATAATGGCAGGTATCAGATCGACAGACCCTCACATGCTTCATACTTAGGGGCATATTTAAAAGGCCCTATCTCCCCCGGATTGTCACTTTTTTTGACGCTTCGGTGGCATAGCACTATTTCAGTACTCAGGCGACAAAGGGGCGTGCAATGGGTGTTGCTGTGGGCTTTCTATGGCGACATCCAATGCTTTTCGGCGCTGCCCCACATTTACACGGTGGCGTAAATCCTTGGCAGCGCCAGAAACTAACTCCGTGCAAGAGCAGGCGTTAGAATGGCGCACAAGGATTTTTTTTTTATTTCTCCTCATTTTTGCTTTTTCTATGTGTGCTTCATTTGGCAGCACACATAGAAAGAGCAAAAAGCCAATAATGATTGTTTGTGTGCAGGAAGATGCCCCTTAAACAGCACACATAGAAGTAAAAATCAGCCATTAGGGATTGTTTATGTGCAGGAAGGGACAACTTCCTGCACATAATCTATTGTTCCCTGCCACGCAGGCACCATTGCACTGTGATGCAAGGGTGCCTATGTTGCTGCTAGGCAGTTTATCTTAGCACCGGTGCTAGGGAAAACACAGGGGTGTGCCGTATTGTGGTAAATATGGCGCATCCCTGCATTTTGAAAATGTCGGAGTGCGGTGATGCCAAATTTGGTGTTGCTCGGCGCTCTGACATTTTCTAGTAAATGTACCCCTGACATATACTGACATCAAGCCAAAATATCACCGCACACTTCACTCCTGTACGGAAAACAGACTAACTGATGGCTGCACATCCTTTAAACAGATGACAGACTGACAGATGGCCTTACACAGAACTTCTATAAAAACAAAAGGCCAACATCATCATGCATCACTCTCCTTAACAGACAACAGACCGCCAAATCATACCCCAGATCTACATCCTACACAGACAGCAGACCGACGGACCACCAAACACTAACTATTTTGTGTTCTGAATCTTTAGGGGTACAATATATGCCCCTTCAAAGATGGCAAATGCAAAAAGAACAATTGATGGACAGAATGCAGAACAATGGCATACATTCACCCCAGTACAGAGATCTGGGCCTAAATCCATCGTTTGTTGCTCACCATGCCATTCCAGTGTGGTAGTAGCCCTATGCAAATCAGTCTTGACCCTGAGCCCAATGGGAACAGTCTAGCCAAACTGCCAGGCCAGGTCCTCCCTGAACTGGAAACAAGCATCCTAGGACCGGTTTCGGGCTTTCAGCCCTCATCAGCCTGGAAAGCTTGACTCCAGTGGCATGGAGAGCACAGGACCCACGTCTGAGCATATCCGTCCCACTCGGGGTGACAAATGCAAAAATAACAATTGATGGACAGAATGCAGAACAATGTCATACATTCAGACCAGTACAGAGATCTGGGCCTAAATCCATCGGTTTTTTGCTCACCATGCCATTCCAGTTTGGACCCAGCCATATGCAAATCAGTCTTGACCCTGCACCCAATGGGAACAGTCCAGCCCAAACTGTCAGTCCAGGTCCTCCCTCGACTGGAAACAAGCATCCTAATGACCGGTTTTGGGCTTTCAGTCCTCATCAGCCAGAATAGCTTGACTCCAGTGGCATGGAGAGCACGGGACCCACGTCTGGGAATACCCGTCCCACTCAGGTGTGAATCGGGGCGAGTGTCTGAAAAGGAAAAGTTTCAGCACTCCGTCCATCATCTCCTTGTGTTTGCATTGTTTGACCTAAGTTGGCAGGGTATGCACAGACTTGGGTCCCTTGCTCACTTTGCCACTGGATTCAAGCTAACCTGGCTAATGAAGGGTCTTACCCAGAAACTAGTCCCAGGGTGCTTGTTTCCGGTTTGGCAGTTCGGGCTGGACTGTTCCAATGAGGCACAGGGTCAAGACTGATTTGCATATAGCTGGGTCTGAACTGAGGTGGCAAAGTGAGCTAAAGAATGATGATGGACTCAATCCAGATCTGTGAGTGGGGGTGAGTGTCTGAAAAGTTTCAGCGCTCTGTCCATCATCTCCTTGTGTTTGCCTTCAAGGATGGCAGCAGCATTTTTTAAACCTGTCACTTTTTCAAATTTCAAAAAGTAGCTCGTTGTAAAGACCAATGCCCATGTTTTATCCCCACTGCAGTGCTGCATTAAAGTCTGCAGCGCTACATAGGTAGAACGGTGACAATTACACAGTGCCAAATCTACATTCGCGCGCTGATGATCTAAGCAGAATTGCTGATGTAAAAAAAAAATCCCAATTTTGCACGCTGCAAGAAAAAAGCGATTTTGCAGTCTCTCTAGGAAATTGTACTAGAGGTACACCCTTGAGTAAAATTCAAAAGCCATGTCGATTGGCAAACGGTAAGCTGTGTAAAATGCCATATAAATGAATCTTTAGGCTGTCACGCAATACCGGGTCACGCTTTTTCAGCTTTTGTTAATTGTCTTTTCTTCAAATGCTAGGGCTGTTTTGCGGTGCCCTGTCCTCGTAACATTCACTTTACAAATATTAACAAGTGATTTGTCCTTTTAAAAAAAAAAGTGGTTTGGCCCTTCGCAAACGAAAGCCTTTATTTTTTTGCTCTATTGTATCGTCAACATTCGAAGAAAAGTAGCTTTTTTTGCTATAACATTAATTGCTCGCGAGTCGCTGTAGGTTAGTGTCACATGAACACCGAACACCGGATGTGAGGTACAGTCCATTTAAGCCCAAGAATAACTTTCATAAAAACAATTTACAGCCAGTGTTTAAAGTAGCTTCCTATTTTTATTTTGATGGGCTTTTTTTTTTAGCTTTTTGAGAAAGAAGCAGAGATGTGATAGACGTGGTAAAATCTAAAAGGTGTAAATGATATGCGTGCTGGAAGGCGAGAGGTGAGGTTTGGAGACGTTTTTACGTGATCGTGTTTAAAATAAAAACAGGGAGAAAAATAAAAGGTGCCACTGGTTTTTGTAGATGAAAATAACAATTAGGATATGTTTTTCCGTATCAGTGGTTTGACAGGGACATTTTAAGGATTTTGGGGGCTCTTGGCCAAACGCATTTTGGGAACCCAGCTGTTTGGAACACCTTTGAATATATGATCAACTTTCAGATCTTTCACGCCCTTTTTGGCCAGGTCACTGACAGTGCACAGACACACTCCTCCGAGTCGGGGTAACACGCAGGTGGACGGCGTCCCCCCACTTATTTTATCGGGAGCTCGATAACGGGAAAACATGGAGCCATACATTCACTCTTTGGCCTCTCTGGGGCGGGATCGGAGCCCATTCAGAACGCTGCTCACGCGCTGGCGTCTCTGATGCAATCGCATCTAAGGGGTGAGCGACGGGAGGCAATGAGTCTGATGGTGCAAGCCACCTTTCGTGACGTCACTTACTGTCATGACGTCAGCGTCCCCACTTCTTTTTCCACTTCAGCGCTAATGACAAGGGTAACTCGTCATGGACTTTCCATTGATTTCAATGGAAAGTCAATGGAACCCCTCGCACACCCTTAGCAGCCAAGTGGTTAAGACTCGTGCCCTGCTCCTAATTCTAAATATGTTTACATCTAATATTGAAGGATAGTGGCTTGTGATTTCAATATTGTACCACAGAGACTGCTCACTAATGTTAGTGTAAATAATCTCTGTGACCGTCTCCCATTTCTCATATTTCAGGTCCTGTTTTGATCTAAAAGAAACTTTTTTTTATAGATGTCAATTGAAACATAAACACATTTCTCTGCAAAAATGTCTGTAATAGACACACATCACCCACATTAAATATAAATTAAATAAAAACATATTTAAAACGATATCTTTAAGAATTACTCAAGGTCATTGGGGCAAGACTTTCTGCAGAGCAGAGCTTGGTCTCATCGGAGACCCCTGAAAAGCTGGGGCCCTGGGCCAGAGCCCACTTTGCCCATGCCTTAAAACGTCCCTCTGAGTTTGCATAAGATATTATGCTAGATATCTACCTGGGTGCATGCAAAAACAAAATATGTTTTGACTTTTCTTGTAAACACAATCAAATCACCAACAGCATATCAAGGAAGAATGGTTGAGAATGCACGCAGAGTAGGCTATCTATTTGCTACACAGGATAGATAAGGCAAAACAACTGTAGGGTGAGCAAGCACCCACAGTGGAGCAAGATGAACAACAATACAAGGGTTAGGGTCAAAGGTGCACATGCATCAAAATAGTCAATAGCGATTCTTTAATTGCGATTTTTTAGGAATCGCAGTTAAAGAATCGCTATTGCCTATGCATGTAGGAATCGCAAAAAAAATTGTGATTCCTACACATTCCTTAATTGCGATTTGCAAATAGTAAGTCGCAATTAAGGAATTGCTTCCCATTCATTCCTATGGGCGTAGAGGCCCATAGGAATGAATGGGAAGTGCATGAGCAATTTGCGGGTACCCAGTAGGCACTCGCAAATTGGGCAAGCAATTTCAAGGGTGCAAGGGTGCCAAAAGGACACCCTGTTGCACCCCTGAAATTTCAATGTATCCACATGTTGCGCACACACATGCTCCAAGGGCGTGTGTGTGTGTGTAACATGGGACTTTGAAAAAACTTTAGATTGACAGTAATTTGCGATTCCTATTTGCGAAATCGCACATTTTGATTGTTTAATGCATTGCATTTAAGGAATCGCAATTTGCGATTCCTTAAATGCAATCGCAATTTAAAAAATTGCAGTTTTTGCGATTACTTAAATTGTGATTTTTGCATTTGGGATGATGCATCCCAAATGCAAAAATATCGGTCGCGTAGGGGCAGTTTCTGCGAATCTGCCCGTGTGCAACCGGTTTTTAGGTTGATGCATGTGGCCCAATATCATTAGAGAGGGCAGAGAGCATGATCACAAACACAGCATGCGACATGGTATTCAGAAACACATTGAACAAGACAACCAACAGCACGTGGGGCCAGGCAAGCATCTGCATTGGGGCACGATATACAGTGACACATAGACTAGAGTCAAAATAAGTACATAGGGCAGGGCGTCCAACAAAAAATGAATCAGGATCACAGATACCATAGAGGGAGGTGGTCAAAAGAGCATTGAAAAAGTTTAGGAACAGCAAAAGGGACCACGTGCAAAGCAGTGTATTGGACAGGCAAAGTGATCTTCAGCACATGGGCACAGCGACCAAGAGGACCGGTGAGTGATGAAAAAACAGCGCATGGAGTAAGTTGATACACAGCACATGGTGCACTGGGACCAGCAGTATACGAGGATGGTGAAAGGGGAACAAACAACACACTAAGCAGCTGCAAATAGAGCAGAAAAATCAGCATCACATTATGTAAGGTGATCAAATGCAGCAAGGCACCAGGTGCAAAATACAAAATGAGCGATTAGGGGCACATTAAGGTCCAGCATGCACACTCCCAAGAAGGCTATGTGAATCCAAAGGGCATGCAGCTCCTACCCAAGAAAATGTAGGTGGGAGGAGCTCGGAAAACAACTAAGGAACCGTATCGGGGGATCTGATTGCTCAGGAGCAATGGCCCTCACACATCCACGTGGCTGCTATGCTTCATCATAGGGCAATTCCTCGTTGAGCTGGTGCTGCAATACCCAATGGGTCCCTCAGGGGGGCTTTTTGCCAGAGTTATTTTGTTTTTTGAGGGGAGAGGTGTGGCGCCGCGGCCAGGGCGACTGACACTGGAATCTGGGGACCACGGTTCGATCCCCGGCTCCGGCGGCAGGTTAGCCCAGCACCATGTGACTCTGGGCAATAGCTCGCTTAATCTTCCCGACGGCCCCCCAGCGCCTAGAGACCCTTACGGGTGATTGTGCGCTTTACAAATGTGGACTTTACTTTTGTTGATGTGAGTGTGGGTGGCAGTGCTCTATCTGTGATTAGAAGTAGATTGGTGTAGAGTGAGTCTAAAAATAACTAAGGGGTACTCCGGCTCTTTTAATATGTGGGTCCTCTTGTTCTGATTAAAGCAATGAGGCGCTGAAAGTTGATGCCATAATCCAATCCAGCTCAAAAGGTAGTGTAAAAGATGGTTGATATGTTTCATGCCCATTTACTGTTGCTGTAGATCATGGCAATTCATCAGGACCAGAAACTACAAAGCATTGGGTAACTAAAGGTCTGCATGTGCATGGGTAGTGCCCAGTCACAATCACAAATGTATATAGCATACATTAATTGTAAAAACCGAACCTATCGTTTTAAGGATTAGACCCCATTGGGTAGTGGCAGAGGCAGTGCTTACTAGTAGGCTGAAAACAGTTTATGGGCGCGTGACTCACGACTACCTACCCCTGCCTCTGCCCCAGTACATCTTCTCAGATAGGAACTGCATACCCTTTGGATTCACAGCAGGTGTTCAGTAGCTAATGGACAGGGTGACCTGAAGCACATGAAGCAAGGTGACCTACTGCACACAGAGCTGCAACATCAGGATAGTTTTAGGTGTAGTGACCAACCACACATGGGGTGTAATCACAAATGGTGATCAAATGCACACTGACCAAGCACACAAAAATAAGGGGGCAATTTCTCAGTTTCTAATGGGGCAGAGTGACTGTTAGACCTGGCATCCTTGGCATGGTTTCCCTTATCTTTCTGCCTCTGCCGCCACCACTTAAAAGTAGATGGTCGTTTGGGTGGGTGAACCTAATGTCTGCAATTAGGAACTCCAGTTCCTTGACGTTTTGTTTCTTTTCCCGGGATGCAAGGTGAATGTACACGTTAAGAAGAAATAGTCTGCCATTGAGCCATTTTGGCTCCAAATTTTGATTTCGGTGCACAGGAAGGTGTGGTGAGCCTTAGCATAGATGGAAGCGTCAAAGTCCCAGTGCAGCAATAAATAAATGGATAGACCGCCCATCGCATGGCCCATGGTAGATTGTCTTGTGGCTAGAGGGCACAATTCATAGTAGCTATCTAGTGGACTGTCTTCTTCATGCCACGTTTCCTGAATGCATATGATGTCATGCAATTAAGTGTTTTCTAGCAATAAAATGCAATGCAACTCAAGGCAGCCTTTTAAGGCTCCCAATTTTATTTACACCTGCTTAGTTCCCTAGGGCTCCTCCTTGAGCTGAACCTTATTCATAATATGCACCATCCCTCTCTAAAAACGTAGGTAATTTTAATCTATTACCATGTCCTACACTAATGACACTCTGATCATTGTCTCTCTGACCACATTCATTATGTGCGAGATCATTTCGCTCTTTGCATGTCAGCTGTTGCCACTTGGATTAGTCTAATTTCCCATTTCCCTAAAATTCCACACAATAAAATGTGAATTCTTCTCTTCTGTATGCAATCCTCCATCTGGTTGGCAGTCTAGTGGCCCTCAGAGCTTTATCCCACACCCACTTCCTGCACCCAAAGCCTGATCATCCTATTTGATGATAATGTATACTTCGCATCTCAGAAATCTTTGGTTGCCTCCACACTGGTTTCCATTCTGAAAATGCTCCAGAAGGCTCTTCCTTTTCTTCCTGCACACGTAAAACAATTTTTCAGCCACCTCATAACTTCCTGTCTTGATTACGGCAATTCTCTCTTTCAAGGCCTGCATACATCATCAACAGCCTTCAAGTAGTCCAAAATAATGCTGTCTGGCTGATTTTTAAACTCCTGTGTCATGAATCAGCAGTCCAACATCTTGTTCTTCTCCATTTGCTTCTCATTCAACAGCGCTGTATGTTCAATGCTCTGTGCCTCTCACACAAAGCCTTTCATAACCAGAGCCCATACCACCTTAAAAAGGAGGTTGCATCAGTACAATCCCAATCCCACTCTGTGCTCAGCAAGCAGCACTTACAGCTGATTTGCAGCGCTAAGCATAGCCGCCTTAGGGGCTGCTCCTTCTCGTACATGTTGACAAGACCCTGGAAGTTATTGTCCATAATCTTGAAACATACATCTTCCTTAGATATTTTTAGGAAACAGCTTGAAATATGCCTATTTATGTCTCTAAACTTTTGTGGGCTATTGCCTTCCTTGCTGTCTAACCTCTTTTTTCTGCACCAGAACACTCAGGTTTGGGTATCAAAGCAATCTATAAAGCCCATTCATTCATTCTTTCATTTGTTCATTCAATACATATTTTTCTACCACTTGCCAGAGAAATTGGTCTGAAGGGTGCCCATGCTCCTTGAACTGTTCTACAAGAGACGCTCCGGCGGTGTTACATTTGATCTTGCTACAACTTTGTGGTTTCCTTGCTTTCACTACCTATGTTGCCTCACCAATAGAAATGCTATTACAAGGACACCATGTATCATATATTACAATTGAAGAATTACAATTTGTAAACTGTCCTAGGGGACATTATGTCTCCACATGTTTAACATTTTTTGTCTCAACACAAAATATGCATGAACAATAGTTCCCATATGTTTAGTGACCATTTGTAGGTGGAACGTTCCATTGTGAGCACTAAGCTAAGGGGGCAGATTTACAAGCCCCTTGCGACACTTTTACGCCGCCGTTGCGTCACTTTTATGACGCAGCGGCGGTGTAAACCATGCGCCACGTTGCGACTTATTTACAACGTGACGCATCTAGGCAAATGCCTCACGTTTTAAAGCCCTGCGCCACATGAAACCTGCGTCAGGTTTCATGTGGGCGTTCTGTCGCAGGGTGGGCGTTCCCTCGCAGGAAAGCCACGTAAAACTGACGCAGTGAAATCTACAAGATTTCACTGAGTCAGTTTTACGATGCTGCTGTTTCAAATCCTTATGCCTGCTTGAAGCAGGCGTAAGGAGTGAGGCACCATGTTGAGTATGGGCGGCCCCTGTGCATTGCAGGAGTTGCATCGCGCTTGCGATGCGACTCCAGCAATGCGCCACCCTTGCACCTCAAGATGCGTCACGCATCTGCCCCTCCTTGCACCATGGTGCGGCGCATTGTAAATGCGACGCATCTGTGGTGGCGCAAGGGAGGGGATTACGTGACGCATCTGTTCTTGCGCATCCCTGCTGATTTGCAGAGATGCGCCTGAAGACGTAAATATGCCCGAAGTATTTACAGTGAAAAAACAACACTGGGTGTGGGCTCCCCACAGTAAGGCCAAGCCTCAATATCACTAAACAACTAAACAAAAAGCCAATACTGCAACAATTTTGTAAAAAGGAACTAAGTCGCTGCGCGCTAAGAATTAAACTAAGCACGAGTGGTGACAGTTTTGTCAGAATAAATCACATTTTTTTTAATCAAATTTTGTAGTTATTCGTTGGTTCAAAGTTCACCATAAGATTCAAAACAATAATAATGCGGACAATACAAAATACAATTTTCATAAAAATGACATCATCACATAAATAATACAAATTGACTAAACAGACCACATTCATACATCATTGATCAATATTCAAATTCGAAACTAACTCTTTCACACATACCATGCAACCACAGAACACTATTTACAATCTGAAATGTCACAAATTGAATTAATACAACAGAAAAGCACCAAAGACACTCTTTCAATATAATTTGAATGATTGGTAGAGTCGTAGGAGGCTATTTCAAGAATAGCGGTCTTAAGGTGGAGGAAAATGGTCTACGCGTTTCGAACCCTTCTTAAATCGGGGGTTCTCATCAGGACCTCAACACTATGGGAAAGAGAAGGGGAGAGGTATCACTGATTCTGCATCATAATCATTGGAGAACAAAACCTAGCTGCCAACCTCATATTCGACCTCTTACCTTTGGTATGAGTATACACAAATGTGAAAACAAATGTGAAAACAGCCGGGCGATGACACTCTATAAGACAAATCAATGGGTGCAAAAAGTCACTTAAACCCTATAAAACCATAGCTTAATCAAAACATGTCTCTCAACAATATCCGTGGATATTGCAAAGCATGGACTTACGTGGTTTGTGTAAAAATCAGGTGATTCAATCCTGGGAAAGGAAAACAAGAATCTACCAGTGGGGGGAAGGGTGGTATTGCTCTTTGCAGCGCTAGGAGAAGGCTGGCTGGTGCTTACTTTGTATATTCCAATATGAGGCGAAAGGGTGTTGGAAGAGGGCGGTCTGGACTGGATCAGGACCTGTGGGGATAGGCAATGCGTGTGTCAGGTGTCTAATCTTCTGAAAATGGGAGACGGTTCATGGATCCGGCCACTCGTGCGGCTTACCTTTCACCGGCTGGCGTGATGTCTCGGGGTAGCGTACGCTCTATGTCCACTAGTGACATGGATGTGGGGCTGGCGTGCATGGAACTCCTATAACCGCGAACGTACTTCCGGGTTAGAGTGCTGCTGGGGATTGTAGTTCAGACTAACTTGGGAACTACCGGTAGTGGAGACGGCTTGGGAGACGCTCTTTCAAGCTAGTGCCATAGAGATCAAATTGGCTTACAGGGAGCTCCAACCGGAATGGATGCATCTGGTAAATGTAGTTCAGGGGAAATTTCTAGAACTGTAAAAATAATCAGGGGGATACGCCCGGGGGGGCAGAAAAATACAGCACTCTTAAATGTCGGCGGCAGACCAAATAATGGCTTTACATTTAAGGATGTATGCAGATTTTTTATTAAATGCCAAAATCTGCATACATCCTTAAATGTAAAGCCATTATTTGCTTTTCGAAAATTCCCAGCAGCACTCTAACCCGGAAGTACGTTTGCGGTTATAGGAGTTCCATGCACGCCAGCCCCACATCCATGTCACTAGTGGACATAGAGCGGACGCTACCCCGAGACATCACGCCAGCCGGTGAAAGGTAAGCCGCACGAGTGGCCGGATCCATGAACCGTCTCCCATTTTCGGAAGATTAGACACCTGACACACGCATTTCCTATCCCCAGAGGTCCTGATCCAGTCCAGACCGCCCTCTTCGAACACCCTTTCGCCTCATATTGGAATATACAAAGTAAGCACCAGCCAGCCTTCTCCTAGCGCCGCAAAGAGCAATACCACCCTTCCCCCCACTGATAGATTCTTGTTTTCCTTTCCCAGAATTGAATCACCTGATTTTTACACAAACCACGTAAGTCCATGCTTTGCAATACCCACGGACATTGTTGAGAGACATGTTTTGATTAAGCTATGGTTTTATAGGGTTTAAGTGACTTTTTGCACCCATTGATTTGTCTTATAGAGTGTCATCGCCCGGCTGTTTTCACATTTGTTTTCACATTCGTGTATACTCATACCAAAGGTAAGAGGTCGAATATGAGGTTGGCAGCTAGGTTTTGTTCTCCATTGATTATGATGCAGAATCAGTGATACCTCTCCCCTTCTCTTTCCCATAGTGTTGAGGTCCTGATGAGAACCCCCGATTTAATAAGGGTTCGAAACGCGTAGACCGTTTTCCTCCACCTTAAGACGCTATTCTTGAAATAGCCTCCTACGACTCTACAAATCATTCAAATTATATTGAAAGAGTGTCTTTGGTGCTTTTCTGTTGTATTAATTCAATTTGTGACATTTCAGATTGTAAATAGTGTTCTGTGGTTGCATGGTATGTGTGAAAGAGTTAGTTTCGAATGTGAATATTGATCAATGATGTATGAATGTGGTCTGTTTAGTCAATTTGTATTATTTATGTGATGATGTCATTTTTATGAAAATTGTATTTTGTATTGTCCGCATTATTATTGTTTTGAATCTTATGGTGAACTTTGAACCAACGAATAACTACAAACTTTGATAAAAAATAAATGTGATTTATTCTGACAAAACTGTCACCACTCGTGCTTAGTTTAATTCTTAGCGCGCAGCGACTTAGTTCCTTTTTACAAAATTGTTGCAGTATTGGCTTTTTGTTTAGTTGTTTACCGAAGTATTTACAGACAGCAGAGTTGCTCTCTCCACCATGTCATGAATCTTCTAGATGCGTTTGGAAGCAAATGTGATTTAGTTGGTGATTGTGGCACATCCTGTACGATATGTAGTTGGTGTTCGAAGAGGGTCCCTATGCAAAATCATGTTCTCTTTCTGGACAATTGAGTAACATGAAAGGATATCATCACTCAAAAGGTCTATTGATCAAAATATCCGATTCATAAAATAATTTTAATTTCATTTTACAATTTCTACTTAAGCACAAAAAGTGTGCAAAGAGTAAGTTATCCATAAGAGTCCTAGGATGGTGACTCAAGTTTGGGATTGGTAAACAGTTTATATTGTCAAAAACTTTAATAGTCAAAGCAGGGAAAATTATCTCATTGGGGTCTCAAGCTAAACTAATCAGAATATCTTTGAAATAGGAGGGCAATTAGTCTTACAAAGAGTGAAGAGAAGTCCTATCCCTACTTCACGATAAGAGCACTTCACTTATATACCTCATCCAAACATGGACGTTTGCTGAGAAGAGAATTGTATCTGCAAAAAAGTATCTCTGCTAAAACGGTTCCATGAGAACATTTGCCAGATCTGGAGCGAACACGTTACCCATAGCAACTCCTTTAATCTGCTAGAAAAAAATGATATTGGAATCTAAAATAGTTCAATGTGATTGCTATCTGTATGAGGATCAAAATAAAAACAGCTGGAGACAATGCAGGACATTCACATTTATTACTTATGTCCCTGACAGCCAACAGCTCATCCTGCTGAGATATGTTTGTATATAAGCATTGTATGTCAAGTGTTACCAGGTGTTTCAAAGTGCAGTCAAAAGAGAGGGTTTCAATGTTATTCATGAGATGAACCTTAATGAAGGCATTTGTGGTAGAAATTAAGGGTTTTACAAACAATCCCACATATTGACACAATAATTCCAAAATGGATCCACAGCTCTGTCTATGTGCCTTCGGGTGGTAAGTGTTCTAGGACGCTTTTTGTTCATGTTCAGTTTTTGCTCAAGAAACCAACAACCGGATAACTTTAAGCCCATCATTAGTCACCAGCTTGATAAGGTCGCCAATCTTGGGCATGAGGTCCCCTTTCAATTAAGTACAGTTTTTAAAAGCAATAATGGGTGCAGAATATCAGTGTGATAATCACTCATGTCCGTCCCACTTGTCAGAAGGTTTTATGACAATATTGGGATAACTTCTCATGGAGTCCCATTCGGACTTGGAAATATTATATCTAATGTATCTTGTTTGGTGGCTTCATGACTTAGGGTCCCTGAGATTGGTCTCTGCAGGTATAGTGTGGATTGGTGGAGCTGAAGGTAGAACGAGTGTGAATTCCTGTAGCTTCAAATTCCCCATAATACGGGTGAGACCCAAAAAAGTGGTTTAATCTAATTTAGCAGAAAAATGTATGCAACTCCATTTTGATAATAAAATAGTTGGAACGATTAGTAGGTACTAAAGACAGGCCCCTAATAAGAACGAAGCTTTCCGAAGAACTAAGTGTACACTTTGATAACAATAACAGTAACAAATCCTCCGTTTGTGGAGCATCCTAAAATGTACTGTTGGTAATAATAAATAACCAGATATCGATAAGTAACTTGTTTACTTTAATTTTTGATGAGGTTGTGCCTGATATGCATACCCAGCTTACATCTATGTATAACTCAACAGCGACTACTATGCACAGAGAGTAATTGTGCCAAGTTTGACCTGGTAATCACCTCATGCACAATAAGAGAGAAAGCAATTTGCAATAGACGCAAATTGTGCTTGAACTGGAGCATGGATCCAAAAGGCCTAATGGGTGGTGTATATTTGTATTTTACCTTCAGGAAGAAATAGTTGAACAAGGCATGATTGAAGAATGGCATCTGTGATTCAGTTACATTAAAGGTAAAGGACACCCGGCAGGGGGCAGCACAGCTTTTCCGCTCGATGACAAACTATGACACTACCAATCTGTGCCACCTGCATGGTGTAATCTCACACAATCCAGGATTTGATGAGTACAATTGGAAACACACAAAAGGGAAACCACCACACTCCTTCCTCATATGAAGACAACAGACCAACGAATCATTACACATCTTCTTCATAGTCAAGCAGACCGACAGTTCACCACATGCTTTCCTCCTACAAAAACAACAAACCAACAGTTCACCATACATCTATCTCAACAGTTGGACAACAGACCCACAGATCACCTAAAGTTCTTGCCTATAATGGCAGGTATCAGATCAACAGACCCTCACATGCTTCATACTTAGGGACATATTTACAAGCCCATATCTCCCCTGGATTGTCACTTTTGTTGACGCTCCAGTGGCATAGCGCTATTTCAGTACTCAGACGACAAAGGTGCGTGCAATGAGTGTTGCTGTGGGCTTTCCATCGTGACCTCCATTGCTTTTTGGCGCGGCCCCACATTTACAAGGAGGTGTAAATCTTTGGCAGCGCCAGAAACTAACTCCATGCAAGAGAAGGCGTTAGAATGGCGCACAAGGAAAAAGGCTTTTATTTCTCCTCGTTTTTGCTTTTTCTATGTGTGCTTTATTCGGCAGCACACATAGAAATAGCAAAAAGCCATTAATGATTGTTTATGTGCAGGAAGATGCACCTTCTATATGTGCTGCAGAAAGCAGCACACATAGCAGTAACAAATAGACATTATGGATTGTTTATTTGCAGGAAGGGACATAATCAATCGTTCCCTGCCACACAGGCACCCTTGCACTGTGATGCAAGGGTGCCTGCGTTGGTGCTAGGGAAAACACAGGGGTGTGCCATTTCATAGTAAATATGGCGCATCCCTGCATTTTGAAAATGTCGGAGTGCGGTGATGCCAAATTTGGTGTTGCTCGGCGCTCTGACATTTTATAGTAAATATGCCCCTCACATATACTGACATCAAGCCAATATATCACCACACACCCCACTCCTATATGGAAAACAGACTAAGTAATGGCTACACATCCTTTATACAGATGACAGCCTGACAAATGGCCTTACACAGAACTTCTATAAAGACAAAAGGCCAACATCATCATGCATCACTCTCCTTAACAGACAACAGACCGACAGATCATACCCCAGATCTATATCCTACACAGACAACAGACCGACAGACCACCAAACACCGATTATTTTATGTTCTGAATGTTTAGGGGCACAATAAATGCCTCTTCAATGATGGCAAAGGTAAAAATACCAATTGATGGACAGAATGCAGAACAATGTCATACATTCACCCCAGTACAGAGATCTGGGCCTAAATTCATCGTTTTTTTGCTCACCATGCCATTCCAATTTGGACCCAGCCATTTGAAAATCAGTCTTGACCCTGCGCCCAATGGGAACAGTCCAGCCCAAACTGCCAGGCCAAGTCCTCGCTTGATTGGAAACAAGCATCCTAGGGCCAGTTTTAGGCTTTCAGTCCTCATCAGCCAAGATAGTTTGACTCCAGTGGCATGGAGAGCACGGGACCCCCGTCTGGGCATACCCGTCCCAATCGGGGGCGAGTGTCTGAAATGTTTCAGCGCTCCGTCCATCATCTCCTTGTGTTTGCATCGTTTGCCGTAAGTTTGCAAGGTATGCCCAGACGTGGGTCCCTAGCTCACTTTGCCACTGGATTCAAGCTAACCTGGCTGATGAAGGGTGTTACCCAGAAACCTGTCCCAGGATGCTTGTTTCCGGTTCAGGGAAGACCTGGCTTGGCAGTTCGGGCTGGACTGTTCCAATGAGGCACATGGTCAAGACTGATTTGCATATAGCTGCGTCTGAACTGAGGCTGCAAAGTGAGCTAAAGAATGATGGTGGATTCAACCCAGGTCTGTGACTGGGGGTGAGTGTCTGAAAAGTTTCAGCGCTCCGTCCATCATCTCCTTGTGTTTGCCTTCAAGAACGGCAGCAGCATTTTTAAACCCGTCACTTTTTCAAATTTAAAAAAGTAGCTCGTTGTAAAGACCAATGCCCATGTTTCATCCCCACTGCAGTGCTGCATTAAAGTCTGCAGCGGTACATAGGTAGAACTGTGACAATTACACAGTGCCAAATCTACATGCGCGCGCTGATGTTCTCAGCAGAATTGCTGATGAAAACAAAATCCCAATTTTGCACGCCGCAAGAAAAAAGCGATTTTGCAGTCTTTCTAGGATATTGTACTAGAGGTACACCCTTGAGTAAAATTCAAAAGCCATGACGACCTGCAAACGGTAAGCTGTGTAAAATGCCATATAAATTAATCTTTAGGCTGTCACGCAATACCGGGTCACGCTTTTTTAGCTTTAGTTAATTGGCTTTTCTTCAAATGCTAGGGCTGTTTTGCGGTGCCCTGTCCTCGTAACATTCACTTAACAAATATTAACAAGTGGTTTGACCTTTAAAAAAAAAAAGTGGTTTGGATCTTCGCAAACGAAAGCCTTTATTTTTTTGCTCTATCGCTTCGTCATCATTCGAAGAAAAGTAGCATTTTTCGCTATAACATTAATTGCGCGCTGTAGGTTAGTGTCACATGAACACCGAACTCCGGATGTGAGGTACAGTCCATTTAAGCCCAAGAATAACTTTCATAAAAACAATTTACAGCCAGTGTTTAAAGTAGCTTCCTATTTTTATTTTGATGGGCTTTTTTTTTTTTAGCTTTTTGAGAAAGAAGTAGAGATGTGATAGACGCGGTAAAATCTTAAAGGTGTAAATGATATGCGTGCTGGAAGGCGAGAGGTGAGGTTTGGAGACGTTTTTACGTGATCGTGTTTAAAATAAAAACAGGGAGAAAAATAAAAGGTGCCACTGGTTTTTGTAGATGAAAATAACAATTAGGATATGTTTTTCCGTATCAGTGGTTTTCACAGGGACGGATTTTGGGGGCTCTTGGCTAAACGCATTTCGGGAACCCAGCTGTTTGGAACACCTTTGAATATATGATCCACTTTCAGATCTTTTACGCCCTTTTTGGCCAGGTCACTGACGCAGACACACTCCTCCTCATCAGGGCTCGAGTCGGGGTACCTCGCGAGTGGACGACGCCCCCCCCACTTATTTTATCGGGAGCTCGATAACTGGAACAAATGGAGCCACACATTCACTCTTTGGCCTCTCTGGGGCGGGATCGGAGCCCATTCAGAACGCTGCTCACCGCTGGCTTCTCTGATGCAATCGCATCTAAGGGGTGAGCGACGGGAGGCAATGAGTCTGATGGTGCAAGCCACCTTTCGTGATGTCACTTCCTGTCATGACGTCAGCGTCCCCACTTCTTTTTTTAAGACTTGTGCCCTGCTCCTAATTCTAAATATGTTTACATCTAATATTGAAGGATAGTGGCTTGTGATTTCAATATTGTACCACAGTAGCTGCTCACTAATGTTAGTGTAAATAATCTCTGTGACTGTCTCCCATTTCTCATATTTCAGGTCCTGTTTTGATCTAAAAGAAACTTCTTTTATAGATGTTAATTGAAACATAAACACATTTCTCTGCAAAAATGTCTGTAATAGACACACATCACCCACATTAAACATAAATTAAATAAAAACATATTTAAAACGATATCTTTAAGAATTACTCAAGGTCATTGGGGCAAGACTTTCTGCAGAGCAGAGCTTGGTCTCATCGTGGGTCCCTGAAAAGCTGGGGCCCTGGGCCAGAGCCCACTTTGCCCATGCCTTAAAACGTCCCTCTGAGTTTGCATAAGATATTATGCTAGATATCTACCTGGGTGCATGCAAAAACAACATATGTTTTGACTTTTCTTGTAAACACAATCAAATCACCAACAGCATATCAAGGAAGAATGGTTGAGAATGCACGCAGAGTAGGCTATCTATTTGCTACACAGGATAGATAAGGCAGAAAACTGTAGGGTGAGCAAGCACCCACAGTGGAGCAAGATGAACAGCAATACAAGGGTTAGGGTCAAAGGTGCACATGCATCAAAATAGTCAATAGCGATTCTTTAATTGCGATTTTTTAGGAATCGCAGTTAAAGAATCGCTATTGCCTATGCATGTAGGAATCGCAAAAAAAATTGCGATTCCTACACATTCCTTAATTGCGACTCGCAAATAGAAGGGTGCAATTAAGGAATTGCTTCCCATTCATTCCTATGGGCCTAGAGGCCCATAGGAATGAATTGGAAGTGCATGAGCAATTTGCGGGTACCCAGTAGGCACTTGCAAATTGCGCAAGCAATTTCAAGGGTGCAAGGGTGCCAAAAGGACACCCTGTTGCACCCCTGAAATTTCAATTTATCCACATGTTGCGCACACACATGCTGCAAGGGCGTGTGTGTGTAACATGGGACTTTGAAAAAACTTTAGATTGACAGTAATTTGCGAATCCTATTTGCGAAATCGCACATTTTGATTGTTTAATGCATTGCATTTAAGGAATCGCAATTTGCGATTCCTTAAATGCAACCGCAATTTCAAAAATTGCAATTTTTGCGATTACTTAAATTGTGATTTTTGCATTTGAGATGATGCATCCCAAATGCAAAAGTTATCGGTCGCATAGGGGCAGTTTCTGCAAATCTGCCTGTGTGCAACCGGTTTTTAGGTTTATGCATGTGGCCCAATATCATTAGAGAGGGCAGAGAGCATGATCACAAGCACAGCATGCGACAAGGTATTCAAAAACACATTGAACAAGACAACCAACAGCACGTGGGGCCAGGCAAGTATCTGCATTGGGGCACGATATACAGTGACACATAGACTAGAGTCAAAATAAGTACATAGGGCAGGGTGTTCAACAAAAAATGAATCAGGATCAAAGATACCATAGAGGGAGTTGGTCAAAAGAGCATTGAAAAAGTTTAGCAACAGCAAAAGGGACCACGTGCAAAGCAGTGTATTGGACAGGCAAAGTGATCTTCAGCACATGGGCACAGCGACCAAGAGGACAGGTGAGTGATGAAAAAACAGCGCATGGAGTAAGTTGATGAACAGCACATGGTGCACTGGGAACAGCAGTACACAAGGAGGGTGAAAGGGGAACAAACAACACACTAAGCAGCCGCAAATAGAGCAGAAAAATCAGCATCACATTTTTTGCCTAATTTCTCCCCTGAGGCGGAAGCCGGGGGTTCTCAGCTTTTTCTTTGCTCACTGCCAATTTCACGTTCTTGATCAGCGAAGTACGTGTGTATTTTAAAACTTGTATATATTTTAAATTGTTATATTTTAACTCGTACTCCCCTGTACTTCGGCGCGAGATTAGCGTCGCACCGAAGCCGCCAACATATCGTTCCTTGCACGGCGCAGCCGATTTCAGGCACTGACACCGTGACTTGACCCACCTCAGCCGCCATCTTGTTGGGAGGAAAGGGTTGCGGTCCAGTTGTTGGACGCCTCCCGCCCTCCCAGGATACTTAAGGGGTGTAACATACAACCGTGGTGATATTTGCCTAATTTCTCTCCTGAGGCAGAAGCCGGGGGTTCTCAGCTCTTTCTTTGCTCACTGCCAATTTCACGTTCTTGATCAGCGAAGTACGTGTGTATTTTAAAACTTGTATATATTTTAAATTGTTCTATTTTAACTCGTACTCCCCTGTACTTCGGTGCGAGATTTGCGTCGCACCGAAGCCGCCAACATATCGTTCCTTGCACGGCAAAGCCAATTTCAGGCGCTGACACCGTGACTTGACCCACCTCAGCCGCCATCTTGCTGGGAGGAAAGGGTTGCGGTCCAGTTGTTGGACGCCTCCCACCCTCCTCTAATTCGCTTCCAAACATGTATAAAAATATCAGGCCTTCCCGCCCGCGCAGCAGGCGCGCCGGCGGCGCGCCGAAGGCAAGCCCGTCTGCGCCCGTCCACGCCGGGACCGGGCCTAGGGCCAATATCCCTGGCCGGGCTCCGTCTGATCACAGGTTGGTTTACTCCCGTACATTTTTGACGGAACTTCGATCACTCCCCACTCCTCGTTGCATAATGCATGATCCAACACAAGTATCTAAAAATGCTACTTTTACATGCCCTCATTGCAACAGCGCGATACTCATAAACAACATCAAGACCCAATCCAAGTTACAAACCAATTTTAAAGAAGTCAGCATTCTCATGGCCCTCATTAATGCGCGGTCATTGTGCAAGCACAGTCAGGAAATAGCAGACCTTATAACCGATAACAACTTAGACGTCCTCTTTATCACTGAAACGTGGACGGATGATTCGTCAGACCCCGATTTAGTAATCGCAGTACCTCATGGATATAAAGCTTACCGACAGGACAGGGTAAGAAAAAAGGGAGGTGGGCTGGCCATTATAGCCCGGGAACGGTTCGTCGTCAGAACATCACCCATTCCAGTTACATCATGTGAAGCCTTGCAGTTCCGTATTAAGCTCACTGCCCTTCTTAATTTTAAGGGAGTACTCTTATACCGACCTCCAGGAACAAGGACTGGTTTTCTTGCTAACCTAAACACAATATTGGAGTCGCTAGCCACAGAAGAGTCCTTCACAGTGATGGGTGACATGAATTTTCACTTAGAACAAGATAATGATAAGGATACTTCCGCCCTCATTACAGACCTGGAAACACTGGGTCTCAGACAAATGGTCACCTCCCCTACCCATCAGGCGGGACACACCTTAGACGGTATTTTCTCCAACGTTGAGGGCCTGCATATATTAAATATCTTACCCATGCCTTGGACTGACCACCATGCCATATTTAGTAGACTGACGATTAATGAAATTTTGAGAAAGAAGGTCACCACTCCTGTCCCAGGTCCCTTTAAAGTATGGAAGAATATAAAACAGACAGAATTAATAAAGCTACTGGACAGCACACGCCCATCTTTGTCTACTGAACCCAATACCGCAACGCGACAATTTCAGGACTGGCTAGGCCATGCCACCAATTTCCTAGCACCTACTAAAACCCAACCCAGGAATAGAACCACACCAACCGCCCCGTGGTATACAGAAGAATTAAGAATGCAAAAACAACTGAGCAGGAATAGGGAAAGGCATTGGCGCAAAACCTATGATATAGAGAGTAAGACCAAATATAAAGATTCATTGGCCGTGTATAAAGCCATGATCATTGATGCAAAAAAAACCATTCTACTCAGAACAAATTGAAAAAGCCAAAAATTCCAGTAGGCAATTATATGACATTACTAAAACTTTGTCAGGTAATGTTCCAGATCTTACCCCGCCCCCTTCACAATCACTTTGTGATGCACTGGCCAACTTCTTTTTCTCTAAAGTAAACGACATCTACCAAGCTTTTACTTTAAAGACCAACTCGACAACAGCCGCTCCTTCTTATATGCCCTCTGGAAAGGTTTTGACCAGGTTCAAGGCTCTCACGACCGACCAAACAAAGATCATTGTCTCTGCGATTAACACAGGATCGGCACTAGATCCTTGTCCTTTTTCAGTCCTCCTACCGGAGATGGATATAATCATCCCAGTCATTACTCTAGTTTGCAATTCTATATTGGGTTCTGGGACATATCTGGATTCTTTAAAGAACACGCTGGTGAAACCACTGTTGAAGAAAACGAGTCTGGACAAGGCCGAATTAAAGAATTATAGGCCCATAGCAAGCCTCCCTTTTTTAGCCAAAGTGGCAGAAAAAGCAATGAATCAACAACTATCCGAGTATGTAGAGAAACATCTTTTACTGGATGATACACAATTCAGTTTCCGTAGGTATCATGGTACTGAAACCGCCTTAATCAAAGCCGCAGATGACATTAGAGCAATCCGAGACCAGGGAGGGATTTGTTGGCGGCTTTCGACACGGTCGACCATAAGATCTTGGCGGACCGTGTCGGAAAGATGGGCATTCACCATACAGCGAGAGACCTGCTCGCATCCTTCCTGGCCGACAGAACACAGGCCGTCACCCTGGGGCCATACCAATCTGCCAAGCTATCACTCCCGTGTGGGGTTCCTCAAGGCTCATCCCTAAGTCCGACACTATTTAATATCTATGTGTCGGACCTTGCCAATGTTATCAAAGCATATGGGATGAGCCTAACCTCCTACGCTGATGACACGCAATTGGTTCTGGCCATTAAAGGCGATGGACACAAGGTGGCAGAGCGCTTTCATAGCGGAATGCTAGCAATCGGAGAGTGGATGGCGTCCAACTGCCTTAAGTTCAACTCCAAAAAGACGGAGGTGGTCATTTTTGGACCCGTTTCACCAGGCTGGTCAGCAACCTGGTGGCCATCAGCCTTTGGAGCCCCTCCCAGTCCGGCCCTCAAGGTCAGGAACCTGGGAGTAACCTTTGATGAGGGTCTCAACTTTGTGGCACATGCCAACAAAATAGCGGCCACAGCCCATCACAAATTAAGAATGATCAGGAAAATCATCCCGTTTTTGCCAGATGTAGCTGCTAAAACATTGGTCAGTTCTTTAGTTTTATCATCCCTTGACTACTGCAATGGCCTATTCTTGAACGCCCAGGCCAGGGTAACCAATAAGCTTCAGACAATACAGAACGCAGCAGCACGTCTGCTTTCTAGAACACCCAAGTTCTCGGCCATATCAGATACAATCAAGAAATATCACTGGTTGACGATCCGGAATCGGATCAAGTTCAAATCACTCTGCATAGTGTACAAGGCACTCCATGATCAAGGACCGTATTTCCTTAAGGACCAGCTGATACCCTATAAACCTGCCAGACAGCTCCGATCCACCACCCTTAACCAACTAGTGGTCCCACGTTCTAAAACAGTTTCATGGGGCGACCGCCGCTTTTTAGTCGCGGCACCTAAACTATGGAATACCTTGCCGCAACACATTAGGACAAGCCCCTCACTCCTGCAGTTTCGCAAAAGATTCAAGACCTGGCTCTTTAATCAGTAACACTTACCATCAACTACTTGGAGCCATTATCATCTTGGGGAAAATTAGGTGAATAATCTAGCGCCAAGACGCCTGCGGGTATTCGTTCGCGCTTAATAAATGGCAAAAATAAATAAATAAATGTAAGGTGATCAAATGCAGCAAGGCACCAGGTGTAAAATACAAAAGGAGCGACTAGGAGCACATTAAGGTCCAGCAACACACTCCCAAAAAGGCTATGTGAATCCAAAGGGCATGCAGTTCCTACCCAAGAAGATGTAGGTGGGAGGAGGTCGGAAAACAACTAAGGAACCGGATCGGGGGATCTGATTGCTCAGGAGCAATGGCCCTCACACACCCACGTGGGTGCTATGCTTCATCATAGAGCAATTCCTTGTTGAGCTGGCGCTGCAATGCCCAATGGGTCCCTCAGGGGGGCTTTTTGCTAGAGGTCTTTTACTTTTGATGATGTGAAGTGTGGGTGGCAGGGCTCTGTGTGTGATTAGGAGTAGATTGGTGTAGAGTGAGTCTAAAAATAACTAAGGGGTACTCTGGCTCTTTTAATATGTGGGTCCTCTTGTTCTGATTAAAGCAATGAGTGGCGGAAAGTGGATGCAATAATCCAATCTAGCTCAAAAGGTAGTAGAGAAGATGGTTGATATGTTTCATGCCAATTTACTGTTGCTGTACATCATAGCAATTCATCAGGACCAGAAACTACAAAGCATTGGGTTACTAAAGGTCCGCATGTGCTTTGTTAGTGCCCAGTCACAATCACAAATGTATATAGCATACATTAATTGTAAAAACGGAACCTATTGTGGTAAGGATTAGACCCCATTGGGTAGTGGCAGAGGCAGTGCTTACTAGTAGGCTGAAAACAGTTTATTGTGCGCGACTCACACCTACCTACCCCTGCCTCTGCCCTAGTATATCTTCTCAGATAGGAACTGCATACCCTTTGGATTCACAGCAGGTGTTCAGTAGCTAATGGACAGGGTGACCTGAAGCACATGAAGCAAGGTGACCTACTGCACACAGAGCTGCAAAATCAGGATAATTGTACGTGTAGTGACCAACCACACATAGGGTGTAATCACAAATACCTGGGGCATGGTGATCAAATGCACACTGACCAAGCACACAAAAATATGGGAGCAATTTCTCAGTTTCTAATGGGGCAGAGTGACTGTTAGACCTGGCATCCTTGGCAAATGTTTTCCCTTGTCTTTCTGCCTCTGCCTCCTATATTTTAACTGTGTGCTGGATGTATTCTTTGCTGGTCTAGATGCTTTGGGCACTTTGCCACTGCCGATCAGTGACAAAGTGCAAGTGCTTCCTATATAAATTGTGCATATGGAGTGGTGTTTCAACGATTTGCATGTTTGACTTACTACTTAGGGCCAGATGTAGGTCGGTCGGTAACGGCCGAAAATCGGTATTTTCGGCCGTTACCGACCGGAAAATCAGATTTGGTATGTAGGGCCCAGAATTTTACAGATTCGGTAAATTTACCGATCGGTAAATTTACCGAATCTGTAAAATACCGAATCGGTATTTATACCTATTCGGTATTTTTTATATGTAGGTGGGACTCTTCTGAGTCCCACAACCCTTACCGATTCTGTATTTTACCATCAAATATATTTGATGGTAAAATACCGATTCAGGTGTGCATGCACATGTGTGCATGCACACCTGTGCCATATGACAGGCAGATCTGCCCTTAGGGCAGGTATGCCTGCCACATGGCCCCCGAATCTTTTTTGGGGGTGCTAGAGGGTGTCAAAGTGACACCCCCTGCACCCTTGTCAAAATCTGTATTTACCGATTCGGTAAATACCGACCGGTAATGCCCCATTCATTCCTATGGGCTTCAAAGCCCATAGGAATGAATGGGCCATTATCGGTCGGTATTTACTGAATCGGTAAAAACAGATTTTTACCGATTCGGTAGCAGGAACATCTGGATGTTCCTACATCTCAACCCCTTAGATTTACCGATTTTTAATTACCGAATCGGTATGATTCGGTAATTAAAAATCGGTAAATCTATTTTACCTACATCGGGCCCCTAGTCCCTAGTACAGTGCACTGTGTGCGCCCAGGGCCTGTAAGTCAAATGCTGCTAGTAGGCCTGCAGCACTTATTGTGCCACCCACTCAAGCAGCCTTTCAAAGGGGTCTCAGGGGAGCACAGTCTAAATATCGAGGTTTTTTTACCGATTGGTCAGAATATCGAATCAGAAATATCGAGATGTAAGTAATATCGAGGTAAGTAATATCGAGGTATTTTTTATCGATTAAAAAAAAAATAATAATATCAAAATTAAAAAAATCGAGCACTTAATATCATTGTTTAAAATATCGTTTTTTTGTTAGGTAAAAATATCGAAATTAAAAATATAGAGTGTTAGAATATCGAAAGCAATAATATAGAGTGTCAGAATATCGAAGTATTAAAAATGGACTGTTAATAATGTCGAAAAATGCAGGTGTTTGTAAAAAAAAAAAATTTTGTACATTTTTATAATTAAATATAGATTACATTTTTTTAATTTTTGTATTACTGTTAATATATTTTATATATTATTAAAAAATGTATAATACATTTTAGTAGCGGGATGTGGGTTTTCAGGGGAATAGGGTGTGGAGTGTTTTAAATTTATATATTTGTAAATATTTATTTTTTAAATTTTATAAATATTTAAGAATTTTTAAATTTATTGAAAAAATGTATATTACATTTTAGGAGCGGGATGTGGGGTTTTAAGGAATAGGGTGGGGAGTGTTTTAAAATATATATATTTTAATACAAATTTTATTTGAATTTAAAAAAAAAATTAAAATATTGATTTATTTAAAAAAACGTTTTATAGATTTTAGGAGCAAGATGTGGGTTTTTAGGGGAACAGGGTAGGGAGTTTTTTAAAATAAATATAAAATCATTTAATAATTTGCTTAATTTTATAAATTTTTACATTTTTAGTTTTGTTTTTTAATTGTTATAAAATAAATGATTGGTGTGTTGGATTTTAGGCGCATAGGGTGGTGAGAATTTAAAAATTTTGGATTTTATTGTTTTTAAAATATTTTTATAAAATGTATTATTTGAGTGGGATGTGTCTTTTTTAGAATATGATTGGAGAGTGTTTTAAATATTAATTTATATTTTGTAAATTGTACATTTTAAATTCAAAATATTTAAAAAAAAATGTTGGTTTTGTTTTGTTATGTATATTTTTAGGTGTGTAGGGTGTGTATTATTTTGTAAAATTGAAATATTTTATTTTAAAAAATTTTGAATTTTTTAAATTTGATAATTTAGTTTTTAAATTGTGAATTTTAATAAAAATAAAAATATTTTAAGCAAATATTGTTTAGAAAATGTTTAAATATTAGAACATGGAATTTATTGAGTGTTTTTTGTGTATTTGTGTATAATAGTTTAATTTAAAAAAAAGTACATTTAAATTTTACAATTTTAAATTTATAAATATTTTTACGAAGTTTAAAAATTTTAAAATATGAAAATTAGTTTGAAATTTAATTTTTGGGAGTGGAAGTATTCATTTATATGTGTTCAGTATATTTTAATTTTACAGATTTTATATTTGTTGGATTGGTAATAGTAATTTATATGGGTTTAGTGTCCATCACCTTCCCTGACTTTATACTTGGTGGAGTGGAAATAGTAAATTATATGGGTTTAGTGTCCAGCACCTTCCCTTATTTTATACTTGGTGGAGTGGGAATAGTAAATTATATGGGTTTAGTGTTCAGCACCTTCCCTTATTTTATACTTGGTGGAGTGGGAATAGTAAATTATATGGGTTTAGTGTCGAGCACCTTCCTTGACTTTATACTTGGTGGAGTGGGAATAGTAAATTATATGGGTTTAGTATCCAGCATATTCCTTGACTTTATATTTTGTGGAGTGGGAATAGTAAATTATATGGGTTTAGTGTCCAGCACCTTCCCTTATGTTATACTTGGTGGAGTGGGAATAGTAAATTATATGGGTTTAGTGTCCAGCACCTTCCCTTATTTCATACTTGGTGGAGTGGGAATAGTAACATTTATGGGTTTTCGTGTCCAGCATCTTCCCTTATTTTATACTTGGTGGAGTGGGAATAGTAAATTATATGGGTTTAGTGTCCAGCACTTTCCTTGACTTTATACTTGGTGGAGTGGGAATAGTAAATTATATGGGTTTAGTGTCCAGCACCTTCCTTGACTGTATACTTGGTGGAGTGGGAATAGTAAAGTATATGGGTTAAGTGTCCAGCACCTTCCCTCATTTTATACATGGTGGAGTGGGAATAGTAAATTATATGGGTTTAGTGTCCAGCACTTTCCTTGACTTTATACTTGGTGGAGTGGGAATAGTACATTTTATGGGTTTAGTGTCCAGCATCTTCCTTGACTGTATACTTGGTGGAGTGGGAATAGTAAATTATATGGGTTTAGTGTCCAGCACCTTCCCTTATTTTATACTTGGTGGAGTGGGAATAGTAAATTATATGGGTTTAGTGTTCAGCACCTTCCCTTATTTTATACTTGGTGGAGTGGGAATAGTAAATTATATGGGTTTAGTGTCCAGCACCTTCCTTGACTTTATACTTGGTGGAATGGGAATAGTAAATTATATGGGTTTTAGTATCCAGCACCTTCCCTTATTTTATACTTGGTGGAGTGAGAATAGTAAATTATATGGGTTTAGTGTCCAGCACCTTCCCTTATTTTATACTTGGTGGAGTTGGAATAGTACAATTTATGGGTTTTCGTGTCCAGCATCTTCCCTTATTTTATACTTGGTGGAGTGGGAATAGTAAATTATATGGGTTTAGTGTCCAGCATCTTCCTTGACTTTATACTTGGTGGAGTTGGGATATTAAATTATATGGGTTTAGTGTCCAGCATTTTCCTTGACTTTATACTTGGTAGAGTGGGAATAGTAAATTATATGGGTTTAGTGTCCAGCACCTTCCTTGACTGTATACTTGGTGGAGTGAGAATAGTAAATTATATGGGTTTAGTGTCCAGCGCCTTCCCTCATTTTATACTTGGTGGAGTGGGAATAGTAAATTATATGGGTTTAGTGTCCAGCACTTTCCTTGACTTTATACTTGGTGGAGTGGGAATAGTAAATTTTATGGGTTTAGTGTCCAGCATCTTCCTTGACTGTATACTTGGTGGAGTGGGAATAGTAAATTATATGGGTTTAGTGTCCAGCACCTTCCCTTATTTTATACTTGGTGGAGTGGGAATAGTATATTATATGGGTTTAGTGTTCAGCACCTTCCCTTATTTTATACTTGGTGGAGTGGGAATAGTAAATTATATGGGTTTAGTGTCCAGCACCTTCCTTGACTTTATACTTGGTGGAGTGGGAATAGTAAATAATATGGGTTTTAGTATCCAGCATCTTCCTTGACTTTATATTTGGCGGAGTGGGAATAGTAAATTATATGGGTTTAGTGTCCAGCACCTTCCCTTATTTTATACTTGGTGGAGTGAGAATAGTAAATTATATGGGTTTAGTGCCCAGCACCTTCCCTTATTTTATACTTGGTGGAGTGGGAATAGTAAAATTTATGGGTTTTCGTGTCCAGCATCTTCCCTTATTTTATACTTGGTGGAGTGGGAATAGTAAATTATATGGGTTTAGTGTCCAGCACCTTCCTTGACTTTATACTTGGTGGAGTGGGAATAGTAAATTTTATGGGTTTAGTGTCCAGCACCTTCCTTGACTTTATATTTGGTGGAGTGGGAATAGTAAATTATATGGGTTTAGTGTCCAGCAGCTTCCTTGACTTTATACTTGGTGGAGTGGGAATAATAAATTATATGGGTTTAGTGTCCAGCACCTTCCTTGACTTTATACTTGGTGGAGTGGGAATATTAAATTATATGGGTTTAGTGTCCAGCACCTTCCTTGACTTTATACTTGGTGGAATGGGAATAGTAAATTTTATGGGTTTAGTGTCCAGCACCTTCCTTAACTTTATACTTGGTGGAGTGGGAATAGTAAATTATATGGGTTTTAGTATCCAGCACCTTCCCTTATTTTATACTTGGTGGAGTGAGAATAGTAAATTATATGGGTTTAGTGTCCAGCACCTTCCCTTATTTTATACTTGGTGGAGTTGGAATAGTACAATTTATGGGTTTTCGTGTCCAGCATCTTCCCTTATTTTATACTTGGTGGAGTGGGAATAGTAAATGATATGGGTTTAGTGTCCAGCATCTTCCTTGACTTTATACTTGGTGGAGTTGGGATATTAAATTATATGGGTTTAGTGTCCAGCATTTTCCTTGACTTTATACTTGGTAGAGTGGGAATAGTAAATTATATGGGTTTAGTGTCCAGCACCTTCCTTGACTGTATACTTGGTGGAGTGAGAATAGTAAATTATATGGGTTTAGTGTCCAGCGCCTTCCCTCATTTTATACTTGGTGGAGTGGGAATAGTAAATTATATGGGTTTAGTGTCCAGCACTTTCCTTGACTTTATACTTGGTGGAGTGGGAATAGTACATTTTATGGGTTTAGTGTCCAGCATCTTCCTTGACTGTATACTTGGTGGAGTGGGAATAGTAAATTATATGGGTTTAGTGTCCAGCACCTTCCCTTATTTTATACTTGGTGGAGTGGGAATAGTAAATTATATGGGTTTAGTGTTCAGCACCTTCCCTTATTTTATACTTGGTGGAGTGGGAATAGTAAATTATATGGGTTTAGTGTCCAGCACCTTCCTTGACTTTATACTTGGTGGAGTGGGAATAGTAAATAATATGGGTTTTAGTATCCAGCATCTTCCTTGACTTTATATTTGGCGGAGTGGGAATAGTAAATTATATGGGTTTAGTGTCCAGCACCTTCCCTTATTTTATACTTGGTGGAGTGAGAATAGTAAATTATATGGGTTTAGTGCCCAGCACCTTCCCTTATTTTATACTTGGTGGAGTGGGAATAGTAAAATTTATGGGTTTTCGTGTCCAGCATCTTCCCTTATTTTATACTTGGTGGAGTGGGAATAGTAAATTATATGGGTTTAGTGTCCAGCACCTTCCTTGACTTTATACTTGGTGGAGTGGGAATAGTAAATTTTATGGGTTTAGTGTCCAGCACCTTCCTTGACTTTATATTTGGTGGAGTGGGAATAGTAAATTATATGGGTTTAGTGTCCAGCAGCTTCCTTGACTTTATACTTGGTGGAGTGGGAATAATAAATTATATGGGTTTAGTGTCCAGCACCTTCCTTGACTTTATACTTGGTGGAGTGGGAATATTAAATTATATGGGTTTAGTGTCCAGCACCTTCCTTGACTTTATACTTGGTGGAATGGGAATAGTAAATTTTATGGGTTTAGTGTCCAGCACCTTCCTTAACTTTATACTTGGTGGAGTGGGAATAGCAAGTTTTTATTTATTGACTGTCCAGTATTTTTTAAGAGTATATATAATGAAATCAACATTATTTAAATATATATTGTACAATAACATTTATAAAAATATATAAATTAATTATTATAATTGATAGTAAGTAAAATTCAAATAATCAGACTGAAACATTTTTTAATGAATTTATTATGTTCAAAAGAGGCTTAAAAAATGGGGAAAAAACGTATTAATATTTTTAAATGTTAAGTACACATTTTTATTTTGATGATATATAGTTTAATAACATATTTAAATTATAGTCACAGTTCTTTATTGGTGAAAAAAACATTTTCAAACACGTTTTTAATACAATTATTTTTAAGCAAAATAATATTTATTCAGTGTACATTTGTTTGTTTATTTCACAGTTTTCATTGTAAAAATAAAGATTTTTTTACCAGTTATACAGAAGTACACTTTTTAATATTTTTTAATACAGTTTTTGTATATTGTTTTTTTTTGTCAAGTAAACATATTTATATATATCACCAAAAAGAAGTAGGTATTGTTCACATTGATATATAAATTACAATTGTATTTTTTGAAAGAAATTAATATTATTAATATATAAAAGAATAATAATATGCATTTTTACAGAGGTAATTCTTTTCTATTAATCATTTGTATATATAAACAGTAAATAATGGTAACCTGTATTAAACTGTTTCATATTCATACAATCATATAAGTATTTTTTATTACAATAAATGTGTGTTAAATTATTATTAAGTAACTGAAAATAACATATAGGACATTGTAAGTAATTTTTATAACATCGTTATATTTTTTCATAATTTAAAAAAATACCATAGTTTAATAACATTGTTTTAAACATGTATTAAATCTATTTAGAATGTTATTTAATGTTAATATGAAAGGGACTATTTGTTTGTTAGGGACTATTTTGTAACTGCGTAATGCTATTTTGGGTTATATCGACGTGGAAGAGCTCGCGGCAGGGCGGAAAATGTTTAATATGGTTGTGGTGTCTCATAGACACCGCCACCCATATTAGTATGGGCTGTCAGTCATGCCTTTCCGTGGCGGCAGTGCCGCCACGGAAAGGCATGCGGTCTTCACTCTGGCCCCCAGGGTGAAGGAGGGGTGGGGGCTGCACACGGGGGAACCTGTGGTACCCCCCCACATTTGCATAAACAAAGCGGCAGGCACCAGGCGGTGCCTGCCGCTTTGTTTATGCAAATGCTGAAATGCATTTCTAGCATTGTGGCGGGCGGTGCTGAGAGCACCGCCCGCCACAATGCTAGAAATGCAGGATGTGCCCGCCACTGTGGAGGGCACATCCTAATGCCCCCCACGGGACCCCCGCCCTTATGGCGGGCAGTCCCAATCCCCTCTAGGATGACGGGCGGACAAAGTCCGCCCGTCATCCTAATGGACCCCATAGTTTGAGTGTTTGTGGAGTGTGTATGGGTTTTCTAGTGTTGGATAGTTGTAGGGTGTGTGTATTTTAGGCGGTAGTTACGTTTTTTGTTTTGGTTCCGGTTTCTCGTTTTGGGCTTACTATGTTGAGGTAGGAATAGGGTTAGAAATGTTAAATAAATGATATGTATAATGTTGAATAATATTTGTAAATGTATGTCGGGGTGTATTGTGTGTGGGTGGGTATGTTTATTTTCTATTTTTCAGGTACTTGTGGATCTCTGTTTTGGGAGAAGATTGCGGTTTTTTTTAGTAAGAAGTGTGCAGATTTTTATTTAATCTTTTTTAAACACACTTTCTTACATTTTCGCATTTTCAAGCAGCGTTACTTTAATTTGTAACTTTTTTCGGGTTTTTTATGGTTTATCGTTGGATCGATTTTGGAGAAGAATCGTTATGGATGTTTTTTTTTTCCTATTTGTTTTCTTTGGAGCGTTTTTTAGTTTTTGATAACTATTTTTGGGTTTTTAAGGGTTTTCGAGTGTATCGTTTTGGAGACGAATGTTCTTGCATTTGTTGCTATTTTTTATGGGTTCCTTTGGATTGTTTGGATCGTTTACTACTATGGAAGGATTTCTTTCATTACAAGGGTTTGTCTTCAGCAACAAAGTGAGTAAGTTTTCTTTATTTATTTTTTGGGTGGGATTGTTAAATTATTTCTTAAAGTATTTTATGTTATATGTTAGAAATTATAAGAAAACGGTTCAGATATATTTAATTAAATTTTATTAAATATATTTGACCATTTTGTTACAGTTTCTAGCATGTATTTTATACATATATTTTATGTGTATTATTTGTTCTGTATAGGTATTTTAAATATGTTTAAAGAATTGTTTTTGCTATCATAGAAAGATATTGTAGACCTCTGGTTGTTGGGTATAGGGTAACTTGTTCTTGTAAGGTGTTGTACTTTTTTTAGTTTGTTTAGTTAGCTTAGGGCCAATTAGTGTAACAGATTGTTCCATTCAGAGTTCTTGGTAACTTTGCTCCTTTTGTAATGATTGGAGTAGTTTATGGAGTGTTGGGGTACTTCTGACTGTACTTGCTAGGAAAGCATTGTGCCATCCTTCTACTGCGTTGTTACTTTTAGCCTGTTTATTAATGTACTTAAGTAGAGGTTCCACCAGGGAATTTGAAATTTGGGTTGCCTTCTGTGTCCTGATCTGTGCAGCCTTCCTACCCATGTATCTTCGTAGTAATCTAATAGAGGGCTTAGTTTTGTTTCATTTTTTAATGATAGGGGCTTTTATTAGTAGGTTGTAATGTTCTGCTACGTCTGTAACAGGAACGTAGGCTATTGCAATTAATTTTTTTACCTGGTAGTCAAAAGTGCTGTCATTGCAGTATTGGGAGCTTAGGTTCGTTTTTTGTATATGTTTCCATATACATTGGTTAAAATTGTAGTAGCAACCTTGGATTGCTGTGTGAGGGTATGTTTTTAGTATTGAGTTTATCATTGCTTTTCAAAGTCAATGATAATTTTTTGGGGGAAGTCATTATTTGTTTGTTCTTTTATTTTAATTAGTAGCTCAATGTAGGTTGTTTGCTGTTTGTTGGGTAGTAGGGCATATATGAAAGGAATATTGCAGTTTTGATAGTGTCCGTGGATGGTGTATAATTGGTAGAAAGGTTTTGGGCATACTGAAAATGTACCATCCATCATCCATGTTTCCCATTGGTGTAATTTCACCATATTGTCTATTGTAGCAAACATTAATATTCATTTTTCTGTAGATGCGTTGTCGTATAGGATGAAAGGTTCGTCATTGTGAGTGATGTTTAGTTCGGGGGGAATTTGGACTTCCTGAAAGGTTTTTGGTGTAGGTGGAGTAGCTGAAGTTAATCTTTTTTGCCTAGCTATTGTCCTTTTTAGAGATTTGATGGAAGGTAGTTGGCTTGAAGAATGTTGGGGGAGTGTTTTTAAGTGTTCTTTAAGGATAGTTGTATTAGGGAGGTCTGTGCTAGTACTAGCTTCTTTTAGTGAGTCAAGCATTTGTCTAATTTCTATTTCTGTCACGTTGGGAGGGTGGTTATGTTCTGTTGTATCGGTTGCAGTTGTTTCCTGTGTTATAGCGTGACCATAACATTTGTTACTGTAATATTTGCTGCATTTCCAAAACACTTTTAGTTCATGCTGTTTTTCCTGGGTATATGTATAGCCCATATAACATAAATGCATTTTGCCGTTCTGTGAAGTAATTCATTTTGCTCCTTCTGTCATTTTTCTTTGTTATTTCTGCATTTAATAAATGTTACATAGAGATATTTAGTATTGTTTCAAAGTTATTGATTTGCATTTATCACATTTTCACTGTATATTTACCTGTTTCTTTGTTCTTTGGAGGGCTGTGCTGTGTGTTTGGATGCTTTGCTTCTTTTTATTTCGTTGATGGTTCTGTTGGGAAAAGAAAATGTGGTTTATTGTATATGTTTTGTTTTGTTTTATTGGATTTTTCCCCATAGGGAACTTTTCTTGCTAGTTTTTCATTTTAAGTTGTCTCTGTTATTTTAGTTTATATACTTACTTTTGTTTTATAGTTGATATAGTTGTTAAAGTTGGGCTTCTTTTCGGTAATTTAGATATATCTGCAAGACATGGTAAGATGGAAAGAAAATATATAAGTTATTGTTGTTTAAATGTTTATTTTTAGTTTTGAGTCATAAGTTTAGTACCTATTATAAGGTGGTGGTACTTACTTTTCTTTTGTGTAGTCTTTTTTTGAATGTAGCAGGTTTCTCTTTTGCTGAAAATGTGGCAGAGTTTCCCCTTCTTCACGTTTTGTGGCGCAAAGTGTTATCTAGTTCCTTATTTGCTTTATTTTTATAGTGTGTCTATAATGTGTTGGTTGTTTTCATTGGTTGACCTAATTGTTTGGTGTTTTTTATTGGTTGCTTCAGAGTCTTTGAATTTTTTTGGCAGTAATGTGGTTTGAATGAAAGATGCTAATTACCTTTTTTTGTGCAGCCTTTTATTTTAATTTTTATTAAAAAAATAATTTCTAGTGTGAGATGTATAATGTTTTATGAGTTAATATGATGTGAATGTATTCTATTTTAGAAATGTACATTTTTTTTAATGTTTATTCAATTATTGATTATAGTATGTTTATTTTTATGTAATTATGTTGAGTTATGTTAATATTTACCATGGTATTTTCTTTTATTATTGTGTTTTTTATGATGTATGAGAAGTCAATAAAATGTTTTTCTATATTTTTGTGGTCTATATTTTTGTTTTCGCTATTTTTGCTTATGTCTTTATATGTGTTGAAAGTCGATATTTTATGTTTTCGATATTTTTTACTTTCGATAATGTTGGTATCGATATTTTTTAGTTGCGATATTGTGAAGTCGATATTAGTGTTGTTTCTTGTTTAAGTATTGGTAGTCGATATTTTTGTAATCTATATTTTTACTTCTATATTTTGGTAAGTCGATATTCGGTCTGTCGATATTGTTTCAGTGATCAGTCTCAGGCCTGCCACTGCAGTGTATGCGTGCAGTCTCAACTGCAATGTCGACCTGGCAAGTGCACTCACTTGCCAGGCCGTAACCTTCCCTTTTATTATATGGCAGGCCCAAGGTACTCCTGTGGGCAGATTGCAGTGTATGTGAAAGGTAGGAATTGTACTGGTGTGTGTGACATGTTGTATTGGTGTGTGTGACATGTCCTGATAGTGAAATACAGTTTATTTAGTTTTTCACTATGGAAAGGCTATCTGTCCCACAGAATAGAAAGGAAGTTTATCTATAATATCTTATAAGTATAACTTCCCATTGGGACAAGGTAGAAAGATGGAGTTTAGTATGCCTTTTAGTAAAGATGATTTTTGTATTGTATGTTTGAAAATACCAAATTTAGAAAGTGGGTGTTTTCTTGCTTAGCCATTCTGTGGGCCTTTGCTGGTTTGTGGGGTGACTGTCTGACTTTGAAGTGACAGGGTCTGTGGGTGTGCATTCTCTTCAGACAGCCGCTGTATGTGGGGGGAGTTGAGGTGTGTCCTGCCTTTCATGAATGTGGCAGGGCTGGGCTGAATAGACCTGGGCTTCATCTAGTGTGGTGAGAGGAGACATCCATGCACCTGAATAGGCCTGGTCTGCCTTGGACAATGCTGTCTTCACCTCCTGCTAGGGAGCTTGGACAGAGAGGACAAAACTGATTTCGACTGACTGCAGAGCCTGTCTGCCACAAGATAACAAAGATACATTGATTATAACTATTGAGGCCTAGCCCCGAGAACTTTTAAATACTTCTGGATTCAAGAGGAACCTCTACCCAGGAGAATTGCTGGGAAAGCTGAAAGAGAAGTACTTGCTCTACTGCACATGTAGAAGGGTTATCAACAACACTTGATGAGAGGTGACCAAGCACCATGTGAAGCAGCATGGGGATCTTGGAAACAACAACTCAGGGGAATGACGATCACCAGCAAATATGGTGTGGTGTCAATCTGCCTAAGGGCCAAGATACCCAACACCAGATGCAGCAAGGTGGTATCTAGTTCCTTTATGAATGGGACAAGTAGCACATGAGGAAAGGGGACCAACAACACATAAAAAGATTTAGCAGTAGAGCTAACAACAGCACGTGTGGAAGGGTGTGCAGCTGCCTGTAGGGCAGCCCAACTAGAAGCACACCGGGTGGATCACTGACAAAATATAGAATGCCAAAATATTGACCTACCAATATATAAGGGGCAAAATATAGAATGCCAAAATATTGACCTACCAATATATAATGGGCAAAATATAGAATGCCAAAATATCGAATTCGTATCTGCAAACAGGTAAGTACAAAAATATCGAATCAAAAATATAGTTGTAAAAAATATAGGGGCCGATTAGGATGGCGGACGGATCGCCACCGCCATGCAGGCGGAGGCGATCCGTCCTGCATCCGTCACTGTCCGCCAGCAATTTACCCCCCGCCATATTACAATGGCAGGGGGACCGCGGCAGATGTAAAGACCATCCGCCGCTTTTCCGCCGCGGTCGCCAGACACCGCCAGCCATATTAGGATGGGCTTCGGGGTATGCCTTTCCGGCATGCGGTCTTTGCTTTGGGGGCCCATCGCGGGCCCCGAGGGTGAAGGGGGGTGGGGGGTGCACATAGGGGGTAGCTATGGTACCCCCCAGCATTTCAATGTACAACATGACAGGCACCGCGCGGTGCCTGTCATGTTGTGCATTGAAATGTACAACGTGCATTTTTAGCATTGTGGCGGGCGGTGCTGAGAGCACCGCCCGCCACAATGTTAAAAATGCTGGATGCGCCGCCACTGTGGCGGGCGCATCATAATTGCTATGGCGGGACCACCGCACACGTGGCGAACGGTCCCGTTTCCACCGGGATGTCGGATGGACAAAGTCCGTCCGCCATCCTAATGGACCCCATAGTTAGTCAAAATATCAAATTTTATTAAATGTCTTAAAAGTAATTTAAAATAAATGAAAAAATAAATATAATTAAAACATACTCAAAAATACTTAAATAACCTTAACATTAATAAATAATTATTGTAAGTTAAAAAACAATAAACATACAATTTTATTTTTTATTACATATATATATATATATATATATATATATATATATATATATATATATATATATATATATATATATATATATATATATATATATACCGAAAACCTTCCTCAAAAATGATGAAGCGGAAGCCCAGAGGGGATGCAAGGTGGGAAGCCTTTATTAACCTGTATTCACTGATGGCGGCGAATGCATTTCAGCGTGAGCCTTCTTCAGCGCCCAACATCAGAATGTCCCATATGCACAAGTCTTTCCTGCTTCCATTCAAGTAGTGTTAACATGAGTCCGCTCCTCCCCCTGTTTAAATACTCCTCACCCATTGTAGTCCGTTTCGCATGTTCCGGACTACTACTCCCAGGATGCCCCATGATTCAGGCACCACAGGACGGTGAGTACAATGATTGTGGGAGGCCAATGCTGGACATCACAGGCGGACTCGTGAAGCAGGATGTGGTGAAGCGACCAAGTTCATGAAGGCTCCCATCAGGTCCCCTCAAACTACCACAGCCAGCCGCGCCAAAAGTTCATGGTGCAGGGGCTAAACCGCAAATGCAGGCAGCCCGAAGGTGAGGCAAAATACCTCCACTGCTCCTTCCTTTAAGAGCGGGGGCGGGAACCAGACTTCTCCATACCTGGAGAATGTGAAACGCCGAAGGCAAACCAGTGTTTAGTCCGGACCCAAAATGTGGCAGGGGCTTCCGAAGTGCGTAACTGGAAACCGCACTAATATGTACCGAAAACCTTCCTCAAAAATGATGAAGCGGAAGCCCAGAGGGGATGCAAGGTGGGAAGCCTTTATTAACCTGTATTCACTGATGGCGGCGAATGCATTTCAGCGTGAGCCTTCTTCAGCGCCCAACATCAGAATGTCCCATATGCACAAGTCTTTCCTGCTTCCATTCAAGTAGTGTTAACATGAGTCCGCTCCTCCCCCTGTTTAAATACTCCTCACCCGTTGTAGTCCGTTTCGCATGTTCCGGACTACTACTCCCAGGATGCCCCATGATTCAGGCACCACAGGACGGTGAGTACAATGATTGTGGGAGGCCAATGCTGGACATCACAGGCGGACTCATGAAGCAGGATGTGGTGAAGCGACCAAGTTCATGAAGGCTCCCATCAGGTCCCCTCAAACTACCACAGCCAGCCGCACCAAAAGTTCATGGTGCAGGGGCTAAACCGCAAATGCAGGCAGCCCGAAGGTGAGGCAAAATACCTCCACTGCTCCTTCCTTTAAGAGCGGGGGCGGGAACCAGACTTCTCCATACCTGGAGAATGTGAAACGCCGAAGGCAAACCAGTGTTTAGTCCGGACCCAAAATGTGGCAGGGGCTTCCGAAGTGCGTAACTGGAAACCGCACTAATATGTACCGAAAACCTTCCTCAAAAATGATGAAGCGGAAGCCCAGAGGGGATGCAAGGTGGGAAGCCTTTATTAACCTGTATTCACTGATGGCGGCGAATGCATTTCAGCGTGAGCCTTCTTCAGCGCCCAACATCAGAATGTCCCATATGCACAAGTCTTTCCTGCTTCCATTCAAGTAGTGTTAACATGAGTCCGCTCCTCCCCCTGTTTAAATACTCCTCACCCGTTGTAGTCCGTTTCGCATGTTCCGGACTACTACTCCCAGGATGCCCCATGATTCAGGCACCACAGGACGGTGAGTACAATGATTGTGGGAGGCCAATGCTGGACATCACAGGCGGACTCGTGAAGCAGGATGTGGTGAAGCGACCAAGTTCATGAAGGCTCCCATCAGGTCCCCTCAAACTACCACAGCCAGCCGCGCCAAAAGTTCATGGTGCAGGGGCTAAACCGCAAATGCAGGCAGCCCGAAGGTGAGGCAAAATACCTCCACTGCTCCTTCCTTTAAGAGCGGGGGCGGGAACCAGACTTCTCTATACCTGGAGAATGTGAAACGCCGAAGGCAAACCAGTGTTTAGTCCGGACCCAAAATGTGGCAGGGGCTTCCGAAGTGCGTAACTGGAAACCGCACTAATATGTACCGAAAACCTTCCTCAAAAATGATGAAGCGGAAGCCCAGAGGGGATGCAAGGTGGGAAGCCTTTATTAACCTGTATTCACTGATGGCGGCGAATGCATTTCAGCGTGAGCCTTCTTCAGCGCCCAACATCAGAATGTCCCATATGCACAAGTCTTTCCTGCTTCCATTCAAGTAGTGTTAACATGAGTCCGCTCCTCCCCCTGTTTAAATACTCCTCACCCGTTGTAGTCCGTTTCGCATGTTCCGGACTACTACTCCCAGGATGCCCTATGATTCAGGCACCACAGGACGGTGAGTACAATGATTGTGGGAGGCCAATGCTGGACATCACAGGCGGACTCGTGAAGCAGGATGTGGTGAAGCGACCAAGTTCATGAAGGCTCCCATCAGGTCCCCTCAAACTACCACAGCCAGCCGCGCCAAAAGTTCATGGTGCAGGGGCTAAACCGCAAATGCAGGCAGCCCGAAGGTGAGGCAAAATACCTCCACTGCTCCTTCCTTTAAGAGCGGGGGCGGGAACCAGACTTCTCCATATATATATATATATATATATATATATATATATATATATTAACGTAATATTAATACAAAAAAATACAATATTTTTACCGGGGCATAGCCGGAGGGTAAAATTTACTATTACCACTCCAGTGAGTGCAACAGTAGGGAAAGCGTTGGATATCACAGGTGTAAAAATTACTATTCCCACTCCAGAGAGTGCAACAGTAGGAAAAGCGTTGGATAGCGGGAGGGTAAAAATTACTATTCCCACTCCAGAGAGCCCAACAGTAGGGAAAGCGTTGGATAGCGTAGGGGTAAAAATGACTATTCCCACTCCAGAGAGTGCAACAGTAGGGAAAGCATTGGATAGCGTAGGGGTAAAAAAAATACTATTCCCACTCTAGAGAATGCAACAGTAGGGAACGCGTTGGATAGCGTTGGGGTAAAAATTACTATTCCCACTCCAGTGAGTGCAACAGTAGGGAAAGCGTTGGCTAGCGGGAGGGTAAAAATTACTATTCCCACTCTAGAGAGTGCAACAGTAGGGAAAGCGTTGGATAGCGTAGGGGTAAAAATTACTATTCCCACTCCAGTGAGTGTAACTGTAGGGAAAGGGTTGGATAGCATAGGGGTAAAAATGACTATTCCCAATCCAGTGAATTTAACAGTAAGGAAAGAAATGATTGAATATATTAATCAAAATAAATTAAATATCAATACCAATAAAAAATAATTAAAAGTAATTACAAATGTAATAATATGTAATAATAAATCAATTAGAAATACAAATACATATTCGTTATTAAAAATTAATTACCTATTCATAATTAATTACCAACAAAATAATTTTCCATAACAAACTAATTAATAATAAAAATTAATACCAATTAATAATTAATTAACAGTAAATGAATCATCAATACAGAAAAAGTATTTTTAATATGTAATTAATTACAATTAAATTACTTCCCACCCTATTCCCATATAAACCCACAATCTGCTATGAAAAATAAATTAATGCAATTATCATAATTAGCAATTAATCAATAATTCAAATTAATTACCAATTAATAAAAATTATTTACCAATTAAAAATTAATCAACAATAAATTTAAAATTAATACCGATAAATAAATAAAAATTATTTACTTAATGACAAATAAATTACTTCCCACTCTGTTCACCTATAAACCCACAACCCGCTACGGGAAATAACTTAATACAATTAACATAATTATCAATTAATCAATTGATAAAAAATTAATCACCAATTAAAAATGAATTAACAATAAATTCTAAATGAATACCAATAAATAAATAAAAATATTTAATTAATTACAATTAAATTACTTCCCACCCTATTCCCCTGTAAACCCACTACCCGCTACAGAACTAAAAAGACAAATTAAATGAACAATAATTAATCATTTAAAAAAATTAATATTTAATTTAATATAATTAAATTACTTCCCACCCTATTCCCCTATAAACCCTCAACCCGCTACAGAATTAAATTACACAAAAATTAAATAACATAAAATTCATTACTTAAAATAAATTAAACATACATTACAAAAATAATATACACTTTTCACACATATACTAACATACAAAATAATTCGATATTCTTAAAACTTTGATATATTTTAATGCCTATATTATATACTTCGATATTTCGACTTCTATATTTTGACAATCGATATTACTTACCTTCAATACGGTATTTTTAACTACTATATTGTGCCCATTCGATATTTTTTCCAATCTATATTTTTACTTCGATATTGTAGTGTAGCTCCTATCTTCCCAATAGGCTCTGCGCATTGGAATAGTACCTACAGCAGTAAAGGCCTAGGCCAGACGTTAACTAGGTCTACTACTGTCGATACTAGACTTAATTTTTGGGTTTGCCAGCTAAGCTCAGAGTTCGCTAGAAACTTACTCGAATGTTCAGGAAAGAATTACCTCCCCTGATTAGACAAGAAGGGATTTAGTTTCTGACAACCATAGAACATGACAACTTTGCTCTCCCCTAATCAAGAGTCAATCTCAAGAGTCGTGTGAGCACAAGGCAATTATTTTACTCAGTCAGTACGTGCATTCTTAGTCTCATCAGAATGTAGAGAAAAGGAAGAGACGGGCGTGTTCAATAAAAAGGTGTTATTTATTGATCAGTCTCTTTTCTCGTACAAGAGAAATGGATCGATATTATTGCAATACTTATAGTTAAGTAAAGTGCATACATTAAAAGCAATAGTATAAAATAATACTGTAAAAACATTGATATGGTTTCTGAGCCATATGATGTTTGAAATGATTAAAATATATTTACATACACATATACATTTGACTAAACGTACTCAACTGGTGTTTCTAAATACGCCTACCCCGTGTACCTGACCTAAGTCTAATGCGTGGGCGGGAATAGAAAGTTACAGTTTAAGTTAAGTTTGTTTTTGCCAAGTGAATAACTAAAGAATTCTCTGTGAGGGGTTATTCAGTTCTGTACCTGGAAGTTAGGATGAATGAGGAATGGTATCTCTTTCTCTGCTCTCGATATTCCAGGCTGCCTGCGAGGGCTACCCGGAAGCGCCGGTGCTGGGTCTCTCGGCTTGAGATAGCAGCGCGTCTCTCAGCGCGTCAGGAAGGCGGGGCTGCTGCCAGCGGGGTCTGCTTCTGCTCTCGGCTTCGGCAAGTGTGGCTGCTCCGTCTTGTCACCACGCGTGTGTTTGCATAGGGCAAGGTCGGCAATATTTATACCTTAAAGGTGCCGAGATTGACGTAAGGATGGACATAGATACGTCAATAAAGATGTCATACGACTTGCTCGTTAGCACATTCTTTACTAAAGTTCTCTGTGAAATCAAAACAATGGCCGCACGGATTATCCAGGTTGTCATAGGTTTGATTTGTTATGAGAACGTCGTATGCCTTATCAGGGGCTGGAGGAATGTCGCTTGTCTAATTAGATCTAAAGCGTTATGACCTAATCAGATAACACGTTCCTGTGCCGTAGTGTGACTGCGTCAGATAACGGTATCTGCATCATGGGGGCTGTTCTTGCCTCATGGGCTGACTGTTAGTTAACTAGCTAGTTAGTTTAACCAGAATAGGGTCAGGAATAGGGGGATCGATTCAGAACCTATAGAAATACACGACACCCACTCCACGCTAACTATGGTCATATTTACTAATCTATGCATAGTATAACATAGTACAACATACTATAGAGTATAGTGTATACCTTACCACCCCAAAATACATAAATGCATTTTGAAATTTTCAAATATACTGAAAAATTGCAGTCATATATATTGTATGCACTTAAGCTATGAATTAAATGCAAAAGTAAACACGCATTTTTATGCATTATTGCTTATTGGTATATGAGAAATACACATGAAATGGCTCTTAATATGGCTATACAGAAAGGAAGGTCGAGACCATTTCATCACATAATAAAATATATTTGTGAACATACCAGCGGGCAGCTAAAGTCTATAAAGTATCTAAAAATAGAAATTTTAGTTCTCTAAGAATAGTTTCTTACTTTAAGCAGAAGATCAGTGTCCCGGGAAAAATATACGAAGAAAAATATTTTAGGGGCTTGCTGAAAAATTGCTGTCCGTGAACTGGATTGTAATTGTTCATGTGACTTTATTTTTAAAAGTTGAAGGCCGAATTCAGGGAACGCCGTGTGCGAGTTTACTCAAAAGTCTCTATTTCTGTTCTGGAGAGAACATCATATCATTCAGGCTTTCGAAAAAACTGTCAACAGCTTCATGGGAAAGTTCCACTAAGTCGGAAATAGGGGTAACCATGCATTCGTGCGCATGATTGTCTCCATTGACATTCTGATTTGCATCACTGACAGAAGGTCGTACCTGTTCGATGCTGCTTTCATCTTGAACTTCACTACTCTTCAATCGTAGTGGTGAAGATTCCAGGAATGCCGTCATCAGGATTGGCAGCCTTTGAGGGCAGCACAAAGCGTGAACCTTGGTAGGAACCAACAGTGTATCTGCATCCACTGGCGCATCCGATTGTAGCGTCAGACAGGTGTCTAACACGCATTCTTCTCCGCATAGCAGACACCTTAGTACAGGTAAAACACACCTTTGCCACATTGGTCGAAATGATAGAAACCAAGTCATGTTCAGGTCTCTAAGCCGGGAGAGTCCCAGGATTTTTGATATCCGGTCCCGGTATCCAATGGCTTGGATCGTATCTTCCATTGTCGCGAGAGTTTGATCTGTGACATGGGTTGCCATAACGAAAAATAAGGACTAGGAATAGGATTCCTGCAATTAGTCCCAGGATCAGGGGAAGTCCGCCAAAAATCGAATGGACGAAATCTGGAAAAATACCCAGTATGGCTTTGAATGGTGTTAATGCCATCGAAAATACTGTCTTAAATACCTTTGAGACCCCAGTGGTATCAGAAATATTTAAGATTTCGCTTAGGATTTCCGCGAAATGTACGGGGGAATTAGTTGATAATAATGTATGTATCTCTGCAGTCGTCCTTGCGACTTGTAGATCATACGTTTCTTTTGATGACGTGAGCCTTGTAGGCGTCTGAAGAAGCACTGTTTTCATTCTGCTTAAAGTATCTATTCGAATAGAAGTAATTTTCAAACTGGGCCATGCCCTTGCCTCCCTGTCTGGAAAGGAGCTGGGGAACAAAGAACGTCCACAGCACTTGACCTTCGCCGTTGTAGTTACTAGATAAGGAGTCCCGGGCATAAGACTACAACATCTGCGGTCTACTATAAGAATGTAACTCCCATTATAGAGTCTTTGAAAGAATGGTTCTATTTCAGTTGCAGGTGCGCCTTGCTGGTGACATGAAAGGTTGTATGAATTCCCTTCACAGGCTCCGTGCAAACTAATACCGTTACACAGAAGCGTGCCGCTTAGTGACATAGCACAATTGTTGCCACTAAGAAACACTTTCTGTCCTTTATTACTGACGCATGCATGTGAATAGGGCAGGTTCCATGTTGTTTTAAGGTACCCCTTTCCCAATTTCTCGTACATGCCAGCCTGTATATATTTTTGGCAGTATTGAAACCTGAAGGTTGAGATTGGAATATTTATTATTCCGTGGATTATCCATTCACTGACAGGTCGTTCTGACATTGTCATTGGTAATCTTTCTAGTTTTTCAATGCTCAAGATTGTATAATCAGCACCCTTTTGTGCCATTCCGATTTGTCTATCAGTAAGGTTAAAGATTTGGAATAGTGACGTTGTGTTGATTAAACGCCAAGGCACATAGCCTGAACGCAGATTTTGTAACGTCCAGCCAAGCTGTACAATAGAACGCAATTGTGACTGACCATGTTGTAATAACAGTAAGTCTTGCGATAATATATCGATTGCTGAAGACACAATGCTGTCCAATGAAAAAATTCTGGAGGACAGAGTCATTAACCCATTGTCCACTACAGAAAGTGATTTTTCCAAATTAATACGATCAATTTCACGTATTCTCTCTGCTGTTTCAATTTGAGTAACCTTCCAGGCCTCATTGTATGCTGCATATACAGAGGCTGCTATGAAACGCTTTTGACGCTGTTTGCGTGGTCCCATTATGAAATCACGCAAGTCAGCACCATCAGTAAGTAAAGTTAGGTGTTGCTTAATTTCAGGCAGTGTGGAAGTCTGTAGCCATTGAAGGCATAATTTGCCCACACTGTAGGTTGTTATTATCCCTGGGTGATGTCTTTGGGGATATCTTGGGTCTGGCCTGGTCATTTTGAACCCCTGTGTTTTATTCAGGAATCTGTCTTGACAGTTATTAGTATCTGTTGGCCAGATCAACCATTGTTTCCAATCAGGATGTGTTCTGTTTTGGTTAAGTATATGGTTTACGTCTATTTCTTCATCTGTATCAGAGCTATTGCTAAACATTGTTGGCTTTGGAATAGACGGGTTATTTAAATCTTTGATTTTGGCTAAGCCAAGACAGGTGGTTTGTTGAACAGTGTCATTTAAAAATATCATTTGTTCTGGGATCATGCAGGCTCTAAACAAAGCTTCTAAACCCTGTACTTGCCATTCTTTTGTACCCCAAACACTTTTCAAATCAACATTTTTGTCCCAATAATCAAATCCAAAAGTATTCATTTTTTCGAAGAATGAATCTGAATATATCAATTTTGTGTTGGTTATCATGGTTTTCATCCCTGTCTTGTTTGACAATTTAAAATAAAATGTTTCAGCATTATTTGTGTTAAAACCTGAGAAATATGAATATTTGTCATAAACGGTTCTAGAGCTCCCTTTTGGAGGTGTAGCACAATGTTCCCATTGATTATAATTTAAAACATTTCTAGGTTGTGCAGATTTATGCAAGAAATGGTTACCATAATGGTTATAGCAATACATACTATCATAATTTGTAGAACCTTGCAAATAATCATGTTTTGTAAATTTAGCAGACATTACTAAGTCAGACATCATGTTGTTAATACTTTCGAAGTCCCAATCATCAGCAAATGAGTTTGGTTTTGCAAAGTCACTCAAGGAGATCTTGATTTGGTGTGGATATTTCAGGATCTCGACCGGACCATAAATTTCATAGTCAGTGTTGTCCCAGGCTACCCCACCAGGTATCGGATTGGCTGTGAAGTTGGCTGAAGAAAGTTCTGGAGAAAGTTCTCTTTTCTCGACGTGTGAAGATGTGTGTGGTTTGAGGACCAAGTTGATGTTCTGACTTGCTGTGTCCATTTTAGCATATTTTCCCTCAATGAAGCGTCCCAAAGTAAATACCATGATGAGCCAAAGTATGAGGATAAATGTACCAAAACCCACCCAAAATTCAATCCATGGAGAAACCAGATATGTTTCTTTCAGTTGTTTCAAAAGTTCCTTAGCTTTGTCTTTAAAGGATTTTGATGATGGCTGTGTCTTTGGTTCACTGAAACCTTCAGAGGAATCATCGAAGTTGATGAAGTAACCAGATGCAGTTCTGTCAATTGTTCCAATTGGTTCAGGATTTTTGTTTCTTGCATTTTCACTTGGTACTTCATCATAGATTGGTGTGTCTCTGCTAAATGTCTTTATTTGGGTTTTCAGAGGTCTGAGTTCTATTGCATTTTTGCATAGTCCTTGTTGTTCTTCTGTAGGCGTTTCGAATGTGATGAGCCTCTTTGTTAGGACCTCTGTACTGGTAGCAAACCTTGGTGTTCTGCTACTTATTGGGAGTCCACTTGGCCTACTGTTTGTTATCGGCCACATGTTGTGGTTTTACCAGGTCGATGGATACAACTCGGTTCTCCTTTTTTCCAGCAAGTGGCGGTAGTACAACTGATCTTGTCCCGTTGACAGACAAGACAGGAACTGCTTTTCTGTAAGAAGGCCCAAATTCCTTCTTTACCGCGATCTTCTCCCTGACTAGATCCCCGACTTTTGGAATCCAGACAGGTCTTGCTGGGACAGGTGGTGATTCTTCAGTGGTTGTTGGCTGTTGTTTCAACTGTATGTTGCTCAGGTCTTTTCTTGTTTTGTTTAAGTCCTGCAAAATAGCCAAACGGTCTTTGACATCAAAGGTTTTTTCTATTACCACTGAAGTCTGACTATCAAGGTCAGAGATCAACATCCTAGTTCCGAATAATAATTTGTACGGACTGAATCCCTTCAGAGAATTTCTTGGCAAGTTATTTAGACTACGTTGGACACTTATTAAATGTTTGACCCACCCAGCTCCCGAACCTAATATCCTTTCCATTATAGATTGCTTTCTGCCTTGGTTTTTTCTTTACACCATCCCGTACCCTCAGGAAGGAAGTGAGAAGATTCCCGCTGGGCTGTGCTCATTTGGCCATGTTTCCCCCCCAGGCTGGATTGCCTGAGTGAAAACAATGGTCGAACGTAGCATGCTCTTAGCGTATATGCCATTTAGACTCGCAAATCTTTGTATAACAGTCCGGACGTCAGCCGAGTGCTGTGGATCTACATTATAAGTGGAAACTAGCCTGTATATGTTAATCGCAAGCCATTCTTTTTACTGGTGATGTTATCTGCAGTCAGATTCCATCGTATTTTATTTTTTCTCTCCCCACTGCGATTTCTGTTGCAGTTTGGGCAGTTTTTTACAAACATGGTATGATGTAGGCTCATGCCTGGCCACCAGTACCGTGATTGTAAATCTTCCAGAGAATCTTTTAGTTTGAGGTGTCCAAGACCCTCACCCATATGTGCGTCTGTGATTAACAAGCTTCTCCTGTCCATGTTTGGAATCACTCTATCCCCCACTCCAGGGATTCGAGCAAAAGGGACGGAGTTTGCATCGATTATGTATGTGTAATTGAGTGGATAGTTGATCGGTAACGCTGAGCAGTCGCCTTTTGATGACGTTTTCACCGCCAGCAATGTTTCACCGTCAATGTATTTTAATGTACGCTTTTTTCGAACTACAGGAGCCGATTTAGTGGCTGCCGCTGCGGCTGTTTCAGCCAATGAATTCCCTACAACGTGAACGCCATCACGTTGATGACTCAGTGAGTGAGTCACGTGAGTCTTTGGTAGTTCTTTTTGTAAAAGAGCTATTTGTTCCCAGAGCAGTCTCTGCTTTATTGGTGCATCTGTGTCATCTTTGTAACCGTTCTGAATCCATGTCTGCAAATCGCTGTTATATGATTTGACGCAGTAATATGAATCTGACACTATAAGTGTCGGGAATTCGCGATCCGCATTATCTAGCGCCATTTTCAATGCGATTATTTCAGTTTGTTTTTCTGAATTAGTTTCTACTGAGTGTGATTTTGTTAATAGAGGTTTTAATTTACCTCCGCGCCACACTTCTTTTGTAATCTCACATGTGGGGTTGTATGCTTGTTCTCCCCAAACGGAGGGTTGAGCATGTCCGTCTGTATAGATTACACAGGCGTAATGTCGTAGAGGCAGAATGTCGATTGGCAGAGGATACGTCTTTTCATATTTTAGATTTTTTAATTCTTCTAGTTCTGGGTCAAAGTAGTAGTATACTTTGTCCGTTGTGATTGAATTCACCCATTGTATCCATTCCGGATTCAATGTTGTAGTGGGTAAATTACACGGTGTTGTTAGTGCCTCAAAGGCTGATTCTGCTGTTCTGACTGTGATATGTCTACCGTCAGCTATGTCTTTTTCTCTAACTATTGTGGTTTGAACTGCACGAATGATTTTTTCTGTCTTACTGAATTTCTGTTCAGCTTCTGTGTACAAGTGTGATTTGAATGCAATTGGTACCTTTTCTCCCTCATTAGAGGTTAGGTACGTGAATCCGCATCTCCCTGGGATGACTTGGATCACAAGGTTGCGTGTATTATCACGTGTTTCTAATTTTGTGTTAATTAGCATGTCTGTTTGTAAGGATCTCAAAATTTCTGTGTGTGTTTGAGTCCAATTGGATCTTTTAAAGTCTGGTTTAATTAGATCATAAAGGGGTTTGACCCTTTCTGCGTAATTTGCAATGTATGTTCTTCCGAAATTTAGGAAGCCTAGAATTGACTGTAGGTTTTTTAGTGTTTTAGGAGCTTGGATTACGGCACATTTCTCTAGGAAATTGTCTGCCAGGCTTTTACCTTCACTTGATAACTCATATCCTAAGAATAGGACTGTCAGATGGGCAATTCTGGATTTTTTAAAGTTGAATTTGTAACCCTCTGCAGCGAACCCAAGAATTATGGTGTTCACTCTTTTCAAGTGAGTCTCCAAGTCATCATCTGTTAAGTAAATGTCATCGACATAAGATAATGCTTCATCATCATATAGTTGTAGTAATTCTGTTACTCTCGCTGAGAATACCCCCGGGCTGTTCTTGTACCCCTGGGCTAACCGACAGAATTGTTTTTGAGTGCCATTTACTGAGAATGCAGTTAAATATCTGCTCTCTGGTGCTATGTTTTGACAAAAGAATCCATTGGAGATGTCCAAGGTTGTTTTGTATTTTTTGCGCACTATGTTATTCATTAGTGCAGCACTGTGTGAGTTTTGCACTGCAAAGGTTTTACAACATGTGTTAAGGTGTCGGTAATCCAAAACTAGACGATATGAGTTGTCTGGTTTGGCGACCGGAAACAAAGGATTGTTCATTTGTGAGGTGCAAGTTTCAATCACCCCCTGGTATTCTAGCTGATCTAGTATTTCATTTACTTGTTTTTTAGCTTCTTGCTTAATTGGGTACTGCCTTTGTGCAGTTGGTTGTGTTTTTAACTGGATTTTGTGAGGAGGAGAATCCTCATCCCATCCTACGTGATTTTTATATAAAGCAGGTGCTAAGGCCACTGCCCACTTTCTAGCAAGTGTATATTTTTTATGAATCGGGATTTGATTCGAGAAGGCAGGCATAATTACTTCTTCGCCATGAGGGCACTCCCTGACAAACTCTGGTGGCCAGTCTTTTTCAGCTAGAAGGATGTCATAGCCTTTGGATAGATTATCCCAAAATAGTCCCCTTATTTTCCTAGTCTTATCTCCCTCTATACGTAATGTTATCTCGTATATCTTGTGGGGCTTGCTAACTCTGGTGTCTGCAGTTTCCACTTGAAGATATTCATTCGTGTCCACTGTCTCCAGATGATTCATAAGGACTTTGCGAGCTATGCTCACCTCTGCTGCACTGTCTAGCATTGTCTGAGCCCACTCTCCGTTTTTCAGTTGTGTCCTCAGTATTCTCGGCATTGTTAACTACCTTGATACTGGCTACCTTCTTTTTTGGAAATTGTAATTTCTTTTTTAGCTGAGCAGGTTCCTTGTCTTTGGACTTGGCGTGCTCTTCTGATCGTCCTCTTCTTTCCGATTTCTGCGAGGAATTCTGAAAAGATTGAGAGGGACGTGTATCAATGTCTTGATATCTATCAGGTTTTTTAATATTATCCCTATTTCTAAGGTTATATCTATTCCCAGAGGGGTCACTCTGCGGTGACATCTGTCTTTGGTTCGGAGATTTCTCTCTTCGCCTAGGAGACCTCCCTCGGGACTGGAATTTCTTTTCTTTAGGATTGGATTGTTTGTTTCCATCCCAGTTCTTTTTTGGTGAATTATTATTATTAAAAAATATTTTTTCTGGACTTGTAGTCAGTTGCGGTTTTACTGGTATTCCACCTAGACTATCTCTGCCTAGTTCTTCATAGGATTTTTCTATGATTCTGGCAATTTCAGCTGGTTGGTCTGCTATATCTGTCTCTTTTAACCTCTGGCGGATCGCCACGTTTGCTGCTTCACCTTTTATGTTGGCTAGTAATATAGCTGAGACCTGCTTGAAGTCTTTCAGTAATTTCATACCAAGAGTTAAAGCAGGTTCTGGACCGTATTCATCTTGAATTTGTTTTAGCACATCTGGTATCACCGAAATGGATGGGACACCGTGCGTTTTTGTATAGATGGAAGCAAAGACTGTACCCCAAGTGTCACAGTCCTCAATGTGTGGTGCGATTCCCATTGGGAGACATATAGTCAGAATCCTGTGTTTTTCTAATGGAGTGGTGTCAGGAAACACCGCCTCTATTTGGGTGATTTTCTGTGCCAACCAGAATGGTATTTGTTCCCGTTTAGCTGGAACTTTACCTAGGCAGGATTGGATGTTCTGTGGTGTGATTTTATTTGTGTTCCCCTGGTGAGGGGTCAGCTGTGGAAGTTTAATCGCTGGCTGAATTGTTGAAGTCCGCATTACATACTGAACTAATTGTCTGTGAATTTTTAGTAATTGTTTTAGCTGTATTAACAGCTGTGGGGCAGGCATCTCGTCGATGTCTGGATGTGGTGTGTATCCGGCTAAGACCGGCCACGTTGCTCCTGGTCTTCCTAAAGGACCGAGCCTTGTAATGTGATTATTATGTTTTAGGGCGCCATCAAATAAGAGCAAATGCTCTTGGAATTTGAGTGGTACTTCCACCTCCTCGAAAGGAGTGTATGTTTCAGGAGGTTCCTCTACTTTGTAATAGTGGAAGTACTTTGTTACAGCATTAGCTGCTGGAAAATGTATTCATGTATAATATACCTCTGTCTGCCGATATTCGTGTGCCTCAATTACGAATATGACTGTACCACCTCTAGGTGTCAGTCCATTTTCTATAAGTTTTAAGGTTATAGATCTCCTTTTAATGACCGGAATGAGTGTTATATTCGGGTCTGCTGCTTGCATGGTAGCATCAGCATCTGCGAGTTCAGTTGCTAATCTAACTGCCTCTCTTTCTTCATCACTGTCTCCCATTTTACAGACAGGATGGTATTATGTCTATTTGCAGATCAGGTTTCTTTATGGAAACAGAGATTAGATGCACAATATTTTGGAACTGTTTATCCTTCAACGTTGACTAGACCAAGAACCATACATAGGAGTTCCCTCCTGCGAGGTTTTGGAGGATATAACCTTTCACCCACTCCAGACGTCTTTGGAGTATTTGGGAAAAGGGGTCTGAGTGAGAAAGCACGACTGAGTTACTCTAAATGTCTTACGTTAGTTTTATCGCCCTTTCCAAACGCGTTGGGCGCCATGTAGTGTAGCTCCTATCTTCCCAATAGGCTCTGCGCATTGGAATAGTACCTACAGCAGTAAAGGCCTAGGCCAGACGTTAACTAGGTCTACTACTGTCGATACTAGACTTAATTTTTGGGTTTGCCAGCTAAGCTCAGAGTTCGCTAGAAACTTTCTCGAATGTTCAGGAAAGAATTACCTCCCCTGATTAGACAAGAAGGGATTTAGTTTCTGACAACCATAGAACATGACAACTTTGCTCTCCCCTAATCAAGAGTCAATCTCAAGAGTCGTGTGAGCACAAGGCAATTATTTTACTCAGTCAGTACGTGCATTCTTAGTCTCATCAGAATGTAGAGAAAAGGAAGAGACGGGCGTGTTCAATAAAAAGGTGTTATTTATTGATCAGTCTCTTTTCTCGTACAAGAGAAATGGATCGATATTATTGCAATACTTATAGTTAAGTAAAGTGCATACATTAAAAGCAATAGTATAAAATAATACTGTAAAAACATTGATATGGTTTCTGAGCCATATGATGTTTGAAATGATTAAAATATATTTACATACACATATACATTTGACTAAACGTACTCAACTGGTGTTTCTAAATACGCCTACCCCGTGTACCTGACCTAAGTCTAATGCATGGGCGGGAATAGAAAGTTACAGTTTAAGTTAAGTTTGTTTTTGCCAAGTGAATAACTAAAGAATTCTCTGTGAGGGGTTATTCAGTTCTGTACCTGGAAGTTAGGATGAATGAGGAATGGTATCTCTTTCTCTGCTCTCGATATTCCAGGCTGCCTGCGAGGGCTACCCGGAAGCGCCGGTGCTGGGTCTCTCGGCTTGAGATAGCAGCGCGTCTCTCAGCGCGTCAGGAAGGCGGGGCTGCTGCCAGCGGGGTCTGCTTCTGCTCACGGCTTCGGCAAGTGTGGCTGCTCCGTCTTGTCACCACGCGTGTGTTTGCATAGGGCAAGGTCGGCAATATTTATACCTTAAAGGTGCCGAGATTGACGTAAGGATGGACATAGATACGTCAATAAAGATGTCATACGACTTGCTCGTTAGCACATTCTTTACTAAAGTTCTCTGTGAAATCAAAACAATGGCCGCACGGATTATCCAGGTTGTCATAGGTTTGATTTGTTATGAGAACGTCGTATGCCTTATCAGGGGCTGGAGGAATGTCGCTTGTCTAATTAGATCTAAAGCGTTATGACCTAATCAGATAACACGTTCCTGTGCCGTAGTGTGACTGCGTCAGATAACGGTATCTGCATCATGGGGGCTGTTCTTGCCTCATGGGCTGACTGTTAGTTAACTAGCTAGTTAGTTTAACCAGAATAGGGTCAGGAATAGGGGGATCGATTCAGAACCTATAGAAATACACGACAATATTATGTCTATTCTATATATTCGATATTATGGCTAGTTACCCACAGGGCACGGGTAACATTAGGAATATTTACTTTAGTGCAGTACAAGACATTTCATTAATACATTGAAATGACTGGGAACCACCATAATTATCAAATGTGGATGTATGGCCCTGCATAATCAATTTTTTAAAAATATTTCTCCAAATGTGAGGTACTATATAAAAGTATTTGCAATGTGGATAGTTGAAAATCCATCTGTCCCTGTACTTCTCAGAACGTTTTGAGAGCTTGGCAAAATGAAACAAGCACAGTCAATCAGCAACAGTCTCACCACACTGAATATATGATGTTACCTTGCATGTCGTTACAACGTATGCCTTTACAACGCGATCAGTGCAACAACCGCTTTGTTACCATGCGTACCATGACTACACAAGTCATTACAATGACTTGCTGTAGGGGGGCGCTGGAGTTTGAATATTATAATTTACTATTCCAACTCCAGTCTGTGCAACAGTAGGGAAGGTGTTGGATTTAAAATCCAACACCTAAAGTCCCCTATAGCAAGTTGCTGTAATGGTTGTTATGGCACCGCATTGTACCAACAGCGTTGTAAACGCTGTTTCCCCACCACACCAAGCAAGAGAATCTTCCAACTCCATAAGAGGTTGGGGGACTGCATACTGACGGCTAGTTGAGCATATTTTTCCCTCTATGACCAGCTATGAGAGGCATGGCGATCCCAGGCAGGGAAAACACAATGTAGCGGAAACCTGAAAATAGAGTTAGGAGTTTGCTGCTGTGTGGGCACAGATGTGGCCTCCACCATTGCAGCAGCTTTAGTGCACCACCCGCTCAGGTTAAATGACCCCCTTAGTTTGTTACTTTAGGCTTATTTCTGTATGCGTGGGCCTGTCCTACCAGGAAGATTTCCTTTGTGGACATTCACTAAAATGTCCACAGTTTTGTTTGAAATGATCTAATCCTAACCTTTTCCCAAGATCACAACAGCTAGAATTCCTGTTGCTTATATTTATGTGGATAACTATTTTTCCCTCCTCTATGTAAAATTTGACACTGTGGGGTTGATTCCGATTCGGGAAAGAAAACCGTCCGACGATTCGTATTTGTAGTCATTTCCGTACGAATCGTACGTACAAATCCGTCCGAATCGCGTAGTACGATCCGTTGTTCAAAAATACGTCTGAATCCTTGCGAACCGTACGAAAATCAAGTAAGAATCCGTACGATACCGACTTGGGAAATAAACCGTACAATTCGTAATCATGCCGTACGACCTGACAAGGACGATCCAGACCGGGGACCAAGAACGCGATTCATACGGGAAAACGTCTTCGTGTATGAACTGCGATTTGTACGGAAAACATCGCGCATGAGCGAGCCACGCAATCAAATACGATTCGAACCCCCCCTGAACGAAGCGCACGCGAACCCCGTATAAACATCGCGTATGAGCGAGCCACAAAAGCAAATACGAATCGAACTCCCCCTGAACGAAGCGCACGCGAACCCCGGAAAAACATCGCGTATGGGCGAGCCACAAAAGCAAATACGAATCGAACCTCCCCTGAACGAATCGCATGTGTACCCCGGAAAAACGTCATGTATGAGCGAGGCCACAAAAGCAAATACGATTCGAACCCCCCACTGAACGAAGCGCACGCAAACCCCGGAAAAACGTCGCGTATGAACGAGCCACAAAAGCAAATACGATTTGAACCCCCCCCAGAACGAAGCGCACGCGAACCCTGGAAAAACGTCGCGTATGAGCGAGCCACACAATCAAATACGATTCGAACCCCCCCTGAACGAAGAGCATGCAAACCCATTAAAACAGCACAAGGAGGGTGCAAACAACTCGCACAACACCAAAAACCATATCTCCTGTGTACAAACCATTAGAAATTAATGTCCTGGCTAGATCTAAACAGGCAAACAGAGGGCCTAACTCAGATGCGCCCCTTATGACACACCCACCAAAAATTCAAACTAAGCCGCACCCACAAATGGACCAATAAAAAGGGCCCACACGCACACAAACCATGATCCTTTGCAAGACACCCATTTAGCCACAGAGACAGACAACACACACACAACTGCACACATCCACCTTCACACATACCCCCAATCACATTCAGACCCACACCCCCATTCACATTTATACCCACCCCCCCACATCGATACACACCCTCACCCCCAATCACATTCACCCCACACAATGTCCGCACAGAAGATTCCAAAGTTCACAAAGGAGGATATGGAGATCCTTGTAGATGAAGTCATCAGAGTCGAGCCACAGCTGTTTGGTGCATTGGTCAGACAGATCAGGCATGTGGGAGAGGATCGTCAATAAGGTGAATGCTGTTGCACCCATCAGACACACCCGGAGGGATTGCCAGGCCAGGTGGTACGATCTGCGGAGGATGGTGAAGAGGAAGATGGACGACGACTACCAACAGAGCCAAGGCACTAGAGGTGGTGGTCCCCGCAGACCAGTACAGTACTATCCCTGAGAGGAGAAGGTCATGGCCCTGCTACCACCGGTGGGTGTACATGGCATTGAAGGAGTCGTAGAGTCTGGTGAGTATACAAACAACTCATGTAACATGGGGTAATGGCATCTACACTCCAAGTACAAAAAATGCCCGCAACAAGCGCCAAGTGCCAGGTGCCCATAACTACAGGCAAAAACAACGCAAATGCCACTAACATGTGTATGCCCCATTGACAAACCAAGGCAATACCATGTCCCATGCTACAAGAAGCACAGACCCAAGAATAGACGTCCAGTATTCTGGGAGGGTGGGTGTCAATAAATGCATCGTGGGACTCCAAATCAGACCCAATTCCCTGTGAGTCTGCATGGGGAGGCATGGGGGGCTCTTGGCCCCCTGGATCGCCAGTGATTCTGGTGCGGGCCCAATCCGGGACAGCCCTAGTCTATCATGCTTTACAAATGGTCCCATTGTCCCAGGTGGCAGCACCCTGCATTGGGTGGGAAGGGTGCAAGGGGGATGCCCAGAATTGTGCAAGACAGTAGGGAGGAGGGTGCAAGGCAGAGGGCCTGAAGGGAGTAATGCAAAGGGTGAGAAGGGTGCAAGGCAGAGGGCCAGAAGGGTGCAAGGCGGAGGGTGAGAAGGGTGCAAGGCTGAGGGCCTGAAGGCTGCAAGGCAGAGGGGAGGAGGGTGCAGCAGAGGGCCGGAGGGGTGCAAGGTAGAGGGTGAGAATGGTGCAAGGCAGAGGGCCTGAAGGGTGCAAGGCAGAGGGGAGGAGGATAGAATGGGGATGCCGAGAAGGATGCAAGGGGAGGGTGAGAAGGGTGCAAGGCAGAGGGTGAGAAGGGTGCAAGGCGGAGAGAGGAGGGTAGGAGGGGTAGGGTGAGAAGGGTGCAAGGCGGAGGGTGAGAAGTGTGCAAGGCGGCGCGAAGGAGGGGGCAAGGGGTAGGGTGAGAAGGGTGCAACAGGGAGGGTGAGAAGGGTGCAAGGTGGAGGGAAGGATGGTGCAAGGGGTAGGGTGAGAAGGGTGCAAGGCGGAGGGTGAGAAGGGTGCAAGGCAGAGGGCCAGAAGGGTGCAAGGTGGAGGGTGAGAAGGGTGCAAGGGGGATGGTGATGAAGCTAAAAATCTGCCCACCCCTATAAACATCTCTGTGGATGCCCATGTCCAATTGTACTCATCCCATATGCCGCAGGTACACAACCATGCACCATGCTCAAAGCACATGGAGTGTGAATGTACTGACAAGTTAGCTGACACTGGGCCCTGGTGTAGGCAGCACAAGGCCCTCCTGTGACCAGTGCAAACACAAACACCAAGACAACAAGGTCAGATATCTTGGGCAGGAACTCATAGCCACTGTCATGGCAGCATGCTCCATGACACGCCTCCCTAAAGTGGCTATGTGAAATCTACAAGATTTCACTCTGTCACTTGTAAGCGCATGCTGCGTCAAAACCCTGTGCATGGCTGATGCAGGCGTAAGGTATGAAGCAACATTGTGCAGATAGGGCCCCACAGACCATTGCTGGAGCTGTCTTACGCTGGTGACGCTACTCCAGCAATGCGCCTACTTATACAGCACAGATGTGTGACGCTGCTGACCCATTTTTTCCACCATGGTGCTCCACAATGTGAATGCGTTGCATCTGTGCTGGCATAGGTGTGGTGCACAATGACTGGTGAATCCCTGCTGATATGCAGGGCTGTGCCAGTTATAGTAAATATGCCCCCTCCATGTCAATGACTCAGGAGCACATATCAATCGGACACCACAACATACCCATCCACAAGTGAACATTGAGGACAGTCCAAAGCATGGACAACTACCAGGTGGAACTGTGCCAACTACAATGTGTATGAGAAATGGATATTGTATTACATGGCATTAACATTGTCTGTCTCTCACACCCACAGGGCAAAGTGCGGAATCGAACCCCAACGATGGGGAAGATGGTTCACAGTCCCAGGCTCCGCAGGACCCTCATCCCGCCAATAGAAATGCCTCTCACCACTCCATGGATGACCCCGACCGACCTGGCACCTCTGGTGCCCCAAGCCGTACAGAATCTGGATCAGGCACACCTGCGCCAACCACCACCACCATTCCTGCCACATCCCAGCAGACAGCTCGGAGCCCTGCCCACACTCAAAAACTGAGGCACTCTGACAATGAGGGACAAGGTTCGACGGGCAACCAGGAGGCGGCAGACAATACCACCACTGCCATCACTCAGGGGTCCCGTCGAGCCGATGTGCCCACAACGGCAGGCCAGGCTCATGTGGGCAGGGGTGGCGGGAGTGGCAGCAGACGGAGGCGAGAACCAGACCAGACAGCTGCAGGTCCCGGTATGTCTGAGCTCCGCAACATCATGGAGGCATACCGGCGGACACCAGGGAGTTCAGCCAGGTAGTGGGGGCCCTCACAGAGATAAAAAAACTGCAGGCCGAGCAACACGCCAGTCAACAACAACACCAAGGACGGATGGAGGCAAGACTGGCTGAGCTCCTGGCGGTGCAAAGGGACATTAGCCATTCACTCCGTTGAATTCCTGACAACATGCAGCACCCTCCCTGTGTCACCAGGCAAGACACTTCAAGGCAAAGACGGCCACCAGGAACAGGAAGGGAGGAGGAGGAGGAATTGTCCGACGGAGCGTCTCGTGCATCGTCAAGGCCTGAATATGAGGGCCCCCGAAGGAAGGTGGGGCGTCCATAGAAGACACACTAAGAGGCAGCGGGCCATGCGCATCTCCCAGGACACCTGGTCTGGCACCTGGAGTCTGTGTGCAACAGCATCACCTCATTGACTGTCCTACTCTCCCACATGGACTTGCTGGTTGTAGTCTGACCAATGATGGCAATCACTGTGGTGTGGACTCTGGTGACTCAAACTGCAAGGCATCACATCTCCCTCTGTGAACTTTGGACTCCCCCCCTTTTTGTACAGTACTGACCGATGTAGTCTGTGTAGGTGAGGGCCTGCGTGCTGATGTAGTTGTCCAATTTCTGAGTACCAATCTGTAAAGCCGTTTCTCATCTCTGTGGTCTCAAAATATTTTACAAATTTTCATATGAAGCCTCTCTGCTCTAATTGCAGATGTGTAAATCCGGTTCCCCTACTGACCCCTTGCCCTCCAAGCTATACAACATCCTTGCTAAGAGTCCCAATCACCATTTAAGCTCCATCTGGAACCTTTCCCTCAAATTCGGCTCTAATCCGGATGTGTGGAGACACGTGTTCCTCCTGCACATCTTAAGGAAAGCCAACGCAGATCCTGTATCTCCTTGCAATCATAGACCTAACAAGCAAGCCTGCCTGCACAGCCTGTGGCAGGGGCACACAGCAACACTGACCCCTGCGCCGTGAGGTGAACGGCCACGCAGACCGGGAGAGCCGTGAGGGAAACGGCGGTAGTTCCCATCGGGGAACTACACTACCCATTAGCCCCGGGACCGGCGCACACCTGAGGCATCACCAGCTCGCCCGGAGGCGCTTCATAGCTCGCGCCCTCGGCGAGCTCGGGGGGAAACAAGCAAACCTGCCTGCACAGCCCGTGGCAGGGGCACGCAGCAACACTGACCCCTGCGCCGTGAGGTGAACGGCCACGCAGACCGGGAGAGCCGTGAGGGAAACGGCGGTAGTTCCCATCGGGGAACTACACTACCCAGCAGCCCCGGGAACGGCGCACACCTGAGGCATCACCAGCGCGCCCGGAGGCGCTTCATAGCTCGCTCCCTCGGCGAGCTCGGGGGGAAACAAGCAAACCTGCCTGCACAGCCCGTGGCAGGGGCACGCAGCAAAACACTGACCCCTGCGCCGTGAGGTGAACGGCCACGCAGACCGGGAGAGCCGTGAGGGAAACGGCGGTAGTTCCCATCGGGGAACTACACTACCCAGCAGCCCCGGGACTGGCGCACACCTGAGGCATCACCAGCGCGCCCGGTGGCGCTTCATAGCGCGTGCCCTCCATTCGCCTCGCGAGTCGCGCGTGGGAGCTGCCCGGGAGAAGCCCGGGACAAGGGCGGGGCAGTCTTTGGCAGTCTGAGGCAGAAGGAGGCGGGGCGGGGCCACTCCTTTAACATTATCCCAGCCACGAACGATGGGTAAGCGTAAGATAACACCAGCCTGTGAGGATGAGGGGAAAAATGCTAAAATCCCCAGACACTCTAAGTCCATTTTGTCATATCTCTCATCAGCAGTGGGGGCCCTCACTAAAGAAATTGCTAGCGCCGAACAAGAATTGGGTCTGACATTGCCTGTGGTAGTGGAGTCTCCTATTCCTGAGCCGCTCTCCATCAGCACAGTGGCCATTACGGCAGAGGCTCCCCCCTTACCTCTGGATCCCGTGGTAATTATCAATAATAAACCCGCTCCCATAGCTACAACAGCAACCAAGCCCAGCACCCCTATAGTCCAATTGCAGCCATGTGAACAGGCAGCCAAACCTCCAAAGGGGGCTAGAGGTAAAAGAATCAAAGTAGCGGCTTCAGACACTATACCACCCGAGCCTCTTGGGGACCAACTGGAGGAGCTTTTCGTTGCCAGAATTGAGCCATTGTTAACGGGGATAGCTAAAGACATCATTGACACATTAAATTCTTGCCTGTCCGATCTCCTCAAGAATTGTGCCCAGCTGGACAAAATTATCACCTCCTACACGACATCTGTGGAGCACCCAAAGAGGGTCAAAGAGGGTCATCTCGCACCAAGATCCTGGCGTATCAGGAGGGCTAAGTCCCAGTGCCACAGTCCAGCCTCAGATGGGAGCGGGCTTACCTACCAGGGGGCAGCTCACCAAAGTTACCTCGTCCGCAAGACAGGAGCACCAAACATCTTTTGCCCACCCACGATCGCCACCACTTAAGTCCCTACACAGGAATAAAAAAAAAAACAAGTACAACTTGAATCTACCTCCGGCCGCTGCCCCTCTGGTGGCAGTATTTATAGGTGTGCCACCGCTCGAAGAGGGTGAATTTGAATCCACCAGGAACCTTCTACACAAAGCAAAATCCTGGTGTACTGATTCCACTAGTGGGGAGAACCCTGCAGATTCACTTATCTTTGCAAGGAGAGTGGGGTGGGTTAGGAAAAGACCTAAAATCACTAAGGGGGACTGTGTGGTAATAAACTTCAACAGGCCCAACTTGGCAGAGAAACTTTTCTGGGACGGTTCGGATATAACCTCTAAAGATCACATGAGACCCGTACCACTGGGGTTTTTCTATCCCCCCTTGAAGAGAACTAATATTGGACACCGTCATTGCACCACGAGCCTAACCCTGACCTCATGCCCAAGGGCAGGTTCCGCCGCAGCTATTACCATGGGCTCCCCTCAAAGCCTCCCCCAATGTTCAGATCCTACATTACTGCCACCATCAGTTCAAGGGACGGGTGACGCCCAAATAGTTAGCGGGATACCCACTTCTAACCGTTTTGCTCCATTTTCAGGCATGGAGGGCCTGGAGGGTATGGAGGGATTGGAGGATGTCGATTGACCACTTGCTCCTGGGCGACCCCCTCCAACAGGTCTAGCGGAGCAGGGGAAGGACTTGGTATGCAAACTCGCTAGCTGGAATGTGGCAGGTGTTAAAAGCAAGGTAACAAACAAGGATTGGGTGAGTGTGGTCCGAGAATACGAAGTCATCGCTATGCAGGAGACCTAGGATACAGCAGACAGTTTCTTCCTGGATGGCTATACTAGCTTTATGAGGGCCGCATCCCCAAGCAGTTCAGGTAGAGCCAGGGGCGGCCTTATAACTCTCTTTTCTCTGAAACTCAAAGGCTCGCTAAAACTGGTCAACAATCCCTGCCCAAACCTGTTAATAGTTGAAAGGCTAGTTTCCCCCTCCATGAGTTCCCTTTACATCAGTTTTTATAACTCAATGAACAAGGATACTAGCAATAATAGTATTGCCAGCCTAAATTCTTTTTTAGTTTCTGTCAGTCAAAACACACATTTTAGTTATGAAATTATTCTTTTAGGAGATTTTAATATTCACCCATGTAAAGGTCCGTGTGGCTTAACGATTGGGGCGGATTCCGCAGGGCTAGTAGAGCCACATTTTGAGCATTCTACCGAGGGAGCAGAATTAGAAGATCTTGTGGCTCACCATAACCTTTATGAACCTAACACACCCGAAGGCACCATTAGACCTCATACCTACAAAGGCACTACCCCAGGGTCCACTATCGATTATATATTTATGACCCCAGGGATCCTGAACAGGGTAATGTCATATAACACGCTGGTGTCGGTACATAGTGACCACAACCTGGTTGTTGTGGAGGTAGCCTGGGGTCAGTATATGGGACCTATGCCTCAAACACATGAGGCTCATATCTCAGTACACCCAACTGACCAGGGGAGAAGGCTCAAGTGGGCAAACGTTGTCCCCAACACCTTTCATGCAGAGCTCTTACCCAAAATCAACTGCTACCTTGAGGTCTGCCAAAACAATTCGTCTCCGCCCGAGGAAATTAAGGGGGCCTTTGAAGCAATTTGTAACCAAATTGTGTCGGATCTCACGGCCAGCACGAGGCGGGGAACCAGCAAATCCCATCGCTGGTTTGAGGCAAGCTGCTCCAAGGCCCATAGATTGCTGATGCTTGCACTAAAGCAATCTACAAGGGATACGAGGAATATAGCTTACCTTAGGAAGCAATATAAGTTGGCTATCAAATCAAGGAAAGAGACGATCAAGTCAACTGCCTGGGAAAACCTATTGAACGTACATATCTTAAGGGACAGCAAAGAATTTTGGAATGTAATTAATCAGCCCTTTTTCACGGACACACCTAATTCAGTTATGGATTGTGTGATTCCGGACGAAAAATGGATCAGCCACTTTAGCGCAGTATATGGCGGTGAGAGTATGGACAGTACCCCTAATCCATCTGCCGCCCCGGAGTCCTATGCCCTGAGTTTTAATATAGGCGAAGTGGAAAAAGCCATCCATGAAACCTCAAAGAATAAAGCACCAGGCCCTGATGGGGTGCCGGCCGACCTATATAAATCTTCCCCTGGTACGTGGGCAGCTGTTTTGACCAATGTATTTAATGCGGCCACCAGTAGCTTTTACCCATCTTCCTGGGCTACTTCCATCATCATCCCAATCTTCAAGAAAGGTAACCGGGACGACCCAGGTTGTTATAGGCCTATATCTCTCCTGGACTCTGCCGTTAAAATCCTAGGCAGAGTCTTGTTAACCAAGCTGAGGGAGAGTATAGAGAACCACGGTGGTCTAGCTGAAATACAATACGGCTTCAGGGAAAAGAGGGGCACAGTGGAACAGTGCTCAAATTTACATCTTCTGCTCGCCAAGTACACGGTGGCCAAGGAGGGGTCCATATTTCTAGTATTCATGGACCTCTCCTCGGCCTTCGACTTGGTGAACAGAACCAAGCTCTGAGCCATGTTACGGAAGATTGGGATAGATGAGGCCCTGGTTGGATTCATGGCCTCATTACATCAGGATCTGTCCGCTAAGGTCAGGGTCACTAGGGAGGGAAGATGTAGCGCCCGATTTGACTCCAGGCGGGGGGTAAGGCAGGGATGTATACTAGCTCCCCTCCTGTTCACTATCTACATCAATGGTTTGGGGAAGTGCCTAGAGAAGACCGGGGGCGACGTTCCGCGTGTAGGAGTAGCTAAGATCCCTGCACTCCTATACGCGGATGACGCAGTCCTTATTGCGCGGACCGGCAATGCCCTACAGAGTTTGCTTGACGCATTTGGTACCTTCCTGGATGACCTAGATATGAAGGTTAACGTGGGCAAATCGCACACAATGATAGTAGGAGCACACAGGCACAAAAGTTTGACTAAATCCTTCAGATGCAAGGGCCAGGAGGTCTCAAGAACAGCAGTCTTTCCGTACCTGGGGGTGCTCTTTGACGAGAGGGGGTCGTGGGGCCCACAGGTTAGGGCAAAAACTCTATCAGTGACTAGGTCATCGGCAGCCCTCATGGCCTTTTCCAAAAGGCTGGGCGTTAGACCAATAGAGGCCCTACTGAAGGTTTACACCTCGAAATGTCTGTCAATAGCCATGTATGGCGCCCCAATCTGGGGTTATGCACAAATTGAACCTATCCAGAGAGTGGAGAATAGGTTTTTACGCTCTTTACTGTCAGTCCCCCCATCTACCCCAACTTATTCCATTCATTCGGAGGTGGGCATAGACTATAAAACTTATAGGCTAAATCTGGCCCCATTGACTTATTGGCTAAAGACATGGCTCAACAAAGATGTAACCTTGAACCACTCCATTATGGAGGACGCTATGTCACTGGAGCACTATAAAAGGATTCCTTGGCTGGACTATCTGAAGAGGTCATTTTACCAATTAGGAAGACTGGAACTCTTTGAATCCCCAAAAGTATAACAAACAAGGATGTACTTTTGATCAAGAGGCAGTTTTTGTCCCTGGCAAGATCAAACCGGGAGGAAAAAGAACTGCAGAAGCCCTCGGTTAGGTCTCATTACCTAACAAAACGTGTCATTGCTATGGAACCTTATCTTATAATAGTCACAAGACCTTTCCATAGGTTCCTCTTGACAAAATTTAGACTAAATTTGATCCCTTACTTACTGGGAGATTACCCATCCTGGGCTAAGCCAGAGTCAGCCTCATTGTGCTCTTGTGACGATCATTCAATTCAGGATACCACGCACTTTGTCATGTTTTGTACATTGTTTTCTGCGCCCCGAAAGAAATATTTGCTCCCAATTCTAAGAGAGGCGGGCTTCAGACAAGTTAAACCCGCACTTCTATACCTACAGTCGATGAGTTCCATTCGTACAATTTTTTGCATGGGAAGCTTCTTGGCCGCAGCAGCGCGTATTAAAGCCAACCATGTATCCATCGACAGAATACAATGATTCTCCTTTGCTGTTGATCAAATCGTCTATTTTTGCACTGTATTGTTGTGGATATTTTTAGACATGTAATGGCTTTTTATAAGGTTGTGTTTTAAAGCCCTGGTCATATATTTTAATTCATTTTAACATGATGTATTGGAAGTAACCGTAAAATGTATTATGAACTTTTGTATGTAATGTCTTTTTATGATTTTTCTAAAATCGAATAAAAGTATTTTGACTGACATAGACCTAACTCTCACGTACCAGCTCCGGCCAAGCTTTAAGTGAACAATTCCTTGCAGCAACTGATGGCCTTTGTCGAAGATAATAGCCTCCGTCACGACTCTCAATCCAGCTACAACCCCGGATAAAGTACGGAGTCGGCCCTTATTGAAATGGCAGACTCTATACGCTGGGCAGTTGACGGAGGTTCCAAGGCGATGTTGGTGCTGTTAGACTTGTCTACAGCATTTGACACCATCGCCCATCCCATTCTTCGGAACCTCTTTAAGACCATAGGCGTGGGGGGCTTCATGTTGAACTGTATATCGTCCTTACTATCTGACTGCACACAGCAGCTCCAGACCTATCCATCCATCTCCCCAATCAAATCACTGAAGTGGGGTGTGTCGCTGGTCTCTGCTCTGAGCCCTCTGTTTTGTAATATTTACTTAACCCTGCTGGCCGCATCAATTGCCATGTCTGAAGTCAAAATCATATCATATGCTGATGAGCCTCAGCTGCTATTCACCTTGAATGCTGTGTGTGCTGCTAATTTTGACACACTACAAAATAGTATCTAGATTATTGTGGCCTGTATGTACCACAATTTCTGAGAACTTAATACAGTTAACACAGAGTTACTATTTATTTAACCAACCTTCTCCCCTCTCTTCCAATCTATGGTGGCCATAGGAACTGGCCATTGCTCCGGCATACAAGGACTTGGTCAGGAATCCAGGAGTTAGATGGGACAATCAGCTATCCCTTGCCACACTGGTACAACAGGCGGGTGCCGCTTGTTTTGGCAAGATTGAACTCATCAAGAGAATTATACACTATCTGCACATTGTAACCCGGAAAACAGTGCTTCACGCACGGATTACCTGCCATTTACACTACGCTAAAGTCTCATACGTAGGTCTCACATTAGGCTTGCTCCGTATACTGCAAACGGGAAAACGCTGCTGCCTGCCTGGTATGTAGAGTCTCACTTTGACAACATATCTCCTGTGTCTTAGACTACTCCATTGGCTGCCATGGCTACACAAATAGAATTCAAGGCGCTTACACTCGCCTTCTGGGCAGGACAAGGCCATGGTCCGGTCTACCTTAGGAGGAGACTGCGTCCCTATTGTCAAACGCGATCTCAACGTTCCAATGACAAGCACTTGCTCATTAGTTCTTGCTAAGCTAAACCTAGATCAGGAGGTGAAACCTCTCAGGTAGGAACCACCCAATGTTGGACTAAGCTACCTCTTCCGCTGCGTCTGATTCTGTATGAATGTGATTCTCCCTAAGCCCTTAAGACCTGGATATTTAGCCTGCTAGATTAGTTGCTCTTCCGTATGCTGCCTCATTTTCGGCACACTACAGCGCTGGGACAACCCCGTTGGCTTACATGTGTGCTCAATACATGACTATTATAATAATTGTAGATGGCTTAGCAGAATTTTGGGTGTAGGCCTGGAGATCTGTAGATAATAGTTAGACTGAGGGTGGTCTGGGGGTTGGTGTGAAACCTGAAGTGCAGATGTTTGACAATGCTGAGTGTGTCCTTGGTGTTGTATGTGACTCTGAGGGGGTACTTCTGATGAAATTGCTAGTCATCGTCCTGGAGTGTTGGTGTGGTCCCTGTAGGTGATCTCGTATCTGTCTGTGATGGCAATGTTGATGTAGTGTGCTGAGGATGCGTTCAACAAGGTCACTGTAATGAAGGCAATGTGTGGGGCTGTTGTGTTGGCTGAGGTGACAGAGTCTAATGGCGTGCTGGTGGATGTAGTGGGTGTGCAGTAAGAGGCACATGACCTGGTTCTACGGACATGGTCTGTCATGCGGGGCAGCGCGTTGTTGGCAGTAGGAGTTGCACACACAGCCAGCAAAGCTGTAAGTAATGGTTGCGCTTAAAGGTTTGAGGAAAGAGAGACAACCCCACTTGTTCCAGGGAACAGGGTGCAGTGGACAAAAAGTCAAAAGGGAATCCCTAGATTACTGCTTTTTCACTCACTCTCTTATTTATCATATAACACATACATCCAATGAAGCTTAATTATGAATGTAAATATCAAAGTTCCACGCTAAAATGTAACGTTTACAGTCTTTTTTATTTGATCATAGACAGTGGAAAAGAAACGTTATGTTCCCTTTTTAAAATTCAGAAAAAATTCCTGAAGACATATATAATTGAATCATCATAAAGTAAACAATATATAACATTAAAAACAGATATTTACAATAACTCATCAAGTATATACAAATTAAATTAAAAACCAAGAGAAAACAATTCGTTACAGCAACACAGTATATCAGTTTAACTACAGTTTAGAACTTAGAAAAAATTCAAGTCATCACAAAATCACAGACCATTAATGAATTAAAATTAAAAAGAAACCCCTTTCTATCAGTAGCTTGAAATATTTTTGCTACGCATTTACTTGATCCAACAAAGCCTTTCCATGTTTAGTTGTAGGGGTTACAGTACCGATAATTTATGAATATCTGTTGTTCCCTAGGCTCTATTTGGATTCTATTTACAAAGCAGTGCGTCGACGCGTTTCGGTGTCAAACACATAGATATTGTAACACCTTATTCAGGACAGGATAAATCTTGGGGTCATCGTTTCCAACATTTGGGATATCCTTCTTTAATAACTCCTCGCTTTCTCTGGGGGAAATGCGGGGGGAGAGAAGACCTCTTGGGAGTTAGACTTCTAAGTGTTCCACTGAGATACTTCGAGTTCCAAGTCGATCTTATATAAAGAGAACCCAAGTAGTCTCTTTCCCTGGAGTTGTTTTCCTTCTTGGCTTTTTCCGGTTAAAATAGATCTTAAAGCTATATAGGTGGATCGGGGATTTTATATCTTCCTATATTTTCTTGTATAATCCAGGCTGCTATACGTCTGGTCCTGGGGTTTGCTTTTAAAGTATGTCACGTTTCTCAACGAGGGATATAGTGGTCTTGATGCTTTCTCCACTATTCTGGTTCCCACTTTCCTTGAACTGGATATGTTCTGGTAGATTGTGGGTCCGTGCTTCTGCCTCGTTTTCTCTTCAGAGAAAACGAGGCAGAAGAGAAAACGAGGCAGAAGCACGGACCCACAGTCTACCAGAACATATCCAGTTCAAGGAAATGGGGACCAGAATAGTGGAGAAAGCATCAAGACCACTCTATCCCTCGTTGAGAAACGTGACATACTTTAAAAGCAAACCCCAGGACCAGACGTATAGCAGCCTGGATTATACAAGAAAATATAAGAAGATATAAAATCACCGATCCACCTATATAGCTTTAAGATCTATTTTAACCGGAAAAAGCCAAGAAGGAAAACAACTCCAGGGAAAGATACTACTTGGGTTCTCTTTATATAAGATAGACTTGGAACTCGAAGTATCTCAGTGGAACACTTAGAAGTCTAACTCCCAAGAGGTCTTCTCTCCCCCCCCCCCCCGCATTTCCCCCAGAGAAAGCGAGGAGTTATTAAAGAAGGATATCCCAAATGTTGGAAACGATGACCCCAAGATTTATCCTGTCCTGAAGAAGGTGTTACAATATCTATGTGTTTGACACCGAAACACGTCAATGCACTGCTTTGTAAATAGAATCCAAATAGAGCCTAGGGAACAACAGATATTCATAAATTATTGGTACTGTAACCCCTACAACTAAACATGGAAAGGCTTCGTTGGATCAAGTAAATGCGTAGCAAATATATTTCAAGCTACTGATAGAAAGGGGTTTCTTTTTAATTTTAATTCATTAATGTACTGTGATTTTGTGATGACTTGAATTTTTTCTAAGTTCTAAACTGTAGTTAAACTGATATACTGTGTTGCTGTAACAAATTGTTTTCTCCTGGTTTTTAATTTAATTTGTATATACTTGATGAGTTATTGTAAATATCTGTTTTTAATGTTATATATTGTTTCCTTTATGATGATTCAATTATATATGTCTTCAGGAAGTTTTTCTGAATTTTAAAAAGGGAAGATAACGTTTCTTTTCCACTGTCTATGATCAAATAAAAAAGACTGTAAACGTTACATTTTAGCGTGGAACTTTGATATTTACATTCATAACTAAGCTTCATTGGATGTATGTGTTACATGATAAATAGGAGAGTGAGTGAAAAAGCAGTAATCCAGGGATTCCCTTTTGACTTTTTGCGCTTAAAGGTTGCCTGATAGCAGGTGGATGAATGTCTTGTGTTCCCTGTTTGGAGGGTGGCTGGAGCATGAGTCTGTTGTGTTACCTGCGTCATGGAAGGACCAGAGGGTCTTGCACTGTGCACGTTGCAGGCGCAGACGGTCCTGCCTTTGGCACGGATGTGGCGCAACAGTGGGACTGACAAGCTGATGCCTGCATTAACAATAGGTGGAGGGAGGGAGGAGCATCTGGGAGGTGTGTGTGTTGCAGAATTAGGGCACTTGGTGCCGCAGCGGAGGAAGCATCAGGAATGAGTGAACACATGAAGGTGAAAGGGGTGAGACACCATGCAAAAACTAGCACAGAAAGAGAAGGAGGTTTGAAAGGCACAATGTAACCGGTGTATGGAAAGGAAGGAGTGTCTGGTTACTCATGGGTCACAGAACTAAAATGGAAGAACAATCACGATAAATGATGGGCACAGGATCAGGCACCAAAAGGCCAAGCTGTGAACAGGACACACAGCGTCAGCAGGTGTGGGCTGCCCGTTGTGTGTAGCAAGCTGCAACAATACATACACAACCATGTACTTCATACACAATATGGATCATTAGCTATGATGAACACCATGCATGTTGCCACAGTACACGTACTCCCATATGCACAATCTTTGTCAATTATGTCATAGATGACGCATGCAAACTGGCAAGAGATCTGCGGTGACAGTAATGATGCACATTGTACTGTGTGGGACACATTTGCTATACAAATGAGTTTGTGTGGAGGCCATGCTGCTTTAGCCAATGTCCATGTCCAGTGCCATTGCTCAGAAGAAAATAACAGTCATGCAAGGAGTTTACCTGTAATGCCGTTGAGACAATGTGCACAGGACTGCCTGGGACTGTTGGTTCCTTGAATCCTCATCAAGGTGCGATGATCATAGTGGTCCACCTCCCGATAGCCCCTTGGTCTGAGTATAAATTACTGACTCAAAAGGGTGATCAGGCGAGGGAAGGAAAGGAAGGGAACAGCAGGGAGGGAGATCTGAAACAAAGATAAACAAGCATAAGCATTCAACACATCTTGCCACTGAATCACAGAATACCTCAGGACCTATACTATAACTGTTACACCTGTAAAGGAAAACAACAGCCACTGTATCATACTTGGCATCACAGAAATGAAAATTACACTAGATCTGATGTTTGAACACGGACACATAAAAGGTAGCAGAGTTTTTCTGCAAAAATGAAGGGTGTATAATGCTGTGCAGGCTGCTTCAATGCAATTAGAGCCATGCAGTAATGAAGGTACTCACAGTGTATGAATAATGCTCCAATGCTCAAAAATACTAATGCGCTGCAGTGCTACTCACACAAAGGCAACAATCCGTAGTTACCCCTGGCAATTAGTGAGGGTCAAGAAGGGAAATTATACATCACCCTCAAGTGCCTTAAGAAGCTCATCCGACGAGGGAGGGAATTATGTAAACACAAGAAAGCCCCACAAGAGACAGTCATTGCCTCGTCCAACTGGGCTTTGAAATGCCTAACATAACAAGCTGCTGGTCCGGAAATCAACAGAGAGTAATGAGGAGCAATGCCACAAAACCAACCCTACCGTGACCAGGATATGCAGCACGCCACAAGAGAATCCTGGGATTGACGTCACCCGACTGGTGCAACGGAAGCGTTTACATTTGCTACAGCACAACGTTGTGACGTCATCAGCGCAACGTTCCTGGCATCATGGGAATAGAAAGTTAATAGCAAGTGACCGAGAAGGCTTGCAAAGTAGTGTTCTCCACCGGCCCAGAGGAAGCAACGTGACAGTGGCATGACATACTGGCACAAGGGGCAATGCATCCATACGAACAGACTTACAGGACACTTGACAGAACATGTGGGACATACGCTGGCCCACACCTTCACAACATGGTAGATTACAAATCAAACTGTACTGGCACACAAGATTAAGTTGATGAGCCAAACACATCCTGCTGCACACAGTGAGGCTGCAATTTACCATGGAGCCTGTGGTTGTGATGTCCCACACAATGTCAACAGGTAGAATCCGCAATGTGTCAGGGTCAAGGTTGACACACATTGATGCCTTCACCAGAGTTAATACTCCACATCAGATGACTGTCAAGAAGGGTGACTGTTCTGTAATGTGAGTGGTGCAACATGTACTTTGATCCATGGTGATTAGACATGTATGGATTGTTCTTCAACATGCACAGAAACAGTTCCCACACATTCTCAAACCATAACAACCCAAAAAAGCCTGTTTGGATCTCTTACCTGAACTGACATTTATACATGTCCGTGCATTTACATTTACACATCTCCGGAGGCCGGCGTTTTTCCTATAACGCTTCTAAACTGTAGAACGCACTCCCTCTTGACCTCCGTGCCCAACCCAATCTCTTGCCTTTCCGGAAACTTCCAAAGACCTGGCTGTTCCCGTAACCTCCATCTCCTGTTCTCGCCTGATCTTCTGTCAGCGCTGGGACGCTTGCGGGCAGCCATGCGCTTTAGAAATCTTTTAACATTAACATTAACATTAACATTAACATGGAACGCTGATTCGGCCCAAGTTGCAATCATCATGAGGAATATCAGGAGGACTGAGATTACACAAACAGACAACAGGCACAGCAACCTGGGAATGGCAGACACACAAGGGCTCACCGTTACAAATCTTTGCTAAAGACATGGGCAGGTACAAAACAAGAACAATGTAGTACACATGTAAATTTAAAGCTAAGGCATTGTGCATTTCAGTGTGGCATGACATCAGCACTTGCGTGACACATCAGAACACACATCAAAGTGACTTTGCATACAGTCCGCTGGACACACACATTGCAACACATGCCACTCAATGCTACAAGCTTGCACACTCTATCGCAGTGACTCACCATTATGAGAAGAAGTTGCATATGAGCTGACTCCGGATATCATCCTCCTCCTCCTCATCACTTGCATCGTGACCAAGCCCTTGATCCTTAACGGGTGGATGTTCCTGCTCCTCAGGATCCAGGATGAGTGGCACTGCCTTCTCAACTGCCATGTTGTGCAGCATGCAGCACACCATGATCATAATCATAATCATAATCATGTTTATTTGTTTGATTAATTAAAATCTTACAAAAAGGCAGATAAAACTTTACCAAATTCAAAATTACAAAACAATCGGATTTTCAATCAATTTTCAAAAAGTTAAATATATATCATACACATAGAAAGGAAAAAGAGCTGTATTGTATAAAGTCCATATTCACATAGTCTGTTGTTTGGTCAAACAAAAACATCCAATTTCTTCTGTACCGCACAAAGGAATTTAACAAGCGCAGAACTCATCGGCAAATCTTCTGGGTTAAGACTTGCGATCAGGGCCTGTCTACATGTCCTTACACTACGCATGTTAAACATTCTTTTAAGCGTAGTTTTTCTTTCGATTTCCAGATCCGGGCAAAGACACAATGAAGATATTAGAGACCTTGGCCGGGGCATATGGGAGGTATCCGCGGGTCTTATCGAGCCACCGGAATCGGCTCTTCAGGAGGCCAAACGTCCGCTCTATCACTCGCCTGGTCTGCCCGTGTGCATTATTGTACCGCTGATCTGCAGCTGTTCTTGGGTTCCGGAGAGGTGTCATCAGCCGTGGCATGTTGGGATATCCCGAGTCACCTGCAAATATACATAATGTAAATAAGTGGTTCAGGGGATGCAGACAGGGCAAAATATACTGAAACACACAGGACACACAGAGTTTACCCACCAACAAGACATGCCCGATCGTTGCACAGCTGCAGCATCATTCTTGGCACCCTGCTACGCCTTATGATGAATGCATAATGGCATGATCCTGGAAAACATGCACAAACATGGGAAATCAGCATGTTAGCAAGACACACCACCAGGGCATTTATTGAGTGATAATGTTTCCTGTTGTGGTAAGCCTGTTCCTGAGCCTGTGGTGGCACCAAAGCCACATGTGTCCCATCAATGGACCCAATGACATGTGGCATCCCTCCCAGGGCATATAATTCACCCTTGACATCTCTCAACTCTTCAGGAGTATGAAATTTGATGAATTCATCAATGTACTCCAACATGGCTGCTAACACATCATGCAAGACACGGCTGAACATCGTTTGGGACATTTCACCTACATCTGCTATAGTTAATTGGAACGTACCTGTCGCAATAAAATGGAGGGCTGCCATCACCTTTATCTTGGGGGTCAGCACAGTAGGATACCTGTGTTGCGGTTGGAGATGTGGTGCCAGCTTGTTCGTTAAGTCCTGAATCAACTGTCGAGTGAATCTGTAACGTCGGATGCAGTCAGGTTCCCTCATGGTAGCCAAGTCTGGAAGTGGCCTTGGTAGTAGCGGAGCCCTGCAGGACATATTTGGGAAGAATGGAGAATAACTGTCAAACAACATCAATGGCAAGGTACATAGCACATGCAAAACTGCTACTAGACATCATGTCACTATAGAGTCTGGCGTGTGTAATACATCCAGGACACATATGTCAGCTTGCTGGCACTCCTACGAAAACCCAGATACACCTGTTGTTTGCCTCAATAAACATGACATGCCCTGAAACATGCTGCTGGTCTGAGTGAACAACCCAAGATATCACTTGAGTGACACACGTCACCAAACCTGCAGTGGAAGGTTGTCAACCCATCCAGACAGCTGACTGCAAGGCACATGCACAGGTCACATGGAATAGCAAAAGTACATATCAAACACATAGCGATAAAGGTGTGCATGTGACAACAAAACGACTCAGCCCTTGTCAGGATGCAGACATGTGTGCCTTGTGTAAAATTATGTCTGATGCCACCAGACCCAAAAGCCGTGGAAATGCACATGTGGCATGGTGTGCGTACATGTGAAACCATTCCCCATCTCAACACAGACCCATGTTAGATACACAAACAGCAGATGCAGTTTACGTAACACAAAAAACAAGCTCAAGGTTTGACATGGCACACACCGGACATAGTCACATAGGGTCATGCTGAATGTGAAATGTCAAGTGACAAAGTGCCCCCGTCCCTGGCATCATGAGACAGGTGCCCATAGTGATGACTGTGCCATCCCAGTGTTGATTTGCATGACTACATCTGCATAATGGTACACATGTGACAAGTGTCAAGGTGATGTGTGCCACATAGTGCCCATCACACATGACATGTGTCAACAGGTCAGCACACATCAATTGGGCAACAAGATCAGATGCTCTGTGCTTTATCACTGCCTGCCACACCTAGGGCCTGCACATGTAAGTATGAAATGAAAAGAACTTGATACGCATCCTTGTTTGAACCGTACCCCTACATCCCTGCCATGTGTGCGCCTCGTATCACTATTGTAATGGTGCCATGCGTGAGCGTGTGAAACGCACCATACCCCTGCATTCACAACGGCGTGTGAAACGCACCGTGAGAAACGCACCATACCCCTGCATTCACAAATGCGTGTGAAACTCACTGTGTGAAACGCACCGTATCCCGGCATTCACAACTGCGTGTGAAACGCACCGTGTGAAACGCACCGTACCCCGACATTACGTGTGTGTGTGCACATCGTCTCACTATTAAAATGGTGCCATACGAGAGCGAACCGTACCCCGACAGTACGTGCGTGTGTGCGCCTCATATCACTATTGTAATGCTACCATGCATGAGCATGTGAAACGCACCGTACCCCTAAATTCACAACTGTGTGTGAAATGCACCGTGTAAAACGAACCTTACTTCGACGTTACGTGCGTGTGTGCGCATCGTCTCACTATTGTAATCGTGCCATATGCAAGCTAACCATACCCCGACATTACGTGCGTGTGTGCGCATCGTCTCACTATTAAAATGGTGCCATACGCGAGCGAACCGTACTCCAACATTACGTGCGTGTGTGCGCATTGTCTCACTATTGAAATGGTGCCAAACGTGAGCGAACCATGCCCTGACATTACGTGCTCGTGTGCGCATCGTCTCACTATTAAAATGGTGCCATACGCGAGCAAACCGTACCCCAACATTACGTGCGTGTGTGCGCATCGTCTCACTATTAAAATGGTGCCATACGTGACGTGAAACGCACGGTACATATGTGTGGATGTCAAAAAATACTTAGGGGACACCTAGGGGATGAGTAGTAGGCCCTGAATGCAGCCTGGTTGTCATGGATACTGAGATTTGAGTGTGTGCTACAGGTGTCCTGCAAAAGTCAGTTGGGCAAAAATATACAATGTTGCAAAATGAATGTGGAGCTGAAGCTCAAATTTTAAACCATGCAAATGTGTGTCAGGGCCTTTTGTTTAAAGGGATTGGATGAAACGTAGGATGCTAAGTAATCTGGCCTATCACACTGTACTCCTGAAACTGAAAGCCCCTCGGCAGCACTGATTTAAGGCTGCATGTGGCTGTGAGAGAGCACCTGCCTGCACAACATTGGAGTGGACCACACTACTGCTGTCTCTGCATTCCCTGGACTTTTATGTCGCGTACTATGGAGAGGGCACCAGCATTCACTGAAGAGGAAAACCAGGCCCTGCTGGATGCCCTCCTAACACAGTACAGCAAGCTGTATGGGAGACCAGGAGAGCAGATGAGTGCTGACAGCACTAGCTTTGACTGTGCACCTATTGTGTGAGTGTCACAACAGGCATTGTGTATTGGTGGGACAGACATGCAATGTGGTTTGGAGTGAGTCCTGGGAGTGTACATTGTGGTGTCTCGCATGCAGAGCATGATGTAGTTCATGTGTGTTCACTCCTCACTTGCATTATGCTTACTGTGACATTCAATGCATAGTGAATGACACATTCAGCCGTGCCACACCGTGGTAGCTTTATTTCCCAAATTTACTGAGGTGCAACAGTGTTCCCCCCCGGAGTGACAGCTGAATGTACTCACAGATGTTTATGACTTGTGGGGACCTGTGGTGATATTGTACAAATGATGTGTTTAACCTCATGGACATTGAAGTGTGTGAATGTTCCTTGTCATCTGGGTGAGTGTGTATGTGATGTGTTGCACCACAGCTGCATGGCGTATACAGTAGCTGTAGCCATCTGATGTGACAAGTAAGCAGTGCTGTGTGCCTGACTTGCAAAGTTAGCACAACACATGTGACACCTCTTTGTCAAGTGGCACATGTGCAAAGTGAGGGTTGTATCCACTGTTGTCAGTGACAGGCGAATGATCTGTGCCAGGGTGTGTCTGTCTGGTCTGCTGAGGGTGACTTAAGTAGAGTAGGATATGTGACTGCTTGCCACGTGCTGTTCCACACCCTGCAGTTGAATGTGTTGTCCAGTGTGTGCCATGATCAGTGAGTGTGTTGCACCCATTACGCCATCTGTTGCTTTTCAATGCCATGTAGTGCAGTGGGGTTTGCCCACAGGCCTAATTCACATGGACAATGATGCAAGTCCTGTCAGCATCCTATTCCCTGTTCGCATCATCAATGTAGTGCAAGTGTCTGTCTCTGGGACATGGAGCAATTGTAGTGATGTTGTTTCACTTTGTCTTCCTGACAGGTAACTGCCTACGAGAAGGGGGAGATATGGTTGGATATTGTCAGGGCTGTCAGGTATGTGGGGGTACATCGCTGGCGGCTGCGCAACATTCAGAAAGGGTGGCAGGACATCCGGTGCTGGACCCAGCGTATCGCCCGGGTCCAGCTGAAGATGGAGCCTCCACACCAGCATGGTGGAAGCCGTCATCTCACCCCCCACATGCTCCGGGTCCTGGCAGTGGTCTTTCCAGACCTCCATAGGCAGTTGCAGGAGAGACAGCAGCAAGGAGGGGGTAGGTACATGGCTGTTTGTTGTGTTGTGTGTCACTTGCTTCTTGAGGTGCTCTGAAGCCTGGAAACACTCCCACAGTTGGGGTGTCTGGTCAGACAGGCTATATGTGCAGTGTTGTTTCAATTCCCCATATTCAGCTAGTGCTCTTTTTCATCCCTTCCCCTCCTTTAGATGTGTCCCCTGGTCTGTGTGTATTCACATTTTCACATGTTCATCTAGGGTGCAAGGTAATTAGAGTGCACATTGTTTAGCGCATCATGTGGGAGGGTGGTCTGTGACATGTGTTGGGACCTTGCCTGTGCCATGACCTGTGCACTGTGTTTGGGCTTCATATTTGTTAGCACTGGTGATGAGTCTCAACATAGGAGTGTGAGGTTTCAACTGCACACCCTTGCAGCATGCATGACCCATGTTGTGTTCTCAGACATGATGTACATCAGTTGGGAGATATGCATAGTGCCATCACGGTTAATCGTGGAACAGTCAGCTCATTCTAGACCCACGGATCAGTGTGCCCACTACAGTCCCCTGAGACATCCTGGCCTCCTAATCATGTGTGTCATACAACACTGTGCCCATTCTATGTGTGTTCAGCATGGGTCTGCCTCTGTGGCATTGGTCCCTGACATAGTTTGTATTTATCCTGTGTCTGCTAAATGTGCCCACTGGACATGGATACAAGATTTGGCTTGTGCATAATCATACTGGGCAGTGCCTGCGTGCCTATTCACAACAATCTGTTGTTGGTTGTTTGTGACTAATATGTATTGCCAGCCCCACGAGGTGAGCTTGGGTTACTTTTGGAATTGTTGCTGCACAGTTTTTGTTACCCAGATTCTGAGTTCTCACTTCTTGAGCTGTATCAATCACATTGACTGAGGGATGGGGGTGTTGTGCAGGAGAGGTCTAATGGGCCTGCCTGATTTGGCCTTGGCAGTTGTGACCTGTGGGGGGGAATTGGCTGGTCGATTTTTCACCATTCACTTCCCCTGTGATGGTGGCCAGTGCTTTCATTTGGGGCTTGACAGACTTTGCCATTTGTTTCCAGACATGATTGTGCCTCATTCATTATTGCCACATGTTTGTAGTTCTGGTGCAACGCTGTTTTGTCTTAGTGTGCACACTACTGTGTTGACATTTTGCATGGGGATAAGGGTATGTCCACAATGCAGCAATGATTTTGTTCATCACAATTGCAGGCCGATTAGCTTAAGGATTGTCCTGATTTGGGACATGTGGGCCACTTCACATGACAGCCAGTAGGTCGTATGTGCTAGCAACTGTATGATCAGGTAATGGATGCCCCTGTGAGGACTGACATTTTTCAAGTTGTCTCACATTGATGATTGTACCTTGGCACTCCCAAAACTTGTTAAAAGTTGTTCATGTTTTGAATGTGTTAATATGACGAATTGTGTAAGTTACACTTATGTGCCTGCATGATAGTTGTCTCACAAGGTAGTGCACACAAAACAACATTTGCACTTTTTTGGAAGAAGCAGGCAGCTTTTGAAGGAGGCCAGTGTTAGTGTTTAATGTTGTGCCTTGATCTCCATATACATGTCCCCACAGTGGTCTTGAGGTCTTGAAACTCCTTTGTTGTCAATTGTACAGATTAATGTGTGTCAAGCTATCAAGACCACTGTTGGACCATGTATATGGCACATCTTCTACGCCATTTGTTTCTAACAGTGTTTCATCTTAAAGGATGCCAGCTGTTTCAATGAATGTGTAAATATTTTTTGTGTGCATTTCATTGTGAGACATCTGTCATGCAGGCACATACGTGTTCTCTGCACAAGATGGAGAATTAACAGTTCAATACATGTGGAATGTGTGAAGTATGGTGAGTCCCAAGATGCCAACAATTCATTACATTATTTTTAAGCCAAATGTACTTACAGGGCTCTGATTGTGGTGTCACCTTGGGGAGTAAGGAGGGTTAGTTTGCCCTGAGGGGCACCACTACTGTTTATTTCTTTGTGAACTTGAGGTGGCATAACTTCATTGTATAGATCTGCTGTTCTGTAAACAAACAGAAGCTTCTCAGTGTAATTCTCATTCAAGTTGTGGACTGGTGTGTTTTTTGGATCCTTGTGTCCAAGTAGCATTGTGTCTATACCAACTGGTCAGTACAAGTCTCAAATATGTGCAGAGCTATGTGGCTGTTACTCATGATGCATGCCAATAAATGCAGTGTGACCTACTGATTTTGTGCTCATGTGTCAGATGTGTACAGGTGACTGATGCATTTTTGCTTCTTCTCCTTGCCCACAGCATCATCAACTGAGACAGGAGGAGACATGAGCATGGACCAAGAGGAGGGACTCAGGCACAGTGCCACCACAGCTGAGGAGTCGGAGGGAGCCAGTGGCAGGGAGGGTCAGGGGAGTCAGGCGGCGGAACTGTTGGAAGGCGACACTTCTTACCATGCAGTCGGATCCGCTTCTGACTTCCAGGATGAGGGGGAATATGCCGCGAAAGCATCTAACATCACTGTGTCTGTCCCCGCCTCCTCCAGACCCATCTCAACCCTCCCAGTAGCTAGGGTCCCTTCTGTCCGTGCAGCCCCCCATGTCTCCTTCGGCCCCGGCACCGCAGCCACTGCCCCTGTTTCCCCTGCTGCCCTCAGTGCAGAGTCTGTGGACCTACTCCGCCAGATTCAGGTTGGTCAGACATCAATGCTGACTGTCCTCCATGGCCATACTTGGATACTGACACAGTTGTTGTCAATAATGGAGGGCATGTCAACTACAATGTCTGGCCAACGTCAGATTCTATCGTCCATGGACTCCTGACTGACAACAGCAGTTTCCCTCCTGCAGCGGTCCGTCCCACCCCCTCCTTCGGACCCATCCACACCCCCCTCTCCCATACCTGTCCAGAGCACATGCAGACCAACACGATCACACACACCAACTGACACAACCAGCACACCACCACAGAAGTGAAGTGCACATCTCCTGGCATGCAATCTCAGAGGGATGCAGGCACACCCACAGGGACTGTGGGCACTGCTGGGAGTCTATCCACCTACCCCGCATATTTGACGCACTGTACCCCAACATTCATGGCGTGTGTGCGGCTCGTATCACTATTGCAATGGTGGTACATGCGAGCGTGTGTGACGCACCGTACCCCAACATTAATAACATGAGTGCGGCTCGTATCACTATTGCAATTGTGCCATACGCGAGCGCGTGTGACGCACCGTACCCCAACATTCACGGCGTGTGTGCGACTCGTATCACTATTGCAATGGTGCCATACGCGAGCATGTATGACACACCGTACAGGTACACTTCCGTTGTTGCGATACGTTGTACTCACCGTCTGCACCATCGTCGGTTTCTATGCCCCAGGTCGTAGGCGTACAGGACTGGGATGACTCGAACGATGGGGTTCATGGCGTGTATATCGCGTACCGGGGTGCGGTTCGAGCCGGACTCTGCTTTTACGGCTGTTTTCGGGTCAGGTAGAAAAAGGGTTGTACGGAGTGTCACAGAGACGAATAGTACTTGCTGGGCCAGAAACTGCTGTTTGTTTACGAACGGACATAGCGTACTGCGTGAACCGGATACAAATCGTATGTATTTATGTGTCGTACGGTGTTTGGTACGAATCGTACGTAGATCTGCTTTGGGTTAGGATCGTACTTGATCGTACGTACGGGGACGTTGGAGGTGTACAAATCGCATGGGAAAAACGCTCCGTACGGCGAATCGTAGGGGATTTTGCCGAATCGGAATCGGCCCCCGTGTGTCTTTACCATATATGCTGTACTCTATTCAACTGTATGACATGTAAATATTGTTGTTATATCGCTCCTATGTAAATCCCTCTACCATCCACTGCAACAAGTCATTTGAATATCAACTGCTACTAGATAAATAAATACATGCATAGATAAATAAATGGCGCTAGCCTGCGACCAATATTGTGACAGGACCCTGAAACAAAGATTAGCCTTTCTCTTTTTCTAACTACATGACAGCTTTTCTTATGTGTGAATAGGGCGGGCACACTATAAATTTGGCGGACAGGGTATTCCATCACATGGCAATGGAGTACCCTGCACACTAAACTATAAATCAGCCCCTTACTGCCTTAGCCCCAGACCTTTTCATGCTTCCTAGACGTTCTCGAGAAGTTACGCCCTCCCCACCATCTACCTTTACTCCCACATCATGGTACCATGTGTTGGAACCATATTGATGCCTTTAGGCTGCAGAGTTTCATAGGCAGAACAGTGGCTAGACCAAGCCTATGCTGTTTGAGTACGCAATTGCATGGCCTGGTAGCTAGATAAAGTCTAGCTCTCCTGTTCTCCCGGATTCACAAGCATCTACCTCAGGTGAACTCCAAACGCTTCAGTGGTTTCTGACATTAGTTATTTAACTCTCTCATGAGTGACACCGATAATACTCTGGTCAGGATTGTTTCAAGAAAATTCAAGATCCACACAGCCAAAGCGTGCTGCGTGGCCAACGGTTGTATATTCCAAACAAATTTATTGTCATTTGGGATCAATTTGCATTAGTTCATCAGAAACATGGCATCAAAGGAACTTCCTATCAAAACAGTCAGTTCAAAAACATGCAGTAATATGTACAATATATACAAATATACAAACATTTAAGGTGAATACTCAAGATTTGACAACACCAACAACAAACTTGAAACAGATTACATGGCAAAATAATTACAACATAAACAACCTTTACACAAAAGGCACCATTTACAGGTGGAAAGAACCAGTCCTTTGACTAAAAAACCAGTGGACAGGTGGATCTGAAGATGGAATGGGTTAGCCTGCCTGTCTCACAAAACCTGTGATAGAATTTTTTTTAGATTGACAGCAAGGGCCCACAGAAGTGGTGTTAGTTAGTCCCTAGCTGCACCCATCTTTCTTGACACAGGCTGGGGGTCAACGCGTTTCGAACCGTGATGAGTCTAGGTTTCCAGGCACGACAAGGAAAGGACTTCTTCCCTCGGGTGCTCCAACGGTACGCGGCAGTTTGATTCCCGCTCCGCTTCCCGGATTTCTCCGTGGACCGGCCGTTCCCATAAGATTGCAATTTGGGTGCAGCCTACTCAAAAAAGAAAACTATCATGTGAGTCACCCCCACAATCAACCGCGCACCGCGTCGCGGGCGCCCAGCATTCAGACACCTTTGCCTTCGCATACAGAATACTCACTTGACGTTCAGTCTACTTTCCCTCGTGCAGCCCTTGTGCTGGCTGATAAGATAAACTTCTATCCAGTCCCTGTCCTGAGGAGAACCTAGACTCATCACGGTTCAAAACACGTTGACCCCCAGCCTGTGTCAAGAAAGAAGGGTGCAGCTAGGGACTAACTAACACCACTTCTGTGGGCCCTTGCTGTCAATCTAAAAAATATTCTATCACAGGTTTTGTGAGACAGGCAGGCTAACCCATTCCATCTTCAGATCCGCCTGTCCACTGGTTTTTTAGTCAAAGGACTGGTTCTTTCCACCTGTAAATGGTGCCTTTTGTGTAAAGGTTGTTTATGTTGTAATTATTTTGCCATGTAATCTGTTTCAAGTTTGTTGTTGGTGTTGTCAAATCTTGAGTATTCACCTTAAATGTTTGTATATTTGTATATATTGTACATATTACTGCATGTTTTTGAACTGACTGTTTTGATAGGAAGTTCCTTTGATGCCATGTTTCTGATGAACTAATGCAAATTGATCCCAAATGACAATAAATTTGTTTGGAATATACAACCGTTGGCCACGCAGCACGCTTTGGCTGTGTGGATCTTGAATTTTCTTGAAACAATCCTGATCAGCCACTTTGTTCTGTTTATCAATTGTTGAGATCCAGGCTTGTCAGTAGTAGGATCCAATACCTTTATTTGTATACAGACCGATAATACTCTGGCACCACATATGGTCGATTAATAGATGCTCTTCACACTGTGGCACACATTTGGAATCCTTTTATGAATTTCAGCCATGCATAAAAAGGGTAAATTCACTCATAAATCTATGTTTATGATCTTATTTACCTTTGCGAATCGATTCTCTTTAATCTTCAAGATATTGGACTGGATTTTAGAGTTAATGAAGTAGGATGGGGGTTGTGCACAGCATGATAAGTTTATGCATGGACAAATTTAAATTACATTTGTGAACTTCCCCAAATTCTCAAATTTCGGATTACACAGTTTTGCATATTTTTTCCCGCAAGAGGCTGGTTTGCACAGATGGTTTTTCACCATGCACATCGATTGCTCAAACGAACCCACTGTCACACACAAAAACAAAAAAAAGGTCCCCAGTCGGCCTTCAATCACTTTGACCTTTGTAAAGGTAAACACTAATGTGTTCTGAGTGCTACACACTGGTCTCCTTCAGTGAGCAATTGTTCTTATGAGGAATAGGCGAGTACATCTTTCACTTTTGGGCAGAATCCTGATCTCGACTGGATGCACTCCACGCAGTATAACAGATTAACTGCGCAAACCGGGCTCAAATGAGTGACTCCCAATGGAGGTCTTCCTGGTGCCTCTTTCCACAGCCATGTAAATATCGCGGACCCCACAGCGGGGAATTTAGACTGTACAATGGTAAGAAGACCTGGTGTGGGAATTAATTATTTGTTTTACTTCGGTTCGCCCCTCCAGATGCTTACAATAACATGCAAATTTTAACTTATTAAATTATCAAACCTAGAACAGAAAACCTGTAATCCGGGTAAGATGGTAATGTTAGCACTAAGGTGAGCAGGTGACTTGCACTCCAAACACTGATGCTTTTATAAAAAATATATTAATTTTATATATATATTATTTTTATACACTGACAGAATGTACCTGTTGGACTTGGCCCTTTTTTTTCAGCGTCCTCCCTGAACTTTTTGCCTTCCTCCTAGCCTTTTCTCTGACATGGTGTTGGTGGTTTTAGGACTCTGGGCACTTTAGCACTGCTGTCCAGTGTGTGGTAAACATGGTAAGATTGGTCTACACCTGTTTGGCACATTTAATTTACCTATCAGTCCCTTGTAAAGTGGTATCACATATACCCAGGGCTGGTAAATTAAATGCTATTGGTGGGCTTGCAGCGCTGATTGCGCCACCCACCAAAGTAGCCTTTCAAACCTATCCCAGGCCTTTGCCATTGCAGTGCCTGTGCAACCAGTGCTACTGCCGCTGTGACTTGGCACCTAAAGTGTGCGCCATGTCTGTGACCCCCCCTTTTACTGCATGTCAGTCACCTCTAAGATAGGCCCTAGCTAGCCCTATGAGCTGGGTGCATTGTAGATAAAAGGTAGGACATGTACCTTAAGTGTGTGACATGTCCTGGTAGTGACAAACAGCCATTTTGGTTTCTCACTACAATGAGGCTGCCCTCCCATAGGAATGCATTGGGGATTCCCTGATAAGTGTTTCAGTGGTAATTCCTATATGAGAGGAGCAGGGTGGTCAAGTTTGGTATGTTTGGAATAGTAATAATAAATGCTATGCAATGGTGTGTGCAGATTTATTATAACTATGTTAGAAATGCCGCTTTCATTTCTGCTTGCTATGTGTCTGCCTGCCTGATGTGGATTGCATGTCTGACTTTGGAGTGACAGGGGCTGGTGAGTCAGCGCTAGGCTGAATAGGGCATCTGCATTTGGAGTAGTGGGAGGAGTAGTCCCCTGACCCTGAATAGGATTGTCCCTGCCTAAGTTGATGCTGGCTCTGCCCCCTGTGGTGTGTCTCATGACAGAGCCCCTATCTCCCAAAGAAGGCTGTGAGCACTGTAAACAGAGTGCTCCACAACGACTTGGAACTGGTTCTCCCAAGCCCTGTGCTCTCCAGACAAAGAGAAATGTGGTATAAATATAAGGGCTGTGACCCCATGTGTTGTGCTGTTCCTCTGCTTACTGGGGCTTGCTGCTGCTGGGGACAAGTAGGAACCGCCACGAGGGCTTGCCTCCCTGCTGGAGGGCCCTGTGCCCTGGCCTCCCTGAGCCCAGCTATGCCTCTTGGATTTTAAAGGACCCATAGTGCCTCTTTAGCGCTATATTTAAATCACCAGAAAGAGAGGAGCGTGTGTGCTCTGCAGCGCTGGGCTGCCAGAGCGTCCGGAGGGAATCCCAGGGTGGGGATTTCCCTGCACATCATGGGGAGTGGGTGCCCACCCCGCATTGGCTGTTTATTGAGTGGGAGCCCACCCCGTGTTTCGCCAAAGGAGCGGGTGCCCACCCCGTGTTTTGCTAAAGGAGCAGGAGCCCACCTCACGTTTGTGCTTCTTCAGCGGGAGCCCATCCGCACTGATGCATATGTTATGGCGCGTGCTCACCCCGCACTTGTGAGGACGAGGAATCACTGCCGCGGCCCGACACGGAGGGACGCCACAACACAACCAGGAAGTCAGACAAGCTGCCTGACATGGGATGGGCCTTGCGGGCAAAAGCGGAAGGAGGGGAGAGGAAATCAGGCAACACGGTGCCTGGCGTGAGGCGGGGCTCCCGAATCAGTGAGGGAAGCCCTGCCCCCACAGAAGAGCCGAGAGGAAGTCGGCGCCTGCCCGAGCAGGGCTTCCGTGTGCAGGTGGGAGCCCTGTGTGTTGCCAGGAAGTCTGCCGGAGTCCCGAGACCAGCGGAGTCCCAGAACAGCCCGGTGAGTGAGGGTAGGACCTGTTGAGGCAATGGGGGCCTGCAGGGAAGCACTTCAATTGCCCATGGGTGCCCGTGAGATCCCTGATAAGAGGAGACCCGGTGAAGGGGGCTCCCAGAGCCATGTTTGTGCTCCAACATGGGGGCAATTTGGAAACCCAAGTCCCGGAATGGGGCCTCACAGGCACACTTAGTGCCGGTATCTTTTACTTTGCACAGCTGCACCGCAATTGCGGGCAGCTGCACCGAGTGGCAAGTTGGTTGCAGAGTCCCAGTGGTGGACTCAGGAGGCACAGTGGTGCCAGGCCTAATTCTCATCAGCTGCACCACCCATTAGTGGCAGCTGCAACACGGAGGCATTTATGTCTTAAACGAAGGAGTGAGATGCACTCCTCGGCCCCAGCTCATTGCGCTCTTTTCTTTTTGCAGCTTTTGCAGCCCTAGGGATAATTGAGAAAGCCCTATCTTTGCACTCTGACTTTCTGGACATAGGGGGCCCGATTCACAGAATGAACTTAAGACTCAATCCTAAACTTACTACTATTTTGGTATTCACAGAATGAATTTACTACTTTTGGTATTCACAGAAGTTAGGATTTTGTCTTAAGTTTGTCTTAAGACAGACTTAAGACAGACTTAAGACAGAATCCTAACTTAAGTCTGTCTTAAGTCTGTCTTAAGACAAAATCCTAACTTCTGTGAATACCAAAAGTAGTAAGTTTAGGATTTTGTCTTAAATTAGGTCTGTGAATCGGGCCCAGGGTATTTGAGCCCCAGTGAAAGGCCAGTTGGCCTGGGCTCAACTTTATGGTTGGTAGGGCACAAGGACCTAATGTGATTTATGCCTCTGATGTTTATGCTTATGAGGTTTATGCCTACAGATAATGCTAATGAGGTTCGGGCTTAATGTGTTTTATGCCCCTGGTAACCTATATTTTGTATAAGGTGTTTTATGCTAATACGAGGCCTATTGAGTAATGTGTTTATGCTAATGAGGTTTGGGCCTAATGTGTTTTATGCCTACTGTGATGTAGACATAATGTGTTTATGTTGCTGGATATTATGCTGAGGTCATTATTGTGCCAGTTGTTACTGGTTGTGTTTTATATTTACTACCTGTATTCTGATGGGTCTACCAGCGGCCCGATTGGCCCTGTCCTGTATATAATCCCCTGTGAATATTGCCCAGTGCCAGTTGGCACAGTGTATATTGTGTGATTATGATCTAATGTGTTTTGGATAATACAACGGTTTTTCATATAACTTTGTGTGGAGTTTTTTTTGTAGTGCGCCTAGTGTGTTGCTGCTGTGTGTGTGTACGCTTTACACATTGCCTCTGGGATAAGCCTAACTGCTCATGCCAAGCTACCAAGGGGGTGAGCAGGGGTTCTCTTCAGCATGTAACTCCCTTGCCCAGACTAGAGTGGAGGTTTCGGCCTGTCTTTGGTGCAAGCCTTAGCCAACCAGAAATCCCATTTCTAACAGTACCTTACTGAATGTTCAAAACAATGATATGAATGATCTGATCGAATAATATTGGGTACACGTGATGTTCCTGAATGCAACATAACTGATGGGTACCCTGTCCTAACATACACCAAAGGATATTTTTTAAGGATCCAGTCCTGATGAAGACCTCACATTAGATGTTGTTGCCCTTGTGAAAGACCAAAACGTATAGAGGATACCATGGAGTGCATTGTGACGCATATTGGATTTGTCCCTAAACTCTAGTAAGGGAGGATGGTGGGCTTCCAAAACTGAAGTGTAGGGCAATCCTTTTGTACACCAAAGGATGCGGGCATACATACCTCCCGTGATTCACACAAAAAAGGTATCCTTCTGCTTAAAGAGAAAACCGCAAGGTAATGTGTGCACGTGCCACAACTATACACCACCTCAGTGAGCGGTGGTGAAAAAGGAAAAATAATCTTTTTTTATATGTAACTCCCATCTGCTGTAGTAGTTCACTCTGACCCCTATAAGTGAGGGTAGGCTTGACCATGCTCCAGGGAGCTCTTTGTATATTAATGGGTCGGGGGACACAATGTGTAAAAAAAATTCTTTATCCACTCCCTTTAGAGATGAATTTAATAAATATAACAAGACCAAAATGACAAATATCCAATCAGTAGAAACAGAGTTATGAATTTTTAAATAATAAAGTATAAACTAGCATCTAAAAGCATAAAGCATCAACTGCAGCCATCTGGTCGTGCTGGACCAGGTCACAGTCAAACGTTCAGGTCATCCGCGATGGAGCCCAGGTTGGATGCAGAATAGTCCTTCTCAAGGTTTGTGCCAAGAGTCCCATTCTTGTTGGAGACAGTCACGAGGAGCAAGGAGAGCATTGCAGGCGGTTGTAGCCATGGCATGAAGAGCAGGCCAGGTGTTGCAGATGGGTGGGGTAGTGCTTTGCATTGGCAGTCCCCCTCGAGCAGTTGCTGCTTCAGTGCGAAGAGACAGCCTAGCGGCGGCTCGCACTTATTTTTGATGCAAGTGACAAGTTTTCTGTGTGACCTGGCTCTCTCAGGATCATGAAGAGCCAAAAAAGAATCTGTTGAAGCTGGATGCAGGTGCAGACTTTTGTGTCCCTGAGGCTCAGCTCAGGAGACCAGCAGATTATCCCTTGGAGTCACTCTGGGGACCAGGAATTCAAGATAAAGTTGCAGGTCCAGTTCTTCTTCCCCAGGCAAGAGAGCAGCATGTCAGCACAGCAGGACAGCAGTTCATTCAGAGCGGCTGTCCAGCAGAGTGGCAGCCCTTGTAACAGCACAGCAGTTCTTCCTGGCAGAGTCTCCACAGGTCAAGATGTTTACTAAAGAGTTGGTGCCTGAGGTCCAGTATTTTCACACAGTTGTGTCTTTGAAGTGGGAGTAGCTTCTAGAGGCATGCCTTTGAAGTACACAGATGCCCTGCCTTCCTGGCCCTGGCTGCAGACTAACTACAGGAGGTATGCAGCCCTTTGTGTAGAGGCAGAACACAACATATTCAAGAGTAAGTGGGGCTGTGCCCTGCTCCTCCCTCCCAGCCTGCCAGTGATAGTCCATGCTGTCACACCTGAACTCTGTCTAGGAGGAATATACAAAGTCCAACTGTTAGCTAAACCCAGTCATGTGACCCAGAGACAGACACCAAATGGGTAAGGCAAGAAAATGCTACTTTCTAATAGTGGCATTTTCAGAATTGCAATTTCAAATCCGACTTCACCCTAAGTTAGGTTAAATTCTGATTCCCGAGACACCAAACACAAACTGAATACCTATTCCCATTTAGAAATTATGCTTATAAAATGCAATAAGGTCACTTCAATGTTTCCCCACAGGAGAAGTAGGCATTGCAGTAAAGAAAAACTAATTTAAGAGTTTTTCACTACCAGTACATGTGAGCTTAAAATTACATGTACAACCCTGTAAATGCACTGCACCTTGGCCTTCGGGCTGTTCAGGGCCCACCATAGGAGTTACTTATATGTATGAAAAATGGAACACTGCATACCTAGAGGAGCTGACCTTTAGGGGCCATTTGGTGACACTATAAGGAGCTACTTTCAAATTTATGATGGTACTGCCCAACATCCCAACGCGGAATGGGAGGCATTTAAAGTCATCATACAAGGGTTCTGTATTGGTCAGGTAGTAGAGAAGCAGAAAGGGTTGGAGATTGAACTAACAGCTCTCAAGAATTGTTTCTGTGTGCTAGAGCGGGACCTGCCTACGGATCCTTGGCTAGACCCAAAATTGCAGCAGAACAGGGGAAACATGCAACCGCCTTAGAATGACTGTGTGCGCTGCAAACCTGAGACTACATGCATCAATCGTACAGAGGGTGGCATGGCGAGACAATTCCTGGCACGGCTTACCTAGCCTGCCAACCGTGGCCTTTCCAGTTACCCATATTAAAAATGCAGAGCGAAATTCACAAGATCTTTGTCAATCCCTTTCTTGAACTTTACAATGTACAGCTGCGGCCCCCTGAGGAGGAGATAGCAACTTACCTGGATAGGGCACACCTGCTTTGATTGGGGCCTCTGGAGGGGGAGGGCTTGGGGAGAAACTTCATGGAGCAGAAATTCAATGAAGTCATAGCAGATATGGCATGTGGTAGAACTTCGGGGACAGATGGAGAATTATCTGAATTCTATAACAGCTAAGCAGTGGTTTTTGCACCCACATTGGCTCTGATGCGTGCATGAGCTTTGGAGAGTGACTCCCTACCAGACACAACTAGGGAAGCCCTTATAGTGTCAGTCCCCAAACCTAAGAGAGACCCCTTCGATGTATCAGCCCATAAGCTGCTCAATAGGCTAAATTTAGATTACAAAATTCACAGCAAAGTGATGGCCACCCAGTTGTTGCCACACTTAAATACACTGGTCCACCATGACCAGAATGGCTTCATTCCTCACTGCAGTACTTCCCTCAGTATAAGGGGCCAGTTTAGTGTCCTGGACAAAACCCCACAACAGCATCGAGTTACAGCGTTGATAGATACATATACAAAAAACATTTGACACACTGGGCTGGGGATACCTAAGAGCGGCCATGCGCCGAATGAACATGGGTCTGGGGTGGGACAACAGGCTTGCCCTACAGGTGCCCAAGCATGACTCCAGGTGGCTGGTGCATTTCAGACTCGTTCCAAGTGTACGGAGGGGTATGCCAGGAATGGCCTCAGTCTCTGCTGCTTTTTGTGTATCTGTGATGAGAACATAGGGGAGGGGGAGAGAGATGCCATGTGGGATGCAGAGCATGTTGCCTTGCTGTATACAGACAACATGCTCGTATACCTCTGCAATGCTAATATTGGAATTCCCTGGAGCATAGAGTCCCTGAATTCTCTGGGGAAATTCTCAGAACTACAAATTAACTGGAACAAATAATGTGTCTTTCCAGTGTGCCTTCCAGTGTCCCCCAAATTCCAGGACCCACTGCGGCTCAAGCGCTCAGGTTCTCTGATATTTGGAGGTCAAAGTGTTTCATGCCAGAATGAATACAGGGAAGGAAACCCTGGAGAGGCACTGTGAGCCCTGCAATGTTGCGAGGGAATTAGGTGTTCCCATAGGCAACCTAATATGGCTAACATTGTGCTGTCTATAATAGTAATCTTGCAGCGACTCCTGAACTTTTTTGTGAACCAATACATATGGATATCACAGAACTGGTTCAGACAACTAAATGCTCTGCTGCGTGAGCTGATCTGGGATGGAGGCAGACTCTCTGGAGGCACTAAGATACCTGATAGAAAGAGGAGGGCTGGGGGCAATGGACTTTATGTTGTACTTCTTGTTCCGTTGGCTACAATGGCTGGAGAGATGGCCATCTGGATGCCAATTGACAGAACTGGGGAAGGTGGGAGACCCATGCCACTGGGGCACCCTTGTGGTGCTACTACTGGGAGTGGTGCTGAGGGAGGTCCATGGCCCTGAATCACTTAGATTAGCACTCTGCTGTACAGATATGTCTGAAAGACACAACACTACCCGTTGTATACACATGTACTTTCCATAGTTGCTATGCCCACATTTGGGAGAGGTTTTTTCATGGAACTTAGGCTACAGGAGTAGACTGCAGCAGGACTTGAATAAGTATGGGACTGCTACCTGGAAGGCAGGACTGGCAATATTGCTGATCTAGTCAGGGGTGAGGGACTCCCACATACAGAATTCCTGGCATTTGCCTCACAACTGAGATCAATGGGCCATCTCTGGATAGTAGGCAAGGCTGAACAGCCCACACTTGACCTACTGCAGACTTTATGGACCTTTGGAAGTCGCAGCAGACTTGTGTCATGGATCTATCAGACCACCTGGTCCATGATCACAGACAAGTTGCCTACATTACTAAACAATGGGAAACTGACCGGGGCAGATTGTTCAGGTGAAAGGAATAAGAGCAAGACTTGGAGAGGGTATAGAGTGTCACAAGTCACACACTAATGATCCAAGCAATTCAACTTCTCACACTTTACTTACCTCACTGACAAAGGCAGACCATTATAATGCAATCAGACACCATATGTTGTCATAGCTGTGCCCAAACGGCTGTAAACTTTATCAACATGGTGTGGAATTGTCCTATAGCGCGGAGATTTTAGACCAAGGTGTTCAGGGCTTAAAGTGCACGCTAAATAAACGCAACATATGCACTTTAGAGATTTGTAGTCTGGGTATTTACACTCAGCAGACCAGTAAAAAAAATGAGTAACAGATTTTTGGACCTTGCAATGGTAATCACCCATAGGAACATAACGTGACACTGGTGGTTCCAAGGAGGGTCACCCCACAGTAGATGGAAGTCTGAGGTGGAGAACTGGGCTACAGCTGAGGGGGCTGCCATACGAGCTGAGGAACTGAGAGGGATCTGAAGAAAGCACATAGTGGAGATGTGGATGCAAGTTCTCACTGCCTTCATAGAGTTAGACTGCTAAATCATTTTACAACACATTTCACCGCAAATCTATAGTAACACATGCTCCTGTCCTCCTGGGAACAGAGTCTAGTTACATCCCCTATGGCAGATTACTATTCAGATATTAGTTATGTACAGTCACTGAATCATGCATTTGTTAAACTGGATATAACACTGCAGACAAGTGAGCAGCAGTTGATAACACTTCTACAGTAATATATGGGAAAATTAAGTATCCTGGTACATTTATATGCAGTTGGAAAAAGATTATCTTCATTCGTAAGATATATGAATGTTACATTTGTACAACTTGTTAATTCGGTGTATTCTGATACACCACACACTCACATATATGTATCTATACTCTATACTTCAACATGCCACTGCTTGTTCATTTTATTTAAAAAAATTAATACAGATATTTTTCAAAAATGAGTGACGTTACATCTGAAGGTATAAGCAGTGCCTGGCGAAGGCCATATTATGGCTTGGGGAGGGGCGGCTCTACACTATCTTCCCAAAATAATAAAATTTGCCCCTGGGAATAAGGTTCTTTTTTATGGGATCCAAATGCCTTTTAATGGCTTGGGGAAGGGAACTGCACACCCCTCCCCATTTATAATACATTTGAGTGACCCCCCGGGTGCTGGCCCCCACCGGAAGGATTCAAAATGAAGTGAGAAGTAGCCTGCTTTTTTTAAAGATTTGGTCCCACCCCCATCAGGCCTAAGGTGTCAGGGTATCCCAACCCTGCCACCCTATATTTTTTTCATCTTTTTTCAGAACATGGGACAAGACCTAAAATGGCTGCCGAAACATATTTGTTGATATTGTGGCAGCCAATCAGATCTAATATTCGATCTGTTGGATTAGAGGAACCTCTGTGGCATGAAATATACAAATGTTTTGAACATTAATTTCTTTAAATCACAAAAAGCAGTCTTTCTCTGTACAGATCTAGCTTTCTGTTAAACTTGGTGTCATTCTGTTAAGCCGTTTTGGCTGTAAGTGTGTCCAAGTTTCCCATGGGTAAAATGTGTTTTGGGACACACTCTTTTTCTCATCCCCCAGTTGACGGATCACCCTAAACTTTAAATAAAGAAGTGGAGTTGGATGAGACTTTTTTTTAAGGTTCGTGAAGATTCATCAAACGGCGCCAAAGTTATAAGCAAACTAAAAAATCTATTTAATTTAAAACAGGGTTGTAACTATAACTAACCAGTGCCGGCCATCGCTGGGATTGAATAAATATATATATGGATTTATTATAATGGTGAAAGTAATACCTATAAACTTACCTGAAATGTAAAAGTACTCCCAATGTAAGAACATGCGATGTAAGGATGGCAATTTCATAACTCCTGTAGTGAAGTCAGGTGAACAACAGACATTCAACAAGAACACAATTAAGAAATATGTCTTCACAGAACAGTGGTGAAGTCATAAAATAAATAACTGCGAACTAAATCTCTGGGGATGACAATAATAAAGTGATTAAATAAAATATAAATGGGACTTGTACAGGGATCAATTGACGTGATAAGGAAATCTAACGCTGAGGACTACTTAGGAGCCAAAAACCAGTATGTCACTTCTGTATCCATTTTGTTAAGCGCCAGTTAATATTTGTACAGGTTACCTGCTCTGAAAATAACTATTGGGTGCATTTTTTGTCTTGATGTTAAAAACACATTTTTTTCAGATGTAATTTCAGTGTACAAATTTTGATGTGTTTTCCCAAGTGGCCCCATATCATGTGTCACACTTTAAGACAGTTCAGGGTTTCTAACCAAAACATTTTTAGCAGTGTTGAACTTGTTTTGCTTTTCCAATTACAGAGATGCTAAAATATCCCAGCAGACTAAGTGCTGTGGGCTAAAAACCCGACACTGTCTGAAAGAGTATCACACATGACATGAAGCAACTTGGCAGTTACAGCCCTAGGGCCAGCAAACCTTTGTAGGTTTTACGCAGATTTTGCTACTGACCGATAGATGTGGATCTGTATGCCTTAGAAACTTAATCCACAGAAAAAGAAATAACACCTGGAAATACAATGTATACAGTAACAGTAAATAAGGAATGAAAATACTTAGTGGCACTATTTTTCATTAAACCGATCATTGGTACATATAGCACAAAGATCATTTGGGATCAACAGAAAAATGTTTGTAGTTTTTTATTTTCACAGATAGATTTTTGTACAATCGTCTTTTGCATATTTACATTTGTAGTTACATAGAAATTGAGTAATTTGCTCACACTAGAAGATTTTCTATTCAAGTGGTATACCAATACAGGTCCTCAGACTCTAAAGTCAGGACCACAGCTCCTTTCTAGTATAGTGGAGCAGTATAATTCTGTTTCCATTCTGAAATACAGTAGGAGTGCCTCATAATTAAGTCTCCCTGTTTTCAGTTTTTACGGATTTTTACAGATAAATACAGACAGAAAACAATGTGTTTTCTGTCAGCATTTATTTTTTCTGGTGGATAAACATAGAATGTGGTGCTTCTTTTTGTGAACATCCGTGCTGTCTTTCATGAATCATAGCCCAACAGCTGAACAGCTGGACAGCATGGGAAATGAAAAAACAGAATGAAATGTCTTTAAATAATGGCATATGTCAACATTCATTTGTGGTATAATGCTAATATTTACAAGTGGATGTATTTTTATGTCGTATTTGACAGCTTAAATAGCTAAAACACGATAAGCATCAAAGTATGAGTGTGCACCGATCAGTTAAATAAATATGGAATTGTACAGTTTTAAAACTTCATTTTTATGGAAACACTAAATAAATATGGATAAGTACAGATAAAATGGCCAAAAAATAAATATGGCTAAAGACAGACAGAAATCTTTAAAAAGTAAGTACCATAAAACAGGGAGCCCTAATCATAATCATGCACAGCTGTGATACAAGGGAAAATGGATTACTGTATATTTAAAGTATTCCACATGATGAATAATGAGACTTATAATTGTGTGTATAGAATGTGAATAATAAAGGTCTATACAACAGTTAAATATATTATTTTGACAGGAGAAGTTAATGTTTATAATGTGTCTCATCTGGAGGTTAATAAAATAGAATGTGTAAGTGTAGCCTAATGTTTAAACATTTATATGTGTATCAAGAATTATTTCCTTATAGGTGTATTTGAAATGACATCTTCATAATTCTTAACAATTTATTCATATGTTAAGAAGCTGAATTTATTATTTGTGTAGAAATGTGCATGTCTTTTGCAACCCTGTGCTTGCCTAATTGACATGATAGTGGACCTCGAGAAACCATCCAATTCAAGCTCAGGTTTAAAGTCTAACATAATATTAGTATTTTGCCTTCAACGTAGACATTTTGTCCACTGCAGGAGTTGACAAAGCCTCATTAATTAGCATAGAAGGGTTTTATTTCCATTAGATAGCAAGATATGAGAAGATACATTTTGACAAAGATACATGGGGTAACAAGCAAGGTGGTGAGTTCTCTTGGAGGAGGAAAAGAATGACCAGGGACGAACGTAGTTACAATTTATAGATGTGGGAAAGGTGGTGCAAGTATCCAGTTGTGCCGGAATCATGATAAAGTACTCATGAAAGTTAGGTGGGATTGTCTACCTGAAATACAACTGATATCTTATGCTGTAACTTAATGATCTTTTGACTGGGTGTGAGTGTTTGATTGTTTCAGATGCTCCGTCCATCACCACCCTCTTTTGTACTGCTTTGGCCGCCATAAGTGTGGCAGGGTATGCTCAGACGTGAGTCCTTTGCTCACTTTGCCACTGGATTCAAGCAAGCCGGGCTGAAGACGGCTGGAATGCCAGAAACCGGTCCTCGGAAGCTTGTTTCCGGTCCAGGGAAGGCATGGCTTGGCAGTTCGGGCTGGACTGTTCCCATGAGGCACAGGTCAGACTGATTTGCATATAGCCATGTCTGAACTGGGATGGCAGAGTGGGATAAAGAACGGTGATGGATCAAACCCAGATCTTTTGACTGGGTGTGAGTGTTTAATTGTTTCAGATGCTCCGTCCATCACCACCCTCTTTTGTAACTTAATGAGGGGCAAGAGAGAAATGTTAGGACTTCACAGGGAGCAGATCTATCGTACGTGACCCAAGGTTGGGGTGCCTTCTACTGAAGACTTTGACAGCTGTCACCTTTCTAATTTCACTCTTGTTCAATGTTTCTTAGTTTAGGGTCGCCCCTTTAAGGCAGTGTAGGGAAAGATAGTTTGCTCATGCTTACCCTTGATAATCATTTGATGCAGTTTAATGCTCAATTCTTTTTCCTGATTATTTGCATTGTCATTATAGAGTTGGTTATTTGTGTTGTAAAGGGTGAATCTCTTTCGGAGATTTGCACTCATTTTGTTGGTTCTGTATTTGTATATGATAATATTGAAGCTAGTCTATATCGATTTGTTTCTAAATTCATAATTATATCTTACTAACCTCAGATTTAGTTGTATGTATGTAGAGCATTGTATGACCAAATTGGTTACACTGTATTGAGATTCAATTGTGATTGTTTACTCCCTCTTACCTCTCAAGCTGCAACCGAGACCATCGGATTGGAGATAAATGTATAAGTGGGACCAAGAAATGATTACATAAAAGAAAAGATGGAACTTTTTACAGGGATCAATTGACATGATAAGAAAAGCTAACACTGAGGACTACATAGGAGCCAGAAGCCAGTATGTCACTTCTGTTTCCATTTTGCTAAGAGCAAGTTCATATTTGTACAGGTTAACTGCTCTGAAAATGGCTATTGGGTGCATTTTGTATTGATGTTGAAAACACAATTTTTTCAGATGTAATTTCAGTGTACAAATTGTGATGTGTTCTCCAATTATATTAGCTCTCCCAAGCGGCACCATATCAATTGTCACACTTTAAGACAGTTCAGGGTTTCTAACCAAAACATTTTTAGTAGTGTTGAACTTGTTTTGCTTTTCCAGTTACAGAGATGCTAAATTATCACAGCAGACAAAGTGCTGCAGGCTAAAACCTTGAAACTGGCTTAAAGAGTATCACACAACACATGAAGCAACTTGGCAGTTACAGCCTTAGGGGTAGCAAACCATGCTAGGTTTTAAGCAAATTTCCCTCCTGACCGATAGATGTGGAACTGTAGGCCTTAGAAACTGAATGCACAGAAAAAGAAATAACACCTGGAAATACAGTGTATACAGTAAATAAGGAATACAAATACTATTTTTTATTGAAATGAGCATTAACGCATATAGCACAAACCTCATTTAGGATCAAGAGAAAAATGTTTACAATTTTTATAATTCCACAGTTGTCTTTCACATACTTACATTTGTAGTACCAGAGAGATTGAGTGATTTGCTCACAACAGAAGATATTCTATTCAACTGGTATATGAACACAGGTCCCCGGACTCTAAAACAGGCGCTTAGATAGAAGACCACAGCTCCTGTCTAGTATAGTATGTGACATTTCATGTAACTATACCTAAACGCTGATGCTTCTGTTTCTGGCCTTTATGAGGACAACCCACCATCCAGTGTGTTCCTAAATCTCCCAGTAATGCGAGGAGGATCCTTATACCACCAGGTCTGTCACCTCCCTATCAACCAATCCCCCAAGTCCCTAAGAATGACTACATAGGGGGCGTGGCTAGCTGTCTAAGATGGTGGTCGGATCTCGATAGAGCTCCGGGGGGAATCAATTCTCCTACACTGCCATCCATGCGCTGCTAACGCTGGAAAGAACACGTACCGGTGAGCTGTGGTCCCCTGTGTGTTTGAACGCCTTTGCGGAGCTTTTGGGGAGTACAGAGGACCGGCCTGTCCCCCACTGAGACCGGGCGGAGGCTGCGGGCTTGCGTATGACGTGAGCGGTCCGGTGCAGCTCCCCCCACGACTCGACAGACACTCCAATCGGACCCACGACCCGACCGGCCCTGAGGTGCGTGACTTGCAGGGATGGGACTGGGGCCTGCAGGCGGGCTCTGGTACTGGAGTACCGCGCAGATGGGCTGCCTGATAAAGCTTGGGTGACGCCCAGGAGGACCTGATGTGCCCCAGTTTTGAACCGGGCGAGGTACGAGAGCAACAAAGACCTCCTGGGGACACCGGACTATGTCGGAGGTGATTGCGGGGGTAAGTCAGTACGACCAACTTGTGGATTTCCCCAGATCTCCCGGCCCTGCGCTGCTGGCACTCCCTCCTTCTCCAGGACAGCACGAACTGCTGGTGAGTGCGGCCTGAATGCTACGGTTGCTGCCTACTATAGCGGGGACACTTCCCTTACCAGACTGTACTGCTTAACAAGGCCGAAAGGCAAAACAGACACAAAAGAGGACTGTGACTGCGCCAGGATACAGCTGGGACTCCTTCAAGCCCTTGTCACTTAGCTGCACTGGACCCCATTCTTGTTCCTATGTGATCACGCTGCTGCATCGGGCCCGGGACAGCTTTTTTCTCTTTCCTGCATGGCAACGGGGTGGGTCGGACCTCACACTGATACTGACGTCCCACCGTGGTGCTTTCGGGAGGACCCCTAAGGACTCTCCCTGAACCTTATGGATCTCCGCACCTGGGCGGAAGGGCGTGGCGGTCTGCAGACAGTCGGCCCAACACATCTGCTTGGCCTCCCTGGGGCGCTGCCTGACTATATGTGACTTGTGCGCTCGCTGCGGACTACGCGGGCCTCTCCTGCCTCTGTTTACGCATGATGAGTTCTCCGGTGAGACACCCTCAACTGGGCACCTATTAGAGGGTCCCCTCATCTGCCGCTCTCCGTGGAGCCACCTCAGTAGTCGAGACCTTTGTTAGAGGTGCGGCCTTACTGAAGTATCACATACACGACCTTACACGGTGACCCCACGCTTGCTCCTGGACAGCATCTCTGCGACAGGGGACCTGGCTACATGTGGACATCCTACGGCTAAGGCCGTGCAATGAGGTCGGGGTGATTCAACATAGGGTGGGCCCACTTCCTCCATTTGTCGCCCTATCTGCCTGCCCTGAAAGGCCATAGCTCACCACAACCTAGGCCAGTAGAGACTCAACATGGGTAGACACCGGGCCAAAACATTGGATGGGCAACAGGAGACAAGCAGCCCTCTTGCTGTCTCGGGGTCCTTGAGCCGGCCTCCTTTACCAGGAATACCTTCTATAAAATCTACTGGGGACACACCAGATAAACTGGACCTTATACTTAAGGAAATCCGCGACTCCAGAGCAGCATTGGAAGTACAGATTGGCTCACTTACCTCAGGTCTCACCTTATTGAGGGCGGATCATTGCAAACTGGCTGACTCTGTTAAGGAACATGGACGAGCCCTTGAAGACATGGACCAGAGAATAACTGCAAATACCACCACCATCCATCAACTATAACAACAGGTGACTGGCCTACTGGACCGGGTGGAAGGCGCAGAAGGCAGGAACAGGCGCAATAACATCCGCGTAATTGGCCTGCCGGAACACTGTGTGGGAGCCGGAGCCACAGAATTCATGGAAGGCTGGTTCAGGGACAATGTGGCGCCGGAAGGACTGTCACCGTACTTCTGTGTGGAGCGGGCTCATAGGATACCAACGGGAGCGCCCAGGCCAGGAGCGCCGCCTCGCCCCCTGATAGTTAAAATCCTGAATTATAGATACCGGGACTTACTGCTTCAAAAGGCAAGGGAGAAGGCGCTGATTCAATATGAGAACCAACGCGTGTCGCTGTTCCCGGATTATACGGTCATGGTCCAAAGGCAGAGATCGTCATATCAGGCGGTAAAAAAGAGTCTCCAGAAAGTACAACTCAAATACGCCCTCCTATATCCAGCTAGACTGAAAGTAATACATGACAAGAAAACTCACTTCTTTGAAAGTCCGGCAGATGCAGAGGGATGGCTGGAGGTCCTGGGTCTGGGCTCGAGCCAGGACAGACAAATCATTGCAGGGCTCCGACGGACGACAGAGCATAGGACACCAGCATACACAGAATCCTACTCAGATCAGGGGTGGCAGTGTACCATCGCGTGCACAACAAAAACTTGACCAGGAAGGAGCTCTTGCCGTAGCTGAGATGTTTTGAGAGGACCCTACCAGATCCACACAGACACGGAGGATAGCGCTATTCACTCGGATTCAGAACATAGCATCAACTACCATCAAACCTTGAGCAGCAGATGATATACTTGACAACTGAGACCTGTCATTAGCGGGAAAGCGACCCCGGATGGCCTTGTGGTGTTTTGAACTTCTACCTGGCAGACTCTGACTCTGGCCCCCTGCGATTCATGTATCCTTTTACGTGCGGAGATCAGTAATGTAACGAACTGTATTTTACACTACATGTTTGTACAATATGGGCTGATCATTTGTTGCGTCTCTACTGACGGTTGGCCCCCGAGTCCAGACTGTTTTGCTGATACTATACAGTAGGGCCGACCACAGTCTACACCAGTGTACTCATATGATAGGGATGTCTTGGACATATTCAATGACACATCCCCCCTAGGTCCCGTGGAGACACCGAGGCTCTGACCCCAATAAGGACGAGAACATGATATATGGCAGCGACCCCCCTATGAGCGTACGCACCATTATTTGTTTTGGGATTGATGTAAATTGTTGTTGGGCCCAGCATAGTTCCAGCGCTGTGCCACGTTTAGTTAGTGTTAAGGGGATAAGGGGCTCCTGGTTGATTTCAGTAACCTGGCTCCACTTACTGCGGGGGTCTACCCAAGACGTCATTCTATGCACGGAACCTCTACCACCTTCGGGTCTTATACCATACTGACATGAAATGTGCGGGGATTGGGGGCTATTCGGAAAAGACACCGTATACATGCCTATTTACTGAGACGCAATGCCCACATAGTCTTTTTACAGGAATCCCACCTGACCGAATCGGAATCACAGAAAACATGTAAAAAATAGAGAGGTCAGATCTACTCTACTAATTATTCAGCATTTGCTAGAGGTACGGCCATATCGTTACGCGTCGGGGTTCCATTTACCGAACTGGAACCCCGAAATGACGAGCAGGGACGATATGTACTACTTAAGGCACACTAGACGGTTCCCTGGAAAATCTTGGCAGCATCTACGCCCCTAATTTTGATCAGGATCAATTCTTACACCGCTTAAGCGTGGCCCTGGCCGTCTGGGATGGTATCCCATGGATAATGGGAGGTGATTGGAATACTGTCCTCGACACAAACTTAGATAGATCCCACCCTCTCCTCCATGGCACACCTGCCCGCAGGCTTGCCGCCATATTCAACACCTGGACAGATGGCTGGGCGCTATATGATGCATGGCGACACAAACACCCTACACATAAAGAATACTCTTTATACTCTCCCGTCCACGGTCTCCATACCAGAATAGATATAGTCTTATGCTCCTCCTCCATCGTTGCCCAAATCAGTCCGTCTACTTACCTGGCAAAGACATTCTCAGACCATAATCCTCTAGAGCTCACACTTACCTGGGGAAACATACCAACTCCAGTACCCACCTGGAAACTACACCTGCAATTATTAGAGGACGCTCCATTCAGAACATCACTCTCCAATACAATCACAAATTACTTAGCAAAAAATTGGAACACTGCCTCGTCTCACTTAATAGAATGGGACCCATTGAAGGTGGTGGTACGGGGGCATCAATAGGACAGATTGTGGGGGCCCGACAGGAGACACATCAACGCTTGCTCAGATTCAAGCACCAAATGGCTACATTATAACATGAGGCCGTGACTGACCGGGACAAAAAAGCAGCTCTGCCAAAGGTCCGTATCGACAAAAGGCCTGTATCGACCATGCGGCGACATTAGAAACTTTACGGACTATCGATTATAGAGCATACATGCAACGGAAACAATCAGAGGCGGATAGAACGGGAACACTACTAGCCTGCCTAGTGCGAGACAGACCAGACCCACCAGTAATTATGCAAATTCAGAAGCCTGATGGCAGTATGGCCCATACACAACAGGAGATAAATCTGGCCTTCTATACACACCTTAGTACCCTATATGTGGCGCCCACAATATTTGGGGACACCTCTATCACAGACTTTCTGCAGGACCTTACTTTCCGTGTTCTCCCAGATGCGATTCAAAAAGAAATAAACGGTCCCATTACACAATCAGAAATCCGAACTGCGATTAAAGGACTGAATCATAATAAAGCACCTGAACTTGATGGGTTGCCTATCGAATTCAATCATGCGTATGCCTATACATTAGTACCAACACTGGAGACAGTATATAGAACTGCTTTAGAAACCGGCCACCTACCCCAATCTACCATGCAAGCTTTGGTTACTGCGATACCCAAGCCGGGTCGGGACTATCTTGACATGTCTAATTATAGACCTCTCTCCCTATTGGCGACAGAATACAAGATCCTGAGCAAGGCCCTCGCTAATCGCATACAACCCTACCTCAACACATTCATACACAGGGATCAATGCGGTTCCTGCCAAACCGAAGTACATCCCTTAACACGAGACGTCTGCATTATGTCCTGAAGGCTACCCCCCTCGTATACCAGTCTGCGGGATGCTTGGCACTGGACCTCAGTCAGGCCTTTGATACCCTCTCCTGGGATTTCATGTTTGCGACACTTCAACACTTTGGATTTCCAGATACCTATCTTAAATGGGTGCAGTTATTGCATACGTTCCGCACGGCAAAGGCCCGTACTGGCAGACATGTTTTGAGTCAATATACTATCCACAGGGGCACCAGACAAGGGTGCCCGTTGTCCCCCTTATTATTCGTTCTCACTTTAGAGCCCCTGGCAATATCCCTCCAGCAGTCAGCAGACTGGCTCGGGATCCCTATTGATGGTGTGACTCATCTGATCTTAATTTATGCGGACGATATACTGCTGTACTTACGCGACATGACCAATGACAATGCTCCCCTCCCAGATATCTTCACCCCGGTTGAAAGGGTCTCAGGCCTAGCCATAAACCCAAGGAAATCTCTGGCCTACTTCTTCCAAGGCACACCTCGCCCTGACAACATACAATTTGGCGTATACAATTTGCCAATAGCCCCCACCACCTTTAAATATTTAGGTATCCAGGTCTACCGCACACAACCCGATCAAATTGATGGCAACTTAGAGAAGGCCATAACAGCCCTCCGCAATAGTGTGGTTTTTTGGACCTCGCTGCCCTTGTCAGTCATGGGACGAATTGCCATCTCAAAGATGGTACTGCTTCAGCGCATCCTATATTACTTTGTGAATCTGCCCATCATGATCCCTCATCCTATTTTTACCACCCTGAATACTATACTCGTGGAGCTTATATGGGGGAAGGCCGTAGGAGAGTACATTTACAGAAACTCCAGTTAGACACTCGATGTGGAGGTTTAGGGGTTCCTGATTTGGATCGGGGCGCACTATATGCCCGCTCTTACCTAAAGCTAAGATCCCTACTGACAGCCCGCCCCTCCTGAAAACAGCATTATTGTGCTGGAGAAAAGCATTGTCATATACCTCTGCAACAGCACCATATTTGGCGAACATTCCCCTACTGGGTACTTCCACACCACATGGCAGAATTTCAGGAAACAGGATCCTAGGCTGGGTGGAGAACGGTGTGGAGGGCGTTGGGGCCTTTTTTGGGGATGGAATCCTCCTGGATCACGAATCCTTTGTACAGGCCACAGGTGCACCTGCACACTTATACCTTGCATGCTACGGTCTCCCATTCCATTAAAAACACCTTGGCCCCACAACGTACTGAACCCCCACAGCATACCCTGGTTTACCTCTAACATTATATGGGGAATGGGGACACTTAGTCAGATGGCTCTATACAGGTGTTCGCACACATGCCGCAGCAACACTTATATCCCTTGGAGCAAAATGGTCCGAAGACTCCGGTACGGAAATCTCGGACAAGGCCTGGAAGTGCTTGCTTTAACACCCCAAGAGAGTGTCCTGTAACTCTAGACTAACGTTTATACAGACCATGGTTTTACACAGGTCATACCTCACCTCATAGCGGATCCACCGTATGTTTCCTGAGGCTCCCCATCATTGTCCTCATTGTAAGGGAGACGAGGCTGACTTCCTTCACATGCTATGTTCATGTTATGTTATGTTAATTGGGCTCTTCTATAGCGCAACGGCTACTCGCAATGGAGTGTCCCGGCGCTTTAGCGAAGAGGGCCTTTATTGGAAAGGAAACATAACTGAAATTAAAAGACTTCACAATTCATAAGTAAAAAGCCAGGTTTTTAATGCCTTTCTAAAGGGCGTCAGGCTGGGGGCTTGTCTAAGAGCAAGAGGCAATTTATTCCAAGCGTGTGGGGCCAGGTAGTGAAAGGAGCGCCCCCCTTGTCTAGTTCGTTTGATGGAAGGAATGGACATTAGAAACAAGGAGGCAGAACGAAGAGCTCTGCTCGGTTTATACAAAACAAGACGCTTTTTAATATACCTGGGACCCAAGTCATGAAGAGCCTTGTAAGTTAACGTCAAGCTCTTAAACAGCACCCTTTTGGCTATAGGGAGCCAGTGCAATTCCTTCAGCAAATTAGAGGCACTAGCTCTTCTAGGAAGACCATAGATAGCCCGAGCGGCAGAGTTTTGCACAACCTGAAGTCTCCTTACTAGATATTTGGGAAGACCTAGATAAAGGACGTTAACATAATCCATGCGAGACCCTACCAATGCTTGGACGATAACCCTGCGATGGTTCACGGAAATCAAAGGGAGGAATTTCCTGAGCATCCTCAGGATACCGAAGCATTTCCCAGCATTCGGGACTACTGGGATAGTGTCCGGGGTTGTCTGGATGAGATCACACACATTCCCATTAAGGATAACCTTCCGGACTGTCTCATGGGTCTCTGTAGACGTTCAAGTAAACTGAAGGTACAATTGAGATTTGCAGATCTGGCCCTAGTCCTGGCAATCAGAGCTCTTACTATTAGATGGAAGTCCCCCAGGTGCCCAACGTTGTCCAGCTGGCAAGATGACATGATACAGTGGGGGGAAGCTGAGAGTGTAGCCCTAAGGAAGGAGGAGGAGAAGGGTCTCCGGAAGAGACCCATCTCGATGGAATGGGATGTCATGCTACAGGGGTTTAAACTTCTTGACCCCCTGCCCCTACACGGTACCCCAACAACATAGTTACGACCTTTTGACCATGTATTTAGAAGCCCCTGAACCCCAGACCCCCCTCTCAGTCACTTTAGCGATATATAGACCCCTTAAGTAAATACCGTCTAGATCCCCCTTAGATGCTAAAGGCATTACCATACTTCAGACCAGGTGCTTGGGAAGGGCGGGTTAGGGTGGGAGGGTATAGTTGGGATTGTTGATTTCAGTTCGAAGAGGAAAAATCAGCTTTATAGTGTGAATGTTCGAATAATACTGCAGCATGGTACTTAAAAAATGTCATTTGCACTTTTAAATGATCACAGATCCTCTACAACTACATTATCTGTACCACTGTATAATGGTTTCCTACTCTGTATTATTTCCATATGCCCATAATGTGGATAAAAAAAAGAAAATGACTGTATTGTGATAACTTTATGCTGTCAAATTGCTACGGTTCCTCAATAAAGTTTGTTACAAAAAAAAAGAATGACTATATAGGAGGTCTGTTTGTATATATGTTACATTGTATGTGGAAGCCTTTACTGTGAGTTTGTGTTTATACCCAGCACAAATACCACATAATCTATATATTGCTTGCATCCATGTTGACAGCACAATCATTGTAATGTGTTCGAATGTCTTCAGTCACTGAAAGAATTACTCGGAAGCCAGGATTTACCACGATTCGCGCAATGTTCTGATAACATTTGCAGCGTTGTGCTTCATAAACATATTAATTGCTCAGTCCCGTTTTACTACGCATTGCATGCAGATTGTGTCATTGATCATATTTGTGCTGAAAATGCCTTGTTTGCACAATGCCACACAGGACTGATTATTGCACCAAAGCACAGACGCTCAACCAGCACTGTCATGCATGAGTTTTTGTACTTGAAGCACAGCCTCCAGTACAATTATCTCCCAGAGGACAGCCACGCTGTTAGAGCTTGGCCCAGTCAAGCATTTGTCTCCAGAGGGGTTACCTTTCTAGCAGCACAAGAGGTAAAGGGAGAAAACTATCACCTGTGAACATCTCATTTTAGTGCAACCCATGTGGCCACACAATAATCCACTTGACAACTTAAGTTTAGTAGGGTTTAAATTTAGGAACAAATCAATGAGGACCAATGTGGTACAGGAGGACCAAGATAAGACCAAATCTCCTGAAGAGATTTACCCTACATAATACAAAGCAGGCAACTAAATCTATGACGATGATGCAGACGATCAGGAAAAAGAATTGAGCATTACATTTCCACTGATGGTTCTTTCAAGTAAGCATGAGGAAGCTACCTATAACTGGTTACCTTAAAAGTGGCAACCCTTAGCTAATAAGCATTTAGTACGGGTAAAATCAGAAAGGTGTCAGCTGTCGGAGTCTTCAGTAAAAGACACTCAGGCCATAGGTCAAGTAGCATAAAGCCGCAGAAGCATAGATCTGCTCCCTGTGAAACCTAAGATGACTCTTCTCTCAGATGAGAACTCGCCTCCTTGCTTGTTACTGCGCTTCTTCTTCCCAACTTCGTCTTTTCATACCTTGCTATCTAAAGAAAACAAAACCCTCCAATGCTAACTAAGGTGGCTTTCTCTCTCCATACCTGCAGTGGAAAAATATACATGTACACACATTCTACATTGAAGGTTAAATACAAATTACATGTTGAACTCTAAATGTGAGCTTGAACCAAACTATTTCTCGAGGCCCATTCTAGACAACTTTAGTAGTGCAATGGGTTACAGAATATGTACACATTTCTACACACACAATAAATGCAGCTCCTTAATCTATTTATAAATTGCAAAGAAGATTTAATTCTAAATGCACCTGCATGAAATAAATTCTCGTTACACGCATAATACTTAAACATTAGTGTACACATATTCCAATTTAATAACCTCACAATGGGACACATCTATGTTAACTTATCCTAGCACATTATTACATAAATGTTGCATAAACCCTTGCTAATCAAGTTCTCTACACAAGTATGTCACTTGGAATACTTTAAATATGCAATACTCCATTCCATTTAGTAATGTTAATTACACAAAATACATTTGAGTGATGACTATGCATGACTATGATGTACCCCTACAATATCTCAGATTGTATCAAGATTACACTCTCCAATCCCCCCTCTGATGGAAAATCAAGCCATCATGGAATATTTTATCTTATCTCTTGATCAAATTAACCAAGTTAAGCCTTTGTTGTGGCAATTGCTGTTCGCTTGAACTCCTTCAAACGCTTCAACTCATTATAATATTATTTCTGTTTCCTTTGTAACTTTAAGTCCTCTCTTTTTTATGATATTCCTTTCTGCTCCTTGTATCGCCAATAAACCTTCCCACTCACAATCAGGATTACTGCACAAAGTGCAATAATCAACAACAGTCTTAGAATAAAACTTACATTACCGCTTCCCAAATTTGCAAACCATCTACCTACATCACTAAATCCATCTCCAACCAACACCTTCTGCTGCCAATCCACTCACTTCATTGTGTAAGTCAGTAATAATCTTTATTAACTTCTACAAGACTTTACTTTTGTCTGGGATGTAAGTCTAACACTGTTGGACGTTTAATATCCGGCAGGCCCACCTTTCTTTGTGAGCAGAATTTCTAATGCAAGACAGTTTGGTAAACCCATGGCTCTAATAGTAACCATTTCAGTATTCACAAGCAACTGTATTAGGAGACAATTTATCAACTACAGAGGAATGTTTTCTTATCTAATTCACCCCTACTCTTGGAATTATTGCCCCAAAAATATCTTACACTATTTTTCTTTGTGGCATATTGCTTGGATATAAGTTTCTCCTCTCACACAGGACAATCAAAATTCTTCACATGATAGATCTTTAGAAACACTACTCCTAGAGAGCATGTGCCATACTATTTGTTCTGCAACTTAAAATCAGGATTCTTCCCACAAATAAAATATACTGCAGAAATCACAGGGTCTATTTCATCCAGAAATTACTTCCAAGATCCTCAAAGATATGATCACACTCACTGTCCCCTACAGGAATGGTATTGTATTTATTCTTATCATTGTGAATGCACAATTTCCTTTGGCATTGCCAATCTAATATCAATGCTCCAGTGTTGAATGCATCTTGATGATCTACCTCTTCCTGGGACCAACTTGTAATATGAATCCCTTTGGCTGCAATAATCTATTATATCTATTGGCATAAGCAGTGTCACGTGTTTTAATCTGGGCAAAAGATTTGCTAACACTTTCTGAGCATTGGAATATCAGTTCAAATGTTTGAACAGCGGGAATTCTGGAAACACTGAATCATAATTTGAATAACAATACTGAAAATTACCCTGACCATAGAACTACTTTGTGTAATAGATTCTGTACAGATGTAGTTTCCTCTCATTCAACCTTTCTGGGGCTCAAACTTAACCCAACAATTAGCGCTACTAAGCCTATCACTAATATTGTTAATATTGTGCCTCCTATATACCTACATCTACAGCTATTATTATTCGGCTCCATACTATTTGAATTCAGACCAAATGGGTAGAATAAAAGCAACAGAATCTTCTCTGTCAGTCTCCACCTATGCAAATTGCACAACAGTCTTTAATTGTGCTAAACTTCATTCCCAACATATACAATCTGCGTGAGGCTTCCCTAACCCTGCTTCTAAACGTTAACCCTAATTTATATTCTTCGTCCACTCTGACCTAGGTATTCTTCTCTAAGCACTCAACAAAGTTCATTCATTCTCTCTAATAATGTGAGCACCAACAGCCTGATTCATGTAGCCAATAGCGCTCGCAAAAGGGCCAGATTCTGAGAATCTGGCCCTTTGCGAGTGCGATTTTTGCATTTGGTATTCATGATCCCAAATGCAAAAATCGCTATTTAAGAAGTCGCAAATATGCGAGGAATAGAATTTAAGGAATCTCTATTAGAGATTCCTCAAATGCTATTCATGACACATCAAGAAATTGCGATTTAGCACTTTTGGGGCCGCTATTTACCGAGAGGTCTGACCTCTCGGTAAATAGCAAAAACTCAGAGAAATGCTTTTAAAAGCATTTTTCTAAGTTGCATGTTGCACACACACATGTCCTTTGGACATGTGTGTGCGCAACACCTGTTCAAATGTGCTTTTTAGGGGTGCAACAGGGTGTCCTTTGGACACCCCTGGCACCCTTAAAATCGCTATCTTATTTGCGAGTAGCAAATTGCTACTCGCAAATAAGGCATACTCCCCATTCATTCCTATGGGCCTCTTGACCCATAGGAATGAATGGGGAGTTTTTGCGAGTAGCAAATTGCTACTCGCAAATAAAGAACATGTAGGAATCGCTATTTAATTAGCAATTCCTACATGAATGCCGTTTTGCGTGTCCTCAATAGCGAGTCGCTATGATTCGCTATTAGGGCCACGCAAAACGGCCTGTACATGAATCAGGCTGCAAGTTCATTAGTAAACATCTCCAATAGCAATATTCGCAATCCATCAGCAAGCACAGGAGACTCATCGGAATTCAAAGAGGGAAATTCAGTCTCATCAGCACTAAATTCCTCAAAGCTCTTTAAATATCTCAAAGCACTCAGCCTCGTCGGACAAGGAAGTGCAAATGTAAAGAGATAGTTCAAATCAAGGTTTGAAAGTTTCAGAAAGACTTCCACTATTATTCCAGACCATCCAGAAGTCACTCTCATTGTCATTAGTAATTAGATGAGTCCATTGTGGCTTAAGGGCTAGAGCAGCTGACATTAAAGCTTGGGAACCAATTTGAATCTAGCGGGAGGCTCAAGCATCCTGTGATTCTGGGCAAATCATTTAATCTTCCCATGCCTAAAATGAATGCTTCCATTTGTAATGTAACTGGTGCTCATGTAAAGTGCGCTGATACCTTCGGGTTTAGTTTGTGCTATATAAAATTTCAATAACAAAAAAAGACAGAACCAAAAATACCTCCAACAAGCTTTTGGATCTTCTGAGATTTGATCCTTCACTTTCGTCTCCACTCAACTCTGATTCAACAGATGCTTCTGATATGGGTGCAAGAGATCTTTCAGAGGTTAAATTCAACCTTCTCCTATCGTTATGCTCTCGCCAGTTTTCTTCCACTACAACTCCTACAGCACTAGTTCCTTATTTTGGGTCAGACTCTGTTTTGTTCACCAGCACAGCTTCAGCTGCTTCAAGTTCCGATTAATTTTCAGATTCGTCGAGACTGCCCCCCAGATGGTTCAAGTGTTGTTTCATCTCAGGCTTTGTCTGGACCCCTGTAGCTTGGCTGACCTCTTCCTGTGGTCTTTCAACCACTGCTGGTGTCTCTTCTGGGAGAGGTGCTGTTTCTCGATCAAGGGGACACTGGACTGTTTGATAGTTGGACGCTTGCACCCAATTTGTAAGACAATCACACTTTTCAGTAGTTATAGTAACTAGATCACCTGGTATGGACGACACCAACGAGGTTCAAGCCAGTTGTTCCGTACATACTTCTTCACTATGACCCAGTCACTGGGACTAAGGTTGTGGCACTGCTCCTGATCAATCAATCAGTCAGAGTACTTGTAGAGCGCGCTACTTACCCGTGAGGGTCTCAAGGCGCTGAGGGGATGGGGGTTGCTGCTACTGCTCGAAGAGTCAGGTCTTGAGGAGTCTTCTGAAGTCGAGTAGGTCTTGGGTCTGCCGTATGTGGGTATGGAGGGTGTTCCAGGTTTTGGCAGCGAGGTAGGATAAGGATCTGCCGCTGGAGGTCGTTCGTTGGATGCGGGGGGCTGCGGCGAGGGCGAGGCTGGCAGAGCAGAGCTGGTGGGTGGGGGTGTAGAAGCTGAGTCTGCTGTTGAGGTAGGCTGGTCCGGCGTTGTGGAGTGCTTTGTGCGCATGGGTGAGGAGCATGAAGGTGATCCTCTTGTCGCCGGGGAACCAGTGTAGGTCTCTCAGGTGGGGGTTGATGTGGCTGTGGCAGGGGACGTTGACGATCGGTGCTGTTGCCACTTCGACCTTGTGAGACACAAAACAAACCACGTCAGCCAATCCTTTACAGTAATTGAGCACCAAAACCTCTGTGATTTACAACCACATTTGTAGGCACAGCAGGCAATCGGATAGCCCTTCCCACGATTATCTCATAAGGCGATAGTCCTATTCGTAAATCTGTGACACTGCAAAGACTTATCAGCACCAGAGGCAAAGCATCAGGCCATTTCAGAGATGTCAAAGCGCACACTTTAGCAAGCCTAGATTTCAAAGTGCTGTTTACTTGTTCCACGATACCTGAAGCTTCTGGCAGATAACTGCAATGGAAACTCTGTTTCATTTGTAACACAGCACATAACATTGTCAGGACCTCATTATTAAAATTAGTTCCTCAGTCTGACTCCAAAGAGGTTGGAAATCTGAATCTTGGAATGAGGTCCCCTCCATAACAGCTTAGCTACTGTGAGGCTATCACGTCTTCTAGTTGGGTATAATCCCACCCAACGTGAAAAGATGAACACCACTACTAGAATGTACCTCAATCCCCTAGCATCTCAACGAAATCCAGTTGCATTCTGTTGAATGGACCTCCAGATCTCCCAATGTGACTCAGTGTAGCAGCAGTTTTATTTCCCACATTCATTTGCTGACAAATCACACGTTGATAACACAATGCCTCACCCATTGCTCAAAACTTTGGATTGAACCAAGTCTACCTAAACATCCTCACTGTGGCATCTCTTTTCACCTGCATTGACCCATGATAGTGCCTCGTCATCAGTGGCAACAAACTAGTAGGCAGTACAGGTCTTCCATCTCCTGAAGCCCAAATTGCATCATCCCATTTTACACATCCTGCTCTAATCCAACCTTCATGTTCCTCCTCAATAACTTCTTCATACAACATCTTCATTTCCTCCCTTGTGTCAGCAATTGTCATCAAAAGGCTGAAGTTGGTTTCAGCTGTTCCTTCATTTGTGTATTCACCATTGAAAGTACAAACATTTAGTGCACAGTAACGTGCAACTTCGTTGGCATAACGATTGCCAATTGTCAAACTTTTTTCCTTTACAATGTGCAGAGCACTTAACAACAGCAACTTGTGCTGCTATCTGCAGGGCTTCTAACAAATTCCTCACATTTTCTCCATTGCAGATCGGAGACCCTGATGAGGACATAAATGCCCTCTAAGACCATAACTGTCTAAAGTCGTGAACTACACCAAACCCATACTGGCTTTTGGTGAATATTGCCATCTTTAGCTGGTCTGAAACGCAGCATGCTCCAGTAAGGGCAATAATTTCTGCCACCTACGTGGAGAATACTCCTTGGAGCTAGGCAGCTTCCACTACTCATGAAACAGTACAAAGAGCATAAGCAGCCCTCAGGTTTCCCTCATTGTCAGGGGGGCAAGAGCCATCCTCAAACAGGGTGTAAAAAGATTCAGACAATGGCTCGTCAGAAAAATTGGGACACAGCTTGGCGCATAGCTCAGTGACATCAAGACAGTCATGCTCTACTTCGATCTCATCCATATCACAATCAGGTAAAATAACAGAGTAGCAGGGTTCAGGACCAAACATCTTTTCAGGGTGACATTTCCTGCAGCTAAAATTGTCTGCTCATACCTTGTGAGCCTACTAATAGTTAGGTGCTGAGTATGAGTTTGAGTCAACAATATCTCCACGGAGTGGGGAATATAGACAGTAAAAAGGTGACCCATTACAATGTTATCAAATCTCTTTATGCTGACACCTGTTGCAGCAATGGAATTGAGACATCTGGGCATCGCAGATGCTACTGGATCCACAGTAGCTGAGAAATAGGCAACTAGTCAACAGGCACCTCCATGATTCTGTGTCAGTGCTGAGAGCGCACAGCCTTCTGGTTCACTATAAAAGAGCAAAAATGCTTTGTTGTAATCTGCCATCCTAATGCAGGAGCGTAACAAAGGCTTTCTCTCAGCGGAATGCTTTTAAGCAATCATTGTCCCAAGGTACCAGATCAGACACATCTATGTGTTTAGCCTCTGTAGAGGCTTGGGCATCAGGGAAAAGTTGGGTATCCACTGGCGACAGAAACATCCTGATTTCTTTCAGCATGTGTGATGGATTCATTTGCATGATCGCCGAGATTCTTTCTTGCGACACCTTTCTCGTAACTTTCACAATGTGATGTCCTAAGTACAGAACTTCTGTCATGCAGAACTGCAACTTCCTTGGGGGCACTTTATGTCCATTCTCAGCCAAGTGGTTCAGAAGGGCAACTGTATCCATTTTGAAGGCATCTCAAGGGATAGATGCAACCAAAAGGTCACCGAAGTACTGGACCAGGACAGAATCACAGGCATGACCACAGACACTCCAGATTCTTTTTCAGGATCTGGTTTAAAATGGAAGGACTCTCAGTATACCCTTGTGGGACACGGCACCATGTTAAAACATGAACCCCTACCGGAAGCAAATATATAATTGGCTTTCTCATTGAAGGGAATAGAAAAGATGCCCTGACAAAGATCAATGATGGTTAATCGTCATCCTCACATGGAATCTGAAACAATATCACAAATGGATTTGGTACCATGGGGCAACAAGGAACCACTATGCTATTTATCTTGTGAAGATCCTGCACAATGTGGTACTCACCGCTCGGCTTCTGCAAGCCCATAATGGGTGAATTACATGGACGCCCCAGGATCTCCTTCAAAATGCCTTGCTCAATCATCAGTGGCAGCTGGTGACATTTGAAAGTGGCAGGGCATAGCGCGCGTGCCCGAACCCCCCCTCCCTGAAAAAATTGAAAATCGAGTGGACATATGGTCAGTGACTGCATATGGTGCATTTTCAAGCAATAATAAACAACTTCTTAGGTTGCTGGTGCTAAGAACTGTGAGATGCATGAGCGAGCTACAAACCTACGGAGTTACTTAAACAAAATGAGAAGTGCTCGATTCAAGAGGCAAGATGGCGTCTGGCTGACGGCGGCGGCTAGATCGCGCTAGAGGCCGTGAAAAGTGACCGAGATAAGGTGTGCCAAATGCGTTGAATTTTGAAGGAAAGAACTTCGGAACACCCACCTGATGATCGACGACGGCGACAGTGAGGATTATTTCGTGGCCGTGGAGAGGCTGATCTCGGCGATCCTGCACACAGTGTCAGCCGCATTGGTGGAGCTGCGAGAGCATCGAGGGAGAGCCGGCGGAGTTCGCGGAGCCGGCGGAGGTGGAGCAGGAGGCGGAGACAGCCGCAGGCAGGGCAGCGGAGCTCAGAATACCGACGGCAAAGTACAGCCAGCACTTTTGTCAGTGCAGAGAGCTGTGAAAACCGAGGCTACGGCGGAGACTTCAAGGCTCAATAGGATGGCACCAAAGAACGCTTGTGGCGGTCGGGGGAAGATCCTTGATCCAGAACAGGGGGGTGTGCCCCTAAAGACAGCCACACAAGCAAAAGACCAGGGAAAAGAACTGGGAAAGGGAGCAAAGAACACTCTAGGTGAGCTGGCTGATATAAGAAAAGGGAATGACACAGGGGCTTGGAGCAATACAAGGGGGAGACTTAAGCCAGGAGAATAAAATAATGGTGGTTTAAATAACATTGCTAGCTTTTTTTCCCCAGCCAAGCAAACAGGCCAGGCAAAAAAAAGTACAATAACTCCCGATAGAGATAGCACAGCCCCGAGGGGGGGGGAGGCCGTGCCGGCTGGCACTCAAGAGACTATAACCATTGAAGACCCCACTACAGTTCCTCTGAACCAGGATCAAAGGTAATCACCTCAGGAGCAGAATGGGGGGATACAGATATAGATCTTGAGTCTATGGAAGCTAGCCCAGAGAAAGGAGTGGAAGGTTCTGTTGCCCAAAACTTTGAGCGAAATCAAGAACTGCCAATCCAACAGGCTGTAACGGAGGTGGGTCTTAAAGTAGCACCTGAAAAGGTTCTTAAGCGAGGATCAGAGGATTAAGAATGTTTTAGTCCAGGAGGCCGCTGCCAGTAGCAGAATCAGTGGGGCCGAGGACACTCAGGAACTTGGAGATAACTTCTACTCTGTAACTTATGGTTCAGAATCCACCCCCTCAGAAGCTGAGACGGAGGGCGGTGAGAGTGTCTCACGGGCTAGCACAGCTATTAGCTCGGAGCCTGGGGCTGGAACAGCATTAAAAGATAAAGATACAGTCGTAAAGAAAAAAAGGCTAACAAGGAGGCAAAGGGACTCTCTTTCCCAGGAAAAAGCAGATCAGCCTAGGGCTAACAGAGCCCATTTAGATGTAGCTCTACATTGGGACTATTCAGCCCCCAGGAATGTATATCCAGAGCAACAAGCACAGGGAGTAACAAGGGCAGATGAGGAAGCCCCCTCATTACGAACAATACTGGACTCTATAAAGCAACTCCAGGAGGAGACAAGGACAGAAGGAAAGAAGAACAGACTGGCTACAAAAAACTTACAAGGAGCCGTAAGGAAGGTGGCAAAAATGTGTACTGATACAAATACCAGGATGGCGCAATTGGAAGAGCGAACAAGCCAGCCGGAGGACTGTCAGGCTAAAGACACAGCTAGATTAAACTCATACGACAAACAGTATTCGGACATACAATGGAAGCTGGAGGACATGGAAAATCGTCAGAGACGAAATAATCTTAGGGTCCTGGGAATAGAAGAGGGGGCCGAAGGGGACGACATCAGGGCTTTTATGTTGAAATTAATGAAAGGAGCTTTCCCGGAACTAAGCCAGTGGGAGTGGGAAAAAGAAATACAAAGGGTTCATCGATTCCCACTAGCCCTCAAGAAGACACACACCAGTTCACAGGATGGAATAACGAGACCAAGAGCAATATTGATATATTTCGGAAATTATCTGCTGAGAGAGGAGGTATACTCTGAGGCCCGCTCGAACGCTAAACGATCTTATGACAATCAGACATTTTTCACCATCCCTGATTTTTGTCATCATACTGTCGAAAGACGTTGGAGACTGAGAGAATTGATAGAACCTTGTCGGCAGATGGGTCTTCAGGCTTACCTCATGAATCCGGCAAGGCTCAAGATCATTTATAAAAATACTACTAGAGTATTTCAATCCGAAATACAAGCCAAAGTCTATATGGATACTCTGAAATCAAGAAACGGAAATGGAAATGTCGAAGTCCCGGGAGAATGAGAAGGGAGAGGTCCTACTGAGCCATTGTTATTGATATGGATATTGATACTGACATTGATATGGCTATGAAATGATATGGCAGTTACGGTTAGTTAAAAAGCAGTAGAACAGAGTAGAGGGGGGTGTTGGAGGGAAAGGGAAGTCAGTATAGATAAACACTTAATGGAGGAATTATTGATTCAAAGGGTAAATTCAGGAAGGTGATCTGGATATAAAACACACCTTAAAGGAAGGAATATAATAATGTAGAAGCACGGTAGATAGAGGTCGACCGCCAGGCACCATACCAGAGACTTTAAGTCTGCTTGCCTTTTTTGGTGGGGGTGGCGGAGGGAACAGGGGGGGCAAGGGTTTGCGAAGGGAGGGACTTCACGTTGGGTTGGGGGTAAAAAGAGAGAGAAAATCATCATCATCCGTCTACAATATAAAACAGAGGGAGGCGCATGGGAGAAATGAAGCGGAATTTGATCAAATTACATGCGGATAGTCACATTAAATATATGTGGATTGAATGATGCAAGAAAATGCAGGGATTTGAAAGAATACTTGAGAACAGCACGCGCAGATATAATATGTCTGCAAGAGACACACATAGAGGCCTCCCGTAAGACCCTATTGGAACAGTTGGGTTATCAACTTTTAACGTATACCACGCAAGGGACCAGAACACGGGGGGTGGCGATATTAGCACGGACCAAGGAGCTCACAGTAAAAAAACAACTCGCAGATAATTATGGTCGATGGGCTATGGTAGAATGTCAGATACAGGGATGGAATTTTACTCTATGTTCTATATATGCCCCCACAACTGATGATCCGGAAGTATTTAGTCAAGTTAATATCCAGATGGCATCTTGGCCTCTCCCAATAATAATGTGTGGGGATTTAAATATCAACGGGCTCAACGGCCTCTGGAAAGATGATCCAACGAGATTTAAAGGTCGAAAGAGAAAAAGCCATGAAGCCCTAATCCAAATAATAAAGGATAACGGCCTCACAGATATCTGGGAACAACAGAACTCAGCTGGGGGAGGCAGTACATATTATTCAGCCCCACACAAGGCCATAGCTCGGCTAGATTACTTTTTAGTCTCATCTTCACTGATAACACTCTCTAAAATAAGTAGGCTGCCAAGGGTTAGGTCTGATCACAATCCCCTAATATTAGATGTAGAAGTTTCAAACAACCAGGCACAATTTACTAATTGGTCATTCGAGAGAGCCTTGTTACAAGATAGGAATTACATCACATATATGGAAAGGTGGCTCAAAGAGTTTCTAGAAGGTAACAGAGGGTCGGCACAATTAGGGACAGTCTGGGATGCGTTGAAAGCAGCTATAAGGGGAGAAACTTTGAGATATACTATCAGGCGCAATAAGGTAGAAATGGCGGGGATGGAAGAGAAGATGAGAGCAGTAACTATACTGGAAGAAGATTTAGTTAAGGCTTTAGTCGCAAGGAAGACATTAATGAGATCCTTCAGAAACTAGCCCTAGCTAAAGCAGCAATAGGAGATATAATCGCCTCTAAAGCAGCTGGAAAATTCCTAGCTTGGAAACAAGAACAATATGAATACAGCGAGCAGGCCGGGCGTTTATTAGCAATTAGAACTAGGCAGGAGATATCTCAGAGATAATATCAAGTACAGGGGTCAAAGCTACCACACCAAAAGAGATCTGTTTGACATTTCAAGATTTTTATCAAGAGCTATACAGTGCAGATAGCGAGGCCCCTAGCGAAGAAATAGCACAGTGTTTGGAATTAGCAGATATGGAAAAAATTTAAATAGAGGATAAAGAGGATATGGAGACGAGTTTCTCCATCGAGGAACTACAGGGAGCGGTCAATGATTTACCTACCGGCAAGGCGGTGGGCCCCGACCTCATCCCACTTGAGTTCTATAAATAATTCCTCCCGGCAATACAGGCGGATTTGTATAACGTCCTGATCCAAGTTCAGAAGGGTGCAGCACCACCAATATCATGGGGAGAAGCTACAATGGTGGTATTCTTGAGGAAATATAAGTCCCCTACCCAACCAGGCTCCTATAGACCAATCAGTCTAATGAATAGTGACACAAAAATGTACTCGAAGATATTAGCGAGTCGGCTGAGTGCTAAGATTGGGAAGATAATCTCGCCCAGGCAACATGAGTTCATTCCAGGTAGGGGCACTGCAGACCACATTAGAAGAGTCTGCACACTCTTTGATGGTGTGGCAGCCTCACAAGACCCTACGGCTCCTATTTTATTAGATGCGGAAAAGGCATTTGATAGGGTCTCGTGGGGCTTCCTATGGTCAGTACTAGAGAAGGTTAATGTGGGCAAGGGGTGCATAAAGGCCTTACAAGCATCATATATAAAGCCTAAGACTAGACTCAGAATAATGGGCGAGGAACCCGTCAGGGCTGTCCCTGCTCCCCCGCTCCTCTTTGCCTTCTACATTGACTCCTTTATAAGGAGAATACATAGCAATAGAAATATCTTGCCGATAATATTAAATGGGTTCAAGACAAAGATTCTAGGATACGCTGACGATCTGGCGATTACCTCACCCGAACCAATGTCTGCATTGTTGGAAATAGAAAGAGAGGCGGATATTTTTGGGGCCCTATCTGGATATAAATTAAATCAAGGGAAGACACAAATAGTGGCTAAAAAGAAGATTACAATGGCAGATACAAGAGTGACGAACACAGCAGTTTATCTGGGAATAATGATAACTTCAGATATAACGAATCTAGTAGAGATGAATATTGCCCCAGTGCTTAAGAAAGCAAAAAGAGATCTCGATAAAATGGATAATCTACATTTGACAATTATAGGCCGCTGCAACATAATAAAAATGCTGCTCCTCCCAAAACTGCTATATCTCTTCAGGACGATCCCACTAAGGTTCAAGAGCAACTGGTTTAAAGAAATGGAGGGAGTCGCGAATCGCTTTATTTGGGCAAAAGGCAGAACACGAAGAGCTATCAAATTTATGTCTTTGTCAAAAGAGCGAGGGGGTCTGACAGTACCAGATTTTAGGTTATATTATTGGGCATCAGTACTTCAATATGCAAGAGGTCTTTTAGGGGGTACGACCGAAGATAAGTGGAGAGGTAGTGAGAGCACTCCGAATATATATGAGCTCATAACAACTGTGGCGAAAGGATGGCTTCTAGCGTATAGTGAGGCAAACTACTACGAGAAAGTCAAATTTAAGACACTAGGGGCTGCAGCGGTAGTATGGACATCGGTCCGGAAAAGGCTAGGTATGGGCAGGATGAATTATTATACTCCCCTATTTGATAATCCTTCATTGCCGACGGTGTTTTACGATAATGTAATGAAACGGTGGGACGCGCTCGGCTTTAAGACAATAGGGGATTTTACAGATGCCACTGGTATACTGACTTTTGATAAAGCACAGCACTTATATAACCTAGAGCGTAGAGACTTTTTTAAAATATCTGCAGATTAGGCCCGCCTTAATAAAAAAACAAGGGGGTAGTATGGTAGTTTATAGAGAAGATCTCATGGAACAAGTACGGAGCGAGGGGGGATGTACAATCTCATATATATATATGAGGAACTAAGTCAGTACTCAGAAAATGAGTGAGAGAAAACCACTGAGAAATGGCAAAGAAAACTGAACCTAGAAGGGAGTGAGTATGAAACCTCGCTCAAGCTAGGAAACACAGTGCTAAAGGTAGCAAACCTTCAAGCACAACACTTCAAAACCATCCACGAGCTTTATTACACGCCACATAGAATAGCTTGCTGGGGGGGAACAAGCGGTATAACCTGCCCACAATGCCAAAGTATTGAAGCTGATACAATACATATGTTTTCCTCCTGCCCAAGCCTGGATCCATTTAAAAAATCTCTAGAAGAATTTTTAAATAGGACAATGGGGATCTCCATAAACTTAACCAACGAAGTAATGGTATTGGGCGTCGTAAAGGAGGGGGTCCTTGTAGATCACAAAGAATTTATTTTTCTAGGGATGGCTATAAGTAGGATATGTATAGCCTGTTTATGGAAAGATCCAAATCCTCCAACATTTCAGCAATGGATCTCACGGTTACTAGCTGGTATACAACGGTAACAACGCATTTTTTACAACGCGGTACCGTTACCACGCTACTTTTACCACGCATATCGTTACAACGACATGCGCAGGGGGGCGCTCCAGGATAGTAAATACTTTAATTTACTATCCAACTCCTTTCCCTAGAGTCCACGGGGACTGGAGTTGGAATAGTAAATTAAATAATTTACTATCCAGCGCCCCTCCACGCAAGTCGTTGTAACGACTTGCGTGGTAAAAGTAGCGTGGTAACGGTACGCGTTGTAAAAGTACGCGTGGTACCGTCATACATCCTTACTAGCTATATATAATCTTGAGAAGGCACCTTATGAGAAGAAGGGTCGGAAGGCTAAACAACTAGGGAAACACATCTGGACCCCAATGATAGAGTGGAAAGAGAGGATGGAAGCAAGCTAAGGGTTGCATCAGCAATTTAGAATACATTTGGTGGTTAAGAGGCTGGATTACGCTTTTGTGTTATTTGAAAATTCTATTTAACTCTGTAAATATTGATCTTCTGTTTTTGCGCTTTCCAATGCTATTTCACTTTTGTTTTATTTGCTTTTGATAAGAAGCTTTGACTGAATACTCACTCTGTGTTATAACGAAATTACGAAATTATGTACTGATGATGATAAGAAAAAAAAAATACAATAAAAATAAAAAAGAGAAGTGCTCAAACCAACCAGGTGTATGGATACATTTTCCTCCACGACACCCCTGCTAATTTACCGATTGAGGTGGTATATCCCCATGGCATGTCAGATTTCAGACACCCTTGCGTGTTTAAACAAGTAGACCCAGGCACCAGATCGAAATATCCCAGGGGTTTATTACTCCAAGGTGACTGTACTGTGCTCGACAAATGTAAAAGCCTGCTGACCCAAATATTCTTTCTCTCATATATCCACTGCCTCACCCGCAGCAGCAGGGCAAACTCCTGTCTCACACATTAACAGCGAGTAGTGCAAATGCCTTGGCACTGGCAGTATAGACAAGCTGGTCTGCACTGCTGCTGCCTGCACAGTTTGACAGCACATGAGTGGCAAGAGACACCCTCCTTGTCAAACAAACCAGGCAGCACCTCCAGAAATACAAGTGTCCCTCTTCTCCTGAACATGTGCAGAGGCATTCAGGCTTCCAACAAAAATAACAAAAGTAAACTCGGTGTGTGTATGGTGAAGCCGCAGAGAGCTGTGGAGTTGTGTTGATGAGAACCAGGAGTCCATGGGATGACGTCTCCCCCCAGACGGGCTTTTTACTCCAAAATATTAATTTGTGACTGCGAGTCAAAATCGCACCATGTGAATTTCAAAGTGCAAAACACACTTTCAATCAGTCGCGGCCGGCATTACGGGTGGGGGGAAGCGGGATAAATAAAATAAATAAAAGTCAAACTTACCTTCTTCCCGCCTTCAAGTTCCGACTCCGAGACTCCAGACTCCGGACTCCTGCCGTCCTGTTCTTTTGAATTCCGAGTCGTGCTCGTCGTCACGCAGGAAGGCTGCAGGCACCCTCCCTCCCCTCCACCACAGCACAGCGCTGTGATTGGTTCGGCCGGCTGCCCCAACCACGTCATTTCTCTCTGTATGCTGCAGCATACAGAGAGCAGGGAGAGTGGGAGGTGTTACTCGAGGGCAGGGGGGAGCGGCTTGCCCACTGTTCTTATTACAGTTAATACTGTCTGTTTGGACAGCCTCCCAGGCTGCCCAAACAGACAGTATTAACAATAGTGGGAAAGCCACTCCCCCCCTGCCCTCGAGTAACGCCGCCCACTCTCTCAACCAGGAACTTCTGCTTTCTCGCCGTGCGAAAAGGCAGAAACAAATGGTAGTTCTCTACTATTTGTTTCTGCCTTCTCGCACGGCGAGAAAGCAGTGGGGAGGCGCCCAAACGCCCCCATGGAGGATCCGCCACTGTCAATCATAGTCTCAATCACAGGGGTAATTCCAGCAACTGTCTTGGGCGTCAGGTTATACTATGGTGTTCTCTGGTATTCTGCACTTGGCTTAACCGGGATATGAACTGTCTCAACTCCTCTGATTAGTCTGATGTCCTTTAAGGAAAGGTAGCACTTGAAAATATCATAATTTGTGTTAAAGTCCATATTTAATACAATGATGTACATTTGTCAGATTGATTGTACTAGGTTCTCATTTTATCTATCTACAACACAGTGAATCTACAACACAGTGTATTCTGCACCTTTATTATGTATCCCGAGTTCTTAAGTAACGTCAGACCTGATAACAACTTCTTCAACAATTTAAAATCACATTCATGTGACTCTCACAACATCTCTGCCAGACACCGCACAATCAATGTTGTACAGCAAGCTAAGCATAATCCTTATACACAGATCCCTACTGTTACTCACCCTCTGCCATCACTGTTTCAACACACGCCACTGGAATTCTGTCTATTCTCCACGTCTCAATTCTGGACTAGGGCCACTGGGGTGGGGGCCTAGATTATTCTAGGTTAAAATCTAAATCCCTTTATTTTGACAGCTAACCATCCCATAATGCTACCACCTACTGGAGCTTGGGCCCAGTCAAACATTTATCTCCAGAAGGGCGAGTTTTCCAGCAGCACGACAGGCAAAGCGAGAAAACTATTACCTGCTAACATCTCATTGTAGTGCAACCCATGTGGCCACACAATAATCCACTCGACAACTTAATCTGAGTTTAGTAGGGTTTCATTATAAATTTAGGAACACATCAATTTAGACCAATCTCAACATAATCAGATAAAGGAACAGGAAGACCAATATAAGGCCAAATATCCTGAAGAGATTTACCTTATATAATACATAACAGACGACTAATTCTATGACGATGATGCAGACAATCAGGAAAAATAATTGAGTATTACATTTCATCTGATGATTCTCCGAAGTAAGCATGAGTAAACTATCTCTTCTTACATTACCTTCAAAGGGGCAACCCTAAGTTAATAAGTATTCGATAAGGCTAAAATCAGAAAGGTGCCAGCTGTCAGAGTCTTCAGTAGAAAAAATTCTAACCATGGGTCAAGTAGCATTAAGCCATAAAAGAGGAAGCATAGGTCTAAGCTCTGTGAAAACCTAAAATGACTCTCCTGCCCTTCACTTTTATTCAGCATAAAATATCAATTGCAGTCAGAGTAGACAATCCCACATGATCTTTGAAGGTGAATTTGCATAGCTCGAAAACAGCTGGAAACTTTCACCACCTTTCCCACATCGATAAACCTGCGCTCGTCCTTGGTCATTCCTCTCCTTTCCTATGAGACTCGCCTTCTTGCTTGTTACCTCTCTTCTCCTTGCCAACTTTGTCTTCTCATGCCTTTTTATCTTAAGAAAACAAAACCCTCCTAGACTAACTAATGAGGCTTTCTCTTTCCATTCTTGCAGTGGAAACAAAATAGAGGTACACACATTCTACATTGAAGGTTACGTTAAATACAAATTACATGTTAAACTCTGAATATGAGTCTCGACCACACTATTCCCCAAGCTCACTCTAGACAACTTTAGTAGTGCACAGTTACAAACGATATGCACTTTTCTACACACACAAAAATGCAGCTCCTTAATACATGTAAAAATTGTAAAGAGTGACGAATATGTCATTCTAAATTCTCCCAACATGAAATAAATTCTCGATACACGTATAAATGCTTAAACATTAGTTGACACATATTCAAATTTCATAACCTCACAATGGGACACATCTATGTTAATTTATCCTATTACAATAATATAAGTGTCACATAAACCCTTATTAATCATGTTCTATTCACTAGTATCTCATGGTGAATACTATAAATATGCAATACTCCACTCCCTTTAGTAACATTAATTACATAGACTATATTTGAGTGCTGCCTACACATTAATATGATGCACCCCTACAGCAACTCAGATGGGATCAAGATTACACTTCTCCAAATACATAATATATATATAACTTTGAGGAAATTACACTTATTATGACACATCATGTGATTTCCGTTTTGCCCACTGGTTGCGCCTGTTTCCATTTGTTGCAGGGATTCCACACAAGCTGTATCACACTTTTCAGACTTTGGTCGATATGGCTTTGCATGGGTGGTCCTTGGGGTGCTTGTGTTGTCATCACTTGTTAACAGTGGCGTTGTTACCGGGGGCAGGGAGGGGCTGTCCTCCCAGGGCGGCACTGTTTTTGGTGGCAGCAGGAGTTGTGTCTGTCGACTACCACCTTTCCACCATCCACCTGGCCGAGAGTACAAGTCGTCCATCAGCCGCCACCCCCAGAACAAGTCGGCCACCCCCCAGACCCACCCCACTCTTACCCCAGCACCCGGGCGGCAGTACCCACTGCTAGTTGACCCACTTTGCATTGATTATTCTGGATTTTGCTCTATGCAAAGCAAATCTTTGATAGAAAAATCATTTTACTGTCAAAAGTTGATTGGCTCTACTTTGCTTTGATTATTCTCCCTTTCATAACACAGATAACACAGATGCCTGGGCTAAAATTTAGTAAATCTCAGTCTAACTATCAAACCTCCCTTTGCTTGGGGTCGGTGCTGACATAACATCTGGGTGGAGGAGCGGCAATAGGTTTAGGCCCCATCAAGAAGTCCTGCCGGCTGAGTTCGCCTAGCTGCAGGCCTTCCACAAACTTATGCCAACTTATTATGAGAAACCAAGCTAAAGGACATTTCTATGAAGTGCCTAATGCTGCTAACAGTCCAATTGTGGGTGCTTTGAAAACATGCTGTAAATAGAGAGACCTGGAAACCAACATGGTGTCACAGCTCTTTCGTTTGAGAAAGCTTTCCCATCCAAAGAGTTTAGTCCAAGGAATAATAGAAAACAGTCCTAGAAGGCCAGGCGTAAGCAGTTGCCTAGGGGCGAATTTTCTGATTGCAACAACAGAAGCAGCATGGAGTAGCATACTAATGTCACATCGGCCATCCTGTGCAAATTTTTGTGTGACCAAAATTGCTGAGGCGTTTCAAGAATGGCCGCTTCCTAACGCGGCCTGCCAGCATTATCTCTCGAAACCCCTATAGTATTGCAAGTACTATACATTTGAAAAGAGGATGAATAAGCCCTGGTTTTATTTTGCTTTGCGGTCAGAATCACTTTTTAAACAGCATTACTGCGTTCCTAAAATGGCGCTCTCATCTCTGGCTTTGTTCTCTCTAAATAGAAATTCACACAGGTGTTTGGCCGTCCTCCATGATGTCACTAGCAGAAGACACACGCTGACTCAGGCTGCAGCATCCAATTTTTATTTTACACCTTACAGAACGTGTTAAGATTAGGAAACGATGACTAACGCTCGGCCCTTTGCAATTGGAATTTGTTTGTCCTTTTTTCTGTTTATTCCTTTTGTCAATGAATGATTTTTAACATAGCCACAGAAGGGAAACGGAAAATCATCACTGCTCGGATCAAAACTAAACACCAAGCCACATACTGTAGTCAAAAAGGCATACTCCATGACAGAAAGAGGAAAAAGATTCACAAACGCGCATTGGCAAATCCAGTTGGTCTGGATAATTATCAGTGAAAGCGATTTTTTTATTGATTATTGCTATTGTATGTGTGGCTAACAATATGAGACAAACATCGAAAAGGGAATTTGCTCATGGTTACACAAGTTCAGGTTTAGAGACCAGGATTAGGAACCAGTACTTCAGGGTGGAAACTAAGCCACAAGACCATTTTTTCTCTTTTACTATATGCTATATTATGCACTTTGTTGCAGCGCACTTGGATCTACGGTTTTTGTCATCCTCTTGTTTTTTTTCTTTTGTCATGCCTGTGCAGCTGATACACACACCTACTGTACTACCATACCATTTGTAGATATTCAGCTGATGATTAGGAGTCTGTATAACTTGATGTATATGTCTTTACATTTTTATCTGGAATCGTTTTCTGACTCACTGACTACATGTAAATAACACAGACAGCCAAGTAAGATCTGATCACACTGTTTTGACTTCTGGAATAGAGGGATGGAGAAGGTTGGTGACACAGGGAGAGGATGTGGCCTAACGGCTAGAGTGGTCGACCTCGAAGAAGCGGAACCGGTTTCGAGTCTCGCAGGGACGGTCAACATCCTGTGGTTCTGGGCAAATCATTTGATCTCTCCGTGCCTAACAAAATAAATGTGTCCGTCTATAACCCCTTCCAGATGTGCGAGTACCCAAAAGTTACTACGGCCTTCCTCATGCACCCTTTTTATCCCATCGCAGTAAACACAAGTTGAATCACTGTTGGTGCATAACGGCAGCAGTTTATTCACAAACATGGAACATAAATAAGGCCTTTTAATGGTCAATCGTACTCTCCATGATGTTAATAATTCATCGCATCTGTCATCTCTATCGAACAGTCTGATTAATTGGTCCACAATAGCGATTACAGCATTTCACACAGAGCCCCCTGAATTACGACCCTTTATTAGGTGTCCAGCCTTCGCGGACTCTAGGCTGCACTTGCTACTGAGTTCTGAGTGGGTGGCCATCAGGCCTTGCCCGGGCTGCAAGTGCTGTGTCCGCTTGCTGCTGACGCTTTGGTGGCTATTCGCCTGCACCCAGTGCCCCTGCCAAAATGCCTCCCAAGGACACTGTTTGAGCGGTTCCTCTTCTTAGGCTACTGTGCTTTCTTGGTTGTCTAACTATGCTGTCTCCGTGACCTCCCTGACCACTCCCAACCTGCGGTTGCGACGCCCGCAATCCGGTGTGGTTGGGTGGGCCAACGTGGAACGGTCAAGGTATCCCCGGGGGTTGCACCCTGCCCTTTTAACTCTCTTTTCCTGCCGCATGCTTCCTTCTCATTGGGGGGTTTAAACCATGCCGCCCAATCGCCTGCTTCCAATTTCTCTGGCTTGCTGCGGTTTTTCACTGGCTTCCCGCCTTCCTTTTTCCTGGCAGTCCCGCCCTCATGAGTCATTCATCTCAGGCCCTTCATTGATCCAGCTTTACATTGCTGTCCCACGACTTAATGCAACTGGTGCTCATGTAAAGTGCTCTTATACCTTTAGGTCAAGTTCGCGCTATATAAAAGTAAAGAGAAAATAGCACAAAACTCAGGACACAATTATAAGCTCCAAAAATTTGTGGCTCTGTTTTGATAAGTGGTTAGGAAAAGTCTGAGGCAACCATTTTATGGATACTTTTTAACAACAGGATCACCTTACCACAAATATTGTGTTTCAGAAAGGCAGGCTCAGCCTAAGAGTGACACACCATAAGAACCACTGGAGGGCAAAATTGTAGAACAACAAAAACATTCCTGGTGGCACTGAGGTATGCAAGTGAAATCTCAAACAACACAGCCAAAAAAGGCATGCCCTCCATTTAAAATCAAAGGAGCTACCTCAATATCTCTAAGAAAGACACACGTGGCTACACTGTTTGCAGATACAATTAAACACGATGCTGCATCTCTATAGGAAGTCGTTTTTTACAGTTTAAATTTGATGAACTAAAATCAACAAACTAGAAAATAATTTATCAAAGTTCTTACTAGTTGGAATTTTCATAACTCATCTAGAAATATATTCATATATTCACAAGCAAACGTTTTTAGTCTATTACTGCAACATTCAACAAATAGAGTTAGTTAATGCTTGTATTATTTTTAAGTATCAGAACTCTGGGCCTTTCACTAATAAAGATCAAGAAGGACAAAACTGCACAGGAAAGATCTACCTCAAGAGCGTGAGTCAATATATTATGCCAATGCTTGCAATAAGTTATTAAAGCCAGAATAAAAATTAAAAACACGTTTTGATACTATTTTTTGTTTTTAAGTTTTCAAAAGATAATTTTATTGGGAAAAATAAGGGTGTCATTACAGAATATGAAACTCAAAAACAAATCGTACATGAAGATCATCCAAAAAATTACCACAATAACAATAGATGAAATGGGCGTAAAATATATTAAGGAAAGCAACATATGTCAGTGGATAAAGTAGTGAAGAAATAAAGAACGCTTAGGGAATTCAAGGAGGTTTTAAGACTTCTTGCTGACTAGCCTGCAGGTGAAAAGAACGACTAGCACAGACATCAAGATATATTGTAACGGGTAACCACAGATCTAGTCCTTTGGCTGCCATATGTAAAGGGTATACAAAAGAGATGTCCAATCTGTGATTATGGCAAACATTATACCACCAAGCTCTAAAAGACATTTTGGAAAAATCTTTCCAATTGACCGTAATTTGCTGGAAAGCAACTGCTGTTAACAAGTCAATGATTTTAACATTAAGCATAGTAATTTCCCAACAAGAAGAAAGACTTCCCCAAAAAATATGAGTAAAAGAAAAGGGAAGGTGAGTATGAAAACTCAAATTCATTTGGGACCATACCTGTTTCCAAAAATTATGAACATGAGGACATGCAAATAGCATATGAAACAAATCTGCATTCGGAGAGGAGCATGTCCAACAGACGTCTGGTATTGTAGTAAATCTTTTGCTTAAATCATGTGGCGTGAGAAGGAGTCTGTTATACAGGAAAAACAGTGTTTGCGTTATAATAGCAGCCCTAGATGCTTTCCGAATTTTGACCCATAATTTATTCCATATGGACACTGGCCAGGAAGTAGCAAAGTCACATTCCCATAACTCCTCTGTTTTGGGTTTTGACCGGACAGTGTCAGTGTTAGTATTATGAAGATACTTGTATATAGTGGAAGCCTTAGAGGTAGTTCTCAGAAAATTATGTAGTTGTGTTACAGAGTTAGGAGTAGTAAGAGATACAGGTGTCGTGGATATCTGAGTTTATGTTGTCAAAACCGCTTCTTTGAGTAGAAAGTATTTGTGGATGAAGAAAGTAGGTAAATAGAATTGTTGGCTGAGTGATGAGAAAGCTAAGAATTGTGACTGTGAAAATAATTGATGTATTCAAAATAACCCCCTCTGACGCCAGGATTTCCAATAAAAAGGCTTGTTTCTGATGAGTAAACCTTTGTTATGCCAAATGGTAGAATTTAGAAAATCATCTACAGTAACATAAGTAGGGGAGGAAGAGGATAAAGTAGTTTAGATGTTAATTTAATTATGGGTGTGGATAATGCCTGTGGTTTACGTGAAAAAGAGAGGTACTCAGCAAAGGTAAAAGGGGACAAGAAGAAACGTTCAATTGTAGTCCATAAAGGACAGTCCCGGGATCTCGCAACCAAAGAGAGGCTTGGCGTAAAAGGAAAGCCTTCTGATAGGCTGGAAAATCCGGAAAATTGCCTCGGCCATCCGACTTAGGTCGCATTAATCTGAAAAGGGACATTCGGGATTTCTTTTTATTCCATAAAAAGGAAGAAAGAACGAAATTAATCCTTTTAAAAATTTTTATGGGAATGGGAACCGGGATATTAGAAATAGTATATATGATTATAGGAGACAGCATCATCTTCATAGTATCAAGGCAACCCCACCAAGATAAGTAAAGAGGGTGCCACATGGCAGTCAAATCTGAAATCTTTTGAATACATTTATTCATGCAAAGCAACACTGTGTCTGAGATGGAGGAAGTGACATGCAAATCCAAGTATTTAATGTGAGTGGAACTCCAAGTACAGTTAGAGGCATAGAAATCTGATTTGAAAGTGTATTTAGTTAAGGGTAAGATCTCACATTTCTCGTTATTGAATTTATACCCTGAAATTTTGGAGTATTCACGAACCTTATCCAAAAAAAGCAGGTACTGAGTCTTCAGGTTTGGAGAGAAAGAGTAAGATGTCATCAGCGTAAGCTGCAAGTTTGACATAGGTGTGCATCGATTGGAATCCCTGTATGTTATGATTTTGGCGCAATTTAGAAAGAAAAGGTTCCAAAGCTAGTTTAAAAAGGAAGGGAGATAGGGGACAGCCTTGGCGCACACCCCTACCTAAATCAAAGAAAGGGGATACCAAGCCATTAGCGCAAACTGCTGCACGAGGGCTAGAGTAAAGAAGGGAAACAAGGGATATAAATTTAGGGCCAAAACCAAACCATTTAGGAGCATAAAACAAATATGGCCATTCAACTCTGTCAAACGCCTTTTCGGCATCCAGAGCAATCGCTACAAGAGAGTGGTTTAAACGTGAGGATTTAGATAGAATGTTGAAAAGGAGTCTAGTATTATCTGTTATAAAACGTCCTTTCTTGGACAATCGATGGCCTGCCCCTACATACTATGGGGTCGGGAACCCCTAGTTGTTAATATTTTAATCAACTAAACAGAGGGTATACTACAGCCTTCTATCTATGTGTGCTAATTAAAGTCACCATTTTGAAAATAAAACTGTAAAACAAGTCGTGTGTGTGCGTGAAACCCACGTGCTAATCCCACACCTCACTAAACCTTTCTCCAGTGAAAAAAAGGGGGATGAAGGTTGGCAGAGCCTCACGGGAGCAACACCCGGGGGAGGATATTATATTCAACTTATTATGTTTAACCTTTAGGTAGTTAGCCAAAATATTCCCCGCTTTATTTTTACCCCCGTAAAATTTCGTACTAGATTTTAACAAAAACAAAGAGGCACCTTCTGTAGACTTCTTGTTAAATTGCATTTTGGCATTGATGAGGGCTGTTAGGCAGTCTTTAGAATGAGAGGTGTAATAAGAGTGCTCCAATCTCTTGATTTTCTGAAGGAGATCACCAATACATTTGCGGGTGATTTTACGTTTTTTTGCAACAAAGCCAATTACGAAGTCTCTTGCAGCTGCCTTAAAGTCCCACAAGGTGGAAGAGGGCATGGAATGAAATTGATTAATCTAAAAAAACTCATCAAAAAAAGCAGTGAAAGAAGTTGTAAAGTTCGAATCAAGAAGAAGAGTGTTATTAAAACGCCATCTCTTAGGACCAGTGACTTTAGGTAATATATCTATATTCATTGAGACAGGAGCATGATCTGATAATAGAATGGGGCCAATCTCAGCAATAGTGAGAGTTTGTGCAATATGATGAGAAACAAAAATATAGTCAATTCTTGATTGGGAGTGATGGGATGGGGAGTAAAAAGTAAATTCCTTGGTAGTTGGATTACAAAGACGCCAAGCGTCAATAAGTTTATGCTGCGTTATCGCCTGGATAAAGGACTTATGGGATTTATTAGGAATAAATGCGACCTTAGACACTCTGTCAATGAATGGATTGAAAATTTGATTGCAGTCACCTGCTAGAACAAAATTATCATCCATAGATTGAGTGATGGTTTTGGCAAATGTAGTCCAAAAAGAAGGATCACCGCATGTAGGTGCGTACATATTCAGAAGAGAGATTGGAACACCCCTAAGAGACAATTTCACATTTAGCCATTGACCATTCGTATCAGATTCTTGAGATAATAGAGAATACTGCAAAGACTTATGACATAATATCATCACGCCATTACGTTTGCCATCACCTGGAATATAGAAAACATCGCCCACACAGCCTTTCTTTAATTTTAAAGATTCAACATCAAAGAGGTGGGTTTCTTGTAAAAATGCAAAATCAACATTTAATTTAGCCAAATGAGACAGGATTCTTTGTCTCTTAATGGGGGAATTCAAACCCTTAACGTTCCAAGAAATCCATAGAGTGGAGAGAGAGAACCAGAAGAAAGCCCATATCATACAAAAGACAATAGTAAATGAGAAATGAGGAAGGATGAAGAATAGTAGGAAAGCAAGAGACGTTGCATGGGTCAAAAAGGGGAAGTCAAGGAAACACAATCACGAGAATAGGAGAGGGGGGAGCACTTGGAGCAGGCAGGACAGCAAGGGTCAGCCAGACATGTGACCGGGAAGACACCACGAAACAGAGGTACATATCCTATGGAGGCAAGAAGATAATAAGGTTAAGAGAAAGTAATAGGAAGGAAATAGCATTATTGATAACCAATAACAATAAACATAATCACCATCAGGAATTATAAACAAGAAATCTGACGAAAACAGTAACATATGAAAACGAAGAACTTCAGAACGTGAAGTAACAACCACATGAAGAAGAACCAAAGCTTGAGAGATCCATATGAGAAAAGTAAGGTGATCTCAAGTGTGGAATGAGGATGAAGGGCCTGAGGAATCCATACTGGTTGGTTTGCAGGAGTTAATGAAGCTTCTGAGACAAACAGGATCTTCAAACGTCGTCGTTCTATTGTTGTACGTAACCTTGAAGAGGCATGGGTGGAAGAGGCCGTAACGGGCCCCCATCGACCTCAGCTCAGCTCTCATATCCAGAAAAGGCCTTGCGCCTGTTCGCGGTGGCCTTGGCGTAGTCCTGCGCAAAAAACAGAGATGAGCCTGACCACGTGATTTTTGGAGAGGCTTTAACAGCCGACAACACCTTCAAGAGATCAGTGTATTCTAAAAAGTACAAAATAACACCTCTAGGCCGTAAAGAAGTTGAAGAAGGAGAGGGAGCTCGACCCAATCGATGAGCACGTTGGATATTGAGCTTCGTGTCCTCCGGCTGGTGTAGCAATTTGGGGAGAAAGGATTGGAAAAAAGTGAGGGCGTCATTCCCCTCGATGCCCTCTCCCAGGCCGTAGATGCGGAGATTGTTGTGTCTATTGCGGTTCTCAAGATCCTCCACCTGCTTTTGGAGAGAAGAAATCTGGGAGTGCAAGTGAGAGACTGTGGCACATGTTTCCTTGAGGGATGAGACATTTTGTTCCACTGATGAGACCCTCGACTCCAATTGGGACCAGTTGTCAGACAACACTTGTAATTTGGCGTTTGTTTCCTCCATAAAGGGACGTAAAGCCCTGATCTCCTCCAACAAAAGTTCTAAAGAAACTGGCGACGTAGACTTGGGAGGAGAAGGAGGGTCTTGTTTTAGCCTTTTAGTGTTTGTTTTCCCGGAGGTCGCAGAAGAGGAATCCATTGTGATCTGCAAGTTCTGAGCGGAGGACGCCTGAGAATCCTCAAACTTGGAGAACGCAGAAAAAATCTTCGAATTTTTGATAAAGATATGCCGTGGTTTAGTAGTAGATGAGTGCGCCGGTCTGGTTATGCCCATAAGGCACTCTCACGACAGCATCGAAATCACAATGACTAAAAAGTTGTCAGGTGTTGCAGAAAATGAGGCATGAGAGAGGTGGTAGCTGAGAGAAACAAGCAGGAGATCAAAGCTACGCAGTACAAGGAGTGAACAGCCTGTCAGCGTGCAAACAGATGACCAAATAGACTCCAGCGCAGGGCAGCAACCATGGAATCTTGGTGGCAATAAGGTAGTGAGGAACTGGAAGAGAAGTAGTCAAACCAATGTTGAAATAATATGAGGAAGCATTGTGGTGGCAATGGGGAAGACTGAAAATGGCTGCCTCACAGGAAAGTAGGAGAGCACCTCAGCAAACAATGAAGGCATATATATGCGTCAGAAGTGGTCAGCTTTAAGCATAAAAATGGTGAAATGCCTGATAATTCATAGTCCTGGACACATTGCAGGGAAGCGACATGAAAAAATGTCATAACAAAGTCTTTAAGTAGCCATTAGGAGAGGAGACGCGCGTCGCGCGTAAAAAACAAAATGGTGGTCGCGGCAGAAACGGAGCCGCGACCGGACTTACATTCGTATGAAAGTCGGCTTAAACAACAGCTCTGTTAAATTGAAGAGCCTCAAAATGTGCCCGCAATCTTCTGACTGCCGAATCCGTCTCCTACAGGTCCAAAGATGAACGGGAAACGCGGAACTCGCCGGTCGCCACGGAGCACCTCACCCCATTACCGCCATACTCCCCGGGCGCCAAGCCACGCCCCCCAAGTTTTGATACTTAGTGTGCTTAACAAGAGGTTTTTATGTTATGAAAATGGGTCAGAGTTTATACCATCTGAATGAGCAAGAGGTATCTGTAAAGAATGCTGGTTTCAGAACATAAAATATAATCCTATCGCATTCTACCTCTAACATTTTACAGGTTGGTAATAGTGACGCAGTGAAGAAATATTGAAGTGAGATATTGCACCCAGGTTGAAAAATCTTTGCATTAATATTCATGGCATTCTAATGAAGTTTTATCCATTCAAGTATAGAAACAATATTAAAATGTTCAAATCTGGTGAAATGTTTTCAAGTAGGTAAACAGAATTCCAATAACAATGTTCCAAGAGTTCTGTAATATATGGCATTATTAAGCATTTTAAAATTGATTTCTGAAATTGTGAAAACATCAGCCTTTGTTTGTAAGTTAGTGGTAGGTCACAGTGCATTTCCACAGCTTTCACATAGATAGGCTTTTTGTGTTAATGTTGAAATTTCAACCTACACTGGAAACACACCCAATGTTGTTGTGTTTCGGACCCCCTGTTTAAGACTTCTGCTGCAGTTTTAGGCTAGTAAAACAGACTCACCACTACATGCCCTCCTAAAGTAGCCTCTATGAAGCTGCATTTTAAGGAACTGTGTCCATTATTTTCTATGAAAGGGTGTTGCAGTATTATTTGTTGGCCACATGTTGTGGTGGACTTGCTACTGTTCCTTTTTTAGTAGTAGTAACTTTTACACTTGTGAATTAGTCTCTACCCTACCTTTCAGGTAGATTTACTTGTGTGTAAGTTTACCTTTGTGATTAGGACTCTCTGTTTTATATAGAGATAGGAGCAACTTAGTGTTTCATAAAGTTCTCTGCACAGCTGTAATTCAATAGTTGATCAAGTCTCCTATGCTGGGAGCAATTTAAAAACTCTCCTTGACTGATGGAAGGAGCACAAGTGATTGTTAAGGGTTACACTCCTCTGGCAGAGAACTGTTTACTACACTGCAGTGACTGGCCTAGTCACTGAACACGCCCAATGGGACTTCTTGTTTGTAAGAAACTTCAGGACGACTAGCTAGTTTCTGTTCCAAAGGCAGGTGGGATGTCTCTGTTTAGGAAGGCCACAACACAGCTATTCGGACCTTAAGAAATTTGCAATACCAAATGGTCTACTGGTTTTCTTCCAAGCACGCAAAAGTTTTCTATGTTCCCTGACTGTTGGCATGCTTCATGGCTTCCCTCACATTCCCTGCCCCCCTTTTTAATGGGTAAAAGTGCTACTGAATAAATTAAATATCAAAGGAAGGGAGTCTGTTTGGGTGCTCTTAATTTGCACGCTACTAAAAAATGAATTGTAGTTTCTGCAGGACTTTGAAGCAGATGTCCCACACAGAGTTACAAAAGGATCGCATATACAAGCAAATGTAAAGGTAATTAAATAAATGGCAAAATCAGTGCAGTCAGTGTTCTATATAACCAAATAACCAACATAATGAATCAACAGAATTGAATTATAATGCAAGATCTCAAGTACAAGATGTAATGGTCTTTCTTTAAGTCTTACATTCCTAGTGAAGATAATGCAGTCTCCCTTGGAAGCCACTTTGCTAGCCAGTGAAGTGACACAAGGCTAGTGGGTATCCCCTTAAAGGTGTTGCCACTTGGAGGTAAAAAGCCTGAGTCATAGAAAACCTCCAACCAGGAGTTGTAGTTGACAGTAACTCAGAAGTTGAAGGAGAAGTACGTTAGTCCACCTAAAGGCTTGAAAACAAACCAAGAGATAGATGCTGGAAGGAATAGTGCTGCATGCCAATAGAAAAGCAGATAGCTGATACTAGGACAAAAAAACAGTTGAATGCTTCCAAGAACAAACTCTCAAACAGACTTCCAAATAGGATACTCCTAGAAGAGTTTCAACATAGCTGTCATTGTAGGTACTGAAAAGAAAATGAACTCTTTCATAATGTGGAAGTAGAAAGATGCCATTTTGGATTGGGGAGATAATCCACAGATTTATAACAGTAGTCAGCCATTCTGACTTGGGCATTATACCGCTCAAACCCAAATCAACCGCAAGGCTTCCCTAAATTCAAACCAAGGAAAGCAAATGCTCCCTTTAAGCCCCACTTCACTCCTGTTCCAGGAAAGGGGAATCACCCCAGTATCAGGTCACAAATGAAGGCAAACTGCACTGCACCAGAATCGTGATTCCCACTAGCACATTACCCCAAAGACCGATGACAAGGCAGAGGTAAGTGACTGATCGCACATTGCTCTTCATCGGCCTCACATCACCAGTGCTGAACCACTGCCCAAGAGTCTACTAACTCAAGGTGCTATGGCAAACACAGTGAAGCGACAGTGCAGTACTCATATGTCTCATACATGATAAACAAAATATAAAAACATCAGTAAAATCAAACAATAAAACTAGTGCTGCCAAAGAACAATAGACATAACATTAACATGTAGGTAGTAATTTGGAGGCTTATGATGTGGTCATCAAAGCTCAAAGACAAATATTTAGTACAAAGTGGCAATCCAATAGTGGATAAGTTCACGTTTCAATCCCCAAGTCAAAAAAAATATTGAAGCCTTCATTAAGATTCAGATGTCAATTATATTCTGGTGTAGCACTGTTAATTTTAGATGGTAAGAGGAATGGAAAAATATATTTCTATTCAAAGGCAACCTAAGGGAAAATTGAGGGATCACTTGGACATTGAGGCCTCATAATAGAATAATCAAAAGTACCATAGATATTTTGCACTCCATGCCACCTAAGTTAGGACACAGGCATATGCATATCAGTCGTGATCCTATCCAAATAGGTAGAGTCAAGCCTGAACTGCAAGATCTAAAGGCTAACACAAGCAACCTAAGACTGGTTTCACTCTGATTGGTCTTGTCAATGGGGTGCAGCTTGGTTCCATTGGCACAGTGAGAATGGGACCCATGTCTGGGTTACCCGTTGCACTTAGGGACCACAGTGAAGAATACCAATAAGTGACGGATGGAATGCTTGAGTTCATTTTATCCACTGGTAATCCACCTGGGCTGCATCACAGTCAATCGTTATTTTGCACATCATGTCACCGCAGTGGTTGAAAATGCTACTGGATCCAAGCCGCATCCGAATGATGAGCCCTGCTGGTTTGGGATGGACTCTTCCTATTGGAGCACGGCCAAGAATGATTTGCATATGACTGTGTCCAAACTGAGGTGGCATGGTGAGCAAAAGGACAATGGGTTGGAATACAACTCCAAGTGATTGAATTGGTTAGACATATTGAGAACGTTCCTCCCATCTCCTTCTGTGTCTTAGGCAAAGAGTATGAACATTTCCTTCACCCCTGCTTTACATATCTGTTCTCTGTCCTGTGCAGCTGGTCGGGGGATCTGTACATAGACAGCTGTCTAACCAGAGTGACAGGTACGGCAATCTAGAAAAAAATACTTACCCTTTAAAAATAGCACTTTTTGCTGTGCATGTTTAGTATGCTGCAGTCCCTGTCTAGGTCAAAACAGCAGAGCACAAAATGGACCAAACACAGCAAAAAGATGGATTTATTTTTAGTTTTCATCTAATGGTTTACGGACACATCAAACTCAATTTAGAACCCTATCTCTTTGCCTTTATGGCATTCATTTCACCATTTTATGGCGTACGGGGTCACAAATGCTGTACAAATGCAATTCTGCTGCCATTTGTAGACATTTATGGTGACAGCAAATAAACTTAGTAATAATTATACTGAATGTACCATTTGTTTACAGCAGTCATCTAGGCTAAACATTCTTCAAAATATTATTACTTTCTGTTTTTGCAATAACTCTATGGGGAGATAGCCTACATAATAATTGTTTTTAAGTTATATGGTATAAAAGGAAATAATTGCTGTGAGAAATTGGATTATGGGTTGAGAGAGGTGTCAGCCTATATCCAGCAACAACCACAATTCTTGTCAGGGTGAACCACAGCATTCACTAAATTAACCTGGCTTAACCCTCTGCTAGCTTGGCACAAAAGCAGTCAGGCTGAACTTGGAACACTGTGTTAAGTAATTATGCAGCACACAAACAGTAAAAAGCAAAAAACAAAACACAAGAGATATCCCACACCAATGAGAAAAATAGGGTAATATTTAATTTAAAAAAAGAGAGAAAAGCAGAATAAATCCAACTAGTAGAACCAGACATTTTAAATTACAAATGTTTAGGTAAGAAAAGCACCTAACTGCACAAAGCGCCACTCGGGGTCGTTTACTCATGCTAGACAGGGAGAAAGTCATAATTTCAGGGAGATAGAAATAGAGCGTGGGCCAGTTACAGAGACCAGGTTAGTCCCAATGAAAAAGTTACAGTCTCCAAATCATGAGCGAAGAGGTGGAAGAGGCCATGCAGAGCAAGAAAATCATCACAGAAGGTCATCACTGTAGGGGGAAAGCAGGCCAGGCATTACAGACGGTCGTAACTGTAGCACAAAGGCATCATGGACAATTGTTACTGGAGCTTCACGTTGTCTGTCACTGCAGGGCTGTAGCTGCTGTAGATCAAAGTGCAGATCTCGGTTGCCGGTCGTCACAGGCAATCTCCATATTGCGGAGAATAAGGTTCATCCGAGTTACAAATTGGCATTCACTACTGGTGGCAGGATCTCGATGTAAACGCACCCATTCGTGGAAACAAAGAGGTCAAAACTTCCATAATTTTCTCTTTCATATCAGAGTGATGCCCTCTAATGCTAAACAAGGGTCCAGGATCTGTGGAGGCACCTCTTGGGGATCAGCGACTCACTCTAGCAGAGGGCAGAAGGGTTTAGGCAGGGCCAGTTGCAGGTTCAGGCTGGTCCAGTTGCAGCAGGGTATCTCGGCAGTTGTTGGAGTTCTTTGGAGTTTGATGTGTCCCTGTAGTTCCGAATATGAGGTCTACTAACTGAATCTTGAACTCACTCTGGGAGTCCAAGGATCAAGAAGATGGTCCTCTCTCCTTCCCGCAACAAGTCAGGCCTCAAGCAACAGAGCAGTCTTCTGAAGAACAAGGTAGGCCTCAAGCAGCAGGGCAATCCTCAGAGGAACAATGCAGGCCTCAAGCATCAGTGCAGTCCTCTGAAGTGCAAGGCAGTCCTTCTGAAGTCTTCCATAGGTCCAGGTGTGTACTGAAGAGTAGGTTTATAGCTGGTGCCAGCCATTGAAGTGGGAGAAACTTCTGGACTTCGCACCACATCTGGTACTGGTAATTTTCTGCCTTCACCTGCCCATGGCCAAGAAGTCTAGCGTGACAAAATGCTAGTTTTAAGTTCTTTGTCAGTGTGCTGGAGGCAGTCCCTTTGAAATGAAAGTGGGGAACAGAACAGCTCCACCACTCCCATCCTGGCAGGATGGCCCATCCTGCCAACACCTACTCCCCCTTTGTCTCACTGTCTGAGAGGAATACACAAAGACCAACTGCCACTCTATTCACATGCATGTGACCCAGGACAAAGGCTGCAGGAGACACAAACGGCTAGGACAAGAAAGTGCCAACTTTATAAAAGTGCCATTTTCAGAATTGTGCCTTAAATTTCAGCATTAGACATGACATTTCTACCTATTCCCAAACAACATTTATCACTTACTAGCTTACCCGCCGTGCGTTGCTGTGATCTCCGAAGAAAGGAAATTCAAGGAAACTTGTTATAACATTCAATTTACATTGTGTCATTTTTATTGAAACGTATTCATTTTAACATGGAAAACATTTCAAAGTGTCGTTTTAATTCTATTTATTTATTTGAGTGCTTGTGGATACACGATTTTTTGTTTTTCCGTGGTGCGTACATCAGTATTCGAAAGATTATGAGGGCCCTGGGTGGCCAATATTTAAAAAAGATTTTATGCCAGAAACCTTTGTGGGAGTGTACTTAACAACTTCCCAAAGTTTCCTGGCGATCAGATGAATGCTGTTTTAATTCTATTTATTTATTCGAGTGCTTTTGGATACACATTTTTTTTTCCGTCTTGTGTGTACATCAGTATTTGAAAGATTATGAGGACCCTGGGGGCCGATATTTAAAAAAATTTTATGCCAGAAACCTTTGCGGGAGTGTACTCAACAACTTCCCAACGTTTCCTGGTGATCGGATGAATGCTGTTTTAATTCTATTTATTTATTCGAATGCTTGTGGATACACTATTTTTTATTTTTCCCTCTTGTGTGTACATCAGTATTCGAAAGATTATGAGGGCCCTGGGCGTCCGAAATTTTAAAAAATGGTATGCCACAAACCTTTGTGGGAGTGTACTCAACCACTTCCCAATTTTTCCTGGCGATCGGATGAATGGTGTTTTAATTCTATTTATTTATTCGAGTGCTTGTGGATACACAATTTTTTGTTTTTCCGTCTTGTGCATACATCAGTATTCGAAAGATTATGAGGGCCCTGGGGGGCCGATATTAAAAAAAAAATTATGCCAGAAACCTTTGCGGGAGTGTACTCAATACCTTCCCAAAGTTTCATGGCGATCGGATGAATGGTGTTTTAATTCTATTTAATTATTCGAGTGCTTGTGGATACACGATTTGTTGTTTTTCCGTCTGGTGCGTACATCAGTATTCGAAAGATTATGAGGGCCCTGGGGGGCCGATATTTCAAAAAAATGTATGCCAGAAACCTTCGCGGGAGTGTACTCAACAACTTCCCAAAGTTTCATGGCGATCAGATGAATGGTGTAGTAATGCATACAGGACAAACAGACAGATAGACATACATTCGTTTTTTTATATATAGATTAAATTTAATAAGGCATCCTAATGTTTCCAATGGGAGAGAAATCCATCACAATAGTGAAAAATGTATTTGGGAGTTTTTCACTACCAGGACATGTAAAAATGTCATACTTTTTAAATACTCTGCACCCTACCCTATGGGCTGTTTAGGCCCTACCTATTCCCAAACAACATGTATCACTTGTTACATTTAATAAGGTAACCTAATGTTATCCAATAAGAGAGGAATGCCTCACAATAGTGAAAAATGCATTTGGGAGTTTTTCACTACCAGGACATGTAAAAATGTCATACTTTTTAAATACTCTGCACCCTACCCTATGGGCTGTTTAGGCCCTACCTATTCCCAAACAACATGTATCACTTGTTACCCCTTTAAAGCGTTGTAAATAGACCTCCCCAGTGCTGCGCTGTCCATTGGAACTAGTGCTGAATGGACGTCCAACGGTCGTGCGCAGCACTGGGGAGGTAGTGGCCGTGACGACCGTTGGCCGACGGCAGCAATTAAGGGGTTAATAAGGTAACCTAATGTTATCCAATAAGAGAGGAATGCCTCACAATAGTGAAAAATTAATTTGGGAGTTTTTCACTACCAGGACATGTAAAAATGTAAACGTACATTTCCTACTTTTTAAATACACTGCGCCCTACCCTATGGGCTGTTTAAGGCCTACCTTAGGGTGACCTATATGTATCAAAAAGGAAGGTTTAGGACTGGCAAAAGGTTTGTTTGGCCAAGTCAAATTGACAGTTTAAAACTGCACACAGGCTGCAGTGGCATACCTGAGACATGTTTAAAGGGCTACTTTAGTGGGTGGCACAATGAGTACTGCAGGCCCACTAGGAGCATTTGATTTACAGGCCCTGGGTACATGTCGTACTACATGACATAGGACGTCTAAGTAAATTAAATGTGCCAATTGGGTGTACGCCATATTTACCATATTTGAAGGAGAGAAATGGTTAGTAGTTGTAAAGTGCATAAAGTCCTAAAAGGCAACAAAACCAGATCAGAAAACAGGAGAGTTAAATACAAAAGGTTTGGGGGTGACCCTGCAGAGAGAGCCAAGGACAACAATTGCTTTATAAGTGCTTTACATCACATTTAGAGATTTAGAGATTGCTCCCAGATTTGACCAAACACGTCTTTTCTGTTAGTTAGCTTGAACAACAACATTTCTGGCACCTAAAAAATGTAAAGTGGATTTCCGTTTCCTGAGCAGGAGTCCTTTGGCTATCAGGAGGCCCCACTGTAATCTTGGGATCTGCTAGTATCTTTGGGTTCAATGAACAATTAACATAATTTTTCCAACAGACAGATTAGACAATATGCCCAATAATATACATTATTTCACTTCTTTTTTAAAAACAGCATTTTGATGTGGTTAACCAATAATTTAATAGCAATTCTTTTAAAGTGCAATTGAATTTATCTAAAACTGTTTACCAGAAATGCTTTAAAATCTCACTGGATGGTGCTTCTCTTCACCATTGCCACAGAAAAAAGATTAGCTTGTCGCACCAGGGACTAATTGGTTTAAGGTTTAGAGGCGTTTACTGCAACTCTGCTATGAAACCTGCAATGAAACATGGGCCTGAGTTTGGCAGAAGGGTCCTCCGTGAGAAACATGATGGGTATCCTGTCCGCCTTAATGCAAGTGCATTATGATATCCATCATGCTTGTGATGGAATACGAATACCTGTCTGCCAACATCTAAATCAGGCCCTTAGTTGTACCTGATTTATATACAGAAGACCCTTCATGTTTGTTGTGCAAAATTTGGGGCTGTCCAGACCTTTGATATCTGACTCTGCTGTGTTGTGTAAGGCCTATGTTAACATGAGAACTTATGTAGGGAAAAGGAGGTCTGCCTCTCACACAATAAAACATTTGAAGCACTTTGGTTTCAATACTGGAAGACCGTGGGTGCTGCATGATTGAAATGCATTGAAGAACTATCAGGCAAAGATCAAAATGCGGGTAGTCAATGAACCACAGTAAACAATTACTATTCCAAAGGCCAGGGGAATTGGGGACACCCTCTGCCACCTTTCAGTGATTAAATAAACTGAGGATGAGTTTCAAATCTGAGCGCTCAATTGCACCCCATATCACAACAGTTGTTAAGAACACCAACCACCAATTAATGATACTCAGCAAGTCACTTGAACTCCCACAGATAAGCTACTCCATCATACTTACTATGGACTTGGGGCAGTCTTGTATCTATCACTGCAACACAATCTGTGCAGTGAAGCCTAAGAAATTCACCCACAAAATCCAGAGAAGTCAAAACAAAGCAACCAGGGTCAATGTGATCACTGCTTCCAAATGTGGATACAATTATAATCAGAACTGTACACCATTTTCAAAGCACATGGGGGTGACGGCCATGCAGAAGTTTACACCTCACTACACTCCCAGCCCTCAACCAAGGTCATGAAAGGTGAATGTCATATCCTAATTCAACAGGAAGAGTCATGGGTGTAATACCTTTTGCCTTCTATCTCATAGGTTTAGAAGCACTTCAGCCCTGATTGGAGGAATCATCCAAGTCTGGCCGTCTTCAAAAGAAAATTGAAATGGGATGCTTGGCTACACACCTTGTTGTCAACAGGATCTCTCCCCAGGTTCGAGAAGTGATTGTGCCTTCTCTAGGAGAATAAGGACTCCTTCATAGCTTTCCACCTAACACGGACATAAGAGAGCCTACTTTCCAAGTACCACTCTCTGTGATCTACAGGGACGTAACAAATGCCCCGCAGCCTCAACGGTGCGGGGGGCCCCCCTCCCTTTAGTAAATGAAGGGGGCCCGGCCCCACTCAGCTCTTCTGAGAGCTGTGAGAGAGGCTTGCGCTAAAGCAAGCCTCTCTCCCTCCAAAGCAGGTGCAGGCTGTTTGCAGCCTGCTCTGAGCCCCTCCCGCTGCCTGAAGAGAAACAAAATATCAACTTACATTGTTTCTCTTCAGTCAGAGCGAGCAAGGCCCGGAAAGAGGGGGGTGGGGGCCCCAGAGAGCAGCAGGCAGCACAGAGCACTGCTCAGGACCCTGACAAGGACGGGGGTGGGAGCCCAGAGAGAGAGGAGGCAGCACAGAGCACTGCTCAGGACCCTGACAAGGAAGGGGGCTGGGGCCCCCAGAGAGAGAGGAGGCAGCACAGAACACTGCTCGGGACCCTGACAAGGACGGGGGCTGCGGGCCCCAGAGAGAGAGGAGGCAGCACAGAGCACTGCTCGGGACCCTGACAAGGACGGGGGCTGGGGGCCCCAGAGAGAGAGGAGGCAGCACAGAGCACTGCTCGGGACCCTGACAAGGACGGGGGCTGGGGACCCCAGAGAGAGAGGAGGCAGCACAGAGCACTGCTCAGGACCCTGACAAGGACGGGGGGTGGGGACCTCAGAAAGCAGGAGGCAGCACAGAGCACTGCTCAGGACCCTGACAAGGGCTGGGGGCTGGGGGCCCCAGAGAGAGAGGAGGCAGCACAGAGCACTGCTCGGGACCCTGACAAGGACAGGGGCTGGGGGCCCCAGAGAGTGAGGAGGCTGCACAGAGCACTGCTCGGGACCCTGACAAGGACGGGGGTGGGGGCCCAGAGAGAGAGGAGGCAGCACAGAGCACTGCTCAGGACCCTGACAAGGACGGGGGCCCCAGAGAGAGAGGAGGCAGCACAGAGCACTGCTTGGGACCCTGACAAGGACGGGGTTGGGGGCCCCAGAGAGAGAGGTGGCAGCACAGAGCACTGCTCGGGACCCTGACAAGGACGGGGGCTGGGGGCCACAGAGAGAGAGGAGGCAGCACGGAGCACTGCTCGGGACCCTGACAAGGACAGGGGCTGGGGACCCCAGAGAGAGAGGAGGCAGCACAGAGCACTGCTCAGGACCCTGACAAGGACGGGGGGTGGGGACCTCAGAAAGCAGGAGGCAGCACAGAAAGCTGCTCAGGATCCTGAAAAGGACGGGGGTGGGGTCCCCAGAGAGAAAGCAGGAGGCAGCACAGAGCACTGCTCAGGACCCTGACAAGGAGGGGGGCCAAGAGAGAGAGCAGGAGGCAGCAGAGAGCACTGCTCTGGACTGTGACAGGGTGGGAGTAGGGGCCCCTAGAGAGAGCACCATCCAGGGCAAAGCTCATATGAGAAGGGATGAGGCAGCAAAATGGTCCCCTCAGGTAAGCACTCTTGTTAGAAGCACCATGTGGGCGTCCGCGGGGAAGAAGGGGGTGCCGAGAAGGGTGCAAGGCAGACGGGAGAACGGTGCAAGGTAGAGAGGAGAAGGGTGCAAGGTAGAGAGGAGATGGGTGCAAGGCGGAGGGGAGAAGGGTGCAGTGCAGACGAGAGAAGGGTGCAAGGTAGAGGGGAGAAGGGTGCAAGGTAGAGAGGCGAAGGGTGCAAGGCGGAGGGGAGAAGGGTTCAAGGCGGCGGGGAGAAGGATGCAATGCAGAGGGGAGAAGGGTGCAAGGTAGAGGGGAGAAGGGTGCAAGGTAGAGGGGAGAAGGGTGCATTGTAGAGAGGAGAAGGGTGCAAGGTAGAGAGGAGAAGGGTGCAAGACAGGGGGGAGAAGAGTGCAAGGGGGGGGGAGAAGGGTGCAAGGCAGAGACAAGGGTGCAAGGCGGAGTGGAGAAGGGTGCAAGGCGGAGTGGAGAAGGGTGCAAGGCGGAGTGGAGAAGGGTGCAAGGCAGAGTGGAGAAGGATGCAAGGCAGAGGGGAGAAGGGTGCAAGGCAGAGGGGAGAAGGGTGCAAGGTAGAGAAGGGTGCAAGGCGGAGGGGAGAAGGGTTCAAGGCGGAGGGGAGAAGGGTGCAAGGCGGAGAGGAGAAGGGTGCAAGGTAGAGAGGAGAAGGGTGCAAGGCAGAGATGAGAAGGGTGCAAGGCAGGGGGGAGAAGAGTGCAAGGGGGAGGGGAGAAGGGTGCAAGGCAGAGACAAGGGTGCAAGGCGGAGTGGAGAAGGGTGCAAGGCGGAGTGGAGAAGGATGCAAGGCGGAGTGGAGAAGGGTGCAAGGCGGAGTGGAGAAGGATGCAAGGCAGAGGGGAGAAGGGTGCAAGGCAGAGGGGAGAAGGGTGCAAGGTAGAGAAGGGTGCATGGCAGAGGGGGAGAAGGGTGCAAGGCAGAGGGGGAGAAGGGTACAAGGCAGAGGGGAGAAGGGTGTAAGGCAGAGGGGAGAAGGGTGCAAGGCAGAGGGGAAAAGGTTGCAAGGCAGAGGGGAGAAGGGTGCAAGGCAGAGGGGAGAAGGATGCAAGGCAGAGGGGAGAAGGGTGCAAGGCAGAGGGGAGAAGGGTGCAAGGTAGAGAAGGGTGCATGGCAGAGGGGGAGAAGGGTGCAAGGCAGAGGGGGAGAAGGGTACAAGGCAGAGGGGGGAAGGGTGTAAGGCAGAGGGGAGAAGGGTGCAAGGCAGAGGGGAAAAGGTTGCAAGGCAGAGGGGAGAAGGGTGCAAGGCAGAGGGGAGAATGGTGCAAGGTAGAAAAGGGTGCAAGGCGGAGGGGGTGAAGGGTGCAAGGCAGAGGGGAGAAGAGTGCAAGGGGAATGGTGATGAAGTAATGTGCCCCCCCCGGAAACATTTCTGTGAAAGAGAGTGGAGTGAGAGAGAGAGAGTAGAGTGAGAGAGAGAGTGGAGTGAGAGAGAGAGTGGAGTGAGAGAGAGTGGAGTGAGAGAGAGTGGAGTGAGAGAGAGTGGAGTGAGATAGAGAGTGGAGAGAGAGAGAGTGGAGAGAGAGACAGTGGAGAGACAGTGGAGAGACAGTGGAGAGAGAGTGGAGAGAGAGAGTAGAAGAGAGAGAGTGGAGAGACAGTGGAGATAGAGAGTGGAGAGAGAGTGGAGAGAGAGAGAGAGTAGAGAGAGCGTAGAGAGAGAGAGAGAGAGAGAGTGGGGAAAGAGAGAGAGTGGAGAGAGAGAGTGGAGAGAGAGAGTGGCGAGAGAGAGAGTGGAGAGAGAGAGAGTAGAGAGAGTGGAGAGAGAGAGAGTAGAGAAAGTGGAGAGAGAGAGAGTAGAGAAGGTGGAGGGAGAGTAGAGAGCGAGAAGGGAGAGTAGAGAGAGAAGGGAGAGAGAGAGTGGAGAGAGAGTGGAGGAAAAGTGGAGGGAGACAGTGGAGAGAGATTGGAGAGAGAGTGGAGCGAGAGTAGAGAGAGTGAGAGAGAGTGGATAGAGAGAGAGTGGAGAGAGAGAGGGTGGAGAGAGAAACAGTGGAGAGAGAGAAAGTGGAGAGAGAGTGGAGAGAGAGTAGAGAGAGAGTGGATAGAGAGTGGAGAGAGAGAGTGTGGAGAGAGAGTGTGGAGAGAGAGTGTGGAGAGAGAGTGGAGAGAGAGGGGAGAGAGATTGAGTGGAGAGAGATCGAGTGGAGAGAGAGAGTAGAGAGAGAGACAGTGGAGAGAGAGACAGTAGAGAGAGAGCGAGTGGAGAGAGTGGAGAGAGAGAGAGTGGAGAGAGAGAGAGAGAGTGAAGAGAGAGAGCAGAGAGAGAGAAGGGAGAGTAGAAATAGAGAAGGGAGAGAGAGAGTGGAGAGAGTGAGAGGCAGTGGAGAGACAGTGGAGAGAGACAGTGGAGAGAGAGACAGTGGAGAGAGAGACAGTGGAGAGTGAGACAGTGGAGAGAGAGTGGAGAGAGTGAGAGAGTGGAGAGACAGTGGAGAGAGAGACAGTGGAGGGAGAGGCATTGGAGAGAGAGACAGTGGAGGGAGAGACAGTGGAGAGACAGTGGAGAGACAGTGGAGAGAGAGACAGTTAATTGTTTGCGCTTTACAAATACTGGATATTTACATTGTGTTCCCTTCTAGAGTGTGCCTCGCCACATAGTTTGGAATGGACTGTTCCCATGAAGAAGATGGTCAGTACTGATTTACATAAGGCATACCTCGGCCTGAGATGGCATATGGACAACACATGATGATTTGGAATGCCACCCCAAGGGATTGCCAGTGGTTAGACTATTTGCACGTTTCCCCCATCACTTTTGTGCTCTTTAAACGATTCCAAATCCTACTCAATGGCTCTCTACAAATCAACTTTCTTGCATTTACTTTTGCCCCTCCTCTGCTGTATCCATCACTGTGTTACTTGTTTCTCATTCCCCCTAGGCCTCCCACCAACTTTTAAAAAAATGTAGTCAAATTTTTTGCTTCCAAGCTGCTTATTTTAGGTGATCTTAATTATAAAGCTGATAAGTCTATTTTCTCACGCACTGGTACTCTCAATGAATCCTGCAACTTTTAGTGTTTGAAACAACTAATTACATTTTTACATATACGTGCAAGACATTTTACTGTGCTTGCTTTTGCTTCTCTTGACCTTGTGGCCATCCTTAGTGGTCTTTCACTTTGCTTAGCTTGACCAATCACTCTTTAATTGCTTCAATTATGAATACTAAATCAGATGAATCTGGGAATCTTTACAAAGTCAAACTATTTGATGTGACAACAGAAGTACTGTGTACCACTTCCCTCATTACCACCTTATTTGATATCACCTCTGTTCCCTCTCACTGGAAAAAAGCCTTTGTTGTCATGATAAAAAAAATACCTTAAACATTATCAACTGTCACCCAATTTTTGTTACCATTGACATTAAAAGATGCTGGAAAGCAGGTTAGAAAATTACTTTTTAAATACTAGTTGTGAGTAAGAGGATGAGTAGGAGGGTTTAGTGCGCTTCACGGTATAGGCATGGCTGTGACAGACCACCTTCTCATGAAACAGGATGTTGGGGGTGGGGGGCATGCTCTAATTTTGAGACATCTGTCCTAACCTTTTGACATCAGAGCCCAGATTTAGCTAGAACTAACAAGCGGTGTAGCAAAGGGGGGGGGGGCAGAGGGGGCGGTGCGCTCCGGGCGGCACAAGTTTTGGGGCGGCAGCAGCGGCAAAAATCTTCGCCAGCACCTGCCCCCACCCCCGCCACAGCTCTTCGAGGCCGGCTGCGGCAAAAGACAGGGACCGCCACGGGCGGCAGAGTGCCTAGCTACGCGCCTGGAACTAATGCAGTGCAGCATGGCAAGTATAGCGTTCCGCACTGCGTTGTGTGAAAGGGAGAGAGCAGAACCACACCATAGCTACAAAGATGGGTCACTGTTCTGCACTGTCCCTGCGCAGGCGCACTTTTGGCTGCAGCACACAAGGAAATAGGAAACGAAAATATTTCTCCACTTTACGCCTGCCTTTGGTGCAAATTCCTGTCTACAGTTCTTTGTAGACAGGGATTTGTGTCAAAAACCATGGGTGGTTGGGAACAACCAACCATGGAATGCTCCTTTGATGCAAAGTTAGGCAGCGAATTGCGCTCTGTTGCGTTACTGTGGGTTGCAATCCAGCGCAAATCATGATTTTTAGCGTAAATGCCAACCCAACACTTTGCATCGGGTCTGTGTCAAAAAAAGTAATGCTAACCTGAGGGATAGTCTTTGTAAATCTGGGCTCAAAACATGCTGCATGAGGTATTTGTAAAACAGCCTTTGGCTGCTTTGAATTCTTTCTGGCAGACCATGCCTTTGGAGTGACATCCCTCCATTTAACTCCTCAATTGAAAATCTCTCCTGTGGTGTCCTATAGCGTTTACCTATGAACCCCGCCCGATTTAACATTTATGTGGCCACTTTATTAATACAGATTATACACAAATTATTCTTAGGCCCGATGATGGCGGACGAGTGGCAGTGGCGTACCATAGGCCCCCGCAGTTCCCCCAGTGCGGGTAGGTCCGAGCTCCAGAGGGGGCACCCTCAGCACAGTACCATGGCCTGAGAGCTCCTGTCTGACTCCGGAGGGGGGGCCCTTCATATAGTTTGCAGGGGGGGACCTCAAGTTTCGCTACGCCACAGTGGTGAATCACAACTTTCAGTCTTGTCTTTCTGTCATGATTGCGTGGCATCTTTGAATAATAAAAACTCTCCACAAATACATTCTTAGAAGACAGAGACTTTGATTATTGGTGACTCAGCTTCCCTGTGTCTCGAGAAGGGTAGCCTATTTCTTATGGCAAGATCTTCCCCTCTGTGCACCAGTTTCAATTTGTGGTATATTTTGATGACCAACTCAATTGCTCTGCCCTTTATTGCCAAGCCTGCTTCTGTCTTTTTCCTATCCAAAGCTTTTGAGCAGGATCTTGACTCTATTTCCTACCAATATGCATGTTATGGTCATTCGCACAATAGTAGTCACTTTCCTCAACTATTGCAACAGGCTTTAAATTTCTTTACCAAAATTACAGCTCCCTACTCTGCCGCTAATTTGAATCTGACTCTCAGAATCTGTCTTGGTCTTCCACCTTGGGCGCCTGTTTCCAAACATCATAGATGCCTTCAATGGCTACCTATCGACAATAGGGTCCAATTTATGAGTCTCCACATTTGCCATAAAGCCATCTATGACAATAGCCCTAGCTTTACATGCCGGCTTATTTTCGTGTACCAGCCATCAGATTATCTATCTGCGCTCCACCTCCTCTTTCCTCTTTGTCGTGCCCGAGATTTGGAAACTTAGAGCTGATGACAGCTCCTTTGCCTATCAGGTTTAAAAACGTTGGAATTATTTGCTGAGTCAGCTTTGTCTTAAGCTTAACCATTGCTGACTTCAGACAGCTCTAAAAAACTAGTAATTTTAATGCTTGCTCTTTTTTTTTCTAGTTGCTGTGTTTGGGTTACTGTATGACCACATAACATAACATAACATGACAAAACATAACATCAAATACCAAGGAAGACACAAAAAGTAAATTGGGAGCTACCCTATTTGTTGAGCAGATCTAAAGAAGGAGGCTTGTGTGAAGTGAACATCAGTGAAAAGAAAAGTTCTCTCTCTCTTACCCAATCTTGCATGAACAATCACTAATAACAAGGGCTCCAGAATGTTCCTTTGTTTGATGATGTCTGCCTGAGTTGTAAAACCTGTTGTGACATCATCCACTGGACAGCCCCTGTAAGCACTACAACAAAGTCCAACAATACCATCGGTCGCTCTCTCCTTGTCGTGACAAAACAAACAGAGAAAAACACCCAAATTATGAAAATGAAAGTACCAACTTATATCGAGTGCTGTGTATGTGAACAAACTACTTACCACTCATCTATGTCTGAAAGTAACAGGTGAGTGTGTGCACCTAAAACCCCTGCAATAGCCAGAACGCGAAAAAAACTGGCAATCTCAGGCCAGGAACCCCCACGGGTGTTTCTACCGTGAGGCGCTCTCTCTGTGTCTCCACATTTTTTTTTTGCACTTTTGTTCCACTTGTGGGAAGTAGATATGACCGTAGTACATTTTTTAGCATACACACCACGGCCTGTAGATGAGTGTTAAAGTATACACTACGTGAGTGAGAGTTTGACCCTTTGTGCAACTCGACCCCAGGTCTGTTTGACTCATTGGTGTTTGTTGGCGGAGGCATTTATTGTTGGACACTGATTGAGTGGGGGGCTGCCTCCTCCTTCTTAGTGCCTCTCCCCCTCGAGCTCCTTTTGTTGGTTATAGCACTACAACAACAGCAAGGAAATGAATGGAATGCTTGAATTAACCCCAGCCACTGGCAATCAAGGGTGGAATGTTTGCAATAAGTCTATCCACTGGCAATTTTTTCACCCACCATGCCACCTCAGTTTGAACCCAGCCATATGCAAATCAGTCTTGACCCTGCTCTAATGGGAAAAGACCAGCCAGGACTGCCTGGCTTGTCCTCTATGAACCGGAGCAGAAGCAACCAAGGACCGGTTTTGCCCTTAATATGGGCTCTTCAGCCAGATATAGCTTGATTCTATAGGCACAGTGTGCACAGGACCCACTTCTAGGTATACCTGGAGCACTTAGGGCGTCACTGCAACAACAACAAACAACAAGGACTACAGCACTGCGCTGAACGAGTGGAACTTAAAGAATGCAACCCATATTCGTAAAGGCCATTAGTAAAGTATTGCATATTCAATAAGCAAAGATTTGGCCTTGAGCTTTAAAATCTTTGTACAAATTTCCCTGGTTTCAGTTAACCTTTAACAGCGTAGGAGTTGGTAATTGTTCTCGGCTCTTTCTGGGTTTTCATTTTGCATCCCATTTCTGATGTTAGGCCATTTTGCTCCTATACCTTACTTCACTAAAAGTTGTCAAGTAACTTTGCATAATTGTGTAACTTGAAATGCCGAGTTCACAAAGCACTTGATGTATTCAGCTTTCTGTTTATATGGGACTTCTGTTCCCGTTCTGTTTACTGGAAGAGCAACGAAAACATAGAAAATGCACAAAGCCTGCAGAGAGATGAGGCACCATTCAGAAGAGCAGAGGAGAGACAAGCATCCATCCACAGACAGTACAGCATGAACAATCAACAGATCGTCTTTTGTAAATCTAACCGAGATACAGAGGGAGAAGTACTTATACATTACACAATTGAATTCAATTATTTCTGTGCTTCCATTGTCTCACAGGGTAAGCATGCCACTATCCCTCAATTACAGAAGACCAAGTTGCAATCTAAATGCACTTACCTTTTCAACTGTGCCAGAAGCAGACATCAGAGAGCTCAAACAACATTTATCCCTCAAAATAAAGTGGAGAAAAAAGTCTGAAATGATAGTTCGCTGAGATTTCTGTTCTACCACTACTCCCTGAGTCAATGGGGCTATGCAATTCTGTGGTCATGGCGTTTTTCATATAATTATTTTACTGCATCTGGCAGATAATCCAGCATCTGCTCTGTAATTTGAGCAGATTTTAACAAATAAGTCTCTGGCTCAAACGGATCAAAAATTATGCCACGTAAATGAATCAACCATGCCTCATAATTTGGTCCTCTCTTGCCGCATAATTCCTGTGGCTCAGATCACTGCTCGTTAATCAGTCTTACATTGGTAGGGGCATCTAGGACCAAGCAGATTTGCAAACACAAGGCGATGATGGACGGAGTGCTTAAACTTTTCAAACACTGACCCCCAGTCACAGATCTGGGTTGAATCCATCATCATTCTTTAGCTCACTTTGCCACCCCAGTGCAGGATCGCTATATGCAAATCAGTCTTGACCCTGTGCCTCATTGGAACAGTCCAGCACAGGGTCAAGACTGATTTGCATACGGCCATGTCTAAACTGGGGAGCATGGTGAGCAAAAGAATGATGGATTTAATCCAAAGATCTCTTGACTGGGGGTGAATGTTTTGATTTGTTCTGCATTCCGTCCATTAATTGTGTATCTTTTGCTTTCTCGCCCTAAGTTCCCCAGGTATTCCCAGACGTGGGTCCTGGGCTCACTGTGCCACTGGAATCAAGCTATCCTGACTGAAGAGAGGTGGAACCCCAAAACCGGTCCTAGGATGCTTGTTTCCGGTCCAGGGAAGACCTAGCTTGGCAGTTCGGACTGGACTGTTCCCATGAGGCACAGGGTCAAGACTGATTTGCATATGGGCAGGTCTAAACTGGGGTGGCATGGTGAGCAAAAGAATGATGGATTTAACCCAAATCTCTTGACTGGGGGTGAATGTTTGGATTTGTTCTGCATTCTGTCCATTAATTGTGTGTCTTTTGCAAGCAGATTTGTGACACCGCTCCTCAGTGCATTCAAACCCCAATACAACAGTAGCCCAGGGAGACAATGGCAACCAGGTGAAGGACTTCTCTTGTTACAATAACTGACATTATGTGTCAGGCTCACAACAGCCTGCTAGCCATGGCGACCTGACAACATGACTTCACTCCTTACCCCGCCCCCCTTCCAATTAAGCCCTTTCAGCTACACCTGTTCATCTGAGCTTCTCCACAATTCCACTTCCTTAAATGAGGCCCAACATGCCAATTCACAACTCATAAAAATGGATTTAGCCCCCTCAATAATGACTGTCTTCGAGAATTCAATCCATGCAACAACCATGTAATTTTGTGGAGTCAAACACAGCTCACAAACTGTCACAAACTGTTCACACAACAGAAAAGAGTACACCCCAATAGGGAGTTGTAGAAATTTACAAAGTTATGAGGAAAACAAATTACAGTCTTAATGTGAATTATTACTACGCTTCCATGAGGCCCCAAAAATTCGACTTCTAAGTGTGTGATTATGTGTAAGGCGGAGCAAAATTAGCTTAAGGGAATATAGCTTGATTTTTCCGACAAAATCCCGTGGGACTTTGGCTATAGCAGCAGCCAAGGCTTATTCTGTACATTTTCTGACGGGCCCCTGGCAGAAAATAAATTGTATTTCCATCTTCTACTTCTCCAACACTCCTCCTTAACCTCCACCACACCCACAGGTCCGCACATAGACATACAGCCCGCTCAGGGCACGTAGTAAATGTACATGGTAAAACCCCATGGAATGGTGAATTCCTTCTGGGTTTCCTATAAACGGAAAAATAGGTTCCACGTGGTAATTCCCCATTCCATGGAATTTTACTCATAATTAAATGGTACTAGTGTGAAATTACCACATGGCAACTATAAAATTGCATACCATGTTGCCATTACCCCAGTATGCAGTATACAACATGTATCCAGGGCCTACAAGGTAATTTGGTTTCTATGAGTAATCCTTGACTCATTTCAGTGAATATATATATAATTATATATTCACTGAAATCTATATTTACCCTCCTTTAAAGTAATTGGTCTGGGGAGTGAGTTCCCTGGGGCCTTTAGAGGCTCGGGGATGGGGGCCCCCCTCCCCAGTTTGAACATTTTTGGCCCGGCAGACAGGCCTTGCAGCGAACCCCCCTCCATACAGTTAACCCCTTCTGCTGTATGCAGTAGGTGGTTGGCCAGAGAGCCTGGCCCTAGGGACCCCATCACCCAAGGTATTTTTTTTCATTAATGAGAAGGGGAAGAAGGCCCCCCTCCCCAAGACTCATTAGGCCCTGGGAACCCCTCCCCCAGGACCTTTTTAAAAAAAATAAAGGGTAGCCCCCCTCCCCAAACCTCTTTTGGCTCTGGGGACCATATCTGCCAAGGGCATGTACTTTTAAAGGGGAAGGGGCACCACGGCCCCCTTCCTCAAGCCATTATCGGCCCTGGGGACCCCATCCCTCGAGGCCACTTATTTAAATAAAGGGGGCCCCCTGAGCCATGTTAGGCCCTGTGAACTTCATCCCTCAGGGCTACGCTTTTAAATGAAGGGGATGGGTGTGCGTGGCCCCCCTCCCCGAGGGAATTTCAGCCCCTGGGACCCCACCCCCCTGGGGCTCAGCATTCTTTTGAGGGGGAGGAGCACACAGCTCGTCTCCCTGGGCCAAGATTTCTTTGATGGGGAGGGGCACACATGTCCCCCTTACCCAGGCAGTTTTCGGCCCTGGGGAACCCCATCCCCTGGGGGCCAGCATAGAGGGAGGAGGACATGCGACCCCCTCTCTGGGCAAATTTTGGTCCTGGGGCCCAGCATAATTTTCATGGAGAGGGTGGCACACGGTCCCCCTCCTCAATCCAATTTCAGCCCCGGGGACCCCTCCCCTGTGTCCCAGTTTTAGTGGAAAGGAGGCACATGGCCCCCTCACTGGGCCAATTGAGGCCCCGGGAACCCTATACCCGGCCTACAATATTTTTGGTGGGCACACGGCCCCCCTCCCCAAGCCAATTTCAGCCATGAGGACCCCATCTCCTCAGGCCTGGCGTAAACTTTAATGGGAGGGGGCACATAGCCTCCTCCCCGGGCCAATTTTGACCATGGGGACAGCATCCCTGGGGCCCAGTGACATTTTGTAGGGGGAGGTGAGGGCTCTCAGCCCCCTCCTTGGGCCGATTGTGGCCCCAGGGTCCCCATTGCCTGGGGCCCTCAATCATAAATATGGGTGCCAATAGTCTCATTGGGGACTGCGGGGGGAGCCCCTCTGCCCCAACCAGTCCCTGCTCACAGCAGGAGCAGGCATGGCTCCCGACCATAGGAAGCAGCTCCTAATGCTGCTCCCTGTGAGCGGGAGCAATAGTTTGATCTGCTCCCCTGCCCACATCACTGTGGGCAGGGAAACAGATCAAAAATCCGCTCCAAGCGGGCGGGAGCATTTTTTAAGCTCCTGCCCACAGGGAGCGGACTTGGTGTTTGTTCCCACTTGGCTTGAGTTTTGAAAAAGCGCCCGCCAAGCGAAAGTAAACACAGGTTTCCTATTTTTAATATTTTCTCCCCAGGGCCTTTAGAGGTTCAGGGGGCGGGGCGCACGGCCTCCCTACAAATTGTATAAAAAAATTCCCCCGGGGGTGGCCTCCCCAGGGCCTCTTGTGCTCGGGGAGGAGGCTGTGTGGCCCCCTCCCCTTATTTAATGATTTTGGCCCTGGGGGTGGGCTACCCAGGGCCTCCAATGGCTCAGGAGGGCCCCTACCTAAAATAAAATAAAATGTTCATTGCCATTTAAAGGAAGAACATCAACAGGGTAATCAATCCAAATCCAAGGAAGGGATGGGTAGAGGAGAAAAGAAAGAGCAGGAGACATGCATGTGACTGTCCAGTTCAAGCATGCATACACTCCACAGACGTCGCAGAACTGGGCTATCCCATCGGGAATCACTTGGAAGCCACGCTTGTAAGGCAACACATCGGGTGAGAGGTCAGTCCCCCTGTCCGTCCGAACCCCATCTGCATCCAAAGTGGTGGCATATTCTCTGTGTCTCGGGTAAGATATCATCAGTCACCAAATGTGTTTTGAGCATGAATGCAGGGGCAAAAGGTGCCAATAGTGAAAGAGCTGCTCTTGGCAGAACGCAGCATCCTTCAGTAGTCCACTACCTTTGTTGCAGGCCATCTGCCCCAATGGATGACTATCCACCTTTTAGCCAGGAGTAATAGCATCGCAGTGAAGCGTTGGGCTTTAGGGGGTATCTTCAACATATCCCAGGAGTCCTACCAGCAGGACATGTGGTGGCGAGTGACAAGTAATCTGGGCAGCAGTGCAGCAGATGTCTGTCCAATATCTGGCCAAGTGCAGACACTCCCAAGCAAGGTGTAGGAATGTGGCCTGTGGGGCAGCCCATCTCAGGCAAAGGGGCTCCTCAAGCAGGCTAATATGATGTAGGTGTACCGGGGTGAGGGATAGTCTGTTCAGAAAATTGAAGTAAATGAGCTGGAGCCATTAAGTGGGCAACAGTGCCGACATCTAACCGCAGAAGTAGAGCCACTTAGAGTCTGAGGTGGGTGGATTGAGGTTGACATAGAGCGTGATGTTGTCTGCATACATGGACACTAGTATCCTTCTGTTGGTAAAATCAACGCTCCTAGGAGAATAGTGCTGTCGCAGCCTGGCAACCAGTGGCTCCATCGCAATAGCAAATAAAATGGGATAAGGGGCATCCCTGCTTAGTCCTGTGGGTAACTGTGAATAGGGCAGAGGTCATTTCGTTAAGGTGAATATGCGCCATTGGGGAGGTCTAGAGTTGGCGGATCAGGTGATGAAAACGGGAGCTAATCCCGAGTCGCAAAAGGAGGTAAAATAAATAAGCCCATTCCAGGGAGTCGATTGTCTTAGTGGTTCCAAGCACGGTAGCAACCACTGCCAGCTGAGGGTCCATGGCGTGCATGAGTACAAACCTCGTGCAAAGGTTATGAGCAGTGGAGCCATCCGGCCCGAATCCCGGATGGTCTGGACAAACTATATCTAGCAGTAGGGGAAGCAGCCTATTGGCCAGGAGTTTAGTAAGTATTTTGATGTCAACATTGATCATCGTCAGTGGTCAAGTTTCAGTGGTTGGGGGGTTTGGCAGGTTTTTGTATTGTTAAAATAACCGCCTCTGTAGGGATGGTGGCAGCACATTGGGCCGGAGAGAGTCCTCATATACAGCCAGGAGGTGAGGGGCCAGAAGTGCCACATATTCCATATAGAAGGAAGAGGTGAGTTCATGTAACACTGAGGCTGCATCTCTGGGGACACTCTGAATCACCTGAGTCACCTCCTCCACCATGAAAAGGACATCTAGGAACAGGGGAGAGGCTGGGTCAAGCCAGAGTGGCTGTGTCATGCCTAGATAGGCAGCCAGGGCTGCTGCATCAGGTATTACCACGGCACTGTACAGATGAAAATAAAAAGATTTCATGGTCTGTAGCAGACAATCAAGACCCGTGTGGCTAACCTGATGATCATCAGCAAGCTCCACCACATAAGCAGCAGCCAGAGTCTCCGGAGCATAGCCGCCAGTGTCTTCTCGGATCAATCACCCTCGCCATATTGTCGCAACGTCATTACGCATAGCGGTAGCGGGTTTCCCTCTGGGCCTCCTTGTCATAGGCCAATAATTTCTCCATAATAGCAACTTGGGCCTGTGTATTGTGTGTCGCAGAGAAGTCCAAATTGTGGCACATATTTTCCTGTCAAGTGCTGCTAATTGCACTAGTATGGCTTTGAGTATTCCCGATTGCTTCGAAATGCAGACTCAGCAGATTACAATTTTGGAGAGGCAACTTGAGCCTTCATGATGGAAGTAGTAGTTGATGATCGCCATTCAGACTTCATCTCGGAAGAGGGGATCATGGAGAGCATAGGTGCAAAGCACCAGGTGAAGGCACGTGGGTGGCTAGCACAGGGATCATCTCAAGCAGGAAAGAGGCATAGTCTGATAAGGTGTGGGGTACGTGCTCAACATGACCCAGGTGAGGGTGTCACGGGTGACAATCAGTAGTCAATTCTGAACCATGTATTACAAGCAGTCATAATGCATGCTCCCTCTGTGGTGTCAGCCTGTTTCAGTCGCCAGACATCAGAAAAGTAATTGTTGTGCATGAGCGTGTAGAGCTGCACTGCAGCCCGGGGGTAGGGCCTTCTGGAGGTGCCAGAGCTATCTGCAATGTGATTGAGGATAACATTGAAGACCCGCTTCAGAGGATGGCTCCGGGGTCCATAGTGGCCACCTGGTGCCAGACCTCTGCAAAGAACTTTGGGCTGTTTGTATTGGGTCCATAGACTTAAAGTAGTATGACTGGATGCGTATGTAATGTGCAGACAGCCATAACATTGCGCCCATCCTTGTTGCTTAGTATCTGTCGTGTGCACCAAGGCAACCCTTTGCGAATGAGTATGGCTGTTCCCTGAGCATGGCAGGAGTATAGGGACTCATGGGTTTCAGCAATCCTCCCAGCATTGAGGCAGGGAGCTGTGGCCGGGGTTAAGTGAAGTTTCTGCATGAAGCAGATGTCTGTGCAGTGTTTTTTATGTGTGGACTAGCCTGGCCCTCTGCCTGAGGGTTAGACAGTCATACCGTGTCTAGGAGGGGGATGCATGCCAATATTTGGAGTGGGAGGAGCATTGCATGCATGCCCATGGTGACAGTGTAGCAATGTGGTGTCTCGCCAGGCATGGATAGGGGAGAGAACAAACAGGAAAGACCAAACAGTCAAACACATCGAACCCCTCCCACTTCAACCCCGCCCCAAACCCAGTTCAAAAACCTTGTCCCATACTCCTCCCCAAAACAACCCCAAACAATAGTGAAATAGATTGGAAATCATCCCATGAGGCATCATGGAGCAGGTGTACTATCCAGTTGAAACCGAACTGGGTGGCTGCCAGGCAGTGTAGGGACCTCTGGCAGAGATTGGTGCAGGCGCAATAATGGATGTTCTGAGGCTGAGTCACGTCAAGTCATGTTGTGCATTGTTATATCAGCAAGGTTCAAATATGAAAGCCAAAGGTGGAGGGGCCAAAGAGATTATGGATATTGGCAGGGATTCCATTGGCCGACTGCATTGACGCAGGCGACATCAAGGGGCCAGTCATCCATTATCGCTCAGGTGGCCGTCATTATGTGGGGCAGGTCCTGCTCAAGGGCCAGCCTTGGAGCTACATATCTGTTAGGAGAACTTCATCGCCGCTTTGGGATCAGTGAAATAGGGAGGCTTGCCATCATGTTGAATCCATAGTTTAGCCAGGTACAATCTTGAGTAGTTTACCTCTTCTTTCTGGAGCAGACGCTTAGCAGGGATACATTTGCACTGGGCTTCTGTACTATGAGTGTGAAATCATGGTAGAATGAAAGGTTGTTTCCCCTGATACTGAATGGTGCGGCGCTCACATGCAAATCGCAGGACTGTGCTGCAATCTCTATAATGGAGGGGTCTTGCGACTATGGGTCAAGCCAGTGTGCCCAGGGGGTGTGGAGTGATGGGCTTGTTCCACAATGAAGACTGTCGACAGGACATCCTCAAATATTGACTGTAGAATACGCTCTATGTAATCTTCCATTTTGTCGAGGGCTGTGGATTCCAAGACCCAGGTAATGCAAATATTGTTGCACCTGGAACACGCCTCTAGATTCTCATTCTCCTGCTTGATGACTTCAAGAATTTTGTTCATTCTGAGGAGGTGCTCGCCTGAGATAGTCTGCGTGTCCTCCCCGTCTGATGTACAAGTTTTTAGTTGGTCTACGTGGTCGTCAGGCTTATCTAATCTCGCCTTTATGCTGTCAATACGACAGGTTAAGAGATCTATTTAGGCATAGATGATGCAGAGGTTATTCTTGACATCCACCATCATCTCCTTGATGTTTAGGTCCTGTACAATGCATTCTTTTTTTGTCAATTCCAGGGGGTCTCACACCTCTGTTGTGGTTTGTGTGGCACATTTGGCGTTTGCCCTCAACTGTCAATTTGGACTGGCAAGCTTCAGATTTCCCCATGATGCAATGGTGGAAGAGAGGAGATGCGCGCTAAAGGTGGTCGATGCCTGACTCCACACTCTAGGGGTCCCGGGGGGCCCTAGAGTGAGGTTGGCAAGTGGGAATTTCCTTGCAGAGCAAATGTAGACTACCACTGTGTCCTAATGGGTGACCTGTATGCGGCCAGCAGGTTTTGCAGTCTTCCATTATCTCCCTAGGGCCCCGCCTCACCCCAACTGCATCTCGAACAGGTTGGGGGGGCACGAGCAGGCCCAGTGCAGGATAAGAGAGGAGGGGGAGCCCAGCAAATGAGCAGCAACTTTTGGCAGGCTGTGGCCGTGAACTGTACTGTACCACCCCCTTGAGGACAATGGGATCTTCAGATCACTGCTCAGGCAGGAGATAGCTGTGCCCGCCGTGAGTGGCTTCTCTCATCACCCACAGCCACCCCACTACACCTCACCTGCTTCCGCTGTGTCTGTCTCAGGAACTCCAGTCAGGCCTAATATACAGGTGCCATTCACAGGCTCTCACCCACATATCCCCAGCTCTCACCAGTACCGGGGTGGACAAGGGTCAGCACACTAGTCACAACCCAGGGTCTACTCTCAGCAGTGCTTCTTGCCCTGGGGTGCAGTAGGCCCCCGATAAGGGCACAACAAGCCACAGATGTGCGCTGTCATCAGCGGCCAGCTGCTTCAGTCACGAAAGCTCTCAGGTGGTCAGCATGCCTCATGAGACATCGCGCCTCCCAGGGCGGATGCTGAGGTGCGCGTAATGCGGGCACCCAGCAGCTGCACGGGGCCTCAAGAGCACAGAGCTCACCCACCTTGGGGCCCCCACTGACAAGAAGGGTAGGCCCAATTTATTTTTAAGTGATTGCTGCACGGGCTGACTCATACTCGACACCGCACCGCTAACTTCGAGTGCGGCAGGCTACAGATGACAGAACACTCAAGGGAAAGCCTGCCATGTAGTCATATGGTGGTAGGCTTGGTGTGCGGGGGACCTCACTACTGCGACATGGGTCTTGCTGCTTGATGGGGGAGGGGCTGTAGCGACGCTCAATGCTGCGATGCAGGCCGCAGCCAGCTATGGTGATGTACAGGCTCCCGCAGCAGCTATCCTTGAAATTATGGCATCACCCACTTCTGATTTTGTTGGGGCATTAAAGCAAGCCAGTTATGTAGTGTTTGGCACCCTGTCACTGCGGATTTGTGCAGGATAATTATATCGGTCGGCAGAGCCTAGCTATGTCACGGCCATCTTGCTGCCTGGCTCTCTCTCCCCATACTTAATATGTTCGGCCCAGGGGGTGAGCTCCCGAGAGCATCTAATTGCTTGGGGCGGGGGGCTGTGCACTCCCCTCCACATAAACATTGTTTTTGGACCCAAGGTTGGATCCCTGGGGCATCTGAAGGCTCAGGGAGGAGGTACATGCAGCCCCCTGCCCTTTATGAACACAGCTCCAGGGATGGGCTTCCCAGGGCTTATAGTAAATAAATGAGGCCCAGCCGCCATTTCTTTTTTTTCAATCTCATGAAAGTCTTGAGAAATAGCTGCATTTTTTGCCGTTTTTTTTCTTTTTTGGCCTTGGGGAAAAAAAGACCCAGGGGGATGTGGTACCCTTGGTCAGGCTCAGTGGCCTATCTCCCACTGTACACGGTCCAAAGGTTGTCTTTTTGCCCTTGCTTCTAAGATACCAATAAGAGTCTTAATTGTACTTTACAAATACGAACATCTGCACCTTGCCCAAGCTGAGACATGGAAAATTGTTTAGAACATAGGCATACAACGGGAAACGCGGTACCGTTACGACGCAGTTTTAACAACGAAAGTAGTTACAACGACTTTCGCTGGAGGGCGCTCTAGGAGAGGGAATAGTTTCATTTACTATCCAACACCTTCCCTACTATCCACGGGGACTGGTGTTGGAATAGTAAATTAAACTATTCACTCTCAGCGCCCCCCCAACGCAAGTCGTTGTAATGACTTGCGTTGTTAAAACTGCGTCGTAAAGGGACGCGTTGTAGCGGTACGCGTTGTACCGTCATACATCCGCATACAAAGCATCAAAGCAGTGCCTGACTCCCATTTGCGTATGGTCACAAATTGCCACATTACCAGTGCAGTTAAGAGCTTAAACTTTCTTTCATTTCAATTTTGTGGCTTACTTCTAATCTCTCCCAGAAGCTGCTCCAAATCACTGATATACATTTTGAACTGTATGGGGACAGACAGCGCCTAACACTTCTTCCACAATTTATCAGACATTCTTATAGGCCCCAGCAGCCTCACCTGCGCCCCTTTGCACTGTAAAGATTGCTAAGGTTGTTAACAAGCTGGTCTGGTGCACTGCAGTTAAGCACCGCATTCTAGAACAGCAAGCTCTTTAACCGCATGCGTGTGGCGGCTTTTCCCGCTGTACGCGGCGTTTTTTTAAAACGCGCGTTACATGACGAGCTCAGCTCATCATCAGCGTGCGAGCGGCGCAACTCATGACGAGCTGAGCTCGTCATGAGCGCCGAAGTGGCTAAGAAGCCAGAAAAGTTGGAGGATGGACAATTGAGGAGTGCCATACCCACCTTGAGTGTGGGTCTTGTCATAATCACCAGTACGAATGCATTGTGTAATACGCCCACCCCTTTCCTAGATTTTCAATGAGAAACCATGTACAAATCAGCCTTGGTCCTGCTCCAATAGGAATAGTTCAGCCCTAACTGCCAGTCCATACCCATTCCAAACAAGAAGACAAGCAATGCCAGAGGCAAAATAAAAACCATGGACTGAATTGTGTCCTCAGCAATTGACAGTGGCTGTGACTTTTTCTCAATCACCTGTTGATTTAAAGAAAGTAAGCCATGTATTACTTTTCTGAATCTTTACTTGGAATATTATCATAATGAATCAGCATTTCCATTAACCTGTTCCGTGCTGGCGTCGGCCAATGGCCATCGCGAGCAGCACACATGCGTTGGCCAAAGCTGCCCCGCCCACTCATTAGAACTCCTGCACTGCGGCGGAATTTGCGCCGCGGTTAAGGAGTTAACATACGGTCTTCAAATTTGCAAACCCAGTGACCATGCTCCTCTCCAGTACAAGTTTCCTCATACACAGTCATTCATAAGTAAACAAACCTCTGCAATATCTTTGCTACATTAAAGTTCAGTGTAACCACAAGGCCAGACATTTACCTACAAGAAAAAGAAGAGACAGAGAATTCACAGATGTGTTTGTATCAGTTGCAGTCATGGCTAGGAGAGAAGGTCAGAGCTATGGCACAGGTAACACCCCCCAATCGGGCGGCTCTCACACTCCTGTGGAAGAGAGGTGACAACTATCCCTTGTGATCTGCCTGATACAAGTGAATGAACACTGGGGGCTTCAGATTGAAATAAAAGGTAATAAGGGCCAGATATACTAAACTTTTTTACTTTCGTGAACACTCTGAGAAAAAGAGAGTGTTTGTCGTTACAAAAAATATATTTTGGATACACTAAGCCCATTTAAGGGGTCAATTAAGTTTTCGACTCCTAATAAGGGTTTAAGGATGGATAACAATTGCAATTTGGAATGAGGGTGTTCTGGGCATTCCTTCCAAATTGTGATTTGGATCTCTGAGTATTACTGGTCTGAAATCAGAATTTGTAAGTTACCAACTCCCAAGTTGGAATTGGAACTGATTTGTATATTGGAGGGGGTCCCCTTTTGATCCCCGTCCCTTTGAGATTTGTGATAGCAGTTTCAGGGTGATAAGGCAGTGGTCCAGTGCCAACTCTCACTGAGGTTATTCAAAAATTAAAAGCTTTTTTTAAGCAAATCCATCTCCTTTAAGGAAATCAGGCTGCTCTTAAAAAAATGAAAAAGTTTTCATTTTTGAAAAGTAATCACAGCGATGGTGGTCGGCTGGCCCGTACAGGCCACCATCATAGTGCTTATAGCTGGGGCAGCATAATTTAAGCTCCACCTTTACAACTCACAGAAGCACAACATTTATGTGCACTTTTAGCACCATATTCTCTGTGTGACCTAACTTTATTGATGTTGAGTAAAGCATTCAAATGTACTTCTGAGGTGTATTAACTTAGAAAACTACAAACTCATGAACATGTGCATATTAATGTTTAGTTTAATCATGAAAATATGTAGTTCTCACACATATTTACACTTATGTTTTACGTCATATTGTATTATTTGAAAGTGCATTGCATATGTAACCATGAACGCATTTTTATTTTGTTGCATTCATTTTGAAGTTATACGTGCACATATAGTCATGTATTCAAGTACACATTGCAAAGGTTTAATTAAAGGTAGCATGACTAGTCCTTTATTTTCCAACATGAAATGTATTTTGCATGCTCAGTGTGTTCTCTCCTCTGCAGTTGCATTCTCAAGATTTCGTAGCCAGGACGGTGCAGCTCCTCCGCTAATGTGGAGGAGCATCTCCCCACTGATTTTCAGCACTGCAAGAAAGGAAAAATAAAATGATAATAACACAATGTTATTATCATTTTATTTTTCCGTACTGAGGCAGATTTACGGGGCGGCGGGGCTGGGCAGTGCAGGGAGCAGGAGTGGTGGCACTCTTTAAGTGGGCCGGCCAAACAGTCAGACGCACTTTGCATGTTCTCCACCGGCTGAAATGTACAGCCTGGATGGAGAATATACCCAGGCTTCTAGTCGCTGTCTGAGCGCCGAACCATGGTGCTCAAACCAAATCACAGCGCTGCTGTCATGGTGACAGCAGCGTCGTGGTCAGCTTAGGGGAGCCTGGGTGCTTTCTGCTTCCTGTTCACACAGGAAGGAGAGGACTAAGAGGACAAAGGAGAGGTGGCAGGTAAGTAATCTTTTTTTTTTAAACCCACCCCCTCCTCCCGGTCTCACTACTGCTGCTCAGAAGCAGCCGCCACTGTTGCTAGAGAAAGGAGTATTACTGTATTGGAGATAGTGAGGCCTGAGAAGAGAAATCTTGGCAAGAATAGGATGATTTAATGAGCAGAAGAAGTCTCCCATTTATCGCATATCAGGAACAGAGAAAAACTCAAGGTTGCCGAGGCTATCCAAGATCTGTGGGATGGGAAAGTCTGGACATGTTGCAATTGTACTTGTGGAGTTGAACACAACATGTCCTTAAAGGGGCGGTGAGAGATATGGCTGATGATGATGGTCCTTGGAGGGGTGTTGCGAGATATGGCTGATGATGAGGAATCTGGGTGTTTTACTTAGTGCTCACACTGTTAGACGATTCGGTATTTAAGAAGTGATAAAATAGAGGGGGGGGGATGTAGGTATTACAGATTCGGTAAATACCGAATCGTTAAGATTCGGTATTTACCGATTCTGTAAATACCGATTCGGTAATGCCCATTGATTCCTATGGGCATTGAAGCCCATAGGAATCAATGGGCATTACAGCATCGGTATTTACAGATTCGGTAAATACCGATTCCAGCAAGGGTGCAGGGGGTGTCACTTTAACACCCTCTAGCACCCCAAATACAGGCATGTGTGCCATGTGGCACACAGACATGCCCTAAGGGCATGTCTGTCTGTCACATGGCATAGGTGTGCATGCACACATGTGCAAGCACACCTGGATTCGGTATTTTACCACCCAATTGGATTGGGTGGTAAAATACCGAATCTGAAAGGCCTTTGGGACTCAGAAGAGTCCCACCTACATCTAGAAGTTACAGAATCGGTAAAAATACCGAATGGGTATTTTACCGATTCGGTAAATTTACCGAATCGGTAAATTTACCGAATCGGTAAAATTGGCCCCCTACATCCCAAAAACCCATTTACCGGTCGGTAAATGGCCACCTACATCTGGCCCCTAGTCTTATGTCCTTAATGAAGCAGTTCATGAGATCCCTTAATAAAATCATGCAGGTAGGTTCTTTTAAACTGCTAATTGTCGAGCAGACAATCACACTCACCATCCAGCACTCTTTAATTCAAACACAGTACTGAAAACAAAAGAAAAGACAACAGTTTTTTGCCTTTCATTAAAATCTGTATATACAGTCGATTTGGGACCAAAATGGTTATATTTTCTGTTCAGTTGAACTTAATGAAGTTGATATTTTGAACCCCTTTCCTCATCCCGGTCATGGCCCCCTCTTTGTCTCCCTCTCCACCCTCCAGTTGACAGCCTAGGTGACCCATTTCTTCAACAACAAAAAAGCAACGTTTTAATTTCCAAAGGGTTTCTACCAGCATTGTGTGGAAAAACTAATTTCCTTAGCTGCTTCTCTATCTGTCTCTGTACTGGTAAATATGTGTGAAGGTACCAATTTTTTAGTCTTAAGCCCTGGGTTTCCTTTCGAGGTCAGTATTTGTTTAAAATCCTCCAAAGGTCTATCTGATTGCTGTAATGTTGTACCTGAATGCAAATGAAAATAAAAATAAATTTGATCTAAAATCCTCCAATTTCTTCGTCAAACTCTACTTACTGTGCAGCCGAGCAGAAGCCACTGCTTGGATTTCCTCCACTATTCTACGCCCTTGATGGAGGATGGTAGATCCTGGTAATTACTCTGAATTCAATCCAGAAATTGGAGGATCTTTGTTTATCACCAAATGTGCTAAATTGGTCCCATAGTCATCAGATTCAGCTCAATATTTTGATATTCGAGATGCATTCTGAATCTCTAAACAACCTCTGAACCTATATTTGTGAGGAGCCTCGAAATCAATAGCAATTAGCCTGAACAAATATTCAATATTCTGTAATAAGATTTTCCGCACTGTCTATCCAGGGCATTTTAGACAGCATGTATGTCCTTGAAATAGAGTGCTACAATGACAAGGTGACTTTAACAAGCCGGAGCAAATCGTTCAATTATATTTGAGTTTTTTCCTATCCAGCAGCCATTGGCATAGACATGAACAAGTCAGGCAGAGACCTTTAATTTACAAATAATAACTAAGCTGCAATGAACATGGCCAGTGGTCGGCATCTGATGGGAATCTTTAGCTCTGCAAATTAGCCACTGGCCGCTGAAGGTATGTGTAACCACTAGGTCATAAATTTGAAAACTGATCAGCCACACTCACATTTTCATCTTACAAGGGTCAATTAAGCGAGTAGCACTTGGTTGAACAATAGTAAATTCTGTTATTAACAGCACCACAAATGGCAAAACATAGAAAAACACTAGTTTAGTAAGTACAGCTTTCAAATTTCTTTTTTTCCTTCGTTTTATCTAGATTTTTCCACAAAAAAAGCATACACCGTTGGTAGGCATGCATAGAGTGTAACATAAGAGACACCACCAGAAGAGGAAAGTGACAAAAGGAAGGGAAAGGTGTAAGGTAAAAAAAACCTAGACATAGTATATATTAATAAGTAAAGATTTGTACAGCAAAATATTAAAAAAACATGCATTTTCTAGTGGGGTCAGTGTACCCAGTTTCTGTCGCCAAGTGTCAATGTCAGCATTATATTATGAGACTCATTTACAGTTTGGTGGAGTGAAAACCCCACTGTAATTCATTGGGCCTCTGAAACCTACAGTTACCATACCCTATTAAGTGGGCTGGTAGGTGAGATAACGGAAGAAGTGTATTGTGTGATAGTTTGCATCATATCTGACAAGTGATTATACTGAGTTCACATGGGACATAGGAGATTGTATGAGGTAGATAACTCATTGAATGAAATAAAAGAAACTGAGTGGAATAGTTTTGAGATGAGGAGTGTGCACGCTTTTCATCATAAAGGCTTATTATCTCTTCTGAAGCCATGTATTTTGCCAACTGGAACAATTTAGGAACTTAGGGGCTGATTACGGTGTGGTTTGGAAAGCCTCCTAGCGGCATTTGCTCCGGCCGAATCGGATCGGGAACATGTTTTTCGGACCGAATCGGAAAGGTTTCCGACTGACTGATTATAATGCGAGTTAGGCGTTAGGATTATCCTATTCTGAACCCAACGGCATTCAGAATGACCAAACCGTATGGAGCAGACTCGTACGACTCCACGGGCTGCGTTTCCGAACAACCGATTACGATGCTGGATTCGGACAGCCTTTCCGAATCGTGCCGTTTGACTCAAATCGGCATTCGGAATCAGACTTTGGGGGCCCATAGTGGGCCCCCCTGCACCCAGAGCCTTCCTATTCAGGCCCATGGGGGTACCCATGGGTCCCCCTTACCAGTCATGCACAGTGTGGCAGGCACCAGGGGGTGCCAGACACAGGGTGCCCGAATATCCTCAGTCAACCCTTTCTTCAATGGGAGCATATGCATTTGGTTGGAACATAGGCTCCCATTGAAGTCAATAGGAGTCTGACCGAATCGCATCTGGAAGCATCCGGATGCATCGTAATCTGTTAGTCGGACTCTCCAGATCCGAGTTGGTTGGAAACTATTCCTAAACCGATTCGGTCGGAATGATTTACGATGCAGTTCGGAGATCATTCCGACCGAATCGGTTTAGGAATAGTTTCAAGCCTATTAGTGGAGGGAGTGAAAGGAGAAATGAGAGATGGCTTCAATAAGGTCCAAGTATGTTATGTTATGTTATGTTAAACTTTATTTCTATAGCGCACGGCTACTCAGAAAGAGTGTCCCGGCGCTTTGTTTGGGCAGCTCAGTGAAAAAGAACATAACACCATAAAAACAGACACAAACAGGAGACACACTAAAGGTTAAAAAGCCAAGTCTTAAGGCCCTTCCTGAACAAGAGCAGATTAGATGTGCGTCGCAAGGCCAGAGGCAGAGTGTTCCAAACTGAGGGGCCCTCAAGCTAAAGGAGCGCCCCCCCGATACGGGCCTTCGTCACTTGGGGAACCACGGCCAGAAACAAAGATTCCGACCGCAGAGATCGAAGCGGGCGATAAAAGACAAGCCTGCGCTGCAGGTACTTTGCTCCAAAGCCAAAAAGCGCTTTGTGAGCCAGGGTCAATGCTTTGAACATAATCCGCTTCCGGATGGGCAGCCAGTGAAGCGACTGCACCAAACCGGAGGCTCTTGCTCACCTATGAAGGCCGAAGATGGCGCGAGCCGCAGAGTTCTGCACAATCTGCAGCCGCTGAACAAGATAGTCCGGAAGACCTAAATAGAGGACGTTGGCGTAGTCCAGTCTGGAGCCAATTAAGGCTTGCACAGTGAGCTTTCTATGCTCTTCTGTGAGCAGAGGTAGAAACTTCCGGAGCATCTTGAGAATGCCAAAGCAAGTGCCCGTCAGACCTAGGATATGGGATCTCAGCGTCAGATTATTGTCAAACTTGACTCCCAGATTTTTTGCCACCTGGGAAGCCTGAACAGGGGGGCACATATCCACTGGCCACCAAGCCCGCCAATCAGGGTCTAAGGAACAGCAGCTCCGATTTATTAGAATTAGCTTTGAGGCTGTTCTGCTGAAACCAGTTGAAGACCATCCCTAAACAGCCCCGAATGCTCTCTCCATCAAAATCCTGATCTTTCCTACACGTAAAAAGCAGCTGGGTGTCATCAGCGTAGGAAACGATCTGGGCCCCGAAAGACTCCACCAGTGCCGCCAAAGGGGTCATAAAGATGTTAAAAAGAGTCGGGCTCTACACGGAGCCCTGCGGAACTCCGACTCCCAGTGGCGGCATCTCAGCGGAGCTCGGGGAGGCCCAGACCGTTTGTCGGCGACCCTCAAGAAAAGATGTAAACCAGTTGAACACCGTCCCCCTCAGACCGATGTCTGGCGAGGAGCGCCTCATGGGGGACGGTGTCAAAGGCCGCCGACAGATCAAGCATGACAAGCATGGCCTTGCCTCCTGAGTCCAATGTCTCCCTGATGACCTCTGACACCTCCAAGAGTGCCGTCTCCGTACTTAAATTAGGGCGGAAACCGGATTGCGTGGGGTGTAGCAGGACATTGGATTCTAGGGAGATGGGCCTGTAATTGGCCAAAACCTCCGGGTCTAAGCCAGGCTTTTTAAGAAGGGGGATCACCATCGCCCTTTTCCAGGACTGCGGGACCCTCCCCTCCCTCAAAGAAAGGTTCAGGAGAGGGTTGACCAGTGGGTTGACCACAGCCGCCATCTTGGCCAAAAATTTGTCCGGACAGGGGTCTAATGGCGATCCTGATTTAAGATTGGCCAAAATTGCCAGAGAGGCATCGGTGGAGATGGCAGGAAACTCTGCCAGAACAGCATCCCGAGTGACCAAAGGAGCTGATCCAACCACCGTGTTAAAAAGCGCCTCGGCAGGCTTTTCTGTGAAGGAGTCCTGGATCAATTTAATCTTGTCCGTAAAGAACTTGGCAAGATCGCAGACCCACGACTCGGATGGCGCACTTTGAGGCAAATTGGATCTAGGGGCCGTAAACTCCCCCACCACAGTAAAAATCTCTTTGCAAGAATTGGTAGCTGCCTCTATCCTCCTGGCAAAATAGTCCTTTTTCTCACGGAGGATATCGCGGTGATAGGCTTTGACCGCCGTCCTGAAAGCAAGTCTGGCCTCCAGATCATATTGGAGGCGCCACGCCCTCTCAGTCACCTTACACTGGCGGCGCGTGGCACAAAAAGCCTCAGTGAACCACGGTGCAGAAACCCGCTTTGCCGTGGCCCGGGGGGCCATTGCCGGGGCAAGATCATTCAGCCTGCCCATCAGCCAAACCTGCATGGACTCTACGTCCTGCTCTAGGTCACCTGAAAAGGGGCACGGATGGTCCATAAGAGCCTGAGCTAACAGCTCAGGAGTCACCCGGTGAAATGCCCTCGAGGCAGATCCATACTGTCTAGGGGCGCTACAGGGTAATTTCTCCCTGCCCAGAACAGAAAACCTGGCCAGCCTATGGTCGGTCCAGAGCACCGGAAGAAGCTCAATATCCACCAAAGGGACGAAGGAAAAAACCTGATCCAAGGTATGTCCCTTGTCGTGTGTGGGGCCAGCAAGAAAAGGGACGAGGCCAAGGGGGGCCGTAATATCGAACAATTTGTTGGCCTCCAGATCCTCACCCACATCCATGTGAAAATTAAAATCTCCCGCCAGCAGACAGTGGTGAGCACTCAGAGCTAGTCCGGAAATAGCAGCCTGAAGGTCATCAAAAAAAGAACCCACTGGACCAGGGGGTCTGTAAACCAGCAACTCTTTTAAAGCTTGTTGAGGGGCCAGCATAATAGTGAAGGCGAGGGATTCAGAACCTGCGATTGTCTCCAAAGGAAGGATAGAGCACGGGGCTAGCTTCTTCACCACCAAAGCCACCCCACCTCCCCTTCCCTTGGCTCTGTCTTGTCGAAAGATGTTATAATCCGGTGGAATGGCCGCCATGATGTCAGGATTAGACAACTCCCCCAGCCAGGTTTCCGTCAGCATCAGACATAATGGTTTTTCCCTAACCAGGAGCTCAACGATCTCCAGGGCATGTCTGCTTACAGATCTCGTGTTGAGCAATAAGCAAAGATGTTTCACACGATCCTCTCCTCTCCGCAATGAGGCGGCGGGGGCATAGCCAGGTGACCAACCACACCCAGGACAGTGCCTTTTTCCCTTGTGGCGACCCGGAAAAACAGATCGACAAGCGCACGAAATTTTTTGCAAAGAGCGAAGTTCCCTCGATGTATAGCAGACCATCTTCCCCGCAGGGGGGAGCCCTATAGAGCCAGGCCCTCCCGCCGCTCCGCCGCCTCCGGGAAGCTGACGGGCGCAGACGGGCAGGACTCTGGCAAGACTCAGGCACAAGCGAGGGCAACCCCGCTGCGCGATCCCGCTGCGCGATCCCGCTGCGCTGTGAGGAACGGTTTAAATAGGTCCTCCTGATGAGGTCTCAACTGCCCCACAAGGACGCTAAAGATGGCGCTGCCAGAGCGCCGCTGACCCTCCCAAAATGGCGCCCAAAGTCGGAGCGCTGCTAAGCCCAACAGCCCCGGAACCCGGACCCGCTAAAACAGCGGTGAGTAACAATTATGTGGAGTAAGGGGGCACTCCTAGATAAAAGCAAGGAAAATGAAACACAGAAGAAAACAAATACAAAAACGGGTAGTTAAAATAAAACGCGCTGACAAGCAGCGCTAGCAGCAGTGCAGAGCCGCCCCTCCGGGCAAATGTATGTGAGACAATTGCAGGTACCCAAACCTTATGAGGATTGGGTATGAAAAGAATATGTGGGTGTGTGAAAGGAGATATCAGTGCACCTTCCAGAGTGACCCATAATTTATGAGGAGTGTGGGTATATCGGGGCAGATAGCACCGTATTTGATTATTTGAACTCTACTAAAAACCTTGGAAAGTTTTAATTTGTGCAAAAAAATAAAAGGGGTTTACCATTCCATAAAAATGTCAAGAATAATTTATCAACAGTGCCAAAAAATCCCTTAGAGAACTTAATAGGTAACATTATGAGAAAGAAATTAATAATGGGTATGGGGTAGAATAATTTTAATAGTGTTTAGGTGACTCCACCATGAAAGGTATAATGGAGATCATTTCTGTAAAAAATGGGGGAGTTTAGATAGAAGGATTTCTGCATTTATCCTTGAGATTATTACAATAGAGTTTTCCTAAGCATTTCATTTTGGTGGAGTTCCAGGAAAGTCACACATCAATAAAGGGTTGTTTGATGCAATATGTATTTAATGGTGGTGTGCAGACAGAATATCGAATCAAAAATATTGAGTTGCATAAATATTGAGTAAAAAATTATAATGGTTCAAAAATATCGACAGCAAGTACATCGTGGTCAAGAATATCGACTAAAAGTAAGTAATATCAACGTTAAAAATATCGAAATGTTTAATATCATTTGCAAAAATACAGCTGTTAAAAATATAGTTTTTTTAATTAATATTATGTATTTTAGTATATATTTGAAATGTATGTGATGTATGTTTTTTGTAAGATAATTGTTTGTATTTTTAATATATTTGTTACATTTTTAGCTATTCATTTTTTTATTTGAATTTAGCGTTTTTAGTTCCGTAGCGGGTTGTGGGTTTATAGGGAATAGAGTGGGAAGTAATTTAATCACATGAAATTAATTGATTAATTTTTATTTATTAATATTTGTTTGATTGAGATTTTATAGTTTTGAATGTGTAAAGCAATTAATTAATTAATTAATAGTTCTTAATTCATTTTAATTACTTAATTGGTAATTAATTATTGTAATTGTGTAATACATTTTAGATGTGTGTTTTGGTGTTTATAGGTGTAAAGGGTGAGAAGTAATTTATTTTTAATTTCTGAATTAATTATTGATTGTTGATTAATCTTAATTAATTAATTGGTAATTAATTATGGTAATTGTGTAATTCATTTTAGGTATGTGTTGTGGTGTTTACAGGTGTAAAGGGTGGGAAGTAATTCATTTTTAATTTATGAATTAATAATTGGTTGTTAATTTTAATTAATTTGGTAATTATTTATGGTAATTGTGTAATTAATTTTAGGTGTGTGTTTGGGGGTTTATAGAGGTAAAGGGTGTGAGTAGTTTACTTATTTTTTATTAATAACTTTTTGTAATTGATAATAATTAAATTAATTAAAGTTTTATTGTGGTAATTGTGTATATACTTTTAGGTGTGTTGTGGTGTTTATAGGAGTTAAGAGTGGGAAGTAATGTGTGATTAATTATTTATTATATAGTTGTTAATTAATGTTAATTATTTGATCTTTATTTTGGGTAATTGTTTGAGTGTTGTTTTTCCTTTTAAAGGGGTAAAGGCTGGGTATTAAATACATTTTAATTACTTTATTATTAGTTGATAATTGTAATAGTTTTTAATTTAAATATAACTTCTAATTGTGTTTTATTATTTTATAGTTTAATGTAGGTGTGTGTTGTAGATATTATAGTGTTAAAGTGTGTGTAGTCAATTAATGTTTATTGTTTTTTTTAATTATTAATATATTTTTAATTGATTACTAATTATGTTAATTATGGAAGTAAATTTAACTCAAGGGGGCCGATTCCAATGTTTGACGGACTCAGGTCTGTCCGACATCCGTCAGGAGCCATAACCGACCGACCTGCTGTCGTCGGTTACGGCCCTGCAAGTACGATGCGACCGAACCCTGTTCGGTCGCATTCGTATGCTTCACAATGGATGCATGCATTCCGAGCGGAACGCATGCCTGCATTGTGTAAAGCAGGGGTGCAGTTCATCCCTGCACCCTGTGGCCGGCACCCCAATGTGCCTGCCACCGGGTGCAGGGATCAACAGAGGGGCGCCATAGGTGCCCCCAGGCCGCCATTTGGTGGCCTCGCACCCATGGGGGCCCTGCTGGGGCCCCCAGAGACAGTTTCCGACTGCCTTTTTGTGTCGGAAACACCGGCACGAAAAGCCAGTGAAAAACTGCCATCATACTCCCTCGGTCGTAAAGAGGCGACCGGGGGAGTACTGAAGGATTTCCGGACAGCAGACAGGCTCTCCGAGCCCGTCGTAAGCCATCCAGGAATCTGAGTCGGATTCCATTCCAACCGAGCCCATCGGAATGGCTCGGTTGCAAAGGAATCCCAGCTGGCACATTCCGATGCGGTCGGAAGGGCTCCGGACATGGGGGCCATCCCTGTGGAAAACGGGACCGTCCGCCACGTGGGCGGCGGTCCCACCATGCCAATTATGATGCGTTCGGAACCCTTCTGACCGGAATCGGAATCGGCCCCAAAATGTTTAAGTGTTTTGTTTTTGGTGTGGTGTTATAGGGTAGGCAATAAAAGAAATACATTTATGTATTGATTCTTTTTTTGTTTGTAAATGTTTTCTAGTTTAAAAGAATCTTTTTAATTATGTATTTATTATTTTATAGTATATAATAATTGTATGTAATTAATAGTATAATATCTTTTCTTGTTATATATTTGATATGTTTTATTTTAAAAACATTAAATATTGTTTATTTATTGTTATTATTATTTTTTATTTATTTTTTAACTGTTTGAGTGTGAATAGTAATTTTTGTCTCTCCACTATCCAACACTTTCCCTAATATCGCACGCACTGGAGAGGGAATAGTAATTTTTACCTCTCCACAATCCAGCTCTTTCCCTACTGTTGCACTCAGTGGAGTTGGAATAGTAATTGTTACCTCTCCGTTATCCAGCACTTACCCTAGAGTTGCACTCACTGGAGTGGGAATAGTACATTTTTACCCCGCCACTATCAAGCACTTTCCCTACTGTTGCACTCACTGGAGTGGGAATAGTTAATTTTACCCCTCTGCTATCCAACACTTTTCCTAATGTTGCACTCACTAGAGTTGGAATAGTAATTTTTACCCCTCTGCTATCCAACACTTTCCCTACTGCTGCACTCATTGGAGTGGGAATACATGTTTATCCCTCCGCAATCCAACACTTATCCTACTGTTGCATTCAGTGGAGTGGGAATAATAATTGTTACCCCTCCGCTATCCAACACATTCCCTACTGTTGCGTTCTTTGGAATGGGAATAGTAATTTTTATCCCTCTGCTATCCAACACTTTCCTTATTGTTGCACACTTTGGAGAGGAAATAGTAATTTTTGCCCCGCCGCTATCTAACACTTTCACTACTGTTGCTGTCAGTGGAGTGGGAATATTAATGTTTACCCATCCGCTATCCAACACTTTCCCTACTGTTGCACTCAGTGGAGTTGGAATAGTAAATTTAATTCCTTCGCCATCCAACACTTACCCTACTGTTGCACTCACTGGAGTGGGAATAGTTATTTTTAGCCTTTAGCTATCCAATATTTTCCCTACTGTTGCATTGATTGTATTTTGAAATTTAAGTTTCAATATTGTTTAATAGTTTAATGTTTTCATTTATTATAGATTTTTGTTTTTTATATTTTGAATCATTGATATATATTTTTGTTTTTATATTACTTTAAACTTTTAAAAGAAATAAAAAATAATAGTTTAATAATTGTTTTAAAGTAAATACATGTGTATACATTATTATGTTGTGTGTTTCTCTTCTTTTATTAAGTTTATTTCTTATACTTTATTAAAATGTATTTTACATTTTTTATTTAGTTAAAATATATTAAATATTTAATATATATTATATTATTTTATATTTATATAAAAGTCAATATTTTATACATCCATATTTTTTACATCTATATTTTATAGTTGATATTTTTGTACTTACCTGTTTATGTATAGGAGTCGATATTTTGTACTCAATATTTTTAACATCAATACTTTTTTACATTGTAGTTGTGTCAGTGAACCTTTAATGGCATTACATCGGATTTATCTATGTTTTATTTATAACCCAAAGCATCGGAATAAAGATTAAGGTAATGGAAAAATGCAGCGAGAAGGTGCTTGGGGTGAAACATAAATAGAAGGATGTCATGTGAAGGTCATTAATTTTAAAACCAAAAATGTTGTCTGAATGCCTTAACTGATGGAGGAAAGGTTCCAGCACTAATACCAAAGGCAAAGAAGACTAGGTACAACCCTGTCTAGGTCACTGTTGAAAGGTAAATAATGGGACTGTATTCCATTAACAGATGAGTGTGGTGAGGAATTCAACAAAGTGGTAAATTTTAGAAAGTGAGGGCCAATTCCATGCCACTGTAAAGCTTTCAAGTAGAAATGCCAGTTGCGGCTATCAAAAACATTTTCTGCATCCAGAGAGAGTGCTGCCAAAGAGTCATTTGTGTTATGGGCCTTGTTGATAATATTTAAAAAGTGCAAACATTGTCTGCAACTTTCCTGTTAGGTATAAAACCAGACTGCTTAGGATCAATTAAATCAAACATCCCTGGAAGTGATCGTAATGCCAATGCCTTGGCAAATATTTTACAATCAGTATTGAATAAAGAGATGGGTCTTTCGTTCTTGGTCAAATCATGATCTTTCTTAGGATTTAAACATATTGTTGCCTCCAAAAAAGAACCAGAAAAATGGTTCATAGGAGGAAAGTAGTTGGGTAATTTGAAAAGCTGGGGATAAGAAGATTTGAAAAATGGAGGTCACATTCGGCAATGAACCCACCTGGGCCTGGTACTTCGCCCATAGGAAGATGCTTAACATCCGGAATAGAGTTCCTCGATGTGTAACCATTTTTCCAGATTAGAGAAATCAAGTATAGGTGAAGATTTGGGTAGGAGCTTGGAAAAAAAAGTTGTTAGAAATTCTTCTCATGGTGAGGTTTCAGGGGAGTACTTTCTAATATTCACAAAACATGCCACAATATCATTGTCACGAAAATGTTTAGCATCAGAGTCTTTAATAATGGATTTAATAGTGGACTTTTCCTTTCTGCTATTTTAAGTAACGTGCCAAAAGAGAAACAACTCTGTTGTTTCCACCATAGTATCTAGCAATGAGGTGTACCACATGCCTGCTCCATGGTATATTTGTCAAATTCAATCTTGGCTTTCACTAGAGCATCCAGGTCCGTTTTATGTTTTTTAGCAGTGTAGTAGTTATATTCAATTGCTTCATGTGTGCCAAGATAGATGCAGGCTTAATTTCTACATTTTTCTTTTTAGTGGAGAAAAAACCTATGCTGAAACCACTCGAAGCTGCCTTGAAGGTATCCCATCAAAATGAAAGGGTGTTTGTTTGTTGTCGTTAAGTGTAAAATATTTATTGACAATGCTGTGTAGGAGTGGAGAAAAGATGTGTCTGAGAGCAAAGAGGTATTAAATCTCCAACAGACTATATTGGAACTATCAACAGTCATTTCCAGATCTGTTCACATAGGGGCATGATCCAGAATTAAAGTTGAACCAATCCTCAAGTTAACCAAGTCATGCAATAAACTTTTGCTCAGGAATATGTAATCAATGTAAGGTTGAAAGTGGTGAGTAGCTGAATAAAAAGAGTATTCATGCATGTCTGGGTTGAAGAGTCTCCACGAATCAGAGACTGATTGTTGAGAGATGGTATTTTTGACAGCTTTACGGGAAACATGAGGCACAAATCCGGATGTAGATTTCCTATCCATAAATGTAGCTAAAATGTTATCGAAGTCTCCTCCCACTATAAGATTACCTGTGACGTGTTCAGAGATGGTGCTGGAGAGATTGTGCCAGAAACTTGGATCAGGATGAATTAGACCATAAACATTTATTATAGTGGGAATAGTATAATCAATAACAATTGTAACTAGTGTCCAACAACCTTCTGAGTCAGGATGTTACGATAGTAATGTCATGTTCAGAGTCTTATGACAGAGAATAATCACACCATTTTTATTGAGATGGAAGGAGAGAAAAAGATTTCACTTACCCAATGTTTTTTCAACGTAAGCTGTGTCTTCTGTGATAGGTATTTTGACATTTCATGTGGGATAAATGTGACAACACATGCTGACGCTTAATTGGGTTCTTCAACCCCTTGACAATCCACATTACATCTATAGTTGGTATGTGAACTAATGTAGGAATTACTTTTTGAAGCAAAGCCATGAATTTGTTATGGCATGCTCAAATAGTAATATGTGCTTTTTGAGATCAAAAACATTTTTGCCTTTAGCCAATGTGTTTTTTTAGATTGATAAACGCCCAGTAGTTTGCTGAACAATAAAGTTTTAAAGAACGTTGACAAAACAAGAATTGCCAAAACGCGTTTTCAATGCTTACTGTTTTTACTTGCAGAGTCAAAACCCAACTTTGATTGTTTAATGTGGAATTGGAAAAAGGAACAACAGTGCTCAATAACATGATGGCCCAGCCGTCATTCTGTCTTGACAAAAGTACTTCCAGTCTTTCTTGTTTGACAAAAGTGATTCCACCGCACAAGCAGAAAGTCCTTTATCAAAATGATCTTCGCTAAACTGGGTGGATCTCTCAATATGTCATGATGTCCATAGACGCTAAGCCTATAGCCATCAAAGGACTACCTGCCACCAAACCCTCCGACCTTATTACCTGCATCCTTCTCAACGTACGCTCCATTCACCGGCATGCCATAGAGATATGGGACATACTCGACACACTCGCACCGGACGTCGCCTTCTTCACTGAGACCTGGACTAACTCCATCCGGACCAGACATCGCCACGGCTATACTGGACGGCTACAAGCTCCAGAGAAAAGACCGCCCAAACCGCCTGGGGGGAGGTCTTGCTATTGCACTCACAACCTCCCTCCAACTCTCCACCTCCAGCCCAAGCAGCACTCTTCCCAACATAGAACACCTCCACTTCCAGATCCATACCAACCCCAGGACAATGCTATAGGGCACGCTCATCTACAGACCACCAGGACCTCGCGCCCAGCCCACTACCACCATCACCGAACTCGCCGCATCCCACGCCATCACCTCCAAGGACTACATCTTGCTCGGGGATCTAAATTTCCACCTCGAGAACCGCCAGGACCCCGACTCCAAAGCTTTCCTCGAGAACCTCGCCAACCTGGGACTTAATCAACTTGTAAGCACACCCACCCACATTGCAGGACACACACTGGACCCCATCTTCGCGGAAGGGTTAAACATCCGGTTCACCCACACCACCCGTCCCTCCTGGACAGACCACCACTGCGTCCACTTCACTTTCATATCCAGCACCGCACCCAAACCAGCCCCGCGCCCGCCTCAAAGGAACTGGAGTAAGGTCACCAAAGAGCTTCTTATCACCACCCTCCTTCATGACGCCCCCTCGGCCACCGCCGACACCAATGCTGCAGCCAAGGAACTCCACCGGTGGATCACCAGCTGCACCGACAAACTAGCATCTCTCCGGCAGACCACCATAAAACACCCTCCTAAGGCTGCCTGGTTCACCACCGAACTCCTAGAAGCCAGACGCGCCTGCAGATGCCTCGAAAAAACCTGGTGGAACCAGAAAACCACTGAAGCCCACACCAACCACAAGATCACCATTAAAAACTACCACCAGCTGATAAGGGACACCAAAGGAACCTTCATCTGGGAAAAAATCAAAACCAACGCATCCAACAGAAAGGAGCTTTTCAACGTCATCAATCAGTTCACCAAACCCTCATGCGAAGCCACCAACATCACACCCTCCCAAGAACTCTGTAACAAGCTCAGCTCCTACTTCCACCAGAAGATCATGGCCCATTACGACAACTTCAGCGAGCCAGCAGATGCCTCCACCAGTCCACCTACGACCACCGACATGCCAACCATCACCACCTGGGACCCCGCCTCCATCGAACTTATCTCCACCACCATGAAGATAACTCACTCAGGAGCCCCTACTGACCCGTGCCCCCCGCACATCTTCCACAGAGCCTCCACGGCCATCGCCGCCGAACTAGCCCACACCATCAACTCCTCCCTGGCCTCCAGCACCTGCCCCATGGACTAGAAACACGCGGAAGTGAAGCCCCTCCTCAAAAAACCATCGGCTGACCCTACTGACCTCAAGAACTACCGACCCATCTCCCTCCTCCCTTTTGCAGCCAAAGTCACAGAAAGGCTTGTGAACTCCCAACTGACCACCTTCATCGAAGAAAACTGCATCCTGGACCCCTCCCAATCCAGTTTCCGCTACTACCACAGCACCGAGACCGCCCTACTCGCCGCCACCGACAACATCCGCATGCTGCTCGACCAGGGCCACAATGCAGCCCTTATCCTCCTGGACCTCTCCACAGCCTTCGACACCATCTCACACCACATACTAACCACCAGGCTCCACAACGCAGAAATTCAGGGGGACACCCTCAATTGGATCTGATCCTTCTTCTCCGGCAGAACACTGAAGGTCAGACTCCCCCCCCCCTTCCTCTCCGACCCCACCGACATCATGTGCGGAGTTCCCCAAGGATCTTCTGTGAGCCCGACTCTATTCAACATGTACATGACCCCCATCGCCGCCATCGTCAGGCAGCACGGGATCAGCATCATATCCTACGCTGACGACACCCAGCTCATCCTCTCCCTCACCAAGAGCCCAGAAGACACTAGACTCAGCTTCCAGGAAGGAATGAGAAACATGGCCACCTGGATGAAGGACAGCTGTCTTAAACTTAACTCCGAGAAGATTGAGGTTCTCATCTTCGGACCCTGCCCCTCCGCATGGACAACTCCTGGTGGCCTCCCGCCCTCGGGGACCCACCCACCCCTACAGACCACGCTCGGAACCTCGGCATAATCCTCGACTCCTCCCTCTCCATGAACCGCCAAATCAACGCTATCTCCTCCGCTAGTTTCAACTGCCTCCGGATCCTACGAAAAGCCTTCAAGTGGACTGCAGAAAGACCTCTATGCCGGAATCAACAAATCCCTACTACGCAAGCTCCAAACCATCCAAAACGCTGACGCCAGGCTCATCCTAGGGATACCGCGCCACAAACATATGACCCCACACCTGCGAGAAATCCACTGGCTCCCCGTCGAGAAGAGGGTCATCTACAAACTACTCACACATGCCTACAAATCCCTCAACAACATCGGACCAAATATCTCAACAACCGAATGAGTTTCCACGCACCCAAGAGGAACCTCCGCTCAGCTGACCTCGCCCTGGCAGAGGTCCCCTGCATCCACAGAAGCAGAGCTGGAGGGAGAGCCTTCTCCTACACCGCAGCCACAACATTGAACACTCTCCCAGTAGAAATCAGATGCTCTCCAACCCTGCACATCTTCAGACGGGCTCTCAAGAACTGGCTTTTCGACTGACCGGAGCAGCACTTCTTTGCACTCCTCCCAACCCCCCCGCGCCTTGAGACCCTCACGGGTGAGTAGCACGCTTTACAAACCCATGATTGATTGATGTCCATCACCCTGAAGGCCTCTGAAACCTTTGCTAGGTCCTAAATGACGCTGTAAGTTTCCTGATTGTCAGGAAATGTTCCTCTTTCCAAAACAAATATCATTTTACAAAAACCTTTTCAAACAGTTTTGAGAGGCATGTAGATCGAGTGAGTGACTTGCGATAACAAGGCAAACAAGCAACTAACAATTGGACGAACACTGAATTGGACTGGTTCTCTTGAAGAAGCTTTTCTTAGTGTACTCACCTCTACACCAGGATAAAGACATATGTTAGTAAGCCCTACTCTTTCTCTCTCACTCAAGTCCCACCGACACACTCATGAGCTCACAAATTTGTACAGCTGGTAAAATAGGCAGCTTATGGGATGGGTTTTCACTCCACTACAGATCCAATTTGACCCTAACCAAGTGGTGTTGCAACAAACTCAAGGAAGCTCCTGGAGGAAGCAGAATAACCCCTCTTTGCTAATTACCTTCAAGACATACCTGACAAAGTTCTTAAATGCATCCAACAGATTCATGAAATATGTATAATGGTCTTACATTTCCTTTCACCTCTTGTATATTACCGTAGACTAATGTCAAACTCTTTTTTCTAGACTTATTGTACCCCTCTCCCACTTGGCCAGTACGCAGGCATACTGAGCAGCACCTGCTTGTTACTGGCACCACTTTGACCTCTCACAGTCAGAGCAATAACATATCATACTCTGATATTTCTGCTCTTCCCCTTGGCTGTTTATCATGTAGATGTGCCCCTTGGCCAACATAATCGAGAAATGCCCTTCAAACGTAAACAGATGATGCACAGATTAAGGTCCACATAGGCCAAGGTCAAAGTATACACCAAGCTATTAATATCTGCTTAATCCAGTGGTCTTTAATCTGTGAGCCTTGCATCCCCGGGGTGGTGTAAAGCCAGATCCATGTGACATTACAATGAAAAAGGGCTCTGCAGGATGGATGGTCCTTCTTCAGTGTACTGGATGTGTATTCTGCTGTAAAACATGGTGTAGATTAGAGAAGTTTTTACTGAATATCAACCCACCTATTGGGACACACAATGAGAGCTGCCTGTAAAGTCATTTTTTAGCAATTTACTTAAAATCAAGCATGAAAGGGATTCCTCAAATCTGCCCATTACTCTCAGTCAGAAACAGAGGGCTATGTACAGCAGAAAAAAATTGCTTGAATTACTGCTATGCGTTATATTCTGGTTTACCAGCCAATGTGATTGCCATTTTTCAAAAATGGTACAAAATGCTTCCATAGATTAGCGGTGTGAGGAAACAGGATCATGTCTTGGTGCATAAACTCTCCATGCTGGAGCTAGGCAAATTCTTGGTTTTTTTTATTCAATGGTAGGCAGGAGCAGAGAAGAGTGCAAATCCGTAAATATTTGCAGGTCCGTTTCCACCTGCCATCCGTGAAAACTAGGTGGTAGAGAGACATGGAGCTTCCCACAAACAGCTTCCCACACTTACAGGTCCATGGACCATTTCAAAAGTTTGGTGTTCATGTGGTTTGGCTGGGTCTCTCAGCAAGAATCACAAAACGCATCAAGCATCAAAAAAGTGGTTCTCCTGTTAGGCATGGTTGTTCCATATACATTTAGTGACTGAATTGCACAATGTGAAGCCAGAAAATCTGAGATTAATCCCAACTCTACCAAATTGTGTGGAATGAATGCACTTTTTGACCTCTGAAGAGACGTTATCATATTTTTACGCTTTTGATGCAAGTTAGCTTTGAAAATGAAGGTGTTCCTAAAGTTAAGTGGTGCAGGGCAACCTAGTTACTTTGGGCCATATTATCAAGGAACAGCAATAACATTATCTCTGCTTTAGCCTCCGGAAACTGCCGCTAAAGCGGCGATAAGGGACTTGATAATAAGCCCTTGTGAATTCCCATAGAAGCCTAGGTTCTGGTGTGAATCTTTGCTTCTATGGCGATTCACAAGGGCATATTATCAAGCCCCTTATCGCCGCTTTAGTATCAGTTTCCTGCCGCTAAAGCGGCGATAATGTTATCGACGTTTCTTGATAATATGGACCTTACTTTTTTTAAACTTCAATGAACCTTTAAGTAAAGTCTTGCCTGAATATTTAACATCTCTTTAATGTTAGTGCTGATTTCAGTGAACAGCAACCCAGTGCTGTTGTTGATCAGGGGACTGCATGTAGAAGTAAGGAGGGCCGCATGTGGACCCCAGGACGTACTTTGAGTATCATTGTTCTAGTTCATTTTGTAACAAAGACGGTGCATCTCTAATTACATACGTCCTGGCAAGTTTGTCCCCATGAGCAGCTTCTGTGACAAAGCCAAAGAAGCCCACCTAGGCGACAACAATAGACAGTATTAATTCTTGCTGGCAAAGTAGCAAGACCAGTTAAGGTCTAAAATGGACAGAACATACAGCACCCCCATTTCTGCCCTTACACTGGCTGCCTTTTGAGTCAAGGTTGATCTTCAGATGGTCGTGCATACCTCTAGTGTTTTCTGGTTGTGAGCTTCCAGGTACCTGGGTAAATTGACAGATTGCAAACTGACCCACAATCTGAGATCTACAGCAGAGAACTAAATCACTCCCCATCCTTAAACCAAAAACTGCAGAAGCAAGGTCCCAGAGTAGACCAGCAAAAGTAGAATAGCAGAACTTCTACAGATGCAGAGGAGCTGAAAATCACCCTCTTTCTCCAAATATTGCAGCTTAACTAACAGAAACTAGAACAACAAATGCATTTATTACCTATGAAATTTCATGCTTAATTTTTAATTTTTTTTAAAGGACAGGAGATCAACATTTTCTTTACTAGCTTGCCACTATGTTGCTAAATACCAAAGTTGCAAGTCATGATTCTATGTAGTGTCTATTTCGTCACCACCCTACACTTCCTGAATCTCCCTTTTCAGGTTCTTTTCTCATCTGTGAGTTGCTCCCTTTGATGTGGTTTTGCAGTCCTTTTTTGTTTTCTTTCTGTCGTTGTCTAATTTTGCTATATGTCAAAATCTGAGGATGAAAAAATAAGCCCTGGTCCCCAAAACTGAGTGCTGGTGCCCACCAACTACTGAAACAAACCAAATTCTGATAGATAAAATGGCCCAAATCTATCAAAGGATTGTGTTGCCCTTAGGTCACGTAACGTGATACAACGCATTCCTTAAGTCAGGTTTACCAAACATTCTACAGACACCCCTCTAAGGATTTTTTTTGTTTAGGAACTTGGAAGGTGTCTCTTCTGTGTCAAATAATAATAAATCGGGCCCTATATTTTTATCTCCTTGACATAAGCTCCCTCGTCCTTGTTAACCTTCAGTTTCACTGTGGTGCTCTGAAGCAGCTAAAAACAAACATTAGGTGCATATAAAGTCATCAATAAATACGTTAACCATTTAATAGCTTTTTCAACAATGGGATACAAATGTGAAAGGTAAAATCTGAAAATGTATGACATGTTCCTGGGATTCAGTTAATTGCCATGTGGAGGTCATTGCTTGAAGGTCACCTGACATGATGGAATGTAAAAATATCAGGCACCTTGACAAATGACTTTAATTAGCCTGATAGGGATGTTGTGGGAAAGTCCTTTAAAGCTGTCATGATAGCAGCGTTTCTTCATGTTTTTTGGGAACCTGCATGGGATTTTAGAAATATAAATCACAATAGAGATATTTAACCACATTTCGCTAGGAGTATTACACGTTTCCAGTCTGTAGTACTCACTGTGTTATTCATTGACAAATAAACGAGTGCAATCTCCACACCAGAACCTGAGTGGCCTTTCGGAAAATATATAAGAGGTGTTTTTGCTAGCAACTCTTTTACAGAATTGGGAGATGCTGCCATTTAAATCCTAGAAGGGGTAGATAAATAAACTCTATTAATATTCATAAAGTAACTGTCAAAGGGAAAATACCTATTTTGGGGGAATCCGAGATCCAAATACCTTGGTGAAACATTACAGGTCATTATTCTGCAAAGATAGTTAGACATACTCTTCTGAACTGTGCAAATCACCATCATAAAAAGTCAAGAAGAGTAAGTATTACATTCTTCCTTTGTACACCAGATTTATGGTAAACATCCTTTACAACTCAACTTTTACCACGCAGTGCCTTTACGACGCAACTTTTACAACGCAAACCATTACAACGCATTGCGCTGGGGGGCGCTCTAGGATAGGGAATAGGTTTAATGTACTATCCAACACCTTCCCTACTATCCACGGGGACTGGAGTTGGAATAGTAAATTAAACTATTCACTATCCAGCGCCCCAAAGCACTATGCGTTGTAATGGTATGCCTTGTAAAACTTGCGATGCAAAGGTAGGCGTTGTAAAAGTATGCGTTGTAACGTCATACATCCCAGATTTATGAAATCAAAACATTAAATAGACCAGCTAATCAGCTATAATTTAAATATCAAGATTGCTATAGAACATGATGCAATAGACTTGTCACACGCATACTTCAAATGTATTTTCTTTAGATTTGGAACAAAAAGAACCTTGAAATTATGATATCATCTTTAAACAGGAATCGGATTGAAAAATACCTCCTTGAGGTCGAGGGAATAAAAGCATAGTACAAATAAATTAGATAAAAACGTGTACAAAATAATTAAAAAAGAATAAATTAGACATAAAATTGCATCATGACAGAGGTCCCGAGACGGCTTTGATACATTTTAAAACAGCATAACATATATCGCGGAGGTTAATTTCTTTAGATATAAGCGGCAGCGTGATGTTGTCTACTGTTAGCAGGGCGCAGATGAGGTACCAAAAAACGTCTGTGCAGAACACTATAAATTGTACAAAATAGCATAAAGTAACTTATGCTTTGAGTTTGAGGTAGATTGCAGTAGCATATAGGGAGCAAATCAAACCACCTGCTTCGTATCAGGAAAGCAATAAAAAAGTGCAAGGTCATGAGTGCGGCTTTTCAAACAGACTTATGCATTCCACATATTTTAAACTTATTGTACAATCTGACATTTAAAAATATCTCTATGAAAGAACAGCACTATGGACAACTAACAGCTGTTTCGGCAATCTCTAGTGGCTGTCTTGAGAAAGCCTTCGTCAGCACACAATATGTACATCAGCCATCGAGATCCAAAGGTCTAAGCTCTTTCATATGTGATTTTAGTCTGTGGAGTGACAACAGGTTTCTGAATGAAATTCATGTAGAAACAGAATGTTGCTTTAACTCAAAACAGTCAACAGACATGAAAGAGCTGGGCCAATAAGTTCTGGACCTGTTCTAGAACCACAATCCAATGGTTCTTTTTAGCAGCATGTAAGCATAGAGGGGAAAAGTCCTTATCAATGCCAATCAATTCAAAAGGATTTTCTCTGCACACATAGTAACTACAGTCAACTAGGTTCGGTTAGTTAGTTTATTGCAAAGAAAAAATAGCTGAACATAGATACACCTCAAGATGAGAGTGCAGAAATACATCGGAATCTGCATAAAGCCAAATCTGCAAATAAAGTCGAGGCGGTGTAGCATAAACAAAACAACTAATTCAATAAACAGATTGCAGACGATCAGAAAGCCTGAGTCCAAGTAACCCTGCATCGAGGGATGATGAAAATAAAGCATTAATCTATCCCTCCTACAACACTACAATGTCATCCCTACTCTCTCCACAATAATGGGTCATGTAGTTTAAAGCTATTAAGACAGAGCTCGTTCTAAGATGCTCTCTCTTCAAAGGCAGAGAAGAAGTGGGCACTTTCCCTACTCTCACATCACATTATTACAGATATTTTTCCCAAGAGTCCTTGCAGGTCACACCATCCACTATGAACACGATCTCAAAAGTAATTTTCCATGGGGCCACGATATTCTTCTCACCATTTCTGTCCTTGGTTCTCAAGCTCACTCCTGTGCGAAGGACAACAGCCTTCTCTTATCGATTCAGACCAAACGATGTAGGTGTTTCTCTCCTTGCCTGACTAGTAACACAAAGGCATTATTCTAGCTAACGAGAGAGAAAGAACGAAATCTACATCACACATGAAATTCAAATTGTTAATTCAAGTCAAGTCATTATACTTTTATTCGACACATGTATCATAAAAAGTACAAACATATAATACACACAATTATAAAAAAATAGTTCATTATTTACAAAAATACATATAAGAATTATGTGGAAGAATTGACTTGATGAACATTTTTTAAAATCTTAGTCCTGATGATCCATGCACAAGATAAAAACTTTGCAACTCCACAAGTAATAGCCATGGAAGTGGTGTTGGAAATAAGAATACGTAAGGCTGATTTATAATCTCTAACACAAAGATTCTTTAATGCTGGTTTTAACCATTTCTTCCTAGGTAGAATGTATGCCTTACAGGCAAAGAAAAAGTGGCCCAATGATTCCTCGGGATTTGCACACCCTGGACATTTTATATCCTCTTCCCTCTTATTATTCCATCTAGATGTAAAAGTTTTGAGGGGCAATGTTCCATGTCTAAATTTAAGATATAAGGTCCTTTCCCGAGGAATTTGAATAAAATCCAGAAACAACTCCAGTTTTAAGGTGCATTTATGGGTCAAAAATGTCTCGGTCAAATGGCCCCAGTTTGGGTTTTGTAGTGCCCTGGCCTCTATCCAATCCCAATATAATTTTTTCACCACTTGTTTTGGTGGTGGTGATTGGGATACCCACACGTCTCTTAAACCCACCTTTACTACAAGTTGTTTTAGGGCATTTAGCCACTTAATTTTGCCTGAAGTATTTAATTTTAGCATTTGATCTAAAACCAAGGCATAGTTAGCTAACTCTGGGGTCCTCCTCAAACGGACCCAGTATAAAAGAGGACGGAGCTGGAGGATATCCCGAATAGATTTTCTACCTAGGTCTAAAAATAGCGGTTTAAGTGGTGTGGAGGAAGGAAGTGATACCAGGTCCCTCATAAACTTATTCTCTGATCGAACATGGTCATTGGTATTCTCATTGCCCCACAGTTCCGAGCCATATACAGCTGAGGCAATAGCTTTACCCTCATAAACAGATAGGGCAGGGGAAACTGGCCTACTCACAGAGAGACGTTGGTTTTTTAAAATAGTGCCGGAAACCCTCTTAAGATTTAAAAGCATTTTATATATATGGGGTTCCCATTTCAAGTGATTATTAATCCTAACACCAAGGTAGTCAAACTCTTCGACCACCTCCAAGGGAGATCCATTCAAGGTCAAATGGATATTCCTATATTTCCTCTTGGCGGTCATAACCATTAGTTTAGTTTTAGTTGTGTTTAATGTGAGACCACGTTCCTGACAAAAAACACTAAACTGATCAAGAAGGGTTTGAAGGCCTGTGGGGGTTTTAGATAAAAGCAGGGTGTCATCGGCAAAGAGGAGCGATGGCATTTTCTCCCCAGCCACAACTGGGGCGTCGGCTGGTATCTCTTGCAGATGTTTCACCACCCCATTTATAAAGAGGGAGAATAAAGTGGGGGCCATCACGCACCCCTGCCGCACCCCTCTATTAACGGGTATACTCTTGGTGAGTTGCCCCTGTGTCCCCCAGCGTATCTTCGCATAAGTACCCTCATGGAGTTTGATGATAAGATTTAGCAAATAGAGTGGGAAACCCATATCCAATAGGACATTCCAGAGTTTAACACGGGGTATTACATCAAAAGCAGTTTTAAGATCAATAAAAGCCAGATAAAGGCTCCCTCTGGTAATTGACACAGTTTTCCAAAAAACTGCACAAAATCTAAAAACTTGGTCAATGGCCCCTACATTACTTCTGAATCCTGCCTGAAAATGGGACAAAATGTTTTCTTCCATGAGCCAACCCTCAATCCTATTTACAATTACCCTACCAACTACTTTTTGGATGACATCAATTAAACTAATTGGTCTGTAGTTGGCAGGGTCCTCTCTCTCACCCTTTTTAAAAACAGTGACAACTTCTGCACCCTTCCATGAGTCCGGTACTTGCTGGCCCAACTGGATGAGGTTCAAAACATTTACAATAAAATCAGCCCAAACCAGTGGGTTAGACAACAGTAAATCACCCGGAATTCCGTCCGGGCCAGGTGCCTTGCCCGATTTTATTTTAAGAATGGCCTCATGTACCTCACGGGACGTGAAGAATACCTCTGTAAAGCCATCATTCCGATGGACCGAAAGATCAGTGCCAATTATAGTAGATGCTAGATCCACTTCCAAGGAGTCTACGCCATATAATTTCGAGAAGTGGGAATGCCACTGGGTCTCAGTAATATGGTTGGGAATAGGCTCAGCGCCTCGTCTGTCAATGACGTTAATCAGTTTCCAAAATGCAGTAGCATTTTTCCCATGCGCCGCTTCCTTTAAAGCCTGCCAGTGATCCTCTTCCCAATCCTTTTTGGCTTTCGCAATGCTAATGCGATACTCATTTCTAGCTAGTCTAGCAGCTAAGGCATCCTTATTTTTGATAGCTAATGAAATTGCTTTCCTTTTCCCTCTACAGGAGGCAGTATACCAAGGGTTCCCCTTTTTTTGCAAACATTTAGTCAGATCACCACCCTTGTTTTTTTTAGAAAAAAATATACTGATCTCCCATATCAGGTCTTTATACTTGGTTGCCAACTCCGGCCCCTGAAGCTGAAGTGCAGTTTGGTTCGCTGGTGCCAGGGCAGATGAAGCAGCTGAAACTAGAGCCCTAATAATCTCAAGTGTCCCTTCATTACACTGAACCACATTCCACTTAATCCTGCGATTACAGTTAGAGGGGACTAGTTCTTTAGTAATCAGCTCATTTTGAACCTCTTCACCAGTATTGTTTCCCCAAAACATACCCATGCAGAGGGGATTATGATCACTATCAGCCCTCTGGCTGACCTCCATATCAATTAGATTGGCCCATGACCATACATCCAAAAGGATGTAGTCAATCCGTGATGGGCAGCCTATTCGATTAAAGGTCATAGCGCCCATACGATCAGATGCGGTACGGCCGTTTAAGGCCCATAGGTCGTAAGCGGACACCAGGGCATTCAACTGAATGGCTCGAGCCGACCACTTCTTAATTTGGGCCAAAGATAGGGATGGAATTAACTGGTTTCCTTGTTTCATAAAAGAGCCCAAGAATTCATCCTCATCGAGAGGCTCAAATGTACAATTAAGGTCACCTCCCACTAATACTGATGATTTAGAAGGGAGTGCTGAGAGTCTACTATCCAGCAACTCCAGTATTGGAGATGATTGGCCCCCTGGGAGCCCCCGAGCATAGATACAAAAAAGTTCAAAAACATTCCTGGCGGACTGCCTTTTAACAGTTAGATGGAGAATATCATTACAGGGGACATAATTAACTGTAACCTCACAATTCAAGTCTAGCCTAATCCAAATAAGTAGACCACCTGATGGGCGCCCTCTCCCAAGCTCTGTTGCAGGGACAAAAAATGTAGAATAACCCTGCTTATATTCTGGCTCTACACACCAGGTTTCCTGAAACATGCAGATATGGAAATCTTCTAAGAAAGTGTTCCATTCCGGATCGGGCAAGTTTTTCTTTAGGCCCGCTATGTTCCAGGACAAGATTTTAACAATGGAAGGGGACAGCCTAGGTATATCCAGGGCGGCATGAATAGCCACGTCCACTGCCAAGGGGTCTGGAATAGCGCTGTCCTGATTGGGTACTTCCTCCCTAGCAGTAACAATAAAACCTCCATATTTGGAATTGTTAATTCTAAAGCGAGAGCTTCCAGGGAAAATAGCATGTGAGCTTTACGAAATTGCATAAGAAATAAAGGCACTTTCAGTTAATTTTTCTACCTACACATAAAATGACACATTAATAAACACAATAAATAAATTAATTCTTGTCAGTTGTACAACACAAGTTCTTCACGGTAATGTTTTCTGCTAGTTACATTACTGTCCTACATTAATTCTACATGTTACCATTCAATGGCATAAACAGATCACTTTTCATGTTATTACATTTCAAGATCTTAACATTTCATTATAACACGGCAAAGGATTATATGCAGGTGCGCTCTACATGTGTGATTACAATGCACCCCTACAATTAAAACATGGTTTTCGCTACATCAGACTCAAAGCCTATGATTTTGTCAATCCCAGATGTGTGGTTACAAAATGCTTTATACATCAGGCCCCAGTATTATGTGTCGCAGAAGCATCTAGCACCCATTTACCATAAAATATATAAAGCCTAAACGCCACTTATCACCCCGGCTGGGTCCTATGTTAATTGAAGCTGTCCAGATTATAAAGGTGGACTTCGCAATTTCTATGTTTTCTTTCTAGATAGCAGGACTAAGCATTTCAGGAAGTGTGAAGTATCGCTGATCCTCATAATAGGAAATGTGAAATTACGCTTCTTTCGGAGCCTTCTTGCAAAAGAAAGCCACTGCTGAGCAGAATCCTGTCCTGAAGGAGTAATACTGCCTCCTTGTGGCTAAACACGAAAATGCAAACCTTGTTCACAAAAAGGTGTGGAATATTATAAATCCATAAAGAAAATGGGGATACTGTCAGGGCCACTGGGATTATGCGATTTTGCAGCCGCAGCGTTTTTCTCATTATAATGTATTTGTTGCGTTTGCCACATAATCCATCAACTGCTGCATAATTTACAGATTTGAAAACAAAAAGAGTTCCGATTTAAAATGGATCAAGTGTTGAGTCCCCTTCGCACAGGTTGACTGTCCCCCTTTTATTGCTTATTTCTGTATTTTGATGTTGGTATACCAAAATAGTGGAACATTGCATGGATTGCACTGCTTAATTTGCATTTTCTAGATGCCTAATTTAATCAACCCAGCTGCATAATTGAGTACTCCCTTGCTGCGTAATTGCAGTGGCCCTGGATACTGTCAACTACTGAAATGTTTCAGTGCTACAATTTAAGAGATGATCCAATGAATGATGTCAAATAGGTACCAAAACCCATGCCAATATCATAAAGGACATTTCAGGACAGGGTACGGAGAATTGCATTTCCCCTCCCTGGATCAGGGGTGTCTGATATTTTTACAGGGCCTTGGTAAAAAATAATAGATTTGGGACTACTTCTTTCCTTTATGCCAGATGGTAGGAGTTCCTGATTGCAAGCTTAAATAAGTATTAATAATGTCCTCGAGGGAAAGAGACACTGGGCAATTAGAAAATCTGGCACCATTTATTGATATAGCCTTGATAGCTTCCTCATGATTAATTAAAAATGGCAGGCTTGTTTTATGATCTATAAATAGAATTTTGATGCCTAAGCAAAATTGCAGGGCCTGCACCATATAGTTCACTCTCCCCCTGCATTGTGGGAATGTGGGTTGGCCACAAAATACACTTGTGTTCCCAGCAGAAATACCATGTTTTCTTTGCAAGCTCTGCTACCTGCTTTGACCTCGACTGGGTGATTGATATAGGAAACTGCTGAAACATTGTCCATGCAAATTAGCACAACACTGTTTGCTAAGTAGGTTTTAAAGCTCCTCAAACCATTCAGTCCTGCCATCAATTCCAAGTATGTCTAACAGCTTCTCTTCCCTCACTCATACCCCGTCTCTAGGTGGTTCAGGTGAGCCCCCCATCTCAAGGTGCTGGCATCTGTCTCTAAACTGAACTCTGGCACATTCATAAAAATAGATTTGCAATTGCAAATCTCTAGACTGTTTAGCCACCACTCCAGTTTGAGCACCCAGAGGCAGAGTCATTGAATCTGTGTACTATAGACCTTTCCCCAAACTAAGGGGCCCATTAGGATGTCAGGCAGATCGCCACCACCATGCTGGCGGTGGCGATCCGCCCGACATCCTTGCCTGCCGCCACCCGCCCGCCACCCATTTCCCCCCCGCCATATTACTATGGCGGGGGGGACCGCGGCGGACGGAAAGACCGTCTGCCGCTTTTCCGCCCCGGTTGCCTTGCGACCGGGGCGGAAAAGGTTTAATATGGTGGCGGTGTCTATCAGACACCGCCATCCATATTAGTATGAGCTTTGTGAGATGCCTTTCCGTGACGGCAATTCGGACACGGAAAGGCAGGCGCTCTTCACTTTGGGGGCCCCCTGCGGGCCCCCATGGTGAAGGCGAGGTGGGGGGTGCACATGAGGGGTACCTGTGGAACCCCCTGCATTTGCATACACAATGCGGCAGGCACCGCACGGTGCCTGCCGCTTTGTGTATGCAAATGCGTTACATGCATTTACATGCATTACATGCGTTACATGCATTTTTTGCAATGTGGTGGGCGGTGCTGAGAGCACAGCCCGCCACAATGGTAAAAATGCAGGATGCGCCCGCTAAAGTGGCGGGCGCATCCTAATACCCCCACGGGACCCCCGCCCTTATGGCGGTTGGTCCCGTAATCCGATAGGATGGCGAGAGGACTAAGTCCACCCGTCATCCTAATGGCCCCCTTAATGTTTTTTACTTCTGAAGAGCCCTGTAGTGCAGGGGTCCTAGAGAGGTTGCTTTGACGAAAAAGGATAGGAGACCTATAGTCCTTGCCAAGTCCCTGAGTGCTACTACCTCCTTTCCTAAGATGTATCTTACTTCCTTCCTTATTTTCTTTATCTTTTTTCAGGGAAGAAGTAATTGAGTTTGTGCAGTGTCTACCTGAAAATCTAGCTCCAGAGACTGACTTGGTACCAAGACTGACTTCTTCACTTTTATAACGAACCACAGGTTTTCTAGAAATTCCCTTATCATATGTAAATGATCCATGAACTCTGTTTTTACATGATTCTTGAGCAAGATATAGTCTAAATATATTATTAGCCAAATTCCTCTATCTCTCAAAAAGAACACACCGGACTAAAGTCCTTGGTAAAACACCCGAGAGAGGAGGATAACCCAAAAAGTAGACAACAACACTAGTACAACACCCCTTTCCATTTGAAGCTGAGATATCTTTGTGAATCTGCCTTCAAAGGAATCGTGAAATACGCATCCTTCAAACCCAGTTTTACTAACTAATCCTTTTACTGCAAAATGCCTGTAAAGATCCCTCCATCTTGAAGTGTCTGCAGGCTAAATCCTTTTTAAGGTCCCTTAAATTTATCACTGGACGCCTACCTTTTTCCTTCTTTTTTTTACCAGGAAAATTGCACTTACAATTCCTTCCTTTGAGTCTGAAACCTTTATTATTGCACCCTTTACTAACATTTGAGTAACCTCCAAATCCACTAAATCAATTCTCTCCCTGTCAAAGACAATCTCCCAGGGTTGAGAACTCTGAATAAGACCGTTTCAAAAATCCATACTGAAACCTCCTGAAGAAATGTAATCTTCATTCTCAGGGAATACTTACTAATAGAAAAAAGAACTTGGCACAGAAGCTGAAATATGAAAAGACATCTTTATTATATGTAATAAGTGAGGCCACGTCACACAGAAGCCGTAGCAACTGAATGAGGTAGTCTGCGGAGTACAGAGAACAGAGGCCTTATATATGCTCAGGGTTACAAAACTCAGCATAAAAGTAAGGGGCAGTCCTTGCTTTTGCAAGCATGCAAAATGCCTAACATGGACATGCAAGGTCTGCCAAACATTAGCCAATAGGACAAACACCCACTATTTACAATTGTCCAATCATAGGTATTATTACGCAAGGTATCGCATGACGACAAGCCCACTTTTCAGTTGTCCGGCCCACCATTAATTATACAGAAAAGCCCAACATTCCTTCTTACACAAGCCGGACAAACCCATAATAAAAGGACCACAACCTATATCATAAACAGACCATAAAAGAAGGAACAGAAAACAGATAAGAAGCAGGATAAGGGGTATGTGTGTGCATACCAAACTCTACAATGTCCTGTGCTTTGATCCTCAATCTTGATCAGCTACTGGGCAAGGAACTGGCCTAACAAGGTCAGCTTCAGGCAACGGGGTCAGTTCACTCAGGTCATTCAGAAGTCAACTAAAGTGTACGTGTACTAAAGACTCGTTCGGCCGCAGTCATCGGCCTATGTGAGGGCAACCACAAAATGGCTGCCATACACAAAATGGAACCCAGGGTTCAGAACGAAATTTATTTATTTATTTATTTATGCAATTTTATATAGCGCGGACTTTACCCGAAGGTGTCAGAGCGCTTCACAGAAGGATCAATAATGATATACAGGAACAAAATACAAATGCAAACAATAAGTTACATGGATCAAAAGTGACACTAGTGAGCAACCAAAATACATGAGGTAGCAATCGGTGCATTACAGGAGAAAAAAGTGAAAAGGGTGTAGGTTACAAAAATTTACAAAATACAAGTAGAAGTATAATACTGCAATAAAAGGCAGACACTCCATCACAAGAACAAACGTTACGTAGGCAATGGAGGCACTTGTGCAAGTATCTAAAACAAACAAATGTGTGAGGTAGCAAACAGTGTTTTACAAAACAAAAGTGACGTGTGCAAGTTCCAAAAGGGTACCATACACAGGTATTGGGATATTACTAAACATTTAAACTACCAGAACACACTGGGGAGGAAGACCATAATCCTGGCCAAAAGACTTTCCAGTAATGGGAGGTCTTCCTTCAAACGATGGCAAGGGTGTGAGTTAGACTTGGGGGTGTCTTTGTAGGAGGAGAACTTTAAGGTCCCGTTTGAAGGCCTGAGAGGAGGAGGTAGTCCGGAGCTGAGGCGGGAGTGAGTTCCAGATTCTCACTGCGTTGCCTGAAAAGGATTGGGCCATCGATCTTTCCTTCTTGAAAGTGGGGGGTTCAAGCAAAAGATTTTCCGCATTCCGAGATGGTCTAGAGCCTCCAGAGAGCTTCAGTTTATTCGACAGGTAGTGAGGAGAGGAGGGGTGCAAGGCTTTGTGGGTGATACAGGCAGTCTTGTAGATAGCTCTAGCCTCGATGGGAAGCCAGCGCAGGAGCGGTGTGATGTGGTCGCTTCTTTTAGCCCCATGGATGAAACGGGCTGCTGAGTGTAGGACCGATTTCAGGGGGGACATGTGGGATTTGGGGAGGCCAGTAAGAAGAGAATTGCAGTAGTCCAGTCTGGAGAGGACCAGCGATTGCACCAGTGTTTTAAGGTCATGCTCAGGAAAAAAGCGACAAATTCCCCAAAGAAGTCGCAGTTGGTATCGTGCAGACTTTGCAATGGAATTGATGTGAGGGATTAGATTGAGATTCTTGTCGAGTAAGACACCAAGGGATTTTGCGCTTTCAACAATGATATGCTTATTGTTGAGTAGATTCGTCTGATCCATCCAAGATTGAACCGGGGGAGGGGAAAGTGAGGAGGAGAGGAGGAGGAATTCAGTTTTGGAGGGATTCAGAATCAGTTGATGAGTTGACATCCAGTTTTGAATGGAGTCGAGAGTTGAGCTAAGGATAGTGAGATCGTGGGTGGAGGCAACCTTGAGGTAGATTGGAGTGTCATCTGCGTAGAGGTGATAGTTGATCCCAGATTTACTTAGGAGATCCCCAAATACATAGTGAATCCATCGATCTAACATGACGAAATCACTCGTACTTGTCGCACTCACTAGTTACGGTTCGCTACTATCAAATTCGTAACAAAACCATGACATTTATAAAGTGGGTTCAGAATTCACTGAACCTCAGAACCCTCCTTTTGCCCTTACATAGGCAATCACTCAGTCTGTGTCTGAATCGATATCAATATTATCCGTTATTCCCTTCACCAAGGCATTATTACTCGAGTTATCTTTCATGGAACGCAAGGGATAGACTTCGAGGGCATAAATGAACATCGTCTGAAAAGCCCATAAAGACCCATTCTGACTAAACGGTGGGATCAGATAGGGAACACCTCTATCTGTAGTATGTGGCATAAGACCACACACCCAACAATTAGTGGTGTTCATTACTAACTGGTGTTGATGCAGAAACTGTACAAAGGAATTATTAGTAAACTCTGACCTCCTAACCAGTTCATGTTCAGGTAAAGTATGGAAAGAATGCAAAGAAGTAGTAGTAGGAAGAGACATAGGTTGGGAGGTGGGTACAGATGTCAATTGGGTAGCAAAAACAATCCAACCCACAAAAGACAACGTCATGCTTAAAAATACTAGAAAACACAATATTAAGAACATATAGACAACAGGAGAAAGTAATGACCACTATTACAAACAAAATTATCATTTTTCACAACTCTAAGCAGAAAGCAAATCGTAAAATGATCTAGTAACATTTTTATGGCTCCTATGCATTTCAGTAAATTATTATATGTTCAGGTGAAACAGTGGTGATCCTCATCAATGCTCTGAGGTGAAAAGGGGGTACTCTTCCACAGAGAATGGGTTTTATTCTGCTTTTACTAAACAGAATACTACTTTAAAACAATGCCAACAAAACAATAAGAATCAGTCTCCTAAAACCCATTTTATGCAATCACACGGAAACCACTTTGTGCAACAATTATGCCCAGAGTCCGTTCAAGCCTCTCTGGCAGGCTTCTATCGTCCATCAAATCTTCTCCTATTGTTGCATGGGCCTCTTGATTCAGGCCTCCCATGAAAAATAGTGTTTTTCAGTATCCGTTGGAGTGCCCTCCTGGCAAACACTCACAGCTCATTTGAAAGTCTCAATGTCTCAAGGCAGTGCACCAATATCTCTCCTCTGCGGCAGGCACTACAGATAGTGTGCTCTTCATTGATCAAGGGCACAGATCATCTTATGCAGATCCGGGTCTGCATTCTCAGGCTCCAACACTCATTACTCAGTGTCAGAGAACGCTCAGGCTGCTCTTTCATGGGCACCAGAATGTAGTGCCTTTTGCCAAACTCGAATCCTCCGTTGCACTGCACTTCCGTTGGAGCAAAGGAAAGGGGGGTGTGTGGCCAAAACTCAGGCAAAGGGGCTCAAGGGACTGCCCACTGTCAGAGGTTACCAGCACATGACAGGTGGGTGGAAAACTGAAGCCTCAAACAACAAGAATCCTTCTCTTTCGCTCTTTGCACTGAAATTATTGTTCTGTGATGTCCAATGCCGTCTGATGGAGCAAGTGCGATGCTTTAAACAGTTCATTGTATAACAAGGGGACTGCAAGCAGGTGGCCTGCAATCTTCAAAGGAGTGGCCATATGCCATGGGACAATTCTGGTCTAGAGTATACTGTCATTCTCAAAGGCAATACAAAGACAAAGGCAATAAGCAAAACAGTGCCTCTAATCTCTTCAATTAGGTTTCCATATGAGAGCATATCCTCTACCATCTAAGGGTAGATAACTACATGAGAATTCTATCTAAATGGATGTCTTCACACATAGTGGCATCATCTAATGGGGTAAACACATTTTTTCTTTCAATAATTACATATAGGTGTTCCTAAATTCCTTATCTAAAACATTTCAAAAGAGAAATCGCATAATACAGATTATCAGGGACATGTAGATACCTCCCTTTTAATAACTGTGCATCAAGTGCACTACGCAATACACAGGCTAATAATCCAAAATGTGGAAATTTGTCTTATAATAGCATTGAGTCAGTTAACCAGTCCATCACTACCATGACGGTTAGACTGGAAAACATTGAGTTAGGCCTAAAGAAAATTCTTAAAAACCAGTCCAGTCATACAAAAGGGAATTTTACATAATATAGGGGTTCCTAGTACATTACTGCAATCTGGAAGTGTGAACCTAAACAATACACCTACAATAATAAAAGGGCTGACTGGTGAAAGGAATATGGAAAAGGGAAATGGGACTAGGTCACAGCTAAAATCCCCAAACGCTAGGCACTATGCAACATCGGTCAGGGGAGAAAAAGAAAAATCTATAGGAAGAACAAGAAATTACTTGGGTGAACAAAAATCAAAAATAGTTCAGAAATGTTAGCTCTACCGCTGGCCGCTACACCATATATGGTAATCTCAGCTAATGTTCCAGTTCCTTCTTCAGGGAAAAATTAAACCTTGTTTCCTTTATGGTAAAAAGCCATACACTACTTAGGAAGCAGAACAAAACTGACTAATGTAATATAGAATTTAGGTCACCATGTACAAGAGTCAAAAATCTATAATTTATCCTTACGTCCAATCTGGATACATAAATTTAGGGCTGCCTGTTCCTTAAGGGAAGGGGGGGCAGTAGCGTGACTAACTGTAGGTAACATACATTGATCCTGTATATCTCTTTTTTTTTATTTTTCTTCAAATATCACTATAGCCAAATTTGACATACTCTGATGAAGTGTTGTCTGTCTATCTGTGAAATTTAGTGTCAAAACAAATCTACCCAACTGTTTGCAGGATACACATCGTCATGTATATACCTTTACAACACAGGTAAACTTGTAATAGTATCAAAAGCAGCAACATAAAAAAAAACATGCAAAAAAAGAAAAACGCACAAAACACACATGCCAAGCCATCAGATATACTGCTGTATATCAAGCACAAAAAAATATAGACAAACAATAGCATATGTGAATGAGCGGTGACGCACACACTTCAAGTCCTGTACTTTATGCACTGTGAACCTGCAGCCCAAAACCCACTATTCAGGCCTTCTTAATTTGTCAGGTTTAAAATTAAAATACACTTTCTTTTACACACTTTCTCTTACTTTCCTCACACTTACTTTTACTTTCCTTACCCTCCTTTTGACAGCTGATCACTAGTCAGTCGTGATTGGCTGGCAACACAATCTACCGTGTCACTTCTGACATACAGGACCATCAAGAACAATTCATGATAGAACCAAATACACAAACATGAAAACCACCTGAACATTCCTTCCCAAAGGAGCTACGCAAAAACACATCCCTTTTTAACCAACCAAACTCACGTGTCTTGTCAGCCTTAAAATCACCCAGAACAATCCATGAATGATCTGTGGGCAGAAGCAAAAGAAATACTCAACACACAAAAGAGAGACATTTCTCATAACAAACAAATATCCTATATAACTTGTAATCAGAAGATAAAACATGATACACATTAACATACACAAAAATAAATTTCCATTACTTAACTGTTACCATCTTGTCAGTCAGCTTGCAACATTAAATTATTTTAACTTTTCTAAAGTAAAATTCTTTCACTGACACTCCATGTTATTTTTGGGACACAATTTCCACTGTAAAAAATAATTCTTAATTGGCAAATCGTTCTCACTTAGGCATGTAGCCTTCAAAATTTCAATAAAAAGCTTCGTCTATTTTCTGTCTAAAACTTAATGCAATGCTTCATTTTCGGTCAAATAAAAGCAACTAGCAGACATTATTTTTTTTAGAGGCAGAGATACAAATATATCATTTCTGCAGAGCATTTAGCATGATGTTGGGACTTTCAAAGAAACCTTTTTCATATTTTCCCTTTGGAATTAAGTTCTTTAGTTTTGTGGCGAAACCAGAAACCCTTCCTTTTAGAGGCCTGTTTAGTAAGGTCATTCTGCATTTCACAGAGACAAGGTCCTAATTTAAAAGGTCACAAATGTCAACATGACAGCCTCCTTCCATTGTTGACAGGGAAACTAAAGATAACACCTCAGCGCGACTTGAACAAGCCTCTGCAGCTCTACTAGCCCCCACCCTCTGCTCATTCTGAGGCTGACAAAGGCAAAAGGCCTTCCTAATTCCTCCTAACCTGCAATAATTCACTCTATTTTGAAAAATGATGTCTCCTTTTTAGGGGCTAAAAAAATTATCTCTGTTTCCAGATTATTAAACAACATTTACTGTGAATAATTCACAGAACCTAATAACACACATACCAGTTTTTAGAACAAATGCTTGTTGCAATGGTACTTATTTCATCAACCTTAAATGGATCTCACTGGGTCATTTAAAAGCAAACCCCAAATGGGGACAGCCTGCAAATTTGTATTATACCTAAATGTGTGCATTTACTGAAACCTAAAGCACTTTAAAGCTATTATAAATGGCAAAAATACCCAAATTCGACTTTGATATTTGGGGCACTTAAAAATAAATATCCTATAAGTATGTTACATATTAATCATCCTCAGAATGTTCTTTACACATTACAGATATTAGACATTAGACATATCTCATGTAAATCCTTAGCCTGCGCTAAGTGAGATGTCATATGCTAATGGCCTCATTATGCAGCGCAACACAACTCAAATTAAATTATAATGCTAGGAGGTCACAGTATGATCATTAAGCTTCATGAATAGTAAAAAACGAATTTTGTAGCACTTATTTTTAATAATTTATTTTTTATAATTAATAATCATTTTTAATAAACCCAATCATTTTGGCTAATTTCACATATAAAAGCAAGCTGCAACCCTTGCCTATCATTTTAGACGCATTCATTTATAAGCCTAAGCACAGAAGCCTAACTTAAAACATGACAATATTTGGCGCCACATTTTTCTTTCTAAAAAGGGCGATTTTTATTTAGCAACAGAGCCAAGAATATGCGCACAAAAATGCTTAAAGAGAGGAAAACCTTAATTGAAATGTCTTCCTGTAATACAAAATAATGAAGAAATGCTATAAGTTGGTTTTTCTACAAAAACACACCATTCGTTTTTGGGGGCCTTTTTATTCCTAGTGAATGTGAATTTTAATTTTATTTTCTTAAGCATTTAGACATTTTTCTTAATAGACTGAAAACATAAACAAGCATTTACAATGCAATGGTTTCGCCTTTGGAAAAGTTAGAGCTATTGGCATTGTAAATGACAAAATTTGTATTTATGTGTTGGTTTTGAAAACATAAATAAATGGCATTGTCATTTACATTGCCAATAGCCTCTGCAGTCACTAACAATGCAGCAGGCACACCTGACACGGACAGGCAAGCAATGGAAGAATCAATGGGACACAGCGTGCTCTCGCACAAACTTCCATTCCGTATGACGCATGACACCTTTTCCATGTCCCAAAGGATTTTGCACGGATACCATTAGCACCACATTGGGAGGCATGCTCAGCCACGTCCGAACGATGTCCGAAACAAATAAGAGGGTGAGACTAGAAATGGACTGCCTGTGGAGAAACAGAGATAATGCTTGACAGGTAGCTGGCTCTAATGTTTGCGTGTGCAGAGGACGTAGTTGCATGTCAGGCCTTCCTGACATAGGAGTGGATCTTCAACAGCCTCACCAGCCAGCTAAGCAGATACTGTGATTGGTGTCAGGGATGTCTCCGTGTTACATAAACAGCCCCTCTCTGCCATCTCTTCAGACTGGGCCCCTGGCGTGCGACCTCAGAAGATAACCCTCCCTCTGCTCACCTCCTACCTCCTGCACTAACATCTCAGCATTTAGGGGTCCGGTGTTTTGGTTTTTTTTTGTGGGCGATTGCGAGATGCGTGCCACCGCCTGTCTATAAACAAAAATAAATGGTCTCTTTTTGAGCAGGGTTTCAGGCGGAGTAAAAACACATTTCCTTTTGTGACTTACAGCGCCTTGAATCCTGGAAGCGATATTTACATTTTACTATTTCACTCTTAATAATAAATATTATTACAATTATTGTGAGTGAGCATAGACAGCAATAACGTTCAACTGCAGTGATGCAATATTTCCATAGCACTTAGTAACACAGTGATGATTCTTCTAAGCGCTGTTAAGAGCTGGTCTTTCCTCTGTCTAAAAAACGCACGCAAACACACTAACCGCTTTAAGAATTATTTTTAAAAAACGTAGGTGGGACAGGTAGAAGATAACAATTAAGAATCTGGTGAAGTAGCCTTCAGGGGACAGTTATAGCTACGAAGACACGCGCAGATCCTGCAGATTTTAAACCATGCAATGCAGCGGGGCTGCGGGGGAGAGCGAACACGTCCATCCCGGCACCGACACGTAAAGAATGACAAAAACATGACTTGCCCCCCAAAAAAAAGTTCAATTGGGTGATGTGATTAGGCTAGGAATACGTAACATGGCAGCCAGGCAAGGGGCGAACTTCGAGAAGTGTGTGGCAGACACACCCGTCAAACTACAATGACCTGCCAGCTGTGACATGCAGAGTAAGAGGCTATCGCCTTAAAAGTCTCTAAAAAGACAGGTGTTCTCAAAGCTCCAAAATTAATGAAAAAAATGCTTAAAACTGATGAAAGAGGAGACTGCATGAGCAGGCAGCAGGGCAATGCGGAAGAGGAGTGCGAGAGGGCACTTAGATGACAGGTAGGGCACACGAACCTGTCCGTCCAGCTGGTTCTGGCTCTGCCCCGGAGTCTGCGTCTGGCTGGGCAGGATGAAGTCGGTGAACTCGAACTCGGAGCCCTGGGTGTCGGCGCCCAGCAGCTCAGCCTCCTCCGTGTCCAGGAAGGTGAGGGTCTGAGAGCTGGGTCCGTACGCCTCCACGCTCATGCTGGCGGCTGGCTGTGGCCTGTCCTCGGGCTTGCGGAAGGAGGGTGGCGAGTGAGCCCGGCCTGCTCCCTGCGGGGATCGGAGCCTCTTTAAAAGGCCTGCTGGGACCGGCCCGGCGCGGCGGCCCAGAGAGGAGAAGGCTCGTGAGGGCGGAAGGCAACAAACTGCGCCGTACCTCCCGGCACGGTTGAAAGGAAGGGGAGGGCTGCCCAGGCACCATCTTTGAATGGTGGGAGTCCTGCAAGCGCTGGAGAAAAATATCTGAACAACAGCAGAAATACTAAAAAGAATTCAAAAACGTCTTATATGTATCTTATCTTTTAAATATGGATACATTATCGATCAAGAAAAAAGGCTTACTGTAAATAACTAGTTTGGTTACTATTTTTATTTTCATCCATTTTTTTTCTTCCAGGTGTTCATAATATTGCTCAAGTTTATAATGAATTCATGTGCTTCTTTTAAATACGACGCAGCTTCTGTTAAACAGCTATCCCAATATAAACATTACAGTGGGGGCTAAGGGAGCGTTAGCTCCGAGGCCGACCCACTAACTTCTAGTCCTTCCTTTGTTTCCCTACCATTGAACTTCTAATTTCCGGTAATTCAGTTTGACACATTAAAAAAGCAAAATAAAATGTTCAAGTTAGTCCTAATTGACTCTCGGATAGGGTAATGAAAGCTATAGGCTTTGAAGAAACATATTTTCCACCGCTTGCATTAATGCAGGCACATTTATAAAAGTTCATGTAACTTAAATGTAACGAAGAAAGGTAAGGTAGTCCGATAAAAACATACTACACCATTCTAAATAGAAAAACAAATATTTTCATTGCAATGAGTGCAACGCGTTTCAATAAGTATGTGCTTATTGCTTCAAGGCCTCTTTCAAGTGAATTGTGATGGATACACTTTTGCGCTCGGTTACCTGTCAGTGCTTTTATGAAATTGAAAGAAAGAAAAAACGGACTCTGACGCCCGTTGACAACCTTTCGTAATTCGTGCCCGTTCGTGAGATGGGCTCACACGTAGGTGGGTGTATACCTGATGACGTGTCTTTTTTAATGTCTGGTTAATCACAAGCAAGGTTGAGGTGAACTTTCTGCATGTTTCAGCTCCTACTGAGCTACTGCGTCTTATCTAAAAAAAATAAACAAGGTCAATTTGAGATTCGGGGGGTGTTTTTCGCCCTCTCCCCTTCCCATTGGCTGGAAGGTAAAATTCCAGCCAATGGGAAGAGGAGAGGACGGGACTTAAAAAAAGACCCAGAAACGCCCCCGAATCGCGTCAAGGCGGGCCCTGAACTCAGTGACGCTCCTCTCCTCCAATGGCTGGCCAGCATTTACGAGGCCAGCCAATGCAGAAGAGGAGCGTGTTCAGGCCCCCATACTACACACAAAAGATTTCGGCTCCGTCCACTGCTCACGCAGTGGGACGGTAGCCGAAACCTAAAAACCACAAACACACATTTGAGCTCATTTCAGACATAAACAGAAAGGGGTGAAACACTCAGGACACACAATACGGCGCGCTTTAGCCATGCATTTCATAAATAGCGCCATCGCTATGTACTCACAGAAGTTGCACTAATGGGAAAACCCCATAGACATTTAAACACACATTTAACCCACAAATCAATACTCAGAACAAAAACAAAGGACAACCCACAGACTGTCCCTAAACCAAACTATTTGCAAATACTAGTTGTAAGTCATATTTACAAGAAACGCTTCTCAATAGTGTTCCAAAAGACTGCAAAAACAGACTGCTGCATATCCAAGAAGCCAAAACACACTCAGTCAGTCAAAATACTTTATTGCGATAACTTAATATCATATAAAGACAATGGCAATATACATATTATTTAAAATCTAAATACCGAAAATACATATATACAAAACATTTTTTTTAAAAACTTGATGTAATAAAATCATACAACATGTTACATATACGTGTCATATCGATATAAAATACAAAGTGCAAATGCAAAAAGCTAATAAACCCCGAAAAGACAAACATTTCTGAGACCAAATATGTCCCTATTACAAATCCAAATACAATTACATAGTGCCTTTTAAAGTGCTTAGTTTGTACAACAGTAGGGGGTGGCCATATTTTTGAGTCTAATGTTCCTGCTCCTTATAGCACTCACCAGGAAACTAGCCACATGGAACATGATCCTAGGAGTCTGTAAAAGCTGTAAATAAATAAGGGCAGGTTTGACTTGAATAAAACCAACCTCCTTAAGAATAGGCACTAGAAACTTCCTCCTTGCATCTATGTAATGACTACAAAACATCACTAGATGCATAGTATTTTGTTCGGAGAAATGATCACAGGAACATGGTAACGCTTTTTCAGGGGTACTCCATACAGGATAAAAACCAAGATTAAAATGTATTAGATTAAAACGAAAACGAGTTAAAATAAACCTGTGGTAGGGGTGAGTCACCTTATTCAGGTAATTTTCTGGGCCGCCAGGTATAGATAATAATAGGCTGGCCCTAACACAGGGTTTTTTCAGCTCACTCTCTTCTCTCTCCAGAGATAAAAGCTCTCTCATTGCACTCTTTACGAGCACAATATCTTTGGGTGTTATAGTCTCTATTGCAGAGTATAACTCTGGCCTCCCTAGCCTGGAAAAATTTTCCTTGATGTAAGTTAACCATTTAATGTTGTTAACTTTGTCCAAACACAAGCAATCTCCCATAATAATATGATTTAAGGGGATTTCATTATTTAACCACATCTTTAACCATGCTACTAAAGGTGCTGTTTTTATCAGGTCTGTGATGTAGCCTTCCCCAAGTTCCAAATGAACAGTGTAGGACGGAGTTGATTGAGGAACACCAAGAACAGATCTAAAAAAATTATTTTCCATAATCTGCAGGGGATCCAGTCCCCTATAACCCCATATTGAGCTGCCAAAGGATGCCACTGAAATACATTTAGCTCTATAGATTTTCAATATGGCTGCGATTGGCCTGGCCCCCAATTTTTTAGAGAACCCCTGAAGAGCTGAAGATGTTCTTGCTAACGAGGTTACTCTATTCTTTACTTGGGGTCCCCAGTTTCCCTTTTCATCAAATGTGATCCCTAAATAGGGGAAGGAAGTTACTCGAGTAAGCTTCTCCTGTCCACAGAAAAAGGTTTTATTACAATTTCTCCTTGCTATACTACCCATGAGCATAATCTGGGATTTCTTCACATTTATTTTTAAGTCAAGTGACCCCATAAAAGTTTCAAATGCGTCCAGAAGCCATTGGAGCCCCACCCCGGTACGCGCAAGGAGTACCGCGTCATCCGCGTAAAGGAGGACAGGAATCCCCTGCTCCCCTGCACGCGGAATATCCGGGGTCACATCCCTTAGGGCAGACTCCAAAGCATTCACATATAATGTGAACAATAGGGGTGCCAAAATGCACCCCTGTCTGACCCCTTTTTCTGACACACTCAATTCACTAGCTTTGGCTGGCAGAACACCAAAAATCACTCTGCATATCTTCATTTATAAAATTGCGCAGAACAAAGGATCCTTGTTTTGTATTATGTCATATTTTAATTCCCTGGGGATACAAAATCACCAAGGAAGAAATATGTTTGTATACTTAAACTTCTAGGAGAGCCGGCTAATTAATTTCACATCACACTATGGTACCGCCAAGAAAAAGCAACACATTTTTCCATGTGAGCTTAGAAAACAGGCATGCCAAAAATATTTGCAGAATTATGCAAATATTATAATCAAAGTAGTGCTTAATGTACTTTTCGTACGTGCACCGTTCAACAAAACCAAATAGAGAAAAATCTCATCATTACCTGCCTATACAAATTGCAATTTGCATATCCAAAATCCAAAACATATCTAAAGTTGGCCAACACAAATTCCAAAATTCCAAAGTTACAGTCCTAAATTTGCTAAGACCAGGCATCTTATAGCTCACTAATCTAGCTTCAAACTTCAAGGGGTTATCAAAAACGATATACTCGCAAATATACGAGCCCCTCGGCTTTGGTAATTGCAATAACCAAATCAAAACCAAGACACCAAACAAAGTCGTGGGAGCGACCCACTTGTACTTCTTATTCTTACTAATCAAAAGGTTATCCAAAGTCTAACTGTCAAGTTCTACATGACCTAACGGTCTTTTTTAGAATACTCACGCCAAAAAGGTTCTCAGTTAGGAGTGACATCATGTGGAGGATCAAAATCAGGAAGATCAGAAATATACTGGGCTGCAGAAACAAAGAATCTCCAGAATCCCTGTGCACAGAGTACCTCCTTAGTAGAATCCTGTTCTGTCCTACTCAGTAGATTTCAGTCCTCTGACAAGATCACTCCCACAGATAGTCACTTCTCTGACGAAGCCTCACGTTGGGCGCCATTTGAATAAATGTAATCTTCATTCTCAGGGAATACTTACTAATAGAAAAAAGAACTTGGCACAGAAGCTGAAATATGAAAAGACATCTTTATTAAATTTAATAAGTGAGGCCACGTCACACAGAAGCCGTAGCAACTGAATGAGGTAGTCTGAGGAGTACAGAGAACAGAGGCCTTATATATGCTCAGGGTTACAAAACTCAGCATAAAAGTAAGGGGCAGTCCTTGCTTTTGCAAGCATGCAAAATGCCTAACATGGACATGCAAGGTCTGCCAAACATTAGCCAATAGGACAAACACCCACTATTTACAATTGTCCAATCATAGGTATTATTACGCAAGGTATCGCATGACTACAAACCCACTTTTCAGTTGTCCGGCCCACCATTAAATATACAGAAAAGCCCAACATTCCTTCTTACACAAGCCGGACAAACCCATAATAAAAGGACCACAACCCATATCATAACCAGACCATAAAAGAAGGAACAGAAAACAGTTAAGAAGCAGGATAAGGGGTGTGTGTGTGCATACCAAACTCTACAATGTCCTGTGCTTTGATCCTCAATGTTGATCAGCTACTGGGCAAGGAACTGGCCTAACAAGATCAGCTTCAGGCAACGGGGTCAGTTCACTCAGGTCATTCAGAAGTCAGCTAAAGTGTACATGTACTAAAGACTCGTTCGGCCGCAGTCATCGGCCTATGTGAGGGCAACCACAAAATGGCTGCCATACACAAAATGGAACCCAGGGTTCAGAACGAAATCCCCAAATACATAGTGAATCCATCGATCTAACATGACGAAATCACTCGTACTTGTCGCACTCACTAGTTACGATTCGCTACTATCAAATTCGTAACAAAACCATGACATTTATAAAGTGGGTTCAGAATTCACGGAACCTCACTCCTACTTTTTTTTTCTTTTTGCAGTTTTATAGAGCACAAACTTGACCCAAAGGTATTAGAGTACTTTACATGAGCACAAAACATGTTACACAAGGACATACTCATTTTTGGTAGGCATTGTGAGATTAAGTGATTTGCCCATGATCACAGGATGTTAAGACGTTGCCGGGACTCGAACCTGGTTCCCCAGCTCCAAAGTCATCAGCTCTGGTCATTATGTTGCATCTACGTAACGCTTGTCACTTGTACCCACTTGTGTACAAATAGTTTTAGCCTTCCAGCTGCCTTAACTTGGGACGAAGCAATGAAAACCTTGGCACTCACCTTCATGTCCTGAGCCTTGAGATCTAACTTTGCCCCTTCTGGGTATAGATCTTCCTCCTTGAGAGTAGAATCCTGTTGAAGATTGGAAGCCCCTGCCATATCCCCTTGCATTCTGGGAGTACTGTGTTTTTGTAAAATAGTAGGACCTTCTAACACTTCGGCCGGCAGCCAGTCCCCTCCTGTCGGCCATTCCAAAACCATGTGTCCCAGACACACGCCTCATGTTGTATTGAGCCTTATTCAAGGTTGTATCTGTGGACACATACTTGCCCAGAGACTTAATTAAGTTGAGATGGAATAGGAGGCCCCTGAGTTCGACTTCCGATTCCTTATTGTCAAACTCAGCAAGTTTTGGGCTTATCCTCATAAGGATGGCCTTTTTATTTCAACTATATGGCCTGCATGGGGGCGCTAGAGGGCTCACAGCGGGATGGTTTACTCGTGAGTCAGCTCCGCCGGATAGATGCATGAGAAACGATAACTATCCGTGCTAATGCCGCTGGACCTCCGCAAATGACATCAACTTGGATCGGAAGGTGATATCTGCAAACTGGTGTGCTTGCAGTGGACTAAAAATTGGATACGGGGACATTATTGCAGGAATACCGTATCAGAGAGCGCTGCGACTCAAAATGGCGGATTCCGAAGTTTGAGACTACCGGCTACTGAGGTGGAACGAGGACATGCCAGGGGTGCGGACCTGACTCACAAGTTGCCACAAGAAAAGGCAATCGTCTCCACTACTCTCCTGGCAGAAACAAGGGGACACGAGCATCGGGACACGGGTCTACGGCTATGCGTTCCACGACTAACAAGATGGCGGCTGCAGTGGAACGCAGAATCCGCCGATCGTGAAATACCACACAAGACTGCTTCCCAGGGGAATATAAGTGCGCCGACTCGCCGAGCCGAGGTAAGATGCTGCTGCAGGTGGGAGAGATAACGAATATTGGTGGCTGCGGGTACGCACAGGCTGCCTGGAGAAAATAGCTGCCTGGCTCACGAACCACACAACTGCTACACCGCGGGCGCGAGCGGCGCACCGACCCTCCCTGTGAAATAAAGCGGCGAGTGGGGCCAAACTGCTCGGTTCCCACAGCGCTGGACGGAGTTTGTCACAACTTGCCCTACAACGAGGAAGGGAGCTGCCATTGATGCGCTACACATACAAGAGCATGAAATTGAACGTCGGACCTTGCAAATGAAGCAGCGAGGGAGGTCGAGTGATGACAGCCAAGGCTCCATAGAGTAACACGACTCCTCGGGGTACTATCTCATGCTTTATAGTCAGAACCGCCATACTAACAAAGACTACCAATTGGAACGCTAATGATTAGCACTGGCACTCGTAGGAAGACGGTAACGCCGAAGGACAGCCCATTGCATAAGGCGACATCAGCTCCAGAGAGTGCCGCTACAGAAAAAACTCGGAGAAACGCCCTACCACGTTATTCCAACATGGGTAAACCAGAAAAACAACAATCCAAACTGCAGTTTGAGGCGAAGAAGCAACTGCAGACCGCTACGAGGACATCGGACACTGAGGGAGACAGTGAAACATGTGATGGAACAAGTATGGAGAAGGTCCTGCGGGCTATCCAACAAAGCCTGACTGACATGAACAATAAATTAGATACTGTGGTACTGAGAGTTGACAATATGGCCGCAAAACTTGATAAACATGGTGAGAGGCTAGTCGAAGCAGAACAAAGAATATCAAGAGTGGAAGATGAGTCAGCAACTGCAACTAAAGTATGTGGCGACATGGGAAAAACGCTCGAGACACTGCGTGCCAAGGTGGAGGATCAAGAAGCTAGGTCCAGGCGCAACAACGTCAGAATTGCGGGCCTGCCGGAATCCACAAACACGGGAAGGATGGAAGACTACGTAGAGAAGTTGCTAAAAGAGTTGTTTGGAGAGGAACAATTATCATCTGTCTTTCTCGTGGAAAGAGCGCACCGATCCTTGGCTCCCACGCCGAAACCGGGCGCACCGCCACGTGTGATAATCGCTCGAATGCTCAATTACAGGGACAGGGACACTGTTCTTCGACTTGCTAGAGAAAAGGGGACGGTGACGCATCAGGGAAACACCCTTCAATTTTACCCTGACCACACCATGGCTGTCCAGTTAGCACGAAAGGAATTTGCGCCAATAAAGAAGAAGCTGCGGGAATTAGGTGTGGAATATGCTATGTTATACCCAGCGCGGCTCAAGATCACCAATGCGGGCAAACCTGTCATCCTCCTAACTGTCAACGCAGCGCACGAATATATCAAGAAAAGGGGACGGCGACGAAAAACACAGGACCGTGAGGAACAAGGGAGTGAGGACGAATGAGTAGTCGATGGACTCAAGGGAATACTAATGTGACGGTCTACACTTGGCTAGAAGTGCCGCAGGTTGAGTGGTTTGGATACGAGACATTTCTATATACATAGCTAAGTGACAAGCCACGAACGAATTGAAAGGTTGACCAAACACGGAACATGCGCAGAGGTGCTGAATAGACGGAAACACAGGGGGCGCAAGTACCATCCGCGCATCCTGCACAGTGAGTAACCGCATGGTCCACACGGAGCATAGAGGGACGGAGGGAGGAATGAGACTATGGAATATTCCACGGTCGAAGTCACAAAGACACACTGAAACAGTAGGGTGTGGGATAGGAGACTGTTTCTCGTTTGTATTACTGACCGGATTGTAAAGGGAGGTTGGCGGTGGGGGCACGGGAAGGACAAACACGAAATTTAGGAATGTTTGAAATGCATCTGTCCACATCCACTATGTGGATGGAGAAGTGTGCCACTGGTGACACCCCCAGGTGGGTGCGCTCCTACTACGGTTCTATTGAATGTTTTGTTCTTGAATGGGGATGGCTTTGGCAATGTTTGGGTGCTGGAGTGGGTGGGGGTGGAGGGGGGAGTTGGTTGTTTTTCGAACTACTACACTGTATCTAAGAAGCAATGCAACCTCTGTCATTCCATTGACATATATACACCATTGTGATCAAACATCTACACTTGAGCTATCACAAAAAGTCACACCAGAGGCATTTAGTAACACAAGACACCAAGATGATGGCACATTACTCTAACATGGACCGCCTCGCAGCTTTAAAATGCATCACTTGGAATGTTAGGGGCCTGGGAAATCCAAAGAAAATAAGACAGATTTTTGCTTATTTTGATAGACTACATATAGACATTGCGTTTCTTCAAGAGACACATTTGGCCGCTACCGCCGACTCCACATTGGGAGCTAGATAAGCGGAATCGGTAACCAGTTCCAATTATTCCACATACTCTCGTGGTGTCAGTATATTAATACGGAAGGGAGTGCATTTTGAGATATCAACAGTTTATAGAGACACAGAAGGGCGTAGTGTTATTGTCCTTGGCACAGTGCGTCAACAACAGATTGCATTGGTGAACACGTATGGCCCCAACACGGACGACCCGGGTTTCTTTACAAAATTATGGCACGAAATAGCACAGCTTCAGACCGACCACATCATCTGGGGTGGAGATTTTAACATAGTACTGCAAGATGGGTTAGATAGATCACAAAACACACCAGAACCGCATACACGAGCGAGGGTGACATTGCGGGACGCACTCACTGACTTGCAGTTGGATGATATATGGAGAGTTCCCAGACCAGGGGAGATAGAGGCAACGCATATCACTGCATCACACAATAGTTGGTCCAGACTGGATTACTGGTTGGGTACAGGAGAAGTGGTTGCCTGGACCATCTCTGTTAAACATCTGCCGAGAACACTATCGGACCATTGCCCTGTACTCTTGGTGCTCCAAATCCCACAATTTGTACCTCCGCCTTTCACTTGGAGGTTTAATGTTAGTGCTTTGCGAGACTCGATATACACCGACACTCTTCACAAAGCGATAGTAGAATACTTTGAACTAAATTGCCCCACGATGGATGACCCCTGCCTCCTATGGGAAGCTTTTAAAGCAACAATACGGGGAGTATGCATTAGCACTACCACGGGTATACTAAAGGACATCCGACACCAATTGAATACGCGTGAAACAGCTATACAGGCACTAGAACAGCAATACGCACAAACGAGGGATAACACATTATTGGGGGATATTCAAACGCTCCTACAGGAGCATCAACAGTTTGCTATGGATGAACTTAATTACATAAGCAAACGTAAGACGGCCAGAATGTATGGCGAGGCTGGTAGACCAGGCAGGACATTGGCAGAGAAAATTTGCAAAGGCAGACCACCACAGCATATAGCTGCGGTCAAGACTCGGGAGGGAACGATCACTCGAGACATTAGGACCATCCTGGGTGAATTCATGTCTACATATGGGCAACTATACGAGGCGAGACCCTCGCTGTCACAAGAGGACATACTGGCATACATGGATGATGTAGAGATAGCGTGGCTATCGAACAGTCACAGGGAATATTTGGCCCGCCCTGTCACAGTAGAAGACGTAATAGACACTATCAAACATTTACCTAACGGCAAGGCACTGGGTCCAGATGGATACACGACTGAATTTTATAAGACATTCGCTGATCTATTGGCCCCGCACCTGGTCAGACTATACGGTGCAGCACATGAGGCACAACAACTGCCAGCATCTATGAGGGAAGCCATGCTGATAGCTTTACTAAAACCTGGGAAGGATGAGGAACACTGCGACTCTTATCGCCCCTTATCCCTCATAAACGTGGACACGAAGATAATAGCGAGCCTCCTGGCTGCGAGACTTAAACCACTAAGGCCACTTCTGGTGAGACCGGATCAATCAGGTTTTATACCGGACAGGTCAACTACACACAACACACGCACTCTCTTTGCCCTAGCCCATTATCTGACACCAGAGGTGAAAGCGGTGGTGGTACTTTTAGACGCCGCCAAAGCTTTCGATACGATAGACTGGACATTCTTACGCACAGTAATGGTGCAGATGGGTTTTCCACCCATATTTACACAGTGGATAGCTATGCTCTACACGAATTTAACGGCCCGCATCCGGGTTAACAAACATGTTTCAGAACCCATAGCTATTTGCCGAGGTACGAGGCAGGGATGCCCGCTCTCCCCGATGCTATTCGCTCTAGTGTTAGAGCCACTAGCCTGTAAAATCAGACAGCATCACCACTATTCTGCCATCCAACTACCAACGCGCCCAATTCACATATCCTTATATGCAGATGACATGGTGATTTACGTCAAAAACCCGGCACAACATCTCAATCCCCTGATACGGGAGTACATAAAATATGGCCACCATTCTGGACTGCAAATAAACTGGTCAAAATCCTTAGTCTTGGCACTGACAGACAGCACTTCCCCATTTACACTGGATTACCCACTAGAGTGGCAGGACGAACCTACTAAATATCTGGGGGTGTGGTTCCACAGGGACCCTGAGCAAGTAATTAGAACTAACTATGGCAGAGTTATAACATCGTTGGAGGATAAAATAAAAAGGTGGAATAGACTACCACTATCGTTAGCAGATAGAGCAGCGATTGTGAAGATGGTACTATTGCCCAAATTCCTATACCTATTTACCAACATCCCCATTAAACCCCCGGCAGAGGTGTTCAGAAACATAAACAGAATAGTACTGAGCTTGCTCTGGGCAGGAAAGCACGCTAGAATAGAATTGAAAACTATGACACTACCATACGAAAGAGGAGGTTTCAAGGTTCCTGACATGTACTTGTATTACCTTTGCGCTCAAGCACAATTCGTACACTATTGGTTTCACGAAGTACCATTTCTAACACATGTAGCGGTGGAAACAGGTGATGCAGATCCAATCCCGCTAGTCAACATATTACCACACATGAGGCCGAGGTTACACGTCCGAGACATAAACCCAGTGAACACCACAATTGAGGCTTGGCGTCTGATGGGAAAGGTAGCTGGCAAATTACCAATTTACGCTCCGAAACTCCCACTGGCCAATCATCCATCACTCTCGGTCACGCAGGAAACGGTAGGAATGGACTTGCTGAGGAATGCTGGCATCGACACAATGGGGGACTTGTACGTGGAGGGGGTATTTCAAACACTGGACAAGCTACAGTACATACAGCATCCCACACTGTTATTTAGCTTCAATTACTACAGGCTACAAAGAGCAGTGAGGGATCACTTTACCACATTCCCGGAAGAGCCCCACACAGTGAACGCACTGCAACTGATACTAGAAGCTCCTACAGCTGCCCACTTGGTGTCCAGACTTTATGTAAGCTTACAGAAAGACATCGGGGTCAACACTGAACGAATGAGAGGTAAATGGAACGCGTTGCTGGGCGACACACTGTCGGAGGAGGACTGGGAGACGGCATGTTCACTCACTAGTATGCTGACTCCTAATGGAAATCTTAGGATAATATACTATAAATACATTCATCAGGTGTATTACACGGCAGAGCGCCTCCATAGATACGGTTTACGTGAGGATTCGAGATGCACAAGGTGCAGGGCAGACAACGCGGACTTCTTACATCTGGCATGGCAGTGCGGGATGGTGGGGGAGTACTGGAGGGAGGTGGTGCGACTGCTGAATGCAATGCTGGGGGAAACACTTGACTGCACGATACTAAGCTGTCTGCTGGGTCTGGTCCCAAGTCTCAGAGCGACGAAGCGAAAGTTTTGTGTGGTAGCCCTGTTAATGGCCAAAAGGAGAGTGGCAATGCATTGGAATGGGAAAAGGGGTCCAAAAGTGAAAGACTGGCTGGTTGACTTAACATATTGTAGAGATACCCTAGCGACTTATGAGGAGGACTTGCCGGCGAAATCACGTCCCAGGGATTACTGGACATATCTGAGGGATTACCTACAGGCGCAACCAACGGACACGACTGAATGATACAGCCTATATACTGTGTTATGCAAGTGCTTAAGGGGTGCTCAATGGTTTATTCTTAACGTCAGACTGCGGAGGGAGATTGCTGTGATGCAGTGATAATAGTTTTGCTGGTTTCTTGTTTTTTGTTTTCAATTTCCTTCATAGTTACAGATGAGGGAACAAAAGGGAGTAAAATGTAAGTGACTAACTATGCATTGTAGGATACGTTGCAAGACACTAACATGTACAGGATGCACGTGACTGCGCCGCCGGTCCCATGGATGTCGGCTAAATGGCTGTGTTCATCTCACATCACCCAGAACGTGCTATTTATGTATGCAGCCGGCCCGTTGGGGTTGTAGGCGTGATTTTGTATATCTAATTGCAAACTGTGGAATAAAAGACTTACACTTCAAAAAAAAAAAAACTATATGGCCTGCATTGGCATTTCCCAACATACAGACCACCCTTAGACTCCAGCCACGTCTATCTCTGTGTTATTTATATGTGCCTCTTCAGCCATGTCTAATATCAGTGGCGTAACACAGGCCCCCACAGCCCCTGCGGAGTGGGGGGCCCTCAGCACAGTACTCAGGTGGGAGAGCTCCAGATAGAGTTTGGAGGGAGCCCCTCCATGTACCTTTGAGGGGGGGGGGCCTCAAGTTTCAATACACCAGTGTCTAATATGCGTGCCAAAAGGCCCAGAATATCTTGAAGTCGGTCCTGTCATTGTGTCAGGCACCATGCTAAGCCCTCCCTAGGGTCTTTATCTGATTTGAATAGGAATGCTATCAGATCTGGGTACAGGTTGGGTATATAACACCCCTTATTATCTATTCCCGGGGCATTCAGCCCGCATCAGATTCCGATGCTGTCTCTCTAGGAGTTTTCTCACCTATGGTTTGATCAATTTTGCCACGTGTGCCAGTGGCCACCATTCAGAGCTGTGTGAACGACTTATGGCATCTGGGCTAAACATATTCTCCCGAAGATCCTTGACTGGCTTTGTGGATGAAGTAATCGTCTAGACTCTCAAAGGCATCTAAACATTCATCAGGGTCAAGTATGTACTCATAAAACCCTTTGTCATCGTTGTTGATGTAAAAAATATCATCCAGGTTGAGAGAGACCGGGTTCTCTTTTGTGCCGCTGAGGACACCACTCCTTCTCGTGCTGCTCCGGACACCATCCTCTCTTGTAGCGCTAAGGCTATCCCAGGCGCTTGTAGCTCAATGGCTACCACTCATGCAGGACAGGGGTTCTTCCTCCCTTGTCCCTGACCTTAGCATTCAGAGGTTTGTTCAGATGCCTCATCTTTTTTAGGGCCTTTTCACCCTTTTTTGGGTTTGTGGGTCTTTCTTCCTCAGATTCTGAGAAGCACTCGTCCTCTGAGGGAGTGCTACTCTTCCTCTTGGACATAGTGACCTCCGCCGCTTCTTTGCTAGAGGTCTTTAGCCCCCTCTTCAAAGTACCTCCTAAACATTTCTACACTTACCTCTATCTGAGAGATTTCCCTTTCCTCAGCCATTCCACTACCGAAAACAACCAGTAATAGACTATACTGATAAATATTAACTAATATTGTGTTTTAAAATTTTAAACCTGAATCTGTTATCTAGTGTAATAAATATCCAAACTATAAACATAAATTTACTAAATTTCCAAATATTGCACAATCCTCTAATAATCTAGTAAACCCTTTATATTTTTATGTGCTACCTACCAGCTACCAGCCGGCTATGCTAGACTCTACTGGGAGGTTTGGCACTTGAGTCCAATGATGGTGGAAAAATAAGTCACTTCACAGGGGAAATGAAGGGGCCCCACCAGCCAGCTAACAGCCAAATCAGTGTGTGAGTAATAACAGTTCTGTTATGTTTTGTTATAACGACTTATAAAGCGCACGGCTGCCCCAGCAAAGGGGCGTCCCGGCACTGAAAACAGAAAACTGCACAGCTTGTAACAAAAAGACAGCTTACAACGGAGGGAAGAGGAATGTTTTTACAGCTTTACGGAAAGGAAGATAGGTCTTTATACTCCGGATGGAAGTGGGGAGCACATTCCAGAGTTTCAAGGCCAGCACACGGAAGGAGCACCCTCCAGCACAGACCCTCCTCACCCTAGGGACGGCCACAAGATTCGGTCCCATAGATCGAAGTTGGCGAGAGGGGATGTAAAAAGTATGCAGATTGGCCAGAATACATGGAGCTGAAAAATTCTGTATTTTAAAGCTAATGCAGAGGGCCTTGAACTCTAAGCGTTTGGACACAGGCAGCCAATGGAGGTGACAAATGGCATCTGAAGTAGTACACCTCCTATGCAGGCCAAGGAAAGCTTTCTGGACCTTTTGAAGTCTGACAATTTCGGACTGGTTGGCCACGAACTAAATGGAACTGGCATAGTCCAGTTATGACAGGATCAGAGCTTGGATGATAAACTGCCTGATTGGGGGGATCGAAGAAACCCAACAGAGGTTTGAGCCCCCGCAATAACCCAAAACAAGTCCCTGCCACCTTCTTGGTTCGGGTTTGAAAGCTAAGGGCAGTATCAATACAAACCCCCAGGTTTTTTACCACCTGTTATGGGGCAGGTGCTGGTCCCAACTTGGCAGGCCACCAGTGCTCACACCACAGCTCCGAGTCCCTCCCCACAAGCAGTACTTGCTGGCTTTAAGCTGGAGACAGTTGGCAGTCATCCACTCTGCGACGGCCTCAAGATCGCTCTGGAACTTACAAGCATCCCGAGTGATGTCGTCGGAGAGTGTGACTGCCAACTGAGTATTGTCTGTATATGATACTACCATGAGCCCTCTGTTCTTAGCCACCATTGCCAGTGCTTGGACATACAGGTTAAAGCGGGTAGGAATCAAGGCTGAGCTTGCGATACCCCCTGCTTCGTGGTATAAACTCTGGAGACAAAGGGTGGGGTCGCTACATGGAAGGACCTCTTGGAGAGAAAGGAGGCAAAGCAATCCAGGGCAGAGCCCACTATGCCCACCTCCTCCAAACGCCTCAACAGGATCTGGTGGGAGCCCGTGTCGATCGCGGCACTAAGATCGAGCAAAATCAGTGCCGAGGTACGATCCTCATCCAGGGACCATCTCAGGTCTTCGGTAACAGCAAGAAGAGCAGATACTATGCTGTGACCAGGACGAAAACCATTCTGAGAGGGGTCTAGTATGTTATTTTCCTCCAGATACCCCGTCAAGATGGTATTGACGTAGACCTCTGCAATTTTAGAAACCCAGGGCAGGAGGGAGATGGAACGGAAGCTCTCTGGTTTAGCAGCATCCATGTTAGTTTCTTTTAGCAGGGGGACCACCCTAGTATGTTTCCAGGTGCTCGGAACAATGGCAGTTGAGAGAGATAAGTTAATCACATGCCTCAACGGCGGATGAGACCAACGTCAATCGCCTTTGAACCCATGGCATTGCCATGGCAGCCAGTTTTGCTTGCCTTGGCAAAATACAAAACGGCAGCTAAATTCAGTCTGCCTTCTAATTTTCTTTTTTCTTTTTTGAGTCCCTGCGTCCACACAACTGATGAAATCCCCACCGCAGCCGAGCTACCACATCTGTGCGATCGCACACCTGATTTAATCCCCACCGTGACCTCCAATCACCGCTGGGGCCACACGCATGTGCTTTCATGTTCCCACTCCCAGCCGAGTCTCCATGCACTTCTAGTGCATTGGGAGAGACTAGTTGGGGAATTCCGAGTGCGTAGGCCTTGGAGCCACCAGACCATGAGGCTCCCAAATGTGTGCATTTCTCACTGCCAAGGAGTCGTATCCTTACACAAGCGATCCGTTCACCAGCAAAGCCACATTTAATTGAAGCCAAACAGCTGGTAAGTGCTTGAGCGATTAATTTGTCACATTGGAGGAACAAGTTCAGATTGAGTCACCAGTGACTCTTTCTCTCACTATTGACTCCTTATTAACCCATAAGAAAGGGCCTGAAATAGGAAGGTAGACATGTGAAACCTAAGAATTACTCCATAGATTGGAATAACTTTCTTAAATTCTAACAGCATATATATTCTAGCAGTATATATTTAGCACTCGTCACAATTTATTCTAATAAAAGATATACATTGAACAAATAATAAAGTACCAAGAAACAGTAGTCTACTTATTTGTGAGGGAACAGCTAATAAAAGAGGAGGGTAGCTGTGTTTCATGGGCACATATACTGTATTCTGATTCCAGAATGGTACTTTTTATTTTGTGATGTGTTTAGGTTCTTTAAAGGGCTGCATGTGGGGCAGCAATAAAGGGTTATGCCTAATGATAGCCTCTGGTCTTATAATGAAATCAAGAGAAATGTGAAGAATTGTAAGAAAAGATCGAGAGCCTATCGATATTGGAGAAAGTGAAAGGGAGAGATAGCTATAAAATATCTGGATGCAGCTAGATACACAGATGTAGGGGATACTGGAATGGAGAGTAGGGGAGAGTGAGGAGAACAGAGAGTAGGAAGGGTATAAAAACGGACCTGAGTTATGCGGGAGAAAAGAAAACAGGAGGGTGGGCTAGATACTGTGCAGAATGGAAACATCTATGGAGAATGGAGAGAGGGGAAAGTGAAGAGATGCAGATGGTAGTGGTAGTGGGGGTGGTAAAAGGTTGAAAATAGTGAGATACAGAGGAAACTAAAGGAAGGTAGAATGGAGACACACATGAAAGGATGTAGTAATATGTGATGAATAGAAAAGAGTAGTAAAGAGATACCGAAGACAGAGTGAAAGGGACTGGAAAGACGCAGGAGAAAAGGGAGACAGAGAATTGCTAGCCATTTAAACATAAGTGGAGAGTGGAGAAGGGAAGGGAAGGGAAAGAGGAGATAGACAAGTGCAGGGGGACAGCAAAAGATAAGAGGTGGGCAAGAAGGAGAGGGAGTGCCTGGCGATATTCAAGGAATTATGCTGGACTTCTGGGGAGTGAAGAGATATAGGCGAGCAGCAGAATAATTATCATTAGTGCAGCATGTGCAGTGGCACCAGTGCCAAGAAGAGTGCACAGCTTAATGCACCCCATTTTCAGCTGTATTTTTGGGAGCCTAACCACTGGAATAGTAGGCATTTTCTTTACTTGCATTTCTTCCACTAAAATTGCTATTTACATGTAGAGCAAGTGCATTCACAGACTTCAACTGCCATTTACAGACGTACTCGATTGAAACCTGTAGCCTGACGACAAGGTCTTGGGGACCTGTAGCAATGTTTGGCTAGTTAATTTAATTGCCTCCTTTGAGAGATTGACCATATCATGTAATATCTCTGTGGTAAGGCCATATACATGGAGGGCTCTGTCTTACTTGCACTCAGCTTTGTAATATGAGAAGCGACTCAGATGCATGTTTAATCTGACTACTTATCTATAAACCATTGTTAAGCAAGAGGAGGGGCCAAGACTCACAAGAGATGATGTCTCAAGAGAATGGGGCATGCTGCCTCATATCTTCCTCTACCATGGTAATAAATAGCCTATTCAACTCTACACAACTTGCATGTATTGTTTATGCAGTGCTGTTCTTTCACGTGCACTAGTTAAGACATAGGGCCCGATTTAATTCTTGGCTATAAGCATACTCAGTCACAATGGAGTATCTTCGCCATCAGGAATGCCATCTGCTTTTACTTTTGTGTTTCGCTCTTTTTTTTCTTTTCTTTTTTTTCTCTCTATGTACTGTGCAACTTTCCACTGCCATAAAATCAATAAAAAAAAAAAATAAAAAAAAAGGAATGCCATCTGCTCACCATATTTAGATGTGTGCAGACCTTATGGTTAATTGCAGCGGGGAATACTCTTTCTTCATCGTGATTAACCCCCTCCAATGGCCCTTGGAAGCAAGGGCTATAGGAGAAATGACTGCATGTCCACCCACCCAATTTGGATGGTTGGATAAGTGCAAATTTTTTATGATTTTGTACCGCCAGGTAAAACCAGGCAGTAAAGAAAAGTAAAAACATTTTAACGGTTTCCCCGCCTTAGGAGAAGTCTCCAACGGAGAAGGGAGCACAACTGCTTTTCTTTACAAAAAGACAAACACATTTCGGAATTTTCTTTTTGAAAAGAAAAAAAAGATTACTGTTTGGTACAGGCTTGTGCCCTTCTGATGCAGCTCTGTAACAGACAGTAAAATGGATTGACAGGAACCACCATGACAGCGGTTCCTGCCAATGCCTTTATAAATGTCTGCCTGCTAGGCAGTCATTTATAAATTTGAGAGACAGAGTAGTCTCAGCCTAGCCGACGTAAAGTCCTACACCAGACCAATGGTGACTACTCTGTCTGCAATAGTTTAATCAAGTCCATAGCTATTTAAACAAAACTAGTGCTCATTTGAGAACGCAAACAAGCCAAAAATTTCGCGAAGTCGCGGAACGCAGAATTTTGGGCAATTTCGTGTTCTCCGCAGAACGGGAAATTACCCAAATTCCGCGAGCGGAACGGAATTTACCGCCCAGGCCTTATTAAGTGGTGTTAAGAGCATGGAATTTTGTGTATGCAATGTAGTGATCAATTAAAATATTCTCTGTTTATTCCTACACTTGCTCCAAAAAAGATGTTTTTGGGGCCACACTTACTTTCAATTCCATGACATAAATATATTTGTTATTTAGTATACATGTGTACTTATTGCTACAATTGCTGAATTATACATATATATATATATGTATATATATTATATATTATATATATATATATATATATATATATATATATATATATATATATATATATATATATATATATATATATATCCAGAACAAAGTTTGCCTGCAGTAGAGATGACACCACACAGGAGAGTTCTTGATTCTGTAACCATTTATTCAGCAAAGGCAGTGGCAATCTGCAGCCATCGCGGTAACTTTCTTCTCCCTCCCGACGCGTTTCGTGCTGTGAAGGAGCACTTCTTCATGGGGTGCTGGGGAATTTCTGTTTGAGGAAGGCCGTTTTTCGCGCACTCATAAGTGTTTGTTCCCCGCCCAAACAGGGCGTGGCCACCCCTGTGGCCTGTTGGTCGATGTAGTGCTGCTGTGCTTCTACAGTGAGTAGCCTGGTCTCAAACCGAATGTGTTAAATAGTGGATCCCAAGTGGGTGTACACACGAAGGGCCGAATGTTGTCCTGCCGCTCAGATTTGCTGAATCAACACTTTCCTGTTCTTGTGCTGAAATACCTTGTGGCATCTAAGGTATTTGGTCTCACTTTTAGCCCGAACGGCTGAATGGATTTGCACGAAACTTGGCAAAATTGTAGGGACTGGTAGCCCGATGTGCCTTTTGTAGGTCTCAATATATGTGCTCCAGTGGATTAGAGAAATTAACGTTTAAAAAAAGATATATATCTGTAACAGCGGACCTGGCAGCGTCCCAGGACGCGTACTTTTCGCGCAACGGAGCTTTGTGAAGCGAAGCTGATTGGTTCTCCGGCGTCTGTCAACATTCCAAAAAGTCCGTAGCGGCCGCCATCTTGTCTCTCGGTAGGATCGAGAGACAAGAGGAGGTCAAAACAAAGGGGGAAATAACTATAAGGGGGCATAGTAGATCCTCGCTGACCCCCTAGGTTTGATGTGGAGGTTTTAAAAGGGCCCCGCGGGGCAAAAAAAAATAATAATAATAATAATCGAACGGCTGAATGGATTTGCACGAAACTTGGCAAAATATTAGGGACTGGTAGCCCGATGTGCCTTTGCTAGGTCTCAATATATGTGCTCCAGTGGATTTTGAGAAATTAACGTTCAAAAAAAGATATATATCTGTAACAGCGCTCCGCTTCGCGTAACGGAGGTTTGCGAAGCTGATTGGTCATTCTGTCACTGGGCTATAGTTGGGCTACATCTGGCTGATATTTGGGCTACATTTGTTTTTTTGTGTGTCTGGCGGCCATCTTTGGGCTACATTGGGCTACATTGGGCTTCATTGGGCTACATTGGGCTACATTTGGGCTCCAACATATATATAGGCCAATGTAGCCCAATATATATTTTTCAAAGTTAATTTTCGTAAAAACCACTGGAGCATATATCTTGAGACATAGCAAAGGCACATCGGGCTACCAGTCCCTACAATTTTGCCAAGTTTCGTGGAAATCCATTCAGCCGTTCGAGCTAAAAGTGAGTCCAACCGCCCTATGGAAATGAAGGAAATGAATGGGTAATTTGTAATTAGCAAATAGCTAATCGCAAACTAGGAATGGTAAAGAATCGCTATTTATTCCTTAAAGTTCGCTATTTAGGAAATGCAAAAAACTTTGATGATACATATGGCGGTTCATCTCTAACAAGATAAGAAGCATAGGGATACATTTATGATGACTGGCGCATCACCAGGGATGTGTTAGTCATTCTGTGCCGCTGTTCCGTCACCTATGGTGTGCTGCATTTACAATGCGGCGCATCATGGGGCAAAAACAGCACAGATGCGTGATGTATCTGTGCCGTAAAGGTGGCGCATTGCTGGAGTTGTATCGCAAGTGTGATAAAGCTCCAGCAAGGGTCGGGGGTGCCCCTGTCGCAGGGTTTCTGTTCTCACACAGAACTGTGGACAGAGGATTGGAACCTCGGCGAATTAGGGTGTCCCAAAACTCACGTTAGTAATCAAAAACTCCTTAGTAAGCTAGGTACAGTGTCACATTGGATATAACAAACTCTCAATGTTTAGACAATCCAGAATATGAACTTATAGTACCTCAGGATACGTGGAACTCATGAACAGTCGGTCGTTATATATTTCTTAGAAACCAGAACATGGAGTTAAGAAGAACACATGTGTATTTGAAATGTTTATTTACTAATGCCGTCTTCTCAGGCGTAGTATCTTAGATAATACAAGTACACATATTATCAGTAGCAAAATTACCAGCATAGTTACTAGTACATAAAAAGCGAATGGTGATAGTATGTTAACATGCTGTAAATGAATAAGAGTTAGCAACACTTATAAGCAGCCGCGGGCCGTGGAGGGAGTTACGGTGAGGCAGGGAGGCGGGGAGGGGGAGAAGTAGGGTGGAGAATACAAGTACACATATTATCAGTAGCAAAATTACCAGCATAGTTACTAGTACATAAAAAGCGAATGGTGACAGTATGTTAACATGCTGTAAATGAATAAGAGTTAGCAACACTTATAAGCAGCCGCGGGCTGTGGAGGGAGTTACGGTGGGGCAGGGAGGCGGGGAGGGGGAGGGGCAAGGTAGAGAGGGCTCCACCCTGCTTCTCCCCCTCCCCGCCTCCCTGCCTCACCGTAACTCCCTCCACGGCCCGCGGCTGCTTATATCTCACCCTCCCTAATACACATATTATATTATTTGCTAAGAAGGTCTCTTTGTGTTGGTTTAGGGCGTGCCCATACTTTAGTGTCTTAGATTTGAAGGAATCACATCAGCATACACCAGCTCTCTCTTCATGTGAACCGCATCAACTGTTGTGTATGTGTGTTCGGCAAAGCAATATAAAACCCGCCTCATGCCCAGAATTGGCAGAAGTTGCACTTATGTTATGAGTATGAAGTCGTGGAGATCAGACCTCATAACAATTCTGTATCATGTTGTTCTTGAAACTTTAGCACTCGCTGTACAGATATAGTTTAACAAGCAAAGCAGATAGTAGAGCAATAACATATTATTCTCATGTAAACCACGATGAACTACTAGGTGGAAAGCTAAAGCAACAACTAAGTGTCGTGTGCAGAAGTTGCAAAAAAGGAAAAATGGCGTTTAAACCGGTAATGAGCCCATGCTAACTTAACACGGTGTAAAGATATCCAGGACCTAGATGACACCTCCCCATGATCCGGAAACGAACTGAATAAGATAATAGAAGTGCCATCTCATGAGAGCAGATTGCAAGTTTATATGTGGACGGTCCGCAAGGTAAAGCATTAAAAACTAGGAAAATTTAATGCTAAAGAAAAATAAAACAGCCAAGTACTTTATCGAGTCTTAAGCCAATAGGCAAGGTAAATAATAAAAACTTGACAAATAAGTCAATGAATTGTCAATGAAATGCTAGTACTCAGCATATCAAACATGAAAAAGGTCTATGACATAACTGTGTATGCAAAATAAGCTGCAACAGCCTCCAATAGGAAGTCACCGTCTTCATCCGAAAACAGTTCAGCCATCCAATTTAAAAGCGGAAAAGAACATACGTGCTCTCCCAGCACCGGATCCTCTATCACCATCAGAGGACAGCTCGGTGGGTTTTCAAGAAAGCTCTGTTCCAAGAAAGACTGTGCTGCCGCCAGTAAATTCCAGGGACCAAGTAGTCCATGCATCAATGCCACAGCCATAATCCTTTCGCCAGGACAAACCAACTCGTGAGTAATGATAGGAGTCATCAGCTGATTAAAGTCGACGTCAGGAGAAACCGGTCCGCAGAGACACAAATCAATGGCCCAATCGAAATCACAGGTCAGGCAGTGAAATACAGGCTGGACACAGGTGAAGTAGGAGAATCGAAAAGATAATCCATATGCCGTGCTTAATATCGCCAACGCCATTGTGCCATAATATTCTAGCATGCGATTGCGGAACAGTGTCAGCAGCTGCAGGGTGGGAGGTTGCATAGGAGGGACATCCATATTTAAAAATGTAAAAAAGCACAAGAGCGTCCGCTGGTAATGCAAGTAAAAATGCCAATCCACGAACCAGAGTGGAGAAAATAGAATGAAAGGAAGCAGGGATGACTCCAAAGATTTTCTCAAATGAAGTCACGAGACCACTGGTAACAACTTTAAAAAAGTGCGCCAGGGCCTTTGTGGAGGATGCGTTAAAGATAGTCGGAACCATCTTGCTGAAATTGAAAGGCAAATCTGAATTGAAAAGGGTCTGCACCTCTGTACGGGTGTTCGCTATGTGAAGCACGAAAGTTTCACGGGCCGAACTCAAGGCCACCTCTCTCTGAGACAAAAGAGCTCTTATTCTTGCCATGCCGTTGAAATCTGTCCCAAGGTTGGTATTTGTGGCCAGATTGAAAACTCCCTATGTTCATGTGTGGGAGGAAATAGTACATTTCTGCAGCAAATAACCCGTTCACTTACTGTTACGATAAAAGGAATACTTTTAATTAACTCAGAACAATCTTCATTATTGAGCATCAAATAACTACCATTTTCCAACAACTTGAACGTGGGGATGATAGCAGGAACTGGCGTGCCTTGCAACACGCAAGCCATATTTGGTCGGTGTTTGTTGCATGAACCGTGTAACTGTATGTGCCTACACATTAGTGAATGATCTGGCGTCTCAGTGCATTCCTCTCCATTCAGATAAACTTCTTGATCATCTTTGAAACATCTGTATGTGTATGGAAGCGACCAGACCTCATGAAGAAAAGCACTACCTAAAGGTTCATAACGACCTATTGGTATATATTTCATACAATTTGAAAACTTATATAAAGCAAAAGGCAGCGTTATTAAACCGTGGATAAGGCACGTTGCCAAAAAACCCGCAATCCTCTGCTGATGATGTCACTGAGCATGTCATGAATGATGTAATATGTGACATCATCAGCAGTGGATTACGGGTAATAGTATCTCTAGTTTACTCCCCTATAGCTGTCTTTCTTTTAACATAAGTGTCTGTTTCCTTCCCTTATACTTACTGTTTTTGGTTCGCTTCCGGTTCGCGTACCGGCGAGCGAACTGGGAAGCGAACTAAGAGAAATAGAGGTTGGCACAGTTCCAAATATTGTACCAATTTTTTAATAACGGGGAGGTAGTTCTGAATAGAACTTTTTTTTTTATTGTTTTTGTTGTTTTATATTTTTTTTATTATTTTTCGGAACATTTTTTTACTTTTTTTGAATTTTTCTGAACAGTTTTATATTTTTTGGGGTTTTTCTTGGAGGGGGCAATGAAAACGATTCATTGTAAAGGGCTCAACAGGAGCAACAAAACAAAAAAAGAAGTATTTATTATTTTGGGCGTTTCGTACAAACTTGCATATGATAGTCAATAGCTCTGTTGATCAGAGTGATGCTTCTTTCTCCGTAGGAAATGAATCCATCGCAAAATACGCAGATGTGTTTTACTTCACCAAATTTCATTTGTATATTTGGCACCATCTCCCTGCCCTCTGGTCCCGTTACTTCCGGTACAACAGATCTTCTGGCCATAATAGGGAGATTATCTAGGTCGTTCCGAAACTGTGCAGCACTGTAGTTGTTAGGATGCCACCTAGTCATATGGCGATGCATTGTGTAGTTTCCGAAACTGTATTTTTTCTCGGTTCCTCTGGACAGTCTATCTTGACATATAAGGCAAGTTACGTATCTTGCATTTACTTTTTTCTGACCTTTGGGAATTTAAAAAAATTGCCAAATGAAGTTTTCTTTCCGGTGAGACGTCCTGGGCTGCTCAGGCAAAAACTGCCTCTCTTCGTGCTCGTCGTCCTGTTCCTCTTCTTCCTCTTCTTGTTGAATTATAACTTGAGCAGGTGGTCCACTCTTCCTTGGATGTGGTGGAGGTGGTGGGGAAGCACCAGCTGAAGCTACTAAAGAAGCGATTGCTCAGTGATCACAAAGGGTCTTTCTCTCACAATGATGAAAGTCAGAGTGAGGAAAGAAGGAGGGATTTTCATCATTTGGGAAAAACAAGAGTTCTCAACCAATCAAAAGTGTTCATTTTAGATTATATGACCTAGTCTTACATCATTAGGAAACCAAAAGTGAAATGAACCAATGAAAAGTGTTATTACCAAGTCACATGACTTGCTGTGTTTACGTTAAGCGCTTTGCAGGGCCTCCCGGTTTGCTTCCAGAAACCTGCGCTTTGCGACTCGCTTCGCGTACCAGTTCGCTAACGTAGCACGTCATATGACGTATCACGCGACAACGTGAAACGTCATGCGGACGGGAGGCGTCACGATGTTGTTTTCTAACGCGGCACTTGCGGTAAAGAAACGTTTACCGGCTCGCGGTCTATTTCGCGGCATCAAGGTCAGCTAACGGGAAGCTTCCCGATTCGCGAAGCGGGAACGAAGAAAAAAAAATATTTTAAAAAAAAATTATTCATAAACATATAAAATATATTTTTGGATTTAAAGAAGAATACATTTTACAGCTACAGATATTAGCTGTTAAAAAACCAATGAAATTCACAGAAAAAACCATAGGTTATAGACCATATATAGTTAGGAATTAGCATTTACAAAACCTTGAAAATTCACTGAAAAAACCATAGGTTATAGACCATATATAGTTAGGAATTAGCATTTAGAAAACCTTATTTTACTCACACAAAACCATTGAAATTCCATATATAGTTAGTTGCACTAACTATATATCGCGCACCCGCAATCCACTGCTGATGATGTCACATATTACATCATTCATGACATGGTCAGTGACATCACTGATGACATCACTGATGACATCTCAAATGACATCACTGATGACATCATCTAGTGTCTGTGTGTTTTTGTAAAGTTTAAATACGTTTTACATATTGAAGAATGAGTGGATGTATGGAAGACTGAGTGTGTGTGTGGCTGGCTGGGAGGTGTGTGACTCTGTGCATATCAATGTGTACTTGTATCAGTGATTGTATAAGAGAGTAAGTATGTGTTAGTATATGTGTGAAAAGTATGGTGTTCTGTGTTTAACTATAGATGAGGAAATCGAAGTGTGATTGATTCTTCACAGGACTGACTAGGTGTATGAGTGCATATGATAGTGTTCTAATAATAACTGACTGTATGTATGAGTAATTGTATGGGTGAATGAGTGAATGTGTGTGTAGACGTACGAATCAGTGAGTGCGTATGTAGTAACTGGTATTGGTGTGTCATGATGTCATCAGTGATGTCATTTGAGATGTCATCAGTGATGTCATTTCAGATGTCATTAGTGATGTCATCAGTGATGTCACTGAAGTATGGTGTTCTGTGTTTAACTGTATAGATGAAGAAATGGAAGTGTGATTGATTCTTTACAGGACTGACTTGGTGTGTGAGTAACTCCATGGATGAGTGGCAGTGTGTGACTGTCTGCATAGGTGTATGAGTGCATATGATAGTGTTGTAATAATGAGTGACTGTATGTATGAGTGATTGTATGGGTGAATGAGTGAATGTGTGTGTAGACGTAGGAATCAGTGAGTGCGTATGTAGTAACTGGTATTGGTGTGTCATGATGTCATCAGTGATGTCATTTGAGATGTCATCAGTGATGTCATCAGTGATGTCATTTGAGATGTCATCAGTGATGTCATCAGTGATGTCACTGACCATGTCATGAATGATGTAATATGTGACATCATCAGCAGTGGATTGCGGGTGCGCGATATATAGTTAGTGCAACTAACTATATATGGAATTTCAATGGTTTTGTGTGAGTAAAATAAGGTTTTCTAAATGCTAATTCCTAACTATATATGGTCTATAACCTATGGTTTTTTCAGTGAATATATATATATATATACTAATATAATAAATAGGGAGCCCAAACCTTTGAGGCGGGTAATCTCAGGAACCACAGCACCAATCACAACACCAAATACAGCGTTGGAAAGGGCAATTGCAGCAGAAGGACATAGGCTATGCAGACGCCCACCATATACATTTAAAAGGTAAAAGAACCGTGCCAGCAAAGTAGTCCCTTCTGGGCGTGTCTGCGTTGTGCTGTGGGCGTGTGCTGGGGGCGTGACAAACGCTGGGGGCGTGTGGTACGTTCCGCCCTTCATGCCATGTCTCATATAGTGTGCTAATCCCACCCTTACTCCTTAAAATACCCCAACACCCTTAAACACTAACCCATCTTAACCCTATAAATATACCCTGTACCCCAAAACCCAAACCTATCCCTAAACCCTAAAAATACCCCGGTACCCCAAAACCCAAATCTAGCCCTGAACCCTATAAATACCCCTGTACCTCAAAACCCAAACCTACCCCTGAACCCTAAAAATACCCCTGTACCCCAAAATCGAAACCTATCCCTGAACCCTAAAAATACCACTGTATCCCAAAACCACCCCTGAACCCTAAAATACCCCTGTACCCCAAAACCCAAACCTAGCCCTGAACCCTTAAAATACCCATGTACCTCAAAACCCAAACCTACCCCTGAACCCTAAAAATACCCCTGTACCCCAAAATCGAAACCTATCCCTGAACCCTAAAAATACCACTGTATCCCAAAACCACCCCTGAACCCTAAAATACCCCTGTACCCCAAAACCCAAACCTAGCCCTGAACCCTTAAAATACCCATGTACCCCAGAACCCAAACCTACCCCTGAACCCTAAAAATACCCCTGTACCCCAAAACCCAAACCTAGCCCTGAACCCTAAAAATAACCCTGTACCCCAAAACTCAAACCTACCCCTGAACCCTAAAATACCCCTGTACCCCAAAACCCAAACCTAGCCCTGAACCCTAAAAATACCTCTGTACCCCAAAACCCAAACCTAGCCCTGAACCCTTAAAATACCCCTGTACCCCAAAACCCAAACCTACCCCTGAACCTTAAAAATACCCCTATACCCCAAAACCCAAACCTAGCCCTGAACCCTGAAAATACCCCTGTACCCCAAAACCCATACCTATCCCTAAACCCTAAAACTACCCCTGTACCCCATAACCCAAAACTATATCTGAACCCTTAAAATACCCAAACACCCCAAAACATATACCTCAGTACCCCAAAACATATACCCCTATACCCATACTTACCTTATCCAAACATTAAAAAAAACATGCTTTTACAATTCATGCATTTACAACGAATTTCGTTGTAAATGTATGCATGGTAAAAACATATAAAATGTAATGCCATGCGTTATAATGGCATTGCGGAGTCATGGTCCTTTCGTAATGAAAGTATGCGGAGTGATGGTATGCGGAAAGAAAGTTGCGGAATAATGGGTGTTTACCCTCCCCCGTTAAGTACATTGGTGGCACGGCAGCCCACATCTCCAGCAACATACTCATATTTTTTCACCACCCATTTGAAAAATGCACAGGTCTCTCTCATTGATGGCCAGGACCGACATACACTTTTAGACACACCTCCCGCCACAAGTTCTAGAATTGTGAACTTTAGAGCTGGGGAGCTACGTTCAAATCTCGGCATCAGCTCAACATCCTGTGATTCGAGGCAAATCGCTTTGTCTCCCCGTGCCTACCACAAATTGATGTGTTCTTCTGTAATGTAAATTGTGCTCATGCCATGTTGTCGAGTTTGCGCTATATAATATTGCAAGGAAAAATAAAGTAGGGAAACTCAAGTTCACACACTACTGAACGCGCACTCTTAAGTGCATCAGCAGTGCACTGTGAATCGGAGCGTTTCAAAGGCCTGTCACAGATAAGAAATGCGATCAAAACGAAATCCTACAAAACAATATACTACTGGCCGGCAGCAATTCATACCCGGATAACGTCGGGACGGGCTGCTAATATATATATATATATATATCCAAACACAAGAGTTACTTTAACGGAAGAGCCCTCAAACAGGTAGGTATTGCTTCAGTATTTTAATGAAGGCTGCAACAAAGGAAATCTGACTTTCCACAGAAAAGTATTTCAGCCTGATGCGTTTCGTGATATTTCACTTTTTCAAAGGCTTCAGTTACATGATTGACAAGCCTCAGGTGCCTCTACATTCAAATGCGATCTCTAGCCCTGGTGGGCGTGGCCGCTCTCACGGCATTCTGGGATCTGTAGTTACAAATAGTAGTACTCCAGTGAGCTGGCTTGTAATCTTGTCAGTGTTCAACAAAATTGATCCACAGTGGGTGGCTGGGTTCAGTTTTGTCCGAATGTTGCACCTAGTCGGCTTCATCTTGCACGCACCTGTCCCATACCGCTCACGCCAGCTGGTGTCGCTAGGGTCTGTACCACACGGCGGGTCTCCTCCACAGCTGGGTCAGCCGTTCAAATCCAAACACAAGAGTTACCCCAACGGAAGAGCCCTCAAACAGGTTGGTATTGCTTCAATATTTTAATGAAAGCTGCAATAAAGGAAAAATTACTTTCCACAGCAAAGTCTTTCAGCCTGATGCGTTTATCTATGCCATTTAGAAAATAACTGTAGTAATAGATACATATTTTCACATTTATTACTACAGTATGAAGGTCAAATTGAGCAGTATTGCTACTGTACTGTAAAACGAGAATGAAGAAATACATACTTTTCTGCCTTACAGATGCTACAAAGACTTTACACAAGTAAACAATTGTCCCAGTAGTCTTTAGGTTTCTTCAATATCAGTTTGTCATAATGTACACATGTATCCCCTTGCATCCTTGTTTCAGTAAATATAAGAAATGCACATGAAAATCACCATGGCACCAACTAAATATGCTGACGGAGAGAGTGCAATAGTATATTAATTGCCATTTTTAAGTGAAGAAAGGGGCATCATAACTCAGTCAATTCTTCTCTTCTCATTAGTCCTGGCCTCTCCCCACCCCACATGCCTACACTAAAGGATTCCTACCAATCAGCAAAGCCCTAACACCCATTCTCAATGCCTCCATCGACTCAGCCACATTCCATACCATCTGGGAACATGCTACCGTCACAACCTTGCTCAAGAAACCATCCACTGAGACAGGCACACTTACCAACTACAGCCGGACTCCCTCGTACTATACCTGGCAAAGGTCTTATAAGAACTAATAAACCAATGGCTCACCAACCACCTCAGCAGCCATGAGCTACTCAACGCCACCCAGTCTGTCTTCACCCAACCAGAGTATAAAAATCACGCATTGCCATCACAGATGACATCCACATGATCCTTGACAGAGGAGACAAAGCATCCCTTATTCTTCTGGACCTCTATGCAGCTTTTGACATGGCCTCACACCCCATCCTCATCAGGTGCCTGCACGGGATTGGCTTACACAGATCCGCTCTCCATTGGAACTGCTCCTTTTTTAATGGAAGGAACACAAACTGTCAGCCTGGCACCATACTCCTCAGCACCACACAAACTGATCTGCGGCTAGCGTGTCGACCTAGAAGCTGGGGAACCAGGCTCGAGTCTTGGCAACGGTGCTCGACATCCTGTGATTCTGGGCAAATCACTTAATCTGCCCGTGCCTAACAAAAAAGAAAGAAAATGAATATGTCCATCTGTAATTAATCTGGTGCTCATGTAAAGCGCTCTGATACCCGGTTTCTCGGGTCAAGTTTGCGCTATATAAAAAACTCTAAAACACAAAACACCTCCATGTACATCACTCAGCTCCACCCTCTTCATTGTATACATAATCCCCCGGCCAACGTCATCCACGCACACAAGATAAACATCCTATCCTATGCCCATGATACACAACTCATTCTCTCCGTCTTGGACAAGACAAATTGGGTGAAAGCAAACTGTCCCAAGCTCAACACTGACAAGACAGATTTTATCTTCTGCAAGAACACTTCAACAGTGCACACCAACTGGCGGCTGGCCGACTGGGACCCATACCCAGCACCTATGCCAAGCACCTTGGAATAATCAACAGCAAACTGGACATGACCGCACAAGTCAACAGCATCACTGCATCCTGCTTCCACTCCATGAAGATGCTGAGCAAGATCTTCAAATGGCTCCAAATCAACACTAGTAAAACTGTTGCTTGCCCCCTAGTCACTAGCAGGCTGGATAACAGAAACACCTACTATGCCGGTATCAACAAGCAACTCACTACAAGACTACAAACTATAGGAACTCTGCAGTCAGACTCATCCTCAACCTCCCACACAGAACATAAATCACATCACACCTCAGGGAGCTCTTATAGTTACCAATACACAAGCACGCTAATTTCAACCTCCTCACACATACATTCAAGGCGCTACACAACCGAGGCCCCACCTACCTGAACAGTCGCATCCACTTCCACAAACCACCCATACACCCCTTTCTGCAGAATCCTACTCGCACACATCCCATGCATACACTGAACCAGATCAGGAGGGCTGGCATTCTCTTGCATCGCACCAAAAGCGTGGAATGGCCTCCTACTCCACATCAGAGTCTCCTCCTCTCTTCTTGAATTCTGCTAGAAGCTGAAGACCTGGTGTTTCAATTAACCAACCTACCATAGACAGGGCCAGGAACACACTTGCTCAGCTCCAGGAAACCCTTGCGGGTGTCAGTGTGCTCAGGGGTGAAGCTTGGCCAGTAAGATTGGGGGAGGGGGGGGTGGAGCGAGGTTCAGATTTCCCAACAATCACACTGGCAAATAATATTAAAATACATAATACGACAAGCAGGGTGCATGAGAGTGGCTGAAGGGGAAGTGGAAAGGGAGACGAATGAAGATTGGTACAGGTACAAAGTGACAGAAAACACAATATTTTGTAAAATAACCAACATTTTTTTTAACACTTTTAGAACAGAGAGGGAGAGAGTGTGTGTGCATTTTTATCTGTGTGTATGGAACAAATCCTGGTGAAATCCAACAAACACCTCACCATACCCGACTGACAGCACCTAGACCCAACTATTCACCAGAAAACACATTTACTAGGGGGTGTAACATCCCAGACAGCGCCCTGAAGCTACGCCCTCTGAGTGTGCTTTACAAATGCACATAACATAAAATAACATGCCCATCTGCATGTATGTCGAGTGGCTGAATTGCAGACGGTGGTACTCGTAGACTTGGGCTCAAATCCTAGCTCGTCTAATTGATCAAACTGTGTGATCCTAGGCAAATCACTGAGCTCACCATTCCTTTTTTTCTTGGCTGCCAAATTTGGAACGTCTATGGATAGTTCAGCACCAGAATTACACATTAAACAAAATCCTCATTCCTATATGGCTTAAAACATCGCAATGTTGACCCATCTATGATGGTAATATTGACTATTATGTAGCGTGCAGAACACACTCAATAGTTTATTGTATTTTTTCTTCGTCTCCGTCAGTTATACATGAAATATCATTATTACTATTCTTGTTATTATTAAAAATGTAGTTTTCATTATTGTTGTTGCTATTATGATTAAGAGCAGTAGTCATATATCGATAGGAATTACAATGTCACCGCATTCACATTTGTGTTTTTGATTTGTGATAAAGCCGTATTAACCAAATCCTTTTTTTCGGTTAGGGTGGTCTAAACATTAACAGTTTCCCTTAAAACATGCTTTAACATCTCCCTTTTGTTCTCATGGTGATGATATTATAAGAACCACGTTCCCTCCCTTCTCTCTCTTGAGTCCTATTGCCTAGGTATCAGAGTAGCAGGCAGCTCCCTTTGGGTTCTTTGCACGAAGTAATAGCGGTGCAAACAATTTGACTTTGCCGCCACCAAGTGGCAAGAAACAAAATAGAATAGTAAAGCTGCAAGAAATATATATATATCAAGCAGTTCATTGTTACAAGATTCAGTTATCAGATATTGATAATTAATATCAATATTCAGAGGCTTGTTGAAACAGACTTTTGCTGAATAGATAGAAAAGGACAAAAGGCGAGAAAAGGAGAAAAAGGCAGGTGTTCAGGTGGCTAGGTTAGACATTTTAGTCAGCCCACAGGTGCACATAACCATTCAAAGATGACATTACATTTTTAGCTATAGATTTTTCCTGGTGTTGACGGTTCTGTGACGCGTGCTCACATTTTGCAACAGATAGCTGCCATTGTGCCCTATGCGACAGCCTCCATTCCGTCTTCCCCTTGCTGCCTCTCATTAACAGCACATATTTGAAGGCTCTGTGAACTTTACTAGCCGCAGCTCAAAATCACAGGTACAAGTTCTCCTGTTCGCTAATCTCTTAGACCCCAAGTCACCTCGTTGATGTCAAAGGAGACGTGTGCCCATGAGCATGGCGCTAATCCCTTAAAAGGCCACAGGGCCTGCTGGCATGTCACCCAGACCGTTCACTGACTTTGTTTGAGCCTGTATCACCTGTTCCCAACTATGAGAGGAACGCAATGTTTTGTTTTTCTTTGACCCTATGGGGCATATTGATCAACAGTTTGCGTCGCGTTCACACCATGCAACGTGGTTCATGCGCAACGCAACCCCTAAAATGGGGTTTATCAAGCTACGCAAGGCCACTTTGCGTGGCCCTGAGTGGCTTGATAAATCATGAGTAACCCAGCACAGCGCAAATCACTGCGCTGCGTTACTCTGTGTAAGGAAGTAAGAAACACTGATTAAGTAGATATATGAGGAGAAGCTTTATTTAACTGTTTCGATGCTGATGACGGAACCGCTCCGTCATCAGCTGCGGTGGCGCTGTGCTGATGACGGAGCGGTTCCGTCATGGTCCGCCCGCCGCGCCTGCGCAGCGCGGATGATGCGCCTGCGCTGGGCGTTCTATTGAGCGGGCGGGGCCATGACGGAACCGCTCCGTCATGAGCACAGCCCAACCGCGGCTGATGACGGAGCGGTTCCGTCACCAGCATGCGCCCGCCACACAGCCACCCCGCCCCCTTAGCGCTGCGGCGGAATAGCCGCTGCAGCGATGTGGTTAAGACCCCATTCATGATGATGAAACATGGAACCAATTTCTGTAACACTCTGCCCCAGGAAGGTGCTTCATGGGCATTGTGTGTGTGCTACTACGCAACTCCCATGGATTTTGGTGCATTCCCAGATTTAGCATTGTTGGTAGACCTGAGAATGTGCCAAAATGCTACACCTTCCCAGGTGAGGCATTACAAGGAGAAATATCTTTATTTCTCCTCATTACTTCCTAGAGGAATATGTCTCAGGGGATTGTTTTTGTGCATGAAGTGCCCCGTCCTGCACAAAAACAATCATGCATGCAACGCAGGCACCCTTGCATCAGGGTGCAAGAGTGCCTGCGCTGGCGCTAGGCAGCACATTGTGCGCCATTGCTGGGAAAAGGACAGGAATATGACGTATAGTAATAAATAAGGCGCATTCCTGCCCTATCCGTGTGAACGCAGCGGACCTAGGCGACTTGCTGCGCTGCTTTGAATGACTTTTTAATAAATACGGCCCAATGTGTGTACTGTCCAATACACTGATGCTCGATTCCCAGCTTCCAGTATCACTTGATCCAACGTTCTCTCCAATATAGCCATATAGCCATAATTTGGGTTAAAGACATAAATTACCCTTACTCCTCAGATAAAGCTGAAAATTGGTGGGTACAGTGGATCCCCGGGTCCAGTGGGCGGATGCCTCCTGCTACATTAACCCCTTCGCTGCGGCGGCAATTCCGCCGCAGCGCTAGGGGGGAGGGGGGGCCGCGCGACGCTCCCATGCTCGTGACGGTACCGCTCCGTCACGAGCCTCGGGCGCGCTGTGCTGATGAGGGAGCGGTTCCGTCACGGCCCCGCCTGCTCAACAGAACATCCAGTGCAGGTGCGGAATCAGCGCAGCGCAGGCGCGCCGAGCGGGCCGTGACGGATCCGCTCAGTCATCAGCACAGCGTGTCCGAGGCTGGTGACGGAGCGGTTCCGTCACCAGCATGGGAGGGGTTAAATCTGTGACTATGGCCAGTCATTCTTCATGTATGGGTCCCTAAAATGTGGTACCCTCTGGGAACTTACTGTTTGTACGAACCCAGTCCAAGCACCAGAAGTCCCCCAGTTTACGTCTTTGACCTTGGATACCAGTTTGAGCACTAACTGGCCTCCCTTTGTATGGTGTCCTTTGATTCCTTCCCTTATAACTGAATAATGAAACCTGCCAGTCCTGTAAACAGGGGGTGAATGTTTGATTTGCTCTGCATTCCGTCCATCATTTGTGTGGCTTTTGCAGTACTGAAAACAGGACACAGGAATATTGGCATTGGGCCAGTTTGCTTGGGTACTAAACAAAACATTTTTCCTTTGGTGCAAAACTCACTTCATTACTGTTTGGTGGTTTTCGGATGTTAGAAACTTTTTTGGGCTATGTGACATTATGCAGATTGTTAGCTAAATGGTCTCAATTCTAAAGAGTTATCCTTCCCCACCTACTTTGAATGAACATTCACAAAGCAACCAAGACAAAAGTCAGATGTACCTTCACATTCTGCCTGGCACCTTTCATTTCTTTGGCTACAGTCAGCAAATCAAACATTAGTGAGACGACTAAGCAGTGGCATAATGAAACTTGAGAGGACCCCCCTGCAATGCACATGAAGGGGACCCCCATGCTCCGGACACAGTCAGGAGCTCTCAGGTTTGGGGCATGCCACCCGTACACAGTGCCGGAGGGGGCCTCATGGAGCTCGCAGCTCCCCTGCACCACTGGATCTCCTAGGGTGAATTTTAGGCCACTAAGCGTCTAATTTAGAGTTAGGCAGATGGGTTACTCCATCACTAATATGGCGGATATCCCTTCCACCTCATCACAAGTGCCTTAGGATATATTTCTATGGTAATACCACGGATTCCATATTCTTCTCATTTATGAGGGTTACCCATCCACCAACTCTAAATAAAGCCCTACGGGCCAGATGTACGACCATTCACTTTAGCTAGTTGCAAATCGCACCGGATTGCGACTCACAATTTGCGACTCGCTAAAGTGAATGTACAACAGAGTCTCAGACACTGTTTGTGATTCCCAATGGGATCGCAAATTGCATGCCTCATCAATATTCATGAGGCAAGCGCAATTTGCGACCCCATTGGGAAAGGCTAGCACTCTCAGGGACTCCAGCAGACCACCATGTCTGTGACTGCTGTTTAAATAAAGCACTTTTTTTTTAATGCAGCCCGTTTTCCTTAAAGGAAAACAAGCTGCATTTAAAAAAGAAAAATTAAACTTTTCAGTTTCATTTTTTTAAGGGCAGGCAGTGGTCCCTGGGAACTGCTATAAATAAGCAGATCTACCTCCCCATTAAACTTGCAGTCCTCCGTCCAAATGTGAAGCTGATGATCAGTTCATCTTTTGCAAGTTAGGGGAAAAAAAGTGCCATCCTCCAACTAAAAGTTACTTACACTCCTTCTAGAGGTTTTCACCACTGAAAGGGAGTGGCTTCAGAAGATAAATTTGCATATTTGATTTTGTTAACCTAACAATTGGTTCTTGTTTTGTACAGACTAAATAAATATGCCGAAACTGGTTCATGATGATAAACACTGCTGCTTCTGGCAAATGTCTTGTATGTTTTATTGAGGATGGTTACCAGACCCTTATATAAATATCAGTCACTGCTAAATAAACTGCAAACTAACTTTGGGCGTGGTTGACTACTTTTCAGTTGGATGTGAAAAAAAAATGCTGCCACTCCTATCAATGAAAATAAATGGCTGAAGGGGACGGCCTCATGCCTCCATCGTGTATGCTGTTGTGGGTGGAAACAAAATGTGAATGACACTTCTAAAATCCAATGACCGAAAAGGACTAACTGACAGCTCAGCTCCTGTATGCATTTATACATGTATGTATGTTTATTTTGTATTTTAGAAAGCACAAGGCTGGTAAAACAGCTACAACTGCCTCTAGATCATGCCTAAAAAGCATTTTTCGCCAAGAAGGTTTTTTTTTTATCATTTTGGAGAATTTTACCTGGGTAATGTTATTAAAGTTGAAAAATTGAATGAAACAGGTTATAGGAAAAAATAGTTTGCGATGGTTTTGCGATGAATCGCGAATGTGCCTGCCATTGGAAATGCTCTAATTAGCTGGACGCAACCTGAACAGACAGTTGCGGCTGCCATTTTATCATCCGGGAATAGTTCCCGGGACTGAAAACATGTGTGAAAAGCCACATAAGGGCCCAGAGTGGAGATATTCTGACCCCATGTTTGAGAAATGGATGTGTTAGTGACACAAGTTATGCGTCCAAAATTAATTTTTTTAATTGCGTACGATATTCACTACCACTACGCAACCGCCTGCACGGGCCCCCAATTACCGTCGCAGGGACTATTGCAGCGAAATCGTGAATATTGGTGGAAATTTCAGACTTATGTACGCACTCACAAACTCACTCAGACACTTATGCACCCATTCACATACCCACTCACACACCTATACCTTCAGTCACATACCCACTCAGACACTCATGCACCCACTCACATACCCATTCAGGTTCTCATGCACCCACTTACAGATTCACTTGGAGAGTGATGCCTCAATGTACAGGCTCACTCAGAGACCCATGCACCCACTTAGAGACCCACACATATATTCAAGCGCACAGTCTTATACTCACTTAGAGACTCTTACACCCACTCACAGACCCCCCCCCCAGGTAGTTATGTACCCACTCATAGACCCACTCAGATACTCATGCACCGACTTACAGACTCACTCAGAGACTCACACTCTCACTTACAACAGACCCACTCACACACTCACGTATGTACTCACAGACCAGTTGACACTCATACACCCACTTACAAGTCCACTCAGACAGTCATACACCCACTCACACACCCATACAGTCCCTCCCACACTCAGTCACAGCCCCTCTTAGAGACTTATGCACTCAGTCACCTAGTCATACACTCAGACTCACACACCCACTCACAGACTTACTCAGATATACATGCATCCACTCACTCACCCAGTCAAGGCTCGTGCATCCACTCACTGACCCACCCAGACACTCGCCTTCCCAGTGACAGACCCACTCAGACACTGATGAATGAACCCATTCACTAACCTACTCAGTCAGACTTATACTCTCACTCACAGACCCTTTGAGACACTCATACACCTCTCACAGACCCACTCAGACACTCATACATCCACTCACAGACCCACTCAGACAATCACCCAGCCATACAGTCACTCACACAGCCACTCATAGACCCATGCAGAGACTTATGCACCCAGTTAGTTATGCACTCAGAGACTCATGTCCCCACGCACAGTCACACTCACAGACCCACGCACCCACTTAGAGAACCACTAAGACACTCATGCTGCCAGTCATAGACCCACTGGGAGACTCATTCACTCCCTCACAGATCCACTCAGACACTCATGCACCCACTCACCCACCCATTCAGACACCCACTTAGACATTCATGTATCCACTCACAGATCCAGTCACACTGTTATATACTTACTTACAAATGCCCAACAGCACTCATGCACCTTCTCACAGATTGAGTGAGAGACTTACACAACCAGTCACAGACCCATTGTGACACTGATTCACCCACTCACAGATTTACTGAGGCCGTCACGCATTTTGTTACAGTGGTATGGATAGATGATGCATCATCTTACAGATCCCCTCAAATACTTATACAGTGATTGAGAAACTTAGTGATACAGTGATGCATTCAGTCATAGATTACACTGAAAAAGTTAGGCACTGTGTTATAGAGATATTAAGGGAGTTGTACATTCTATTATACAGTTGTTTTGATAATAATGTGTTTAGTATGTTGATTATAATTAATTTTGCAGTTATAAGTTTTGAATGTGGTGGCAGCTATTGAATGCCTGTATTTGTTTCGTTATTCACGACATATTCGCAGCGATCGGGGCTACCGATATCATTGCGACGCACAACGTCACTGCAAAACAGCAAATCGGTTTAAATGGTTGTTTTTATGCAAACTCCATACAAAAATATGACTTTAAACAGTGCGGTAATAATCCCTTAGTGCCTAAAATGCTGTAGAATGTATGCATATATGTGTTTTGCACCCACAATCATCGCGGTTACCGGAGTCATTGCAACTCTCGGTGTAATCGCGAAAACAGGAAGTAGGTTTCAAACAAGGTTTGAAAAAAATTACTACAAATATATGTGTGCAAATATGTTTTTAAAGCAGTGATGTGGTTAGTAATAGGTGTATTGTAATAGTTCGAATGAATTTTTTAAGTAAACATTTTTTATTGTGGTGGTGGTCGTTGAATGTCTCCTTTTGTTTTTCCACAACGTGCTCGCGATCATTGCAGATTTTTAAAATTAAAAAACAAACATTATTTGATAAGAAAATGAACATAATTTTAGCCTCTTGATGGCTCTGATTAAATGATGCCTTTAAGTGTGTTTTTCAGTATATGAAATACATTTGCTGATCACAGATTCTCCACAGTAAATGCAACAATGTTGTGCAGACTCAAAGAATTCTTAAAAATAATAAAATATTAATGTACTTTCTGATAAACACATGAAAGAGTGCCTGTTTGGATGAATCAGTGGGTGCATGCCTTACTGTACAAGTGAGTGGTTAGCTGTCTCGGTGAATGTGTGGGTAAGTGACTGGTTGTGTGAAGTGGCTGTATGAGCTGGTGAGCGGATATGTAAGTGGCAGTATGAGTGATTGATTGGTTGACCGAGAACCTGTATGGGTGTCTAAGTGTCTGTGTGAGTGGGTGAAGCGGTGTGTGCCTGCCTGCATGGAAAATCAGTGGCTCTATAGGTTAGTGACTATGTGTGTGAGGGGATGTATGAATGAGTGAGTGTGTGTATGGCTGTGTGGGTGAGTGGATGTGGCAGTGGTATGTGGCTGAGTAACTGGGTACATGAAAGGCAGTATATTTGAGTGATGTTGTATATGAGTGAATGTATGGGTGAGTAAGTGAATGTGAGAGTGGGTATATGGGTGAGTGTGTGTGCATCTGTTAGTGACTGTATAGGTGAGTGAGTACATGTTAGTATTTGTATGAGTAAGAAAGTGTGTGTGTGTGTGTGTGTAACTGTACGGGTGAGTAAGTGGTTGTGTGATTGACTGTATCGGTGACTGCCTTGGTGTGTGGACGGCTGTATGGGTTTATGAGTATATATGTTAATGGCTATATTAGTGAGTGAGTGGGTGTATGAGAGGGTGTATGGGTGAGTGAGTAGATGTGTGTGCTGATCTATGAATCAGTGAGTAGCTGTGTAAGAACTGGTGTGGGTGTGTGAATGGGTTTGAGAATGGTAGTGTGGAAGATGGAGTGGGTGTACTAAAGGTTATATGGGGTGTGAGTGGGTGCATCAGAGATTCTGTGATGTCATCAGTGATGTCATTTGAGATGTCATGAGGAATGTCATCAGCGATGTCACAGACCATGTCATGAGTGATTAATATATGAGGTCATAATTAGTGCATGGCAGGCGTACAAGTCATAATTAGCTCAGCTAACTATAACGGCTGAATTTCACTAGTTTTGTTAGAGTGAAATCTGACCCTAACTGTAACATCCCTGTAACCTTTGTTTTTTTCAGTGAATATCTAAGTTTTTTTAAATGTTAATTCCTATCTATAACATTCCTGTAATCTTTGATTTTTTTTCAGTGAATTTCAATTTTTTTGGCTAGTAGCCCCGTTTGCAGAGCGGTGGAGAAAGGACATCTTTGGGGGCCAACTACCCGTTCTACTACCTCCAATAAGTCCCACACAGCAGGATTAGAGACACCTGGTAGGAGGCCACACCCCCTTTCTCCACCACTCTGCAAACATGCCTCTTGGCTATTGAGATCACTTAGGGGCCAACTACTCCTCATGTTACCTCCGGCAAGTCCCACATAGTGGATTTGCTTAGAGGATTTCAGTGGTCATGACCCCTTTCTCCACCACTCTCCAAAAGCACCTCCTGTTGCTCTGATAGTTGGTGGTTGAAGTCCCCTTAGCTCTCAAGTGGTGCTTGGGGCGAACCAGCCCTCCTATTATCGCCTGTTAGACTCACACTACTGGATTGCTGAGAGGTCCTCAGAGGCCACACACCCTTCCTCCTCCTGGCACACTACTAGTTGGGGTAAGAATTCCACTTTAGTCCTGAGGCCCTAATGAGGCAAGGAGACCTCATCCCCTCACCAGTAGTGCACAAGAGGCACGTTTGCAGAGTGGTGGAGAAAGGGGGTGTGACCTTCATCGACCTCTCAGCAATCCTGCTGTACGGGGCATACTGGAAGTAACAGAAGGCCTTGTTGGCACCTAAGGATCCTCAGGAGCCAAGGGGACTTAAGCCCCCAGCCAGCAGTGCACCAAGAGGCGTGTTTGTATAATGATGAAGAAAGGGGTTGGGACCTCTGGCGAGTTGGCGGCTTTTATTAAATGTTTTTATTTCTATGTTTTAGGAAGGGGGGTCACATGACCCCCCTCCCCAGGCTGATTTTGGCCCTGGGGACCCCATCCCACGGGCTATGCCTTTTCTTTTTTTCAATATTGTCTTTCAAGGGAGGGTGGCCCTTTTTATAAAATGCCTCAGGGAGTAGATTTGTAGAGCACTTCTTATAACCCATGAGGGTATCCAGGCACTGGCAGGGTCCAGTTGATTAGCCGAATAGCCAGGTCTTCAGGGACTATTGGAACTTTAAGTCAAAGGTCAAAGTCAAAAGCTAAGTCTGGCCGGGATGGATCGCCGGTCATATACAGGCACCAGGTTCATCTCAGTGGAAAGTTTACCTTGAGACTTAGAAACTTTTATGAAGAAAAATTGGTCGTCAACAAGTTGTTGGCAAGGCAAGCTGGATTTGAAGTTGAGCTTGATGACGATGGGCTTCTAGAGAGCGGTGTCTTGGTTCGGTCGTCGATGAAAGTGGGAAAGCTCTAAGCGGGTTTAGTCCAAAGGCTGTGCTCTGGAAGGCCTCAACTTTGATATTATGCAGCTTGGCATCAGTCCTGAAGAAGCTCTCCACATTCAGACTTAGAAACTTTTCCGGAGGTCAGATCTCTTTCAGTGGGGCAAAACTAGCAAGGCGAGGCAGACAGCAATTCAACAGCAAAATCTTTAGCTTCTGCAGCAATCCCGGTCTTTGTCAGTTCTCCAGGGAGAAAGTTGGTAAAATGTTTCTAAGTCCGCTGTTATGCAGTTTGGGGATAGGAGAAGTACACTATAACACAAGCCTTGAGTTTAAGACCTGGGAACACCACTTGGGGGTGGAAACTCACTACAACAGAATCCAGCAGCAGGGTCCAGGGCAGTCCAGTCAGAACTGGTCAGTTGCAGGGAGGGAGGCCTCTGGAAGTTTGTGGTGTCCCTGTACCTCACTCTGGGGTCCTTTTGCTGGCACCCTGCTGGAGGTTCAGGCAATTGTAGCCCCAGAGACTGGGCCATGTACCTGGGACCTCAGTGGGTGCAGACCATGTGGGGTGCAACAAGCCACCCAATGAGGCAGAAACTGTCTGGGGCCTGCTAGGGAGCATACCACAGGAGCCCTCATGATCAGCAGGGACCCCTTCTAGCCACGCCCAGATCTGATGGAGACACAGGGTCTGATCGCAGCCAAATACAGAATTACCTCCAGTTTCAGGGGCAAGGGAACTGACCTTGAAGCTGGCACCTCCTCTGCATGCCTGTGCAGCACCAAGCAGTGGAATTCAACCTGCCTGCAAGCTCTTCTCACTCAGGTGGCACATGCCTAACACCTTCCCAGTCATGAAGGGTCGGCTGCTCGTGCTGCCCATGCATATTGCAAACCCATGGTACAATCAGGCTGGCCCTCAGCCCCACAGTGATCTGGTGGTGTCAAGCGTCAATACAGAGCTCCTCATCGGCAGTTACTGTCCAACATCCTCAGAGGTGCAAAAAAAAAATGGATAGGTTCACCACTTACTTGAATGAAGCTGCCAATTTTAATGGTGCCCCCCCCCCCCCCCCGGCGGTTCCAACACCTCCAGACACTGCTGGCACCTACTCCATACTACAAGCCATACAAACCTTTCGGACAGTCCTTGAGACTAAGGTCGGTGAGGTAAGAATTGATATTGCTCTCCATGCGCCAGGACCTGCGCAACATCGTGGACAGGGTCACCAATACTGACGGCCTTATCTCAGAACTTGAGGACACCATCAGTGAGCTCAAATTCACCATCTTTCATCTGTCCACATTCTCAAAACTCTTGGAGGAATGCACTGAAGATGCTGCAAGACACTCCCGCAGGAAGAACCTTCAATACATTGGCTTCCAGGAAGATCTTGAAGACTGAAATACATCTAGGCTTCCAGCGGGCTAGCTATGAGCCTGTTTTGTGCTGGACTGTGCCAAACACTCCTTGGCACAGCAACCTCCATCGGCCCTCCCTCAGGTCTATCATAGCCAAAGTCCTCAATTTCAAGTACAGAGACGTGATCCTTAAAGGAGCGAGAGGGCCCATCCTATTCCAATCAATTCATACTCGGCTTCCCGGACGACACTTGTTTGGTCCAAAAACAATGAAGAACCTTTCACTTAAACGAAAGCTCTGGGCAATGAATCTTTCCTACATGCTGATGTTGCTGCCAAGTTAAAGGTCCTCTACTAAACCCTGCTGCTTTTTCTTCGACTCACCGGAGGTAGCCTGGGACTGGGTCATAGAGTGTAAATACCTCATGGGAAATATCTTTCACAAAGAAGGCATTACAATGTAGTGCCTTTACAATGCAGTCAGTACCACAACTGCGACGTTACCAAGAGTTCCACTACAATGCAAGTCATTACAATGCCTTGCTTTAGGTAATGCGGTGTTAGACTGGTGTTGAATTTTAAGCCCAACACCTTCCATACTGATAAACTGACTGGAGTTAGAATAGTAATTTAAACCATTCCACCCAAGTCCAGAGCTTCCCTAAAGCAAGTCGTTGTAATGACTTGCATTGTAATGGAACTCGTTGTAACGACACAGTCGTGGTATTGACTGGGTTGTTAAGCCACTCGTTGTTTGTGGTATTGACAGCGTTGTTAAGCCACGTGTTGTTTTAGGATGCGTGGTAACAGATTCTGTTGACTCAGATGTCACATGCCACCCTCCTTCTAAGGATCGGACGCCTCTCGCCCTGACTGTGCTGGGACTGGTGTGGCGGGCGTTGGTGAAGGTAAGCAGCAGCACTCTAGACGGCAAAAGGGGGCTGTCACTGGAACACCAGGCTCCTCTGATTCGGCCAGTGAACATCATGGCGGCACCAGCGGATGAAACGTCCAATCTCAACAAGATCCCACTGTCTCCCAAGCCCCTAGCTCTGAGGGGACCAGGATGAGGGCTGAGAACATCTCTCCCAGGAGTCTGGCTATAGTACCCAACAACAATGTTACAGCTGCAAGAACTTGCATCCCACCAACGCCTCTTGACTTACATATTGACAAGCCAGAAGCACCCTACCTGTTGTTTATGTTCTGTGGGGAGTTCTTGTGCTTCTGGAGTGGAAGTGTAGGGTTGGAGGTTGTTGGGGGGCTAATTGGGATTTGTTTGTCTTGTTTTCTTACTTTTTCCCTGTTTGTTCTACCACACAGTACATACATTCTCCAAGTCCTACATACTGTGGGCCCACTGTCTCCTTCCCTTTCCACTAAACATCCGGGTGCCCCGTTCGGCCGAGCAAATAAAGCAATCTTGTCTGCCCTATGTCAACCTCATAAATGGCAGTTTTAAGTGCATTGACATGGAATGTCAAAGTCCTCTATGACCATTTTCAAAGAATCACAGTTCTCCACTTCACCAAGCACCACTCCCCCGCAATAACCGCTCCTCCTAGAGACACAGCTCCACTGAACCTAGTGTCCTGCTCTTTCTCAGGTCGGGTACAACAGTCTTTCATGGAGGCCACCAGCACTGGCGTAACGAAAAGAGAGGGGGCCTCCCTGCACGGTACTTAGGGGGGCCCCCTCCGGGCTCAATCAGGAGCTCTGCCTGCCAGAGTTCAGTACCAAGTGGGCCCCTTGGAGCTAGGGCCCCCCCCCCCCGCACCGCGTGGGCTGCAGGGGCCTGTGTTATGCCCCTGGCCACCAGGGGCTACCGAGGTACTCCTTCACAAAACCTTTCTCTCTGTTACTAATTCAGCTTCCGACACTGGAGGGACATAAGCCTGTGTATAGGGCATCCTAGAGGATAAATGTTATAATTTCCTTAGCGTGCATATCCTTCTGCACTTGGCCTGATCCTTCTTGGAGTGCATTTGAGATGTTATCCTGAGGTTGCCCCCGGGTCCAGTCATTATCAGCAGTGTTTGTAATGGACCCCAACCTAGATGCCACCGGAGCGAGGGCATCACAGCCATGATCTCCATCCATTCTTGCCAACTGGGCACCTCCTGGGCCTCTGTGATGCCTGGAAGACATGACACTTACAGGCAACTGAGTACACCTAACTCTACACAGCCAAAGGTAGCATGTCCTGACTCAAATATTTGTTTCTGCCCGCTACAGATATCCCAGTCTTGGGAGCTACCCACATTCTGCCTGCGGGCATCTCTGACCAGGCCCTAGTTGTGTTTCACATGGGACAACATACTGGGGGCAACAGGCTATTATGGCACCTCAACGTCTGTTGCCTGGTTGATGCACTATGCACTGACCACTTGCTTCAAGAATTAAAGGCCTACTTTTCCCTCAAAATTGGATTGGTTGAATCCAAGGGAAATTTGTGGTTGGCTGGGAAGGCGGTCCTGTGGGGCAGGGCCAGGGCATTCCACCACAGACAAAACCAAACACAATCAAGCATATCTCCAATCTTGAAGGGGATGAATTGTCCCTCAACGGCAGATACAAAGGGCTTAGGGATGACCACTTCCTGCCGATGATAGAAAACTGCAGATCCTCCCTCTACGCTAAGCAGTGCTGGATAGCCTCCAGTAGAAGCATTTATGAGTGAAGGAACAAGTCTGTGCACCTTCTATACTAGACAACGACCCGTGTTGCAGCCCCTAGACCGATTCCCATGAACCGCATCACATCAGGACAGTGCCTTTACACCTCTACTGAAGTTGTTGCCACTTTTGGCTTCTTATTGCAGTATGCTTAACGTCCAGAGACACTGCCCGGCACACGAGAGTGCCATCCCCCTGATGACTGACCTCCCGATGGTGATTCTAACAGCAACGAACAGGGCAGTCCTCAACCAGGCCCTGACTGTGGGGGAGGTGGCCGATGCCTTTGGCGGCCTGCAATCAGGCAAGAAAGACGCTGAATCAAATGGTTTCCCAATTGATTATTACTAGAAATGTGCACCAATCCTCTAGCTGTACCTTCTGAATTCTTACTAAGACGTCCCTCCCCACTTCAACCCTGCTCCCATGGTGGTCCTTCATAAACTAGTGTGACCTCCCCACCCCGATGACTGCTCCTCTTATCACCCGATTTCACTTATCAATGTGGAAATTAAAATGTTTGCTAAAATTCTTGCCTCTTACCAATTTTTTTCTCCATTTGCCACCTGGATCAATGTGGCTTTACATCCCTCTGGCGCACTGCCGAGCACTCAAAGATCCAGCCTCACTCATGCTGCTGAACTTTAAAAAGCCGTTTGACTCTATTCACTGGGTGTTTTTGTTTCAAGTCCTCTCCTGGATGGGATTCAGACCCCAAATTATCTTACTTGTCAAAGTGCTGTCTGCCCACCCCAAGCGAAGCTTAGGGTGAACAGCGTTCTGCCGCCTCCATTCCCCTTTGCTAAAGACACTAGACAGCGATGCCCCTTTTCACCCCTGCTCTTCGCCTTGACGATTGAATCCTTGGTGGTTTGGGTGAACTGTGATGCCCAAATCTGGGGTTTTTAGTGGCGGGATAGCCCAGAAGACCATATCACATTATATGTCAATGATGCATTGTTATCCCTCTATCAGCCACACCTCACCGGGCTGAGTCTCCTCCAGCTGCTTCATCCATGTGATGAAGCATCTGGGCTTATAGTCAGTTGGTTTAATCACTTCTGGTCCCCTTACAAATGGGACACAAGGCCATTGACTGGCAGTCCTGTCTCTGTGTCCCCAGACGTAGGTTCCAATACGTTAGGGTGTTCATTGATCTAGGGCCAGGACTTACCTGAGCCTTCAACGTCATGCTACAACTATATCAAACTCGTCAGGATACAGCTATAAGGTCTAACCTGCCAAACAGTGCTCCATGCCGAGTTGCGCTCTTCAAAATGAATGCCCTAACAAAATTGCTGTATGCCCTGAAGAACTTTCCCCTATTTGTCCCTCAATCCTGGTGTGATGATAACAACTAAATAAAGAACAATAAAAATATCTTTAGGTACAATGTATAGAAGTGTACCTATAGATTAATCCCGCTGAACCCTTGTACATAGTATATTTTAGATACCTTTGCACTGTTTGGGTTTAAAGGGTTTGACCCATGTTCATATACACAGACTGCTGGATCTGGAAGCAAGAAGTTATCTCCAAGCATTATTGAATTCTAACACATACTCCAGGATTGAACTTTTACAAAAGGTCTTATGCTTCCTGCATGTCTGCCCTTTCCTTAATTCATCCCCAAGGCTATGAGTGCTACCCCCTTTGCTGATAGTGGGCCTTATACTGGATGTGCTGGGGCCCCAGCCCTATGGAAGCACCACCCCTGCAGCAAGGCAGCTGGCTCTCACAGGTCTCTGGTCTGCGTGAGTTTGAGGGGTGAGTCCTAATCAGTATTTCCAAGCCCTTCAGGGGGAATTTGAGCTCCAAAAGACTCAGGGCCCGATGTAGGTAGCCCTTTACCGATCGGAATCGGCCGAAAATACCGATTTTCGGCCGTTTCCGATCGGTAAAGGGCTATCGAGATGTAGGTGCACATTTTCGGTAATTTTACCGAATCGTTATCATTACCGAATCGGTAATATTTACCGAATCGGAAATGAGAACGATTCGGTAAAATTACCGAAAATGCAATGTAGGTAGCCTATGTTCCATCAGCACATGGCTTACAGAATCGGTATTTTACCATGGAATACAACTCCATGGTAAAAAACCGATTCCTGTGTACATGCACATCTGTGCATGTACACATGTGCCATGTGACAGACAGACGTGCCCTTAGGGCATGTCTGTGTGCCACATTGCACACATGCCCGTTTTGGGGGTGCTAGAGGGTGTCAAAGTGACACCCCCTGCACCCTTGTGAATTCTTTAATTACCGATTCGGTAAATACCGAATCGGTAATGCCTAATCATTCCTATGGGCTTCAAAGCCCATAGGAATGAATGGGCATTACCGATTCGGTATTTACCGAATCGGTAATTAAAGAATTGTTAAGGATTCGGTAACGAATCCAGATGTTGGGACCTACATCCCATTTACCGATTTTGAAATACCGAATCGGTAAGAATCGGTATTTCAAAATCGGTAAATGGGATTTACCTACATCGGGCCCCTAATGTTATAGATATTTGCAGTTGCAGCACGCACTGATAGTGTACCAATCACATTTGCTTGAATTGCTGGAATATAACCCATTTGAAGCCCAGGTCCGCTAAGCCATGGTAGAATTTTGTGCTTGTATTGATCGTTGGTCATCAACTCTTCGGGTTCCTTTTTTGTCCTTCGAGCTAAGTTAGCGGGTTGGATTCGCCCTCTGGAAGACATCGACTAGAAAGATGCCAGGTTGGTCCCGCTGGAACTGCTCATCCTTTCTTGTTTACATCTGGTTCAATTAAAATACCTGCATGTCTCATATTTTATCCCTCAGCAACTCTGGAAGATGGGCATAATCCCACCCATCATGCTCCAGATGACAGCTATTTCTCACAGATGGTGTGGTCTTGCCCAGTTTCCGCACTGTACCGGTCTCTGATTTTCACCACACTGTCTAGAATCCTATAGAGGCTGGTTTACTGGTCCACCTGCATCATGCTGAGTGTTCTGCAGGCCGTGGGAGGACCCCAAGTGGATTGGTGGTTTCTTGGTCTGCATACTCACAGTGATTGCCAAACTTAATATTGCCCATCATTGGGAATCCTTAAAGCCGCCAACACTAACCAAATGGTGTTTCATGATGGACTGGTGCTCCATGGAGGAGGAGCCCATCTACTTAGCCTGGGGCTGTCTCCATAAACACAAGAAGTTTTAGGGGAGGTGGTGATGTAATACCAAGCATTATAACCTTGTCTCATACCTGTTTACCAGAAGTCTCTATACCGTGTACCACTTGTTATCCTTGTTGTTCAGTTCATAAATTCTTGATTACCAAAAAACATACATGCCCTACGTTTTTAAATACCATGCGCTTTGCCCTATAAGAATTTAGGGCTTACCATGGGTATGACTCATGTATTAAAGAAGAAGGTTTAGTCTTGAAAAACAGCGTATTTGTCCTGGCGAAATGGCAGTTCAAAACTACACCCTTAGACTGCAGTGGCAGGCCTGGAGACATGTTTTACAGTGCCATGCTAGAGGGTGGCACAATGGCTGTTGCAGCTCATTAGTAGCCTTTAATTTAAAGCCCCTGGGTCCATGTAGTACTAATATTAGGGACTTGGAGTACATTATATGTGCCAATCAGGGGTATACCACATTTACCATGTTTAACAGGGAGAGCACAAGCATGTTACCTCCGGTTAGAAGGGGTAAAATGCACAGATGTCTACAGCCAACAAAAATAGGGTTCAATAAAATGCAAAATAAATCCTGAGAGACCCTGCAGAAAGGGCAAATTTCCAATACTAGTGCATATGTTCTGGAGATTGTCAGCCATTCAGACACGCAAACATGAAGGGAGTCAGCCATGTTAAGTGTGGACACATTTGATGAGATAACCCTTTCCTATAGAAAGAGTATATTATTAACTTCTTTCACACCATCCCCTAGGCTTGCTATGTGTGCAGATGATTTGTTGGAAATCTGTTTTGCGCATGTTTGGATACAAGCATAGTGAGCGTTTTCTCCTCATACAGCAATGTTTTACCCAAGTTCTGTCTACTATTGGATTTTATTTTCTTCCTTTTTTCAAATCAACAATAAATTATGGGACTGTGTGATTTCACCAAATATCGTGAGTTTCTCTGATATGCATCTCCAAAGCTTTAGAACTGAAATCCAGGAAGTAGGTGTTACCATTTTTCAAGTGTTGACAACGAGGGTATAGCTTGTCTGAAGGGACTTGGGGGCATATTTATCAAGGTTTTGTGTCATCCTTGTCCCACGCAAGGGGACACAAGGGTGAAGCAAAACTGAAATGAGATTTATCAAGCCACAGAAGGCACCTTGCAAGGCCCTGAGTGGCTTGATAAATCCAAAGTAAAGCTAAGAGCGCAAATCGCTGTCTTGCATTACTCTGCAGCAGGGAGACGTGCCATGGGTGGAGAGTGGTTGTCCTTCGCGTCCACCCATGGATACATTCTCAGATTTACCAACATTGGTAGACCTTTCAATGTATCAGAATTGTATGCCTCCCCACCAGAGGCACAACACAGAGAACTATCTCTATTTCTCCTCGTTGTTTCCTCTTTCTAAGTGTGCTGCTGCATTCTGAGGATTGTTTTTAGACAGGAAGGTCACCCTTCCTGCACAATTCAGGCACCCTTGCAACATGATGCAAGGGTGTCTGTGTTGGCGCTAGGCAGCCAAAAGGGCTCTGGTGCTAGAAAAGGACAGGAATTCGCAGTATAATGGTAAATATGGTGTATTGCTGCTCTTTCCCTTTCACGCAGCAAGGTGGCTAGCTGTGTTGTGTGAATTTTTTATAAATATGGCTGCTGATCTTTTTATTGATTTCAGTAAAAAGGCCTTGGCGCCGATGTCTTGATGGAGGCCAGAGCTGTTGCAAGTCAATCAGTCAAGGTAGTCGTTGACACTGTAGATAGAGAGCCCTGATTCCCCTAAGGGAAAAAATTTAGCATAAGACATATTGAATGTGTGTGTGGATCCATAAATTGAACAAATTCTATCTCATCCATCAGATCTTTCTAGTTGTAGGTCTTTGTCTAGGCTGGAACACAGACCAGCTAAAATTTCCTAGTTCTGTACTACAAGGACAGAATAGGTCTCCAATTGGATCTTATAATTAGGTCCCAAAAGGAATAGAGAGCGTGTAAGGGATGTCCTATCCATTTGAATTTGAACTGAACTACAAGGACAGTATCTGCCTCAACGCTACTAGGTAGCCTACTAGAAGTTTAACCTCAGATCAGAGACAAGGTTGAGAAGGTTGAGTCATGTCCTGGTCAGGGACATAATGTTTGCACCAGCAGAACTGGACTGGCCTTACGTGCTTTCTGGCATTTTCACAGAGTTTTCCAAAGTTGGGGCTGCTTTTATTGATGTATGGGCTGCCATGACCTCGCTTTGAAAGCACTTAACTCAATATATTTGAAAAACAAAATTGTAATATCCAGGTTGGAGAAATTGTGTTGTCGGTTGAGGGGTTGCGAGCCCTTTTTAAGCAACATTAATAGTGGTGTGATGCACACCTCTTTGTATGTTTTTTGTACTCCATTATCGAACCATAAGTAACTGCTTCAGACACATGTTGGCGTGCATGCTGGATTCGCGCGCCTTCCAGTTGCGCTGGCAATATAAAACAGATACATGAGGGACCTTTTCGCGATCACACTCCAGCCGCACAGCTATATCCGTTGCTAATGAATCAAATAAATCAATTGTATATATCTATTCTTCAGTTTCATCCACATTGTTTACTCCTTCATTTTCCACGTTTTCACCTTGACCGTTTTTCATCAATTTATTGTACTCATTTCCTTATTCAAATTAACAATGTTCAGAAACAGGAGATGTTTCAGCATATCACGACTTTATTTTAAAATTTCACTCAATGTATTTCGGTATATTTCCCTTCGTCAGGGGTACCGTGACATAATGCTCTAAAACGCTCAATTACTGCTTTTTGCACCTTCATTATTCTTTAAATGTCCCGGTACATCTTTCCACGTAGCTAGTGGGTCTGAGGATCCTATTTTTATATCTGTGATCACTTTGAACAGGGAGAATCTTCTGGCTTTCTCCCCCGATAGAGGTGTCTGGAATTCCCTGCCTCCCTGCCTTAGTCCCAGTCTGGGGTCACAATAGGCTAGTTTGAGGTCATTTGTGCATAAGCCTTGACAATGCCTTTGAAGTGCAAGTATGGCAGGTGACTGCTTCTCCCCCCAACCTGCCAAAGATGACACATTATGCGAACACCCAGATCTTCCAATGTGATGCTGTCTGGTAGTGAGTCACAAAGGCCAACTGCCAAGTACATCTAGTCATGTGACCCAGGAACAGGTTGCAGGCACCAAATGGTTAGGAGAAAGAAATGCCAACTTTCGAAAAAGTTTTCATTATTAAATATAATTAGGTAACCCACTGTTATCCCATTGGAGAGGTAGGCCTTGCATTTGTAAAAAATTAATTTAAGAGTTTTTCACTACCACAACATGTGAAACTTAATAGTACATGTCAAACTTTTTAACTACAACGCACCTTTTGCTATGAGCTGTTTAGGGCCTACCCTAGGGGGTACAATAGGCTAAGTTGGGACCCACTTGTGACCGCAAGAGCCCACTATAAAACTAGGGCTGTGGATGGGCTCTTTCACTTTGCATACAAATTAGGCCATAAGCCTGTTAGGGAAATAATCACCCTTTACAAAGCAAGATGCCTCTCGATTGCAACATATTGCGCAGGGGGTGTGGGGGCATCACAATATCCGCCAGCTACAAATAGTGAAAAATAAATTCACTAAAAGGCTTATGATGACGCCTAATAGTGCCCCTAACCACCTATGTCATGACGAATTGGGATTAGAGCATATGGAAGATTGCATATCTTGTGCCCCTCTACTCATATGGGCTAAAATTTGGCTAACTCAAGAACTAAAATTCTCACCAGAAATAATAAAAGATTGTCAAAACTTGGCCAACTCTCTAAAAATACCATGGCTTCGTTTCGTGAAAAATAAATATTATGAAATAGGATTGGGGCATTTCTGTGATAGTTCTGAAAGCATCCTACTGAACACAAAAGTCATTATCAAAGAGGCATTACATTCAAGGGGGAAAATGCGTTATCCTTACCAAGATGAGATCGGTCCCATGCACTTGTCTCCGGCCCCATTGCAATATTATTTAGCATTCACCACTAATCTGCAGATTAGATTTTATTTAACTAGATTTTGGGTAGGTGCTGTGCATTTTTTCTGGCGTTACCATGCCAGAGTGGTTGAATGAATGATCTCTCACCTTGTCCATGTGATAATCTTACAAGCCAAAGCAATTTGCACTGTATCTTATTCTGCAATTTATGTAAAACGGCCAGGAGTACATTTTTAATCCCACTCTTAAAGAAAATTCGCCCTTGTACATAAATTGATGGTTTTAAATTCTTGCACTCACTGGCTACCCCTGAAATTTGTATTGCAGTAGCCAATCATATAAACAGTATCTTTGGCCATTAGGAAAAGTTATGAGTAAGAATTCCCTGAATTGTCTCACCGTAAAAGAGTCAGTCGCATGCCCCTGGTATTTTATGAAGTTTTTAGCTTATTGTTCAGAACTGTTTATATGCTGTGATAATGTTTTTGTAAATCCTCATGGTGTTATGAATTATTTTGATTGAAATTTTAAGTAATATGCACTTTTGAAGGTTATGGATTTTAATCAACTTGAAAATGTTGGAGGTCTATTCAGCTGCCATAAAGGCCACTAGAAAAGCATGTTAACGTAGGAATTGGCATGGCTCATAGTTTCACTTTGTGATGTTTTGAAGTGTCTGTTTAATTATTGTATGTTGGCATTTGAAGCCATCAGCGAATGAATTTGAGTGAAGTATGTAAGGTTATTGTATGGTCATTTATCCTAGGCTTGAAGTCAATGCTGCTGTTGTTGATGCACCGAATAACATTGTTTGTACTCTTTTACGGCTGGTTAAGCCGAATAAAGATTTATTGATGTGATGACAAATGAATTCAAAAAGAAGGTTTAGGCCTGGCAAAGTCGAAATTGCAGTATAAAACTGAAAACAGAGGCTGCAGTGGTAGGCCTGAAACATGTTTCGAAAGGTTACTTAATTGGGTTGTACAATCCAACTAATGAATGCCCACTTATAGCATGTAATTTACAGGCCCTTGGTACATGTAGCAGGACTTTACTAGGGACTTGAATATGTCAATTAAGTATAAGTCAATGGTACCATGTTTAAAGGAGAGAGAACACGCATGTTAGCACTGGTTAGCAGTGGTAAAGTATGCTGAGTCCTAAGGCCAACAAAAACAAGTTCAGAAAACAGGAGGGGTGAAGGCAAAAAGTTTGGGGGTCACCCTTTAGACAAGGCCATGTCGCACACCAGTGTTTGGACCTTTTTTGTCAATAAATATCTGTAGGGTAGTAGCTACCAAACCCACTAGGCAGAGTCAAGCTCGCTCGATACACTTCCTTGCAAGGTCCAATGTGGGGATCACATAAACATTTTCGCCAGGTCTGGTTTTGGTTCCAAGTCCAGGCCCCAGCCCACATGGAGCGGTGGGGGTAGGAGGCATTGGGATAGTAAGGGCTAACCCTGCCACCCCCAACCCTATGGCACCCCAGGTTGCTCACTGGAACCAGTACCGATGTATATCTGTGAAACAGACTACTTAACTGACAGTTTAGGGGTGTGCAGTGATATGTACAGTGGGTTGTGACAACCGGAAATGGAAAAAAACTTCCAAACGATGTTTTTCTCACAAGTTGTATGTTCAGCAGTACTCTTATTGTCTTTGGGCTGAATTTGCAGTGGAGCAGAGGAGGAGAAGGAACGGGGCCAGAATATTGTCCGCCTAACATCCACTCAAAAGGGTAAACGTGGTTTGTCTGAAATCACTGTTTGATAGTATGCAAAAGTGTTAAACGTACAAAGACACATACAAAAATGTAATCTACCAATAACTTTCTTCTGTTAGTGAATGTTAGGTGGTGAATAGAAGTATATTATGCCAACTACTGACCTTCTTACTCGCCACATTGCACCTGCAGTGAATCAGAATCAGCAATTCCATGAACACCCACCTCCATTCCCCACTGTGAGCAAGTGTTTCTTCAGTGATGTTCTTTAGTTTAAAAAAGATATTCTCTACACTTCACACATTCCAGAGATAGTTACTTGTGTTTATAGTTGCTCAGCAGCTCATATTCTGTTGACAGAGTATTGCAAAACTTCATGAAGTTGTATGCCAGCAGAGAAATCAGCTTGTCAACTGAATACTTGGCTCTTTTATGTTAATAGGCTCCACGAATTAAAGAAGTTGTGTCTTACTACAAAAGTAGTAAGTAAAAATGAATGATCAGATAGATCCATGCCCTGTGTGGCCCTACCAGTCCTGGTGCATGATTAAGGGTGGAGAGGCCCTGCACCCCCAACCTTTTTGGTATGAGAGGCTGATTAAAGGTGAGCCTGAAAAGAAACTCATCATGTTCAGGTAGGTAGCCAAGTGCTAAATATATGCCCTAATTGAGCCAATGCCTGGCAGCCTGAGAAAAACGTTGCCGGGCTTAGGATTTCTTAGCCCTAACGGTGTGATCTCCTCATCCCGGCAAAGCCCTAAGAGACCCTGCCCCTCATGTTGAGGGAGCACATCACCAAAAGACTCCAAAGACTTTCCACTTAATTTTAAAATGCTGAGATGCAGAGGTATGACTGTACACTTAATTTTAAAATGCTGAAATGCAGAGGGATGACTGTCAATCATGTCAGCAACTTTCACTGTCACCTTTCCACTTTGTGACAAGTGAGAGAAGACTCATTGGTTGACCTGTAACAAAGTCAGCCTGTAAGAGTAATCGGTGAGATATTCTTGTTTTCCTTGCACAAAGCATCTATCTCTTTCCGGTACCTTCTGCTTCCCCTCATGCTTGTTCTGCCATCACAGCCACAGTCAGGTATGTACTTGCTTTAAAAAGTTTTGTATGCATGTTTGCGAATGCGTGGGGTGAATGGGTGTGTGCATTTCTGTTTGTGAATAGTGGGTGTATGGGAGTGCACTTGTGAATGGTTGAGTGTGAGTGGTGTGCATGTGGGTGAGTGAGTGTTTGTATGTGCCTGTGTGGCCCGCCTCACTGCTAAGCCACATAACTGAGTTACCACTGGCAAAATATGTGCCATAACATTACATATATCATAAAATAGCATATCATTAGGACACCTCCTTCCCAGTCCTTGGCTTCTGCTTTTACCAATCATTGTTATCTGTTGCAATAGAACAATTGATACTAGTAAAGTAAATCATGACTACATCTCCCAGAATGTACAGATTTATTAAGATATAGCTCATGAATGGCAATGATAGTCTTGGCCCTGTCTCCAGGATCATCCCCAAAGTTGTTGCCTTAATCCTCCAGTTTTCTGAACCCATTTTTGTTGCCTATTAGGACTCTGCTGAACAGTGATAAAGTGCTTGTGCTCACTCCTTTAAACATGGTGAAATTTGCTTACACTCAATTGGTACATTACATGTACTTGTAAGTTCCTAGTAAAGTGGTGCTACCTCTACCCAGGGCATGTAAATGAAATGCTACTAGAAGGCCTGCAGCCCTTATTGTGCCACCCACTTAGCTAGCATTTTTAAATATGTCTCCGGCCTACCATTGCAACCTGTGTGTGAAGTTTTAAACTACCCAATTCGACCTGGAAAATTAACCTTTTGCAAGGCATAAACCTTCCTTTTTAATACACATAAGTCACCCCTAGGGTAGGCCCTAAACAGTCCATACCCCAAGGTGCATATACTATTTAAATGTTTTTTACTACTACATGACCTACCCCACCATTAAGATAACATTGAGGTACATTATTACATTTAATAAGTGATAACATTTGATTGGGAGCATGTAGGAAAGTCACCTTTGGTGTCTGAGGAATTTTAGTTTACTAGTAAAGTTGGCTTTTACGTCACAATGCTGGAAATGCCACTTTTAGAATGTTGATAATTTTTGTCCTAACCATTTGGTGCCTGAAGCCTGTTCTTGGGTCATGTGACTAGATATAGTTGGCAGTTGGCCTCTGTGTATTCCTCCTAGGCAGCATCACAGCAGAGTGATGAGTGGACCACCCTTAATCTTTCACAACAGACATTCCAGAATGCCCTAGCATTTAGGATGTCTCTATGGGTTTTAGAATGAAAGACGCATCAGTCACTAGATGGCCCTTTCAACCCAAAACAACTAGGATGTTACTAAATGTGACAACACGCATTTAAGAGTTCCCAGGGACCAAATTTTTCTCTGCTGGTGTTTTTACTGGCATGGTGTCATGCATATTGTATTTAAGAAGCTATTGTATATCCAGCCCTGTTCACATTTACTTGCACTGCAATAGCATATAAACCTCCAGGACATTTTCTTGAGGCAGTCGCCAAATGTTATGTCCACTGGCTTTGAGTGTTTTATGATTGTAACAATGAAGATCATATTCCATACAGAATCTTCCTTCCTTTCCCATGGATGTCATTTAGGGCTCACCAGGTGTCAGCCCAGACTTGTCCGTTGCTACGGGAAACAACCTTTACAACGCAACTTTTACAACACACTACCATTACAACGCATTCATTACAACGCAACATCCCTTACAATGCAAACATTACCACGCATGACACTACAACGCATTACAACTCATGTCATTACAACACAGTTATTACAACGCATACCATTACAATGCATACCATTACAACGCATAGTACCCTTACACTATCCAACACTTACCCTACTGTTGCACCCCCTGGAGTTAGAATAGTAAATTTTACCCCTACACTATCCAACACTTACCCTACTGTTGCACCCCCTGGAGTTAGAATAGTAAATTTTACCCCTACACTATCCAACACTTACCCTACTGTTGCACCCCCTGGAGTTAGAATAGTAATTTTTACCCCTACATTATCCAATACTTACCATACATGCAATGTATTGGTATGCTTTGTAATGGTATGCATTGTAAGGGTAGTATGCGTTGTAATGGAATGCGTTGTAAAGGTAGTTTTTAAAAATTCGTTGTAATGGCATGCGTTGTAATGGAATGCGTTGTAATGGTATGCATTGTAAAAGTATGCGTTGTAACGTCATACAACCGTTGCTACGCCCGTCACTACCCTTGCGACCTATGGCCTATAATATTGCAATGACAATGCCTACTCTTGTAAATTGAAGCTCGCCTATATGGGCATTGGAGTCGTGATCCTCAAAGTGTGAGCTGACATATACTGGCCAAACAGGCACCCCATTTATGCGCACATAACAGTGTCAACAAAGACGGACATCACTTCTGTCATGCTTTGTTAAATGCATCAATAGCAAGCTGGAAACAAATTATTGGCTCGACATTTGAGGCTGGTGGAGGCTACGGCTTCTGCGGGAGCGCCATTATGTTCTTGAGGGTTGGAATTTCGATTTGGACTCATAGCTTGTGCAATGAAATTAAGTCATTTTCATTGATTCATGTAAATTGCAGCTAGAATTTTAAGGTCAGATTTGCATATGAATTTCTGCAATATGTGTGGGTCTCTAAACACTGAATGAAACACTGAATGAAAGTTTAGTCCAGGAATAGACCTGACTATTTCTGTTTCTGTGCTTGCCATGGGGGTCAATATGTTAAGCAATAGTTCTGGATTCAGAATGCCAGGTAGCGTGAAAGCATGTTGATGAGTGTAGGAAGAGTAAAGATCAGTGGTGCATCCTAAAAGTCTATCTGGTATTTTTAAGTTGACCAGTATAATATCTCACACATTGAATCCTTCAATTAGAAGGAATACTCTACAAAACAAGTGTTAACTTATATGCTGGTAGCAAGACAAGGAGAGCCATGATTGTGGGTTTAGGTTGTTACTCAAAGCTGGCGGAAACAAACCCTGGTATGCAAATGTACATGCACAAGGCATATGTTTTCATGCAGATTGGTCCAAGTTGTATGTGTTAATTATCCTCCCACTGAAATTAAGATTTGCCCTTCAATGTATAAGAAATACCAAGTTATACAGACAGATGCATCAGCAGCAGGCCCAGCATAAGTGACCGGACTAGAAACATAGGTATTAGAAATCAATAAAAACGTTCTAGCAGATCAAGCTATGAGTATTTAGGTATTGAACCTAATCTGAGCCATTAGTTTGGTCTGGTGGCTCGGTGGTGTAATGTATACTCTCTAGGAACATGTATTTAACTCCACGGCCACGAGATCGGATCCAGAGGGGTGCACTCAGCCTTTCATCCTTCCAAAGGTGATAAAATGAATGCCATATTTTTTTCGGAAAATACATGAGCCTGTGCTTTGCACGTCCATTATATCAGGTGTTCTATCAAAAAGTCATTTGTGACACTCACCAGTGACTCTGTGAAATATCCAAGCCTGAGAGTGATTAAGATCCAACATACACCCTTTAAATGTATCGCTGAAGTAACAGATGCTTACATTTATGGACATAATAATGGCTCCTAGGAGTGCAGGTCTATTAGGGTTTTGATAGTATAATAACGTTAACCACTAGTGGGACAGTGTGTTCATAATAGTCCCTGGGATCTATGCCACAGGGACCCATCTCTGATGCCTCAACTGACACAACATTTGTATTAGTGTTTTTGCTGGCAAGTGGCAGCGAAGCATTGTTCACTAGGTGTGTGATAACGGAAGAGCATTCCATATCGCTTGTGTGGTGTTTGGACAAAATAGCGAGTCCAAATCACTATGTCAAGAATACGGAGGACAGGAATGTAGTGGTGAAGGTGAGTTTCTTTGGGTAAGCAAAGTTTTACTATAATTAACTCCGCATATATGTACCTTGACAATATATCTTCATCTTCTTTATAAATAAAAATGTAAATGTTCGTTTGTTCAAAATCGCAAATCTCCGAACGTTCTTCACCGATTGATTTGAAATTTTGACACAACGTTTGATTCGATTAAGCGTGTATTTATAGATACACAACGTGGGATTAGAATACGCGTGTGCCCAATACGGCCGGTGTTTTTAATCGAGAGGCCGAACAGACCCTATCGATTTGGTTGCTGCGCAAAAACTACAAGGGACGCATAGAGACAATAGTCTACATATATTAGGATGGCAGTTGGTGTCAGGATGGCAGACCGGGAAGTGGGTGGAGGAAGGGGGGAGGAGTTGGTTCACTTTGCAACATTATTCATTTGTTCAAAATCGCAAATCTCCGAAAGTTCTTCACCGATTGCTTTGAAATTTTGACACAACGTTGGATTCCAATACGCGAGTGTCGAATACGCGCATGTTTTTAATCGAAAGCCCGAACAGACATATAAAAATGGCAATGTATGTTTGTTCAAAATCTTAAATCTCCGAAAGTTCTTCACCGATTGATTTGAAATTTTGACACAACGTTGGATTCGATTAAGCGCGTGTTTATATATACACAACGGGAGATTAGAATATGCGCCTGTCCAATACGCGCGTGTTTTTAATCGAAAGGGCGAACAGACCCTATCGATTTGGTTGCTGCGCAAAAACTACAAGGGACACATTGAGACAATAGTCTACATATATTAGGATGGACAGTTGTTGTCTGGATGGCAGACCAGGAAGTGGATGGAGGGAGGGGGGAGGAGTTGGTTCACTTTGCAACATTAAGAAAGGACGCATAGAGACAATAGTCCACATATATTAGGGTGGACAGTTGGTGTCAGGATGGCAGACCGGGCAGTGGGTGGAGGGAGGGGGGAGGAATTGGTTCACTTTGCAACATTTACATGTGTTTATGTATACACAACGTTGGATTCGAATAAGTGCGTGTCCAATACGCACATGTTTTTAATCGAAAGGCCGAACTGACCCTATTGATTTGGTTGCTGTGCAACAACTACAAGGGACGCATAGAGACAATAGTCTACATATATTAGGATGGACAGTTGGTGTCAGGATGGCAGACCGGGATGTGGGTGGAGGGAGGGGGGAGGAGATGGTTCACTTTGCAACATTAAGAAAGGACACATAGAGACAATAGTCTACATATATTAGGATGGACAGTTGGTGTCAGGATGGCAGACCGGGAAGTGGGTGGAGGGAGGGGGAGGAGTTGGTTCACTTTGCAACATTAGCACTTGTTTATATATACATAACGTTGGATTCGAATACACGCGTGTCCAATACGTGTGTGTTTTTAAACGAAAGGCCGAACAGACCCTATCGATTTGGTTGCTGCGCTACAACTACAAGGGACGCATAGAGACAATAGTCTACATATATTAGGATGGACAGTTGGTGTCAGGATGGCAGACTGGGAAGTGGGTGGAGGGAGGGGGAGGAGTTGGTTCACTTTGTAACATTAAGAAAGGACGCATAGAGACAATAGTCTACATATATTAGGATGGACAGTTGGTGTCAGGATGGCAGACCGGGAAGTGGGTGGAGGGAGGGGGAGGAGTTGGTTCACTTTGCAACATTAGCACTTGTTTATATATACATAACGTTGGATTCGAATACACGCGTGTCCAATACGTGCGTGTTTTTAATCGAAAGGCCGAACAGACCCTATCGATTTGGTTGCTGCGCTACAACTACAAGGGACGCATAGAGACAATAGTCTACATATATTAGGATGGACAGTTGGTGTCAGGATGGCAGACCGGGAAGTGAGTGGAAGGAGCGGGGAGGAGTTGGTTCACTTTGCAACATTAGCGCATGTTTATATATACACAACGTGACAATAGTCACAAAAACATATTGTGTGCCCACAAGCATTGTGAAATTAAACATATTAGAAATGTGCGCTTACTCTTTTCTTTCTCTTCCATTTAACCGGACTGAGCCACACCAACGCATGGCAGGGTACAGCTAGAATATATATATATTTATAAATATATATATATATATTTTTTTTTTCTATCAAGGAAACGCCGCACTCAGGAACTTTTAAGATTTTTAAGGTTTATTTAAACGCAGCATAGTCTGCACACCGACGCGTTGCACCCTTGCGACCAAGGCCGCAAGGCTGAAGCGCGTCGGTATATATATATATATTTATATATATATATACCCTTTCAGGCACAGAGTGACAAATAAATTATTCAAAAAAGAAGTAGAGAACTCTGGGTAGTTCTCAAGTTTAGGTGGAAAGCAGCTCCTGTATAGATCACTCTCAACACCAGCGACACTCTGCTCACCTCAAATGTCTGCATTTCCATCAAAGTTTTTAAGCATAGGATTAGCACAGTGCTATCCACGCCAAGATAGAAAAGGACAAAGTCTTTTGCCATTTCCAGCAAAGAAAATAGTCTGTCCTCAGTTTCTCCTTAAAGGGATTGTCTCTCCTCAGTTTCTTCTGGTTCCTCTCCTCAGCAAAGGTTTTTTCTTGTTATCCAAAAGTGATCTAAATTATTGGGATCAGGGTCCCAATACGTAAACCCCAAAATCCTTTGTCCTCTGCGGGCAGAGGGGCCTTTGCCTAATCCAAACCAGTTCCGTTCAGTCCTGGAGCACTCTGTTTACATGATTCCTTCTTTCATTTCACAGTGCAGGGCAGAAACATCAGACGCCCCACAGGAGGTGGAGCCAGCATTGTGGAGGGAAGGCACAGCCCTGGAGCACTCTGTCGACATGACTCCTTCTCTCCTTTCACAGTGCAGGGCAGAGACATCAGACGCACCACAGGAGGTGGAGCCAGCATTGTGGAGGGAAGGCACAGCCCTATTCAGGTCCTAGGTGCAACTCCTCACTCCCATCTAGATGCAGATCTCTCTATTCACCACTGGGCTGACTATCCCTTGATCCTGGAATCCCCCAGCCCCTGTCACGCAAACTCGAGACAAGGAAAACACAACCTAGCAAAGGCAGGCTTGGATAGTTAGACATGAAAATACCTACTTTCTAAAAGTGGTATTTTCAAACACAGAATGTTAAAATCAACCTCACTAAAAGATGTATTTTATCATTCTGAGTTCTGGCATACTAAACTCAAATTTCTACCATGTTCCCTGAGTCAGTTAGGATTATAAAATGTAATAATCTAACTGCCCGTTCGGGCCTATGGAGAACAGGTAGCCTTGCAATAGTGAAAAACGAAAATGGCTGTAATTCACTATTAGGACATGCCGCACACACCAGCGTTTTTCCTACCTTATACTTGCAATGCACCCTACCTTTGGGCCTACCATTGGGGTGTCTGACATGAAGAAAAGGGTAGGTTTAGGGACTGGCAAGTGGGTGCACTTGCCCAGTCAGCATGGCAGTACCAGACTGCACACAGGCTCTGCAATGGCAGACCTTAGACACACTTTTACGGGATGCTTCTGTGGGTGGCATAGCCAGTGCTGCAAGCCCACCAGCAGCATTTGGATTACCAGCCCTGGGCACACTCAGTGCACGGTACTAGGGTCTGTCAAGTAAACCAAACAAGCCAATCATGGAGTCACTAATCCATAAATCAATTTATAGTAGGGAGAGCGTATGCACTTTAGCACTGATCAGCAGTGGTAAAGTGCCCAGAGTCATAAAACCAACAAAAACAGGTCAGACAAAATACAGGAGGAAGGCAAAAAGTTCAGGGATAACCCTGCAAAAAGGGCCAAGTCCAACAAATATGCTCAGTTCTTCAGTCCATTTGGGCAGCTGACCAGCCTTGTTGTCTCAAGCCCCCCACTCTCTTCTGGGATGTTTCCTTGCCTCTTGGGAGCTCGCTGACATGCAGCCACTGCTCTAATGGAACAGCAGTCCTCTGGGTGCTCTACAGAACACTTGGGGGCATATTCTCAAGGATATATCACCGAGTTATCAGCACTTTATCGAAGCCAAAGTCGCAATAAATTTATCGCCTCATTCACAAGCTGCTGCTAACAGCCCATATCACCAGTTTTCCTACAATAGCAGCCACAAAAACATTGCCACAGATGACCCTGGCAACTAACGCTAAAGAGATGCAGATTAGGCGTTCCCGTGCAAAAAGCCGCGACAACACCACTCCCCAACATTCTCAATGACCAGCCAGATCGGCGATACGATCACAAAACAGGCAATAAGGTGTGTTAGCAACAGGAAATTAACACCTGCTCTGACCTGGCGTAAAGTCAGATGACAACCTGCCCAGGCCACTGGTCCCCGAACCAGTCTTGCCCACCCCAGCGCATCCAGGCATCACTGGTCATCTGTCGACACCGGCGTGTGTCACGGAGGACCCAAAATGTGCCGGTATAAGCTCCAAGCCAGAGGCCCACAACCTTGGAAGCCTCCTCAGACCATCACGGACTCCGCGAACAGGGCCCGCAGTACTCCTTTCTCGTTGACGTACTCCACTGGCAGACACAGCGGACAAGTAGGTCACACATTTGGAACTGAGTCTTGATTACACAATGGTAGAGTTCATGACACAGTACACAAGGAGATGAGTAAGAGGAAGACGCAGTTCAGTCCGGAGGAAAAAAGGATCCCCATGACGGAGATGATCGAACACTACCAATGACTGCACTGGTGCCACTAACTCTGTGCATCGCAAGCCTATAACACGTGGCTGTGGGCCACTGCTGACCGTGCCTCCGGCACACACTGCGGTCAAGTAGATCACACAATTAGAACTGTGTCTTGATCTCTTCATGGCAGAGTTTATATAATTGTATATGCCTCATCGCAGACTGTATCCCCTCCAGCTCTGGAGCCACTAACGTTGTGCCACGAAAGCCATGGACACTCTCTGGTTGAACTTTGGTGGCGTCTGAGTGATGTGATGAGTCCAGGTGGATTGAATAAGTATTTATTCAATATAAAATCATAGCATAAGAATACAACAGGTGAGTGCCAGGAGAGCAGCATACAATCCAAGGGCTCTTCTCTAACTGACCAAAAGAACACAGAACATCATAACATACATTCTGTAGCTCTGACCTCACGGCATTAAAGAGACACAGCAACATAATAATAATACAACATCATAACACTGAGTCTATGGCCTGGCGGTTGTCTTCCTCATCATGTAGCTGATACTGACATGGTGGTAAAAAGGAGTCTGTAGCATTCAACTCCTCTATGTGCCTGTTTCTGCTTGCTTCTGCCCTCTACATCTTGCCCTGGAAGGACACCTTCCACTGTCCCCTGTCACACTCCGCGACATTCTCCTTGGACATCAAAGAGGCCACCTCAGCTCGCGTGGCCCTACCTCAGTGCACCGCAAGTCACTGTCCCGTGGTGGTGTGCCTGTGCTGGATGCAGTGCATCCGGGGCCACTAACTCTATGCAGCTCAAGTCATAGACCCTTGCTGTTTGAACTTTGAACTTCTGATTGTCTGATCACTGTTGTAGTTGTTGCCAGCACCAACCAACCCCTGAGGGGTGGCTTACACTACCCAACACCCATCCTGCACAGGCGTCACTGGACATATGACACTGGCAATAAAAGGGGCCGGGCGCACGTGCCCGTAGCCAGTTCCACAAACTATCTAAGTGTGACGGTGTGGTCATTATGTATGCATGAGGGCCACAGGCCATACCACATTACATTGTGATGTGTACAGCGGCCGCAACCTTGTCACCTCAGATAGTGGGGAAGACCTGGGACATGCTGCTGTGTCGTACCCCCCTGTGAGCGTAAGTGGAGTGGGCAGGCATACGGCAGTAGAGCATAGGGGTGTGGTTCATCAACACGTGGCCTTGGGCATGGTTAAGTTTAGGCCTTGCCAAGGAAGTAACTAATGTGTGTGTCTCTGTTGTGGTGTCTGCACCACCCGTCCCACAATAGACAATGTTGCTATGTAGCATGCCCCCGGAGTGCAGCCTCGGACAAAGGGGCAAACGAGGGAACGCAAGCCCGCTCGGGGTCAGGGAACACACATACCAACTGTTGTGTCTGTTGCTATTAGCGCAGCATGCGCCAAAGGTCAACCACATGGTGAGTTCAGCCAGGCATGAACTCTACATCTGTGTCCACCCTGTCTTTACCATAGGCCTACACATCCGTGGCCGGCCACCTTCAGCGCACAACATCACTGTGTCGCAGTCAGGCTTGTGGACATGCGCAGACAGGCAAGACAATGGTGTGCCGTAGGGGTGCAAGTGATGCAATCACGCTGCAAACACCAGTGAATAGGCTTGGGGGAGGGAGGAGCAGCAGTGATGCCACTCATTTGCAACAAGCAGTACATGTCATACAGGAATCACTAAGTCACACATATCATACACCAATGTACCAGTGAGCCTGCCTACACATCATGCAGTACGAAGTCTTGACTCATGTCTCTCTGCACTGTCACAGGTGATCAAGGATATGCACGCTGCGCTTGGATGATGACAGCCCTCCGAGCCCTGAACACACAGGCCCAGAGGCAGCACAATTTGGCCCAAAAACGCACCAGGGGCATCGTGGAGCGCACATTTGGTGTGTTGAAGTCACGTTTCAGGTGCCTGGACATCAAAGGTGGAAGGCTCCTGTACAGCCCAGGCATCGTGTGAAAGATGATTGTTGCATGCTGTGTGTTGCACAACATATGTGTACGCAGCAATGCCCCATGGATAGAAGTGCCGGATGCACCGGACGATGATGATGAAGATAAGGCAGGTGGACCACACCCCACTGCAGCTGCAGCAGGAATAGCTCATGGGAACACCATCATTGACATTTTCTTCTCATGTTAACGTCACAGTGTGACAGTCCTTAGAAATCATGGGACAGTAAGATGAATGAACACAGGCACATCATGTGCAAATGAATGCATTCCAAGACACATTCCCTGTGTGCATGTCACTCATCTGTACAGGCACATCACTCAGACAAGTGTGAGTGCGACATGTAGTGCTAGCAATTTTGAAATTTGTTAATCGATGGTGGGTGTGTCACCTCTCTGCAGAGAGGCTGTTTAGGGTGTCACGTATTCGAACTGCCAGCTCTGTGTGTCACAGTACGGTATCCCACTCTTCGGCGTTTCACATGTGTCCCAAATCATTCCATTTTGGCTGTCATTTGTGGCCTACAAGTGTCAACAGGGCTTCTTTTGGGCTCAGATATGTACCACCATGATGCAGGGATGTACCCTGTGACTCAAGTCCCACGACATGGACGACATGTACATAAGGGGGAGTCGCTGCCCCTACATTCGTCCATGCTTTCATGATTGTTTGTGGTACAAAAGGGGGTGGTGAGCAAGATTGTTTGATCATGGACATGGCACATCTGCGCGCAGGTGGTGTTGATTGTCCCTCTGCAATTTGAAGGGGAGGTGTAGTTTCACAGTGTGTTCCATGTATGTTTCCGCATTGGCGCAGTTTACTTACAGAATGCATGTCAATGTACATTGTGACAGTTTGTGAGGAGATGCCTATCTGATGCAGGACAATGGTAATTTGTTCTATGTCACGGCTGAGGGGTTGTGCTCGTACATTGTCATCTCACCATTTTTGTACTCTGCTTTTATGGAGCATTTTACTGCATGACGCGTGGGAATCGCAGGCATGTCACTGGTTATCGCTGATGTTTGTATCGCGGATTGGCCTCATCGCTACTATTTTTGCGTTCGTGTTTCACGTTTTTTTCGGTGTCACGTTGATTATAACACGGACAATTGACGTGTTATTTTGAGCCAATCGCATGGTACCACCGTGTTGAGAATACAACGTTAGCACAGCGTTATTTTCTTGCGATAGACTGCGATGTGCAAAGTTGCGTTACGCTTATTTTGCAATGATTATCACACGTTCTTGAGAATATCCCCCTTCCTTTCTTGGTAATAGATGACATGGAAGTGGAACAATAAGTGGGTATTTGGAGGTCCTAGTTCCATACACCAAAAGTGACACTGTCTACAGTTTCAGAAGCAGTTTCTGTGGTTCTCTTTTCAAGTATCCTAATCCGGCTACTCTCCAAACACAGTCTTTATGTAGAGTAATGTTTCTCCTAGCAGGGTTGTCTCCTGCCGTAGCAACTACAAAAGAAGCACTGCATGTGAGCTTTCTGCACTGGCTGTCATCAGCCAAACTGAAGGAGCAATCAGGAAAAGACAAAGGCTGGGCCTCACTAGCGTTACAGACCCACTACAGCCTGATTTGTGAATTGTGGGCCAGTTCAAATGAGTCTCCTACAGTTTTGGGTGAATGAGGATTGCACAGCAGTGAGAGAACACTGCATTGTTGCTTGTTTACGCTGAGGTGCCTTTTTTATGAAGAAGAAATGCACGTAATACTGGTGTCACTATGACTTTTGTGTTAGGGAGACTTAACCAGTAGCCGCCCATACTATATCTGCTTTTGAACGGACTGTATTATGTTATCTTTCTTGGAGGCTAGGAACACACTCAGTGACCCTCTCAAACCATATGTATAAACCAGTTAAATGGAATTCTTATTCATAAATCAATACAATTGAAACACTTTTATTTTCATCCTGCTGTCGTTCAGTGCATGGTTATCAGTTTTCTATTTGAACCTAAAAATATCTCTTAAACTCCTCTTGATATTGCATAGGTGGGTGGCAATGTTAGGAAATGAGAACCCCATCTCATGGTACTTGTAGGGAGCCTTCAAGGACTCATTTTGACATTGCTATTGTGCTATCTGTAATGAGAAGCTAAGAACTCTGCTTGTGGGCTGGGCTCAGGGGAAGACATGATGGATACCTCAATGACTGATACACAAGCTAGTAAACAGTTCCAGAAAATCTTTGCATCTCCACTTGCCTTTCGTGGCTGCATTGTTTTCTTAAGTCTCCACACTAGTTATACCCAGCCTGGGCTTGAAATCCCCAGCTTCCCTGACGAGGACATGTGAGGTGAAGGGGACAGGCAGACGAAAAGACCCTGACAAAACTAGTAACTTCATTTAGAAGGCACTTTCATGGCATCCACTCATTACTTGTTGCTATTACAAAAGCCTCACAACTGGTTAGATAGTTATGCTGGCTGATGGAAGGATATGCACACTGATGCACTCCAGCTGTTGGCTTCTAAGCCCCCACATGTGGTCTCCTGATATAATGTGGAATGAGGGCAGGAAGGAGTTCCTATATGCTATGTCATGGAAGACAGCATTATGAACACATACAGTATTTTTTTAGGGTGAACAACACTTACAACGCAACTTTTACAACGTAGTGCCTTTACAACGCGGTATTTACAACGCAAACCATTACAAAGCATTGCGCTGGGGGGCGCTCTAGGATAGGGAATAGATTTAATTTACTATCCAACACCTTCCCTACTATCCACGGGGCCTGGAGTTGGAATAGTAAATTAAACTATTCACTATCCAGCGCCCCAAAGCACTATGCGTTGTAATGGTATGCGTTGTAAAACTCGCGTTGTAAAAGCATGCGATGTAAAAGCATGCGTTGTAATGTCATACATCCGTTTTTAGAGAAAAGGAGTGTTGAGAATACATGTTTAATTGTCTCAAACCTTAAAGTGTAACATGCAATATGTAAAGGTTTTAAATATGTGTAAAGTTTAGCCCTTCTCAGTATGTATATGAATGTGTAATGTGTATAGCAGAAACTTAGCCGAAAGGCATAGTAGTACCATGCAGTGTCAAAGGCAGAGATATGGAGATGATTCTAGACTGGGTTCTTGGGACGGGTGTGTGGGCTAGTTACTGTGTCATGGTGTAAACAGTCCACCAGCTGCTACAAATGGAAGACAGATACAATGAACTAATACTAGTTCCATCAGAGAAGTGTTGGTCATGTTTATGTTTTATTTCCCATTATACATATGTCCGCCTTGCTGAAAGGTGCTAGTAATGTGTCTTTAAAAGTACAGGATGTGTACCGAGACGTGTTGGCTATTTCCATCACTATTATACTCACCTTGCTCAGAAGTGCCAGTGCTGGGTGCTGTGGGAGCTGTCCACTTCTAGAATAATAACCCTGCTAAGAAGTGTTGTAACTGAGCATTACAATAAACCAGAAATTGTGGTAACAAGGACTAAGGCATCCACTACAGTGATCTGTGTTTCATCCCCAAGCACATAGACTTGAATTCCAGCAAACCCTCTCAGTTTTCCACCCTTTCAAAGTGAATAATATAAATGCTGTTGAATTTGGCCAAATTAAAGTCTCTATCATCTCAAGCAGACCATCAAAGCGCAGCACGCTCACTGATGAATAGACTTTGAAAGCACTGGAAGATCTATCTGGAGATGTTGGTTGCTGTGGCAGTGCGGTTGTGTGTTGTCGCTTAGCTGTGGAGTTTGCGGACTGTGTCTGAGGATCTTGCTGTGGGTATTGGAAGCAGGGTGTCCACAGTACAACGTTCTTTTCAGTCCATCATTAGCTTTCATCATTCTGTCAGAGCAAGAAGAAGCTCTAACTAAAGGAAGTACTCTATATTGCAAAGTGTTTATATTGCTAAATTTGCATCCAGATTATCATATAAAATGGGGTTGAAAGTTTTCATACAATTTATTAGATCTGAATTCTTTGTTTTAAAAAATTGTGTCCGAACACATAGTCATTCACTCATTGAGCCTGGATGTTTTAGGTTGCCATTGCATACGACTGTATTTGCATTTACTGTGTGCACATGGGTAGGTAGTTGGTGGACTCTTGACATGTTATGACTGTAAATCAGTTAAAATATTTTTGATAGCTTGTGAAAATAAACTAGATATATATCCTCTTTAGCACCTCTTGTGGAATGTTTTTATTCTTGCAACTACTGTAGTGTTCTTTACTTTAGTGACGTAATTCAGGTAATGTTATCAGGGTAAAATGTCATGTAACATCACCTGTGGGGGTAGACATCAGATCCTATGATGTCACTTCCTGTGATGTCATGTCCCTGTAATGTCATTGGGGTCTAAAGGTTTGTAATGTCACTTCCGCTGGCATTTTGGTAAATTGACGTTCAGGCTGAGTGGATGAGAACTTGCAGCAGGTAACTCCCCCAATATTTCATTACTTCCAAGACCACTCAGAATTGGTTATACTTTAGCAAAGGCAGATCAGCCGCTTCAGCAGTGGGGGGTGGCAGTGGACAGATTAAATAGTTCTTATTCACCCTTCTTAAAGTTGAGGTTTTTTTCCAACCTCAACACAGAAACAGAATATAATTAATAACACTGCACGTGTGGGGGCCAAAAGGTGGCAATGCAACCGTACAAGGTTAAAGAAAGAGAAAAGATACAACGTGGAAAGAAAAAAAAGCTCTGAAGCTCACTGAATGAGAATCTGAAAGAAGAATGCAAAGAAAGAAAGACGCAAAGATGAAAAGAGAAGAAAGGTAAACATAGGCAGCTACCAGTGGACTAGCCTTAAAAGGGTGGGAATTGCATATTTCACTCACTCATGTAGCGCTGTCTGGTTCAAAGTGTGTGAGGGGGGGGGATTTGATTTATCTGGCTACTCGTTTGCGCTTCATTTTTTGCCCTGTTTATTTTAGCTCTATGCTTTTTGTTAGGTTATATGCTAAATACAGTTCTGTTTGAATTGTTGCACAATTCAATTTTAGTTTTCGATGCTGCTCTCGAACTAGCAGGGCTGGATTTTCTTTTGTAACTTTATTTCCTCGTTCCTGGATCGTTGTTATGCATTTACTGTAAGTAGTTGTACAGCACAACATCCTCATACCTGTTTCAGTCACTCTACGTGCATGCATTCAGGCCATAGTTCATTTTGTGTCATCAAACCATTCACCTTGGTAAGTGTTCTATGCTTTCCCAAGGCACAGCTGCTGCCCCTCCTTGTATTTTTCAACGAATCACGTTGCTTTGTGTCCTGTGCTGTCTTCAGACCTGCCAACCTGAAAAACAAGCATTTGCAATGCAATAGGTCTCGCATTTTAGAAATTTAGACCTATTGATATTCTAAATGACTATGCCTTTTTATTATTGCAGGGTTTTTTAAACACATAAATAAATAGCAATGTCATTTACAATGCCAATAGGTCAAAATCTCTCAATTGGGAGACCTATTGCATAGCAAATTTGCTTTGCATTTTACTGGCATGAAGCTGCCAGGAATTTCAAAAGACCTGGCATTTGTTACCCGAATTCGGCTGAAGATACTGTCGAAAGACTCAAAACAAACAAGCATTTGCAATGCAACTGGTTTCTCCTTTGGGACCTTATACGTTTTAAGCAATGTAGCATATCATCTTGGGTGCTAAAAAACGAAAGAAAGACATCGACAGCACTAGAGACCGCAAAGAATGCAACAGCAGAATATAAAGTCAAACAACAGGCCCAGTTGGATCACTAAATTCAGTTCTTTCGCAGCAAAGAAACATAAATTACATTTATTACCATATGTAGGTTAGACTATGAACATCAAATTTCAGCTAATAGGCAACACCAGGGACGCCTACGGTATTACACCCTCTGGAATGTCAATGGGTCTAAAAGCTTGCTTTGGTTATCAACAGCCACCAAGGCTAAAGAGGTTGATAAATTGCGCCCAAAGACTGTGTTCCAGTGCAGGTCACAGAAGTTGGATAGGATGGCTCCTTCAGTAGAGGGCTACACTAACTTACTTGCAAGAGAACAGGTTGATAGGTTCAAAGCCAGAAGAATTAAGCGTGGTCAAAAAAAGGTTGGTTTTGGCTCACAAATTAAAGGTTTTTTTCAATAACGGTGCCCTTCTGCTGAACGGCAGAGGCATCCCTCGATCAAGCCTAGTTATGAATCAAAAAATGCAGTTGTGTGCAGTCAGATCTACATGATGTGTCCAAACTGGACATGTGAGCTGTGCAGGGATGTAAAACAAGACCCTGCAGCCCTTGCAGTGCGGGGTTTAGGGGACAAACTTTTAGGAGCCACTTCGACCCTTTAGGGGGGCACAATTCAGCTGAAGGCCAAGTAGTATCAGTGAGATGCGGGAGACTAAGGACCATCTCTTCACCTTCTGCAGGGGTGCGGGCATTATTTTGCATTAGCCCACTGAAGCTGACCCTGAGTGCACTTTGCTGACAAATTCTGAAGGGCAGAGTGTCATATACTAAACGTGCTTTAAAAAGCAGTTGCAACAAGCACTAGTGTTATTGTGGCCGCACGTCTCACAACGAGCGGGCCAGGATTTGTGGGAGGAGTAAATACTGAAGACTGAGAATAAACCTAGCACAGCAGAAGACGTAGATTTTCAGGATTCAGCTGAGAAATGACAGCGCTCTACTCAAAGGAATGGGGTACTGTAATGAGGTCCGAGGTTTGTAACGGTTCAACCGCATGACAAAAAATAATAGCCCCCTCACTGCATAAATTGTAACCACCCCACCCCCAAAACGCCTGCCATAAAGTAATAATCCAGACAAGTGGACAGCATAATTTAATGCTGCAAACTATAGCACAAGTTCCCAGGACACAATAAATATTCCAAGCCCTCCTGTAGGGAAATCCGTAGTTTATTTTCCCTGCTGCCTACTTTATACCATATCTCTACTCCTTATAGTAGACCATAATATTATAAATGAATCCCGATAACAAAGTGCTATCGGGTTTGTGAAAAAATCAAATGTATTCTTAAAGTAATCACACATGGGGACTTCTTGTATTTTTACTTATATTCCCAGAGGGTTCAAGGATTTCCCTACTAACAGCGTGATAAACCCACATGCTGGCAGACATGGTTTTGGGTGGAAACGTGAAGCCAAGCCCTTTTTACAATGATTACTTGCTCATAAGTCTACTAAACCTATTTTGTTTGGCTTACCGCACTAAGGAGCACTGTGGTGTGATGGAGTTGGGATTTAGACAAGTAAAAGTGAGTTTGCTGCCCACTTTTCTTGACCCAGTGGGTACGGTTAACATCACCCCGCTCCAGCTGATGAAGCGCGGGGTTGACGACGCTAATGAAACACTAACCATCTATCATCTTAGTGGCTGGAAGACAGCTATGGCCGCGGCGTGCTGGGCTTCCATGAGATGTTACTCTGCTGAGAGATGCCGCTCTCTCAGCTGTGGAGCGCCGCAACCAAACGTGAAAGTAAGCCGAGAACAATACTGCACCTCACCTTTCATCTTCTGCTTCGTACGTAGAGCAACACACTGGAGCACTAGCTGCAGCAGAATACACATCTCCAGCCAACTCTGGGATTGTAAATAGCAGTACTGAGAGAGCACAAGTTTGAAAAATGTATAAGTGCACCATATTTACAAGCACGTAGTTAGTTTAAACATGCTTTTGCACACGAGTGTTTTATATTTAGGAGTGAAATACACAGAGTGTCTTATATTCAGTGGTGAAATGCATAGAATGTTTAAGTAGAGTAACAATAATCATAACTGTGTGAGACTAATGTAGAAATGTTTGGGATGAATATGAAAACCTCATGTTCTCATGTTAAAGGAATCATGTTAGAGTTGAATAGAGCTTTACAAAACCAGTATAATGTGTAGGCCTCATGGCAATTCACAGAAAATCTAAACGTGCTGCTAAAATAATGTGAGATGGGGTTAACGTGGTTCTTCCAAAAATGTACTATCGAATTTAGTTTTGAAATATATGCTTTATAGATGTGTATTTTAAGAAATGTATGTTGGTTTAGAATGCTGTTTAAATCAAGTAAAATGTTTTCAGAGTGCAGGGACCCGCTTCATGTAAATCAAGTAGGCCTGAACTGATAGTGATGTCTCTTTGATGTGCCATGTGCTCGTTAGAGGAGAAGTCGAGAGGTGCCAAGTACAGAGCTTCGATTATATTTTATGACCTATAGATATGGTGGAGTCTGGAATTTGAGGCCCACTGCAGGACGGACTGTATGCAGGTGCGAGGGTCTTAATCAGCTAGAATGAAAGGGGCTTTGTTCAGTGGCGCTTGGCGCAGGCCTGTAGGAGTTTCCAGGAATTTCAGGGGGTATCAGCGCACTGGAGAAGAAGCCTGGGAACCAAGGTCAACTATAACGAGGGTCTTGAAGAGTACCATCATGGAGTTTACCGCGCAAAGATGTACCACGTGAGGGGCGTCCCAAGGGGCGTTCCTATCGAAAATGTGATTTGATATCAGGGAAAGAGACCCGGGAGGAGAGCAGAGCAGATGATTTTGGGAGCCTAAGGAAGCGGATGGGTAGGCAGATAGGCTGATCAGGAGAGACCCATCATCAGAGAAGAAACAAAGAGAAGTGCGTGATCTTCTTAGGAAATCACCACGGCTGACACCTAGAGGGGTAAAGATCTTGTTAAGTAGGGATGTCATTTAGTGTAGTGTAGGGATAGACTAACCTTAATTTTTTCTTTTCTGTAATGACTTTGAGGTTGCAACTTGTATCCATTTTGGCAACGCTTATGCTTTTTGAAATTGTACTCATTATTCTGTTTTTCAGACTCAGACTATTGAAAAAGTTCATGTTCATAGTGATACCAATTTATCTTCTGAATCTCATTTTGAGAAGTTTGTACCTTCAGTTATCTTTGACTTTATATTAAATCTTTGAAACTTAAATTTGGTCAGTGGTCATTTAGAGTGGTGTAAGTTCTTACATTGATTGACTTATTGTTAGATTACCTTTTACTCAACGACAGGTACCAACGATTCAGTCGACTTGGTTTGGGATCTGGTAAGGTAACTAGTAACCAGAAATCCCGCGTTAACAGTTGGTAGCAGAGGATGGTTATCTTCTTGAGGAAGGTAATCTAGAGAGGTTAGTTTACCCCAAGGCCCTTAGACGTCGAGAGACGAGCAGCGGAAGAATCGTGTGCCGAAAGGTGCAGACGGTGCGAGAAAAGCAGCAGTATCGGAGGAGAGTGAGTATAAAAAGGGTCATGCGTGAACAGATTGCGGTGTTTTGTGTTGTATTTGTATTGTAATGTCTTGCGGAGTTGAATGCCTGTAGTGTGAATGAGAGAAGGTTGTGAGCGCGCGCAACCTGGTAAGCTGGTTACCTGGTAAACGGGTGAACTGGTGAAATCTTAAGTTCAGGCCAGAGCTTAAGTGGTTTTGGGTGTATCGAACATCCAGGGTAGTTGTCGACCATAGTACGGAGGTCACGAGGTACCATTGACCGCCGTGGATCCAAGATAGGGGGAGTGTAAGAGTGAGTGTATGAGTAACGGACGCTGGTCGAAAGTTACTGCGGGTGAGTAACCTATCAGAGAAGGCGATTGTACATTTCGCCAAGAAGGTGACAACTACAGGGAAAGACTGTGGGCGTACAGTCAAGAAAGGTGATCGCTTGGACGGAAGTAATCATTTTTCAGAGTATGAATGGGACGCGTGCATGACCGAGGAGACGAGCTGAGAAAGGAGGGGAACTGCTGCGAAGGGGGACGGGTGACGTCGGATAGAGCCGCGCTGTGATTGAGCAGTTGGTGTGACGTTAGCTAGAGCCGCGCTCTGGTTGGGCGGCTAGAGTGACGTCGGAGGAAAGTCGCGTACGGATAGGCCAGTTAGTGTGAACGGGGCTGAGATTGGTGGAATATCGTCAGGAAGTAAACAAACGCAGAGAAAGAGCGAAATCATGAAGTGTTTTAAGTGTTTGAAAGGGATTTTTAAACGTAAAAGAAGGGAACATTATTACGGGGAAGAGGCTCCGCCGGAGGGTACACCAGCTCATTATATGGCAACGAATGTGGGGCTGCATACGATATTATGGATTGGGGCTTGGAATAAGCTTACGGAAGGGAATGAGGAAATGCAGTTCCCGAAGTACGGACGTTTAAGTTAGAGGTGTTACATCGGCTAAAAGCAACTATGTCCTCATTGAAACCCTCACCTAGACCTACACAGTTTGAGGCCCTTAATGCATGGATTAGGGCGGCACACAACAGAAATTTGAACAGGCGTCAACAAAGACTGACGCGATCGGTAAGAGCAGTGCGAGATTCTAAATGGGATGAGGAAGCAAAGCGGTGGAGGGTACAGGTTATTGAGGTGGAAAAAATGTATCCGATGAGGGAGGTGGCAGGAGGAGGAAACCTCATGGAGGAAGACGAGGAAAGCGAGTCGGAAGACAATCTGATAAACAGATTGTTAATGGATAGACCACCTCCGAGAGTGGGGGTGATAGAAGATAGAGGGCTCGCAAGGGAAGATGGGAATGCCATTGAGGGGTATACACCACTCCCTATATCGGAATGGACACCTATCAAAGGTGGGGAGACACCTCAACCTAGTACGGTACAGAGTGTAGTGGGAAGGTTTGTGGTGCAGAAAACGCCAGCCACCGAAAGGGTTGAGTCCTTTGGATTGCCAGATGCTCTTCAAGTGCCTGTTACCATAGGTCCCATAGTATCGATCTATAACCCTGAGAGAGATAGAGAGGAAGAACAGAGGCAATTGGATAGAGAAAGGTGGTCGAAAAAGGGCACAGTTAGACGAAGTGCAAATGTGATGACCCCCGAGGGAAGGGTAATGCATATGGAGGCATTCCCTTTGCGAGAAATATCAAACGGAAATTATGTACATGTACCCTGGAGTAGAGGAGACTTAGCTGCATTTACCAACTCATTTCCGAAGTTAAGGGACAATCCAGTTGAGTGGTATAAACAGGTAGAAAGGTTTGTCAAGATCTCGAAAGTATTGTGGATCGATTTGAACACGTTGTTTGACATCGTGGTCCCATCTGATTTGTGGACCCCGTGCAAGACTAGTGTTGAATGGCCAAATACTGAACCAGTGAGGGATGCTCGGACTAATGGACCGTCCGAGATTGTCATGCGAAAGTATGAAAGGGTAATAGCTTGGTTGAAAGATAAGGTACCACCGCAGGATATAGATTGGGTGAAAATAGACCGAACGAGGCAGGAACCCAAGGAGACAGTTCATGAGTTTTATGAAAGATTATTGAAAACATTCAAGCAATACAGTGGACTAGATGTAATGGATCCCAAAGACATAGGGCAGTTTGTGTCAAAGTTTGTCTTGGGGTTGAGACCTGATATTTGTTTGATGATACAGCAACATTTAATCTGTTGGCAGAACAAACCACTAGATGAGATTTTACGTTATGCGAGGTACTGTAGTGACGAGATAGATTCTAAAGCCAAGAATCTAAAGGAGAAATTGATGGTGGTGCAAATGCAGTCCGCTGGGAAGGGTGGCCAGCAGAAGCAGGGGATGGGACGAAAACCAAACGGTCAGAACAAAGATAATGAAGAAGGGCAGAGACCTAGGATAGACTTTGCCACTTTAAAGAAAACGACAAAGTGCCATCAGTGTCACCAGGTGGGGCATTGGCGACGCGAGTGTCCCTTTAACCCTGAAAATGGAGAGCTAGAAGTAGAAGAGCAGGTTCAAGAAGTCCCAACTCCAAAGGTGACAGTTCCAGGAGGCAAGGTGGCCAAAGGGGGGACTTCGGCCCCACGGGCCCAGTTCCCACAGCCACCGAAGGTAGCGACAGGGGGTAAGGTCTTTAAGCAGATGCCTCTCTTCATCGAGGAAGAAAAGTGTTATTACATTGATCCATTGACAGGACAACGTGTGAGCAGTGAAGAGGACTGTACCCTCGGGGCAGTCCTAGAAGTGGATCAAAGAGGGCCATTTGTTGAGGCAGAGGTGGCAGGGTGTCCCACTACGTTCTTGGTGGATACTGGGGCTACCCGATCAACTCTGAGATCAGCGGTGGTTCCAGACTTGCCGATGTCAGGGGAAACAATTCAAGTGGTAGGAGTCGCGAACAAAAGGCTGACTAGTCCCTTGACAGAACCAGTGTCTGTGAAAATAGGAAATCATATGAACGAACATCAGTTTGTGGTTTGTGACTCGAGTCCGGTATGTCTGTTAGGAAGGGATTTGTTGTGCAAATTGAATTGCACCATATACTGCACCCCGCAAGGAGTGGAGGTACAGACTACCGACGATGATGCTACCTTTAAGGTGGCCAATTCAAAATCCTGTGTAGAACTATATCCTACTCTGACTGTAGAAGATCTTCCCCAAGATTTAAGAGATGCAGTGGCGTCAGAGGTGTGGGATTTCACAGGAGAAGATATAGGATTGATTAAAGGGGTAGAACCGGTAAAAATTCTGGTAAAACCAAATGTTGAGTTTCCAAGAACGCCTCAATACAAATTGTCCCAGGAAACGATTGCGGGAATAAAACCTGTGATCGAGTCAATGATACAACAGGGAATACTGAAAGAAATCGTGGGTAGTCCTTGTAACTCCCCGATTATGGGTTTGCAGAAACCTAGCGGGAAATTCAGGATAGTGCAGGATTTACGAAAAATTAACAACATAGTCGTTTCATGTTGTCCCGTGGTACCGAATCCTTCAGTGATATTGTTTCAAATACCATGTCAAGCAGAATGGTTCACAGTGATAGATCTTTGCCAGGCTTTCTTTTCCATCCCATTGGATGAAGAGAGCAGGTATCTTTTTGCTTTTAAAATGGAAGATCGCGTTTTAACATGGTGTCGAATCCCACAAGGATTCACAGACAGCCCATCCATCTTCAACCAGTTGTTGAAGAAGAATCTCGAAAATCTAGTACTGCCGCAGAACTCGGTTCTGGTCCAGTACATAGATGACCTACTTGTTGCGTCAGAGACAGAGGAAGCCTGTAAAGCAGATTCAATTGCCTTACTGAACCATTTAGCCAAAAATGGACATAAGGTATCTCCGAGCAAGTTACAGTACTGTCTGACAGAGGTACAGTATTTGGGGCACCGGTTAGAAAAAGGAAAACGCAAGGTGTCCCCAGAGAGGATTGAGGCGATAATGAAGATGAATGCGCCCACAACACAGAGAGAAGTTAGAATGTTCCTAGGAATGGTGGGCTACTGCCGACAGTGGATAGTTAACTTTTCACTGAAAGCAAAGCCCTTACAGAAACTGACGCACAAGGAGGTGAGTGATCCGGTACCATGGGATGAAGAATGTCTGGTGGCGTTTTTACAGCTGAGAGACGATTTATGTCGTGCTCCGGCTCTGGGAATGCCCGATTATGAGAAATCCTTTTCACTCTATTGCTGTGAGAGAGAGGGATGTGCTTTGTCAGTCTTGGCACAGACCCACGGAAATGCCCGTAGACCAGTTGCATATTTTTCGGCTACATTAGATCCAGTAGCCGCAGCGTTGCCCGGATGTCTCAAATCCGTTGCTGCAACGGGTGTCAGCATTGAAAGGAGCGAGAGTATAGTGATGGGACATCCAGTAGTGGTGTATGTACCACATTCAGTTGAATTGCTAATGACCAGGACGAAGACGCAGCATCTGACCAATAGTAGGCTCACGCGCTACGAGCAAGTTATTCTTGCCGCGGAGAACGTGACCCTCAGGAGATGCTCTGTCTTGAATCCTGCTACTTTAATGCCATTACCTACTGTAATAGAAGGCGAAGGATGTGAAGACCACGATTGCCTTGATGTGACTGAACTATGCACGAAACCCAGACCAGATATTGTGGATGAGCCGTTGTCTGACCCCGATGAAATTTACTTTGTTGATGGCTCATGTTTAAGAGACGATACTGGTCGGTTGAGAGCAGCTTATGCTGTTTGTACCATTACTGGAGTTGTGGAAGCCGCTTGCCTGGAAGGAGTACATTCCGCACAGGTAGCAGAAATCATTGCCCTAACTCGTGCCTGCATAGCAGGAAACGGAAAGAGAGTCACCATATACACTGACAGCCAATATGGTTTCGGTGTGGTTCATGATTTCGGGCAGTTGTGGTCTCAGAGGGGTTACATGACCTCCTCTGGTTCGCCCATTCGAAATGGAGAATTTGTGCGATTATTGTTAGAAGCATTACAAGGTCCAGTTGACATTGCAATCGTAAAGTGTGTAGCTCATACTAAGAATACAGATTTTGTGTCACAAGGCAATAGATACGCTGATGAAGTCGCACGCTATTGTGCGGAACAAAATTATTCTTTCTCAAAGGTGGAAATAGAAGGTGCAGAAGAAAAGACTGAATTAAGTATGATGTTAGAAACTGTAGACACTTGGGAGGATTTAAGAATAATGCAGGAGAACGCACCTGAAACAGAGAAAAAGGCATGGGAAATAGCAGGTTGTGTGCGAAGCGAAATGGATTTTTGGGTTTCAGCAGATGGGAGGGCTGTGTTACCTGAAGAATTAGCTAATCCCATGGCGAGAGAAATACATGTTCCAGTACATCTAGGAAGGGATGCTATGATGAGAGTGTTTAGGCAAACTTGGTATTGCCCTAAATTTAGAATAGCAGCAGAATCAGTATGTAAGCGATGTGTTACCTGCCAACAACTGAACGTAGGCAAACGAACACCAGTCACACTGAGTCACATTGGGAGGTCAGGGGGGCCTTTCAATAGAATGCAACTAGACTTTATTGAAATGCCAAGAGTCAATCGTCTTAGGTATGTGTTGGTGATTGTATGCGTATTTTCCAGATGGGTTGAAGCGTACCCTACACGTAGGTGTGATATACTCACAGTGGCTAAATTGTTGCTCAGGGAGTTGATACCGCGCTTCGGGGTGCCTGCCTCTTTGGAATCGGACAGAGGAAAACATTTTAACAGCGAAATAGTGAAGATGTTGTGCTCCACATTGAATATCGATCAAAAGCTGCATTGTAGTTATCGACCAGAAGCTTCAGGAATTGTGGAACAAGTGAACGGCACTTTGAAGAATAGATTGGCTAAAGTAGTGGCATCCACATCTTTGAGTTGGCCAGATGCTCTTCCTTTAGTGCTCATGAGCATGCGCAGCACCCCTGACAGGAGGACAGGTCTCTCTCCACACGAGATTCTGATGGGGAGGGCCATGAGACTTCCCACAGTTCCAACTACTGCCTTATTGAATATTACAGATGATCTGATCTTGGATTATTGTAAAGGACTGTCTGACGCCATCCATTCTGTGTCCCTTCAGGTGCATGCGGCTGAAGTTCCAGCATCGAGGAACCTGTGTCATGACCTGAATCCAGGGGACTGGGTGTTGGTTAAAAAACACGTCCGGAAGAACTGCCTAGATGTTCGCTGGCGTGGGCCCTTTCAGGTAATCCTGATAACGAACACCGCGGTGAAGTGCGGGGGGCTGCCAAATTGGATCCATGCATCCCATACTCGAAGAGTTCCAGCACCTCTAGAAGAAACAGCTCCTATCCCAGACGAAAGCCCGGAAGTGGAAGAAGGGTCGCAAGAAGGGATTGCAGCAGCTGAGGGGGTGTCGGAAGAAGTTGGGAACGCATCGGATTCAGAAGAAGAGCGAAGGCAGGACGGCAGTGAGACTGAGGACGCAACCGAAGGAGAGAACAGCAGTGCATACGAGTCCGACACAGATCAGTACCAGAGTGATCAAGAACCGAGTGTGAGAACGAGATATAGGAGATCAAGGTGTGAGGCTGCCACTTGGCCGGGAAGGAACAGGAGGCTAAGTTTGAGGTCGGCTCAGGAAGAAACGCTTGCTCCTATATCCGAAGACTCGGATCAAGAAGAAGATACTCAGGATCAAGCTGAGGAGGGTCTTAGAAGGTCAAGGAGGGTACGAGTGCCTAGCAGAAGATACTCTTCTCCTGATTGGACCTACCTCGTTGCAGATGTCGGCGGGACACAGGACCGGGAGGATCAGGGAAGTGAACCTGATCAGAACTGATCCGATAATCACAGTACAAATACTGTTCCTGCTACCGGGGGCGGAGGCCGAAAGACTGCTGACACTCAACATCGTCTATCCTCCTCTCCTAAGCGGAATAAGAAAATTGATTTTAGAGACTGTTGAATTTCCGGTTTGCTGTTCACGATATCCAGTGTTGGAGGGAACTCTTCTTCGACTAGAAATGATTGAGCGAATAGTGGAAGTTCTTGGACCACTTGTTGTCGTCGATTAATACCTTGTTGTAAATGTCTTCAAAGGGGCGTAGAACTGGGAAAGTGAAGAAGGTGATCCTGGTCAGAACGGACCCCTTTGTAACTGTGGATGTAGAATTGATAGTACCAGGAGTAGAGATTGAAAAGACATTAACTCTTCATTTTGTTCGTCCCCTGGTCCAGAGTGAAATAAGGAGAATAATCCTAGAGACAGTTGAATTCCCATGTTGCTGCAAGGAATGCCCAATACTTGAGGGAATGTTTCTTCGTATGGACATTTATGAAGACGTAGTGTCACTCCTTGAACCATACATAACTTCAGACGGATATAAGACTCTTGAAAAGACTTTGTAAAAATTACTGCAAGATAACCTAAAGCCGAGTGGAAGAAGAAAAGTGGTAGGGGTTTCCTTTTAGCGGACGGAGAAGGGCTAGGGTTGTCTGTTTCTACCGAACTTTGAACTGTTTTGCGGAAATAAATTGTCAAGCTTCCAAGTGTTCAAAAGAGAGACATTGCGAGAAAGAAAGACTTTTGGCTCAGAAAGGAGAAGAAGTGAATGCTGGAAGAAAGTCAAAAACTACACTGTTTGAGAACATGGAGGCTGGCAACCCGAACCGCAGGGCAAAATGTATAGTTGGCACACTGTTGGGAGTGGTGATTTCCCTGATAGTTTTAGTGGTTACTGTCTCATACATAGTGGGACACGAGAGAGATGCAACTGCAGTGAAGGAGGACAAGGGAGTGTCAACACCGAGAACTCCTATTGTTAATGATAAGGGAAACATCAATGATAAAGACAAGGCGTTGTTAGATGCAGAAATAAAAAGGTTACACACCGATGAGTCACAGGGAAATTACAAGTCAAATGCTTATGCTAAATTGCTTTATGAATACGTTGACGCCATGGAGGTGAAGAATTGCTACGTTTGTATGCAATTACCAGCTTCGGTAGAAGAGGGTATCAGATACCATCATCTTCCATTGACATATGGAATTACATGTAGTTTGTTGTTGAGCATATTTTATGGACGAGATGGATTTGAGTATTATTTCTCGAATTTCGACTCGACATTGCCAGAGGTCCCGAATTTCAAGCATTTGAACAAGTGGGACTATTACAAAAGCGAAGACAGATTACACAAATGGTTTATTCCATGGAAAACGTTAGATACTTCACATGCCCGAAGAAATAATCTGACTTGTCAAGTGTCAGAAATTGAGAAAAAGTTTATAGGGCAGGTGGATACTAGATACAGGAGGCAGAAGATTCTGAAGGCCTCAGGACAATGGGAAACAGATTGGACCAAGGAGGAAAGGGCACACCAAAGAAAGGGTAGTATTGGTCCAATTGCTTTAGATAAGGAGAAACGGGGGAAACTGTGCATCCACAGGAGTTACTCCTATTATGAGAATTTTTATGTAGGTCAAGTCAATTGTGAACATGCCTTTCAACTGGAGTATTACTCTAAGGATTTTTTGAAGGGGATGCAAGCAATTCCAAATGTATATTTTGTATGTGGAAGAAATGCCTATGTGAAGCTACCAGATAATTGGTACGGATCATGCTATCTGGCTGTTGTCTTCCCTAAAATATATCATGTTGAGAATTTAGAAACGACAAAGAAAGAAATACCAACTAGGTGGAAGAGAGGGCTGGGTGCAGCAGAAGTAGTTGGAGATGTACTCGGTGCTGCATTCCCTTTCTTAGGACTGATATTGAATGACATTAAGATCAGGAGGTTAGCTACAGTCGTAGATAGGCTATCTGCCAGTACTGCTAGATCATTGATGCTGATAGAAGGTGAGATGCAATCGATTAGGGCAATGGTTCTTCAGAACCGACTTGCTTTAGACGTTCTGTTAGCTAAAGAGGGAGGAGTCTGTAAGGCTTTGAAGGTCCAGGAGTGCTGCACTTACATTCCAGACAATTCAAAACCTCTAGAGAAGTATATACGAAACATCACTGCCATACACTACGAAATTGAGGATCTGACAAAGATAAACATGTGGGAAAAAGTAGGTCATGGAATGGGTAAAGTTGGAGGTTGGTTTGCCAACTTAGGAAAAGGTATCGTTTGGTACATACTGAAACCCATCATCATAATTGTGATTTGTGTAATCACTTTGTGGGGATTGGTGCGTTTGTATCAGTGGTATAGAGCAAATAGGTTACAGAGAACTATGAGGAAACAGGAGGAAAAGTTGACAGAGATGCAGGATACACAATACAGGAGTCTAAAGGCATTAGAGACAATGAAAAGAGGTGGCACTGCCACGACTTCACTTTGAAAGATTCTACATTTTGTGATGGTGTCTTGATGGTGATGACCCCTGAAGGTCATCAAAGGGGGGATTGAGAGAGCACAAGTTTGAAAAATGTATAAGTGCACCATATTTACAAGCACGTAGTTAGTTTAAACATGCTTTTGCACACGAGTGTTTTATATTTAGGAGTGAAATACACAGAGTGTCTTATATTCAGTGGTGAAATGCATAGAATGTTTAAGTAGAGTAACAATAATCATAACTGTGTGAGACTAATGTAGAAATGTTTGGGATGAATATGAAAACCTCATGTTCTCATGTTAAAGGAATCATGTTAGAGTTGAATAGAGCTTTACAAAACCAGTATAATGTGTAGGCCTCATGGCAATTCACAGAAAATCTAAACGTGCTGCTAAAATAATGTGAGATGGGGTTAACGTGGTTCTTCCAAAAATGTACTATCGAATTTAGTTTTGAAATATATGCTTTATAGATGTGTATTTTAAGAAATGTATGTTGGTTGAGAATGCTGTTTAAATCAAGTAAAATGTTTTCAGAGTGCAGGGACCCGCTTCATGTAAATCAAGTAGGCCTGAACTGATAGTGATGTCTCTTTGATGTGCCATGTGCTCGTTAGAGGAGAAGTCGAGAGGTGCCAAGTACAGAGCTTCGATTATATTTTATGACCTATAGATATGGTGGAGTCTGGAATTTGAGGCCCACTGCAGGACGGACTGTATGCAGGTGCGAGGGTCTTAATCAGCTAGAATGAAAGGGGCTTTGTTCAGTGGCGCTTGGCGCAGGCCTGTAGGAGTTTCCAGGAATTTCAGGGGGTATCAGCGCACTGGAGAAGAAGCCTGGGAACCAAGGTCAACTATAACGAGGGTCTTGAAGAGTACCATCATGGAGTTTACCGCGCAAAGATGTACCACGTGAGGGGCGTCCCAAGGGGCGTTCCTATCGAAAATGTGATTTGATATCAAGGAAAGAGACCCGGGAGGAGAGCAGAGCAGATGATTTTGGGAGCCTAAGGAAGCGGATGGGTAGGCAGATAGGCTGATCAGGAGAGACCCATCATCAGAGAAGAAACAAAGAGAAGTGCGTGATCTTCTTAGGAAATCACCACGGCTGACACCTAGAGGGGTAAAGATCTTGTTAAGTAGGGATGTCACTTAGTGTAGTGTAGGGATAGACTAACCTTAATTTTTTCTTTTCTGTAATGACTTTGAGGTTGCAACTTGTATCCATTTTGGCAACGCTTATGCTTTTTGAAATTGTACTCATTATTCTGTTTTTCAGACTCAGACTATTGAAAAAGTTCATGTTCATAGTGATACCAATTTATCTTCTGAATCTCATTTTGAGAAGTTTGTACCTTCAGTTATCTTTGACTTTATATTAAATCTTTGAAACTTAAATTTGGTCAGTGGTCATTTAGAGTGGTGTAAGTTCTTACATTGATTGACTTATTGTTAGATTACCTTTTACTCAACGACAGGTACCAACGATTCAGTCGACTTGGTTTGGGATCTGGTAAGGTAACTAGTAACCAGAAATCCCGCGTTAACAGTACCACAGGTAGGACTAATAAACCATTGCGGTGGTAGCTAACCCGGGGGAGACATCTGCGCAGAGGAGCATCCTACACATGAAGAGAAGAGTATAAGGGGGGAGCTGTCAGCCTTGCACTGAAAAAGAGGTTTGAGTGCTGGCCTTGGTCCAACATCCTCCTATCTTAGGCAAAATGACTTATCCCCCATGCTAACGAGAATCTAACTGCGTGATGTAAACTGATGCACGTGTAGAGCACTTGAATGTCCTTGGGCTAAGCTCGCGCTATACGTGCATTGTAAAAACAAATTATTTAAAACCACATCGCCCTCAGCGCAATTGGCACACCGATAAATAAAAAATAAAGATTGTCACTGACAGGTAGAGCGATTAGAGATGCAGCTCCCGGGTGAGCCGGGAAATCCACGAGCGCGTTGACTTTTGGCGCATGCATGGAATATAAGGCAGCGTACGAGAGCTATTTGTAGTGCGCATGTCATTAGGACAGGTCAGACAAAATATAGTGCAAAGTCCCCTACCAATCACGGGACAAAAAGCATTGAAAATACAATAGGACTCGGATTTACCTGACTCCTATTACATTTTCAATGGAAGTGCCGGCATGAAAGAAGGCACAAACGGGAGGGGGTGGGGGGTAGTTGTGGTACAAAAAATTACAGATTGTGGGAGGGAGCGAGGAGAGGCAGGGAAACAAAACGGTTTTAATAGTAAAGGGACTGATAGCCTCGGAAGAGGAAAAATTACGCCCTGGCAGTCAGGAGGCCGGACTAAGATGCCAAAAACCAATCAAAATGCAGGATTTCTCAATGCAGCCAATCAAATGTATAGCCAGAAAGTGAGGGGAGCTTTCCCCCGCTATACTGTATACAGCATCTCTCGCAGAGACAGCGCATGCACTGTCTAGTCGTAACCTAAAAAAACACCCTGTCAGATCTCACCATTAAAAAGCAAATGGTTACCAAACGCCATCCACATATCATAACCCTATCAAAAGCTTCCATAAGATTAACAAAATGTTAACAGGGGGGAAAAACCCGCACCGACCTTTTAATAAACATTCTGGATGTTACAAAAACTTCAAAGGTTTGCTGGATAGTGGAAAAGAAATCCTGAAAGAATAATCAGGTTCTGGATATCAGGAGATTTCTGCAAACAAAAAGCCTTACTTGTTGCTCACAGCTAATCTTCCGTTCGATGTGCTGCTGCTTCTGTCTGTTTGTGCCAAGCAAGGATAGAGAAAACGTAGATGGTCTCATGGAGGAGGTGGGGCTTTAGGTCTGGTTGGTGGGGGGGAGAAACAGGCACGAGGGCAAGAGATCGAGATAAGGCACTGACGGGGTGGGTGGGGGATTGAAAAAATGTTGGGCTCTTAAAAGCGGCTGGCCAAACGGAATGCAGCTAGCAAACTAGGAAGAGTGGGGTGGGGGTGCATGTGATAGCGGGCGCCCGGGTTAAAGTGAAAGCGGGCGCCCGTATAGTTATTGAAAGCGGGCGCCCAGGTTACAGTGAAAGCGGGTGCCCAGGTTGCAGTGAAAGCGGGCACCCAGGTTACACTGAAAGTGGGCGCCTGGGTTACAGTGAAAGGTGGAACCCGAGTTACAGTGAAAGCGTGCACCCGTTTTACAGTGAAATAGGGCGCCTATGTTAAAGTGAAAGTGGGCACTTGTGTTGTTATTGAAAGCGGGTGCACATGTGATTGAAAGTGGGTGCTCAGGTTATTGAAAGTGGGCGCCCTTGTTAAGGAGAAAGAGTGTGCCCATGTTGTTGATTTTAAAAAACATAAGCTAAGATAAAGGGCATCGGTGCTGTTTAAAAAAACACAAGCAGTTCCAGCTGAAGCAGCGCATGTCCTGCCTACAGTAAGAGCAACTCAATGAAGAAAATAGTGCTTACAGACTAAACAACACATACCGTGTAACAACCAAAGTAAAAGAGCCAGTCACCATGGGAGGGCATAAATGAAGACAAAGCGGTATTAAGGAGGGACTAACAAGCCTATTTCTGAATCAGAAGCCAGCAGTTACGAAGGACAATGGCACAAGCCAATGACAAATATGGGCGGAGAGTGGGCGGGGCTTTAAGGGCATACTCCAATACAGCATGCCTCTCAGAGCAGCGCATGAGCGCTGCCTCTAGGCTCGACCTGACAATCTCACCATGTGAGGAGGGGGTTGGGCCTTGAAGGGGGCAGGGCCTCATGCCGAGAAGTACCTATGAGCCACTTCTGAACCCCACCCCACCTCCAAGCCCCCTCCACCCCCAAAATAAAAACTTGCTGTGGCTGGTACCGATGTCCTGGGGTGTTTTTACTTCCCTTAATGGATGTCGACTGTTCATAGCCTCAGAAAATGAGCAGGAAAACCATTATTTACAGTAGTTTTCAGCTAGTTTTCCCTGCCACCATGTGAATTGGGTTGCTCACCGGGAGACCGTGTGATGTGAGCTGATATCGTGTGTCACACGGTGGCACTGTGTGAGTTGGTAGATAAGCAGGTTTTTTTTTGATGCAGCATGGGTGGTGCATGTTGCTGGAATGTTTTTTCCCTAGATAGCACAAGTCTTCAAATTGGAGGCGGGGCTGTCCTGGGGGGCCTCAAGTGATCGGAGGGGGTGGGATCGGGGGGCACCAGGCTCAGGCCAAAAGAAGCATTATGCTGATAACAATGCTTTGCTTTAAGCTAGTGGTACTAAACTGCTCTGTAATGGGCCATCACTAACATCTTGTGTCACTAATATCCTACCTGGAACTATGTGTCAAGAGGGAAGGGATTCCAAATACTCTTCAAAACTCTCTTACCCATTTCTATTAATCACACTGTGAATACTTTTATACGTTAGTAAGGCCTGCATGACAAGAATATATGTTTGGCAATCATGTATTTGATTGCATTTTTAAACCAGTATGAAAACTCCAATGAAATGTTTAAATAAGTTTAGATATATTTAAACAGTGAAAATGTAACAGAATAACTGTGAAAAATTCTGAGGGTGCCGACAATTTTTTATTTTATTGAGGGCGACACAACATTAAAAAGTTTGAAGACCACTGTCATATCAGTGCAGTTTTCGATCAAAATATTGAGATTTTAATACTATCATTGCCAAAATGTCAACTACCACAATATCATGAAGGCTGATTTATTAATCATAACTCCACATATATCTTGATATGAGTATGTTTCAAGTCCATAGATGTGATTTAGGAATAGTAAATCTACGAATATATATATATATATATATATATATATATATATATATATATATATATATATATATATATATATATATATATATATATATATATGTATATATATATATATACTATTATTTTGTGGGGTGTTTTTTTTTGCTCCTGATATTCTGACATACAACCAGCATGCCATTCTCTTCCTCTATGTTTGTACTTTTATGTCAGTCATGGACAAAACAGACAGAAATATATGGCTTCCATTCCCAGAGTGCCACGTGCAAATTCATCATCTATATGCAATATTAAACATTAATCGAGCATCTTCGAATAAAATGTAATAAAGTGCAGTGTGTTCAAATACATATTAATAAAGTGCATTCAATTCAATACTAAAAATGAAATAGGTTTTTTTTCTCCCCCTACACTTGCCGATTTTCCACCTGTTCCATATATTTCCATACATTGGTGTATCTTTTAATAGCACCAACTCTTTTAGCATAGGCTACTTTGAATTTTCTTGTTCTAATCATTTTATTATGTCATTCTAAATAGGCTGGTACCTTGGTAGTCATCCAGTTCTGGAGAATCAGAGAGTGTGCCACAAAGGAGGAAATCACTACGAATGTCTCCTCCCCTCTGGACATTGCTACGGTTAGTCTTTAGCTGATGAAGCCAAAACGTGCTACTGAGGGCTCAGGATCAAATCTTTTCAGCAATCCAAGGCTGAGAGCGGCAAAAACTCTCCCCCATAACTGTCCGAACATCGGACATGTGAAGTAAATAAGAAGCCAACCTCCCTCACCCGCCAACTGACAGCAAAAGCATCTATTCTACATTTCTGGATGCATCTAATGGAGTTCTTTGGGGGTATAGTAGGCCATCAAGCACGACAAAAAAGCCATTCTTTTAAAAATGTGCCGCTCTTAAAGCTTTGCTACTCAGTTGCAAGATGGTATGCCACTCCAGATCTGAGAAAGTACATTGCGTTTCCTAAGTCACCTTTTCTAGAAATGTATTAAACACCAGGGACTTCACTTGGGTCCATGGAAGGTGATACCAATTCCCCACCCCCTTAACTTTGCGTTGAAGCGAGCAGCCGTAATTGGTGTGGGATCTGTACTAGATGGAAAGCAGGACTTTTTTTTAACAAATGTGAAATCTGGAGGTACCCAAAAAAAGCTTCTTACGATCACCACACCTTGCTGTGACCTCTTGCCAAGTATTACATCTCCCACCAACTATAAAATGACCTAACTCTTTAAACCCATTGGCTTTCCAAAACCTTAGATGACTATTCTGGATTTGAAGGCCCAGGCTTTTACATTCTGTATGTCACACACTAAAAATGTGCTGCAGCATCAGAAAAGACAGCAAGGCATGATAGTCCATCTTCCTTGGGGACCAAAAAATGAGTCAATGTTTGTGATACTAGATGGGGTAAAGTGGTGCTGTGGGGTGTGTCTCTGGAAACCGAATCGCTTGGTGCAGAAAAAAGCAGCACAATGAATATTTAAAGTGGCAAGAGAGATGAGTTTAAACAGGTAGATTATGGGTAGTATTTGGCGTAAAATTACCTCATGGAATTCCACTTTGTCTGATTCAAAGACGTTAGGTTTATCTACACCAGGGTGTGGGAAAAACGGACAGGCTAGAAAATTGCATGAATCTTGTTCCCATATTTTTCTGATAGATGAGAACATACAATGCTCACAACTGCCAGAAAATGCTTTCTCCTCCCTTCCCCTATACCAATTCTTCACAGTGGCCTAACAAAAGCTCCTGCAGCCCCCTGTGGTGCGGGAGGGCCCCCGAGCTCCAGGAGCCCCATCTGGCACTGGCAGGCCCATGGCCAGAGAGCTTCGGACTAGGTCCAGAGGGTGGGGGGCTCTTTGATGTATTATGGAGGGGGGTCTCCTCAAGTACCATTACACCACTGACCCTTCATTCAACCCCACCTAACGACAGACGCAAATGTAGAAAAGTGGTTGTCTGTGAAAGAGAGAGGAGAGGGTATGCATGTGTTTGAGAGTAAGAGACAAAGGGAAAAGTGTGTGTGTGTGTGTGTGTGTTAGAGAGAGAAAGACAGAAGAAGTGTGGGTATATGTGAGTTTGTGGATGATTGAGTGTGTGTGTTTCTGTATTTGAATGGGTATGTGAGTGTCTGTGTCTGCATCAGTGTGCATGTGTGTCCATGTATGTGAATGTATGTGAGTGAGAAAAAAAAAATACATACAAAATAGGAGAGTCAGAGGGACGTGGCTTGGACGCCGCGGCAAGATGGCGGACCCGGCATAAGCTCTGCGAATCTGCGGGGCTTTCCTCACATTTATTGCAGTTTCCAATCCACATTTTGCCTCGCAACCGGCAGAATCTGAAACCGGACCATGCGGTGATTTGAGGGACAGCTCTCTCCGCGTTTAACTCCCGCTGCAGCACAAGTTCGTGCCTGTGACGCGCCCTCCACAGAACGGATGCGAGCGGACGCCATTTTCGGCTCTTTCACCTGGCGGTAAGCCCGACACTCAATGCCTGCTACTTAACTTTGCTGCCATAATGACTCACTCCTCATGCTGATATGTGCGCTCTTTACGGCAATATATTACTGAGGCTCACCTCCATGTTCATGCCATTCTTTTCCTGAGAGGGACGCTTCTACCGCTTCTTCTATTATAATATACAGTTTTTCGCGCCCTTTTCCTGCCTCATTCAGTCACAGCCGTATTGCCCTCTGATACTTACAATTTACAACCTCTTGCTTCCTTCCCTATTATCTTCAGGCGACCATGTTCGTCGCTCTTTCCTCTGTGCTGCTTGTCCTGCTGGCTCTCCTCCATAATAGATAAACTGTACCGGATTGTTTCCATCTTCACTTCTTCTGTTGCCCACTCCTCTTGGATTGGTTCTGTGTGCGGCCGCTTCCCTTTTCAGCCGCTGAGTGCATGGTTCCCTTTCTTTTGGCAGTGCAACGTCATTGATTTTTTGCTCTTCTTTGGATTCCCGTGTGTTGTTACACCTATTTGTTTTATTGTGTATTTTTCTTCACCCTTTAAGATGGCTAATGACTCTCACTCTGCTCGTGCATCTGTTACCGGCACCAAGCCAAAGAGACTGAAAAATTACCCTCCTTCCCCAATCCATGCTTCTCCTAATCCAGTTTTAGATTCCATTCTCGATGAAGTACGAGGTCTTCAACCTTTTATGTCTTCAACTAATGAGAAATTGAAGCAGATGGAGGAAAGATGGATTACTATGGAGAGTAAGGTTCTGGACTTAGAACAACGCGTCAGCTCTATTCAGGATGCCTCAACTAAAATACCGTTCCTTGAGCAGGAAATTCATAAACTGAAGCTGCACACAGAGGACCTTGAAAATAGAAATCGTAGAAATAATCTACGCCTTTATGGTCTGCCACAAAATGTTGAGGGGCCTAACATGGTTGCTTTCCTACAAAAAAATTTGACAGAACTTCTTGATCTGTCGCCCTCCTCTACGCCCCTAAATATTCAAAGAGCACACCGCTTGGGTCGATCTGCTACTAATTCTGCTAGACCTAGAGGCATCATTATGCTCTTCCTGGAGTTCACCGAACTTATGTCTGTCCTGAAAGCTGCGAAGCTTAAACGTCGCCTTAATTGGTCGGGACATAACATCTTCATCTCACAGGATGTCTCCAATGCAACCAACGCTCGACGCAAGGAATTCCTGAAGTTACGACCTCAAATGAGACATCTTCATCTTCAGTATGGCATCCTACATCCTTGCTTATGCAAGGTCACTCATGATGGACGTTCACGTACTTTTGATGATCCTGTAAAACTGAAGTTATTATTACAGAGTTTCCCTTCTACAGAAATGGATACAAGCGTTTAAGTGTTTTGCTTCTCTCTCTTTCTTGTACTTTTTCTAACTAATTTTGTTGCTTGCTGTCCTCTACCTTTTATAACTTGTTCTTCTGGCTTCTTCTTCTTTGAGTTATTCCTTCCAGTTTTGTCTCTAAATCATATTGCCTTTATCTCTTTTTACAATGCTTGTGGTCTGCCTTGCCGTCTGTCACAATGCTCCGTCTTCATTGTCTTTTTATTCTTTTACAGATCGGACTCTGTTGTCCTGATCTGTTTCTTCCTCTATCCTTTCCTACTTCTTCTGTATTCTTTTCGTTTCTCTCTCTCTTCCTCTCTCTCTTTACTCTTTCGTGTTGGTCATTCTGGTCTTTTCTTTCCTCCTTTTTGATGTTGCTATTGTTATTGTTGTTCACGTGTTTTACTTATGTCGTTTCTATTGTAGATTTACCCTTTTCCAACATTTTTGTTTCCTGTGTTTTATTCTGTAGTCCCCTGCCTGCAGTGTTTACCCTACCTTTGTCTTGTATCTCTCCAGCCCTTCATCATGTGTAATCTCGTATCGTGGAACGTCCGTGGTCTTGGAAACCCTGTCAAGCGTCAAAAGGTATTGTCCCATTTGTCTAAACTTCACTCTCAAATTGCATTTCTACAAGAGACTCATTGTTCTGATGTTGAGTCGTTAAAGTTAAAACGACAGTGGGTGGGGCAAGTTGTTTTTTCGCCTGCTTCTAATAAGAAAGGCGGTGTCGCTATTTTATTTCATAAGGCTTTGTCAATTCAAATTATTTCTACTGAACATGATGGTGATGGACGATGGGTAATGGCCAAGATTTTAGTCCAAAATAAGACGTTAGTCTTATTGAATATTTATGGCCCTGTTCGTCCTGATCCCAAATTTTGGTCTGATATTAAAATTCTTTTATCCTCTATTGATTGCCCTAACATTGTTATGGCTGGTGATTTCAACCAATGGTTAGATCCTTATTCTGATAGACTTTCCAAATGAAAATTCCAACCTAACAAAACCCATAAAGCATTCCAATCGGCCATTACCTCTCGTCCATTATTTGATGTATGGAACACGTGTAACCCTGATTCCTTTGAATATACTTTTTTCTCTAACATGCAGCATACTAGATCAAGAATAGATTACATTTTGGTCAGTAGATCCTTGCTCCCCTCTATTCAGAAATCAGAAATTGGCTCCATTTTTATATCGGCTCATGCCCCTGTTTTTGCTGCACTTTATTTTTTTCTTTCCTCCCTACAATTTAGCCGTTGGAAATTTAATACATTCCTTTTATCTGACCCACTTTTTATCAAAGATGTCACTGCCTTCATTAATGAATTTCTTACTTTTAATGTTCCCTCGGATACTTCTATTCCCAACACATGGGATGCTTGCGAGCATTTGTCCTGGCTTTCATCTCCAAGAAGAAAAAAGCTGCTAAAGCTACATAGGAAGCTCAATTGCAAACTATCAAACGACTAGAACACACTTTTTTTTACCTCTAAAGATCCTGCTGCCCTTCACACCCTCATTGCTGCGAAAACTAACCTTAATAAATTAGCTACTGTTGAAGCTTGTAATATTTTACTCAAAATCAAATCTAAATATCACAGGGGTCAAAACAAGGCAGGCAAGATGTTGGCTAATTATTTGAAAGTAAAGTCTGAGCGTAAAACCATTGGCCCTGTTCTTAATGAACATACTAACAAGTTAGTATCGTCTGATGAAGATATTGCTGATGTTTTCCATGACTATTATCGATCCCTTTATACAGATGACACTTTCCCTCTGCCCAAAACCATCACTCTTTTTTTTCAGGCCTTCCCCCCCTCCTAATCTTCCTAACAAATTTGCCTCCTTAGAAAAAGATATTACTCTTCAAGAAGTCATTTCAGCCATTCATGCTTTGAAAATATCTAAAGCCCCTGGTCCTGATGGCCTCCCTGTTGAATTTTAATCTACTTTTTCCTCGATTTTTGCCCCTAAACTTTTACAACTTTTTAATTCCTTTATTGCTCAATCCAAGGCTTCCGGGTCCTTCATGGAAGCATTAATCATTATTATCCCAAAACCAAATAAGGTCCATTCTCACTGTAAAAATTTCCGTCCTGTTTCCCTAATCAACTATGATTGTAAAATTTTTGCTAAAATCCTCGCCTCCCGCCTTGATAATATTATCCCCCTTTTGGTTAAAACGGATCAAGTTGGCTTTGTAAAGGGTAGGCTTGCTTCGGACAATGCACGTATGTTTGCCAACATTATTTCCCTTAGCAAGAAATATAAAGACCCTCTCGCTGCTCTTTCTGTAGATGCAGAAAAAGCCTTTGACCGAATCAATTGGCAATTTATGTTTCAGACCCTCCAATGGTTTGGTTTTGGGCCCTCCTTTATTTCATATGTAAAACTATTATATTCCTGTCCCCGTGCCAGTATTTTTGTCAATAATCAGTTTTCCAAATACTTTTCTTTATCCCGTGGTACTAGGCAAGGATGCCCCCTTTCTCCCTTATTATTTATCCTATGCCTTGAGCCTTTCCTGGAACACATTCGCAATAATAACATGATTACTGGTCTTAAATTCTCCTCTACTGATGCAAAAATTTCTGCTTATGCGGATGATATCTTGGTTTACATGTCTAACCCTGTTGATTCGTTGCCACATTTTATGACTGAAGTCCAACTTTACTCCTCCATCTCTGGATATAAACTTAATTTATCTAAAACCGAAGTTCTACCCTTAAACTCTGATTGCTCCCGCTTCATGTTTAGTGATACTGAATTTACTTGGTGTCCCTCCAAAATTAAATATTTGGGTATATGGTTTTCTTCCACCCTTACTGATACTATCAAATTTACCTTTAATAATTTGATCCAGAAAATACAAGCTCTTCTCCTCCTGTGGTCCCCGCTTTTTCTCTCCTGGTGGGGTAGGCTAGATACTATAAAAATGATGATTACCCCGCATGTGTTGTATACTATCTCTATGCTGCCCATCAAAATTCCCAATGTATATTTTTCCCGTATAAACTCTATATGTACAAAATTCCTTTGGAATAATAAACGCCCTCGAATTGCCTTGATTAAACTTACACGTCCTAAAAATGAAGGTGGTGTTCGTTTTCCTTTTTTTAAAACCTACCATTCCGCTTTTCTTCTTAAACAATCATTTTCCTTAGCTTATGGTTTTCAAACCATGCCAGTCCCCAAATGGGTTATTTTTGAACGTTTACTTTTGAAGGATTTTCCTTTTAAACATGTTGCTTTTATGTCCAACTGTTCCTTTATCTCTCAATATCCCATTTTAAAATATTCACAAACTCTTATTTCTACTACCTTTTCTAAAGATGTAAACCCTTTGCACTGTTTTTTATCTTCCATTATTTGGTATAATAAATTTCTCAAATATAAGGGTAAATCTTTTTACTACAAATATTGGAAGGAAAAGAATGTCTCTTTTGTATATCAATTCCTACATCAATTCAATATTATTCCCTTCCCCGATTTACAACTTAGTTACGACCTTCCTGATGCTCTTTTTTTTTAATACACTATTATTGCCACTGCTATTCAATCCCACTGAACTACCTTCTCACTTCCAACTGAATTTCCCGTTGTTACTCCTCCATCTCCTTTATATCCTTTATTCTCTACCCACACTCCTAAGGCTGCTCTTGTTTATAACATATTACTATCTGCTTCTCACCTCCGTTTGAAATCAAATGTTGAAGTTATTTGGGAAAATGATTTATCTGTATCCTTCTCTATTGATATGTGGGAGAAAATCTGGTCCAAGTTATTTAAAGTTTCTGCTGCTGCTCATGTGATTCAATCCCTTTATTTTGTATACTGTAGAGCGGTTATTACTCCCGTTAGTATTTGTACATTTTCCCCTGATTCCTCTCCCTTATGTTGGTCTTGTTCTAATGCTTCAGGAACATTAATCCATTTATTATATGAATGTGATACGGTTTCCTCCTTTTGGAATTCAGTTTGGAAGGTTTGCATGTCGATTTTTAAGTTTACTACTGCTATATCTTTTAAGCATGTTTTTCTAGGTACCCTTTCGCCTGATATAGATTTAGCCTCATATGAATCTAGACTGTTTGACCTTTTTATTGCTCTAGCTCTTAAAGTCATTCTATCATCATGGAAGGATAATTCTAAATTATCTTTCTCCATGTGGTGGAATTTGTTTTGTGATGAACACAGAATTTCTACTGTCTCCTCTTCCTCCATTTCTCAAAAAATAAAATCTGATCTTCTCTGGCTCCCCTTTGTCTCCTATCTTTCCTCTACTACTCTAGCCTTCTGAGTTTTCTCCGATTTTTCCTTTTCTTTTCTTTCTTTTTTCTCTCTTCTTTCTCTTATCTTCTTTCTTTTCTTTCTTTCCTTTCTTTCTCTCCTTTTCTCGTATCCTTCCTCTTCCCCTGCATACCCCTTTTTAGTATTTCCTGATATGTTTGATTACATAATGTTCTGCCTGATTATATTTCCCTATTCTTGTCCATATATTTCAATTGTTTGGCATGCACTTTGTTTTATCTGTAAAATCTTTCAATAAAAATTTCTTAAACAAAAAAAAATAATAGGAGAGTCAATTTTGCTGGCAAGGATGGCCTTGTAAACAAAGGTCTAACAAAAGCCGCCGCAGCCCCTGGGGTGGGGGGGTGGGAAGCTCCAGGGGCTGCTCCGGCACTGGCAGGTACCTGGCCTGAGAGCTGGCCCCATGCATGTCCTTTGCATGGGGGGCCCCCCTGATGTTTCGTTAAACCACTACTTGTGAATCTTATACTGGCAATCTCCAACTAATGAGCCTGTGCCCATTATTGGAAAGGCTTGCCCGTGGTTTTGAAAGTATACATTAAGTTTGCAAGCATTGTTTGCAAACGAAAATGGTTTAGTACTGTGTGAAATCTGCAGTTTGATCATGGAGTGTTCTGCAGTGGTTCAAGGTGCTTTCATATTTGGGACACAAGGACAGTTATTTTTTACTGACTGGTTGGTGAACAGTAACCCCAGATATGTACTGCATGAATCCTGCATGCCTCATTTATGACTAAGCCCAAAATCTCTATGGGCTAGTGAAATTTAAAGTGTTATTTTGATCCTTGGTCCTATCTAAGGGTTCAAATACAAGCCATACAAATTGTTTAGGGACTGAGTTTTGTTTAATACTTTGTCTCATAGGACCGTCATTTGATGTAAACAACCTTTGTTAGCACTATTTTTGAATTATTTTGCCGTTTGAGGGGTTACTAATCTAAGGAACCTCTCTCTCTGTCAAAATGCAAACTTGATGTTCTGCATCACCACCTTGGCACCTCTTAGGAAAGACTCTAAACTATGCTCTCACGAGCTTATGCATTGACCTTTTACCATAGATCTTCCAAAAAACGTATAGCTGAACCATGAACCCAGAAATCACCTGATTGTTAGTCCTTTCAAGTTGTAAGAAAGCGCTATTTCTGGTATTAGTAGGAAGCTGATGCCCAGCTCCAATGAACTGGCTCATTGAAAACTCTTACGTCAACAAGAACTTCTAGGAATCTACACTAGTGCCTTTCTGAACTTGGAGCTCCATCAGTCAGTATCAATAGACTCGGACAAAGTGCCTGTTTTAGACTTCGGCATGCCGTGTTCTCCATCACAAATGTTACAGGTATCCTGTCTCATCACAAGTGTATTATATCCTATGGCATTTGTAATAAGGAGGATGGGATCTCCATCACAGTTCTGACAGAGTAGCCCATTTGCCAAACTCTAAGACTGCCAAAGCTCTACTGGCCTGTCCTGCTATTTCTGCTTACCTTATGTGTACAGAAGTCAACAAGAAGCCTACAGATCAGAGGAGGGCTGCAGAAAAGTAAACTAAAAATGCAGGTGAGGGTAGTGGTTTGGAAGCCCCGGGTAATTGCACTTTATGGAGCACATACACCTGGACCTGCAGGTCAGCTCTGCTGAAAAGTATCAGATATGCTGGGTGAGAAAGTGGATTATTAGTTGGGGTGTTGGCAGACCACCACAAGTAAAATGTCACTATTCTTGTTAGGCCCAGTAAAGGTTGCAGTAATTTAAACCTGAGCTCAACCCCGGTAGCTCTAGCACAGAACAGGCAGGCTTAACTTAAGAAAATGTGTAAAGCAATTTGAAGAACCGAAACAGTTAAAACAAAATTCAAAAGCACATCATAATAAACATCCCACATATAAAAATTGAGGATATTTCAACGAATTAGATGACACAAAAAAAAAACATTTGATAAGGGGAACCCAAGATATGAATTTGTAAAGTTTGAATTACATTTTAGTGCCAAAAAGCACAAAGTGCCAATTGCAGGGAATGGGTCACACTAGATCGGGACACAGGTAAGGTTTAAGGCTGCCTGCGATAGAGCGTGAGTCAGATACAAGGCCCAGGCAGGTCCCAATCAAAGAGTTACTCTCAGACTTAGAAAATTTCTGAGACGTTAAAGTACTGAGCGGAGCAAGGTTGCAGGATGGATCCGAAGAAACTTTCTACCATAGGACTTAGAGCCTGATTTAGAGTTTGGCTGGCAAGTTACTCATACACAAACATGACTGATTTCACATCCACTGTATCACAAGAGCATTATATTCAATGGCATCTTCTCATACAGCGGATGGAATACCTGTCACACTTGTGATGGAGTATCCCATCTGCGGAACTGTAAATTAGGTTGTTATTCTCTTTTTCGGAAGTTTGATTCACCCAACAAGACAAGGCTGCAGGCTGTAGCCAGAGAAGATTCAACAGCATCAGATGCCATTTGGCATTGGGCCCACTGAATTGGATATGCTACTGGAGAGAAGAATGTAGCTGGAGCTCACAACAGCAGGCAGCCCTTCTGTAAGTCCAGAGGCGGGTTGAAGATGATACAGGGGGTGCCACAATTTTCCCAATAAACTATTTTGATTTTGGGTAATATCATAGAAAAATGTTTGGTGAAGGATTTACAGTACTTAGTACATAGTGCAGATTTCCACTGCACATAATCTATAAGCATAGATATAAACATGTATTTAAAATGTAGTTCATGTGAGTCACATACTATTCACATCAGTGTTCAGCATATTGGAGAGAAGTGAGAAAGAACACTTTTTACAGGGTCCATCCTCATACACAAGGTAAGCGTTATCATAAGGAGACCAACAAAAGTTACAACTGGGTATCATTAGGGATTTGGATCAAGCAGCTGTCCATAGAACAAACCAAGAAAATAACAAAGTAACCCCCCTCCCTACTCTTCCCGTGCTCCTGTGCTTGGTCCCTGCAATTGATGTAAAATAATTCCATAATAAATGGTGTGTGGGCGTCCATGGTGTAACCCTCTGCAGTCCAGAGTATCCCTGGTTCTCATTTCAACAAATTTAGGGTGTTTTCAGTACAAAATGTGGGCCCATATCCGAAGGAGGTCAGACCATGTGGTTTCTTCAATTCAAATAATATGGCAGGCCAAACTCTTAAGTAGTCTTCGAGCACATCATCCCTGTGTACGTGTCTCATGCATACGTCTTCCACAACTGACCACTCAGAAACATCTTTCTACCATGCCCTATATGTAGGGAGTAGCAGGCTAAGCCACCCTATCACTATATGGTGCTTCTTTAAAACCAGGCCATGGAGAACACATTTTCTACTCAATTCTTTCTTTACCGGTGAAGAAAAGGGTGCCACATTTATATTCAGTGCCAGTCTGTGGGCAGAGGAAACCCCCTATAATGGGGTTAAACTTCCCAGGGGTTTCGTGCACTTTCTGTCTGTTTTCTTAACAGTATCCCAAAGTGCCCTTCTCCACCAAGATGGCAGAAACGTTCTTTCCCTTTTCACTGCTCCCTGTGCCTATCCAGATGTGAGGCTAGGATAATGGGAAAATCCTCCTTTGTGATTCTGGAGGCAGCTCCTCTCCCATTTGGACTGGTGTCTGGCTCTCTAGCAGGACAAGAGAGGGGGCAGGCCTATGTATGAGCTACATCTTCCTGTAACAGAATAGGCACTCTTTGAAGTTAAGTTCTTGTGCACTGCTCAGATGGCCATTATCTCAGGGTAGGATCAACCCCTTCTCCCTTTGTTTCAGCTCTGGTAGCCACTTCACACCTAATCGAGGATTCATTTGGCTCATGGATGATAGGGCAGGAAGGCACATTTAGCTCAAGGAGGAAAATAGCAACTTTACAAAAGTATTTTAACATGTTTTAATATGAAATCCAACTAGACCATTAAGTTGGATTTTAAATTAATATTAAAATGAGTACTTAAATCATTTTTCTAGCTACTCCCAAACTGGCATTAAGCATCATAAGGTGTTGTGATGTAACCCAGTGATTTCCTTTAGGGTAGCCAGCCTTGCAAAAGCGGAATAGGATTTCAGGGGTTTTTCACTGCCAGGACATGTAAAACATAAAATGCGCATGTTCCACTTTTTAAATACCCAGCACCCTGCACTATGGGCATTTTAGGGCCCACCCAGCGGTAGCTCATAAGTATTAACAAGCATTGGCCAATAGACCATGCCTATGAGAGAGCTATTGGCTTTGCCAATATGTTTTAGCCATGTTTACACCACAGTGGCTGCTGTTCAGCATAACTTAAATGTTAGTGGCATAGAGAATACTGCATTGAGTGGAGTTGCATGGAGTGAAGAAAAACGCAGGGTGGGGAGAAGTAACAGGCAGGAGGGAAAATAGCAACATGGACAGGGATGACAACATAGATAGGGAAAGCGGACCAAGAAAAAATGTAAAACAAAACTACTACGGAGGGTGAGACTGAGGGCCAGATGTAGGAAGGCCATTACCGGTCGGTAACGGCCGAAATCGGCCGTTACCGACCTGTAATAGGCTTTTCCTAATTAGATGGCAAATTTACCGATTCGGTAAATACCGAATCGGTATTTATCGATTCGGTATTTACCGAATCATCATTTACCGATTCGGTATTCACCGAATCGGTAAATGAAATGTAGGAAGCACTTTGAAGAGTGCTTCTGTGCTTACAGGATTCGTTATTTACCACCAACTATTAGTTGGTGGTAAATAACGAATACCTCTGTAAATGCAAATCTGTGCATTTACACCTGTGCCATGTGACAGACATACATGCCCTTAGGGCATGTATGTGTGCCACATGTGCACAAAAGCACTATTCAGGGGTGCAACAGGGTGTCAAAGTGACACCCTGCCACCCTTGACTCTTTCCCTATTTTACCGAATCGGTAATTACCAACTCAGTAATTGACATTCATTCCTATGGGCCTTCAGGCCCATAAGAATGAATGGCAATTACCGAATCGGTTACCGATTCGGTAATTACCGAATCTTAACGATTCGGTAATTTTTACCGATTTTTTATCTACATAGCATTTACCGATTCGAAAATACCTAATCTGTAAAATTCGGTATTTTCGAATCGGTAAATTTAAATTACCTACATCTAGCCCTTAATTGCTTAATAAGGAGTTAGGCCAGGGCAGGCTGAGAGGAACAAAGACAAAGAGGGAGAGAAAGTGTGTGGTAAGAGAGATAAAGAAAATTTTGGTAGAAGGAGAAAGGAAAAGGGAGAGAGGAGAGGGGCATGGTGAACTAGAGATGTCGGCGAACTCTCTCATCAGGAACTCCGTCTCTTTTTAGTTTTTCATTCATCACCTCTAACTATTTCTCATGTTTGGAGTTTGAGGATGATGCAGAGATGGAGAGAGAGGCGGCAATCTAGCGAGGGTGAATGGAGAGAAGTAAAGAGATGAAAGAGAGGGGCATATGAGAACAAGACAGGCAGAGGTTGCGGGTTCCAAATCACCACACAGTTTGTTATGCTTGGGGGAGGGCGAAGATAAATGTGATGTGTTAACAGCTTTGGATTGACCTTTAATGGACTTAAGGTCACTTGTCCAAAGTAACGAGGGTAAAGCTGGAGACCGGGCACACTGAACACATTGGTAGACTTGAGTGCCCAGTGGCATCTATCGGCCCCTTTCTCTAAGTATTTCTTCTGAGAGAACTGAGCTGCTGCAGACAATACAGGAACCTACCGCCTCCCAGGACAGTCTATGTGCTATGCATAGCAAGAGTGAGCGAGGTGAGAACTCTGCTGAGGGTGGAGGAGGGGAGCGGAGATAACAGATCAAATGCACAGATTTAGCTCTGTGGGCCAGACCCTTTAGTGCCAAGTGGGGTGCAGAACATGTCACAGGCTATTCGTGGGTGCATCCTGGCACAACATGGGGGAAATGTGTTCCAAGGCGAGAGCAAAAAATGTTGAATGCATATTAAAAACAATGCGGTTTGAGGCAGGAAGGCAATGTAAATAATAAATATGCTGGGCTGAGAGAGAGTGTAAAAGGTGTGCCCCTTTTAATACAAAATAATAAAGAACCAGGGTCAGATGTGCCCGGACTGCAAAAGTAGGAAGAGGGCTGGAAATAAGAAACTCCTCGTAGTGAAAGGAATTAAAAATGGATACTCTGTTTGCTAATCAAATGACAGGTGCCAGTGACGTGGAATCGGGTTACTTTGTTAATTTGAACATGAAAGAAATAATATAGTTATGATTAATTTGTTCTAGGTATTTTCAGACAATTCCCTCCCTTGAGTTCATAAATTAATCTTTCAAATGAGGTGTTTTCCGATAGGATGCCATGCAAAGACAATTTTGTGGGGACTAATGAACAATGTGAAATGCATTACTTTGAGAAACACATAATGAGGTGGGGGAGGCTAGAGAAAGCGAGTTCTTCTCTCCTGCATTGGGTGGTTGGATAGAATTTAAAAAAAATTAGATAATATTTGAAACCAGTCCACACCCATAGAACTGTTACCAAGATGTGTAGGGCCTACAAATGCCATGAGTGCCAGGGCCATACACACCCCAGCTATGAAATCTGAAGTGCCATTGACTTCTCAACACTGCCTATACAATTATGTTATCTTTACTTCCTTTAGACCCTAACTAATCCCCTTTGTCCCGACTCCACCTTCCTTCTGCCGCCTGCCCCCCACACCCCCATGGATTCTCACCTTCAGTTTAGCAACGGAATAGGTGATTCACTGAGGGCATAATGGGCAAATGTGTGTTCACAGGTCGGTAACTGCACTGATATATTTAACAGGACCTGACTTGTGGGAAAAAAAAGGCAGCCGATTAGGATCAGCAATGGGATACTGTGAATAGAGAAGAAGTGGAGGAGGCCGGTTACAAGGGGCAAAACTCATTGCTAATGGTATTTGCTTAATAAACCAGATACAAATAAAGGGCATTGGGCAGTGAGGGTTTCTAGACTGCCACACGCCCCTCACTCTGATCATTATCACTCTGATGACTCTCAGCCTGAGACTGAGGAATAGTCACTGCCAAACGGGCATTGAAGAGAATGACTCACAAATTCAGCCCTATGTTTGTCAAGTGGGACAAGCGTGCCCTGATTAACTTTTCTACTTCACCAAATCTGCAATTACCAGAATGGGCAAGGCTAGCGCTACCTTGCGCGGGGCACCATTATGGCGGTTCCGCCAGTCCCCGGGGCCAGGAGGAGGTGGGGGGGTCGACATGCCCTCTGACGCGGGCCCCACCTCCCACGAACAACCAATGACTGTACCTGTGGGAGCGCAAACCGGAAGCACTGTAGTGCTTCCGGTTCAGCGCGACCTGTAGACATCTGGGAAGGCCGGTTTAGACCGGTCTGCCCTGTGCCCCCTCTTTTAAAAGAGGGCGAGGGGAGCGGGAACAGTATCTTGTTCTCTTGCTCCCGCATTATCGGGTCCCCCATTTTCGGCCCGTAACTTGTTTTTCCCCACCCACCCTCCCCTACGGCAGGCAGTTCATATGAGTGTTGCAGTCATAGGTGTATGGCTTTGTTTTCTTAAATTTCGTTGCAGGTATCTTGAGGGACAGGGTTAAGAAAAAATGGGGATTATTGATGATTTTGGTAATTTTGTAATAAAAGTGTCAGTATATGTCGTTTTCAGTTAAAGGTAATGTGTAGCGTCTCGTCATGTGTTGATTCTATGGTAATGTGTAATAAAAGTGTCAGTATATGTCTTTTGAGTTACAGGTAATTTGTAAGGTAAAGTTATGTGTTGACATTATGGTAATGTGTAATAAAAGTGTCAGTATATGTAATTTTCAGTTACAGGTAATGTGTAATGTAAAGTTATGTCTTGATGATTTGGTAATGTGTAATAAAAATGACAGTATATGTCTTTTTGAGTTACAGGTAATATGTAAGGTAAAGTTATGGTTTGAATGGTAATGTGTAATAAAAGTGTCAGTATATGTCGTTTTGAGTTAAAGGTAATGTGTAATTTAAAGCTATGTGTTTTTGCTATGGTAATGTCTATTAAAAGTGTCAGTAGATTGTATGTTTGTTGCAGGTAATATTGTCGTATTTTTAGTTTGGTGTCCTTGGTCAGGCGGTAAGGTCATGATTGGTGAGCATAGTTTTGGTTCGTAGCGGGCATCGCCAGTTATCAAATTGGGGACGACCCACGAGGAGGAGACAGAGGGTCTCACATTGGATAGGCTGCCGCACGCGCATGCGCACAAGGGCGCAAGGATGCAGAATTGCAGCGCCCATTTATGGTGTTAAGGCTCAGGGCATAGGGGGCCGGGGGAGATATCCATCCGGAAGCTGGACCCCCTACGCAATGTTTACAACTCCAGGGGCAGTGCCAGCCGGTCGGTAGGCTGTCGGGGTGCGGGGGCCAGGGGAGTCTCTCTTTCTTGGAGGCCTGTGGCCACCCTAGCACACGTATGCGCATCAGGGTGCAAATATGCAGAATTGCAGCCCCCATTATGGACTTAAAGCTCAGGGCGTGGGGGGGGGCCGGGAGAAAATATCCGTCTGATAAGCTGTACCCCCTATGCAGGCCAACTCCAGTGGAGTCTTTTTGTCGTCTTACCGGGATTTGGGGCTGCCAGTCATTGACCTTGACGTAGGGTCTAGTGGGGACACGCAGAAAGTAATGCATATACATGCGTAGATGACCAAAAGAATGATGATGTATTAGCAACATGTTAAGGTTAGCCAAGTAACCTCATATATCGATCAAGATACCCAGACTTTCTGCGTAATTGTACATAATGTAAATAATATAATTTTTTTAAATTATGTAATAAATACGGCTGGGGGGGTCATTCCCCTTAATCCAAAAACATGTGGGCTGAAATGCTTGCCTTGGAGGAGGGAGGGAGTCCTCATTCCAGGGTGGTCTTGGGTTTTAAAGAAAAGGGGATTCAGGCAGTACCAGGCCATATGCATTGGAGTAGTCAGTTTCACAGTTGCCAGGAGGGGAAGATAAATGAGATCAGCAAAACTAAGTCTACAATATTTTTGCCGGCGTCATATGATATCTTCAGCGGCGTGGTTGGTGAAGTGACGGTTTTAGTGGTGCAATCAATGATTTAATGAGTGTAGAAACTGGTGGTACAATGTTCGTCGCACTGGAGGGGGGGGCACTGAATGCAATACCTCCGGCCGAATCCGGAAACATCAATTTTAATGGGGGCCATAATGTTTACTTCATTCACAAAATAAGTGCATCAACGCCTCGTTGGGTGAACTAAGCACTATACAAATAGAATTACAACACAATACAAGTCCCGGCCAGACTTCTATGCTCAGCAGAAGAACCCTTGCATGCAGGGGAAGTATTATTCCGTGCCTGTACTCGGTCTGATTGGGTCAGATGAGCAGGAACCCACAGGCAGAGCACAGAAGCCCAGAGTTAGGGGCTAAGTTGAGGGGCTGCAGGGGGGACACCAGTGTCACCATTCTAGGCATTGATCACACCCCCACTTCTTCACGCCTTCTAAACAGTGGGGACGATCATCTACCTAATGAGAAGGTACAACTTATTTTGTAACCAGAATTTGACTCAAGAGGCAAACAAGACATATTAAAAAGAGGGAACATTCTTCGACTATTTAAATCAATCCCGTCTCTAGCTAAAATCACGAGTGAAGATATCGACTCCATCGAATTTATGATTAATAAGGATGGTCTCCAGGCACCAACAATAATTACACTAAACTCAAAATGTATAGCAGAACAAGTTATAAATGAACGGAAAATATTCAATGCCTGGGGCATAGTTATTAGTAAGCCAGCACCAAAGGTCTACCCAACACCACTCATTAGTAAGGTAGATCAGGCACAGAAGGCAAAGTGTAACATGCAAAATTGTACTGTACTAAAAAATGCCCGGGTGGATCTGATTATAATGTAGAAGCAACATCACCGCAAAGGAAAATGGAAAAAAATTCAGGAATAAATGAAAAATGGATTGCTCTGGCATTACATAGCAATAAGGACCTATGACGGAATATAATCACTGTCCCGACAAAGAACGGAAAAGATCTCGGAAAAATTATGATTTGTTCATGGAACATAAACGTAGTAGGAAGTAAGATCTATAATGCTCACATAAATTCTATTCCACATCCATGCCAGATCATCCTATTACAGGAAACATGGGAAACCAATCCATTTATACTACAGGGCTACAAAGGTTACTTTGAATACGCAAATAAAATTCATAAATATGGCCGACCAAGTGGGGGGCTAGCAATATTTATCTCTAGTGACCTTCTGGCTGAACACGAGCAATTGGACTCAATTAACCCTGACATTCTAATAGTCAAGATGAAATACAAAACAAGAATTCAGAAAACAAAGACCTTAATTTTGATTAATGTATATATACATCCAACAAGAAGTAGTAGAGAATCATCGTGTGCAACACTTAATAACTTGTTGCTGGACCAAATGTTGGATGACCCATTAGCAGACTACATGATGACGGGGGATTTTAACTTGAATTTATTAGCTTCTTTTATCAGAGATGACATTACCCAATCACAAGATCATCAATGGGCAATCCCCCATCAGGATTTAGGAATGGAAACAAACTCCTTACGAGACAAAATCGGAACACAATTTATCAAGGATATAGAAGCGATGGGCTTACGAATCCTTAATGGGAGATTTAAATCAGATACTCCTCCAGCATATACGTATCATTCGCACAATGCAAAGACAAGGATTGACAACACGATGGCATCACTTAACATCTTTCGTAATATCTCCTCATACAAACAGGAGAAGGTTTCAGACAGCGACCATTGCCAACAGATAATTACTGCAAACATCAGGAGTAATACATACCAGCTATACCAAACTGTGTCAGGTCAGATTGGAACGATAAATTATAAGAAACTTATTTGGAGTGTCCAGAACAAGGACGAGATGAATGATCTAGTGCAGAAACTTATAGAGAATTGCTTTAATGATAGAACGTCAGAGTCGCTGATTGAACAGTGGGTAAATATCACCCGGAAGATGGTCAAGCCTCAAGCTCGCACACAAATTCATAAGACAAACCAAACTAAGCAAGAAGTTGAAATGAAGCCATATATAAATCTTCCATTTAGAATAACTAAACTGAAAAGAACTCGTAATAAGTTAAGAAGACAAATTACAAAATTTACGGATAATGACGAAATACTGAGTAAATTAAAAACTATAAATCAAAACTTGAAGAAACTAATATGGAATGAAAAAAAGCAAGCTAAACAAGTGTTCTGGTCAAAACTATTCTTTTCAAGCAATCAAGCAAACTCAAGAGAATTCTGGAAAATCATAAATGGCCTAGTGCGACCAAATAAATTGGTGGTATCATCGACATTAACGAAGCAAGAATGGGTTAGTTTCCTTGAAAAACCTCTAAATCTAAAATAAAAAATAAAAACAAAGGATGAAACACAGCCTATAAATAGACCAGAGTATGAGATTGAAGATCAAATTGATATATCAAAAACTCAACTAATGAAATTAATCAAGAAACAAAAAGACGGGGCACCAGGACCAAATGGAATTCCGTTTGCTCTCTATAAAGAAAATCCGGATCTATGGTTAGGATATCTTGTAAAAGTATTTAAAGATATAGTACAGACAGGCGTTATTCCTGAATCATGGGGAGGATCTCTAATCAAGCCAATCTTTAAAAAAGGAGACTGGGCGCTCCCTGAAAATTATAGGCTTATCACCCTACAAGACACAGACGCTAAATTGTTTGCAGGGATTTTACTTACCAATTTAAATGAATGGGCAATAGAAAATAAGGTATTGCCTCCGAACCAGACTGACTTTATTAGAGGCCTTGGAACTACAACAAACATTCTAGCATTATCTCTATTAATCAACAAATCAATCAGAGCCAAACAGCCGTTGTATTTATGTTTTGTAGATTTTAAATCTGCCTTTGATTGCGTCCAAAGAAACCTCCTATGAAAGAAGCTGCAGCAAAAAAATATTCCAACACAATTAATAAAACTGATTCAACTTCTCTTCAGTAAAACTTGGGTCAGAGCAAGGATGGGGGATGGCCGAACATTAACAAAAGAAATCCCAACAACTGTAGGTCTTAACCCCTTCCATGCTCATGACGAGCAGCTCGTCATGGCATATACCTCTCAGGTGCTCATGACGAGCTGAGCTCGTCATGACCACACCCGTTTTCGTTGCTGTCCAGCACAGCAGGGGAAACTCTTAAGCAGTGATGTGGTTAAGCAGGGATGTGTAGTGGCCCCCCTCCTTTTTAACTTGTTTCTAGCTAAGCTCTGAAAGTGCTCCTGGATGAAACAAACGCACACCCGCCAAAACTAGCCTGCAAACAAATTTCTAATCTATTATATGCAGATGATGCCATGCTTCTAAGCCAAACTAAAGTTTGATTACAGCGTCTAATTAATCGAATATCCATATAAGCAAAGGAAAACGGAATGGTGATAAATGAAACCAAACTAAAATCATGGTGGTCACTAAAAATGTAAATTTAAGACACAAAAGCAAATGGTATATGGAGAACACCCAACTTGAACATGTTGAAGTATATAGGTATTTGGGTGTATTATTCGACGAAAAGGGAAATTATCACCCACAAATAATGGACATACAAAGGAAGGCAAATGCTTTGATGGCAGCATTCAGGATGCTGCAGAAATCACTTGGTAATCACACATATCGTCCCCTCTTAAAGATTATAGCGGCAAAACTTCTTCCGACCCTTACGTACTGTAGCGAGGCATTAATTGGGAAAGATTCTGTAATAATAAATAATGCTCTATCCAAAACATTCAAATCTCTTTTTTATCTCCCAAACAATGCCTCGCCTGCACAAATTAGACTAGAATTTGGACTAAATAACCAGTACTATGCAAGAATGGGCCAATTTATCAAATCATGGAATCGGATAAAAAACGACCAGGAGAATCAGTTGTCACAGTTACTATGGCAAGAAATAAATAACAATGCAAAGTCACCAGCCTGGAATTATCTTAAAAAAGCGCTAGAAGAGTTTGTGGTAATGCCAATTTGGAACAACACAATAAGCAAAGCATAATTCAAAAAGATAATTAACCAAACAACAAACCAACTGTCGCTTGTAAATGACAAAGAAATGCTGGCAATAAGAAAACATGCATGGCCAATAATAAATGGATATACAAAAAAGAAGATACAAGAGTATCTGGAAATACCTTGGTCAGAAAAAATAAGCAAGTTCTTGTTAAAGCAAGATTTGGCATACTCCCGGGCCTTAGTCATCTTCCCCCGTGGAAAAAAATGGAAGGGTGTACACTATGCAGATTGTGTAAAAATGGAGAGGAGAATATTGTCCACCTGCTATGTATCTGTCCTGGACTTCAGATTGAAAGAAAAACTTTACTGAAACCATCTTTTAATATACGAGGAATAAGGACACGTAGGCACGCACTGATAAGGTGTCTGCACCCCAACGATATAAGTATGAACTCTGCCTTCGTAAAATTTTTACTGAGAGTTAAGGCAAATTTGGGAGACTAAGTCCAAATTTGAGGCTTAGTAAGTTGTAATGTATTTATTATGTAATTGTTTTTAATGGTTTTTAACATTATAGTATATGTTTTGTATCGATAATATTGTAAGATTTTAAGTAATCAAACAATAAAGAATTAATAATAATAATAACAGTGAGGATGATAAACACTGATGGTGACAAACGGGACTACAACAAAGATATCGTTGTTCAGTGTCGAAAAGATTAACTCATGGAGGTGCACAAATATAACAGTCACAGGCTACATGGAGGGGGAGAAGAAACAGGACGGCAGATGAAGAGGGAGAAGAAACAGAAACAAGGGCGCGGCGAGGGTGGGAGAACAACAAAGGTGTGGGCACAGGGGTGGGATGGAAACGAAGCACAAGCATTCACATGGATTGCTTGAAAACAAAAACAAGGTAATCTAAAAAAAAATCAAATTACTGTCCTGTGGTTCCTCCCCACAAACCAGAAAGTTTAAAAGGTGGTAAAATGCCCTCTGCTGCAGGGTGAGGTCACAGGTGAAACGTGTGGAAAGAAAATAAAGAGCCTCCCTGGAACAAGTTTGTATTGATAGCACATGCTGGGTGCCCTTGGGCTAATTTGACAAGAAAAGACCAATATTTACAGGCCTTTTATATGTAGGAAGCCTTGAGGAGTAATCCCTATGCTGCATTCTTCAGTCTGTTGATGGCATCGGGAGATTAAGCGAACCTAAATGCACACAGTAACACTAGCATGAATCAAAGAGAAAAATAGTCCCACAAAACAACAGATAAACAACTAAAGTGTAAAGATGCAGTATTTGGTCTCTGTTCTGTGGGAGGAAATGAAAAACAAAAAGGAGGGACAAAGAGGCAGGACTGACCACTAGCAAGCAAAAATGTTTAAAGGACACTGAAATAAGAAAATGAAAAGCAGGGGATGGGCTTTAAGCCCACACAGAAGTAAATACTGAAGTATATACAAGAGGTCTCAAAGCCCAACCTAAAAAGGAAGGGTTATTTCTAGCAGAATGTTTATTTTGCCAGGTGGAATTGGCAGTTTCACAACTGCCTACCCAGGGTCGAGGGGCAGGCCTGGAAACATGCTTTGCATTGTCACTTCAATGTTAGTACAATATGTACTGCAGTCCACTATCGACAACTAACTTATAGATCCTGGGTACACGTTTATACCATTACTAGGGACTTATAGGTAACTTAAACATATCAATCAGGAGTGAAGTCAATTTCAACATGATTTTTGGGTTAGAACAAATGCACTTCGGAATGGCTACCAGTGTCCTTGTGCACAGAGTGAAGACCTTGCAGCATCAGTCCAGAAAAAAATGGTGGTTGCCATACAGAAAGAGGCATTTTTCTGCATGCTAACAATAGTAAAAGAGTGAATACTTGCAAAGTTACATCTTTATGGCTAGTCACCACATATTCAAATGATTTCTTTGACCACTTTCTAAAAAGACTCGAGGTTCCCACAAGAGTAACTGAGGGCAAACATTCAAAGCACACATTAAACAGTTCATTAATGGTAACACAGCTTTTCTGGTTTATGTGATGTGTGTAACTGTTCGAAGATATATGTAGGAAGTACAAAAAGACAGTTAAAACTGAGAATCCATGAACATCGCAGATCAGTTTGCAATGATGATGAACATTCACATTTAGCCCAACATATAAAGGAGAGTCATCCAAATAGTCGCAGTTTCAAATTCCACGGTATTCAAAGAGTAGATAAAGATGAAAGCTGAGGATACAGGATCTTGAAACTCTGACAAGAAGAGACCAAATGGATTTGTCATTTGAGAAGAGTGCAGTTAGGAATGAACATTGAAAATTAGTTCCACTACTTTCTTTGATCAGAGTTACACTGGATTTTTTCTATGGTCGAAACAGGATACAGGTACTTTGTGGTTACTGTATATGTCCACAGACTGTAGTTGATAGTTGGATGGGTTGTTCACTATTCATTTACAGGCATATATAAATTTGGATGAGGAAAAGGCGGCTTTTTAAAGCAATGTTTCATTATTGGTTCAAATAGGTAAATATTCCATTTTTTATTGGTTACTCCACAGGACAATTGGACAGCTTAGTGTGATGTTATGGTTTTGTTTTCTGTAGTCAATATATGTATGTGATTAGTAATAGGTGGATATTTAGATAGGTAAGAATGGCAGGTGACACTATTTTATAATTGTTTTGAATTAGATTCAGAACCTTTAAAAAAAGATTTTTTTTTAATAAACTAACTTTTCCTCTGGAGTATAATTGAATGAGAAAATATTGACTAACGGAAAGTGAACATGTTTATTTGATTGGTCACAATGTATGATGAGGGAAAGGTGTTTCTTTGAAACATTGTTTCACCATTGGCTAAAAAGGCAAATACGACTTTCTGATTGGCTGTCTATCATTAAGATGGGACTGCACATTTTGGCTATACAGATAGCTTGCGATTACGATTAGTCCATTTACTGACAAATTGGGTGTTCTCTTTTCACATCTTGTCAAGATGAATTTGGTTGACCTTAAAAGCAAGCATTTGATAGGAGGATTGGTTCGACAGACCAGAGTGGAAACACCATACATCATTATTTCATTACAAGAAACCCTATTGGTTATTTTCTATCCTTGAATGATATTGGCCAGGTGACAGGTTTGTTTTCTTACTGTGCTAGAGATTATGATTGGCCCATTTATTGACCAATTGGGTACATTCACCTTACATCATGTCAAGATAAACTCTGTTGACATTAGTAGCAAGCATTTGATAGGGGGATTGATTTGATGGACCAGAGTGGAAACATCATATGTTTTTATTTTTGTTACAAGTAGGCCTATTGGTTCTTCTCTATACTTGAATGGTATTGGTCGCGCAACAGGCTTAACAGAACGATCGTATGTCTTGGCTCAGTTACACTCTGAACTCTGTAGATGGTAGCTGTATCTCTGGATCCATGGAAGAGCAATATAAGTAAGTGTTTTGGCCTTTTTTTTTCTTTTCTTTTTTCCAAATGATAGAATGGTAGTTGTGTTTGAGGCTTTGTTCATAATATATTGTATAAATAGCGGAATGAATGTTGGTGTAGTATTTAGAAACATGTAATATTGTTTATTAAGGGGCCAGTAGCAAGTGTTTTTTTGTTGTTTTAAATAACAGATATATTCTTTATACTTTTTTGTGGAGTGATGGCCATCTGTATCTGTTGTGGTTCTTTCCACAGGTGAGCTGTAGATTACAGCTTTTTAAAAGTGTCTTGTAGGTAGTGTGGGTTGTATGATAATTAATCACTGGGTGTTGTGGATAGGTTATGTCTTATCTTGTATAAATATTTTTTGTCGTTGATTATAATGAATTCACTTCTGATGAGGAAGATGGAGGGTTGGAATAAATAAACTGGAGTTGAACATAGAATATTTGATGACTCCTATTTGATGTAAAAAAAATTACACACTAGAACTTTATCTAATCATAATACGATTGAATTAATATTTTAGGGATCCTGAAACATTGTATTCTATATTTTAATCAGACTATCATCTGGGATCCACACAATTACAACTCAAAGCCTAACTAGAGATGATACACAAGGTTTTGAGCATTTACTTACAAGTGAGATTTATGGAATAGGATTATATTATTTGAGGTCATGAAAATTGATTTTCTGCCAACAGTAAGAAATGTTGTGTCATGGTAAACTGATCTGTACTGTAGGAATCTATTTAAAATCACATTGTTTTGTTTCTTTTCTAAATTGGGTCTTCAATATGTATCAGTGCATTTTAGAAATATTCATTATAGATATCTGATCCTTTATGAATATACACATGATCTATACACATGATCCATTGGTGTAGGTGTAGTCATGGTCTATTTGTATTGATTATTTGTTGATTAATGTATGGAAATGATTTAGATTGAAAACGTGTATGTATAAAGCAAAAATCTGATGAAAACTTTTTTGTATTTGTTTTAATCTTTTCAGCCTTGATGAAGTCCATTTAGTACGAAACGCGCTGGGCTGGGCTGATTTCATGTTTACAGCCACAAAAAGAATAAAAATAAATCAAGATTTTTTCATCAAGATTCTGTGACTCCTGCGTATTACCAATGTACACACCCGTAATTACGGTTTGGATAATTTATATATTTGGTCTATATTAATTATGATGTCTGGGCATCATCAATGATGGAAATGTGATCTTTCTAAAAAAAGAATAATGGTATCAATGATAACACATGTGCAGATAATAGACACTCCTGTCCTGTATGTGTTAAGTAGTTTTGTGTAGTGATTCGTTGGCTGTACAATCACAAACAGTAGAGTGTCTGGGTCTAACTAAGGAAATATTATGGATAACTACTAATGAGACTGTTGTATAGCCCTACTGCCTTTCTTTGTCTTAAAAAATTCAAAGTCAGTTGGTGATGCCCTTGCATTTCATAGCTTTATGGGGGCTCCTGCAACTTTCATAAATGTGGCTCAATTTATACAAACGTAAGCCATACTTTTTCTTACATAAGACTGTCAATAACCACGAATACTACTTTTTCTAAATTAGGCCCGATATGTTTTGCATGAATTGAAATTAGGAATCAGTTTTTGTAACAAATGTTGATTTACAAAACGGTTATGCAAAGGAATCTATCTGCCACGTTTTTAACTATTTGCAGGCAATGGATGTGGCTAGAATTTTTTTCTGCAACCAGGATTGTGGAAGATCTATCCGCTAAAACAATGGTACAGGAAAGAACTGTGCTTGGGAGCCAGTGTTAAAACAGGAAAAGTTGCACATCTCACTAATGCAGAATCTGGAACCTTGCAAAACTTTGGTGGTGGTAAAACAATTCTGAAGGCAAAGGTTACTTTTGCAATTTACTTGGGTTGTCTGGATTTGTGTTTATAAAACTGATTTAATCTCATGTTAAATCTGCTTTGCCTGCAATGGATATTCCAAACGCCAGACTAGACTTTAGCTGCAAGAGTGAACAAGCAACATACAAGCCTTCCAAGATGCCAAATATGAGCACTCTTCACTGAAGCATGTAATATTGCATCTATCTCTACTCTGAATTTTCCTCCCTCGTGTCCCATCAAGTCCTAGATGACTGCTTCATGCAGGACCAAAAAGGTCCATTTGGTTGTCAGGGTGATGGAACTGTGACCTTTACTTTTCGCAAGAAGAAAACAGTGACAATTGCCGAACGATCCACAAATAAGATTCTTTGCTTCACGGCACTAACTGCCAGAAGGAGCCGCGTGCCAGCTCTATTGAGCAAAATCAGATTTTGATGCTATACATCAGTCTCTGAAATAATTTTTTTCCTCCTTAAGGTGGTAAAACACCGCTGCTCCAGCTCATCAACAATTTAAGCCATCAACCAGCCCAAAGTGTGGCATAGAGGTTGTCTTACCTTAGCACTTCCTGTGCACCCTTCATATGGTATGATATTGCACCATTAACATAGAAGATCAGTGTTTCTAGCCCACATCTCATAAGGTTTTTACAACTAAATACTATTTTGTGTTCTGGATTCAAGGCCAGCGTGAGGCTGTTGACGTTATCTGAACAGTTTTTATTATATCTTGGACGTATCAAAGTCTTGGGTAGCACACATGTGCTGGTTGGCAAATACCCGTGAATAGCTTTGCTTTCGGTATTTTTATGGCCAGCAATTGTGAGCACATTTTACCTATTGACATTTCTAGTCCGATAGATATACGCTGTAAATTCTCCTATGAATGATTGCGCCACTACGTATTTTCTTTCTGTATCACCTTATTGTATATCTTGACGTAGCTAACAATAAAATGTAACAGTCTTCTTACCGAAGAAAGAAAAATGTCTCCCTATAGTAAGCGTAGATGAAGAACAATAAGAAGAAAGTACAGGTGAATGCAATCAGAGTAACAAAAAGCACAAGCATTTGCAATACCAACAAGTCAAGCCTTTCTTTTTTCTTGTAGGAAACCCACTATGACTCTCACGCATTATATGCCATATCTCCCATTCTCTTACACAAAGAACAAAATCAAAATCAAACACACAATGCTCTTGCACACAAAAATCATCACAGTGTAAAGATGTAATTTGTACATAGAAGGGGAAATAACAAAACAAAATGCCAATTGTACTATGTCATGTTGCAATCCCATTTTGGTTATCAATAAAGTAAGTTAAAAAAAACATCACAGTGGTGGTAGCGATGGCAGTAGTGGTGGTAGTGCTCGTAGTGGTGCCAGAAGTAGTAGTGGTGCTAGCAACAGTGATCATAGTAGCTGCGAGTAACGGGAATGGTGGTGGGAGTAACAATGATGATGATAGTGAAGTTCAAGACCTGTTCTATAGTCACACTCCAATGGTTCTTTTTTGCATGGTCATAGTGGAAAGGGGAGAACAGTTGTTAGGAAAAAAGCCATTAGTTCTCCTTGGCACATAATAACCCACGGACCACAATCTAAGGTTAGGTTGTTTATTTCAAAGCCAAAAATACCTGGACATAGAGATACCTCAACACCAGGGTGTAGAAATACAAAGGAACTAACAAAAAGCCAAATCTGCGCATCTAATTTAGACGGTGCAACATGAATTAAAGAATGTATTCAAGAGGTAAGATACAGAAAATCAGGAAGCATGAGTCCAAATTTCCCTGCATCGATAGTTAGCGAGTGAAAAACATTAAATCTATCACTACTCTAGCACTAAGGTGACATCCCTATTTAAGCATTCTTAGGATAAAGGATAAAAGGTGTCACTGCGTGGAGTCTTCCTAAGAAGTCTCTTTGTCATCAATGGGTCAAGCTGCATATAGCTGCTATCGCAAGGGAAGAGCTTGTCTAGGAGGCTCTCTCTCTGAAGGCAAGAAAGAAGTGGGGCACTTTCTCTGGATCTAACAAACAGTTATCCACAGGTAGAGTTCCCATAATGCACCATGCTCACGCCATCCACTCTGTGTATGGTCCTGGATGTATTTTTGTTGTAGTCCATGTACCTTCCTCACAACAGTTTGTCCTTAGTTCCAAGACCTTCTCTTGAGTGAAACGTAATGACCTTCCTTTATCGACTCAAGCCACACGATTGTAACTTCTTCCCTCCTTGCCTAACTAGTAAAACAAAGACATTATTCTGTCTAAAAGTGCGCTTCTTCACCTGTAATAAAAAAAAGTGAGAAAGAACAGATTCCACAGCACACATGAATTTCAACTATTAATTCTGAAGCGAGAGTTGTCAGGGACTTACATTTCAGGTCTATAATTTTCAGCAAACATTAGAAGGAACCATGTAAGTTTCAAGAGTTTGCATAAACATTTATGCATTTTCAGCTAATGCATTTGCCTAAGTATGAAATGTCATAATTAATAAGCACATGTAGTGCATGGGTGTTTGTCTGTTTCACAACAGAAATTCTATGTGTTAATGCTTCTGCTAGTTACATTATTTTTTCCACGTTATTCTCCATGTTACTTGTGAATAGCCTAAAATTTGTCACATATTTATGTTATTACATTCCAAAATTCTAACACTGCACATTTACACAATTGCAAGATTATATGCGGGTGCGCTCTACACATGTTTATGATGCACCCCTACAAATGAAATGGGGTTTTCGCTCCATCAATAGTAACTGGATAATTGTGAGAATGGTGGAGACAGTAGCAGTAATGGTCACAGTGGTAGTGACAGTGATGGTGATTGTGGTAGTAGTGGTGATGTAGTGATGACAGTGGAGAAAATAGTTGTTGTTGTGATAGTAATGCTATTGGTAGTTGGTGATGGTGATGGTGGTAGCAGTAGTGGTGGTAGTCTTAGTGGCAGATGTGACAGTTGTGATGATAATGATAATGAATTTCAGTAGTGTTAGTGATTTTAGCTGTGATAGTGGTGGTGATGGCAATTCTGTCAGAGGTAATGGAGGTGATGCTAATGGTTGTGGTGATAATAGCAGTAATGGTGTTGATGTTGGTAATGGTGGTACTACAGGTGATGGTAATGGTGGTGGTGATACCTGTGGTGGTCAAACTTTTTGACCCACTGAGTCCCACTTTGTTTAATTTATATATGTCGCCGCTGGCAGAGATAGTGCAGGGCTTTGGAGTTGGGGTGGTCTTCTATGAGGATGACACCCAGCTGTTGATCTCCCTATCCCAGGCTCCAGAGATTGCTGCATCCAAATTCAGGGCGTACATGCAGGAGCTTGCCTCCTGGATGGATACGTACTGCCTGAAACTGAATGGCAGCAAGACCGAGGTGCTGGTAGTGGGAGGCAGTACCTCGAGCTGGTCGACGGAATGGTGGCCTTCGAGCTTGGGGCCTGCCCCTGTACCGTGCATCGAGGCGAACAATCTGGGGGTTTGGGTAGATCCTGCTCTTTCCTATGAAGGACACATAAGAAAGGTAGTTGGAAAGTGTTTTGGTGTTTTCAAAAATCTGCGTAAAACGCTGGATCTTCTTCCGGTAGGGGCAAATAAGACCATGGTCCACGCGCTCGTAACATCGCGACACGATTATGCCAACATACTTTATCTTGGGGCCACGGATAAGGCTCTTGGACGAATACAGGTTCTGCAGAACACCGCCGCCCGGCTGGTCCTTAGGCAGCCTAGGAGGGCGGCTTAAAAAAAAGCCCATAACTCATTACACTGGTTGCCAGTGAATGAAAGAGTTATGTTTAAGACACTATGCACTTGTCATCGAATTCTTAACAATGCTGGCCCGTCTTATCTGAACGACTTGATCACCAGATATGCGCCAAGGATATCGCTGAGGTCGACGGGCACCGGTCTATTGTGATCCCTAAGGTAAAGAAGGCCAGGATGGGGGGTCGGTCTTTCAGGTACCGGGCTGCTCAGAATTGGAATACGCTCCCACAACAATTCGAGCTGGAAAGCTCTGAGATCAAGTTTAGAAAGATGCTTAAAACTTATCTGTTCTCCGGCAGCATGTGGTGGCCTCCTGCTGCGAGGTACTGCTCCTCCCTCTCACTCAGCGCGGGGAAACGCCGGGATGGCGTAACCATGCGCTTTAAAAATTTCTTTATTATTATTATTACTGGGAGGTGTTAATGGCTGTGATAATGGTGATGAAAATGGTGGTGGCAAAGGTTGCTTTGGCAATGGTGGTGGAGATGATAATGATGATGTTTATGGTGAGGGTGATAATAGTTTGCTGTGCTAATCACTATAGTAATTGTGCTGGTAGCACAGGTGGCAGTGGTAATTAAATGCTGGTTTTAACAGTAATGGAGTTAATGATAATGGCAGCAATGGTGGGTGTAATAGTGGTGCTAATGACATTTTCAGTAATAGTGATGTGGTAAGGGTGGTGGTGGTTTTGGCGGTGATAATGGTGTAGGTCGTTATGGTGGTGGTGATAATAGTAGTGGTAATTGTAGTAGTGGTTGTAGTAATTGTGGTACTTGTAAAGGTGATGTAATAGTTTTAATGGCGGTAATGGTGGTAGTAGTAACATTGGTGGTGATGTGGTAATGGTGGTGATGGCTATAGTGGTACCATTATTGGTTGTGGTTGTGATTGTACAGTGGAGTGATTGTAAAGATGGTGGTGGTAAACGTACTTCATTAGTAGAGCACAGCTGCACCTCAAAGAAAAATTATGAAGATGAGTCAGAAGATAATACTTGAATGAATGAATGAATTACTTTTTTTCTATAGCGTAAACAAATACCAGAAGGTGTCAAGGCGCTTGTATATGAAAACTTAAAAGACACGCTTGGAAAAAGTTTGACAAAGTCAATATTTTCACAGTAGTGTACATTTTATCTCTAAATTCAACATGTTATCATGATAACAAAGGACAGTCAATGCATTTGACATTGCTATTAGTGAATAGCAATGTGTCTTTATGACAGGCTAAACGTTCAAATAGCAAGCACTTCTTAACCCTTTAGGTGCTGCCGTCGGCCAACGGTCGTCACGGGCACTACCTCCCCAGTGCTGCGTGCGACCGCTGGACGTCCAGTTCAGCACTGGATAATGGACAGCGCAGCACTGGGGAGGTTTGTTTACGAAGCTCCTAAGGTGTTAAAGAAAAAGTAAACATCAGCAATTAAAAGTCTTTGTTTACGCAAATTAAATAAACCCAAGAATAAGTATTCCCTCTCAAATACAAGGCAGGTTACATATCACATTACATCTGTAATTTAACAAAAGCGCTACTTGATGGTCCATCATCAAAATCGAACGTGAATACAAATGGGACAATGCAACCATTCATGAAAAACCATAGCCTCAACAGAGAGCTGAGCAAAGCAATAACAACCATGAAAAACACATGGAATCCAACAGTTGGAAACACTGGCCAAAGCTCACTGTCTCTATTCTTTTTTATGTGATTTTTTTGAAGAATAAATGACGTGAGGTTGTTTCGACCAGCTAAAGCTTTCTATAGCTAAACCTAAATCAGCTGTAAAACATAATCAGGCCTCGTATACTTTATGGGATCAAAGTACAAAGGAAATGCCATGGCATCATTAAAAGAGACTGAGAATGCAGGGAAGAGATTCATCTTACAGGAATGATGACATGGCAAACCTTAATTAGAGGTTACCAAACAAATTACATTATCTGAAAATCAATCGGAACTGTAAAGAGATCGCAATTGAAGTAGAGAGAGATTTGGTCATCGTAATTGAAGGGCTAATAAAATAATTGGAATCCCAAACAAACGTTTACAATTAGTCACAAAAGTTATTTCTTAAATGAATATAACTTGAACAAACATATCAATTAAATGAAGTAAATAAGAGAATACATATATAAACACCAAATGAATGTGCAGCCTTATTTACCGAGTTTCTTCATTTCGGTAGGTGTGACTCAGGTTTGACTTACTCCTGCATTTTCAGGAGTGAACCACAAATACTAGTGGAAGAAAGTTCTGCGAGACAAACCCATTGAGATCAATTCACAAGTCAGGCCAGCATTTTAAGTTCTAGAAACAGGTGTATTGGAACAAAATAAAGAGTAAGAACAGAAAGGAAACACTTCCTATAGTATGAGTTGATTTACAAATTATGGTATGGCTGTGACCTATGAAATATCAAGCACAGAGCCTGGCACCTGCCACAAACAGCTCGGCGCGGGAATTGCCATTCTCCTAATACCATGTCAAGAGAATCTGAATTTCTTTAAAGACACGGAGGCTAACATTATGCATATTCTTTTTATGCTAACTGCAAGCAGCCACTTAGAAGCAATACATCATGAAGTAAAACAGTTTCAGAAAAGAATCTTCTTCATGTACACTAGCCATGAGCATAGAACACTCTGCCTCTTTTAAATGCGAAGAAATATATTAGAACATTTTTAAGAAGTAACTTTCTCTTTAAACTAATTTTGTATTTCAGTGGGAGAAGGATGAGGAGATTTTAGCGTAAGTGTCACTTTTGGTTCTTTTCCGAAGATCTTACTTCTGCAAGGTGGTGACGCTGGGCGAATTATTTATGTTGAGTTATCTAAAATGAAAACAGTATTATTGACTAAAAGAAAAAACTTTTAAGACATCAAAAGAGTCATGTAATGACAAATTTAAATTCATTCAGTAAATGTTGTATAAGCTTAGCAATAATACAATCAATAAAGGTTGAATTCGTAAAATATATTTCTTCTTTCTTAAATTCTTGTTCAACTGTGGGGAGGGACAGGGAGAGATAATGTTAGCCTCCGTGTCTTTAATGAAATCCGGAATCTCTTGACATTTTATTAGGAGAATCGCGATTTCATTACAAGACCAGAGGCTACCATTATGCATGTTGGTAGCTTTGTAATACGACATCTGACATATGTTCGATTGGTTTATAATAGTGTTTTGCAAAGGTGTTTGCATTAGGCCAGTGAGCTGCCTCAAATATGTCATCCTACTTACCATCTGTTAAGAAGGATTTACTTGCCATAGCTCTTCTAACAGAATGTGCTTGGAATTTATAGGTAGGTTGGGTTCTAGGTTTGGACAGGAACTAGAATGTTAGTGCCTGTCAGGGTAAGGGGGGTTCGGGGTGTTTTTGGGTGCGGAGGTTGGGGGATGGGGGGGATTGTAGGGAAATTGGGGACCACCAGTGTGTTCGAGGGGAATAGGCAGCCCTACGTGAGACTACAACTGCAATATGGGGACGTTACCTGAAGTGAAATGTATTACATGGAATGTGCGAGGGTTACACACAATGTTGAGACGTCATAGAGTCCACTCCTATTTGGTGCGTAGAGGGGCTCAGGTTGCATTCCTGCAGGAAACACATATTAATCAATCGGAAGGATTGGCGCTGCAGCGTAGGTGATGAGGGCAACTTTTTTATACAACGTACTCAGCTTTTGCAAAGGGGGTGTTGATATGGGTAAGGGCAGGGATCCCCTTTCAGCCGATGCGACACTTGGTGGATCCAGAGGGAAGGTTTGTGGTGGTGGCAGGGCACCTGAAAGGGAAGGATGTGACGTTGTGCAGTGTGTATGCCCCCAATGTGGATCAGGCGGCCATTTTTACCCACCTATCTGGGAGGTTGGCTCCGATCTTGACTGGATCAGTGATACTGGCGGGCGACTTTAATTCAATAACGGGCATCGGTCTGGATAGGTCTCACCCACCATTGCCATAAGCGCCCATACATAAGCTTTCCAAAAGTAGGCGAAATTGGCAGGATAGATGGGGGTTAATCAATTCGTGGTGTGCGCAGCATCCGGGGGAACGGGACTATTCTTTCTTTTCTGCGCTACACGACTTACATGTGCTGTTGGATGCGATATTATGCACCCTGGACGTACATGCAACCGTGGGTCATAGTGAATAAAAAAAAAATTGTGTGCACTATCTAATTTTCATTTTATTAATTATATTGGCTTTCTCTGGTTATTATTAAACTATATTACAATGGCTTCACAAAGTGGATTGAATCCTCCTGTACCATTTTTACCACGCCCTGATGAACCATTAATTAAATGGTCAGATTGGAAGGACTACTTCTTGAACTTTGTTGCTGCTCTTGAAGAAGAATGTGATGACGAATTCACCCGATTGGGAAAAAAGAAAATGCTCCTTCATAGTTTAGGCCCGGAAGGTAACAGAGTTTTTAATTAGATGGAAAAGAAAGTAAGAGCTTCCGGTAGTAACGTGTTTCTTGATGCTTTAGAAGATCTTGATTCACATTACCACCCACCTGTGTGTGTAGGTATCAGTAGGTATGAATTTTTCCATAGGAAGCAGGATAAATCGGAGTCTGCGGAAGACTACGTTGCTTCTTTAAAGAAATTAGCAATTAATTGTGAATTTAGCACTCTTCATGATAGTTTTATCAGGGATCAATTGATAATGCATTGTAACAATTCAGCGATCCAAAAGAAAATGTGGACATGTGGAGATGCTCCTTTAAATGAAACCGTTGCTATAGTGAGAAAAGCTGAGATGTCTAAGAGGTGCGCAAAGGTAGCCTTGAAAGGTAATGAGGATGGATCAACTGTTAATAAAGTTTTTAGCCATACAAAAAGGAATGAGATACGTTCTTCAGTTGATACAACGAAAAAATGTAATATTGTCAGCAAACCTAAAGGGGATATAGTGACATGTTGTTACAGATGTGGGTATAATGGGCACTATGCCAATGACACTAAATGTCCAGCATTAAAATCTAAATGCACATAATAACACAAATGTGGAAAAATAGGACATATTACGGCTTGTGGGATAAGATTAAACAAGAATAAAAAAGTAGTTGGGTGCATTAGTGATAACAACACAGAGGAGAAGAATAATTCTGATTATTCCAGTGAGGAAGAGATTTTGTGCATAATTGACGACTACCAGTGAGATAATTTTGTTTCAAATGTTAGTGATAAATCAAAGAAGAAACCTACTTGTGATATAAAAATTGGTGGTGTACAAGTACATATAGATCCAGATTCAGGATCTCCATACACTATCATTCAGCAAGGAGTATGGAATGATTTGTTTGCAAATATTTTAAATAAGGAATTACAACCCCCTGACATTCATCCCATTACATTTACGAGCAAAAGGATTCCTATGGTTGGGTTTGTGGAAAAAGGATTTGAATTCAAAGGTAGGAAAGCTTTGGGAAACTTTATGTGGCATAAGTAGAACCCTCTGTTCTAGGATGGGTAGACCATGGTGCACTTGAGATTGTACTCAATCCAAAAAATGATGACCAAGTAATGATTTTAGATGAAGGCGACAAGCAGTTCATGGATCACATTGTTGAACAATTTCCTACTGTGTTTTCAGGGGAAGTCGGAAGATTAGTTGGCTTTTCACACAAGATTGTGTTAAAGGACAACGCTCGTCCCGTTAGTGATAAGGCAAGGAACATACCTATTAGTGTAAGAGATGGAGTCATGGCAGATCTGGATGCATTGGAGAAAAAAGGTGTGATTGAACCGATAGAGAGTGCAGAGTGGCCCGCCCCATTGGTCGTCGCACGAAAATCGGACGGCCGTTTGCATCTAAGTGTGGATTTGAGGGACCTAAATAAAAATATTTTAATAGATACATTTCCCTTACCAAGAATAGACAAACTTTTGGCCAAAACAAAAGACATCAAATGGTTTTCAACAATAGACTTAACGTCTGCTTACCACCAGATACCACTGCATGAGTCCAGCAAGAATTTGACTGCTTTTATCACACCCTTTGGCTGCTATCGCTTTGTCAGAATGCCCTTTCTGTTAACTTCGGCAGCCGCAGTTTTCCAAAGGCTGATGCATAGGTTATTTAAAGATCAAAAAGGAGTCACATATTTTCAAGACGACATCTTGATTATGGGCAGAAACAAAGAAGAGCGTGATGAAAGACTTACTAAAGTATTGAATATTCTTGCCAAGAAAGGTTTGACTGCAGAACTTAAGAAATGTAAATTTGGTATGAAATCTGTAACGTATTTAGGGCATGAAGTTGGGGGTGATGGAATTTCTCCTAAGACAAAATTGATAAATGCAATTGAGAACGCTCCCATTCCCAAATCAAAGGCTGACTTAAGGTCTTTCGTTGGACTGGCGGAGTTTTACTGCAAATATGAACAAAACTTTGCAAGCCAAACTTACAATTTGAGGCAACTCCTCAAAGTCAAACTAGACTTTCATTGGAATGAGGAACTTCAAAGGGATTATGATAAAATAAGACACAATTTGGTGTCTGCCTTTCCATTGGAAGCGTTTGACAATATGGCCCATAGTGTCATCACCACTGATGCCAGTGGGAAAGGTCTTGGGGCAGTTCTTTCTCAAACTAGTTGTGATGGGGTTGAAAGGACAATTGGTTTCACATCTCGTTCTCTAACATCTTCTGAAGAGAAGTTCTCTGTAATAGAGAGGAAGATGTTGGCCACTGTCCGGGCCATGGAAAAATTTAGGCAGTTCATTTGGGGTACTAGATTTATCTTACGGACTGATCATAAACCCCTTCTCAAAATATTAACACCTGAGGGCATACTCAAAGCCACCCCCAGGTTAGCCAGGATGAGCCTTAAACTTTACATACGATGTCGAATACTTGCTTGGGAAGAGAAACCAAGTTGTGGACTACCTCAGCAGATCTCCTTTACAAACACAAGATGTTTTTTCACTGATTGTGATGATTTTAATGTGGCTTGTATTCAAGAACTTGGTAAAGGCATGGTACATGCTATTTCAAGAGAAGAGTGGGACAAAGAATGTAGGAATGACAAAACCTTATGTGAAGTTGCCAGATGTGTTATCATGGGTTGGCCCAGTAAGTCAAGCTTACAGGGAGATTTAAGAAGCTTTTGGAAGAATAAAGATGAATTAAGCATCGATGATGGCAGCCATTTATGTAGAGGTGAAAGAGTTGTCGCTCCCAATAATTTACGTGACAGAATATTAGACATTAATCATGAAGGACATCTAGGAATAATTCAATTGAAGTGTAGGATGAAAAGGTTTTACTGGTGGCCGGGGTTAGATAGAGACATTGGGAGATTTGTTCAGCAATGTTCCACTTGCGCCAATGCTGACAAGGCTCAGCGAGTATTTAAACCTTCCATAGGTAGTAGACGTATTCCTGAGCACCCATGGGAGGATTTGAGCATAGTCTGGCTTGACCCATTGAAGATGATCGGGATTATAAGAAATGTATCTTAGTGGTCACAGACAACTATTTGAAATGGCCAGCAATTGAGATAACAAACAAGTGTGACTCTAAGGAAGTTGTAAAATTTTAGAAAAATTATTTCTACACGAAGGAATTCCCAAATATATTCTTAGTGATAATGGGCCTCAGTTTGTTTCCGATAATTGGCATCACTGAAAAGAAAACCCCAGTTTACCACCCAGCGGGGAATGGAATAGTTGAGAGGTTTAACAGAGTTATCATGGGGACTATACAAGCGTCTATCATTGCAGGGAAGAAATGGGAAAAAGAGTTGTTTAGCACCATTTGTGTGTACAGAAGAACTCCTGCTTGCACTAGTTATAGTCCATTTAGAATTCTGAGGGGAAGGGAACCTTTCACTAAGGATAATGTAGCATTGAATAACAAACAAGTGTGTGGGAAAAGGTCTCCTGCTATAGTTCGTTCAAAATTACGTAGTATACAGGAATCACACATTGATAATTTAGACAAAAAACATGCTACTAAGGAGGGTGATCTTATGATTGGTGATTGCGTGAAAATAAAGTTAGGCACTAAAGTGAAAAAAGGAGAGAGTAAATACTCTGCACCATTACAAGTGTTAGAGACTTACTCTAAGTCCGCAAAATTGAGTGACAAAAAGGTTTGGCATCACCATAGAATCGCGAAATGCAAAGGGAATTATAGAATTACAAACAAAGAAGTTAAAGGAACATCACCTATGGATTGGATGTGGGATGAAGTTATGGATTTATGGAAAGAACCCTCATCTCATTCACGTATCACAAGCGTAGCTGCAAGAGTAGCATTTTGTTCAGAACAACCTTCTTGCAGCAGTTCTAGAGTAACACGTGCTGGCAGACCGGTGAAAGTACCAACAAAATACAGGAGTTATGCAATGTAGTTCATTTCTTTTATTATTATTATTATTATATTTTCGTTGGACACTAAGTATCATAAGTTTGTTAAATAGGAGGTAGGGCTGCATGACATTGTCTGCACCTTCTTAATTCGTTTTTTCTTCATTCTAATGGTAATTAATAATTGTCAATTTCTCTTGTTATTAGGATTATCTTTCACACTTATTTATTATTTACTCTTGTTCAATGTAAAGGGAGAAGATGTGGTATCATAGCCGTGGTGCATGCATCCAGTTCTATAGTTACTGGGTGATGCCAGGGAGCAGGATTCTAGAATAGTAGGACATTGACAGTAAGAGGAGAGCTGTCCAAGTTGTCAGTTGTATTAGCTGCTTGCTCTCTAATAAAGGAGTTACTCACGTAATTATACTCCTCTCATCATTACACCACCCATACTAATCAATTAAAAACATCAATCTGTTCACAAATCCAATACTACCGAGCCTTCACAAGCCTCTTCTACACCAAAATATAAGCCAAAAATAATAAGTTACTGGCAAGGGAGGGATCAATGGGAAATATATAGGGGAAATAAAGCTTGTGAAATGTCTGAAATTGATAAAGGACTAATGAGCGGGAGATTTATGAAATTAAATAAAGAATAAACGATTTCACAAGATTTAAAAAAAAAACATAGTTCATCTTGCAATAAAAAAACATCAAGGGAGCCCGCCCTTCCCCAGTGGCTAGGTTCCCCGTGGTCTCCATGAGAACAAGCATATTTCGATGCTAGGGAAATTATATGCAAAGGAAGTCTCAGCAAGAAATACAGATGAGATAGTAAAAGGGAATGTAAGAGATCAGGTGAAAATTAATCTGCCATTAAATAAGACAATACCCTGTGTGAACTGATAAACAACCAGGGAATTTAACTCAGTTTCACAGCCTGTTGACATTATCCTCAATGATCAGGGTACAAATATTGTTATTGAAGATTTCTGATGAAATAACATACAATGATGTGAACAGTAGCTCTTCTCTCCTTTCAGTTCTAAATGACTTGAATGAATTGAAAAATCAGGAAAACAGCGACTCTGCTTTAATAGTGTCTTCATTCGACGTGGCAGCCAAAGCAGGCATGGTGGCATCCCCAATAGCAAAATCTAAAGATTGCGCTTTTAGCAAAACCTGGCTCTAGCTAATGCCCTGGGTACTTACCGGTATTCTTCATTACCCCGAGTCCTTGTCTTCCTTGTCACAGTAATTACATAATGAGCTTTAGCCTCCCACAGAATCTCCCAAGTCAAAAGTTAGCATACTAGCCTCCCATCCCTCCAATATGGCCTGCCGCCTCTTCCTCCTATAAGGAGGAAGTCCACCCACAGTACTCTCTGTTGCCAAAGCCACAACAAAGAAAAGATGAAGCCATACACAACAGGGCAGGGAGAGATGGTAAACTATACTGTGGCGAGAAAAACTAGGACTCGGAGTAATTATGATTACCGGTAAGTAACCAGGGCATTACCTCCTTGTCCGTCTTCCTCATGACAGTAATAACATAATGAGCAGATACCAAAGCAAGAATAGGATTCATCATGAAAATAGAATCTAAAGGAAGAAACTGTAGAACATAGTAGAACCCAAAAAGAGCACAACACATTCCCACACATAAAAACAACACCAAAACATAGTGTTGAACCGAATCAGCAAACAACAGATGCACCCCCACCAACCTCCAACCCTAAGCGGACCATAAGGTAGGGGGAGACGTCGACAGGCCACAACACATACTCATACCATGGACAACCCCATGACTGCAAGCCAAGAAGCAGCCCACTGAACCAGCAGACCATGCCCAAATCCAACCACAACATGGCCCAGGGAAGCAGAAGTCCAACATAAGAGACTGCACAATCCACCCCCTAGAGTAGAGTCCGAGGGAAACAACCCAAACAACACTGGGCCAAAAGGTACAAAGAAGACAACCACCAATCAGAATGGGATCGGCAAAACAACCACACCTGAATAACACACCCAATAGAAGGAACATAACCCCGACCCCAGAGAGAGGATCACAGCAAAAAAACACAGGGAGCACAGCCACTGCATACACTTGAAAACAAGAGGCAACAACAGGAACAACGCGGAGTGGAGCCTCAATACCAACCCAGCAGCCAAAAACACCAAAAGAAGGGCCTACAACCAGAAGAGAACACAACACACCAAGGTATCAGGCAGACAAGGAGGCCACCAAAATACCACTGCAAGGACCGGGAATAGCAGTTCATCTGACTCCATAGGGGAAAAAAACACTCCCCTTGCCCAACACAGAACCCCAAAGGCAAAAAACCCAAGGTGGTGCTGCCACCAAAGGCCCAGGGTGCCATATCCCAAAAGAGACCAAAACATGGGACACAAGAGGCACCAGAGAACCAATGCACGGACACCCAAATGCCCCCAAGAGCCTCACACAGAGCCTGAAGAGAGGTAGAGGCCAACCTCAACCCAAAACAAGCAGACCAAAGAAGATCAGCACTCGCAAGGCTCCAACATCGTAAACCACAAAACCTATTCGAGCACATCAAGCACCAAAACCAACCCTATGTGGGGCAGAAGTGTGCAAGGCAGACTGACAGTGGGATAGCTGACTACATTTTAAGAAAAAATACTTACCTGGATGCAGCCGGCCACTGCCTTTCCTCCGTCCTCTCGTCCTCTTTCATACAAAGTGCCCATGAATGTTTGGCCGGCCCCAGAGGGCCAGCCAAACATTCAAGCGCCCAAATGAGGGTGCCACCACTCCTTCCCCAGCCTCTAAACACCTTGCACGCAAACAGAGCCAGTATGTTTAAAAAAAATTAAAATGGGGCTTGCCACCATTAAATTGGATATGGACGAAGGGAGGCATGGGATTAACTCATATCGAGTTGTATTATTATGCAACTAAACTGCGACAAAAGACAACCAGGAGAAGAGACTGCTGAGGGGCACATGCGGGGAAAACGGTGGACTCTGGGAGAGGGTGATTAACAGAGTCATGAAACAACCCCCTTTTGTTTTGTGGCTTAATTGGATATGTGGGCACCGGTGCTGTTTAAACGTACCACTAAGGATATGTCAGTTGCACGTTGGAATGAGGGTGGGTGTAGAACGCTGGGATACATGTACCTGGGAGAATGTTTCATTACATTTGAGGAAGTATGAGAGGAATTCTTAGTGGAGACTGGTCCTTTCCTACAGTATGCTAAAATTTCAGGAACAGCACAGGAAATCGGGACGGGGTTCCCTGAAAACCCCCCAGCCGTCTGACAACACAACGTTTGGTGTATGCATCATAAAGCACTTAAAAAGTATAGGATCAGTGAGATCTTTAAAGCCAAACAGGCATGGGTGAATAACTTAACAGATACGTTGACAGATAAAGAATTGATGGAGACATGTGAATTGATAAACAAAAAAAGTGTCATGCAAAACCAGTTTCAAATTGATACCTTTTAATTATGTCCATCAAACATATCTGATGCCAATCAAATGGAACAGACTGTATGGCGGAGGGCAGCAACCTGCCCGAGATGTGGATCAAATGAGGCTTCCTTTCTGCACATTGCCTGGCTATGTCCAACAGTACAGGCATTTTGGGCAACAGTGGAAACGAGACCGGGGGAGGGGTGACTGGATTTGGAATTGAAGACTCCACAAGACATTGCCTCCTGGGCATAATTAAGAAACACTGCAGGGGGGGAAATAAGAGAGAAGTGCCTACAGCTTGCGCTGGTCCTTGCTAAAAGGCGGGTAGCTATAGGGTGGCTGGGAAAGAATGCCCTCTCGATCTCATTGTGGAGTAGGGATACGATTGAGTGGGCATTGGCAGAGGAGGAACATCAGACAGACCAGACGTGATGGATGGCAAAGTGATGGAAACACAATCACAGAATACAGTCACTAGTACACAACACACAGACGCGGTGACAGGGGATGACTGAATGGATATGATAGACTCCACTGCACTGTAAGGGTAGTTATGAGGCTGAGGAGATGAGGCGTTGGTGGGGCTGGGGGCACTCTGGTAAATCCACGGATAAAGGAAACAGATTGGTTATGTTCATGATTTAACATTGGGAGCATGGTACTTCTATGGCGATGAGGGCTGGGCTACGATGAAAGTGAATATTGTAATTTTGTTGACTTTGAATGCAGTTTTATAGTTGTATATTAGTGAAACTAATACAAATATATTTAAAAGAAAAAACTAATATGCAGGGAAATAGCAGATGAAAATTGAAACACGTTCATATTCAGACCTCTATGGAAATAAAATATGTCCTTGGTACTGTACAAGGGTAAGAGAATAAAATAGTTTACTGCATCATTCATTGTCCTAGTATATTAATCTACCCAGAATGAAGATCCCATCACATCATATACTGAACTGATATTAAAGTCAGGTACAGAATTCTACCTACCAATCTAGAAAATTGATTTGCATAGTGGCTCTCTATATACTATACCGAAATGAGATATGCAGAGAGTCCACTGGATCCCCAGAAGTTTTACAGAGGCTAAAATAGATCATATAAAAGCTCTCTTTTATGGTAGTGTGGGAGAGCAGCTAGATTTACAGGATGGCAGTGTTAAGCATTTGTTGTACACACAGCGGCAATAAATGAGACACATACTCAATGACTAAATCCAAGACCAATATATAAATATAACGCTTGGTTATATTTTTTTTGTAGAACCACAGACCTTCATCATAGGTACTTACGTTTTCAATAAAAAATACTTTTCAGTTTCAAAAATGGATGCAGTGCAATATTCAGACTTTGAGATGTTAACCTACAGGAGGAAGAAAGCATTCAGCATACATAGGGATAACATTGACTTACAAGATCAGTCTTCAGAAGTTAAGGTCAGTATTGCAAGTTTCAGTTTAGCACCAGTAGTGCACCACCAGCGGAACAGGGGTGGCCTGGTGAAGGGTGCACATTTGAGGTCGGGCACCCAATGCAAATCAATGAGAATTCGGGCAATCGTTTAGTGGCTGCTTACAGGTGAGTAGCAGTGGCTTGGGGGCCAGTCTCCGGGGGTTGAAGCAAACACTTGACAGAGTCTAAAGCAGAGCCAACACAACGCCACCAGTGGCATAAGGGCAGCCAGGTGCCGGGTGCCAAAACAGCATCGGATGCCCAATGCAAGGCAATGGAGAATGGCCACATCGAACAAGGACTGCAAGCTCAGGCCAGGAGGCTAGTCACAGTAAACCTACAGCAGCAGAGGTAAGTTGTGATCCTCAGGAATGTATGGACATCTTTTTTTCCTTTTCACCAAGGCCCATGGCCGACGGGTGCAGGGGTACCTTTTAGTGTTGGAAATGGCTTACTGTAGCAGGTCACAGTTGGGGGGGGTCTCTGTGCAGAAGATGCAGGCAAGGTCGAGGAATCCAGGAGAGGTGAGCTCACTGTGGAGTCAGGCTATGGAATACTGGGGAACCTTGCTAAAACCAGTGGGCCACTTGGACTCAGGCCGGAGACGTTGGGTGCAAAAGTGGAACCAGGGCCGGCTTTGTGGCTCTTCTGGTCACAGAAACCTTTCTTTGAAGATGGTTGTTTGGTGAACAGGTCTGCTGTTCTCAGGAGTCTTAATCTTCATTGAAGGCATTCAGTCCCTCAGGGTTCTGGAGGTCACTGGGCTGCAGGATGAGTCGTCTTTTGGTGCAGGATCTTCGCGGGCTGGGGCCAAGTTAGTTGGTCTCTGCCATCTTCTCTGCTGGTGTGACTCTGTAGTGTCTGGTTCTTCTTAGATCATCAGGAACTGAAGCTCAGGGCTTACAAAATACTACATTTAGGGGTGGTTAAAGGGAGATCCATGTAGTAGCCAATGGGCTACTTACCTTAAGGATGACTACACCCTCTAAATTCTCGCCCCACGTGGGGGTTGGGCATATCCCTGATCCTGATTGGAGGAGTGCCACCATCGTCAAGATGATGGTCACTGAAAAGAGTCCTTCACCACGACTCCAGCCCCCCAGGCTTGGAGTTGGCATAGGGGGTACACCTCCTATTCTTTCTATGTTTGTGGGTGAAGACAGGAAGGGGCCTGCTACCTCTAACAGGAAAGGCTGGGGTCACATTACAAAGGCATTAAGCCCTTTGAAGCTCCCCACCACGGATGGCTCTTCCTGGTCAGGTGGAGGTGTGAACCCCTCTACCCAGAAAAGGCATTGTTCCAAGCCTCAGAGTGCAAAGGGACTCTGCCCATGAGGTTAGAACAATGTTTGGTGGTAGGAGGCTGGCTCTGGCCAGTTGGTGACCACACTAAGGATTGGTAGGTTTTAGGGAACCCCCTCTAAGGGGCCCTCTGTATGCACATTTTTAGAAATCTGACACTGGGATCAGCACAGGTTTATTATGCTGAGATGTTTGGTATCAAACATCCCATATTTCAGTGAAGCCATCATGGAGCTGGGGAACTCATAATGACAAGTGCACAATCCTTGTACTTACTATGACACCCTGGTCACTTACAATATCGAGGAATCGACAAGGATATTGCAGGGGCATATCTGCTTGGTACCAGGGCTATCATTTACCAGGGGCTTATATGTGAGCTAAGGTGTGCCGATTATGGAAAGGAAGGTACAGTCTAGGGAAAAGGATCTGGGGCAGGGGACCCAGTTGGCAGGGACGTTGTGCACTTCCAGTTGAAGCTACATCATTTTCCAGGCAAAGAGTGGGGGCCAACCTTGTCCAAAAGAGGCACTTTCCTACGAATAGCTTTAAGACTTTATCCGGGGGTATTAAGTACAATGTATGAACAGATTGCCATTAGGCAAAATGTGCTGGGCCACTAAACTTTGTGCTGATTTAATCTATTTTCAAAACTAGCTTAAAGGAAAAGTTGGATGAATCTGCTAAGCACAACACCCCCAGGGTAATTACTGGAATGTGTTTCTTTACACCTGATATCTGTAAATGGGCAGTGGATTACTTTAGACAATGGTTCAAAGACTTGAGATATTAGTAATAGCTGCAGTATAGAATAAGGATCCTGCTATTCATAACGCCACCTTAAATATGAATGGTTGCTTAACAGAGGATGCTCATAGTAATTTATTTAACTGACCCAGGAATGGAAGGAAACTAAAATCAGGGTTTGCAGTGATTAGTGCAAATATAATTTCACAGAAAGAATAAAAATTCCATTAGCTTTCCTTGATTTTGTGTTTGCAAAGTTTATATAAATGTAGGATATATTTGCAATTCCGCTATAAAAAGCTGCTTCTAACATTCTCATAACATTTGTGTTGTGACATCACTGCTCACCTAAGAAAGTGATAGCACTACTCTATTGTAAATATATAATACAGTTGAGTTGTGATAGCACAATGCTTCCGGCAGAGCCAGAAGAAAATATGGAAATCAGCTTGCTGAGTAAGCATATAATAATTGAAAGCAAGTGTACCTTTTTTGCTTCAATTATTTTTAATTTGTCCTATAAATTAATGTTCCGATTTAGGGCTCTGCAAGTAAACTTAGCTCATAGAGGTCGTTGTGGGCATTCCTGTGGGAAGCCCTTGCTCAGAGTGCTGAACACAAACAAACGTGCAAGGTTGTATGTATTCTTAAAATAGTTGCAAATAGTTTCTCATTATAAAAATCGTTGGAGATTTACTTCTGTTACTGGAAGGAGTAAATCCATAATCAGTTTCGGGAAGGGGAAAAGACACAATCCCAATGTGTGGGTTTATGGGAGATCGGGGATCTCTTTAGGAAAACAAGAAAAAAAAATCAGCAAACGCAAATACACTTCTTTAGTACACTTACCCAATCTGAAAGGTAGCCCCTTTTATGTTTCTGAATATCTAAAGGTTTCACTTATAAATTCACCCGGAATTATTTGTGATTTGTAAAAAAGTCTGTAATTTGTCATTTGTTTAGGCCTTGTTTTATAATTTTTAACGTAATCTTTCACACTATTGCACAAGCATTGTAGTCCTCACTGTTTCAGCAACACAATACTGAAGACTAACCAGGCCAACAGCACTCCGATTACATGTTCAGTCTTCTGCTCGTGTTCCAGTAGTGTTTAACTTTTTTCAGGAGCCTGGATTTATCCTGTGGGGAAACATCGGTGACATCGCAGTGTTCACACCGCAATACCTTTACAACGCGGGCATTACAACGCAAGTCATTACAATGGCTTGTGCTGGATGGCGCTCTAGGCTAAGGAATAGTATGATTTACTATTCCAGCACCTTCCCTGCTGTAATGTAGGATGGAGTTGGAATAGTAAATCATACTATTCCTAGGTCCAGCGCCCTCCAGTGCAAGTCTTGGTTCAATACAAATCAAATTTGATCTTTTATGCTTGTGGTTTGCTCCACATTTGCCTAGTACTCATTGGTATGGTTATATTAAGGCCTTGATTACAAGTCTGGCTGTCCACGGAACGTCATGCTCGTGGACGTGCACCAATGGTGGTCTCCCGACCACCCTATAACAACAAGGGCGGATGGACCGCCATTGAGCTGCCCCAGCCGCCAGTGACCCACCACGGTCCCGTCAAGCATATTACAAGTTTCATCTCAACCACGGTTTTCCTGGTGGTTCCACCACCATGAAAACTGTGGCAGAGAGGAAATAAGGGGGGCCCTACAAGGCCCTTTGGTGCCTCACGCCCTGTGGATGCACACAGGGGGCACATGTGTGTGCACACCAGTTCATGCGCGGCATGGACTTTATAGTCCATGCCATGCAGGAACTGTTTTTGGCGTTCCTATTGCGGTGCCTATTTTCAGGGCACCGCCATGGGAACGTCAAAAACAAAACCCGTCGGACAAGAGGAAACTCCTAATCTAACAGGCAGTCTAACCAAGGCTTTGGCGGTGTGGCGGGTGATGGAGCGAGATAGAAAACAAAATTTTGTTTAAACTCGCAAAGTCACATTTCCATAACATGAATAAAATTATTAATGATTTGTGATATGTCGTGCTAATACAACCTAGATTAAACTTTACACGTGGGGGGACTAACATGTGTGCTCATAAACGTGCATAAATGTTGCATCTTTTTGTTCGTGCAAAATAATAAAATAATTTATTGTTTTCGTTTTTGTCATTACTAACTGCTGCATATTTAAAATAAGCATGTGCTTGTTTTGCTTTTCTTTGTCTGTGTGATGTCATTTCTACTATTCTAGGTGCATATGGGTCTCATAGAAAAACGGAGACTGGTAAATATAAACGCTGCTTTATTTGTTTGCAATGGCTAGGTAACATTTTGATTAATCGGGTGGGTTAATTATTTAGTAAACCATGGGGTGGATACAGAATATACTTTATTTCTTACATTAATACTTTTCTTGTGTTTGTTTTATACTAGAAATCATAAGTTGCCTGCTTTTGAGGCCTAGCTATTTGAGCCGCAAAATAAAAGCTGATCTGAATTTCTGCAGAAAGTCACGAGACGCCCATTCTGAATTAAAACGTTTATTGAAGCTGCATTCACAAAGCAAAAACTGATGAGCTGACATCATTCTGTCGGACATGGCCAAGGTCGAAAGTGAACTTTTTGTCAGTCCTTAACTTGGCATCCGCGGAAGTTGCACTGTAAGACTATGGAAGCTGCGAGGATGACTTAAAACAAAGTTGCAATCGCAGGAAGCCTCTGGCTTCACGTGGAAGAGACAATGGTCTTTGTAAGACATGATTTTGTGGAACTTTTTAAGAATCGGGTGACATGTCACTTGTCACTCTCAGCCAATGGGACGTCGAGTATTTCTGAAAATTTTCCTTCGCTAGTTTAGTTAGCGTAGAAAGGTATAAAAAGTCATGCCCTTAGGGTTGGGCTGGCTGCTGCTTTCTGACTTTCCGATGAGGGTGATGTGCTGCTGGACTTTGCGTGGAGCACGTAAGAATCCTCAAAGATCTTTACTTTAATTTCTGTCTATTTAGCTCAGTTAGGGAAATAGGTTTTAGAAATGCTAAACTTTATATAATTTCTTTAAATTGATTCAATTGCTTAATTTGTATTTTTCTTATTTCTTACTATCATGCTTGCTTTATTGCAAATAAATTTCATTTATAAAACTTACAACATATATACCATAATTTAGAAAATAAAATCTTACTTTTGACAAACAAGCTGGTCTTGATTATTTAGAAGTATAGGTTACCATTAGCTAGATCACGTCGCCTATGGTGGTCGTTTAAATGGTTGGGTTTTATTCTAATGACAATATTCCTTCTGCAAATGTATAAAAATGTATATATTGTGTAGATAATGTGTATATAGATTTATTCTGACCACCTGATTCAGTAGGCCCAAAATATATCAGGTTCATAAATGGGTCCATGTTTAGTATAGAATTTTGTTTATAGGTTATGAAGTTGGGTAACGTAGTTTATGATATATTTTCTATAGCCCGCTGGATCAATTATCTGGTAGCAGAAATTGATGGTTGCTAAGCGGTAACCAAGGTAACATGTTGGTTGCTAAGGATTGCGTCATGGTATGCAAATAGGATTAATGTTTTAACACTTGTTAAGTTCGTTTTTCGTGCCTATCTGTAAGCTATACCGGTATAGATTGTGTGGCGAGAAATTAGTCACGCAAGCCATCTGTTCGTTTGTAGTGATATCGCCGAGTATCACAAGAGGTATCGCCGTGTACCATAGTGTTGTCGCCGAGCAGCACAGTTTTAGGGCTAGGTCTGAATCTTGTATAGTGAGGAATTTCTAAGAAATCAAAGCAGCATGAGAATAGGGACAAAGCGCCTTCCATAAAACTCACTGTGATGAGAGTATTAGTTATATCCAAGCTTGAGTGAAGGGTAAAATTTAACGTCGGTGCATGATTATCTATAAACAGGTTAGAGTCCTGTACGGGTACATGTTTCATATCTATAAACAGGTGAGAGCCCTGTACGGATAACGTCGTTATTTTGCTAACGGTGCATGATTTCTATAAACAGGTGAGAGTCCTGTACGGATTTCGTGTGTGTTTGAATTTAGGGAATTTTCCGTGTAAAAGTGCGAGTTTGAATTGTATTTTATGTTCAAGTGGAACTCTTAGAACTTTCACTTCGCGGTGGGTTCAGAGCAAAGCGAGTTCATAATTATACTTGCTTGAAGGGTGGGGTAAGGTTACTCTACTGACAATTGAATATTATCCTTAGTGTGAATAGCGCCGTCTATTCCGAAGTGTGGATACTTGAATGTGTGTAAACTATCCTAATTAGTGAAACGAACAGATGTTGTCTTTATAGTCATTGTTAAGAATTAATTTACACTGAAAAGTGTTCTTAAAATGGCGCTGTGAAAAGATTTTGTGAAGGAGGGGTAAGCGCCAGGAGTGAGAAGTGAGAAACCGCAGCTGCTGTGTACGTCACAGAGCCGCGCTGGGATTGGGTGACCTACGTCACAAGCTGTATTCTGATTGGCTCCTGAGTCTCTGACGGCCTGTGAGCTGATTGGTCCTTAGGAAAATCTCCAAAATTATTGGTTGAGCAGGAAACTGACGTAGCTCAACTGCCATTGGCTTGTTGGTGTGTTTCGCGCACGGATTGGTTGTTTTGCGGAACATCCCGGAAATATTTTACGAACGATTTTGTGAATTAAATTTTACTTTTGAAAATGAGTTATCATTTTAAACATGTTGAGAAAAAGACAACATTATTTCAAAAATTTAAGAATTTATTTTCACCTGACAAGAAAATCGAAACGCGAGGTGGTAAACTACTTCATAAGTATAAAACACCTGCAGCGTACATGGAAGGTGAATACGGATATCATACTGTCTTATGGTTCGACAGTTGGAAACGTTATACTAAAAACGATGGTGTTTTGGCTTGGCCTGATGATGGTTCATTTAATGTAAGAGTTTTAAGAAACTTACGAGAGAAAATGAATGCTCTTGTTCCTAAACCGAGACCAACTCAATTTGAAGCTTTAGTTGAGTGGGAAGATGAGATGTATCAGTTACAAAGAGAAGCTAGTGGAATTAAAAGACCTTCTAAAAATCCATCATGGAAAAGAGAAACTCATGAAGATAGATTACGAATGTGGAGACAGGGAAACATGAGTGAAGGATTGTATTTAATTCATGAAATGGTAATGGGTTCTCCTACAGGAAAATCTATGGAAAGTGAATCTGAGGATGCAATTATGGAAGAAATATATACAACTGCTAAAAATAAACAGCCTAATCAGTCTTTGAGACCTCCTAGATCATGGTCTACTCCGGTGGTTTCTACTGAAACTTCACCGAGTGCACCTCCAATTAGTGAAGCTCCTAAACTTTATCCAAATAATTGTGAAATCACTGAAACTCCTAGAAGACCAGAATTTGAGAATGCTCGAAATGAGGGTAGACATTTTTCAATGACTCCAAGAGCAAGGGAACCTCCAAAAGATTATACAAGAGAGACAAGAAATGTTGATGAGGATGATTATAATGAATACTTAAGGTCTAAAGAAGAATTAATTAAAAGAATGACAAAAGGCATGGAAGCTGTCACAGTTCCAGTAACAATAGGTCCTGTTCAACCTGTATTTGATCAAAGAAATACAAACAAAACTGGATTAACTATTCCTTTAAATACAGAAATTCAAAAGCCTGCTGAAAAATTTTATTCAGACTTGACTGAATTAAACACTTCTAGATCGAGAATGCCTGATTTAACCTTTAATGAGGATTTATCTCCAAAAACACCAATGGGTGCTATGTCAGATGTAGGAAGTCCTGAAGTCAGGGTAACTACACCAAAGCTTGATGTGGCCAAATTAAAAGCAAATATTGAAGAATTAATAATTGGAACAATTGGCCCAGATAGTTTAAATTACTATCGGGATGATGAACTATTATTCATTTGCAAAAGTATTCAATGGAAAACGAAAAATAAATATGATCAATTAGAGGATCTAGCTGCAGAACTTGAAATCGATGTGAGTAAACAAAAGAATTTTGCAAAACATTACAGATTAGATTTCTCAGAAAGCGACATTGAGAGTTTGAACTCAATGGGAAGAATAGTTCACATTAAAGATTTAATTGTCTATATCAAAAAGCTAGGAGAACTGAACAAATGGAGAGTGAAATGGACTAAAAGGAAGGAAGATGAAAGATTAGAAAGAATGTCAAAACAATTTCCAATGAGAGAAGTTGCAGGTGGAGGATATGTTCATGTCCCATGGTCGAGACAGGACATTCTGTTATTTACAAATGACTTTCCAAAATTAAGAGAGAAACCTGTTGAGTGGTACAGGCAAGTCGATAGATTTATCAAAGTGTCAAAAGTTCTGTGGATTGATTTGGATGGATTTTTTGACATTGTTGTTCCATCTGATCTTTGGACAGAATGTAAAATTTCTATTAGTTGGCCAAAAACAGAACCTGAGCGAATTAAAGAAACAGGTGCCCCAAATCCACTCGTAATGGATTTTTATGAGAAAGTAATTGTTTGGATGAAAAACAAAATTCCACCCAAAGAAGTTGATTGGGTTAAAATAGAAAGAACAGAGCAGGAAACAAAAGAATCAGTTCATTCTTTTTATGAAAGACTACTGTTAATCTTTAAACAATACAGTGGTTATGAAAAATTAGACGAGAAAGACATGAGTCATTTTATCTATAGATTTGTTTATGGACTAAAGCCTGAAATTGGAGAAATGATCAGAACTAGTATTGTCGGATGGCAAGCACTATCTATTGATGATATTCTGAGAAAAGCAAAATATTGTAGCGATGAATTAGAAGTAAAACAGAAAAAGCTGAAGGAGAAAGCCATGTGGGCACAGGTAAAAGTGGCTGAGCAACAGATTGCCAGCATGGGAAATAAGAACACTAATTTTGTTCAAACTGGAAATACGAACCAGATACAAGGAAAGTTTAAAGGTAATAATTTCCAAAAGAAATTTAGCCCAAAAATAGAAGAGCTGAAACAAAGATTACCTTGTTTTAATTGTGGCGAAATTGGACATTGGAGGGACGAGTGTCCTCATCCTCCTAGAAACTTAAAGAATCCCTTATTGAATCCACAGATGCAGAATGGTGTTAACGTGCAGCAACAGCTACAGATGCAACAGGGGTTAAATGAATTTAATATTCAGCGACAATTACAACAACAGCAACAACAACAGGTGAATAATCGACAGGACCAGTTGCCACAACCACCTTTTCCGAATTGTGGGGGAGTTCAAAAATATAATCCAAACGTGGGATTTCAGGGATGTGAACAGGTAATAAAACCACAAAAACAGCAAAAGCAGCAAAGGGTTCAAATGCAAAATGCTTCACAACAATTTTTATTAACAGAAAGCCAAGACAGTGATTCTGATGATTATTGCTGACGGTGCCCGAGAGAGGAGGAAGAGTGTGTTGTTGGAGCCACTCTTGAGGTTGACCAGTCTGGTCCTTATGTAAACGGGAAAGTTAATGATGTAGACATCACTTTTCTAGTGGACACTGGTGCTACCCGTTCTACTGTTAGATCAGTGGAAATTGAAAACCTACCTCTCTCTGGGGATACCATCCAAGTTGTCGGAGTAAGTAATCAGCAAATTAAAACAGATTTAACTGATCCAGTACCAGTTGAAATTGGAAATTACAGAGACAAACACAGATTTGTGGTTTGTAATAGTAGTCCAGTAAATCTATTAGGTAGAGACATACTATGTAAAATGAATTGCAGAATATATTGTTCTCCTGAAGGAGTTGAATTACAAACAATGGAGGAAGATGGTTTGTACAGAATGACAATGATGATGATGGAAGCAGAAGAAACAAAATTGTTTCCTGCATTTGAAGAAAAAGATTTACCTGAAGAGCTAAAAGAAACAGTGAAATCTGAAATATGGGATTTTACTGGGAATGAGATGGGTCTGATGAAAAACGTAGATCCTGTTAAAATTGCATTGAAGCAGGGAATAGAATTTCCAAACACTCCACAATATAAAATGAAAACAGAGACAATTGAAGGTATTACACCTGTAATTAAAAAATTAATCAAGCAAGGTGTATTGGAAGAAATGAAGAGTAGCTCTTGTAATTCACCAATCATGGGAGTTAAAAAGGCTAACGGAACATTTAGGATCGTACAAGATTTGAGAAAGGTTAATCAAATTGTTATTCCATGTTGTCCTGTGGTTCCAAATCCAGCAGTAATTCTATTTCAGATTCCATATGATGCTGAATGGTACACAGTCATTGACCTTTGCAATGCATTCTTTACTGTTCCTCTACACCCAGACAGTTATGAAATCTTTGCTTTCAGATTCCAAGGTAAGACCCTTGGATGGACAAGAATCCCTCAGGGCTATACAGAAAGTCCTTCAATCTTTAACGAACTGTTAAAAAGATCATTAGAAGATTTAGACTTACCAGGTAGGTCTACGTTGGTGCAGTATATTGATGATTTGTTAATAGCTGCTAAGACAAGAGAAAATTGTGTAACAGACACAATAATTCTGTTAAATCGCCTTGCAGAAGAAGGACACAAAGTGTCCCCAGCAAAATTACAGTTTTGCAAACAGGAAGTGAAATATCTTGGTCACAGAATTGCAAAGGGAAAAAGACAAGTAACAATAGAGAGAATAAAAATGATTCAAGCAATGTTACCGCCAAGAACACAAAGACAGGTCAGAATGTTCCTGGGAATGGTAGGTTACTGTCGACAATGGATAAGTGGATTTTCAGTAATTGCGAAACCACTACAAAGACTGACCAAATCAGATGTAAAAGATCCAATTATTCTCAATGATGTTGAGATGGAATCTTTTGAGAACCTGAAAAAGAGCTTATGCCAAGCTCCTGCTTTGGGTATGCCAAATTATGAGAAAGATTTTGAACTGTATTGCAGTGAGAGAGAAGGATGTGCATTATCTGTGTTAATTCAGAGACATGGAAACCTAAAGAAACCTATTGCATATTTCTCTGCAGTTCTTGATCCAATTGCAAAAGCATTACCAGGTTGTTTAAAAGCAGTTGCAGCTACAAGTATCAGCCTTGAACAAAGTGAAGGAATCATTATGGGATTTCCTGTCAAAGTTTTTGTGCCTCATTCAGTTGAAATATTACTGACAAGAGGTAAGACTCAACATTTAACAAGTAGCAGATTGACAAAGTATGAGAAAATCATACTAGGAGCAGATAATGTTTCGATTTCAAGATGTTTGAATCTGAATCCTTCTACATTACTGCCTGATTCTGAAATCGTTAATGACATTGAGACAGAACATGAATGTTTAGATGTCATGGAATTCTGCACAAAACCAAGAAAAGACATCAAAGACAGACCTTTGCCTGAATCGGATTTTGTCTATTTTGTAGATGGCTCATGCTTAAGATCCGAAGGTGGTGTCTTGAAAGCTTCATACTCAGTTTGTACAGTTGAAAACATTAAAGAAGCATCATGTCTTGAAGGAGTTCGTTCAGCTCAAGTAGCTGAATTGATTGCTTTAATTCGTGCATGTGAAGTATCAAAGGATATAAGAGTTACCATCATTACTGATAGTCAGTATGGGTACGGAGTTGTGCATGATTATGGACAACTCTGGTCACAGAGAGGATACATGACATCAACAGGGTCACCAATTAAAAATGCAGTTTTCATTAGAAGATTAATTGAAGCAATACAATTGCCAAAAGAAATTGCCATAGTCAAGTGTGCAGCGCACACTAGAGGAACTGATTATATTTCCAAAGGAAATGCCTTCGCAGATGAAATAGCAAAGTACTGCGCAAGGAAAAATTATTCTTACAATCGGAATAGAAGTACAGAAACTGATTCAAATTCATTAATGCTAACAACTATTGTAGAAACATGGAATGAGATTAGAGATTTACAAAACGAAGCAGATGATGAAGAAAAAGATCAGTGGTTAAGATCAGATTGTAGACAACGTGATGAAGATGGAGTGTGGGTTTACAAAGATGGGAGAGTAGTTTTACCAAATTGCATGATTTCTGACATGGCCAGATTATATCATGGTCCTGCACATTTAGGAAGAGATTCTATGGTCAGACTGTTTAAAGAAACATGGTTCAATACCAAATTTAGAACCATTGCAGAATCTTTTTGTCAAAGGTGTTTATCATGCCAACAAATGAATCCTAACAGAAAATCAGTGGTGGGGACAGGAATAATTGGTCGAGAAGGTGGTCCCTTCACCAGGTTACAAATAGATTTCATTGAAATGCCCTTACACAACTGTTTGAAATATGTACTTGTAATTGTATGCTTGTTCTCAAGGTGGGTAGAAGCTTTTCCTACAAGACATTGTGATTCAATTACAGTAGCAAAACTAATGCTCAGAGAAATCATCCCAAGGTACGGTTTTCCAGTCACTATTGAGAGTGATGGAGGAAGTCATTTTGATAACAAACTGTTGAAATTAATTTGCGAAGCTATGAGTATTGAGCAGAAAATACACTGTGCATACAGACCAGAGGCATCAGGTGTAGTTGAACAAATAAATGGAACTATCAAAAACAGAATTGGGAAAATGTGTCTAGAGACAGGAGTTAAGTGGACTGATGCTCTTCCACTTGTTTTGATGTCAATAAGAAGTACACCAGATAAAAAGACAGGTTTGAGTCCTCATGAAATTTTGATGGGAAGAGTTATGAGGCAAGCTTTTGTACCTGTAGGTAAACTGTTGAGCATAAATGACAGTGCAATTTTGGATTACTGTAAAAGGTTATCTGATATGGTAACTTCTGTGTCTAATCAGGTGGGAACTGAAGCACAATCAAATGACAAAGTTTTGACACATGATCTGAGACCTGGAGACTGGGTCAGAACGAAAGTACATCGGAGGAGGAATTGTCTATCTCCTAGATGGCAGAAACCTAGGCAGGTAATCTTGATCACTACTAATGCTGTAAAGTGCAGAGGATTGAAGCGTTGGATTCATCCAAGTCATACTATTCCAATACCAACTCCTGAGAGTTCTGATGTTGAAAGTGATACCACAGATGACTCTGATTCTGAAGCAGAAGACAGAACAGAAGGTGAAGTAATTCCAGATTCTGAAGATCGACAAGAAAGTCGACATCTGGAAACTGTGCCAGTGAATGGAAATCTGACAAGAAAAGACTTAGAAATAATTGAAATAGATTCTGAAGGTGAAGAGAATCTGCTAAAAGGAAAGATAACTGAGGATTCGGTTGTCTATGTTGAAGACAGAGAAGCTGAACCAAAGGAAGTTTCAGACCAGGAGAGTATCGAAAGGCAGAGAACAAGCTCTGAAGTAAGGAACAAAATTCCGAAATCTGGGAAGCTAGAGGTAATTGAGGAAGAGGAAGAGAACGAATTACCGAGTACCAGTGATGGAAGACAAAGTGAAGTTCCTGAAGGAGTGAAATTGCCGAATAGAGAAGTTCCTGAGTCAATTGAAATTTCAGACTACGAAACTGAGGAAAGTGACGTGGAAGGTGGAAGTGAAAGCAGAAAGAAAAGGACTTGGAAATCTGAATCGAATAATTCTGAACCAAAGAAAAAGTACGTGAGAAAAGCAGACTACTGGCCTGGTGGAAGATTGAGAGTCAGATTGATCAAAAAGCCAATAGAACAAGTTGAAGAAATCAGTAGTCAAAAGAGTCCTGGAAAAGAGGTTGGAGTTGGAAGGAAAATAGAAGTGATATCAAGAAAAGGGAAGAGAATAATTAGACCAAACCAGAAATACAAGTCTCCTGAGTGGACTTACTTAGTGATTCCACCTGTTATTGACATATATGATAGTAGTGAAGAAGAAAACGAAATCCAAGAAATTAGTGACAATGATTGAAGTACAAATTATTAAATTGGCATAAGGCTGAAGAAATCCTGTTAGTTGACACAAGGTTGAAGAAAAACTGTCTAGTAGAAGAAAAACTTATGTATGACATAAGGTCGAAGAAATCTTGTTTAGGGTTATAAAAAGAAAAATATTTTAAAAGGGGGGTGTATATAAATTTTAAAATTTATTTTTATTTTTTATTTTATTTTTGAGGCTAAAACTAACCTAAAAATGCCTTACATTAAGGAGAGCACTTCAAAATGCTCTGTTTTTAAAAGATGCTGTAAGATGACTCTGGTGTGTCTGCTCATTTTAGTTCTGCTCTGGTTGGTACTAGCTGTGATTATACCTTTAGAAATGAATAGAGAATTACACAAAGTTAATTTAACAAGCAAAGCTCTGGTTAGCCAAACTAAACATAGTGCATCTGCAAAAGTAATTGATCATCAGCCTAACATTCATCAAGATAAATCAATAGGTGATTTTTCAAGCAATACTTTCACAAAGCTTTTGAGTGAATATGTAAAGGTAATGGATGCAAAGGATTGTTATGTGTGCGTTAAGTTGCCCGCTTCTGTTTCTGAGGGAGTAACATATAATATGCTTCCTCTCACTTATGCTGTTACATGTAGTGTATTAACTAGTTTATTTTATCAAACCGGTCGTTTAGAATATTACTATTCAAATTATGATGAGATTTTTGCTAATGTCAAGATTGATAATGCTTTAAATAAGCATAAGAAAGCTAAACAATTGAGAGAATATTTTCTTGTTACTAACGAACTCACTTATGAGTATGCTTACAAGAATAATTTAACATGTAAATTAAGTGCTGAAGGGAAGAAATTTTTGAATATGGTTGAGGAGAGAAGAGCAATTTATAAGAGAAATGAATTAGTCAAGCAGACTAAGTCATCATTCTGGCAAAAAGAGGATGAGAAACTAAATGGCAAAATGCTTGAAAATATTGCAATTCACATAGACAAACCTGTTAGTGGAAAGCTTTGCATTAGAAGAGATAACACACTTTTTGATAATTATTTTGTAGGTGCAAGCAACTGTGAAGATACTTATCAGATTATGGGAGGTTGGGGATTTAAAGGTGGAAAAGATCCTATCTTTCCTGGAATTTATTTTGTTTGTGGTGACAAAGCCTACTACAACCTTCCAGACCATTGGTATGGAACTTGTTATGTGGGAATTGTTTTTCCTAAAGTGTTTCATGTTGACAGAGATTCAGAAGGATTATTTAAAATTCATAATTATGTAAATAGAGCTAAAAGAGAAACTTTTACTGAAGTTCTGGGAGATATTTTCCAAGCTGTAATACCTTTTGTTGGTATAACCCTAAATGCAGGGAGAATCAGAAAATTATCCACTATAGTTGATAGATTATCAACTGACACTGCTGATGGATTTCAATTAGTGAATGTTGAAGTTATTGCAATTAGATCCATGGTAATTCAAGACCGTCTTGCTTTAGACATACTCCTAGCAAAGGAGGGAGGAGTCTGTGGCATTTTACATGTCCAACATTGCTGTACATATATACCGGATGAAAGTAAAAATATTGAAATGTATATTAAGAATATTACACAAATGCATTCTGAAATAATTCCTTTAGAAGAAGAAGATTTTACTGGGAAACTTTCAAATAGGTTTCAAGCAATTAAAAACTGGTTTCATAATATCGGAAGTTCAATTCTTGGCAAGATTCTGGCACCTTTGATTATAATTATATTCATTTTTATTTTGACTAAAGTAGGTTGTTTGTTGCATAAAAGAAAGAAGCATTTAAGAGAAAAGAAGAGAATTTATAAACTCAGAAAAGAAGAGGAAAGGGAGATTGAGTTGCAGGAGTTACATAGAGAGCGTCATGTTAATTGCAAGGATTATGCTGAAACAGACTTTTAGGTTTACTAATACAATGAATTTGAATCGATTTCTTATAAAATAAATTTACCAAAATTTTGAGTGCTGGTGTGGTGATTTGTTAATCACCAGATGAGGGAGTTGATGGAGCGAGATAGAAAACAAAATTTTGTTTAAACTCGCAAAGTCACATTTCCATAACATGAATAAAATTATTAATGATTTGTGATATGTCGTGCTAATACAACCTAGATTAAACTTTACACGTGGGGGGACTAACATGTGTGCTCATAAACGTGCATAAATGTTGCATCTTTTTGTTCGTGCAAAATAATAAAATAATTTATTGTTTTCGTTTTTGTCATTACTAACTGCTGCATATTTAAAATAAGCATGTGCTTGTTTTGCTTTTCTTTGTCTGTGTGATGTCATTTCTACTATTCTAGGTGCATATGGGTCTCATAGAAAAACGGAGACTGGTAAATATAAACGCTGCTTTATTTGTTTGCAATGGCTAGGTAACATTTTGATTAATCGGGTGGGTTAATTATTTAGTAAACCATGGGGTGGATACAGAATATACTTTATTTCTTACATTAATACTTTTCTTGTGTTTGTTTTATACTAGAAATCATAAGTTGCCTGCTTTTGAGGCCTAGCTATTTGAGCCGCAAAATAAAAGCTGATCTGAATTTCTGCAGAAAGTCACGAGACGCCCATTCTGAATTAAAACGTTTATTGAAGCTGCATTCACAAAGCAAAAACTGATGAGCTGACATCATTCTGTCGGACATGGCCAAGGTCGAAAGTGAACTTTTTGTCAGTCCTTAACTTGGCATCCGCGGAAGTTGCACTGTAAGACTATGGAAGCTGCGAGGATGACTTAAAACAAAGTTGCAATCGCAGGAAGCCTCTGGCTTCACGTGGAAGAGACAATGGTCTTTGTAAGACATGATTTTGTGGAACTTTTTAAGAATCGGGTGACATGTCACTTGTCACTCTCAGCCAATGGGACGTCGAGTATTTCTGAAAATTTTCCTTCGCTAGTTTAGTTAGCGTAGAAAGGTATAAAAAGTCATGCCCTTAGGGTTGGGCTGGCTGCTGCTTTCTGACTTTCCGATGAGGGTGATGTGCTGCTGGACTTTGCGTGGAGCACGTAAGAATCCTCAAAGATCTTTACTTTAATTTCTGTCTATTTAGCTCAGTTAGGGAAATAGGTTTTAGAAATGCTAAACTTTATATAATTTCTTTAAATTGATTCAATTGCTTAATTTGTATTTTTCTTATTTCTTACTATCATGCTTGCTTTATTGCAAATAAATTTCATTTATAAAACTTACAACATATATACCATAATTTAGAAAATAAAATCTTACTTTTGACAAACAAGCTGGTCTTGATTATTTAGAAGTATAGGTTACCATTAGCTAGATCACGTCGCCTATGGTGGTCGTTTAAATGGTTGGGTTTTATTCTAATGACAATATTCCTTCTGCAAATGTATAAAAATGTATATATTGTGTAGATAATGTGTATATAGATTTATTCTGACCACCTGATTCAGTAGGCCCAAAATATATCAGGTTCATAAATGGGTCCATGTTTAGTATAGAATTTTGTTTATAGGTTATGAAGTTGGGTAACGTAGTTTATGATATATTTTCTATAGCCCGCTGGATCACGGGGCAGACCCGGCACTGCACCACCAAAGTCGTAATAAGGCCCTTTGACTACTATAAAATGGCAGCTAAGATTACTTTCTCGAATTGTGTTCCGAACACTGGAGACAGAAGCACCTTATGGTAAAGCTAACACAGCAGTTTGTTTTCCTAGTCTCTAATGTGATGGTAAAACCATTTGGGCACTTTGGTCCTCCTCGTAAAAAGAATTTCATTGGTTCAGACTTGTGAAACAAAAATCTATCGCATCTGATCATTTCTAATTCAGGAAAAGTGCAGTAGACGTAAGAGTCTTAACTCACACCTTCAAACGGTTAATTTAGCCTCAAGTTTCTATTCTCCGACTCTGGGTTAGCATTGTGATCATTAAAAGACTGTTTATGGTCGACCAAGTCGCTGCTCCCTTGACTTACTGGAACTAGGAACTACAGATCAGCCGGCAGTAAACTGCAAAGATAATAAAAATACGCTGACTGTTTACCTGCCCGAGCTAAAAAGTTAAAAATAGAACAGTGCATTCTCAAAGGTGGCAGGGGCCGTAGTGTAAGCAAGGAAAATTGTCACCCAGACGGTGCAACTGAACCTGCTGTACCAATGGTATGTGACCCTGGTATAGAAGTAAACTTTTCACTCTTGCTGATGAAAACACAACCCAAGCGTTCCTAGATTAAGGCCAGAAGGCAACCCGGTGTGCATCAGGTTTATTATATAGCTAAGGGTGGAGGTGCCCTGCTCATTTAAAAATAGCATAATGAACTTGAGTGGGCTTTTTCCATATGTTGTGGATTTATGATGCTGTCTCTTTTAACAATGCCCCAAAGCAGCCAAATGGAGAAAAGGGATAGGGAAATCGCAATATAATCTTGATATTCCTGCACTATATGTTTTTAATAATGTGTTATAATAAGTACATGGGATAAGGTACCTCTTGCTGTATATTGTTGGGATATTGCAAGTCACAGAGAGGTTTCGTGACCATATAGAGGAAGGAAGCCGAAGATCTCTTATAAGGTCATGGAACTCTGAGGAGTCTTGCAATATTCTTAGAATGTATTCTGATCTTTCAGGTGGCTCACCATCCCCCTTCTCACAAACTCTTTAGCACCCGTGGTGTATTGCTTTTTTCATATGAAGGAGAAGGGATGTTTGCAGACAGAAAGAGTAAAAGTTGAATCTGTAGGGCAACATTTAACACCTCAAAAAACATTTAGCTACTTGTTCCAAAAAGATACTAAAATCAGTTGACTGTAAGTCAGATTTTGTTTTTAGAAAACTGTAGCTTAGAAGTTGTAAAAACATGCAGAAAGATCGTATATTTCCCGTAGTTACCTAAAACATGCAAAACATAAGCGTGGTGCCATAAAAATCTTTTTTTCTTGTTAAAAAAAATACATCAGAAGAAGAAAAACTGTTCAACTTTCCTTGTTTAAAACTGCAGCTGTCATTATGTTTAAGGGCCTTCCTTTCACTCTGAATTGCTTGCTCTAGCATCAAGCATTGTCACGTCAGAAGTAAACTGTAATAACCTACTCACAAGTAGCCTGTAGTAAGCAAATTTGCGACTTTTTTACACGGATTGCAGGCTTATATTCATTATATTGCTAATTCTGCTGTGTTGCAATGCTTTCAGCAATGAACATATTATACTTGCACTATGATACTGGCTCTGTTTTAGTGCATTTCTGTGGAACCTAGGAAAAGTGGTGTGACCAAGCGAAATTCTAACTGATTGTATGTAAACATCTGTAAACATGTAAACAGGTGTAAACATCTGCAGGGAGTGGTATAGTTAATGAAGTAATGTGTTCTTCTGTAATGTTAAACTCGAGTTACAGATTGATTTTCAGACAGTACAGCTCAGGAAGAGTAGGGCTTGTCCCTTTCTTTTGTGAGCTGTGCTGTCTAAAATAATACACTAACTCGCAGAAATGTCAGGTAAAATAAATTCACTTTATACACCACAGGCTCATAAAAAACACTTGTCTCTGTCATAATACTTTTATTTGATTTCATTAAAAATCATAAAAGGGTATATAAACCACCATAATACATTATAAATTGAATTTAAGGATTTTTTGGCAATGCTAGAAGTACTTGTCTCTGAATAGCAACCCATCATATCTCCCCTTCTCACCAACCATTCACCTGAAACCACATAGCCCCACTAATGACCACACCTAACTGGCATTGTACAATCTATCAAACGCAACTAGAATAAATGCATTTTTTTCTGGAGAGTACATGACTATTCACAGTAACCAACTGTAACCACCGGATTAGCCACTAACCTTGGGTTCCAGAGTAGGGTGTTACTTGCTCTAAGCGCCTCAACGCCCTGTCAGGGGTAGGAAGCGCTATGTACATACAAATACAATATGGCTCCAGAGGGCTTGTGTATTCGAAATGCATGTCTTATCACACTCTTATCTCATTGGAGTGCTCTTGTCTCTGAGGCCTACAATAACATTCCAAACATAGAGCGCAGGGGCCATAAAGCTGGTCTTTTCACCTTGAGGTTGTAAAAGGTGATGTATTTATCTGTGTGTACAACAATCTAATCGCGGATTCTTGGACACGCCCTTTCACAACTGCGTTGTTTTTGGTAAATGGTGTAGCATTCGAAAAGCAATGATGTACGCATTCCAGCCCACAGATGAGAAGATTACTCACTTTGACCTTTGGCAATGACTTAAAAAAGCCAACATGTTTATGAAGAAGGTGTAGCCTGTGGAAATGTTCTGCGCTGTGAGTTATTAAGTCAGAATGTGTTGCACTATCCAAGGGTAGTAAACTACGCCTGCCACTTCTGAATTCAGGTAAAAAACCTGGAAGGCATAAATGGCTATTTTAGCATATAAATTTGAGCTTTTATGAATCTAACATGACATATTTTACTCAATTGCGAAATGCACAAACCTGCCATCATGAAACGCCATATACTTACGAATGCCCTTTTCATTTGTAATTTACGCCTCTTTAGTCCGGGAAATCCTACAAGTCTAAGCGCATTTCACACATTTTACAACACTTTCATCACGCCGAAAAAATCTTTTGAAAACGCTGCTAAATTGTTGGAAATTGCACCGATTATGCCAGCTTTTACAGAGCGGGTGTATGATCAGGTTAAAGAAAAAACTTTCAAAAGAAATGAGAAAACGATAAAAAAAAGGTAAAAAGAATAAAAGTCAGACAATAAAATGCGAACAAGTAGAGTTTAGAAAAACATAATGAGGTGTGTATGATTTGCACCTGTGTATTCTCACATGCGAAAGTTGCACCTGCGAGAATAGGAGACATTTGCGAATAAACCAAGTCAGGTCCGTGTGTTTTATGAACGATACTAAAGGGCTGCTACATACACAGGCATGTTGGGTAAGGAAAATATATATATATTTGTGTCTACTTATCAAAAGCTTTATGAGATGGTATTGCATTTAGAAAAAAATGTGAATTTTTTCTACAGTCAAATATCAAAATCCAGTATGTTGTGTTTACAGTCTTCTATGCCTAATCAGGAAACTAGCTGTTTAAGCAGATAGAGAAAATAAGTGATTTGGTTGATCAAATTCGGTGGAAACAAAATGAAATTGTTGGACCAGGCTCTCTCTGCAGGGTCACCCTGTTTTGCCTTTACACTCCACCTTTTTTGCTGTATTCATTTTTGCTGGGCAGAGGACTCTGTGCACTTTACCTCTGCTAACCAGTGCTAAGGTGCTTGTGTTCTCTCATCTACAACATGGTAAAAGCAGCTTTCACCAATTTACATATTTAATTTACTTGTAAGTACCTAGTAAAGTGGCACTACATGTGCCCAGGGCTTTTAAATTAAATTATGCTAGTGGGCTTGTAGCACTGATTGTGCCACCCTCTTAAGAAGCCCTTTAAATATGTTTAAGGGCTGGCATTAAAGCCTGTGTGTGCAGTTTTAAACTCCCATTTCAAGCTGGCAAAATAAATCTTTTGCCAGGTACACATCTGCCTTTTTAATACATATAAGTTACCCCTAGAGTAGGCTCTAAACAGCCCACAGAGCAGGATGCAATGTATTTGAGGAGTAGGACATGTAATTGTAAGTTTTACATGTCCTGGTAGTGTAAACTCTTGAATTTGTTTTTCACTACTGCAAGGCCTGCTTCTCCCATAGGATAACATTGGCGTTACCTTATTAACTGTAACTTCCAAATGGGAGCCGGTAAACCTTGCATGTTTGGCGTTTTTGGAAGCATAATGAAAAATCCTCTTTTGTGGTAAAGCTGGATTTTGAATTTCAATTTTTAAAATTCCACTTTTAGAAAGTTTCAAACACAACAAGATGATGGACGGAATGATCAAACTTTTCAACCACTCACCGCCAGTCACAGATCTGTGTTTAATCCATTGTTCTTTTGCTCACTATGGCACCCCAGTTTGGACCTAGCCATATGCAAATCAGTCATGACCCTGTTCCTCATAGGAATAGTCCAGCCCGAACTGTCAGGCTAGGTCCTCCCTGGACTGGAAACAAGCATTCTGGGACTGGTTTCAGGTTATAACCCCTCATCAGATAGGCTAGCAGAGGGCTGAGCACAGGTTAAATTGAAGATAGCTAGTAACCCAATTTATTACAGAAATGATGTAGTACCTTGGTAGATAGGTCAATTCAGATTTAATCAGACACAAAGGCCATGATTACAAGTAAAGCAATGATTACTTACCTGTAATTGCGTTTCTCCAAGTCCAACTCTCACTTAGATTAATAACTGCAGTGGGGGCTCCTGTGCCTCTGAGACACTCCCCCCTAAAGCATAAAAGAACCTCCCTCATTGTTTCCGGTTTAGTCACAGAGCCCATAATCATACAGTTGGTGTGGCATGACAGGGGTGATAGAGACAGAGTAATTAAGATAAGCAAGAGTTGTACTTGGAGCAATGAAATTACAGGTAACACATCACCGTATTTTCTCCTCATCTCTCTCACTTAGATACACTACTTCAGTTAAAATACATACAAGCTAATAAAGCCAGGATAACTGATCATTCTGCTAAATCAGGAATATATTTTCGAACAAGACTTCAACCCAGGCAGAACCTTTCATCCCGAAAAAAATTCCACTGCAGGACCCTGCCTGACCCTATAGTGTTTACGAAATGTGTACAGAACAACCCATGTGGCCTCCCTACAAATCTCACCCAAGGGTGCTCCTTAACACTCTTCCAAAGAAGTCAGTATACCTCTAGCTGACCTGTCCTTTAACCCCTAGAGGCGGCAGGCAGTGAGTGAGACAAGCGGCGTCAAGCGGCTCCTCGACCGCACATGTGAGCACTTGTGAGTACTTGTGAGTACTTGTGAGCTCCGTTACAGTGTTTACAGAACCAGCTGAAAACCCGTACTGCAATGGCAAGTGCGGCTGCCATTAGCGGGTGGACGCATTGAATAATTGCCTTTGTTCGGATAGCGGAGGTGGCCCGATAAGATCGGGTGCAGCCTGCATCCACACCAAGTGTGCCCACTTGCCCCCCTTATTCACTTTTTCACTCTCACTTCACCTGCTTCTCGCCACTTGCCACCTGCCACCTGCCACCTGCCATTTGCCATCTACAGCTGTAATCTGGGGTGTGCTTCATATTGCCTCGCATCGTCTCACTACTCCTTTGCCTCTCCATTTGCCACTAAAGTAGCTGTGGGAGAACAAGGCATTGGCACTGGAGATTTGGTTATAAGGCAAATTCACAGCCTTCTGGGACCCCGCCTTGAGTCCTGTGGAGGAGCAAATCTCGGGCAGCAGCAACAGAGCGATTGGTCTTTTAATTTATAGCACAATCTAAGATTCACTACTGTGTCACGTTATACCATGCTCTGTTGTAATTGTGCCTTAGGCTTGAATTGTCACTACTTGCCGTTCTGTTAAGGAGGAAGACACTTCTTGTTCTACAAAGTGGACATTAAGAGGTCGGGAAAGGAGCGGCCACCTTTCCCTCCCGCTAAGCAGAAGAAAAAAATACAGCAATCAACAATTCTAAATAAAATAAAAATAAAACAAGCAGTAGATATCCAGTCTCTCAAATCATCTATAGTTCGTATATATTTGAGAATCTGGCAAAGTCCCCAACAAAACTTAATTTTATGAAAGATCCAACTGGAGCCATGTTAATGTTAATAACCAACTCATGCGGACTCCAAACCCCAATTAAGCCAATGAGCTAATCAATTAAATCAAGTACAACATCCGTTAATCAAGGAGTAAGGGAACTCGACCAGTATGAGATAGAGGTGGAGCTAAGGTCAAATTTTATTGAAGAACTAGGCAACTAATGGGGTCAAATAACAGACTTAGAGCAGCTAACTATTCCCCTAACTACACATTTGCAACAAGAGGTCCCAAACTGCATGGGGCAATTGATGGGAGATACTCAGCAACTATTAACCACAGGGCTGCCAATGCCAATCGAAGTGCAAGTAAAGCTAAGAAAAGCCAACAGTGGCGGGGATCCAATTAGTCAGGCCCAAACAACCCAGCCCCAGCAAGAATCTCCAAAAGAAGGGGTCAACTGGGATAAAATCACAAGGGACGATAAAATCCTCCTAATCACCAGCAATGAGGTTATAATCTGACTACAATGAATATTGTCCAAAAGTTGGACCAGGAGATTTCTAAGCAAAATATTGGGTCTCAAAACAATATGGATGAATATATCAGGAAACCAGAAAGCTTGCAGCGTTGGAGTACTCCTTGTCAAAAAGATGAACGGAACAGTAGGCTACAATTTACTGGTCTAAATTATAAGTGGCATGTTGGACTTGGCCCTTTTGGCAGGTTCACCTCAGAACTTTTTGTGTTCTCCTAGCCTTTTTCTGTAACCTAGTGTTGGTGATTTTAGGCCTCCGAGCACTTTAGCACTGTGGTCCAGTGTAAAGTGTGTGCGCTCTCTGTGTATGTGTGGTGAGACTGGCCTGCCCTCCCATAGGAATGCATGGGGGATATGTGTGTCCATGGTAATTCCTGTTATGAGAGGAGTGCAGGGGCGAGTTTGGTATGTATGAAGTTGTGAGGATAAATGCTGCGCAATGGTGTGCGCAGATTTATGGTGACTGGTGGAGAAATGCCAGTTTTAGAAGTTGGCATTTCTGTGTATTGTGTGTCTGCCTGCCTGATGTGAATTGCATGTCTGGCTTGTGATTGACAGGAGCTGGATGTTGTGGGTGGCTCCAGGAGCCAGGATGAGTCTGCCCAGTGGTGAATAGGGAGATCTGCATGTAGATGGGAGGGAGGAGTTGCACTTGGTTTAATTTGTAAGCGCTCTCACCGGGACACACTGAGTGAGCACGCTGTTAGTTCTGTGCATTCCACGTTAACAGGCTTTGCATTGCGCCCACCCGGTTTCAATTCCTAGCTACCCCACCATCTTTTTGTTGTGCTTTTCCCCTGGCCCGCCTCCCCGCTACCGCCTCCCAGCTGCCCCTCCCACCCACGGATAGAGGGCTCTCCACCTCCCAGGCCAGATTGTGACCGCCTGGACATCGTCCTGAACGGCCGCTCCCCCACGCTTCCTGACTCCAGCCTAGTGCAGCGCCCACAGCTCACAGCTGATACTCGTTTGCCTCGTGACTCACCTGCAGTGTTTGGTATCGTTGATCCGACCTAATTATAGCGCTCTGTGCAGTACTTATAGGCAGCGCTTTAAAATCACTGTACTGTTTATTTAAAGAACGCTCTGGAGCGCAGCTTGATTTAATTTGTAAGCGCTCTCACCGGGACACACTGAGTGAGCACGCTGTTAGTTCTGTGCATTCCACGTTAACAGGCTTTGCATTGCGCCCACCCGGTTTCGATTCCTAGCTACCCCACCATCTTTTTGTTGTGCTTTTCCCCTGGACCGCCTCCCCGCTACCGCCTCCCAGCTGCCCCTCCCACGCTCCGCCCCCTCCACTCTCCATTTATGTCAGATGTCCACACGCGCAGCGTCCACGCGCTCCGGCCACGCCGAAGGTTCGCCAAAGGTAAGCCCGTCTACGCCCGTCCGCGCCTGGACCGCGCCCAGCGCCAGACCCCCTGGTCCTTGCAATGCCCAGCCCGCCCGCATTACATACAACGCCTCCACCCTCCTAGCCCTTAACCCAGGCCGACTCCCCAACTGCGCCCAAGCCGCTCCTGGACACACCCATGGACCCTTCACATGCTACTCCTGCAAGCTCGACTTCACCATGAACAACACAAAACAGATATCTGACTCCAACCACCTACAATGCATCCTGCTCAACACCCGCTCAGTCCACAGGCACGCCATCGACCTCTGGAACCTACTAGACACCATCTCCCCAGACGTCGCCTTCCTAACAGAAACATGGATGAACTCCACATCAGCCCCTGACATCACCATTGCCATCCCGGAAGGCTATAAGATCATCCGTAAGGACCGCACCGACCAAACAGGAGGAGGCATCGCCATCGTCCATAAGAAATCCATCCGCATCTCAACCAGCTCAGACATCAATCTCGCCAATACCGAACACCTTCACTTCCAGATCCACATCGACCCCAAGACCACACTTAGAGGCACCCTCCTCTACAGGCCACCAGGACCCCGTGCACAATTCAGTGAAGACATCACGGACTTCATCACCCCACACGCCCTCCCCTCCGAGAATTACATTCTCTTAGGAGACCTCAACTTTCACCTTGAAAAGAACAACGACCACAGCGCCACCACCCTTCTGGACAATCTCGCCAACCTCGGAATTAAACAACTTGTCACTACCCCCACCCACATCGCAGGCCACACACTCGACCCCATCTTCACCTCCAGCAAACATGTCTCCTTCAGCCACACCACTGCTCTCCTTTGGACGGACCACAGCTGCGTTCACTTTACCTACAACAAGACCACAACAAACAACCATCCTCAACCTACAATGCGAAGAAACTGGAACAAAATTACCATCGACCAGATCGCCTCATCGCTTCTTCAAAATCCCCCTGCCCACTCCTCAAACCCCGACCAAGCAGCCATTAACCTCACCCAATGGCTATCCAACAGCGCCGACATCTTAGCACCTCTGAAAAAACGTCATACCAAACTAGGTAGCAAGAAGGCCTCCTGGTTCAACGATGATCTTAAGAAATCTAAGAAACTCTGTCGCTCCCTTGAGAAGGCCTGGAAAAAAGACCCTACCAACAGCACCAAGGACGCCTTCAAAAACGCCACCCGTATACACCACCAACTGATCAGGAATGCCAAGAAAGCCGCTTTCAAGGACCGACTAGATAGCAACGCCCACAACAGCAAGGAACTATTCAACATCGTCAAGGAATTTACTAACCCCTCAGCCAACTCCAACGACATCACCCCCTCTCAAGCCCTCTGCGACTCCCTAGCTTCGTTCTTCTACAACAAGATTGCTGACATCCACAACAGCTTCGACAACAGGTCAGTAGACCAACCCACCCAACCTTCTGCAGGACCCCCACCCCCTTGAACATCCTCAGTGACTGGAACCCAATCTCTACTGAGGACACCACCCGCCTAATGAACTCCATCCACTCAGGATCCCCCACAGACCCTTGCCCTCACCACATCTTCAACAAAGCAGATTCCATCATCGCACCCCACCTCCGAGATATCATCAACTGCTCCCTCACCTCCGCCACCTTCCCAGATAGCTGGAAACACGCCGAACTCAGCGCCCTTCTGAAAAAACCCACAGCTGACCCCACCGAACTCAAAAACTACCGCCCCATCTCGCTCCTTCCATTCCCGGCCAAAGTCATCGAGAAAGCTGTCAACAACCAGCTCGCCGCCTTCCTCGAAAGCAGCAAATCCCTCGACCCCTCACAATCCGGCTTCCGAGCCAAACACAGCACTGAGACCGCACTCATCGCAGCAACTGATGACATTCGAACTCTGCTAGACAACGGAGACACGGTCGCCCTCATCCTCCTCGATCTATCCGCAGCCTTTGACACAGTTTGTCATAGCACCTTAATACAACGCCTCAGAAACATCGGAATCCAAGGAAAAGCACTGGAGTGGATCACCTCGTTCCTCGCCGGAAGAACCCAGAGAGTCCGCCTCCCACCATTCAAATCAGAAGCTACAAAAGTCATCTGCGGCGTGCCACAAGGATCCTCACTCAGTCCCACCCTCTTCAACGTATACATGACCCCACTCGCGGCCATCGCACGCCAACATAACTTCAACATCATCTCCTACGCTGATGACACTCAACTAATATTATCACTCACCAAAGACCCTAACACCGCCAAAACCAACCTTCACGAAGGAATGAAAGAAGTAGCCGAATGGATGAAGTACAGCCGTCTAAAACTGAACTCCGACAAAACTGAAGTCCTCATCCTTGGTACCTCCCCCTCCGCCTGGGACGACTCTTGGTGGCCAGAGGCCCTCGGAAAAGCACCTGTCCCGAAGGACCACGCACGGAACTTAGGTATCATCCTGGACTCCTCACTCTCTATGAACAGACAAGCCAACGCCGTCTCATCTTCTTGCTTCAATATTCTTTGCATGCTCAAAAAAACATTTCGCTGGATCCCCACCGAAACCAGAAAAACGGTCACCCATGCACTGGTCACAAGCCGCCTGGACTACGGAAACGCCCTATACGCCGGTACCACCGCAAAACTCCAAAAAAAACTCCAACGCATCCAGAACGCCTCAGCCAGACTCATACTAGACATCCCGCGTAAAGACCACATCTCTGGACACCTGAAAAACCTCCACTGGCTCCCCGTTAACAAGAGAATTACTTTCCGCCTCCTAACTCACGCACACAAAGCACTCTACGAACTTGGACCCGAATGCCTCAACTCACGACTTTCCTTCTACACCCCCTCCCGCCTCCTACGATCCCCCAACCAAGCCCTGGCAACTGTACCCCGCATCAACAAAACCACCATGGGAGGCAGATCCTTCTCCTACCTGGCAGCTAAAACCTGGAACTCACTTCCCACTCACCTTCGCCTCACTCAGAACCACCTTACATTCAGAAAGCAACTTAAAACCTGGATATTCGACAAGTAATTCCCCCTCCCCTCCTCAAGCGCCTTGAGACCCTCTGGGTATGTAGCGCGCTATATAAATCACTTGACTTGACTTGACTTGACTTGACTTGGGACCTGAATAGGACTGTGCCTTCCCTCCACAATCCCGGCTCAGCCCCCTGTGGTGCGTCTAATCACTGAGCCCCCACCTGACAAAGGAGAGAGGAGCTGAGCAAAACAAAGTGCTCCAAAGCTCCCCTATACCAGTTCTGACTGGTATTCCCCCAGCCCTGTGCTGTGACACAAAGGGTTTTACTCATATAAATATAGGGGCTGTGTCCCCATAAAGATGTTCAGTCTTTGGTTATGTTCCTGTGGGGCGCGCTGCTGCTGGGGCCCAGGGAGGGGCAGCCAGGAGGGCTTGCCTCCCTGGGCCCTGCATTGTACCTTGATGCCTGAAAGGACTTTCTATTTATCCCCCCAGGACCTTTAGCAGCATTCCTTGGCTCCCTGTGAGCCCTATCTTTTTAATGTGCCCAGCTGATGGAGAGCGCTGGCTTCGCAGCGCACAGCTGCAGTCCGTTGTGGGAGGGAATCCCCAATGTAGGGATTCCCCCGCCTTGTGCCTATTGCAGGTGCCCACCCCGCTTATTTCTTTGCTTACAGGCGGGTGCCCACCCCGCATTCTTCGTGGCTCTAGGGGGTGCCCACCCCACTTTATGATATTTTAAGGAAGAGGGAGCCTACCCCTCCCTGCCACAGAGAAACGAGATCTGCGTTGCTGCCTGCGAACCGCCTGGTTGTGGGCGGGGACTGATGGACGGAACCGGAAGAAGGAGAGCCACGAACATGGCGCCAGTGACCGGGGCTCCCCTATGCCGGGAAGAGCCCTGCCTGTGCCCAAAGAAGCCCCGGGTCCCAGGAAGAAACCAAAGAATCCAGGCGGGAGCCCACCCCACGCTAGACATTAGGAGAGTGAAAGAATCCTGGCGGGAGCCCACCCCGCGCTGGAGAACTCCACCAAGAGAGGAAGGCAGCGTGGTGAGCAGGGCTCCTGTGATCGGGAGGGAGCCCCGCTTGTGGCAGAGTCCTTGAGGAGCAGGAGCTCCCCAGACACCGCCGAGCCTGCCCCCGCCGCACTAAAGAAGCAGACAGCAGGAAAGAGGCCGTGTGCAACCAGGCGGAGTTCCCATGAGCTTAGGAGAGCCCTGCAGTGCCAACCAGAGGACATCCAGGAGATGGAGCCGCCAACCTGGAAGAAGACAACCGCCGAGAGCCGGTAAGAGGGGACTCGAGGATGTCCCCTTTTGTTTGCTTGCTGAGCGGACCTGCCGTTGCGGGCCGCTCCAACGAGAGGGGCAGTGTCTATTTTGTTATAGGCCACAGGGGGCTTGGGGGCACTTCTGGTGTGATGTGTCCTTAAAAGGGCCAGAGGGGCCCATGCTTTTCCCCATTTTGGACCCAGAGTCTGAGCGGTCCCGCCAGGAGAGCGGGCCACTCTAACGTTGCTGCCATTGTTTGTTTAGAGCCCCGTGTGGCTCCAGCATGGTGGGCATGTTTATTCTACCCAGGTCACCCCCACTGGCATAATTGTCCTTGGAGCCTAGGTGGCTCCAATGGTGGCACATTGAATCAAAGGGCACAGAGGTGCCAGGCCTCATTGGATATTTACAGCTGCCCAGCAAGTATTTTATTTGTTTTTGGTTTTTTTGACGAGTTTTATATAGCACGAACTAGACCCGAACTGAATTAGGTATCAGAGCGCTTTACATAGCACCAGTTACGTTACATGAGGACACACATTCATTTTAGGCACGGGGAGATTAAGTGATTTGCCCAGAATCACAGGAGGTTTTTGGCGTCGTTACCAAGGCTCGAACCCAGATCCCCAGGTCCGAGGTCGGGCGCCCTAGCCGTTAGGCCAACTCCTGCTGCAACGTTTAGGCCGCAATTCTTTGGGGGCATGTTGTTAAGTTAGGAGTGAGATGCATTCCTTTGCCCCATTTTTTCCCAGCTGCCCAGCAAGTAGTGGGCAGCTGCAACGTTTAGGTCTGCGCAGTTGCGCACCCTTGACTTTCACTGCATAGGCAGCGTGCCCTGACTGTTGGACATAGGGCATTTGAGCCCCTTTTAGAGATGGCCAGTTGGCCAGGGGAATTGTTAAGATTATAGGGCGCCAGTCCCTAATGTGAGTCATAGAGTGCTAGGAATTGTAATGTACGTAGTATGATTTACGCACCCTGGTTTATACCTCTAACTGGGGTGTGATTTATACCCCTAAGGTGAGTTATGCTTAGGAGGTTAGGGTCTAATGTGTTTAGACTTGTGAGAGGATTGCATAATATGTTTATGCTGGTGAGGTTGGCGCAGAATGTAATTTGCGCCTAATGTGATGCTGTGCATAATGTAGTTTATGTTACAGGCTGATGCTAAGTACAGTGATTACCAGTGGTCACTGGTCGTACGTTTATGATCTGTTTTACTTTTACTAAGTTTGCTGTGTGATGGTTCTGTCAGTGGTCCAGTGGGCCCTGTCAGTTGTATATAATCCCTTGTAGATATGACCCAGTGCCAGGCGGCACCATGTATATTATGTGTTTACTATTCTAATGTGTTTTGAGAATACAAAGCCTATTTTTGATATAACCTTGTGTGGAGTTCCTTTTGTAGAGTGCCTGGGATGTTGTTGCTGTGTGCGTGCGCAAATGCTTTACAAATGGCCTCCGGGATAAGCCTGACTGCTCGTGCCAAGCTACCAAGGGGGTGAGAAGGGGTTATCTTTGGTGTGTAACTACCTTGCCCTGACTAGAGTTGTGGTCTCTGCCTGGCTTTGGCGCAAGACTTAGCCAACCAGAGATCCCATTTCTAACTGGGCATGATCAGCAAAGTCTTGTAAGTGAAGCCTACAAAGAACAGTCATTTATAAATGGGCAAAGCCAAAGCCCGGAAGTACAAGAAACAGGAAAATGGAACTCGGGGTCAATTTGGGATCTGTTTTTTAGAACTACGCAACTAACACTTGAAGCTTTAACATATTGGTCCAATAAAAAGGAGGTGCAAATAGTTCTTTTGAGTGCCATGGCATCCTCTGTAGCTGGAATTGACCAGAAGATAGAAACATTAATCCACCTAGTAATAAGGGCACAATCACAACCAATATCTTCTCATACAGAGTGCAATTGTGCCCCATTAATGAATAAACTGACCACAATTACTGAAGTTTTAAAAACAATAATTGATGATGTGAGAGGAAATGTATTCATTGTTGGAAATAAAGCCAACCAGAGCAATTGCTTTCCTAGAGACATGACAACAAGTAATGATGATACTGTAGTTAAGGAAAGTTTAAAAGATCAAACAGCAGATAAAACAAATGATTAAGCAGTGGAAATTCCATGTTCGTCACAATCAACATCTTTAAAGACATCACCAGAAGTTCATTTATCAAAAAGACAGAGGAAAAAAAACGGAAAGCTATTAATAAAGTCTCAAAAGTAACCAAACATTTAATTATCTCGGATAATAAATATAGGAAATAAGCGAGAACAAAGACCAAACCAGGCACAAGATGTCAAAGAAATTTTACCACAAAATCTTTCTATCCTTTGTTCAATGAAAAATTGGCAGAAGTACATACATTCATAAAAAACAAAGTCATTGATGAGTCAATAGATAACACAAAACAGGTAGATCAGGAAAAAAATCAGCTTTCAGGTATGTCGTATGCAGAAGTAAGTAAAGAAACGGTGAAAAGTAAACTAGCGTAATCACAAAAGAAAAGAGCAAAAAGAGAGAGCATTAGAGTGGCTCATGAGAGTACAGAATCGCCAGAAAATCGGAAGGATAGTAATACTTCACAAGATCAGGGAATTGAGGGAAAAATTCACTTAAACAACAAATATACTCTCAGGAGTTATGTAAACACACTGGTAAGCAAATTGACCGCAATCAAGAAAAAGATGCAACTCCTCTACAACAAACTAAGATAAAAAATCATGGTCAAAAAGAGGGACCAATACAGGTAATTTGTACGCCAGTATATAAATCTAGAGGTAACAACGATATCTTGAATCAAGGAAACATCTTAAAATTGTGCAAAGCAGTACCATCACTGGAAAGAATTAGAAGTACTGACATAGAATGAATTGAATTCCTAGCAAGTAATAACAGCAATCAAGAACCGACATTGGTAACCAGGACAACACCTACCAGAGTCTTTTAGGAGAGTGACTTTTCCGGAAAGGCCCATCCCCCAGGAATGCACATGCGCAGGCTCCCGCGCATGCGCAGTTCCAAGAAGACGGCTAACTGGACAAGGAAGATGACCCCGCGATAAGGTAAGTTCTTATTTAAATCTTATTTTAGGCTTAAATTAATTTAATATTGCGGGCGGGCAGCAGGTGGGCGTCACGTAACGGAAATATGCAGGGAGGCACGGAGATTGGTTTAACCTCCGTGCCTCTCAGCGTAAGTCCCTTACGCGACTTCCGCCCACCCCTAGTCCTCAGTTTGTCTGATCTTTGTCGTCTGTTATATATTCAATTAACAGAATATGAAGATAAACAAATAACCCCTTAACCAAGCTTTAATTTCCCATTTTATTGAATATAAGTCACCCCTAAGGTATGCCGTAAACAGCCCATAGTGCAGGTTATGTTGTAACTAAAAGGTTGGGCATGCACTTTTAAGTTTTACATGTCATTGTAGTGAAAAACTTCTAAATTAATGTTTCACTGCTGCGAGTGTACCTCTACCATTGGATAACATTGGATTGCCTTATTGCAATTAATAAGCTCTAACTTTTGATTAGGAACATGTAGAGATTATACGTTTGGTGTCTAAGAAATTATAATTTAATATCATCTTTATTGGTAAAGTCAGATTTTAAGTAACAATTTTGAAAATGTCACTTTGGCATTTTGTTTCCCTAGACATTTTGTACCTGCAGCCTGTTCCTGGGTCACATGACTGGGTGTAGTTGGCAGTTGGACTTTGTTTATTCTACCCAGACAGCCACACAATAGAGGGATTAGATGTGCCTGGTTGGGTCATAACTAGCAGGATGATAGGGATGATCTGGACGCAGCCTCACTTGCAAATCAATGGGCTGTGCACTGCCTTCACACAAAGGACTTGCCACCACTTCATTGTTCAGGCAGCCAGCCAGGACCCTGGGCAGGGGAGGCAGGAAATTCAAAATAGTTCAAAGGTAATTCTCTAGACACTTTTCCTACTTCAATGAAGGCCCCAGGTATAAAAAATAAGACCTTCAGACCCACTCTTCAGTTCACTTTCTGGACCTTTGAAAGTACTCTCAGGGGAATGCCTGCTGCTTTGGCCTGCTGTGCACTTTGTTACATTTAAAAATATTTACAAATATATAGATGTTCTATACATTATATGCATTTTAGAAAATAGACCAAATAAGTTTCCACCCTTTCCCTGAGTATTCATGCTCCATTCCTCAATTCCAAAACCTGATTTTCTGTGTCTTTCTGGAGATGGCAATGCTCTGCCACCTGGCCGGGCAAAGTCATGTTAGTGTTGGTGATCATGGTTTTCCTTTTTGGTTCTCCCTGATCTCCCCTGTGTATCATGATACAGAGATGGAGCCACAGATCTGGAAGACACAAGAACTGAAAACAATCACCTGCAGGAGGCATTGTAATGAGCACATCACATAACTGATGGGATCATTCAGATTGTGGAGGGGGAGTCGTGTCACACTTTGTTAATTTCTGTGGTTGAGATTTTGTGCTATTATATTGAGACTCCAAATAAACCTCAATAAATACAATAACATAAATACAGAGATGTGATTTAGCAGTGAAAGGAACCTAAGTGGTAGATTGTGCCCCTTTTTTATGGGTGCCTGAGTCCTGCTTCTCCAGTGGCACCAGCAATTCTTCTGGGACAGTTTTTCGTATGTTTTAATCCTGCTGATGCTGCTGTAGTTCTCAATTTGTGTTCCTATTGTGAATGGCTGAAGCTAGCACTTTAGGGGCAAGGGAAAATCTGTAGCCCCAGAAAATCTAGGATCCATGACTTGTTCAAAGCCCAGCGTGAGAAGTTCTCCATTGTCTGGGGGTCAGTTGACAGGTAGTGGCTTGGTTACTTTCAGAATATCGGGAAACTGAAAAATTACAGGCTTTCAGTGCTCTGCACTGTAGTTTGTCTTGCGTTCTTGGCTTCTGTATAGCCACCTTGGGATGCATTTTAGTAACACTTTCAGTGCCAAAGTGCATGTAGCACTCTGTGTCAGGGCAATTTGTGTTGCTGCTTCAAGGCCACGCACACCTGGAGTCAACACTAGGGATATTATCATTTTCCAGTATATATAAACTCAATTTATTGGTGTAAGAAACTCATAATGTTTGCCCTGATAATCAGCATTTTTGGGCTGATGCTGGTGGTTACTGGCTCTGTAATTGCATTGAGCTCTGCTAACAAGGTCCAGGACCAGTTATCTGTCCTTCAAAGGTTTATAGTAGTTGGAATCATTCTAATTGGCAAAGACAACCTACCTGTGAGTCGCTAGTATGTGGTAGTGCAGCTAGGTTTAGAGACCCCAGTGGGCTTAATGCACTTAAGTGTGCACTGCAGTTGTGTCTGGTGCCATTTGAAAGACAGAACTGCCTTGGAGGCTGGTTTAAAAAAAAAACTATGTCCATATTAGTCTTTGGAATTAAAAGTACTTCAAAAGACCAAAACCACCTTTTTAAAACTTATTAGTGATCCCTAAGGTCTGCCCTAGGTGTCCCAAGGGTAGTGTGCATTGTTATAAAAAGCAGGGACTAAAATAAAAGATGTTTTATGAGTACAGTTAGAGTCATTTATCCCTGTTGTAGTGCTGCTAGACCTATGCTAACATGGTGAAGGCTTTATTCAAAATATTAAAGTCTATCTTTGCATTGGAACTAGCTAGAAATACCATTCAAAGTATCACACTAACGGTCACAATAAATTCTTGTCAAAGTTGGAATTAATGTAACTACTGCAGGAAAGTCCCTTACTTTCTTGATCTCCAGGCAGATGGGAGTCCCTCTAATTAGATTAGAAGAGGGTCTGAAAAGGAAATGTAGTCTGTTCATATCCACACTTCTGGATTGTGTTACCAGACAGAAACCAAGGAGAGAATGTCTTGTTTTTGATTTTTGTAAGAACAGTGCATTCTCGGTCAACAATATACCACACTTCACAGGAAGCGGTTAGATCAGAGGGAGGTAGCTTTATCCCTATTGGCTAGGGTGCCCCTCCTCCTAAGCCAGCTCAGAATGGAAGATAAATGTGAGGGAGCTGCAGGAGAAGAAGGACTGCCCTGGTGGACACTTAGACTGCGCCACAGAAGGCTTGCACTCCGAAGGATTGTACCTGCTGCATTCACAAGGCTTCACAAAGAAAGCTCTGTCCCTGACTCAAAGGAAAATAAGTGGATTCACCGATCAGCAACAGGTACATCAGAGCTGAAAGAAGTCACCTGCAAAGACAAAGAGAGGAACAACCTCAGCTGGAATTTTCCTGGACTGTGCAGCTACATTGTGGGAAATTGAGTCCTAACCCACAAGAGGCAATCCAGAGTCTATAACCCCCTGGCCTGAGCTAGTGGACATTAATTTTCCCCAAAGGAACTCAGAACCAACAAGATATCAAAGTTTGGAAACTTTCCACAAATGTGTGCATAAAAGCTCCAGGAAGGGACCGACTCGAGGTTAAGAGTCAAGCTGCCACCGTCAAATAGCAAATCAGCCTGATGGTACTGGTTTGTCCTAGTGAAAGCTCCGGAGCTCCTCACCCTCAGTGTCAAGAACAAAGATTTCCAGAGGCTCACTGAGGAATCATGCTACAGCAGGCCACCGTCGTCCAATCAAACATCGGATCAAGGAACCCGAGGACTCATCGCTGAGAGAAAAGCTCCAAGAAAAAGACTAAGTCCGAAGGTAACATTTGGCAGAGGCCTGGCCCTCACCTATATATTGCAGTCAGACTAAAACTTTGACTTTGTCCCGGTCCAGTGTGATCAGACCGAGTGGTTCTTCAAGCTTTTTGGAACAAGAATGCACATTGTTTGATTTAATCTTCAAAAATTCATGTCTCCGGTAACCTACATTGGATAGTTGTCATTTTAGTGTTGTTTTGAAGAAAAAATATTCTCTATTTTTTAAATAGGTCTTGGTTTGTTATTGTTTTGCACCTTTTACTTATCCACTCTTTTGATGGTTAAATGCTTTACTTGTCCCTGTCTCCTAAATCAAGCTTGACTACTCATTTGCTAAGCTACCAAGCGTTGAGAAAAAAATAATTCATTGAAGCTTGGCTGGACCTATTAGTGATTGTGGTGATATTACTAGCTGAGGGTGAATACCCCCACCTACTAATAACCCACTTCCCTATAAATGACACTAAAATCAGAAATTAAAGAATGTAGCTCAATGACACACCTTATCTAGACTCTGGAGCAACTGTAACAACAACCACAGATTCAGACATTTATTGCTTTAGTGCACATATTAGATTTCAAGTTTTACCCCAGTACAGTGAAGTTTACTTGAGAAAAACAGTGTTTACAGTCTCACATAGCGCTTGTTACATTGACTTTGCATAGGGAAATGACTGTTAACATTCTCAAGCCCTGTTCACTGAGATGTTACCTTACTGCACAGACGTAAACATTTGCATTCTGAGTTTGGTTATACACTATGTTTTGAGACAAAATAGCATGAAAATGCAATGGCTTAAGCCATTTCTAAAGATGTGCAAAGTATAATATGGTATATTACCATTGCGGAGGAAAGGGAAGGAAATGATGCAACACTCGAGGCATCACTGTTTGTGAGTTTCTCCCCACACTCAACAATAATAAGAAATTCTATATTACATTCTGCACTTCTTCACATACATAAATAAAAATATATATATACATTTTTTTCTTTCACTGGAAAAAACAAAAGCTAAGGTGATGTTATATTTTGGTGAATTTGTCAGTGACAACATTAGCGTTTTACAGTAAAACAAAACACAGAAATTCACCAGTTGCAGTTAGCAGTGCTAACTATAACTTGCGCCCCCACCATGCACTGCTTATGACCTCACATATGAAATTACTCATGACATGTTCTATGACATCATTTAATCATAGAACATTCAGTCCTGTATTGGCTAACAGCAAAAGATTTCTTAAGTTGCTGGCAGCCAATCAGAGCGCTCGCTCTCGCTTGAGTCTCACTCACGCAGATGCAAGATGGTACAAGGGAAATAAAGCTTCCTGGGACAATCAAAACGCTCTGTTTTTAAACAGTCCAACTGCCAAAATATGCAATTATTATGGACTCTTAATAGCCCAAAAACTACTGAACGGATTTACATCAAATCACAAAAAGCACAATGTGTGAAACAAGATCTAGCTTCCTTCCAAATGTGGTGCAATTTCATTCAGCAGTTTTTGCATAACCTGTCTTAAAAAAACTCTTTTGAAAATACATGGGGATTTTATGCTTTGGGAGCTCTCTTTTTTCTCTGCCCCTGCTTGACGGATGACACCACAGCTTTCGAGGAAGGGACTGAGGTGGATGAAGGGTTTTTTTGGAAAGTTTTGTGAAAATTTGTCAAAGGGGGCCAAAATTATTAACAAACCAAAAAACGCTCTGTCTATGGAAAAGCAGGCCAAACTATAAATACCTAGTGGTGTGTGTGTGTATATATATATATATTCACTGAAAAAAACATAGGTTTCAGGAGTTATATAGTTAGGAATTAGCTTTTAAAAAACCTTTGAAATTCACTGAAAAAACTATAAGTTTTAGTGGTGTTATAGTTAGCTGGACATTTTACTCATACAAAACCATTGAAATAGCTCCTATATAGTTATTGTACTAACTATATTTCGCGCACCCGCAATCCACTGCTGATGATGTCACATATTAGATCATTCATGACATGGTCAGTGACATCACTGATGACATCTCAAATGACATCACTCAATCAATCAATCAGAGCATTTATATAGCGCGCTACTCACCCGGAGGGTCTCAAGGCGCTGGGGGGGGAGGGGGTCCGCTACTGCTCGAACAGCCAGGTCTTGAGCTGCTTCCTGAAGGCGAGGTAGTCTTGGGTCAGGCGGAGGCGGGTCGGAAGGGAGTTCCAAGTCTTGGCGGCCAGGTAGGAGAAGGACCTTCCTCCTGTGGTGGCTCTTCGGATGCGGGGGACGGCGGCGAGGGCGTGGCTGGTCGATCGAAGCTGGCGTTTGGGAGCGTAGAAGTTGAGGCGGCTGTTGAGGTATCCTGGGCCTTGGTTGTGTAGGGCTTTGTGTGCGTGGGTGAGGAGCCGGAAGGTGATTCTCTTGTTGACCGGGAGCCAGTACAGGTCTCTCAGGTGTCCGGAGATGTGGCTGCGGCGGGGGATGTCCAGGATGAGTCGTGCTGAGGTGTTCTGGATCCGCTGGAGTCTCTTCTGGAGTTTGGCGGTGGTTCCGGCGTAGAGGGAGTTGCCGTAGTCCAGACGGCTGGTGACGAGGGCCTGGGTGACTGTCTTCCTGGTCTCGGAAGGGATCCACCGGAAGATCTTGCGTAGCATGCGCAGGATGTTGAAGCACGACGAGGAGACGGCGTTGACTTGTCTGGTCATGGAGAGGGAGGAGTCCAGGATGAAGCCCAGGTTGCGTGCGTGGTCTGTTGGTTTGGGTGCGCTGCCCAGGGCGGGGGGCCACCAGGAGTCGTCCCAGGCGGAGGGTGAGGATCCTAGGATGAGGACTTCCGTCTTGTCCGAGTTCAGTTTCAGGCGGCTGTTCGACATCCATTTGGCTACGTCTGTCATCCCTTCGTGTAGGTTGGCTCTGACGGTGGCGGGGTCGTTGGTGAGGGAGAGGATCAGCTGGGTGTCGTCGGCGTAGGAGATGATGTTGAGGTTGTGCTGGCGTGCGATGGCTGCGAGGGGGCTCATGTAGACGTTGAAGAGTGTTGGGCTGAGCGAGGAGCCTTGAGGAACGCCGCAGATGACTTCGGTGGCCTCCGATCTGAACGGGGGGAGGCGGACTCTCTGTGTCCTTCCGGCGAGGAAGGAGATGAACCACTCCAGTGCCTTCTCCTGGATTCCGACGTTGCTGAGGCGCTGTACTAGGGTACGGTGGCAGACGGTGTCGAAGGCCGCGGAGAGGTCCAGGAGGATGAGGGCCGCCGTTTCTCCGTTGTCGAGCAGGGCTCGGATGTCATCGGTAGCTGCGATCAGGGCGGTCTCGGTGCTGTGGTTGGCCCGGAAGCCAGACTGCGAGAGGTCGAGGGAACCGTTCGTCTCGAGGAAGGCAGCCAGTTGCTTGTTGACGGTCTTCTCGATGACTTTAGCCGGAAACGGGAGCAGCGAGATGGGGCGGTAGTTCTTAAGGTCGGTGGGGTCGGATGATGGTTTCTTGAGTAGAGCGCTGAGTTCGGCATGCTTCCAGCTCTCCGGGAAGGTGGCGGTGTCGAAGGAGGTGTTGATGATGTCCCGCAGGTGGGGTGCGATGACAGTGTCGGCCTTGTTGAAGACGTGGTGAGGGCAGGGGTCTGTCGGAGATCCGGAGTGGATGGAGTTCATCGTGCGGGTGGTGTCTTCGAGGCTGATCGGGGTCCAGGCGCGGAGGGTGGTGGTGGGGGACGGTGGTTCTGTCGTGGCGTGCGTTGGTTGAGTGCTGAAGCTGTTGTGGATGTCCGCGATCTTGTTGTGGAAGTAGGAGGCGAGGGAGTTGCAGAGGTCTTGCGAAGGGGTGATGTCGTTGTTTCCGGCGTTGGGGTTGGAGAGATCTTTCACGATGTTGAAGAGTTCCTTGCTGTTGTGTGCGTTGTTGTCCAGTCGTTCTTTGAATGCGGTTTTCTTGGTGGCGCAGATGAGTTGGTGGTGTTTTCGGGTGGCGAGCTTGAGGGCAGTCATGTTGTCCGGTGTTGGGTCTCTGCGCCAGGTTTTCTCGAGTGCTCTGCAGTTCTTCTTGGAGCTCTTGAGTTCGTCGTGAAACCATGGGGCTTTCTTGCTGCTGGGTCTGCTCGGTGGGGTCTTCAGGGGGGCGAGGTCGTCTGCGCAGTCGCTGATCCATTTCGTGAGGTTGGTGGCCGCTTGGCTGGGGTTCGTTGTGCTGAGGGGAGGCTTCTTGCTCAGGGAAGTCGCGAGCTGCTCGGCTGTGATCTTGTTCCAGCTTCTGCGGGGAACCTGTTGCTGGTGGTGGTTGTGAAGCGTGGTCCTTCTGAAGCTGAAGTGGACGCAGCTGTGGTCCGTCCAGTGGAGTCCTGTGGCGTGGCTGAAGGCGATGTCCTTGCTGGAGGAGAAGATCGGGTCGAGTGTGTGTCCGGCGTAGTGGGTGGGGGTGTTCACCAGTTGCTTGAGTCCCAGGTTGGCGAGGTTGTCCAGCATGGTGGTGGTGTTGCGGTCGTTGTTGTTCTCCAGGTGGAAGTTGAGGTCCCTGAGGAGGATGTAGTCAGCGGAGAGGAGGGCGTGCGGGCTGATGAAGTCGGCGATGTCTTCGCTGAATTGTGTGCGTGGTCCCGGGGGTCTGTAGATGAGGGTGCCTCTGAGGGTTGTCTTGGGGTTGATGTGGATCTGGAAGTGCAGGTGTTCGGCGGGTGCGAGAGTGTCGTCGGCATTGGTCGTGATGCGGATGGTGTTCCTGTGGATGATGGCGATGCCTCCTCCTGTCTGGTTGATGTCATCACTGATGACATCACTGATGACATCATCCAGTGAATGTGGTTTGCTTCGTTATTTAAATATGCATTATATATATAGCAATTTACATTGAAGAATGAGTGGATATATATAAATAAATATTTGGATGGAGGATTTAGTAGCAATGTAATTTACTGTTTACTTGACCAATTTATAATGTCTCACTAAATATAGTGGATAGTGACTAAACTGTGTGAATATCTGTATCACTTTGTCAGTTGTTGTGTAAACTGATTCTACAGTTGGTTACTAGCTTTGTGAAAGTCTATATTAGTTATTGATTAGTTAACTGAGTATTTGTATGAGAGTGTGAAAGTGTGTGTGGTTCGGTGGGGGGTGTGTGACTGTCCAAAGATGTGTGAATAGTTGATTCAGTAGATATATGAAGTTAAAACTGCATGTTCTAACAGTTTGGGTGAGGGAATCTCTTTATGGGTGTGGTGATGAGCAAATATATTTCTCAAAGGTACAGGTCCAACAAACTAGAAAAATAAAAGGCAGTGTATGTTTCAGTTGTTGTATATAAATAAGTATACATAAGACACAATGATTGTGTGAGTGACTGTATGGATAACTGTATACTTGTAATAATGATTTTATAATTCACTAAGTATGACTTACTATCTAAATGAATAGAAGAAGTGGTGTTTGTATAAGTGTTTTGCTAAGTAAATATGTAAGTATGATCCATTGTTTGCATAAGTGAGTAGGATGACTTCATATGTGAATAGGATGCGTGCTGTTGTTTAATGTCGATATAGATGTATAAGTATTTTTGATAGTGTTCTATTGTTCATTGACAGCATGTATGAGTGAATCCATAGGTAATTAATTAGATGTGTGTATACATCTATGAATCACTGAGTGGATTTTTAGATACTTGTATTGCTGTGACAATGGATTTAAATATGATACTCTGTATTTTACAAAGAGTGATGAAAAATTGTAATAGTGTATGAAAAGGTGTATGTGATTGTCACGTGGATGATGTCATCAGTGATGTCATCAGTGATGTCATTTGAGATGTCATCAGTGATGTCACTGACCATGTCATGAATGATCTAATATGTGACATCATCAGCAGTGGATTGCGGGTGCGCGAAATTTAGTTAGTACAACTAACTATATAGGAGCAATTTCAATGGTTTTGTATGAGTAAAATGTCCAGCTAACTATAACACCACTAAACTTATAGTTTTTTGAGTGAATTTCAAAGATTTTTTAAAAGCTAATTCCTAACTATATAACTCCTGAAACCTATGGTTTTTTCAGTGAATTTCAAAGGTTTTTTTAAATGCTAATTCCTAACTATATAAGGCCTGAAACCTATGGTTTTTTTCAGTGAATTTCAAAGGTTTTTTAAATGCTAATTCCTAACTATATAAGGCCTGAAACCTATGGTTTTTTCAGTGAATTCGCAAGGTTTTTTAAATGCTAATTCCTAACTATATAAGGCCTGAAACCTATGGTTTTTTCAGTGAATTTCAAAGGTTTTTTAAGGGACGACGGTGGCAGCATCTCCTGACCCCGCTTGGCGCCTGCATCATACTTAGAGCGGATGCTCTGCTGAAAACTGTTTTAATCTCCTTAAATCGCTTAATTTTAAAATTGATTACTAATTTTAAAAACTGCATTTTAACTGAACCCAGCACTTTAGCACTAGCGGCGAATAGCTGTTAAAGTTGATTGCTAATTTTAACTGCACTTACTTTGTTTTGCCATTTGCACATTTGCACCTCGCCGGTACCGCTAAAGGCTCACATTGCATTTGCCAGTCGTCTGTGCTCAATATTTCAGCCTGCCCGCCCCGGTCCGACTCGGTAGCCAATACCGTTGTGCGGAGGGCGGGGCAGGTAAGAGCCAGACGCCCACAGGAAGTCGAGCGGTTAGCGCTCTAGCTGCCCAAATCTGAGGGCTATTTAGGCAACGAGGAGACAGAAGCCAGTGCGGTAAGGGACGACGGTGGCAGCATCTCCTGACCCCGCTTGGCGCCTGCATCATACTTAGAGCGGATGCTCTGCTGAAAACTGTTTTAATCTCCTTAAATCGCTTAATTTTAAAATTGATTACTAATTTTAAAAACTGCATTTTAACTGAACCCGGCACTTTAGCACTAGCGGCGAATAGCTGTTAAAGTTGATTGCTAATTTTAACTGCACTTACTTTGTTTTGCCATTTGCACATTTGCACCTCGCCGGTACCGCTAAAGGCTCACATTGCATTTGCCAGTCGTCTGTGCTCAATATTTCAGCCTGCCCGCCCCGGTCCGACTCGGTAGCCAATACCGTTGTGCGGAGGGCGGGGCAGGTAAGAGCCAGACGCCCACAGGAAGTCGAGCGGTTAGCGCTCTAGCTGCCCAAATCTGAGGGCTATTTAGCCCCTCGTCGACACTAGCGCGCAGCGGTTGCACGCAGAGGGGCGCCTTGGACGGCGCCTAAGACAAGCCAAAGACCTGCCCGTCTGCGCCCGTCCGTGACAGGACGTGGCGAGGGGCGAGGGCTATGATGGGACTTTCTGACTCCCCTGGGATTCCCAGCACTGTACGGAGATCATACTCCTCGCAAGTACTCAAAAACATACAAGCGCATTCCCAAGTGACCTGTGATTGTAGGATAGAAACCAGCTTAGAGGGCCCGTTTGCTTGTCGCTACTGCAAAGCACAATTTTTAAGAGCAAATGTTGACTCCGTTCCTAAACCACCTGATAGGCCATTAAGAGAAGGCCACCCAGCCCCTAATAAAGAGACGATTGTTTGCAGACCCTCCGGGAGTAAAAATCTGCTCTGCAACATCAGATCTCTGCCAAAACACGCCTCTGAAGTATGGGATCTTATCTCATCAGAAAAACCGGACTTATGTTTCCTCACAGAAACGTGGCTGAAGCCCCACTCAGTGCCGGCTATAACCCTGGCCATTCCAGTCGGGTATAAAATAATCAGACTTGACCGGCCCATTAAGACAGGTGGGGGGATAGCAGTTGTACATAAACAGGAAATCAATGTCACTATGATTGACCAGATGTGTACTCCTGACTTAGAACTATTAATATTCAAAATCGACTCTATGTCTAAAGAGAGCCGGAGAGGAGCCTTGGTCTATCGACCGCCTGGCCGATGCACCAACTTCTCTGTCTTACTCATGGAGGCTTTAGCACCTTATGTGCGTGACAGTACTGATTTCCTACTTCTGGGGGATTTCAATGTCCACGGTGAGCAAAAGGATTCTTATGAGACGCAGATGTTACTCATGGATCTCGACTCACTGGGCTTAAAACAAATCGACAGTGGCCCCACACACCAAGCAGGGCATACTCTTGATTTAATCCTTTCTAACTCCCCCGATATCAAGTGCTTGCCCCCATACCAGCTGGAATGGACGGATCATTTCGTCATGGAATTCTACATCCCCACCACCAACTTACCCCGTCCAGGGCCTATTGCCCTCCCTATGAAAAGAAGACCGTGGCATAAATTGACCACAGAGGGTTTTAAAAAGAGCTACAATGAACCGATATCTGGCTGCATGGAGGACGTAGAAACTGCCCTGACCAGACTTGAAGATGCAGTTGCTGACTCCATTAATGATACAATCCCGCTAAAAACATATAAACCGCGCCCAGCCCACAAACAAGAAATCTGGTTTTCAGAGCACTTAAGATCCCTAAAGCAAATGACTCGAAAACTAGAAAAGAAATGGCGAACATCTCGTTCGGATGAAAACAAGAAAAATTATAAGGACTCCCTGTCAATTTATCATAAAGCCATTCGCGCTGCACGTAAAGAACACATTGCGTTACAATTGTCTGCGGCTGGTAATAACCCGAAAACATTATACCAAATCTTACAATCATTCACCAAACCTACAGCCTGCGAGACCGCAGATGTGGCGTCGCAGAAATTATGTGATGACATCTCCCAGTTCTTCTTGGTAAAGATAGATGGCATATATGAGAAAATCATTAGGGCTAATCAATCACATGAGGAAACCATTACTTGCTCCAAAAGTAAGGAAGAACAATCCTATTCCACTCACTCTCTCACAATATTCCCTCCTATCTCCGTTGAGGAGGTGATATCATCCATCTACCAGATCAAGAGTGGATGTCCAACAGACATCATCCCTGCCCGTATTATGCCAATACTTGCTGCCGATCTGGGTCCTGGGATCCAGAAAGTAATTAACCTTTCTCTTAGTACAGGAGAAGTTCCTTTAAGGTGGAAAAGGGCACTGGTCAGGCCACTAAGGAAAAATGCCGAAATCCCCTGGACTGAACTGTCAAACCTCAGACCCATCTCCCTGCTCCCTTTTTTAAGCAAACTCACTGAGAAGTTTGTTAATAAACACCTGTCTAAATACATCGAGTCAGCAGGAGGGTTGGATCATTCTCAGTCAGGTTTCAGGCCAAGACACAGCACCGAGACCGCTTTGCTCTCAGTCGCGGACGATCTACATATGTACCAGGATAGAGGTTTTTCTGTGATCCTGGTGCTACTAGATCTGTCCGCGGCGTTTGATACCGTGTCACATGACATCTTGACTACCCGGCTCACTAACATCGGCCTGAAACATAAGGCATTAGCATGGTTAAAGAGTTTCTTGTCCAATCGTACCCAGTGTGTGTCTATGGGAGGATATCGGTCAGAGGAGGTGGAGATCTCTAAAGGGGTGCCACAGGGCTCCTGTCTGAGCCCAACTCTCTTTAACATCTATGTGGCACCCCTAGCTAACATCATGAGAACATACGGCTTCATCCCGGTATCATACGCGGATGACACCCAACTCCTCTTTCCTTTCAAATCTCTCACCACTGAGGTCAGAAACTCCTTCTCCCAGGGTATGAAAGCGGTGGCATACTGGATGTCCTCCAACTATTTGCAATGCAATGTTGGAAAGACGGAAGTTATGCTATTCGGGGAAGCCAAACTTCTGTGGACTCCGGACTGGTGGCCTTTAGACCTTGGCCCAGTTCCCGAGCCCAAACAGGTAGTGAAAAACCTGGGAATACGACTGGACCAGGAACTTTCCCTGAAACAACACGGCAGTCAGGTAGTGGGTTCCTGTTTCCACATCATCGGTCTGCTACGTAAAGTGTTCCCATTGCTCCCAGACTCCACCAGAAGGACACTAGTACAGGCACTGGTCTTGAGCCGACTAGATTATTGTAACGGTTTATTGTTGTCTGTAAATGAAGGGGTGACGGCCAGACTCCAGGTAGTCCAAAACACCGCCGCTCGCCTGGTACTGAACGCCCCTCCACGTACTCCATCCAAACCCTTGCTGCTAAAATTACACTGGCTATCAGTTAAACAGAGAGCCAAATTTAAAATATGCTGTATTATCCACAAGAGCATTAACGGACTTGGGCCAGTGTACCTGGCAAATAAATTCATCCCCTATGTCCCTACCCGCTCTCTTAGGTCAAGCGAGCAAAGTTTGCTTTGCGTACCTAGGGCAAAGAAAGCCAGACATGGCACCAGAGCCTTATCTGTGGCAGGCCCCACCCTATGGAATAGCCTCCCTAAATTTCTCAGACAATGCAGAGACCACCTCCCGTTCAGAAAACTCCTTAAAACTTTCCTATTTTAGATCTACCAATTAATTAGTTTCTGTACGCCATCTGGCGGTCTGTCCTTTCTTCTATGCTGTTAGACGCCAAAGGCGCGGAGATACTCCTGCGGGAGTCGAATCCAGCGCGTTACAAACCCGCAAATAAATAAATAAATAAAATGCTAATTCCTAACTATATAAGGCCTGAAACCTATGGTTTTTTCAGTGAATTTCAAAGGTTTTTCAAATGCTAATTCTATTAGCGGATAACGTTTAAATATATTAATATCCTAGTGGGACCACCTGAGCAGCCCTAAGGGGTCAGGGTGTTTCTACCCTGCCCCCTTTTTGTGTTCTACATGTTTGTTTTTCTGCTTTCTTGTGCCTAATTCCTAACTATATAAGGCCTGAAACCTATGTTTTTTCAGTGAATTTGCAAGGTTTTTTAAATGCTAATTCCTAACTATATAAGGCCTGAAACCTATGGTTTTTTCAGTGAATTTCAAAGGTTTTTTAAATGCTAATTCCTAACTATATAAGGCCTGAAACCTTTGGTTTTTTCAGTGAATTTCAAAGGTTTTTTAAATGCTAATTCTATTAGTGGATAACGTTTAAATATATTAATATCCTAGTGGGACCACCTGAGCAGCCCTAAGGGGTCAGGGTGTTTCTACCCTGCCCCCTTTTTGGGTTTTCTGATTTCTTGTGCCTCAGTCTACTAAGACCCAAGATGGATGCCAACACTTCCTGATTAGAAGTGTTGACAGCCAATGAGCATGCAGCTTTCTCGGGAAGGCATGCTGATTGGCTGTCACTGTCTGTCAACACTAGCACAAGATGGATGCCAACACATCCTGGTTAGAAGTGTTGACAGCCAATGACCATGCAGCTTTCTCGGGAAGGCATGCTGATTGGCTACCACTGTCTGTCAACACTCAAAACCAGGAAGTGTTGGCAGCCATCTTGTGCCCTGTTAGAACCAAGGCACAAGAAAGCAGTGAAACAAAGGTGTTAAACTCGCAAAGGGGCCTGAGTAGAAGCACCCTGACCCCCTAGGCCTGCTCAGGGGGTCCCACAAGGACCCCCAAGGCAAAAAAATATATATTTTTTTTTTTTAAGTCGCGGGGTACAAAAAAACAATAGAAAAATATAAAACAACAATAAGAATAAAAAAACAGTTATTTTCAGAACTACCTCCAATTTATATAAAACTGCTACATTTTTAAAAAACTCTGTCTTTCTTTTTTTCTCCAGGGTACGCGTACCGCTACGTGTACCGATACGTGTACCGGGGCGCGCACCCCCTCAAAAAAAAGAAAGAAAAAAAATAATGAGTGTGTGTGTGTGGTGTGTGTGTGTGGAGGGGGTGGGGGTGGGGTGTGTGTGGGGGGGTATGTGTGTGGGGTGTGTGTGTGTAGGATGTGTGGGTGTGTGTGTGGGGTGTGTGTGGGTGTGTGGGGGTGTGGGTGGGTGTGTGTGTGTGAGGAGTGTGTGTGTGTGTGTGTGTGTGTGTGTGTGTGTGTGTGTGTGTGTGAGGTGTGTGTGTGGTGCGTGTGTGTGTGGGGGGGTGTCAGAGGTGTGTGTGTGTGGGGGGGTGAGGTGTGTGTGGGGGATGTGTGGGGTGTGTCTGTGAGGTGTGTGTGTGTGGGGGGGAGTGAGGTGTGTGGGTGTAGGTGGGGGTGTGGGTGTGTAAGGTGTGTGTGTGGGTGTGGGTGTGTGGGGTGTTTGGGTGTGGGTGGAGGTGTGGGTGTGTGAGGTATGTGTGTGGGGTATGTGTGGGGGGGTGGGTGTGGGGTGTGTGTGTGTGGGGGTATGTGTGTGGGGTGTGTGTGTGTATGAGTAAAATGTTCAGCTAACTATAACTGGTGTCAAACCTATGGTTTTTTCAGTGAATTTCATAGGTTTTATAAATGCTAATTCCTAACTATAACTGGTGTGAAACCTATGGTTTTTTCAGTGAATTTCAAAGGTTTTTTAAATGCTAATTCCTAACTATATAAGGCCTGAAACCTTTGGTTTTTTCAGTGAACTCGCAAGGTTTTTTAAATGCTAATTCTATTAGCGGATAACGTTTATATATGTTAATATCCGTATGGGACCACCTGAACAGCCCTAGGGGGGTCAGGGTGTTTCTACAAGGCCCCCAAATCTTTTTTTTTCTTTAAAAAAAATGAGGTACGCGCACCGTACGCGTACGGGTACGCGTACCGTGTGCGTACAGTACGCGCACCGTAAGCGTACCCCGCGACTTTCCACATTTATTCGAAGCCCCGGGGTGGCGGTCCCCGGGGCTGGGGGGCCTGAGAGCCCCCCCACCCAATTCAAGAAGCCCCGTGGGATGGCGGGTTCTACCGAGGCACACGATGGCAGCCAACACTTCCTGATTTGGAGTGTTGACAGCCAATTAAAATACAGCTCAAGCACGGCAGGGTGCGCGTAGGCTGCGCTTAGGGAACGCGGATAGGTACGCGAATCCACTGCGCCCATAGATATATAAATGGTTTTAACTGTCATTTTCTCAGGAACTACTGAACGGATTTACATCAAATAAGCAAAAGGCGCGAGTCTGAGCCAAGGCCTACCTCTTTGCCAAATTTGGTGTAATTCTGTTCAACAGTGCGGGCTGTAGCTGCAGCTAAAGGTCCTATGGGAAATTGCATGGGGAAAACGCATTTTGGGACCCCCCTTTTTTCTCGGGCCCTGCTTGATGAACCATCAGGAAACTTTCAGGATAGGAGCGGACCGGAACTGGCCAAAGTTTTGAAAACTTTGCGAAGGTTCGTCAATCGGCGCCAAAGTTATTCCAAATAGAATGTTGCGGATTTCCTATGGATAATAGGTCCTAACTATAACTACCTACTGGCGACCGCCAGTAGGTAATATATATATATATATATATTACCTACTGGCGGTCGCCAGTAGGTATATATAGTTAGGATTTTTTCCCTATGGGATTTTTGAAAATTCTATGTCTAATAACTTTGGCGTTTGTGGACGGAATTGGCTGAAATTTTCAGGAAAATGGCACATTTCGTTTCTGAGCAGCCCTTGAAAATTTGGGGGGGGTTCGTCAAGGGGGGGCCGAGAAAAAAGGGGGGTCCCAAAACGTGTTTTTAACATTGAGTTTTCCATAGGGCGGTTGGCCTCACTTTTAGCCCGAACGGCTGAATGGATTTGCACGAAACTTGGCAAAATTGTAGGGACTGGTAGCCCGATGTGCCTTTTGTAGGTCTCAATATATGTGCTCCAGTGGATTTTGAGAAATTAACGTTTAAAAAAAGATATATATCTGTAACAGCGGACCGGGCAGCGCCCCGGTTCGCGGACCTTACGCGTAACGGAACTTCGCGTAGTGAAGCTGATTGGTTCTCCGGTGTCTGTCAACATTCTAAACAGTCCGGAGCGGCCGCCATCTTGTCTCTCGGTAGGATTGAGAGACAAAAGGAGGCCAAAACAAAGGGGGAAATAACCATAAGGGGGCATAGTAGATCCTCCCTGACCCCCTTGGTTTAATGTGGAGGTTTTAAAAGGGCCCCGCGGGGCAAAAAAAAAAAAAAGTTTTTTTGTTTTTTTTGCGTGGGTAGCGCCCGGTCCGCGAACCGGGAAGCGTTCTGGGCAGCGTACTGCAATGAAAAATGAATGATAGACTTTTTCAAATACTGTATGTTAATTGATTGTTGGTTTTGTTGATTATTTTTTAATTTTTTTATTTTTTAAGCAATTATTTATTATTGTGATTGTGTTTCAAAATTTAATAACATTTCTAACATTTCACTGTCTGTGTCTCTGTTATTCCACATGTTTTACTCTGAGTTTGAACATTCACTCACATTGTCCAAGAAACTCTTCTTTGTTATTGTTCTACTCTCTTTTTTTTCTTTCACTTCCTTATCTATTTTGTTTTTCACAATTATACCCTCTTCCGTCTTTTCTTCGGTAAATAGATCTATTAAACAGTATCTCTTCTTTAGTCCCTATAGCTGTCTTTCTTTTAACATCACTCTCTGTTTACTTTCCTTATACTTACTGTATTTTTTTTTTTTTTTTGGTTAGCTCCCGGTCCGCGTACCGGGAAGCTAACCGGGAAGCGAACCAAAAGAAATAGAGCTTGCCAGAGTGCTAAACATTCTAGCAATTTTTTAATAACGGGGAGGTAGTTCTGAAAATAACTTTTTTTTAAATATTTTTGTTGTTTTATATTTTTTTTTTCTTTTTTGAACATTATTTGTTTTTTTTGTATTTTTTGAACACTTATTTGTTTTTTTGTTTTTTTTCAAAGGGAAAGAACAGAAAGAGGCATTGAAAAAGGCTCAACAGGAGCAAAAAAAAAATTAAAACTTGCTGCGTTTGGAGCATCGGTGTTTCTCGAAAGCCAAATTAATTAATTTCAGACTCATGTTTGCGCATGAAATTAAAGTGCCACAATATAAGCATGTCAGCTTCATATGGACAACATTTTTTTGAATATTTGGCACTGTTTCGTTGGCCTCTCCAACTGTGAGAGAGATATCAGTAGATGTTCTTGTCACCGAAGTTGGGGGGTTCTGTTGTAGTTCACGCATCTCTGCACGACTATAGTTCATTGGATGCCACCTCTGCATATGTCGGTGCATCGTGTGATTTCCATAACTGTATTTTTTATTAGTGCCCCGGGATAACTTATCTTGGCAGATAAGGCACGTAGCATGGCGTGCATTGACTTTTTTCTCTCCTGGTGGAAGGGAAAAAAATTGCCAGATAAAGCTAACTTTGCGATGAGATACCCGGGGTAACTCTTTGACAAATCGTGGTCCCTCTTCTTCCTCTCCGTCTTGTTCTTCCTCTTCCTCCTCTGTGTCTCCAATAAACTGTGCAGGTGGTCCTCTTTTCCTATGAGGAGGTGGTGGTGGTGGTGGTGGGGGTGCAGAAGCTGAAGCTACTATTGAAGCCATTTTTTAATCAGAGCAAATGATCAGGTCTTCCTTTCTCAAAGTTGAAAGTCAGAGTGAGAAAAAAGGTGGGGGCTTTCATCATTTGGGAAAAAAAATAGTTCTAAACCAATGAAAAGTGTTATTTTTAGGTCACCTGACCTAGCCTTACATCATTATGAAACCAAAAGTGAAATGAACCAATGAAAAGTTTTATTAACAAGTCACATGACCTCTCACGCTCATGTTACGCGCTGCGGAACGCGTCCCGGTTAGCTTCCGGGTCGCTGCACTTCGCGCCTCGGTCCGCGCCCCGGGGCACTTCCGAGTGCGCTAACGCGGTACGTCACAAGACGCATTACGCGGCAACGCGATACGTCGCGCTTTCGCGACGCGCCGCGGATCGCTTCCGGGGAGCTGCGTTTCGCGCCTCGGTCCGCGCCCCGGGGCACTTCCGGGTGCGCTAACGCGGTACGTCACAAGACGCATTACGCGGCAACGCGATACCGTCACTATGTTGATTTCTTACCGGTTCGCGGACCGGGTCGCGGCATCAATTTGAGCTAACGGGAAGCTTTCCGGTTCGCGGACCGGGAGCGAAACAAAAAAAAATATTTAAAAATAATTATTAATAAACATATAAAATATATTTTTGGATTTAAAGAAGAATACATTTTACAGCTATAGATATTAGCTTTTAAAAAACCAATGAAATTCACTGAAAAAACCATAGGTTATAGACCATATATAGTTAGGAATTAGCATTTACAAAACCTTGAAAATTCACTGAAAAAACCATAGGTTATACACCATATATAGTTAGGAATTACCATTTAAAAAACCTTATTTTACTCACACAAAACCAATGAAATTCCATATATAGTTAGTTGTACTAACTATATATCGCGCACCCGCAATCCACTGCTGATCATGTCACATATTACATCATTCATGACATGGTCAGTGACATCACTGATGACATCTCAAATGACATCACTGATGACATCACTGATGACATCTCAAATGACATCACTGATGACATCACTTATGACATCTCAAATGACATCACTGATGACATCTCAAATGACATCACTGATGACATCACTGATGACATCTCATTTGACATTACTGATCAGATCACTGATGACATCATTCATGTGATAATACGATGAACCTCTTCAGACTCTAATATAACCTTAGATACACTCAGTGTAAACAGACACTCATAGACTGTCACTCATCCATGGAGTTACACAGACACTTAGTCAGTCATGCAAAGAATCAATCACACCTCCATTTCCTCAACTATACAGTTATACACACCTTACTTATTCAAACATATACTAAAACATATTTACTCACTTATACAATCCTGGATACAAGTTCACAATGATCCATACAGCCACTCACACATTCACTGGCTCTTATGCCCAGTTATTTATATATGTCAACTCTCACATGTACTGTATTTTACATACGTACTTACTTTGACATGTAGCACTGAGATATCCATTCACTCACCAATACACTCATGCACACAGTCAACCGCCCATACAGCTGTTTCCACATGCACTTTTGAACCCATACATCTAGTCAATCAACTGCTCACACATCTATGCAGAGAGTCATACACCTCCCAGCCACCCACACACACACTCAGTCTCCCATACAAATGCTTGGGCAACCAATCAATAACCCATATAGTTAATCATATAGCTACTGATCAACACATGCAGCAGTTTACAGAACAACAGACATAATGATGCACAAATTAAGACAGTTTAGTCACTAACCCATGCACTCAGTGAGACACATTTAATCAGTCACTCATACAGTCAGTCATGCCCCTACTAAATCCTTCATCAAGACACTTATACATCCACTCATTCTTCAATATGTAAGACATATTTTAACTTTACAGAATTATACAGTCACTGGATGTAGTCATCAGTGATGTCATCAGTGATGTCATTAACCTATGGTTTTTTCAGTGAATATATATATATATATATATATATTATTACCTACTGGCGATAGCCAGTAGGTATATATAGTTAGGATTGTTTTTCATAGGGAAATCGCAACATTCTATTGGGAATAACTTTGGCACCGATTGAGGGATCTGTTTGTAATTTTCCTTACATTTGCCTCGCTCCGCTTCGCTCCTTCCCTGAAAGTTTTGGGGGGATTCGTCAAGCGGGGGCCGAGAAAAAAGGGGGGTCCCAAAACGTGTTTTCCCCATGTTAATTTCCATAGGGACATTCTGACACGGCTACAGCTCGAACGGCTGAACGGAATTGCACCAGATTTGGCAAAATGGTAGGGACTGGTATGCAGCAGTGCCTTTTGTATGTTTGGTGTAAATCCCTCCAGTAGTTTTTGAGAAAATTGAACTTGAAATTTTTAAAATGGCATTTTCAATGGGACCTTTAGACACGGCTACAGCCCGAACGGCTGAACGGAATTACACCAAACTTGGCAAAATGGTAGGGACAGGTATGCAGTAGTGCCTTTTCTATATTTGGTGAAAATCCCTCCAGTAGTTGTTGAGAAAATTGAATTTGAGCAAATTATATATCTATATGTGCTCAACATTCTATTGGGAATAACTTTGGTGCCGATTGAGGAATCTGCATGTAATTTTCCAGAATTTTGGCCAACTCCGCTCCGCTCCTTCCCTGAAAGTTTCGGGGGGATTCCTCAAGCGGGGGCCGAAAGGGGGTCCCAAAACATGTTTTCCCCATGTTAATTTCCATAGGGACCTTTAGACACGGCTACAGCCCGAACGGCTGAATGGAATTACACCAAACTTGGCAAAATGGTAGGGCCTGGTATGCAGATGTGCCTTTGCTATGTTTGGTGAGAATCCCTCCAGTAGTTCTTGAGAAAATTGAATTTGAAATTTTTCAAATGGCATTTTCTATGGGGCCTTTAGACACGGCTACAGCCTGAACGGCTGAACGGAATTACACCAAACTTGGCAAAATGGTAGGGACAGGTATGCAGTAGTGCATTTTCTATATTTGGTGAAAATCCCTCCAGTAGTTGTTGAGAAAATTGAATTTGAGCAAATTATATATCTATATGCGCTCACCGTACGTGCACCGTATGCGTACCCTTATGTGCGCGAGCGAGTTTTTGATTGGCTGGCAGTCGACTGTCAACATTCTAAACTGTCCAAACCAGGAAGTGTTGGCCACCATCTTGTTTTTCAGGAGAACTGAGGCACAAGAGAGCCCAAAACAAGAGTGGAAAACACGAAAAGGGGGCAGGGTAGAGACCCCCAACCCTCTAGCCCTTCTCAGGGGGTCCCAAAAGGACCCCCAAGGGCAAAAAAAAAGAAAAAATCGAAAAAATTGTGTACCCCGCGATTAAAAAAAAAACATTTTTGCACTTGGTGGTCCTTCTGGGACCCCCTGAGAAGGGCTAGGGGGTCAGGGGGTCTCTACCCTGCCCCCTTTTCGCGTTTTCCACTCTTGTTTTGTGCTCTCTTGTGCCTCACTTCTCCTGAGAAACAAGATGGCTGCTCAGGTGGTCCCAGAAGGATAATAACATATATAAACGTTATCCGCCAATAGAATTAGCATTTACAAAACCTTTAAAATTTATTGAAAAAAAATATAGGTTTCACGCCTGATATAGTTAGGAATTAGCATTTAAAAAACCTTGCAAATTCACTGAAAAAACATAGGTTTCAGGCCTTATATAGTTAGGAATTAGCATTAAAAAACCTTGCAAATTCACTTAAAAAAACATAGGTTTCAGGCCTTATATAGTTAGGAATTAGCATTTAAAAAACCTTGCAAATTCACTTAAAAAACCATAGATTTCAGGCCTTATATAGTTAGGAATTAGCATTTTAAAAACCTTGCAAATTCACTTAAAAAACCATAGGTTTCAGGCCTTATATAGTTAGGAATTAGCATTTAAAAAACCATTGATATTGCTCCTATATAGTTTGTTGTACTAACCATATTTCGCGCACCCGCAATCCACTGCTGATGATGTCACATATTACATCATTTATGACATCTCAAATGACATCACTGATGACATCACTGATGACATCTCATTTGACATCACTGCTCACATCACTGATGATATCATTCATGTGATAATACGATGCACCTCCTCACACTCTAATATAACCTTTGATATACCCAGTGTTAAATACAGACTACCATTCTTGAAACCATTGACACACCAATACCAGTTACTACATACGCACTCACTGATTCCTAGGTCTACACACACATCCACTCATTCACCCATACAATCACTCATACATACAGTCACTCATCAATACAACACTATCATATGCACTCATACACCTATACAGACACTCACACACTGCCACTCATCCATGGAGTTACTCACACACCTAGTCAGTCATGCAAAGAATCAATCACACTTCCATTTCCTCAACTATACAGTTATACACACAACACCTTATTCAAACATATACTAACACATACTTACTCTCTCATACAATCACTGATACAAGTACACAATGATCCATACAGCCACTCGCACATTCACTGGCTCTCATGTATAGTCATTTATATATGCCAACTCTCACATGCACTGTGTTTTACAATTTGTACTTACTTGGACATGTAGCACTGAGATATCCATTCACTCACCAACACACCCATGCACACAGTCAACCGCCCATATAGCTGTTTCTACATGCACTCTTGAACTCATACACCTAGTGAATCAACTGCTCACACATCTATGCACAGAGTCACACACCTCCCAGCCACCCACACACACACTCAGCCTCACATACAAATACTTGGGCAACCAATCAATAACCCATATAGCCACTCATATAGCTACTGATCAACACATGCAGCAGCTTACACAACAACAGACATAATGATGCACACATTCAGACAGTTTAGTGAATAACCCATGCATTCAGTAAGACACATTTAATCTCCCACTCATACAGTCAGTCACGCACCCACTAAATCCATTATCCAGACACTCATACATACATACACTCATTCTTCAATATGTTAAACACATTTTAACTTTACAGGAACACACATACACTGGATGATGTCATCAGTGATGTCACTGACCATGTCATGAATGATGTAATATGTGACATCATCAGCAGTGGATTGCGGGCGCGCGAGTTATAGTGAGTCCAACTAACTATAACGTGGGAATTTCAATGGTTTTGTATGTTCAGCTAACTATAACTGGTGTGAAACCTATGGTTTTTTCAGTGAATTTCAAAGGTTTTTTAAATGCTAATTCCTAACTATAACAAATGTGAAACCTATGGTTTTTTCAGTGAATTTCAAAGGTTTTTTAAATGCTATTTCCTAACTATAACGATTGTGAAACCTCTGGTTTTTTTTAAAGCTAATTCCTTTGCATATTGAGTTTGTAACCTACGATTGTTAGTGTTTTTTTATTAGCTGTTTGGTATAAGTATTAATTATTATTAATTTATTTTTAAAAATAATTTTTTCAATGTATTTTTCTTTTTTTTTAATCATTTTTCCCTGGTGCGCTCAGGGTGCGCGCACCGATAAGCTTACCCATATCATTTTGACTTGGAGCGCTCAGGGTGCACGCACCGGTAAGCTCTTCCGAGAGCGCAGCGAGAGCGCTATTTCTGCGTTCGTAAAAAAAATATGTATGAAAAGTAAATAATAATGCAAGACATTCAGTACCATGCTTATAAAAGTAGTATTTTTGATTTTCCGAATGAAAATGATTTTGCATTTCCGTAAAGCTACCAAAACGTCACTCAGGCGCGCCGCGTAAGCGCCCCCGGAAGCGCCTACGTTCGTGCCGCGTGAGCGCCCCCGGAAGCGCTCCGGTGCGCGCAGCGTAAGCGCGTCAAGTCATGTGACCTTAAAATAACTCTTTTCATTGGTTGTTAACAGTTTTTTTTACAACTAATGAAAACCCCAGCCTTTTCCTTCACTTCTTCTTTCACTTTTGTGACTGCAAGGCCTGTCTTTTTCCTGCTCCATCTTTTTTGGATTATCATGGCTGCTAGACCCAACAGTAGCAGTGAGGACTCGGATGGGTTCATAGAAGAAGAGGCTCCTCAGCCCAGGGTAAAAGAGCACTTCATTTGGAAGTTTTTCTCAATACCAGCAGATAAAAAAAAAGTGAATGCTCCAAAGGTGGAGTGCCGAATTTGTCATACTATCCTTTCACGGGGTGACCCTACCAGGAAATACTCTTTTGGAAATCCGACCATGATTCGGAACGTTCAGAAGAGGCACCCCCAGAACTATGCCCGGGAGAATGTCAGAGCTCTGGCACGAGATGCTCCAAGGGATGGTGCTTCTACTTCAACTGGAGGAGCAACTGTATCGGTGAGGGGGTGACCAGAACAGCTGATTACAAATAATCATCCTGTTTTTCATGGCATCACAAACAACTGTAAAGATTGTGGTGAACTACTTTGTTATGGTGAACAAAGTATTTTGAACATTGTCCGAACCAGAGAAAATCACCGCTGCCGTCCCCAGCCCTAATTTTGATTCTTTTTTTTTGCTCCTGTTGAGCAGTTTGAGATTCCCTGTTTTTGTTTTTGTTGAGAAAAAAACGAAAAAAGAAGAAAAAAAAAGTTCTTTTAAGAACTACCTCCGATTCTCAAAAAGAGCTGTATTCTTAAAAAAAATCAAAAAGAGTAACTGAAGTGGAGTGCAGTGAGAGAGGAGAGGAAAATGAGTGAGAAAGCAAAGAAAGGGACGAGAGGGGAAGGGAAGGGAAGTAGGGGGACTGAAAGAAGGTGAATGTGGGAGGTGAGTGAGGAGAAGGAGAGTGAACATGGGGAATGAGGATAAGTGAAGAAAATGTAGGTAAGGAACGGGGGTGTGGAAGGGTAAGAAAAGAGCAGTGATGTTGAGGAAAGAGTGGAGATACAGACTGGATAAAGGCAAGTGAGTGTGAGACAAGGTGAGTGAAGAGATAGAGAATGTGAAAGAAAAAGTGAGAGTGGAAGACTGAGTGAGGGAGGAAAGAAAAATAAGTGAGGGAGTGTGGCTGTGTTATAGGGAGTGAGCGTGATAGAAGAGGAGTGACAGACTAAGGGGTCAGAGAGAATGAGGCTAACAGAGAGAGAATGAGGGAAGGGGAGTGTAGAAGTAAGAGGACAGAGGGAGTAAGAGAAGGAATTAGTCAAGTGGAGTAAGGAGAGTAAGGGAAGGGAAAACAGTGAAGGAGTGAAGGAAGGGAAGTGAGAGGAAGGAAAGTAAAGGAGAAGGTCTGAAAGAAGGTGAGTGTGGGAGTATGGCTCAGTTATAGGGAGTGAGCGTGATAACAAAGGAGTGAGACACTAAGAGGACGGAGAGAATGTGGGTAACAGAGAGTGCCCCTCACTCCAATTCTTTTTTAAAACTATTTTCTTTCACTGTTTTCCCCTTGGTGTGCTCAGGGTGCGCGTACCAGAGTGCGCACCTGGGAACGCAACCAGCGCTTACCCCGAGAAAAAAATTTTTAAAAAGTTTTTTTGTCCTTCAGGGTCCTTCTAGGCCCCCCTCAGAAAACCTAGGGGGTCAGGGGGTGTCTACTCTGCCCCCTTTTAATTATTTCCCCCTTTCTTTTTCACCTCTTGTGTCTCGATTCTACCGAGACACAAGATGGCGGACTCTCCAGACTGTTTAGAATGTTGACAGACACCCGACAGCCAATCAGCTTTCCGCTCGAGCACTCCCGTAGCGCGCCGGGTGCGCTCCCCGGTACGCGTACCGGTGAGCGCTCGGAGCGTGCCTATAGATATATATGTGTTTTTGAAGTTAATTTTCAAAAAAACACTGGAGCAATTTTCACCAAATATAGCAAAGGTACATCTGCGTACCAGTCCCTACAATTTTGCCAAGTTTGGCGTAATTCCATTCAGTGGTTCGGGCTGTAGACTTGTCAGACCGTCCTATGGAAATTAACATGGGGAAAAGACATTTTGGGACCCCCCTTTTTTCTCAGCCCCCACTTCACGAATCCCCCCGAAACTTACAGGGAAGGAGCGGAGCAGAGCTGGCCAAAATTTTGGAAAATTACACACAAATTCCTCAACCAGCGCCAGAGTTATTCCCAATAGAATGTTGCGGATTTCCTATGGTAACTAGGTCCTAACTATAACTACCTACTGGCGACCGCCAGTAGCTAATGTATATATATATATATATATTGATAGACAAGAAACTCTGGACCAAATTAGCGATTTTGAGAAAAAAATTGCTGAAGAAGGGGAGAAGGACGAACATGAGGCACTAAGAGCTTCAATGAAAAAGAGACTGGAGACCTATGAGGGCAAAATTAAACAACGTAAACAACAAAAATTCGAAAGGGACGCGCAGGATTACGAGCAAGGCAGAATTCTAACATTTGCCCGCAAATATGACGCTCCAAGGAGAGATTTGAGACAGAAACGTCTGAGGCAACAACAACTGCCAACTGCTCCGGTAACCTCGGAATCGGAGGTATCAGGGACTGAACTCTCAGACAACGAAACAGGAGGAGCGTCAGGAACAAATACACCAGCGACTTCCCATTTTCACGAGGAAATCGAACTAGTCAGACGAGCGTGGCTGAGAGGGGGAAAAGGGAGACCACCCGAACCAGCCACAGGCGCACAAGGAGAGGTGGGGGGCACCCGTCCCAAAAGAGGTGCAAACAACTTCAACAAAAAGAAGAAGTAAACCACCCAGTAACAGCAATGCCTACTATGATGACAAATGACACTGAGAATCTGCCAATCACCAACCTGACTCCGAAAGTTCTGACATCCTCGGAAATATCAGTCCTGCAATTGGGATTAACTTTTTGCCCTACCAGCAGCTTTGAGTTCGTGCAGACACGAATAGACATTTTTAAACTGGTTAGAAAACTTAAGTTACACAAATTCTTCAAACTTAAGAATTTAAATACAATGGAAAATTCGACAAGTTCTAACCAGCACACTATTAATGAAAATGAGTTGGAGCTCTTGGCCATCATGGAAGACCTCAATGTGGAAGGCGCCACAGCAAGCCAAGAAGAACGTGGCAACTCCGAATCTCCCCACAATGTTGTTCAAAAACGACAACCAAGTCCATTCAAACCCACTTCCAAATTTGTCCCGCCGACCAGCATGGATATGATTGACTTGTTTCACGAAAGGGTCATACTTGATCTGAGGAAAATGAGGGAGGACCCGTTGGAGAGTTCCATACCACAATGGAATTTGATAATTGCACAGAGGAATGCATTAAAGAACCTTGAAGCAGATAGAAATATAATAATTAAACCCTCTGACAAGGCGGAAACGTGGTGCTGCAGACCAGAAAGGACTATTACAATGAGGCTCTTCTACAATTGAGTAATCGTGATAATTATGTTCCTATCACCACGAAGGATTACCTGGAGAGCATCATACAATATGAAGCATTGACACGGAAATGGCATCATAAAGGCATGTTGTCAATGGAGGAATTTCAATTTCTGCAGGTTCCCGAACCAAGGATACCAACTTTTTATCACCTACCAAAGGTGCATAAAGACCGGATGACACCACCAGGGCGTCCAATAATTTCGTCAATTGGAGGACTATTGGAAAATATGTCCAAGTTCATAGACTTTAATTTGTTTTCATTTGTGGAGGAACTCACCAGCTACACAAGAGACACCAAAGACTTCCTACGTTATATCGATGGGAGTCCATGGGACCCTGATTTCCTAATGGTGACCCTAGATATAGCCAGCCTTTATACCAACATCTCTCATGAACAAGGCCTAGACGCTATTACTCAGACTTTGCAACAAAGACCGCATGAACTCAGAGAACATAGTGTGATGCTCATTGACTTTCTTTGTTTCTGTTTGGTTAACAACATCTTTATCTTTCAGGAACAGATCTATCGCCAGAAACGGGGGATGGCCATGGGAGCCTGCTTCGCCCCCAGCTACGCGAATTTATTCGATGGCTGGTGGGAGAAGCAGGCTGCATGGTCTGACTCCTGTGACCATTGGGTTGACAAGACCATAATTTGGAGGTGTTATATTGATGACCTCTTTCTGGTCTGGAAAGGTGATAGAAAGTCAGTTGAGGAATATATCAGACATCTCAACAGTAATGACTTAAACTTAAGGTTCTCTGGGGAAATTAGCAACACTGAAGTAACCTATCTTGATGTAAGAGTTTTTGTGAGTGATGACAAATTGCAAACATCACTCTTTAGAAAGCCCACTGCGGGAAACTCCGTGCTTCATGCACATAGTAGTCATCCCACAAGCCTCAAGAACAGCATTCCTTATGGGGAACTTTTGCGCATTAAGCGCAATAGCTCCAGACCAAGTGATTTTCAACAAACAGGGGAAGCGAGCCTTCAAAGATTCAGGCAGCGTGGCTACAAAGAGAGAGTCTTAAGTGAGGCATGGAAAAAGGCGCAGAGTAGAGACAGAACTGACTTAATTAAAGATACGCCAAAGAATAGAACTGTCTCGAATACCAATCTCAGGCTCATTACCAATTTTTCTAATGCTGCAAAGAGCTTGAAGAAAATAATTTTCTCTAATTGGAAAATTCTTAAATCCGACCCAATCATCGGCTGTGATATACCTGCACAACCATCCATAACCTTCCGTACGACAAGATCACTTAAAGATCTATTGGTACAAAGTCACCTGGCACCGGTCAGCAGAGGCATTCAGGGCCTTAAGGGTTTTTATCCCTGCAACAAATGCAAGGCATGCACTGATAGCAAAAAAGTTACCAGCTACCAGGTACCGGGCAAAAGTGATCCAGTAGTGATTCAAAAATTCATGAACTGTTTGACACCCTATGTTGTATATTGTCTGAGTTGCCCTTGTGGCCTCAGATACATAGGGAGCACTAAACATCAAGCTAAGATTTGTATCCCGGAACATCAAAGAGCGATACAGAACAACGCTAGTAATTACCCAGTAGCGCGTCATTTTCACACACATCATAATAGCAATCGCAGACTTCTGAGTTATTTCTGTCTTGACCATGTAGCTGTAGACTCCAGGGGAGGGGACCAAGAAAAACACCTCAGGAGATTGGAGTCTCGCTACATCATTGATCTGGCCACAAAAATGCTTTTGGGTCTCAATATGGGAGAGGAGTTGAAGGTACACCTGTAAATACTGCATAGGTTGTATATATCAACTGATATTTCTTTTTATTTGCCTCACCCTGGGAATTTAGAGCTCTGGAGTTGAACTAAGAGAAGTTTTCCCTCAAATTAATATTGATTTTTGTACATATTAGCTCTTGTATATTTGTATATATCATCTTTTAGTCAGGGTATTGTAGCACCAGTTTGATCACAGTGAGACTGTATTGTGTATGATAGCCTTTGCTTTGGATGAACTATTTGATTTGCCAATTTGAGGGCTTCAACAGTTTCTTACTTGCTATAAGGGGTTATAGCCATCACAAGCATTTGATTTATGTATTTTAACGATCAATTTTTATGCATTGTTTGGTTCCCCGTATTTTGCATTATATTTATCCATGCTACACAATTACCAATTATTACAAGTTTGATCATATCTGCAAATAATGTTCACCATAACTCTGCGAACACTAAGTGCAAAAGTCGATATATGTTTACTGTCCTAAGCCAGTGAAATTGCCTGATGTTAACATGGTGTCCTGGCGAGACTATTCCCGTGAGATCTGATGAGGCAATGTGTTTATATTTTGCAGCGTTGTGGCGGCCGCCTGTAACTGACGAAGACGTACCGCCGAACCGCGTCTGACCTTCATTTCTTGTGTGCAATAAATCCGTTCTGGATTTGACCCCCGCGAGTGCAGTTTCTTTGTTCGTGTGCAAATCATATATATATATATATATATATAGATATATATATATATATATATATAGTCTGTGTGCTTGAAATGTAGAAAAAAATTTCACAGATACGAAATATGGATTACTTGATCGTAATGACTGCCCAAAAAACACTCTGCAGATCTTTAGTATTGTTGAGATTTCTTGGATGATATAGCACGGTAGACCAAATTACTTGGCACAGTGATCTAAATTATATGGAAAATTCCAAATTTTTTGGCAGAAACTAAACTATTGGAAAAATAGGTGGAGAATTTATCGTAAAGTATGTGGTAAGTTGAGTAATTAAGTGATAAATGGTGCAGCCACAAAATTACCTAATTACTACATTTAACCTTTGCCATAGATGTATTTATAATTTATTCATGAATTTAAAACTGCTTTTTCAAGTGAACTACAAAAAATTAGCATGTTATATAAAAAAAATACATACTGAGTAACATGTGTAAAATGGCCTATATTGATGTCTTCGACTTCTGGTGATATTTACATACCACTCACAGACTTCGGCCTTGTGGTTTTTGATGTCACAAGAACCCCTCAATGGCAATATTTTACCATATTACATGGTTACTGTTGGAACTGACATCCATGGCATGTTTGTTCCCCAACTTTTTGCCTTCCATCCTCCAGTTTCTGCTGAATTTGTTTTAGCTGGTTTTAGGACTCTCTGCACTTTACCACTGCTAACCACTGCTAACGTGCTCACCCCCCTTTTAAACATGGTAAAATTGCCTTAGACCCAAATGGCACAATTAAATTACTTGTAAGTCTCTAGTAAAGTAGTACTACCTTACCCAGGGGCTGTAAATTCAATGCTACTAGAGCACACACAGCACTGATTGTGTGTCCCACTTAAGTAGCCCTTTAACATTTAAACATGTCTGAGGTATGCCATCGCAGCCTGTGTGTACAGTTTAATCTGCCACTTGGACATGGCAAAATATTTCTTTTCAAAACCTTTGCAGCAGAACTCTGGTGCAGAACCAATCGCACAGCTTCTAGAGAGCACATCACATCCTTGTTTTTGATTAAAGTTTGTTTTATTCAGTCGTTTTTCTCCATATGTAATCACACTTGTCTTGTTTAAACACGATGAAAACAGTCCAAATGTTCTTTTTCGCTTCACATAAAATAGTTGTGCCAATCCAGGCTTCGTACTACTTCACGTTAAGAACATATAATTTATGACAACAGCTATAGTCAAATTCCCAATGCATTTCGAGCCCCTTTTTTTTTTTTTTTTGGCCCTTCGTCAGGGGAAGCTGTTCAGATTAAGAAAGATAAGGAAAAGCCCATGTTAATCCTCCATACAACAACGATATCATGAATATTCCCCACAAGTTATTTAAACATTGTGAATTGTCAGTATTCCTGATTTCACCCAATAAATAATAATAAACTGACCCCTAACCCTCAGTGTTTATTCTATAAACATGCATGGTTTACCGAACGCGCTAACCTCCCCTACTCCTTCCTCGATGTAAAACCTGCCCATATGATCGCGTTACTAAGTAAACACTAAACACCCCATTTGTTTTAAAAAAACGTGTACCTCATACCCTTTGTTTCTAGAAATCAATACTTTCCTCAAATCCTTTTACCTCGCGCCCCTCCTGTCCCTTCATCCAACAATTGCATTACCCTAGGTTCTCAAAAGAGCTCAGACCCACCTGCTTCTCAACATTATCGGCACACCGTCAGTGCTACAGCATTTATCATGCTCTTAAACAACTCTGAGGCTGCTAGCTGCGCTATTTAAACATTTAGATTCGCGCCACTATCTTCATTTTAGTTAATCACCTCAGCTGGATTGCATCTAATTCAGTGTTATGCACCCGTGCCTCTATCCAATAGCCTGACTTTCCTTCCTTTATCCTCTCCAAAACTACACCTCCCATAATTCTCTATCCCTTTACAACACCATATAAACTCTGAAAAAATATATGGACATTCAGAAGCAAATTAACAAAAATAAAACTAAAGGTGCTGAACTCCAGTGATCGTTAAATGTTAAAAAATGTACATGACTGAAATAAAGGCAAAACGAGGTTGCTGAATTGACGGTACATGCATATTCATTGTGGTTTCAAGTGAAAACAATCGCTGTTCATGTAATTGATACGTTATGATATGGTGAAACAACTTAGTGTAGACAAATTCATCAGTCTCTTATAATCGTTCATAAATGCTGACGGTTTCCATCGTGAAAATGTTGCTTTTCATTGTTGTTAATCTGATTTAAAAAATATTTCTTTTGCCAGGCCTAAACCTTCCTTTTTAGGGTCAAGCCTACGAGTGCATGCGCTTGTGCATGCATCTCGCTGGGAGACGCTGCTGTATTCAGTTAAGGGCTTAGAGCCCGTCTGTGAGTTACCATTTGTTGTCTTCACATCACTCTAATTTACTGGCTTGATAATAGGCAGTGAGGCGAAACGTCACTTCCGACGCTGGCTGTGCAGCAGGGACTAAGCACAGATTAATTCAAGTTTAATCCATGCTCATCCGCTACTTCCGACGTAATTGAGGTACTATCTGATGCACCCTCCCACTTCCCCTCTGATGGAGCAAGGTGGAAACAACATTTTGTGTATATCCCTTGTAAGATTACCTTTCAATACCAGTAATACGTACTAAATGTGTGGTTTTGAAATTAACCAACATAGAGTAAAATGCACACACAAAAATACACGTGGGATACTAATTTGCATGGATTTGCAAAGCATGATTTACTAATTTGTCGTATATTGTGTCATAAAGAGTACGCATTTATTATAAACTAATTGAGAATTGCATGAATGTGCTTTTGTCTGTTTATTTGTGGCATATATCATGAAGATTGGTAAGTCAAACCGCGCATATATGTTGCTTAAAGCTAGGTAAATACTAACCAGGTTATCATTAGAAAGGGGGAGGTAAACAGAAAGGGGTTTATTTAGTAAATCTATACTTATTTGAGTTTGTTTCCGTAATAGTTCCTAAATTGAGGCCTATGCGAGTAAAAGAAAGATGGACGCTGACTGAAATTCCGAGATGGCGGTAGAAGTGCGCAAATGCAAGATCGGAGATGCGAGCTGCCTGTGACTGAGCAGTATTAGTCAAGACCAGCGTGGCCATTTTGTGGGGCCTAAGCCAAAAGGCAGTGAAGTCAGCATTTGGTTCATGGGGAAAATCCTACAAACAACAATTTAAAGGACACTTCGAAGGAAGTTAAAGTTTGGACAATAACACCACAGTTTGCCGCAATGTGAAGAAGACTAGGCACAAAATTATAATGAAAGACCATGAGGTGATGCTCATCCGACTCTAAATTGACCAATCACAGACATTCTAGAACTTAGGAGTTACAAATTTAGATAGATAAGTTAGTGAAAAAGGGTATAAAAGAAGACATTTGGGACATTGAAGGTAGCTCGCTTTTTGACTTGATCTTTGCACCCCGAGATGTTGTCGGTCTGCGCAATTTTCCTATGGCGCAGGGACTTTGACATTTTTCTCGACTTTAGCTTCTGAATGGGTGCGAAGTCCTGAGAGAGGGAGAGAGAGAGAAAGAAAGACAGAGAGGTTTTCGTTTTGGAACTATTACATTCTATGCTGATGTCTTCGCTTCTATGTTTGGGTAATATGCCTTTTATTTTCTTTAAAGCTGTCATGCTAATAAATGAATGTTATTGAAATTTAATTTTTCTTTCTGGATTTATTGCATAACTGAATTATTTTCATTTTAATAAAACGTAGAGGTCATGCTAGGAGATTAAATCTCTAAATAGAAATTAAATAAATGGAGAATTAAGCTGGTCTTTATGACCATAGTTAACTTTTACTAGCAGATCAAATATAATAAATGAATAGTGGGGCGTTTATAAAATTTCCTCTTACAGAAACCATGGTATTAGAAATAAAACTGCAGTTGTAAATAATGTATAAACTTAGTCTAGGCACTCCGCTATAGCACCGCGACTCCTCTTTTAGTTTATTACTGAATCCTTGGAGCAGATTAAATGAGTAAATTAATCTAAGGTAAGAATGATGAGCCCAGTTGTAAGAAAATAGTGGGTAGCTCCGTGGGTAAGGCGATGGTTTTATGGCATTTTTGGAGCTGCGCTGCCCCACCTCACTTCTACACCGCCCATAGCATTTGCATGCGTTTTAGATCACTTTCCCCACATTCCTTTTAGCCAGTTCTATCGCATCTCCTCAATGTTATCAAGAAATGGAGACAGAAAGTAAGCTAGCACCACCTTCCGTGCAAAAACCCCCCAAACTATTTACTTTTGTTTTAATCCCGGCACTCATGTTTTAGCTGTAAACATCTCAAGCTGAAGCATGGGTGCCTCGATTGCTTCAAAAGTAAAGACATTTCTTTACTTTTGAAGCAATCGAGGCACCCGCACTTTAGCTTAAGATGTTTACAGCTAAAGCACGAGTGCCGCGATAGCATTGCAAATGCTTGTTTTCAATTGGCAGTGCTTGTTTTCAAAGTGGAAGTGTGCAGCGCTGTCTTGGCTTCCTGCTTATCTGTCTATCTCTGGATTACCCACTGTGGTTTACACTCTGGTGAATTTCATTTTAGGAAACGTTTCGAACTTCGCCCCGTCACTGGTATTGTGTGTGGGGCAGGTTGTTGGAGAAGAAACTTCTAAAGTCCTTTATGTAAAATTGATTTCACTTTACCTTTTATTATGTGAGTCTGAATGCAATAGACAGTCACCCGGTAAGAGTGAATCGTCCATTTGAAAAAGGAGCGCTCCTCCTTATTTTGGGCAATTATCATTCTAACTTTCACCTGTTAAGGTAGTCCCATTGGAACATAGTGTAACTCATTTGATGCTGACAAGTTTGTTCACCATCCAGTGAACAGACCTCCCATTTTTCCAAGAAGGACACAAGCTGTACCACGTAAAAGTGCATTCTCTGTAGAGCACAGCATATGGTTCACATTAAGTGCAGCCCGTGGCAACAGTCTACAATGTAAACTACGTGCACATTGCTCTAGAGTTATGTGAATTGAATACTTTTTTTGCGTCATTTTCGCTGAGATCCTACCCATTTCAACATAATAGCTCGAAATGCAGCTTTTACCAGGCTTAGTGGTCGGGACAGGGTGCTTTTCACAGTAAGTCATTCACTTGCAACAATGCCGGCCATACTCGATAATGTGTTTTTATTGCGCCCACGTAGTGCATGTGTTCATCTCTGTCTGGCGCACGCTTCCTTCTTACAATCTTCCTTAAATTACCCCTTTCCAAATCAGTTCATCCGACACCGCCGATAACGTTTTTAATGTATGTTTGGTATTTCAGTGGACTGCAGGCATTCCTATGTGCTTTACAAAAAAACCTGTAGCTGCAGACTAGGTGTGTGCATATGACTTCCTTCATTACAATTACACTTTTCCAAAAAGTCCTTTATGAAAATCGTGATTTAAGGGAAAGCATTGCCTTAATAACTTGTGATGAAATATATGGAGGTGATTGAAGTACTCTTCAAAATGGAATCCAAAATATTATTCGGAAATACCAGAACAATAGCTTTTTCAGGTTAACATACTCGCTTTTTGTTGTATATCTAATCCAGTTATGTAGACACCTGCTGCTGTGCAAGCGAAATAGAAATAGTCTCATTTTACAATTTTGAGGGTGTAGGCTGGACCACTGGAATTATGTGGCAGTGTTGACCTAACTTATGTGGCAAGATGAGTGGAATTATGTAACGCAACAAAGCACATTTTGTTTTAGCGTTACCTCATTATTTTGGCATTCTTACTCATTCTAGACACACTTTTCACCTCATTAATACCACTTTGACACCCAAATAAAAAAATAAACAACAGAAAGGTGACCAGTAGAGAACTGTAAAGGGCCTTCCACTGTACGGCAGCATGCTTTGCTACATTTTTTGTGATTTTTTTCATATGTTTGAATTAGACACCATTTTTTTTTACTGTAATCTGCAAATTATTAACCACATCAGGGCACAAGTCCTAAAACAAAAAGTTGCGGGGACTAACCAAGTTAGTCAATATGCAAGTGACATTACAGTGTGTGACATTGCCTGTGATATCACAGGAATTGGCATCACACCCCATAACCACAAAGGAAGTGAAATCACAAGAAGTGACATCAGATCTTAAGACATGTCATATTTGGGCACAAACGCTGCATTTAAAAAATATTATATGGGTTTAAGGCACTTGCTGTGGATATATTTGTGTTCCCAGTAAATCTCAGGGAATAATATTAAGATAACTAGTGGTTAATGCACTTGCAGGAGGGAACGGTCTTTTGTCTAGTGACTACTACTAAAGCAGCGTAGAGGGTTAATGTACATCCTGTAACATGCAGATGAGATTTTTGTAGATCAGTAAGTGCTTTTAACACTAAGACCTGTACGCAAACGGCAAACGGCAAGACATAGGTTTAGCCACAGTCACTGGATTTTGTGATTCCACAGCTGCAGCATTTTACATATAATTATGGGTTTGCCGCACGTTCCACATAATTCATACTCAGCTGCATAACCTGTTTCTAGCTTAAATGGGCAATGCAATAGGTCTCACATTTGCAGGAGTTTCAACTATTGCCATAGTAAATGACAATACTGTTACCTTTTATTTATGTGTTTGAAAACCTACAAGTGGTGCGTAAAAATGCCCTTTGTACTTATAGTCCTCGCTTCGGACAAGCAAGGCTGGCAGTAATTGCGCCTCTTTTCCTGCCAGCCTTGCTTCTCATAAGCAACAACTAGAAGATCAAAGTGTGTGTTAATGCACCGCTTGCAGATTTTCTAAACTCATAAATAAAAGGCACTGTCATTTATAATGCCAATAGCTCAAACGCGTGCAAAAGCGAGACCTATAGCATTGCAAATTCTTGTTAATACATATGCAGCCCTAGGGTAGGCACTAAATGGCCCAAAGTGCATGGTGCACATTATTTGAAACATTGGACATGTACTTTTCACTTTTACATATTCTGAAAAAGTCTTCAATTCATTTTTCACTACCGCAAGGCCTTCCTCTACTATAGGATAAAGATAAATGTATTACATTTAATAAGTGATAACTTCCAATTGGGAGCAGGTAAGAGAGTTGAGTATGGTGTCTAAAGAATTGTAATTTAAAACCTTGTTTTAATGGTTACTGCAGATTTTACAACAGAATTCTGAAATGCCACTTTTTTAGAAAGTTGTCATTTTGCTTCCCCAACCATTCACTACTTAAAGCCTGCATAGGGGTCACATGACTAGGTGTAGCTGGCAGTAGATCTTTGTGTATTGCTTGCAGACAGTGAGACAAAGGGGAATTGTAGATGGCGGGATGGGCCATCTCTGGCGTGATGAGAGAGAGGACCTGTCACCTCTCACCTGCGCACATCACAAAGGCTCTGTCCTACACAATCACAAAGAGTTTTGACACTAGTCTTTTGCGACTCCAGACAAGCTGGGGCCAGGGTGGGGAACCAGGAAATTATGAAGCGTCTCTGGGCTCACTTCGAACTGAGAAACTTTTCTGGAGGATTTTCTCTCAACGTCAATCAACCCTCTCCAGCAGGCCAGATTCCCAGCAACTTCATCTGCTTTGTTTCGTGGGAGCCCTCTGTCAACTCCTGGGAGTCTTGAGCTCCGGAGCTTTCAGCAGGACGAACCTGAAATCCAGGCCGGGTCACAGTGCAAGATAGTCGGCTTGACTCTGGACGTCGGGTTTCTCACCTTATAAAGCTTTTTCACAAAAGTTCTCCAAACTTCAGGAGGTGTTTCCTGAAGTTCCTTTGGGGGTTCAAAGTGTCAACAAACAAGATCAAAGGCTCCAGAGTCCCTGAGTTGCCCCTCTGAAGTTAGGACTACAGTTCCCACAATGCACTTGGCCAAATCCTTTAAAGTCCAGCTGAAGGTGGTCAACTGGGTTCTTCTTACTGGAGATGATGCATGTGAAGCTCTTTTAATCTGCTGCTTTCAGGAAGTCCACTCCTTCTCTTTTTGAAGCAAGGTAATGTTCCTAGGGCTGTAGTTCCTTTGTGTTCACAGGCACAGTCCTTCAGAGTGCAGTCCTCGTGGTGCAGGCCAAGGTTCTAGCAGGGCAGTCCCTCTTCTTCTTGTAGTTTAAGGCAACATATCTGAGTTGCTATGCAGCTCTCACATATTTATTCAGTGTACTTGGACGACAAGCAGGGGGACACCACTGACCAGTGGGGTACAGGGTGCCCTTCAAAAGCATGACAGCCTATTTCAAAGTATAGTATATTCTTGGCCCACAAAGCACTACACTTGAAAATTCAAGATGGAGATTTTCTCTCATTGGGAGTAAGAGCTGGCTAAACTAACCCACTGGTGTGGCTCATTTCCCTTAACACTCCCTTTCCAGACCTCCTGCAAATTCCACTCTTGCAGCTGCCATATGGCTGGGGGTAGGCCTGGCTGGCATTCCTTACTGCCATGCTCTCTTTGTAGCCCAGTTTGATTTACCCAGCCCCCATCCTGGCCTGTGCAATGCAGCTTCAGAGCTGCCTCCTCTGTCTCTGTTCAGGCGACTTATCACCTCATCAAAGCAGTTTGGCTAAGTCTGTTAAGGGCTGGCCAATCAGGAGTGTCTCAAAGCTGCTGGGCGTCTAACCCTACATGCCCTACCATATACTAGGGACTAATAGGTAGGTTGTAGTGCCAATTGTAATTACACATAATTACCATATACCTGTTTAATAAGAGCTCTGGCCTTGGGCCTGGTTAGCAGGGTCCAGGGCTCAGTCAGTGAGTTACCTCCAGTATCAGTCAAAAAATGGGGGTGACCTCGGCAAAAAAATGACTTTCTCACAGTGAGCGGCTTAGTGAATGAGTGAGATCCATCTACACTTGTATGATCAAATAACTAACTCGTAAATCAGGAGTGCCTAAACCACGAAGGCTGAACAACGGTCAAAGGCAAACCACTAATGTATTGAACCACGACTTCCTGAACCAAGAAAAATATTGAATTTACATATAACCCGAATCTACCACTACGTTCAAAACAGAACATACGATGAGCAACCTACTTTCTTTACAACGACTGATCGAACTATGATTTCCAAAGGTAAGTTTTAATATTATTTTATTATTTTTCTGATTAGTTTTGATTAGTTTTGTTTAATATAATTATTGTTGCTGTGTGAGGAAGTGTGTTATATGGGGACGCAAGGCACCATTCGTTTGATGCATCCAAGTCCTGCGCATGTCAGATGAAGACAAGAGGAAACGTCACGACATCCACAACTGAGCCGGTGCGCAGATCCATGGAACCTCACGCAGAAGAAAGGAGAATCCACCCTCCTACACAGCTCCTAAGGCTCGAGGTAAGTAGATCTAATGCATGTTTGTGCTATTTTAAAAATGCACTCACCGCTGATTTCACAAAGTACCGAGCAGACCTCCAACATTAAAAAAATGAAGTGGAAATCTCCTGATCAAAATATGCTCACTGCAGACAATTCACATGGCAACAAGTGTCCAACAGATCTTTGCTTATTAAACACAGGCTCCGGGGCTCACCCAGATCGTAAAGCACATGGATGAGTCATATGAACGGTGCCTTGCGTCCATTGTGACACTCTTCCTCACACGGCAACATTTAATTATACTAAACAAAACTTGTGACTCATGTCCCTATGTAACATGCTTCCTCACACAGTAACAATTAATTATATTAAACAAAACTAGTCAAAACTAATCAAAAAAATAATAATTAAACTTACCTTAGAAAATCATAGTTCAAGCAGTTGTTATAAATAAATGAGTGGTTATGGAGGTCATGGTTAAGGTCCAGGTCGTTGTGAAGGAGTCATTGTTAAGGCTACTCGTTGTAAACAATTCGTCGTTAAGACCGTTTCCATCTACACTGCCTCTTTTCCCATACTGAACAGTTTCATTGAGCATCAGTGCTTGCACCATCATAACAGAGGCAGGTATCCCTTTCCTACTCAAAGATATTTGCTACCACAAACTCCTTGCCCTTCCCCAGATTCTCAATAGGAGACTTTTGTTAATTACAAATTATTCAGATCAATGCAGTAGGGATGGACACCAGTCCATGATGGTCTTCCAATTACCTTCCACCAAATGTTATGCTTTTATTGGGTAAAGATATTTTGAAGAATATTTATTGATTGTATAATAACTTGACTGCTCCTACTTCCTGGAATGGGAGTGTAATTGTCCCAATCTATGAAAAAAAGATCCAAATCAAAACCAGGTAAATATCGACTGATAGCTTTGTATGTTGCTTCAGGAAAAATATTTGAAAAAATGTTTTTCCCAGCATTTGCAAGCTGGAGCAGAAACAACTAACATCAGTGGATCATGGGGGATTTTGTACAAAAAGTGGTACAAGGGGTGCTGGGAGGCCTGATAGGTAGCCATGCGCTTTACAAATGCCTAGTATAGTATAGTGGTAACAGATTAGCTTTAAGAACAATAATGCAACATAGGGGCATATGTACAAGGAACTGGCGCAGCACTACGGCACATTTTGTAGCTCAGCACTGTGTCATTTAAAAAACACACGGATGCAACGTTTTAACAAGAATATGGCCCTCCTCTATGTTTTCCCTTGTGCTCGCTCTATAAATTGCTGCCAAGCACCCAACACAGTCACCCTTGCGCCATAGAGCAAGGGTGACTGCATTACAGAAATGAAATGATTGTTTATGTGCCGGAAGGTTTCCCTTCCTACACATAAACAATTAATAATGGTGATTTGCTTCTTCTATGTTTGATGCATTCTGCAGCACACATAGAAGTAGCAAATCACCATTATCTAATGATCGTTTTTGTGCAGGAAGGGATCGCTTCCTGCACAAAAACAATCATTAATTGTGTTTTTCTCTTTCTATGTGTGCAGCAGAATGCTGCTTACATAGAAAAAGCAAAAACAATGAGAAATAAAAGAATTTCTCCTTGGTGCAACAATCTGGCGCCTGCTTTGAGAGCAGATTTACAGATCCTTATAAATCTGGGGCAGCGTCATAAAGCAATGGGTGTTGTGGTGGAACACCCACAGCAACACCCATTGCACCTGGGTGAAAAGGTACTATATTTACAAAGCAATGTTAAGCCATGCAAAGTGGCTTAAAGCTGCTTTGTAAACATTGTGCAGGGCATTGTGCCACTGGAACGTCGATAAAAGTGACTTTCTGATAGAGCAATCCCATGATGTCCCATAGTTTCTAGCATAAGAAAAATATTTGCACCCCTTATTGATCTCGCTAGTGTATTTGATGACATTTATTGGAATGTATATAGTCCAGAGTAAAAGCCTGGAATGTAACCTTTTACTGGATAAGGCATTCATAGGTCCAGTGCTTAATTTGAGCCAGTGGTTGCCGGTGGGGCCAACGGGCACAAATCTTTGAGGCCAATAGGGCCCACCGGCACCTATTTTCGTTAGCAGACATTCCCTGAGAACAACACAACACAGGGGAAAACACGCAAACAGGAAAAAAGAAGGAAGAGAAGATGGGAAAAACATCAATAAGTAAGAAGGCAGAAGCCTGCAAGAAGTCTGCAAGAGTGCGATAAAGGTAGGCTGAGCAGGCGTACCGGGTTCGCAGGGACAGTCCCAGTTTTTCACCAGCTGTCCTGGCAGATTGCGGGAAATGTAGCCCATGTCCTGTTTTTTAGAAAGGGATGTGTCTTTTTATGTTTTCCAAAGCAGGGATCGTTAGCAGCTGTTATAAGAAACCAATTAAATTAACAGGCATGAAATAGGCTTTAGAAATTGCTTTTTATTTGTGTTCTTACTACTCCTTCCTTAATTCTCTGCTTCGGAGCGCTGTCATCGTGTGTGCTTGGTCGAAGTAAAAATGTAGACCTTCTTCTATTTTTGTGAATGTTCCATTTTTTTGCTTTAAATTTCTGGTCACCCTAGATTAAAGAGGCCTGGGGTGGATTCAGCACTATGCAGCCTTGGTATTCGGCAGGCAGACATTTAATAGCACCGGACGCTGTCTTCTAAGCAGTGCTTTGACCACTAGCACTCATCATGTTACAACTTAAGCAATGCATAGGTCTGCACCCTTAGTTATTTCATACTTTTAACTATATAAGAACTAACAAACAGATTATAAACCTAAACGAAACCAAGGTTTTAATATTTACTAGCACTGTCAGGAAAGCCACAGAACAGATGGTAACTGTCAATGGAATAGTCCTCGGAATCAGGGAAATCGGTTTCCTGAAATACATCTTGAACTGAGAGAAGGAGTTTAACCTGTTGCGTGCTCCAGTTGGGGTGCTGCCGTCGGCCAATGGCCGAGGAAGCCCCGCCCACTCTGTAGAACGCCCGCACCGCGGCGGAAAAACCACAGCGTTAAGGCGTTAAAGGCAAGCCAGTTCATAAGTTTATATATTTAAGAAGTTTTTTATAGTGCTGGCCTACCCGAGGGTATCAGAGCACTTTACAACAGATACATTGCAGAGAATCACATAAAGCATTAACAGTGCAGGTCGATGGTGGTGCTACAGTGTAAGATGTTTCTCAAATACCGAAGTTCATTGTCAGGTATTTGCTAACAGTGCACTTTGGAAGGGGGGGAGATTTACCCACACCGACAGGTTTCATCCTATTTTGGAGTAAATTTTCTAATACCGTTAAATTCCCAAAGGATTCCAGAAGTCAACTGGGGATTCTGAGACGGTCATTAATTCACACTAGTAGCTGTGAATCTTTTTTTAAATCCATGCTACTCGTGTGGCATGTTAACTTTTATCAATGTATAACTCCTCACAATGTGGATTTACTAATGCATAAATTTAAAGCACAATTTTACTATTAAACTTTTTTTTCTTCAACTGTATGATATTTTTCCAGTGGAGAACCTATTCCACTTTGCTTTTATCTGGGGTTTTTTAGCATTCCCTCTCTATTTCCACCATGAGTACAGATGTATTGCTGTCGTTGACAAGAGTGCATTTCGAGTGTGTGACTGAAGGAAATGATTTCAATAAAATGCTTGTGAAGACCATACAATTTACAATGTTCTGTTCACCTAATTTCCAAAGAGACACACGATATCTGCTCCCATCACACGCTCTTCCAGTGAGGAGCCGATATCACACGGTGGCAGGGAAAACAAGCTGAAAACCAATGCAAATACTGGTATTCCAGCTCCTTTTTTGAGGCTTTAAACTGACAACCTCCATTAAGGGGTGTGAAAAATCCCCAGGAGGTCAACACCGGCCTCCGCAAGCTTTTTTTTTCTTTTTTTGGGGAGGAGGGGGATTTGGGCGGGGTGAGGTTCAAAAGTGCCTCATAGGTACTTCGCCGCACGAGGCCCCGCCCCCTTCAAGGCCCACCCCCTACTCACACAGTGAGATTGTTATGGACCCAATTATGGAAGAGGTGTGGCGCCGCGGCCAGGGCGACTGACGCTGGAATCTGGGGATCACGGTTCGATCCCCGGCTCCGGCGGCAGGTTAGCCCAGCACCATGTGACTCTGGGCAATAGCTTGCTTAATCTTCCCGACGGCCCCCAGCGCCTAGAGACCCTAACGGGTGATTGTGCGCTTTACAAATGTGGATTATTATTATTATTATTATTATTGTTCTTCAAGTTGGCAGGGATCGAAATGTAAAGGAGGACTACAGGAGTATTACTTTGCATACTGCAAATGCCTTTGTGAATAGGCCCTCTTGGGTAGAATACCTCATATAACACTGAAGGTTTACAGTACTTCTGTCTTTTAGGTTGCACTACGTACTCATTAAATAGTGTCTGCCATACTGAAAACAACAGCCTATGAGAGTGCAATGTGCTACAGGGGCTGGATGCCCCTTGTTGTCAGCTAAGCGCAAGTTCGGATTGGTAAGGCGGGTACTCAGGCAAAGGGCCGGTATCCGAGTTGCAGCTGTGGGATGCTTTTTGGGGGGGGGGAAGAGTGCTGGCCGATTTGAGATCTGTCTGTTTTGTTCAGCTCCTGGCTGCCACCTAGCAGGGGCCTGAGCAGCCTTTCGAAAGGCCTGTAGTTGGAGGCAGATGGGTCACGGGGGGTTTGGGGGGCAGCCGAGCCCCGCGAGGTCCGCCCCACGGGCAGTTTGGGAAGGGGAGGTGCGGCCTCACCGCCCATTTTGTGCATTTGGGCTACGTGGGTATAGCCCAAAAGTAGCCCTATGGGTTTTGTAGCCCAACGGCTACATGGGTCCCCAGCACCTGCCCTCAACCACCATTTTAGGTTCTGGTGACCTGGTGGCTGGGCGTGTAGGCAGGGAAAGCTTTGTACCTCCCTCCCACCCTAGAGGAGAGGTTTGACGGGGGTGATTTTTGGGGTTTTCTTTTCGGATTTTTGGGTTCATGGCCGGAGTTGAGGACAGGTGCATAGGGCAAGGGAGTTTATTGTATATGTTGTCACAAAGGTTCTTTATAAATGCTAAACCAGCTAAAAAGATCAGTTCGCATAAGCCAAACACGTGGTATAACAACATGTGTAGGTTAGCCCATAAAGCCCTAGTGGAAGCTATTAAATCTAGGTCCCATGGTGATATTAAGCTGTGTAGAGCAATATACAAATCAGTCTTAAGACAAGCTAAGAGAGATTGGGACGAGGATCGATGGAGAGGTTTATTATTAGCTTGTAAGGGTAGGAATATGACCCAATTTTGGGATCTACTTAAATGGGGGAACGGGCAGCGGTCGATAACCCCGAATAACCATGTTGATCCACAGCAATGGATTGCCTTTTTTGAAGCCCAATTTAAAATAACCACGGATAGTATTGGGGTTGTTCCACACATTAAAATTGAAGATCCCTTGTTGTTCAACGCTAGAGAGGTAGAGACAGTGCTGAAGTCTTTCCCAAGTGGTAAGGCACCGGGGCCTGATTGCATTCCGGCAGATCTATTTAAGCAGGATTCCGACTTTTGGGTCCCCTACATTACTAATTTAGTCAATACGTTAGCTGGTCAAGCACCAATTCCTTTATATTGGTTCGGAGCGGAAATTATTCCGATCTATAAGAAAGGTGATCGCTATGCTCCGGCCAACTACAGACCCATCAGCTTAATTGATGCGGTGCAAAAGGAAGCAGCACGCTTGATACTGGGCAGGAATCAGTGTTGGATGTCTGATGATGACATTTTATCACCTCTACAGGCGGGGTTCCGGTCTCATATGGAGTCCTTGGATAAAGCCTTTAGATTTGTTTTACTTTATTGGAAGGAGGTCCTTTTGGGTAGGGGAATGCGTTTTGCTGCTTTCATGGATTTAAAATCCGCTTTTGACCTCGTCCCAAGGGCAAAATTGTGGGAGGTTTTATTAAAAATAGGGATGCCAAAAGAGATAGTCTCCTTCTTGGTCAGACTCCACGAATTTACCTATGCCCAGGTTCACTGGGGTAAACCAGGTGAGGTCACTGAGAAATTTGAGGTAAGGAAAGGCGTCCGACAAGGGTGTGTGCTGGCACCCACCCTGTTTTCCCTATTTATTAATGGGGTGGTGCAGTATTTTGTTAATCACCCAACGGATGCGCCAATCTTAGCTGGCCAGAAAGTGCCCTTGCTCATGTTCACGGATGACACCCTGATATTATCCAAGACGAGACAGGGGTTGCGGTTGGCACTGTCTCGTTTTGAGGTGTTTTGCCGTGAACATGAGCTTGTGGTTAATGTCTTTTCTACTATTCCTATTGATACAACTACTCCAGTACCAGTCCTGTGGTCGGATCACTTTTTGGTGAACTTTCAGATCACTCACCTGGACAGAACATCTTCGAGTGCCTATGGACGTCAATCTTCGACTACACGAGCCTTCCATCGCGTCTCCTCTGATATGCTCGCTCAGGCCTTGCTATCTCATCCCTGCTAGCTGTCCGGCATTTTAGAGGTCGATTTGGACCTCTTGCAATCATGGTTTGCTCGGCGTCTGGACGAATTAGCTCCCCCCATGGCCGCTCGTAAAAATTCTTCTCGCCCATCAGCTCCATGGTTTACATCAGCACTGTCCGAGAGGCGACGGCAATGTAAGAAAGCGTGGGATATATTTAATCTCTTCTTAAGTACTGATTTTAAATTGTAAATATATGTATTTATTTTCTTAAACTGTATTGACAAATTATGTAAAGCTAGCTTTATGTAAAATCACGGTGCATATATGGTTGTAACCTTTTGTAATTAATTGACTGTCCTGTCTTTTAAGAAGAACAATCGCAATAAAGACTTTTTTGAACTTGAACTTGAACTTGTATATGTTGTCGCTGGAAACAGGTGTTGCAGGGTTGTTAAGAAGTTGGCTACATTGGCAGAAGTTTTGAATTAAAATGTTGGAAGCTTGTGGGCAGGGCCAAGGGAAGTTAAGGCAGGTAAAATAAGTTTAGATTAGGGGTTAGCTAGTTACAGTTGCAGAAAGGCAGGTAGGGGTTAGGTTTTTAGTAGAGGGAGGAGTTGGGTACTGCAATACTGTGTATTGGGATTGTTATGGAATCTTATGTAATGTTATGTTATCTGCAGGGTGGGGGATTTATATGGGGGTCCTAGGGGTGGGGGAGGGGAAATGGAGTTGCATGTAATTTATGTATAGTGAGGTTTTAGTTTGTAAGGCAATAGCCTAGGTTGGACATTGTGATATGCACCTGTTTTCAATAAAGCAGCTTTTTTCACACACAAAATGGGTGTTTGTGTTGGCTTGCCCCCCTCCCTCCCAATGTTGCCCCCTTTCACCAAGGGGCATGAGGTGTCATTGCCAGTCCCCCACTGGGCTGGCAATTGATATAACAATCTTACTTGAGCTGGTTAAGGACACATTAATGTATGCAGAGTGAGCAGGGGCAGAAGCCCTGAGCAGAAGTGCCCTCACCTATATTCAGGGGTGGTTCACCGTTGTGAACTAATCCATGCGCAAAAAGTCCTGGCAACATTTGTATTTTTTTTACCTCAGTGAATTTAAGAACACCTGCCTCTTTTAGAGAAACCCCACCCTCTCCTTCTTATCCTACTTAAAACATTGAAGCAGTGGTTTGGTGAAAAGGCGCAATTGAACACGCAGATGTAGGCCTATGTGTTTTTTGGGCTACCTGGGCCTATTTTCAACCCCAATCCCCTAAACCTGGGAGGTACCTCCACCAAGCGCACGTGACCGCCAGCACCAGGCACGAGAAGGCCTGCTGGCGTGCGCGAGCGCTTCATGTCATGACGACAAATCCGGAGCCTCGAATACGTAATTGCCAGAACGAGTTGTAAGGAGAACAGTGGCGCAGCTTGAAAATCAAAGGACGCGGAGACACGGGCCGGCTGCGCTGAAGGTCACGGTGGAACCTCTCCAACCTGCAGAGAGCGTTCTTGGAAAATGCCAATTGTATGTGCACTGATACACCACAGAAGGTTTGACCTGCTGCAGGCTTTGTTCTTTTATTGGAATATTTGCATTGAGTTAATGATTCAGCCGGGGCGGATACAGGAAGAAAGCCAGGTCGAGACGGAGAAGTGGACTGAAGGGCCTACGTAGCTTAAGTGTTGTTTCCAACAGTGAGTGATTCTCCACAAAGAAGCAGTCAGAAAAATAAAATACAAAAAAATAAAAGACCTCCACTTGGAACCATATCACAACACATCTACATCAGTCTCCGAAACCCACAATCCCAACTCTTTTAAGGATGGCCCACTGGATTTGTGCTTCTCTTTTCTTCTTTCCATCTTTCTTTCATTCTTTGCATTCCACTTTCCTTCCTTCTTTCAGACTCTCATTTCATTATTTTATCTTTTGTTTTATTTAATCATGTTTTATTCCATTGCCACCCTTTATCCGCACCCCACACTTGCAGTATTATTTACTAGCTACTGTTTCCGATTTATGGCCTGCGAGTTACAGATAGAAGTTAAGTAGTGTTAATAAGAACTATTTAATCTGTCCACTGGAAACCCGAGCTGAAGATTCCCCACCTATGTCTCTACTTCCAACTGCAAGGAGGTCGAGAGAGGAAGAGAGTTCCAGGTGCCTAGAAGCAGTTCAATCCAGGTGTCAGACCATTGACTAAAAACCCCTAAAGGTAGAGGGAATTTATTTTCGGTGCACCAAGAAGCACTGGCAAGGTGCTCTTCACACAGATTTTTTTTTAATCGCAGCTGATAGATGTTAAACATGTATTGCTGAAATTACATTCTATTGCTTGTATTTCGATTTGAAACACGAGGAAGTAAAGTGATTTGCCCAGAATCACATGACGTTTGGTCAAGTGCGATGCTGGGATTAAGAGCCAGGCCAGCAATTTAGAAATTGTATTAGATGACTTTCCTGTGGTCTGATAAGTGTCATCTTCTTTGGTGAAGGCACCCATCGGCTCAATAGGGAAATATTTCCTTTGAATTTTCCAGTGGAAAATTAGGTATACCCCTAACATCTCTTGCTTAGAGTTCTCATCCTATGAGTGATGTCCGATTAGATCCAAAACCCCAGCAGGCATTATCAAAGGAACAGTTTAAAATTCTTATTGTTGAAGATTGTAAGAGATGCGACTGGCTAGAGAGAACTCTTTTTTCCCAACACTGGAGGGGCCCTTTGAAATTCAAGACAGGGACCTAGGAGTTCTACCACTTCCTGTCTACACAGTGAGGCACTAATCAGGCACAATTAGTAGACTAGGCAGCAGAAGAGCTTACAGATTCACTAGTCAGATAATACAAAGGTTAGCAGGTAATTTGGACTTTGCAGAATAGGACAGCCCCCAGAATATCAACAAATGAGGCATCAAGTCACTGCAGTAACTCATTATTTGAGTAGGAGAGCAGGTGCAGGGAGGAAGTAGGGACAAACTGTGTTTGAGAAGGTGGGGGGCAGTTTGGTGTTGAGAGGATCACTAAACCTTGAAGCACACCTATGGCATAACATAATATAAACTTGCAAGGAAACAGGTTCTTTGCAAGTTTCCCCCCACTTTTTTCACATTTGGGCCTAGATGTAGGTAAATGTGAATTACCGATTCATAAATACCGAATTTTACCGATTCGGTATTCATGAATCGGTAATTCAAATGTAGGTAGAAATTCGGTAACAAATATCGAATCGGTATGATCAGTATTTACCTTGAAGCCCATAGGATTCAATGGCAGTTACCGATTCGGTAATTACCGAATCGGTAAAAATACCGAATTTACAAGGGGGACAGGGTGTCACTTTGACACCCTGTTGCACCCCTGTAACTGGCGTGTGCGCCATGTGACACACATACATGCCCTTAGGGCATGTGTGTGTGCCACATGGCACAGGTGTAAATGCACAGATGTGCATGTACACAAGAATTCGTTATTAACCATGTAATTGTATTACATGGTAAATAACGAATTCTAAAGGCCCTGTAGCACTGTTAGAAGTGCTACCAACATAGGAAAATACAGATTCGGTAACTTTACCGATTTGGTAAAATTAATGATTCGGTAAAATTACCGAATCTGTATGTTTTCAGTGCCCCTACATACCAATGTCAAAATATCGGTCGGAAACGGCCGACAATCGGTATTTTCGGCCGATTCCGACCGGTATTTTGACACCTACATCTGGCCCTTGGACTGCTAGCTGCGGGTTTCACGACTCTGAGAGTGTACAGAGGCCTGCTAACCAGACATCAGTGCCAGTGTCCTAACACCATACAAAAGGTTTGTTGAATTGGTTACCCCCAGGAGGCAGGGACCGACTTATTTATAAGTCCCTAGTATATGCTACCCTGGGTACCAAGGGCATGTAACGCAAAGTGTTCACCGAGGGCAGCAGTACTGATTGTGCCACCCTGAAGGTGTCAAAGTATAAAATGGCCCCCAGCCTAGCACTGCAGACTGGAAGGGCAGTGGAAACACATCTAGTTCAACTTTGCCATTTATACCAATGGCAAAGCCACATTTTCCATGACGCTATATGTAAGTCTCCCCTAAGGAAAGCCTATTGAGCCCTAAGGAAGGGAGCTGTATATTATCAAGTGGGACACGTTTTTTAGATATATGTCCTCGCAGCAACACTCCAATATCATTTTGCTGTGAGAGAGTTAATAGTCCCACTGTCTAACATAGAGTTACCAGCTGACCACTCAACCCAGCTAACTTCTGATGGGGACTAATGAGATGGGTACTGTAAGGCATCAAGTTAATCGTGCCATTAAACCCGACTTGATACTCAATTCAAATTTAATGTCATGATTGAAGAAATGCAATGTTCAAAAAGTTGCCACTCTGTGACCCAGTTCGTCCAGTGATCTCACACAGTCACTGGCCACCAGACAGTTTTCTGCCCTCATAGGGAGTAGTGTGAATAACTCCCAGGCTTAGGAACAATAGCAACCTGCTACAATGCAAGGTGTTGTTCCGACTTGCATTGTAATGGCATGCGTTTTAACAACGCAGTCGTTGTAATGACTGCTTTGTAATGGCATGCGTTGTGTTGCATGCAATAGAAACAATGTTTACCCTTTTACACACGTCAAAATGCTGCCTGCTGCTTGACTTTGGAGGCAGGGATTGCTGAATACTTAGGTGATGTGGCCCTAGTGGGGCTGTCCTTGGGACAGCCTGCTAACAGCGGCTACAGCGCGGGGACACGCCATCTGAGCGTAACCAGGCGCTTTATAAAATTCCCTTATTATTATTATTACAGCGGGAATATTTGGTTCAACCTATTACAATGACGAGGTCAAGGATGCAATACTCTCGCTCCCCAACGTAAAAGCTCTGGGCCTGGATGGCTTAACAGGCAAATTATATAAGGAGTTTGCAGATCTACTGGCACAGCATCTTCATTTTGTATAATTTGTTTGCGCACAATTCCAATTTAGACCCAGCCTATGCAAATTAGTTTGACCCTGTTCCCCTTGGGTACAGTCCAGCTCGAACTGCCAGGCCAGGTCTTTCCTGGACCAGAAACAAGCATCCTGGGACCGGTTTTGGGGTAATTCCCCATATCAGCCAGCCTAGCTTGGATCTGGTGGTGTAGAGAGCAAGGAGCCCATGTCTGGGCATACCCTTCCCACTTAGGACGACAAATGCAAAAAGAACAGATGATGGACGGAATGCTGATTTAATGAAACATTCACCCCCAGTCACAGATCTGGGTTAAACCAATCTTTTTTTGCACGCCATCCCATTCCAGTTTAGACCTAGCCATACGCAAATGAGTCTTGGTATAGGAAGGGTATGCCCAGACCGGGGTTGCGTGATCACTGCACCACTGGATTCAAGCTAGCCTGGCTGATGAGTGGTTATGCCCTGAAACCGGTCTCAGCATGCTTGTTTCCGGTCCAGGGAGGACCTGGCTTGGCAGTTCAGGTTGGACTGTTCCGATCAGGAACAGGGTCAAGACTGATTTGCATGTGGCTGGGTCCACACTGGGGTGGCGTGGTGAGCACAAGAACTATGGCTTAAACTGAGATCTTTGTGACTGGAGGTGAATGTTTGTATTGTTCAGCTTTCCGTCCATCAAATGTTCCTTTTGCACTCTAGAGCCCCTGGCATTTGGATTCGCCAGCAACTTGCCGCTTCCGCATTACGCTTCCAGCTGCAGCCTCTCAATATGTCTCTCTATGCAGATGACATGATGTTTTATGTCTGCAGCCCCGACGAACATTTTTCACCAGTAATCAGGCAGTTTATCCGATTGGAATGCTACTCAGCCTAAGTATTAATTGGTTGAAGTTGATAATTTTACTTCTGACCCAGAGTGCGTAGCCACACTCACTGGACTTTCCACTGGAGTGGAGCAAGGGCCCGGTTAAATATTTGGGGATCTGGATCCAGTTGTTCGATATAATTATGGTAGAGATGTTTCCAAATTGAAGGAACAAGTAGCCAGATTGTTGAGACTGCCCCTGTTGCTAGTAGACAGAGTGGCTGTCATGAAAATGATAGAGCTCCCCAGATTTCTTTATTAAGATACCTATCGTTCTGTGCAACACTTTTTTTAAAACAGTTAGGTCCCACATGATACCATTGGCATGGGCGGGTAAGAAGCGTAGGATTAGCAGGGATACGCTGACCCTACCATATGCATGGGGGGTTTTAGTGCACCAGACTTAAACTTGTATTATTTGTGTGCTCAAGCACAGTTTGCACACTATTCGTATCACTCCCCCAACTATACATCGCACTTGGAGGAGGAGTACGATGACACACATCTCATTGCACTCAAAGCCCTTTGGCTGCACAAACGTTCAGATGTCTCTTGATTGGAGATTAACACTATTCACTGGAACACGAGGGCCTGGAGGGCACTTCAGGTGGGAGTCCAAAAAGACTCTTTATATGCTCCCTCCCTCCCTCTGTTGTTCCACCCGGCCATATCAGTCACACATGAGGCTGAATCGCTCGCCATGCTGGACAAAGTGGGTCTGCGTACAATGGGGACGCGTATCCTGAGGGGCATTTTGTTGCCTTAGCTGACATCTCCTATATGCAGTGTTGGACCCTGCAATTGACATTCATATGCTATCCTCTTTGGGCTGCCCTAGAGAGCTGTATCCTTCTTTCTCTGAAGAGCCTCATGCTCTTCAAACTTTACTCACTAGTGCCACGCGCATGGGCCTTCTTGCAAGAGTTTATAGTGTGGCACAGGGAGACAGGTGGACAGCCCCAAACTCTGCATTTGAAAAATGGAATGCGATCCTTGTCACATCACAGGAACTAGGGGACTGGGGTTTCTGTGGCACACTAACGGGCATGCTCACACCCAATTATAACTTGCAAATTATTCATTTTAAATATCTACAACAAATGTGTTATACTGTTGTCAAATTGTTCAGATGTGGTCTGAGGTATGATGCAACCTGTTTGTAGTGCAGGGTACTGGAGGCAGACTTTCTACACCTAGCTAGGCAATGTGCTCCTATCCGGCAATTCTGGGCACAGGTGGTGAAAGCCCTAGTGTACATTACAATGAAGCTGGTTGACTGCATCCCCCAGATTTGCTACTTGGCCTAGTTAAACATCTACAGCTGGCCCATTGCAAGTTTGTGGCAGTGGCGTTACAGCTGGCGAAACAGAGAATGGCCATGCACTAGGGCAAAAGAGCTGTACCCACAATCAAACAGTGTCTCACTGACATGGTACAGTGCAGAGAGCAGTCGCAACTGTTTGCCAAGGAATTGCCACTGCCCTGGAAACCAAATGATGTTTGGAGCCCACTTACGGCCTACCTACTAACAATTCCATATATGTCCTGATGGGTTGGATTGTTCAGAAGATGTATGTACTATAGTACTGAAGTTGGAATGTTTTCCCAAGCGACACTGACATTCTATTCAAATGTGATTTGTCTTGCTACATATGGCACTCGATAGCATTATGTTTTTGCATTATGGTATATGATGACATCCTAATAAAAATTATATCCGGTCCACGTATTACAATTGCCAATGGATATAATGTACTTCTAATATTGCGAACGGGATATCTGTCAAATTTGTAACTTAGTAACCTGTCCTCAAAACTCTAAATCAGACCCATAGTCTGAGCCATGCGTCATCATATGGCATGCATCATGTGGCCCTGAGGCACCTGGAAGAATGCAGTTGGATACAAACAGATAAGTAGACATTTATATCTCTCAGCCCCTGCAAAGAGTGAATTTGCACTTGCTGACCAATTTGGGGGGTGCAGTGTCACATAAAGTGCACTTCGCAAGTCAGTAAGACGTAAGTCAGAACCTTACGACTGTTGGTGCCCTCCGTGTGCTCTGAGAAGAATGAGCAATGTACATTTCGAGAACATTCTGGTACAGTGAGAGCAGGACACACGTCTGGGCATATCTGGTCTGCCACACTTAGACTTTGCTCTGTGGGTGTCACATTGATAAAACAAAAGGTGTTCACTGTGCCATTGGATCCAAGCTGCACCTTATAGATGAAGCCAAATAAGTCTTAAACCGGTCTGTGTTTTTTACATGCTCTTGTGCAGAGGGGGTGTGACCTGGCAGTTTAAGATGGACTGTTATGAATGGAGCGGGAGCGAGGCTGTTTCGGATATGGTAGCTCCTCTTCTGGAATGGCACAGTGGGAAACAAATGATGAACTGGAATCCAGCCAGAGCTTTTTCCAGGAGCTGAGACTATTTGTAGCATTTCAGATATTACCATTTGTTGTTTTAATATGTCTCATCTTGTAGTACCTTGAATGCAATTCAGCCACTGACAAGCGCATGACATGAGTAATTTTCTTTGTTGTGTTCTCTTTAGGAGGCTATGTTATCTATTTCTATGTATCCTTTGGGTTGCCGGGAATGAAACATTACTTTCAAATTCCGTATTTAGCACACGTTTTACTTTTTAACTGACCTATTCAGGGGTGGGACGAGCTTGACTGCAGAGTGGTTACATCTGCTTGGCGCTCACGGGGAGGCTCCTCTTTCCTGATCCTTCTGAGGTGAACTAGAATTTGGGGGCTGGCTGTGATGAGCTGATGAAGAAGCACAGACATCACAGCGACCCCATGACTGCTTTTTTGAGATTCCTCTTGAGCCCCTTAACCAGTAGTGGCTACTGCTATGGGGCAGTAGTGGTGGAGTGGGCAGGGGGGTTACGAAAAAAAGGAAAAATCACTTACCTGCGGCCGCCGCTTCTCCTCCGTCCTCTTTGGTCAAGCAGGAAGCAGACTCCCCTAGCCAATCACAACGCTGCTGTCACCAGCATGACAGCAACTTAGTGATTGGTCTGAGCGCCGTGGTTCAGTACTCAGGCAGTGGGTGCCTGTGCATGTTCTCCACCCAGGCTGTGCAGTACAGCGATGTGGAGAACATGCTAAGTGCACATGATTGTTTGGCCAGCCCAAGACTGCCCACCAAACCGCCACGCGCACTTAGAAAGTGCTTACCACTCATCCCCCTGCTCTGTGAGCAGCCTGCACTGCACCTTCAGACCCTTCTGAAATATAAAATGATAATAACATGTTGTTTTTATCATTTTATTTTTCTTTTGGGACGACACTCCTCCACCTTAGAGGAGGAGCTGCCGTTGCCGTTAACAATAGAGGATCCAGAGGATACTGCCGCCACATCACAGTGACATGTCAAAATGGTGATCTTCATCTTATACAGGGTAATGGAATGAGATACCTAGCCCGGCCTCAGATCACCTTATGTATGAGCTATGTATACCCTGGCGAAGTGTTCGAGGCATGGCTGTACTGGCTGTACCGGGCATCTGGCATTTACCCGGGAGGCTGGAAGGGTAGGAAGCCGCTTTCGTTTCTGGAGGCCGGTTTTGTAGCAGTGCAGCAGTTTTAAAAGCATGCAGAGTTCCTTGCATATCCAACAGTTTTCAGGCAATAATAAAAGTGGCAAGATAACTCTGGTGAATAATGTACCTGCTGAAGAGAGATGGAGTTTTGTTTAGTGGCAGTTTTGATTCACCTAAGGCAGCGCAGAGGCTTAAAATGCCTGCTGCAAAGGGCATGTACTATGCAGATCACAGTACATAATTTTATGTGATTAGCTCAGTGGGTTTCTGCTTTTGTCACAGAGATCCTTTTGTTTCTGTGCGTTCAATAAGTTACAGTCATAATCTAAGGTTAGAAAGTTATGCTTATTCCCAGTATTTCATTATCCTAGATTTGCTAATAAGGGTTTGTTAGGGTAGAAAAAAAATCTCATTAGTAAAGTCAACCCTAACCACTGTTGTATGTTCTGTACCCTGAGTTTGTGCTTCCCCAGACTAAGCCCTCAAAAAAATGCCTACTAGTATGGAGGACATGTGAATCCTACACCTTGTAGTCCCTTCTGTGAGCAAGGTTGCCAGAATAGCTATAGCAGTTGGCAGAAGGACAGATGCAAATAGTCGTTCTTCTCCCTCAAACAGAAATATTAAGTAGAGTGAACGTCAGCATCGGTATCAGTCTTTATTAATGATTATGCAAATTAGTTATATTAATGTTTTACATGATAATGGCCCTCCTGCGATTGGAAAACAAAATGGATAATAAAGTGCTGCTTTCTAGCTCTAGCAGAGCATGTCTGCCGATTCATTAAGGGAACCAGGAATATTGGCTAGAGTGTCCCAAAAATGACATGCAGGAGGCTTGTGACTCATGCATTTTACAGGTTTGCCTGCAGTTTTTGCTTCCTTGGAAAGTTTACACACAAAGTGTTCGGTCTTGGGAACTAGCATTGTTGGTGTTCCTTTGGTCTGTGTTGTAAATAGGTACTTTTCTTTGAAAACCTGCTGCACTAAGGGAGTAGGGTGCACTGCTTGTGATGGAGTACCCGTCCATCAAATTCTAAATCAGGCCTTGAAACCAAATAAGAAAGACCCTCATATTTGGATAAATCACTCACAGTAATATGTATTTTGTTATGCAGATGAGAAGACTTGTAGAAGATAGAAATCAGTGTCTACTATATTCGGAGGCAAGGAGAAAGGGGATGTGAAACCGGAGGCAATTGCTAAGATGGGTCCCAAATAAATGTGCAAAATACTGGACTGAGGGGCATATGTAGGTAGCCGTTTGCGATTCGCAAATGCTGAAATTCAGCGAATTTCGGCGTTTGCGAATCGCAAACGGCGTTTTGATATGTAGGTGCCACTTAGCAAAATAAGGAATCGCAAAAATTGCGATTCCTTATTTTGCTTATAGCATTTAAGGAATCGCAATTTTGCGATTCCTTAATGCTATGTAGGGGTGCTTTAAAAATTGTGATTTTTGCATAAGGAATCGCAAAATACCACCTACTTCAAGTAGATGGTATTTTGCGATTTCCTTCAAAAATGCATTATTTTTAAAAATTCAAAGTGCCATGTGGTGCACAGACACGCCCTTAGGGCATGTATGTGCGCCACATGTACTTACAGGCACATTCCAAGGGTGCAACAGGTGTCCTTTGGACACCCTGGCACCCTTGGAATTGCGATTCTCAAATTGCGATTTTCACACAGAAAATCGCAATTTGAGAATGTATCCCCATTCATTCCTTAATTGCGATTTACAATTTGCTAATCGCAAATAAGGAATGTTAAAGATTCGCAAAAAAATTTGCGAATTTTTACCTACATTCCATTTTGCTATTCTCAAATAGCGATTCCTTAAAAATCGCTATTTGGGAATCGCAAAATGGAAATTACCTACAAATGCCCCTGAGTGATTTATTGCAAAACAGAAAAGTTACAATTGGAAGCTGTGGTTTTTAGGTCTCGCCTGTCGATGCGCATGCGCATCGAGCTTGCGAGCCTATTGCGGCTTAAACAACCTTTAACTAAGAAGCAAGGAATCGTGGCGATTCCTTGCAGTGCCCGTGACTTTTAAGCTCAATGCGCATGTGCATTGAGCTTAAAAGCGCGTGCACATCAGTTCCCTCAGCCGCAATCGCCGTCTGTTCCCTCACCCGCATTCCTAAGACACCTTTTGAAGTGAAGCTTATCTTCACTTCAAAGGCCCCGGCTTCTTCACACCCACATGCCGCTCTCCCCGCTCCGCCCCCTCCCCTGCCCGCCGTGTGCATTTCTCCTACACCCCCTCCCCACAGCAATGCCCTCCGTCTGTTTTACAATTTGAAGAGGTAATCGGAGTGCCTCCTCACATTTCACTTCACTGCCTCCCAACCTCCCTTCCAAACTCTCCAAGTTTCTGCCTCTTTCACTCTCTCTTCCAACTCTCTCCCCCCTCTCCATTTACTTACACAAATCTCGCAGATACCCCAAGCAGCAGTGCCCGCACTACCAATCCTTCTGTTATGCCACATCTCTCAGCTTACAGATTCCTTCGCTCTTTCTTTTACTCTCCACGTTTCTGCCTCTTTCACTCTCTCTTCCAACTCTCTCCCCCCTCTCCATTTACTTACACAAATCTCGCAGATACCCCAAGCAGCAGTGCCCGCACTACCAATCCTTCTGTTATGCCACATCTCTCAGCTTACAGATTCCTTCGCTCTTTCTTTTACTCTCCACGTTTCTGCCTCTTTCACTCTCTCTTCCAACTCTCTCCCCCTCTCCATTTACTTACACAAATCTCGCAGATACCCCAAGCAGCAGTGCCCGCACTACCAATCCTTCTGTTATGCCACATCTCTCAGCTTACAGATTCGCACTTTCTTTTCCTCTCAACGATTCTGCCTCTTTCACTCTCTCTTACAACTCTCTCCCCCCTCTCCATTTACTTACACAAATCTCGCAGATACCCCAAGCAGCAGTGCCCGCACTACCAATCCTTCTGTTATGCCACATCTCTCAGTTTACAGATTCCTTCGCACTTTCATTTACTCTCCACGTTTCTGCCTCTTTCACTCTCTCTTCCAACTCTCTCCCCCCTCTCCATTTACTTACACAAATCTCGCAGATACCCCAAGCAGCAGTGCCCGCACTACCAATCCTTCTGTTATGCCACATCTCTCAGCTTACAGATTCCTTCGCTCTTTCTTTTACTCTCCACGTTTCTGCCTCTTTCACTCTCTCTTCCAACTCTCTCCCCCCTCTCCATTTACTTACACAAATCTCGCAGATACCCCAAGCAGCAGTGCCCGCACTACCAATCCTTCTGTTATGCCACATCTCTCAGCTTACATATTCCTTCGCTCTTTCTTTTACTCTCCACGTTTCTGCCTCTTTCACTCTCTCTTCCAACTCTCTCCCCCCTCTCCATTTACTTACACAAATCTCGCAGAAACCCTAAGCAGCAGTGCCCGCACTACCAATCCTTCTGTTATGCCACATCTCTCAGCTTACATATTCCTTCGCTCTTTCTTTTACTCTCCACGTTTCTGCCTCTTTCACTCTCTCTTCCAACTCTCTCCCCCCTCTCCATTTACTTACACAAATCTCGCAGATACCCCAAGCAGCAGTGCCCGCACTACCAATCCTTCTGTTATGCCACATCTCTCAGCTTACAGATTCCTTCGCTCTTTCTTTTACTCTCCACGTTTCTGCCTCTTTCACTCTCTCTTCCAACTCTCTCCCCCCTCTCCATTTACTTACACAAATCTCGCAGATACCCCAAGCAGCAGTGCCCGCACTACCAATCCTTCTGTTATGCCACATCTCTCAGCTTACATATTCCTTCGCTCTTTCTTTTACTCTCCACGTTTCTGCCTCTTTCACTCTCTCTTCCAACTCTCTCCCCCTCTCCATTTACTTACACAAATCTCGCAGATACCCCAAGCAGCAGTGCCCGCACTACCAATCCTTCTGTTATGCCACATCTCTCAGCTTACATATTCCTTCGCTCTTCTTTTACTCTCCACGTTTCTGCCTCTTTCACTCTCTCTTCCAACTCTCTCCCCCCTCTCCATTTACTTACACAAATCTCGCAGATACCCCAAGCAGCAGTGCCCGCACTACCAATCCTTCTGTTATGCCACATCTCTCAGCTTACAGATTCCTTCGCTCTTTCTTTTACTCTCCACGTTTCTGCCTCTTTCACTCTCTCTTCCAACTCTCTCCCCCCTCTCCATTTACTTACACAAATCTCGCAGATACCCCAAGCAGCAGTGCCCGCACTACCAATCCTTCTGTTATGCCACATCTCCCAGCTTACAGATTCGCACTTTCTTTTCCTCTCAACGTTTCTGCCTCTTTCACTCTCTCTTACAACTCTCTCCCCCCTCTCCATTTACTTACACAAATCTCGCAGAAACCCTAAGCAGCAGTGCCCGCACTACCAATCCTTCTGTTATGCCACATCTCTCAGCTTACATATTCCTTCGCTCTTTCTTTTACTCTCCACGTTTCTGCCTCTTTCACTCTCTCTTCCAACTCTCTCCCCCCTCTCCATTTACTTACACAAATCTCGCAGATACCCCAAGCAGCAGTGCCCGCACTACCAATCCTTCTGTTATGCCACATCTCTCAGCTTACAGATTCCTTCGCTCTTTCTTTTACTCTCCACGTTTCTGCCTCTTTCACTCTCTCTTCCAACTCTCTCCCCCCTCTCCATTTACTTACACAAATCTCGCAGATACCCCAAGCAGCAGTGCCCGCACTACCAATCCTTCTGTTATGCCACATCTCTCAGCTTACATATTCCTTCGCTCTTTCTTTTACTCTCCACGTTTCTGCCTCTTTCACTCTCTCTTCCAACTCTCTCCCCCCTCTCCATTTACTTACACAAATCTCGCAGATACCCCAAGCAGCAGTGCCCGCACTACCAATCCTTCTGTTATGCCACATCTCTCAGCTTACATATTCCTTCGCTCTTTCTTTTACTCTCCACGTTTCTGCCTCTTTCACTCTCTCTTCCAACTCTCTCCCCCCTCTCCATTTACTTACACAAATCTCGCAGATACCCCAAGCAGCAGTGCCCGCACTACCAATCCTTCTGTTATGCCACATCTCTCAGCTTACAGATTCCTTCGCTCTTTCTTTTACTCTCCACGTTTCTGCCTCTTTCACTCTCTCTTCCAACTCTCTCCCCCCTCTCCATTTACTTACACAAATCTCGCAGATACCCCAAGCAGCAGTGCCCGCACTACCAATCCTTCTGTTATGCCACATCTCCCAGCTTACAGATTCGCACTTTCTTTTCCTCTCAACGTATCTGCCTCTTTCACTCTCTCTTACAACTCTCTCCCCCCTCTCCATTTACTTACACAAATCTCGCAGATACCACAAGCAGCAGTGCCCGCACTACCAAGCCTTCTGTTATGCCACATCTCTCAGCTTACATATTCCTTCGCTCTTTCTTTTACTCTCCACGTTTCTGCCTCTTTCACTCTCTCTTCCAACTCTCTCCCCCCTCTCCATTTACTTACACAAATCTCGCAGATACCCCAAGCAGCAGTGCCCGCACTACCAATCCTTCTGTTATGCCACATCTCTCAGCTTACAGATTCCTTCGCTCTTTCTTTTACTCTCCACGTTTCTGCCTCTTTCACTCTCTCTTCCAACTCTCTCCCCCCTCTCCATTTACTTACACAAATCTCGCAGATACCCCAAGCAGCAGTGCCCGCACTACCAATCCTTCTGTTATGCCACATCTCTCAGCTTACAGATTCGCACTTTCTTTTCCTCTCAACGTTTCTGCCTCTTTCACTCTCTCTTCCAACTCTCTCCCCCCTCTCCATTTACTTACACAAATCTCGCAGATACCCCAAGCAGCAGTGCCCGCACTACCAATCTTTCTGTTCTGCCACATCTCTCAGCTTACAGATTCCTTCGCTCTTTCTTTTACTCTCCACGTTTCTGCTTCTTTCACTCTCTCTTCCAACTCTCTCCCCCCTCTCCATTTACTTACACAAATCTCGCAGATACCCCAAGAAGCAGTGCCCGCACTACCAATCCTTCTGTTATGCCACATCTCTCAGCTTACATATTCCTTCGCTCTTTCTTTTACTCTCCACGTTTCTGCCTCTTTCACTCTCTCTTCCAACTCTCTCCCCCCTCTCCATTTACTTACACAAATCTCGCAGATACCCCAAGCAGCAGTGCCCGCACTACCAATCCTTCTGTTATGCCACATCTCTCAGCTTACAGATTCCTTCGCTCTTTCTTTTACTCTCCACGTTTCTGCCTCTTTCACTCTCTCTTCCAACTCTCTCCCCCCTCTCCATTTACTTACACAAATCTCGCAGATACCCCAAGCAGCAGTGCCTGCACTACCAATCCTTCTGTTATGCCACATCTCTAAGCTTACAGATTCCTTCGCTCTTTCTTTTACTCTCCACGTTTCTGCCTCTTTCACTCTCTCTTCCAACTCTCTCCCCCCTCTCCATTTACTTACACAAATCTCGCAGATACCCCAAGCAGCAGTGCCCGCACTACCAATCCTTCTGTTATGCCACATCTCCCAGCTTACAGATTCGCACTTTCTTTTCCTCTCAACGTTTCTGCCTCTTTCACTCTCTCTTACAACTCTCTCCCCCCTCTCCATTTACTTACACAAATCTCGCAGATACCACAAGCAGCAGTGCCCGCACTACCAAGCCTTCTGTTATGCCACATCTCTCAGCTTACATATTCCTTCGCTCTTTCTTTTACTCTCCACGTTTCTGCCTCTTTCACTCTCTCTTCCAACTCTCTCCCCCCTCTCCATTTACTTACACAAATCTCGCAGATACCCCAAGCAGCAGTGCCCGCACTACCAATCCTTCTGTTATGCCACATCTCTCAGTTTACAGATTCCTTCGCTCTTTCTTTTACTCTCCACGTTTCTGCCTCTTTCACTCTCTCTTCCAACTCTCTCCCCCCTCTCCATTTACTTACACAAATCTCGCAGATACCCCAAGCAGCAGTGCTCGCACTACCAATCCTTCTGTTATGCCACATCTCTCAGCTTACAGATTCGCACTTTCTTTTCCTCTCAACGATTCTGCCTCTTTCACTCTCTCTTACAACTCTCTCCCCCCTCTCCATTTACTTACACAAATCTCGCAGATACCCCAAGCAGCAGTGCCCGCACTACCAATCCTTCACACACGCAACGCCACTCACACACGCAACGCCACTCACACACGCAACGCCACTCACACACGCAACGCCACTCACATACGCAACGCCACTCACACACGCAACGCCACTCACACACGCAACGCCACTCACACACGCCACTCATACACGCAACGCCACTCATCCACGCAACGCCACTCATCCACGCAACGCCACTCTTCCATTTGCAAAAAGAAAAATGTCTAACTATTCTATTGCGAGACCTATTGCATTTCCAATGCTTGTTTTGCAGGGAGGGATTGAAAGAGAGAATACTGAATGATTGCCACTGTACAGTCACAAGACTGAACAATATTATAACTCTGAGAAATTAGATACATCAGGAAATACTAGGGAGTCAAAATTGAATTCCTGGCTGGTCTCCCTTGCATGATAGCTTGAGGCTGAAGAACAGTTGTAGACGGGCTGTAGCCAGTGACTGATTGGAGGCAGAGCCGAAGTAGGGTCCACCAACAGCTAAATAGCAGATTCCCTACCTGTAAATAAGTGGAAACCAACAGTTTGATGAAGTAAATTCTCTGCCAATCTGTGGCGAAGCTTCCCTTCCGCCAAATGGGAAACCGCTTTTACAACGCTGTCATTACATTGCGTGCTATTACAACGTGGTCGTTACAACGACCGCATTGTTAGCATGCAATGCATTTACATCGCAAGTCTTTACAACGACTTCCACTAGAGGCGCTGAGGTATTGGAAATGAATTCCAACACCTTCCCTACTGTTGCACAAACTGGAGTAGGAATAGTAAATAATACTATTCCTAAGTCCAGTGCGCCCCCTAGTGGAAGTCGCTGCAAAGACTTGCGATGTAAATGCATTGCGTACTAAAAACGCGACCTTTGTAACAACCGTGTTGTAATAGCACGCAATGTAATACATTGCATAGTAAAGTGCTATATTCCCGCCAAACTCTAAATGATCCTCTATGTTCCTTACCTGCACTGATAAACACAACTGAGAATATCACCCCATAAATGGAGTTTGGTTCAACGAAAGAGCGCCTTTCCCTCTGAGACACCGGTTGCTTTTTATGTGCATCTTAGTGCCACTATTGATTTTACCTGCCTGGCCAGGGACATCGGTGCACGTAATCCTGCCGTAAATAGGCTGGACCTCCTGAAAAACCAACAGTGGTTGAACTGTTGTTGATAGCTGGTGCCAATCAGTCACCTGCAGCTGATCCTGCAGATGATCCATCAGTGGTTCACCCACCTCTAATTGGGGCAGAAGAACCACCCATTTAGATAGAGAGCACTGCCAGTCTGGTATCATAAATTAGACTGACATCAGTGATGGCATTTAACATCATGAGTGATGTCGAATGTATGTTGATAAGCAGTGCATGATAATGGGGGTATGAGTTATGGTTAGTGTACCTAACCATGAATGGTGAATGTCAGTGTTTTTTCGGTTACATTTTGCATTTATATCTGAATTTTAACTGTGCTTTTTCAGTTAATTTCTGAGTTTTAACAACCAAAGCTAGCCATAACTTTACTTTCATTTTTTAATGAATTTCTGGAGATTTTTTACAGTGAACCAGAGCCAACTGTTCCCTGGTCCTAACCTACTATGAATGATCAGCCCCTTCCGCGCCTTTGGCCATGGTTTGGAAGAGTTGATCACATGGCCTGTTTTTGGCCTAAACCTGTACCGCACAGTGGGAGGCCTATCCTCCCTGTGCATGGCCTTGAGTCAGGCCCTGCAACCAACTACCCACGGGTGGCCAGCACCCTCACTTTACATGGCCTTGGTTATGGGCAGTGGGTGTTGACAAGCACTGCCTGGCCTTTTGCCAAATGCTGCAACCAAACTGTCATGAGTGACCAACCCCTGCGGCGCATGGCCCTTGGCTGTGTGAAGATGGGGTTGGCAGCAGTGCAGGGCTTATGGCCTTTGGCCATGCGCAGCAGTATTGCAGGGAGACCCTCCACCCAAACCAGCACAGGTGGCCAACCCCACCAGCACAGTGTGAAAGGTTGTGCATAGCGGGGATTGACAAAGCAAGGCTCTAGTTAAAAAAAATATTTACATTTTTTCTCAGGATTTGTAAATCCTGTGCAAGGTTCACAAACCCTGAGACCTTAGGAAGGTCTGCAAGACAATGGGAGGGTCTAGAATGAAATATTACGTTTAATACCAGGGGAGTCCTTTTGAGGCCCCCAATATGGGCCAGGAGGTAAAGATAGGCACACCCTTCCCCTTATGCCCTTTTTAGGTTTCGACTGGCGAACAGCTGCGCAGCAGCGTTTCGCGCAGGCGAAATCTTATGTCAACTGTATGTGTGTGTTGTCCCGCCTCTCTGTTCCATTGGCTAGCTCCATAAATGGAGGCTAGCCATTGGAACAGAGATGCGTCACTCATTCCCCGAGCAGATTAGTGGGCGTTCCAGCGATTTTTACTCATCCCGCCCATTTTCGTGCGTCATGCGGCGGTGGGCGGTTGTTTTTTTTTTGTATCGGCATGTTGGTTTCATTTCCAACGTGTGCCTTGCAGGGGTGGGCTGCGCGATTTCACTTTCCAAGAGTTGCTAGCAGGTAAGCGGCATATTTTACTCCCGTTCCCACCCCCCTCCCGCTGTCCGTGAGCCCGTTCCCACCCCCCCTCCCGCTGTCCGTGTGCCCGTCCCCGCCCCCCCTCCTGCTGTCGGTGAGCCCGTCCCCCCACCCGCTGTCCGTGTGCCCGTCCCCCCTCCCACTGTCCGTGTACCCGCCCCCCTCCCGCTGTCTGTGTGCCCGTCCCCCCCTTCCACTGTCCGTGAGTCCGTCCTCCCTCCCGCTGAGAATGGATAACCTCACGGTCTCAGAGTACGATTCTTACAATGTGACCCCGTCACCCGGAAACTCTTCTGAGGACATCCCCAACCCGTTTGTGCAGCCGGGCTGGCAGATCGCCCTCTGGGCAGTGGCGTACTCCATCATCGTCGTGGTTTCCGTGGTGGGCAACATCATTGTCATGTGGATCATTTTGGCCCACAAAAGGATGAGGACAGTGACCAACTACTTCCTGCTGAACCTGGCCTTCGCCGAGGCCTCCATGGCCGCCTTCAACACTGTCATCAGCTTCACCTATGGCATCCACAACGATTGGTACTACGGCCTCTTCTACTGCAAGTTCCACAACTTTTTCCCCATTTTGGCTGTCTTTGCCAGCATCTATTCCATAGCCTTGGACAGGTGAGTGAGCAGCTGTTTTTTTGCACTTCACATTGCAGACTGAACTTCAGGTCTTGGTTCTTTCTATTGTGGTCAGATATAGGAATTTTGGTCCTGAGATATTGCGTGGCTTGCCTCAGATCACATGTTTGGTAAAGTGTGGATGCCGAGATTTTAAGCTCATGTCTCCTGGTTCTATAGTCTACATATTAACCCCTATATTTTGAGCAGGACCAATGGAATTGTGTAACGGGGAAAGAACAGTGTGCGGCGTTAATGTGTCTCTATAACGGCTCCGGGTGCAGGCGGTGCTGTGCCCATGTGTGGGTGAACTGGAAATACAAAGGTAGCATCATGGCATCACGAGTGAAGGTGAAGTACCTGACCTGATAAGTGATGCTCGGTCCTGTGCCGGAGGTCACTCACCTCTAGCACTATACTGTCTGACGTTTACCAGCTGTAGCGAAGTGCGTAGGGATCTGTAGCCACATACTGCAGTCACAAGTCAACGACTCACTATTCCCAGAGTCAAAAGTGCGATTGTATAAAAGGTCCGAACTGGCTCAAGGTGTCACACCACTAGTGAGACCACTTGGTCACTGTTACTTTATCAAGTCAGTTAGGCTAGTGCAGGTTCCTGGGTACCAATGCTCATAGAAGGATATCATGGTAGTTGTTTTCGTTTGAGTGGCAGGCCGGATTCCAATGGTTTGTTCAGAATAGCCAAGCACTGGAAACATGGCTGTGCTTGCTTCCCTGCCCCCTGGCTGTGCTTGCTCCCCTGCCCCCTGGCTGTGCTTGCTTCCCTGCCCCCTGGCTGTGCTTGCTTCCCTGCACCCTGGCTGTGCTTGCTTCCCTGCCCCCTGGCTGTGCTTGCTTCCCTGCCCCCTGGCTGTGCTTGCTTCCCTGCCCGTGCTTGCTTCCCTGCCCCCTGGCTGTGCTTGCTCCCCCGCCCCCTGGTTCCCCTTCCCCTGGCTGTGCTTGCTCCCCTGCCACCTGGCTGTGCTTGCTTCCCTGCCACCTGGCTGTGCTTGCTTCCCTGCCCCCTCGCTGTGCTTGCTTCCCTGCCCCCTCGCTGTGCTTGCTTCCCTGCCCCCTCGCTGTGCTTGCTCTCCTGAGTGTGTGTGTGGCTTTGGGTGGGTGTCTGTGGCTCTGGGTGGGTGTGTGTGGCTCTGGGTGGGTGTGTGTGGCTCTGGGTGGGTGTGGGTGGCTCTGGGTGTGTGTGTGGCTCTGGGTGTGTGTGTGTGTGGCTCTGGGTGTGTGTGTGTGTGTGGCTCTGGGTGTGTGTGTGTGGCTCTGGGTGGGTGTGTGGCTCTGTGTGTGGTTCTGTGTGTGGCTCTTTCTGTGTGTGTGTCTCTCTCTGTGTGTGTGGGTCTGTGTGTGTGTGAGTCTGTGTGTGTGTGGGTCTGTGTGTGTGTGTGTGGCTCTCTGTGTGTGTGTGGGGAGCGGGGCTCTGTGTGTGTGGGTCTGTGTGTGTGTGTGGGTCTGTGTGTTTTTGTGTGGCATTTGCCAGATATTAAACTATTGGCATTGTAAATGACAATGCCATTTATTATTCTGTTTTCAAAACCAACACATAAATACAAATTTTGTCATTTACATTGCCAATAGCTCAAACTTTTCAAAAGGCGAAACCATTGCATTGTAAATGCTTGTTGATTTTTATTTCCCACAATGGTGTTTAGCGCATCTTGCAGCATAGTGGTGCCTGTTAAAGAAGTTTTGTCTATGACGGCCAGTCAATCACCGGCACTGCCCACGGCAAATCCGCAATGGGCAATGGTAAAAAATCTCCCTAGTCTAAAGGTGTGCCTTTAGTTTTTAAAAATGGTTTGAGACTCCTCTGTGGTGCCCCATATATCTGCCGTTTAATGGTGCCGATATTTCTAAAATGTATCCTTTTTATTACCAGACCAGAACACATTTCAGATGCTAATTTCCCTGAAATTACTGCATGGATTTACACCACTCTAAGCAAACACTCTTCATTGTGTAAGATTGTACTTACATGTGACGTTTGGTGTACATCTGTACACTGTTCTTTTCTGTATGAGGAGCAAACAATCTTATGGGAGTTTTGTGCAGAGTTGTTGAACGGCACCAAATTTATTAGCAAAAAGAAAATCCTTGATAATGGAATATCTGACCTAACCATCATTACAATGTACTAAGTATATTATATCTCATCTACAGCATTGGATTTTCCGACCTAAAAAAATGAAAAAAAGTATTCAATGCCCGACTGCTTCTTACAATTTGATATGCAAATACATTGTAAGGAAATTAAAACATGTCTTCTAAGGTGTGCTTTCTTTTGTCATACATTGACACTATAAAGTAGGTTTAACAAGGCATGTATCAAGAAGGAAAAAAATGTGCAATGTGGGACAGTGTAACTCTTTACTGGCAGAGTTCAGCGTTTACAATGTTTATTTTCACACGCTGGAGATGATGCATTGCTATATGCTTGCAAGGGTGAGTTTGTGAGGTGTGGTGGTTATGCTCTGAGAACAGCACTGTCGTTGTAAAAGTGTTTTTTCCCAGCACTGAAATACAGACGAAATGCTGAGTTAGATATCCATTTAACTTTTTTATTTGTTATGGGATGATAAATATCCTAACAATTAATTCCACTCTTTGAATTATTGGAAATGATTCAGAGTTAAGACCTTTAGTCTGTGAATGCACATATATATTTAAATTTATTGAATCAAATTCCCTGATGTAACATGTGAGGTCAAAAGCAATACAGGTTTTTTTCAGTTTAAAATGTTACGTTTTAACTGACATTTACGCATAACTATAACGTCGCTTTGACCTTTGTTTTTTCAGTGAATTTCTAAGTTTTTTAAAAAATATAATGTTGTTGCTATACCTACCTATAATGTCACTTTAACCTCTGTTTTTACTATGAATTTCCAAGTTTTTTAGACATGAAAGGGCATATCAACAATAGAAGGCGATAAATATCGCAAGGCTCGCTTAGCTTTTTTTATTTATCGCCATCTATCGCTGGAATTTATCGCCAGGTTAGCGCGTTATTAACAACACGTTTCTCCAGGGCGATAAAATTCCAGCGATAGGGTGGAAATGGCAAAAACATAGCTGGAAAACCAGCGTTGATCTCCTGAATACGGTGATAACCTTGCTGATACGACCCTGTGGTCGTATCACCATAATCCACCTGTAGGAGAGTAGGATTTGCTTCCTATGGTTACCCCCACTTTTTGCTGTGTTTCACTGGTTTATCGACTTTAGTCTGGCTGTGGCCCTGCTAATCAGGACCACAGTCTAGCCATTCTCTCTCTAAATTGGTTACCTGTACATTAGGTACACTTCAGATTGGTTACTGGATTACCCTTGTGAGTCCCTAGTATATGGTACCCTAGGTACCAAGGGCATAGGTACCCCAGAGGCCGACCAGGGGCTGAAGCATGTATTATGCCACCCTAGGGAAGCCTTACAAAATGGCACCACAGGTCTGCACTTGCAGCCTGGGTAAGGTGGTGCAAACACCCCTTACTTAGATATAGTATACCTATATCTACCTATATATATAGACACATATTAACCTATATGTCACTCCTATGGCAGGCCTTGACAATCCTGAAGGTAGAGTGCTTGGTTTTGTGTGAGAGGGTGCCCTAGCATGAGTTGAGCCCCTCTACAGCTTTCGGAATCCCTTCCTTATAGCTGTTCTATGATATAGCCACACCATATACTCTTAAGTGCATTATAATCCTTGCGGTTAATGCTAACTTTGGAATGGCTTTATCAAAACATGTCGTGTTTGGTGTCAAACACTTTGGAATCCTATCCCCCCCCAACCAATTCTGGCGGCGGGGGTAGAATTCCACCCTTCTAGAGGGAGAAGACATGTACACACTTACTTACCCGGTAAATGTTTAAAAGAGCCTCAGCATCACAAACTGGATGCTGCGGCCACAAACACAAGTCTGACCTCCTACTGCTGGACGAAACTCCGACAGGGGAGGCCTGGACAATAGGTTTCCTGTTCCAGGGAGGCGCCAGCACCTCCCCAGACAGGCTTTAGTGTATTGGGGCAGGGTGGGTTGCATTCAATGAATGCTTTTCAGACACTGCCTGGGGCACACAAGGTGTCCTATGCATTTCCCAGGTTCCTGGTTGCTCCAGACGTGCCCTGACTTCCCTCCAAAGGGTGAGTCCCTCAGACCTTATTGGTCTGCACCGAAGCCAATCTTGTCATCTTGCGTGGGTTGCTGTTGCGAAGGCTTGTTGGGTCCATTCTGGATACCCACACTGCAGCATTCGACATTCAATGTGGGACAGCTCGAATCCAGCTCCTGGTTGTCGTCGACGCCTCCTGGACCTTGTGGCTGAAGAGTCAAGCTTCACCTACTTCACTTGAAAGCACCCGACATCAGCTGGCATCTTCCTGTCGCCATCCTGGTCACTGGCTAGTGACCCAGACTCTGTCCCCTCTGCTTTCAGGTTCTTCAGATCTCCGATCCACCCTTGGATCCATCCGGACACTCTTCTCCTGGACACCTGCAGCACTTCTTTGCAGCTCTCCAATGGAATCGACGACGAAGCACGACACGAAAAGACACCTATGCACCCGGCTTCCCTGGGTGAGGTAACACAATTACTTTGGTGCTCCCGTGGGTCTTGACTCTCGAAGTGTCCAGTACTAAAAGGGTTTTACCATAGTCCACTCCTATGTGCCCTTAAACTGTAACTTTGTAACTTTAACTTTCGCCATAGAAGTCAATGGTGATTCACGGCTGTGTTTAGACACTGCACGCGTCCTCATGGGTCTCCTGCCTCCCTACCTTGGGTGGTTCCTGGTTGCCCCAGGGGTTCTATAGGCCCTTGGCCTAACTTCTATCCCTCACGTGGTTCTTATACCACTTTCTTAGTATATGGTTTGTGAGGCCCCTAGGGCAAAACATATAGGGCCAGATGTAGGTAGGATTTATTTACCGATTCTTAATTACCGAATTTTACCGATTCGGTAATTAAGAATCGGTAAATATGAAGGGGGGACATGTAGGACCATCCAGATGTTTTTTTTACCGAATCGGTAAAAATCTGTATTTACCGATTCGGTAAATACCGACCGGTAATGCCCATTCATTCCTATGGGCATTACCGAATCGGTATTTACCAAATCTGTAAATACCGAATTTGACAAGGGTGCAGGGGGTGTCACTTTGACACCCTCTGGCACCCCCAAAAGAGGCTCGGGTGCCATGTGGCATGCATACCTGCCCTAAGGTGCATGCACACCGGAATCGGTATTTTACCATCAAATTGAATTTGATGGTAAAATACCGATTCTGTAAGGCTTGTGGGACTCAGAAGAGTCCCACCTACATCTCAATTTTACCGAATCTGTAAAAATACCGATCGGTAAATTTACCGACCGGTATATTTACAGATTCGGTAAAAATACCGAAAGAGCCTGTTTCTGTCCCCCTACATCTCAAAAGCCAAATACCGGTTGGTAACGGCCGAAATCGGCCGTTACCGACCGGTATTTGGCTACCTACATCTGGCCCATACTGTGCTACTGTGTGCTATTTAAGTTCTTGTCTTGTACTTTTGGCTCTAGCCTCATAGAGAGACTAGAGGGGTTGTATTTAGAATAACTACATATACTCTATATATATATACCTGGTGCTCTTTCATTTGATCATTCAAGAGATTATAGACTGGTAAAACAAGCTGCTTTACATTCCTTCAAGACTTAGCCTGAAGGCTGCTCTCCACAGCTACCACTAGGATAGCTTTCTATAAAAGTTGTCTAAACCTACCATCAATAAGGGTCGTTTGGACTGGTGCAAGGTGCCCACTAGAATAGTGGACATCATATGCCAGGCCAACTTCTCACACCACCCCCAATGTAAAACATACATAACTCATGTTTTTTCAGATGTCTGGAAGCAGCGTTAAGGGCAAGGTAGCGCTCAAAAGAATATTGCTACGACAGACGGGGCGGTGTTGTAAATATCACGAAGCCCCATTAGCGATATTTCACAATGGAGTATCACGAGGCACGCCCACCTTGCATCTCAATAGGGATGCGAGGCGAGACATCAAGTAACTGGGCGCTAATGCAAGGAAACACGCACTAGCATGTCGTTGTAGATAGAGCGATAATATTACTGCTTTTCACCCAGAAACAGACACTAAAGCGGCAATAATATTATAGCCAGCCCTTGCTAATATGCCCCCAAGTAAGATTTTATTACCATACCTAATTATCTCAATCCCCCTACCCAGCAGCTCACACCCTTCCTCCGTGCCCTGCTGGATGTTAGGCAGAGGGCCTGCCCTGCGGCCAGGACCTGTGGCCTACTCCCCACAGACGGCTTACCATTCATTGCTGGACAACACTCGACACTCACGAAACACACCTTGGACACCAGACCAATTTTCTTTTTGGGATCCCTCTGTAATTTAATTTGCCATACTCACACAAATGTTCACAGCGGATCCACTGAGTATTATGAGAGTACCGTGAGCCCGCTCCAACACAAAAAAAAGTCTTTTTTTTTTTTTGCACTTTGACCATACAAAGGCCATGGGTTCAGGATACCCCTTCTCTGCCCCCCTTATGCTTTATTTATTTTCATTTGTTGTTCAGTAAACAGGGACCCAGTCCCCGAGTCGTAAAATGGCAGCTTTTTTCTTTATTTTCAGTCAGCCAGTCAGATTTCGTGCCTTGAGCTCTCAGTACCGGGGAACGCTGGGGTAGTACTCCTACACTGGGGTAGTACCACAAAGGTACTACAGTCTGAAATATCTATACTTATTTAACCTAAATTTCACAAAAATGATTTAACAAATTTACACTAAATCGCAAAACACACTTTCTGCATCAATTTCTAGCTTTCTGGCACATTTGGTGTCATTTGGTTCGGCCATTTAGGCTGTAGCATTATCTAAAGTTCCTGTTGGAAATTACCTGAGTTTCAGGACACCCCCCTTTTACTTGGCCCCTTACTTTACATATCACCCTAAAACCTTCCTGGATGGTGCTAAGGTGGATGAACCTTTTTTAAAAGTTTTGTGAAGATTCATTATACAGTGCCAAAGCTATTAGCAAACCAAAACATCTAATTTTCTATGGAACCCCGGTCCTATAAATATTTCCAGCAAATACCCTTTCAGACTTCGAGTCCAGATGCAAAAAAACAAAATAGGGAAACATGGGTAGTCCCAAAGTTTTCGTTGGAGGGACAGCTCCCTGTACAACATCACAAATGCTCTAAACCTGCTCTCCTCAAATGCCTGTTTTTCTAGTAGAGTTTTTTAAGCATAGGAATAGCCAAGTGCCATCCAAGCCAAGCTATAAAATAACAAAGTCTTTTGCCATTTTTGCAGCTGAGACTTTAAGCACAGGATTAGCTAGTGTCAATTATGCCCAGCTGAAAAATGAAAAAATGCTTTTACGACTCCAGGCACATTGTTACAGATTTAGGTTGGTAAAATATCACCCATACCAACCAGGAATGAATAATGGCAGTCTCTGACATGTGTTCCAACCTTATTAGTGCTTGTCTGAGAGACACAGCTTTGTCCAGCTACAAAGACGCATCTAGTATAAGTCAAACCAATATCCTTTCAGGTTTAGAATGCTGTATAAATTGTGAAAAGAAAAATATGAAACCCAGGTTAGTTCCCAAGTTTTAGGTGGACAGTAGCTCATTTATATGGAGCACTCTACAGCTCCACCAACACTCTACAACTGCTCACCTCAAATGTCGGTTTTATCTAGCAGAGTTTTTAAGTATAGGATAAGCATAGTGGCATTCACACAGAGCTAGAAAATTGACACAGGGGCTTATGGTGGTCTTGAGACCACCGTAACCTAGGCAGTCCGACCGCCTGATTACAAGTCTGGCGGTCAGACTGCCACCAGCCCGCTGCAACACTGCCGGCACCACCAGGATCCTGAATCCTACGGTGCTGGCTGTGTTCATAGTGAGGAAGAATGGAGGCGATGCCGAGCCCGGCACTGCAATCCAAATTATGATTTGCCCTTCTGCAAGCCTTTTCATAGAGCTGAAACCGCCATGAAAAGCTGGACGAATGGCAATGAGGGGGCCCAAACAGGTACCCCGGGCGTCATTGTCCGTTCTGGTATGTGACTGTTACTTTCATATTTCACTATACTAATTCACCACTAACCCTTTATGGGTTCAGGAGTAGCGTGCTACTCATCAAAAAAAGCGCATTAACACCCCATCAAGGCTAAAAAGCGCTATATACATGCAAACATTTTTCCCTCTTCTATCCCTCCACTATCCTTCTGAATCCAAAAAACTGACTAACCTATCCTCCACTCAAATTACATTCATATTTCACTATACTAATTCAACACTAATCCTTTATGGGTTCCGGAGTAGCGTGCTACTCACCGAAAAGGCTCTTTGACGCCTCGTCCGAGGTAGTAAGCGCTATATAAATGCAATTATAATATAATACATGTTGTGCTCCCTTACACCTGCACTGTTGTGCATGCACGGTGTGGCATGCACAACATGGTGCATGCCAGCAGTGCACGTACGATAATGCAGGCGCTGCTGGGCGGCTGCAGTGAGCCTAAGCATGCAGACAGCGCGAGACCGCGGCCGGCACACCGCTGGCCTGGCGGTCCAGTCGTAATGCAGTTGTCTTAAGACCACCAGTATTGCGGTCTTGAGGCATTTAAAAGTTGTAATAAGCCCCATAATCTTTTGCCATTTAAGCAGGGAGTCTACAAGCACAGGATTAGCTACTGTCATCCAGCCCGAGCTGAAAAATGATAAAGCATTTTATCACTCCAGGCACGGTATTAAAGCTTTTGATTGTTAAAATACCACTAAAGCCAACCTGGTCACTGACACATGCGTTGACCAGATAAGTTAACAACCACTATAAATAAGAAATGCCATTCATTGTTGCATAATTTAAATAAACGAATAAACCTTTTAAAGAACTAAAGAAATTATTCCTTCATAGGAATCTTTAAGGCACATTGCTTGTCTGTTCTGAACAGTGTACAAGAATTAATACATCCTTTAAGGATCATTCTTGCCCAAGTCCAGAAACTTCCTCAAAGAGGTGCTTGTTAGCTCCTTGTGCCTGTTTTAATTGAAATAAAACAGTTATCTAAATCATTTTTTCTAAAATTATGTTTGACACGTGGCTTTTCCAGTTCCTTTTATGGCAGGATTATATTCCGTTACCACATAATTGCTTCTCACTGGAATTAATTAATTCTTGACATCATATATTCTGGCTGTTATTTTTAAATGAGACACTCCAACTCAATTCTTTAAAACATCATGTCATGTAACTCTGTGAAATTCATTTTTGGACATATTTCTCCATTTTGATCCCAAGGCAAGCTTTTGGAATGGGTGATCACAGTTCTCCGCAACATTAGGATTGGGGCAATATTGGTTTCAATGTTGGATGATACCTATATAACGACTGGGTGGTGACTGCCCTCCCTGGATATCCCTGCTGAATATCATGTAGTTAATTATACCATCTTAATCATGCGAGAAGGAGCTTGAGATAACTGGGAGTATATTAGCTTGTTTGGTTTCCTATTTTATAGATTTTAGGCAATGTCTTCCTTATTTATTTATAAAGTTTTATATAGCGCAAACTTGATCCCGAAGGATATCAGAGCGCTTTACAATTTGAGGCAAAGGTAACAAATCAGACCCATTCTTAGTAGCTTTCTCCACTTTCTTTAAATCAACGCCAGTCATGGATGAGCGCCCCAAGGTATTTTTCTCTACGTAATCATGTTTAAAGCTTATATTCTGCTTCTTGTACAGTGTCTATAATCCTTTGTTTTTGACTTTGAAATGGGAAACAGCCATTACAACTAGGTTTTTACCTTGTTGTGCCTTTACCACGCATTTTTTAGCACACATTCTTTTGCTGGGAAAATGCATTTACAACGCATGCCAATACCACGCATTTAAGGTAAGTTGGATGGAGTGGGGGGGTCTCCCCCCACAAATAAAATTTTTTTTAAATCTAAAAACAATGTGTGGCATTGGCATGCGTTGTAAATGCTTATTCGTGGTAAAAACATGCGTGCTAAAAATTGCGTGGCAAAGACATGAAATGTATTTACCTGCGTTGTACCATCGTACAACCCTTTGAAATGATTGTCCTGAAAATCAGTGGCGACTTGGGTGTCCAGTTGGATGTGATTAATATGCTCTGCGTAATTGACTGGATCTTTTACGGCGAACAGTGAAGGTAGTGGTGGGTGATACTAAAGACGTGGCTAGGTGATGAACTAGTGTGTTATTTTTCTACAGTGTAGTCTTTTCGGGAAAGACTTATGAGTTGCTGATCATTAATTGGGCCTGGTAGATAGTTCGTAGAGAGGTGTTGGGGTTATGCAAGTTGAGCACATTGAATTTGTTGAAACAGCATAAACTAGGTAGAGGTATCTGGGGTTGTTTGGCCGGCTTGGGTTCAGTTGTTGGTGGTTGGGACAGACTGACACTGTGTAGTTGATGGTTGTGTGGGGGAATAGGAGGGATATAACTAAGTACTCCATTAATGGGGAATTTTTGTCTGATGGTGGTAAAAATGATAAGAGAACAAAGATTGTGGTAGAATGGTATGTTCCGTTACACTATTTAAAGTGGCAGATAGAAGTGATAGAGCGAGTGTAGGAGATAAGGAATCCAGGAAAATGGTGGATCTTTAAGATAAAACAAAGTAGTTAGGCTAACATGCTAGAATGGCAGACACAGGAATGTTAAAAGCAGGAGCATGAAAAAGTTGGAAAATCGAGGCGGGGCGTTAGAGTCTACAGGGCTTGGTTGTTTCATTTAGAGGATGTGGGAGTTACAGGGATTGGGTCGTTTAAGGATGTGATCAGGGCATATTTGTGAGTATGGCCCATTGAACCAAATATGCAAACCTATGAACTTCAACTTGGTGCTAAGAAAGCAGCCTTTAGTCAACAGTAAAAGGCTTGTTAGTGTGTCCTTTACCCTGTCCACAAGGATTACGTAATCCAAAATAATACAGAAACAATTTTCAAAAAGTGTTTTAAAATTGTCTGGAAACAGGAAAAATAAAAATAAGAAAAAATATGTGCATTAAGCTTTCCAAAATTCAAAGCCAGCTATCCTGTACTAAAAACATAAATTACTCTCATTGGCTGACGTCACTGTCTTTACACATAGCACAGCCGGGCAGGTGTTATATTTAGATCTTTGTTGTGGGCGCGGCTGAACCGAAGAAACTTAAGATGATCAGTCAACCTGTGTAATGGAGTAAGAGCCTGAGGGAGGGAAGGAGAGGCACATGTCACCGGCTTAGATTTATTTCACTAGTGACTAAGTGATAAAATATGCTTCTGGAGCACTGTCGCTGCATGACTTCAAAAAGTAGAATTTGGAGTTGTGTTTACTGTATCTAAGGAAAGCAACTTCTGTCAGGCACTATTGCTTGGGGACAGTCTGCTGGATCGGATGTTTGTCTACCCGAAACTCTTATTAGTGCTTTTCTGAATAAATCTTAATTTCTGGTGAATTTTGATCGGTCACATAACTCGACTGCAAATACACAGAACCAGGGGTTGAACCATTCAGTGCAAATGAGACGAATCGTTGCATCTCAGCCTATGTGGGTAGCACCATGAAAGTATTGTGCCACAGGGGGCAACATTGAGTCGGTAACACAGAACGACTACACACAGAGACCCACACTTCACCTTCATTCGTAGTACAGCCTGCTTTGACCCACCTCTCCTGTTCACATTCTGGTGCCTGTTCCTGCAATCTCTTCTTCTCTTCTCAAGTATCAGCAACGGTCAGCAAAAGGCTCATAGTCATGTCATATTCAGATTCATATAAATAATCCTCATTGAAGGTGCAAGACCCAACAGCACCATACCTGGCTATTTCATCTAAGTAGAGGTTGCCAGCTGTTATGAAATCATTTCAGCTCTTGTGTGCTGCACTCCCTACAACAGCCACTGTAGGCAGCATCTGCAATGCATCAAAAAGTTCCATAACATAGTGCCATTTCTGATAAGGGAGCCAAAAGAGGTCATGAAACCCCTCTGGGACCACAACTGACCAAAATTGTGGACCAAGCCAAACCTGTACAAGCTATGGGTATAGATAGGGACTCTCAAATTGTGAGAGACACAACAGGCTATAGTTAGAGTGACCAGTTCTGCCACCTGTGTGGAGGTTACATTACACAAAGAGGTGGCTTCCACTACACCCTCTAAGATGCAAACGGCATATGCTGCTTTCAAAATCTCTCATTCGTCTTTTAAACAAGACCGGTCCACAAACAACTTATTATTAGGCTCTTTCATAGGGACATCTCAAATATGGAATCTTGGCTCAGTACACACTCGGTCCCATCGAGGCAGTCATGGTTAGAGACACCTTATGCCCATTCTCAGCTAAGGGATTCAACAAGGCTATGGAATCTTGGCTGCATGCCTCTTGCATTGTTGATGCCACCAATCTGTCTTCAATATATTGGATCAAAACTGAGTTATACAGCACATTTATGGTCTGGAGGTTCTTTTTCAAGATCTTGTTGAAGAGGGGCTCTCTGTATACCCCTGAGGAAGTCAGTACCAGGCCAGAACCTTAATTTAAAACCGGATTGCCATGGGAACTGAGTGTCTTCATGTAATGGAATGGAAATGAATGCTTGGCACTGGTTGATGTCCATGAACTACTCAGTTTAGCAAGGAATCTGCAACAGTATTACAGCAGGGTTTGGTACGACAGGGCAACACAGGATAACAATATTATTAATGTTTATAGGTCCTTGTTTGGTTTCTGTATCCCAATAATTGGGGAACTACAAGGAATCCCTAAAATGTCCTTTAAAATGCCCTACACTTAAATGGATTCAATTACTGGGGTAATTTCAGCCACTAACTCTGGTTGGAGGTTATATTAATACGTTCGGGGGGAATTCAGCATTCTGTTTAATTGTACTCCTTACTGGCTCAACGCCTTTGATCAAGTCAATATCCTGTGCAGAGTAATTCCAGACTTCCTCCTTGACCGAGCCTTTTAAGTCTAAAGGCACGTCCTCTTTAGTCAAAACAGGCAATAACCCAGCAACAGGGTTCTGAGTACTTAATTTAAACTCATCATCTTCATCATGTGTTTGAAGCTCCATTCTGAGTACAGCAAATCACACAGATAATTTTACACAAAAGGTCACTCTACCCACCGTACGTTTGGGCATCAATGGTGAGATCAATCCTCTTTTCCCTATTTTTAGGGGCACCACACAGGGTTGTCCATCATCACCCATCCTATTTGCTAGGTTACCCCTAGCAACCAGGCTACCTTTATTTTCAAAAGGATATTCGTTTCCATGTAGGTAGACAATGTATATGTCAGAGAATCTCAGATCAACATCTCTCCTATAATTTTACAGATCACCTGATTTGGTGGGCATGAATTGATCTTCATCAACTGGTCCAAATCTATTATATTTGTGCTTACCACTGCAATGGTTTCGTTTGAAACCAATTATTCACTTCAATGGGTGATGGAACCAGTAAGTTATCTCGGAATATGGATCAGCAAGAATACTGAGGAACCTTAGGGGGTGAATTATGGCAATTTACTGATTTAGCTGGAAGAATGCATGCCGGTCTGGTCCAGATTGCCACTATTTATGGTAGGGAGAATTGCAGTTGCCAAAATTGTAGTTGTCCGCAAGTTCCTCTACCTGTTTATTAACATGCCCATTCCTCTCACAGTACATTTTCTCAAACTGCTCTGGTCCAATATTTTAGCTTTGGCCTTGGCCAGCAAAAAGCAAAGAATGACATGGGAAACGAGGACCTATCTCCCCTTGATTTGGACCTATACTTTTACTGTGTTCAAGCAGAGTTTGCACACTACTGTACACCAATCTTTGTCCCAACCACACACTGCGGCAGAGTCTGACAATGTAGCTCCAGGACCTCTGAGTACTGCTTTGTACCTATCTGTCCAATGGCCTCGAGCAGGAAATGACATCATGGCATACACATCGTGTGTAAGGGATAAGCGCCGCCTGCGCTTGCACACCCAACTCGATTGCCTTTACGTACCGAGCATACCTCTGGCCAGGAACCCCATGCTCCCCACAATGAATGATGACGGCGCCTACCATCAATTACAACAACTGCAGCTCCACACTTTCAGTGACTTCTATCCATAGGAACAATTTCTCCTTCCACAAAGTACTTTCGATGACCCATCCCATATAGCCCTATATGTCCTTATGCATCATCAGGCTCCACTCTGCCCTGCACACCTTACACAGCACCTTTCCAAAGGCCCCTCCAACACTCCATGAGCATAAACCTGTTCCCTTATAAACTCATCACCTGCCTATATGCAAAAATGCAGGAGAGCACTCCATGTGCTTCCTGGGAGCTCAATCTGCCTGCTAGGTGGATATAGAACCTCCTTAAACTGTAGAACAGTGGCACTACTACTGTGCTCAATCCGGTGCCTTCTCACCAAACACGGACTAATACACTTTACTCTCCTACACAGAATGTATCATACACCTACCCAACTATATGGGATGGGGCTTTCTGAGGATGCACGTGTCTGAGATGCGCTGCTAACATAGCTACTTTTCTACACCTGCTTGGAATTGCCCCGCAGTCATCCAATTTAGAGTGACGTCTACAATGCCATTGCATCGATCACGGACCATTGCCATCAGCGATTCCCCCCCTCCCCCATTGGCTCTCTTGGGGTTTATGAAAGATGTTCCATATGGGGTACGACGACTGACCGCAGTGCTGCTTCTCCTTGCTAAGTGCAGAGTAGCTGTTCATTGGGGCAGGAACTCCACTCCCCAACTCAAGGACTGGCTTCAGGACACGGAACACTGTTAGGAACATTTGAAGCATATTGGGAGATGATGCCAAAAAGTTCACGACCCAAAGATGTTTAGGCCCCCTTTGATCACCTATCTTGCTCTACAAGGATGGACCCCATAGGAAAGCACCTAGTCCTAGGAGGTATGCATAACACACTTACTTGGCTACACCACTATTACTACACCTTCCTGTTTATGCCCGCTGTGCGGGAGTTGTCCCATCTATACATGGTTTATAAAGTCTTGTGCTCTATATGTTGGCAGTCGAGTCGATCTGTGCTTTAATTTTTCAATGCTGATAACTATGCAGTTAACTATGCTGTCACATAACCTGTTGTGCTGTAACTAACTTGATATGCACACACTGTGTAAGTTTTTCTCCTCTACCAGTGATGTAATGTTACTCTACTCTGTAAAAACCAAATAAACAAATAAAATAAAAAAGTTTACACAAAACGTCTCTACCTAACAGATTACCTAGGCTAGAGTCACATATTACAAGCTGATGGTCCTCTCCAAGGGAATCTATTTTCTCAGGGACCTTTATCAAAACTGAATTTACTGCCTGTTTGTTTGCAATGTCTACAACTTGGACTTGCTTTCCCAAGAGGGGTACGTTTGGGACTTCCTCTGTCCTTACAGTAGAACGTGTAGCACAAAAGGACACAGGGTGACCATTTACCACTCCTACATATGGGCAACTATGGTCTACCTCCAATACTGCACCAAGCATACAATCTTCCTCCCCTCTCAGGCACCATCATTGTGATTGATCAGACCCTGTATCTCCAAAAGTATTGAAGATTAGGAACTGTTGGAAGGAATCGGGGCTCAGGAATGAGTTATGTAGAACTCTGGAACTAGTATCACCGTTAAACCCCGGGGTATTCCATTTGTGTTGTGGCATGTCAGGATTAGGATGTCTTTGCATTTGGATATTTGGAGCTGGCATAACAGTCATTATTAGGCCCTTCGCCATCAAACTGTATTTGATTTGGATTTGATCTGCCCTCGTGCTTTCAATGACCCAATTTATTGCAATAAAGGCAAGGCATACTGAGTCGGACACCGTTCCCACCCTGCATCATCTGACCACCATCTCGAAATCCAACTCCTTGCATTCCATTATCACCCCTAGAACTGTAGCCAGAATTTGCCGGGTAAGGCCCATCTGAAATCCCTTCTGAGCTAACTTTGCCTGAGCCATAGTGAATTTCTCCTTCATTTTCTTTTGCCAGGCTTCCAAATCATCACTGCAATATTTTTAGTATGGTATAATTGTAGAATTTCATATCAAGGCTTGGACTGCCAAAAAATCACATTCTGCTGGATGTGTGAATGAATCTCAGGATGTATCCTGAGAGTAAACTGTCACACAAAATTATTGAGATTTCCTCTCTCTGGATTTTCTAGGCCACTATAGTGACGAAAGACCTGCATCAGCCTTTCGTAATAGGCATGCTCTGACACTTTGGATCATTACATAGTCCTTGAGATCTTTAACAAATTGATTTTTTTCTGAGGAATCTTAGTTTTCAAAAAGTTAACCACCTGGTGATACTTTTCCACGACCACAGCAGGCCGGGTTTGTGTCATCCCTTGGCGGCTCTGCAGTTGCCTGCTGACGCTACCTTACACTCAGCCCACAAATCAATGGGGATCACTATATCAAAGAAGGTGTTCAAATCCTCTCAAAGTACCTTTGAAATCTTTGCAAACCTGTCAACCTGGGTATACCAGAGATCAGTGCTCTCTCTCAACTGTAGAAATTGGTTTGCAAATGTTAAAATATCACCACAACCCCAATGCACATGCACATGAGCCCCTCCATGTACTTTTCTCAAAGGGTACATTTTGACCTCAGAATCACTATGACTCTCAGCCCCCTCTGTCGCCTTTTCAATGTCTTTCCCTTTCTTTTTCTGGGTGTTGTTCCGCAATTGAATGTTACTGAGTAGGGGAAATGGGCTAGATTTGATTAGTTTTTAATAGTAAAATATGCCCAATAATGGCAGAGATGTAAGTTGTATTTTGGATAGGCATAAGGTCTAGTATGGTGTGGAAGAACTTGCACCAGTGGACAACCGTGATTAAAACACACTAGCACCACCTTCTTCAAATTTGTAGCAGGTACATACCAGAGCTGATGCCTGACCAAACTACACCTTAGGACTCTGCTATTATTGGGCATATTTTACCAATTAAAATTAATCAGTTCTGGTCAATTCTATCAACCCACCAAGAATGACACATTTTAGGGGACCTCAGATTTCACAAATGCAATTAGCCATGAGGATGGTCTCATGTACCTAATGTTATAGAGACCGAAACGTTGATACAGTTCCACTATTTCTCTGTAATTTACTTACCATAAGAATTAATTCTACAGCTCATGGGTAAGTACTTCTGATTGTTTATTGAGAGTGGAGTTGACATATATTTGCCTCACATATGGTTATTGGAACAACATGGACAAATCAAACACTGGACATATGTGTGACTGATTGTTTTTTTCTTTGTACCACTAGTAATGTATGTTATACTGTAACACACATAAAATGAATGCAATATCTTTATTTTTGTATGCCTGTTTTTCATTCATTGTTTCGTTCATGATTTATTTTGTTAATCCAGTACAATTGATTTGTGTGTTTGCTTTAATACGGTTAAACATTTAATTGTGTTGAATTTCTATGATTTGGTTTAATGTGTTATATATTATAGACCCCTAAACATCTGGAATACGTGTACTCCATTCTATGAATGGCCCCCTTGTTGACGATTGACTTCAGTTCACCTGTACACTCAAGACCTCATATTGAGCTGGTCTAGGTGGGGGCTTCATTTTGTACAACACTCACCTCTGATTATCAATTATTTTCAGATTTAAAGTACTAAGAGGGGAGGAATTTAGACAGATCTTTTGTTTGCTGTGATCTTATTATATTGTTTAAGCCAAATACACATGTCTAAACTGACATTGGTTGCCGTGTAATGATCAGGCTTACCCTCAGTATTGGCTTCCTCGCCTTCTCAGACAGGTATCTTCCATCATCCCTAAATAAAGCCCCTAATTTCTTGAACAATATCATCTATTTTCTATATTTGATACAAACCGCATTCAATTAAATGTCAATTGAAATTAACAGCGCTTCTCAGCAAATGACAAGACAATACGTAACACCACTAACTTCCAATCTCTTTGGAACCATTCTAACTATCTACTTCTCAGTGAGAACTATCCTCTAATACCTTCTTGACTTGATAGCGGGAGAGATAATGATGGTGTTTGCACTGCTCAAACATGGAACTCAGCTCTGTCCAATAGGATGGACCTTTATCTCAAAGTGAGGCTAAAATCCTAAATTCAGCCATATACCAATGACAGTGAGGCAGTATTTTCCCCACAGGAACTACAGAGAGGAGTACGTTTGCAAACCATGAGGTATATTAACAAATTAAAAATTACAGTTTAAAATCAGCAAGCATATATCAATAGTCACCTTAATACAGCATGTATGAATATAAACCAGGCAGTTCAATTGATCAAATGCAAGTACACATTATAAAAGACAGTATATGGAAAGTGGGCTAAACTTCCATTCCCATAAAGGGAAACTCTATAGTGATAAGGTTGGGGGTAAGCCGTAAAATTTGAAAAAGCTGTTGTCCTCAAATATAGCATCAAATATAACATAGGTACTTGTAAAGCGCACATTCACCCCCATCAGGGCATCTTGGTGCCGAATAACAGATGTTTATTGTTACTCAACGGTACTCACATTTTCGACCCCAGATGGATAAAAGGCTAAGTGGACCCACCGGGATTTGAACCTGTGACCATGAGGTCGAACAGAGGGCCCTGCAATTGAAGCTTTAGTCTACTGAGTCACTAGACCTGGCACAATGATAGAACCAAATGAATGTTACAATTGGCATTGTAGTTGTAAAATGTATTTATATACCGCATACTACCCCAGGCAAGGTGTTACAGTGCTTTGGGGTGAGTAGCATGCTATACTAGAGCCCAAGGCTAGAGTGCATTAGTTGTCTTAGGTTTACTCTCTTGATTTCTTGTATGTTTAGTAGAGTTTACAGTAGGAATAGAATGGTTAGAATAGATTTGAAAGGGGAAGTAGTGAGTTGTTTTTGTAAGTAGTGGTCGTGGATAAGAAATAAGGTGAACTTTGAGAATAAAGTTTGGGGCTTCATAGTAATTAGAAAAGTTTAGGATGGGTCATAGAGAGGAGGGATTGGAAAAAGGTTTAAAGGAGGATTTGTTTTAGAATTAAAAAAACGAAACAAACATATGCATATGCACGCGACATTCGGTAGGGTTGTATAAGAGAACCTCTCTATATAAATACCTATATGTGCACAGAAGCAGTATGTGGGGATTCAATCAGTGAGACTCTCAAAATTGCGCTCAGAAGACTTTTATTCAATCTTCTCGGTAATATTTTCAAATCAAAATGAATCAGTCCAAACAAAATAAGTTTGGTTTAGCTATGAGATGTCCTAAATCCTAGGCGTCTGTGCTGGCAATCTCCGCCGTTCCTTTCCGGGAGGTCACGCTTGGAACTCCGAACACACAAAAAAAAAACAAAGAAAGAAAAAAACCAAGGTTACACAGGACTCTTTTTGTCCTTGTTTGTGCGTGGGGCTAGGGAGTGAGGGAAGAACACCACAAACCGTCACCAGTGCCGTACGTAAGGTTGTGCATGAAAGCAAAAGTCAAACCAACTAAAACGATACGGCAGAGGAGATGTGTGCATGTGGCTTTTCAAGTACGAGGAATCAAGAAGCAGTGTTCTGAATTATCTGTAATCTTCTCATAGTTGGCAGAGGTGAGCCGTGATACAGATCATTCTTGTAATCTAGTTTAGATAGAACAAGCAAGATAGTAGCTTGAACCTTGAAAGGGAATCCTAGCTGTGGGAAGATGCGTTGCAGTGTTTTTATTGTGAGAAAGCTTGATTTGGCTACCTTGTCCACTTGCACATTCATTGACAGCTTGACGTCCATCCTAATTCTGAGGTTTCTCACCTCCTCAGATATTTCTGGTGACCTAGATCATCAGGCCAGGCGCAGATATGGTCAGGTGAGAATTTCTGTTTTGTAATCATTCAATTTGAGGTGGATCCATATTGTCCATTGATCAATGACCCAGAGGCAATTGAAGAATTTTGATGGGTGTGGGATAGGGAACGAGCTTTAGTATGTTGGGAGTTCATGGTCAGTGAGGATGGTTCTGGGTTGTGACATGGAGAAATGGAGAAACAGGAGAAATGCACTTTCTCTAGAAAGTCTATGACCAGAAATATAAGGATCATTGGGTCTCAAGAGAGGGAGAGAGGACATTCTCCTGAAAAAGTGGAGAGAGGCAAATGCTGACTATCTAAAATCAGCGACACATAGTTAAAACATGAAGTCTAAGAAATACACTCCACCACCACTTACCAAGTAGAAACCAATCACAATCAGTGTTCCTGCTGTACCTGGTGTCGGCCTCTCCTCTCGTATAATACAATGGCAGGTTTTTCCATCATCGTGGCCTTCACGATTTTTTGCAAAGTATTATCCACCTCCTCTGACTCCCACCGCATGCAAGTGCTGAGAATCATCATACAACCAATTAATTGCAACAAACATGACCTTCACACAACAAGCTAACAGAAATTATTTTTAAGGAGAACACAATGACTCCGGTGCCTGAAACATAAAGAAAGATATGCACACCAAACAAAAATACGTTGACTTTAAAATGAATTTGGGCACCTGGGCCCACTCATGTCAATGTTAGGATCTTAACTAGAGTTAATTAAAAACATATAACCCACTTGTTCCACAAAAACTAAGTTTAATATAAAGTGTGCATGCAAATAAGTAATGATTAAACATGTTGCAACCTAATGTTTTATAAAGTGCAAATAAATAAGAATGACTTTGCGTCAACAGCCCTTCAAAAGTCTTGTGTTTGCTGCTGATTGGTAAAATGTGCAAATTTCAGAAATTAAATAGGGCTCTTGGAGTCTTGTTGACCTCTGTTCCTGCTGGAGCTCTCATGACCCTTGACATCAACGATTACTAGGGGGAGTTCTAGGGGTATCAAAGAGCAAGCCGAATCCACAGTAGCTAGCACAGGCCAACTCTAATCGATGTCCATTCACACTAACCAATCACACTGCAAAACACTCACCATTTGTACTCCATCCTATGGCTATTAATACATGTAACTATGGCACATTCAAGGAACACACCTCCTCCACATGACACTGCATCCTAGTGGCACTCAAGAACCTAGTCCAGTGACCATCATGTTGACAACTGATTACATTTTGCTCTTTTCCTTTTAGCCATAGAAACATCCACTCTGGGTGTAGAAGAAAAATATGTGTAAAAATGCAGTCTACGTCTCCGCTAACCATGGCACACAGGTCTGCATGGTGATCTCTTGTGTTGCTGTCTAAGTTCCTTTCGAAAAATTGTCTTTTATCAAGAAAGAAACTTAAAATAGATTAACCACAAATAGATGATTGATTGATTGATTGATGTGAAAACACCTCCAATGCATGTATCTTCAAAAAATTAGACAGAAATTGAGAACTAGTATTATATAAAGAGGAAGCTTTTCCCTGGCCTTATACAATCCTTTCTTTCAAGGCCTGCTCTCAGAAGCTTTTAATGTTAATAATTACAAAGAAAACCATCAGCTTATGACTCGGTCAATACTTCTGTTGACAGTGGACCTCCTGTAGGAACTCTGGGTTTAGCACTGTTCCCAGGTACTGCAGAGATAGCTTATTTCAGCCAAATTAGAAGACTACGGCTCTCAGTACGAGTTTAGTGCTATATTATGATCTCTGTGCAAACCATGTTTGCGGGGGGATCAGAATTAGGAATTGTGTGGTAATTATCACACCCTGGCAGTATTCCCCTGATATATTCGGCACGTCAAACCTTCCGAGATGTAGGGGAGGGAAAGTCTCAGGAAAAAAGCAAAACTTGCTGAATTTAGTGTTAGAAACCAATTCCTCGTGATATCCCTTAATTTCCCGTTGAAGAATCGGAATAGGAGGCATTTACCACTTGTGAGAAATACATCTTTCTGAGGTAATGGTTTTTACCACAAGTGGTAAATACTCCATCCTATTTTGATAAGCTTGAAAGGAGAGACCTAGTAAGAGAAAACTAAGATTGAAAGATAATAGATGAAATCAGGAAGTTCTTAGACCGTGTCCTCTAGACCTCAAGTTATTCTACTGTGCTTACTTCGCAATCTCTCCCTCTGTTATCATACAATTCCCCCACATCACCCTGATGTTGACAATATGTTTTAGACAGAGGCAGTCATTTTTTCCAGCTTTCGATTGGTGGGCTGGAAACTAGAGACCACCTATATTGCTATTTTTCAGTGAGCTTTAACTGGACCATCTAGGTTCTCCCACTGCTTCCTTTTGCAATGAATCCATGCCAGCAGCGCTTGTGCAGCTGCTGTTGGTGTGATGGTGTAAGGGATTGTGTATATTTTTATATATATTTTTTGTATGCTGTGGAAAGGCGGGATTTTACCTCTAGAGTCTGCTTACCATTCTCCAGAATCCCGTCACAGGTCGACTAGACCTTTTTACCTGTCATAGAGTGATTTAGGCAACCTGTTCACTTAATTCAATTTAATTCCAAGATTCCCAATTGCTTCCCCCAAAGAACCACTGACTAAGGACTACATTTGAAGGTTTATTACATAACCAAAAACAATTGAAGGTACAAGCACCTCAGCAAGAGGTTCAAAAGGTAAACAGGTACTAATACAAACATAATCCTACGGAAAAGTCTCAAGCGACTGATGAATAAAACGAGAATCAATTCCAGAATCATCAGACTAAACAAGATTGCTATAACCTGTGTTCTGGTACTCATTGGACTAATAGACAGGAATTCAGATTAGTCTGTCCCTATCCTATGCTGCGTGACATCCCTACTCAGCAATAGCCCAACCTAACCAAAGGTGTCAGCAGTGGTGACTTCCAAAGAAGGTCACTCACTTTCTCCCTAAGACTAGAGAACCATCAGTCATAGCTAAGCTCTTTGCCAAGACCAACTGCTCTCTCTAGCTCCTCAGCCCATCTGCTCTGCCTCCACCCTCGGGGTGCTGTCCCTAATACGAAACCCCACAATGTGTATGACACGCCCTCCAGTACGCCCCTCTCGAAGGTGCTGGATTACAGTAATTTTCCATATGGCACTTGTCCATCCTTGTCCGTGTAGACGTCCTTGGGTCCCAGACTCTGCATCGTTTCAAGTTGCTTTTTTGAAATCCTGGTCTACTCCTCCATGTCTGGGTCTAACAAATCTAACACTCATACACAATGGGCCCTTCTACTCTGCTGTCTACACAGTGGTGCACCTGCAAAGAAATACACGTAGATACGCTCTCATTCCATAAACGTTGCAACATTTTCTAAAGGCATCTTTTATAACCAATTCTACAGTTAATATGTTTAAGCAAGACATTTTCGAACAGGCCTGCACCATTTCTGTGAACTAGGCCTCTGCTTGATTTATAGGCCCAACATTTCACATTAACAATCCATTGTTTCTCTAGGCCTCTAACATTTACAGCAAATGCATTTTCTACTTTAAACTAGTTATTGAATATAAAAGGCACAGTTATATTTCAATATGCAGATCTAAATGCACAATAGTGCTCGTTTAAAGGCACTTCTTATTAGTGAAAGATTTCATTTCAGCAACATCTCTAGGTTAAACCGCAAGTGTGGATTCGTGATTCATCTATCCCACACTGCATCTAAACATGATAAAAGTCCTCTATATATACGGGTGCTGACTACTTGTACATATAATGCACCCCTACAAATTTCACTTTCATTAGCGCTCTCTCAGTTCCCCCCTTTGATGACCCGTGTCATCACCACCCTCACATCATCCTCAGGGTAAGAACCAAGCTAAACCGAACTTGTGGCCACTTTCCCTCTCTTGAGCATCTCCAACGCTCTCAAACTGCGATATTGACTGTCTTGCAGTCTCTCCATTCGCATTTCTTGCACTTTCATCGATCTCGCCAACCTAGTCGACCGGTACCACTTGTATAATCTCACCAAACCCCACAATCCAATCACACACGCCACTGCTATGATGAGGGGTTTCAGTACAAACCCAAGGAAACTTTTCCCTAAGTTTGCAAACCAGGTTCCAACCTTTCCAAACCCTTTGCCAACTGTCTCCCATGCATTCTCTTGAGTCAAATCCTCTATTTCATAATGGATTGCAGTAATCTTGCTTATATATTTCTCCAGATCTTTAGAGTTATCTGGTATATAGGTGCAACATTCTTGGACCTTCAAACGTTTACAGACCCCGCCCTCTTTTGCTAGAATGACGTCTAGAGCAAGACGGTTCTGTAGAACCATTGTCCTGATCGACATCATCTCACCCTCAACCAACACTAATGACTTAGCAGTATTCATTGACAATTCGTCCACCACAGTTGCCAACCGTCGTATTTTCACATCATTCAAAATGACTCCCAACATAGGTATCGCTGCTCCAAACACATCTCCCACAATTGCTCCAGCACTTTCCCCTCGCTTCACCCGCCTTTGAGGCCCTCCCTCCAAGAGTGCAAAATCCTCAGTGTGGTAAATCTTGGGAAAAATAATCGCTAAATAGCAGGTTCCATACCACTTCTCCGGCAGTCTCACATACGCATTCTTTCTGCAAACAAAATACACAGTAGGAATCACCTGCACCACACTCTTCAAGAAATCTTTCGTGTAATATTCCAATGTGAAGGTGTGTTCACATGTAGTGTGACCCACATACACATTTTCATAATACGTCTGTGGTCGGTGAAGGCACAACTTCCCCTTCTGTATTTCATCTAGAGCTATTGGACCATAACTCCCCCTTGACTTGTGCTTCTTCTCCTCTTCCGTCCAATCTACCTTGCCTTGCCCTGAATCTCGCAACTGTTTTTGCCTTGTGTACCTATCTTCCACTTGTTCAATGAACTTCTTCTCTGTCTCAGATAACAAACATGTCAAATTGTGTCGGTGTGCATACGGGGTGTCTAGCTCTTGTGTGGGGATGAAAAAGTATCCAAGTCTGTCCTCTGACTTATAATAATCCCACTTGTTCAAGTGCTTATAAGCAGGGACTTCTGGTAACACAGCATCATAATTCGAAAAGAAATATTAAAAATGATTTCGCCCATAAAATATGCTAAGCAGCAGGCTACATGAAATTCCATATGTCAATGGAAGGTGATGGTATCTAATGCCCTCATCTACTGAAGCTGGCAGTTGCATACACACATAACAGTCCTTCGCATCCATCGCATCAATGTACTCATACAACAACTTTGCATTTGCATTCTGCCCAAAATTTCCTTTAGACAGATCTGTATGTAACCTACGACTTTCTGCAGCCAGCAAAGCCTTCTCTCTTCTTGCTCTGTCTTCCTTCTGGCTGGGGGTAGTGGGTGTCGGTGTCCCCTCAGCCTTCACTACCTGCTCATGTGGTGCAAAGTAGGAAACTAGAACTACTACAACTATAAGGAGTATCACTCCTCCTAACAGGGTGCCTACTATGCACTTAGCTCTACGATTCGGGTCTCCAGCCGCCATGGTCTCAGCACAAAGTAGTTCGTTCTCGGAAATCACCCAAGGTCTCGCTCTTTGTTATTTGAGTCTCTCGAACCACATCTGGCAGCAGAAATCCCCGTTTCAGTTCTTCTTTTGTTTCAACAACAGACAGCCCTAACCCTTCTCCGTCCTCTGTGGAAAGTCCCTAAATTTCTTCTTCGTCCACTCGGCTCTAGGTTAGTTCAACAACTATTTACAAAAGTCTTTTCAAAGTCTTTACAAGTCTCTAATAATCAATGATGATACTTGATCCGATTGCCTGCAACACATAGTCTAAAAGTTCCATGCGGAGCACAACTGCGTCATAAGATGGTGTATCCGGACCAAATGTAGGAAAAATCAGTCTATCCAGGAGTAAATCACGAATCTTGCTTAGAAGAGGGGGATTAGGAATTGTGAGTGTCAGTACGCCTTCGATTTCAAGTCCAGGTACCAACAGTATCACTTCCAACTTAATGTTTGGGATCGTACTGGTCACTGCCACTGACCTCACCCTCCTGGACCTCAGTACACCTGGCATTTGTAAAAGGGTAGGTCCACTCAGGAGTGGCGTATCTTCGACAAGGTACTCTCACTCTCCTTGATCTTCTCGGACCCCTTTGCTCTGATTCTTGATCTCCCTCTTCCAGTTCCGAATCCTCTGACACAGGGGCAAGATCTCTTTCGTAAGCCAATCTCACATTCATTCGCCTCCGTCTCTCGGGCCAATGAGCCTCTGCACCTCTAGCTCTTCTGCTCCTCGTTTGCACCCCTTGTTCAATCTCACTTTCAGCTTCTTCTGCGCTCAGGTCACCTTCTTCGCCACTTCCTCCTTCAGAGGCAGATTCAGTGTCACTGTAGTCGTGGTCATTTCCTGCCTGATCAGGGGAGTCCCCAACTTCCACCGGCACCCCCACAGCTTGACTTGTCCCCTCTTCTGGATCTTCCTCCTCGTCCGGATTTCCCCTTACGAGAGGAGCTGTATCTTCCAGGGGTGCTGGGACTCGCCGGGTGTGAGAAGCATGGATCCAATTTGGCAGACCACCACACTTCACAGCAGTTGTTGTCACCAGAATGACTTGGAAGGGTCCTCTCCAGCGCACATCCAGACAGCTCTTCCTGACGTGCTTCCGCACCAGGACCCAGTCACCCGGGCACAGGTCGTGACAAAGGTCGCTAGAAGCAGGGATTTCAGCAGCCTGCACCTGAAGGGACACAGAACGGATGACATCAGAAAGTCCCCTGCAGTAATCAAGAATCAGATCATCTGTGATATTTAGCAAGGCAGTTGTAGGGATAGATCGCAGCCTCATAGCCCTCCCCATCAGTACTTCATGAGGTGAGAGTCCTGTCCTTCTATCTGGTGTACTACGCATACTCATCAGTACCAATGGCAGTGCATCGGGCCACTTCAGGGATGTGGATGAGCACACTTTTGCCATTCGGGCTTTGAGAGTTCCGTTTATTTGCTCCACTATCCCAGAAGCCTCTGGTCGGTAGCTACAATGCAGTCTCTGGTCAATGTTCAGGGCAGAGCAGAGCATCTTCACAACTTCGCTATTAAAGTGCTTTCCTCTGTCCGATTCCAAAGAGGTCGGAACCCCGAATCGTGGCACCAACTCCCTCAACAACAGTTTTGCTACCGTGAGTGTGTCGCACCTACGAGTGGGATATGCCTCAATCCATCTAGAGAATACACACACAATCACCAAAACATACCTGAGGCGGTTGCACCTCGGCATCTCAATGAAATCCAGTTGCATCCTATAGAAAGGTCCACCAGACCTCCCAATGTGACTCAATGTAACTGGTGTTCTTTTTCCAACATTCATCTGTTGACATGTTACACATCTCTGACATACTGCTTCCGCACCCTGTCTGAATTTCGGATTGTACCACGTTTGCCTGAACACACGCATCATCGCATCCCTTCCCAAATGCACAGGACCATGTATCTGTCGTGCCATCGAACTCACCAACTCATTCGGCAACACTGCTCTTCCATCAGCCGAGACCCACATGTCCAGGTCTCCCTTGACACAACCAGCCAATTCCCACACCCTTCTCTCATAATCTGACACCTGTCCCTGCATGTACTTCAATTCCTCCCATGTGTCTGCCACCTCAAGCATCATGCTTAACTCAGTTCTTTCCCTGGGCCCTTCAATTGCTTGCTCAGGGAAAGAGTATCCCTTCTCCGCACAGTAACGTGCGACTTCATCAGCATAACGATTCCCCATGGACACGAAATCAGTACCTTTGGTGTGGGCCATGCATTTTACCATGGCTATCTCTGCTGGACCTTGCAAAGCCTCCAGCAGTAGCCTGATAAATTCTCCATTCCTGATTGGGGAACCCGATGATGTCATATAACCCCTTTGAGACCACAATTGCCCAAAGTCGTGAACCACCCCAAATCCATATTGACTGTCCGTGAATATGGTGATTGATCTTAATCCCATTGGCTGCCAAACAGGCACGTGTCAACGCAATTATCTCAGCCACCTGCGCGGAGTGTACTCCTTCCAGGCAGGCTGCTTCAACTATTCCAGAGATAGTACAGACAGCAAACGCTGCTCTCAACTGACCAGTATTGTCTCTTACACATGAGCCATCCACAAAGTAAATTTCGTCAGGGTCTTTCAATGGCTCATCGACAATATCCGGTCTAGGTTTGGTACATAGTTCAGTCACATCAAGGCAATCATGGTCTTCCCAATCATCTTCTATATCATTTGGTAATGGCAACAAGGTAGCAGGATTCAAGACAGAGCACCTCCTGAGAGTCACATTCTCCGCAGCAAGTATAACCTGCTCGTAGCGTGTGAGCCTATTGTTAGTCAGGTGCTGCGTCTTGGTCCTGGTCATCAAGAATTCCACTGAGTGGGGTACATGCACTGTCAGTGGATATCCCATCACGATACTTTCACATCTTTCAATGCTGACACCTGTTGCAGCAACGGATTTGAGACATCCGGGCAACCCTGCGGCTACTGGATCTAAGGTAGCCGAGAAGTAAGCAACTGGTCTATGGACTCCTTCATGATCCTGCACTAGGACTGCCAAAGCACACCCCTCTCTCTCGCTGCAGAACAATGCAAATGATTTAGTGTAATCGGGCCTTCCCAGAGCCGGAGCACGACACAAGTCCTCTCTCAGCTCGAGAAAGGCCATCATACAATCTGTGTCCCATGGTACCGGATCACTCACGTCCTTGTGCGTCAGTTTCTGCAGTGGTTTCGCCTTCAGAGAAAAGTTAGCAATCCACTGTCGGCAGTAGCCAACCATGCCCAGGAACATCCTAACCTCCCTTTGTGTCGAAGGCACCGTCATTCTCATGATCGTCTCAATCCTGTCAGGCGACACTTTTCTCTTTCCCTTCTCTATTCGGTGACCCAGATACTGCACTTCAGATAGGCAGTACTGTAACTTGTTGGGGGATACCTTGTGTCCATTCTCTGCCAAATGGTTCAGCAAGGCAATGGTGTCGATCCTACAAGCATTTTCGGTGTCTGACCCAACAAGGAGGTCGGCTATGTACTGCACAAGAACAGAATTCTGCGGCAGTACCAGACTCTCAAGATTCCTTTTCAGCAATTGATTAAAGATCGATGGACTCTCTGTATACCCTTGAGGGATACGACACCATGTTAAGACGCGGTTCTCTATTTTGAACGCAAAAAGAAACTGGCTCTCCTCATGCAATGGGATGGAAAAGAAAGCCTGACACAAATCAATCACAGAAAACCATTCAGCTTGGAACGGTATCTGAAACAGTATCACTGATGGATTCGGTACCACTGGACAGCATGGAACGACTATGTTGTTTACCTTTCGCAAATCCTGCACAATCCTAAACTTCCCACTTGGTTTCTGCAAACCCATTATCGGAGAGTTACAGGGGCTGCCCATGACCTCCGTCAGGATCCCCTGTCTAATCATGGACTCAATCACGGGTTTTATTCCTGCAAGTGTTTCTGGGGTCAACTTATACTGGGGTGTTCTCGGGAATTCAGCATTCGGTCTCACTTGAATTCTGACCGGCTCTACTCCTTTGATCAATCCGATCTCCTCCCCGGTAAAGTCCCACACCTGCGGTGAGACTGAATCTCTCAGGTCCCAAGGGAGTTCCTCCACTGTTAACGCAGGGTACAATTCAATGCACACATGCGTATTTGCAACCTTAAAGTCTGCATCATCATCATTTGTCTGCAACTCTACTCCCTTGGGGGTACAGTAGATGGTGCAATTGAGTTTACACAAAAGATCTCTTCCTAACAGGCACACGGGACTGGAATCACACACTACAAACTGATGTCTGTCCCTGAAACTTCCGATCTTCACTGGGACTGGTTCAGTCTGGGGGTTTGTCATTCTTCTGTTGGCGACTCCTACAACTTGTATAGTCTGTCCTGAAAGGGGTAGGTTGGGGACTACCGCAGACCGCACAGTAGAACGGGAAGCACCAGTATCAACCAAGAAGGTGGTGGGATGCCCATCCACGCCGGCCTCCACAAAAGGTCCCCTCTGATCTACTTCCAGCACCGCTCTCAGAGTACAACCCTCCTCCCCATCCAGGTACCGTCCTGTCACTGGGTCAAAATAATAACACTCGTCCCCTTCAACTATGAAAGGCATCTGCTTGTAAACCTTATTCCCTGCTGAAATCTTCGGCGGCTGGGGAACCGGAGCCCTAGGGGCTGAAGTCCCCCCTTTAGCCGTCTGGAACTTTGTCGCTGTTACCTTCCGTGCCGGAGGGGCTTGAACCTCCTCCTCCTCTTCTTCCTGTACCTGATTGTCGGGGTTATGGGGACACTCGCGTCTCCAATGCCCCACCTCCTGACATTGATGACACTTGGTCGTCTTTTTCAGCGTTGCTATATCTATCCTTGGTCTCGGACTGTCCTCGTTGTCCCTTCTCTGTCCCCCTGATTTCCTCCCCAGTGTGCCACTTCCTGACTGGCCCTGCCCTCCTGATTGCATCTGTACTAACATCAGTTTATCTTTAAGCTTCCTCGTCTTGGAGTCTATCTCATCACTGCAGTATCTCGCGTACCTCAAGATCTCATCCAGAGGTTTGTTCTGCCAACAGATTAAATGTTGCTGTATCATGAGACAGATATCAGGCCTCAATCCCAAAACGAATTTGGACACAAACTGTCCCATGTCCTTTGGGTCCATCACATCTAACCCACTGTACTGTTTAAAAATCTGCAATAATCTCTCATAATATTCATGTACTGTCTCCTTTGGTTCCTGCCTAGTCCGGTCTATTTTTACCCAGTCAATGTCTTGTGGTGGTACTTTAGTCTTTAACCAGGTGATTGCCTGCTCATACTTTGCTATCACCCTGGGCGACGGTCCATTGGTGGCAGTATCTCGCTCTGGCTCCGCTGTGGGCCATTCAACACTGACCTTACATGCTATCCACAGATCACCTGGGACCACAATGTCAAACAGCGTGTTTAAATCAATCCACAGCACCTTTGAGATTTTAACGAACCTCTCTACCTGTTTGTACCATTCCACTGGACTCTCTCGCAACTTTGGAAATGTGTTCGTAAAGGCAGCCAGATCTCCCCTACTCCAGGGCACATGTACATAACCCCCATGAGCCACCTCCCTCAAAGGGTACGCCTCAGTATGCATCAACCCTCCTCCCGGGGATGTCTCAATAGTACTTCGTCTAACAGTCTTTTTCCTTGACCACCTTTCTTCCCACTTCTCCAAGTTGGACCACGTTCGGATTCCCACAACCAGTTCCCTGATGTGGGCTTTTAATCCAATCACTCTCTTCTCTTCTAGGTCTTGGTCCGAGTACTGCAACCTATGGCCACCCTGTAATGCTTTTGTCTTTGTCAAATCCACCCCATACTTGTTTGCTAATTCAGAGAGTTTCTCATGAACAGTCCTGGCCCTCCGAGTAACATCTTTAGCCACAAACAACAGCTCGTCTGGTTCATAGAGTTCAATTCTTTCTAGTGGCAATGTACCTTCCACGATTTCCTCCACCTCTGATTTTAGTCTAAGCACATCTATCCTTCTTGCCTTAATTGCAGCCCTCAATGTACCTTGGCCAGAAGTTCCATTAGAGTCCCTCCCGCCACAGTCCTGACTCTCTCGTCTCTTTTCTTCAGGTGTGTTAGGGGGAACCCTTCTGTTTTCCCAACCTTCTCGGTCCCATTCCTGTCTACTGTCCCCGGAGGTGTGGTGGGATGCCCCCCTATTCTCCACACTTCCGCGTTCCCATTCTTGCCTACTTTCACTAGGCGCGCAGTGAGACACCCTCCTACTTTCCTGGCTTCCAGACCCAAATTCATTCGCTGATCTGTTGCTCTGAGTGTCCACAATTGTTTCCCAAGTTCTCAAATCAGGCCTTAATTCTCTCATCGACCTCGGCCTTGGTCCCCTCAGATCCATTGGTCCCCTCCAACCCAGCTGGTCCTCTGAGGAGTCTGCCGATGCTGCCAAAGGAGTGCTCCATTCTACGGGGCTTGGTATCGGTCTCCACCCTTCCACCACATTACTCATGTCTTCACTGGCACATCTCTCGCTCCCCATTCGTGGCGGACTCTCGCCCTGTTTCTGTTCTGGATTGTACACTGATACTATGGGACCTATGGTAACTGGTACCATAAGAGCATCTGGCAGTTTCTGTGAGTTAACACCCTCTTCTACCCGAACTTTTTGTACTGTAAATCTTCCCACTACTCTGGTCACTGGGGAAGGTGGAGGTGCCTTTTCTCCCTCCGCTGGGCCAAACTTGTCCCCTGAGGTGCTCGGTCCACTCACCATTTGGACCCCACCATCCCCTACTGATTCTTCCTGGTTCCTTGCTGATGTCTGCGTTCCCTCTAATTCAGGATTGTATGGAGGTGGTCTTTCTGACAACAGCCTCTCTATCAGGCTGTCGTCTGTCTCGCTTTCCTCATCCTCCGTACTTTTCCTCTGCGCGTCCCCTGTATTTTCCAGCAACGGGTACAACCTATCTCCTTCAATGGTCTGTACCCTCCACCTCTTGGCCATTGCATCCCATCTCGCATCTTGCACCGCTCTAACTGATCGCTTCACCCTTTCTTGTCTCCTATCTCTGTTTTTTTCGTGGGCTGCCCTGATCCATGCATTTAGCGCTTCAAACTGTGTTGGTCTGGGCAAAGGTCGCAACGCAGCCATAATCGCTTTCAACTGATATAACACCTCTAGTCTAAACGTTCCATATTTAGGAAATGTCAATTCTTCGTTTCAGTCTGTCATCTTACACCAGGTATCAAGCCACAATATGGTGTGTAACCCAACATTCGTTGCCATATAATAAGCTGGAGTATCCTCGGGTGGAGCCTCCTCTCCACCCTGAGGTTCTATCATGTTGTCGCCCTTGAAACATTTCCGCAACACTTTAAAACATTTCATGATGAAAATCCACAACGTTTTCTTGTTTACTGCACTCGTTTACTTCCTGGTGACAATCCACCAATCCCAGCGTGGCTTCTCACTAACTGCCCTATCCCAGCGCGGCTCCTTCTGACGTCACTCACCTCCGTTTCGCAGCAGTTTCCCTCCTCTCTCCGCTCGTCTCTCGGTTACGCATGCGTCCCAATCATACACTGAAAATGATTACTTCCGACCAAGCAACCACTTCCCTGACTGTACGGCCACAGTCTAACTGTAATTGTCACCAACTGGCAAATGTCTGTCCGCGAACGACCGGACAATCGCCTCAACTGATAGGTTTCAAACACACGGTAACTTTCCGACCAGCGTCCGTTACCCACGCACTCACACATTCGTTCCCCCTATCTCGGTCCTGCGGGCGATCAATGGTACCTCATGACCCCCTTAACAATGGTCGACAATTACTTTGGGTGTTCGATACACCCGAACCACTTAAACTCCCCTCGAGCTTAAGATTTCCTCCGGTTGCGCGCGCTCACAACCTGTTCTCTTTCACACTACAGGCACTCAACTCCGCTTGACAATACAACACACAACATAACATAACCGCAATCTAACGACGCGTGACCCTTTTCATACTCACTCTCCTCCGACCTGCTGCTTTCTGCCGCGCTGTCACTCTCCGTCAGTTTCCATGGAACTCCAACCTCCGTCCGCAACTCTCTGGACACTCTTCATTGGTTCTCAATGGGCCTCGGGGAGATCTCAACCTGCTTCTAGATTACCCTCACTCCAGAAGATAAACCATCCTACTCTGCTACCAACTGGAAAGGCGGGATTTTACCTCTAGAGTCTGCTTACCATTCTCCAGAATCCCGTCACAGGTCGACTAGACCTTTTTACCTGTCATAGAGTGATTTAGGCAACCTGTTCACTTAATTCAATTTAATTCCAAGATTCCCAATTGCTTCCCCCAAAGAACCACTGACCAAGGACTAAATTTGAAGGTTTATTACATAACCAAAAACAATTGAAGGTACAAGCACCTCAGCAAGAGGTTCAAAAGGTAAACAGGTACTAATACAAACATAATCCTACGGAAAAGTCTCAAGCGACTGATGAATAAAACGAGAATCAATTCCAGAATCATCAGACTGCTATAACCTGTGTTCTGGTTCTCATTGGACTAATAGACATGAATTCAGATTAGTCTGTCCCTATCCTATGCTACGTGAGACATCCCTACTCAGCAATAGCCCAACCTAACCAAAGGTGTCAGCAGTGGTGACTTCCAAAGAAGGTCACTCACTTTCTCCCTAAGACTAGAGAACCATCAGTCATAGCTAAGCTCTTTGCCAAGACCAACTGCTCTCTCTAGCTCCTCAGCCCATCTGCTCTGCCTCCACCCTCGGGTTGCTGTCCCTAATACGAAACCCCACAATGTGTATGACACGCCCTCCAGTACGCCCCTCTCGAAGGTGCTGGATTACAGTAATTTTCCATATGGCACTTGTCCATCCTTGTCCGTGTAGACGTCCTTGGGTCCCAGACTCTCCATCGTTTCAAGTTGCTTCTTTGAATTCCTGGTCTACTCCTCCATGTCTGGGTCTAACAAATCTAACACTCATAAACAATGGGCCCTTCTACTCTGCTGTCTACACAGTGGTGCACCTGCAAAGAAATACACGTAGATAGGCTCTCATTCCATAAACGTTGCAACATTTTCTAAAGGCATCTTTTATAACCAATTCTACAGTTAATATGTTTAAGCAAGACATTTTCGAACAGGCCTGCACCATTTCTGTGAACTAGGCCTCTGCTTGATTTATAGGCCCAACATTTCACATTAACAATCCATTGTTTCTCTAGGCCTCTAACATTTACAGCAAATGCATTTTCTACTTTAAACTAGTTATCGAATATAAAAGGCACAGTTATATTTCAATATCCAGATCTAAATGCACAATAGTGCTCGTTTAAAGGCACTTCGTATTAGTGAAAGATTTCATTTCAGCAACATCTCTAGGTTAAACAGCAAGTGTGGATTTGTGATTCATCTATCCCACACTGCATCTAAACATGATAAAAGTCCTCTATATATACGGGTGCTGACTACTTGTACATATAATGCACCCCTACAAATTTCACTTTCATTAGCGCTCTCTCACTGTAATGCGCAAGCCTGTGGTTCTCTGCCCAGATGCCGTATTGGTAGCTGTAGCAAAAGGTACTTATTATTAAGGTACCTTTGCTTAATACATTCTAGTGTGGTACTGGGGTTGGTTTGTGTGAGGCTGTCTCCTTGTTGTGTTATCTTATGTTAATAAATGGTGATATAGTGTACCCACACCACTGGTTCCTGGGTGCTGAGTAAATAGAACTGTGTGATTGGACACAGAGTGGAGTAGGAATCCTCACTACGCTGGTCTGTTTCTGCAGCAAACTGCTTCTTTAACAACCACGATCTCAAGTTATTTTTCTAAAAAGTGTGCTTTAGGGGTTTCTTGCGTCCTACAGAATGAAAACATTCAGTAATCCTTTATCACATGGCTGTTACTGGTGGATGCAGGTTATGCACAATTAAGTTAATGATATTATTCACTCTATAAACATAAGCAGGCACATGAGCAGTGCCTTGCTTGTTGTGATACTACCAGAGCACATCATTCACCCTAAACCGACTCTTCTACACCGGCCACACCTTAACCCCACACTTCTGAAATCAGACATGCAGGTCTTTCTGTAATCACTCCAGCAAGCAAAAGGCCACTATGTCACACTAGTGGCAGTTGTGTGCTATACATTTGGCAGATAACATAACGTAACAACATATTCTCTGACTTGTTCAATCAGGGCTGGCTTTAGGGCAGTGCGACATGTGCGGCCGCACTGGGTGCTGACCTGGGGTAGCGCTGTGCTTAGCAATAACTTGTGAATCTAGAATCAGAATAAACTTTATTCGATCTAAATAAATAGACCATAAAAGTCAGTCTGAGAAACAAACATTAAAATGTGAATAATATCCAACAGTATCTTTAACAAAAAAACATAAAAGGAACTCTAAAAGGGCACTATCACTCCTTGACAATCCCCAATACACATTCTCCTGGGGGCAAAATTCCATAAATAATTTAACATCAAAAGGAAAGGAAGGAGGACAAAAACATCAACAAAGGGTCCGATCTGAATTTCTACCTACCTAACTAACCCCGCCGCGAGATCTACGATAAGCTTGGGGGGAATACCAATCGACCATCACACCGCAGGTGTGAGACTATATAAAGTAGGTAATGGACTTGATCAAAAGTGCAACCTGCGATAGCGGGCAAGATTTTGGTTCCACATCCCCAGAGCCTAGAATCTTGGTGTTACAACTCTTTCGAGAGAGAGATACACAAGCCCTCAGCCTTGTGTTGTTTAGAATGGCAGATGGGCAATGAAGGGACTTGGACTAAAGTGCTGGTGATGCAGTACAATATTAAAAATCAATAGAAACAGTGAACTCATATCAAGCACAAGTCTGTAGAAAAATACGTTTATAATGTGTAAAGTCAGAATAAGACCCCCCTAATACAAGAGTTATTCCTGCAAGCATTAAAATATATCTAGAATACAAAATACGTGGAGGATGCGAAAAGCCAGGAGCAGCCCATGCAGGTAAGAGCGGTGGGGCAGTGGGGTGAGGACAGTGCTTAATTTGAGCTGGTGGTTTCTGGTGCTCGGCACCGGCACTTAATTGTCAGCACCGGCGCTGCTGACAGTCCACCATATGGTGACACTGTCTGAGATATACACAACAATGTGGTTACTAAGTCAAATGGCAATGAAAATGAATAATATCAGCCTCTCATGCCATTATTATAGCTATATGCGAAATAATGTGAATTTTCACACTTGTAGGAGTGCAATGTTTAGGTATTATGCTGGTACTGTCGTTGCCACGCAAGAAGGGGCAATGCATGGTGCAGGCTGCTGTGGCCTTCCGAGAAGGGCCCTGGCACTTAATTTTTTTTACAAATTAAGCACTGGGTGAGTGAGATCTATAGACGACGAGGGAAAATTAATTATTTATTTCATTTTCTCAAGTCATTTTCTGTTGAATCCCCTGCAACCACACACCACCGTCCCACAACTCTTACCTGCACTGGCCGCTCCTGTGAAGAGCTGCGATATCATACTCTTGTGAAGTGTCTGTAAATGCAGGGCCCAGGAGTAGCATCCCTACTACTCCCCTGGGACCTCCTGATCTCTGTTACCAATCTTACATAGTTATAAAATTCATTATGGTTTAATTGGAAGTTAAACATTGGAGAGAGTAAAGTGCATGCGTGTAGTGTCTTAAGGAGTGTTTGTTCAAGAGGGCTTTAATGGTACATGCTCTGGGCGTAGAATAAAATCTACAAAAAAACATAACGTGTAAAGTGGTTTGTAATGAGATGGCATCACAGGGACAAGGGTCGAGGTGAAACTTACGAATTAAAAGCATCTGCTGCAGAGTTCCTTGTTCCTTGTGTGTTCAGCTTTAAGGCAGCAATAAAATGTCAAAATAACTCTTGTGCAAAGTTAAACATACGAAAAAAAGACATCTTTCACACAAAGATACATGAATCACTTCAATACAAGTCCGATTTTAAAGAAATGCTGTGGGTCAGAATGTGTGGAAACATGCAGAGAGCTTCTATCTTTCCTATAATTACCAAAGCATGGAAAGTGCAGCAGAAGAAGGAATAGCCAAGGTTTGTTTACGTCTTCTAAAGTGCAGCTTTAATTATGCTCTATGACCGGACTTTCCACATGGCTGCAGGCTCTGGCAGCAGGCATTGTTACCTCAGAACTCAACTGTAATACGTTATGACCAACAAGCAGCTACGTTATTTCTTTAGTGTGTTCTTGTGGTTTGAGAGTCTGCCATTTATTGCAGTATTAGCCTTCTACCTGTGTTTGGTACTCTTTTGTAACATGCACACGTCACTTTTCTCTTGTAACACATTGTTTGCCACCTATTACATTTTGTTTGCCTTAAATACTTGCACAAGTGCCACCATTGCCTACGTAACGTTTGTTCTTGTGTTTGAGTGTCTGCCATTTATTGCAGTATTATACCTCTACTTGTACTTTGTACGTTTTTTTTTTTCCTTGTCCTCATCTCCACCATGGTTGTGATCTGCTGAACTTCTGAACAAGGAAGAAAGGCATTAGGTGGTCCAGACGTGCTGCCTTTAGAGATGAATGGAGCGACCATAACCCAACAGCTACGACATACACCATACCGATCTTGGCACCTTGTTGCTCGGTTGGAAGATACTAACCATAAGCCAGTTACCACCATTGCTTATATCCACCATTGTGCCAAGAAAGAGGCGAAGTGGCTTAGCAGGGAGAATGTACCATGGCTACGTAATCATCGGACCTGGGGGGAAAAGAAAAAAAAACCCAGTGTGACTAGTGGGACCAGTCAAGTAAATGCCAGAAAGCTCTCTTATCTGGTTTCCCAGCCCTGGCGAGATCCAGTTTCGATATTTGGAGGATTGATACACACCGGTCATGTAGAGAGGGAGAGGAGGCCTCCTTCCATCGCTTACAGATTTCTCTGCGAGCCACCAGGATGGAATAGAACAAAAGGTTCTTGGCTGGGCTTCGATTCTGATCCACTACACCGAAGATTACGAGGCGAAGGTCCATAACCACTGTAAAGCCCAGGGAAGATGTAAGTTTATTGCTGATTGAATCCCAAAAAGACGTCAAGTGAGGACAATCAAAGAACATATGTGCGTTCGAGGCCGCAACTAGTCCACACCGGGCACAGGCCACCGGGGCACCAGCGGAGAACTTAGACAACCTCTGAGGAGAGTAGTAGGCCCTATGTAGGGTAAATAAATGGTTCCTACGGAGCTAGGCTGGTTTAACCATATCCCACAAAACATTACAAGACGTTAGCCACAGGTCGTTCAAGTTCAGGCTAGGCATCAAGGAACCCCACAATAGCTCGGGGAGATGAAATTCCCCATCAATCTCTTCCAGGATTGAATTGTACCATAAAGAAACTTCTTTTGTTACAGAGGGTTTATCCAGCAAGAGAGATTCCAATTGACTGCCTCCCCCTAGAGGCAAGTTGTTACAACGGGGGTTTTTAGCGTAAAGGGCTTGAGCCCAACTTAATATTTGCAAATATTTAAGTTTTGAAAGGTTGGGGCCCACTTTGCTCACTAAATATTCCCATGGAAGCAAAGTCCCTTCCACAAACAAATCACCCCATGTTGATATTCCGGCATCTTTTAGTGGAATTGCTAGTATATCACTCACCCAACCTGGAGCAGCGGAGAGATCCCATATGGGAGATCTGTTAGAATAGTACCCCAGTTTTATAGAAGACCTGAGATTAGACCAAGTTCTTCCCAGGCCCGGCAGCACCTTCAGTTTAACCTTCTTAAAAAATGTGGGGTCGCCAAACTTAAACAGGAAACCCGACTGCCCAACTCCTTCACCCTCCAATAAGGCCGAGAACATCGTCCCTATACCCTGATCTGTTGGCATTTTTAGCAGCATTCGTGCGTGTGACAGTTGAAATGCCCACGCATATATCTGAAGGTCTGGGCCTGCCAGACCACCTTTCTCCCTACGACGCCTTATTTTCTTCCAAGCAATCCTTACGTTTTTATTATTCCAAATAAATGAAGTGATGTCCCCCTGTAGCTTCGCCATCATCGATGTATCAAAATAAAGTGGAATGGTATTAAATAAAAAGGACAACTTAGGTAGAATGGACATTTTCACCAAATTTGCACGACCCAAAACAGTCAGGGGAAGATGTCCCCAGGACCCCATTAACTTCCGGCACTCTTTAGCAACTATAGTAAAATTGGTGGAAGCGATCAGATTAATATCTTTAACAATTCTTAATCTAAGATATCTCAAATTTGTGCCTAGTTGCTCGTTAAATCCTGTTTCATTGCTATTCCACACCATTATTTCAGTCTTTGAGGCGTTTACCTCATACCCTTAGATTTTCCCAAATTCCAAGGCTAACTTGATAGCTGCAGGAAACGCGGTACTAATCTCTGACGTCATAATCATGACATCGTCCGCATACAGGGACACCCTCTTTTCCCAGTCTCTATACTTAAAAGGCGTGATGGTGTTATCCTTACGTATTTTTTGAGCAAATGGCTCTATATAGAGATCGAAAAGTAGCGGGGATAGAGGGCAGCCCTGCCGTGTTCCTCTTGTAACAACAAAGGTTTCGGACCGACCTCCATTAACCAGGACAGATGCGGTCAGCCTATGGTACAGGAGTTCCACCGCTCTGCGAAAAGCCTCACCCACCCCAAATTTAGCCAAGGCCCCTGACAGGTACAACCAATTGACCCTGTCGAAGGCCTGGGTGGCATCCAACGTGAGGATAGCCAGTGGCATTGAGGTCGTGGTCGCCATATCTATTGCTCCTGTAAGATCGTAAGTTAATTCGAAGAGCTGGCGACCCTTCACAAAGCCCTCCTGGTTGGGATGTAAAATTGCGGGAGCAACCTGACCCAACCTCTTAGCCTGGAGCGACGCAAAGATTTTATAGTCTGCGTTAAGGATTGATATGGTACACTCGACCTCCGAGCCCTTCTTCTTGATTGGGATCTCCATCTTGTTCCCCAATTTACAGGCACCCATGAGACCGCGGTTGCTATCTCGGATTGAATAGCCCCCCTGTATTTGTCCCCCAAGACATCCGCACAGAGCCTTCACCTGTTATACCCCTTCCTTATCATCCACCAGTTGTCAGACGGTGTGCTTTTCATCCCCTTTACTTTTTCAGCCCTATGGACTTCTGTCTCTGCCTGTCCGCCTCATCCTCTCCCTCCCTTCTTTCCCATACAGCACTGCCTCCAGCACCCAGTCCTGATGATGATCCTAATAATTACGGATCGAAACGCCGTCGACCCCCCAGCGAAATTTTAGGCGCCCTTCACTCAGTGGTTCTCAAAAAATGGAAAACCAAAACTGAATTGTTCGCATATCACTCTGTTTTTACGCACTGTATATAATTATTCACATTACACTCTGCGCCGTCCATGCTGCTCTCACTGTCACTTGCGTCGCCGTAGTGCCACTCACCTTGCACTCGTGCACCTTGTACAATTTTGGACTGTCATTTGCTATTGATTAATTGCAGTGCTGATACTAACTGTAATCACCATTGTCCTATATGAATTTTGAAATGCTGATAAAAATGATGCTTTGAGCACATATGAAAATTGAACTGAGTCTCCTTGCTCTGTAATGGATAATAATGTATAGATATCCTGTATACTTGTCTATAAATAATACCAGTTGGGATATTGTCTTTTGCACATATCTTTCTACCCCAAACCCAACAAGGTTGATGGGTTTTCACTCCTGTTTTTCTTTACACAAGGATTGATATGGGGCGGTATGAACCGCAATCGGTAGCAGCCTTACCTGGTTTCAGAATCAGCGTAATAGATGCGTTGTTCCAGGATATTGGGGGGAGTACCCCCTCCTGCAATATTTGATTGAAAAGTACAGCAAGGAAGGGAGCTATTTCTCCCACAAGGTTCTTATAGATCTCGGCTGGCAAGCCGTCAGGACCTGCAGCCTTACCCCCCTTGCTACCTTGTATCGCCATCACCACCTCTTCTTCTGTAATCAACTTATCTAGAGAGGCGCTTTGTTCTAGGGATAGCGATGGTAATGAAATACCATTCATCCACTCACCTATGCTTTCAGGGGAGATGTTCTTGTCCTCCTGGTATATATTCTGGAAGAATTCTTTAAAGACCAATCTGATTTCTACATCAGATGATACGGTCCCTGCACTAGTTGTAATAGAATCAATGTTATTGCGCGCCTGATCGGTTCTGGACTTCCAGGCCAACAGTTTGCCTGCCCCTTCTCCAAATTCGAAATGGGCTAATTTGCTCGCTTCCCATTTCTGAAGGATGCGCTGATTTAGAACAGAAGCCAATTGCCCTTTAAGTTCCAGCAGTTTCTCCTGCTTGGCCATTAAAGTGTGGTTGGGAACATTACTACAAGCATCTAGATCAGCTTGCGTTGCTAATAAGTTAGCCTCAATAGATGCAACTTCTTGCGTGTACTGCCTCCTGCGAAATACGGTCTTATTCTTAATGACCCCTCGCAGGGAACACTTAAAGGCATCCCAAACAGTACTAGAGCCTGCAGAGCCGATATTAATTCGCAAAAATTCCCGTGCTTCTGATTTGATGTATAAGACATCGTCCAACGATGAAAGGAGGGACCGGTCAAAAGACCATGACCTAGTCAGGGATTGAATAACACCGACAAGATCTAAAGATACTGAAGAATGGTCCGACAGGTGCGACGGTAAATAGCTAACATTTTTTACAGTATCGACCAAAATTCGGCTTATTAGAAAAAAATCGATCCTGGATTGGTGGTGATATTTAAAATTCTGAAACGAGAAGCCAGGCTGCTGACCTGCCCTTACCCTCCAGATGTCTATGAAGCCATATTGGTGCATGCATTTGAGTAAGAAAGCTCTAGATTTGGACAATATTTGTTGTCGACTAGATGGAGTCTTGTCTAGAGAGTGGTCGAGCACGATGTTAAAATCCCCTGCTATTATGATAGGTTCTGAGAAGTGCAAAAGTTGAGAGAATAGGGATTCTAAAGCTGAGGGATCATCCTGATTGGGCCCATAATAACCAGCTATAGTTAGCAGTGAACCACGTATATCCACAGTGGTGATTGCCCACCTACCTTCCGAATCTACCTTCTGCATGATTAATCTTGTGGTGATCGTTTTTTTTAAAAGAATAGTCACACCCCTTATAATAATTGATTGGGAGGTAGATACTGAAAGATCTATCCATCTGTTCTTTTTAACCAAATCAAGTAGCTCAGCCTCAACTAAATGTGTATCCTGGAGTATAATGACCTGCGCCTCAGAATCCCGCAAATATTGTAAGATCCTGTTTGCTCTAGGTTTGGTGTGCAGGCCATTAACATTCCAGGAGAGGATCCTGAGATTACTCATATATAGTACCACATCCTCTATATCTATATAAAGAAGGCATATAGCCCTTAGCTATTACCAGTAGTGTGATCCTTGCCCATACCATGTTAAAAAATGTATCAACAACCAAACCGGAAATGAGGAACATTGTTTGCTTTTTTACCCAACCCCCTTCACCCCAGTGACCCCCACCCCCCCTCCCATGAGGAACCCTTGTACTACCTGACCGAACATGTCCGGTCGGTGGTACCCCTTACCCATTCCGTGCCCCTACAGAGTGCCTTTAACTTTGAAGTTGAGAACTAGATTATTGTTCCTTTATACTTATCCTACTGTATTCCCTCCGCTTAACTAAAACCAGTTTTAATTGCGGAGGTACAACCTAACTTTCGTCTATTAATTTCTTCCTTTTTTCTTTTTTTTCTTTTACGTGCCTCCCCCCTTTTTTTTTTTGTTTATTGTTTTTTTTTTCTTTTCTTTCCCATACCTCTAACCTTGTCACCATGTGTCATGCAAAAGAGAAAGAAAAAAGAAAAGGAAGGAAAGGACGGGGAGACAAAAGGAGAGTCAAGGAGTTGTACAACCCTAATCTCCTACCTTAGAAACCCACACTCTCAGCCGGACCCCCCGTCGGCCCCACCAAAGGACATCAGTAGCTAGTCCGTCGCCTGAACTGAACGGATGTTAAACATTTTATTGTTGAACATTATTTTCAGAGCTGCGGGGAAGCCCAACTGCACTGTTGCACCTAACTTCCTAAAAGCCTCCATTCTCCTACCCAGTTCCCACTGTTTTTCCAGGGTAACCCTCGATAAGTCAGATCTTATCTGAAAAGTAAAACCTGCTCCCGATAGGGATTTTTGCTTGAGGGCTAGGTTAAGAATGTGGTATTTTAACGAATATGCGTGAAAATTCACTAGGATCTTTCTTGGCTTTGACCTTTGTGGGTTACGCCTAAAGGGGTCCCTATGTATCCGCTGAATGTCATTTGCTAGCTCCTCTTCAGATTGATCCAGATTGAGAGACTGCTTTAGCAGCGGGATGATGTAGCGCTTGATGTCTGATCCTTCGCTACCTTCTGGTATATTCAAAATTCGAATATTGCTGCGCCTTGCGTTATTTTCCAAGATCTCCATCCTTTCTGCCAAAGCAATGTCCTCTTTTTTTAATTTCACGATTTCCTCTTTAGCATTATCCAGTTGAACAGACATCCCCGTGACTGTCTCTTCCAACACTCCAGTTCTTGAGAAAAGACCGTCAATCTTACTGTCTAAGGACTCACAATAGGTTCTAATCTCTCTCTGAATTAATGCTGACTCTTCAAACCCCCGTTTAATATCAGCCGACAAGGTGGAAAACATAAGCTGTAAGGAGGAGACTGGAAGATTTAGAGGCATGCTTGCGGTGGTGGCTGAAGGGATTGTGGGGGTGGCGCTGATACTATCTATAGTAAGAGATGTATTGTAAACGATTTGCTGTGAGATATTTAGATTCAGGGGCTCCTCCTGGCTTTGACACCCCAGGCCATCTGGCTCTAGATCCGCACCTTCTTTATGGCATATATCGTTGCTATGCCCATCGAAACTACTGCAACCTCCTATTGCGACAGAACTACTTGGAGTGTTGGAGTTTGCTGCCTCACTCCTCAGCTCGATCCTGGGCACCGATGGTACCGCTGCCAGGGGGACACTGACATTAACATTGACATTGACATTTGATTTTATTGGCGATTTTGTCCGTGGTATTGGAGACAAGGCAGAGTTGTCTTTTATAGGGGAGCTGTTGGATGCGTCTCCCACCCCAGGTAGAAGTTCCTTACAAACCTCCTCCATGTTTGCAATTGAGGGCAGAGCTAAAGCAACAGTGGGTGTGCAGCCAGATAGAGAAACTGATCGAGAGGGTGACGCAAGAACGGGTGGCGTTAGAGGGTAGGCAAAGCCCAAAAGATCAGAATGAGCCGGAATCACAGGAGTTGTTGGTGGAGCAGGGAGACCCCACACTTGAGGAGGGTAACTTTGTACCAAGTCGAACACCTGAGGGATGACTTTGAAATAAGAGCGCAGAGAAGGCGTTATCCTAGAGCTGGAATCAAGGACAGACTTGGCTAAATTAGCTGACTTGTTAGTCCTTTTTGCGCGTTTAGCTTTCACCTCAGTAGACAAATATGATGAGGTCTTGGAAGGCGTCTTAGAAGGCGTTTTAATCAGCTCCCGACCCCCTTTGGCGCTGCCCTGGATGGTTACCCCAGAATCCAGCCTTGAAAGAGCTTGTACAGCCAACTCAGCAGTCCGCCCCCTCCTTCCCTCTTTCCTTTTGCAGAATTTGCCCCCCCTGCCTTTGTCTTTACCCCGTGTCCCCTGACTTGTTGTCAACAGTGGTGCCCTGGTAGCAGAATCAGATGGAGAAGGTTGCACGTTGAAGGGGGATTCAATTGAAATTAGGCTAAGCTCTCTTTGAGTGGTAGCTCGTGTGCCGACTCTTATAGTGCAACCCCCGCACCGCACCTTATCCAAGGTCTGATACCACCACTGCAGGAGACGGGACCGGCTCACACTCCGCTGTCCCCCCCCCCACCGGCTTCCCCTTCACGTCTTTTGTTATGGCCGCTGTTAAGGTCACTGCTTCGGCTTCTTCAAGCGGCTTACCGCGCCTCGTAACCACGCTTAAACGAGGGTCTCTCCGGAGACACCGCAAGTGTCTCCCTCGACGGAGCTCCAGGGCGGCCTGATGCCACGGCCTCAGACCCGTAGGTCGTGGTGGCGGCGGATGCGTTGGAACGCCGGGAACACCAGGAGCCTCCGGGCCTGACTGAAGCACGCCCCTCTGGAAGCACATAGACATGGAGAAAAGACCGCAATACAGAGGCGTTCATACACCAGGATTAAGAAAAAAGCTTCAAAAGAAAGCTTAAAAAGCTTCAAAATGATCTTGCGATTCAAAAACGGAACATCGGGTTTTTCTTCAGAACTTTCACGCCTGCTTCTAGTTTCTCGTAGCTCTCACGGCAAGACGCTCTGATAGGGTTCAGAGCGGAGTACCGCGGCAGCTAGCTCGCTGCCGCCATGTTCCTCTCTCTTTTCGTACTTTGTACGCTTTTGTAACTTGCACACATGTCACTTTTTCCTCCTGTAATGTACCGTTTGCTACCTCTTGTATTTTGTTTGCTCACAATTGTCACTTTTGCCTCATGTAACTTAACGTTTGCTTTTGTAATTTGTTCACTTGTAATTTTCTCCTCATGTATCACTACTGTTCCTATTGTGAAGCGCTCTGACACCTGCGGGAAAAGTCCGTCCTATATAAAAACGCATAAAATTAATAAATAAATATTACAGGCGACTAGGTGAGTCAGAGGTTGCCTGTAAAAAGGATATTAGGGCCAGCCTTTTATGCAGGAACTGGGGACTCTTATGTATTATAATGGGTTTCTTTTGGACCCAATCATGGAATAAGAGTTCATGGACATTTGACTCTGTATGTCCAGCACAAAGCATGCACAAAAAAGGGCTATCTCCAAGGAGAAAAGTTAGAATTGCAGATCAGCACAGACACCTTTATTTATCAGTGTTTTTGTTTGCGCATAGCACAAACACCCCCTTAGATTTGAATTTTGTTGCTCTCCTAGAGAGTATGGACGGGAGCATGTTTCGCATCCGACCTTTTGGTATTTTGAATGTTCGTGACGTTCACTGGCTTATTGTTCCGTTAGCCATGTTTCCTTCCCCTCATGTGGTCTCAGGGAAGTGGTGTGACAATTTAAGTGATTATTCGATTGCAGGGAGCGCTAGCATGTTGGGTGGCACGGAATGCTTGGGAAGATGGCGGGAGGACTGGGCGAGGGTTGTTATTATTAAAATACTGTAATGTCAGCCATTAAGATCTGTACTTGGAATGTGAGAGGTATACACACACCATCCCGACGTTACCAAATCTACTCGTACCTAAAGCGCCACCACGTACAGATAGCCCTCCTACAAGAAACACATCTTAGCGCCACAGAAATCCCCACACTGAGACGGCGGTGGCGTGGACAAATACATGCTACGGGTTACTCGTCATATGCTAGAGGGACGCTGGTGTGGGTCAGGCCGGGCACTCCGTGGATTACACTGGACGTACAAATTGACCCCAATGGTAGATATGTGGCAGTCCACGGCAGGTTGGATGGTAGCCCGCTAGTATTGGCCTCAGTGTATGTGCCTAACGCAGGGCTGGCAGAATTCCTTGCCCAACTGTCACACGCTTTGGCCCCCTGGCATGGGGTCCCCTGGGTGCTTGGCGGGGACTACAACAGCTCATTAGATCTAGCACTGGACCGCTCCCTCCCTCCCCCACCCAATTCACAGGCACGTACTACGGCGAATGCACTACAGACATGGTCCACACAATGGGGTTTACATGATGCATGGCGCACTCGCAATCCGCAATCCAGAGTCTATTCATATTATTCAGGAGCGCACGCCTTGCATGTACGCCTTGATCGGTACATGGTGACCACTGAGATCCTGCCACATGTCACGGATACATGCTACATGGGCCGCACACACTCTGATCACAACCCGCATCTGCTGGCACTGGCGTGGGATCAACCTAGGCCCCCAATACCCACTTGGCGGTTGCAACCTGACCTATTATTAGATGGCCCCTTTAGAGGCTCAATATGCACGCAAACAGCACAATACTTCGAAGACAACTCAGGCACGGCGTCGACACCACAGGTTGAATGGGACGCCTTCAAGGTGGTCCTCAGGGGGCAGTGTCTGGGCACTCAAGCCCATTCCAGAAGGCAATTGGAGACAGATCTCAGGCGCTTAGAAACAGACCTGTTGCGAGCGGAACAAACGGCAGCCGCGGGCACGGACACGGACTTACTAGAGGCACGGGCAGAACACGGTAGGCTGATTGACAGGCTGAAAAATATTAATTACAGGGCCCACTCAGCCCGCACACACCACACCGGAGACAAACCTGGCAAACTGCTGGTTTGGCTGATACAGCGCGAAGAACGCACAGCGCCAGTAACGGTGATACAACCGGTAACTGGCCCGAAGGTATGCACCCAGGCGAAGATTCATGAGGCCTTTGTGACACATTACAAAGCGCTATATGTGTCCCGTCTTCTAACCACACAACCTACCATAACTGAATATCTAGACGACGTTGAGCTACCCGCCCTTACGGATGACCAACAGGATGACCTAGGGTCGCGGTTAATAGCAGAGGAACTCCGCGAGGCCATCTTTGCCCTTTCAAATGGCAAAGCCCCTGGCCCTGATGGGCTGCCAGCGGAATATTATAAAGCCTGCTCTGACATCCTGATTCCAGAGCTCCTCAAGGTTTATGCAGCGGCACTGGAAGACTCGGCCTTACCCAAGTCAATGAATGAGGCAACACTAGCATCCCTTCTAAAGCCGGGTAGAGATGATACACTCCTTGGCTCGTATAGACCTCTAGCGCTGCTGAATACAGATTACAAGATACTGGCATCGACCCTCGCCCGGCGACTGGCGGGTCTGGTGCCCGACTTGATACACAGTGACCAGAATGGCTTTGTACCCACTAGATGCACCTCCCACAACATACGAAGACTGTTCCGAGTGCAAACATACGCAGTACAAAATTGGCCTCGGTCAGGCTGCCTAGTTCTGGACCTGGAGAAGGCGTTCGACTCGGTCGAGTGGCCCTACCTACTAGCTGTGTTGTGCAAGTTCGAGCTTGGGGAAGCCTTTATTGAAATGGTCGGATTGCTATACAGACACCCCGTGGTGCGAGTCCGCACGGGCAAGCTGCTGTCCGACGCCATAAAGGTACGGCGTGGCACCAGACAAGGCTGCCCATTATCCCCATTGCTCTTTTCACTGGCGATAGAACCCCTCGCGGAAATACTACGCACCAGGGGCACACGCTGGGGCATTCCCCTAGCAGATGGTATACACATAGTCTCGCTGTATGCGGACGACCTACTATTATACGTCAGGGACCTCACCCGAATACCGCCGGAACTCTCGGAGATCTTCCGGTCCTTTGAGACCGTGTCTGGCCTCAAGGTCAACTGGGCCAAATCAGGGGCGTATTCGTTCAACCCTGATATTCTGGACCCTGAAATCAGGATCAATGGCGAGCGATTGCCGTGGCATCAAACCACGTTCAGGTACTTGGGAATATATATTTACAGGACACCCTCGGATGTCCACGACGGCAACCTAACACGCGCCATAACGTCCATAAGATCCCAGATTGCCTTCTGGAAATCACTGCCACTCAATGTCCCGGGCAGAGTAACATTGACAAAAATGATCGTCCTCCCCAGACTCCTATATTATTTTGCCAACATCCCGGTATACGTACGGGTCCACACCTTCAAAGAACTCGCATCCATGATCAGGGACCTAATATGGAATACTGGGAGGCCCAGAGTAGCCCTGCAAAAACTATATACGCCAACTAGTGAAGGAGGCCTTGCAGTACCGAACCTTGAACTTTACTATCTGGCAGCACAGCTCCAGTGGGTAACCGCTTGACTCGCGGGAAACCGCCTGGAGGACACGGCCACGGCAGCATCTGTACTGTCCCTCACACAGATACACACCCTGTTCCACCCCCTGACACACCCGAGGAGAACGTCACAACTGCATGTAGATGTGGTGGTGCGATGCTACGTCAGAAGCTTACGGCTCACGAAACACATCAAACCATATGCCCCGGCACTCCCGCTCCTGGGCACCCCCAAGACCGCCTCTATTGTCACGGAAGCGGTGCTGGAACATTGGACGCGCACTGGAGTGGACACCATGGCGGACCTATACGCTGATGGTGCCTTGATACCTTTTGCGACACTAGCCACTGACACGGGTCTCCCAGCGGGACAGTTTTTGCAACATACCTCCATAATACTGGCATACACACAAAAGTGGGGCTCCATTGCTGAGGAATTACCGACGCATCAATTAATACAGAGCCTACATGTAATGGGGAACGGCACACATGTGGTACACTGGCTGAATCAAGCACTATTGACACACACACAACACACGCTACAGCCGTTGCGTGACAAATGGGCAGTAGACAGAGGGGGGGACTGGACTGACAAGGAATGGCAGATGATACTGATGGGCCCCAGACACATTCCTTGCAACGCTCGCTTCAAGCTGATCCAGTTATATATACTGCATAGAGCGTACCTCTCACCCGACAAAATTAACCAGTACTTCCCAGATGCTGTGGCCGGCTGCCCGAGGTGTGCACTGGAGGGAGCGGACCTGCTGCGCATGCTGTGGCGATGCCCATGGATACAGATGTACTGGCAGACTGTACTGACGGCATTAGATAACTGCACAGCCATGAAGATACCACACACATGGGAGGCATGCGTGCTAGGCCTGTATAGGCGAACCAAATTAAATAGAGTCCCCTCTCGCTTCTGGGACCTTGGCCTCCTCACGGCCAAGCGACTGCTCACGAAACACTGGAAACGAGCCACTCCACCCCTGACGGCACATTGGCACGTGTCCCTAGACAACTGGGCGAGAGCGGAAAGCACCACCCTCCATAGCGAGGAAACAGCAGGGTTACGCCAGTTCCCAATTGCAGTACTATGGGATGAAATGCTAAGCTCCTTATGTAGGGAATGTCAACAAGCTCAGAATCCCACACAGGACGGCCACCCAGACACCGCCATCGATGCGCCCCTTCCTAACACTCCGCACTAGCAGACATGGTGATACCCTGCCCAACACTCCCCTCCTTTGAATGCCTACCACGGCAGACCCATTGTCCTCCCTAGAGCCATACTTGTGCCATTCGTCCCTATCCATTAACGACTATGCGCCCCCACTGCATTGATGAACCCTCGACTTCACACCCACACCACGCTTTCAGATCAGATGACCACAACCCCCTTTCCGTTTTTCCCCTTCTCTTTTGTTTTCCTTCATTGTTTATTTCAGAATGTTATTTCCTTTGTTGCACCGACATGGTTGGAACATTCGTGATGAATCGCAGACATGATGTATGAAGCAGAGGACTATTGCATTGTATGACATGCCCCGCAAACATGACAGACATCTTTGAGATGTAGAGATATGTATGTTGTAGCATTCATGTTTTCATTCCTCCTGTGACATCAATAAAGGATATTTAAACAAAAAAATCAGTCTTTTTGTTTGAGTAACATAGCATTTGTACAACCAAAGCTACACATAGCCACAAAATAATGGTGCATAGGGTAACATCAGATCGGGTGGGCGTACATTTAGAGCAAACTGTTAGTTTGATGGGTGGGTATCACAAATCACTACACACATGTAAAGGTATTTACAGTGTCCTACCAACTGGAAAACTGGTGGGAACAGTTATGTTTTCCTGCCCAAGTACCCAACTGTGAGTCTCAGGCATCTTGGTTCTTGAGTCTGGCCACAGACCTGAGAAAGGTTCTGGACCTGTCCATGGCCTGGAGGAAGTCACAAAGAAGGGTGTGATTGGTTAGAGAGTGGACTATTCTTCCTGTCATGGGTTTAGTATGTAGCGTAGTTGTGGCAGCGTACCCTGTTTTATGAATTTGTAGATGTTACCAGACCTTTTTATGTGTTTCATGGGCATGGAGGCCTACTGGCCCACTTGCGTTAAATTCCACTGCTACATACTAACCAAGGTCTTAACACTTAAATCCCTGTGCATGTTTCTGTGTATGTCTATGTTACCTTGACAGTGCATGCATCACATATATGAGTGAATCAGAGCAATGGAGGCTATTTGGGAAGCCCCTTGACCATTCATGTGCACATGATGGAGATGTCTTTTTTTCCCAGATGGTGAAAGTGTAATACTGTCATTCCTGAAGTTGACTGGAGAAGACATAGACACGGAGGTGAGAAAAGAGGAGACTGGCTTCCCATTTCAAAATTTGATTAGGTCTTTTTTCTGATGGGTCTTCCTGAACACTGCCTTTTTGTTCTGGTAAAAGGTGAGAGGGAAGTCTCTGTTTTTGTGCGAAGGGTCGTCTAGGTGAGACAAGCCTTTCATTGCTCTTCCTAATCACCAGTATGTTTGGCTGTTGAATGCCAGGTGCAGAATGCTGACATTCCTTTGTGTCTCTTTTGTGAATGCTCCAACCTGGAGACAATCCTGCTGCGAGGAGCATCACTCTACCCAAAGGCTGAGTCTGGAAGACAGCCTGAGAGGGACACATGAATAGAGAACAGCCATAAAGTGGTTCTGAAAGTGCAGACAGAGGCTACACATCCAAGGCTGCTTTATCTATGTAAATGTGGGAGCAGTAAATTAAAAATTTAAAGAAAGGTCCAATTGCAGCAAGTGCTGCCGTCATTTTGATCCACAATGATTAGAAGGTTCATCGTCAGGACTCATGGTTGCAGGGGCATAAGCCATACTTGATGTACTTGATTGGAATAAATATGAGTATTCCTGATATTGTCAATCAATGCACATTTATGTGGCATTGAGATGATAACCTAGTATGAGGAAGGAGCCAACAGGGGATGGTAGATAGCACAACCCTGCCATAATCAGAAGATCCTCTTGTACGGAGAAGCAAAGCTCTGAAGGGCGAAAGCATCACTGAGTGAGTCGGTGTGCCGGTACAGAAATAATCTGAAGGGAGCAAGTGAAAACTCAGCAGAAATTTCAGTAATCCTGCAAGTGGAATGTTGTTTGTGTTTTTAAAAAAAATCCCTATCACCACTACCAAGGTTTTATTTGATAAACCAACTTTATGGCATTTTTACCAGCAACAGAAAAACAGACATGAACAGGTACCGCTTCTACAGTCATCCCTCACCCGCCAGATATCACAAACAGAACAGAATCTGTTCATTATCAATTATCCAGTCATAACGTCCAAAACAAGGACGTTTCCTTCATTTGCTCCACACTTTTCCGTGCTATTGTGGAGTCCCCCTCCCTTCATAAACCAGCTTTTCATGCTGGGCGCATGAGTCCACTCCCGCCCACCAGTCAGCCATCATAGGGGTGTCATGGATTTCCACTTCAATGCAAAATCCATCTTAGCGACCAACGAGGCTATCCAGAGGAACAGACGCTCCACCCTTGGACCACCCAAGTCCTCCATCAGGCCCAATAGAGCCATTTTGGCTAAAAGTTCCAGTTGTCAAATCAGGATGTGGGAGAGTTCTCACTCTATCCTCCCCCAGTAATTGGCTATAACCAGGCAAGCCCACACCACATGAAAAAAATCTGCTTTTAGAGAGCGGCAGCAAAAGCATGTCACCTGGGCGAGTATATCTACTCAGCATTCATTTATTTGACATGCATGTAATTGAGCTGGACCAGGTTGAGCCTGGTTGAAATGGCCAGTTCTCAGGTGGCCATCTTGGCCTCTTGCCACTCTGCGTCATCCAACTCGCCCACCCATGCTGCTCACTTTCGTCCCAGCCTGTCAAAATGATCCGGTGCATTGGGGTACATTTGGGAGATGCCACCTATATGGAGCTTCCCTGTTAGCAATTTAGCCTCCAGAGGGCTGAACTCTTAGATGTCTGTATCCGGAGAGATGTTGGCAGAGAGGGTGTGTTGCAGCTGTAGGTATTTGTGAAACTGAGTGTGTGAAAACTGAAAGTCCTGTTGGATTTCTTGGAACATCTACATATGGTCACCAAGACATACATCAGAGATGTAAGATACATATGGCATCTCATCTTGAGAACCCTTCTAAGCCTGTAGTGCAACCAGTACCCCCACCAGAGGGGATTCATCCCTGTTAGTTTACCATCACAGCCCGTGAAATTGAGCCACCACTCTCCAGCTGAGGAATACCACCCACGTCATTACTGGTAGGTCTTGTGAGATCGGGCCCTGTACAGAAGGGCCATTATTGTATCCAAGTCCAGCAAAGTAAGTTTCACTTCATATGCTACCCCTCCCCGCCCCCATTAAACCAATCATTGAGTATGACAAGTTGTGCTGTCACATAATACAACTGGAGGTCCGCCATTCCCAGTCCATTGTCGTAGGTCTTCCTATAGTGAGCTGTTGCTATACGGTGGTGCCCATCCGCCCACAGAAATTTCCGGAGCATGAAGTTGAGTTGTTGACCACTGCCTAAAGATTGGAAGGGAAACATTCTGAAAAACATATAAAAGCATGACATCATCATCATCATTTTATAGAGGGCCACCTGTCCCATCACATGCAATGGAAGATGTCTCCATCTCTGTAGATCCATTCTCATAGTAGCCACCAGGGGTGTCAGGTTAAGACTCCTTGGGCCAGATGAATGACCCGCCAATTTGCGGCTCACAATTTGCAACTCACTAATTGGAATACACAACAGTGTCTCAGACAATGTTTGCGATTCCTAATGGGGTTGCAAATTGCATGCCTCATTATTATTAATGAGGCAGGCACAATTTGTGACCCCATTAGGAATGACTAGCACTCACAGGGATGGTGGCCTTCTGGGCTCAGGAGACATCCATGTTTTTGACTGTTTTTTTTAATAAAGCAGTTCTTTTTTTTTTAATGCAGCCTGTTTTCCTTAAAGGAAAACGGGATGTTTTTAAAAAAGAAAGACAAAACCTTTCAGTTTCACTTTTTTAAGGGCAGGCAGTGGTCTCTGGGACCACTGCCTGCTCTTAAAAAATATTTTCCTGCATACTCACAAAGAGGAAGGGGTCCCTTGGGCGCCCTTTCCCCTTTGCGAGTGGTTTACCACCTACTTGAAGTAGGTGGTAAACTGCGAGTGTTTTTTGGTTGCAAAACATTATTACATAGCATGTTGACTCACTATTAGGAAGGGACGCCCCTTGCTAATAGCGAGAGTCGCAAATGCTATTTTGCGAGTGAGTGACTCGCAAAATAGCGTTTGTACATGCTATTACCCTTTTTTGCATTTTGCGTCTCCCGTTTGCGGCCGCAAAAAAGGGTCGTACATCTGGCCCCTTGTCAATTCCGGCAGCAGGGATATATGAATGCCTAAATACTGAAATGACAAGTGAAAAACAGGGTTTGCCAACCATCAGCCGCAAGAGCTCAGTCTCCCCGTACTGGGACCAGCTGGGATTTCGCTTTATTCACTCAGATGCCTGAGGCCGCTTCATAGAATTTGAGGATTTCCAGACAACGGGGTCCGGAGGGTTATCCAGTCCTACGAGGTGCATCCCCTACGCCCATCCTCATATACATGCATTGTAGCTCAAACAGAATTGTGCCAAAACTGAGGTTCTAATCTTTGGGTCTCCCTCTCCATGGAACAACAATTGGTGGGCCTCAGAACTTGGCCCACCACCGTTCCCTCTTATTCAGCCCAAAAACTTGAAGTAGTCGGTGACTCCATTCTTATTTCCAGCATCACATTTCCAATCTGGTATCCTCTTGTTTCCTCCAGCTACATACCTTGAAAAAGTCCTTTCCTTAATTACCAACAGATCACAGAAAAGCAATGGTCCAATTCTTGAATTCGGGAAGACTGGATTATTGCAATGCCCTTCTCATCAGACTCCCTAAATCTCTACTTAACCGACTTCAGCTGGTCCACAACAGAGCTTCCTGTCTCATTCTCAATCTTAGAAAATTCTGTCACATCACTCCCCACTTATTGTTTTATGCATTGGCTGCCTATTGTTAAGTGTTGCTATTTCAAGGGACTTCGCCTCTGTCATAGAGTTATCCATAGAGGTGACCCTAAATATCTGCTGAAAAGTTTATGTAGATACACCTCAGCAAAAACCCTTTACTTCGGGCGACTGCCAATTTTCTTGTTGTTCCCCATGTTGTTCGCATAGAAACATCAGTTGTGCTTTCCAATACCGCTCTGCTAAACTTTGGAATGAGCTCCCCTCTATGCTATGGTTTGAGCTATTGAATCCCACTCGCTTTTCAGGAACCTTCTTAAATATCATTCTCCTGTACTCATAATATATTCGCTTGTCTCCTTTTTCCTGTTTTAGAGGCTTTACTCAGTATCAGGACACCAAGGATTGAATAGTAGAGTGCCTTATAAATGACATGTCATTTCATGCACTGGAATGATGATGGGAAAATTGGAGTAATAAAATATACCGCTAAATAATCCAACCATTACATCCTCATCTGTTTACTCATCCTATTCCTTACCCTACAAGGATATGACAAAGTGGCATAGGTTTGTTGAGATCCAAACCAGTCAAGAGTAACAAACAAAGTGACTGAACCTTTGAAGTGATGTGACACTGAAAAACAACAGTGTAAAAGCAAATAGGGTCAAAAATATAAAAATAACAGCCAACAAGAAATAAAGACCAATATGAGATAATTATAATCAGGCGCTGCTGAAAGTTGTCAGACGAAAAACAGGAGAAAAACTGCCCAGTAGAGCTATCAGCTACATGAAGGGTAACGTCAAACCAGTTCACCAGAACAGAAAAATTTACACCAGAAGTGACAGCTCCAGGAAGACTCCGATTGCATCCCCATATCTATGGGGTATGTCTCCCGGGTACTGGGATAGTCCTCGTTAAAGGTTTCATTGATATTCATTCAGAGATAAACCCCTGATGAAGGCCTAAGGCCGAAATGCATTGGGAGTAAAAGATATTTTGAGAAATCATTGAACCACACACCAGGAATAATGCTTTCTGGGATTTGAAGTTCATGAACAATATTGTGATGACACCACAATATTAAAAATACTTTGAACTGATGGATTAACTTCATTGAATTTGTTACTAAATCACTGAAACCTTTAATGAGGACTATCCCAGTGCCCGGGAGACATACCCCATGGATATGGGATGCAATTGAAGTGATATCGTTCACACCCTTTTCAGAGGGTGATACCCAGGAGCACGGAACACTCATATTCATCCATACCTAAACCTCGCAGTGCACAAGCTGATCCAAAAATATTTGACAGCTCCAGGAAGACCACACAAGTATCTCTTCACATACTTGGTCAACAAAAAGAAAAGGAAATATAACAGAGTGTAACACCGATACCACTCTACTATAAGAAAGACATGGGGACATGCTCCTGAGCATGAGAGGAACAGCAAAAAGTAAGGGTTTCTTTGCATCTTCCTAGAAATAAATAGGAACAAGAGTTAGCGCTTGCATCTTCTGGAGAAGATTATGGGTGCTCTGTCCAGACCAACCTTCACACTTCAAGAGAGGATAGACACCTACTGTCTAGCAGGTCTGACTGGATAGGTCTACTGTACGGGAATTGAAGATTCAACCTGCTCCCATAAGGATGACCATCACACATGCTTCACCTTCTGATCCAAGACTGAAGGAAACCTCCAAGATAATCATATCAGCTTATCACAACAAGCATAGGTTCGAAAACAGCAGGTCGCAAGGTTGCACCTCTTTCCTAGGAGCTACTAACCATGACTAACGAATGATTCGAAAATGACAAAAGTGGAGTAACATCCCTGAACCTAAATATCAGCAGCAAAAATAGGTCAAAAAAGTACACCTGATCACAGTTTTGAGCAAGGAGCAACATAGCAGGCCCTGAAAACAAACAAAAATGACATGCTCAACTACATCAAGAGTAGCATAAGATGTTTTGTGTACCTGCATTTTAGCCTTGCATAAGCGCAAAATTTTTTACCAAGAAGACAGCACCTAGTGAGAGGGAAAAGAGCAAGAGCTCTCCTTAACAAGTACCAGTTCTCAACGATTTGCAGAAACAAACATTCATGCAACAAAAACAGGCCAGGACTTCGAACACACCAATTGACTCATGGAAACAGAAGCGAGATAACCAAGATTGGGTTATCCAAACTCTGTAAACGGAAGATATAGACTAAGGCTAAATCATCTACGTTAGAAACTAAGGTACTGCATGGGATAACCTGTGAAAAACACACAGTAACCATCACCGGATTGGCCTTCAGGACAAGTCCAGTGGTCAGGCAGCAGCTGGAGAAGGGATTGGATGGTCCAGCAACATTAAGATAATATGAAAAGTGAGTATATCAACTTCTTTTAGACTTTGTTCCCCAAGGGAGAGGGTAACGAGGGTCGTGACACTGTTAAAAATAAAAACTGAAGTGTCACTGGTGGAATAGAGACCAAAAAGACCATTTGAGGGGTACTGGTGGAATTTCAGATCTAAATTGATGAATCAAAGAGCTTGTATGAGCAAGGACATGACTTTAATTCTCATTCCACCAGGACTTCTTACCAGAAGAAATACAATGGGAGAGACTTAAACAGGTAACATAAATCTCATCAAAAACAAGATTGCAGAGTTGCAATTCCAGTAACTTTTTCTACCCTAATAAAGGTAAACAAGAAGGAGGAAGAGAATAGACTCTAATCAGAGGATATTATAAGCATTAGGATCACCAACTGAGATAAACCATCCTCGCCAACCAACACCAATCCAGGCAACTAAATGAAGACATGTAACAAAAAAAAGAAGATAACATTACCAAGAGTTCCTGAACCACTTAGTGATAGAGCAGACTTTATGAAGACATACCACTCGAGTAACCATGTAAGTGAAACCTTTAAAGTTAATACCAAACGTCATAAACCCTAACCGCAAGGATTCCCAAAAGAGAACTTTGGTAGGTACCCATTATCCATGAAAAGAGAAAGAGCAATTGTTGACAAAAAATCTCAAGGACGGAGAGAAGAAGTTCAGCATAAAACACAAAACCGAACTTCAGCACCAGCTGGAGGGAATAGAAAATAATACCTGAAAGCATGTTCATAGTTAAGCAACTCTGGCATGCCCAACAGCCATAGAAACCAACTATAAAAGAAACAAGTCTTCACAAACCGTCAACAGGAGCCTGGTTGACAGCACCTACCATGCAAAAGGACATGGCTATCCAAGTTAAGGATCCCAATCCAGCATTCTAATGAAATAAAAGGATCTGGGGCTCATCGTGATCACCTTCAGACCAAGACTGCAAACATACTGGGGTGGAGAATCTAACAGAAGCTTGTCCATGACAGGCTAATAAGAGCAGGCCATCAGTGTGGGCTGAAGCAACCAGTGTGCACAATTCTATCTGCCCCAGTAGCCAAACCCTATCACGTCACCATTTTAACAGAGAACAATAAAGGCCGCTATACAATAATCCACGCCAGGTGCCCAGAACCTTACATGGAAAAGTGTAGAAAATTGAGTGAGGATACCTAACCTCCCATGGAACTGTAGACCAATAAGAAGATCCCTCTCGTGTAAACAAATAACACTCAGGAGAGGATAAAACGTGAATGGCAATGAGTGATATTATTTCAGACCAACATTCATAAATACTAAAAGAGTTCCCAACCCACCTGTACCTGTGATCATCGCACAAATCGGGGTACACTGGGTCACACTGAAAAGATGAGGGTTAAGCCCGTCGGTTATGAAGTCCTCCAAAATGTTACTTCCGCAGTCACTAAATGGCACAGCCAACCCTGAGACAACCAATCACACCATGGTAAAAACTAAAGATGAGGAATCCGAAAGAGGAGAAGACTGGGAATATCTAAACCAGAAACTCAATTTGTCATACTATCGAGGAACAAAATATCGAAAACGAAGTTTCTAAAGATTATGTATTCCTAACTCCATATATGCGAACCTTGATGATACATACATCTTCAAGGTATATAGATGTAGAGGAAAGAGTATTAAATCCATACCTCCATCTGAGCACTTACCTGTTTGATATTTCATCCCTTAAAATTCTGACCACTATGTTGTGAGCCGTCGGTATTTTGGCTTTGATACTCCTTACCACTATGGAATGGGAATATCTCAGAAAAACTTATGAATAAAAACAATAGACAGCTGAATAAAACCAATGTTTTTCACACGCGGCTATCAGAGGAGGCCAGGCACACATCTTGGAGGTCAAAGTAGATGGTAGAGCTGCTAGTAGGCCAGCTAGAAAAGTCCTACAGAGGTCACCCTGGGGCTGAATGCACTTAGCAATGGACCATCCAACTCCTAGCAGGTCCATGGTATTGCATTATGAGCTAACCCGGCTATGAGGTAGAAGAATCCAATTGACTCTTCACTCACCTGTTCCAATAGGAAAGCTATTGACTTCTAGAGAGAAATTTGAAACCACCTTGAGATTAAAGAGGCCTTCAATCAGGAATATGATAATGTGTTAGATGGACTAGAACCTTGACCTTCCAGGAGAGAGTCTGAAATGTTAATCAGTAAACCTCTAGTGTTACTCTAGCATGTACATGGCCCTGTTTTATGACAGTGGCACCTGAATCCGTTACTGTCCGTCTGCTCTCATGTCTGCTTTGTCATGACCTTCCAGTTAAACTAACTGGTCTGGATGCGAAAGGCTTCACAGAAATGGGAGAGGTGCCCTGTTATTCAGAAAGGGACAGGATCTCAAAGTGAATTCACTAATGTCAAAACTCCCTTTCCTTAGACCACATTCACTGACTCATACCATTCATTCAAACTTCTATTAGGAAGGTAAACTAGATGCAAAAGGGACATCAAGCAGCTCTCCATATTCGAAGCAAAGGAGAGAGATGCTATGAGGATCAGAGCACGCCACCCTTTAAATCAGCCCGGGCGGCCGAACATGCAGCCCATGTAGCCTCCAGATACAAACCCACTGCAAACCCATGGTGGCCCAGCCAATCCCAATGGGAGGAGCCTGAGGTATTCCTCTGTCTCCTTCGATGGTGACATCCTTAACATCACAGTTACTGCTAGGGTGGTGAGACTGCCAAGTGAGAAACAGGCAAAGAGAAGCCAGAATAGGGAACCACCACAAGAGGAAGCAGCAAGAAGAACCGAAGGTGCACCCCCCTGTTAAGACCCTGCAGACACAGGTCTACCACACTGCTCACAAGAAGGGAAGGGGTGGAACTGCAGTGAACCTAAGTCCAACACCGAAAACCTTCATGGCCACCCTCCTCCATGTGCACCTACCTAAATGTAGAAACGTCTGAACTTGAAGTGGGTAAGGGTGGCTGCAAGAAGCTTATGTGAATATATTCTCAGGAGATCCAACCCAGCCAGAGTCCAGGGTGCCCATCCATGGATGAATGCACAACAAAACAGGAGGTGGATTGGGCGGGTCTGTCCTTTATGGGGTCGTGTTAGGGGTGTGACCTGTTCAGGAAGTGTGGAAAACCTTGGTTCTTTTTAGCATTTAGGGAATTATAAAATGGGTGCATGCATAGCCTTTTAGCCTCGTAGAGTAAAGAATGGGACGTGGAAGGAAATGAAGAGGTAAAGTAGCATTTCTTGCACAGTTTTTAAAACATCTGTCTCCAACAATCTGCTCATATGATGCCCTTACAAATGCACTGAACTATTGACTTATAGATTTCAGAAAACCATCTCAGCAAAAATAATAAAAGGTCACTAGTAAATTATAAGGTTTAAATACTCCAAAGTTGTGGCCAATTTTGATGACTCTGGGCCTGATTCACAAAAGTAAACTTGCACATTTGCATAAGTTCCCTAATTTTCAGATATCCACGGAGTACAATTTTAATGTTACCAATAATAATTGTACGACTGCAGAGACTCTGCATATAAAAAGATTTGGCCAATTTTGATGACACTGGGCCTGATTCACAAAAGTAATCTTGCACATTTGTGTAAGTTCAGTAATTTTCAGATATTCACGAAGTACAATTTTAATTTGACCAAAAATGATCCAGAGGACCTGAGTGCGCGTGAAGGCTCGTATTGTGTCAGGAGACCCTGAAGTGGGAGGGGTGCCCTGCCGTTAATGATCCGGTGACAGGTGCAGAGGGCCTTGAATTCTACCCTGCTTCTGACCGGGAGCCAGTGTAAGGCCTGGAGCGCGGCTTTCGAGGCTGATCTTCTAGGCAGTCTGAGCACCAGCCGGGCAGCGGCATTTTGCAAGACCTGTAGGCGGCTCAGGTTCTTCTCGAGGGTTCCCAGATAGAGCAGGTTGCCATAGTCCATCTTAGACGTGACTAAAGCGTGCACTAGTGTTCTGCGGGCTTTGGTGGGAAGGAGCTCCAGTACCTTCCTGATGGTTTTGTGGATCCCAAAACAGGTGCCGACCACCCTGTTTACCTGGGGGCCAAAGGTCAGATCGGAATCGAACCAGACACCTAAGTTCCTCGCCTCCCGGCAGGGAGTAGGTGCAGGTCCCAAGCAGGGCGGCCACCACGCTGACGTCCACGCCGCCCGGTCTCCCCCTACCACCAGCATCTCAGTCTTGTCGCCGTTGAGTTTAAGGCAGTTGGCAGACATCCAGGCAGCAAGATCTTGCATGCATGCTCTGAAGATGTCCGCCGCAAGACCGGGTGCACGCGATAGGGAGATGACTAGTTGCGTGTCGTCAGCGTATGACACCATGCGCAGACCATGCTTCTCAACTATGGAGGCAACCGGGGCAACGTAAAGGTTAAAAAGCGTTGGGTTTAGGGACGAGCCCTGTGGTACCCCCTGATCCAGCGCCACTCGCCTGGAGTAGCAGTCGCCCTGCCTGACTTGGAAACCTCGGCCAGATAGAAACGACTGGATCCATTTTAGCGCTGTATCAGCCACCCCTGCTTTGTTCAGACACTGTAGCAAGATGGAATGTGCTACAGTGTTGAACGCGGCGCTGAGATCCAGCAGGATCAGGGCCATAGTCTGGCCCTCGTCGGCCCCCTGTCTGATGGATTCCGATGCCATGAGGAGCGCCGACTCAGTCGAGTGTCGAGGTCTGAATCCAAACTGGGTGGGGTGGAGGAGATTTGTCTCTTCCACAAACTGCATTAGCTGCAAATTTGCCACCTTCTCCGCTACTTTTGAGAAGTAGGGTAGGAGAGAGATGGGACGCAGGTTCTCCAGCTTTTCGAAGCTGATATTAGGCTTCTTACGGAGGGGGAGCACAACTGCCTGTTTCCACTCCCGTGGCAAGGTGCTGGACCTGAAGGAAATGTCCAAGAGATGCCTGATATATGGTTTTAGTGTCGCCAAGCTGTCACCCAACCGTTTAGGAGACGCTGGGTCCCGTGGGGAGCCTGACTTTACTGATCTACATATTTTGATCAGGTCTTCTGCTGATGGGGTGGAGAAGTTGAGCAGCAGATTATGTCCGTTCACCTCTCTGACTGGTGCTTCGAACTCTCCTCCTACCATTGGTTGGGCGGGAAAGGCGGAGTAAATTTTGGACACTTTGTCGCCGAAATACTCGGCAATGCGATTGCAGGCAGCCGAGAGCAGTCGTCTGATCCAGCTGAGGATTTGGGGACAGCCAGAGATTTGTATACACAGAACAGTTCTTTCGCTGAGCTCTCTGCATCCATTATTCTTCTGGTATAGTGGGCGGTTTTAGTTCTCCTAATCAGATTGTGATATGCTCGTCTATTGACGAGATATCTCTCTCTCGCCTGACTGTCATAGGCTACCCTCCACTGCCTTTCCGCTCGCTTGCACTCCCTCTTGGCACCGCGCAACTCCTCATTGAACCAGGGTGCCGTACTTTGTTTACGCCCGCCCTCCTTAGGATAACCCAATGGGGCCGTGCGGTCCAGTGCAGCCGTGATGCGGTCGTTGAGCAATTTATTTGCCAAATCCGCGTCATCGCCTCCAGGGGGGCCATCGGCTGTGAGAGCCTCATGGAATTTGGGCAGGGAGAACCTAGCCCATTTGCGCCTGGGATAATTGAGAGGAGTGGGAACGGTCGCCTTATGCTTGGGGAGAGAGATATCGAAAGGTACCAAGAAGTGATCAGTCCACGGGAGAGGCACTGGGGGAGCCGCACTTACTTCCTCCCAGTTTGCAAATACTGGATCAAGTAGATGGCCATGTTGGTGTGTTGGAAGTTGGCTTTTAAGCTCGAGTTGAAGTGCTTGAAGTTCCTGCACGAACTCCCTCGCTCCTTTATCTGACAAATCTTCGAGATGCATATTAAGATCTCCAAGTAGCAGAAACTTGTCTCTCCGCAGCGCTATCTCCGTGACACATTCTATAAGAGTGCCCTTGAACCTTGCCAGGGGACCAGGTGGGCGGTAGACTAAGTAACCCTTCACAGTGGTGCCCCCATTGATTTTTATTGTAAACACCCCCACCTCACCTGCCGCCAGATGGACTGGTTCCAGTTGACAGGCCAGGTGGTGTTTAAATACAAGCGCTATGCCTCCTCCTCTGCCCTCAGATCTATCCAATCTAACCATCAGATAATCTTCCGGCAATGCCTGAATGATGTCAGGGTCGGAGTGTGCATCCAGCCATGTTTCTGTGAGGAATAACAGGTCCAGTTGTCTATCCATGAGTAAGTCGTGGATGTCGAGCTTATGGCAGCGCAACGATCTCACATTGAGCAAGCCGCACGACAGGGAGGGGCTGCCCCAGATATCTGACATTGCAGTACTAAACCGATATTGGCAGTATCTGCAGCCTGTGTCCACCCCTGTATGCAAGATGTGAAGGCCGGGCCTGCATGTGGCGGAGGACAGATTTAACAGCTCGTCCCTACTCCAAAGGATCCGGGTAACAGGACCAGGGGTTTTGGCCCTGGGCCGTGTCCGGTCGCGGACGGGCGCAGACGGGCTTGGCTTTGGCGCGGCTTCGTGCGCGCCCAGCGCGCCCGCTGCGCTTGTCCGCTGCGCTTCCTAGGCCAGGGTAACATTTTATAGAGTCAGGGGCGGGCGGGGCGGAGCACTAGAATGCTCGCCCAGCTCGTCCCCCTCACACAAGATGGCGGGACATGTGAGGTGGGATCGGGGGTTCGCGCCCTGCACTCTCCACTTTACGTTTTAAAACACATGGGACATTATTCATACACGCAGTCTGTATAAAACAAATAGCAGCAGTTTTTTTTTAAATAGTAGCAGCAATTTACGATCAAACAACAGTCCCGGCTTTCCGCCTCAGGACAGCACTCTTTCCACTCTTTCCGCGCTAGCAATCAGCGAGGGCAGGGTGTTAGGAGCTTTTGTAGAGTCAGGGGCGGGCGGGGCGGAGCACTAGAATGCTCGCCCAGCTCGTCCCCCTCACACAAGATGGAGGGACCGGTGAGGTGGGATCGGGGGTTCGCGCCCTGCACTCTCCACTTTACGTTTTAAAACACATGGGACATTATTCATACACGCAGTCTGTATAAAACAAATAGCAGCAGTTTTTTAAAAATAGTAGCAGCAATTTATGATCAAAACAACAGTCCCGGCTTTCCGCCTCAGGACAGCACTCTTTCCACTCTTTCCGCGCTAGCAATCAGCGAGGGCAGGGTGTCAGGAGCTTTTGTAGAGTCAGGGGCGGGCGGGGCGGAGCACTAGAATGCTCGCCCAGCTCGTCCCCCTCACACATGATGGTGGGACCGGTGAGGTGCTATCTTTTTACATGCGGAGTCTCCGCGCCATGAATAGGCATTTCCTAATTTTTATGTGCAGAATCTCTGTAGTTGTAAGATAGGTCTCTCCTGTATTTGTATGTGCGAGGTCTCTGCTGTCATAAGATAGGCCTCTTTTATCTTTGTATGTGCGGAGTGTCCACATTCCTCAGATAGGCCTTTCTTATCTTTGTATGTGCTGAGTCTCCACAGTCATAATATAGGCCTCTCCTGTCTTTGTATGTGCGGAGTCCCTGCATTCGGCATATAGGCCTCTCTTATCTTTGTTTGTGAGGTGCCTCTGCAATCATAAGATTGGCCTCTCTCATCTTTGTATTAGCGGAGTCTACACAGTCGTAAGATAGGCTTCTCTTATCATTGTATATGCGGAGTCTCCGCAGTCGTAAGATAGGCCTCTCCTGTCTTTGTATGTGTGGTGCCTCCGCAGTCGTAACATAGGCCTCACTTATCTTTGTATGCGCAAAGTCTCCACAGTCGTAAGATAGGCTTCTCTTATCTTTGTATGTGCAAAGTCTCCACAGTCGTAAGATTGTCCTCTCTTATCTTTGTATGTGCGGAGTCTCCGCAGTCGTAAGATTGGCCTCTCTTATCTTTATATGTCCGGAGTCTCCGTAGTCATAAGATTGGCCTCTCTTATCTTTGTATGTGAGGAGTCTCCGTGTCATAAGATTGGCCTCTCTTATCTTTGTATGTGAGGAGTCTCTGTAGTCATAAGATTGGCCTCTCTTATCTTTGTATGTGAGGAGTCTCCGTAGTCATAAGATTGGCCTCTCTTATCTTTGTATGTGAGGAGTCTCTGTAGTCATAAGATTGGCCTCTCTTATCTTTGTATGTGAGGAGTCTCCGCAGTTGTAAGATAGGCCTCTCCTGTCTTTGTACATGCGGAGTCTCCGCAGTCATAAGATAGGACTCTCCTGTCTTTGTATGTGTCGAATCTCTGCATTCGTCAGATAGGCCTCTCTTATCTTTGTATGTGCGGAGTCTCCGCAGTCGTAACATAGGCCTCTCTTATCTTTGTATGTACAAAGTCTCCACAGTCGTAAGATAGGCTTCTCCTATCTTTGTATGTGCAGAGTCTCCGCAGACGTAAGATAGGCTTCTCTTATCTTTGTTTGTGCAAAGTCTCCACAGTCGTAAGGTAGGCTTCTCTTATCTTTGTACATGCGGAGTGTCCGCAGTCGTAAGATAGGACTCTCCTGTCTTTGTATGTGCCAAGTCTCTGCATTCGTCAGATAGGCCTATCTTATCTCTGTATGTGTGGTGTCTCCGCAGTCATAAGATTGGCCTCTCTTATCTTTGTATGTGCAAAGTCTCCACAGTCGTAAGATAGGCTTCTCTTATCTTTGTTTGTGCAAAGTCTCCACAATCGTAAGATAGGCTTCTCTTATCTTTGTATGTGTGGAGTCTCCGCAGTCGTAAGATTGGCCTCTCTTATCTTTATATGTCCGGAGTCTCTGCATTCGTCAGATAGGCCTCTCTTATCTCTGTATGTGTGGTGTCTCCGCAGTCATAAGATTGTCCTCTCTTATCTTTGTATGTGAGGAGTCTCCGTAGTCATAAGATTGGCCTCTCTTATCTTTGTATGTGAGGAGTCTCTGTAGTCATAAGATTGGCCTCTCTTATCTTTGTATGTGAGGAGTCTCTGTAGTCATAAGATTGGCCTCTCTTATCTTTGTATGTGAGGAGTCTCCGTAGTCATAAGATTGGCCTCTCTTATCTTTGTATGTGAGGAGTCTCTGTAGTCATAAGATTGGCCTCTCTTATCTTTGTATGTGAGAAGTCTCCGCAGTTGTAAGATAGGCCTCTCCTGTCTTTGTACATGCGGAGTCTCCGCAGTCGTAAGATAGGACTCTCCTGTCTTTGTATGTGTCGAATCTCTGCATTCGTCAGATAGGCCTCTCTTATCTTTGTATGTGCGGAGTCTCCGCAGTCGTAACATAGGCCTCTCTTATCTTTGTATGTGCAAAGTCTCCACAGTCGTAAGATAGGCTTCTCCTATCTTTGTATGTGCAGAGTCTCCGCAGACGTAAGATAGGCTTCGCTTATCTTTGTTTGTGCAAAGTCTCCACAGTCGTAAGGTAGGCTTCTCTTATCTTTGTACATGCGGAGTGTCCGCAGTCGTAAGATAGGACTCTCCTGTCTTTGTATGTGCCAAGTCTCTGCATTCGTCAGATAGGCCTATCTTATCTCTGTATGTGTGGTGTCTCCGCAGTCATAAGATTGGCCTCTCTTATCTTTGTATGTGCAAAGTCTCCACAGTCGTAAGATAGGCTTCTCTTATCTTTGTTTGTGCAAAGTCTCCACAATCGTAAGATAGGCTTCTCTTATCTTTGTATGTGCGGAGTCTCCGCAGTCGTAAGATTGGCCTCTCTTATCTTTATATGTCCGGAGTCTCTGCATTCGTCAGATAGGCCTCTCTTATCTCTGTATGTGTGGTGTCTCCGCAGTCATAAGATTGTCCTCTCTTATCTTTGTATGTGAGTAGTCTCCGTAGTCATAAGATTGGCCTCTCTTATCTTTGTATGTGAGGAGTCTCTGTAGTCATAAGATTGGCCTCTCTTATCTTTGTATGTGAGGAGTCTCCGCAGTCGTAAGATAGGCCTCTCCTGTCTTTGTACATGCGGAGTGTCCGCAGTCGTAAGATAGGACTCTCCTGTCTTTGTATGTGCCGAGTCTCTGCATTCGTCAGATAGGCCTCTCTTATCTTTGTATGTGTGGTGTCTCCGCAGTCATAAGATTGGCCTCTCTTATCTTTGTATGTGCAGAGTCTCCGCAGTCGTAACATAGGCCTCTCTTATCTTTGTATGTGCGGAGTCTCCACAGTCGTAAGATAGGCTTCTCATCTTTGTATGTGCGGAGTCTCCGCAGACGTAAGATAGGCTTCTCTTATCTTTGTATGTGCGGAGTCTCCACAGTCGTAAGATAGGCTTCTTTTATCTTTGTATGTGCGGAGTCTCCGCAGACGTAAGATAGGCTTCTCTTATCTTTGTATGTGCGGAGTTTCCGCATTCGTAAGATTGGCCTCTATTATCTTTATATGTCCGGAGTCTCTGCATTCATCAGATAGGCCTCTCTTATCTCTGTATGTGTGGTGTCTCCACAGTCATAAGATTGGCCTCTCTTATCTTTGTATGTGCGGAGTCTCAGCAGTCGTAACATAGGCCTCTCTTATCTTTGTATGTGCAAAGTCTCCACAGTCGTAAGATAGACTTCTCTTATCTTTGTATGTGCGGAGTCTCCGCAGACGTAAGATAGGCTTCACTTATCTTTGTTTGTGCAAAGTCTCCCCAGTCATAAGATAGGCTTCTCTTATCTTTGTATATGAGAAGTCTCCGCAGTCGTAAGATTGGCCTCTCTTATCTTTGTATATGCGGAGTCTCCGCAGTCGCAAAATTACTATTAGTGAAATTAAACTTGCAGTTCGTCAATACAAAAAAAAACTTACACTACACTGAAGTGTGAGTTTACCTTTATGAATCAGGCCCCTGATGTACATACAAATGCACCCCTTACAACTACCATTTTTCCCAACTCACCTGCTTTGCCTACTACACCCCACACACCCCTTTATCCCTCTCACGCCCTTTTATCCCTCTATGCCCTTTTATCATATGTAAGCTGAATATTTGCTGCTCTGATTTGGACTCCAGAGTCCTCTGTTCCCAATCCGGTCCGCAATAGGAAAATGATGGATTCATATTTCACCATACATTGCACACACCTTTGTATACAGCTTACGGGGCACTGTTTGCTTTGCCTTTGCTAGATGTTTGCATGTCACGCTTTGCATTTGGTTTGTATGCCACTTCTTTGTTTGCTGTTTTTCCTTTGGTTTCTGTTTATGGAGCTCTTGAGAGTTTTCTTTTAAAAAGGGCTTCTCATGGCCAGGCAAGGATGGTAACTTCGCCTGCGGTGGGGGTGGGGCAGCTTTTCTAAACCAGTCATGACAGCACATCGCCTTTCCTGGCTAATAGCTGGCTTTTTTCTTTATTAAACAATGAAATAAATGCATGTGAAGTCATGAGTCGGCAACAGCTGCCACACCCTGAAGACAGTGTGTGCACAACCTCCCTGCAACCCTGCGGATTGCTCACATCAAACTGCTGCTGTTGATATGTTTCCTTCAGCCTCACCCATATGACGCCTATTCCAGTTTAGCAGGAAACAGGGAGAGGTAGATGGGTCACTGTCACTCCGGTTGCTTTCGTGCAAGACCCAACAACATCATGTGCATTTCGGAACGTAAAAACAGGAGAAAGTTGTGTGGAAAGTTGTGCATTATAAGAAAGTGTTGTTAAAAATATATATAATAAGTCTGAATTGTGAAGGTTAAATCGGTTTCTTGTCATAATAAAAAGCTTGGTGTATATTCTCTACGGAGAAACCGCCCTGATTTCGCAAAAGTAAAACTAAATAAAATTGTGTTCTCGTTTCGAAAGTGAACTTTACACAACCCCAGGCAGGAAGGGCCCTCGAACAAGGCTGTCAGAATTTGTTTCAGCGGGAAGGACCATGCCTTGCTGTATTTTTTACCCTTTAAGGCCCAAAGTTGGAGAGGTTAGACGGGTTGCCTAGGCTGATGATCGCTAGTAATACCGCCCTTCATTTAGTACGGTCCCGGGGTCTGCCACTGCCCCTATGGGACCGAATTCACCCTATTGTGCCCGAATAATCACAGTCGTATTACAAGGTGACGCGGTGACGTAGCAAGGGTGACAGGAGCCTTACAGCTTGGGTCTCTGACACCTCCGGACCCCGGTGTCACTGCACCCACGGCACTGCTGGTATCTACGCTCCGCTCTTGAGGTGAGGTTAAGCAGATTTTAGAGTACCGCTGAAATCAGCGGGAAAAGGGCCTGAAAGTAATGCGAAACCTGAGAAGAAATTCTTGGGGGGGGGGGGGGGCTCTTGGAATTTTTCTTGTGGCAATCCTATTTTTTATAACAAATAGAAAAACTCTATTCCCTTGAATCCAACTGTCAACCAATAAATCACAATGGCAAGTGGCCAATTAAGAGTCATCAATAAAACATTAATTCGATTGAATCTATATCGCGGTCAATACAAATAAAACGTTTTCGACGCAATAGTTCCTCGAATTTAATCTCACAAAGGCGTCTAGTCACTTGCCTTTTGTCTCTTTTTATTCTGACTCCCCATTAGCATTGTTTTTATGAGTTAGGAACACTTTTGGTTATCCTTCTTTTAACACATGTATTGATAATTGTATGATGAATATTGAATAAATTCATGTTCTTTAAAAAAAAAAAAAGTTTTGGTGTGGTTTATAATTGCAGATTGTGTTTTGCAGGTATTCGTTCATTCTTAGTGTGTGGCTGATTGTGATGTATTGGTTGACAGTTGGATTCAAGGGAATACAGTTTTTCTATTTGTTATACATTTTGGCACCCTGTCCCTTGGATAGCAGGGCCTCTCCCTTTATTTTAAAATCTTATTTTTCACCCAGTGGTTTTCTGCTCTCGGTGCGTTGCACTTTCGAAGACTGATTACACCCAACATGCCAACCCTCCCGATTCAGGCGGGAGACTACCGATTTCAAGGCTAGTCTCCCGCCTCTCGATTCCTGCTTTCAAAAACCCCGATTTTTCGGGGCCTGAAGACAGAGACAGAGACATGTTTTGTGTGACTCAGACCATGCACTGCCAGTAACTGCAGGCCAGTGCAAATGAAAAGGGGGGGCCCTCGGCCCCCCCGCACGCATGGCGGCGCGGCGACCGTCTCACCTCCTCTCCCCTCGGGTCCTTCGACGGTGGGGGCGTGCCCTGGGGGCGCGGCCCACCGCCGATTGGCCGGCGCCCCTCCTGACCCGGATTCAATGGACTGGTTCCGGGTCGGGGGGGGCGGGCGTTAGGAGGGGCCACCCGGCCCCTCGGGAATAAGAGGAAGGGAGCGCCCAGGAGACCCCCTTGTCCCTGGACGCTCCCTCGCTGAACGTTGTGCCCCGCGTTCGGGGCTTCTTTGTTTTCTAATTTTCCCGCCTTTTATATTTCAGGTTGAGCACTTCGAGGAGAGCGACATCGGTCTGGGATCGGCGATGGACGCGAGGTAGCCGTGTTGGAGACTTTCCCCTGTTGTCTTCCTGCAGGGTTACAGGGTTCCCAGGACGTGGATCTCGCGCTGAGGGACGGAGGCTGAAGCCGCTTGTTGATCGTCGGTGCCGGAGGACGGAGGCTAAAGCCGCTTCCTGATCGTCGGTTTGTTCGCTTTGGCGCCCACGTCGCCATTATTGCAGTGAGCGGCGCACAAGTGAGTGTTGGGTGAGCGGAGTGAGAACAGGCCTGAGGCTCCGTCTGGTACCGGGTGCGGGCGGTTTGGGCAACGCGTCTATGGGGTTTGTGAACAGTTACAAGGCTTTCAGTTAAACAAAGGTCGGCTACATCAGCCTGTGTTGGGGTCTACAATTCGGGGGCATTTAGGAATTTAGCGATTGAGACGCTCTACCCCGCCGCATTTGAACGCGGGTGCACGATTGATTCTTTATTCTTGTCTCCACCCTAGACTCGGCAAGTTGTGGTTGTGCCGGTCTTTTACACGTACGGTGGATGACGAGGCAGGGCCAACACGTGGATGGGAGACCAGTGGAGGGACTGCGCAGTGGTTTAGGACAAAGCAAAAGCTTTCTATTGATCATATGATTTGATGCTTGTTTGATAGTAGCTGTGGGTTATAAGGGGTGCATTGAATTTTGTAATTTGATGTGTTGGGTCTGGTGCACATTGTTGAGGGGATGTCTCATTACTGAAGGGTATGAACTACTAAATGAATGCTTTCAAGAGACAAACAAGGTGGCATTTTTTATTAACTAAGGAATGAATTGCTTTCAGGAGACAAACAAGGTGGCATTTTATTAACTACTGAATGAATTGCTTTCAAGAGACAAACAAGGTGGCAATTTATTAAAAGTTTTCACTGTTGAGGTTTGGTGTTATAAAACGTTTTCTTGCTTTATGACACGGGATTAATACCTGTTTTCAATTTCAGGCAACCTTAATTACGTTATTGGCACGTTTCACTCGCAGACAGGGCACAGGACGTGGCGAGGGCTGTGATCGCAGGTCATCTTCGCCGCCGAGTGCACGGGACTGGTCGGTAAGAGGGGTACGGGGGGCTAGCATTCATTGCTCCAGGTGGCCGCCGGGTGATTCTACATTAGGTTTACTCACCCCCTTACATAAGCGGACAAGCCGCTAGTGTTGCGGTCGCCGTTGCATGGTGCTGAAAGCCCCCTGGTGACCCTCCATCTGAAAGGTACACACAGTTGACCGGTTGGGAACTAAGTAGGCAGCGGGTGTTTTTTGGGGTAAGCGTCATGCCAGGTCCAAGGGGTGGAAAAAGGGGGTCCAACATGGAGGCTATGATGCGGGCTATGATGCGGGAGATGAGCGACATTAAACAACAGCTAGGACAAATTAAGGAGCGGGAAGCTCGGTTGGAGGACAGAGAGGGCGAGGCACCGGGCCCGTCCGGGAGACCGATCCGCAAGAGGGTGGCACCAGTGCCAAGAGGGGAATTTGTCACCCCGCAAGGGAAACCTAGGTCCAAGAGACCCAAGGAGGCGGTCCCCACCCCAGGCCCAGTGGATCCGTTACCCGCCGCACCGCCCGCGGTGGTCCCACCCCCGCATGTGCCTACACCCATTGCCCCTGTGGTGCCGGTGCCGGCAGGTCAACCAGTAGACGCTGGGTCTGCTCCCGCACCGGTGCCCACAATCCCGGGTACAGGCGGCCCACACCCGGCGCCCGCCCTGCCAGCTGTGCCAGGACCACTGGGCATAACCCCAGTGGTACCTGTTGTCCCGGGGGGTAGTATAGATTCAATGCCACCCGAATTGTTATCTCAGTTAACGGCCATGATGCCATGGCTCCAAAAAGGGGGAGCCTTCCCGAATTCTGCAGACCATGCGGCAGAGGCGGCAAGGTTTGTAGAAAAAATCAGATCGGCACCGGTCGCCGACAGTGTTGCATTGCCAATTTCTTCTCCCCTTGCAGGTCCAAGTGTTCCCCAGCTGGACGGAGTAAAAGGGCAGCCGCCCCCGGTGCCCGCACTTGGTAAGGAAGTGGCATTGCCGCTCTTGGGGGACGGTGTGATACCTTCCAGGAGCGAAAATCTAGCTCAGCATGTGTCTTTAGCTGTGAAAGAAATGATTTGGGCTGATAAATACGTGTACATTTATTCTTTATTGTTGGATAATAGGGAAATGGAGCAGGCAAAAGCACTGAAAGAGTGGATGCTCCCAAGTGAATGGAGGGCGCAGTGTACTAGATTCAGGGTTGAGGAAAATCTCAATAATTGGATGCAAGCATGGGCTGTTTTCACTGCAGTTAAGGCTGAGCGTCCTCCAGATCTGCAGGCTGCATTGGCTTGCTACTCGAGCAGGATTGTGGGGTGGAGTCAACAGTATTCTGGGGAAGCATGGAAGGGTTATGATGTCAACTTTAGGAAGGCATTGGAATTCAATAGATCATTGCCATGGGACTCGGTAGATTCCATGGCTTGGCACAAACAGTTCTCTGACACTGCACCGCCCCCTCAGTTCGGTGCGGTCAAGGCGTTCACTAGACCGCAGCAGCCCTTTCGGCCCCCCCAAACGAGTGAAGTACCTGGGAAATTTAGGGCAGGTGGGCCGGAGAAGAAAGGGGTGTGCTGGGATTTTAATAGGCGTACCTGCACAAGGGCCGCGTGTAAGTTTAGGCATGCATGTGCCTCCTGTGGGCACCCCTCTCATCCAGAAACTACCTGTAGGTCCAAGCAAGGGAACACAGGACAGAGGGGTAGGGGAAAGCCACTATAAGTCAGACAGGTCACGCCCCCCCACTCCAGTGGATGTGGTGGCAATGATTCCATTGTTGAACAGATACCCTGACCACAAAGCGGCCACCCTACTCCAGGAAGGTTTTTCTAAAGGTTTTAGGATCCCGGCCGGGGGATACACAGGCAGTGCGCACTGTAGAAATCAATTATCAGTCACACACAATCCGGCTGTTGTGGCCGCCAAAATTGACAAGGAGCTTTCCTTAGGCAGGATATCTGGCCCTTTTTCTGCAGTGCCAGTGCCCAATTTTGTGTGTTCCCCACTGGGAGTTGTCCCCAAAAAAGAGAAGGGGCAATTCAGATTGATTCATAACCTGTCAGCGCCAAAGGGGGCCTCACTGAATGATGCCATTGACGAAGGTATCTGTAGTGTTAAGTACGCCTCTTTTGATCAGGCTGTTACCTTATTGCAGGCCACTGGACCCGGGGCGCTGATGGCGAAATCAGACATAGAGTCCGCCTTCCGCCTCCTCCCAGTCCACCCGGCGGACCAGCATCTTTTAGGTTTCACCTTTAGGGATAGGTTCTACATGGACAAATGCATGCCTATGGGTTGTTCTATTTCTTGCGCCTACTTTGAGATGTTTAGTTCATTTCTTGAATGGGCCATGAGACAAGTGACGGGCCATCAAAGCACTGGATTCAAGCAAGCAAGCAAGCAAGCCGGGCTGAAGACGGCTGTAATGCCAGAAACCGGTCCTCGGAAGCTTGTTTCCGGTCCAGGGAAGGCATGGCTTGGCAGTTCGGGCTGGACTGTTCCCATGAGGCACAGGGTCAGACTGATTTGCATATAGCCATGTCTGAACTGGGGTGGCAGAGTGGGCTAAAGAACGGTGATGGGTTAAACCCAGATCTTTTGACTGGGTGTGAGTGTTTGATTGGTTCAGATGCTCAGTCCATCACCACCCCCTTTTGTACCGCTTTTGGCCGCCATAAGTGTGGCAGGGTTTGCTCAGACGTGAGTCCCTTGCTCACTTTGCCACTGGATTCAAGCAAGCCGGGCTGAAGACGGCTGTAATGCCAGAAACCGGTCCTCGGAAGCTTGTTTCCGGTCCAGGGAAGGCATGGCTTGGCAGTTCGGGCTGGACTGTTCCCATGAGGCACAGGGTCAGACTGATTTGCATATAGCCATGTCTGAACTGGGGTGGCAGAGTGGGCTAAAGAACGGTGATGGGTTAAACCCAGATCTTTTGACTGGGTGTGAGTGTTTGATTGGTTCAGATGCTCAGTCCATCACCACCCCCTTTTGTACCGCTTTTGGCCGCCATAAGTGTGGCAGGGTATGCTCAGACGTGAGTCCCTTGCTCACTTTGCCACTGGATTCAAGCAAGCCGGGCTGAAGACGGCTGTAATGCCAGAAACCGGTCCTCGGAAGCTTGTTTCCGGTCCAGGGAAGGCATGGCTTGGCAGTTCGGGCTGGACTGTTCCCATGAGGCACAGGGTCAGACTGATTTGCATATAGCCATGTCTGAACTGGGGTGGCAGAGTGGGCTAAAGAACGGTGATGGGTTAAACCCAGATCTTTTGACTGGGTGTGAGTGTTTGATTGGTTCAGATGCTCAGTCCATCACCACCCCCTTTTGTACCGCTTTTGGCCGCCATAAGTGTGGCAGGGTATGCTCAGACGTGAGTCCCTTGCTCACTTTGCCACTGGATTCAAGCAAGCCGGGCTGAAGACGGCTGTAATGCCAGAAACCGGTCCTCGGAAGCTTGTTTCCGGTCCAGGGAAGGCATGGCTTGGCAGTTCGGGCTGGACTGTTCCCATGAGGCACAGGGTCAGACTGATTTGCATATAGCCATGTCTGAACTGGGGTGGCAGAGTGGGCTAAAGAACGGTGATGGGTTAAACCCAGATCTTTTGACTGGGTGTGAGTGTTTGATTGGTTCAGATGCTCAGTCCATCACCACCCCCTTTTGTACCGCTTTTGGCCGCCATAAGTGTGGCAGGGTATGCTCAGACGTGAGTCCCTTGCTCACTTTGCCACTGGATTCAAGCAAGCCGGGCTGAAGACGGCTGTAATGCCAGAAACCGGTCCTCGGAAGCTTGTTTCCGGTCCAGGGAAGGCATGGCTTGGCAGTTCGGGCTGGACTGTTCCCATGAGGCACAGGGTCAGACTGATTTGCATATAGCCATGTCTGAACTGGGGTGGCAGAGTGGGCTAAAGAACGGTGATGGGTTAAACCCAGATCTTTTGACTGGGTGTGAGTGTTTGATTGGTTCAGATGCTCAGTCCATCACCACCCCCTTTTGTACCGCTTTTGGCCGCCATAAGTGTGGCAGGGTATGCTCAGACGTGAGTCCCTTGCTCACTTTGCCACTGGATTCAAGCAAGCCGGGCTGAAGACGGCTGTAATGCCAGAAACCGGTCCTCGGAAGCTTGTTTCCGGTCCAGGGAAGGCATGGCTTGGCAGTTCGGGCTGGACTGTTCCCATGAGGCACAGGGTCAGACTGATTTGCATATAGCCATGTCTGAACTGGGGTGGCAGAGTGGGCTAAAGAACGGTGATGGGTTAAACCCAGATCTTTTGACTGGGTGTGAGTGTTTGATTGGTTCAGATGCTCAGTCCATCACCACCCCCTTTTGTACCGCTTTTGGCCGCCATAAGTGTGGCAGGGTATGCTCAGACGTGAGTCCCTTGCTCACTTTGCCACTGGATTCAAGCAAGCCGGGCTGAAGACGGCTGTAATGCCAGAAACCGGTCCTCGGAAGCTTGTTTCCGGTCCAGGGAAGGCATGGCTTGGCAGTTCGGGCTGGACTGTTCCCATGAGGCACAGGGTCAGACTGATTTGCATATAGCCATGTCTGAACTGGGGTGGCAGAGTGGGCTAAAGAACGGTGATGGGTTAAACCCAGATCTTTTGACTGGGTGTGAGTGTTTGATTGGTTCAGATGCTCAGTCCATCACCACCCCCTTTTGTACCGCTACGGGCCATCAAAGGGTCATGCATTACTTAGATGATTTCCTCTTCCTCGGTACAGCGGGTTCTCAGGAGTGCGCACTGGCATTGCAGGAATTTTGCGTGCTCATGCGGGCGTTTGGGGTCCCGCTTGCGCCTGGGAAGACGGTGGGCCCGACCACCTGCTTGGAATTTCTGGGCATCGAGATTGACTCAATGGAGAGATGTTTTAGACTACCTAAGGACAAGGTGTGCAAATTCAAGACATCGCTACAGTTATGCCTCCGGAAGGAGAAGGTCACTTTGCAGCAATTACAGGAGGTGGTAGGGCAACTGAATTTCGCACTAAGAATCATCCCAATGGCTCGCCCCTTCTCTCGCTCCATCGCGCACGCGATGAAGGGGCTGAGGGAAAAGCACCACCGCACGCGCCTATCGTCTGAAATTCGCCAGGATATGCTTATTTGGATGGCATTCCTGGAGGATTTTAACGGTAGGGTGGTCTGGCCCGACCCGCTCACGACATCAGCGGAGTTGGGACTATGGACTGATGCGGCCGGTAGTGTGGGCTTTGGTGCCACCCTAGGGAATAGGTGGGTCGCTCAACGATGGCCAGAAGAATGGAACACATGGGGTTTGCTCAGCAACATTGGCTTCCTGGAACTTTTTCCAATATGGGTGGCATTGATGGTTTGGCCCGAACACCTATGTAACCAATCAGTGGTGTTTTGGTCAGATAACATGACAGTGGTGGAATGTATCAATCAGCAGGGGGCGCGGTGTCCTTTCATACTTCGTCTGATCAAGGAAATTGTTCTGCGGTGCCTTAAACTGAATGCTAATTTTAGAGCCAAACATGTCCCCTGGTGTTTTAAACAATGCTGCTGACTCCCTTTCTCGCTTCAAAATGCAGGTTTTCAGGGAACATCTCCCCACAGCAGACCCCTCGCCAGCACACTTCCCAGCAGTACTTTGGCAGATTGGTGCCCCAGATTACAAGACCTCGTGGTCGCTAGCCTAGCCCCCAGGACCAAGACGGCTTACGAAGGGGCGTTTCTGTCTTATTGTTCTTTCTTGGGGCCACAGTGGGAAGTGCTTTGGGCGAAAGAGGATGGGTTTGCAGCTTATTTAGAATGGATGCACAAGGAGGGGCGCTCGGTGGCAGCGGCAACCAGACATAGGGCAGCAGTGTCATTCTTCGCTCAAGCTAGGGGCTTCCGGGATCCCACTAATACCTTTATGATACGCAAGGCTTTAAGGGGATGGCGCCGTATTCAGGGACACCAGAAGGATAAGAGGAAGCCCATGGGGTTGGCCCGGCTAACAGCCTTACTGGGCATGCTGGAGATTGTTTGTAACTCGGAGTGGGAAGTGCTTCTCTTTAGGGCGGCATTCTCCCTGGCATTTTATGGGGCACTGAGAATTAGTGAACTGGTGGCAGGATCCAAGTCTGACATACTAGGTGGCTTGCAGAAGGCTGGGGTGACGATAAGGGGTGACACCATGTGGGTGGCTATCCAGAAATCAAAGACCGATCAGGAAGGTAGGCGTCACACCATAGTTCTGCAACGGGCCCCCGCCAACCCGTGCTGCCCGGTGAGGCACGTAGAATCACTCATGGGACTATTGGTCGGTTCAGCAGGCAGGGCGTTGCTCTGTCACGCCGACGGGAGCCCCTTGACCAGGTATCAATTCAGGAGAGTGTTCGAAATAGGGGTTACAAAAGCGGGTCTTGATCCTAGAGATTTTGGATCTCATTCCTTCAGGATTGGGGCAGCAACTGAGGCGGTGGCGGGGGGCCTCCCAGTGGAAAGAGTGAAGACAATTGGGAGGTGGTCGTCAGACTGCTATAAACGTTATGTTCGGATTGACATGCTATGATTTCCTGTCACTCACGCTTGGTCTCTTTCCGCTCTCTTACAGTTTCTCAGACCTGTTACGCAGGGGAGGAATTTGTCGTCGGGCACCGCCAATATTCATCGGCACGGAGCGGCGAACAGGAAACAACAAAGAACAATGTCTGGATTGTCGGTCATTCATATGTGAAGCGAGCGGAATGTGTCTTCCTGTCAGGTGACAAGAAAGAAAGGGCGGCACAACTAGGGTTGAATATCACGTTCTTTGGCAGAGGAGGGTTGTGTCTTCACGAGTTTAGGGGATTCTTCCAAGGGCTGTTAGCACGCCAGCGGGCTCCACCGTCAGTGGTGGTACTTCATCTTGGGGAGAACGATTTGGCAACACTGGGCAGGCGCATCTTGATTGAGGAGATTATCTCAACAGCGGGTTGGATAGCTAGGACCTGCCCCGGGTGCACACTAGTATGGTCACAACTAATACCTCGACTTCAGTGGCGGGGGGGTCATTCGGTCAGGGCGTTGAATCACTCGGTAAAGAGGATCAACACACGGTTGGATAGGTTGTTTCGAACCCCCGTGTTACAGTCAATACCTCATGGGTGCATCTGGGGTCACAAGTATTACTTGAAGGACGGGGTTCATTTGACAGAAGAGGGTAATGTACTATGGGCTGACAATATCTGGGCTTGGCTAGAGGGCTGGGGTAGGAGGAGTGTGTCCTTAGGCAGGGGCTAGAGGGGGAGGCCAGATCGTCGGTTAACAATACTGGCCTGTGGCGGTAAGGTCATTATCGGTGAGCACATATTTGAGGTCTGAGGGGGCGGGCATCATTCTATGGAGGTTCCCGCCCGGGGGGAGGGGCCTGCGGGCCACTCCCAGTACTCCAGGGGCAAGGTAATATGCAAAGGAGCGCGGGTAGGAGTAGTTCACGCTTTCCTTAGGCTGGTAGCCACCCCGCGCGCGTGGACTCATGACGCCACCGGCGCAGAGTAAGGGCCCTCCTTTAGTGGGTAAATGGAGTTTGGGGCGTAGACCGGGCAATTCCCGGGGTAACACTGCGCATGCGCACTTCTAGGGGGGAGGCGCAGCTTGTAGGACCTGACACCGGTAGTGACCCTGCCATATGGCCAGAAATGTACAAAATCAAGGTAGGATGTTTAGTTTAAGCTAGGAACAACTTGTATTAGAGTTTTGTTAAGGTCAGGCTCTCAAACTTGTTGATAACAATTGTATAACTGAATGTCCTGCTGATTTTGTATTCATTGTTGATTATGCAATTAAAACCTTTTTTAATTTCATACTTTAATAAATACGGCCGGGCGACTAGCGCCCGCCTTCCAAAAAGTAAAACACGTCTCGTGTCCACGTTCCTGGGTGTTGGGTGCCGGATTGGGGGGGAGGCGGCAGCTAGTCGCTGACCATGTGAAAAGGGGGGCCCTCGGCCCCCCCGCACGCATGGCGGCGCGGCGACCGTCTCACCTCCTCTCCCCTCGGGTCCTTCGACGGTGGGGGCGTGCCCTGGGGGCGCGGCCCACCGCCGATTGGCCGGCGCCCCTCCTGACCCGGATTCAATGGACTGGTTCCGGGTCGGGGGGGGCGGGCGTTAGGAGGGGCCACCCGGCCCCTCGGGAATAAGAGGAAGGGAGCGCCCAGGAGACCCCCTTGTCCCTGGACGCTCCCTCGCTGAACGTTGTGCCCCGCGTTCGGGGCTTCTTTGTTTCCCACCCACCATCCCTTGGTACAAAGTTTAAGCAGCGTTATGTCCGGTTTAATGGTAAGTTTCAAAGGTATGGACCGCGGGAGAGAGTAGGCTGTTGTTGTATTTTGTGATCTGTTGTCAGGACTTTTTCCCCTTTGTAGAAAAGTGATGTGTGAAGTGAACTGTATTTGAAGATATGTGTCTTTAGGCCTTTTTTCCCTTTGTAGCTATACGTTGATATTGTGATTTTGAGTAACATGTGTGAACCGAATTGTAATTTTATGCCATGTGTCGTTAGGCCTTTTTTCCCCTTTAGCTATGCGTGGATACTGTTATTTATTAGCCAGTGTAGTTGTCCTTTAGAATTTTTTCCATAGGTCGTCGTATTTATTAGGTATGGGGCATGCGGTAAGGTCATTATCGGTGAGCACATATTTGAGGTCTGAGGGGGCGGGCATCATCCTATGGAGGTTCCCGCCCGGGGGGAGGGGCCTGCGGGCCACTCCCAGTACTCCAGGGGCAAGGTAATATGCAAAGGAGCGCGGGTAGGAGTAGTTCACGCTTTCCTTAGGCTGGTAGCCACCCCGCGCGCGTGGACTCATGACGCCACCGGCGCAGAGTAAGGGCCCTCCTTTAGTGGGTAAATGGAGTTTGGGGCGTAGACCGGGCAATTCCCGGGGTAACACTGCGCATGCGCACTTCTAGGGGGGAGGCGCAGCTTGTAGGACCTGACACCGGTAGTGACCCTGCCATATGGCCAGAAATGTACAAAATCAAGGTAGGATGTTTAGTTTAAGCTAGGAACAACTTGTATTAGAGTTTTGTTAAGGTCAGGCTCTCAAACTTGTTGATAACAATTGTATAACTGAATGTCCTGCTGATTTTGTATTCATTGTTGATTATGCAATTAAAACCTTTTTTAATTTCATACTTTAATAAATACGGCCGGGCGACTAGCGCCCGCCTTCCAAAAAGTAAAACACGTCTCGTGTCCACGTTCCTGGGTGTTGGGTGCCGGATTGGGGGGGAGGCGGCAGCTAGTCGCTGACCATGCATTGTTGTCACGCTCTCCTTGCCTGCCATTGCGTTCTCAATGCTACTGACAGGAAAGGAAAACACGAAAAATTTGAATTTCTGATATCCGATCCTGTAACATCACACTTGCAAGTCCCATACATGCCAACAGACCTGCTTCAGGCCTCATGAAACTCAACGGGAGAAATATATTCTCATGATTACTATTTTTAAATCTCCTGCTTTCCTCTTCTAAAATGTCGGCATCGCCTTTAGAAGAAAGAGGCGCTGCCAATTAAAGATGGCTTTACTGTCTAGAGGCAATATTTAGACAGCAGGCCCCATCAAATGATGGTTAATATTGAGTACTTTTGTTTTGAAAGCTTAATAAATCAAAGGCACAACAGGTGCGATTTTCTTCACTCAACTCGATTATCCAGCTCCCCCTCCACAGACTGGAGTCCATCCCTTCTAGTCATCATCAGCGCATCATCCTCATAGTGATAAGTAGGCAGAGAGGTTCAATCAGGTGACAGAACAGTAACAATGCTCCCCGCTATCCTGATTCACCAGAAAGTAGTTATAATACCTGGAACTCGATGAATTATCTTACAATACTGCTTGGCCTTCAACACTCAAGATGTCATCAGTCTTAAGTAATGACTTTTTAAATTATTTTCTTGTTTTTTTCATGCAAACAAAAACAGTCATCACAGTGAACTAACTGGCTTGAAATGCTCGCACGTCATAGTGTCGAATTAATAACAGTATAATACACATGGATCATACACTCCGCCCAGACACATTGGGAGGATCTTCATGAAACATAAACAGCATATAGTTCAACTACGAGGTAAACATAGGGCGTCAGCGAGGAGATTGAGCGTTATGAGTTAGCACGGCAATCACTGCAAACAATGGCTTAGGGCTGGTGTTAGTCAGATGAAGGGAAAATAAAGCACAAAAAAAGAAGAAGAGGACGTTATATCCCCCCACCCACCTAGGAGGAATACCAAAGCTTAATGTAGAAGCCACCTTATCTTCTGGGGAAGGAAGGAGCTCACAAGAATGGCTTGGCTTTGGATACAGATAATATGTGTCGACTGAATATTGCAGGTCTCTTTAACGGGTTGACTTGGCTAGGAGGCCATGGGTACCATTTATCCAGCTGAGAGTTAACGTTGTGCTGATGCCACTTCTGGGGTGACCCTGGAGTCTCAAGAAATGGGGGGGCTCAGGAGTCCAGATAAGTGAAGGCACAGTCCTCAGTTTTGTAGCAGAGACAATCAAGGGGGTCAATTTTTGTCCTTGATTGGCTCTAAAAGTTTCTGCAGGAGAATGTCCCAAGTACCCACCATAGTTCGCTTCTGAATACCCCTCCTTTCCTCGCTGCAGCGGGCAGTACCCTCAGAGAGCTCCCAACGCAAGAGTTCTCTCCTCCAGGTAGCAAGTAGGGAAAGTGGTTTTCCATCTCATGTTATAGCATGTTTAGCAATCACCAGGACCAGCTCAGCAAATTTCGTTATAACCACCTTTGTTTTTGGACTGGGGAAAAGCCAGATGACAAAGGCCTGGGGACCATCAATGTCCATGTGATCAGTCATGTCAGCGATATCCCTTAGTACATCTGCTTGAATGAAGCTTGAAAGGGTCAGGTCCAGAGCATGTGGATCAGCTCAGCCAGTGAGGTACAAAATCTAGGGCAAACATCAAGTTCTACGGGGTAAATAATGTGTAACCTGTGTGGAGTGATGGATGTCCTACAGAGGATATGTAATTGTATACACTTGAACTTGGTGTCCTGGCATTCTGGGAAATCTTATGAGGGTATTCTAGAATTCCTTGCCAGTACTTATCTGAAAGAGGTTGGCCTATGTCTTGTTCGTATTTCTCTCTCAGTGGAATGAGGCTCAATACGGTATATGGTGAATGGAATTGTACAGCCACGTGATTAGTCTCCTGTCGTCACCAATAGTGTATAATGTATGAAGAAGCGCATTCATTTCAGGTTTGGTTTGCCGGATCTTCCAATGCCTCTTAAGCACCCCAGCACAAGCCAATATGCAAGGAAGGTACCAACTGTCAGGGAGTACAGGGTTATCAGCTCCTGAAAGGAGAATAAGGATCTGTGTGAAAACAGGTCTCAGAAAGCCTCGATACTCGCCTCCACCCATAATTCCAAGTCTCTAGGCACGAGGGCACCTCTCCGGGTGGGCGAGCTCATGAGGGGCATTGCCAGAGCTAAGGGGCGCAGAACCTTCATGAGGGAAATGCTATTCTTGTAACAGCTCAGGTCCAAGGAGAGAAGCAGAGGGCCACTTCACAGGCCAGAGGCTAAGGAAAGGAAGTCTGTGAAGAGCACCCTCCAGGAACTGAGCTTCAGAGAAGCCTGTTTCATATGAGTGATGACCTGCCTGCCAACAGGCCAACCACTAGAGTTGTGCAGATAGATACTGCACCAGAAAATCAGGGCTCCCAGTCAACTCTCCATGATTGGAAGTCAAATCTTGGAGAGGGCAACCTGCCTGCATACTGTTCCCCAGAGCAGAGTGGTAAGGAGTCCATCCAGCTCCCTAAACATCTTTGAGGGAAATTGGAGTGGAATGTTAGAAAAGTAGTAAAGAAGTTGCTGCACCATCCCTATCTTAGCAACCGCTACTCATCCCAACAAAGATAATGGCAAGGTGATCCAGAATGCGAGCTGTGAATTGAGAACCCGTACTTCCTTATCCAAATTTCCCTCCAAAAGTTCAGTATGCCTGTGAAAGATTTGTATACCCAGATATCGGAAGGTCCTAGGGACTCAAGGGAATGGAGCATCGTCTCATTGAATTATCTGCACCCTAAAGGATTCCTCGCTGGGGAATGGCAGGGATTTGATATGATTAATCCTGAGCCCAGACAGGCTGCTGAAGCAGCAAGGGTGGTGGTAAGGGCAGGCAAACACCCTCCAGTGTCTGGTAAATTTTAGTGCATGTCAATGGTGATAGCCCCTGTACGGTGCCCTGAGCGCATAGCTTAACCAAGAACAGTCCAAGGGCAAGCGCAACAAGCACTGGCAGCTGCTAGCAGCAAAAAGTGGAAGGGCAGCGCAGGGGACAAAAATATGGAAAAAAGAAAAGGAAACGTAACAGCTACCTCGGTGCTTAGCTCCCAATGCACAGGCTCCCAGACTCCCCTGCGCCACTCCAGATGCTGATCTCATGGTGGTATTACCCAGCATGAGAGAAGCGCTGGGATTGGGCAGAGAGGGTTGGTTTTGTGTTCCAGCAAGGACTGGGAGACTGTGCCTGCTGCTCTCCATGCAACAATGTGGGGATTGCCAAGTGCTTTAAGGTTAGAACCGTGCGCCGCTGTTACTCAAGTGTTTCACTGTTTTTTACGTGCCTCCAGGGTTCGTCCCCCGTCTGGGGCGATAAAGTAATAAACCACAAGTAGCAGGGATACCAGAATTGGTATGCTTGTCCCCCCGGGCACCGATATGTGCTGAATGTCCTGCTCCAGATTATTCAGTGCAAACTCATATATCCAATATTTAACAAATAATGCTTCTTCTCAATGAAGGTGATATCATGCTTTCAATTTATTTCATGTCTGATCCAATGCATTTCGGCAGTTTATACTGCCTTCATCAGGGAAATGGTTTCTACAAAAATCAAAGCATAAACGATAATCAACATCAACAAAGTCATTAAATTCATGATTATGTCGTTAACAATGTAAAACATTTTACTCAATACATTTATTCAATACATTTTTTGGGTCCTTTCACTTATGCCAAAGTTCTATTAGTGCGCTAGAGATACAGGTGGTTAATGATACAAATTTCACTTTCTCAATGAGTTATAGGTTTATCTCGCGTGTAACTATGAGCGGGTTTGTTGTTAGTGGTCGTTAAACCCTGTTGAACAAGTTTACCACACTGCGTGCGCTCGATGACGTTTTTTAAGTAAAACTCCCCATGGTAGGGGCTGTTAAGCTAAAGAAACAAGCAAATAGTTCGCTTTCATGCTACGCCTGGCTGTTTTCTCGCGCTTACCTTCGCTTGTGTGGCGCGCTGCCCTGCGGGTCACTCGCGGGTTCGTTTCTCTTCCGGTTGAAGTGCTCGGAAGTTTGCGCATGCGCACTTATGGTGCCATAGCGGTTTTGGGGTTTTTTGGGTTTATTTTATTGTAACTTTATCGGCAATACGATATTAAAGGAGATCTGCCAAGGAGCTCGCTCCCAATACGATTTAAGGGGACATAAACCTGATGTCCTACTATTTCACACAATGCTACAATTATGAAAAATAACATACAGTGTTATGAAAATAACCTATGAATGAATTTTACAGGTAACATAGAAATTCAGTTCTTTCATTTAAACCCCCCGGTTTCAAGCTACACAATTTATAAATCCAGTAGTTTTCTTGTTTAAGGAGGCTGGTTTTGTTAGCTGGTCCTTCTTTTTTTGGTAAAATTTCCAACACACAGACTCGTAGCTGGCTCACATTATGCTGTTTTTGTGTAAAATGTTCTGCTAAGCTAGTCTTGGATGATTTCAGTCTGATGGTACTTTTGTGTTCGTTCATGCGTAATTTGAGTTTCCTTTCTGTGTGGCCAACGTAAACATCACCACATGGGCACTTTATCATGTAAATCAAATTGGTTGAATCACAGGTAGCGTTTACTTTTAATGAAATGGAGTAACCCTTTTGGGGGTGAGTTATGGTGGGTCCTTTCATGATATTATGACATGTGTTGCAATTATGGCATGGTAATGTGCCTCGAAATGGAGGGTTTTTTTCTTCAAGTTTTGGTTTAAGAAAGTCAGCCAAGTTTTTAGAACGAGTGTACGCAAATATAGGTTCTTCCGCAAAGATTCCACCAAAATCAGGTTCCATTCTTAACATTGCCCAATGTTTCTTGATGATGCGTTTAAACTGCGTACTCACTGTGGAGTATTTGCTTACACATGTGATGCGATTACTGGATTTTTTGTCGCTTCTTCTCAAGAGGTCCATCCTTGGTTTTGCTTGGGCCCTTGTTAGGGCGTTTTGAGTAAGGTCATTAGTGTATCCCCTTTCACTGAATCTCTGTTTCATATTGTTAAGTTGTACTGTGCACTGTGAAGCCTCTGATACTATTCTTTTCACCCGTAGCATCTGTGAATACGGAAGATGTTTCTTAAGTGATGGAGGATGATGGCTGTTATACATTAATAGATTGTTTCTATCAGTACTCTTACGATACAAGTTGGTGGCAAATTAGTTACTAGTTTTGGTAATTTCCACATCCAAGTATTGAATTGTAGTTTCATTGATGTTCCATGTGAAACCTATTTGGTCTACCTTGGTATCCAAAAGTGTTAGTGCTTTTTCCAAAGATTCTTTCGTGCCGCTCCATAAGCAAAAGATATCATCTATAAATCTTACATACATAGTTGTATGCTGATTCCAGGTGGGGTTGTGGTAAACATGTTCCTCTTCGAATGCTGCCATGAATAGGTTAGCATATGCCGGTGCGGCGCAATTTCCCATGGCAGTGCCATGCTTCTGGATGTACCATTTTTGGTTGTGTTCAAAGTAGCTATGTAGCAAGGTAAACTCCATCAGTTCTAGGATGAAAACTTGTAGATCTTGGGGGTATTCACTGTCGAGCAAAGCCCTTTCAATGGCTTCCAAACCACTTTGATGGGGTATTGATGTATAAAGTGCTTTAACATCAATGGTTGTCATGATCAAATTGTCATCAGGGTCAATAGAGGACAGTTTTACTAAGAAGGCTGTAGTGTCCTTCAAATACGACTTGGTTTTAAGTACTAGAGGTTGGAGATATTTGTCCAAGTACTTCCCCACTGGTTCGTGGATGCTTTGTTTAGTTGACACGATTGGTCTGCAAGGGGGTCGCTGTAAATCTTTGTGTACTTTGGGTACCAGGTAAATCGATGGCGATTTATAGTTGTCTTGAATGAGGTACTTTTTGGTTTTTTCCGTTATAACTCCCAGATCATAAGCTTTGTTGACTATGGTGGATAAGGTGTATTTGATTTCCACTGTGGGATTAATTTCCATTTCCATGTATAAGTTCGTGTCGTTTAGATGTTCCATCATACTGTTTTGGTAATATTCTTTATTGATCTTATGATCTGGGAGTTATAACGGAAAAAACCAAAAAGTACCTCATTCAAGACAACTATAAATCGCCATCGATTTACCTGGTACCCAAAGTACACAAAGATTTACAGCGACCCCCTTGCAGACCAATCGTGTCAACTAAACAAAGCATCCACGAACCAGTGGGGAAGTACTTGGACAAATATCTCCAACCTCTAGTACTTAAAACCAAGTCGTATTTGAAGGACACTACAGACTTCTTAGTAAAACTGTCCTCTATTGACCCTGATGACAATTTGATCATGACAACCATTGATGTTAAAGCACTTTATACATCAATACCCCATCAAAGTGGTTTGGAAGCCATTGAAAGGGCTTTGCTCGACAGTGAATACCCCCAAGATCTACAAGTTTTCATCCTAGAACTGATGAAGTTTACCTTGCTACATAGCTACTTTGAACACAACCAAAAATGGTACATCCAGAAGCATGGCACTGCCATGGGAAATTGCGCCGCACCGGCATATGCTAACCTATTCATGGCAGCATTCGAAGAGGAACATGTTTACCACAACCCCACCTGGAATCAGCATACAACTATGTATGTAAGATTTATAGATGATATATTTTGCTTATGGAGCGGCACGAAAGAATCTTTGGAAAAAGCACTAACACTTTTGGATACCAAGGTAGACCAAATAGGTTTCACATGGAACATCAATGAAACTACAATTCAATACTTGGATGTGGAAATTACCAAAACTAGTAACAAATTTGCCACCAACTTGTATCGTAAGAGTACTGATAGAAACAATCTATTAATGTATAACAGCCATCATCCTCCATCACTTAAGAAACATCTTCCGTATTCACAGATGCTACGGGTGAAAAGAGTAGTATCAGAGGCTTCACAGTGCACAGTACAACTTAACAATATGAAACAGAGATTCAGTGAAAGGGGATACCCTAATGACCTTACTCAAAACGCCCTAACAAGGGCCCAAGCAAAACCAAGGATGGACCTCTTGAGAAGAAGCGACAAAAAATCCAGTAATCGCATCACATGTGTAAGCAAATACTCCACAGTGAGTACGCAGTTTAAACGCATCATCAAGAAACATTGGGCAATGTTAAGAATGGAACCTGATTTTGGTGGAATCTTTGCGGAAGAACCTATATTTGCGTACACTCGTTCTAAAAACTTGGCTGACTTTCTTAAACCAAAACTTGAAGAAAAAAACCCTCCATTTCGAGGCACATTACCATGCCATAATTGCAACACATGTCATAATATCATGAAAGGACCCACCATAACTCACCCCCAAAAGGGTTACTCCATTTCATTAAAAGTAAACGCTACCTGTGATTCAACCAATTTGATTTACATGATAAAGTGCCCGTGTGGTGATGTTTACGTTGGCCACACAGAAAGGAAACTCAAAATACGCATGAACGAACACAAAAGTACCATCAGACTGAAATCATCCAAGACTAGCTTAGCAGAACATTTTACACAAAAACAGCATAATGTGAGCCAGCTACGAGTCTGTGTGTTGGAAATTTTACCAAAAAAAGAAGGACCAGCTAACAAAACCAGCCTCCTTAAACAAGAAAACTACTGGATTTATAAATTGTGTAGCTTGAAACCGGGGGGTTTAAATGAAAGAACTGAATTTCTATGTTACCTGTAAAATTCATTCATAGGTTATTTTCATAACACTGTATGTTATTTTTCATAATTGTAGCATTGTGTGAAATAGTAGGACATCAGGTTTATGTCCCCTTAAATCGTATTGGGAGCGAGCTCCTTGGCAGATCTCCTTTAATATCGTATTGCCGATAAAGTTACATCAAAATAAACCCCAAAAAAAAAACAAAACCGCTATGGCACCATAAGTGCGCATGCGCAAACTTCCGAGCACTTCAACCGGAAGAGAAACGAACCCGCGAGTGAGCCGCAGGGCAGCGCGCCACACAAGCGAAGGTAAGCGCGATAAAACAGCCAGGCGTAGCATGAAAGCAAACTATTTGCTTGTTTCTTTAGCTTAACAGCCCCTACCATGGGGAGTTTTACTTAAAAAACGTCATCGAGCGCACGCAGTGTGGTAAACTTGTTCAACAGGGTTTAACGACCACTAACAACAAACCCGCTCATAGTTACACGCGAGATAAACCTATAACTCATTGAGAAAGTGAAATTTGTATCATTAACCACCTGTATCTCTAGCGCACTAATAGAACTTTGGCATAAGTGAAAGGACCCAAAAAATGTATTGAATAAATGTATTGAGTAAAACGTTTTACATTGTTAACGACATAATCATGAATTTAATGAATTTGTTGATGTTGATTATCGTTTATGCTTTGATTTTTGTAGAAACCATTTCCCTGATGAAGGCAGTATAAACTGCCGAAATGCATTGGATCAGACATGAAATAAATTGAAAGCATGATATCACCTTCATTGAGAAGAAGCATTATTTCTTAAATATTGGATATATGAGTTTGCACTGAATAATCTGGAGCAGGACATTCAGCACATATCGGTGCCCGGGGGGACAGGCATACCAATTCTGGTATCCCTGCTACTTGTGGGATTGCCAAGTGCACATGTCAGTTTGACAATGCTAAGTCATCCGGTCAAACCGTCATGCGCACTTGTGGTGCCCTGTGCCCACCACTCCTCCTCGACATAATCAATCTTCTATTATTGATGGTAACATCCATAACTTCTTTTCCATTTGTTCCAACCGGTAGATGCAGAGGATGCCCTGATGACTGTTTCATGTCTGACTGTCAATCCTAGTTTTCCTCAAGTGTGCAGTCAGGTGATTTCCAATTTCGCTGTGCCGCTCATAATTCCAGGGGACAATCTTGAGGTGCAACAAACCTCTTTTTAATCATATACTCACAGAAATTGGGGAGTAAAAGTGGTCTTCATTTCAACAACTAGCAAAAGATTACCTCAGATCACTGGGTACTCTAAACTGTTCGAGGTTTTTCAGACATAGTTCGATGCTACCCCTGTTCAAAGATCTTTAGCAAAACCTATTTATTTCTCTTATCATGATATACTTCTTAGTAAAAAAGGAAAAACTATAAGAGCAGACAAGATATAAACCTGTGACAGATCAATGTCTTTGTTTTGTACTGTCACTTCAAAATGGAAACAATCATACCTACAAGAGAATTACAGCAGGCCAACGATTGGACGGCCCGATAAGATCTGAAAGATGCATATCTTTTGTATCCTATAGAGCATCATCACATAAAATGTCATCAACTCTTTTGGCAAGGAAAATTCTATCCATTTGCTACTCCTTTGGTTGATTTGTCCCCTGCTCAGGGGTGTTTCATGAAATTGTTAAAGCTTTGCTCAGCCTCTATGAGAGCTCAGACTGTCCACATGTTGGTTTATTTGAATTTTATGTTCTTCCTGGTATAATAACTACAGTGCTTCACGCCCATCTTGGGTTAGTCACTTACCCACATATCTACTTCAAAGTTTGTGATTTATTATCAATTTGAAAAAAATCGCATCTCACTTCTTCTCAATCCTTGGAATTCCTGAGATTCATGACCAATTCCAATTCCTGTATCCTTCAATTTCCCCCGTCCAAAATCTTTCCCAAATCAATGGGTGGGCAGGGCCTTCTGGGCACCAAGATGGTCACAGCCGCATCAGACACACTGGTGCCGTCCAAGTCCAGGACGGAGGAGAGGACTTAGTGCCTGCACCAGGAGAGTGTTTTGGGACTCAGAGAATGACTGAGACTGTTTTAGGCCCAACATCAGTACCTTAGAGAGGTCTGCTGAGGCACTGCAGTGCTTCCAGCATTGGAGTAACTTGGGGGGCCCTCTTCAAGTAGGTCAGACCCCCCCGAGTGAGAGCGAGGGTACATCTCAAGTGGCCCATAATCAAACAGAGGAGGCGGTGGTCTAATGTGTCCTATGTAAGTGACTGCAAACTCCATGGCTGTGGCGAAGGGTAGAGACCTGGTGTCAGGAAGCGAGCCATAGGAGTGCAGCGCTGCTCCTGCGGCAGCCAGGGCCCCAATTACATATGGGCCAGAACTGGAATGAAATTGCACGCTAGGAGGGCCTCCTTGCAAGCGGCACCCTCTGCAAGGATATAGAAGTGCCAACTGCTTAGGGCACACCTAACTCTGCCTTTAAGGAGGAAGCCAGAGACTGAAGCACACAGCATGAGTAGATTGTAGACCAGTGAAGGTTAATCTTGTTAGTGATCACAACAGCACAATGGAGGAGCAAGGAGGATTTCTTTAACGCTGGAAAAGCAACAGTTAAGGGCGGCAAGAGAAGAGCAACTGCCCTACCTGGTGAAGGCAAAACCTTAACCCAAGTGAAAGGACTCTGCTTCACTCCATAAAAGCTTGTCAGAATGACATGGAAGAAGAGATGGGCATCATTAAAGGGGCCCTGAGGGAAGTGGAAAAGAAGTTGGAGGGACAGTCATCTAGAGTGCTATCTTTGGAGCAAAGAATGAAGGGAGCATATTGCAAGATACAGACCCTGGAGGGTCATGTGAGGGTCAGGCAAAATCATTTGAGGTTAAGGCTGTGGACCCCAAGTTAACCGGAGGGCAGGATTGATACATTGGATAACTGGAGGAGAGGCACTTTTATTGGGGTGCTCGGGTCCCAGCAGATGTTTCTGAGGACTCCCTCAAGACTAAGCTGCAGTCCACCCGTGTAGAACTTTTGGGGACTTGGTAAGATGGAAAAAGGGACATTATGATGAAGGTATTCGTACGACCCATCAATAGAAAGTGCACTAAAAAGGCACTGGTGCCACTGTATTGGCGATGGTCTGGAAAATTGACGTAAAAGATTAACTCTTGAGGGCAGTGGCACAGCGGAAAGAGATAAAGTGGGGATCCTCATGACTGCTCCTGTTCCCAGACCCCAGCTCTGAAACTTTTTCATGGAAAAAAGCGCTCATGGAAGTCGGTCATGAACTGATTCACCGATTCACCAATTTATACATGTGTTGTCAGTTTGAGGGTTTTCATGTGCCAGATGGGGGTTCCCAGACTGTGCAGAGGTATTTATTTTTGTGATTGTTGTACTGATGTGTTGGCCTCTCAGGCTAGTTGGATTCAATACATTAGATCAGAACCTAAAGATAGCTGAGAGCCTCTTGGACAGCTGCCATCGCTTTTGATGGCCATTTACCAAACCTTTAATCTTTTATTAGTTTTTCAGAAACAAACTCCAAAACTAGGAGTTTGTTTCAGAAAAAAAAATCGAATGACTCACACACAGGGAGTTTTCTCCCAGGGTGTTGGGCTCATTATGTGTTTTTCTGTCCTTCTTTGTCAGGAAGACAGTAAAAAAAGACATTACTACGGTCACCCTAAATAGGGCAGATGGTATAATGTCCTTGCTCTGATGGTCCCTACTTCTTCGGGCTGTCGGGGGGAGTTTTTAGTCAATAAAGCCAAAGAGAGATCTGTTGAAAGAAAACTTAAGGTCCGTCTGCTTCTTAATAAGGCAGGTGGACCGAGGGTTTGGCAGACAGGTTACTTTTTTGCATTGGAGAGAGATAACCCTGTCTGCCAAACTCTAAATCAGACCCAGTGTCCTAAATAAAATTAAGACTTTCCGTCACTAACACTAGGAAAATTTACATTATATGTCTGCTTGTTTGTTAAGAGAAATCCAATGAGCTGGTAATAATTTACACAATAGATCAAACTCAGGAGCACCCTGTCTTTAATATTTCTGTATGGAGTTTTTGATTTGGCTATCCAAAGAAGTTGGGAATAATTTCAGGCCTTTCAGATTGCCTGTTTAAAAGCCATTATTGACCGTCAAAAGGAAACGGGGGGCCACTCGGCCCCCCGCACGTATGGCGGGGCACCGACCCCCTCCTTCTCCCGCACTCTCTGTGGTGGGGCGGGCCCCTCTGCCACGTTTTGATGACGCGGCGGGCGTGCCCCATCCCCGATTGGTGCTGGCTCCAGCGTTGACCCGGAAGCAATCTAATTGCTTCCGGGTCAAAAGGGGGGGAGCCAGAGGGGGTGGACCAGTTACAACTGGTTGCTGCCAGAAGGGTTAAAAAGCTGGGGGAGCGCGGGAGGCGCCCTCTTGTCCCCGCGCTCCCCAGGCTTGAACATTGCCTCAGCGAGGCGAAAGATTAATTTGCCCACCCACCAGCCCCTGAAGCAGTCTTTTGGGAGTGTGTTTTAAGGATTTGTGGTACGAATTGTAGGGTCGTTTTCACTGTAACTGTGTTTGAAGTAAGTTTTTTCCTTAGGCCTTTTTCCCGTTTACAGGCGCTAGTAGCAAGTTATGCTCGTTGTTGTACGGTACTCGTTTTGTGTAAACTCTATTTTCCTTAGGCCTTTTTCCCGTTTGCAGGTTACATGATTGTCGTATTTATTGATAGTCTTTGGTCAGGGCGTAAGGTCATGATCGGTGAGCAGTCAATTTAAGGTCCTTAGGGGGTGTCACCATTCTTGAATGGGGTCGCCCAGGGGGAGGGGCAACTGGTCTCTCCTAGAACTCCAGGGGCAGTACATCCGCTTGGTTGGATGGGTGCAGGGGAGGGGGGAGTCACGCTTTCTTTGGGCTGGTTAGCCACCCCGCACATGCACTATGACGTCATTAAACGGCGCAGAGTGCAAAGGCCCCCCTTTTGGTTAATGGAGTTCACGGAGCGTATGGGGGTAACCGGGAGGGTGAAGAACCCTCTCTGTAAACGGGCCCTCTGCGCATGCGCACTCATACGTGAGGGCGTAGCTGGTTAATAAGGATTTGACACCAGTTAGCGACTTTGCCGTAGGCCCATAACTAGGATATGCAGAAAAAGTCATAAGTAGGATGTTAGATTCGGTTAGGAAACACGCTGTATTAGACATTTGTTAAGGTTAGCCCTTTGATACTTGTCTACATTCATTGTAATCTAATGTCACGAATTTTCTGCATAAATGCTTGTGTAAATATTGTTTATTTCAATTTAAGTTTGTTTTCATGTTTTAATAAATACGGCCAGGGGGTCGCGAGACCCCCGCCTTCCAAAGAAACTCCTCTCATGTCTAAATTGCTTTAATTGTTTAACTTGTGGTGGTGCCCAAGGCGGGGAGGGGGATGGTCGGTGTCCTTGACCATAGTTCATAGGTGTTTTGAAAGTCCAGGTTTACACCAATGCCCATGGTTATAGCTGCAGTCCTACCTTGAAGTAGAAGCTTTTTATATGACGTAAAATACAAAAGTTTCCTTTTTTTCTCATGAATGTAATGTTGATATTATATTTCTATGCATGCCTAGTTTGAATGTTCAATACTTCTCGCTTGCAGGATTCCCATCAACTTACAAATGACCAAAGGTGTCTGAGGGGCCGTCACTGTGTTTTTTAAATTACTGCGTAGACCACCACCTGGTAGATGATCTGTTGGCCTTAAATAGTTGATTTCATGATTGTGGTTGGTGTTGCATAAAGTGTTACAAGAGGGTTGAAGAGTGTCACAAATTTAGTACCAATGCATCCCTAAAAGAACAAAGGGTAAACACATCTGTTTTTACAGGTGTGCACTGCATATCCTTTCAGAGGCAAGTAAAAGATGGCTCACAATGAAAGGAGATGAATATCCAGCTGGGATCTATTCGGTTATACACCTATATTTTTTACAGAATTAGAACGTTTAAAGCTTAAATTCCAAAGCCCTAAAGACCACGCCTAGCAGCCTTCAGCACAGTTAAAATATCTGATACATATTCTGGGATAACCCTGAGTAGCTACATCTGTTAAGGGAATACATCTGCCAAGAGATGTGTATCTAGGACATAGGCTCCACAAAAAGAGAGAGATGACTTGTGGTATCCTTACCCTACATTTCCAAGATAAAGACAATTACACTCCTGCTTAACAGCACGCTCAATAGGCAACTCAGGCTCCATTTCCCCTGTTTGTCGCACAGCTTTCTTCCTCTTACAGATTATCAGGTACCTAAGAGGGGGTATGTCACCTGCACTATTAAGGTCCACTGCCGGAATAAGAATCATCCCATTTCTGACCTCAAAATTATAGTAAAGTTTTAAAAGTATTATACACAGTTTTCATGTTCAGAAAAAGCTCCCTTGGATGGAATCTTTGTTGAAGTGAAATGGTAGCAAATGAAGTTCTATTTTAGTTTCATGGGCAGCTCAGCATTGCAATGCAGAAAAGAAGTAGAACTCCTATGCTAGAAAACAAATGTAGCTTGGGCAGATGTAAAAGAATTGGGCCGCAGAGGGAAACCAAAGAGTCCAGATGGAAAACATCAGGTGATTGGGTGTGGGACTCATATAAGTGGTAATTCTGGCTGCTTACAGGGGCGTAACACAGGCCACAGCAACCCTATGACTCTGTGTTGCCCAGAAGCCTCCAGGGGCCTCCCTATTCAGCCAAAGGCCAATGAATTGCTTTAAGATGTAGGAGACTGGAGGCCCCCTTATCACGTTGTCGAAGGGTGCCCGTCATTTTACATTATGCCGCTGGCTGTTCAATTGCAACTCATTCAGATAGGAAGGCGAGACTAGAGGGCACTTGAAACAATTTAACTTCAGTTCTGTGGGATTTGTATTTATGTTAAACTTGGGAAGTGAGAAAACCTTAATCTTTGCCTGTCAAATTATTGTTTGCTGAAGAGATCTTGAGTCGTGAATGACTTGACCACTAGATTCCCAAAACCCATTTCCCATCCTCAGATCACATCCCTTACTAATGTTACTTTTAAATCTTTCCATTTTCTACACACACCACTCATGCTACGGTTGATCTACTTTCTATAGTTTATTATGTATGGCACTCCTTTGTTATGTAGCTCAGATAGTACAATGATAGACTGATGTTACTTTCTTTGATGATCTTCCAAAAGTTCTTCTGCATGGTTTTATCTTTTTGACTTTGTATTTTCTTTCTTCCTTTGCCCCACATCCAATCAACCACCTATGTTTTATTTTGGCAGTATATTTATTTTTTATCATCATTGTATTTTCTTGTGTTAATCCATATGCCGACTTCTTCAATGCTCGCTGCCCTGTGTCTAGGCAGTGCTTTACATATTTTATCAAAAAAATAAAAATCAAGAACCTGATTAGGCATGCAGGGGAAGCTTGGCTACATTAAAATATTAGCTTGCATTTAGATTTAGCATTATTAGTGTCACCTTTGGTATTCACAGGCAAATCTTACGAGAGGTAACATTGCAACATTGTCTCTGATCATGGGAGAATTGGAATCTCTGGTTTCCAGTTGGTTGAGCTTCCAGATTCATGCTTCTGACATGGGTCTTAGCTTCTGAAGGAGATAAGTCATGTACCAATCAGTATTGATGCACTTGATCGGGCTGGCCTAGAGGGCAATCAGTCAGTGGTGGCAGCTACAAATAAAAGGTGGTGAGGCGAGAGGGAAAGCACAGGGGGAGGGGTTAGAAATAATAATGAAAAAAAACCTTACCTTTAGCAGCTGGCTGACCGACTCCCATCCAATCCCCATGCTGCAGAGCAGCTCAATGCAGCTGGGCTGGAGAAAATCTAAGTGCGCATGTGTGTTTTGGTCAACCTGAGACAGCTGGCTAAACACACATGAGCACTTAGGGAGTGGAGTGCATGTAACACTCCTCCTCCCACCCTCCCATGCCTAGGCCCACCCTTCCCTACAGCACTGGCTAAGAGCCGGCAAATGCAAAATAAAAGGGTGCAAGAACATCGTTTTATTCTACATTTGCTGGTATTTCCCCAGGCAGTGGGTTGACATTCTTCTGCCATTGGGGAGGAGCCACTGCTGCAAGCAGGCAGTGCCCGACGAGCTGGTTTTAGAGGTCAGTGTGTGGGCTGGGTTTTTTGCTTTTTATGGATGGTTTTGGGGTCTGGTGTGCCTGTTTTCACTGTTGAGCTCTGTGAAATTAGCACAACCATTGCCTGCAGCAAACACAAACGAACATGGTCTCCCATATGTTGCAAAACAAATTGTTTTTAAAAGTTTAAGCTCACCCTGATTTGCAAATGTAGGCCACTTTTTTAACTATCTAATATCCTAATTGGTGGCCACTTTTAATTAGGTGCCTATTTTCTGTCTCAGTCCAACCCTGTATGGTGCACATTATAATGTCCAGTCTTTAAAGAAATAATTCGAACCAGACTGCTTCATCGAGGCTTATTGAGTTTCTTATCTATCGCACAGTTCATTACTTCAATTTATTACATGGATTGGAAAGTGTTATGCCAGTGCTGAACGATAAACAATGAGTTTGGAATCATTTGGAACAATGTGGATGAAAATACATAAAAGTGTTCCTTAAGCCTTTTTTTGTTAAAATATGTAGACCAATACAATAGAAGAACACTTTATAGCATCAACCAAAACACACATCAAATTGTCATCAAATATCAACGTCTAACCAGTTTGTGAAACACTGAAAACAGGAAGGGTAACATAATTTACTAGCTTCTAAAGGGAGCTTTGTGCCTGTGCTTCATTGTATGAATCTCTCACACACACTACCTCATAATACTTTCCATCACAAACTAGAAACATACACCCATTCCCACCCTCCTGACTACACAAATAATACACACCCTAAACTAAATCCACTGCCAAGCTTTCTCTCTCCCCCCCCACACCTAACACATAAACAGCAACACGCAACTCTCTTTTAAGCACCTCACATCCATTGGACAATTTAGAACATTACACCATAACTCATGCGTAGCACTACCACCCCTAACTCATACACCTTCCACCCCATAACAGACGCAAACAAAAGAAACCACGTCAGTCTTGACAACTTCACATCTCCATGCCTACTGCAAAACAAGGCTGCGCTACAAAAACAACACAGCGATACAAAAGGGGATGATGGACGGACCGTTTGAGCAAATCAAACACTCACCCCCAGTCAACTGATCTGGGTTTAATCCATCACCATTCTTTAGCCCACTCAGCCACCCCAGTTCAGACATGGCCATATGCAAATCAGTCTGACCCTGTGCCTCATGGGAACAGTCCAGCCCGAACTGCCAAGCCATGTCTTCCCTGGATCGGAAACAAGCATCCTGGGACCGGTTTCGGATTCATAATCCTCATCAGCCAGGCTATCTTGAATCCAGTGGCCAAGTGAGCAAGGGACTCACGTCTGAGCATACCCTGCCACACTTAGGGCGAACAAAGCGATACAAAAGGGGATGATGGACGGAGCGTTTGAGCAAATCAAACACTCACCCCCAGTCAACTGATCTGGGTTTAATCCATCACCATTCTTTAGCCCACTCAGCCACCCCAGTTCAGACATGCCCATATGCAAATCAGTCTGACCCTGTGCCACATGGGAACAGTCCAGCCCGAACTGCCAAGCCATGTCTTCCCTGGATCGGAAACAAGCATCCTGGGACCGGTTTCGAATTCATAATCCTCATCAGCCAGGCTATCTTGAATCCAGTGGCCAAGTGAGCAAGGGACTCACGTCTGAGCATACCCTGCCACACTTAGGGCGAACAAAGCAATACAAAAGGGGATGATGGACGGAGCGTTTGAGCAAATCAAACACTCACCCCCAGTCAACTGATCTGGGTTTAATCCATCACCATTCTTTAGCCCACTCAGCCACCCCAGTTCAGACATGGCCATATGCAAGTCAGTCTGACCCTGTGCCTCATGGGAACAGTCCAGCCCGAACTGCCAAGCCATGTCTTCCCTGGATCGGAAACAAGCATCCTGGGACCGGTTTCGGATTCATAATCCTCATCAGCCAGGCTATCTTGAATCCAGTGGCCAAGTGAGCAAGGGACTCACGTCTGAGCATACCCTGCCACACTTAGGGCGAACAAAGCGATACAAAAGGGGATGATGGACGGAGAGTTTGAGCAAATCAAACACTCACCCCCAATCAACTGATCTGGGTTTAATCCATCACCATTCTTTAGCCCACTCAGCCACCCCAGTTCAGACATGGCCATATGCAAATCAGTCTGACCCTGTGCCTCATGGGAACAGTCCAGCCCGAACTGCCAAGCCATGTCTTCCCTGGATCGGAAACAAGCATCCTGGGACCGGTTTCGGATTCATAATCCTCATCAGCCAGGCTATCTTGAATCCAGTGGCCAAGTGAGCAAGGGACTCCCGTCTGAGCATACCCTGCCACACTTAGGGCGAACAAAGCGATACAAAAGGGGATGATGGACGGAGCGTTTGAGCAAATCAAACACTCACCCCCAGTCAACTGATCTGGGTTTAATCCATCACCATTCTTTAGCCCACTCAGCCACCCCAGTTCAGACATGGCCATATGCAAATCAGTCTGACCCTGTGCCTCATGGGAACAGTCCAGCCCGAACTGCCAAGCCATGTCTTTCCTGGTTCGGAAACAAGCATCCTGGGACCGGTTTCGGATTCATAATCCACATCAGCCAGGCTATCTTGAATCCAGTGGCCAAGTGAGCAAGGGACTCACGTCTGAGCATACCCTGCCACACTTAGGGCGAATAAAGCGATACTAAAGGGGATGATGGACGGAGCGTTTGAGCAAATCAAACACTCACCCCCAGTCAACTGATCTGGGTTTAATCCATCACCATTCTTTAGCCCACTCAGCCACCCCAGTTCAGACATGGCCATATGCAAATCAGTCTGACCCTGTGCCTCATGGGAACAGTCCAGCCCGAACTGCCAAGCCATGTCTTCCTTGGATCGGAAACAAGCATCCTGGGACCGGTTTCGAACTCATAATCCTCATCAGCCAGGCTATCTTGAATCCAGTGGCCAAGTGAGCAAGGGACTCACGTCTGAGCATACCCTGCCACACTTAGGGCGAACAAAGCGATACAAAAGGGGATGATGGACGGAGCGTTTGAGCAAATCAAACACTCACCCCCAGTTAACTGATCTGGGTTTAATCCATCACCATTCTTTAGCCCACTCAGCCACCCCAGTTCAGAAATTGCCATATGCAAATCAGTCTGACCCTGTGCCTCATGGGAACAGTCCCGCCCGAACTGCCAAGCCATGTCTTCCCTGGATCGGAAACAAGCATTCTGGGACCGGTTTCGGATTCATAATCCTCATCAGCCAGGCTATCTTGAATCCAGTGGCCAAGTAAGCAAGGGACTCACATCTGAGCATACCCTGCCACACTTAGGGCGAACAAAGCGATACAAAAGGGGATGATGGACGGAGTGTTTGAGTAAATCAAACACTCACCCCCAGTCAACTGATCTGGGTTTAATCCATCACCATTCTTTAGCCCACTCAGCCACCCCAGTTCAGACATGGCCATATGCAAATCAGTCTGACCCTGTGCCTCATGGGAACAGTCCAGCCCGAACTGCCAAGCCATGTCTTCCCTGGATCGGAAACAAGCATCCTGGGACCGGTTTCGGATTCACAATCCTCATCAGCCAGGCTATCTTGAATCCAGTGGCCAAGTGAGCAAGGGACTCACGTCTGAGCATACCCTGCCACACTTAGGGCGAACAAAGTGATACAAAAGGGGATGATGGATGGAGCGTTTGAGCAAATCAAACACTCACCCCCAGTCAACTGATTTGGGTTTAATCCATCACCATTCTTTAGCCCACTCAGCCACCCCAGTTCAGACATGGCCATATGGAAATCAGTCTGACCCTGTGCCTTATGGGAACAGTCCAGCCCGAACTGCCAAGCCATGTCTTCCCTGGATCGGAAACAAGCATCCTGGGACCGGTTTCGGATTCATAATCCTCATCAGCCAGGCTATCTTGAATCCAGTGGCCAAGTGAGCAAGGGACTCACGTCTGAGCATACCCTGCCACACTTAGGGCGAACAAAGCGATACAAAAGGGGATGATGGACGGAGCGTTTGAGCAAATCCCCCAGTCAACTGATCTGCGTTTAATCCATCACCGGTTTCAGATTCATAATCCTCATCAGCCAGGCTATCTTGAATCCAGTGGCCAAGTGAGCAAGGGACTGGGTGAACAAAGCGATACAAAAGGGGATGATGGACGGTGCGTTTGAGCAAATCAAACACTCACCCCCGGTCAACTGATCTGGGTTTAATCCATCACCATTCTTTAGCCCACTCAGCAACCCCAGTCCAGACATAGCCATATGCAAATCAGTCTGACCCTGTGCCTTATGGGAACAGTCCAGCCAAGCCATGTCTTCCCTGGATCGGAAACAAGCATCCTGGGACCGGTTTCGGATTCATAATCAAACCTAGATCTTTTGACTGGGTTTGAGTGATTCATAATCCTCATCAGCCAGGCTATCTTGAATCCAGTGGCCAAGTGAGCAAGGGACTCACGTCTGAGCATACCCTGCCACACTTAGGGCGAACAAAGCGATACAAAAGGGGATGATGGACGGAGCGTTTGAGCAAGTCAAACACTCACCCCCAGTCAACTGATCTGGGTTTAATCCATCACCATTCTTTAGCCCACACAGCCACCCCCGTTCAGACATGGCCATATGCAAATCAGTTTGACCCTGTGCCTCATGGGAACAGTCCAGCCAAGCCATGTCTTCCCTGGATCGGAAACAAGCATCCTGGGACCGGTTTCGGATTCATAATCAAACCTAGATCTTTTGACTGGGTTTGAGTGTTTGATTGGTTCAGATGCTCCGTCCATCACCACCCCCTTTTGTACCGCTTTGGCCGCCATAAGTGTGGCAGGGTATGCTCAGACGTGAGTCCCTTGTTCACTTTGCCACTGGATTCAAGCAAGCCGGGCTGAAGACGGCTGGAATGACAGAAACCGGTCCTCGGAAGCTTGTTTCCGGTCCAGGGAAGGCATGGCTTGGCAGTTCGGGCTGGACTGTTCCCACGAGGCACAGGGTCAGACTGATTTGCATATAGCCATGTCTGAAATGGGGTGGCAGAGTGGGCTAAAGAACGGTGATGGATCAAACCCAGATCTTTTGACTGGGTGTGAGTGTTTGATTGGTTCAGATGCTCCGTCCATCACCACCCCTTTTGTGCCTATAAAAACAACACAGCTCACCAATTCACTCTCAACCACCATCTCCACCACCTACACATGCAGACCCATCAAAATGCATATATTTTACAAATTTCCTATCCACATGTACATATGTGTAGTTGCAGAGTCGACCATGCCACATGTAATCCCTTTCAGCTAGTGCTGTCTTTTAAGTAACATTACGTTGCATTCTAGGACTTGAAGTGTAGCTTTTGCCACTATATGCATAACAAGCATGTACAATGCCAATAGGTCTGGCTTATAAGGAATGTGTAAGGTAACGTGAAGCATTACAAGTATATACCATATGTATTTGTGTGGAAGCAAAGAGCTATAAAATAATAATGGTGTAGGTTAAAAGGTAAGGTGACAGTTACATTGTGAAGCCAGATCTACAAATCCATGTAGGTTAATGACTGTCCTCCTCTCATCTGTGCTGCTGCCAAAGAAAGACAAACACCATCAATTAGCTTGTTACCTAAGATACTTTTACAGCATTATGATACGATGTGTTCCCCTGAAGGAACAAGCTCAGCCAGCTGGATTAATAAACAAAATGATCACAGCTGGTGGAGGGCAAGCACTTTTGTTTGTGGAAGCATACAACTTCCGCCCAATCGAAACCTGTACTCCTGGCTCCCATCATGTCGGCGGAGCCAAAGCCCCTCTCGAGTGGTACTCATAATTGTCTGGCGAATGCTGCACTGTTAGGCATGACAATAAAAATCGCAGGATGGCAAATGATAATGCTAAGGTGTCACAGAGGCCATATGCTGCTTTACCAATGCATATTTGTGAGTTTTCTGAGTCTTGCGTATGACTCTGTGTGTTAGATGTGTGCAAGGATGCATGTAAAAAACAGCCACAAATACTTTTCAGCTTCTCTAAACAAGCCACAGAGCAACATAACAAAGAAAGGCAGAAAAGGTTCCACTTTATCTTCCAATGTTTCAGCTAAGAGTGGCATATTTCGTCTCCATATTTTGTTGGCATTCTGGCACTTGTTATCCCACATTTACAAAGGGGGAAAGGACGTTATGAACTGCTCTTACTTGACATGGAGAATCCCTTGGCACATATATAACACACTGTACAGTACAAGACCAAGTGCCACCGATGAATTTCACCCTGCATCCTGTGCTGCACATCACCCTGTGCCTCTGAACCATACATTGACCAGTACTCATCTGATGCACCATACCTGGTTCTGACATCATGCATCAAATGCACAGCCTCCAGAGACCAAGTGAGGCATGTCACCCAATGTTCATGTGAGAAGCGTTGCCTAGGACACAATTAAATGCAGTCCAAATGCGGCTTTGCTGCTGTTCATTGGTGCAGAAAAGGCCTTTTAAAGGGTGCATTGGCCATTTCTGACAATAATCAAATTTGGTTAGGTCACAGATTTAAGGCAGGGTAGCTGAGTGGCTATTCTCCCAAAAGCGTGTTAACCTACCCTTAACTCTGCTCGCGTTTGATTGGGAGACGTTAATAGGATTATTCAGTGTAGGTACTTTTTGACGTGCTTCCCTATTCAGTCGCTTTTGGACTCATTTGATATTGCGGCTTTATGCACCTAGCCCTGACTAAGGGTAGGGATACTTATTATTTTTTGGTCCGAAAGGACCTCTGAGGAGTGAAACATGTCGACATTCCCATATTGAGAGATTGCCATTCTTCATAATTAGAGTTGACAGTCCACACATTAATTTTTAACCCTACCAAGGGGCCCCCTGATTAAATATATCTCACGGTACCCCATAGGTAGTTTTATCTCACCTCGTCTTACCATCCCACTCACCCCACCTATTTGCACTCATCATCACAGCTAAATGCAAAAAATCTCTGCCAAAGAGCCCTCTCACGGTTGTCCATGAGGCACTGCAGCGCCGGCCCCATGAGGATCTAAGCCCGATGATGAAGCATGACACCCACACAGGTGTGTGAAGGCACTACCTTCCAATAAGGAAGAATCCCTCCTGCCATTATCCAACCAACCACAGCTTTCGTAGGCACAGTTACCCTCATAGTGTTTTCATGCCTCTTCTTGGGAGCAAGTGCTCTGGACCTTTTAATAACTCCCTTCCTTTCCCCCTATGTGATTGATATAGTGAAGTGATGCCACGTGCCCTTGTAATTTTTATGAAACATTGTTGACATTGAGCGGTCTTTTTAAAAGACAACGCTGTGCGATGGGAGCACTGAGTCAAAAGACTGGATGGCTTTTAGAAATGTAATTGTGTGAGCAGTTATTGACACCCACTGTTGGCCACCAGTACCACAAAAACCTTAAACAACAATGTCCGTTTTCAGAGATAATTCAAAGGTTTTCGAACGGAGTGTACAACCCGAGAAACTCTCTCTAAAGCCTTGAGATAGCCTCAAGCCATCAATTTATTACTGGATAAAACACACACTTTTTTTTTTGCAGTTTTTTTATATAGCGCGAACTCGACCCAAAGGTATAGGAGTGCTTTACATGTTCACCAGTTACATTACACAAGGACACCATATTGGCTGTAAATATGACTGAAATGTGTATATCTGAGAATATCAACGTGTAACCAGTTTGCGAAACACTGAAAACACAAAGAGTAAAATAATTTACTAACTTCTAAATTGATCTTTTCGCATGTGCTTCATTGTATTCATGTATGTCATTTCTGAATGAATGATTTGAGAAAAACATACAGACACTCTGGTTTACCCACACTCTGCACACATAGTGTAAGCAACATTCTTGTAGGATGATTAAAAAAATGTAAACACTTCAAATGAGCAATGGAGAAATAGGGGCTGACCCAAATCTCAATCAATCTCTGTGTTGATGAGATCAGGCAACAGTGAAAGCTGACACTGGACAGACAAAAGGGCTAGCATGATAAACTCCATAGGGGCACCTTTAGTGTAGGAGACCACAGCTACAGACATTGTAGAAATATAACAGTATTTGGAGTACAGACCAATAGAAATAGAAGAAGCATATCAAGCGCCTGCAGTAGGCTGCGGTATTTTTATTGTTAAACAAAAGAAATCAAAATAGTTTGATCATAATAACAGCTGCTAATAAACACCACAAAGCGACTTACATTATATTGGCGTCAGATGTGAATAGCAAGTGCATCAATTCAATGAGCTGAGTTTTCAGCCAAATCAAACCCTTATTCTACCCTCAGCAAAGACTGATTAATGACGTACATGCTGGGTTCCTGTGTCAAACATTATGGGCCACATGCATCAAAGTTCCATTTTACATTCCCTAAATAACAAATTATAGGTCATCACTATTTAAGGAATGCAAAAAGGTATGTAAGAAAATGGCGATTCACTACTAGCGATTCCTACAGAGTCGCAATCGCAATTAGAGAATCGCTATTAGGAAATGCTAATCCATTCATCCCTTTGGGCCTAACACCCACATGCATCAAGTGGCTTTGGAGTCGCAAACGGTGTGAATCGGAAAAATCGTCCGTTTGCGATTCCAAAATCACTTTTTGGGATGCATGAAATAATTTGAGAAAACTCGCTATTTTTTGCAATTCTTAAAAATGCGAATTGCATTTGTGCGATTCCTTAAATGCAATGCATGAATTTAAAAAAAATGTGAATTAGGAAATAGGAAGTGCAAATTAACACGAGGTTGACCCTCGTGTTAATTTGCGAAATTTTGCAAAAAAGCTCAAAAATGCATTTTTGAAAGTGACATGTTACACACACACATGTCCTTTGGACATGTGTGTGTGAAACTTGCACTAAAAAAATATTTCAAGGGTGCAGGGGGGGGGGTCCTTTGGACCCCCCTCAGCACCCTTGCAATGCATCAACAAATTGTCATTCGCAAAATCAAATTCGCAAAAAGCTAATGCCTTTCCATTGATTCCTATGGGCCTCTAGGCCCATAGGAATCAATGTAATGCCATTCCTTAATTGCGATTCGCAATTAAGGAATCGCAAATACCGAAAATTAAGAAATCCTAAAAACCTTAGTTTTCGCAATTTAGGAATTGCAAAATCCTACAATGATGCATGTGGCCGTAAATGCCCATAGGTGCGAATGGTTTTGCATTACCTAATTTGCGATTGCCTAATTGGTAATCGCAAATAAGGAAATGCAAAACCAAGGGTGTCCAGGGGCCTAAGGCCCCACTGAAGCACCCTCCCCCCCCCAAAAGATTTGCACACGTAGTGTGCACACATGCCCTAGGGGCATGTGTGCAATACATGGCACTTTGAAAAATGCATTTTCAAAATTTGCACATAGTTACCATCGACTTGGAGTTGATGGTAATAGAATTCCCTAAATGCCCAGTTTGAATTCAGGAAATGCTATGTACATGTGCTTACGGAAGCGCAAATTGCGATTACCTCTTTGGAGTCGCAATTTTAGGTAATCGCAAGGAATTACGGTGACATAAAATGCACTGCCAAAGCCTTTCATACATCTTGAAAGTTTATTTTACATTTGCAAACGTTCGAATTTAGCGATTCACATCATTTGCGAATGCAAAATAGGTTGCTAGTGCTACATGTGGCACTTCCTCTCTAAAATTATTAATCAAATAAAAGAAAGACTTGTTCCTTATTGTCAATGGTTTACTTTTCTCTTAGCTTTGAAAACATTAATTTAGTCCTTTGCGCACGCGTGAGGAGTTGGTGCACGTTTCTTATTTCTGCCACCTAGGCGCCTTTTGTGAACTTTGTAATGGAAGCATCCAGGCATGAATATTTAGGATTTGGCAGAGTTTAAAACGTGTTCTACTTCTTCCTCCTTCTGCACTGTAGGTAATGGTGCAAGCAAAGGAGACTGCACTGAGGGTAGATTCTGGGCTTTCCGTCCAGTGTAAACACCACCTGACCATGCCACGCGACTCTGCAAACTGAAACCAGGCCAAGCCGCGCTGCACACTGCCAAACACCACTGAAAAGCACAATATGTGGCTAGGCCACGTATTCAAAATAAAATGAAACGGCCAGTACTGCCAAAGATGCTTTCTCCTATTCCAAAGAGCGTGTATTGCTGTCAATCTGTTGATTCTAAGGAATCAGGCATCAGAACAGGTCGGCTAAATTAGCATCTAAAAGCAAGCTTGGCCAAATGTCACCCTTTTCACTGTCATGAAAAAGCAGGATTTTTTTCAACCAACTTACTCCCGGGCCACTTTTTCCTTGTGAGAGGTCAAGGAAATATTGCTATGGTAAGCGCGTATACATTTCAAATAAAATTTGGGCCGGAATGGGAACTCAAAGCAGCCCTGGCAAAATTTGAGACCAGCCCTCATGTGTTGCTTAGCAAGTAAGCGGAGTGAGTGAGCTTGCCTACCGTAAGGGGGGCTTGTCAGTTCTCCCTCCAATAAAATATGGAAACAAATGGCAATAATGGTGCATTCTACAATACATTTTTAGGTTTCGCCTGCACAGCGCTTGCGCTTGTGCTTTTGCTTGAGAAACTTATTGTGTTTTACATAAACTTTAAAGGGACTTACATCCCGCCTTCTCTCTTTCCTGGCTTCTCATTGATTCCACTTACCTTTCCTCCATTTCTATTGGTTGTAGCATATTTTCCTGCGCTCTGGCTGGAGCAGGACATAAAGGAGGAAGAGTCCTTGTGGTCTTAGCAAGGCTTCAAATAGATAAAGCACTTGGGCAAAATGGACTCATGTCCACTTTCTATTAATCATTTGCTATACAGCTGGCGCCTGCTCACACTCGCTTCAACAACTCTTTTGGTGAATAGGGCACCCTCACGGATGCAATGAAGGCTGCTACTATCACACCATTTCCAAACCATGAAAAGATCTTCCCTTATGCTCATCATACAGACCCAGTTCCCTCCTTAATGTGGACGCTAACGTCTTTACAGACATACTCCCCACCAGCTGGGCCCATACATGCAAAGTCTGGTAGACCCAGACCAAGCGGGGATTATACCCAAGAGAAGCTGAAGCGACAACACAAAATCGCTCTTACACCTTATAGATAAGATAAACAGCTCTCGAGTCCCAGCTCTGTTCCTATCAATCGACACTGAGAAGGCGTATACGTGCCTTTTCCTCTATGCTGTTTGTACGCTGTAATGTTGTTTTGAGTTAACAATAAAAAGAAAAAAAAGGGGGTATACATTGGCCCTTTCTCTGACTTGTACCTGCGAGGGCGGGACTTGGCGCCCGCTTCCGCAATTGGATTTGGTGCACCTACACTGGTCCCACAGCATCAGAGAGGGTCCATGGCCTACTGTTCTATGTGACCTATCATAGCAAGGGGAACAAGGCAGGGATGCCCAATGTCCCTACTATTATTTGCTCTAGTTATGAAGCCCCTAGAGGAACAGATTTGCGAGAACACCCTGATCTAGGGCATTACTATGGGGCATCAGGAACATAAAGTCACTCTTTATGTGGATGATGTTATGATTGTGATTACATAATCCCGCTCTTCTCTGCTTCCACTCCTGTAAGAGTTTGAGGCCTTTGGCAGAGTCTCTGGCTTTAAGGTCAACATACAGAAATCCCAGGCCCCCCAATGTCACTATACCTCAGGGTGATAGAACCCAGCAGGAGAGCCTCTTCTCATTCCCATGGGCAACTCAAGGGTTCCAATACTTAGGCTTTCAAATTCAGTCTACCATAGAAAAGATAGCAGAACATAACTAAGCAGCTTTGCTAGCGAACGCTTGCTCAGACATACAATCCTGGCGGTGTGCTCCCATATCTTGGTTGGGTGGGATCACAGTGATCAAGATGACTCTTCTTCCGCTGATCCTCAATTTAATGCACACCCTTCCCCCTTCACTGTGCGACTGGATTCAAGTTAGCCTGGCTGATGAGGGGTGATACCCCGAATTCGGTCCCAGGATGCTTGTTTCTGTTCCAGGGAGGACCTGCCTTGGCAGTTTGGGCTGGACTGTTCCCAAGAGGAGCAGGGTCACAACTGATTTGGATATGGCTGGGTCTAAACTGGGGTGGCATGGTGAGCAAAGAACGATGGATTTAACCCAGATCTCTTGAATGGGGGTGAATGTTTGATTTGTTCCGCATTCCATCCATCATTTGTGTGTCTTTTGCTTTCCCCTGCAGCCACTCCCATACGTACTTGAGAAACTCCAGCATTTGATTTAAACCTATATGTGGGATGGCTAGAGAGTGGTCATAGCCAAAAAAGGGTCTGCCTGCCCATGGTAGACAAAGGCCTGGGTATTCCTCATCTAGCACGCTAATATCAAGGGGCCGAGTTAAGATATATAGTGGGATGGAACAGGCTGTGCACAGAAAAGCACCAGTGCTTTATACACCAAGCGATCGCCGACATACACATATGGAAAATACAATGGCTGCACAAAAAACACCACCCCATAGGTATATATCTCCCCAGTCGTGGAGGCTAATATCGGTACATGTGACAGGGTTAAAGTGGCCAATAAACTCTCCACACCTATCTCATCGCAAATTCCTATTATAGGCTGCCTAGATTACCACCCTGATATGCATGGTACGGCATTCCTGCCCTGGCAAGACTCCAACTGTCCGGTATGGAAACCCTACTTAAAATAGCACACTATTGGCATTATACACCGGCCAGGACCAGAAGTGGAAACGAGATGACAATGGCAGATGCTGGTGCAAATGTGTCCAGCCAGAAACACTGACTCACTCACTATGGCATTGCTCCAAAGTTCACTGCTACCTGACTGACACATTTGGGGACATTGACAACATGTATGGCACTGACATACCTCAATTCCCCAGTTATATCTTGATAGGACCCCCCAATGCTTTGACCTATACACTTTGCTCAGCAAGAGGGAAGGCAATTACACTAGCCATGTGTGCAGCCAAACAAGTCCTCTTGTCGAAATGGGGCATAGAGACGGTGCAAACCCACACTGACTGGCTATGTAAACTCTGGGAACTCCTTGGTATGGAAAAACTGACAGCTTCTGTTGAACACGCACCCCCACAATTTGACAAAACCTGGGGACCATGCATCCGATTCCTTGCGCAGAACTTCAGTGAGTTAACGATGTCCAGCTTACATGCCAGTGCTTCACCTCACTGCAACGAAGTACACCACCGATTAACTCACCATCTGTCCTGAGACATTCTAATTACTACTGCTGCTGGGGATGGTGGCGATTGACGCGCACAACTCATTACCATTTCCTGACTTCTACCCTACCTCCATTTCCTATCACTGGACACTTGGACTCATCTGTATCTCTTTCCGGTGCCCCCATCCCTCCTCCGGACAGGAGTTCACACTCCTGTCCCACTCCCATTCCCCTCACCGGCCATTGGATGTAGATGAGGTTACAGTTCTGTATAAGGTTTTCTTCCTCTGAAAACCAATAAGATAGATTTAAACCTAAAATCAATCCGATGAAGTATTTAAAGTCCCAGGAAAATGTTGAAAAAACAAACAAATTAGACTCCAGAACACTTCCAGGGACATTAGTTTTCACTTACTGACACAGGTAGAAGCTGAATCAATGATCTTCTACAGTAAAATATAATTGAACCTGTGACTGGGCCTAGGCCATGGCAGTCCTCAGTTGTCTCTGCTCTCATCAAACAGTTTGGTGGCCCCACCTACATGTGTATGGGCTTTTGACAACCAATAGGAAAGTGCCTCTTTTGGACATGGTTAGCCCCCACTTTTTGCCTGGAAAATGGTGTAACTTTGTCTGGAAGTGCAGTCTCCCTGCCAACCAGATCCCCTGTGCCATAGCTCTTACCTTAAAATGTAGCTTTTGTTTCACAATTGGCACAACTTCCGTGGCACTTGTAAGTCCCAGGTAAATGGTGCCACTGGTACCTAGGGCATTGACACTGAGGAGGGACCCCATGGGTAGTAGCATGAATTGTGCCCCCTAGGGTCCTCTCACCAAGGCCATGCACACTGCCATTGCAGACTGTGTGCCTTGGTGCAGACAAAACCAAAGAGTCGACATGGCACACCTCGCTGTGTGCCATACCCACAGTTACTGCATGGGATGTAGGTAAGACACGCCTATAGCAGGCCCTATATTCCAAAGGCAGGGTGCACTGTATCTCCTGTGAGGATATATCTGCATGAGCAGCTATGCCCCTGCAATATCCATGTTGACTCCCGGATAGTGTAAGTGAACAGGGAAGCCATAGGGAGCACATGGTCATTACGAGTTTACCAGCTGCATGATGGTTTCACTGTGTTAGGGGATGTTTGGTATCAAACATCTCATCTTAATAAACCTACACTGATTCCAGTGTCAGATTTACTAATAACTGCGTGGACATGAACCCCTCAGAGGGGTGCCATGAAATCTACCAACCCTTAGTGTGGTCACTGACTAGCCTGAGCCAGCCTGTCACCACCAGACAGAGTTCTGACCTCATGGGGTGAGTGCCTGCGTGCTCAGAGATGATCGGAAATAATGCCTGCCCCGGGCGGGGGTGTTCACACCTTCCCCCGGTCAGGAAGAGCCATCTGAGGCTGGAAGCTTCAAAGTCCTTGCCATCTACGAAACATGACCCAACCCCCTCCTGATAGAAAGGGCAGCCCCTACCCCCCTCCCGTCCTCACCCTTTTTGGCGGTAAGACAGCTGGGAAAACGAAGAAAGAATAGGAGGTGTGCCCCCCTCTGCCAACATCACCCCTCCGGTGATGGCGGTGAGGTGAAGCACATTTTTCAGAGCCCACCATATTGAAGATGGTGGGGCTTTTCCAATCAGGGAAAGGGCTATGTCACCCTCCCACGGGAGCTGGACATAATAAAGAGTGCCGACACCCCCGGTAAGGGGCCCATTGGCCACTACCTGCCAGACCCTTGTAAACGTCCCCAAATTTAGTATTTAGGTGGCAACCTCAGACCCTGAACTAGAGTATCCACTGGCACAAGAAGAAGACGAACGTCAAAACGCTGTTGGACCGAGAACTACAGACCTCATGGTGGACTTTGGGTGGAAGCTCCTGCTGACGCCACAGAACCAAAAAACCGTTGCCATCCTCCAGCTCATCTCATCACTGTGTGGTCTCCACAAACCCCAGAGGATCATCAGCACTTCACAAATCACCATGGAGGTCTCCGTACGATAGAGGAGCTATCTTCCTGCAGCCGCAGGCACCACAAACAGTGAAGTCCGGTCCAGCGCCATCCAGCTCTCCAGCCCGACCGACTCTCTGAGTGCCATCCAAATGTACACTTGCTCTGGAGGTTTATTTCGGCCTCTGCACCAAGTTTTGAGGCCCCAGGACTCCCTGGAGCTGAAAGGCACAAATACCCAAAGTACCGAACCATAGCTACAAAATCTCCGAGACCCAGACAAGGCGGACTCCAACTTTATAGTGAGCCAGCACCTGATGAGCGACATCAGGACTCCAGTGATCCGCCTTAGGAGTGGCACAGCAGCTCCAGAATCGGCGCTCCAGGGTGCCAGCCCCTGACCGCGAAGTGTATCCTTGCGCTCCTTTGCCCAGCTGCACATTCTCATTGCACCCAGCCCACCCAGCAGGGGCATCTTCAAACCAGCTGGGGTCCTGTGGAGAGCCCTCAGACTTGCCTACAAGTCCCTCTTTGGCTTTTCTTTTGTAGGTGGCCCCCTGTCTTCGTAGTGTGCAAGCTACAAAGTCCCCTTGCTCCTTTCTCTCTGTGAAATCCGGGACGCTCCCGAGAACTTGGCCTTGGAACTTTGGACCTTGGCCCCCAAAGCTTCTGATACCCAAAAGGTGTACCACAAACATAACTGTATTGCATTGATTTTCTTATTGCCTTTTTCCTTCCGTAGGGAATGTATTGTGCATAACTGCGCACAACTGTGAATTTTGCAATTATTGTGATTTTCTATATTGCCAAAAGTATTTACCGTGTACCCAAAGTTCTTGGTCTAAATATTTATACAAAAAGAAGTATTATTTTTGTAATTTGGTCTCGACTTCGTTCATTGAGTGTGTTTCATTTATTGCCGCTGTGAGTACAACAAATGCTTCGCACTACCCTCTGATACCCACACCACCACAAAATAGAGCGTTAGTATTATCTACTTTTGCCTCTGTAAACCAATAAGGGTCTCCTTGACCTCTCTGCACGGTGTACCCCATTGTGGTGCACTATATAGAGAGGTGGGTTTCCTACACAACCCAACCTGGTAACCCAGGGCATTAGGCATTTAGCTTCAGCTTTCAAGACATGAAAAATCACTTGAATGCTGCACATCTGCTTCTATTATTGAATAAAGATGAAGAGGTGTAGCCAGAACAACCTTCGTAATACTTCGTCATGGTTGCCACTCACAGGGGCCTGTTTAGGTCCACGTGACTCAGGTTTGGTGTGGGTGTGATCTTCCCACATTTGAATTTTTATTTAAAATTTTTATTTTAAGACCTGTTTATTGCGTTTGAGGGCTCTCTAATTGTATTTCTTTGTTGTGTTTAAGGCAGTAGGTGATTTTAAGATATTAGTCCTACCCCCTACATAGCGCAGGTAAGGCCTAAACTGCACTGGCTTCCAGTTGACAAGAGGGTCCAGTTCAAAGCCCTATGCTTTATTTTTAAGGCTAGGGCCGGACTGGGCCCATGTTACATTCAGGATCTGATAATTTCTTACCAGCCCAGCTGGAGGCTGAGATCAGGGACTCTTTACGCCGTATGCACAGAGTCCGTCTGACACGCACAAGAGTCCCTTCCTTAGGGTATCTATGCCCAAAAGTTTGGAATGCCCTCCCTGATTCCTTAAGACACTGCACATCTCTGCTGCTATTTCGTAAGAATCTTAAAACCTGGCTTTTTAAATTTCTAGTCAGTCCCTCCTTTCTATGCTTAGCGCTGGGAAACCCGAAGAGTAGCCAAGCGCACTACCAGTGATAATGATAACAAGGAGAGTGTTCCAACCAGTGTTGGAATGGGGCACCTTGAATACAAATGCAAATAGCAGTTATTCCTCAATGAAGACTGCTTCACATCTCATCATTACATGTCAGCTACCCTCAGCAAGGTTCATATGAGTAGGGCTACCATCACGTAATTGCCTAAAATAGGGCACCGTTGCGAGAACGAAGAACAGGAACAGAAGGTGGAAGAAAGTTTTCTACCGCGTTACAAATATTACGGACTTGACACTTACTTGGTGCAAGCCGGTTTGTAACGCGGGAGAAAACTTTCTTCCACCTTCTGTTCCTGTTCTTCATTCTCGCAACGGTGCCCTATTTTAGGCAATTACGTGACGGTAGTCCTACTCGCATGAACCTTTGGAAGCGGCGCGTCTTTGTAATAATTTAGCACCTTTGGGCAAACACCTTGAGACACGGGCTATTATTTTTATTGAGGCATATTTTCACCAATCCGGTTCTCTTCTTTTGATTGCGGATCTCTTTATAAGATACGGCGAGAACTTTGGGATTTTCCTTGATTATTTTAAACATAGGAGGACTCCCGTTACAGGAAGAAAATAACTATCTAACACTGAATGCTGATGCTATTTTTGGAAGCATCCTTCGATGCGGACTGCATGGCCAGTTTGAGACTGCGAACACCCATAACGACTTCACCCTGGTGACACAGCATAGTGAGGACTCTTACATAATTGATTGAGATCACCATATCCAAGGTGCTCTCTGTGTAAGCCCTGATGAAGTTCCCGTGGCAATAGGGGAACGAAACGCGTTGGCTGTGCCGTTTTTATGAAAGAAGAATTATGAATAAAGAACAGAACTTTCAAAAAATCTTTTGCCCAACTGACTTTATTGGAGTGCACCTTCCTTTTTCTATGAACATTTTGGTTTCTTATACAACCTCTGGCAGCGGGTGTTTGGGAGAAGTTGCACCAGCATATATTTGAAACAGACAGAATTAATGTGCTTGACCTTGGTCTGCTGCTGTGCCTTTTGTAATACAAGGACTAGCATATAGATGTTTACTGTACTTGTAGTCAGACCGGTGAGAAGTCTCCTATGGAGCTGTTACTGGAGATGATAATGTAACTGGGCTACCGGCACAGCTATGAGTGGGAACACCGCTGACCCAGCTGGAGTGTGGGCTTCGGTGCTGATGAAGACATGAGTCCCTTGCATTTTAGCCTAAACCTGAAAGGTTTCACATGATCCATCTTCAAGGACATATCACAAGTATGGAAAAGAATTTGGCTTCACAACCAGGCACTCTTTTTTCTGGTTCAGGACAAACAAATCTTTGTCACCCCTAGGAAGGAGGAGGTCAAAACTTTACTATGAAAGGAGAATTAGTATTAGCCCATTCCTGAGTGGTGCCTCGTGTTGAGAAGTGAACATGCCATTATACCTACAAAGAAAGGACTGCAGACAAGGTGGCAATAAGAAAGAGGACAAGATTGAAGATGACCATTATAATTAAATACTTCTGATAGAAACCATTGCAGTGATCCCCACATAGTATCTTTCCACCTCATTTTTGCAAGTCTGTTAATTGATACAGAGTTCAGAGACAATGTCTTCACATGGTGGTAAGATGTACTACTGGTAACCATGAGGACATTAGCCAGAACATTCGGGTTAGAATGTAGTGCACATGACAGTTTTGCTTTGCCGGAATGTTTGTGGGAAGGGCACCAGGCATCAGCAAGCAGGCTGTCTGGTTTCCAAGTTTCCTCAACTTTTTTTATCCTTTTCTGTAGCAAATACATCTGACAATCACTGCCCCACAACGTGTCTAACTTTAGTTTCATGCTGCAGACTTTCAGAGGAAAGACCCTTCTGGTCACCTCCCTAGACCACCAACATGTTGCCCTCGAGGTTTTTTTGCCACTTTGGCTTTTTCCTCCAGTTCAGTTGACCTTCTGCAGGTACATGCTCTAACTAAAATCACGTAAGAGCACAATGGCAGCTGAAAGACGTTGCCCATACCTTATGGAGGCCACAACATCCCTGAGTATTAACAACATACAATGTACCGTGGCTACTACAGAATGCTCCTTTCCAGGCCTGTCTGATGAGTGTATGCAATTCCAAGCAGTGTCCTTCTGCAAAATAAACTATGAGGTGTCAAAAGAACTGCACATAAAAGAAGAAACAATGACATTCTTCACACAGCGATGATTTATGATTTCTAATTGGACTAGAAGATTGTTGAATATTTGGAATTCTATGTGCCTAGATTGGCAGCTTTACTTTATTAAGTGGACCAATTCAGAATTATTGAGAGTTTTGTTCCAGGTCCTTAACAGATAGGGGGCTCTAGAATTTCCTGGTTCTTTGGAATAAAGTGCATTAAGAAGAACTCCCTGATCAGATTTCTCCATGAAATCCAAATCTTGCTGATTCTTGTGACACACTCTGTCCTTATATTCAAAACAGACTAGTTAAGTGCTGACGCTTAAAGCCTTTGAGCTAAAAATGAATTGTGTTTTATCTCATTTAAATTCAGTATGGTTTTATTGTGATTTTTTAAGATATTTTATCCGTTGCCTTATGTGTATATTGGTTGTGATGTATACACTTTTATACAAAGAAAAAGTGTTAATAAAATGTTTGACTGACTAGTTAAGTTCATGTGGTTCAAAAAAGTATCAATAACTTTTATCTCTGCCTGGACTATCCAATACCTAAGTGAATGTACTGGAGACTATATTTTTCAGTTAGATATATCCTCTGTTTATATGAGACAAAGTCACTCAAGGTGTCATCATTATCTTAAAGCTGACCCAATTCCAACTGTGCTTTCTCTGCAATTCCAAAGGATATTTTAAGGGGGATAAGATTTGCTTCTGCTCTAACTTGGGCGTGTATTTATAGTGCTATCATGTGGTCATCTCAGAGCTGACTGAGCCATCATGGTACGCTTCCCAATGTCTGAAACAATCCCCTTCATAGATGGACATCAAGTGTTCACTCAGAGCTTATTCAAAAAGGCAACTGACAATCATTCTGCCCCTTACGGATATAAATATATGCTGGAATGGATGAATGGATTATATAGAAATATCAAAGGATTCTTGTTCAAACAACATGGCAAGAGCTATAAAGATATGTATTTGCACGCAACACAAAGCACACGCCTTCAAGCTATGCTTTCATTGGTATCTGACCCTTGCTAGGTTGTTTATTTTCATATGACAAATCTACATTATTTTTTAGAGGACATCAGTTGCACCGAATCATACCTCATATTTGGATAACATGTGACATGGTTAAACCTTTTAGGATGGAGGTTTTCGCCAGATTCAAGAGATAAAAGGGTAGCAGTTGTCTGTGAAAAGACTTTTTGCTCAATTTAGAGGTATTAACACATATTGATTGGGTTCAATCACAGACAAACTCATATCTTCCTTCCTCCTACTGGCACACTGAATGGATTAGGCATGGAGCTCTCCTGAAACACCCTTGCTTTTAATTTGAAACATACATGGCATGGAGAAGACTTCAAGTAAAGAAATGTAATAAAGTATGGAGCCCCTTCCAGTTCTACAGCACATATGAAACATACATGACAAGTAGTGACATTTTAAAAAGCATGGGGCCCTTCCAATTATACATCACATACAAAACATATATGACAAGTGGTGACATTTAAAAAAGCATGGGGCCCCTTCCAATTCTACAGCACATATGAAACATATATAATAAATGGTGACATTTAAAAAAGCATGGGGCCCCTTTCAATTCTACATCACATACAAAACAGATATGACAAGTAGTGACATTTAAAAAAGCATGGGGCCCCTTCCAATTCTACAGCACATATGAAACATATATAATAAGTAGTGACATTTAAAAAAGCCTGGGGCCCCTTCCAATTCTACAGCACATATGAAACATATATAATAAGTAGTGACATTTAAAAAGCATGGGGCCCCTTCCAATTCTACAGCACATTTGAGACATATATTACAAGTAGTGACATTTAAAAAAGCATGGGCCCCCTTCCAATTCAGCAGCACATATGAAACATATATAATAAATGGTGACATTTAAAAAAACATGGGGCCCCTTCCAATTCTACATCACATACTAAACAGATATGACAAGTAGTGACATTTAAAAATGCATGGGGCCCCTTCCAATTCTACAGCACATATGAAACATATATAAGTAGTGACATTTAGAAAAACATGGGGCCCCTTCCAATTCAACATTACAAACAAAACATATTTGACAACTAGTGACATTTAAAAAAGCATGATGCCCCTTCCAATTCTACATCACATACAAAACATATATGACAAGTAGTGACATTTAAAAAAAGCCTGGGGCTCCCTCAAATTCTACAGCACATATGAAACGTATATATTAAGTAGTGACATTTAAAAAAGCATGGGGCCCTTTCCAATACTACATTGCAAACAAAACATATATGACAACTAGTGATATTTAAAAAAAACATAGGGCCCCGTCCAATTCTACATTACAAACAAAACATATATGACAACTAGTGACATTTAAAAAAACATGGGGCCCCTTCCAATTCTACATTACATACGAAACATATATGACAATTGAACTCGTTTCTTGGGTTCTATATGTGACATAGCCTATGGATTCTCTTTTTTTTTCCATCTTAGCACATTTTTTATAACATGATGCTTTTTTTTTTTAAATAGAAATTTAGATATCTGGAACTGTTCTAGCACCGAGGGTAAAGATTTTCATAAATTACTAAATGTCTTTAAAAGCTGGGATTGGGATTATTTGTAAATGTTGTATGTAACTTTAAAAAAACCTTTTATAAACGATTAAATAAGTTGCCAAAAATGTTGCAAAGTACACGTTTATATTTATTAGCTAATCACCTTTTTTATTTAATTGACTACTTGCAGGGATATTCATGTAAGTTATAGGTAACATAGGCGTGGCAGTTCTGTCATTTCTCTTTCTGATATGTTTAAAGGATTATCGTTGAGTTGGGTAATATGACTCCTACTAACTGGCAGGCTATCTCATTGAACACAGGCAGCAGAAATCTCTTGTGCATCTTGCAGATAATGTGTTCGAATCACTTCAGGGAACTCTCAGCTATTCCTGCTTCTGCTGCAGGTACAAGTACTGTTTAGTTGATTGATAACAGCATGTACTGGCTGATAAAACAGCAAGGGACTACGGACCAGATTTAATAAAAGTCGGTCAGCACAACGGAGCGCTGCATGGCAATCTGCAGCACAGCCCTGCAACAAATGCCAAACATCTGCACAGCTCTTAAATTATAAAGAGTTGCATGCTGATGATGTCTCTGGTTGTGCAAAATAATGCTGGTTTAGCAGGACAATAAGGGGCAGATTTACTAAAGTGTCACCCAACGCAGTGCTGCAGCCAAAAAGGCTGTGCTGCTTTGCGTTACAGGGAGGGAGCAGGAGAGCCACATATCTACAGAGCTATAGGTCTATCTTCCCCTCTCCCTAGCGCGGGCGCAGAATTTTACTGATGGGCCTCACGCACACACCTTTGCGCCACAGTGCAAGGGTATGGGTGAGAGTCTAGCATAGGTTTTGTACTGGAAGGATTCCCCTCTGGTGCAAAATAATATGCCTCGTCAACTTTTAAAACTTTTCCTTCTTTGTATGTGTGCCATAAAGTCAGAAAAGAAAAGAAAACTGTGAACATTCCTCCTTGTAACACCTGGTTTTAAAAGGCGTTTTTTTTTTTACGCAAAACCCCATCTCACATTTTTGGTACACAGTGTTTTGTGTCAAAAAGGGTAGGTGGTTGCATAGTAACTCCCATGTAAAGCCCCCTTAATGCTAAGTAACACAAAAACAGCACTTTGGGCTACTTTGAGTTACTTTTAGTCCATTTCCAGTACTAAACAAGTTTTGCAGTTAAAGTAAATAATAAAAAACACTTTGTGCTGGTTTTCTTCACTTTTATGACCCAGCCCAGCACAAAATGTTAGTAAATCACCCCCTAAGTGCTGTGCCTTGGTGCAAAGTCGAGGCAGCGATGTCTTATGTGACATTTGTAATAGAGGTACAGCATGTAGTACACATTTCTATGCGATGACAACTTCCTAAGTGTAAGCCATGTTAAAACCGTTATTTTTAAGAAATACGTGTTATGCATGGGAATCAACATTCCATTTGCCCATTACGTCTGCCACAAAATTAACATGTGCATGCATTTTACATGAAGTTAGAATGCACTTAGTAGATTAGGCTTTGCATAGAATCCTGAGGGTGCTTCCACTGTTGCCACCCAACTGCACCCCCTTTCCACTCCTTATAAGAGCTTAAGTGCTATGTGACTAAATGCCATTTGGATTTACGTTTGTGTCAGCTCTTTACCTAAATTTTGTGGTAGAAAGTTGGGGGGCACTGCCATTTGCACTATTCTGCATTGCGTGCACCATTCTGCATTGCGTGCACCATTCTGCACTGCGTGCACTATTCTGCATTGCTTGCACCGTTCTGCATTGTGTGCACCATTTTCCATTGCGTGCACTGTTCTGCGCTGCATAGCAGTGGCGTAACAAAGGCCCCCACAGGTCTGCAATTCGGGTAGGCCCGAGCTCCAGGGGACCCCCTCAGCACAGTACCCTGACCTGAGAGCTCCAGAGTGAGTCTGAATGGGGGCCCCTCCATGTACTTTGCAGCGGGGCCCCCTCAAGTTTTGTTACGCCACTATTGCGTAGTGCTGATATGGGCGTGCAAGCTCCCGCACAGATGCATGGTAAATCTGCACCCTAGCAAAGCTGCGGTGAACAGTGCATTCCAAATATGCCTCAGCATTTTTGCACTCCACTCACTAACAGGAGGATACCAATGTGTTAAACAGATGAATGGCATGCTGCAAATGTTTATAATAACTCATAAAGTCACAAGCGTGGGAACGGATACTGCTTGCCCTGAGCAGGCGTTAACCATTCACAAGGAGATATGGCGCAAGACCGACAACATGACCTTTGGCTGCAGCATTATGGGAGCAGATAACATTCCCTCAGGTTTACCAAGGTGCTCCTTACAATGGTTATTATCATTAAGAAGGCTGTCTTTCCAGAGACCAATGTCCCAATACTAGTCAATGTGAAAGCGAAAGCAAGGCCAAAGGTCTACTGTCCCACGCAGTACTTCGTCCATACGTATGCGTCTGTGCTCACCTCACGCATATTGATGAGGCACATCATGTGTGAATGGCAGCTGCTAAGCAAATGAAGAGGTTGTATGTAACAGGAAGTGACTGATTTCCACTTGAACCCTGGCAAATGGTTAGTGTGCCACAAGTAGGGTTGGATTGGCCTGTAGGGCAATCAGGCAGTTCCTGATGGGCTGGTCTGACAGTTCAGTGTGTGGGCCGTTTTTTAGCTGTTTGTGGGCCTTTTATATGAACAATTAGGCCAGTTTTTACTGTTGATTTCCCTGATATTACTACAAACAATGCCTGCAGCAAGCCCAAATCCATGCAGTCTCTTTTACCTTGCAATACACTTATACAGCCTGTCTTCACAAGTTCACAACTGTCACGATTTGCAAACATGGGCCACTTTTTAGGGTCGAGCCTGCGAGAGCATGCTCTATTGCTACGTCTCGCTTGAGAGACGCTATTGTACACAAAAAGGGCTTGGAGCCCGCCCGTTGCTTTACTATTTGTTGGCTGCACATTACTCGTCTTTGCAGCCGACTTAATTGGCCAGTGCAGCCAAAACCTAATCTTTGATAATTTCTGTGGAGCAGAGACAAAGCACAGATTCAAGTTAATCTGTGCACGTCCACTGCGCAAGGCGTGGTAGAGGTACTATTTCTTTCCCCTCTGACTCCCCCTACCTGCTTGCATTTTTTTTCTTGTTTTAATTAACTTATCCACACCCACTGCCAGTTTCTTCTCACCATGTGCCTCTTTCTTTCCCACTCCTACCTGCCCTGTCTCTTCAATGTTGACCTAAAAAGCACTATGAAGTACTCAGCATTGGCCACATTAAAGCGCTTTTTAAAACCATATTGTTATCTACAACATCCCCTGCCCCCCCTTAGGCACCCCTACCTGTGTGCGTCTTTCTCATATTTCTCTCCCCCCTCCTTGTCACTTACTCCCTCATATTGTTGCCTGCTGTACTTCCCTCCATTTTTGTTTCCTGCCCACACCATTCTCCCACCCTCTGTTGTCCGTGTAGGCCTCCCTGATTCAACCTTCCTCCCATGTTTGCATTCCACTGTAAAAAAACAAGCATTGCCGAAGCCAATCGGTCTTGCCTATGTGAGATCTATTGGCTTTGTCAATGTTTTATTAGACGTTACACAGCGCGTCTGTTGTACAACATGGCTGAAAGTAAAGAAAAAAAATAGGGCCATGACACGGCCAGCGTTGACTGCATCATCTAGCTTTTATTTTCTACTTTTAGTCATGCTGCTCAGCAGCCACGCTGTTATTCTAAATGGCAAACAAAATATTGAGCAAGCCAATAGAGCTCGCATAGGAGAGACCTACTGGCTTTGCCAATGCTTGTTTAGCTTCCTAATTCACTAATTGGTGCACTTTTATTTTGGTGACCTGGTCTATTATTTTCCCCATTCCGACCTTGCCCACAAGGTAATATTGTGGCTTCTGTAAAGATGTCTGTGTAGCTTGATCATAGATTTGAATACCCGAAGGGCTGGCTCAGTCCTGTATCATTCTGATATTATTTAAATAAGTACTACTGAGTTGGGTAGTAGTAAGTGTAAATATACACATTTACGATGGTAAGTGCTATCAAAATATGACTTGTGTAAACAGCAAGAGACAATTCAGTTCATGATCAGTGCTTAATTTCAGCCGGTGGATGTTGGTGGGGGCCAAAGGCACTCATTTCTGGTGACGGCACTTATTTCCCTTCATCAGATATTTCCCGCAAGCATGATAGGGAAACACATATAAAGGAGAAAGAAGGAGGAAGAGAAAGGATGGAAAAACCATCACAAAGGGAGAAGGCAGGATCCGGCGAGAGTAAAATGAAGGAGCAGGGAGTGTCTGGCAGTGGATCACAGAGGCTGGAGGTGGATTGAAGACTGTGCAGCCTTGGTATGGGGCACACTGACATTTAGTAGTGCCATCCACGGTCTTCAGGGCAGAGCTTTGGGCGCCAGCACTTTTTATTTTACAAACTAAGCACTATATGGTGTACATCATTCAGTCCTCATTATGAGTTGCTTCCTACTTCTGATCGTGGTAGTAACCTTATGTGTCACACAGAACTTTCCTTCTTCACAGGGGAAACTAGGAACAGTACAAACCTCGCCTTGGAGGCTTTGCTCTGTCTTAACTCATTCTGATTTTTTGAGCCTCCCAAGGACATGAAAGAAGACACACCAAGATGGCCATGGATGTGCTACTTGATAAGGGGAGAGGTGGTCCTAGGCACTGTATGAAAACTCTTTGTCTGATTTCGTTCTTTGTAGTTTGTAAGTTTCTCAGGTAAATGGAGAGCACAGCTGGACAAGGTCGCACTTTTCCTTCACAACTACTTGTGCATCGGCTAATGACCCGACCTCCATCATTTGATCATACAACAATAAATAAAGTACCTAGATAAACTCAGAGACTAAACATGGGCATGACTCGTATTCTACATCCTTAATCACGTAGATGGGACACAAGGGAAGTGGCCTTTATAATGCAGGCTGCGCCAAGCATGCTGTTTCCCCACAAGCAGAACATCGCTAGCCTTAACCACGCATATGCCTTAACCACGCATATGCCTTAACCACGCATATGCCTTAACCACGCATATGTGGGTAAGGCAGTGCAAGGTGTAGATGTTGAGATGGATGGACACACGAAGAGGAAGGATTGGGTGAGGACACAGTTTGGTAAGTGGGGCTGGATTATGGGGTGTGTGGATAGTTTTTTAGGGTTGGGATAGTTTTTAGGGCTCAGGGGGGTTGGGTAGTTTTTAGGGATCGGGGGGGGGGGGTCGTGGTAATATTTAGGGCTTGAGGGTCAGGGTAGTGTATAGGGCCCAGGGGTGGTCAGGGTAGTTTTTAGGGCTGGGGTAGGGTAGTGTGTAGGACTAAGGGGGGGTCAGGGTAGTGCTTAGGGCTCAGGGGGTCTGGTAGTGTTTAGGGCTTGATGGTTGGGTTGGTGTTTAGGGCTCGGGTGGGGGTAGCTTTTAGGGCTGGGTGGGGTTGAGGTGGTGTTCAGGGCTCAGGGACGGTCGGGATAGTTTTTAGGGCTCAGGGCAGGGGGCCTGGGGTGTGATCCTTAACAATCATCCCTTTACAAGTCATGCCTTTACCATGAAATTGCATGGTAAAGACATGTGTGGTAAAGGAATGCGTTGTTCAGACACCTTGGGGCAGTGTTGTAGAGGCACAGGTGGTTTAGACATGCGTGCCTCTGTCATACAACCGGGACACAATAGAGTCAGCTCTCTGGGAGTTGGACATTTTAAGCAATCCTTCACAGATTCCACGTTACTAAACCATTTATACGTTGCTCACATTATATGTAGATCTCCATAACTTGTAGCACTTGTACCGCTCAAGGAAACAAGCCATGCCACAGCAAGGTTCCTTTTCTGTGTAAATATACATTTGTCAAACAATTCATTATCTGCTGCATATTGTGTAGATTTGAACAAAAAACTTCAGCTAAAACAAAAACTATTACAATTCTGCAAATGGGGTACATCGTTACATAAGGCACTTTCCAAACGTTAACTGGTCGGCTTTAAGCTCTTGACAAACATGTCAGGCATTTACGGTATTACAGTTTTGCCCAGATGGTATTAACGTAACCAACAGTCTGACACGAAGAAAAGGATTTGCCTGCAGCACGAAACTAAAACCTCACATACTGAAGTGTAATTCAAAAGAATCATTCCTTCTTTGTCGTGAAAATTTAATATTTTACTATGCATGTGAATACATTACATATATATTTTTTTTACTCAACAGTTACTTCATGAAGTCATTCAAGCTAGGTATAATTCCAAATATCTTCCATCTATTTTAGAGCCTCCTAATTAGACATGTAAATAATAAATAAGTGTTGTGTTCTGTAGAGCTGTTTCTTAATGGAAAGGGAAACTTCCTTGAGGTCCTACATTGTAAACACACAATACATACAAAGACAGGCTTTAGGTCATAAGTGGTAAGCGCATAATAAAGGAAGCACACATTTCATCACAAAAAGTGTGCACAATTAGGCTTACCTTCTTCCACGTGCAAGATAGTGTATATTTTACAAACTATTTAATTCGGAGAAGTAGGGGGGACAGGGTTAATAAAATGGTTCTCCCTTGCTTCCATCCAAGACAAAATAGTTCATTCTTGAGGAATACTATTTCAAATAGAATGTGCTGAATAAGCATAGGTTGCCACAGACTATCGTGCATAAATTACCTCCAATCACATAATATATTACATAGTTTAACTTTCCTTGGACTTGGGTCCCTTGCTCACTTTGCCACTGGATTCAAGCTAGCCTGGCTGATTAGGGGTGTGTTGTAACCTTACTTCTTCCCTTCCCCTGTTTTCCCCCCTCCCTTGGGCTGCCACTTGGTATGGTCCGCGCTTCATCCGGGAGTGCGGGTTAGAATGTTGGGAAAGTGATTATGCCGCCAAGCTGGGAGCACCTGTTTGAAGAGACTGATTAAAAGTTATACTTGGAACTCACGTTGGAGTAGTGCGTTATTACTACATTCTATGGCGACGAGGACCGGGAGCTGAGCCGGGGTCAGTGAGGTGCTTTCCCTCCCCGGGATGAACTTTAAGCTTGTGCGGTTCGAGTGAACTGAGGATTCCGGCACCAGTTTGTATTTACCGAGAAGATTACTGACGGGTCGTGAGGCATCCGCTTTGGGAACGTTGGAAGAATTGGAGTCGGTGAGCTGGTGCTGGGTGGAGGAGAGGAATCTTGCCTCCTCGTTTGATGTCACAGGCGTTAGTGGAGCCTGGTATGACTGTCCCTTTTTGTAGTGACCTGAGGTGAGGAAAGGGACGTACGAATAAGCAGCGGCATGCTGAGTGGAAGCTGCCGGGCACAACGCGTGGAGAGGTGCACGTAGTTGTAATTAAGAGGCGGCAAGTTGATTTGAGGCTGCCGGGCACAACGTGTGAAGTGGTGAGCGGTCCTGAAGAGGTGCACGGATCTGAGATTGAGCGGTGGCATGTCGTTCTGAGGCTGCCGGGCACAACGCGTAATTTGGTGAGCGTTCCTGAAGAGGTGCACGGATCTGAGATTGAGCGGTGGCATGTTGATTTGAAGCTGCCGGGCGCAACGCGTAAAGTGGTGAGTGATCCTGAAGAGGTGCTTGTATCTGCCATCAAAGTGAGGGAAGACGTTGCGGGGCAGCGCGCTGATATAAGCGAGGAATCGAGCACAACTGTCGGAGCAGGTCTGGGGAGCACCGCCATTCTTTGGTGCTCGTTAAGAAGAAAAACAGGACCCGTTAGCAACAGCGGTCAACGAATCCACAGTTTAGTGACAAGTTGGTCAGTTTCAAGCAGTATGAGCACTGATAAGTAGCGGGAGCGGTTGTAAAGAGCTGTCAAAGTATTCCAAGTAGTAAACCTAACAGGGGGATAATTCATCTGGAAGTGTTAGAGGGACAACCTCGTCGACTCAGAATAAAGGAAACCCAAATGAGACATTTAAATATACTCTGACCTGAAATGCTACGGTAAACGAAGGATAAAGTTTCACCCGAGAGGAGGTACAGTGTAAAGGCTATGCGATCAGAGGTGCGCACTTGAAATTAATTTGAGGAAGACATGAGAGAAATAAAGGGTGGTTTCCCCTCTTGTAGATTTATCCTTTTCCCTCAGCACGCTGAGTAACCAGGCAATCTGACTAACTACCACCGGCTCCAATTTCATGCCACGTGTCAGAAGTTTGGAGTAAAGGGATCAGGAAGGTTTGTCTAATTAAAAGAAAGGATAGGAGAGGTACTTAAAGTAGTAGGACCATTTCATTGTTTAGGTCCTGCTTCGTTTTGTAATTTCATAGGTGGGACCAGTGTCAACAAGGGGGTCTAAGGGAGACAGTTCTCATTTAACTGCACCATTCAGAAGCTACATTCGGAGACATTCCCCAATATTAAGCCTACTCAGTATAAACAGTACAGTAAATACCATACCCCTCCAAGGAAGCGGGGTGGGGCCCAGAGACGTTATTCTTTTAAAGCACACATTATAGCATCATTCTTCACTCTGTCCTCCGTTGTCATTTATCAGACTATCTCACATCAGCAAACCAGCCTGAGTTTGTTTTGCTTGTCATTCTCCTGAAGGGATATCCTAGCACTCTGTCTAGAAGCCTGGCCCTAATCCCCATACATATCAAACACTTGAGTTTAACATCCCCAGGGGTACAACTGGGCTACGTGTTTAATTTTAAATAAAAAATCGGTGCTCAGTTGTTTCCAGTTTGCCTACCATTGCGCGGTATTTCTGTGGGTGGTTGCATCCGCCTGTGTAATTCCAGGGCATTGCAGCACACAAAACAAGGGGTGCAGCCGAATGGATAATCTCCCTCCACCTGTGCCGTTCATGGAGGAGGTTAATAATAACGTTGCCGATTGGAAGGTGTGGAAAGTGTATTTCGAAAACTATTTGTCCGTATGGGAGGAAGAGGAAGCATCTCTTTCACCGGTAGTAAAGGCGGAAATTTTACTTCACAGCTTAGGTACGGGAGGAAGGAATATGTATCACAAAATGGAAAAGGTATTCATGAAAGGAACTGACAGAAACATTTATGAGAACATTTTGAATGTGTTGGATGAATATTATATACAAGCCGCAAGTGGAAAGGTACAAAGAGATGAAGGGTTCAAGGAAAGAGGGGATGGCAAAGAGGAAGTTAATGCCAGTAACATATTCCAGAGTTGTAACGTTCTCATAGGTGGAATTGAGACAGAAATAATCACAGACTCTGGTTCAAAATATAGTGTAGTAAGCAAGAGTGTTTGGAACAGAAAATTTGCAAAAAAATATGGTAATGAATTGAAAGAGGCCAACATAGTCCTTCAAACGTATGCAGGGAAGGACATACGGGCTATTGGCTACCAAGTCATGGATGTAGTTTATGAGGAAAACAATACGAGGAGTACTATTTACATAACGGAAGGTGGTCTCAACATGCTAGGGTGGAGAGATCAACAGAAGTTGAAGATATCACTAGATAAAGGGAAAAAAGGACACAGGATTGAGCAGACACAGATTCAAAGCATACAAGATACCAGGGGTGGAACAGTCAAGGTTTGCATGCAGCCAGCTAAGAGTTTGACAGTATTTGAAAGAGCGACAAGCAATAAAGAATGGGGAAAAGAAGCTATTAGGGACAAACCTAACAAGAAACAAAACACTTATCAAAGTCAAGTGGAGGTAAGAGAAATACGAAAGAAACTAGAGAGAAAGAACAGTAGTAAACAAAAAGTTGTGATTGATGACGAAATACGAAAGAAACTAGAGAGAAAGAACAGTAGTAAACAAAAAGTTGTGATTGATGACGAATTTGAAAGGGTGGTGGAGTGTTCAAATACTACAGCCAAAGTGCGCGGATGGCAGAGGTATAAGCGTAACCAGTCCATTTGTAATGAGATGCGACAAAGAGATAAGTTGGCTGAGTTCAGGAACAAGATGGCAGAGGAGCTTGTGGACAATTTTGATCTTGAAAGAGAGAGGGGTTCAAGTTATATGGAGTCAAAGGGAGAGAGCAAAGGATTAAACATTCAAGGTTTCGATGGTGGTAAGATGGAGAGTGAGAGTAAGAAAACGCAGAGAAATATAAAGGAACCTCCATTAAAAGTCATGACAGGGAAGAAGGGTCTACTTTATGAGCAATGGTGGAAGCCGAAGTGTAATGGTCCAGAAAACACAGATAAGTCCTTTTATGGCAAGCCCAAGAGGGAACAGGAGGACATACTTAGGGCTGACGAGGCTCAGGCAGATGGTATGGGGCTGTTGGAAACGAAACGCGATATGGGTAGCAATCCTGGTTATGCCCAAGGAAATGAGGGCAGAAGAGCGCCTAGTCCAGGCATGGATAAGGACAAGGAAAGTGAGGCAAATTGCGTCAGAGGTAGTCTTCGGAGTGTGCCCTGGTCCAAGTTACTGCCCAAGGAAAAGAACATTGCAGCCATTCTCAATCTTCCGGAAGGGGATGGTTATACTAGCATGAGGAGTTCGGAATCCGAGGGTGAAATAGACAGTGTGGCAAGTTCATACATAGGGGAGCCAAGGGTTAAAAGGTTGTGATACATAAATCGGTGTTCTACCCATGTCAAGATGCCTCAGAACCGACTCGTACTTTCATTGAGTTGAAAGGTCCACACCATATCTGTGCACACCCCGTAGCTTCAGACAGCTACAGTTGATTTAGTGTTGGTTGATTTAATCCTATAACATTTCCTGTTGCATTTGGTATTTTAAAGAGCATTATCCTGCTTTGCGCAGACAAGTGTTTGGACATGGGCCACTCATGAAACTCTTACAATGTATACCAAGGGACTAAAGTATATTCCCACTCACGTTTATTGAACTTGAACTTACTGTTCTTACCTATTGTACCACAGTTAACAGTGAAGTCTTTGTTGCTCGACTATTCAGATTTTGCCATGGGGTTCTCTGTTCTCGACCCCAATGTTGCGGTGCACTATCTCTCTCTCTCTCTATCTCTCCATCTCTCTCTCTCTCTCTCTCTCTCCCTTCCCACTCCTCTTGCACCCCTTGCGTGGAGTCCCCAAGTTTCTCCCTCCTCCATTTTCCTTAGGGAGGAAGGTGTGTTGTAACCTTACTTCTTCCCTTCCCCTGTTTTCCCCCCTCCCTTGGGCTGCCACTTGGTATGGTCCGCGCTTCATCCGGGAGTGCGGGTTAGAATGTTGGGAAAGTGATTATGCCGCCAAGCTGGGAGCACCTGTTTGAAGAGACTGATTAAAAGTTATACTTGGAACTCACGTTGGAGTAGTGCGTTATTACTACAGGGTGTCACTCCAAAACCGGTACCAGGATGCTTGTTTCTTGTCCAGAGAAGACCTGGCTTGGCAGGTCTGGCTGGACTGTTCCCATGAGGCACTGGGTCAAGACTGATTTGCATATGGCTGGATCTGAACTGGGGTGGCGAAGTGAGCTAAAGAGGGTTGATGGATTCAACCCACATCTGTGACTGAGGGTGAGGGTATGAAAAATGTCAGTGCTCCGTCCATCATCTCCTTGTGTTTTCTTTATTTGCCCTAAGTTGGCAGGGTATGCCCAGACGTGGGTCCCTTGCTCACTTTGCCACTGGATTCAAGCTAGCCTGGCTGATGAGGGCTGTTACCCTAAAACCAGTCCCAGAATGCTTGTTTCCGGTCCAGTGGCGACCTTGCTTGGCAGTCGGGCTGGACTGTTCCCATGAGCATAGGGTCTAGACTGTTTTGCATATGGCTGGATCTGAACTGGGGTGGCGAAGTGAGCTACAGTACGATGATGGATTCAACCCAGATCTGTGAGTAGGGGTGAGTGTGAGGGTCGGTGTCGGAAAAGTTTCAGTGCTCCGACCATCATCTCCTTGTGTTTGCTGTATTTATTAAGGAAGACATTGCTTGGCAGTAAATAAGGTGTTTTTCTACCAGAGGAAGTGCTTTTTGCATACACTGAACAATTATTTTTCTGAATGACACATACATGATGTGCTCCTGTAGACATATCATGCTCATGGGTTAATGGTCCTGGATAATATTTCAAAGCCTAAAGTATTATATTGCATCAAAGAGTTGCCTATAAAATAAACAGTGGTTTAGTTAATATTTTTGGACACTAGTGATGTGCCATTCAACACATGGTTTGGTTAATATTTTTGGACACTAGTGATGTGCCATTCACTTTTGTTTTTATAAACGTTTACTCTGTTATGTGGGGTATGGAACAGCTAACAATAATTCTTCACCATTTCATTATAAAAGATCATACTAGGTAAATGTTTCCAGGACTGGCAGTACTGAAGCACTAATGAGAAGTATCCTTGAATATCCCTTGCACGTTTCGTCACTAACAATACATTCGGTCCAACTGGGGGTAATGTGCCATCAAAGTCTAACCTAAGAAGTGATCTAGATCAATCTACTATGTGCAGTAATAATGCTCCAAATCTTCACCTTCTCAGGAGAAAAACCTATCAAACATTGCAGTCCTTCTGTACTGTGTGGATCTTAAGCAGTGCGGTGTAAGTGGGCTTAAGAGGAGGTATCAGGTAAGATTTGTAATATAGCACATCATATCACACCCCGAGGTTTCTAAGAGCTGCATGTAACAGCTGATATTATTGCCAAATGTAATGGTACTCAGTTTACTGGGTGGATGGATGGCTTTAGGTTTTATCAGGACTGGATCATGCTTCCAGCAGATCGAAATAGGTCTCCGTGATTAACCCTAACTCACTAAGCCTTCTTGTTTGAGGTCAGAAAGAAGAAGGTTAATGGCATGAGAGGTTTTCACAAGGACTGCAATTTTATTAGTTTTACTACTGAGTGTGAATGGAGTGAGTGATCACTGGGAAGGGGAGTTAAGATCTGGACATTTTAGGGAGTAGAACTTGGGTTATCTACTAAGAAGAAACATCCCCAAATTTATTTACACACAGCTTGAGCTCCTAAAGTCCTGGTGCTTTAGATACATGTATGTCTTCCCCAGTAATGAGCTACCTGAATATAGGAAGTTTGGTAAAAAGCACAAATTATCTGCGCAGCACAATTAATTAATTTTGCTTTTTGGCCTAAATGTCACCTTTAGATCTTTATTTCCTTTATATTTTTTTCCAAAATCAATTAAAGTTCAAACATTCAAATAGCTGATTGTGAGAAAGTCATCATTTTTGCACTGATCAACCCAATCTTTTGACTGATACTGATGGTAACTGACTCTGACTGCACCCTGGGCTCTGCTAGCCAGGTCCAGAGCCAGTGCTCTGATTAAAAATGTAAATGATAATTAGGTGTAATTACAATTGACACTGACAACCTACCTGTAAGTCCCTAGTTATGGTATGGCACGTAGGTTTAGAGGCAATTAAGTGTGCACTGCTGGGTTGCCTGCTGTCATTTTAAAAGTCAGTCCTGCTTTCTAAGCTGCTTTTAAATTGGAAATACATGCAAATTCAACTTTGGATTTAAAGGTACTTCCAAAGTATTAAACTACCTTATCTCTACATACACGTCACCCCTAAGGTCTACCCTAGGTGCCCCCTGATAAGGAGCAATGAAAAAATAAGCAGGGACATTTTAAAAGATGTTTTATATGCCCTGGTGAACAAAAAACTCCCAACTTTGTCTTTCCCCGATTGTAGCACTTTAAGCTCCATAGGCTAACAGGGGAATACTGTAATACAGTGTAACTATAAATTGGAGTGAGCTAAAATAATATTTGAAGGGCTTGAAGAATTGGTAGTGATAAGTCCAACAACATGTCACTGTTGAATTTAGCTTTCTTTTCTGTGAGCCAAATTCCAGTCTTCTAGCAGCCTCTCCCGATTGACTAACCTTAAGAGGCTGAGCCAAACTGCTTTGATGAGGTGATAAGTGGCCTGTACAGAGACAGGGGTTATCTGGTGGGAGGGGCTCTGTAGAGAACAGGCCACAACAGGGGCAGGGTAAATCTAACTGGACTTCAAAGAGAGCAGGACAACAAAGAGTGCAGCAGACATACCCCCTCTTCCTGTACCCCCAAGCCAGATGGCAAATCCAGGAATGGAATTTGCAGGAGGTCTGGAAAGAGAGTATTAAGGAAAATGAGCCACACCAGTGGGTTGACTTAGCCAGGTCTTACTCCTAATGACAGAAAGTATCCATCTTGAATTTTAAAGTGCAGTGCTTTGTGGGACAAGAATAGGCCATACTTTGGAGGATCTGTCATGCTTTTTGGTGGTACCCTACACCCCTTTGGTCAGGGGTGCCCCCTACTTGTCACACCAGAACATTGAATAAATATGTGAGAGTTGCATAGCAACTCAGATCTGCTGCCTGACTCTGGAAGGAGAGGAAGGACTGCCCTTCTGGAACTCTGGTCTGCACCCCAAAGGCTTGCACCCTGAAGGACTGCGCCTGCTGCACACTTAGAACTACAGTCCTGAGGGCCCTGCTTCAAAAAAGGATTAAGGAGTGGACTCCCTGAAAGCAACAGGTTAACAGAGCTTCCCTGCACCATCTCCTCCAAAACGTACCCCGCCTGGAGTGCGTTCAGTGGACTTTTAAGGATTTGGCCAGGTACATTATGGGAACTGTAGTCCAAACTTCCAAGGACCATCTCAGAACTTCTAGCTCTTTGGATTTGTGTTTTGGACACTTTGAAACCTCAAGAGGAACTTCAGGAAGAAGTTCCAGAAGTTTGGAGCACCTTTTGGAAAAAGCACTATAAGGTGGCCAACCCGTCGGGGAAAGTCAGGCCGCCAATGTCGAACTGCGAGCCGGCCTGGATTTCAGATTCATCCCGCTGAAAGCTCTGGAGCTCAAGATTTAACTGAAGTCTTGTGATGAGCAAAGCCACTGCCATCAACCCGAATCTCGGGCTGAAGAGGAGCCTTGCTTGACGACAAGAGAAAATCCTCCGGTGCAAAGGTAACATTTTGAGCGGGGCCTCCCGCTTAGTGTATCCAACCAATGGTCCATCGCAGTCAGCCTCAAAGTTTGACTTTGTCCTGGTCAAGCGTGACCAAATGCTCCAAGTTGGTGCTATTTTAAGCACTAGAAAGTTTTTATTCTTTAAAAATTAATTCCTCCTGTCCCTATATTAGATTTTGTGTTGTTTTGGTGTCATTTTAATCATACATTTATTTCCTATGTTTATAAATGGGATGCAGATTTTTATTGTGTGTTGTTTCTTACATATTTAATGGATTGGTGTTTTTAAATGCTTCACATACCTGTCTCCTAATTTAAGCCCGTATGGTCATTGCCAGCTACCAAGGGTTGAGCAAGGGAATAATTTATTAAGACCTTGTCTGGACCTTATATTATGTTGGTGGCCTTATTGCTGGTGGAAGGTGCATACATACCCCTACTAATAATCCACCTTCCAACACTGATTAATAGGGAAGCCGTTCATGTATTTACAAAGGTTGAACATGGTGGCATGAAAAGCACATTCATAGAATATCAGTACTGAGAAACCACTCCATTTCCATTTGATGGAAACCAATTCATAGCACGCCTTTTTTTTATCACGTTATATATGTTTTATTGCCATTTATCTTCAAAATAGATTCTCTGTAAAGTGGTGCATCCACAAGAATTGGGTAGACCTTTCTCTCTTCACCCCTTTGCTTAAGAAGTCCTGTGACATAGTGACATATACCTTTTTTAAACTGCCATTCTATAGGATTACCCCCGCTCTCAACGCTCACTTTCTGATGCCTCCTGCTTTCTTTTCACTCCTATGTTACTTGGGAAGTGGCTTCCATACATTACTTGCTCCTCGTAACACTCTCCCTACCTTGGGGCAGACTATGATCTGAATTGAGTTTGGCAGACGTGTTACTCCATCACAAATGGGTATGATATCCCATCTGCTGTATTACAAATCCATTATATTCTATGGCACTTGTAATTCGTCGGACAAGATATTCGTTACATTTTTGCCGTCGTAACCCATCCTCCAAACTCTAACTCCGGCCCAGTGTTCCCTATGTCTTGCTATGGGTTAATAATCTATAATATATTTTCTTCTAAAAGCATTTTTATTCATAACTGCCATGTGGTTTTCAATTTTTCCCCAAGAAACGTATTGCTTTTAATTTGTTTTTTCCAATACATGCATTTTACATTATTTATTTCTTAGAGAAGGCTCCATATTAATACATATATATATCATTTTGTTTGCTTTTGATTTACATGCCACAATAAGCGCACCTTTAATCCGACTGAAGCTAAGGTGTAGGGCTGTAGAAACTGGCCCATAAGATCCCACTATTGTTCGTTACCCGTCAGACTAGTCAGTGTTATTGGTGCAGGCTATGGTCGCTCGCTATGTTCTGGTAGGTGTGTGCCTTCATGTGTGACCTGGGACCTCTGCATTGGGAAATGTTTGTTGTCTGTGTGTCCGGTCCTCGTGCACAACCCTCACTGGCTCAGCGTGTTCACTTTTCTATGGTCACTTGGCATGCTTATTGCATTATTCATTGTATACAGTGCTTTAAATAGGCAGGCGACATCAAGCTCACAGTCCACACTCTTCTTTTATTTCAAAGAAAGCGAGTGAACCCCTTTCAGTATTTTACATTAACTAAACTTCTCAAAAGTGACAGGATCTACATGCAGTGATAGGTAGTATCTGACTTACTTTCCCTTTTCTAGAGGTGGTTCTATTATTTTGTTTACGTTTTAGTGCAATTTGAAAGCCACAATGATGATGAATAAAATACCAGAAAGAAAATGTTGCTCAACGTGAAGGGCTGCCAATATTACTTTGGGCAAATTGTTTAAGGACTGTTAGACTATAAAAGCAATTATATGTTCACTTCCGATGTAGGAAAGTAAAGTCTTGCAATTTACTTTTAGAATTGATTTGTGTTCCAAGTGGAAAACCCTCTCAAAATTGTAAATGTGTTATAACAGGTATTTTTTGTTTTTTTAAAGATAAATGATTTCCTAATAATCTGTTAATGTATTTAAAGGTTGCAGAAAGATAATATAAACATATTACTAGAGATTATTAAAATCACTTTGCACCTAAAGTGTATCCACTCTCATGCAGATTGTGCACCTAAAACGATCTGCACCTGGATGTGATTTTGAACTTATATCTGATTTTGCACCTACAGGTGTTTCCATACTCCTGCTTATGCTGCATTGAAAAGTGATTTTGCACCTAGAAGTGATGTTGCAAATTAATGTTTTTATCCTGAATGTGCTTTCTGCTCCTAAAAGTAGGTGTACCGATGGGCTTTTTGTATGGGGATTTTTTCACCTAAATGTGGTGTCACATTTCTGCTTACTTAGCACCAACTGTCATGTGGCACCCAGATTTGATTTGTGCCTCAAACGGTTTTCCACAATCATGCTTATTTTGCAACTCTATGTGGTCTCAACCAAAAGTGATATTATACTGATGCACTTTGTCAACTTAATGTAACATCTTAGTTCTGCAGTATCTCTTTGTCCTGGGTGATTTTGCCCCTTAATGTGATACCATACTTATACTGATTTTTGCAAAGGAGTGATTTTGCACCCAAATGTGTTGTACTCATAGTTGCGTTTTGCAACTAAGAGTGTCTACACACTCCAGTTGATGGTTCATTAAGATTGATGCTATACCGAATTCTGATTTTGCACATAACTGTGTTTTGGCATCTAAGTATGATTTTGTTCTGTAAGTATGATAATGCAATCCTCCTTGCTTTCCTCCTAAGTTGATTTTGGGAATAACAGTGAATTTTGCTCCTAAATGTGAGTTTGCTTATAAATGTGCTCTTATGTTCTCTACACTCATGCTAATGACCCATTAAGGGTCGTTTTTGCACCTCACAGCCACTTTCCTAATGCACTCCTTTTACACCTAATTTGATACCTTTCTATCATAATGTTCTCTCTGTAATCTGTAATACCCAGAGCTTCATTTTGTGGCCTATATGTTTTTGTGTGCTCTTATTTTGGCCCAAAAGCAAAGGGAATTTAATATCAGATCGGACTTCATGTTACATGTTACTATGGGGCTGATTTTAATGCTGTGAATGGCAGTCTGACCGTCCGACCGCCGACAGCACTTTGGGCTGACCACTGCATTACAATCCTGGCAGTCGGACCCTAGCTGGTCGGGGGGAAGACCGCCGCATCCGACAGGATCAGTGATCCTGTCAGGGTGACGACTGGAATCGGAATCCTAATACCAAATGGAGGCACTGCCGTAAGGATTATGATATCCCTTTCCGACAGCCTTTGTGTGTCGGAATGACCGTCATGAAAAGGATGCCAGAAACAGATTGTGAGGGCCACAGGCAGGGCCGTCGTCCATCGTGGACCACTGTAAAGGGACCCAGGGAGCACATTCCCCCCCATACACTGTGTGGCGTGCACCACAAGGTGCATGGCACACGGTGCATGGATGTGCAGAAAGTGCTAATTTACATGCCGGCTTGTGCTGTGGCCCTTTAGGAAAGAGCAGTGTAGACGCAGATTGGAACACAAGAAATCTGAGAGATGCAAGCAGTTGGAGGTTACACAGGGAAGTATTTTTGATTCTGGAGAAGAGAGGGGGTCCTCTGGATGTAGATCTGTTTGCAGACAGGTTGAACACCCAGTTAGTGAGATTTTACATTTGGAGACCGGACCCACATGCTTTAGGAATTGATGCACTCCTACAGGATTGGGGGAAAGGGAAAATGTATGCGTTTCCTCCATTCTCTTTGATTCAGAGAGTGCTCATAAAAGTCAGGCAAGAGAAAGCGGAGTTGGTGTTGATAACTCCATTTTGGAAATCTCAGGTGTGGTTTCCGGATGTGATGAATCTGTTGATAAAGGATCCAGTGTTGTTACTATGTTTTCAGGAACTGCTGATGGATGCCAAGGGGAATTGCCACTAGCTGGTTATAGGAGGACAGTTGGTTTTAATAGGCTGGAGGAGTTCAGGCGAGTTTGGCAAGAGTCAAGATTATCGGAAGAGGCTACTAAGCGTATTAAGGAGTCGTGGGTTCCAGGAACTTCCAGAGCGTACTTGTCGGTATGGGGAAGATGGTCTAGTTGGTGTGCAGAAAGGTCGATGGATCCTGTATCAGCAAATGTAGTGGAGGTAGTAAATAATTTGTCAGAATTGTTTAAGAAAGGATTTCCTTATCATACAGTAAATTTGAGCAGATCAGCTATTTCAGCTGGGCATGAGTTGGTGGATGGTCAGTCAATTGATCAGCATCCGTTAGTTAAGAGGATTGTGAAAGTTGTGTGTATGGAGGTTCCCCCTAAGGCTAGATATGCTCCTTTTTTGGGTTGTGTCTTTGGTGCTAAAAGAGATTAAAAGATGGCGAGACAATGAGTTTTTGTGTTTAAAGTTGTTGTAATGGAAGATGGCGGTTTTGTTTTGTCTAGTATCATTTAGGAGGGTGTCTGATATAAGAACATTGGAGGTGAATGCCAGGAGTTATCAACTAGAGGGTTTGTATTTTGTGTTACGCAAACATAGTAAGTCTATGTCTAGAACGATTTTCTATCCAAGAATTGAAGGACACAATTTGCTTTGCGTAGTATGGTGTCTGAGGCAGTACGAAGAGAGAACACGAAGAATGAGAAGTCAGGGAAATACGCAGTTGTTAATTTTATACAGAGAGCCTTTTAGAGCAGTTTCGGCACCTACTTTGGCTAGGTGAGTAAAGGAGGTAATGAAAAAGGCAGGGATTGATATATCTGTGTTTGGGGCACATTTGGTAAGAGGTAATATGGCAAGTAATGCTTTTGTAACTAGTGGGTGTTTAAGTTCAATTATGAAGGCTGCTGATTGGTCAAGAGAGCCAACGTTGAAAAGGTTTTACTTTAAACCTGTGGAAAATTCTGTTCAAAAGGTTGTGGATGAGCTTTAAACATGCGTTGGCTCTGTGCCTTGCCATAACATGCAGATTTTCCACAGTGTTAATGGGTAGAAAATTATGATTTTATTAAAGACACAGAGGCTAATATTATCCCTCCCTATGTTGCCCACCCATTATTAAGTATGATTTCTCACTTCTTTCCAGGACCAATTAAAGGAAGTATCGTTACAGAAGAACTTGGAAAGAAGAAGATTGGTGGGATTTGCAGAGGATGGATTATTTACGGGACTTTGAAGATTTTTCCCAGCAAGAAAAGAAGGAAGATTCGCCCTAAGATGGAGGGTGGAGTTAATTTTCCAGATTTCCCTACCTACCATAAAGCATTTCAATTACGACAAGCCTCCTTCTGGCTGCAAGATCCCAGTACTCTCTGTCCTTTATGGACTAAATTTGAACGCCTCCTCCTTTCTCCTTTTTCCTTTGCTGAATATCTATCTTTCTCTCGTAAACCCTCTTCGATTTCCACTCCCATTCATAAATTTACTACCAAATTACTCCTATCTTCTTCCCATCCCTCTCCCGTGACCATTGCTGATTTTCTTTCCTCCACTATTTGGAATAACACTGCTTTACTTATTCGTAACAGACCCTTTTTTTTTAAAACATGGCATCGCAAGGGGTTGATATGGATATCCCAACTCTTTTCTCAATCCTCCTTTTTATCTTTCACCGCTCTTCGTTCTCTCTATGACTTGCCTTCCTCTTTTATCCGTAACTATCATTTACTTAAGGAGGCAGCACTGACAACTTATACTCGGCTCTCTCAGTTATGTCCCCTTCCCATTTCTCCTACTCCCATCTCCTCACTTCACTCCTTTATACGCAACACCCCAAAGGCCTCTGCTATTTACAAATACCTTCATGCTACTGACTCCATTAGACCTAAATCCAAGGTGGAGGACTGTTGGGAACTTGATTTCTCCATGTCCTGGCCAATCTCACTATGGGACAAACTTTGGATCAAGATTCGTAAATCCTCAAGAGCGGCAACTTTGACACAGTCTTTATTTTTAATTTACAATAGACTACTCTATACACCCTTTGACCTTCATAAACGTTTCCCAGATACTTCTCACATATGCTGGTCTTGCTCATCTCCACAAGCCAATTTATTTCACATGTTATTCCTATGTACTTCTGTTCATGCTTTTTGGTTACAGGTTTGGGCTCAAATTAATTTGATTTTTCACACATGTATCCCCTTCTCTCATTCACACATTTTTCTGGGCAGTCTTTCCCCATGCTGGGATAATGTTGAACTAAAGCCTCAGATTATTGATTTACTACTGGCTGCTGCATTCCAAAAGATAACGGTAAATTGGAAGGACTTCTCCAATATCTCCTTTAAGGCGTGGTGGTTTAATGTATGCCATAACCATAGACTTGACACTGCTTTTGTCTTTCCGGCTCGCATGGCTGCAAAGCATATGGACTTATGGTCCCCTGTCACGCTGTATTTAGATGCCTGTGCTAATCGTTTACCTCGTCCATTGCCTTCGCAACAAGAAGTCCCTAAGCCTCCTTAAATGCTCATTACATTCCATTTTTCTTCATTGTATCATCTGTATTTATCCTTCGAATATTTTCATGCTTAATATGGTTATTGTTTTCACTGCTTTCTCCTGTTCTTTTCCTTTTATTTCATTGCCCAGATTTACCTCTTGATGCTATTCGTAATTATATGCTTGTTTTATTTACCATAGTCTTCAATGTTGATATTTCAATGTACTTTGGTTTTGACACCTTGTTTTTCTCTTGTTATTGCTGAATAAAATTCTCTTGAACTTAAAAAAAAAAAAAAAAAAAAAAAGAAGGAAGAGGGCTGAGTGTTCTAGGATATTATGCATATTATTAGAGTTCTAGATTCTAAAGACGTTCTAAGGTTCTTGCTTGCTGCTGTGATGGAGTAGTAATAAAGGAGTTATGTATAATATTAGCCTCCATGTCTTTAATAAAATCATGATTTCCAACCCCTTAAAACTGTGGAAAATCTGCATTACATAGCTTGGAAAGACAGAACACGTGAACAAAGAGAATTACAAAAGGGATTTATACAGACTAAATAGGAGGGTCGGTGCAAATAGTATCATATTAAGTTCATATAAATAGGAAACCATGAAACTGGGTATAAAACCTTTATATTAAGTGAACGCGGCATGCAGTGTACAGAGGATTCAAGGTTGACATTCTGGGTGATAAAAACTCCTGCAAGCACCCTATGTAACCTGCCTGAAATCAATTAAATGTCTTACTACCGCAGGTTGAATTTAAATAAGTGGCCAATTTTACAAAATTGCCCTTGTATATTTCTAGCCTCAACCCTAGCCCCGCAAATAAGCAGGTTTAGATTCCGAAATCATAGGTCCCAATTCATGGTGGGGGCTTTCGAAGTGCAGACAGTCATCAGCATTTTTGGCCGAGCCCTCTCTGCAGTGAGTGCGCACCCACCGCTCTGTTATGCATTTCCTCAGAGGATTTACTGAGGCTCCAATGTTGATTCCCACATCACCAGACCTGCCAACTCAGATGATAGCAGCTCCCTTCACATAGTCACATGGTGAGGGACCATTATCACATGGTGGCAGGGAAAATATTTGGAAACCACACTGAATGAGTGGTCTTCTAGCTGGCTTTTTGGAGGCTTTGAATAGCTGATGCCCATTATGGGGTGTGAAAACACCCCAGGACATCAGCACCAGCCTCAGCAGGCTATTTTCTGTTTTTGGAGGAGGGGCATTTGGTGTCACCTCTTCAAGGCCCACCCCCTACTCACACAGTGAAATATTTTTTTAAGATGGCAGGTCTTCATCACTGCAGCTATTAGTCTTAGCATTTGTCGGCCATGATGAACCCCATACATGTCACTGCATATATTTACGTTTCTATCCATTGCTGGAATTCAGAGGGATACAGCCAAATTCCTGTTCCGGCAGCTATTCTTGAGCAGGATCAGTGATCCGAACTGTTCCCAAGGAATCTTCCCATTTGTGTTCCAGTGCAGACAGTGGGAAAGGGAGCCAGTGAAGATTCACAGTTTGCGTCACCTGAGGATCAATGCAAATGGATCCTTTACTTGTAGATCACCTTCTTTACACCTGTTCCTGGCTTGGAGTAACTGAACCTCATACTGGATCCTAACACCTGCCCATCAGAGGAAAGTAGATTACACTCAACATTTAACAAGTTGGCAAGAGTTAAGCTGAGATCTGAAATCTTTTCTTGATACTTTTTTTTCAAGATGCATGCTATATGAGAATAGGTCTATATTGTGTAAGTACACTGATAACAATACAACTGAATGCATTTTGTCACATAAAAATAACTGTTTAGTACTTCCATGGGAATCCATTCATCAACTTGATGCAAGGTTTCAAACGTATGCCTTGCAAGTTACATGAAGCTGTTAGAAGTGGCTGAATGACTTGTTCATTACTTCAAATCTGTATTCGGTTTTCAGACTGAACAATCATAAAAGCACTCAAAAAATCATTTAAAAAAAGAACATAAGATTATCTTCATCAACATCTATATTCATATATATTTCGTGGGATTTATCATGTTTAAAATCATAACATTACCCTATCAAGAAGCATCTTATAATCCCAAACATCAGCTTCTTTTTACAAAGGGGTTTGCTCTGAAAAGCGATCAGGGACACACACAGGGATAAAGTTTCCAATTTTGGTAAGAAAACCAAAGTAGGTCTGCAATGCCTGAAATGTTGTACCAAAGGCTTCACACAGCTGGATTACAAACAAAGTCCATAGTACTTTGTAAAGACATTATTGTCACATGCACAGACTCACGGGTCTTTAGACCATTGACCCATTATTAGAAAAGCTGCTAAATGGTGTATCATATTTAGACAAAAACTAGTCAGTAGGAAACGATCACACGCATTGGCCACTGCTATAAGGTAAGGTTGTATATCAGAAGTTATAATCAACGGTTCATGGTAAACTACAGTGATTTTACCATACTCAGTATGGTCTCTCTCCATTGCAAAATCGACTTTATTTTATTCTTTATAACAATTTTGGTAATCTTGGATGAATCTTTAGGGGTCATTATATTTAATAATAAATCCATGCTCCTGAGCATTTCCCTAATATTTGACAGTCAAGGAATCTTCATGGCAATTTCAAGAGTTAGGCAATCTGCAAGTAATGCCCTATTTAACTTCGGTTCAGGTGTATTCCAGATGTTATGCCATAGGAAAAGACGGCATATTTTAATCATACCTCCAGATATGGCAAAGCTAATTTTTTTGTGTACAATAGTGGTGGAGGTATTCTTGGGGACTGCTATCAACCTCTTAGCAAAGCCGTTTACGGTTGTCTTGAGAGTTTGAGGATCTTTATAACCACAAACACCAGTCCTGAAAATTGCAGATGAAACACATTTGCTTCTATAAATTGTACACATTTCTTTAAATAGTTTAGTGTTTAGTTCAGTAGCAAAACCAAAAATTCCTCCATTGTTCATTTTCATAATTCGTTCTTTACGAGTAATAAGACATTTCCTATTACCCAAATGATCAAACAACACTCCCAAACAGGAAAACATGTCAAACGTAGGTATTATACCACCATTAATTGTAAATTTAAATGATTTGAGGGTTCCCCTTCCCATATACCATAGTAAAAGATTTAGATATATGGACTTTCAGGTGGAGGTCCTCTATAAAATATGCGAAAGTATCTAGCAACTTCTAAAGGCACCATAGAGTTCCTACGAGAAGAACAGCATTGTCCACATACAGTAAAACTGATATTTTACGCAGACCTATCTTGGGCATGTTGATGTTAGTTTAAAGAAGGGCACTTTACAAACCATTGATGTATAAGGTAAATAAACAAGGGGCCAGGAAACATCCCTGTCTGGCCAGCCTTCTGATCTTAAAAGGTTTGGAACATTCACAGTTAGAGCCAAAACGCCTCGGGCAGAAGCATGTTGGTATAACTGGCTTTACAAAGTGTGTATAGACTTGTCCACCCTGTAGATCTCATAATGTTCCAGAGCATATGGTGAGAGACACAATCAAAACCACTGCTCAGGTCCATACAAATGAAATAGAGAAATCCCTTCTTAACCTTGGTGTATTTGCCAATTACTAATTCTAGATTTAGGCATTGCTCCACTGTGCCTAAACGTTTCCTAAACCCCTATTGGCTAGTCGAAAGAGCCTCATTTTGGTCTGCCCAATTTTCCAGTTTGTGTAGTAAGACCCTCCCAGGGATCTTGGCTGATGAGTCAGGTAAGGAGATTGGACAGTAACAACGGGGATCAGACCAATTCCCCTTTTTAAAGACTGGGAATATAATAGAGTCTGACCAGGTTTCTAAACAGGCCTGTTCTTGCTGAATTGAAAACATTGGTTAACAATGGTACCCAAAGACCTAGGTTGCTTTAGTAAGTATCTAAGGGTACCCCATCTGGCCCGCCACCTTTGCTAGAGGACTCTTCCTCTGCTATCTCTATATCCTTCATACTACATATAGGCTGGTTCATCTCTCTGCGCTCATTGCGTTAAAGTTTCTTGTTAGGGATTTTCCTCATTAAAATTGTAGAAAAATACAGCCGTTGCCGGTAAGAGCGGTGGGGCCAGGCGAGGGGGGATTTTGAGAAATGACCACGAGGGAAAATGTATTATTTATATACATTTTCCTTTGTGGTTGTCTCTCGAAAACCCCCCTCACCTGGCCCCACCTCCCCACCGCTCTTATCTGCAGCGGCTGGAAAATGAGTTAACCATTGGACTACTGTCAGCCCCGCACTTAGGGGCCGATTATGATGTAGAGTAGGAGGGACCGTCCGCAGGGGCAGCGGCGGTCCCTCCGTGCAAATTACGATGTGACCGCCAGGGTGGCGGTCACATCCTGTATTAATAACATTGCGGCGGGTGCTGCTTCAGGCAGCACCCACCGCAATGTTAAAAATGCATTTATTACATTTACATGCACAAAGCGGCAGGCACCGCGCGGTGCCTGCCGCTTTGTGCATGTAAATGTTGGGGGGTACCATAGGTACCCCCCATGTGCACCCCCCACCCCCCGACACCCTGGGGGCCCGCAACGGGCCCCCAAAAGCCAAAGTCCACATGCTTTTCCACGGCGGAAAAGCCGCCGCGGAAAAGCATGTCTCCGTGCAAATCCTAATTTGGCTGACGGTGTCTTGCAGACACCGTCACCAAATAGCCCTCCCCACCCCGCGGATCAGCGGCGGACGGACCTGCCGTCCACCGCTGGTCCAACCGCAATCCCACCGCCATCCTAATCCGGCGGTGGGTGTTCTATGTGGCTGCGGCGGTGAATCCGCATACTCCGGGCCGGCGGTGGCTCACCGCAATCATAATGAGGCCCTTAGTGTAGTGTAGGAGAATTAATTTCTTGTCAGAAAAATAGGTTATCATTGGTTGCACTAGCGTTTATGAGGTTATCCCAAGCTTCCTGCCTTAAGGCCGCTTTTCTATCCTTTAATAGTTTCTTATAATTTAATCTCGCTTCTCTTATTTGACCTATTTTTTGGGACTTGACTTTAAGGTAAGACGAAGATTGTATTGGACCTGTCTACACTTTTTTTTATCAAACCAACCTCTTGGACGATGGAATTACTCATTCTACTATCTCGGCTGGATTGTAACTCAAGAACTGCAGATAACAACAGGAACCCTGCAAAAAGGTAATTATCCTACGGAGCTATCTTACATAAAACACAAGTCTGTGACCTACATTTTACACCCAATGCCTTGAAGTGGGAACATTACTGAATGCCAGCAAAGAAAACAAGCATTAACAGAGCCAGACCTTAGAAGCTGGTACGATTATTTTATTTTTTGATTAATTGCAACCATATACCTTGCCATGCCTACATCTGGCAGCCATATGCTTACAATAAAATAAATAACATCTATTTATTTTTTCAGCATGAGTGCTTCCAAGCACAGAGTTGGACTAATAATAACAGGTATAGCAGCCCTTTTTCTTTATAATGGACATCTCGGGAAAATATGATTTTTATAGGCACAGATAAATGATACCGTTATCTTTAAATCACTGTAATCAGATGACATAGTTTACACAGACAGTAATGGCAAAAAAATAAAAAGATAAAAAGGGGAAGAAACCAAGCATTTGCAAATTAAGCATTGGTCCACCTACCCTGGCACCAAAGTGTATATCTTTTTTATTCAGATTGTGCACATGTAATCAGGCAAAATGCTATCACTTACAGTGCATGAGAGACAGTGGCTGAAATGGTCTGACACTGCGCAATGCTGTTTACTGTGGTGGTGGTGGAAGCAATACGTGATTGACGGTTGAACAGACCAATGACAGAAGAGGGCAATAGAAAAGGGCAAAACTGGTCATGGTTTGCTTGTATTCTGGTTTAGGGAGTACCTGGCCTGGCAGTTCGGACTGGATGGTTCCCATTGGAGCAGGGTACAGACTGAGTTGCATGTGGGTAGGTCCAAACTGAGGTGGCAAGGTGTACAAAATAATAATGGACAGGGATGCCACCCGAGTAATTACCATTGTCTGGAAATATTTCAAGCATTCCATCCATAACTTTTTTGTATACTTCAGTGTGTGTCGCCCTAAGTGGGATGGGTATGCCCAGACGTGGGTCCTGTACACTGTGTCACTGGAATCAAGCTATAGCTGGATGATAAGCTCGAACCAGGGTGAAACCGGTCCTGGGTTCCTTGTATTTTGGTTCAAGGAGTACCCGAGCGAAACCAGTCCTGGGTTTCTTGTATTTTGGTTCAAGGAGTACCCGAGCGAAACTGGTCTGGGGTTCCTTGTATTTTGGTTCAAGGAGTACCTGGCCTGGCAGTACTGTTGGACTGTTCCCATTGGAGCAGAGTCGAGACTGATTGGCATATGGCTGGGTCCAAACTGGGGTGGCATGGTGTGCAAAATGATGATGGACTGGGTTGCAGCCCGAGTAATTACCAGTTTCTGAGATTAATTCAAGCATTCGGTCCATTTTTTATTTTGTATACTTTACAATGGTTAAAGAGGGCTGACCTTTCTAACTCGGGAAAACAAGGAGAAGGAATGAGGAGCATGAGAAGAACTAAGATCACAAGCAGGACATGGACCGCAGCACCCCCCCCCCCTCCACACACACACACTCACACACACCCCCAGGTGGACCGGGGGGACAAAGACCACGAGGACCAGGAACAGTAAGAAAAATAAGACCAGAAGATCAAGAAGCAGAAGCCCAAGATGACCAACACCGGGAGGTCTAGGATCAGGGAAGCAGTCATATGAAACACTGTCAGAAAAACAGGACCATGAGATCAATATCATGAGGACTAGCGTCAGGACGATTAGGCGCAACAGGATGAGGAAGACAAGGACCTGGGCCAGTCCTAGGAGGACTAGGAACAGAACCAATTTCAGAAGGATCGAGAATCAGACCAGAACCTGGAGGAGGGCACGACTAGGAAGACCAATAAGAGTTGGACTATGACCAGGATAACAAGAAAGACTAGTAGCCCTTGTTATGCCCTTCTGTCCGGCCTGCCTGCATCACTCTCTTAACTTGCAGGACAGCCAGTAATGCATTAGTAAGAAATTGTAGGGCATTTTGGCGTATGTTGGGTAAATGTGAGAAATATGCATATCTGCTTGGATAACTGTTTGCTACCTAGACCTAAAACGACCTTCTCGAGTACCCACAAGTAAAATAAAGACACAGAGGCCAATTCACAAAAGCATTTATAAGTATGGAAAGTAGTGGTAAGGGAAGGGCACTTTTACAGACCGGAACGTCCAACTCTGTTCGGAAAAATGAAAAGTGACACACTCCTATATATTTGTACTAATTGCGCAGGAATCTCCTCTGCAAATTCCCATTTTTTTCGAATTTTAGATGTTTTGGGGCCAATTCTCAGTGGCATGTAAGAGTATGTAAAAGAGCCCTACAAAAATACTACTCTTGTACTCCAAAATGCCCTTTGGTTTGGGCTTGCTAATAGGTTAATAGAAAAAGAATCATAACTGTAAAAAGAATTGGGTTGCTATGGAAATAATTTCAAGTTATTTACCTTTATCTCATGAGCCAGAGAGATGAAACTTCCCTACACAATCATCTTCAAAGGATATTTTTTGGACCACAACGTTATGAGCGGAAACATTCTAAAGTAGAAGCTAATGTGAAGTAGAAGCTGCTGTGATAATAGGACCCACATTGGAAGAAGAGCATTATCAATCAATCAATCAGGATTTATAAAGCGCAGCTAATCACCTGACAGACTTTCCAGGCATTACACTCTAGTAGTTTTGTAGCTCAACATTGAAAAGAACCCAGGAGAGAAGGACATTCTACTCACAATGTTCTGGGATTATGGAGTATTTTCTATTAGGAAGAAGCTTTGGTCTTGGCTTTTTCTTCATTTGCCTTCTTTGAATAAATTATTCGCCATTGTTGTCCATTGATGAGCAGTATTTTTGTGATGGCATTTGCATTTCTCCTTACGACGAGCTGTTTCTAGTTGATACACATGGTTCAAGTGAAGGCCCCACCACTGAGGAAATGGTCTTGTCTGCGGCTTTATTGAGAGTTCTGCTTCCAGCATCAGCACAAGTATCCAGAATGTCCTTTTAGAATCAGGTTATTTTCGTCTCACATTTCCTTTGCTTGGTGACTTTTGCATTACTTACACTTGAATGTGATAAATCATTTAGTAAGCATCATATTTTTGCATTTTTCTTTGCACTTTCAGATCAGATTCCCCAGTCCTGGTTGAAAATGTCCAGCTTCTAACATATAACATGCTCTAGAGACTATATTATACAGAATTAGAGAACATACGTTGGCCCTGATTTAGAGTTTGGTGGACGGATTAAAGTCTATCAGGGTGGCGGAGTACTTTACTCCAACTCCCTGATGTCATCCACAAAAGGTAGATATGTCCGCAAGCCCCATGGACATCCCTCTACATTGACAAGAACTGCATCTCTACCAAACACTAAAGCAGGCCCTTATTTGTTGTTTGTTTGGGGATCACTGATATGTAAGAAAAGCTGTAGAGAGAAACTGGTTCAATTTACTGCTATTAAGGAATACTGGTAATATCTTGCCTGAAAGACTTATTTATAGAACTTTAGGCTTCATATGTTCATATGTTCATAGTTGTAACAACTGTGCTACAACTGACCACTAATATGAATATTTTAAATACTGCAATGAAATGCTAAATTATCCCTTCTAGTTTACTCTTTACACAAGAAGCAGACAGCTGAGAAAGACACGATCAGTGAGGTTATAGAAATATTTCTCAGACAAGATCCCTAGTTCACACAACAACCAGCACTAAACTTATGTTGTGTGTTTATGTCTACCTCCAAGGAAAGACAGCTGCGCTGAAGCCAACTGCTGTTTTCTTATCCCCTTCTCGTTTCCTCTACAGACTTACATCTTGGTTATCAATCAATGATTACAAACATTGTCTTTGGGAGGACAAGTGATGACAATCTTATCTTCCTGGCACCCCTTTAAAAGTCAGGTAAATGAGACTTTGCACCATAGACTACTAGATTTGCTCAAAAGGGAAATAAGAGACATATTTAAATAGAAGTACTTCGTTTCATCAAGAAAACTGAGAAGGTATAAGATTCCCCCCCAAAAATCAATGACACATGGAAAATGTAGGACAATGGGTTACTGGTTGTGGCGGGTGAAGGTCTACCTAAGCAGCAAGCACAAATCTTCTCAGGGTGAAACCCAAGCAAATCACAATTAATGTGTGTTTAACCCTCTGGTAGCTTGGTACAAAAGTAGTCAGGCTTAACTTAGAAGTAATGTGTTCAGTATTTATGCAGCACTTCAAACAGTAAAAAAGTGAAAATAAAACATAACAAAAATCTCACACCAATATTGAAACATAGATTAAAATGTAATAAATTATCTGACACCAAAACAACAAAAATCCAATCAGTAGAACCAGAGATATGCAATTTCAAAGAACTAAAAGCACAAAGTGCCACTCATGGTTATATGGTCGTGTGAAACCAGGTTAAAGTGACAAGATCAGGCCAAGTGTGATAGAGCACAGGCTGAGCACATGGACCAGGTAAGTCATGCTGAAATAGTGACCTTCTAGAGTCCGGCACGTAAAGTTCTGTTCACAGTGGAGGGGGCATCGAGGAGCAGAGAGAGCATCGTGTATAGTTGTTTCTGTAGTGCGAACAGCAGGCTGGACATAATAGATGGTCATGACTGTAGCATGAAGATCTGCTCCAGTGTCATGGATGGTCGTTGCTGGAAATTCGCATTGGCGGTCACAGTGGGCTGTTGTTGCTGTAGTGCGACGTGCAGATCTCACATCGATGGGCGTCGTAAGCAGATGCTGCACCGCAAAGAGTCAGGTTTACTGGAGCTTCTTGTTAGCATGCAGCATGGTGGGGAAGATCTTGGTGCGATCAGGCCCGTCACAGTCCGGAAGACTCCAAAACTTGAGGATTTCTCCTTTTCTTGGAGAGGGAGTTCAATTGATGCCACGCCAAGCGTCATGGACCTGATGGGCACCTCTTGAAACTCACTCCAGCAGAGGCCAGCAGGGCTCAGGCAGGTCCAGTTGCAGATCCAGGTAGCATGTCAGCTGGGCAGATGCAGAGAGGCCTCTGGAGCTTGTTAGGTCCCTGTAGCTCAGAACAGGAGATCAGTCAGCTGACCCTTGGAGACCCTTCAGCCTGGGTTGAAGGGTGCAAGCCCAGTGTTCCTACTCAGCAAGCAGGACAGCAGAGTTGCAGAGCAGCAGGGTAGCAGTCCTTCTAGTAGCAGAGCAGCACAGATGTCCTTCTGTAGACTTCACAGGTCCAGAGGTGTACTGAAGAGTTAGGTTTGAGGGTCAAATATTTATACTGGGTACCAGCTTTAAAGTAGAAGGATCTGAAGGTGTCTACCCCAAGAGTTCTTTGGAATTTCCTGCCTTCACGCCCTGGCCCCAGCTTGTCTGAAGGCACAAAAGACTAGTGTCAAACCCTTTGTGAGTGTGCTGCGGCAAAGCCATTCTGATGTGCATGTGTGGTAGGAGACAGCTCATCCTGCCAACACCTATTCCCCTTTTGTCTCACTGCCTGGGAGCAATACACAAAGACCAACTGCTAGCTACATCTAGTCATGTAACCAGTACTCAGCGCCAGGACACCCCAGGGTAACAGTGCGCTTTATAAGTACAAATAACATAACATAACATGTGACTCAGGATACAGGCTGCAGGCAGCAAATGGATGGGACAAGAACATGCCAACGTTGTAAAAGTGGCATTTTCATACTTGTGACTTAAAATCTGACTTTACCATTACAGAGGGTTTTAAATTACAATAGACACCAAACTCAACATTCCTACTTCACCCAATTGAAAGTTATCACTTGTTAAATGTAATAATGTAACCCAATGTTATCCTATGAGAGAGGCAGGCATTGCAGTAGTGAAAAATTAAATTAAGGTTATTTTACTACCAGGACATGTATAACTTAAATAGTGCATGTCTCACTTTTTAAATACACTGCACCCTGCCCTATAGGCTTTTTGGGGGCTACCTTAACAGTGACTTATATGTATTAAAAAAGGAAAGTTTAGGTCTGTCAAAAGGTTTATTTTCCAGGTCGAAATGGCACTTTAAACTGCACACACAGGCTGAAATGGCAGGCCTGAACAATGTTTAAAAGGCTACGTCAGTGGTTGGCATTGTGCTGCAGGCCCACTAGTAGCATTTAGTTTGCAGGCCCTGGGTAGATGTAATGCCACTGTTCTAAAGACTTACAAATACATTAAATATGCCACTTGGGGGCATGCTAATGTTACCATGTTTCATAGAGAGAGCACACACACTTTAGCACTGGTTACCAGTGGTAAAGTGCACATTGTCCTAAGGCCAACCAAAACGAGATCTGGGGAAGACCACCCTAAGGCTGCCAGGTCTAGCACAAATGATAAGAACATTTAATTTACTGAGCGTTTGCTTTCAGTTTTTAGTACTATAAGCAGATTGGCACAGCTGCTGCCCAGTCAACGCTGGACTGGAGGCATTGCAAAATTATTAACATCAGTCAGATATTGCACCAAAAAACGACAGGGATTAAGTCCATCTTTCACCAGTCTAACAACCTTAGATAGGTTTCGAATCCAAGCAGTTGAGTCCAAACATCCCTGAAGAATAGAAGTCTTGGTAGGTATATTACTACCAAAAGAGAATGGCATGGAAGATATACACATAATGTTTTAAGACCCAGTCGTTACTTGTAATATAGGGCCATTAAACAATCAAATTTAAATAGATTCTACAGTTCTGAGCAAACAAGCTATCTTTGCAAATTTAGAAATACAGCATTTATAAGGCAACTTCCCACCTGGAAGCTATGCGACAGTTTCACCCATAGGGTGAATCCAACGATTCCAGGATGGTTGGAAGTGACTGAGGAAAAGTGTAAGTTAAGAAGCAATAGAAGCAACAAGTCCTGCCTGTGAGGAACTACCTGTAGCAATGCAAGGAAACAACAATAGGTGAAATTGTAGGGTAGTCAGGTATGAACTCAAATGAAGAGTCCTTTATGTGGGTTTTCCTAATGTGAAATGGAAGAGGAATCCGATCACCATCTTGGAAAGGTATGACTTTTATTTTCTGCTCATTGAGCCTCCACCTTCTTGGAGTGGTTAAGACACCAATACACCTGCATGGATATATGACGATACGAATCGTACCGTCACAACGCGTGCTGTTACAACGTGTTTTTTACAACGCAAGTTTACTATTCGAACACCACTCCCCGTGGACACTAGGGAAGGTGTTGGAATAGTAAATAAACTATTCTTAATCCTGTAGCGCCCTCCAGCGCAAGTCGTGGTTACGACTTGTCGTGGTTACGACTTGCGTTGTAAAGGACGCGTCGTAACAGCACCGCGTTGAAACATCCGCGGTGTAAAGGATGTTTCCCCACCTGCATGCATGATTCCCCAACCTCCAGCTCTCTAGTAGCCATTGACGCCAAGTTACCATCCCATGCCTTTATCTTCACCTGATGCTCCCATGCACCTACAACCACATGGAGCCTGAAAAGTGGCATTTGAAGCTTATTCTCAGGTGAGTCCTGACAAGCAGTAAGGTTGAGTTTTTTCCACAAAGAATTTCTGTAAACAAATAGGACCAACTGTTTATTTTTGCAGCACAAATGTCCAGAAATCTGTAGAATTTATAGGTAGTTTAGAAAGGGTACTCATGAAACATTCCAATGCTACTGTGTCTTGCAAAGAATCAAGTGGATGAGAATTTATCTACAGCATTAAATCCTGTCTTCGCCTTTGGAAAATTTGCGATCCACACTCTCAGATATGCCTTCAGCTCTGCATGGAGTGAGAAGCCCACAGTCCATTGTGCCATGAATCAGCCCTCTTGTCTACTGGAGGTTTTCACTGAGTCCCTTATTGCCAGAGAAGCCATGGTACAACATTAGTGTAGGAAGCTGGCCAAAGAGTTCAGGGGTTCCCTTATGAGTGTTCAGGGGCTTGCTCTAGCAATCCCAAGGAGATCTTGTAGGGGGTAGTGTGGTCGAGCAGCCTTAGGCTTATCAGATAGGAGTGTTAGACATCTGCAAATACACACAACAGTCAATAATTTATGCACACGACTCAATAAGGAGATCCACACCAACTTCTACAAATAACACACATATTTATATTTGTTTAGGTACCAGAATCAACACGGTCAGGTAAGTACATTTTCCAAAAGAAATACTATATGTTTAAAAAGTCAACACTTAGTGCATTTTTCAGAAACTGCGATGTTATCCTATGCTATAAAAAAAAAGGAAAGCATTCAGGTAGAGTACAGTGATTTATGAGACCAATCTCCGATACTTAAGGTGAGTATTGGGCAAAATCCAAGGCAGCACTAGCCGGTCACCCCCAGCGGCACTAGGGTGGCAGGTGCAGTGGTGAAATACAGTGTCAGTTGCCCAAGGTTAGTCTATGGGGATTGGTCTCTGTGAAAAGAAGCTACAGGTTTCGACAGGTAGGCCATTCGGGCTTAAACAATGGGAGGATTCAAGTCTTGCGATGCTAGGGCATGTGTGCACCTAGTTGGTCCTCTTCTCCGCGGGCTGGGGTTACCGTGTACAGAGGATCTTTGAGATGTCAGGGTTCTTCGTCTGGGAGCTCTCTCGGTTGAGGGGGCCTGCACGCAGACTCTGCAGGTGACGTCGGGGAGTTCATGAGGGGTGATCCCAAAGTGTACTCTGTCTCTTGAGGGCTTGGGGACCACACTGTCACCTTTGGCCTACTTTGACTCGGGCTGGGGGCTCGGGTGCAGTGGTGCTAGGCGGCGGCGGGTTTTGGCAGTTCTGGAGTCCTCAGTCTTCTTGGGGTGACTGCAAGATGCAGGGGAGCAGGTCCGCCACTCCACAGGACTTCTTGAATCTTTATTGAAGACAGGCCATCCTCCCAGGCTTTGGAGACATTACAGCTGCAGGATAAGACTTCTTTGGCGCAGGTTCAACAGAGAACAGCAGACAGGCCAGCAGGGCTGGTGTCAAGACAGTTGCTCTTCTTCAGTCTTCTGCTTTCTTGGCTCTTCAGTGTCCTTATTCTTTGTAGGTCATCAGGATCTGATTTTTGGATGCCTAAATACTGAATATAGGGTGTTAGGGTAGTAGCCAATGGTCTACCTACCCCTGGGGTCACTATGCCCCCTGTATGACCACTTCCTGTGGGGAGTGGGTATAACCCTGTCCCAGAGTTCCCAAGTTTGCAGCACAAAAATGGCTAACTCTGAAAAGTCACCTCCACCTCAAGTAACCCACCTTAGGATGGTACTGGCCTGAGGGTGGACACTCCTATCTGACTAGCTAATTTTCCCGCCTTTCCAGGTGACAAAGGCCTCTGGACAAAAGGGGTCGGCTTCCTATCCTGTGACCGAAGCCAGCTTCACATACCAAAGGCGGTGGGCTCTTTGAAGCTTTCCTGCCTTGGAATGCTAATCTGTAGGCCATCCTTTGGGCGGGGGTGTAAGAACCCTCTACCCTAGCAGACTTGATTTCTGGCCTGCTGAGACCTAAGGCCCTCACCCTTGATGGTCAGAAACCTGTCTCTGGTGGCAGGCTGGCGAAAACCAGTCTATCAGCACACCAGTAGCTGGTAGGTTTTCAGCAGTGGCGGCTCCTCCGCTAAGGTTGAGGACATCGCCCCACAGCTTTGCAGCACTGAAAGATAGGAAAAATAATATGATAATAACTTCGAGGTTATTATCATTTTATTTTTTCCTCCTGCCGGCAGCTTTGCTGGCGGGGCGGGGCTGCTCCGATGACAGAGGAGCAGGGAAGGAGTGGTTTGCCCACTCCAAAGTGTGCATTACTGCTTGGCTCGGCCTCTCGGGCCGGCCAAACCATCATGCGCACTTTGCATGTTTTCCATGCAGGCTGCATTACAGCCTTCGTGGATAACATGCCCAGGCCCCCATCATGGCTTATGGGAACCAATCAAAACGCTGCATTGCAGCATTGTGATTGGCTCAGGCAAGCCGCAACCTGGGTGCTTCCTGTTTGGAAGACCGGCCAGGATAGAAGACAGCGGGACGACAGCAGAGAGGTGCGGCTAGGGTGTACTTTTTTTTCTTTTTTTTACTCACACTTACACCCCCCTCCCCCCCGATCAGTACCGGCTGCTGTACTTGGTTTTCAGGGGGTACCTCTACGGTGCACTCTGTGTGCATGTATCAATAAATCCAACACTTGCATCAGCGTAGGTTTATTAATATGAGATGTTTGATAACAATCATCCCTATTTTCAGTGAAGCCATCATGTAGCTTGGGAACTCGTTTTCACCAGGGTCTAGCACATGTACTCAAATGGCTTCCCCGTTCACTTGTGCTGGCAGCAATAGTAACTAGCACAGTGGCATAACTGCATTGCAGATAGGTTCTCACATGTAGTATAGTGCATCCTGCCTTAGAGCTGTAAGGCTTGCCGGCGGGGAGACTTACCTATACTGCATGCAGTGTCTGTGGGCATGGCACACAGGAATTTATGCCATGTTGGGTTTTCACTTTTTTCTGCACCAAGGCGGCAGCCTGCAGGGGCAGTCTGTATGTGTTTAGTGAGGGGTCCTTTGGGGTGCAGCCCTTAAGGGCTCTCTTTAGCCTTCTTGCCCTAGGTACCAGGTGCACCACTTAATTGGGACTTACAGGGAGTGCCAAAGGTATTGCCAATTGAGGTAAACATACACAGTTTTTGGGAAAGAGATCTGGCACTATGGACCTGGTTAGCAGGAACCCAGTGCACTTTGGGTCAAAATCACATCAAATACCAGGCAAACAGTGGGGGTGACCAGGTCAAGAAGGGCACTTTCCTACAATCAGATCCAGAGATGGTGGTCTTGTGGACTGAATAGACACAGGCCTGCAGGTGATGCACCTGTGGAATCAGCTTCAGATCTGGAGTTAATGTACTTGTGCTGCCAATTCCAAATCGTCATTGATGCATCTGTAGACTGTGCTCAGATCTATAGGTTTCACATTTGTACAGTGAGCCTTATATGTGTAGGCGATGGACTTGTGTAAGGAGTCTCAGATCTGCAGGTGATGTTCTAGTGAAGAGAGATTCAGACCTGTAAAAGATGCACTTTTGTAACATGCCTCAAATTTGTAGATGTATTTATATAGCATACCACAGATCTGGAAGATGTTCTTTTACAGTCAGCAACAGACAATCAGGCTATGAGAATGTGCAGAGCACCTTGGATCTGTGGCTGATGCACACGTGAAGTGAGCCTAACATCCCTATTACACTAGTGTAGCACGTCTTGGGGCACTTGTGCCTGGAACCTCAGATCTCTCGGAGTTTCACTTGTGTATTGAGCTTCATATCATTAGGTAATGTAACAATGCAGAGTACATCATATCTGCAGGTAACATTAGTTTTGAAGTGTCGCTTGGGTCTGTGGACGGTACACTTTTGCAGTTATCCTCTGATCCATAGGGGATGTACTTGTGCAGTAAGTCTCACATCTGCAGGTGTTATACTTGTGCAATGGCCTCAGATATGTGGTTGATTCTCTTATACAGTTAGCCTCAGAGACATACATGATGTTAGCCTCAGATATATGCATGATATCTTTGAGCAGTAACTGTAATGGTTTCCAGTCTGGTTCCGCAGGAGCGTCAGGAATCCGGAGAATAATCCTCAGCCTTCCCCTACGGCCTTTCGACTCTATCAGTCTCTAGAGTACCGAATGGCTCGCCAGGGGAAAACAGGGAAACAAAACAAGGAAAGGTTGGGGAAGACAGTAGATCTTGACTGTGGACTTCAGAGTGGACGTTTGGTGAAACACAGGCTGTAAAGGAAGGAGATATTACCATCTACACTTAATAACGGTACAATGTATTTGCACAAAGTCTAATACATAAATAAGAACATCACCTATCACATCTAAACTTCTGTACTGTTGGATATGGTGGAAGAGTAGTAGAAGGTGTTCGTGTTTCTGTGTGCAATAAGACAAAAGATAATCAATACTCTTTTCCAACCTACTTATCGTGTAACAAAAAGGAAATAGAGTAGAGATCTCACTTCTGCTAGTTTCTGGATAAATCTGGAAGAACATTCAATTCTCCTCTCAGGGCTGGATACGTGAATACGAGTCTTTACCTTCCATTTGTACAAGATTATCTGCCACATAAGATTCACAATTAGTTATCCACTCTTGTAATTCCCCCTGGTAAAGTGTAATGAAAGCAGCGCAAGGCGCTGTTAGCGTGTTTCTTGGCGATGAGTCCTGAAATCACACCACACTTTGGTCCACGCAAGTTCCCCGAAAGAATTCCAAAAAGAGGGGTAAATGGTGTGAGAATATACACGATGGGAGTCAGCTAGGTCAGGGAGCCATGACACTTTTGCTCGGCAGTGCCCGGCCGGATGGCGGGGAAAGACCCGGCCACCGGGCGGAGCACCAGAAATGGGGGCGAGTATGAAGTTGCAGTGCGCTCGGCAGTGCCCGGCCGGGTGGCGGAGATAAACCCGGCCACCAGAAATGGGGTCGAGGAAGGAGTGACAGTGCCCGGCCGGATGGCGGGGAATGGTCCCGGCCGCCGGGCGGAGCACGAATTACGTGAGCTAATTAGAAACAAAGGGACAAAGACAATTCACACAACATAAACTGACTGTAAAACGAGAAGGGACAGGGCGGCAAGGATTACAGAGGAATATTTGCAGAAAGCCGCCAAAAGAAACCACCCTCACGGAGGAGGTGGCCGGAACACACAGGATCGAAGTAACAACGAGAAACCGGAAGTCAGGCAAACCGGATCGGGACAGAAGTCAGGCTAGACGCAAGAACGCAAAGCGGCATTCCTTTGATCTAGGCGTCTTATATAGTGTCATGCTTAAGGTCACAGTACGAGTGGGACGTCGGGGCATGACAGTAACCCTCAGTGATGCAACTGATGTAATTCTCAGTGAGTCGCAGACCTACAGGTGATGTATGTGCGCAGTCAGTCTCGGAGTTTCACCGCATGCACTTTTATAGTGAACCTCAAATGTGTGGATGACTCATTTGTGCAGTACGTCTCACACTTGTGTAGGGGCTGCTGACACCAATCTAAAGTGGAGGGGAAGACAAGGATTCGTGGGTGTTAGGGGAATACAAGTAAATAAATAAGAAAAGACTTACCTGCGCTAACGCTGCCTCGCTGCTCCTCTCCAGCTCTCCTCCAACCTCCCAGCAGTCCATGGACCTCCACCCAATCCAGACACTGCTCTCATGCTAGCATGAGAGAAGCACCTAGAGTGACCTGAGCGGGCTAGCCGGACGCACGCTCAGGCACAGGGAGTCTGTGACTTTTCTCCAACCTGGAACACAGCTGGGTTGGAGGAAAAAAGTGCGCATGTCTGTTTGGCCAGCCTAAGACAGCCGGCCAAACTGACATGTGCACTTTGGAGCACCCAGTCAGTCATTGCTCCAGTCCTCCAGAGGAGATTGGCAGCAGAAGACACGCTCTCTTTTTTCCTGACTCGGGCAGGCTGGCGGCTAAGGCGCTCCATAGTGAAAAATAAAATCTCCCAGTGATCTGTTAAGGAGCGTATATGGGTAGTGGAAGCCAGGAAGAGTGTGTGAGCCTGGAGAAGGTGGGAGATACGTGCAAAAAGGGTGTCAATGAGAGAATTAGGAAACTGTGCTTTACAGAGGAGTAGGTTGAAATCGTCATTGCAGAGGGAACAAACACTTTTTGTAAATTGTAAAGCAGCACTGTGTAATGACATCCTTGCAAACTTAAATGCAATGTCACATACGAAAAAGGTCTTTATAAGAAATTAAAAGATGGAATGACACGGAGTGCAAACAAAAGCACAATTGGCCAAAAAGAGACAGCGTTACAAGCAGTCTGCATATACTATCCCCTCCCTAAGAATCAGTACACAACACAATGGCACACAGCCTGATCAATGATGACAGTCTGCACTGGCGTCATTTGTTAGTAGTTTTGGACCTAAGTGCCTGAAGAAGTCATCTCAGCAGATTTGGAAGTATCCATGGAATGCACAAGACTGGAGATTTTTGTCTAGCTATTTTTTATTTAATTTACAAATGTATATGCGTTGACTCCTGAACTCTAGCATACATTATACACATTTGAACCTAACGCATTTTAAACAGAAGTGGAGTTTGTGGCTCTGCAGAGCAGGAGAAGGATCATAGAAGTATAGTCAACGCAAACAATTCAAACCTTCTTCTAGAGGACAGTGGCACAATCCTAAGAGCTTTTCACATATTCCCTACAGGCGTATTATTATTCAGTACCTTGGCCGCAACAGGTGGTCTATTGGGATTGCTTCCTATAGTCCTTGTCCTTGTGGGGAGCTGCACTATCATCCTCAAATCGTGATGTTAAACTAAACTTGGCATGAAAGGAGAACTTCACTCAAGGAAATGTCTTTGCTTGTGCTGGTGTGATTCCATTAAGTACTTTTCTAGAAATTAGTGTTTAAAAAGTTTTATGGTGCACTTAAAAGGGTGAAAGAGTTAGAGATATCTGGACCCTAGATCACATGTGGTCTGCAACATAGTTTCGGTGCCTATCCATGGATTATGCTTAAAAAAAGAATCAAATTTGATTGGATGGGGATCTTTCTTTCTCGCCGTCCATTTCAGTCCATGCACCGATAAGTGGATTGGCAGACCCAAAGGCTCTAATTGGGTGGTCTTAAAAGAGGAAAATCTGTTGGGGCTGCCATTTCAAAGCACAGGTCTCTGTCCCTGCATCATAAAACACATAAATGTAAAGAAACCATTAGGGGGCAGGGTAGCATCCCTTGACTCCGATCCAGTGCTCTGGGCCCGCTTTCTTACCATTGGTCCTCCTATGGACCTTTTCCCCCGACTGAAAGGTGTTGGGCTTTAACATTACATCAATCAAAGTTCAATTAACAGTGTAACCCATTTGGCTACACAATAGGGACCAGGAATCAGTAACTATGGTTAAGAAGATTTATTAAAAAATCAGCAATCAAGTTGAGGTAGACAACACTCAGCACCATGCTATAAAGATACAGAATAACCAATGGGAAGCCTAACCTCCTATAGAAGTTCAGGCGGACCAGTATCAAACAAACTAGGAGTCAGTCACAGCAATTCAAAAGATTAACAAAAGTACCTCGTGCTCAGAGAAGAGTCTTATATTTTCTCGTCTACACATGGGTAAATCTAAATCAACTAAAGTAAAGTCCAAGCTAAGAAGATGGTTCTAGAGCCTAAAGGATCTAAACAATCTGGGGATTCCATAAAGAAAAATAGAAAGGGCCAGGAAAATTAAGCTGGAAGGTGTCAGCATTGTAGAAGCTAGTTCAACAGTCTTCTTGGATCAGGGAAGTAGGTGTTAGCTTAAGCCACATTCAGGAAAGTATCAAGGGAAGCATAGAGGTCTAAACCTCTCAAATGCCAGGGGAAATCATTCAGGTAACACCCATCTGTTCGCATGATATGGGGTACATTGCCTTTCTCCATCCTCATGTTGAAGACTGCAACATAGTATCCCTCACTGGACATGGGAACAACATTGTCCTTTCTCACTCAAGCTAGATGGTAACGTTGCTGAATAGACCTTTCAGTTAACGCTCTGGCTCTCTGTGTTCTTTAATCAAGGTTTTCTTTTCAGGCTCTCTCCTTCTATCACTAGTACAGTTATGTATCTATTCTTCAACTAACACTCCGTGTGAATACCTGCAAGAAAAGTCATGTTAGCAGAAAATGGAAAACAATATTTATGCATCATGGAAATGTAGGCCTAATATGTCAACTTAAAGTATTAACTCAATGGTGCACAATTAATATGCGTGTGCACATGTAAACACAAGTAAATGTAAAATGTCAGTACATTAGATTCATATTACTTGTGGCGTATAGTAAAATTTTGAAGGTATACGTGTAGGTGTGTCTAAGAACTACATTTTACAGCAATTTATAAAACATTAGTGCACATATTACATAAACTTTTCTAGTTTCTATAGTAATCACATTCTACATGGGTTAGGATGGTCTCTATTCAATCATCTGAACAGTAAATGTCATTTCATGTATTCAAGCACACATAATGTAAATCAAATTCGTTCTTATAGTGAGTACATACCTACTAAGTAAGTAAGGATAGTTTATTAATATTTCCTTTAATACGGTTAAAGCACATAGTTTTAGTAAATTGACTAGTCCTACAGTAAAAGCACTTCACAAATAAATGTCAAGTGAAACACCTATTATAATGTTGTTAGCCCACATGAGAAACATTTGCTAAGTGCATGTTTACATTATGAAATTGAGACGTGTAAAGGTGTGGCCATTTTTACACTGCACCAACCCCATAGCCCAGGTGTGGTTGAGGTTCCAAGGGACTCCCACCTTAGATTTGTCTTTTTAAAGTATATTTAGAGATGGAGTTCACAGACCTAGAAGCAGGGTTTACAGACTTCAGTGAGGTTTCAAGGTCCGCAAACTCTGCCTCGGCATTCGCAATCCCACAGCATGGGCTCTTGGACACTTCTCGGCAAGTCTGCAGAATTATCAGACCTGGTACTTGGTCTGTGAAGCCGATATGAGGTCCACAGGAATCCATGAGTCTCCAAAAGTTTGTAAATACCACTACCGGATCCACAAACTCCTTAAAAATTAATACAATAATAATAATATAAATAATAATATAAATAATAATAGCTATTAAAATACAGTAAAAGGAAAAAATATAAAAAAAGATTAAGAAGCCAGTCCATGCTTCATTGGACAAAGGCCATGTGCACTAGGGGTTGACCACCCACAATGGGTTGGCTAGGCGCTGTTGGCTCCTCTATTGTACATAACCTTTGGATGTGTGTAGCAGGATATGGCCACCGGCAGCGGGTTGGACACAAGGCCTGCCCGCAGTCCAGGTCCAAGAGCCAAACCATGTGGCACATGGACAAAATTTTCAAGATATGCTTATGTCACAAAAATAAAGCCAATATGTAGCAGCACATAAAAGCACAACATAAAAACATGACAACATATACTCAAAACATAAAAACAAAAAATAATTTAAAAACAAAAATAACATATTAATTGCTGTCTCACTGGTAGTGTTAATGCTAATGTGATAAGTAATCTTACCTGTATTGTTGTTTATATCCTGCATAATTGCATGAGTCACATGAAGGGTGGGGTCATGAGTATTGCATTTGGTGTGCAAGTTATGGCTTGCAGGGCTATTGTGAGCTTTAGGAATTGCAGAGCTAACCATAACTTGTGAATGTCTGTGTTTTTTTATTTTAATTCATAGCTAAAACTCTATTTTCACTGTACCTTTTAAGAAAATATACATGTATATATATATATATATATATATATATACATATATATATATATATATATATATATATATATATATATATATATATATATATATATATATATAGTGAGAGAGAGAGAGAGAGTGAGAGAGAGGGAGAGACACACAGTGAAGTCCCAGTTGATGAACTGCTGACAAAATGTAGCCAGCTTCTTTACTCAGACTTTGACTGAATGTCTGCTAATGAGCTTTTAAGAGACAGTTGGCCTGATTACAAGTGAAGACATTATTTATCACCCCTGATTAATAATGATACCACGTGGCACGTTATTTATCTGGTGTGATAAATGAGACCTTTTTCGAGTTGATGGGGGAATAAAATGCACATTTTGGTGTTTAATGCTAATGCTATGTTTGTACTAGTTGATTCAATGGCCATTAGATTCCCCATGTTAGACTAATGTTCTGATTTGTTACCTTTGCCTCAAATTGTAAAGCGCTCTGATATCCTTCGGGATCAAGTTCGCGCTATATAAAACTTTATAAATAAAAAAAATTAAAACAAAAAGACAGATAGATAGATAGATAGATAGATAGATAGATAGATAGATAGATAGATAGATACACTGAATAAAAATAATTAAAAACAGAATTATGTTTTTAGTAGAAAAGCATAGAACCGCAGAAATTCTCCAGTTCTTTTTATGAATGCACTCAGCACACGACATAACTCATGGTCATCCCCAAGGTTGTTCATTTATTTTTTTTAAATGATCAAATGCATTTTTATTTTTATACATATAACACAGTATGTGTCATTACAGCATGCACAGTTGGGAAGATGTTATAAAAAGAAACAGCTCATATCATACCCACAAATATACAAGTATATTTTGAGGAAATCTAGAAATATTTTGTCCAATCTCTCAGTTATATTTTTTTGTAATTGTTTTTGCATTGTAGGCACCCCTGGCACTTGGAAGTAAGGGTTGGCTTAAAAATGTTTTTAAATAAATACGTATATATAAATATTCTTTTAAAACCTGCAAGCATTCACCCTGTCAGTTGAGGACTGTTTCTTGTATCTGTGCTGTTGGCAAATATGTATTATGTGTATGGTGGACGACTAAGAGTTATGTAATGTGCTGTGTTCAAAAGCATAACTGGTGAATTTCAGAGATTTTATATGCTTGAGCCAGAAACATAACTCGGTTTTTAAATGTGTCTTTTAGGTAGAGTTAATTTTTCATTGTGTGGGGATCAAAACAGTCTTCACACACATCATTTCCACACTTCTCCCAATACAAACAGTAGCCCACGTATGTGGGTGTGCATATCACCCACGACAGCAAAGGCCTCATAATAAAATGTGGAGACAGACAGGTTTTTTCTTGAAATTTCATTCTTTTGGGGCATGCGTGTAGCTTCAGTATTTAAGCCCGGGGTCGACCGGCACCCAGGGAAACCTAACAACTCTACACCTTCCTAAAAGCTAGACACCTGGGGGAATCCAGGTGTATTCTGTATATATATTGTGCCAATAACTATAATGCACTTGTTATTACTGAGGATGGAACAGCCACTACATATTGACAAAAAACCCAGTCCACCACATGGATCCCATCTCTTTTTTCTTTGCTCAGAATACCCTGCAACTCTCAAACATTAGGAAAAATGCCAGATTGTATGCACTTCTCTGAGAGGAACGTTCCAGAGTCTGCAAGGATTTACATAAATCCTACTTCACAGTGTTCCCACACTCCTCCAAATAAAAATGCTATCCCATTTTTGTGTGTTTGCTATTGTTCAGGAAAAGAAGCAAGCAGTTACCATATGAAGTCAATGTGCTGCATTCTTGTCTCAAGCAAAGGCCCTTACACATGTGGGGTATCATCAGGCGACGTATGGAAATGCAGGACTGTAAGGTTTTTACCATTATCTGTATGTTCCTGAGTTTTTATGTATTATGAATGCTTGGAGTTTGCCTTTTTCACACATACTATGGCATTTGCAGTGTATTTTCGGTAAGAACACGTGCATGTACAAATGCCGAGTACATCACCCTGGACACCTGGAAGTGTATACTTTTTTGAAAAAGTCTGGATATTGTAGATTTCTATAGGTGCAGGCTGACCTGGGGCCCAAACACTCAAGCGTACAAAAAGTCAACCTTGACTGCACATTGGTTTAGTGTCAGCCCTTTCTTCTTGAAAACAAAAACCACATCAATATATGTTGGATATACTTTTAGTCAGGATAAGTTGAGAAAATGAATGATGTATCAATCCTCATTTACAATAACAAGTGCTTTAGAGCAGAGATGCATAATTCCACTGATGGTATAGAAATTACATTTTCCCAATTCATTATTGCATATTCCTTTATTCTCTAGCCTAAGAGAAGTTGAATAGGAAAATAGACCATCATCCACGCAGAGTAGCATGCTTTATCATCTGATTTTCCCAAATAGGACGGGAAGCTTTCTTTTATTGTAATTTCTGGCATTTGTATAGTACAGAAGGGGCATTAGTGTGGAGTGACCACAGGGAGACCTCCATGTGAATGCTGATGTGAGTTTCTAGTATGACCCATGAGTAGTGGTGTGTTTAGTGGTCAATGTGTCACTCCTACCATGACCTTCTGCCTGACTTCTACCGACATATGAGATCCCTGTGCAAGCCTACGCTAAGCTTTAGGTGTCTCTTCATGCCTCTGTCTAGTTCTGAGACTTGACTAATATTTACTAGCATCTCCTCACGCACCCTGGTTAGGCTTAGGGAGACTCTCTTGAGTCTTTAACTTGCACACTTGGTTTACTAGGATCTCTTGTCAGGGTTGATTTAGGTTTCCAAATGGCAACTTGTCAAAACATGCCAGAAATCCAGTCGCCATTTGCCAAAATCCAGTGTCTTCTACTACATGCCATTGGAAACTCAGTATCTGACAACATCTGACCCACTCCTCAGACAGTGTAACAGATTTACATTTGAAAACTATGGTAAACATCATGGGGAAGACTCTCCAAAATTCTCGAAAAAGCATTTCTAGAAAGACTTGGAACTTTATTCGTAGTTTGGTGGACAGGGCATTTCCTCAAAACATGACGGATGTCTTGTCCTATTTGCCATTAAATATAATGCACTTGTTATTACTGAGGACAGAACAGCCACTACATATTGACAGAACACCCAGTCCACCACACTCCAAATAAGGCACATAGCCGATAATGCATGGAGGTAGCCTGTAGGCCACAAGTATGACAACGTGTGCCTATTCAATTAAGGCAGTAAAAACACAGCGGCTCATTTCTGATTTGTGAAGAAAAACTGGTATGGGTGATGGTAATTCTATTGGTGAGAACTATTAGAAATATTTTCATTATCAGTTGAAAAATTTTAGAGGATGAATAAGTAAATCAAGTAATGGGCAGTGGCAGGAATATATGCATTCACAGCCATTTAAAATCACACACTACCTCTAAATATGAAATTACTGCTCCGCTTCAGTCCGTTTCTCAGAACTTCACCTTTCTGTGGTACAAAATGAAGCAACTTGGAAAGCACAGGCCAGGCTTAGATGGGCAGTGAGATCAGAAATAATGATTTTCTCATTCCTTGATGGGTAAAAACTTCAATATGGTTGAGTTCTCTTCTCTGTTGCTGGAATGCCTTCTGTAAAATGTTGATACTTTAGCTTTCCAATGTGCTCCACAACAGATGAAGTAGAGGCTACTCCTTCTACAGCAGTGTCATTACCGATAATGGTCAACTAGTATGATGATAGACAACATATGATTATATGTTGCCAAAACTGATCAGGTGGATAGCCGACTTCTTGCACCACGTGTATGTTTTATGAGTTGAATCATATGGCTGAAGAAGCTGTTAAGTTTTATCAAACCCTTTCCATGTACCTGTGTGAAAGAAAACAGTAGCTCTTAGTCTACTTACATTTAAAACGTTTATTATGCAAAAACAAACAATATTTTCATATTACAGCACACAGAGACAGAGCTTTGCCTCCCCAAGCTACTATCTAATGTTAGCCCTTCCTCAAATGTCCCCATTCTCTATGTATTGCATTCATATAGGCAGCCATAGGAGGATGCACGTGACAAAAAGCAATACTTAAATAATGATACTAACAGGTGCCTGGCCTTCACATGAGAAGAACACAAAAGACGTTGAAAAAAGACACACATACAACATGGAAGATCTTAGATGCTGAGCTAGATTGGTTGAGAATTCTTGCTGTGCAGTGCCAAAGCATGAAAACATGGCTGTGCTCATCAGAGGCAAGAGCAATTCAAACTCATTAATATAGCATGGCCATGGAAAATGGTTGCAAGCTAAACAGCATGGCATTAGTTTCAATAATATATTCCAACATAAAACACATCAATTCATACTTTTAATCATGTATTAAGTTGGGCATATGCACTTCTGCCAACTAACCCCAAACTGTGACCAGAGTAGTGCTCTCATCATGAATTTTGAGCACATGTACTTACCATATGTCTGAAAAATTCATGTTTTTTTTACAATGCAAGGCACGTTGCTGATTGATTTTGGAGCTCTTTAAAAACAATGTGTGAGAGGAATTCCTTTGAAGTATCTGAGTTGTCCCAATGTTGACCACGCTGTTCAACAGCTGTGCAGAAATTGTCCACATAAAGGTTATAAACTTTATGACTGTCTGAGCAGGATGCCACACAATCCTTTCACTAATTCCTAATAAGGAAGGGCAACTTGCAAGACATAGACTGTATTATCAAGTATACATTGTTAGGTTGTGTTTGTAAGCAGTTGAACTGCTGTACAACAAATAAATATTGACACTGTACTGAGATCTTGTACTTGGTATAAACTGCCTGAACAACAGTCGCTCTTTGTAAAGAATGAAAGACTCGTTGACCTCCTATATTCCACCTTTGAGTATACATCTTAGAAAACTCTGCAGAGAAATGCTTAGTTTGGAATAATCTGCCATGGACTAGATAGTTCTGTTACAATGATGCAGAATTATTGTAATGCAGCAGATGATGTTGAATCAAAAAACAATCTCTGATCATGACAGATGGGAAGCTGGGTGAGGCCCAAGTAAACCCGTAAGACTATAGTGACAGTTTGTGCAATATTCCCATCAGTGAGATAAAAGCCTCAAACATTTTTTAACTCCCCAAGTGAGGTGGGAGTCCACTCTTGTGGCCTATAATGAGGTGGCAGAGTACCTTCAGTGACCTCAAAAACAGTTTGGCACACAAATGTGTTTGCTGAATAATTACCAAAAGGAACACATCATTCACAAATAATCGGAAGTAGATAATGGGCACAAAAATTGCAGCAATAACTATATTTATCATCTCAAGTGAAAGGAGGAATTACAGGCTGGGGTTCATTAGGAAGCAGAAAAATGAGCAATCTTGCTTTACTCTGAGATGCACCATTATGGACTCTGTATTGATTCTCACTGACTGTCAAAGGCACAGATTGCACTTGTGAAAAGGCAGAACAACTGACTTGCTGTGCAGTAGGACCATGCACTTCACATCCACGTTAAGAGAAGCCATCATTTGATGGAACTCCTCCAATTCAAAAATCACTCCTAGATTCAGATTCCTGATCCCCAACCTCAGATGCAGTCTCATTGGTAAAAAGGCAGGTCCAACCAGCCGCGGTCGGTAGTAGGTGTACCTGCAGGGCGGTGACGTTGGGAGGGGCAAGGTGGGGGGTTGTAATCTATGGATTACGGAGTTTTACAGGTAAGTAAGCATATAAATAAATAAAACGAATTTTGTTGCGCGCACTGCATCGCATTTGGGGATTACTACCGCCCACCCTGCCCCTCCCCCTCCCCACGTCACCGCCCTGCAGGTACACCTACTACCGACCGCGGCTGGGTCCAACCATTCTGTGGAAACTCACATTTGCAAAACTAGTAAGGAAAATGAAGACATGACATCACATTGAAACACACACACATCCACAAGGCAAGCTCAAATGCAATTACAATAATGTAACTATGGCAGATTGGAACCCTGAGACCATTGTGCTGAGGAGAAGGGGATCATCAAAAATAAACATTCCCAGGTGGCAAAAGGAAAGACTCTGCTTTGAGGATTGCGATCTAGAACCAGGAATCCTTTACTGAGGGACACCATGAAAAGGGGAGCCTCTCTCCTTTCCAATGATGCCCCTCAAGTCAATTTCCTCGCTTTTGTGATGGGAAATTTCAATTCCATTATGATCACAGAGGCAATGATTATGCTTACTTTCTTTAAGTATTGGAAACTAAAGCCAAAAGACAGGTCATTCAAAGTTAATATTTTGTTTACTCTCATCATAAACATAGTTCAAACAAGTCTATAACTGACAACGTATCCTAAGAGCCCTGTCAGACTCCATTGAATCCATCAGTCAGGAGCAACGTTCTCTCCACAACCAGGACTCTCTTTCCTTACTCATCCTCTTTTCTTCATACTACAGTTCTGAAACTGTTTCAACAGCTTTGCAACTCTTATTTAGCTTCCGCACTGAATCAAACAAGGACCCACATTAGAAAAACCCTGCAGCTAACCAAACACCATTTAGTGTACAGACAAATCTACCCTTTACAACAGTCAAACAGAATCTTGCAATAAATGTCCCCAAATTGAAATACTTTACGACTCTTGACTGGTGAAAGTTAGTATAGTCTACTGTCCAGGTGGGAATAATCTTTGCCTTCTTGCCATTGATAGAACTGAAACTTTATGTCATGAAAGGTAGTACATTTTACATTCTAGTTTAGAACCAGAGGCGAGATTATGCTGGTTCAAAGCTTACTCACCAACAGTAAGGCAACATTTCCCACCAGCTTAAAATAGAACTTTTTGAAGGTGACTCTGCAGACCAATCAACAGAGTTCAAGATGTCCTCAAGGCCACCTCATACAGGAAACATCTTTGAGGCAATGGCGCAACAGGCTGAAAGTGCCCCAAATCCTTGTTTATCAATAATTGCTTCCAACAGGACCCATTGATCCTACCTGGCAATAGTCGAAGAGGAAATCAGGCTAAATGGCTTCAAAATGGAAATCAGTAGTTACTGGGCATTGGCCTGTCATAGGTCTGCCAACACAGACATGTATGTTCTAAGACAGGAATTCATGCAGAGCTTCAGAGACTCAGGGAAGGATGGTTAAGAGACTGATCTGGTGTTTGACTTGGTCCAACTGGCAATCGTGAAAGTTACACCGTCCAGGGTAAAGACCCTAACAGCCAAATCTAGGGCCCTAAAATCAGATAAGTGCATGGAAGAAATAAAACAAAGAAGTATTACCAGATTAGGCAAACATTCCTTCCTCATAAGGGCAACGTTATCTGGTCAAGACAAAAGAAGCCTTGGCACTAACTTGACAGCCCACAGTACCAATTGCTTGGGCTCTGTAGGTCTGAACAACTGTATTTCCCTCAATAGCTTATAAATCAGAGGATGCTGCCCTGTCAGAAGACCTTATAGGGCAAATGCCTAGCTGAAATACCAGAGTGTGCAGGGTTTACAGATTTGGAGGCCAGCACCATCTCTGCTAACACTATAAGTGAGTTAGCTATGTGAGCCAGTCCAATCCAATCAGGATACAGACTCTGTTGCAAACACAAAACACTTTCTACAAGTGGATTTATAACACTTATGAGTTGTGTCTGCCCCAGCTTTCTGTATGAAGTTCTCAAACTTTCCTGAAAGGCCTGGTAATCACAAATGACCCCTGAAATCTGCCACACCAACAGATGGAGAGAGACCTCTAGAACCGACTGGTGCAGATGACCCCCTCCAATCCATCAGAATGTTGTGATCATGGGGAAGGATTGGAAAATCTGTAGAAAGTCCCATCAGAAACAAAGGGACGTCACCCTGACCACCTCTGCCTCCTGTCTGTGAACTTGGGCTGCAAACCTTGCAATCAATGTGCACAAAGGAACCACATAATTGCAGTTTCTCCCCCTGTCCTGGAGAAAAGCATCAATTGCCAGGCCCCAGGGTGACAACTGAAATATCTCTCCAGTTGTTGAGGAAGGTGGGAGACAAAAAAGGTCTACCTTAAAAAGCCCACATTTGGTCATCAGTCTCTTGAAGGCAACTGGATTCAAATTCCATTTCCTGGGATCCTACCCGTATCTGGAATTTCAGTTTGTCCACACAGTCCAGATGCTCTGCCACTACCAAACTCTATTTAGACAAATATGCCAAAAATCCTTCAAGTTTGGAATTAGGATAGACCTATGTTTTTATGTGCGGAGTTCTCTGCCCTGACTGCTGAGTCTCTGCAGTTGTAAAGTTACTAATGAATTGTTTGTTTGTGAATACTGAAAAATGTTTTGAATCAGGCCCTGTGTTTTTATATACAACAACAAAGTATAGTCTTTGGTGTGAATTCAACTTGATTCTATATCAGTATTTTAGGCATAATTGATAAGATTTTAAATGCTATTAATAACAGAAACAGCAAACATGTGTTTCGCCAAATAGACTTCATGAGGGCTAAATACGTTTGAGATTTTATCACCAATGAGCCATAGTTGGGGATACCGGCATCAGATGGAATGTACAGTCTGAATTTTCTGATACTTTTGGGAGGACGGCCTCCAACCGATGCATTTAATCAGAACTGGGATCTCTTTCTACACATTTTGAGACTTCTATGAAAGTGTCTGTCGATCCTTCAATGAAATTGAATTTCTCAGGTATTGGGTTATTGGCATGTGTTTAGGTTACAAAATGATTTCGCAATTAGTCCTGTTTCATGAAACACGTGCTGGCTGATTCTGGTATCCACTATGTCTAAGATACCGATGTAGAACCAAGTTGAATTTGCACCAAAGATTTAAAAGGATCCTTACATCTGTCTTTTGTTATTGTATTTTGACACACACTGTTTTTCTGTTATTGTTCTAATTGTATAATATATTGAGTTGTTGTTTTATATGTGGCGCATACACACATCTCTGAGGTCTACTACATGTTTTAAAATTTTGGGAAAACATTTTTGTAACTTATTAACTATACGAGTTACACTGCTTACATTACGCTGTTGTGTTCTCCAGACTTGTTGCTTTTTCTTTATATTGGGAGTTGTGCATGCAATCTCTCTTTATAAACTTTGTGGTAGCAGGAGTGTTGCCTAATGTAACACCAGTCCTTACTTGATCATACTCCAAGACTGACCACATTCATGTGGGGATGTGCGGGTATCTTATGTCCACTGCTGCCATTGTGCTAGTCTATACCAATAATCCTTTTCCAGTTCAGCCGACTTCCTGAACCTTGTTCCCTCCAAAGTCAGTTGATGTAATGTACAGCTGATACACTGTCCATTTTTAACAATACATGATACGTAACTCGGTCTATTGTCAGACACTTCACTGCTAATAATCCCATTAGCAATTTGAGGCAAAATGAAATGAAATTAAATGAAAGGAATCTTATAACGCGCAACTAAGCCCGAAGGCATCAAGGCGCCTAACAACAAAAGCATGAGAACAAATATAAAGTAACTACGGGTACGCCCTAGCGAACAGCCAAGTTTTCAAAGCCCTACGAAAAAGCAGAGCGGAGGGACTGGATTTAATTTCACAAGGGAGAATATTCCACAACCTGGGGGCGATTGAGGAAAAAGCCCTACCACCCCACTTATTCCTGCGGAAACGAGGTACCACAAGCAGATTCTTTGAAGAGGAGCGTAAGTCTCTACCCGATACGTATGGTAGGAGCAGCTTCTTGACACCCCCAGCACCCTTACCAGAAAGGGCACTATGAGTAAGGCAAAGAGTTTTGAATGTTATCCTTGATTCAATGGGGAGCCAGTGTAAAGCCTTCCTAGCTGCTGTTGCTGACGCTGATCTAGAAGCGTCCAGAACAAATTTTGCGGCCGCATTTTGGGCAGTCTGGAGACGCTGTACCAAGCTCTTATTCATGCCAATGTATAAAGCATTACAGTAGTCAAGTCGCGAAGCTTCCGCGCCTGAGGGGACAGATAGTGTTTTATTTTTCGGAGTATTTTAATAATACCCCAGCAGATGGCAACCGTTCTATTTACCTGCAAAGTCATGGAGAGAGCGGGGTCAATCAGCACTCCCAGGTTCCGCGCCGACTCCGTAGGCGTAGGACAGGCTCCCAGAGAGGGCGGCCACCAATCAGGCGACCAGATGTTCTGGTTAGGGCGGAACACCAGAATCTTAGTCTTCTCGCCGTTCAGCTTAAGTGAATTGTGAATCATCCACAAGGAAACCGCTTCCATGCAGTTCCTAAAGCTGAACGGTGACAAGTTGCCCAGATGGGAAAGGGACACCAAGATCTGTGTGTCGTCAGCATAGGAGACTACCTCCATCCCGAAAGATCTTACAAGCCTGGCAAGCGGGGTCACGTAGATATTAAACAGGGTCGGACTTAATGCCGACCCCTGTGGGACCCCGCATTGCACCGGTAGGGATGGAGATAAGAACTTTCCCAACTTGCCCCTCTGCTCTCTCTGGTCCAGGAAGGAGGCCAGCAGACTCAGAGCCGTCCCTTTCACCCCTATCTCCCTCAGGCGTGATGTTAAAACCGAGGGCGACAGGGTATCGAAGGCGGCTGTCAGGTCCAAAAGGACCAGGATGGTGGTGTGTCCCTGGTCGGCCTCCATACGAATGTTATTCAAAACGACCGTAAGGGCCGACTCGGTACTATGGTACCTCCTGAAGCCATGCTGGGATTGATCCAGAAGACCCGATGAGTCCAGAAAAACCGCCATATGTTGATTAAGATAAGTCTCCATCATCTTTGCCGGTGCTGGAAGCAAAGAGATGGGGCGATAATTCTTAAGCACCTCGGGATCAAGTGTAGGCTTCTTTAGAAGAGGCTTGGCCACCGTGCTCTTCCATTGAGATGGAAAAATGCCCTCTCTCCTAGCCCTATTCATGATATCCAACAATGAGGGCAGTAGACTGTCTCTGCACTCCTTCAGGACTTTAAGGGGGCATGAGTCAAGTGGGGACCCAGACTTTATCTTATTTAAAAGCAAATCAAGCTCCTGATACGATATGGGCGGAAACTCAGATAAAGTCATCGAAATGGTGGGTAAGACCTCCTTCGAGGGCAGGACGGAGGAGGCGGGCGGAAGAGAAATAGCGGATCTTTGTGATTCAAGATCCGAGTAGATGTCCGCGATCTTTGAATGAAAGAATCCTGCGATTTCATCGCAGAATTCCTGGGAACTTACTACAGGGTCCGGCGTCTGTAACGTACAGAGCGTGTCCGCTATTTTGAAAAGATCCCTGGGGGAGGAAAGAGCGACTGGCAGGTTAGCAAAGTACTCTTGCTTCACTCTGATAGTCTCCCTCTTATACTCCTTGAGGAGATTCTTGTGTTTGTCCCTCTCCTTCATGATCCAGCTCTTCCGCCACACCCTTTCTTGCTTCCTGCACCCCTGTCTCATGAGCCTAAGAGGCTCCGAGAACCAGGGTGCCGAGGGTTTTTTTCTCGCAGAGTAACAAGAGGACAGGGGAGCCAACACGTCGACTGCTGCTCTGATGGCATTGGACAGTTCCGCGGCGGCAAGATTAACATCCTCAGAGAGGTCCGCTTTATAATTTTGCATAAACGGATCGTAATGCTTCTAAAGTTCCTCCTAGAAGTAAATTTACTGGGGGCCCCAATCTTTGCCGGTGATGGGGCAATCTGCAACTCCAAGGGGACGGCAAAGTGGTCAGACCAGGCCAATGGCATGGGCGCCTCTATTGTAAGCCTGTCATCATTAGAGAATACCACATCCAATATATGACCCAACTGATGAGTGGGATGTTTGACCAATTGCACAAGATCACATGCGGATAGTGAGTCCAGAAGGGCCAAGGAGTCTTTAGAGTCAAGATTGTCTAAGTGAAAATTTAAATCGCCCAGGACAGTCAGATTGGCGGATCCAAAATAGGGCTCTAGGATATCAAGAAGCGACTGGCAGAAATCTGTCCTGGGCCCGGGGGGTCTATACACCAAGATGCCCACAAAAGGAGCAGCCTCCGGAGATTTTATAAGATAGTAAAGGGCTTGAAAAGAATCGGAGGGCCTGGAGAGTTGAATAGTATGGCAAGTATGAGAGGTCTTGTAAAGAATACCAAGGCCACCTCCTCTACGCCCCACTCTATCCAGTCTGACTAAAGAGTACCCATCCGGCACAGCTTCTACCAGGTCCGGTCCCGAAGACTCAGTTGCCCAAGTTTCGGTGAGAAACACCCATGTGGGCTTTCTTGCTGTAACAAAATCCAGAAAGGCGATGTTATTCTTCACCAAAGATCTAGTATTAATCAAAAAGCCCAATTCCTTCCGGGAAGGCAACATAGGGGAGGTAACAGGTGAAAGGGGAGGTCTAGAAGAGCAAGCAGTCGGTAGCTTACCATGAGTGCTAAAACAATTACAGTAAAAAGCATCACGGAGAGTGTCCGGAGAACAGGAGAAATGGCATGGAAGCCGAACGGGTCTCAAACGAGTAGGATTGTGATAGGAATATAAAGGTCCTGCCCCGGGAGACATGTCGAATACACCCAAAGTCCAGAATATCACCGCCCTTCAGCCCGTCCTTAGCGCGGACGGGCGCAGACGGGCTGGACTCTGGCGTGACTCCGGCGTCACTACGGCGCAAACGCTGCGCGAAAACACTGCACGTAGAATGGCTGCTTTATATGCAGGTCAGCGTGTCCTTGTGACAGCTGGTCTGCTAACCCAAATGGCGCCGCCAGGCGTCCAAAACTTCCCCCAAGATGGCGGCCAAAGCGAGAGGTGAATCCGGGGACCCGCCAAAGCGCGGTGCTTCACAATTATGATGCAGGTGAGAGGACGGCGCAGCACATAAAAGCCAGGTAAATACAATTATAATTAAACAAAAATACAAAACGGGAATTCTTAAAAACGCTATCGCGTAAGTAGCTGGTCAGCCCTGAAGGGCGCTGTTGCTGTCAGGTCAGGCGCATGAGTAGATACTAATAGGAGAGCCCACCTAGAATGCCCACCTTATATGCAGGTCAGCGTGTCCTTGTGACAGCTGGTCTGCTAACCCAAATGGCGCCGCCAGGCGTCCAAAACTTCCCCCAAGATGGCGGCCAAAGCGAGAGGTGAATCCGGGGACCCGCCAAAGCGCAGTGCTTCACAATTATGGTGCAGGTGAGAGGACGGCACAGCACATAAAAGCCAGGTAAATACAATTATAATTAAACAAAAATACAAAACGGGAATTCTTAAAAAAGCTATCGCGTAAGTAGCTGGTCAGCCCTGAAGCGCGCTGTTGCTGTCAGGTCAGGCGTACGAGTGGATACTAATAAGAGAGCCCACCTAGAATGCCCACCTTATATGCAGGTCAGCGTGTCCTTGTGACAGCTGGTCTGCTAACGCAAATGGCGTCGCCAGGCGTCCAAAACTTCCCCCAAGATGGCGGCCAAAGCGAGAGGTGAATCCGGGGACCCATCAAAGCGCGGTGCTTCACAATTATGGTGCAGGTGAGAGAACGGCGCAGCACATAAAAGCCAGGTAAATACAATTATAATTAAACAAAAATACAAAACGGGAATTCTTAGAAACGCTATCGCATAAGTAGCTGGTCAGCCCTGAAGCGCGCTGTTGCTGTCCGGTCAGGCGCACGAGTAGATACTAATAGGAGAGCCCACCTAGAATGCCCACCTTATATGCAGGTCAGCGTGTCCTTGTGACAGCTGGTCTGCTAACCCAAATGGCGCCGCCAGGCGTCCAAAACTTCCCCCAAGATGGCGGCCAAAGCAAGAGGTGAATCCGGAGACCCGCCAAAGCGCGGTGCTTCACAATTATGGTGCAGGTGAGAGGACGGCGCAGCACATAAAAGCCAGGTAAATACAATTATAATTAAACAAAAATACAAAACGGGAATTCTTAAAAACGCTATCGCGTAAGTAGCTGGTCAGCCCTGAAGCGCGCTGTTGCTGTCAGGTCAAGCACACGAGTAGATACTAATAGGAGAGCCCACCTAGAATGCCCACCTTATATGCAGGTCAGCGTGTCCTTGTGACAGCTGGTCTGCTAACCCAAATGGCGCCGCCAGGCGTCCAAAACTTCCCCCAAGATGGCGGCCAAAGCGAGAGGTGAATCCGGGGACCCGCCAAAGTGCGGTGCTTCACAATTATGGTGCAGGTGAGAGGACGGCGCAGCACATAAAAGCCAGGTAAATACAATTATAATTAAACAAAAATACAAAACGGGAATTCTTAAAAACGCTATCGCGTAAGTAGCTGGTCAGCCCTGAAGCGCGCTGTTGCTGTCAGGTCAGGCGCAGGAGTAGATACAAATGATATGTTGTTTCCATTCTGCGTGAGCGTCCCGACCGCATAGGCTGCCATCTGACCCTAGAACGAGATTCGTGATGTTTCCAAATATTGCCCTCCTTTTCCAGAATTGGAGTTCTGACCTGGCTACCTGTGAGAGGGATACTAGATCGGAGTACTCAGGAGCCTTCTGAAGATGTCGCATTGAGTCTCAGTAGGGACTGAGTGTAATAGTCCCAAGAGCAATGTGTGAATGGATGAAGGCATGAGGCCCACCAATCAGGCCACCTTGAGAAGTGAAACCTTGTCCAAGAGAAGTGACCTCCTTGATTCCCTTTTCATGGCCACTATTTTTCTCCTCAGAAGATGCAAAGATGCTGATTAGATCATAAACCCTAGAAACATAATGCTCAGGCTGGGCTCCAACTCAAATTTTTTCTCTTTTATTACAAATCCCAGTCCCTGTAGGAGGCTGACCCTCAACGTAAGTGGGAACGAAGTTGGCCCTTGACTGGTCCAACTAAACGATCATCCTGAGACACCTGACTCCTAGAAATTCTGCAACCAGCCACAGGAGCTTGATAAAGCACCACGGAGCGACAACAGCCTAAAGGGCAGGACCATGAACTTGAAGATTTGGATGCACCAGCAGAACTGGAGAAATTTTTTTATACTGTTTGTGCAACGGGTCAGTTGAGTGTCCTTTGAGTCCAACCTGAACATCCAGTCATTCTGCTTAAAGATTTCCCTCAGAAGTTGGATCCCCTCGATCATGAAATGGTTCTAAACCAACCAATTGTTGCACTCCTTTAAGTTGACCATGGGCTGAAACCCTGTCTCATTCTTCTGGACCAAAAACAGATAGCTCGCAAAACATCTGGGATGAAAAGTCGACCTCACTATCACCCAACTGGCTTCAAATCTGCAACTTTTGGATCCACCACTGCACAGTGATCCTGTTAAAATATTTAGGGCCTCTGTAGCGAGGTCTGCCTTAGAGTATCATAAAATTCCATACATGAAACCATCATGGTCTACAAAACCCATGTATTGCTTGTTAACATATGCCAGACGGGCAACAGCTCTTTGAGTCTTCCCCCTACTCTTAGATGGGAAGAAGGGATAACTCTTGCCAGAAACCCCTCCAGACATGTTGGCTTAAGCTTTGAAGGCTCCAGGCACCCTTCTTCCACCCCATTGGGAAGGGAAGAAGGTGCTGAATTTGACTTGATCTTGTCATTTAAACTGTCTGAGACTTCTGGGGATTTGTCTTTTCTGTCCATCTCTCCCTCATCACAGTTATTCTATACCGCCTAGCCACCCTCCTTTCAGTCCTTTGACAAGGGGTTGGGTACATACAGGAATAGCCAGGAAGGCCAGCCACCTTTTTGTCACCTGGGTTAGGTGGGTGAGGCTAGCCGTCAAGGAGCCTCTTGTTCTTTGTTATAATGAAGTGACATCACCTCATTTGGTAATGACTGTTATAAGGACTAGATGGACCAAGGGTAATGAAGATTACCGGCGAGTACATGGGCATTCCCCAGTAGCTGTACTGCAAAACGTGTTGCCAGGAACCAGGGTGCAGATCCTGGCTTCCCTACTTTTCCAACTTGTGTGATCCTATGCACATCACTTTACTTCTCCTTGGATCATGGTGATTGAATGGCAGATATGAGACCACTTTGAAGTAATTCAGTTCAGCACACTGTGTGGACAACTCACTTGATTACGGGTTAACAGACAATAATAGGCTCCACAAACAATGACACTGGCTATATATGTTATGTTATTCGGATTTTATAAAGCGCACGGGCACCCAGAGGTTTCATGGCGCTAGAGGAGAGAAAGATGGTAAGCAGTATCCTAACCGTGCGCTTGCTTGAACAACCAGGTCTTCAGTGCACACCTGAATTCCATTAGATTAGTGCAGCTCCGTAGTGACAGGGGGAATGAGTTCCAGATCTTTGGGGCCAGATAAGCAAATCGGCATCCGCCGAGGCGATTCTTTTTGAAGAGGGGCAAGGTGAGGAGGGACAGGTGGGCAGAGCGGAGATTACGAGTCGGTGCATGTTTGTTTATTAGATGGTTTATAAACTTGGGGCTTTTACCATGAAGAGCCTTGAAGGCCAAGCAGCCTACTTTGAAGGTTACCCGTTGGGCTATTGGTAGCCAATGAAGAATGGCCAGCAGTGGTTTCGCCGAAGTCCTGCCGTTGCATTTAAATATTAGTCCGGCCGCTTGATTTTGCACAATCTGCAAGCGACTAGAGAGAGCCAAGGGCAGGCCTAAATAAATGGAGTTGGAGAAATCTAAACGGGAAAGGACCAAGGCGATTACCACCTGGATGAGGGCAGAATGCGTGAGCAGATGAGCGATTTTCTTAATCTTCCGTAGCTGGAAGAAGCATGAAGAGATCACAGTTCCCACCTGACTTTTCAGGGAGAGATCGGTGTTAAGAGTGATCCCGAGACTTTTTACCGATGAGGAGGGAGACGGGGGGATCCCATTGAGGGCGGCCAGAAGTGAGGGCCCCAGCTGGTTGTACTTGTACCTGGGAGTACCAGCTCGGTCTTTCCAGGGTTGAGTTTTAGCTGGTTCATCTCCATCCACCCTTGAATGTGCAGCATAGTGGCCTGAAATTCCTCGATGGAGTCCGTGGAGTTAAGTGGGAATATGAGCTGCAGGTCGTCCGCATAATTATATATTGTGACCTTCCTGTTTTTAAAGAGTGCAACAGCGGTTTGAGGTACAAATTAAACAGGAGGGGGGACAATGACGAGCACTGCGGAACGCCGCAGGTGGTGGAGAGTTTGGGCGCCGTGGAGTTCTCCAGCTTGACAGCCTGGAAACGGTCATTCAGAAAGGACTTGACCCATCCAAGGGCCGCACCCCGCAGGCCGGCCTGTTCGACACGGTGTAATAAGATAGTATGATCCACCGTGTCGAACGCTGCCGACAGGTCCAGGAGCACCAGGGCCTGATGTATGCCCTTATCAGCATTAGACCTCAGTGTGTCCAGGACAGCTAAGATCACTGTCTCGGTAGAGTGTGCCTGGCGAAAGCCGGCTTGGTTGGGCTCCAGGAAGTCAGATGTCTCTATGAAACTAGAGATACAGCTGGCTACATGGGCTTCTAGGATCTTTGCACCAAAAGGCAGGAGGGATATGGGTCGGTAGTTCGATAGGTTGGACGGGTCGGCGCCAGGTTTTTTAATTAATGGGACCAGCGTGGCGTTTTTAAATGAATTGGGAACTATTCCCTGTAATAGGGATTCATTCAGGAGGGGAAGTATTCCTCGGGGGAGTGTTGAATAAACTTCCTTTAATATGTGCGGGGGACAGGGGTCGTTCGGAGACCCTGACTTTACGCGGTTCATCAACTCTGCTAACCTCGATTGGTCTATAGGAGGGATAACCTCGAGTTCGTGGGGATTTCTGCAGATGTCCACTCTATCCACAGTGGTCAAGCTGGACTGAATACTGTCTCTTATAGTGGCAATCTTATCCTTAAAGAAGTCATTGAGCTGATTGCACAACATTTGAGTGGGCACTTGAGAGGGGGCGGTTCTGACATCGTTACATAGGTCATTCACGACCCTGAAAATTTCTCTGGATTTGTTTTGGGCGTTTGAGATTTTTTCGGAGAAGAAAACTGCCTTGGCAGATAAAATGGAGTTCTTATACCTCCTGTGGGCATAAGTATAAGATGATCTATCTTCGTCAGAGTACCTGTGTCTCCATTTTCTCTCCAATTGGCGCAGTTCTAATTTTTGATTTTTTAGGTCTGCAGTAAACCACCTATGGGCGTCCATGCGGCAAGCACATGAGAACTTGGTTAGCGGAGCGTGCTCGTTGCTGGCAGCCAGGAGCCAGTCAGTAAGATATCTGTCCATAAGGTTAATGTCTGGGGAAGATGCTGGGAGAGCGTTGGCCAGAGTGGACAGAAAATCTTGTTTATTTAGTGAGCTCCATTTCCTCACTAGCCCCCCCGCAGAAACAGGAGCCTTCGGATGGCTGTGAGAGGTGATGGAAAATTGCAGTAAATGATGATCCAACCATATGCAAGGCATTGTCGTCGGGGTGGATAGTGGGACATTATGAGACCATATCTGGTCCAAAATGTGTCCCTTTTCATGGGTGGGGGTCAGAACTAATTGAGAGAAGTTCATATGGGAAAGAAGCTCAAAAAGTTCTGTGGCCTGGGGTCCCGCTTCTGGGTCATTATACCAATAATTTAAATCCCCAATCAGCATGACCTTATTGTAATTAACAATAAGGCTGGCCATTTGCTCAGTCAGAGATACTGGGAATGTAGGCATAGTTTTGGGTGAGCGATAAATCAATACCAACACCATTGTTCCTTTGTCTGAATCGGATTTAATTACAAGATTTTCCGTGTCCGGTAGGTCCAAGGAGGGTAGAACGGAAAACGTAAGATCTTTATGAATGATGGCGGCGACGCCACCCCCAGGTTTTCCTGGTTCTCTGTTTGTTAACAGAATGTAATAGTCTGCCGGTAAAGCTGTAAGAATATTCGGTAAGGAGTCTGCCGTGAGCCAGGTTTCAGAGATAAACAGCATATCTGGCCTATCGGATTTAAGTAATAAGAAGATGTCTAGTTGGTGTTTAACCAGAGATCTGGTATTAAGGTATAGACAGCGAAGGGTCAAGGCTTTTGGGCCTGGGATAGAGCTAGTGGAGTTAGAGCTTTGAGGTGGGGTATAAGATTTCTCCTTCATTAGGTGAAGGGGATAGATGTTGTTAGCCTTTAAGCAGGTGACTGATGCGGGATCGAGGTAGGGGGTGCCAGAATGTTGCCGAGAGAGGAGTTCAAGGGAAGTGTAGCTATTGATTTCTCCATTCTGCCTAGGCCCTGGGCCCGGCCAGGCACGGACGGGCGCAGACGGGCTTGCCTTAGGCGCGCCTTCGCCGTGCAGACGGCGCGCCCGCTGCGCTCGTCCGCTGCGCGTCCTTGCGAGGCACATGATTATAAGAAGGGATGGGGCGTGGCCTAGGGGTAGTGGGCGTGGCTAGTGCGTGGTCCGGGGAGATGGCGGCAAAAGGGAAAGAGCCCCGCGTCAGCGCTAAGATCCGCTGCACGGGTAATCCTAGGAGGTGCCCAGTCACCAGATCGAGTGCAGGGAGGGATGGTGAGTTAAAAATATAGTATTACACAGACACAGTTTTAAAAGCAAATGACAACGATTCTCCCGGCTCTCCGCCTCAGGAGTAAAGGACTTCTCTGGGCGCGCTCGCAATCAGCGTTACTTTATAGGCGTCACAGTTAGGGGCGTGGCCTAGCGATAGTGGGCATGGCTAGTGCGTGGCCCTGGGAGATGGCGGCAAAAGGGAAAGAGCCGCGTGTCAGCGCTAAGATCCGCTGCACGGGTAATCCTAGGAGGTGCCCAGTCACCAGATCGAGTGCAAGAAGGAATGGTGAGTTAAAAATATCCAGTGCACATGACAATCTAGAAGCTTGTGGTTAACTTAAATAAGCATAGGCAGGGCATTAGGGTGGGAAAGGTTCAGGTTTAAAAACACTAACGTTTAACAGATGTTAATTAGGGGTGGGTGTAACTGGCGTAGTTCTCTCTAGTGTAATTACTTGTAATTACTGCAAAATTACTTTTAATTATGCGTAATTTCATGAGACGCATAATCCAGCTATTTCCATCGTACAAAATGAACCATTGCGTCCAAAATGGGCCAATTTGTGCTAAGAAAATAAGACTAGGGACCAGATGTAGGTAATTTCCATTTACCGATTCATAAATACCGACTCATACCGAATCGGTATTCCTGAATCGGTAAATGGTATGTAGGAAAAAAATCGGTAAAAGTTACCGAATCGTTATGACTCGGTAACCAAAATCGGTAATTACCGAATCGGAATAATCCGATTCAGCTTTTTCCGAATCGGTGAAACCCAAGCATCCCTATGGGCCACATGGCCCATAGGAATGAATAGGATTCACCGAATCGGAAAAAGCTGATTCGGAATTTACCGATTCGGAATTCACCGATTCGGTAATTACCGAATCAGGAGTTTGAAACATGCCATGTGAGCCTGCCAACCAATCAGGGACAGCCTACACACCCCACAACCAAGGCCCTGTGAATCCAACCAATGAGAGTGAAGCACCCCACCCCAGTACCTGGGAGTGGCCACACCCATGCAGGTGGAAACCAACAGAACAAACAATTCTTCAGAGGAGAGAGGAGCAGAGCATCCACAGGCAAGCAGAGTGAAAGAATGGAGGCACAGGAAGGCCAAAAGGATGGTGGTGAGAGGAAAAGGAAGATAAAGTTCAGCCCAGAGGAACTACAGGTGGCTGTGGATGAAATAGTGAGCAACTACAGCAAAATATTTGGGAGACAGTCTCTGCATGTTGCAGAGACTGTGAAGAGGAACATTTGGATAGCCATTCAGGCCAAAGTCAATTCCGTTGGTGTCAGCCACCGGGAGATTGAGGACATCCGAAAGAGGTGGTATGACCTGCGCATCGTGACGAAGAAAAAAATAGCTGCACAGAAAAAGGATGTGGGTTTGATTGGAGGTGGCAGGAGCAAAGCACCAAAACTGACACCAATAGAGGAGCTAGTGGAAACCACCATGGAGGCAAAATGCATCCATGGGATAGGAGACCTAGATAGCACAGCGAAAGCAGCCAAGAAACAAGGTAAGAGGCATGTTCCCACATCCACCCCCAGCAACCCAACCCTGTACCCCACTGTGTACACACATCACACTGCAGAAGAGCTCAGATTTTGTAGCAGCAATGCATCATGGTAGACGTAGTCATGTATACATAGATGCTAAGTACACCACACATGACTCAGCAAGGCATGCCACACACATCACCAAACAAGCATTGTGGACTGTGCAAAGGTGTGCAGACTATTTAATTAAGAACCACACACAGACAATCAACAACATTGACCCTATGTCAATTTGAATCCACAGGAGAGTCGTCACGCAGTTCAGCACCGCCGAGGGAGGAGAGGGCAGCACCAACTAAAAGAGGGGAGAAAGAAAAGAGGAAAAGTTGTCACAGCGCAGGAGAAGGAGGGAACGATCCCACCCATGAGCCATCATCTCCAAACCCACCCACTACACCTGTCCCAATGTCCCCTCTGTTGTTTGGAACTCCTGACCTCACAGACACACCCAGTGCAATGTCCAGAGGGTCCATGCCGGGAGGGGAAAGTAGCCATGTGGAGCCCCCACAGAGGATCCTGCAGACCTCTGAATCAGAGGATGAGGAAGATGTCCCCCAAAAGAGTGCACCAGTGGCTGACAGGCCAAGACCAACTATTGGAGCAGGCGCAGCGCGCACCAGTGTCCTTGGCAGGAGGGCACGTGAGGGTGGGGAGGGCCAGGAAGGGGAGAGCGTCTTCTGTGGCCTGGAGGGCACGATGGTGAAAGTACAACGCCAGCAGGCCAAATCACTGCAAGCCATGCATAGGCAGGTTCGCTGTATGAACACCAAAATGTCCAACATGGACAAGGGCATAAGCCAAATGACATCTAGCATGGAGGTGATTGCACAAGGAATCACAGACATCTCAACATACATGGGAGTTCTCTCCGACAAGTTGGACAGGGATCATCTCCAGCGTGCCAGGGAACGACATGACATGCGCCAACAGACAAAGGCCGTGAATAGGTTCGCAACCAATACAGCACTCCTCTGCAGACGCTCCATTTCAATGCAGGAAGCAATAGAGCACTGCTGCACAGACTTAACACGGGGCATGGGTAGAGTGACCTCTGCGATGGAGCAGATGTTGAACTCCAACACAGGCAATGCTGGTGACACGGGTGTGGAGGAGACTGAGGGGTCAACCAGCAGGAGTGGCTCCAGTACACCTGTACCGGAGGTGCGCCGGAGTGGCAGGCACAGCCATGCGGAGTCAGGCACCAGCAGGGTAACTGAAGGACAGGCACCAAAATCCCGCAATGTAGTGCGAGGACGCAAGCACTGACCTATGCGGGAGACAGACTCAACTGCACACAGTGACTGAAACTGAGAATGTGCAGCCAGTGACATTGACGTACATTTATGGATCCACTTCAGATGTGACTATGGTGAGGTAGTGCTGATTAAACTACTCATGTCATGAAGTATACCTGTGTATGTGTCATACTTTACCTAGAAATATCGTAGTGTTATTTCTGTCCGTCTCAATCTACCATCTAGTGCGGCAGGTCCTGTTGCCTGGGGCCCTGCATGTTCTCGGTCGTCATCTATGTTCTCATGATGTGTCAACTCCACCTCTGTGCCTTCCTTGGTAGCAATATTGTGCAAAATGGCACAGGTGACTATTATTTTGCAACACAGGATGGGGGTGTACTGTCGTGCACCTCCACTTTTGTGGAGGCAACAGAACCTGCTCTTCAGGAGTCCAAAGGTTCTCTCCACTACGTTGCGGGTGGACCTGTGTGCCACACTGTATCGCCTTTCTGCTCTGTTGGTTGGGTTGAGGTACGGTGTCAGCACAAAGGAACGCAGGGCATATGCACTGTCACCTGGGAGAGAAGGAGAGGTACATGAGTTACATTCACATTTCACATTTAGATGAGATCCATTTCAGGGTGTGTACAACATTTTTACCTAGCAGATTTCCATCTCCAAAATCTCCATTCAGTAGCCGGGTGTATATTCCGCTGTTCTGGAATATGTAGGAGTCGTGTGTGCTGCCAGGGAATTTGGCAACTATGTCGGTGATGATGTTCCCTGCATTGCATATCACCTGCACGTTGATGGAGTGCGTTGACTTACGGTTTCTGTATATGTGTTAGGTGGCTGCAGGTGGGCATAGGGGAATGTGGGTGCCATCAATGCAGCCTATCACATGCGGGAAGTGTGCCAGTCCATAGAAGTCTGTTTTAGTTTTGGCAAGTTCCGCAGGTGTGTCAGGGAACTGTATGTAATGTCCCATTCTCTGAGTCATGACATCCAGGAATTTCCTGAAAAAACGGGACAGACAGCTCTGGGATACACCTCCTACTGCAGCTATCACACTCTGGTAGCTCCCAGAGGCAAGCAGGTGTATGCTACACAGCACCTGGACATGGGGAGGGATGGCGTGGGCCCTGGGTGTTGGATGATCCAGGTATGGGTGGAGGTCCCTTATTAGGTCCATGATGGTAGTGGGGTGCAGCCTGTACCTCTGGAGTATCTCAGGCTCAGTCAATTGGAACAGAGTGATCCTCTGCCTGTACACCTGCTCCTCCCTTTGCCATACCCTCAGACCTGCAGCCTGTAGCCTTTGCCTCCTCGCAATCACATAGAGTGCCGCCATTTTGCCAACACTGTTGCATTTTGGGCCCTTTTTTATAGCATGCACATGGTTACCACCTGCTTTCAGTCCATGGTAAATACCGACTCTTAAATACCGAATTTCTATGAATTCGGTATTTTTGGCCTTTCCTACATCTCGATGGCCATGTTTTCCGATTTCTTATTTACCGAATCGGTGAATAAGGACTCAGTAATTATTGTATCGGTAAATTACGATTCGGTAATTATGTACTCGGTAAATACTGAGTCGGTATTTTTCCGATTCATATTTACCGAATCGGTCTTTTTTTGTCACCTACATCTCGTTCTCGCTATACCGGTCGGTAACGGCCAATTTTACCGATTTCAGGCCGTTACCGACCGGTATTTGGCTACCTACATCTGGCCCTAAATACTTTAGGTCATGGACAACAGTACCTAGCAGTTGCTCTATCTCTCTTGGATCGTTGTTCCAGTGCTACAGCGGTAGGATTTTAGCCCAAAATATATCTTAATTACTCAAACTGAAGCAATAGCGTAATTTCGTATTACAAGAGTAATGAGCAATTCCTTTGTTGTAATTACACTTTCTCTCAAGCTCAGTGCTTTAAATGGCCCGGTACTGTCCGGTACTCAGTACCTGCATTTCTTTGATTTGAGAGGGAGAGTACCAGCACTTTTCAGCAAGCACTGCTGCTATACATTTAGTAGGAGAGCAAAGAGGTACTCTTAGTAGCGAGTACCTGCACTTCTAGATTTCCATTTAAAACACTGCCCAGGCCTAATGTTAAAACTTGCTTAATCGTAATTTAATGTGCTAAAAAGTGACATACAAGCTTCCAAAATAGACTTTTTCTTATCTGAAAAACTCTCTAAATTTGGCACTTAAAACCTGATCCCTGGCTTTGATCTGCTCGATGGATTTAGGCCCAGATTTCTGTACTGGGGTGAATGTATGACATTGTTCTGCATTCTGTCCATCAACTGTTGTTTTTGCATTTGTCACCCCGAGTGGGACGGGTATGCTCAGACGTGAGTCCCGTGCTCTCCACACCACTGGAGTCAAGCTATCCTGGCTGAAGACGGCTGATAGCCAGAAACCGGTCCTAGGATGCTTGATTCCGGTCCAAGGAAGACGTGGCTTGGCAATTCGGGCTGGACTGTTCCCATGAGGCACAGGGTAAAGGCTGATTTGCATATGGCCATGTCTGAATTGGGGTGGTGTGGTGAGCAAAAAAACGATGGATTTAGGCCCAGATCTCTGTACTGGGATGAATGTATGACATTGTTCTGCATTCTGTCCATCAACTGTTGTTTTTGCATTTGATCTGCTCTGCCACTCAGCCTCTCTCTCACCTGGAGAATTTTTATGGAAACTTCCCAAATCATCCTAGAGCGATACATTTATAGTGATCAGATTACCACGTATGCATCATATAATTCTGCCAAATTCTAGTTCAAAAGAATATTTCATGATGTCATGGGAAACTACTGAGGTAAGGCAATCACTTTGGCTGGCATCGACCCAAGCTGGTATTCTGTCACCAACTCTCCGTGTTGCCACGTGTGTCACCTCCCGTCCCGCGGGCGACGCCCGTGTCTATCTGAGGCCGCAGTCAGACTGCTAGCAGCAGGTGCTGGCGAGACACCTGACGCCCACGGCGAAACCGGGCGGTAGACCGGGGCTCGGGGACAGAAAAGACCACCGCTCCGAGGCGAAGAAGTGGCACTTGTTCCTCCGAACACCGGCGACCTCTGACGTCACGCGTCCCTCATCTTTCCAGGGGAACACGTCTTCCTCCGCCACAGGTGCGCGTGCGGGGCGGCGCTGCGCTGACGTCGCCAGGCCCCGCCTCTACCCGCCAGAGCTGCTGGTTCGGCAAGTTTTGACAGTTGGTGGGAGCCGGTGAGCGTCGGTGTGGGTGCGGAGCCGGGAGGCCACGGGAGGGGCCGGGCAGAGGCGGCGCGTGAGCTCGGCCAGGGACAGGGAAGCGACACCGGGTGCTGCCTCTACCTCCTGCACTCCGGAAATACAGAGCCCTGCTCCCGTCACCAAGGAGCTTATGTGCGGATCTGATACTGGCCAGGCAGGCGACACCACCCGAAGATTGAGCTTCCCGTCCAGGTGCGCCCCCCGAAGAGACTCACCCCAGGACTACATCCACAACTGCAGCCATGTCCCGGGATCCCGAGGAGGTGAACAGGGTGACCGAGAACACCTACAAAGTAAGCACGTAGTGAGCCAACGTTTGCGGGCGGTGGGAGGGATCTCTCTGAACCGGGGTTCTGAGCGTAGATGGCCATGCTGTGCCGGCTATGAGTGTGGCTATGCAGGTGCTTAAATGTGAATTTGGGCTGGTTGGATTGCAGGTTGCAAGTGCACTTTGGCACTGCATGTGCAGGTTACTGAAAGTGAGCACCTATATCCGGCCTGTGTGAGTGGTAAATCACACCCTGGGCCTTGGCATACAGCTTCTTGTGTATGAAACATGGTGATAGGTCCACCCTTTTATGATTTTAATGAAATCAAATAATAGTATTTTTTGATTGATTGGGTATGTGTGGCACTGCCACCGCTGCCCGTGAGCCTATAGTCGGGGCCACTGAAATTATGCTGCAGGAGAGGAACAAATTATGTGGCAGGGTTATGTGAATTATGCGGCATGAAAAGGCAACTAATGCTGCACATTTTGTAACAGTATTACTTTAGTATTTTGTCATTTTTAAACTTGGCAACACTGTCGGAGCATTGGCTGCACCTCATTAGCCGCACACTCACATAATTCATGTGGCCCGGCCTATCTATAGTCCGATATAGTACTTGTCCTGTCGTTAGCCCAGGAGCATGCCAGTGAGTGTGTATATCGCAGTACTAACCATCCACCGTGTGGGTAACATGATTGCCTGGTACTGAAAGTTTTGAGTGTAGATAGGCAGGGCCTTTAGAATACTCGTCAGCATACATGGGCACTTCAGGATATGAATGGGCATCCACCACGAGCCGGGCCTCCTATTTGTCAGTGGACAATCGGGAACCACAGCATGCGACAGATTGAGAATATACCGGCACTGCACTTTGTGTATAACTAGATATATTGGGCTGGTAGCATGTGAGTGGACAGGCAACTCATGTTGTGAGCGAGTGTGGATAACCTGGGCCTGCATGGATAACCTCGGCCTGCATGACGGTTGCGTGTGAGTGTGACTCGTGCTGTAAGCTAAGTCAAACACAGACGCTGTTGCATGTGGGTTACTGTGACTAGCCAGACACTTCAGGCTACGAGCCTCAGCCTGTAATCGCCCACATGCTGCTGGGCCAGTGCGTGGGTGTACACTGTACACCCACGCACTGGCCCAGCAGCATGTGGGCGATTATGGATACTTCTCTGGTACCACGAATGTTTAAGTGTTCTAATGTATGCATGTGGGTGGTGTGCCCTCAAGTGATTACCACAGATGTCATATCCAGCCACTGGATCACGTGGGTGAGTCTTGATAGTCTGCTACTACTGTTTGTGTATGTGCAGGGTTAGCTCTGCAGCCTAGGGATGACTGAGTTGACATATACAGGTAGTGCTTGTTTTCCATCAGTTACAATCACAGGACCTTGGGGCTGCATGTGTGAGTCTGGCCCGGCTGAGGAAGTAGCTATCAATTGTGGAGTATGTGCAGTGGCACCGGGGCAGAGATGCGAAGGGCCTAACACACCGTAATTATGACAGAAATTTTCTACAGAATTGGGGAGCAGGAGGTCCCATTTTTCTCGCTTGCCCTGTGCCCACTGCCTCCCTTGCTACGCTAATGCTCCGGCTCCGAGTGTGTAAATCAGGGCTCTCTGTTCATACAGCACAAGTATCGCTGAGAGTGGACAGCAATGAACTGCACGCTGTGTGTGGATGGCCAGGGCCTGAAGGGTGCTAAGCGAGGGCTTACTCAAACTTTAGCCCTGCAGGCTGTGTGTGAAAGCGGATGTAAACTTCAATGTCCTACAAACCAGCTGTTCCGTTATGTTTGTTTTTCTGTAAAGAATATTCAAGTTTTGAGTCGGTAGATAGGTCGCTTACATTGTCATTTTAAGCAATACTACAAGGGGTTTATCACTTTGACCTTCCGTAGCTTCATGCCGCATTACAGTGCGAGAATGGGGCTCCTTATGCAAATTGTTAGTAAGGGTTCACGTTTTCTATCGTTAGTGTCAGACGTACGACACATCTCTTTGAGGAGGATGTTCTGCACCTTTAGTGCATTGCACAAATATTTTGAACTTTAGTTTCGGTATGTGCGTGCATCTTATTTACTTCAGATTTGGTCTACTCGATAAAATGCAGAGTCGTCGATAGACATATTTTTTGTCGAAATCATGTAATATTTGGAATTCTTTACTTCAATATTAAGACAATTTGTGTAAGCTTTATCCTATCAAATGGCAGCAAACCTCTTTATTCAATGGAAAGTTCCAGGCAGCTGCTTAATTATTAGTTCGTGTAGAAAGTCTGTTTATTGTGGTAACACGCTCTACGTGTTAAGGTTTCAGCTCTGAAATCAGTCAGTTATACCTTGCAGTAATATTTCCGAGTGCGGTATTTTTTGGGACAGAAGTTCAGACTAAAGAAAATAGTCCGATCTTGTCCAATATAAACGAAGGACAAATTGCCTTTCGGAATAGGTGAGGCAATGTGTGGTCCAGTGGTGTGATATACATTGTTCTTGAACGCCTTTCTAATTAATCTTGTGGTCTATCTACAGATTCTGAAAACAAAGGTCACCAAAGGTGAAACGCAGAGTTTTCTTGTGCCAGATTAATGCTGTTATTGCAAGGTTAAACGTGTGCCTCTCGGTTTGGCACTTCTCCTGTATCTATTTGCTTATTGTTCCAGACGGGTGTGGTCTGGGAAAGGAAGCATTTACCGCAGCCTGGCTGCATGTGGCAGCCTGGGTACTGAATCTTGGTTTTTTTTTTCGGATGAACAAACTTGACTATAAGTTAATCAGAATTACTTTTGAAAATCTGTGGATTTGGTGGTGAAACTTTATTGTCAAAGTTGTTTCCTCTAACTACTTTGCATGCTGTCTCATTCTGGTCTTCTGGTTGTTTTGCATAATATTCTTTCTTTAGTCTATTTTTAATTGCATTTTATTTACATTTCGCCTGGACTGTGTCTTCAGCTTGAGCTCTGTGAGAGAAACCTTTTTATTGGACCAATTTACCATAGTATTTTTTTGTTTAAAATTTTTAGTTCGGATTTCTACCTATCCTGTACTTTTTTTTTTTTTTAGGAACATATTTTTACATGATGATAAAAACTTCCTGTGTTAAACTGACTTGTAAAAAGTTCATGTTGTTTGGGCTGTCTACTGGAGTCCGGCTCTTTTGTTGCTATTTTAGGATTTATCAGGTACAAGACACAGTCCACTGTACTAAGAATTTTTTCACAAAAAGTGGTTGCAAATTGTGCACAGACTGTTTGCAAAATGACTTTCAATTAGAAAAGCGACCAATGTACTAATAGCATGGCAACATCAACATTCAACAAGGGTGGCAGAGCATGAATGAATGTTATTTAGATAGGTGAGTGTGTGACCCCCCCTGTGACGATTAGCTACAAATAAAAGGGATGGTGGCCTGAAATCAAGGTCCTACTAATCGGCATCCCCGTGTTTGCATTCCCAAATGTGTGTGTGTGTGTATTATTTTTAAAGTGGCATCAGTTGCTTAAAGTAACCAATGCTGCTTCAAAAAAAAATATATATATATAGTTTTTCTGTTTGGGGTATATATCAGGGGAGCAGGCAGTGGTCCCTGGGGCCACTGTCTACTCCTCAAAGGCTGCCATCACGGTTCCCAAGAATAGTGTGGGCAGCATCACCAGCCGACGATGTGCAAAGTCTCTAGGGAAAGTCCTTCTCCGTAGTCAGGATTGCCAGCCAGTTCAGGAAACAAAGGCCACTTCCCCTTTATGAATTAGTTACCACATTTCAAAGGTTTCCAACTTGAATTGTGGTTTCAAACCATTGATGCATTCCGTACTGAATTGCAGTTTGTAAAGAATGACCCTTCTAAATTATGATTCAGCACTGGTTGCAAAACCCAGTTCTGCTGTGTGGAAAAACGTTTGTGACTCATAAAGTGGGGTTTGTACCATTGCTTTAAATGGGAAAATATAAGTGCAGGTACTCATTAAAATGAGCTAGAGCTGTAGTAAGTGGGCAGGGCTAAGGGCAAGACATAATGATACTTAACAACTTCCATAATAGTTGCAGCACACACCAAAACACATGATAAATGTGTTTATATAAACAAAGCAGGTTAACTCATTACACAAAAAGAAAGAGAAATGCGATAATATGTTAACATTTCCTATTTTTGCAATAGTTGCACCTTCTTAATGCCATACTGTTAATTGATGTTGTTTGGCACAATACTATATATTTTTGAGCACGTGAGTAGGAAGAAACTGAAAATACCCCCTCATCAAACCAAAGCTCTTATGGCAACAAGCAAATGAAGCAAATCATCATGACCCTCCCCAGAAGATCGCTCTTGTCTCTTCCATCAATCTATCCATTCATCCTTTTATCCTACCATTTACCTGCTGATGCCCTCCATTTACCCTTTACATTCTGTCGTCTATTCAGTTTTTCATCCATCATTCAGTTTTTCTACTATTCCGTCTGTCCACCCGTCATATCCAAACCTATCTATCCTTCCATCTTTTAACCTATCCATTCATCCTTTCACTCATCCATCTCTTTATCCACCCTTTCACTCATCCATCAACCCTTTCGCTCATCCATCAACCCTTTCGCTAATCCATCCACGCTTTCACTCAATCCCTCCTTTCACTCATCCATCATCCACCCTTTCATCCATCCTCCCTCCCTTTCGTTCATCCATCCAATCTTTCACTTATCCACCCATCATCCACCCTTTTATCCAATCATCCACCCTCTTTCGCCCATACATTCATTCACTCATCCATCCATTCACTCATCCATCCATCCATCCATCCATCTATACATCCACCCTTGCTCACTCATCCATCCATCCACTCACTCCCTCACCAACCCTCCCTACTACATTATTCATCAACCTTTGTCGCCACAGACATGTAAACACAAAGTGCCCCCAATTTCTTTTAAAATACCTCCTGAGAGTGTCTTGGTTCTCTCTCACTTTTTTCTTACAGAAAACAGGCATACAAATGCAGGCAAACACACAAACATAAGCAGACACACTAAAGACTCCGGTATGTTAAAAGCCATGTTATACTCTTCACCGTGGCTTTTTTAATTGCCACTGCCAGGGGACTGCCATGATTCCTGTGTTTGCGCAAATGCAGAGGATAGTGTGAATGTGGTTTACAGCACAGGGCCTGAATGGACCCCAGAGCTGCCAAGGTTTCAGATTGCTTATGTGAGACATTTTCATATTTTCATTGTAATTATGAGTGACGTTTCAACGACTATGAGTGACACTTTTCTGCGAGCAAAATTAAGCAATGAAAACGAGGGAATCATATCAATATCAGAAATGACACTCATTTGAGTTTAGCGCCTAATGTTTCAGATTGCTTATGTGTGACATTTTCATAGATTCAGTGGATTTATGAGAGTCAGCCAACAACGAGATGTGTAACGCTTAGAGTGGCACATTCTTGCCACCAAAATCATGGAATGAAGTCCATGGAAATCGACAAATATCAGAAATCACAATCATTTGAGAAACAAGTAAGTCAAACTGCAGCAGGTGCTTTTGAAGCTATTATTTAATTAAAAAAAAAATCAGCACCCTCCACCCCAACCTCAGCTTCAGGTACGGCCAAATGGCATGTAACAAAGGGATCTCTGTGACAAAAACAGCAACTCACTGAGCTATCCACATACAATACAGTACAATACAATATGCTTTTTTGAAGGAGGCATATTAACTCTCTACCCTATTTAATGGTGGGAGTGAAAACTGCCAGTAGAGAAAATTCTGACCTCTCTCCAGCGGGAACAATAATCACATGACTTATCTCTGACTTGGCAAGTGTAACTGTGCTGAGAAAATAAAGTGTGCTGCTTCGTAGTGTCACTGTGGAGCAGGGATGTTAAACCCTTTGCACTACTGATAAATCAGCAAAACTGTTAGTTTAGACAGAACGTTGCGCATTTTTAGCACAGACAGACAACTCTAGTGTGCCTATTTGCAAGTCCCTCTGCCATGCTGAAGCCCCCAAATCATTTCTGTAACAAACATTTTAAATGTCAGCAGCAGGAAATTTTTAAATTAATACCCGACTTACCTGAATCTCTTTACAGCTGTCAGAACGATCCACCGAGAGGATCTGCTGTCTTGGCACCGCGTGGATCGCTAGCCTGTCTCTTCTTCAGAGTCAGACAGCGGCCCTGCTGCGGTGTCATCAGAGAAAGCCTTCTATGTACAGACCAGGTAATTGAGGCATTTGGCGTTAGGAAGGTAGGTGCCTCAGTGCAGAAAGTAGTTATATTAGCGCTCAAGGAGCCTCTACATTCGCATTGTCTGGGCATTAACCCTCCGATCAAGAGAAAGTACAGGAAGTGTGAGAGTCCGCCATTCTTGCCATGCTAAAATTTATGTTTAAAGTATTACCCTGCACTGACTTTTCCCTACCTGAAGTGCTGCGCTTTGAAAATCACACGCGCACACTAGCAGGTAAAATGAATCTCCACCCTGCTCTGTCAAGCACAGTGTGATGGTGAGCACCGGAAATTATTCAAATGAGCCCTGCTGAATAGCTCGGCAGGGGCTCAGATCGGGGCTACAGAAGTGGCGCCTTGGCTGCCAGACAGTTCCACTTCTGCTCATTAGCACTCTCAGCCAGTGAGCCTACCTTTTCATGAGTACCGGTACTCTCCTCGGCAGTAGAGAAGTGCCAGTACTCAGAGTGACAAATCCAAGAAGTGCCCGTACTCCGTACCGGTGAGAACCGGCCCACCTGGTTCATATTTTGCAGATCCCTATTTAGACCTTATAGCAGAGTGACAATGGTGTCTGAGCTGAGGTGAGAGCTGGAGATAGCAGCATTACACCTCTGGCTGTTTATTTGCAACCTCGTGCCGAGGGCTTTACTACACTAAGCATTTGCTCCTCTTTCCCCTGTCTCCCCTCTCTCCTATGAATTGCCTCTGCTCTCATGTATGCTCACTGCATGCCACCTCATCCTACTGTATGGCTCATGCTTACCCCTGTGTTTCCCCTCACATCTCCTTGCCTTCGCCCCTGTAGAGACTCAATCAATCAATCAATCATTTGTAAAGCGCAATACATACCTGCTAGGGTCTCAAGGTGCTGAGGGGGGTGCTACTGATCGAACAGCCAGTTCTTGAGCATCCTCCTGAAGGTCAGCAGGTCTTGGGTTTGTCGTAGGCTCAGTGGGAGGGTGTTCCATGTCTTGGCGGCGAGGTGGCAGAAGGATCTCCCACCGGTGGTTGTTCTTCGGATGCGCGGGACGGTGGCGAGAGAGAGGTCGGCAGAGCGTAGCTGGCGATTGAGGATGTAGAAGGAGAGCCGTCTATTGAGGTAGGCTGGGCCAGTCTTGTGGAGTGCCTTTTGTGTATGGATGATGAGCTTGAAGGATATCCTTTTTCTGACGGGGAGCCAGTGCAGGTCCCTCAGGTGGGGGGTGATGTGGCCGTGGCGTGGCACGTCGAGGATCAGTCATGCCGAGGCGTTTTGGATGCGTTGTAGTCTTTTGATGAGTTGGTGGGGGCTCCCACGTATAGGGTGTTTCCGTAGTCGAGTCTGCTGCTGACGAGGGCCTGGGTGACTGTCTTTCTTGTATCTGTCGGGATCCATCTGTAGAGACTGTGTGCATTAACCCACAGCAGCAGGGAGAAATACTTAAACCATGGGATCACACTTATGTTTTTGTTTTTTTAGAATGTATTTTCACAGTTGGCAAGCTGGTGATCCTACACCTGAATGCAATGTGATGTTGACCGCTTAGTTGGCAGTAGACTAGCACTTTGTCTTCATGATAGTCAGCTGCAAGGTGAGACAGAAAATTACCAGCATATTGAACCCTCAGCACCTAGATGCAGGCACTTCGCATCGAGGAAAAGAGGCCTGTGAGCTACATCATCCTTGAAAGAGCTCACAGGAGCCACACAGTTGCCAGAGCTCAGCTACACCCACACAGACTAAGGCCTGGAGATCTTGCTGAGCATAGAACATGAAACTTGTCACGGGAGAGCAATGAGAGCAGAGACCGATCTGGACACTAAACAGAATAAATTGTAAGCTGCCATAGCCCAACAAAAGTAACACAAGTTGTGCCTGGGGATCCCCAAGATCTCACAAGGGAGGAATCGAAGCACGAAGGCAAAGACGGCGATGGGGATAAAATAAAGCTGAGGTAAGCTCTCGGAGACCATCATTAGCTGCCCAGAGAACTGGGATATCACTGAGCCTACAAGAAACTCATCATAGGGAGTATATGCAGCAGCAGAGCAAGACAGAATGGAAGTCTGAATGGAGCTTAGTCTGTTTTTAGCACCAAGTAAGTAAGTTTGACCTACAGATTGCTCGCCTCGTGAATATCCAGTGAACGCCCCTCTGATGTTGTGTCATTGGATGCCGTCATCATTCTACGCTCAGCGCTCAACGTCACACGCTCACTCCCGCGTTCACTTCCGGGTCTGGGCACTAACGCGGGACGCAAAGGACGGCTACAGAGCAGGCACTTTGCCCAACCTTCTATGTACCTAACAAAGGCAGCATATGCCCTTGGTCAGGCCCTATGTCAATCCTTCTGAGCACCCAACTCTGGCTGAGCCAAACATGGCTTCTGGCCATCCCTTGTGAGGATTTGGCACAAGGTCAGATATGTGGCCAGGCCCAGCGCACATAACTTCCCACTGCGCATGGTCTTAGGGTGTGTGTAGTAGTGTTGGCCGGTGGGCCTGGTCTCTTGCCATGTCCTGTGTCCAGTCTCCTTCACTCCCAACCTCACCCGCATGGGCGTGGTTGAACACAGGCTGTACACTGAATCTCCTGCGGTTACTACCCCTGCTGCTCTGTGTAACAGACATGCATGCATTCTGCATTCTGGCATTCGTAGCAGAATCTATGCTTAGTCTTGAAGCCTGCCCCAGCTACGCGGAACTAGCTATATACAACCTTGTTCTGTGTGCTACACAGTAGTGGCCCAAGGCCTGCCTTGCATAGTGGACCTGCAGTACATGACCTTTGGCCATGCACTGCAGACTCTGAGCATATGACCTGGCCCTGACCCAGCCCTTGCATCCAGAGTGACCTTAACGGTCTACATTCGCATTGTGGCTTTTTGTTGTTGCTCTAATGCCATTTTAGGGTTTAAACATAAAATACACCATCTCTAAAACAATTGTGGATCTGTTGGCATGAAATTAGATCTGCGAGAAAATCAGGGCCGTTTGTATTAGTTTTGTAGGCAGTGTCTGTCCCTCTGGAGCTACCGATCCCTGTTAATGGTTACTCCCCTTGCATCCGTATATCCCCTCTATCCCTGTTTTTTCAGGATGCAGGATTTAGTAGCTGGCATCCAGTAATTGACACTGCAACAAAAGTCTGAAAACTCAAAATCAGCATTGTTATTGGAAATCGTACCATGTACTGATGAGAAATACACACATGTTGTGCAATGATAAAAAGCAGAATGGTAGAATATGTACTGCCTTTAAAGGGGTATTATTGATAGGAATATTGATACTTCCGATATTTTAGGATAAATTATTTTTCAGATAGTTTACAACTTTGAGTGTTTAATGAAAATAATTGTATTGGAATTTGTTTTTAATTCATTGTATTTCTGTACAACGAAGAATGGGTAGCATGTATTTTAGATGTATATTGTTGGGAAAGCATTTGATTTTAAGGTTCAATACACATCCCATGGTAGATGTATGTTGAGCTTCCATAATTAGGATGACAAAGTTGGTCTGAACATCCAGTTTGAGTTTCAAGACTGAAACAAAAGAAAGCCTGTATTTCAGTCAGCCAGCCACATCGTGCCAGTATCCTGCAGTCCTCTCAGGATCAAGGATTCTCCATTTGACAGGATTCAGATTTAATTAGGGTACTTATTGGAACACCTGCACTAGTTGTCGGAAAACCCACTACAACTAACTTTAGGAGAACTAGTGTAATATCGTTTTGCCTGACATTTGAGGAAACCATTACTTGCTCCCTGCTATGCAAACTATAACTCGCACCTCCAATGCATTGGCTCGCAACCTCACTGATGATGTGAGTGATGACACCACAAATGACAATGATACAGCTGGTGACCTTACATATTACCTTAGCATTGACAATATTGATGGCATCACTCTGGCTACAGTATCATCTCTTTAGGTAAATAATGTTATTTAAGGCTTTTTCGTTCTGTCCTGTTATTTATTGGTGTGAACTTTGTCAGGTCATGAGCTTTGCATTTAGGGTATGAGTTTTGCTTTGCAAGTTGGGTGCGTGAGTTAGTTTGCTCAGCTAACCATGCCTGGCCATTTCAGGAGGTTAAACTTCTTTTTTTTAAACTGAATTTGTGAGGTTTTTAAACCTACCTCAATTTATTATGTGCAGAAGAAATCACAAACTACCGTCAACAAAGGTTTTCAGTGATTATTTTTTAGATACTTCATATCACTTTGCTGTAGGTTAATCCCTCCATCATACAGTAAGGAGTGGCTGTAGGGTCTGGCCACCAGACAGGTGCTTCGACCAATATCCAGTGTACCCAGCTCTGCATGATAATGGCCTTCAGCCTGGCCATATGCCTTCTGTGCATCCAATTCTATCTGTAAGGGTTGGCCACATGACCTTGCTGTTACGATCCTCTGCATCCAGCCTCTTGCATACCCCATCCCCAATGAGCTTGTCCTTTAGCCGTGCACAGCAGGGGTTGGATGGAGGGCCTGGCATTCAGGAAGACTGAGCGCCCAACCTTGCCCGGCATGGCTGTATAATGTATATACAGATGTACCACACACATCAAATACCCTATAGAAATTTACTAGATTAATACAGTGGTAAATATGGGTACCACGAAGAACCCATTAAATGTTCAGGAACAAGTAACATTCCCAAAATAAACTCAAATGTGACCTAATGCAGTCACTATAAAAATAGTTAGATGGTTCCATCCAACCCTGCAATGTTTTGTAATACATGCCATTATGATCATAACTTGACTGCAAACACCATGCTCTAACATGAACAGTTGCAGTTCACCCGCCATTAATTGGCTATCGTGTAACAGGTTGGCAAATCTTTACAAATTACGATACTAGTGATTGTGTGTGGCATGAGAAAACTCAGGTACAAGTTGGAAAATGGTGTTACAGTAAATCAAAATAATGAAAGCACAATGTCTTGATGTCTGAGTTGGCAACAAAAGATCATCTTATTTTCAGATGCAAGCTTGGGGTGGTTAATCCCTTAAAATGTGAATATCTTATGTACTGAGGGTCCTATTATCTGTGGGTCTGTGGCTCCATACATGGATGAGGCGGCGAATAGAGGAAGGCACCAACCTCATCATTAAAAGGATGGCAGAGTGCTGTCCGACTCTTGGACGTGAATGTTGTGTGAGCTCAATCTGCACAAAGTGGGACTTTTTTAATACAGCATGGATTGCTAGTTTGTCTGCTGTTTGAAAAGGCAGAGTCACAGGCAAAACAGAAAAAATAAAGGTTCCTGTTGGGTGGGGAGGGCATGCTTACTAGGCAGAGTAAGGACTCGGCTCACCTTCGTTTGTATATGTAGCTTCTTCATGCAGCCTCCCTCTTTTCTGGTGAGGAGAAGCAAGGCTCTATTTGGACTAATTGGGCTGATTGGTGGTTTGTAGGCAATATGCATGGTAGCAGCATTGGGGAATACCAAAAGAATGTCACCGGGCTTTCAGGCTTCTTCCTATTTTGAGGAAATGGATAGCATTCTGCTACATGTTTAGGAGGAACCACAGCAGGGGAACCATGGTCCTGTTGTACATCTGATTTTGCCTCTCTCTGGGATGTAGCCCCTGCTCGTGGCCAGTTCTTGGCCCTCTGGCAGTAAATCTTTCTCTTAGTTCCAGCACATCTCTCCTGTTCAGAAATCCAACCATCCTCTTCAGAGAGGATTCCGGAACCAGGCATCACTTTCTCTTATCCTGAAGTGCATGGTGGGGTCCAGTGCCACAGTGCCATAGGTAGGGTGACCCGATTTTGTAAAATAAAAACCAGGACATTTTGCAAACATCGAAATAGGAATATATATTTGCATCGACCCAGGGGCACCAAAGGACTTAAGTGACATCCCTCATGTACACACAGTAGCATCTGCTTTACCTAAACTCTTTTTTTGTTAGGGACTACTAACTAATTTTGTACTGAAACGAATGAAAACTTGCATCATTAAGCGTCAGTCGACCCTCTCTGAAAATTGATACGTCCTAAATTTACTGAAATTTGTCAGGAGAAGTGGTAAAACAACTATACTGTCCCGGCAAATGTGGGACTCGAACTCATCATAGCAACAGTTCATGTACAATCTCCTTTGCCATGTTACAACAGGAAATCTTGCAAATTCCCCTAAGATGATCTTGGCGATAGTAAGGAGGAACAAGATGAAGGAGACAACAGCCATTTACCATCTTGCGCTTACCATTTGATGCCCAAAGATGTTCATGAACATTTGAGGGTAACTCTATCAACAGTGCACTGAAGTTGATCACACACTTATATTATGGGTAATCATGTTTGATGTTTGAGATAGCTATTACAAAACTCATCCACGTAATGTTTTCAAACATTAATACTTATTATGAAAATAATACATATTAAGAGGGCCTATATACATCAGCTCACTGTAATACATTTTAAATGGGAGGAAAGTAAATAACACTCCAGGATGCAACTGCTTGACATCTAAATTCTGCCACCATCTAGGACCTGGACAAAAGGATATAGAGAGCTACCCCTTTGAGAATAAGTTGTGGGGAGATCAATGGAGGGACTTTTTAACCTCCAGGGAAAATGCACAGGTTTCTTTTTGAAGAACCAGAACTGCAGTCTGATTGGTTACTCTGGGTAACGAGCTCCATAAACTGTGCCAAAAAATACAAGATGTGCTAGGGAACACCAAGACACAGGACAAAACTATTGGGATGGAATCGCTGCAGAAATGGTCTTGGGGCATTCATCCGTACAACAGCCTCTGCATGCAGGGTCCAGCCACGGTACCACTTGCTCCATAGCTTACTGAGTATGGTCTTTGACTTTTCAGTATCTGTCTTTGTCTAGGATGCTTATAGATGTAAGTGAACAAATATAAAAGAGCAACCGTTTGTAGCTTTATTGGTGTCATTAAAGATGCCAGTGATAATCCAATGTAATTTAATGATATTATTAGTGGTAACTGTACGTGTGAATATATGTAATGTCTTGAGCATTGCCATGGGGGTGTGGGCATTATGGTTGCCTGGCAAATCACAACTGATGACTGAAGATTTAGGGTTTTAGATTGTAACTATAATGTCTCCTGCTAAATTATTTAAGCACATTTCTTTGGATTTTGTTAAAGAGTACTTTATAGGGCAATGTGAGTAAAAAACTTTAGTTTCCATTTATTTTGTTTTCATTTATTTATTTATGTTGTGTTGTTATATACTTAGTCCCCAGTATAAGTATCCATGGACTCTAGGCAGAGGGCTCTCTGTCCATGCCAATCAAGCCGTGACAATGCGTCAAACACCTTTTGTCTATTGGCTGTTGTCCCCACAGCCAGCTGCATACATCTCACTTGATGAAAGGTTAAAGGTGTTATTTCTACCGTTTTTTGCCTAGAATTCTACCTTAGCACACAGCCTGTATCTTATCAAGTCTTCATGATTTACAGTAGGTAATCTTCTGATCTAACCACAAGCATGCTTATCACTCTAGTAGTAGATGATCTAGCAGAACTGTCAAGGCTTTTAGCCATTTTCCCTAAATGTCATGTAGAAGCTGTGCACACTATTGAGATTCTGTAAAATGTTCTTGACTGTCCATCCAGTAGATACTTTTTCTCAAGTCTTCTGGAGGTTCTCTCAAGAATTTTATCTTCTTCTTTTGGTTTAGTCCATCCAGCTTGGCTCCCACCCTTGCTACCCAGTGGACAATCCACTCTGCTTTCTTATTCAAGATCTTCAACTAAGCCGTCTTATCTCTCTTCCCTTCGTGAGGCCCCCTATCTCCGCTCGTCATGGCTGGCTTTTTTGGGGCGGGTCCATAGCTGTGTGGAGTAGAATAAGATCTCTTTTAGGACCGCCAATGTCTTTTTCCTCTTTTATTGAGCCCATTTAGGTTGTTCCTCAGGACTACTTGCTCTGATGTCACAGACAAATGTTGTTCCAGGATCCTTGTTATCCACACCAGTGGATGTCATTAGATGATGCACTCTCCTTCAGTTCCTTAGCACACGTTTGTGGCTCCTCCTGTCCTTATTTCACCATTTTTCCCCTCCAGTAGCCAGTGAAACTTAATGGACTGGCTGGCAGTCTGTTCTCCTTTCCTTCAGGGAAGGCACTGTTAGACACTGTTCCAAGGGCCACAGAGCAGACAGGATACTAGGCCCCCATTGTGGTAGTTGAGGATATCTGCTACTGGTGTCCTGGGGTCCATCCTAATGTGACTCTGCAAACCGGGACAAGTACAACGATTTCTGCACTTGATTCTCAGAGTAGCAAATGTGAGCAGTCACAGGCTTCTCAGGAAGGTACTGTAGTGTGCACAAGCTCAGAACTCAACAGTCAACTAACAGACAACATAACACACCTTTTGGTTACACACCAGTACTCCTTACTACACATTTCAACCCAGCATACAGTGGTACCCCAAATCATGACTTGTAAATGCTACACCCTTACCGCACAGTCTATGCTCTCTCAATTTTATAGTTGGATGCGAACCCTAGCAAAACCAGGGTAAATGCATGTATAAGGCTTAGGTGCTGTTTACATTCCCTCCTCCCTCTCCAACCAAGTCAAATACGCAATACGTCTCTGTTTCCACAGGTATTTATCCCCAATTTCGTACTGGGTAGGAAATCATTCTCTAGTCCTTTACACTTCGTTCATTGCGAGCTCCGTCGTTTAGTCCCACCTCACCTCAGGCAGAGGCCTGCTGTGATTGCCTGCAGATTCAGCGGCAGTCGTTGAGGGAGTCAGGCATGCTCATATATTTTCTGAGCGCAGTCTCCCAAGATGGTCTGGTGTTGCTCAGACTGCCCTTGCACAACTGTGCAGGCGCTCCTGGCATTCTTAGCTTGCTTCTTGGCTGTTGCTAATGCTAATCATGTCAGTTGCATCCCCAGCCTGGGTCAGTGCACATGCTGGTAATGCACACCATCCCATAGTTGCAGCACGTGCTTGGCAGATGCAGCCCTTACTTGGGCCTTTATATGTGGTAACATAGATGCAGCCAGCCTTATGCTGATATTCTGATATATGTAGAATTTCACTCTCCTTACAGTGAACTTATGGGAGACCAGGAGACCATCTGCAGGATGGTCTCTTCTGGCTTCCATCTCTCAAACAGTCTACTTTGTCTGGAAGATCCTCAGGCCAGGAGCATGTTCGGCTTCTCCTTCTAAACATTCTCTCCTCCTGCAGAGCCAGGCAGGCTCATTCCCTCTCTCAGCAGGGACGTTTCTAGACCTGGGGTCTCCAACCGTTTCTGTAATGAGAGCTACTTCTAAATAGTGAAAATACCAGACACCCCCTCGCCCAGCTTTATTGACTTTAAACCTAATGTCCATGGGGTCTGATACTGTGGTTTGAACAAAATACTGTGGCTAAGGGTACTACAATAGGGCTGCAATGTGTGCCTATGAGTGCATGGTCTGTGGAGATGAATGAACATTTGGATGAATGAATGGGTTATATGTGTATGGGTGACTGAGAGCCTCTGTCATTTGTACTCGTGGCACAGGACATACCTTTCGCCTTACATCTACAACACAAACATGCAACTTTTTTTTTTTAATGGGAGTAATTCAAAGTACAGAAAACGTTTCAGCAAAAATGTGCCCAATAAGGAACTTCTTTCTTCACATGATGGAATTTGTAATGTTGCTGATGCCTGCCACTGTTTCACCCCTATACCTTTGTACATTGCCATAGGACAACCACTTGTGAACCACAGTGCCTTGTTCTCCACAACCCTTCCAGCACAAGTTGAAGCCTCAAAACATTGCTTTTGGTCACATGTAGTGAAATACCACGTAGTTATTTTTTTTTTATGTTTTTCTTTATGCTGCATGCATATGGTTGATTTGGCCACACTCTCTACTAGAGTCTCAAATAGGATTCACTGGAAAAGTCAGTTACTGGTTCTCCTCTTACCTTTCCAACCAACAGTTTGTTCACATGGGCTTCACCAGGTCCCAAAAGAATCCCTATTGCTGGCGGAGTCCCCAAGTGTTCCATGCTGTCCACTTCAACCTCTACAGGTAGCCTGTTTGATCTATACACAGAGATAACAGCAATAAGATTTACCAGTTGGATTATGATACTCCACTCTACTTGAAGCTACCCACTGATTGAGACAACCCATGCCTCAAACACTGCCTGCACATCATCCAGACCTGGATGTCTAGCCCATATCTGAAGCTCCACCCAACCAAGACAATTTTTTTTATTTTTAAAGAATACCAAACAGTTCAAACCTGGCGCAATGACACAAACCTTGATAGCTTTGAACCCCACTCTTCAACAAATGCCAAGTCACCTCAAGCTCAAGGAATGCATTGCCAAAAAAAAAACAGACTGTTTGGCACCAGCTCTCTCTTCTAAAGAAAGTTACACAATTTCTTCCTGAAAGTGACTGCAGGGCTGCTTTAGACGACCTTGTACTCTAACATCTGGATAGTGGTAACCACCTGCTCTGTGGCCTCCCAGAGTTCACACTGGCACCCCTTCAGGTCATCCTGCATGCCGTTGCGTGTTTCCTCTAGAACCTGAAGAATCAGGATTTCATCACCTTCTTCCTTATGGAACTCCATTGGCTTCCCCTGTTGGACTGCACCATCTTCAAAACAAGCCGAATGCTTTAAAAAGTCATGAGGGACAGCAGCCCACGTATCTTGCAGGCAAGCTCACCATATCTGGTGCATCTTGCCACACCTGCAGCCAGAACACCATCAGACTACAAACTAAGAAGTGTAAAAAAGAAAAAACAATGCAGCAGGCCTTTTCCATTTATGCAGCCAGGATCTGGAACTCCATACCTGTGTCAATAAGTACTGCTCAAATTTAGGAAAGAGTTGAAGATGCACCTCATTAAAGAGCACTTCATCACAGTGCAAAAGCAGTCCACAAACCAGTTAACACTTCGATTACTTGTTGACTTTATGCTTGCCTTTGACCCTGTATGGCGCTCTCCTGCCTTTTGGCAATGTTAGAGAAATATCACATACACACATAAATACATTCCAAGGTATTAAGCAGTTTCTGGTAAGGGTGATGAATAAAGTACCCCCTGCTGTTCGCTGTTAGGGTAAGACAAGTCACCTTGGAATTCCATGACTTCATGAAAGAATTCAGCCTAAGGCCTCGTTCCTCTATCGAGTCATATAGCTCATCGGTGACCTGCAAAAACGTTCTACTATACTGCCGTCGTTATTTTATCCCATATTGTCCAGTACAATTGTTGACATAGTCCTTTGGAATTCAACCCATTGCTAGGTATTGTGGACAGATATGGGAACTGAAGCATAGAAAGATGAAATAATGGTCCAGTATATTGCACACTGGTCAGGTGAGAAAACTAGCGGAACAGTCATAGTTTCAGGGAACCCTTGTTGGCAGTTTTAAAGCTAAATTACATACCCTACCCAGGAGGTACTTCAGTTATGCTGAGTAATGTCCTGAATTTCTATGGAAGCAAAAACGCACAAGCATTTTTATTGTTTGGCATTGATTAAAAGTAATAGCATGCCTGTCCTTTTTGGGCTGTATATCACGTTGTGATGAGAAAGGGCATATTTAGCTGCACTGTTTCCTTTTACAGTGAAGGTGTTACATGACTTAACCATGAGTGAGGTTTCTTTTATTTATAAGAAGTAGCACTTTGGGAAGTAAACCTTTGTAGATTACAGAGGCAGCATCCGTTCCTCTTTAGTTAAAGTTGGCATTCCTGGTGGTTTTACACCCCGCCCCCGCTTGATCAATCTGCAGCAAACTTTCATAAAAAGAGCAGTGCCATGCAGTGATTTGGCAAAGATTTGTAGAGTATACATTTACCTATGCCTTTTTTTAATGGTGCAGGTCTTACCCTCAGATTGAATCAGTGTGCTTTACAAGTACTAAGCCAGTACATCGAAAACAAGGATTTATTACACTGTTTTGGAAGTATTTCATATGGAATGTTATGGAGCAAGATAAAAATAGATGAGGGGAATGTTGTAGGTGGACGTAAGTGCTGAACAGCAATATTTTAAGATTTTTATGTCTCTTGTGAATTCTTTTTTGAGGTGATGTGAATTTAAACCCTTTCATGTCTAGATATAATACCTTTTTAGATCTCACTACAAACAGCTTTAGCTGTCTGTTTTGAGAGCTCTTGTCACTGGTACATCAAAAAGAAGTATAAAAAACCTGTAGCCAAGAATGGATGGATGTGCTTTCTGCGAAACCATGGTATTTTGAATCCAAGATGGTTGCAACAAGTGCTTCTTCTATTAACCTATTAGCCGCGGTGGACATTCCGGCAGGGTGCGGCCGATTGCGACGCATGCGCAGTTTGGGGGCCGTCCGATGCACACGGCCACTGTTGCCGTCCAACGGATTGAAAAGGTTAAACTGCAGATGCCACATGATGTGTAGATTGGAACTGTATCCTAATGCGTATTATTTGATGTATTCATTTTACTGGCACAATGACATTTGAATTGCTGATTTATAGCTTTCCAGCTTGCTGTTTGGATGCCTACTTCCGTCATAAAATTAGGGCACAGTGCTATCCACTGAACACCCTTGAGCATTCATTTGTTTTACCTTGCTGTTGTTGGATATACTTATTATTATTATTTTTTTTTACACAAAGTAAGGATGGGTACACACATAGACTTTCCTAAAGTTTCAACAAAATCAAGGAGAAAGCAGGCCTGTCAAGAAATGTGTGTACTGAAAGAAATGTGTACTGGAAGTACCTATGGTTCAAATACAAGTATCAATACTTAATAATTCTTAATAATACTTAATGTGTTTAATAGAAAGGACAACTGTCCTTTCCTGATAACTTTCATTGGTGTAAAATGCATTTGGAAAAAAAGATACTATTAATGAATCTAACAAAATAATTCAGCCATCTTCCGCTTATTTTGGGAGTGTTGGAACATAGGGATCCAGTGAAATATGGAGGTCCTCTCCCTCAAGATGCCATCAATTAAGCACAACGTTTACAGCTTTAGGCATGTCACTTACAAATCATCGACATCATGCCTTTAAGTCGAATTAGCTTAACTGAAGCCAACAGACTCTTCAACATTAAATTTATTAAAGTGTTTGGTGCACAGCTCCCGTGGCTAGGTTTGACGGCTCCCCGGGGAGCCACGGCGCACAGTTTAGGAACCACTTCTTCATTCAGTTGTCATAACCATCAAAGTAAACATAAAAGCAACAGTTAAGAAGCACAATAGCAAAAACATATTAATACATAACTTCCAAAAGTAAAACAGTTAGTTATTTGACAACAATCATATTCTACAAAAATGAAAGTTAAAACCACATGAAAACCAATACAAAATGGTGCATTTAATTACTCTAAGAAACATGTAACGCTCTCAGGTTCCAAATAAAAAGCAACCACAATAATCCCAAGCCTAAGAACTCATCTATAATGGCTAATATCGATCGCTATCTAAAGATTGCTGTCAAAAATCATAAAGCACTGGAATATTTTATAAAGTGCAGAGATGTGTTAAAGTGCTATAAAGTACAAGGATACGTAATTAGCCAAACAAAGCACTTACAAAAAATCGAGGAGAAAATGTCATAAAGTGCGCAAACATGTTAAAGTGCAGTATAGTGCATGGATACCTAATTAGCCAAACATTGCACTTTCAACGTACCAAGATGAGTCTGTTCCCTTCAATCATAGTTAATAAAATGATGGCTGGCACAAAACCTCATTCCACTTATACCAGATGTTTAAAAAGAATCGTCTCACAGCGAATACAATGCAGCCCGAGGTATCTGTTTTTAGTATGGTATGTGCTATGGTTGCAACAGAAGCTGTTTTTGGTTTTCTATCACTGGACCCATACAGTTATTTTACTAACTTAGTCACTTCACTTAAATTCTATACTTCACACATAGATGCATTGGCCCTCTGATGGACCTTTCTTTGTCGTAGTTAGGGGAGAGAAATCAGGGTGTTTAACTGTTGGCCACCCAGTGAAAACCATTAATTGGTAGCTAACTCACAAATCAGAGATCCGGTTTAAGTACACTACTCTTAGAACCATGCTATAGAAATAGTGTTGCAATTGGAAGACCCAACTTCTAAAGAAGTTCAGTCTAACAAGAGTTATATAAACTAGAAGCTCTGCTATGGTTACACAGAAGAAGACCAAAAGAACCTAATGTTCTGAAAATAATCAATGACTCTTTCTATTATGCATTTAGAAATGAGATAGTTGTAAGCACGGTTACACATGACCACTGAAAGGAAGAAGCAAAACTGCTTGTGACACCTATGAAATGCTGAGATATGGCTGTAACTGCAGAGAAACAGTGAGGGATGGCTGTGTTCTACTGAGACTGCGACTTGCATTCATTTCTTTATTGCCAAAATGTGTGTACCTTTTATTAAACCTTCTTTATTTAAAACACTATTCATTGGGAGACACCACAACCTCGTGTAAATCTCCTTTGATCTTCCCCGGTGATCTAGTACATGCTCCACTACATTCTCCGTTGGGAGACTTGCCAGCATTTCTCTAAATCCTTGTTTCTCCCGACAATCCTTCCACCGCGCCTTCAATAACATTGGCGATGCTGCACCTGATGCCTTCCCGATGTATTGAAGCACAGGAAATGCACGCTCGCCTCCATACACATTCACCTCACACCATTCGGGAAAGGGAATTTGCGCTGCCTGTGACTGTGACACAAGCCTGCCACTGCTTCGGAGCGCTAAGCCGTGAGAAATAGACACGCTCCAGCAGGACCGTTGATGGCACGCATGCTCAGCAGTTCTCTTTGGACTCACGCTGGCTGTTGAAAATGCATGGTGCACGTGCTGACCTCAATTAATAGCGTGACGTATCTTCAAGCTGGGCGACTGGGCCACAGGAATGATCAAGGCATTACGCTGTAATGACAGTGCTGAGGAAATCACGCTCGATTTGTCTTTACAAAAACACATTTAAAGTGAAGCTATTCACTCCATTTAAGTTGAATCCTCTAATGCGCAACTACACTTGCTTCGGTATCAAAGTAGCGAGACGTACAGATCCAGATCTCTTGCTTACTCTTCACTGGGTCGACACAGGCTATGCGCTGACACTTCACCATAATGCCCTTAAAGTGCCTGGCGGCATCCCATCCTCGTCACCAGAAAAACATTTGTACTTATTACACAACAGTGGCCGACCTTCACTTAAGTTTGATAACAGATAAACAGCATGTGCCTGTCAAGCCAGGCACCTTTACCAATGAACATTCTGACTCATTGACTTCTCCTCCAGGACCCCATTACCTCACCAGATAACATGTGTAACATTCTCTACTGTACATCTAAATCTGGAAAGCTCGCATTATAACTGTCCTTTATTCCACCTGTTAGTAAGCGTTTTGAGTGGTAATTTACCCACTCTAAAGTGAACATACAAGCTTTTGGCAAGGGGAGGTGCAATAATGCCTAGAAATGGTTTAAATTGCGGGGTAATCTTGAACGCTAAAAACGAGTTAAGTAAATACCGATTGTTCCTATTCAGGACATAGTGGTTCAAGGACAAATGCGCAGTAGCGTGACTTTAGGGCTGCAGATTCGGCCATACAGATACCTTCCGGGTTTTGCCACAGTTTGTTTAGGCCGAGCTTTGGAAAGCAACTTAATCCAAACTTTAGCCTTGGAACTTTCAGTGCATTCGTAATACTCAGTAGTTTCTTTACGGAGCCGTATAATTGGTTAGCTCTGGGGAGGACCATAGGCATACCGAATAAACCAAAGGCTTCAGCTTTGCCGCATCAGGGATTCTTTTAACACCATTATGAAAAAATAAAGGAACATGGGGAGTACTAGATGGAACTGAAATAAGGTTCTTATGACATTTTTCTCAGCTATAGTTCACTTCTGCATGTATTCATAGCCCCACAGTTCAGTTCCATAGAGAGCAGCGTTTTGCGCTTTAGTATGATAAACTTCAAGGGCAGGAGAAATGGAATAAGAGCACGTTGTATTGTGCATTTCTAAAATAGCTTTAGACCTGTGTCGAATGAGTCGGGAGCTCTTATTGAGTTAGGACCCCACTTGAACTTCTCAGACAATTTTACCCCCCAGATAGTGAAAGCTTTGGACCCGTTCCAGCACCTTGGCACCCACCCTCACAAAACAGTTTCTGGTTGGTCTAGCCCCAAACACCATGAACTTTGTTATTGATACATTCTGCTCAAGGCCTCTTAGATCACAGAAATTAGTAAATTAATCAGTTAAGTTTTAAAGGCCCACTGGTGTCTTGGAGACAAGTAGCAAGAGTTCTGCAAAAAGTTAGATTGGAATCTTATTGCCGTTTAGGGTTGGTGAATTGTTGAGGGATGCCAGTAGATCTTTGGCCACATCATATCTTTTCAGAGTGAATAAAGTTGGTGCTAAAATACACCCCATGCGAAGTCCTTGTAGTATAGGGATGTGCTCAGTGAATTCTCCCTTACCTCCCCAATAGACCTGTGCACAGTTAATCAAATTCACAGAGACACCCGGACACTCAATCATTTTTCTGCGAGACAAGAGCATCATACACATTTTGTTTGTTGATAAACACATATTTCCAGTACTGTATTGGGAATCTAAACACCTGATCAATGGTGCTGGTATTCTCAGGAAAGCCAGCTTGAAATGGAGACAACTTGTGATGCTCATCTACCCAATTTGACAGCTTATCAAGGACTTGCCTAGCAAAAACCTTCTGCAGGTTGTCTATAAGACTGATGGGCCTTCAGTTTGATGGATTACCAGCATCTCCCTTCTTGTAAAAGGGGATGATTTCGGCTCCTCCCCAGCATTCGGGGATTTCCCCACCAGCCACAATAGCGTTTGATAAAAGATTAATATAACTGTACCAGACTTTATGCTCAAATGTATACAAATCTCCAGGGTTCTTGTCGGAGCTAGGTGCCTTAGCTAATTTAAGGCAGCTTATAGCATCTAGGGTGCCAGATATACTAAAGGAGATTTCACTAACCTCCAATATATTAACATTGGAGTAAGGTGTGAAGGAAATTCCAGAACTTGAACACACGAACAGATAATCAGTCGGCTGGGCATACAAGAATGAGAAATGTGTACCCCATTTTTCAGGTTGAATGTGGTGATAAGACTTTGTACTATCCAGGCTTCCTTGTGAGATTATGTGCCAACAGGCTTTATTATTGTTTGACTCAGAAGCACAAAGTAGATCTTGCCAATTCTTTTCATGCCAATTGTTCTTAGCTTTCACAAGTGCCATTTGTAGTCTCGTCGAGCCTCTATAGTCTCCTATCGTGAACACCTTTTGACGGCCGTTATTAGTAAGCATTTGGATAACTTGCAACCAGAATTAAACCACAGTTTCGCCTACACACAAAATATTTGCTTATGTATGACCTTTTTGTAAAAAAGGGTCTCGTAGTTTGTTGAAGAACCTTTTGTGAATTTCTAAAATAGGAAATTCATCCTTGGAGAAACTTACAAAGTCAGACATGTGGACAACATACCAGTGATAGAATTCAGAATACAACTTGCAGTCAGGCAGTACTTGCCATGCTACCCACCTGTGGTTATTAGCTAGCGTAGGTGCTGGTACCTTCAAATAACAAGAGGTTGAAAGTACACTAAGAACATCCCTGTTTAAAAATGTAGTCCGAGAATTGTGGTTACTATCTACACGGTTGACAATTTTCATGTCGTCAATAAGTGTCCATAGCCTTATGTCAACAAGCACATAATCAATAATGCTCTTATATGATTCCCTTGTATAGGTTGGTGCCACTTCTTGGTCGGGTCGAGTACTGCCACAGTATGCTCTTAGGCCCCGGCCGACTACAGTTAAAGCTAGCTGGAGGGCTATATTTGAGAAATAGCTCAATGATTGACCTATTAAGAGTGGTATACTCCACTGTTCGTTCTCCTGCTCAGTCAGAGCATTATTTGAAGGATCAAAACATACATTGAAATCTCCAGTAACTATGATTTTAGCTGATTTTTGGTACAAATCAATAAGCTCATCAAGGAGTTCCAAGACGGGTGAGTCAGTATTAATAGGCGCTGATCTCACATAAGCACTGAATAACGCTATATTCAGCCTAGAGGGAAACAGGATGCTGATTCCCCTCCCCACATTGAATCTGCTGAATCAACTTTCAATGATGTATGCATGCAGGGGACAGTTTTTTTTTTTTTTACAAGAATTTACAACTCTCTTGCGGCCACCCAAATTTCACAGGTGTTCTGGCTTCCAAATTGTAAGAAGTGAAGCCATTAATAGACACCTTTTTTACTGCCCAGATTTCTTGGAATGCATAAACATCAAAATCACCTATGTAAGAGCCCCACTCAGTATCGCATGCTTTAGATTTTATACCCGTCAAGTTCCAAGATATCTAGAAAGGCCTGCTTTCGTAAGGGTACCTGCTTTATGTGCAATATCTCATATCCTTTCCTAGATCAGTGGATTCCTATGCACCTTCCCATTCCAGCCCCCCCCTCCCCCGAGTAGTGTGAAGTGAGTTCATACACCCCCAACCTGTGGGCCCACAAAGTCTATAGTTGTATTTCCATTACAGTTCACAGTCAGGCGATCGGGTTACATCAACCCAATGCCCCAGTCAGTCACTTCAGTTTAAACTTGACACCTCTGAACATATCATGCTTACCTAATCTTCATAGCATACCTACTTACTTGAGCTACTTACCTACGATACCAGCCTATCATAACAATCATACATACTTATCTATCTGCCATACCTATTTTAACATATGTAATCTACAGATCATACCTAGCTTATCATAGCTAATTTACCATATGTAGTTTGATATTCCAATCTACATACCTCCCTTGCAGACCTAAGCTATAATACCTCTCTTACTACTACATGATCCAAACTTACCTTCCATTCCTACAAATCTTGCTTAACCTACTTTTCCTCACTATAAATGGCCTACCATATCTTCCAAACCTAACTACCATACTTAACCTATGATTTCTATGCCTGCGTACCAAATTTAACCCACCATACGTAACGTACTATACATAGCATACCGTAACCATCCATCATACCTAGACTATCTTACCTACCTTATTACCAGGAACACCAAACCTACCTACAATACCTGCTTCCTACCCAACCTATTATACTTACCATATCTAACTTATCTACTGCCATACCTAACTAAACTATCTACTTACTATACCTAGAACACCACTCCTAATAGAACTACCATCTATGCCTACTTTTGATACCATACTTACCTTCCATAAGTAACCTACCATACCTGCTTACTCTTGTTAAGCTATCATACCTAACATACTTCCCGTTGCTAACCTAAGATACCATACCTACTATGCCTACATACCTATAGTATACCTAACGAGCATACCTGACATACGATGCCTAACCTACTAACTCCTAACCTACCCTAACTAAATCTCCCTCTACCTCTGCAGTATATGTATCGTACCATATGACAGCCCTGATGTGGTTGTTTTGCAACAAAAGGGACACGTTATGCGTATGGAGAGTCTAGTAAACGTTTGAGGCTTATCAGACTGCGATAGAATGCACTTGTGTATAACAGCTTCACCCCAGCATTTTTCTGGCAGGGTTTTATTTAAAGTTAGTCTGTGATCCCACAAAACTCATTATCAGATTTACTGGCATTCCAGCCATTGCCAGATATTTGAACCTTAACTGTGGGGCTGTAAATGCTCTTGCTAATGCTTCTGAATATGTGAGTGGTGATGAGCTAATGATCTAGAAAGAGAAACGGTATCTACATGTAATAGTAGTGATACATCAGGGATACCTTTGTCATACTCTTAGCTGACCATCCACCATGCCTTGAAGGACAGTGTGACCGTTTCCTGTGAAGCCTCTCCTGCTGAGATCATTTTCTAATTCACTTTTTAAAAACCTGTTGTAGGATCTTGTGCAAACTGCAAGAATATCCGAACACTTACCAATATTATGATTGAGGGCAGTGCAGGCACCACTACAGCAGTAATAGCATTCTTGCCTTTCATGCTTGATCTATTTTCAGTGGTCATATTTCCCCTTAATATTTTCATCTTGGTTCGTCTTATTGTTAGATCTGGGGTCTCCAGTTGGCAGTGGTATTCACCTTTATCCAAATAGTACCCTTACTTCTAAGTCAGGATAGGGGGGTTACACTCCTAAATAACCCCTGCTCACCCCCTTGGTAGCTTGGCACGAGCAGACAGGCTTATCTCAGAGGCAGTGTGTTAAGCATTTGTGAATATACACAGTAATACAGTGAAAACACTACAGATGGACACAACACAGGTTTTTATAAAAAATAAGTATTCTTTATATAGACCTAAACACAAGACCACAAACGACAAAAATCCACAATACTACACTTAAGATTGCTTTAAAGATGATAAGTTACTTAGTTCAAGTTGATGATCAATGCAACAAAGTACCTGGATGAGTAACGCAAAGTAAACAAAAGGCTCGCAAAAGGGGAGATGCGTTGGTTCCGTGATCCGCGGGAGATGATGTGCCGTGCCTCAATGCTTGCGCAGAGTAGGGGATGCGTCGTGATCCTTACCGGTGCGGAGGTGATGCGTAGATTCTCGGCCTGCGGGCCTGGCGCCTTGATGCGATACGATGTTGCGATGTGAGAAGATGGCACCCTTGACGCAGTGATGTGATGACGATGCGTAGACGCCCTGGCAGCCTTTGCGACGACTCTGTACTTTGGAGCCATGACAGGCCCTGTGACACGCTTCTCCGGTGATGCGATGGCGACTCTCTCGATGGCGTCACACTTTGCCGGTGATGCGACAGCAGGCAGCTTCGATGAACACACACTTCCAGGGAGATGCGGCAAAGGCTCGCTTCTCCGGCGATGCGATGATTTCATCTGCGGCGGCAACACGCTTCCTCTCGATGCGTCGCGCTTCCAGTGACACGCAAATGTCTGTAGTCCGAATTCCCAGCAAGGAAATTCAGAGAGGAGCTGGAGATGAAGTCCCTTGCTCACTTTGCCACTGGATTCAAGCAAGCCGGGCTGAAGACGGCTGGAATGCCAGAAACCGGTCCTCGGAAGCTTGTTTCCGGTCCAGGGAAGACATTGCTTGGCAGTTCGGGCTGGACTGTTCCCATGAGGCACAGGGTCAGACTGATTTGCATATAGCCATGTCTGAACTGGGGTGGCTGAGTGAACTAAAGAATGGTGATGGATTAAACCCAGATCATTTGACTGGGGGTGAGTGTTTGATTTGTTCAAACACTCCGTCCATCACCACCCCCTTTTGTACCGCTTTTGGCCGCCATAAGTGTGGCAGGGTATGCTCAGACGTGAGTCCCTTGTTCACTTGGCCACTGGATTCAAGATAGCCTGGCTGATGAGGATTATGAATCCGAAACCGGTCCCAGGATGCTTGTTTCCGGTCCAGGGAAGACATGGCTTGGCAGTTCGGGCTGGACTGTTCCCACGAGGCACAGGGTCAGACTGATTTGCATATAGCCATGTCTGAACTGGGGTGGCTGAGTGAACTAAAGAATGGTGATGGATTAAACCCAGATCATTTGACTGGGGGTGAGTGTTTGATTTGTTCAAACGCTCCGTCCATCATCCCCTTTTGTATCGCTCTTTCATAATGGGCACATCGGCACACAAAGTAGTTTTCATCAGTGCCAGGCACTACTATGGAACCATGTGCTTTGTAGTGACAGCTTTACCCTCTATCACAACAATAAGGTTTTACAAAAAGCTTGTCAAAATATGACGTGCGTTAGCAAATCCAAAAAGCAGTGAACCAAAGCCAACATTATTGTTTTTGCAAATGTTTGTTTATTTTTATGTTTGGCATAATCTTGTAGAGTCTGGCTTTACACTCACTTTCCATTTTTTTCTATGTTTTTGGGAAATACCAGTATTGATAAAACATGTTTTACTTAATGACGCTTCAATTAGATGGTACCTAACTTTACACAGTATTATAGCAAAACACTTTTTTTTCTAGTTGCATATTTTTATGTGTATATTTTATTTTGAAAAGAAAGACTCCTCAATCTTACTTTGAAGCTCCTGCAAGTATTCACATCCAATCTGGGAGCATTCTGGAAGCCGAAAGCTTTATAAGTTGTTCCTTTATAATGTTTTTTTTTTGGGGGGGAAAATCTGTTTATTAGCAGGAGAAGAAGTACACATACAGATAATATAACACAGTTAGTTGTCCAGTATTCTGAGGCGTGTACATATTTCTAGTAACAGGGTCAACAGTTATAGATTTCCTTTTTCATTTTCATCTAAACAGTACTCAAGTGAGTTAACATCCCCTGTTCCACCCTCCCACCCCCGGCAATCATAGCAATTGCATTCAAACTTTTTGACACATGACTCTACCTATTGCGGCCTATATGGCTGTCAGGCTCAACACTGATCACCTAGGGATTTATATGCGATAGTTGTGTATTGTGATTATGCAGTGCGCTTGGAATCGTAGACTTTCACCTGTATGTGCGGTAGCACCGTCCACATAGTAATCTATATACAACCTGTGGGTATCATCCTCATCCTATCCATCAGCAGATGATGGGGTAGAGTCGCCATCCCCTCCAGTTTCAAATGTTCCTAGTGCAGTGTACCAGTCTAATGAGATCGGGGTTTTCCTAAGGCCCTTGCGCTCTTTACGTTGCAGCGCTGCACCCTCTGCCTTACCCCAGCGCAGCACCTCCGCCCTCCACACTTCTGGGTCAGGTGGTCTAGCCGATTTCCATCTCGTCGTTATTGTGCGTTTTGCAAGGAGCAACGCCATGTCCGTGAACCGAGTGGTTACACTTCTACGGCGTTCTACCGGTCCCAGGCCCAGTATGGCGTATTCTATCGTGTCAATCGGTTTAGAAGGAGCCAGTTTAAGCAGCTCTTCGTGTATGGTATGCCAGTAGTAGCCCAATTTTGGACAGTTCCATATCATATGAAGTAACCTTGCGTCTTCCGCACCACATCTAGGGCAGCTATCAGCAGCAGTAGGAAACATAACGTGTATGCGGTGGGGTGTAAGGTATGCCCTATGCAAGACCATCAATTGTATAAATTTGAACCTCGGGTTCCTGGACACTTTCTTTGGGAATTTCAGGATGCGTTCCCACTCCTTGTCCCGGATCGGTCTGCCTATGTCCCCCTCCCATCTTGTTTTTAGAGGTTGCAATGATGTCGCCTTTCCTGCTCTAATTCCACTGGTAATCCATTTGGTGAGGTGGCTGCCCGTTCCCATAAAATATTGCATCGTTAACAGCGGATTTGTAACTGGTTCCTCTCCATTCGGTGCCCACGTCCTTTCTATATATCGTCGCACCCCAGCGTGCAAAAGGAACAGTCCACCTGGGGTGCGTGCATGGTACGGAAGTCCTCAAAGGTCAGCATTCGACCATCCGCAAATAGATCCCCCACTTGTAGTATTCCCGCATCATGCCATGCGGTGAGTGTGCGGTTCGACAGCGGTCCCGTGGCCATTGGGACACCCAGTAGTGCTTTGTGGGGGCGCATGAGGTTGTCGGTGATGTGTATTTCACCGCTTTCCTCCAATAGTTAATCGCTAGCCGAAGTAGCGGAGGGGACGCCGCTGGGACTTCTGAACGGGGTAGCAACAGCGTATGGACCTTCCCCCTCGACCAGTCCGCCTCCGAGATGTCAATTTCATGCAAATTTCTTCTTGCCAGCCAGTAGGCAAGCCATTGTAGTTGGCAGGCAAAGTTGTAGGCTCGAAAGTCCGGCACCCCCATGCTGCCGGACTCTGTGTCGAGCTGTAGTTTGGCCATGCCGATACGCCTCCGTCCCGAGCCCCACACCAGCTCCGTTAGTATCTTGTCCAGCGTCTTAAACCATCTAGCCGGAATCATGAACGGGAGGCTCGTGAAGTAGTAGATCAGGCGAGGTAGAACAACCATCTTGGAAATGGCCACTCTGCCCGCCACGGACAGCGGCAGTGCCGTCCAGAATTGTCTGTGATTTCAGCGCTGTTATCGACCTCCCCAGGTTGCCGTGGATCATGTCCCTAGCTTCTCTGTATATCTGTATCCCTAGGTATCGGAAGGTAGTGTCGGCCACCTGGAAAGTATGTGGTGCGAAGGGTAGCGGGGCGGTCGCGCCAGCGGTATTGAAACAATACCCATAGGACTTAGGTCTGCTAATGGTGAGGCCCGACAACGTACGGAATTCCTCGAAGATCTCGGGTATGGGGTCCAGGGCACCCCTCAGATCACGCAGATACAGAATGATATCGTCCGCATATGCGGACACCACATATTTTATGCCCCTATGTGATGCTAGGGTCCGTAGTCTGCATAGCAGCGGCTCAAGCGCTAGGATAAACAGAAGCGGGGATAGTGGGCAGCCCTGTCTGGTACCCCTCGCAACAGTCAGGGTCGCCGATATGCATCTGTTCGTGCGTACCCGAGCTGTCGGGTGTGTGTACAGCAGTCTGATCCAGGCAATATATTCGGCCGGAATCCCAAATCTTTCAAACGTTGCAAACATAAAATCCCAGCGAAGGGAATCAAAGGCCTGCTTTAGATCTAGGGAAATACATCCCTCCTTTCCCTCTCTCGCTTGCTTGCTAAGCATGAGTTGGCTTAACCTTCGAAGGTTCATAGCAGTACTTCTGCCCAGGACGAACCCGCATTGATCAATATGTATTAGTTGCGGCACATACAGGGCTAGTCTCGTCGCCAGTATCTTGCTCAGTATTTTATAGTCTGTATTTATTAATGACAAGGGTCTGTAATTGGCCGGTTGCATTCCGTCTCTACCCGGCTTCTAAAGGGAGACTATCATCGCCTGTAAGGATGAATGTGGGAGCGATTGAGTTTTTAGCGCCTCTTGATACACTACTTGTAGGCGTGGGGCAAGGAGGTCAATATAAGCGTCGTAGAACTCAGCCGGCAGGCCATCTGTCCCCGGGGTTTTATTCCTCGGTAGCGCACGTATAGCCTGTCGAACCTCTGCAACCGTTATGGGGCGTTTTAGGTCCTCACTTTGACGGTTGTCAAGTTGCAGCAGGTCGATCCCTTCCATAAACCTCTCAAATGCTGTGTGTGAAAGCTGTCGGTGTGGGCCGTACAATGTGGCATAGTAATCTCTGAAGGCAGTGTTGATATCGAGCTGGGATGTGGCTATGGACCCCCCCCTGGTCAGCAACTTCTAGTATAGGCATGTGTGCCAGGGCATCACGTATTATGCGGGCCAACAGGGGCCCTGACCTGTCCGCTTGTGTGTGTTGTCTGCAGGTGTATTCCCTGTAGTCTAGTAATCTGAGCTCCTCCAGCAGTTCAGCGTGACGTATGTGTGCCTCCTGCAGCGGTGTAAAGGGCAGGTTCGTACCAGCAGCCTCACTTTCCAGCATGGCTAGGCCACCCTCCAGCACCTTTAGGCTGTCAATAACCTCACGTCTCATGCCCACCCTCGTGGCAATTGCCTCCCCCCTGATGGGCACTTTAAATGCATCCCATTCCACTTGCCTGGAACTAGCCGAGCCCGTATTTATATTAAAGTAAGTGGTGATGGAATCTGCCAGCGACGCCTTAAAGGCAGTATCCTCCAGCAGTTCCGCATTTAGGCGCCAAGTCGGTATCGGTGTCGTGGTCCTACCCCAATGCAATGTAACTTCCACTGGGTTATGGTCTGAGAGGGTCTTGCCCATATGTTCTGCCTCAAATACCGCCTCCAATAGTGGCTTGGTGCAAAAGACTCGTTCAATTCTAGTGTGTAATCTGTGCGGCGGGGAGTAGAATGTGTACTCTCTGTTCAACAAGTGTTTGCTGCGCCATATATCCGCCAGATCCCACCCCTCCGCCCAGTGAGCCAGCGCATCTGCCTGCCTTCTACTCTCAGTCGCGTGCAGAGGTGGGTGTGACCTGTCTAGTGAGATATCCAATACAGCGTTAAAGTCCCCGCCTATGATCCACCGGTATTCCGCCCAGTCAGCCAGCACTCCACTTATGGTCACCAAAAAATCTGATTGGCCAAAGTTCGTCGCATACACACTGCCAAGCACAACAGGGGAGCCATCCAGCAGCCCACGCACAAAAACATATCTGCCCTCCTTGTCCACTCTCTGCTCCAACATCTTAAAAGGTAATGAGTTCCTGAGCCATAAGGCCGCCCCCCTTGAGAATACAGAGTAAGAGGTAGTAAAGAGCTGGCCCTTCCATTTCTTGAGCAGTTTGGCGCTTTCGGCACCGTTCAAATGAGTCTCCTGGAGGCAGGCCAACATGATACCTCTCCGATTGAGCTGTGCCAATAATCTGTGTCTCTTATGAATGGATCCCAAGCCTCGCACATTCCAGGTGCACAGTTTGTAGGTGTTAAGTGTCCCCATGTCTGATCGTGGTGTGCATGCCCAGTAGACATCTAGTCAGGTAGGCCATATGTACAATAGTCGAGGATTCGAGTCCCCTTGAAACGTGTTACTCCCTAACAGAAAGGTCCCCAAGCAGAAAAACCTGAGGTCCAAACCATGTTGCCCGACGTGGGAAAGTCAATCCAGAACATTTCTATGTGATGGGGGTGTAGTCCACGTACACCTACCAGGTAACTGTCAGTGGTGTTTCAGTGTGCCCACTTCTGGTTTGCCCCCCGTGTTCCACTCTCCCCGTTATGTTCCTGTGTGTGCGTTTCATACATTACCACCCGGAGTCTGCAAAGGATTCAGTCAGAGATCTTCTGCCATTTGCGCCGTAATCTTAGGAAAAAGCTGCAAGCTATCCGCGGAGCCGGACACCTCCGTGCGTGTGCCAGAAGTGCTGCCCAGAACAGTCGTGCCTCTGGCATAGTGTGCAGCCAAGGCCTCCTCCGTCAGTTGGACCACTGTCGCTCTTTTCCCAGAATGGTCCGATGTTGTCTTGTCTTCAAAGTCGTAGGTCCGGCGTGCCTGTCGCCCGTGGTGGGTGCAGGAAGATGGTCATCCCGGCGTGAAGGTCCTCCACCTTGGTCATCTTCAAGCGGGTCCTGTGAGTTCGGCAGCGTTAAGGTCACCTCCATCCATTCCGCTGCTTCCTCGGGGGTGTCAAAGAAATGCGATTTGTTGTCATAAAGTATTTTGAGGCAAGCAGGGAACTGCAATGCATATTTCAAATTTCTGTCCCGCAGTTTTCGTTTCACACCTAGGAACGTAGATCTAGCTCGTTGCACCTCTGGGGTGAAGTCTGGGTACACCGATATAGTTTTATCCTCATATCTTAGCGGCGCCTTTTCTCGTGCCACACGTAGAACTGAGTCTCGGTCCTTATAGTTAAGGAGGCGTGCTATTAGTGGCCGTGGCGGTGCCCCTGGCTTCGGCGGCTTGGCAGGCATTCGGTGTGCACGTTCTACGCTATACAGCAGTCAGGTCTTGTGGGCCCACGATCTTCTTGAGCCAGTCTTCGACAAACTGTGTGGGATTCCTCCCCTCGCTTCATTCCGGCATACCCAAAATTCTAACATTATTGCGGCGGGCCCGCCCTTTTGCGTCATCCATCTTGTCCCACAGTAACTTTATTTGCTTTTCCATACCCCCTATCTTCGTGGAGTGGTCCGTCTGCTGTGGTATTAAATCGTCGAGCGCAATCCTGTGCTCCGTGACCTTCTCAGCTAGCGTGTTGTGGTCCGCCCTCAGGCGCGACAGTCCAGTGGCCATGTTGTCCATCCGTAGTTCTAGCGCTTCCATCGTTGCCCTTATTTCAGCCAGTATAAGGTCTAATTTTGCATCCTGTGTGCCTTTGCCCGTCGGTGGGATGAATTCCGCATTGGAGGAGGCCAATGGGTCAGCCGATCCAGTGGATTGCATGTCTGCGGCCGTGCCCTGTTCGTGGGTCTTGGTCCTGTGTCTCCCCATGGATCTCGTCTGCAGGGCAGCGGTGGTCTGGATCCGGTCGTCCACTTGGCATCTATGAGGATACCTTGCTCTACCGGCTGTCTGCCCACTCTGCGCAAGTAACTACTATCCACGGCGTGTGCAGCAGGCCAGGGTTTTCGGGGCTGGCGTCAGCTCGGGCTTGGGTGGTGGGTCTGTGTCACAGGCTAACAATTGTGGATAGTGTCGCGGTCCGTGGCCCCCTGTCTCATTCGAGGGAGCACGGCGCAAGGCAGCTCAGCGATGCAGGCAGCGGCCGCTCACCATGGTCTCCAGCGCTGTGTCTCATCAGGCTGAGGCCGCCGCACCTTCGCGCTCCACTGCAGTCTGTCCCCAAAAATGGCACTTCCGTAAGAGACCTGCTGGCGTATGTTCAAACTCCCTCGCCGGGGAAGCCTTGCAACGTGCGGCTAATGGTTCTGTTTCCGTTTTTTATTGGGCGTGTGGCATCTGAGTTTGCTCCAGGCACAGGAACATAGAGCAGTCAGGAGAGGGCCGCCACGTTTTCAGCCTCCCAGTTCCGGCTGATGGTGTGAGTCCGATATGGCGGCACACGCCGCGGAGCAGGCACAAAAACAAGTATTCCCTCAGGTGCAGTCACCATGTAGGAGAGGGCGCCGCTCGAGGCCCCCTGTTTTCCGCAGAGCGTGAGACCTTCCCCCAGTGTTATCAACAGGCGCCCAGGGCCGCGCGTACATGCAGCCCCCAGCTCGGGTCGCAGCGGCCGTCCAGCCCGGTTACCAGTCACGGACCGGGGCCAGACCAGGGGGCGCGAGCACGGCGGTCCGCCTAGGGATCCTCCACGTAGGCTCAGGATGACTCTGCGCCGTCCTCCGGGTGTTGCAGCAGAGCCGAGCGATGCCCCGCCCCTCCGGTTCCTTCCGGCTCAGCTCTGGTCGCCGATAGTCAGGCCCGCCTCTCAAATCCAGGCCGCGGCTTCTCTCGGAGATCCAGGCCTCAGCAGCGTCGATGGTCCCACACGGCTTCAGCTGGTGTCACGGGAGTCAGCAACGCCGTCGCCAGGACCCATACCCACACGGCGATTTCCCTGGGTCGTAGTCTGGTGAGTGGGGACACTGGGTAACAGGATGATTAACTAGGATGTTGGGCTAGCGACGGAGCAAGTACGCTACACGTCCGCCATGTTTGGCTCGTAGCCGTTCCTTTATAATGTTTAACCCCTTCGGCGCTTAGGACGAGCTCAGCTCATCATGAGGCACAGTGGAGCTTTGCTCATGACAAGCTCAGCTCGTCATAACTGCTGCGGAACGCCCACCGGGGCTAATTCCCCTCCTGTGCGGACATTCCAGGGGAGTGGGCGGAGTCGTGACGAGCTCAGCTCGTCATGAGCACAGCTCCACTGTGCAGCATGACGAGCTGTGCGCAGCATTGGGTCAACATTGCTGATTAATTCCTTGTTATTTAGGAAGCATATTCCACAAGTGCTTGTGTAGTGAAATTGTTTTCCCAGTGATCTCTTTTTAGTTTGCAGATACTTTTTCTCCCGAGTAGAAGTGCCCACATTGCTGTCGCAAGTCACTTCAAATTCTGTGACACTGAGCTTGTATTTGTAAAGGATGGTGTCACATAGGATAATAGATTTGCTCAGTCCTGTATTTTATTTCTTTCTAGTATTCAATCACATTATTTGAATGAACCAATAGATGGTTGAAATTAGTTCTAGTGTGATGGCATTATTTCATTTAATGGGATTCCAGTAGATTCTGAAGAAAGTTGGCCATCAGTACTAATTATTTGAAAGCTGTCTCCTAGAAATAACATATATATGGTGTCTGGGACAGTAATATTTCCGATCATTCGGCTATATATCATGCTTATTTAAGCTGTTGTAAAATTAATAAGGTTTCTGCATTACACAAGGCGTAAAAAACACAAGGGTACTTTTGCATTTAAAATGACCCATAAAGTTTTACCATCTTTGTTAGAGAAAGTTTTAGAATATAGTATGTGGTGATTTTCTCAAGAATAATTTATGTAGGAGATGATTGTGGTGTTGTATATTTGAATATTCATTGTAGCAAAACTTCCTGAAATGAAATTATCAATTCAAATACATTTTCTGTAGCATAAATTAAATAGGTATTCAATCAGACTTTCTTTCACTATCCATTTGATTTTGCATTGATTCTCCATTATTATTTTTTAAATAATGATGCTTTAAGAAACCTATTTAAAGGTGTTAAATTATACTATAATTTAGCAAAAACTTCTGCATTCTCCTGTTTTTTAAGCACCAAATGTGTTTCGGTATATTGCTTGCTTTCAAAATAAAATCACCAGTCTTTCCTTAGTTCTTCTGCGTTTTTTGCAAGGAGCATTTTGTCTGTGTTATAAACACCCACAAATTGTGTACATATATTTATATTGAAACTACTGTTGTTAATGTAAACTGAGTTTACAGATCACTGTATTTCCCGAGAACGCTTGCTCTAACAATGAAGGCTTATTGGTAATGAGCCATACATATCATGTTGACCATTTGTGCATATGGATGCACATCTTGTCTTTGCAGGATTTGATTCACAACCATTCTATGGCACTATCCTATAGACAAAATTAACATGCATACTTGTTGGGATGCCAAACAGTATGTCCCGGATGCCAAACAATGGGAATTCAACATCGCTGAAAAAGAGTTCACAGAGTTGATTACAGCAAATTTCAACCGGTAAACAACCTTTACAACGCAACTTTTACCACGCATTGCCTTTACAACGCAACTTTTACAACGCATTGCGCTGGGGGGCGCTCTAGGATAGGAAATATGTTTAATGTACCATCCAACACCTTCCCTACTATCCACGGGGACTGGAGTTGGAATAGTAAATTAAACAATTCACTATCCAGCGCCTAAAAGCACTATGCGTTGTAATGGTATGTGTTGTAAAAATCGCGTTGTAAAAGCATGCGATGTAAAAGCATGCGTTGTAATGTCATACATCCATACGTCTGCAAATTGTTTTACATGTTTTCAATGTGATCCAGCTAACTGGTCTCATATTATGGCATACTGTTCTAAAATTAATCCTTTCTGGGATGCAATCTTTGATTTTTTTCAAATTTATTACGCAATTCCAATTGTTTGTAACGTTAAACTATTACTGTTTGGTTTTGATTCTGATTGCCAACTCTCAGAATATTTGGCTAAATTTGTCTATATTGCAATGGCCGTCGCTAGACCACTTTTATTGCAGAACTGGCGATCATCACAAGTTCCAGTGGTGCAGGAATGGCTTGACAAAATGAAAAGGGTCAGGAAATGCGAACAATTGTATGCAAAACGAGTTGGGGGGGATAAAAAAGTTTGAAAAGATTTGGGGACAGTTTTTTGAGTAATTCTATTTTTTGTTACCCTATTAAGAATGTGAATGTACAGTTGTGACAAATTATATTTTTCTTTTTGTATTTGATTTTAAGACTGCAAATAACTTTAATAAAAACCTTTAAATAAAAAAAAAGGACGTCGGGAGCCAAAAAAAAAAGGACGCCAGGAGCCAACCAAACATACCAACTGTTATCGTTTGTTCCCATTTTGAATAAAAGATCTTAAAATATCCTCTCTCTGCTTTTAAGTTCTTGCCATTAAAGCCTGCTCTATCTTCCCCTTTTGCGACTTTTGGATAGGTACCCCCTTCCTGTAAATTGCAACAGAAAATCATAAAATGTTATAGAAATCAAACCTAAAAATGTGTCACTTGGCCTTTAAGGAATTGTAAAACTAATTAGTGTCTTTAAGAAGGCCAATAGCATGTTGGGTGTGAGCAGAATGATAGCTTTGGGAATGTGGAAAATTGTAAGTGGAATAGGATTTCACATTCTTTGGATTTTGGAGAATATTGAAGGACCCACTGTGACGTTTTTAGAGAACATATCTATTGAACATGATGTACAAACTAACCAAGTCCGTCATAAGGCCCATAGTGAGAACCTGAAATCTGAACCATTATAGGTATAGAAGAGTTGAGTACTGCAGAATCATCATGTAAGTTTGAATTGTGTGAGTACAAATCATTTACACGCTCAGACTTTTCTACCAGTACTTCAGGTAAGATGCATTTTGATCAATCTTCCAGTTCTGAGAGGCTTAGATATTGGACATGGATTCATCAGCTCTGCAACATTTAAATTACCTCGTGACAACAAGAACATTTGACAGCCCAACAAAAGCTACAATAGTTCATTGATTAACTCGTTGCTGTTAATATTGATTCTTCTCTGTCGCCAACCTATGTAGGTGAAGTTTCTGATTCCATTGTATGGTTTAATTGTTGTTGCACACAAAGAGGGTCAACAAGAAAGTCTATAAATACCACAACAGGTAGTTAAGCTAAACTACACTCTTTCAACTAATGTAGCCTATGCTGTCCTCCACATAGTGTGAGCTTCATGATTTTATTGTTGCACAAATACTACTTGGTCCCTTAATTATATCCATAGAGCTTCTATAGCACAGATATCAAAATATTTATTTTACCTAAGGAGGAGTAACTGCTATCCTTAGGGAGCATCTAAATATGAATCATTCAACAATCACATTAAGAGATCTAAAGTTAAAAGAAGATGTTTGGTGAGATCTGCATGGATTTTCATATGATTGTTATCTTTACTCCGCACAGTTGTAGAAGAATGTCTCTGAATTCTGTCTGTCTCATAATAAAAGATAAAACGAGAATTCACAACATTCTTTACTTGTGGCTGATTGCTGTACCAATGAATTTCCACAAAAAAGAATGGTAAATCAAAGACTCTCTCCACTCTGAAATCCGATACATTGTAAAAATCGTTATTAAAGTTCCTTTGTTTGTGGAAGGATAAAGGGATAAAAGTATTCAACATAAAGTGATTTTTGTTTTCTTTTCACTCTTCCTTTAGATTTCTGATTAAACTGTATTTCTTTATAACGCACACCTTTTGTCAACTGATACATATTCTTCTGTAGGTGACATCATTTTTACACAATGATACTTGTATCGACAAGGAAATACGTAATACTCTACATGTCTCTGACCACTTACAGCCTTTATAACAGAGTTATCTGATTAGTAAGGATTTTAAATTGTCAGTCCTTTAGGTGTTCGGAAAGTAAGCAGTGGCGGTTTTTCATGATCTTCAATGGTAAAATAGAATAATGCAGTCAGCAGAGATATACGTTTTCATAGCCGTAATTAAATCTTGGTGTATAATTCTAGATAAGTTTTATTTCTGCAATAGTCTGTTGTGAAGTTTACCTCCCAACAGGTTGTAGGTGGTATTTCACCTAATTCTCCAAGTCTATCTTTGTGTGTTACTAAAGCATTGTGGTAATTCAGATTTATATATTTTCTTTTCTCAAAGTTTTTAAAATGTACAGTTATGTTCCTCAGTTCCGGTCTTAAAAAACTAGGCTTTGGGGTGGGGGTCTAACAGTAGCTTGTGCATCACTGTTTCTGCAACTTAAAACTTTGAAGCTATACCTCTTGAGGCCACTCCTAAGTGGTGGTACTGAACTGATTTTTAGATAGGTTATGAGACTTACTGTATTCCATTCATATGTATGAGCTGTGCCGACTACTAGTACTGTGGTAATGAAATTATGTATCCTCAGAAAAGCATCTATCAATATTGTGGGAATGTGTATGACTGATTGTCACCTATATGATACCACTGGAAATTATATTCTCTGGGCCGTGGGAGACCAGGTGAAGTTATAATAACTGTGCTTTGGTGCAGTAAATTAGACCAGAAAAGGAATAGACAGTCGCACTTCTGATTGTATACTTAATTTCTTGATCAGTTTATCTTATATTGGGTGCAGATGGGTATAGTTTCCTGGGCTCAAGATGTTAAACAATATACATTTATGATGCTTTTCCCTCAGTGGAAAAAACTTCCCCAGTTTGCACTCCCTTATTCAGGATATACAAGCGGTTATGACCAAACCGGAAGGAATTAGCCCCTGATGAAGGGCCCGCCCGAAATGCATTGGGCTTGTTATCCAAAAACATGTTTTCAAGATTGGATATGATGACTATGTAATGTAATGTGATTGCAACATTACCTTCATGTGATAAAATTACTAAAATTCATTAAACAAAGATTCAAACGACCGACGGATTAAATATCTGTGCAGTGAATCCCAATTACTGCAGTAGGCTTGTTTCCAGCCCAATCACTGCCAGGTAGAAATGGTAGCATACTCTTACTGGACCACATGTTCACCTCTGTTTAATACATTGACAAACATTGATATTGTACACTGAACCACACTTGCCAGTCTCACTACACAGTGTAATTTTCTTTTTTGTTTCTGTTGTTTTGCAGTATTGTGTTGGCAAATCAACGCAATCATAGAAAATCATTAAACAAACATACTTTATAATACTGGAGGCACTCCTCTTTGCACCTACGGACAGCATGGAGGTTCAGGTCGTCATGTCTAATTATCATAAAGCCATATAAGGATGAATGGTGTGATATGGGTGACAGACATTACTGGTAGCAGGCTTCCGTGATTTGTTTGGAATAGGTGTGCCATTGTCATTCTTTTAGTCCTAAAATATTGTCCAATAGTTTAGCCTTTGGGTCTCTTGTTCAGGTGTTGTCTAGAAGACCATTTATTATACTTACACTAACATGCTAAATGGTTCCTTGTCCGTTGTTTTTGAAAAGGTCTCATTTGTAAGTCTGCAAGAGATCCACAGGAGCCAATGAACTGAATGTCTATTTCTTTAACAACACTCTGATCTCCTATTTTTTTTACCCTTTCTGCCTCGAAGAATTTGTTTTAAAAGTCGTTAATGTGCTGCAGAAGTAGCATAACCCACAAAAGTGTATGTGGTCAACCCTGCTGTATCTTGTAAGGAGTATTTGTGTTAAGTTAGCGGACTGAGCCAGTACAGAGAGAAGCTGTTCAATAAGAAAAATGCAAATGTAGCCAATTATGTTGCTATTGGCAGTATGTGCAAGCCATAGCATATAAGCATTCCTACTAAGCGCATGTGTCTGAAGATTGATTAGGCAAGCTAAGTTCTACAGCAATTTTAATACTAATCGTATGTCTCAGGAGGAGTTTAAGGGATCCCTACCATATCACACATCTAAGTTAGTTGGTTGCTACACATTCATAACAGTAAGTTCCCCGGAATGAGTCGATTGGTACTCCCACTACAGAATGAGGGAAGAAACCATATGTGGGGCAGCTTAGACTCCTCTTGTGTCCTCACATCCAACCTGAGGCAAGAATGATACTGAAAACATACTGTAACCATCACCTAAATAGCATTCTTTAAATTGTTATCAGTTCACTTCCTGTAATGGTAAGAAAATCCAAGTTTGAAAAAGGCTACACAGATAAATGTGTATAAACCTAGGGTTGGCAAATTAGATTTGGTTACAGCTCTACCCACTGCAGCGCAATGTCAGGTTATTCCAAACCTAATGTTTTGCTTTTGCATTTCCCATTATATGAGTCCTTTATACCTGAATGCAACACTTGCAGTGCAAATATAAAAGTTCAGGTACCAACTATCCCATATTACTGAGAATTGTGCGTATGCTCCTGTTAGAAGCATTGCCTTCCTGCCTCCCTACTCTAGGCCCCCTTAACTGCTGATAAGCGTTGGTACTGTCTTTTCAAATTAAAGAAGTGCACATACCGGCCAGATTGCAGAATAAATCACATAGTAATAGAAGTGCTGCCACTTGGTACATCCCAATTCAGATTAATCTTAAGTATGATTTTCTGTCTTTCCACATAGATTATGAGCTATAGGTTGTTTTAGATGCTCCTCACGTACATTTCTTTTTCTTGAGCTAATGTACTCCGTGGCAGTCCAACACTGGTGTCGGAGTTCAAAGAACGCCCTCTTATTCAGATGTGTGTATACCCAGGATAGTGGCGGTTTATGAACGAGACGTGCTTGAAACACTGTCCATGCTTCTACTCCGAAAACTATAAAAGTAGTTTCCCTGTCAGTTGGAAGATATTTTACAGCTGTGTCGTGTTGCCCAAAAGCTCCTCTTTTTCTCGTCTGGCGTTTTTGCTCTTTTGTTCCACCTGCTATCCTTTCAGTTGCTCATCCCTGAGCTCAGTAAATTCTTTATGTATTCCGTCAGCTCTGAATTTTTCAACCTTTCAACATCAAGGCGACTTAGTCATATTTCCATCTAGATTAACTTCAAGCCTTGGTATGCCTTGCTTTAGTAAATGTTGCCTTGTCTGCTGTGAAATGTCTCAGACACAACAGGACCCCTAGGTTATGCTCCACTACTTTCACTTGTCCTAGCTCCGACAGATTGCAAAGAAATACTTAGGTGTGAGCAGAATGGACCTTTTTTGACCAATAGTGTATTATGCAGCCTCCAAGAACAAGTGGATTCTTTAGAGCTTGGTTATAAAGTGCCCCAAAAAAAAAACAGATTGAAAGCTGTGCAAGAGTTGTCAGTACTTGGGGCGGTTTCCTCATCCTCTTGAATGTCGACGTCTAATCAGTTGGCAGCACCTGAAAAATTCAATGGAGATCCTGGAAGTCCTGTCAGATGTTTGTAAATCTGTGTCCGCTAATTTAGGGAATCCACCTTTTCTTTATGGTCATTGTAGATCTTACACCTTTTTGGGTCCTGATTTTGCTTGTATGAGGACGTTGTCCACTGAGACATTGCTCTTCAGAGTGTGAGCTCTGGTGCCAATATAGTACTGTTCAAATTAGTCATCACTCAGTTTTTATTTAATTGTCCTGAAAATCCTAGTAACTGGTGCAAAAGTACACTAATGGCATTCAAGTTAAATGTCATAATTGGATTGCAGTGTGTATTTATATTGCCCGCATGTATGACAAAAATGTATCGCTAGTAGGAGCACCACTGTACTCAGGCAGGGCTCGAGCATAAACGCACCGTTGTGATGCATAAAGAGCAAACGTGCCTTGTCCCAAAAACTTGACCTAAGGCCCAAAAACCTGCTTTCATCCTGTAGGTTTAGGCTACTTTATCCCGGAAGAAGCTTAGGTAAAATTAAATTAAATTAAAATCGTTAAATTAAAACCACCATCTGAGTAAATACAAGCAAAGTGGATAATTTAAATTCCATTCAGTTTTCATGATCTGATTTAATTGTAAAATTGTTTTTTTTAAATAATTTCAGCGGACAATGTATGTACTGCCTGAGCCAAAATTGTCTTGGAGCCAGTTGAGCCACCCACCTGAGCTCCAGAAGCGCTTTACTCATTCTTGGCTTAAGCTAATTACTCTGCTCTCCAGGGGAGAATGTTTTGGCGCCTGGGCCCAAGAGACAGGGGGTTTATAAAACATTGGCCACTTAGCAGGGAATAGCCAGCTGAGAGGGGATAGGAAGAGTTGGCAGAACAAAAAACTACCTAAACACTGCCTCTTTGAATGTACCAAATGGGGCTAACAGGATCTGCTCCCTAGACTTCCAGACACCAACCCCAGCATGAGGGAAACCAATTTGACCATGACCAATTGCAGGGTACCTCATCTAAATAGGGGTGTGTTTTAGAGTCAGATACCCTTTTGGTGGAACAAGGGGCTGGCCAATTTGGATTTAGGGCTTTTAGGAATATTTACAGTAAAGCTAAAAGGAAGAGCTGAAAAAAGAGGTGGACACAGTGCAAGAAAAACACAGAATTGGATGAGAAAAATTCTCCACTCACTGGTAATGCATAGGATTGGACTAGCACGTCACCACCACCTCCTCAGAACATTCTTGAACCCCGGAAGACTACACCCTCAGAAGACAGCCTTACCGGAAGAAAGAAGACTTTTGCCTGGCAGAAACTGCTCTCCCAAGTGTCAGGTGGCTTACCTACTACATGGACCCAAAAATGAAGAAGGGCTCCTGACTCCAGGATGCACAGCTGATGTGACTTAGATGTATTGATATTACAAATAACAATGGCTTTTATTTTTTTTAAATAATGAATACTTAAAAGTTATTGTAATTTAAAATGGCAATAGCTTAAACTTTTGTAAATAACTTTGTGAAGATTATGTTCAGTGTATTTTATTGTGATGAAAATACAAGAACAGAAGTGAAATATTAACATCTTTTTGGGACATTTGTAATAAAGCTTGAAACATTGAGAGAACATATTTGAACCAGTTGTTGTTGAATGGTTGTACAGATTGATGCTGTGGTGGCGCTGAGTGATGCGGTGGCGACGAGTGATGCTGTGGCGTTCAGTGATGCTGTGGTAGAACATAGTGATGTGGTGGTGCCCCTGAGTGATGCTGTGGTGGTGCTGAGTGATGCTGTGGTGATGCGATAGATAGAGTGAGGGCGATAGATAGATAGAGGGAGGGCGATAGATAGAGTGAGGGCGATAGATAGAGTGAGGGCGATAGTTAGAAGCGTGCACTGACGTCTGGTGGTGTGTGTGTGAATGGTGAAATTGTGCGCTGGTGGTGTGTGTATGCCTGGTGAAAGCGTGCACTGATGGCTGATGGTGTGTGTGTGCCTGGTGAAAGTGTGTACTATGTCTGTTTGTGTGTGCCTGGTGGAAGCGTGCACTGATGGCTGGTGGTTTCTGTGTCCGGTGAACAAGGACAAGGAATTAGTGCATCAGAAGTTCAATGTGATGAATCAAAAAGTTCCACAGTCAGAAGGGACCACATGCGTTACCTGTTTCTGTTGTATCTTTAGCCAAGAATAAAGAAAGAATATAGAAATTAGTCTTTGTGGACTTTATTTGTGCATTGATTACATTGAAAAGTTTGCTCTTCCTCGACCGTGATTCAGAAATAAAATTTGGATGTTTTTTACTTTAAAACTAGGGGATAGATGGGCCGGTTTCCGTCCTTGCACATGTGCACATTACGCTGTCTGAAAGCCCTCAGTGCTCCGTATGGGGCTGTCACATACCCAGCTTCAGGTAGGAAAGCACCTGGGGTGATTCATTATTTTGGGCTGGTTTCTGCTTCCGGAGCGCGCTGTGAAACGACCACCTACCCCTGCTGGCTGGACGAAATGTCGAAGAAAAAGCTAATTTCCGATAAGCCTGCTACAAGTGGTGTCAGCTTGAAGGCAGAGCCATGCTCTGTGGGCAAAGAGGGTGGGGGAGCTGCGGTGACTGTCTGTGGGCAGAAGAGAGGCAAGGCTTCTGCCCAAAATCCTGCCCTGAAGGGATATCCCGGGACTGAGAACGAGAAAAGGCCTGTTCAGGGGTTGGGGATCCCTGGAATGAGAGAATACAAGGTGAAAGGGGAAGGAGAAGCGTGCAACGAAAGAGGGCGTAAAGGTCTACTGAGAGAGCAAATATTGAGAGGCTGAGAAGGGGAGGACATGAAAATAAAGGAGAAACAAGGGGTATAGAGTTCGCACGATCTGAATATGCAAAGGAGGTGGGGTGATGTGAAGGGAATGGACAGTCCAAAGATATAGAAAAGGAGAGCGGGAACATATGAAATAGTGGAGGGAACGGGCAAATAATACAAAGGGAACGCAGAGAATATGAAGTGAGCAGAGGGAAGAGTAAACCAAGCATTTGCAATGCGATAGGTCTCGCATTACTAAAGTTTGAGCTATTGGCATTGCTAAATAATGCAACACCAATAGCTCAAACTTTAATAATGCGAGACCTATTGCATTGCAAATGCTTGTTTTATCTAGACTGGAACGTACTTTTTATCACCAGACTTTGACCCCGAGCAAGAGAGAGAAAGACAGAATGGACTAGTAAGCGAGATCGGAGAACGGTGACAAAGGGAAAAAGAATGGATGAAAAGCATGACAGTGTGTGTGAGAGGGAGAGGGGGTGCGGCGTGGAAGGAGAAAGAGGTACGAGGTGAAATCAATACTAGGCAGCCTTAGTAGTCAGTCATTGGTATTTGGTGACCCCGGTATTCTACAGCAGCGCTAGTGGGCTCCCAAGAAAAGCTTTATGGCATACCATATACTTTTTTTCACAAATAAAGAAATGGTGATGAGGATGGGTCAGTACTGTCATTAGCCTCCAATTACGTTTTTATTTAGTATTCACTCTAGGTAGGCCGGTGCACAGACGAGAACATTACTGTATGTACGAAGATCCCAAGTACATACAGCAAATATTGTTAAATGTCCTAAGTGTATAGTTCCTTAAAGATTATAGTAGCAACCAAGTGGAGCTCTTGTGTGGGGCATGGTAAGTGCAAAAGGAATAGGTGCTTTGTAATGTGCTAGTGAAGGACCACGAGTGCTTTTCCTTTATACTGTCCCCAAGTGTCCTGCTGGCTAGCAATTCACAGAGTGTATAATTCTCAGAAGTGCTTGATATCTTCTTTACTCTTCACTTAGGTTGAAAAAAAGTTTATGCAGGGTCACTCACATCTACCAGTTTTGGAAGAATGCGTGCCCATTTATAATTACGATCTATTAATTGCAAATCGGTATATAGCTGGTTCCAAATTTAGATTTTGCTGGATTCAATATTATGCTGGCATTTATATCCACTACACAGAGGCACAGGAGTGCAGTAGTGCACAAGAGAAATGAGAAGGGAGTGGGGCTGCTGAAATTGACTGTGAGTCTGTTTACCTTCATACCTTTTAGCGGTTCTTGCAATTAGTCACACCACTCGCATATAGGCACACAAAGGAGTGACTGGAACTCCGGAAATAAGAAAGGATGGTGGTTACTTTTGAGGAAAACCTCGCTGATTATTACCCAAAAAGAACAGTAGTTCTGAAGCTTGACAAGTATGTCCGGGGAGGGCTTTAATGGAAAATCCCATTCTAACATAACAAGCACGAAGATCATATGGTAGGTGTGGCCTACAAGGCACAGAAATAAATAAGCAAATAAATAAGTAAACAAATCTACAGATAAATCGCAGCCTATAACTAAACACGCCACAGTGAGACTACAAAACACAAAGCGCAACAAATGGTAACCTGCTTTACTCTACTCATCTGAGTACCATCACTAGTTGCCGTCCCATAGAAAAGTGGCTTCAGGCGTTATTCTGCACGTAAATAGGCAATCGAAATCCAACAAGCTGTCTTTGAGAAATCTTTGCATTCGTAGTAGGTTAATATATCAAATAACAGTCAACTGAAAGTAATATCAGACATTTAAAACATAACCACCCTTGCTTAGGAGGTGGTGACAGTTCTGCATAGGAGAGTCAGGTAATGGAACGAGAGCTACACATTCTGCTTGTGCAGTCCTCTGCTAGGTCTTTACGACGCTGGTTTCTATATAATGTACTTGTCATGGTCCTTGAACTTGGAGAAAAGATTCATCCAAAATTTTCTATGGGGAACTCATTTTTGAAATAATGTTTTCTTTTTCGAATGTGAACCTGTGACCAAGTAGCTTGAAATTGATTTTACATTCACTAAAGATATTATTGGCACTTGTCTCTGTTTGGGGCCACATTTCCAGGTTTATCGTCTCTTTGTTTTGAGCAAACCTAAGAACTATTCTGCAGCAGAAATTTTCTTAAGACTTGAGCAAAAAACACAGGCTACACACACACATTCTTCAATTTAGATGATGTGGGAGTTGTAAGCGCTGTATGAGAGCAACAAAGCCAATGTAGTTAGAGAACATTGTACATGACTTCATTCTATGCAAGTTGAAAGTTCACAGCTAAAGATGAACACTGGATGAGCCTTCAAGCTACATTACCAGTTTTCAGTAGCAAATTGGTTCAAAATGTCTTGGTAAATTACAAATGAAATCACGGTTCCCTCAAAATATTTCCTTTGATATGTTGCTACCCGCCAGTAGTGCATGCACATAATGTGGTCCAATGTAGAAATAGCTTAACGAAAGTGTCCAGGAATTATGTAATTAGCAGGGGTAATCAAAACCTCAAACTGCCATACATACATATCCTGTGAATTTAGAAAGTTTTCAGTCATAACAGGACAAAACAGCGATTTTTATGTATTTTCCGAAGATGCCAGTAACAACCATAAAATATACGTTTCAACAAAAATGGTGATGCGCATGACTACACGTTTTTAATTAAAAGGGTGCATCCGCAATATTGGTTGACTGCAACAGAGTATGGCTACAGACAAATGTGGAAAACCGTTAGGTGCCACTTATTCCATCCAGTGAATTTATGTATGCTCTTTTATGTAAGTGCTGAGAAATGTTAATTGATTACACTAAGCGTCAGGTAGCACTTGGGATGTTCGAAGTTTGAGAAAAGGAGGCTTCAAGGTCGGACAAGCCACACAATCAGTCAGTGACATGTGGGCTAGTCTGAAAGTCAGTGTGTGTGTGTGCCGTTTTCTTGTTGGTTGTGACCTTGTTTTATGGTCTGCGAGCCACTTTTATTTTAGTGTCCGGACCTATTTTCTGTCCCAGTCCAACCCTGGCCGACTTGCAATTGATGGAGTGTTCAGTAAGAGACACTTGACATCTGGGAAGAGGATAACTTGATCTCCCATAAAACTGTGGATTAAAAAAATAATAATAATTGTATTGTGACATACAGCAGGGACGAGAACTGTGCATTTTAAGAGATATTCTTCACTAAATGTTCTCCATGCCAAAAAAGCTGGACCGTGAGGCTGCTTTAACGTGTCACTGCAAACAAATTAAAGTTAGGGACAAGAGTCGAGTAATAATAAAAAAGTGAGAAACTTCAAATGGGTTACTAAGCTAAACTTTCTTTCTATCTACCCCTCAACATCTCTCTGTCACCCCACAAAATAAAAAAAATTAAATACGATTTTATTAAGTAGACAACGTATTGCTGGTCGCAAGTGACAGTTTGTTACACAAGTGAATGCACCAGAAGCGCTGAGCGTTTTTATGAAGGCGCCCTAGGATGGACAACTACACTCGCAACAGCACCCAGATGCCAGGGTATGTCAACAGCCCTCCTCGCGCAGGTGACGCTGCATCTCCTCCAGGTGGGCGTTGCCCTCCCCCCTGCGTCAGCAGCGCGCGCTGGGTACTCACAGTCCAGGCGCTACTTCTTGGGACCCATGATCTCGTGTGTGGTGGCCTTACACACCGTCTTGGTGACAGCCGAACCCGCTACGATGTGCTGCGCCGCCGTGATGCGGTCTGTGATGCTCTGCCCGGACATCTTGTTTCCCCCTCCTGAGGTCCGCAGCCAGAGCGAATACGGTTGCGTGGTTGCAGAGGGGCGGGCACGCCCGTCCCTCATCTCCTAGATGGTGTGTGTGTGTGTGTGTGTGTGTGTGTGTGTGTGTGTGGCGCGTGTGTGTGGCGCGTGTGTGTGGCGCGTGTGTGTGGCGCGTGTGTGTGGCGCGTGTGTGTGTGTCTGTGTATGTGTGCGCCTTCAGCCGGGATGCGTAAGCGCGTCCAGAGAACCTGATTGGCTCGTGCACGGGTGTGTACCACTTGGGAGGGAAAACAACAACAATAAGTCTCCGTCGCCAAGTGCGACACCTAAAAAGGTAGGCTGTCATTCTTTTTACAGGAAACGGTGCACTTTAGAGGTCTGACCTCCTATCAAAAGACTTCTCAAAACTATTGGTAAGGCATTGCAAAAAAATGAGATGCTTCGCTCAGTTGTCAGTGTTTAGCATTGTGTTTACAACCTGCATGTTTGTGTTTAGTGTTTTATCAAAATGAATTGCCCATGGAGGGAGCGTAATGAGCTGACTATTTGGCCCACGACTCGGCATACCCTGTCATTTTAGGGCAAACAAGGGGGTGAGTGAAAACTTTCAGCGCTACGTCCATCATCTCCTTGTGTTTGCTTTATTCTCCCTAAATTGGCTTGGTATGCCCAGGCGTGGGTCCCTTGCTCACTATGCCACTTGATTCAATCTAGCCTGGCTGATGAGGGGTGAAACCCCGAAACTGGACCCAGAATGCTTTTTTCCGGTCCAGGGAAGATTCGGCTTGCAGTTTGGGCTGGACTGTTCACATGAAGAACAGGGACAAGACTGATTTGCATATAGCTGGGTCTGAACTGGAGTGGCAAAGTGAGCTAAAGAACGATGATGGATTCAACCCAGATCTGTGACTGGGGGTGAGTGTCTGAAAAGTTTCATTGTTCCCGTCCAATCTCCATGCATTTGCTTACACTATTCGATGCAAGAGTATTAAATGTTTAGAAGGGGTGTTTAAATCTAATTCAGGATAGGTTTTGGACCAGGATGAAGTTTTTGGGGTGAAACTTAGTCCGTAGAAAGAGTGCCCGTGGAGCTCTACGGTGAAGCCTTTAACTATTTTTGTAAATAAAGTGTTAATTACATTTCAAATTGTATACAGTATTAGTGAGGCTAGTGGGGATGTGCATGAAAGCTGTGTCTGGCATGGGTGGAGGACTGTGCATGTAAGAATGCTGTGACGGGCTGTTGTGGAGGCGGTTGCCCTGCGATGGCTGAATTGTATCCCCTTACTCTCGGGATCTCCGCAATGTCCAGTCAGGCCATTTCCTTCCTGTGTGGTAAACAGTGTGAATGCCAGTGTGTGTGTCATTACATGTGGGAAGCAGCTTGTTTCCTACTCACTCTGTCGTCTACTCATGTCCCTTTCTTTGCTTGACTGCCATTTCCTCCCTGGTGATAGTCGGTTTGACCTTTCACCCTGCCTCAGCGCGCCCCAAGTCTCACAGCTTGGCCACGGGCCAGTCTCCCGGCTGCTCGGGCATCGTGGGCGGTGTTTTGTGTAACCATCTAGCTTCTCGTTCTTCGCAGAGCCTCTACGAAAGATCTCTTCTACCAGCAGGGTTGTCAGCTGGACGCTGCGCACGCCCCTCGAGCAGAGCAGGCCCGCCCTCTTCCTTGCTGTAGCGGTGTGTCTGCCGTGCCTACTGCTTACGATTTGATTGGCTGAGGCTCGCGCGTGGCCGTCTTGGTGGCGATGCTGTTGTGTGTGCGCGCGCTCGTTGTAGAGCTGGGAGCGGTGCTAGTACAAGAAGGTGCAGCAGCCTGGCGCAGAGATGGGGTAGGTGAAAAGGAGCAGTCTGGCTATGTGTGTCTGTGATTTCGTGCTCTTAGCGTGCACGTCCCCTGAGCAAACGGCTCTGTTAGGTCAGAGTATTCATGAGCGTGCAGGGAGCTCCAACCCTCACCTTTCATGTTGGGGGGGGGGCCTGGGGAGTGGTGGTGGGGAGCGCGGGGGGGCAATAAATAAAGGACGAAGGGCCCCCAACCTCCGGTCTGCTATCTCCTGGTTTGGTCTTTATGGTACTGGTGCGCTATGGATGAGAATCGCATGTACCCCAGATTGTCTTTGTTTGACCCAGGGTGTAATGGTTATTGTGCAGTTTGTTTACGTGTTTTTATGCACCGCCGGATAATGGGAGACCTCGACGCACCGGTGCCTCCAGCGATCAATAGCAAGGATTCGCTGCCACAAACCGCGGAGCTACGATCCATCTAAATACGAAGCAGACACTGGTGCCTGTCATCAAAGTTCGTGTATTCGTGAGATGTGACAGTCCTTCCCACCCTTTGTCCCTCATCTCCTAGATGGCAGGTGAGTGGGAGGGGGGCGGGGGTGCGTGTGTGTGTGTGTGTGTGTGTGTGTGTGTGTGTGTGTGTGTGTGTGTGCGCGCGTGTGTGGCGTGTGTGTGTGGCGCGCGCGTGTGTGTGTGTGGCGCGTGTGTGTGTGTGGCGCGTGTGTGTGTGTGTGGCGCGTGTGTGTGTGGCGCGTGTGTGTGTGGCGTGTGTGTGTGTGTGTGTGCGGCGCGTGTGTGTGTGTTTGTGTGTGTGTGTGTGTGCGGCGTGTGTGTGTGCTTCCGTAAGTGTGAATGTGGAGCAACAGATGTGCACGGCGCCGGGCTGGACGTGTGCGTCCACAGACCAGAATCGCCGCGCGTGCCCCGGTCTGTCTCCCTTGAGAGGCATCTCGACGACAATAGGTCTCGAGAGCGAGACCTAAAAAGTGGGACTTAACTATTTTTTTTTTAACCTCTCGAGTACTTGGACAAGATGTTGAGTCTTACCCCGGGAACCAAAGGCATCCAGGAAAATCAAGGTTGTCCTGCTCTGAGCTTCTTGCCGCGCTGAAAATGTGTTCCGCAGGGCCTTGAGGTAAAGGTACCTGGCCTCATGGAAGACTGTAAAACTAGAGCTTCCAGTCTTGCTTCAGGATGTAAAGAACTAACAAACTGACTAAGTCCAAGGGTAAAGGCCCAATTGCAACATATCCAACTTCTAAGGACCCTTGTTGGCTTCAGCCTTGGACCTTGCCCTGCTAGAGTAATCTGACTTCCAGAATTGTTTTTACGTTGGAAGATAAACGCTTGAGAGGAGAGACCTGCTTTGTGTATCGGCCTTCCACCCTCTGCACAGTGCAGTCAGCAATTAATATCTCCAAGGTCCTGATCAGACATGAACTGTCGGCATTTTATTTTTCATCTGAACTTTTTGCCTCACAACTTCTAAAATTCCTGTTTTAGTTTCCTGTATTATATGCTAAACATTTTGGTGTCCTTTTGCTTATTAAAGTTTTTTCTGTTTTTCTACATTAGTTTGAAACTGTTATTTTGTTGTTTTCTTCACTTTAACCTCTTTAGTGCAGAGGCCTTTTACCACCAGTGCTGAGCACTTTTTTGATATGTAGGGGAGTTCCCTCTTAACCCTTCCAAACTTTATGCATCTTTTTCCCCATAGGCTGGGGATTCTAAAGGTATACACGATTTGTGAGTTCCCCTGGAAGGTACTGAGACATGAATAGACAAAGATGTAAAACAAAATACTATTTTCCCCACAGTTTTTGCAGTTTTCTAATTGGTAGTTAACATTGCCTATGTTTGTGGTTTCACCCTCCATGCAGATGTTTGGTGGAAAGAGGTGGAAAATATGTTGGTGAACTTTGAAGCTATTCTGAAAACTAGGCTGAATTCAGCAGTCATTTGTGTATCACACAAACGAATGAATGTAGGATAAAATTTAAATAGGTGACAATGTTTTCAGTTGTCCTTTTTTTCTGTGATGGATAATTTTCAAAAGTGATAAGCAATTATGCCTGTCAGAAGTTTAGAGTTGAGGCAATAAACTGTGTTTGCTGGTTGTTTTAAAACGCCCAGAGCCATCAACTGAGCTGCCGCCTACAAATAGTTTTCATTGTGTACCAGCCATGCATCATTTCATGTGGTAAAATCTAATGAATGGAAAATAATAATGAAGGAAAGCGATGCATTTGTTCTATGTGGCAAGATACTAAGTTTAGGAATAGTGATTATTTGTAAAACTTGATATTTGGTGTTGCCTGTAATATCATGTGATTCAGAGGGCATTTGGGACCAGATGTACGACCCTAAGTTGCATGCGCAAACGGGTATGCGACCCATTTGCACATACAAAATGGCCATGTACCATGTACAATTCCTAAATAGCGAGTTGCAATTTATTTGCGACTCACTATTTAGGAATAGCGATTCATTATTAGGAAGGGACGTTCCCTTCCTAATAGCGACCGCCATCTAAAGTATGAATGTTTTGTGACGACAATTGCGGTCCCAAAACACAGCCTCTTCAAAAGGGTGGCAATGCAGTCACAATTTGGACCAGTGACTGTCTCTGGAAATATTTTTTTAAGGGCAGGCAGTGGTTCTAGGGACCACTACTTGCCCTTAAAAAATGAAATGAAAACGTTTAATTGTAAAAAAAAAAATTATATGCATCCCGTTTTCCTTTAAAGAAAACGGGCTGCATTTATAAAAAAAAAAACCTTCTTTATTTAAAAGCAGTCCCAGACATGGTGATCTGCTGAGCCCACCAGGCCACCGTACATTGGAGGGCCTGTCATTCCCAATGGGCTCTAGCAAGAGGCTCATTAATATTAATGAGCCTCGCAATTTGCAACCCCATCGGGAATCGCAAACAGTGTGTTTCACACTGTTGCACATGGCATATTGAGCCTAGCAAATTGCGAGTCGCAAAAGACTCGCAATTTGCAAGGCGCAATTTTGCGCGTCGTACATCTATCCCTTGGTCTTTCTTGTGCACTAGCTTACATTTGGAGTAAAAAATAGAGAGAAATTGATAATAACAAATGTCCTACTGTTCTGTCTTACTACACTTCACCTGATTAAAAAATAGTACCTCGTGTGTGGATGAGCCAATCACCTGTGACAAGAAAGCCACCAATACACAACATTGAGACATCAAGACTTGTCTATTGAATTTTAATCTTTATGCAGGCATGTAGCAGCAGTATTTAGGTACAGTGTCGGCTGGCACTTAGGGTAGCCGACCAACCCAATTTCTGATATTTCTGCAAACTAGACCACAGGGAAACTCCTGGGTGGTTTGGAACCCACTACCTGATTTACCCCGAATGCCCTGCAAACATCACACTTAAAAAACACAGATTTGTTAAGTCTTTTTTTTTATTAATAGGGCATTTGCAGGGCGTATTCAGATCAACATATCCTTTTCTGTTTTTGAAGATTACAACTAAATCCAGCTTAGATAGTGCCTGGGAAACATTTAATACTACCATGGCCCAGATGGTAGCGTCTTCATTGTATCTGTTTAAATTGCAACAATAAATCCTAATCTGGAAACTGAATTGAATGTCTACTGAAAATATGATAACCATCTTAGTCATGGGAAAGGGGTTTCAGAGGCTATAGAGACCACTGTTTTTTGTTTTTTTTGTTTTTTTTTACTAATTGCAAGCGGGCATATGGTCAGCAAGTCTATAAAGGATGGAAATGCAGTGCAAAGGTCCTGGCTTCATCTGCTAAAGAGCAGCCAAATGGTAATTTGGCGAACTGAAGTTCCCATAACAGTAGAGAATGTACAGGTTTGGAGCAGGGCTTTGACCATTTAGCAAATCATAAAAAATCCAATGAAATCTACTGGAAAAAAGCACAGATCAACACAAGTTATGTTTGAGGCTTAAATGTGTAACCACTGATATTCACCACTTATGTTTAAAAATGCATTCAGTGGAGTCGTGGCTACGCAGCCTAGCGCGATGGCCCCGATATAGAGTAGCTCCGGCGAACCGTCTCACTACCGCCTATCCTGACAACTTCATCCTAGCCCTGAACAACGGACGTGCTGCCGGATAGTGTGGGGAATCCACCGAGCCCAAGTTCGGGGCCCGGGGAGCAGCGAAAATGGAGCTGTGTCCATTACCCTCTGCGGCCTTCTCATCCATTCAGGCGGGACCCTGCCGTGATCGCCTGTGCTGAGCCGGGAGTGGCGAGGTGCGGTCCCGGTCACTGCGCGGGACCGCTCTCTGGGCCCACGACCTGATGGATGAGCGGAGGCGTAACAGGATCATCGGGACACCGGGAACGTCAGCAACGGAGATGTGCCAGGTGAGCTCAGTTCCCCGCTAGAGGCTCAGCACACAGCGCGATCGGCTGAATTAGAGGGGATGCGACCGCCGCAACAAGACCTTGGCTTGATCCCCTGGGAGCAACGCGGTGCTTCTAAGAAGCAGATGCAAGGTCATTCAAGCGGCCAGCATTCGGGAGCCGCACAACAGCTTTCACCCCGAGGCGGTGTAGATCTGCGCATGAGGCCAGAGGCAACCGTTCTCTGAGGGCACTGAAGGGAACTGATGTGCCTCGAGGTCGGAGGGGGCACCCGCTGCACGTCCTGGCTGCTCAGCTGTAAGTCACTGCCCACCCGGGGCATGGTGAGGGGGGGCAGTTAGGAGCCGGAGGGCCCTGCTAGCTGGCTGGAAAGACACATCAGGGACAACTGTTTGCATCGTAGTATCTATGGCTGCCCATCACTGGCTGAGAGGTGTCACCCCAGAGACAGGCCTCCGGCGTGTACCCCCCTCCCTGCAGGGCTTATAATCCTTGTGCGCTCAGAGCCCCTGCTGTTCTTGGGACATCCACCCATAGTGTCACACCATGTTACGCCAGAGCTGACGCCCTTACCCTGGCAAGAAACAAGGTGGCAGGTACCCAGGAGCGGACCAATATGTTGGGAACGAGGGGCCCCAAAACTACCCAACAGAGCAAGCTGGATCGTTATACGCTCCCAGAAGCAATCATCCAGGAACATCAAGGCAGGGACAAGTTAATTGGGGGGGCGGAGGGGAAAGACCCGGAATACTCTCTTAAAGAGGTTATAGAAGCGATCTCCGGGGTCAGAACTTTGATGGAGCAGAGGATGGACGCCATCCCATCGGAGGTATCCCTTATTAGGGCGGATCTAGTCAAAATGAGCGGGAAAATCAAGCAGGTAGAGATTACAATGGCTAGCCTAGTCAATGACACCTCCCAAATTCAACTCAAAATTCAAGAACTGAAAACCTTCAGGAACTTTGCGGAGGATAAATTGGATGACTATGAAGGGCGTACGAGGCGCAATAATGTGCGCATTTTTGGTGTACCGGAGAAGGCAGAAGGGCAGGCAACTGACCTTTTTGTAGAGGACCTCCTATTAACCCACCAGCAGGCCAAGGGCCTGTCAAAATTCTTTGTGGTTGAAAGGGCCCATAGAGCCCATGGAGGCAGGCAGAGGCCGGGTCCCCTGCCGCGCCCAATGCTGGCCAGGTTACTCAACTTTCATGACCGTGATGTGATATTGCAAAATGCCAGGGTGGCCTTGCCTCTCCTATATGAAAATGGGGATATCCTTTTCTTTCCAGACTAGTTGGGGTTGCAATACTTCAAAAGACACTCCCCAGATATAGTACTCCTCCAAGAAACCCACCTAATGGGCCACTCTTGTAAAGCGCTGAACAGATGGGGGTATAAACTAGTGGCCCACTCAGGATTTATGACTGGCTCTAGGGGAGTGGGTGTCATGCTCAAAAACTCTTTTCTCCTTTCCATACAAGTAAACATGGTCGGACGACAGGGGCAGATACACGGCAGTCATTTGACAATGGGAAGGGAGCACACTAACTTTGATGTCCGTATACGTGCCACCTGGCCTACAAACCATTACATTCAAAGACATTGGCTCCATTCTGCTTTCCTTCCCGGAGGGTCTCCTGATGGTAGGAGACTTCAATTCAGTAGTCTCGGGATCACTAGATCACTACCCTCCACAGGACATCAGCCCTTCCTTTCGCTGGCTTCAGGACTTCCTGGATGCCTTGGGACTATCTGAAACATGGCAGGCCTACCACCCAGATGATAGCCAATATACCTTCCACTCAGGAGCTTATAATAGCCTATCCTGCATAGACTATTTGCTTGTACCTGCGTCACAAATTACTAATATCAGAGAAATCAAACACATGGCACGAGGCTTTTCAGATCACTCCCCAGTGTGGGCACGGCTGTTCCTAGGGGCCACAAGGATGGGAACTGTTATCCCCATAAACCCTTGGCATGTCCGCAACCCCATGGTTAAAAAAGCCCTGCTCCAGGCCTTCGAACATTATTTCCAGGAAAATGAGGAGTCAGTAGAGTCCTCGCTAATGTTATGGAAAGCCTTCAAAACTGTGATAAGTGGGCAAGCACTCTCTCTGATAGCTGGGGCACAGAAAGAGAAGCAGAGAGACCTTGTTGAGAATGAGGTCCTCCGGCTGGAGGAAGAAATCCGAGAGGGAGTCATGCCGGAGAAATTGCATATCTTGCAGCTAACTAAAAAGGAATGAATATAAAGCCATAGCCACTGATAGAGCCAGGACATGGGGGAGGGAAAAAGATGGCAGAATGTATGATCTGGGGGACAAAGCTGGGAAACTATTAGCCTGGCTTGACAAGAGAGAAATGGCGAGCAGGCTAGTGCCAGTGTAAGTAGACGATGAGGGCAGGACAATCACGGACCCTCAGGAAATTGCAAATGAATTTGCTGCTCACAATAGTATAGTTTACCAAACAAGCACCCCCTTGCTCGAAATTGACTCCCAGAACTGCTCAGAGACATACGACTCCCCGCCCTCTCGGCTGAGGAAGTGGCTGCACTAGATAGGGATTTTACAATGATGAAATAGCGCAAGCAATCAGAAATCTTCAAGCCGAGAAATCCCTTGGCCCTAACGGCCTACCAATCAAGCTCTATAAGTTAAGACCAGATAAAATAGCCCTGTAACTGTGTGGTATGTTTCTAGAAAGCAAGAGGGTAGGTTCACTTCCGCCAGATTAGAGGATAGCAATGCTGGTAACCATCCACAAGGAGGCCAAACCAAGGTGCAAATGCCTCTCCTACAGACCAATCGCTCTGCTTAACGCGGAACCCAAAATATTGGTGAAACTTCTGTCATACCGACTCACGCAGGTCATCAGTGGGCTGGTGCACCCTGATCAATCGGGCTTTATACCCCATTGTAACACGGCGCTAAACTTGCGTAGAGTGCACGGAGTGCTGAGCAGGGTGGCAACCATCCAGGAGGCGGCAGTAATTGTCTCATTAGATGGCTCCATGGCGATTGACACCATCGAATGGCCATACCTGTTTGCGGTACTAGCAAAAATGGGATTTTGGGCTGAGCTTTATAGGATGGGTCAAATTCCTCTACTCTGAGCCTCTCGCACAAGTGGTGGTCAACAATAACAAATCTGAACCCTTTAAACTCAGTTGTGGGACCAGTCAAGGCTGTCCACAATCCCCCCTACTTTTTGCCCTCTCCCTGTTGCTACTAGCAGAATGGATCCGTAAAGATCCAGTGATATGTGGGCTTCGATGGTTAGAAAAGTGGGAGGACCGCACCTAGCTATATGCAGATGACCTTCTTTTATACTTGGCCTCCCCTAAAATGTCCCTCAGTGGAGTGCTTGATATATTTACAGATTCCCCGGGTATTCCATCAACTGGAGTAAATCCCTAATGTATGTCCTCTGCAGAGATCCCCCCCCCCCACAGGGATTGCCCAATACAAACCACGAAGACAGGTTTTAAATACTTGGTAATATTCATTAACACTGATCCCAAATACCGTTACGACTACAACCTGCTCCCCCCCACATTAAGATTGAGACGGGATATTGCGACTTATGATTCCCTGCACAGGCTCCCATACTCCAATTCAGACGCTGCTCTCATGCTGGAAATACTATGTACTAGCATGAGAGCAGCTCCTTGATTGGCCTGAGCGGGCAGATTTTAATCTTGCTCGGGCACTGGGAGCCTGTGCCATTTCTACACTTAGCTCTGCAACACAGCTGGGATGGAGAAATGGAAGTGCGCATGTCTGTTTGGCCGTCCTAAGATGGGCGGCCAAACTATCATGTGCACTTACAGTGCCCCCACCACTCCTCTCTCCTGCTAACGCAGTGATGCTCCCTAGATGGCCCGCCCTAAGACTCGGCTGGCTCTGGCTACCTAAGAAAAATAAAATGATAATAAAATGGTTTTATTATCATTTCATTTTTCACATTTGCCTCTGCTGTCTCTCAGCAGTGGTGTGATGCTCCTCCGCCATAAAGTAGGAGCCATCCATGCTCCCATAGCGAGTTGACATATAGGAAAATAGCTAGGTCAATGGCAGGAGTCAATGGCAGGGTACTACCCCTAGGGATATAGTGGAGGGAGCAGCGGGATTGAGGCCTCCATAGCGAGAGATCATGGAAAGAGGTCTGGCCACATCAAGAAAGAGAGGGTGAAGAGTGGCAACATCAAGAAGTAGTTGACGATTAACCACACCAGGGAGGAGAGGAACGGGGCTGACCAGGGACCACGAGTAAATGGGGTCGGGGTCTAGGGCACGGAGGGGGACAGAGGAGATCCTTAATCACATAGAAGGCATCTCTCTGGTGGAGGACTGGGCCACTAGAGATACATATAAGCACTCAGTGGCATATACCGGAGATCAGCACCGAACAGGTATTTAGCAAATACTTACTTGTATCTGCCCATTAAAATCCACGTAATTAAAGCTGGCTCAGGTTAAAAATAATGTCGTTTTGCGAATTGAACTTTTTCAACCACATCTTTCTCATAACAGTCTTGGAATATCCCTGGGAAACGGTTCTCACCACCTGCTTTGACCATTCACACACCTAGCCATTCAGCTGAAAACCCTCCTTACAGTAATAATCGTACTGTGCATGTTGAGCGGAACTAATGGAAGGGTAGGGCAGAGCAAACAAACAGCATTATTGTCACTTTTGCTGGTAAGGAACTGGCTTTTGAAAATCATAGAAGAAATACCAACACTTGGAGTGCATCCTGTGAAGCATCCTTTTGACCCCACCTCCCACATGTTTGCAATTGATGGGCATGGTTGCATGTGTCCACCTTCAACCACTGGCAGGTATGTTCAGGATGGTGCTTCTGAGGTTGCCCCTGCTGTCCCACCACTCCCAACCTCGGGCACATGAGTTGTCTTCGGAGTGTCTTCTGATGGAGTGGGGGGGAGGGGTGGGGGGCTAAACGTGTTGAAAGAAGAGTTTTGTTAAAGGGAGGCATTCTTGCATTTAGTTAAGGGTTTTATCACCTTTTTAATGCCTAAGCATAAGACCCCAGCCCCTTTGTGTCTTTATAAAAGTAAAGCACCTTGATGGAATTAAAACTGTCTCCATCTCATGCTGAGCCATGTGTGCCCCATTCCCCAAAATACTGTCCCTGAAGCCGCCTACATTCCGTTCATGTGTGCACTTGAAAATGATAGGCATCCCAAAGCTTGTACGCACTGCACAGGGACCCTAGACACCACAGTGGCAATGCCTCCTTCGAGTCAATGATCGCAGCTCCTTCCTTCTGTGCCACCCACGAACATGTAAGGCGAAATATTGTTGGCTCTTCTTTTTGACAGGGACAGAAGATGTGGGTGGCGGCTGGGCTCAGGCTGTAACATCCTCAGCCCGCATCACGATCTGTCTTATGGGAGGGCGAAGGTGTGCAGTGTGCAGGTCATCTTTAACCATGTGCTGGTTGCACCTACTTATCTTGTAAAAAGAGAGCACATAACCAGGATTTTTTCTTACTCCTCTAAATCCACTTGTTCCCAGTTTGTATTTATTTAAGAGATTTATATAGCACAGACCATTCAGAACTCGGCTGCCAGAATCACTCAGCCTCCCATGCCTCACTAACATTGCACCACACATGTTATGTTAAGGGGAGCTTTTAAAGCGCTCTGTCACCGTGGGTTTCCACTGGCTTCCCATTCACAAACAAGCACAATTCAAACTCCTCTCCCACACTTTCAGCGCAGTACATAACACTGGCTCCGCATACCTCAATAACCGCATCTGCTTTCACAAACCTTCGAGACACCCCTGCTTACCCGGACTCCTGCTTGCCCAAATCCAACATATACAGAAAACCAGATCCGGCAGTCAAGCCTTCTCCTACATCGCTCTTATAGTGTGAAATGATATGCCGCTATTCATAAGTACCTCCTCCTAATTTCTTGAGTGCATCATGAAGCTGAAGATCTGGCTTTTCTATTATCCAAATAGGCATTAGGTATGGCTAGACTCACACTTGCTCAGGTCCAGGATACTCTTCAGAGTGATAATGTGCTCTGCAAATCTGCGTATCATAACCTTGTGCTACACATCACACAGGCCACTTCAGAGCACTGGTTCTTGCACTTTTATTCATTGTGGAAGCAGGAGATAGGACAATTCAATTTGACAGTGCTGAAATCGCATGATGAATGCTACTATTTCTGTAATGGAACTCGATGTAGGGTACACCCGCTGCTGGAGAGGGTGGCTTCTGACACCCAACAGCAGACTTTACTCCTGCTTGGTACACCATTCTTCTACATTTAACAATGTTTCTCACACTTGCAGCCTGTGTGACACTGACTGGAGTCAACAACGGGTGTGTATGTGTGGGGGGGCAGGGATGAGGCTATGGGTGCTTAATGCGGAAGGTCAATTTCGAAAGACCTAATTGACAGTCATAGCTAAAACAAATGCTTTATTTGCGCTTCTGATGTATGATCACCAATGGTGACATGTAAGGGATGCCCCAATTTAGTAATCTTGTAATGCTTTATTTGCACACTTAGTTTCACACAAATTTACTGTTTGATAGTAGATCAATGAACTGAACTCGTAGATGCCTAGCCATGAAGGGGGTATGTGTGAAGGGCATTAGGGAAACAGGAGTGGTGAATTAGAAATCAGTGGGGCATACGGGGAAGAGTCTTTGCTGGGCAGTTCAGGTGGCCTGTGGACCTGAACGGGGTGGGGGAACCTGTCTGTTGATCCTTTATACAAGTTTTCCTACTATATCAAGAGCACAGGTTAAAGACTTCAACAGACTTGTTTACTGTATATTAGACAAGCATTGGCATAGCTAATAGGTCTCGCCATTGGGACCTTATAAGTGTTTAGAACTGCTAGGTTCCCTGAGAAGATAAAAATAGCTGTCAGAGCAAACACTCCATAAGAGGAGGCAGCGACGACAGCAGAGGAGCGCCCCTCTAGCCTGCCATGTGCATATGTATGGTCCACATTACACACACTGTATTTTCTCTAAACACAAGAGAGCTGGTAAATGGAATGGGCGCTTTGTTTTGTGTATGTGTCTTATGAAGTGGTGGTGGCAGCCAGATAGATGTGATGTGATAGGGGAGAGGGTGTTATCTGGGAGAGCAGTGGGTCGGGAGCAGGGAGCGGGGCGTTCGGGCAGAGAACGCCGGCTGGAGGCATTCCCATTGCACTGGGCGCACAGTGGACCGGGGGCATGTGTGGCCGACACCGACCTGGGAGGTGTGTTCAGTGTTCAGAGTGCATGAGCGGGGTGTGGAAGTCCGCAGCCAGTCTGCAGATGCCGGATGTATTCTCAGCGAGCGTGGACCTCCAGGTGTGGGGATGCACAGGGCAGTGATGGGTGTGGGCATAGAAGGAAGGTTAGGATGTGCCAGCGGTATGGCACGTGTTTGGGAGGCATATGGTGGTGATATAGATGCATTTTCCGTGGATATGTGTTGGCCTTTGATCTAGCGGGAGGGTTTGTTCTAAATTCTTTCCAGATATAAGGGGAATGTCTGCACTTTGGAGGGACAGCGGTGCAGCTGGGGTGGCTTGTGGCCCCCGGACTGCACTTACCCCTCTCAGCTGCAGGCCCACCGTGAGACGGGGTCCTGGCTTTGGAACCCAGAATCATACTGTAAAGCACGTCTCACACTTAACTGCGGTCTGCACACTCACGTGCACTGTACTTTCTAACCTCAGTGGTGCGGGCGGATCCCGGACGGTCAGTAGGCATCCTGTGGACAGACTTCCTCTGCCGGTGGCAGTTCTGCCACCTCGCTGCTGCCCAGGCATGTGCCCAGAGTGTGGGGGCAGGCTGCACAAAAGTACGGTCAGTCGGAGGAGTTCCAAGTAGGAAGGGCTGAGCACCTCAGCTTCCCGGGTACTGAAGTTGTAGGCACAGGGAGATAGATCTAAGTGATTTGCACACAATCACAGGATGTTGAGCCGACTCCGAGACTGGAACCTGGTTCCCCAGTTCCAAAATCAGCAGCTCTGGCCATTGCACCAAATGGGGGTTCCTGTCTGCCACCTGGGGACCTTGGGACCACCCTTCAGCTTAGTGAGGGACGAGTAATGGGTTTATGCCAGTTCTCGATTTAGTGAGTAATTGGGCGTGTAAATGAGTGAACCAGTGGATGAGTGATTGGGCTTGGAAGTGAATGAGCCCTGTTGTGAGTGGGTTTGTGACTGAGTGAATGAGTAAGTGAATGCGTGTTTGAGAGTGGGTGAGCATGAACAACTATGTCTAGGTAGGTGAGTGAGCAAGCGAGTGAAAGTAAGCCGAGTACTGTGCAGTGTGGCCCCATTCACTCATCACACACAGGGGTGAGCACTGCACTCTGCCGGGACGTGACAGACACAGGCCAATGTCACTCACCTGGGCTGGGCATGCTGCGTGCCGTCACTAACTCGCATCTGGACCCCAGCAGCAACGCTTGTTCCCTCCTGAACTCCAAGCGAAGCTGACATCATAGCAACCCAACTCCTGCCTTACTTACAACAGAAGCCACCCCCGTCTGCACAGCTTTATTCAACTTCCAAACATGAGATAAGGAATGCAGGGTTCAAAGGAGGAGTAGGCAGGGAGCAGCAGCAGGGGTAAAGAAGGAAGGAGGAGGGAGTGGGGGAGGCCAGCCCGCAGTCCCCAGGGGAAGAGACTCCCGGAGAAGCGTTCTGGCATTTCTGGCTGCCCTGGAGCCTAGCTGCCGGCGTCGTCGCTGCCCAGAGCGTGTTCCTCCCTCAGTCTGCTAACTCTCCCGGGGTCGGTTGTCTTGTAAGTCTTGGGCTGTGCTCTGCGGGAGGGAGGATGGAGCAGCAGACTTCTGCGTGCACAGGGGACGCTATAGCTCGCTTTCAGCAAAGAGGACACGTATAGCTCCCCGAGTAGGATACTGGGTGTGGGTAGCCGCTCAGATGCGCGCTCACCGGACCACCGTCGTTTCTAAAGCTCGCAGACACTGATTTGCACTCCCCACCAAGCCAAACCAGCGGCCACCACCCTACTGCTGCTGCAGTCATTCGATGAGGGTGTGCATGTTTATTTTGGACAGGATGTGTCACTCACGTTACTGGTCCAAAATCATTAACTAGGTCAGTGCTAGAAGTACACAGCTGAAAGTACATCTTAGTACCGAAACTGCCTAAACCGAAAGCATGTTAAAAACAAGCTCGCGTGGCAGCAGAGGGAGGCGCGAGCGGCAGCAGTGGGGAAGGAGTTGAGGTGGTCTGTGCGATTCACTTGCGGGAGCGATAATTGCTACCATATGGCGGCGCTCGCTCCCGCAAGTGAATCGCCACAGGTGCACGCGTTGACATTGAAGGCAATGGAACGCCTGCACGTGTTTGGCTGAAAAGCCTTAGCCATTGCTAAAGGTCTTTTGCCTATGCAGCGCATGCGCACTGCATAGGCGAGACCTAAAAAAGCAGGGGAAGGCGCATGAAGAATATCTGCTACGGTTGCTTAAAAGATACCTCGGGCTATATTGAGCGCTAGGAATCTGGACGGAAGTCTTAAGCTTCCTATTAAGTAGGAGTAATTTCGACTAAATAACCTTGTTGTAAGCCTCACCGTCAAGCATGCTTATTCAGCCATTGTTGAATGTTCAGGCTTTAGAAGAAACTCAGAATTGTTCCCTTTGGCTCCTGAAGGCCCATATGTTGCTTATTTCCCATGGCCTGCCCCTATCACTTCAAAGCATCGTCATTAGGTCTAGCCTGGAGACACAATTGGCTGTTTCACCAGCCTCATGTAATACAAAAGACTTTAAAATACATATGTACATACATAGAGGAGCTTTGGAAATCTTTTGTATTCCATTGGTCTCTTCAGCTTTCATTCATTTTTTGCTTTGGCTCACCACAGTAAACTTCATGGAGTAACGGGTCAGCCCACCAGCTGTTGTATCTCTTGCTCTTGTTGTGCCTACATTATGCCTGATCACATGTATATAGCTGCCTTAAAAGCAGTTGACTGCAGTTCCAAGGCTAGTGGGCTTACCCTTTACTTACTTTGACAATGCTTTTTTTTTTTTGCTTAGTCCATGTTTTCAGTTTACAGTAATACACTGCCTGCTAGAAGGCACAGATACACCTCTATTGAAATTATAATCGAATTATAATTACAACATTTTATTGCAAAGATCTGGGCACTATTTTTTTTAGGTGGTTGTATGTTTTTTTTCTTTTAATTTGTGTGGCATATGCTTGCAATTTAAAATAACCTTCTCAAGCCAGATATTTGGCTTTGCCAATGCTGGTCTAATATGGAGCTACAGCCAGGACAGGGGAAATTGAAGATGAGAAAGAAAATGGCTTTAGTGACAGCCAAAGCTATCTCCGCCCGGTGCCCTGTGGTGTAAGGCACCACTTTGCTGTGTGCTCTGTCTAGAGATGAATGAGCCAAGGGCAGCTTTTCGCTATGCTTCAGCTAAACTGCACTTTGCTGTAGGGTTTTTGGGCCACGAAGGGCACGCACATACACTACAATAGCAAAGTTTCTACGGCCCCAATAAATTCGAGGAAAGAATCTGCCCAAAAAGCACGCCTATGCTCTCCGGTTCAAAACGTGTTTCACTGGGGAAAAAACAAGATCTTAGCATTCCATCATGTTTGTGGAGACCAAAAAGAAGGGGAATCTGTGGTGTGTTGTGTTCTGGCAATTATGGTAGGCTGAGGGTCAAAATTTCAACAAGCACTAAGGATTGCCACACGGCCCCCTTGCACGCTACGGCCCCTCCACAGGCCCCTCCACTCGACAAAACTCTTCTCTATGACACAACAATCTATGCTACGCCACTCTACTCTCTCCGTCCCCTCACTCAACAAAACTCTACGACACAACACTCTACACTACGCAACTCTATCCTCTCTGCCCCCACTCAACACAACTCTACTCTGCTCTCCTACAACACAACACTCTGGCATTCTACTCCTCTGTGACATATCTACAACACCCTCCGAACACCTTCTATACCACTCCCCGCCACTTTACCTCACGTTATGACACTCTACTCCACTTTACTCCTCTCCTCCACTCTATGCCACTCTGCCATTCCACAACACTCTATGCCACTCAAAAACACTCACTTTATGACACTCCATGCCTCTACGCCACTCCATGCCTCTCTACGCCTCTCTACGCCACTCCACGCCACACCACTCCATGCTTCTCTACGAGACTCCACTCTGACATTCCATACCACTCTACACCACTCCATGAAACGCCATGTGTCTTTATGCCACTCAACTCAATGACACTCCAACCCCTCTATGCTACTCCACTCTACAGCACTACTCCACTCTATGCCACTCCACTCGAGGCCACACTACGCCACTCCATTCCACTTGATGCCATTCCACTTGATGCCGCGCTACTCACTCTGCCGCGCTACTCACTCTGCCGCGCTACTCACTCTGCCGCGCTACTCACTCTGCCGCGCTACTCACTCTGCCGCGCTACTCACTCTGCCGCGCTACTCACTCTGCCGCGCTACTCACTCTGCCGCGCTACTCACTCTGCCGCGCTACTCACTCTGCCGCGCTACTCACTCTGCCGCGCTACTCACTCTGCCGCGCTACTCACTCTGCCGCGCTACTCACTCTGCCGCGCTACTCACTCTGCCGTGCTACTCACTCTGCCGTGCTACTCACTCTGCCGCGCTACTCACTCTGCCGCGCTACTCACTCTGCTGCGCTACTCACTCTGCTGCGCTACTCACTCTGCCGCGCTACTCACTCTGCCGCTCTACTCTCTGCCACTCTACCACTCTACTCCCTCTCTACTGTACTCTGCTCTACTCCACTCTGCCACTCTACTCCACTCTGCCGCTCTACTCTACTCCACTCTGCCGCTCTACTCTACTCCGCCACTCTACTCCACTCTGCCACTCTACTCCACTCTGCCACTTTACTCTACTCTACTCCACCACTCTACTCTACTCTACCACTCTACTCCGCTCTACTCTGTTCCACTATGCCATTCTACTCTACTCTGCTCCACTCTGCCACTTTACTCTATTCTGCCACTCTACTCCACTCTACTCTGCCACTCTACTCTACTCTGCCACTCTACTCTACTCTGCCACTCTACTCTGCCACTCTACTCTACTCTGCCACTCTACTCTACTCCACTCTACTCTGCCACTCTACTCTATTCCACTCTACTCTGCCACTCTACTCTACTCTACTCTACTCTACTCTGCCACTCTACTCTACTCCACTCTGTGCCACTCTCCCACTCTACTCCAGCCAGCAGAATCACGCCCGAACTCTGGCCCCTCCGGTGCTAATGCAAGCAACTGGAGAGACAATGGTGCTCCAGCGGGAACCCCACAGACCTCGCCACCTTTAAGTCCACTCTCAATGATAACCACCATCGTCTCAGGGAGACTAAGAAGGACGCCCTAACCCACTGCATCGAGACAACCACCAATCACACACAGGAACTCTTCAGCCATCGACAGTGCGATCTACCTTTCCCAGGCCCTTTGCAACAACTTTGCAGACTACTTCCACAACAAGATATCAGACATTTGCAGTAACTTCGACCCACAACCAGCCGACCTCCGTTACCTCCTGACACTGATGCTACCCACAGCCCCCAGCTCACCGATTGAAAACCGCTCATGGCTTTGGCCACCACAGCAATCGTTTCACTCCAGAGCACTGACAGTCCCCTGCCTCCACCACCTCTTCAACCTGAGATGGAAGGAAATAGGCAATGCTCTCACCAACATCCTCAATTCACCCATCATCGCTGCCACTGTTCCCAACGCCTGGAAGCAAACAGAGGTGAAACCGTCTGCCGACTCCCACCGCGAACTCCATAATTTCTGACCCATCTCGTTTATTTCATCTCGCTGCTCCCCATCCCCACAAAGGTCCTGGAGAAAGCCATCAATCCCCAGCTCACCAAACACCTGGAAGAAAACAAACTGCTCAACACCTCACAGTCCGGCTTCGGCTCTAACCACAGCACTGAGACCACCCTAATTGCCACAACCAATGACATCAGATCTTTCTTTGACCGAGGTGAGGCAGCAGCCCTGATCCTCCTTGACCTCTCAGCAAATTTTGACACAGTATTCCACCACACTGTCATCACCCAGACTCCACCACATTGGCATCTGTGGTAACGCCCTCAAGTGGATCGCCTCCTTCCTCACAGGACGCACTCAGAAATTCCAAACCCAAGAGCATCATCTGCGGCATCCCCCAAGGCTCCTTCTTCAGCCCCACCCTCTTCAACACTTGCATGACTCTGCTGGACGACATCGTCTGCACCCATGGACTCGACAACATCTCAATCACCGACGACACACAACTTATCTCCCTCACGGAAGACACCTCCACCACCAATTCCAACTTTCGGAACATGGTGACCAACATCGCCGACAAGATGAGGTCCTACTGCCTGAAGTTGAACATGGACAAGACGGAAATAGACAACACTTGGTGGTCCATTGAACTCTGACCCATGCCTACCCTGGCCACACCTGCAACCTCTGCATCATTTTAGACAGCCAATTCACCATGAAGTGACAGGTCAACAGAGTATCCTCCTCCTGCTCCGCACCCTTCACATGCTCCTAAAGCTCTTCAGATGAATCCCTGTCAACATCAGGAAAACAGTCACTCAAGCCCTCCTCGCCAACTGATTTGACTATGGAAATGCACTCTACACCAGAACCACCACCCAACTCCTCAAACGACTCCAGACTATACTGAACACTGCAGCGAGACTCCTCCCCAACCTTCCCAAATGGACCAACATCACCCCCACCTCAGAAGTTTCCACTGGATCCCCATCCAGACGAGATGCCAATTCAAGCTGCTGACTCATGCCTACAAAGCCCTCCACAACATCAGACCCACCTACACCAACCACTACCTTACCTTTCACCAACACGCCAGACAACCCTGCTCCACCTCCCTCGCCCACATCCCCTCGCATCAGTCGGTGCTGCAGTGAATGTCGTTCCTTCTCTTTCCACGCCAACAAGTCCTGAAATGACCTTCCCAATCATTATCAAACCTCACCTTCACGTACCCACTTCAAGAAGAGGCTCAAGACCTGGCTCTTCGACTAAGGTCCTCCGGACCTCAGAGCCTAGATACCCACAGAAGTGATAAGCTGTGCTATACAAATACCATGTGATTGGTACATTGATTGACTATGACACTCCACGCCTCTTTACTCTACTCCATATCACTTTACTCTGCTCCTTGATAGTCTACTCCACTCTGCGCCACTCCACTTTACGCTACTCCACTTTACGCTACCCCACTCTTCTTTACGCTACTCAAATCTGATCTATGTGCTCCCCCTCTGCATCCCTCCACTGTACTCCACTCTGCGCGCCTCCCACTGCTCCACTCTACTCCCTCCAAGACACTGTACGCCACTCCACTCTACAACACTCTACTTCACTCTGTGCCACTTCGCTCTACGACAATCTATGCCACTCCACTCTAACACAATCTACTTCACTCTACGCCCCTCAAATCTACTCTACTCTAGTCTCCTCTACTCTGTGCCACCCATCTACACTCTGTGCCCCTCCACGGCACTCCACTCTATGCCACTCTACGCCATGCCACTCCGCTCACACCACACTGTCATTCCCACTATGCCCACCCACTCTGCTCTAATACCCACTAGTCCACTCTTCTTCACTACTCAACTCTACAACAGTCTGTGCCACCTCACAACACTATTCCACTCAGTATACAGTAGTACTCCACTCTACGACACTCCGCTCGTCTTTACTCTACTCCACGCCACTTTATGACACTCCACTCCAACACTCCACTCCGACATCCCACGACACACCACAACACTCCATGACTCTACTCTATGCCACTCTACTTCCCTGTACTGAACTCCCTCTACTCCACTCTGTTCCACTTCACTCTACGACCCTCTGTTCCACTTCGCTCTACAACACTCTACTACACTCTGCACCCTTCCACTCTATGCCCTTTCACTCTGTGACAATCTACACAACACTTTACACCACTCTATGCCACTCCACTCTAAGCTACTAACTTTTAGCCAGACTGAACTGCAACCACCCTGGTGTACAACATGGCTAAAATAAATTGGCAAAGCCAATAGCTCTTGCTTAGGCGAGACCTAATGGCTTTGCCAATACTTGTTTGTTATGTAGTGCACAGGTCCGCAAAGAAATCTCTGGTCTTAAAGTATGTACAGTTGCAGTTATATTGTACAGACAAAAGGCTTTTGTGCAGCAGTTCCTATATTTTTCCTTTTCTTTCTAGCGGTTGGGTAGTCCCTAATCCCAGGGGACACTCCAGTCACTAACTACAAACAATATTGTTGTACCCTAGGCCACAGAAGAACCCCAAATTGATCTTCCCATGCATTAGTCTCAAGGGGATAGACCATACCCCAATTCCTGGCCGTTGACTGTCTATTTGTAGTTTTGGGCAGGCAGTAGCTGCACCCAGGGATGCAGCTGATTTGTCTCCCCCTTATAAATTACTCACAGTGACCTGTGGTGAAAGGGCTGCTCCTTGTTAATTCTGTTGTAAAGTTGGAGAACGTTATCTGGAGTGCTTTGGCAATAGTAATTATGAACATCGGAATGAGCAATGACTTAAGAATAAATGTGGTCACTTTTGGTGCGTCTGTCAATAAAGTAGGGCCATGAACATTCCTTTCCATGAAAGATGGAGGATAGGTGCTTCCTGTAGAGAAATAACAGGAACATTCCAGCACCCCACTTGTTTTTCCTCTCCACTCCTTTAATGTCTGGATTGGTCAGGAGGTAATGCAGAAGGTTTCCCACCAAAGTTGGAAGCTGGAGGATGCATCTCCCTTAGACATCAGTGTTCGTAGTGCATTCTAAGCCCAGGGGCAGTTCTGCTCTTCCCACCAGCCTCACGGAGTATGGAATATCCTTTTAACCTGGAATTCGCTGGCAGTCATTGACGGTGGGCTGTGGTCAAACTTCCTGGGTCTGAATATATAAGCTGAATCCCCCTCCATCGGAGGGCTGGCCACAGAAATGTGTTTGGACCCTGCTGCAGTGCTTGCTGAAATTAGACTTGCTTTTCACTGATTTCTACACATCTAGGGTTACGCCTGATGTTCTGCAGACCTGTCCTACAATATGTGAACGTGCCTACATGGAAGCCCCAAGAAGTGCGTGATGAGGACACCAAGCACGCACATCTAAATGCTTGTCACATGAGCTAAGTGGTGACTCTGTCTGGCAAGCCGACTCGTTTGGCTGCCGACATTTGCTTTGTTGTTAACTGCCCCCCCCCTCCCCTCCCAAATCCGGTCTTTCCATCATGCACTACCCTATATCAAGCATGAGAAGAGGTTTATCGCCGCTCAGCTGCAAAAGTGTGGCTGGATTGCACGTTCGCCTGCTTCAGCAGTTGGAAGGGATCTAGCATCATCAGTGTTTGCATTTTTGTGGATGGACCCACAACCCTGCGACATATCGGTGCCAGTGCCTACCAGAAATGTGGTTGCTGACCCAGTTTTGCTAGTATCCTTGGCGCATAAGAGATTTTAACGTTCCCAGGAACCTTAAACCCAATGAGGCAAAACAGATTTTTTAATCAAATATTTCTTTTCACGCACATTAATACTCTTGGTGTTACTGCTTTATAATCGGGGTTTCGTCCCTCTCCCTGGTTATATAATTTTACTGTGCATCTATGCTATTTTCATATATGATCAACTAGCGATCATGAACAGGGCATTAAGAACTATTTTTTTCCGCAGGAGCAACGCAATCCTCCGTATTCGCAATTACAAACCGCACTTTGTTGGTGGAGTAAGGATTGCATACATTTATGTGTTTTATATATGAGCGAAGTGTCGCTGTTCTAATCTTTTTGTGAAATTTTCGTTGCAGTATAGGTTTGTGTGATTCCCATTGTTTCGTTTTCTATTTTTACTTTACATTAATTTATATACGCAATCGATTAATTAAGGTATTCTGTTTATACCAAGTAACACCCAGACTTGATTTTATGCCTTTACTCTACACCTGAAAGCTGTCCATTCTGTTATGGTCTCAATTTTAAGGCCACCTCCTCAGTTCTAAGTCTAAATGTGTCAACCAATCTACTATACAATGTCATGGAAGCTTGGAATGCCACTTATCCACAACAGACCGACTGCTTACTGTCCTGGTTGATAGGACACACTGATAATCATTCCGAATTTCGGACTGCTTGCCGCATCATGGACCAAGGAAAAAGTTTGCCGAAGCTGAAGAAGAAATACATCATTTGTTGCATATATGTAAACGGGTATCTTTATTACTTCATCTTCAAAATATAGCTTCATGAAATAGTAACAGAGCGTGGATACTTGACTTCAGTAGCACAAATCAGTATTAACGTGAAGGACAATTGCAGTGTCCTTAGCTGCTGGTGTGACAATGAGTTATCAAGTCTTAGTTCACTTAACACGAACCGTCTCACATGGACACATTGTAGAAGAGCATCTCTAGACTACAATTTCCAATTGATAGATTCGTATCTGAAAGCAGTTAATTAAAAAATTCAATATTCACTTCGAAAGGAATGACCAGGGAATCTTGCATCAGTATCTTAATAGCTATACATACACATAGTATCAAAAAGAATTGCATGCCACCTCTCATCTTTAAAGATCTGTAATTGTTTGTATAGAATCTAAGGTGGGCATGATTTGTTTTCAGTTTTTAATAATTCTATAGCTCAGGGGTTTCAAACTTTTTCTGTAACAAGAACTACTTATGTTCAGTGAAACTCATCGGGAGCTACCAGTGTTACTAGTCTCGTAACATTGTCCACATCAGACAATGTTATAACAGTGGTCACTGTTTGCATGGTTGCCAGCAGCAATGTAATTAAAAAGGTTTTGTCAATATGGAATGCCTCTACATGCGTAATCAATAGCAGCAATACCACTGGTACTAAAGTAATAACATTTGTAAAAAGTCAGCTCAATAATACCGCATGATTTATCATTCAAATATCAGCTTTAAATATATTTTGGAAATTCAGCCATTTTCCTTCAACTATCAGTTCATGAGTTCTGAAAATATTCTCATTTTCAACTCTAATACCCACTCTAATCTTTGGTATACTTATATTAATTCAACCAAGGAAAAGCTTCTAATTTAAGAGCTACTTACATTTAGGTGGAGAGCTACCAGTAGCTCATGAGCTACTCATTGGAGAAGCCTGCTATAGCTGCATTGTGGGTGCAATTACCCACTCTTCAGTGCAAAATGCATTTGAAATGATTGAAAAAAGGGAAGAAGAGCATTCTTCTAAACAGGTTAGAGTTTGGGATGAAAAAAGAGTTTCTGAACTGTATCAAGAGCGAACATCTTGTGCCATTCCTCCTTATTTTGGGCACCTACTGTCTTTACCTAAGTGCCATGCCATTACTGACGATCTGTATCTGCACTAAATCAAAAAGCCTCTTGAGATATTTTGCCTCCAGTTTTCCTATTGGTATATCATGGTGAATATCACTTGTCTTTGACTGAGACTCAGTCTTCATTGTATCTTATTAGGCCTGTGTCAAACTGAAATGATACTTCATTTGCACTTTTAAATTTTTTTTTATAATTCATTTTATTGAACAACATGAATCGGCATGGTAGCATGAATCAGATTGACAATTTACAGACAGGAGGAATTCATTCAACAACACAGTGATAATCACATTAGCTACAGGGACAGAGCAATGATACATCATGGGATACAGCATTTATGGTGAGGGCAGATAATCAGAAATGGAGTTACGTGGGGGACTACTGATCTCCCCTCAGTATGTGTTCCATGCCCCCCAGATTTGAGACCACTTCTTTGGACAGCCCCTTGCAAAATAGGCCGTTTTTTTCCCGGAACATACACAAGTCCATGTGTTTCTTCCATTCTGCTATGGTGAGTGGGTTTGTGGCTCCCCACAGCTGAGCGATGTTCCTGTTTGCCACCATGAGGCCTAGCGTGACCCAGATCTTACCAATTCTGCTCAGATCCTTGGGTTCCCATACATTCAAAGGGCACCTTTTTCCTTCAGGGTGGATGACCAGATCCAAAACTTCGCTAAAAACAGCATGCATTTGGTGCCAGTACACCTGAATAAGATCACATTCCCACAGGATATGCACAAACGTGCCCTCATAACCACACTGTTGTCTGCAATCCTCCCCCCCCCCCGCACTCCCCCATGCGGACCCGGCAAGGTCCAGTTACGTACATCCTATGCAATATTTTGAGCTGAACGAGTCAGTCTGACCAAATTTGCAACTTCCCTTGGGGAGGCCAGTGCCTCCTGCCAATCCTCATCGTCCAGTTAGAGGCCATCCCTTTCCCACTTCGCCCTGGTGCCCTGGAGGGGGTCATCAGTGTTGTATATCAGCTTTTTATATGTCAGGGAGATTGCTTTCTCTGGTAGGTATCCATCGAGCATTCTATCCTCCAGGGGTGAGGATTCTGTGCGGGGAGGAGCCTTTAGTTAGATGGGACTGTAGTGCATGGCTGACTTGGAGGTAACGAAAGTATTCTGGGTTAGCGAGCTCATGTTTCTGCTGTAAGGAGGTAAATGTCACCATGTCACCCTTTACCCACATTTCTCCAATATTTGAGATCCCGATGAGGTCCCATTTATCAAACCCTTTTAACTTCCATAGATCACCTAGCATCTCTGAGTCCCAGAGAGGTGTTGCTAGCGTACATTTCTGCTCCCATCCCAGACTTTTGGTTGCTGCGTGCCAGACCTGCACAGAGTTTCTGGTCGGCCCAGTGAGGGGGAACCGCTGTGGTCTAGAATAAAGGGCTCTGTTGTAATTCCCTCCTGGGAGGAGCCACCGGTTTATGGTATAGCCCAGGTCGTCTATGTGGTGATATGTGCCATGATTAATAGCCGCAAGGTGAGCCGCCCCATAGTATTTCTTAAGGTCAGAAGGCTGATCCCACCGTCATATCAGTCAAGGGTGAGTTTGGTCAGTGCTATTTGGGGTTTCCCTCACCACAGCAAGTCCCTCTGTAGGCCCTCTATTTCCCTGAAGTAATGAGTAGGTACTGGGTCGGGGTAGTTTTGTAGCACATAGAGGAAGCGAGGCAGGGTTATCATCTTAAAAAGCACTGCCCTGTCCAACGGTGAGAGAGGAAGCTCCTTCCAGGCTATTATGTCGCGCTTCAATCGTTGCAGTGGCGTGAGCAGGTTGCGTTCATAACGGAGTTGTTGATTCGACGTCACAAAAATCCCCAAGTATTTAAAGCCCACCGTGGTAATTTGTATAGGGCTGCACCTGGGTACAGCAGGCGGGTCCTCATTGAGGAAGTATGAGATCGACCCCAGTTGATGGAGTGTCCAGAGAATCTGCTGAAGCTTGAAAAGATGTCAAACACCGCGATCAAAAACGCTTTTGCAGAGGCCAAGAACAGAAGAATGTCATCCGCATATAGCGAGATGCGGCCTTCCCATGTTTCTGCCCATCGTAGGCCACGTATAACTGGATCTCTACGGACCCATGCCGCCAGGGGTTCCAGGGCAAGGGCAAAGAGGAGGGGGGACAGCGGACAACCCTGACGGGTCACCCGATCCAGCGCAAACACTTCAAATTTTTTGTTGTTCACTACAACCTGTGCCAGGGGCTCCGAGTAGAGTAGAGGAACTTGATCAAGTGAATAAACCCAGTCCCAAACCCCATCCTTGCTAGCACAGCAACAAAGTATGGCCATTCGATGGTATCGAACACCAGAGACTATAATCGCCGGTTCTTGTATTGTGGCTAGTCTTCCCATCACACCGTGCACTCTGCGGAGATTCAGCACTGTATTGCGCTGGGGCATAAAGCCCGACTTGTCTGGGTTTACCAATCCGCTGATCACTTTCACGAGACGGTTGGCAAGCAGTTTAGCGAGGATTTGGAGTTCCGTATTTAGGAGAGAGATAGGCCTATACAAGGCGCATTCTGTCTTAGGTTTGCCCTTTTTATGAATGGGGATGAGCGTGGCCACCCTCTGATCTATCAGGAGTGTCCCATGCTTCTTGCTATCTGCAAACATGTTCCGCAGGTAAGTGGCAAGTTTGTCCTAATTTGTAGTGCTCAATGGAAAGGCCGTTGGGACCCAGCGCCTTGCCTGACTGGAGATTCCTAATCACTAGTGCAATTTCGTCGTTGGTAAAGTTGCTGTCCAATAGTTCCCGGTCATCAGCCGGCAGGGTGGGAAGGTCAATATCCCTGAGAAGGACCTGGCAATCCTTGTCAGTAAAAGATGTATGGGTGCGATAGATGTCGCTAAAGTGTGCAGCAAACATATCAGCAATAACCTGGGGATCTGTAATGGATTGGCCATCTTTATCTATTAATTCTGGCACCAACCTGGACGCCAACTCTTTTCTATCCAATCATACTGAGTTTCCCTGCCTTATCCCCAAGGTCATACACTCTGCCTGCCGTCTCCCTCCCAAGCGATCGGGCCCTGTCCGTGGCTATCGCTTTATACTCCTCCCTTTTGAGTTGGTATTGAACTTTTCCTGTGTAACCTCCTCTCCCAGTTCTTCTTCTAGTCTGAGGACTGCACTTTCTACATCCACTAGTTCCTTCATTTTCTCCTTGCGTTTCCCAGCTATCAGGGAGAGTGCCTGCCCTCATATTACCGACTTAAATGCCTCCCACAGTGTCTATGGGGAGTCAACAGTGCCCTCATTTTCTTGGAAGTAATGGTCAATGGCTTGCAGCAGGGCTTTGCGCACACCTGGATCACTGCGATACCATAGATTTATATGGGCTATACCTACTCTTCCCTGACCTAGTACCAGGTGAGCCCATATCGGGGAGTGGTCGGAGAGGCCTCTCGCCATGTGTCTGATTTTGTGGATATATGCGATTTGGGATGCAGGGATGATAAAGTAGTCTATACGGGAAAGGCTATTGTGTGCCCGAAGTGAAACGTGTGTTGGAAACTATCTGGGTGTAAGGGGGCCGGAGGGTGGGGGGGTTTAGCCGGGGTGGGAGAGAGAGGGCAGAGGGGGACTGTAAGATGGGGGGGGGAGAACAGGACTCAATATTTTTACAAAGGACCTATGAAATATTTAGAGATCAGCGAGAAAGAAAGATTAAGAAAAATAAATCGCTTCTGGAGATGGTCCAAGAAAAAGCTTGATGGCTAAGATCAATATACTGTCCATGAATATATGTGGCCTTAATGATTTAAAGAAGAGACAGAAAGTATCGGAGAGTCTTAAAACCTTGGGGGCAAATGTCGTTTGCCTTCAGGAGACACATATTGAGGGGTCACAGCAATATTTACTTAAAACTCTTGGATATCGCCTCATCATAGCTACATCACAGGGGACACAGACTAGGGGGTTGCTATCTTATCAAAAGGTGGGGGGGTTACTATTTCCACGGGCTATAGCGGATTCATTGGGACGATTTGTAATAGCAGAATGTCACTATAATAATGGGGGAGGTAAGCTAACAATATGTACCATTTACGGAAATACCAGCGATGACCCAGATGTGTTGATTAAGGTTTCGAATGAATTAACACATTGGCCTCTCCCGTTAATCATATGTGGTGATCTAAATATTCACCTGCCTAGCGAATGGTCTACAGATCAAGGCTTCAAATACCAGGGTAGGAACCGAAAAGTTTTTTTACGCCTTAAAAGACATGTGCATGCTTCATGGGTTATTAGATGGCTGGTCAACAAAACATCCTGGGGACCCTGGCTATACATATTATTCACATCCGTATTCAAGACACGTTAGATTAGACGACGTGCTCTTGTCAAATTCACTGAGATCAAAGTATCAAATTGAGATACTACCTAGAATTCTCTCAGACCACAATCCGTTGGAGCTTAGCCTTACGAATGTCGCAGAGATACCTAATATAAAAACATGGACTTTTGAAAGGGCATTATTATATAATGATGCATATTGCCAGCAAATGCGAACCTGGATCCCTGCTTTTTTAGAAGATAACGTAGGCTCTACTTCAATTGGTATTGGATGCTCTGAAGGCTTGTGTCAGGGGGGAGACGATGAAATTCTCCTGCAAATACAACAAAATAGAAAAACAAAAATTGGTCTTTTTAGAACTACATCTGCGAAGAGCAGAAGAGGAACTGATTAAAGCAGTACAGGAAGGACGGCCGACAACTAGTGAGTTGTGCAATGTGGCTATCGCAAAAAACTACATCTCTGAAATATTAGTCGGGAGGGCAGTTGCCAGAGCAAACATTAATAGGGAAAAAACTTATGAGCTGAGCGAAAAAGTGTGACACCAACTAGCCGTTAGAACCCGAGAAGAGACGTCATTTGCACTAATAAAAGAAATCAGGGACCCCGATTTAGGGCTAAGATCTGAACCCGCTGAAATAAGAACGGCCTTCCAGAAGTTCTATAGGAAACTATACTACGAGGACGAAAATGAATGCGGTGACCCTAAAACATATTTGGATTTAATCACCCCCAATTGCTTGGGGACTGACGACCAAGAACATTTAGATGGGTCAATCTCCTGGGAGGAAATATTACTAGCAATAAAGGGTCTGGCCAAGGGAAAAGCGGCAGGTATGGATGGGATTCCCACTGAATTTTACACCAAATTTGCTCCACAACTTAGTACCACCATAACATCACTCTTTCAATATATTTTTCAGGGGGGGAACCCACCAAAATCTTGGTCTTCGGCCAAAATAATTGTTTTTCCTAAAAAGAACAAGGATGTCAAAGAAATGGGTTCTTATCGCCCCATTACTTTGATCAACGGGACTCGAAAATATACTCTAAAATATTGGCATCACGGCTGGCACCTATTAGTCATAGAATAGTCTCGGAACGGCAACACGGGTTCATCCCTAGTCAATCTACTACTGATCATATACAAAGAGCCATTTCTCTTTTTGACTACAAGGGAGTGACAGGAGACACTATGGCGCTTATACTGCTTGACGTGGAAAAAACGTTCGATAGGGTCTCCTGGAAATATTTATGGGCAGCCATGACAAAGTATGGGATCGGAGAAAAATACATAACTGCCATTAAACGGCTCTCTGTAAACCCGAGTGCTCGCGTTCTGATTAATGGGGTCCTTTCTGAAAGCTTTGCTATTACTAGGGGCACAAGACAGGGCTGTCCCTGCTCGCCCATCCTATTTGCCATATATATTGATGCATTCATACATAACTTAGAAAACAATGCCTTAATTTCTCCAATCAAAGTACGGGACTTAGAGACTAAATGTATGGCGTATGCAGACGACATAGCTATCGTTACTAGTGACCCAAACAATGCTATAAGAATAATTGAAAAAGAAGCGCATGATTTTGTGTATGTCTCAGGATATAAGCTGAATTCGAGTAAAACTCAGATAGTTTTGAATAATAAAATCGCGATGAATGACCCGAGGATATTTGACAAGGCAATATATTTAGGGGTCAGTATTAGTGCTAAAATTGAAAACATCGTTGATGATAACATTGAGCCCCTTATATATCGCACCAAGAAAGAATTACGTCGGTTACATAATTTGCACCTAACAATCGGTGGCAGAACTAGCGTGGTCAAGATGTTATTTTTTCCCAAGTTTTTATATTTCTTTCGAGCCATATGTTTAGAATTTTTTAAAAACATAGACACCATGTTTTCACGCTTTCTCTGGGGATACAACAGACCACGCAGAGCACTCAAAATAATTACTCTACCCCGAGAACGAGGTGGCTGGGCACTACCTAATTTTAAACTATATTATTGGGCCACAGTGCAAAAATACAGTGTTAACTTACTTGCGGCCAACTCACTTGGCCGTAATATCCCTACACCGCAAGAACTTGTCTTGGGTGATGGAAGTGCTGGCTGTCTGTGGCGCCACATTAATGATGATTATTTAAAAAAAGTGAAGTTTAAAACTATCTCTAGTGTCTATAAAGTATGGGGCAACGTAAAAAAACTAGTAGGCCTAGGTCAGTATTCCTTTTACACCCCTGTCTCACAGAATATGGATCTTCCTGAAATATTCCAAGATGCATATATGCAGCGATGGGTTGTATTAGGTGTTACCCAGCTCGGGTGTTTCTTTTCTATTAACGGATTGAAATCATTCGACGAACTGAAAACTGATTATGATCTGACAAACCGGGATTTTTTAAAATTCCTCCAGATGCGGGACTTTATATCAAAGAAGGTGGGCGGCCGTATCAAATTTCAACAGTCTCAAATCATAGATAAACTAAGATTAGTTAATTCACCGAGAATCAGTGAAATATATGCAGGGTTGAATTTATTATTACCCAATGATATGAATAAACATGGGGTGGCATGGCGGACAAGGGTGGGGGTCCATCCCCAAATCGCTCCCAAAGCTTACGAAATGTCATTCACCTGCTTAATGTCAATGAAACTTCAGGCACAATTTTTTTTAAACTTTCTTCTCCCTTTATTATACTCCTGGGAAACTATCTAAATGGGGAACTGGGAAAGGAACATCCTGTCCACGATGCGCATATCCTGCTGCAAATTTAACTCACATGTTTGCATCATGCCCAAATCTAACTAAAGTTTTAGCAGAAATTTCCGACTTTATCTCGAGCATCGCACATGGCAGGATCAACATCACTATTGAAGAAGTTCTGTTGGGCATAACTAGCATCGCACGACCTCATGAAATACAAGGCTTGATTTTTGTAGCCATGGCAGTCTTCAGACTGTGTGTCGCTTCAGCATGGATAGATCCGTTACCTCCTTCATTCTCAGAATGGAGAGCCAGGCTGCTTGCGAACTGCAGCCTGGAGACTGCAATATACAATAACAAAGGGAGGGATAAGCGGAATAGGGGTTTGAAAATCTGGGCTCCACTGCTAGCATGGATTAAGGACGCTTAAGAGCCGAAACACCACACATGGACCATCTGCTGTAAATATTGTAAATGTTATAAATGTGATATATCTCCAATTGCATGATGTTTCTTTGCTTTAAAAACTGTCTTGCTATTATTTCCTATATTGTAACAAAAAGAAAAACCGATGGAAACCTGTTCTTCGGGGGCGGGGTGTGTGGGGGGTTCAAATGTGTATTAAGCTCGAAACTCAAATAAAAACTGTTTAAAAAAAAAAAGGAAACTATCTGGGTGGTATGCTCTCCATGCACCTGTTAGACCGAGGGCCTCTAGGAAGAATCTGGGTGTTATGCTCTCCATGCACCTGTTTGACCGAGGGCCTCTAGGAAGTCTGGCAACCATCTGGCTGATGCCCCAGTGTCCCGCGGGGATAACAGTCCAGCGTGCCTTAAATCACGGAGTTGAAGTCCCCTCCCACCATCAGCAGACCCTCCGGAAGTGAGAGTAGTATAGAACCCTAGTCCTTGAATGAACGGTTCTGAAGGCCTGGTGGTACATAGACAGACATGCAAGTGAGCGTACGTTCTTCTCACTGCCCTGTGATGCCAATATATCTTCCCAGGTCATCCGAATATGTAGAGTGGACTATAAAGGGGAAGGAGTTTCGCATCATTATTCACACTCCCCTTGAGTCAGTAGTGAAGCCTGAGTGGGCCACCAGTGTGTAACCCCACCTGTTTAGTACCTTGTAGGAATTTCCCACCAAGTGTGTTTCTTGGAGAAGGATTACGTCCGGGGCATGCCTCCTAATATATTGTAAAATCACACGGCGCTTAACCTTGTCCCCAAGCCCATTGACGTTCCAGCTCAAAATGTTAATGCTGCTGTCTCCTTGTGCACTCATGGAAATGTGTGTAGGTTAATGGTTCCTCCCATAGAACACAATCTTTTCGTGCAGATTCAACAAAAACAGAACAAATCTCAATGTCCCAATCCCAACAACCCCCCTCCCTGCTCCCCTGCACTCTGGGCCTTGGACCACCCATAAACTCAACTATGTAGAGTGCCTGTCACCCAACTGAAGAACTAAAAGTAGAAACGTGGGGGTGAAGTGGGTGCCTCGTCTCTTCTTCTCTCCCTAGTCAATCAACATCCTACAGTCCCCGAGAGGGGCCAAGCCCCAGGAGTCATGGCCCCATCAAACATGTGTGGACCCAATGAGCCAGCAGCAGTCTCTGTTGCATGGTACCTGTGTCACCCGCCAATGTGGGAAAAGTTCGATGAGACAATGGATCCCGCCGCGCCCTGAGACGGAGTCCTGTCGCCCACATGAGCGGGCGTGCTGGTTTTCTCAATGGGAGTTATGTTCCTTAGCTCCCCGCCAACCCTCCAACCACTCCGCCACAGTTTCCGGATTGTCGAAGAACCAAGCCCTGCCTTAAGCCTCCACGCAGAGCCAGGAACAGCATGGCATACTTCACACCTTTTTCACGTAGCGTGTTTTTGACGGCTAGGAAAGATCTTCGCTGATTCTGGACTGCCTGTGTAAAGTCCGGGAAGAAGATATTTCGGCGTTCTCATACCGGAGCGGCGAAGCCACTCTGGCATTTTGTGAAATCACGTCTCTGTCACGAAAGTTCAGTACCCGCGCCAGCAGCGGCAGCGGGGGAGCCCCGGGCTTCGCTTCGTCCCCCAGGGACCCTGTGCGCTCTCTCAATCACAAATAATTTGGACAGACCTTTGGGTTGTAGATGAGTAAGAATGAGTTCCTCAACAAAGAGATCTGTCATCTGCCCCTCTGCCCGCTCCGGCACCCCTAGGATTCGTATGTTGTTACGGCTGGTGCGTTCTTCGTAGTCCTCTAGCTTACTTTCAGCGTGTTTCCTGAAAAGCTGTAGGTCACGGATCTCTGTTTAGAGTTGCGAAGTGTCCTCCACCAAGCTCGTTGTTGTGATCTCCAGTTGCTTGACTTTTTCATTAATTTTTTATAGGTCCACCCTGATGAGTGTTACTTCTGAGGAGATCATGTCCATCCTTTGCTCCGGAGATAATCGGACCCTGGATATGGCCTCTATGACGTCTTTAAGTGTCGGTTCGGGGGGATTCTCTTCCGGTCCCCCTCCTTTTTTGTCCATGACCTGCTGGTTCTGAAGTGATGCTTTGGGGATTGAGTATCAGTTTGTTTTGCTGGACTACCTTGGAACCCTTTGCCCCGGACATCTTTGTTTTCTCCAATTCAGGTCCAGTGCTTGACTGGCGAGGTGGTGTGCAGCAATTCTAAGTCCCCTTTTATACCAGCGTACCGACTAGGAGGTGTGTCAACCTTGGGTCCCTGCGTCACGAGTGCGGCAGATCGGTAAGGTATAGATGGGAGGATATCGCCCAATTGTAGGAAGAAGGCACCGCCGTTATACAGGACCCACTCTCCAGGCCCGTCCCTGCCTCCCAGGTCACTCAGCTCTCCAGATCGGGTCAGGAGCGAGTTAGCGGTGAGGTCTTGGGGCTTCAGTGCGCAGGTACTGCAGCCACCCACTGCCGCAGCATAAATGGTGCCACAAGTATCTGGAGGGGGGTGAGGGAGAGGCGCACCCTGTGTTGGCGTATTAGGTGTTCATGCCATCATCAGAGTCTAAGCCAGCCAGGGCCTTCACAACGACGCCTCGCTACCTCCTCACCTCCTCAAAGCAGGAAGCTCCTTGTGCAGTACTGGGGGCCGCCTGCCACGACGCCCACCCACCCTCTCTCAGGAATCCGCAAGTGACTATGGGCTGCACACTACTGTCAGTGTAACGGGGCAGAGGCCCAGTCTTCGAGTCTCCGGCGGCTGATTCATACACCTTGCCACCCATGGAATTGTGCCAAGGCCCACTGTGGTCTGGGGTTGCACTTCTGGTCACGGGCACTTCGCCTGCCTCAGCTCCTCTGATATGGGCCTCACAGTCTATCTTCTCCCAGGAGCTTTGGCGATTCAATTCGCAGTCTGCGGGCCCCAGAGCCCAGGCCCGCTTCAGAAGTTCACCGCCTGGCGTCGTTACACCCTCAGCTATGGTGATCACTTCACTGCCCGGCTGCACCTCCCGTTCAGGCCGCAAATGGCTATGGCGAGAACTTCGGCCACAGGAGTCTCTCAGCTGCGGTTCTTGTCCCGATTGGATCAGCAGGTACTCCGTTTACTTATGCTATCCTCGGGCCGGATTAATGTGACTGCTATACAGGGATGAGGAGAGTAAGACAGAGCGGACCTAACTAGCAGCCATCACCCTATGCTGTGTAGCCACGCGCCACTTTTACAATTTTTGACTGCCCTTTTTACTGTGCCCTGCTACCTCCCCCCGCCTATCCAAAATAATTGTTAAGCTTGGACTGTCAAGACTCCTAGCCTTCACCTATTAGAAACCATGTAAACCTGGTTCACAGTCACTGGGCTCTCATTGAGGACTGCCTATGCAGTGCAGTGCAGTGCCTAATTTATAAAGAATGTGTGCCAGTGCCCAAAACTCTGTTCAGAAGCCTGCGGCTGGCACTATTAAGTGTCAGTGTGCAGAATGCCAAGGCTGTACAGTCTGAAGTCCACCTTATGGCTCTCTAATTCACTACCAAACACACCCTGCCCTTTATCTTACTCTTGCAGGTCCATGATTTCTCTGTGTGATGGTTTTCCTGTCTTTCTTTCCCCTTTGTGTTTCCCCTCTCTTGCTTTCTGGAAATGTCTGTGAGGAACAAGTGCTGATGTCCAAAATGAGTTCTAGTTGGCTCACAGCTCAAATTAAGCACTATTTACTGTCTGGTACAGTTAAGTATTTGAGATGATAAGGGGAATGGTGCTATCCAAATATATTAGCAATAAATCTTCTGTGGCACTCTGTAGCTTTTGGTCGTATTATACACATAACTAAATTAGGTGCTCAATTTCCTTATATCTGTATTTTTATTTGAAGGAATGCTTCCTATGAATAAAGCACAGGTTTGGACCATGGTCTTGGGGAGATCATATTTTAATTCTCTGCCCTTTGAGTGACTCCCAGCTTCTTAACAACCTCCCACTCTGCTGAACCAGCCATTGAAGGGGTAACCAGCCAATTGAAGGGATTGGTGAGAGACTTTGTGACGAGATGCTTAGACTGTTGTAACAGGTTACACAGGCTCAAAGTCGTAGGGGCTGAATGTCCCTGAACTCCTGACTGAATCACATAAAACAAGTAGTGAAAGCTATCCGTTGGCTCCCGCTAGATCTATGCAGGCTTGAAGTTATCAGTCTCGCAGTAGGTCAGTTGCAGAAGTGCTGTCTGAATACATCAATGTGAAATGTTTTGTTATGCCTGTATGGGCTGATTTGGTAATCTGGTTTCTTGGTGTTTAATTCACTACTACTTGAAGAGGGGAGGGAGAGCAGCAGTGCAGTGCCTGCTGATTGATGTAGTGTTGTTGATGCCTTGATGTTTTCAAGTGTGACAGAAAAGGCAGACTCTCGCAGCCCCTCACAAACGCACACTCATCAGATTTGTAAGAAAGTGGGATGCCAATCCACCACAAGGAATAAGGCCACAAACTAATCAAGGCAAAACACTGTTTCAATAATTTATACCTGGGCTTCACCTCCTGTAACTATGAAACAGAGCAGGCATGCCTAACGTAGAAATATTTGTAAAGTACTTAATGGCAACAAAATAGTTAAAAAGGCAAAACATTGCATAAAAAAATCCAACAACCAATTTCTAAAACTAGAGGACAATATAATGAGCAAAAGAACACCAAAACAAAATAAAATATCATGGCGAACCGGACATATGAATGTTTAAAGATTTAAAGAAGAAAGTGCTAAAAAAAAGTAAATTGGCAGTTAGAAGTTACCCATGACCTAGGTGCCAACTTCCATAGAGGGGGTTCAGATCCACCAAGCGGGTCCTCCTGATCAAAGATCTCACCTTCTGACTTAGTCTCTGAAATTGAAGTCGAAATCCTGTAGCGGGGTAAGGTGCAGCCAATATCTGATGAAGTCTTGTCAAAGTCAGAGAGCCAATAGATGACGTCTGGCTGAAGCCATTTGCTTCGGTGGGAATAGCTTCAAGCACGAGAAATTCACATTTTGCTGCTGCTGAAGTGCTTGTGTTGGGCGGATACTTTTCGCGCCTTCACCTGGTCAAGATTTCTACTTTCAGTCATAGTCTTTGTTATGGCTCTCAAAGCGGAGCAAGCCTAAAGCAGTATCTGATGAAGTCAACACAAAATTGGACACCTTTGCCAAGAGGTCCTACTGACACACCAGAGGTTTTGGAAATCCAAACATGTTCTAAGTCTCAACTTTTCATACTTTCTGGAGCAGCTCCTGCCGGTCCTTTCTCAGGCTTCTAGGACCTCGGGGACAAAACAGTTGGGCTCAGACTCACTCCAGCAGGGACCAGCAGCAGGTTCCAGCCCAGCACAAGTTTCTGCTACTCAGCTAGACACTTCGGAGAAAAGGCCTCTTCCAGCCTGTGGTGTCCTTGTATCCACACAGAGGGTCACCCAACTGACCCTTGGATTCCTCTTCTAAGTCCTTGGTACAAGTGGGAGCAGGCCCAACTCTTCATGTCTCCACATAGATTTCAAAGAGCAAGTCTAGGCTTCTTCTGTTCATCCACAAGTCCAGAGAGTTTTGATGAGCTGTGGGTAAGGTGGCTCTTTTGTAAGATGTACTAATCATTAGGTAGAGGTGACTCCTGGACACTCCTGAACCAGTGGGAAAAAAGTTCTTATGGGCAACCCTTACTACGTTTGCAGCACAGCCTGTTTGCCTTACTGCAAACTATACCACATTGCACTATTGTGAGGCAAATCCAAGCTGGCCCTCCTTTCCAGCCTTGGAGACTGCTCCTTTGTTTATAGAAATGAGCACTCCCTGCTCCTCAACTACAGCAAACTGCTTCTGGGACTGGGCTAGAGCCAACTGGCCACTGAAAGACAAGGAAACAAAACGCTTCTGTTCACAATCAACAGGCAAGCCTCACCCTGGTCCATTGGAAGTTATTAAGGTTGCTGAACCCTCCCCAGCTGCCCTTCTTGAGCCAAAAAGAGTCGCATACTTCACACCCATGTCTTCTTGCCAAAAGGCCTAAACCATTGTTTCTGCTACAATAGCAGTTTTCACACCTGGGGAGAGACGCTGTCAGGGGCCAGCTTCTGGCAGGTGAATGCTTATCACCTTACTGGAGGTTCTGGGAGATAAAGTCTAGCTTTTTAAAATTCGCTTTTCATAAATAATTATTTCAAAGCAAACTTTATCACCGAATTGGAGAATAATAAGCATTCAAAATAGTGAGTGAATGAATCTAATTGTTTTCCCCAAACCAAAGAAAACAGAGTTATGATTTTATACTGAACTTTAGTTTTTGCTAATAGAACAGCTCCTCCCTTTTACAGTGAAAGTAGGCACATGTCCATACTAAAATCTTGTATGTGCCACTTTTAAATTCTAGGCAACCTGCCTAGTGGGATTCAGGGCCTTTTTTAGGGATGACTTATCTAATAATTAAAAATAGGGGTCTTTCTTATTGAAAGGATTATTTTAACAGATTTGCATGCAGGTTTAAAAGTTACAGGCAACCCCGCTTAGCCTGTAGCCATGTTTTCTTTGTCAGCCTATTGGATAGCACAACATGTGCCACAGTCCACAGGTGACATTTAAGTTTTCCATGCTATTTGGTGTATTTCCCTACTCCATATGCTACGGACTTACTGGAAAATTAGGTATGCCAATTATGAGTTAGCCAATTTTACCATGTTTAGTGGTAAGTGCAATTCTAGGAGGTTAGAAGAACATCTCATTATGTAAACTTGAAAGTGCAAGGGTCTGTGAAATCCACAAAAAGTATTTGACACTCCTGAAAGGATTACGACAGCTGGGTAACACAAAGCAGGCGGATTCGTCTTGTGCTGTTAAGGCACTGATCAACCAAGTCATCATCAACATTTCTTATTTTGGTTAAAAAAAGGTTAACCATAAAAGACACCGATAAATAAGATGTACACAGTTAAAAGTACACACATAATTTCAGTCCCCCGGCGCGAGGCTCAATTTAACAGCAGCACTTAAAAAGCAAGCAGCATTGTAAGTAATAAATTAATCAGACAATAATTTTAAAAACAATAAGGCAGGACGCACTTTAGTAAGATTCCGATCTTTCAACATAGGATTAAACAAGACTTTCCTGGGTTTCTTATAAAATGTGCAGAACATTGTAAAATGTAAGGTATCTTGCAAAGACGCATAATCACAGCCTCAAGATCCCAACAATTTTAGATCACTTCATCCATTTGGGGCAACTAGCAATAGGTGGAACAGGTGTAGCCAGAATCTGATAAGTAACAAGCTCTAGGTACTATTGGTCCACAAAAATAAGATAAGGTTCCATCAACTTGTCCGTTTTCAACAAGATAAAGCCACAAACTGTAGATTTCTGTAATTCCTGATTTTCCATATATGTTGACCTTTGCGTTAACATTTTTGTTTTTAGCCCATGTCTAGTCGGACTTAACCAGACCCCAAGGATTGGTAAATAGATCTACCCTCCAATGTTCTAGAAAGACTCCTCAATGTACTTGAGCCACGGTATGCGGTTAGCATTGTCAAGGGAGATACAATCCTGCAAGATTTTCGTGTTAAGTTTAGTTTCTGCGCTTGTCCATATATTTACCCCGAATAGGACACGTTACAACTCAAACATTTACAACGCATGCTTTTACAACGCATGATTTTACAATGCAAGCAATCACAACGCATTTTTAGAAACTACATTTACAACGCATACCATTACAACACATAAATCTTTTAGGGCAACAGTAGGGTAAGTGTTGGATAGTGCAGGAGTAAAAAAACAATATTCCCACTCCAGTGAGTGCAACAGTAGGGTAAGTGTTGGATAGTGTAGGAGTAAAAATTACTATTCCCATGTACCCCAAAACCCATACCCACCCTAAAACGTAAAAAATCCCCACTACTTACCTTCTAATGTGCTGTAATGGATTGCATTGTAGTGACATGCGTTGTAGAGACATGGGTTGTAATGGATGTGTTGTAATGGCATTCAATGTAAAAGCTGCTGTGTTGTAACAGCTGCGTTTGACAGGTAGTGCGTTGTAATGACTGCGTTGTAATGGATGTTTCCCATTTACCCCAGTATAGATGGGGACAAAGGGCCACTATGTTGGTAAAATTACTCAACCCCAGTTCCTCGTGACCCATATACAATGGAATGTTTTGAGGAACACTTAGCAGGCACCTAAAGAATTTATTTTCCATAATCTGTAGTTGAATAATGTTAGTATACCTCCATATGTCTCTACCACAGACAACTTTAGGAAGACATTTTGCCTGATAAACCTTCAGTATTGCCTTCAGTGGTTTCCTGCCGAGTGGGGATGGTAAAATTAGAGGCTGCAGCATTGGCCATTGTAAACTCAATGTTATTAACTAGTGTCAGGGGTCTCCAGCTCACTTCGGAGTCAAACAAAATTACTAAATAGGAAAATGCTGGAGCCTTTGATAAGGTTTGACCTCTCACCAGTAACATTTTCGGTTTGGTTAGTCATGGTCGCGCCAACATTATGAAGGATTTATTTAAAAGAGTTGCTAGATCTCACTCATCCATGAAAGTCACTAATGCTTCCAAAAAGATTTGCAAACCACTCGCGGTTCTGGATATCAGAATGGTAACGTCTGCATAAAGCAAAGGGCATGTCTCTATTAAGGGGCAATCCACTTTTGTTGCCACTAATACCGGTTGTAATCTAATGACATACAGTGTTTAATAAGAAAGAAGCAAGAATGCACCCTTGCCGAACCCCTCTTCCAGTATTAAACGATCGAGTACCAAAGAAATCCTCTATGTATCGGACTACCACTGATGTGTTAGCAGGGAGACCCCTCAAGAAATATATCATATCAGGATCAACCCACATAATCAAATGAATGATTCATAATTGGACTCTTTGATTGATTAACTCTATTGAAGGCCAAGGTAAGGTCTATAAAGGCCATAGGTATAGAACCATTGATAATCTCAATGGGGTAACCCAGTAACGTGCAGAACCTGGGGATAGGTAAGTTATGTGGACAATGGTTCTGCCACATCAATACATTTTATTCCTAGTCCTCCCACGGGTGGGACTGCAATTACTGATTCAGTAGAACACAACACTGATATTGCAAACAAAAAGACAATTGACTTGAAAAATGTTTGTATATTGAAAAAATAATGTATTTTTCTAAAATGACATAACGGGACACATATCCAGTATACACAACAAACATAAGTGATAATCTACAATGGTGAAAAAAAAGGGAAGAAATTGACTGAAGTGGTTTTTGTACACGTTTCAACAATACAAACTTTACATAACAAATATAGTACATGGAACATCAATTTTCTCATTTCATAGCGTTGTATAATCTGTGACAGAAGCCCTAGCAAGACCTATAATTCATCTCCTTAGTTGTATGGGTTTAGTTGGGCAACGACGCTTAATTGTGAACGTCGACGTTTCTACCCCATAAGACGTGTGTGTATGAATGACATCACAGTGGGGTATTCATCAGGACAAAGGAACAGTTCTGTATTTTCTGTTCAAGAAGAAAAATGGGTATGTTTTAGAGATCAGTGTTTGTAGAATGATAAGAAGAAGGTGAAGGCATAAATACGAGCTCACCTTCTAAAGAGAATAATGAAGCAGTTTTGAGTATAAGTATTGGTGCTCTGACACTACCAAGGCAGTACACTACTGGACCTATGAAAAACTGTTCCAGGAGTAAGGACTGCTGTGGAACAAAGATTGCCAGTCTGCTTGACTGACGGCTCTAAGGAACTGCTTCACTGCTGTGCCGAGCTGCCCTGCTGCCTGCTGATCTCTGCCCTTCTGAGGATAAAGGCTTGATCCATCTCCGTTGAACCCAGAGTGACTCCAAGGGCTTGCTGGCTTGCCCCTGTTTTCTGAAGTCTCAGGGTCATAAAAGACTTCATGCAATTCTGCTGGTGCTGCTGGACTTTGCCATCTGTGAGTCCTACCCTTGTCTGAGGTGCCCCCTCCAGTCCTGGGACTCAGACATTGGTTCTGTAGATGTTGTTCTAGAAAATTGATGCATCGTCACCACCACGCCGATTGAAACTGCCGAAGTGCTGTTCTGAACACATCCCTGCGTGGCTCGACGACAACGCGGAGGTACCATCTGCGATGCTGGACATCAGCGCAGCGACCCGTCTGCGTGAATCAGAATCAATGCATCGTACTCTTGACGAGGATGCTTTGCTCCATCAAAGGTATTTTGTCAGCAAGACCTGTTTGATTCCTGTAGCCAGCCTGCCCTCCATTGCGGTCAGCCTGAACTTTGGATTTTCCCAGTCTAGTGTGACCTCAAGTAACCTTTTAATGCTATTGACTTCGAAGCAGGATTTTTAGTTTATTCTTTAACGCAGTTTCTACTCATTTGGATTTTTGTCGTTTTGGTCTTGTTTTACTCAGATAAATATTCTCTATTTTTCTAAACCTGTGTGGAGTCTTTTTGTGGTGTTTTCATTGTGTTACTGGATTCATGTGTTGCACAAATACTTTGCACGTTGCCTCTTTAGATGAGCCTGACTGCTTTGTGCCAAACTACCAGAGGGTGAGCACAGGTTATCTTTCTAGCTTACCCTAACTATGATTGTGGTCCCTACTTGGACAGGGTGTAAACTACTACCAACTAGAGACCCTATTTTTAACCCACTTCTTTTAACTTTCTCTAGAGTAAATACTAAATGTAAAATCACCTTCACATTTGATTTAGGTTTGGTTCAGTTTCAGAAGCCACATAATTCTAAATCCCTACAAAATGTGAGACCCATTTGTCCGGGGTAACATGATGACATAGAGACCTGTTATCAACTGAAGCAAAACAAGGGTGGTTAATGATACTCCAGAACAGGGAGCTATTCCTCTGGCAACTAGCTTGAAAAAAGTTTTCTGATGCATCGTTTTCAATAGAATTCTTTTGCCTTCTACGTTCTATCTTAGTTAGTTCGGCATGCCACTGCTAATGCAGTGTCTCAAGGCTTAGACTTTAGAGCTCTCTGAAATCTTCTTAGTGTTTGAGAACACTCTATAAAAACATTTAAAAGCAGACTTCATCTTGGATGGGAGGGATGGGATGGTAAGAAGTTCGAACGCATCCAAGGACATTCTAGAAAAAGCCTCTAAAACCTCACTATGGGAGGACTCCTAATTTAAACAAACGGTAAACTCTAATGCACATCTACAGAACAACTTCCTCTTAAAGACCTTGGGGGCCACCGGTGTCCATTTTAGTCTTCTGCCCTGATTGGTTGCTGCCCACTCGCTGTTGCCCCCTTGTGTTTCCATCTTAACAGAATGCGTCCACTTCTAAGATAGAGAAACCAGGTTGTGGTCACTAAATTGGCTCAGCAGGATTTTAATATCATTAATATTAATGAATAGAGGTACAGAAACCAATGCAAATTCAATTACAGAGGCACAACTCCGATCAGTAAAAGTTCATGGTACCGAAGGTGACCAAGAAGAAACCAATTAATCAAGAGAATAAGCTAAATTAAACTCCCTTATGAGAGAGTTTAGCCAGTCTCCTTGCCTGGTATGTTCCATTTGTAGACCCACACAGCCATGCAACTTAATACCGCGCTCAACAACGTCTCCTGGCTCCCACCCAAATGAATATTAAAATCCGCTGCTCAAATTAAATTAGCAACGGTTGCGTTCCCCTCCTCTAGCTCTCTTAGTTATATGAGGATGGGTTAGCATTATAAAAGTTTATCAGTATTAATTTAGGAGCACCAGAGAAGGACATTCTTGGGGCCGGAAGGGTGTGAACACCAGTGACTATCTCCTTAAATTTTCCTTTCAGGGCCCTGGAAACAAATGTAGCCACGCCTCCTCTGGCCCTACCCTAGCTATACTTGGTTGCAGGGACAAGAAAAGGGCTTATGCCTGTTCAGGAAAAAACTGTTTGTGACCCATGTCTCCTGTAAGCTGATCACAGTAAAGCTCATGATAAAATTAAGCTAGTTCGCTTCCTTGTAAGTTCCAGTCCGTTTGAGCTAGTTCTGAAAGCTATACCGTAACTATGTGTGGCAGGAGTCCGTTTGATTCGAAATGTTGGTTTCTGTATTTTAAGCAAATCGCAAAGATCCAGTGTTCTCAGATGCTATAATAAAAAAAGATTGAGAGGAGAGGAGCTACCCTAGCATGATTTTCAAAGTGACTTGTTAATTGCACATTTTCAGAATACACCACATCAGGCTGGGAACAAATACCCAGAGGATTAGCCAGTATAGATGTATATTTGCTGGCTTTAGACAGTCTGCGGAAGCCAGCACATGAACCTCTACTCCAGGCCGGTTAAAGTTAAAATTGACCACAAAACAATTGCCAACACATATTTTTGCTATCTTTCCCAATCCAACCTACCCATCAGACCATATCATTTTGATCATATATATTAGACCTTCAAGCGGAGGGCTTTCCTATGTAATGGGTAACCTTATTTTTAAATGCAGATAACTTTCACTTGCATTGGTATTCAGTTGTGGAATCTTTCCTAATACTACCACATAAGAAGTGGCCTCAAGTTAGATTGATGGTGACTCCCTGCCTTATGGTTTAGGGGTTGTTGGGTCTAGAAGTGGTCTGCTCCCTCAAAGGCATCGGTTGATACAGCAGGGGGAGATTCTCAGTTAGTTTGGTTTTCGAAAATGGCCTCAGATAGGACCTGATTCAACCTGCTACCTTGTTCAGTTGCTGATTTTGTCAGGGTCACCTCTCTATGGCAGCATTTGTCACCATCACCCCGCACAGGCACCTGAATACTTTCCCTGGTGGTCAGCTCAACTTTTTTAACCTCCTTGATGGTGCCAGTAGCTCCTCGACCTTCATTGACAGTCTGGGTTTGGGTGAGCAATTTTACCTCTGCCTTAGTTCTGAGAGAGATTGCTTGATGTTGACAAGAAGGTTGCCATAAGACTCTAATAAAACATTGGTAAGCAGCTCAAACTTAGAATGCAACTTTTCCAATAGATTGTGGACCATATTGTTGTCCAGTTCATATAATTAATACATTATCACTGTTTGGTATGTTTTTTGATAGTGTAACCTTAGAAGCTGCCTACTCCCTTTTTTTCCTCTTCCAGGCTGAGAGTTCGAAAGTGTCTCCTCAGAGGGAGGGTCTACCTCTAAACTGGCCTGGTGGACTTCCACACACGCATGGTTTCCTCCACAAAATGGACCCCCCTCTCTGGATCACTGAGGCCCATTTGCTGAAGCAAGACCATACTTGGAGACCACACCAGGGCTATGGGTACCAGGCTTAGGATTGTTATGACCAGCGGAGGCCTGAGGAGCCAACTCCTCCTTGACGTTGGTGATCTCTTCGTTAATAGCCCCAACCGTTGATGACAAGCAAAATAGATGGCTGGACTTACCGTGATTGGGCTCAGCCGTGTCAATAAAGTTAATTAACAGAGGCCAAGTAGGAACAGTTAGCTTTCATTTCCCCATTGTTCGCGTAATTGTATAACCAGTGTTGGAGGTGGGCCCGGTCCAGTCTCGATCAGTTATGTACGGGTGCAGATGGGCCTCCTCGTGGCCTGGTCTTTGTCCAAGCACGTCTCGCACAGAAGGTTCCCACATCATCCTATATGCGCCTGACTAGTGTTAATAACCGTCGCCCCCGCTTCCTGGCGGTCAAGCAGCCTGAGACTTGGGGTCCAGTCCCAGGCAAAAACAATGCAGACAGTGGGTCCCATGGCGTCCTGTATATGTGCCCGGATGGCATGGCAACCAGTTCCCCCCACCTCCTGGTGACCAAGGAGCCTGGAGCCTGGCCCCAGGCCAAAACAATGCAAGCATTGCAATCTACCAAGCACTTCATCTCTCACACTCGAATAATAAGGTTCCCCTTTTTCTGGGATCCCAAATACGACCTGACTAGGGCCCATCGACTGGTGCTTGTCTGCTTTTAAGAGCCTAAGAGAGGCTTGGAGCATGAACCCCTGTTCTAATCTGGGCTTCCTTTGGCCTAGCAGGAGTAGATAGAATCAAGTCACTTTTAAAGTTTGTGTGATATATGCTCAGGTTGCCAGCCTTGATTGGTCTTCCATATCGCTCTTCCTTCATAGAATGCCTTTATTCATCAGTCGACAGCGTAAAATAAATAAAAGGTTTTTGCTAATTTGAAAGCATCTCTGCCTGGCACAATTTGCTTTATAGATCACTGAGGCTGCTCTGATTAACCCCCCCCCCCCCCCCATTTTGATGTACGGGCATGCAGAATCCAACTGTCCCTCTATGTCTAGGCTTGTTTTAAAATTGGGTAATTGGTTGAGGAGGTGAAACCCTAGCTCAAATAACAACCACTATACTTGCAGGGTGAAACACAAGAAGGTCACTAAATTAACTTGTGCTTAACCCTCTAGTAGAATGGCACAGTAGCAGTTGGGCTCAACTTAGAGGCATTGTGTAAAGTATTTATGCAGCACTCAAACAGTAATAAAGTGACAACACAGCACTAGAAAAATCCCAAACCATGTAGAAGAATAGAATAAAATGTAATGCATTATTTACCACCAAAATGACAAAAATCTAATCAGTAGAACCGGAGATGTGCTGTTTCAAAGATTTAGGTAAGTAAAGTGCCTAAAAGCACAGAGCGCCACTTGCTGTCATCTGGTCATGCTATACCGAAGTTCAGGTCAACTGCGGTTCCACGTGGGCCGGATACGGGGACCAGATAAATCCCAATGAAAAAGTTACCTTCTCAAAGTAAGGCGCGAAGAGCCCAGTTCGCGTTGGAGGAGGCCGCGAAGAGCTGGGAGAGAGAGAGAGAGCTGATGGTCCTCACTGTAGCACTAAGAGCAGGCTGGGCTTAGCGGATGCTCGTCGCTTTAGCACAAAGATCCTGTTGGGCCTCGCAGACAGTTGTTGCTGGAGCTTCCCACTGGCAGCGACTGCGGGCTGTTGATGCTGTAGCACGAGGTGCATGTCATGTCGCTGGTTGTCACTGTAGCGTGATGAGTCTTGTTCACCTGAACTTTGCGTTAGCGGGTGGCAAGATCTTGGCATGAACAGCCCAGTTTCTGATTGCCAATAGCCCAGAACTTTAGGAATTTCTCCTATTTTTTAGAGGAATGCACTCTGATGCCAACCAAGGGCTCAGGACCAGGGGAGGTGTGCCTCTTAGCAATCGGACTCACTTTTGCAGAGACCAGCAGGGCTCGGGCAGGTCCAGTTGCAGGTCCAGTGCGACTGGGCAGTTGCAAGGTGGCCTCTGGAGCTTATGTGCCTGTATCTATGAAAGGAAGTCAGTCAGCTGACATTTGGAGTCACTCATATAGCCTGGGATGAAGGGGGAGGTCAAGTCTTCCTTCTCAGACAGCAATGCAGGCCTCCAACAGCAGGGCAGTCCTTCCTCTGCAGCATTCACAGGTCCAGGTGTGTACTGAAGAGTGGGTATGAGGATCCTATTTTTATATCTCCCCCTTTCTCCACCCCAATACACAGCTGACAGATGCTTCTGTAATTCCTTCCTCCCTGCTCTCGAACCTGGATGTCTGGAGTCACAAAAGGCTTGTGTGAAGTTCTTTGTGTGTGCTGGGGTGGCCCTTTGTGACACTGTCTGGGAGAATACACAAAGGCAAACTACATTTAGTCATGTGACCCAAGATACAGGCTGAAAGGCACCAAATGGTAAGGACAAGAAAATGAAACCTTTCTAAAAGTGGCATTTTCAGATTTATGACTGAAAATTCGACTTTATCACTAAAGAAGGTTTTACATTTAGTTCATTTGAGTGTTATCATGAGATTTCTACAGATTCCCCTAAAATGGTTATCACTTAATAAATGTAATAAGGTAACACAAAGGTAAGCCCTGCAGTAGTTATAAACAAATGTAGAAGTTTTCTTTTACTTCTAGAACACATAAAACTTAAAAACGCATGTCTCACTTTTCAAATACACTACACGCTGCACTGTGGGCTGTGTAGGGCCTACCCTGGGGGTGACTCATATGTATTAAAATGGAAGGTTTAGGCCTAGCAAAGGTTTATTTTCACAGGTCAAAATGGCAGGTTAAAACAACACACAGGCCTCAGTGGCAGGACTGAAGAAAGCCTACTTAAGTGGGTGTCAGGGTAGGTGATGTAGGCACACCAGTAGCATTTAATTTACAGGCCCTGGTTACACGTAGCAGCACTTTACTAGGGACTTATAAGTACATTAAATGTGCCAATTTGCTGTAAGCCAGTTTTGCCATGTTTAAAGGAGGGAGCACTTTAGCACTGGTAACTAAATAACGGTGATGGATCAAGCCCTGATCTTTGGACTGGGTAAGAGTGGTCTGCTTAATTCAGACACTCTGTTCATCACCACCCCCTTTTCTGAATCGTTTTTGGCCACTATAGGTGTGGCAGGGTATACTCAGACATGAGTCCCTTGCTCACTGCTCCATCAGGATTCAAGCAAGCCGGGCCGAAGAGGCTGAAATGCCAGAAACCGGTCCCCGGTAGCTTGTATCCTTTCTGGTGAAGAATTGGCTTGGTAGTTTGGTCTGCCCTGTTCCCATGATGCACTGGGCCAGGGACAGACTAATTTGCATATAGCCAGGTTCTGAGCTGGGATGGGGCAGCGAGCTAAATAACGGTGATGGATCAAGCCCTGATCTTTGGACTGGGTAAGAGTGGTCTGCTTAATTCAGACACTCTGTTCATCACCACCCCCTTTTCTGAACTGGTTACACGTAGCAGCACTTTACTAGGGACTTATAAGTACATTAAATGTGCCAATTTGCTGTAAGCCAGTTTTGCCATGTTTAAAGGAGGGAGCACTTTAGCACTGGTTAGCTTAGGTAAAGTGCAAGGCCAACAAAAATGAATTCCACAAAACAGGAGTAGCAAAGCCAAATCGTTTGGGGGAAAACTGCGCCTAGGAAGTCAGGTCAAACACGTGTGTCTCCACTCCAGCTGAAAGTGGGGAGAACTACTCAACATCATGGGAGTTCTCATCACTACGGTGGGAGAATCTGGAATAAACATCAGCATTGGCGTGGTTGGTTCCAAGATCTTTTCCACTGTGAAGTCCATTCCCTGTTGGGAGATGGCCCACCTCAACAATTTTGTATTCAGATTTCCACCCTTCTTCTGTATGAGCCAGTGAGTGGCCTGTGGTCTCTCTGAAACCAGAAGTGAGCCTCAAACAAGTATGGTCTCAGCTTCTCCAGTGCCCAGACCACAGCAAAAACTTCACACTTAATAGCACTGCACCTCTGTTCCCTGTGGAGTAACCTTCTGCTAATGAAGGCTACAGGTTGGTCTAGGCCTCCTCATTTAACCGTGATGGTACAGCCTGATGCCATGCTCTGAAGCACCCGTCTCACTGAATTTCTGGGAGAAGTCCAGGGCCTGAAGCGCAGGTGCCATGCACCTGGCATCCTTGAGGGTAGAAAAGGTTTTATGGCAGGCTTCTGTCCATATAAATGTCTTGAGCAGCTTCTTAGAAGTTAGCTTATTTAAGGGGACAACACTGGTGCCATAGCCCTTAACAAATCTCCTATAACAACCAGTGAGGCCCAGGAAGGCCCTCACTTCTGTCTCTATCTTGGCTTGGTGGTTTGCATCTTGCTTCCACCCAGGAAATGTGCCAGATACACCACAGTACCCTGCTGCATGTTGCACTTGCTGGCCTGATAGTCCGGCGTGCCTGTTGCAGGGCCTGAAGTACTCTCTGGTGGTGAAACAGATGGTCCTCCCAGCTGCTGCTGTAGACAGCTATGTCATCCAAGTGGGCAGCTCTGAAGGACTCCATCTGGACGAGGACTCCGTTTACCAACCTCTGGAAGGTGGCAAGGGCATTCTTTAATCCAAAGGACTACATGAGTGCTCAATCAACCCAAAGTCAAGCATTTTAGAGAGTTCCTACTTAATGATAGCTCTCACCTGTGCATTTTATTTTTCACAAGCATACAGTCTCCAGTAGCAGTGTCAATGGTACGCAAGTGTGTAAGTCTAGGAGTGAGGGAGAACAGGGAGCCAAACACCCCCAACGACTAGCGACAATCTCTCTGCTGCTCTGGGGTTAGGGTAGGGAAGAGGTTGACACCCTCCACTAGACCCATCATCCATCACCAGGAGCATAGTGACTTCAGACCTCTCATAGTGTGGCTTGAGGTGATTCACATGGAGTTCCCTTAAGGTATTCCTGTGGATCTTGACCTCCCCATTTCACCTCATTATGCCCTTCCCAACGGTTTTGGAGGTCCCTGAGCTCTACTGGCTTAATTACTCACACTTTCCGTCTAGGCTCAATCACTACCACAGTGGCCTTCTGGTCACACCAGAGTTTCTTTACTTTCTGACTGCCCTTTGTGGTTCTCAGAAGTCTTCTTCCAAAATGTTTACATCTGGTTTCTGAGAGCTAGCATGTAGCTAACTACATCTTGATAGTGTGGGCTTTTGGGGAGCTTGCTTCCATCCCTCCTTCACCAGACTGAGAGGTCTGCTAACAGGGTGGGCATAGAGGAGCTCAAATGGGCAAAACTCAACTACCTTCTGTGGCACCTCCCTATAGGCAAACAGCAGGCATGGTAAGAGGACATCTCACTTCCGCCTCATTGGCTCAGGGAGGCCCGTAATCATGCCTTTGCGGGTCTCATTGAATCTCTCAACAAGCGCATTTACCTGGGGGTAATAGGGTTTGGAGAACCAGTAGCTTACTCCCACACTCATCCCACATTGACTTCATGCACGCAGACATGAAGTTGGTGCTCCTTGTCAGAGACCACTTTCTTGGGGAACCCCACTTGGGCAAAAATCCCTACCAGGGCCCTAGTCAATGCAGGTGCAGTCACGGATCTCAGAGGTATGGTACACTATATAGTAGTTAATTTTCCTAATAAATCAGGTGATCTTCCAAGGTGTCACCAGCCGCCTGTGTCTCGCTTGCCGTCTCAAGCCCTCTAGGTTTGGGCACTCCTAAAATGGTGGTCTGACCACACGAAAAATGGCTTCTTTGATAAGACAGGTAAGTTCATCCCCAAGTGCCTAGAATTCTACAAGTAAGGAGGAGGACACCACCCAAACATTAGAGAGCAGACCCCAGGGTTGGCCAGAGTAGGCCTGGCGAAGGGATTGCCCCAAATAGTATTGAGGTGCAGCCGTTTCCGTAGTGTCTCTTGTGAAATGGAGATGCTGCCCAAAGTGCACATGCCTTCCAATACTTATAAATACAGGCAATAGGTCATAATCAATGAGCAGAAGGTGGAGACTCCAAAGGACAAAAAGGGATCAGCCTCGCAAAGTTACTCGAGTCTTGCCACCGATCACAATTCATGATGATTATATAGAGAAAGTAATGGTGAAGAACCACCCAAAGAGGATGAGCTCCTCCGGCTCATTCAGGCTTATTCAGTCTCGAGGCATGAATGGGATCATTATATAGCCCCCTTTCGGCCTTTCACAAGCCACCACCTACTAGTTTTCCTCCTGAGGCTATTGTAGGACTTAATTAACTATTCGAGAGAGCCTCGAAATGGTTTGACCTACCAATAAGTTGTTTTTGTAGGACTTTAAGGACTTGGCCAGTAAATCAGTAAAGTCTATTTTCATAGCTATCACATTTGGGAAGAAAGTCTGAAGATGATGAGAACTACAGCTTCAGTAGCGGCTTGAAAAGTACAAAGCTCCAGAGAATTCACCTTCATGTCTACTTGTTAGTAATGCAGGCTGCCCAGAGGAGAGCCAGAAACCCTTCGACTTTCAGTTCAGCTTACCCAGATAAAGAAGGGAGACTTGTGGACAATGTGAGGAAGAGATTCGAGACTATGGCAGCCACAGAAATAAGGGCATTGAATGCACTGGCCATATTGGGGAGCTATATCAGGCAAATGTGGTCGGCTATAGCTCCCTTCCTCGAGCTCTTACCTGAGGACAAATGGAACGAGGCTATAGATCTTCTGTAAGAAGGAGAAAGGGCCTCCTCGGAGATCGATACTGCGATGGATGTTGCCTCTTCAGGCTTTTGACAAATGGCCGTGCTGCGTTGTCACGCTGCCAAGGTTGGATGAAAGCTACCTCGTTCCTTCCGGAGGTCCAGGCAAAAAATAAGGGCATGCCTTTTGATGGGGAAAATCCTTTTGAAAAGCATGTTGAAACTCCCTACAATCCATTAAGACAGGCATGGCACATTCCTTGGGATTGCTACAGCAACACTGTTAGAGCTTTCGAGGCAATGGAGTAAGAAGTCAGTTCTCCTGTAAAGGCTCATTCTAGTCATACTGGTATCAACCTTACCCTTCATTGCAACAGGGATTTTGACAGCAGTATGCCCCGCAGCAGCAATATAGAGCACCTCTAGCTGCATCATATATGAGACGGACATCTTTCCGGAGATCTTCAGCGGGAAGAAAGGGTCATGAAGCATCTAGATGCCAGTAACATTTCTCAGGCACCAGTCACCTCTTCTCACCTAGTAACACATTTTTTCACGGTCTTGACCATTTACTATGACTGACTAGAGAAGAATATCTCATCGGAAAAAGAGGTTCTAAATATTACCTGTCATAGTCACATGCCGACATTGTTCAAAAGCCTCCCCTACAAATGAGATCCCATCAACATCTTGCTCTTCTATGTCAAGAGATAGCTCTTCTTATTCCCAAAGGAGCTATGTCTATTGAAACAAAGGATTTTATTCAGATTTCTTCCTCATAAAGAAAAAGTCGGGGGAAAATGAGACAGGGTATGGATCTTTGAATAAATTCATAAAGAAGCAACCGTTCAAGATGATTTCGCTTCATGGGATCTTACAACTTCCAAACTTGGGAGATTTTATGACTTCCATAGATCTTTTGGATGCTTATTTTAACAGCCAGGTAAAACAGAAAATAAATGAGGTTTGAGGTGGCAGGATGCCATTATCAGTTCAAAGTTCTTCCTTTCAGACTTCGATCTGTTCGCAGAAATGTCACCAAATGTATGGCACCAGCAGTAGCATTCTAAAGAGAAATTAGTCACGAGGTATTCTCATACTTAGACTACTTACTCATCAAGGGCCCTTCTTTCAGATCTTCAAAAAGGTCTACGATGGTTTGTAGGAACTTCTTCCAGGGCTCTGTTTAAACAAGGAAAAGTTTTCTCTGATGCCAGCCCAATAAATTAAGTTCCTGGGAGCGAATCTAAATACGGAGACATGCAAAGCATGCCCCAGGAAGGGACGAATAGAATGTTTAATACATCTGGTTGCATCCCTTTCAGAGAAAAAGTTCAAGTCCATGCTGGGAATTATTACCAAACTGCCTGCTACAAATCAAGCTGCTACAGCAACAACTGGATTCTCAGTGGGTTCACTCGCAAGGGTCTTTTGAGGACATAGTGTACATTTTATCACCCATGAGATAGCAATGGCATGGCGGAAGAGAGAAGCCAACATTTCCCCAGGCGTGTCTTATATTCGCTTTCACCCTCGTTTTACAATGATGACTGATAATTCATTAGAAGGGTGGGGAGCACATTTGCAGGATCTACAAGTTCAAGTCAAATGGTCTCCTCAGGAAGCCTGCATGCACATCATCCTTTTGGAGATGAAGGTGTTGTTGCTATGACTTCATTCTTTTCTACCCAGAATAAAGAATATAAAGAATTCTTAGGTGCTAGTTAGCACAGACAATATCACCAACATGTTTTACCAAAGCAGGCATGGTGGAGCAAGGTCAAAAATGCTATCAACACAAGCTCAACTAATTTGGAAATGGGCTTTTCACAAAATTTCCTTTATAGTGGAACATGTTCTAGGGATGGATAATATTTGGGAAGATTCCTTAAGCAGAACATCAAAAGATTGCCATGAATGGGAATTAAACCAGTCACACTTATTGGAAATCTTCTGTAAATAGGGTACTCAGAATTTGGATCTGTTTGCCACAGCTCAGAACAAGAAATGTTGTTTGTTCGCACGCAGGTTCCCATAGAAACACTCTTGGGGGAACGCATTCCAAATCGCCTGGACAGGAATTTTTTCTTCCTTTCTCCCTGGTTCCCAGGGTCCTGTAAAGATGAGACAGGAATGATGTTGTTCTATTCTAATAGCTCCAGCGTGGCCAAGACAATATTGGTTCATAGAGCTTCTTCTCCTCTTCAAACGGGCAAACATTCTGTTCAGACCAACATCATATCTCTAAGCAATGGACAAGGGACAAGTGGCTCATTCAATGATAAAGTTACTTAACTTATCAGCATGTCTCCTTAAGACAATGAATTTGCCTCTCTGAATATTGCTAAAGAATGCGCAGAGATGCTGGTACATGCTTAGGCCATCTCTACAGACCAATGCTATAAAGCAAAAAAAGGACTAGATTTTGTCGTTGGTGTTTATCTAACAACCTATACTCTTTTCAGTCTATCCCATAAGAAATTCTTACTTATTTGCTGTAGGATCAGGCTTGGCTCATACTTCAATTAAAGTCTATTTGACAGCAATATCAAGGTTCCTCAGAGGGAGTAATTTGGATTCATTTTGGTCTAACAGACTGATAAAAGAGTTCAAGAGAGGCCTCTTTAGAATTCTTCCTCTGACTAAGTAACCAGCGATCACATTGCAGTTGTAGACCGTTTTATCTCAACTAATGAAGTCTATTCAAACGTATTCATAAAGCTGAGTTGAAATAGCTTTCATTGAAAATGGCCCTTTTACTAACTCTTACTTCAGTCAGAAGAATTAGTGAAACTCAAGCCTTTACTAGATGTGATGCCTACTTGCTTTTCAAAGATGACAGAGTAATATTGTGGACTCGCGCTTATTCCGAAGGTACCAATGCCTTTTAATTTAATTGAGCTGATAGACTCGTGGAAGTCTTACAAAGATCCATGTACCATGGCTGAGAAACCTTTACATACTTTGGATGTCACATCTCTGAAATTTTATATAGGAAGAACAAAGATTTGCAGAAAGTAACACCAGCATATCATAGCCTTTTCTCAACCTAGGAAGCGTTATGCCATTTCGAATTGGAAGTATAGCTCGATGGGTTTCAGCTGCCGTTTCCTACTGTTGCAGCAAAATGGGATGACCATTGACTGGCAGTGTCAAGTCACACACTACAAAAAGTGTAGCTGCTTCTACAGCATTGTTCACAGGAGTATTTTACCCGAGATTTGCAGAGCAGCCACTTAGTCTAATGTGCACATGTTTACCAAGCATTTCTGTTTGGACTCTACTTCAAAACCTGACCCAGCACTGCGTCAGGCAGTTCTACGTCCTCTTTTTCATTGAGTGAGATTGAATTTCATGTATGATGAGTTATTGTTATATATATTTATATTTGGGGTTAGTCCACCCCTGACACCTGCACCAGCTGTGCAACATGCCCACTTCATTGGACTACTTTGGTGGTTATATATATATATATATATATATATATATATTCAGGCTACTGAACGATTGAAGGGCCACTTTTGCTTCAGGCTTACTAAGGCTTTGGATTGGTCGGTTACCGTGGTACTTCACGGCTGACAGCAACACTACTTGATTTTTTTTTTATTAAGGGGTTCGTTGGTATTACTCCCATACCACATATAACAGGTCTGTGCAAAACATTTCTACCAAGTGGCAATAAGACCCAGTGCTCGCCATTATTGACATCGGGAAGGATTCCTACGATACAATTTGATTACATGCAGGTACAGTTAGTTATTGTTGGAACTGCAGGCTACTGACTGCTCTTAACATTTGGGTTTCATTACCATCTAAAACATATGGTGATCCGGTACATGATTTCGAAGTTACGCATGACTAGTTTGAAAAACCTACGTCCGTTTACAGATATACAGAATCTTCCTTAACGCATTACTTACCAGTGCGTTGTGCTTCAAGGTGCCAGTCGTTTTTCGTATACCTCTTGACCATGAAAAAGTCAGTTGGACGAAACGCGTGTCGGCTGCCAGTGTTTTGTATATGAGTTTTGAGATGAAAAGAACAAGAAAATAAAGAGAAATGACTACTTGAAACAGACTCCCTTTGATAACTACTTTGGTTACTGCCTATGATACAAGATGGACTAATTTTGTGTGCCTCAGTATATGTGTATGCTTATGTGTGTGTGTGTGTGTGTGTGTGTGTGTGTGTGTGTGTATATATATATATATATATATATATATATATATATATATATATATTATATATATATATTATATATATATATATAATATATATATATTTCACTGAAAAAACTAAAGTTGCAGGGACAGTTATAGTTACCTGGGATTACTATAACTTACGCCCTTGCAATGCACTTCTTATGACCTCACCTATTACATCACTCATGACATGGTCATTAATATCTCTTATGACATCACTGATGACATCATCCACAGAACCACTCACACCCATACAACCTCTTGTACGCCCACTCACACCTACACTCACATACAAGTACTCACACACCCACTCACTTGCAGAGTGGTAGAGAAAGGAGATGAAGCCTCTGATCTCTCAGCAATTCTGCTGTGTGGGACTTAATGGTGGTAACAGGAGGGGTTCTTGGCTCCCCAAGGAGCCTCACCATCCAAGGGGGCTTCATCCCCCAACCAGTAGTGTGCCAGGAGGCGCGTTTGCAGAGTGGTGGAGAAAGGGGGCGGGGCTTCCCACAAGCTCTCAGCAATCCGGAAGTGTTAGACTTACTGGAGGTAACAGGAAGGGTTGTTGGCCCCCAAGGGCCCTCCGCATCTAAGGAGACTTCATCCCCCAACCACCTGTGCGCTAGGAGGTGCGTTAGCAGAGTGGTAGACAAAGTGGGTGGAACGTTGGATGACCTCTCAGCAATCTTGCTTTGTGGGACCTACTGGAGGTAACAGGAGGGATTGTTGGCCCCTAAGTACCATCAGCAGCCATGGGGACTTCATCCCCTAACAAGTTGTGCACCAGGAGCCCCCTTTGCAGTGTAATTTTAAATAGGGGGAGGGCCCTCCAGTGACATTCCCCCAGGGTTGGCCTATTATTTATTTAAAAAAATGTAAAGAAAAATATCAGGGAAACAACCCCGGCCCATTTCTGTCCCGGGGGGACCCATCTCCCATGGCCCAGCCTTTTGGCAGTGGGGGAGGGGGGCTGTGCGGCACCCCTCCCGATAATGGGACTTGGAACCCCATTCCCCAGGGCCCCGCATTTTTTATACAATGTATTTTTATAAGGGGAGGGGGCCCGCACAGCTCCCGTCCCTTGGCTGATTTCGGCCCTGGAGGCCCCATCTCCCGGGACTCAGCCTTTTAAAAAAATATATATATTTATTTTTATTCGGGGAGGTGGGCCACGCGGGGGCAAGTGCTGTGTGGAACTAGCTGGAGATAACAGCAGGGCTGCTAAATTGAATTCTATTCATAGGCCTGCAGCACTCATTGTACCACCCACTTCAGTAACCTTTTAAAACATGTGCCAGGCCTGCCTTTGCAGCTTGTGTGTGCAGTTTTAAACTTCCATTTATCTTGACAAAATAAACCTTTTGCCAAGCCTAAACCTTCCTTTTTATTTCATATAATTCAACCCTACGAAGTTCCAAAACAGCCTGTAGTGCAGGGTTCATTGTATTAAAAAAGTTGCACTAATAGTGAAAGTTTTACATGTCCTGGTAGTGAAAAACTCTCAAATTCGTTTTTCACTATTGTAAGGCCTACCCCTCTCATAGGATAACATTGGTTTCCTTATTGCATTTAATAAGTGATAAGGTTTGTGTGGTAAGCAGGTAGGAATTACGTGTTTGGTGTCTGAGGAATAGTCATTTAAAACCCTCTTTAATTGTAAAGTTGCATTTTAAGTCACAATTCTGAAATTGCCACTTTTACAAAGTTGGTACGTTCTAGTCTTAAACATTTGATGCCTGTAGCCAGTTCTTGGGTCACATGACTAGATGTAGTTGGCAGTTGGCCTTTGTGTATTTCCTCAAACAGCATCACCATGGAGGTCGTTGGCAGGAGGGGCCATCCTAGCTTAAGGGGTGGGGAGGCGGAGCTGTCTCCTTCCACCTAAGAAGCTTCTCCCACTTCATAGTGAGCACCAGTTATAAAAAGGGGACCCTCAGACACACTCTTCAGTACCCTCCTGGACCTAAGGATACTACAGAAGGATGCCCTGCTGCTTGATGCCTGCCCTGCTTGCTGAGAAGGAAAACTTTACCTGCTCCCTTGATCCCAGGATGACGTGACTCCAATGGTCAGTGTTCTGAGCTACAGGAACATAACCAGCTCTAGAGGCCTCTCTGCAATGACCCAGCTGAACTTCTGCAACTGGCCCTGCCTATGCCCTGCTGGATTGAGTTTCTTATCCCAAAAGGTGCCCCCAGGTCCTGGACCCTTGGCGTGGCTTCACTTGAGCTCCTCCTCAAAAAACAGTAGAAATACTGAAGTTTTGGGCTCTTTGCGAACAGGCTTATTTGCACCAAGATCTTGCGGCCCGCCAGCGCGAAGTTCTGGTGAACCCGGCTCTTCTTTCTACAGCAACCATCTTTGACACCGGACAATTTGAGATCTGCACTTTACTCTACATCCTTGGCAGCCCATGGTGGCTGCCAGCGCAAATCTTAATCAACGACCATCCATGATGTCTGACGAGATCTTTGCGCTATAGCGATAACTATCCATTACGCTCTCCCTGGTCCTTGCAGACTCCTCCACTGCAAACGGAATTCTTTGCACTGGAATTTAGATGGTAACTTTGTCAGATGGACTAACTTTGTCCCTGTATTTGGCCTGCACTCCATCAGGGTCAGCCTGATATTGTGCCTTACACCTGTTCTCACATGACCAGATACCTACAAGTGATGCTTTTAGGTGCTATACTTATCTTAAATCTTTGAAATTGATTATTTCCGGTTCTGCTGATTGGAGTTCTTTTGTTTTGGTGTCAGATAGTTTATTCAATTTTACTCTATTTTTCTAAATTGGTTGTGGGATTTTTCTTGTGTTGTTTTTCCACTTTATTAGAGTTTAGTGCTGCATTAATACTTTACATATTCCTTCTAAGACAAACCTGACTGGTTTTGTGCCAAGCTACCAGAGGGTTAAGCACAGGTTAATTTAGTGACTTGTGGTTCACCCTGTGGCTGTTGCTTGAGAAGGGCTCACAACCCCCTCAACCGACAACCCAATTTCCCACAACAGGGCTGAATTCATTTTTTCATGTTTACTCATGAGTGACCTGTCCCCAAAATGGCTACTCATTCTTGGTAGATCCCAGCTCCTGCTATGCCCTGGCCTCCCCTACACTGTGCCTCTTCCTCTAAAGCCTTGGCGCCAGCGCACTAGCATCAAAGCAATGGGAATAAGCCAGCCTAGAGGGTGGTGTCAGGTGCACTAAAAGTGTATGAGTGTACAGGTTTCTCTTCTCCTGCTCACATATTTTTATTTTGTTTCTGGCTTAAGATCTCAGCTCAGCTTTACCATAGAAAAGTCAGTCATGTTTATTTTGCCAGTGATTGTTATTAATTTTGTGCACTATATTCTGAACTGAAACGGTACCAACAGTAGATTTTGCAATGCTGAGTGTTTTTCAGGAATAGACAAAAAGAGCTGCAACTTGCTAGACGCTCTAAAACTTGGTAAACAAACATTTTTTTTTTTTTATCTCCCATACAAGATACAAGTGGTATTTCAAGTGCCTTAGCTAAATTAATCTTGAAAAGAGTGTGTTGTTGAGAACAAATTTAGATACAGCTAATTATTGGCTTTGTGTGGTATTGTCTCAATTCCAGTATGCATTTTTAGTATATTTGTTATGCACAAGTTTTAAACATTTTATGAGGCATGGAAAACAGAAAAAATAATGTTTCAATTAGAAGTATAAAATAAAATATGTATTATCATGTTTGTCTTCCACCAGAATGTCATGGAACAGTTTAATCCAGGATTGCGGAATTTAGTTGTTCTAGGAAAAGTCTATGAAAAATCTGCGACTGGTACGTTTTTGATTTAACTATTGGTTTAAAAATGTTGATGTGTAATTGTTTCTTGTGTAGTTCAATCACATTTTGTAAGATCTTGACACCAGGTTTGGCTACAAAACTGTTTTGCCTTTTTTTCACTTTGGGGGGCATGGTTCCCTGCAACACTGAATTTAAAGGCCTACTTAAGATTTGGAGTTTTACAGTTCTTCTGGAATTCAGATGGCTTGAAGGTTTTTGGTGAGTTTGAACTATTTAAAACAAAATCTCTTCATAACATTTGTACTTCTCTTCTGGTCCTTTAAATTGTTAGAACACTGAACTGAGTGGACTGGCAGCACGCCTAGGTCCAGCATGCAAGCTCCCTGAATGTACATCTATACAAATGAAGTATGCAGTTCCTTAAAGTTATCAAGAAAAGAAGCGGGTAAAGCAGTAAGTTGGGGGAGGTCTGAGCAAGCACATCAGGGGGATATGATTGCTCAGAAGCAAGAGCCATCACACACCCAGATGGGAGTCCTGCTTCATCGGGCAGCTCCTTGTTGGGCCAAAGCTGCAACGCCCGGGCAGCAGGAAAGTCTCTTAAATAAGACTCTGTGAGGAAGTGTGAGTGGAGGTGCTGTGTGCGAGTGCGATATAAAAATAACTGAGAGAGACCCTAGGGGGTTTTAATACGTGAGATCTCTAAATAAAAACAAAGGGTAGCTGTGTTGGAGACAATGATCCGGTACTGTAGCAGGGTTTCCGTTCTCCCACAGAACTGTGCACAGAGATTTGGAACCTTGGCGAATTAGGGTGACCCAAAACTCACCTCAGTACCCGAAATCCCCTTACCGAGCTAGCTACAGTGTCTCATTGGTCATAACAACACTCCCAATGTTTAGACAAACCAGAACATGAACTTACAATACCTCGGGTTACGTGGAACACATGAACACTCTTTCGTTATTCAATCATTTCAACCCAGAACGTGGAGTAAATGAGGACACGTGCACATTTGAAATATTTATTTACTAATGCCGTTTTCTCAAACGAAGTATCTTAGATAATACAAGGAAACATATTATCAGAAGCAAAGTTTTCAGCATAGTTACCAGTCCATAGAAAGCAAAAGGTGACAGCATGCTATTATGCTGAAATGAATAAGCGTTAACCACACCTAATTCTCACCCTCCCTAACTAGTATATTATATTAATATATAAGAAGGTCTCTTTGGGTTTTAGCAGGGCGGGCCCATACCTCAAGATCCTAGTATGAAGAGATCACATCTGCTTCCACCAGCTCTCTGCATGCGAACTGCATCAAGTGTGTGTGTGTGCGCTCCAAGCATTGCAATATAAAACGCGCCTAAAGCTAGAATTTGGCAGGAGCTGCACTTATGTTATGTCTATGAAGGTGCGGAGATCAGTTCTCACAACAATCTGTGTCGTGTTATCCTTGTAGCTTCAGCACTCACTGTACAGACATAGTTTATTAAGCAAAGCTGATTTGAGAGCAATAACATATTATTCTCATGTAAACTACTAGGTTGAAAGCTAAATCAACAATTATGTATCGTGTGCAGAAGCAGCAAAAGGAAAAAATGGCGTTTGAACTTATAATGAGCCTATGCTAACTTAACACAGTATTCAGATTAACAGTAGCTATATGACAGTACAGCTCACAGAGAAGCAAAAACGTGGGTCAACATGTTTCTTGCCATAGAGAGTCCCTGAAGATCCGGGCAATTCATCAAGACCATGTAACCTAATCAACAGATGATGGGGGTTATAGTAGTGGAAATTAACAACAATACCCAATCACAATGTCACCCTAAAAGTGTAGGGTATACCTATAAGATACCTAAAATCAGACCTGCAAGGAGAAAGAAACCTACAGAGATTGAGAGGTAAAACCATGATGGGTATTTAGCTAGGCATACCCCAAAGTAACATAGCAATGAATTAGGCAACTGTAGTAGACAAATGAGGGTAGGTCCAATGCTATGACTCTGAGTTCCTGCAATTGCATGTGCATTTTCCTCTGGAAGTGGTTCCACTTTCTGCTGATAGTTAAATCCGGAGATTAGTGCCACATCTCTCCAGGGACGCTTCTGTGGTGATTACAAATTCGGGGACCTAAGTTAAGAATGTTTTTTGGGATAAGTTTGCTCTCTGTATCCACCATTGCAAGGACGTTCTAATGAATGTCTCATGAATGTCATGAGTAATCTGAATGACATAGTTGAATGATCCTTGAATTTGTAATAATTGCCTTTCTTACTTTCCTTGCAAGGGTCTCATGTGAAGGCGGCAAAACTAAAACAGACTTTTTTCAGAGTAACTTTTGTGCTAACTGCTGAATACGTATTTACCTTTCTTGTGAGGTAATTGCCTTGTCTTGATTCGTATCCAGAACTGCTCCCAATAAAGTGAACTTTGTTAAAGGTTTGAGAGAGGATTTTTGCGTGTTGATGATAAGACCCAGGTCATTGAAAAGTATTAGACTGGTTGTTGAATCTCTTGCCTGCAGAGACGTGGCTGCCTTTATCAACCAATTGTCTCGGTATGGGAATACCTGTACCCCTTTTACCCCCAAGTGAGCTGCCAGTGGAACCAGACATTTTTGTAAAATACGGGGTGCCGAGTTGAATCTGAATGGGAAGTCTTTGAATTGGCAGTGTCAGACGGCTATCTTGAATCTTAAGAATTTGTGATGCTTTGAGTGAATTGTGATACGGAAGTATGCATCTTGGAGATCTAGCGCTGTCATGTGATCTCCATGATTGAGGAGAATGCAGGATAGCTTGAAGGGTAACCGTGCTGAAGGATTGTTTTCTAAAATATTTGTTGAGTTTCCAAAGGTCTAGGATGGGGCACTAGTCTCCTGACTTTTTCTTTATCAGAAAGAAATGAAAATAGAACCTGATTACCCTCCGGGTAACAGAAACCTCTTCCATTACCCCTTTGTGGAGCATGGTTGATATTTCTCGCAGGAGTAGATGTAGATGTGGAGGAGGTGTCCATTTTAGGGGAGTATTTAGGGTTTTTATGGTGAACCCTAATGTGTGTCCATGAGTGATTAAATTTAGCACCTATTTGTCGCTCATTAATTATGACCATTGAGGCAAGTAGATTGAGATTCGACCCCTAAATTGTTTCAGTCAATTGCAGGGGGCAACGAGCACCGGTGAATGGCCACTGCTTTCTGGTCGTGTCTCCCCCTGAGGAGACTGATCGATCAATATTGGCTCTGACAAGGCTGTTATTGCTGCCTGTATGGTTGATAACCTCCTCTGTAGTAGTATAGCCCTCCCCTCTTGCTCCCTGAGAGTGGTGTTTATTTGCAATGTTCCTAAAGATCTGCCAGTGTCTGTATCAGTTTTGATGACTTGTAGAGTATAGTCTGCATGCATGTCAAATAGTGCTTTACCATCATACAGCATGTTGAGAATTTTGCTTTGTATTTCTGCCCTGAATGATGTTGCCTTTAACCATCCCTGCTTCCTAAGACGGGTGCACCAGCAAGTTGTCTGAAGCTAGTTGTCGATATGTCTATTACACAGTCGATTATTTCTGGAGAGATTCTCTCCACCTCCTGTAGAAGGTTGTTTGCCTCTCCTTTTATACCCTCTTGCAAGAGGTCAATATATGTGGCGGTATCGGACCACTTCTGCCTGTCGTAGCAGCCTAGTATAGCCAAAGAATCAGCTGCTCTGGCAGTAGTGACTGCCACGGGGAGAAGAGTTTTCCAATGTTATCGAATCTACGACCGTCCGTCTCTATCTGGTGGCATGGAAATGGGAGCAGAAGGGTTCTTTGAGCGACACTGGACCGTTTGCGTTAGGGCTGAATCCGGCTTGGGATTGCTTATTAAAATTGCTGTTAAATCATCAGGTGTCTTATATTTCTTGTCTCGTCTAGGCAGCACTGCCAATACTGTAGCTGGATTTTTCATTGTTTTAATGCCTTCCTTCCAAATCAAATCAATGATAGAAATGGCCCTAACCGATTTCTTCATGGGCTCTTTAACGTCGTAAAGGAAGCAATCCAACTGCTTAGTCATCCATGAAAGTTGGAACCTTTTAGCTGCACTTTTTATTAAATTGTAGAAGCCTCCGATGTTGTTCCGATGGAGAATTCACTGGTGGTGGCACTGGTGGAAATGATGTTGGAATAAGGTAGTCATCCCATTCCTTAGGAATCCGTAATCTCCCCTTTTTAAGTGCATTTCCTTTAATAAAGGAGTAGTAGGTTTAGACTGAAACTGTTCGGACAACATTTTTTCTTTTTTTGGATTTATGAGTATTTCTCTGACGTTTTTGTCTGTCCTGATGACCCATGATGGCTCTTTTTCATTGCATTTTTTTGTGACCTAGGAGGCACTCTCTCACTCGACCTAGCCCTTTTACTGGGTTTTTCAGTCTTTGAGGAATCATCAGTATCCTCCTCGGAGAGAGGGTTGTCCATAGATTTTAGTTTTTGCATTCAAATTATTAGTCTTCCCTCGCTGTATTTTAATGTCTTTTGAGAAAATATATGGCGTATCTTACAGCCCTTTACCTTATGTTGAAGATGTGGACAGTAGTTGTACTCCTTGTGTGAATCCTCTGAGTGCTGCCTTTACTTTTCCTTGTTGGTTCTGATATGGTTGTTAAGTCAGAATCTGTATATGTAGGTCTGATTGTTTTCTTGGAGTGAAATCTTCCTCCAAATAGAGAAAAACTGTAGTAAATTGAGCGGAGCTCAGGGAGAATCCCATCACATGACAGCTGTAGAAAATCCAAGGGACTAAAGCCTCAGTGGTGAGTGTTCTAGAGGGTGCTATTGGCTGAACATTGTTTCTTCTTAAATGATGAGGATAACCTATTAAAGTGAATGTTTTTCAGCACTAACTGCTACGAATGTCATTGACTATTGCTTTCTATAGTACTGTGGGACTCCCACTTCCACGTGAAATAGTTCAAGCATGTGAATCTATGAAAGATCCAATACTGGAGAACATGCTGACTGACGTTTTTACTTCTCAGTGAGCTTTACCGGATCATTGTCTCCAACACAGTCACCCTTTGCTTTTCCTTACAACCAGAGGCCCCACGTATAAAGTTTCCTTAGGATCTCTCTTACTTATATTTATATCACACTCGCACCAATCCACACACACTGCACCTCCACTCACACATACTTACGGTGCCCTTTTTTAAAAGACCTCCAGCAAAGAGGCCGTTCAAGGGGCCCGTTGGGCATCACAGTGACAGCCTAATGAGGAGCTGCCTAATGATGAAGCATGACACCCATTTGTATGTGTGAGGGCTCTTCTGAGAAATCCAACCATCCCTCCCCCATGAATCTGCTTGTTCTGGTCTTTTTAGACTTACTGCTTTACCTGCTTCTTTTCTTGTTAACTTGTAGGAACTGCATACTCTATTGGTATTGATAGACATTCAGGGAGCTTGTATGCTGGACCTAGGCAAGCTCCCAGTCCCCCCATTTTTGTGTTCTGACTTCTGTATGGCGACCCAGGAGTCTGACATTGTTTATCTACTTATAGAAGCTACAGAATAGTATTATATCCTGTGTCGAGACTTCTTTCTTACACAGATATCTGCATACTTCCTCTCTCTCCCTACGGATCACTTCCAATCCGACAGGCATGTCTAACTCCCTCCACACACATTACCCTGAGTGTGGACGATAATCAGGGCCTCAGTTACAGCAATGACATCGCAGCTGAAAGTCTTAGAACCCCATCCCTATTGGGAGCTGATGGGGCTACCCCATCAGCCAGCCACAATGAGAACTAGAGCTCTATTACTGCTCTCAAGAAACAACATGTGAAAATAGCTCTTCATGGAGTAATCATGACCGAATACCTCAGAGGGAATATTTCTCCAAATGGCCTGTTAGTGACAAATGCACCATGTATCTTAGAAGATGCCATCTTTGGAAACGAGTGGTACCAGATCACCTGGAAGTGTACCAGGGACTGGTTGTTCTTAATAATCAATACCAAATACCTCTCTGAGGCTGTGATCATCAAGATCAATATTGCAGAACATGCCCTAAAAATAGGAGTGTTGAATCCAGCCTACAAATCCAATCCGACAGAGATCAATAAGGAAATCCATGAACATAAAAATATCTTGATGCAGGAGAAAATATCAAACCTCCAAAAGGGCATCAAAATATTTGATAAGGAGAAGGTCTACCCCCTATATTAAAGAGGATTTCTCAGCAGGAGGGGGCAGCATCTCCTCAGTCGAGCGTAGTACCAACCAACCTAGGAAGAACACTTTATTCAGTAGCAACTCTAGCACAGAAAGGTGGGAAGCAATGATGGTCGACAGGGCGACCCCCTACTTCCTCTGTATGGGTTTCCGGTGGCCCCAAATCAGGGAGCCCCATGTTCACCACCCCAAATCAAATCACTACCCCATGTTCCCCCACGGTCCCCAAACTACCTTTCCTCAACCCTTTAACCAGACTTTTGTAAGAAGAGGTTTGACAGAGGCAAAGGAAATGGGGGCAAAAACCGGTCCAGTGCCATCAACCTGAACCCCAGATGCAGATGAGGAGTCAAACAAAAAGAATTTGATAGTGAGCTTATCCACCTAGAGGGGCCGTTTCTACCATTAGGCAAGACTAGGCGGCCGCCTAGGGCGGCAAAAGGGAGGGGGAGGCAAAAGGGGGATTATTTTATTTATTTGAACCTACAAAAGTAAAGCTAGGTGGCCACTTAATCTTGCCTAATGGTAGAAACGGCCGTGCTCCTACTGCAACACTTCACTACGGAGATGAATGAAAACCTGCTTTGTCTTTCCGCCCCACACCTCCCTTTGTTCAGCCCCTAGACTGCGACCTCAGTGCCCAGGGCACAACAATGAGCACATCCCCAGGGTCTAGGAATGATGCCAAGCCGCCCGGGCCCTTAGGGGCATCGTTTGCTCTTTGCAGTACTGTCAGTTTAACTGGCTCCTTTATTGCTGAAAAAAGTGCAATTAAATAAGGGGTGGGCGGAATCTGCCAACCAAACTTCGCTCTCTTCTTTCTCTGCTGGGCGGTAGTTCCCACTTTCAGTTACTCTAATATTTTGGATTTCCTTGGCTCCTTTCACGAAGCGCCCTGTTGGGCTTTGTGGCGCTCGAGACGTCCCGGTGTGAAAACTTTCAATTATTTTTCATCAAGGAGCTGAAATAAAATGGATTTGGTCCTGTGATGTATTCCTATAGGTTCTGAATCGATCCCCCTATTCCTGACCCTATTCTGGTTAGTAAACTAACAAGTTAACTAGTAATCAACCCATGAGGCAGAAAATCCCCATGATGCAGATACCGTTATCTGACGCAGTCACACTACGGCACAGGAACGTGTTATCTGATTAGGTCATAACGCTTGCGATCTAATTAGACAAGCGATATTCCTCCAGCCCCTGATAAGGCATACGGAGTTCTCATAACAAATCAAACCTATGACAACCTGGGCAAAACCCTGCGGCCATTGTTTTGATTTCACCGAGAACTTCAGTAAAAGAATGTGCAACGAGCAAGTCGTATGACATCCTTATTGACGTATCTATGTCCATCCTTACGTCAATCTCGGCACCTTAAAGGTATAAATATTACCGATCTTGCCCTATGCAAACACACGCGTGGTGACGAGACGGAGCAGCCATACTTGCCGAAGCCAAGAGCAGAGCAGACCCCGCTGGCAGCAGCCCCGCCTTCCTGACACGCTGAGAGACGCGCTGACTTCTCCTGCCGAGAAATCCAGCCCCGGCGTTTCTGGGTAGCCCTCGCAGGCAGCCTGGAATATCGAGACCAGAGAGAGAGATACCATTCCTCATTCATCCTAACTTCCAGGTACAGAACTGAATAACCCCTCACAGAGAATTCTTAAGTTATTCACTTGGCAAAAACAAACTTAACTTAAACTGTAACTTTCTATTCCCGCCCACGTATTAGGCTTAGGTCAGGTACACGGGGTAGGCGTATCTAGAAACACCAGTTGAGTACGTTTAGTCAAATGTATATGTGTATGTAATATATTTTATTCATTTTAAAACATCTTATGGCTTAGAAACCATATCAATGTTTTTACAGTATTATTTTATACTATTGCTTTTAATGTATGCACTTTACTTAACTATAAGTATTGCAATAATATCGATCCATTTCTCTTGTACGAGAAAAGAGACTGATCAATAAATAACACCTTTTTATTGAACACGCCCGTCTCTTCCTTTTCTCTACATTCTGATGAGACTAAGAATGCACGTACTGACTGAGTAAAATAAATTGCCTTTTGTTCACACGACTCTCGAGATATACTCTTGATTAGGGGAGAGCAAAGTTGTCATGTTCTATGGTTGTCAGAAACTAAATCCCTTCTTGTCTAATCAGGGGAGTTAATTCTTTCCTGAACATTCGAGAAAGTTTCTAGTGAACTCTGAGCTAAGCTGGCAAACCCAAAACTTTAAGTCTAGTATCGACAGTAGTAGACCTAGTTAACGTCTGGTCTAGGCCTTTACTGCTGTAGGTATTATTCCAATGCGCAGAGCCTATTGGGATGATAGGAACTACACTACATGGCGCCCAACGCGTTTGGAAAGGGCGATAAAACTAACGTAAGACATTTAGAGTAACTCAGTCGTGCTTTCTCACTCAGACCCCTTTTTCCACAATACTCCAAAGACGTCTGGAGTGGGTGAAAGGTTATATCCGCCAGACCTCGCAGGAGGGAACTCCTATGTATGGTTCTTGGTATAATCAACGTTGAAGGATAAACAGTTCCAAAATATTGTGCATCTAAACTTTGTTTCCATAAGAAACCTGATCTGCAAACAAACAAAATAACCATCCTGTCAGTAAAATGGTAGACAGTGATGAAGAAAGAGAGACAGTTAGATTAGCAACTGAACTCGCAGCAGCTGATGCTACCATGCAAGACGCAGACCCGGATATAATACTCATCCCGGTCATCAAAAGGAAATCTATAACCATAAAACTTATAGAAAATGGACTGACACCTAGAGGTGGCACAGTCATATTCGTAATTGAGGCACACGAATATCGGCAGACAGAGGTATACTATTCATGGATAAATTTTCCAGCAGCAAATCCTGTAACAAAGTACTTCCACTATTACAAAATAGAGGAACCTCCTGAAACGTACACTCCTTTCGAGGAGGTGGAAGTACCACTCAAATTTCAAGAGCATTTGCTCTTATTTGATGGCGCCCTAAAACATAATAATCACATCACCAGGCTCGGTCCTTTAGGTAGACCAGGAGCAACGTGGCCGGTCCTAGCCGGATACACACCACATCCAGACATCGATGGGATGTCTGCAGCAGAGCTGTTAACACAGCTAAAACAACTAATAAAAATACACAGACAATTAGTCCAATATGTGATGCGGACTTCAACAATTCAGCCAGCGATTAAAATTCCACAGCTGACCCCTCACCAGGGGAACACAAATAAAATTACACCACAGAACATCCAGTCCTGCCTAGGTAAAGTACCGGCTAAACGGGAACAAATACCATTCTGGTTGGCACAGAAAATTACCCAAATAGAGGCGGTGTTTCCTGACACCACCCCATTAGAAAAACACAGGATTCTGACTATCTGTCTTCCAATGGGAATCGCACCACACATTGAGGACTGTGACACTTGGGGTACAGTCTTTGCTTCCATCTACACAAAAACGCACGGTGTTCCATCCATTTCGGTAATACCAGATGTGCTAAAACAAATTCAAGACGAATATGGTCCTGAACCCGCTTTAACTCTTGGTATGAAATTACTGAAAGACTTCAAGCAGGTCTCGGCTATATTACTAGCCAACATAAAAGGTGAAGCAGCAAACGTGGCGATCCGCCAGAGGTTAAAAGAGACAGATATAGCAGACCAACCAGCGGAAATTGCCAGAATCATAGAAAAATCCTATGAGGAACTAGGTAGAGATAGTTTAGGTGGAATACCAGTAAAACCGCAACTAATTGAAAGTCCAGAAAAAATATTTTTTAATAATAATTCTACATCACCAAAAAAGAACTGGGATGGAAACAAACAATCCAATCCTAAAGAAAAGAAATTCCAGTCCCGAGGAAGGTCTCCTAGGCGAAGAGAAAAATCTCCGAACCAAAGACACAGGTCACCCCAGAGTGACCCCTCTGGGAAAAGATATAACCTTAGAAATAGGGATAATATTAAAAAGCCTGATAGATATCAAGACATTGATACACGTCCCTCTCAATCTTTTCAGACTTCCTCGCAGAAATCGGAAAGAAGAGGACGATCAGAACAAAGAGAAGAGCACACCAAGTCCAAAGACAAGGAACCTGCTCAACTAAAAAAGAAATTACAATTTCCAAAAAAGAAGGTAGCCAGTATCAAGGTAGTTAACAATGCCGAGAATACTGAGGACACAACTGAAAAACGGAGAATGGGCTCAGACAATGCTAGACAGCGCAGCAGAAGTGAGCATAGCTCGCAAAGTCCTTATGAATCATCTGGAGACAGTGGACACGAATGAATATCTTCAAGTGGAAACTGCGGACACCAGAGTTAGCAAACCTCACAAGATATACGAAATAACATTACGTATAGAGGGAGATAAGACTAGGAAAATAAGGGGACTATTTTGGGATAATCTCTCCAAGGGTTATGATATCCTTCTAGCTGAAAAAGACTGGCCACCAGAGTTTGTCAGGGAGTGCCCTCATGGCGAAGAAGTAATTATGCCTGCCTTCTCAAATCATATCCCAATTCATAAAAAATACACACTTGCTAGAAAGTGGGCAGTGGCTTTAGCTCCTGCTTTATATAAAAATCACGTGGGATGGGATGAGGATTCTCCTCCTCACAAAATCCAGTTAAAATCACAACCTACTGCACAAAGGCAGTACCCAATTAAGCAAGAAGCTAAAAAACAGGTAAATGAAATACTAGATCAGCTAGAATACCAGGGGGTGATTGAAACTTGCACCTCACAAATGAACAACCCTTTGTTTCCGGTCTCCAAACCAGACAATTCATATCGTCTAGTTTTGGATTACCGACACCTTAACACATGTTGCAAAACTTTTGCAGTGCAAAACTCACACAGTGCTGCACTAATGAATAACATAGTGCGCAAAAAATACAAAACAACCTTAGACATCTCTAATGGATTCTTTTGTCAAAACATAGCACCAGAGAGCAGATATTTAACTGCGTTCTCAATAAATGGCACTCAAAAACAATTCTGTCGGTTAGCCCAGGGGTACAAGAACAGCCCGGGGGTATTCTCAGCGAGAGTAACCGAATTACTACAACTATATGATGATGAAGCATTATCTTATGTCGATGACATTTACTTAACAGATGATGACTTGGAGACTCACTTGAAAAGAGTGAACACCATAATACTTGGGTTCGCTGCAGAGGGTTACAAATTCAACTTTAAAAAATCCAGAATTGCCCATCTGACAGTCCTATTCTTAGGATATGAGTTATCAAGTGAAGGCAAAAGCCTGGCTGACAATTTCCTAGAGAAATGTGCCGTACTCCAAGCACCTAGAACACTAAAAAACCTACAGTCGATTCTAGGCTTCCTAAATTTCGGAAGAACATACATTGCAAATTACGCAGAAAGGGTCAAACCCCTTTATGATCTGATAAAACCAGATTTTAAAAAATCCAATTGGACTCAAATACACACAGAAATATTGAGATCCCTACAAACAGACATGCTAATTAAAACAAAATTAGAAACACGTGATAACACACGCAATCTTGTGATTCGAGTCATCCCAGGGAGATGCGGATTCACATACCTGACCTCTAATGAGGGAGAAAAGGTACCAATTGCATTCAAATCACACTTGTACACAGAAGCTGAACAGAAATTCAGCACCAAAGAAAAAATTGTTCATGCAGTTCAAACCGCAATAGCTAGAGAAAAAGATCAAGCGGACGGTAGACATATCACAGTCAGAACAGCAGAATCAGCCTTTGAGGCACTAACAACACCGTGTAATTTACCAACAACAACATTGAATCCGGAATGGATACAATGGGTGAATTCAATCACAACGGACAAAGTGTACTACTACTTTGATCCAGAACTAGAAGAATTAAAAAATCTAGAATATGAAAAAACATATCCTCTGCCAATCGATATTCTGCCTTTACGACATTACGCCTGTGTAATTTATACAGACGGACATGCTCAACCCTCCATTTGGGGAGAACAAGCATACAACCCCACATGTGAGATTACAAAAGAAGTGTGGCTCGGAGGGAAACTAAAACCTCTGTTAACAAAAACACACTCAGTAGAAACTAATTCAGAACAACAAACTGAAATATTAGCTTTGAAAATGGCGCTAGATAATGCGGATCGCGAATTCCCGACACTTATAGTGTCAGATTCATATTACTGCGTCAAATCATATAACAAGGATTTGCAGACATGGATTCAAAACGGTTACAAAGATGACACAGGTGCAACAATAAAGCAAAAACTGCTTTGGGAACAAATAGTTCTTTTACAAAAAGAACTACCAAAGACTCACGTGACACACTCACTGAGTCATCAGCGTGATGGCGTTCACGTTGCAGGGAATTCATTGGCTGAGACAGCCACAGCGGCAGCCACTAAATCGGCTCCCGTAGATCGAAAAAAGCGTACATTAAAATACATTGACGGTGAAACAGTGCTGGCAGTGAAAACATCATCAAAAGGCGACTGCTCAGCGTTACCGATCAACTATCCACTCAATTATACATACATAATCGATGCAAACTCCGTCCCTTTTGCTCGAATCCCTGGAGTGGGGGATAGAGTGATTCCAAACATGGACAGGAGAAACTTGTTAATCGCGGACGCACATATGGGCGAGGGTCTCAGACACCTCAAACTAAAAGATTCTCTGGAAGAATTACAATCACGGTACTGGTGGCCAGGCATGAGCCTGCATCACACCATGTTTGTCAAAAACTGCCCAAACTGCAACAGAGATCGCAGTGGGGAGAGAAACAGCTTAATACCTCGTCGTTCTACTCCAGGAAAAATCAGGAGTAAAAATGAAGGGTTGCGATTAACATATACAGGCTAGTTCCACTTATAATGTAAATCACCAGCACTCGGCTGACGTCCGGACTGTTATACAAAGATTTGCGAGTCTAAATGGCATATACGCTAAGAGCATGCTACGTTTGACCATTGTCTCCACTCTAGCCCTCAAGCCTGATGGGAAACATGGCCAAATGAGCATAGCACAGCGGGAATCTTCTCACTTCCTTCCTGAGGGTACGGGATGGTGTAAAGAAAAAACCAAGGCATAAAGCAATCTATAGCGGAAAGGATATTAGGTTCGGGAGCTGGGTGGGTCAAACATCTAATAAGTGTCCAACGTAGTCTCAATAACTTGCCAAGAAATTCTCTGAAGGGATTCAGTGCGTACGAATTATTATTTGGAACTAGGATGTTGATCTCTGACATTGATAGTCAGACTTCAGTGGTAGAAGAAAAAAGCTTTGATATCAAAGACCGTTTGGCTATTTTGCAGGACTTAAACAAAACAAGAAAAGACCTGAGCAACATAAAGTTGAAACAACAGCCAACAACCACTGAAGAACCACCACCTGTCCCAGCAAGACCTGTCTGGATTCCAAAAGTCGGGGATCTAGTCAGGGAGAAGATCGCGGTAAAGAAGGAATTTGGGCCTTCTTACAGAAAAGCAGTTCCTGTCTTGTCTGTCAGCGGGACAAGATCAGTTGTACTACCGCCACTTGCTGGTAAAAAGGAGAACCGAGTTGTATCCATCGACCTGGTAAAACCACAATCATGTGGCCGATAACAAACAGTAGGCCAAGTGGACTCCCTATAAGTAGCAGAACACCAAGGTTTGCTACCAGTACAGAGGTCCTAACGAAGAGGCTCATCACATTCGAAACGCCTACAGAAGAACAACAAGGACTATGCAACAATGCAATAGAACTCAGACCTCTGAAAACCCAAATAAAAACATTTAGCAGAGACACACCAATCTATAATGAAGTACCAAGTGAAAATGCAAGAAACAGTAATCCTGAAGCAATTGGAACAATTGACAGAACAGCATCCGGCTACTTCATAAACTTCGATGATTCCTCTGAAGGCTTCAGTGAATCAAAGACACAGCCATCATCAAAAACCTTTAAAGATAAAGTTAAATAACTTTTGAAACAACTGAAAGAAACATATCTGATTTCCCCATGGATTGAATTTTGGGTGGGTTTTGGTGCATTTATCCTCATACTTTGGCTCATCATGGTACTAACTTTGGGACGCTTCATTGAGGGAAAATATGCTAAAATGGACACAGCAAGTCAGAAAATCAACTTGATCCTCAAACCACACACATCTTCACACGTCGAGAAAAGAGAACTTTCTTCAGTCAACTTCACAGCCAATCCGATACCGGGTGGGGTAGCCTGGGACAACACTGACTATGAAATTTATGGTCCGGTCGAAATCCTGAAATATCCACACCAAATTAAGATCTCCTTGAGTGACTTTGTAAAACCAAACTCATTTGCTGATGATTGGGACTTCGAAAGCATTAATAATATGATGTCTGACTTAGTAATGTCTGCTAAATTTACCAAACATGATTATTTGCAGGGTTCTACAAATTATGATAGTATGTACTGTTATAACCACTATGGTAACCATTTTTTACATAGATCTGCACAACCTAGAAATGTTTTAAATTATAATCAATGGGAACATTGTGCAACACCTCCAAAAGGGAGCTCAAGAACCGTTAACGACAAATACTCATATTTTTCAGGTTTTAACACAAGTAATGCTGAAACATTTTATTTTAAATTGTCAAACAAAACAGGGACCAAGACCATGATAACCAACACAAAATTGTTATATTCAGACTCATTCTTTGAAAAAATGAATACTTTTGGGTTTGATTATTGGGACAAAAATGTTGAATTGAAAAGTGTTTGGGGTACAAAAGAATGGCAAGTACAGGGTATAGAAGCTTTGTTTAGAGCCTGCATGATCCCAGAACAAATGATATTTTTAAATGACACTGTTCAACAAACCACCTGTCTTGGCCTAGCCAAAATCAAAGATTTAAATAAACCGTCTATTCCGAAGCCAACAATGTTTAGCAACACTTCTACAGATGAAGAGATAGACGTAAACCATATATTAAACCAAAACAGAACACATCCTGATTGGAAACAGTGGTTGATCTGGCCCACAGATACTAATAACTGTCAAGACAGATTCCTGAACAAAACACAGGGGTTCAAAATGACCAGGCCAGACCCTAGATATCCTCAAAGACATCACCCAGGGATAATAACAACCTACAGTGTGGGCAAATTATGCCTTCAATGGCTACAAACTTCCACACTGGCAGAAATTAAGCAACACCTAACTTTACTTACTGATGGTGCTGACTTGCGTGATTTCACTTTGGGACCACGCAAACAGCGTCAAAAGCGTTTCATAGCAGCCTCTGTATATGCAGCATACAATGAGGCCTGGAAGGTTACTCAAATTGAAACAGCAGAGAGAATACGGGAAATTGACCGTATTAATTTGGAAAAATCACTTTCTGTAGTGGACAATGGGTTAATGACTCTGTTCTCCAGAATTTTTTCTTTGGACAGCATTGTGTCTTCAGCAATCGACATATTATCGCAGGACTTACTGTTATTACAACACGGTCAGGCACAATTGCGTTCTATTGTACAGCTTGGCTGGACGTTACAAAATCTGCGTTCAGGCTATGTGCCTTGGCGTTTAATCAACACAACGTCACTATTCCAAATCTTTAACCTTACCGATAGACAAGTCAGTATGGCGCAAAAGGGTGCTGATTATACAATCTTGAGCATTGAAAAACTCGAAAGATTACCAGTGACAATGTCAGAACGACCTGTCAGTGAATGGATAATACATGGGATAATAAATATTCCAATCTCAACCTTCAGGTTTCAATACTGCCAAAAATATATACAGGCTGGCATGTACGAGAAATTGGGAAAAGGATACCTTAAAACAACATGGAACCTGCCCTATTCACATGCATGTGTCAGTAATAAAGGACAGAAAGTGTTTCTTAGTGGCAATAATTGTGCGATGTCACTAAGCGGCACGCTTCTGTGTAACGGAATTAGTTTGCATGGAGCCTGTGAAGGGAATTCATACAACCTTTCATGTCACCAGCAAGGCGCACCTGCAACAGAAATAGAACCATTCTTTCAAAGACTCTATAATGGGAGTTACATTCTTATTGTAGACCGCAAATGTTGTAGTCTTATGCCCGGGACTCCTTATCTAGTAACTACGACTGCGAAGGTCAAGTGCTGTGGACGCTCATTGTTCCCCAGCTCCTTCCCAGACAGGGAGGCAAGGGCATGGCCCGATTTGAAAATTACTTCTATTCGAATAGATACTTTAAGCAGAATGAAAACAGTGCTTCTTCAGACGCCTACCAGGCTCTCGTCATCAAAAGAAACGTATGATCTACAAGTCGCAAGGACGACTGCAGAGATACATACATTATTATCAACTAATTCCCCCGTACATTTCGCGGAAATCCTGAATGAAAACTTAAATATTTCTGATACCAATGGGGTCTCAAAGGTGTTTAAGACAGTATTTTCGATGGCATTAACACCATTCAAAGCCATACTGGGTATTTTTCCAGATTTCGTCCATTCGATTTTTGGCGGACTTCCCCTGATCCTGGGACTAATTGCAGGAATCCTATTTTTAGTCCTTATTTTTCGTTATGGCAACCCATGTCACAGACAAAACTCTTGCGACAAGGGAAGAAACAATCCTAGCCATTGGATACCGGGACCGGATATCAAAAATCCTGGGACTCTCCCGGCTTAGAGACCTAAACATGACTTGGTTTCTATCATTTCGACCAATGTGGCAAAGATGTGTTTTACCTGTATTGAGATGTCTGCTATGCGGAGAAGAATGCGTGTTAGACACCTGGGAGAGGTGTGGCGCCGCGGCCAGGGCGACTGACGCTGGAATCTGGGGATCACGGTTCGATCCCCGGCTCCGGCGGCAGGTTAGCCCAGCACCATGTGACTCTGGGCAATAGCTCGCTTAATCTCCCCGACGGCCCCCCAGCGCCTAGAGACCCTTACGGGTGATTGTGCGCTTTACAAATGTGGACCCTTTGAGACGCTACAATCGGATGCGCCGATGGATGCAGAAACATTGTTGAGCCCGATCAAGGTTCATGCTTTGTGCTGCCCTCAAAGGCTACCAATCCTGATGACGGCATTCGTGGAAGCTTCACCACTACGATTGATGGGTAGTGAAGTTCAAGATGAAAGCAGCATCGAACAGGTACGACCTTCTGTCAGTAATACAAATCAGAATGTCAATGGAGACAATCATGCGCAAGAATGCATGATTACACCTATTTCCGAGTTAGTGGAACTTTCCCAGGAAGCTGTTGAACGTTTTTTTGAGCCTGAATGATATGATGTTCTTTCCAGAACAGAAATAGAGACTTTTGAGCAAGCTCGCACACGGCGTTCCCTGAATTCGGCCTTCAACTTTAAAAACAAAGTCACATGAACAATTTTCCCTCCAGTTCACGGACAGCAATTTTTCAGCAGCCCCAAATATTTTTGCATATTTTTCGGGACACTATCTTCTGCTTAAAGTAAGAACTATTCTTAAAGAACTAAGGTTTCTAAATTTTAGATAGCTTATAGACATTAGCTGCCCGCTGATACGTTCATAAATATTTTATTCTGTGATGGAATGGTCTCGAACTTTTTTCCTGTATTTAGAGCCATTTCATGTGTAATTCTCATATACCAGATAAGCAATATTGTATACAAATGCGATTACTTTGGCATTTTTCTACAGCTTGAGTGCATACAATACATATGTCTGCAATTTTTCCGTATATTTGAAAAATTTCAAAATGCATTTATGTATTTTGGGGTGGTAAGGTATACACTATACTCTATAGTATGTTGTACTATGTTATACTATGCATAGATTAGTAAATATGTACATAGTTAGCGTGGAGTGGGTGTGATGTATTCCTATAGGTTCTGAATCGATCCCCCTATTCCTGACCCTATTCTGGTTAGTAAACTAACAAGTTAACTAGTAATCAACCCATGAGGCAGAAAATCCCCATGATGCAGATACCGTTATCTGACGCAGTCACACTACGGCACAGGAACGTGTTATCTGATTAGGTCATAACGCTTGCGATCTAATTAGACAAGCGATATTCCTCCAGCCCCTGATAAGGCATACGGAGTTCTCATAACAAATCAAACCTATGACAACCTGGGCAAAACCCTGCGGCCATTGTTTTGATTTCACCGAGAACTTCAGTAAAAGAATGTGCTAACGAGCAAGTCGTATGACATCCTTATTGACGTATCTATGTCCATCCTTACGTCAATCTCGGCACCTTAAAGGTATAAATATTACCGATCTTGCCCTATGCAAACACACGCGTGGTGACGAGACGGAGCAGCCATACTTGCCGAAGCCAAGAGCAGAGCAGACCCCGCTGGCAGCAGCCCCGCCTTCCTGACACGCTGAGAGACGCGCTGACTTCTCCTGCCGAGAAATCCAGCCCCGGCGTTTCTGGGTAGCCCTCGCAGGCAGCCTGGAATATCGAGACCAGAGAGAGAGATACCATTCCTCATTCATCCTAACTTCCAGGTACAGAACTGAATAACCCCTCACAGAGAATTCTTAAGTTATTCACTTGGCAAAAACAAACTTAACTTAAACTGTAACTTTCTATTCCCGCCCACGTATTAGGCTTAGGTCAGGTACACTGGGTAGGCGTATCTAGAAACACCAGTTGAGTACGTTTAGTCAAATGTATATGTGTATGTAATATATTTTATTCATTTTAAAACATCTTATGGCTTAGAAACCATATCAATGTTTTTACAGTATTATTTTATACTATTGCTTTTAATGTATGCACTTTACTTAACTATAAGTATTGCAATAATATCGATCCATTTCTCTTGTACGAGAAAAGAGACTGATCAATAAATAACACCTTTTTATTGAACACGCCCGTCTCTTCCTTTTCTCTACATTCTGATGAGACTAAGAATGCACGTACTGACTGAGTAAAATAAATTGCCTTTTGTTCACACGACTCTCGAGATATACTCTTGATTAGGGGAGAGCAAAGTTGTCATGTTCTATGGTTGTCAGAAACTAAATCCCTTCTTGTCTAATCAGGGGAGTTAATTCTTTCCTGAACATTCGAGAAAGTTTCTAGTGAACTCTGAGCTAAGCTGGCAAACCCAAAACTTTAAGTCTAGTATCGACAGTAGTAGACCTAGTTAACGTCTGGTCTAGGCCTTTACTGCTGTAGGTATTATTCCAATGCGCAGAGCCTATTGGGATGATAGGAACTACACTACATGGCGCCCAACGCGTTTGGAAAGGGCGATAAAACTAACGTAAGACATTTAGAGTAACTCAGTCGTGCTTTCTCACTCAGACCCCTTTTTCCACAATACTCCAAAGACGTCTGGAGTGGGTGAAAGGTTATATCCGCCAGACCTCGCAGGAGGGAACTCCTATGTATGGTTCTTGGTATAATCAACGTTGAAGGATAAACAGTTCCAAAATATTGTGCATCTAAACTTTGTTTCCATAAGAAACCTGATCTGCAAACAAACAAAATAACCATCCTGTCAGTAAAATGGTAGACAGTGATGAAGAAAGAGAGACAGTTAGATTAGCAACTGAACTCGCAGCAGCTGATGCTACCATGCAAGACGCAGACCCGGATATAATACTCATCCCGGTCATCAAAAGGAAATCTATAACCATAAAACTTATAGAAAATGGACTGACACCTAGAGGTGGCACAGTCATATTCGTAATTGAGGCACACGAATATCGGCAGACAGAGGTATACTATTCATGGATAAATTTTCCAGCAGCAAATCCTGTAACAAAGTACTTCCACTATTACAAAATAGAGGAACCTCCTGAAACGTACACTCCTTTCGAGGAGGTGGAAGTACCACTCAAATTTCAAGAGCATTTGCTCTTATTTGATGGCGCCCTAAAACATAATAATCACATCACCAGGCTCGGTCCTTTAGGTAGACCAGGAGCAACGTGGCCGGTCCTAGCCGGATACACACCACATCCAGACATCGATGGGATGTCTGCAGCAGAGCTGTTAACACAGCTAAAACAACTAATAAAAATACACAGACAATTAGTCCAATATGTGATGCGGACTTCAACAATTCAGCCAGCGATTAAAATTCCACAGCTGACCCCTCACCAGGGGAACACAAATAAAATTACACCACAGAACATCCAGTCCTGCCTAGGTAAAGTACCGGCTAAACGGGAACAAATACCATTCTGGTTGGCACAGAAAATTACCCAAATAGAGGCGGTGTTTCCTGACACCACCCCATTAGAAAAACACAGGATTCTGACTATCTGTCTTCCAATGGGAATCGCACCACACATTGAGGACTGTGACACTTGGGGTACAGTCTTTGCTTCCATCTACACAAAAACGCACGGTGTTCCATCCATTTCGGTAATACCAGATGTGCTAAAACAAATTCAAGACGAATATGGTCCTGAACCCGCTTTAACTCTTGGTATGAAATTACTGAAAGACTTCAAGCAGGTCTCGGCTATATTACTAGCCAACATAAAAGGTGAAGCAGCAAACGTGGCGATCCGCCAGAGGTTAAAAGAGACAGATATAGCAGACCAACCAGCGGAAATTGCCAGAATCATAGAAAAATCCTATGAGGAACTAGGTAGAGATAGTTTAGGTGGAATACCAGTAAAACCGCAACTAATTGAAAGTCCAGAAAAAATATTTTTTAATAATAATTCTACATCACCAAAAAAGAACTGGGATGGAAACAAACAATCCAATCCTAAAGAAAAGAAATTCCAGTCCCGAGGAAGGTCTCCTAGGCGAAGAGAAAAATCTCCGAACCAAAGACACAGGTCACCCCAGGAGTGACCCCTCTGGGAAAAGATATAACCTTAGAAATAGGGATAATATTAAAAAGCCTGATAGATATCAAGACATTGATACACGTCCCTCTCAATCTTTTCAGACTTCCTCGCAGAAATCGGAAAGAAGAGGACGATCAGAACAAAGAGAAGAGCACACCAAGTCCAAAGACAAGGAACCTGCTCAACTAAAAAAGAAATTACAATTTCCAAAAAAGAAGGTAGCCAGTATCAAGGTAGTTAACAATGCCGAGAATACTGAGGACACAACTGAAAAACGGAGAATGGGCTCAGACAATGCTAGACAGCGCAGCAGAAGTGAGCATAGCTCGCAAAGTCCTTATGAATCATCTGGAGACAGTGGTCCGAATGAATATCTTCAAGTGGAAACTGCGGACACCAGAGTTAGCAAACCTCACAAGATATACGAAATAACATTACGTATAGAGGGAGATAAGACTAGGAAAATAAGGGGACTATTTTGGGATAATCTCTCCAAGGGTTATGATATCCTTCTAGCTGAAAAAGACTGGCCACCGGAGTTTGTCAGGGAGTGCCCTCATGGCGAAGAAGTAATTATGCCTGCCTTCTCAAATCATATCCCAATTCATAAAAAATACACACTTGCTAGAAAGTGGACAGTGGCTTTAGCTCCTGCTTTATATAAAAATCACGTGGGATGGGATGAGGATTCTCCTCCTCACAAAATCCAGTTAAAATCACAACCTACTGCACAAAGGCAGTACCCAATTAAGCAAGAAGCTAAAAAACAGGTAAATGAAATACTAGATCAGCTAGAATACCAGGGGGTGATTGAAACTTGCACCTCACAAATGAACAACCCTTTGTTTCCGGTCTCCAAACCAGACAATTCATATCGTCTAGTTTTGGATTACCGACACCTTAACACATGTTGCAAAACTTTTGCAGTGCAAAACTCACACAGTGCTGCACTAATGAATAACATAGTGCGCAAAAAATACAAAACAACCTTAGACATCTCTAATGGATTCTTTTGTCAAAACATAGCACCAGAGAGCAGATATTTAACTGCGTACAAGAACAGCCCGGGGGTATTCTCAGCGAGAGTAACCGAATTACTACAACTATATGATGATGAAGCATTATCTTATGTCGATGACATTTACTTAACAGATGATGACTTGGAGACTCACTTGAAAAGAGTGAACACCATAATACTTGGGTTCGCTGCAGAGGGTTACAAATTCAACTTTAAAAAATCCAGAATTGCCCATCTGACAGTCCTATTCTTAGGATATGAGTTATCAAGTGAAGGCAAAAGCCTGGCTGACAATTTCCTAGAGAAATGTGCCGTACTCCAAGCACCTAGAACACTAAAAAACCTACAGTCGATTCTAGGCTTCCTAAATTTCGGAAGAACATACATTGCAAATTACGCAGAAAGGGTCAAACCCCTTTATGATCTGATAAAACCAGATTTTAAAAAATCCAATTGGACTCAAATACACACAGAAATATTGAGATCCCTACAAACAGACATGCTAATTAAAACAAAATTAGAAACACGTGATAACACACGCAATCTTGTGATTCGAGTCATCCCAGGGAGATGCGGATTCACATACCTGACCTCTAATGAGGGAGAAAAGGTACCAATTGCATTCAAATCACACTTGTACACAGAAGCTGAACAGAAATTCAGCACCAAAGAAAAAATTGTTCATGCAGTTCAAACCGCAATAGCTAGAGAAAAAGATCAAGCGGACGGTAGACATATCACAGTCAGAACAGCAGAATCAGCCTTTGAGGCACTAACAACACCGTGTAATTTACCAACAACAACATTGAATCCGGAATGGATACAATGGGTGAATTCAATCACAACGGACAAAGTGTACTACTACTTTGATCCAGAACTAGAAGAATTAAAAAATCTAGAATATGAAAAAACATATCCTCTGCCAATCGATATTCTGCCTTTACGACATTACGCCTGTGTAATTTATACAGACGGACATGCTCAACCCTCCATTTGGGGAGAACAAGCATACAACCCCACATGTGAGATTACAAAAGAAGTGTGGCTCGGAGGGAAACTAAAACCTCTGTTAACAAAAACACACTCAGTAGAAACTAATTCAGAACAACAAACTGAAATATTAGCTTTGAAAATGGCGCTAGATAATGCGGATCGCGAATTCCCGACACTTATAGTGTCAGATTCATATTACTGCGTCAAATCATATAACAAGGATTTGCAGACATGGATTCAAAACGGTTACAAAGATGACACAGGTGCAACAATAAAGCAAAAACTGCTTTGGGAACAAATAGTTCTTTTACAAAAAGAACTACCAAAGACTCACGTGACACACTCACTGAGTCATCAGCGTGATGGCGTTCACGTTGCAGGGAATTCATTGGCTGAGACAGCCACAGCGGCAGCCACTAAATCGGCTCCCGTAGATCGGAAAAAGCGTACATTAAAATACATTGACGGTGAAACAGTGCTGGCAGTGAAAACGTCATCAAAAGGCGACTGCTCAGCGTTACCGATCAACTATCCACTCAATTATACATACATAATCGATGCAAACTCCGTCCCTTTTGCTCGAATCCCTGGAGTGGGGGATAGAGTGATTCCAAACATGGACAGGAGAAACTTGTTAATCGCGGACGCACATATGGGCGAGGGTCTCAGACACCTCAAACTAAAAGATTCTCTGGAAGAATTACAATCACGGTACTGGTGGCCAGGCATGAGCCTGCATCACACCATGTTTGTCAAAAACTGCCCAAACTGCAACAGAGATCGCAGTGGGGAGAGAAACAGCTTAATACCTCGTCGTTCTACTCCAGGAAAAATCAGGAGTAAAAATGAAGGGTTGCGATTAACATATACAGGCTAGTTCCACTTATAATGTAAATCACCAGCACTCGGCTGACGTCCGGACTGTTATACAAAGATTTGCGAGTCTAAATGGCATATACGCTAAGAGCATGCTACGTTTGACCATTGTCTCCACTCTAGCCCTCAAGCCTGATGGGAAACATGGCCAAATGAGCATAGCACAGCGGGAATCTTCTCACTTCCTTCCTGAGGGTACGGGATGGTGTAAAGAAAAAACCAAGGCATAAAGCAATCTATAGCGGAAAGGATATTAGGTTCGGGAGCTGGGTGGGTCAAACATCTAATAAGTGTCCAACGTAGTCTCAATAACTTGCCAAGAAATTCTCTGAAGGGATTCAGTGCGTACGAATTATTATTTGGAACTAGGATGTTGATCTCTGACATTGATAGTCAGACTTCAGTGGTAGAAGAAAAAAGCTTTGATATCAAAGACCGTTTGGCTATTTTGCAGGACTTAAACAAAACAAGAAAAGACCTGAGCAACATAAAGTTGAAACAACAGCCAACAACCACTGAAGAACCACCACCTGTCCCAGCAAGACCTGTCTGGATTCCAAAAGTCGGGGATCTAGTCAGGGAGAAGATCGCGGTAAAGAAGGAATTTGGGCCTTCTTACAGAAAAGCAGTTCCTGTCTTGTCTGTCAACGGGACAAGATCAGTTGTACTACCGCCACTTGCTGGTAAAAAGGAGAACCGAGTTGTATCCATCGACCTGGTAAAACCACAATCATGTGGCCGATAACAAACAGTAGGCCAAGTGGACTCCCTATAAGTAGCAGAACACCAAGGTTTGCTACCAGTACAGAGGTCCTAACGAAGAGGCTCATCACATTCGAAACGCCTACAGAAGAACAACAAGGACTATGCAACAATGCAATAGAACTCAGACCTCTGAAAACCCAAATAAAAACATTTAGCAGAGACACACCAATCTATAATGAAGTACCAAGTGAAAATGCAAGAAACAGTAATCCTGAAGCAATTGGAACAATTGACAGAACAGCATCCGGCTACTTCATAAACTTCGATGATTCCTCTGAAGGCTTCAGTGAATCAAAGACACAGCCATCATCAAAAACCTTTAAAGATAAAGTTAAATAACTTTTGAAACAACTGAAAGAAACATATCTGATTTCCCCATGGATTGAATTTTGGGTGGGTTTTGGTGCATTTATCCTCATACTTTGGCTCATCATGGTACTAACTTTGGGACGCTTCATTGAGGGAAAATATGCTAAAATGGACACAGCAAGTCAGAAAATCAACTTGATCCTCAAACCACACACATCTTCACACGTCGAGAAAAGAGAACTTTCTTCAGTCAACTTCACAGCCAATCCGATACCGGGTGGGGTAGCCTGGGACAACACTGACTATGAAATTTATGGTCCGGTCGAAATCCTGAAATATCCACACCAAATTAAGATCTCCTTGAGTGACTTTGTAAAACCAAACTCATTTGCTGATGATTGGGACTTCGAAAGCATTAATAATATGATGTCTGACTTAGTAATGTCTGCTAAATTTACCAAACATGATTATTTGCAGGGTTCTACAAATTATGATAGTATGTACTGTTATAACCACTATGGTAACCATTTTTTACATAGATCTGCACAACCTAGAAATGTTTTAAATTATAATCAATGGGAACATTGTGCAACACCTCCAAAAGGGAGCTCAAGAACCGTTAACGACAAATACTCATATTTTTCAGGTTTTAACACAAGTAATGCTGAAACATTTTATTTTAAATTGTCAAACAAAACAGGGACCAAGACCATGATAACCAACACAAAATTGTTATATTCAGACTCATTCTTTGAAAAAATGAATACTTTTGGGTTTGATTATTGGGACAAAAATGTTGAATTGAAAAGTGTTTGGGGTACAAAAGAATGGCAAGTACAGGGTATAGAAGCTTTGTTTAGAGCCTGCATGATCCCAGAACAAATGATATTTTTAAATGACACTGTTCAACAAACCACCTGTCTTGGCCTAGCCAAAATCAAAGATTTAAATAAACCGTCTATTCCGAAGCCAACAATGTTTAGCAACACTTCTACAGATGAAGAGATAGACGTAAACCATATATTAAACCAAAACAGAACACATCCTGATTGGAAACAGTGGTTGATCTGGCCCACAGATACTAATAACTGTCAAGACAGATTCCTGAACAAAACACAGGGGTTCAAAATGACCAGGCAAGACCCTAGATATCCTCAAAGACATCACCCAGGGATAATAACAACCTACAGTGTGGGCAAATTATGCCTTCAATGGCTACAAACTTCCACACTGGCAGAAATTAAGCAACACCTAACTTTACTTACTGATGGTGCTGACTTGCGTGATTTCACTTTGGGACCACGCAAACAGCGTCAAAAGCGTTTCATAGCAGCCTCTGTATATGCAGCATACAATGAGGCCTGGAAGGTTACTCAAATTGAAACAGCAGAGAGAATACGGGAAATTGACCGTATTAATTTGGAAAAATCACTTTCTGTAGTGGACAATGGGTTAATGACTCTGTTCTCCAGAATTTTTTCTTTGGACAGCATTGTGTCTTCAGCAATCGACATATTATCGCAGGACTTACTGTTATTACAACACGGTCAGTCACAATTGCGTTCTATTGTACAGCTTGGCTGGACGTTACAAAATCTGCGTTCAGGCTATGTGCCTTGGCGTTTAATCAACACAACGTCACTATTCCAAATCTTTAACCTTACCGATAGACAAGTCAGTATGGCGCAAAAGGGTGCTGATTATACAATCTTGAGCATTGAAAAACTCGAAAGATTACCAGTGACAATGTCAGAACGACCTGTCAGTGAATGGATAATACATGGGATAATAAATATTCCAATCTCAACCTTCAGGTTTCAATACTGCCAAAAATATATACAGGCTGGCATGTACGAGAAATTGGGAAAAGGATACCTTAAAACAACATGGAACCTGCCCTATTCACATGCATGTGTCAGTAATAAAGGACAGAAAGTGTTTCTTAGTGGCAATAATTGTGCGATGTCACTAAGCGGCACGCTTCTGTGTAACGGAATTAGTTTGCATGGAGCCTGTGAAGGGAATTCATACAACCTTTCATGTCACCAGCAAGGCGCACCTGCAACAGAAATAGAACCATTCTTTCAAAGACTCTATAATGGGAGTTACATTCTTATTGTAGACCGCAAATGTTGTAGTCTTATGCCCGGGACTCCTTATCTAGTAACTACGACTGCGAAGGTCAAGTGCTGTGGACGCTCATTGTTCCCCAGCTCCTTCCCAGACAGGGAGGCAAGGGCATGGCCCGATTTGAAAATTACTTCTATTCGAATAGATACTTTAAGCAGAATGAAAACAGTGCTTCTTCAGACGCCTACCAGGCTCTCGTCATCAAAAGAAACGTATGATCTACAAGTCGCAAGGACGACTGCAGAGATACATACATTATTATCAACTAATTCCCCCGTACATTTCGCGGAAATCCTGAATGAAAACTTAAATATTTCTGATACCAATGGGGTCTCAAAGGTGTTTAAGACAGTATTTTCGATGGCATTAACACCATTCAAAGCCATACTGGGTATTTTTCCAGATTTCGTCCATTCGATTTTTGGCGGACTTCCCCTGATCCTGGGACTAATTGCAGGAATCCTATTTTTAGTCCTTATTTTTCGCTATGGCAACCCATGTCACAGACAAAACTCTTGCGACAAGGGAAGAAACAATCCTAGCCATTGGATACCGGGACCGGATATCAAAAATCCTGGGACTCTCCCGGCTTAGAGACCTAAACATGACTTGGTTTCTATCATTTCGACCAATGTGGCAAAGATGTGTTTTACCTGTATTGAGATGTCTGCTATGCGGAGAAGAATGCGTGTTAGACACCTGTCTGACGCTACAATCGGATGCGCCGATGGATGCAGAAACATTGTTGAGCCCGATCAAGGTTCATGCTTTGTGCTGCCCTCAAAGGCTACCAATCCTGATGACGGCATTCGTGGAAGCTTCACCACTACGATTGATGGGTAGTGAAGTTCAAGATGAAAGCAGCATCGAACAGGTACGACCTTCTGTCAGTAATACAAATCAGAATGTCAATGGAGACAATCATGCGCAAGAATGCATGATTACACCTATTTCCGAGTTAGTGGAACTTTCCCAGGAAGCTGTTGACAGTTTTTTCGAGCCTGAATGATATGATGTTCTTTCCAGAACAGAAATAGAGACTTTTGAGCAAGCTCGCACACGGCGTTCCCTGAATTCGGCCTTCAACTTTAAAAACAAAGTCACATGAACAATTTTCCCTCCAGTTCACGGACAGCAATTTTTCAGCAGCCCCAAATATTTTTGCATATTTTTCGGGACACTATCTTCTGCTTAAAGTAAGAACTATTCTTAAAGAACTAAGGTTTCTAAATTTTAGATAGCTTATAGACATTAGCTGCCCGCTGATACGTTCATAAATATTTTATTCTGTGATGGAATGGTCTCGAACTTTTTTCCTGTATTTAGAGCCATTTCATGTGTAATTCTCATATACCAGATAAGCAATATTGTATACAAATGCGATTACTTTGGCATTTTTCTACAGCTTGAGTGCATACAATACATATGTCTGCAATTTTTCCGTATATTTGAAAAATTTCAAAATGCATTTATGTATTTTGGGGTGGTAAGGTATACACTATACTCTATAGTATGTTGTACTATGTTATACTATGCATAGATTAGTAAATATGTACATAGTTAGCGTGGAGTGGGTGTGATGTATTCCTATAGGTTCTGAATCGATCCCCCTATTCCTGACCCTATTCTGGTTAGTAAACTAACAAGTTAACTAGTAATCAACCCATGAGGCAGAAAATCCCCATGATGCAGATACCGTTATCTGACGCAGTCACACTACGGCACAGGAACGTGTTATCTGATTAGGTCATAACGCTTGCGATCTAATTAGACAAGCGATATTCCTCCAGCCCCTGATAAGGCATACGGAGTTCTCATAACAAATCAAACCTATGACAACCTGGGCAAAACCCTGCGGCCATTGTTTTGATTTCACCGAGAACTTCAGTAAAAGAATGTGCTAACGAGCAAGTCGTATGACATCCTTATTGACGTATCTATGTCCATCCTTACGTCAATCTCGGCACCTTAAAGGTATAAATATTACCGATCTTGCCCTATGCAAACACACGCGTGGTGACGAGACGGAGCAGCCATACTTGCCGAAGCCAAGAGCAGAGCAGACCCCGCTGGCAGCAGCCCCGCCTTCCTGACACGCTGAGAGACGCGCTGACTTCTCCTGCCGAGAAATCCAGCCCCGGCGTTTCTGGGTAGCCCTCGCAGGCAGCCTGGAATATCGAGACCAGAGAGAGAGATACCATTCCTCATTCATCCTAACTTCCAGGTACAGAACTGAATAACCCCTCACAGAGAATTCTTAAGTTATTCACTTGGCAAAAACAAACTTAACTTAAACTGTAACTTTCTATTCCCGCCCACGTATTAGGCTTAGGTCAGGTACACGGGGTAGGCGTATCTAGAAACACCAGTTGAGTACGTTTAGTCAAATGTATATGTGTATGTAATATATTTTATTCATTTTAAAACATCTTATGGCTTAGAAACCATATCAATGTTTTTACAGTATTATTTTATACTATTGCTTTTAATGTATGCACTTTACTTAACTATAAGTATTGCAATAATATCGATCCATTTCTCTTGTACGAGAAAAGAGACTGATCAATAAATAACACCTTTTTATTGAACACGCCCGTCTCTTCCTTTTCTCTACATTCTGATGAGACTAAGAATGCACGTACTGACTGAGTAAAATAAATTGCCTTTTGTTCACACGACTCTCGAGATATACTCTTGATTAGGGGAGAGCAAAGTTGTCATGTTCTATGGTTGTCAGAAACTAAATCCCTTCTTGTCTAATCAGGGGAGTTAATTCTTTCCTGAACATTCGAGAAAGTTTCTAGTGAACTCTGAGCTAAGCTGGCAAACCCAAAACTTTAAGTCTAGTATCGACAGTAGTAGACCTAGTTAACGTCTGGTCTAGGCCTTTACTGCTGTAGGTATTATTCCAATGCGCAGAGCCTATTGGGATGATAGGAACTACACTACAGTCCACTTGGTTTAAAAAGTTATGGGGGAACTTCTCATCATCTCTGTCCAACCCGGAGGAGTGGGCGAGCACCTCCTCATGCTTGGCTACTCACGTGTGGAAGTTATCACGGTGCTAGGTCTGCGCCGGAGTTATTTCTGAATCCGTATTCATATTTTTCTTTAATCGCTCAGTACCTTTTTTAAGACATTGTTGGAAGGTTTAGCAGAGTAACCGCGTGCCGATTGCCTCTTATCCTATAACCTTTACACATTTCATTACTGGTAACTGGTTAATGGCTTAACAACTGAATGATTAGAGATTTTCACTTAAGTTGGCTTCATCTTTAACATGCCTTGAACTATTCAAAGGGGTTATTGTTCTCTTTCGGAATTCTGGGTTGAAATATTGGCAGCTCAGGGAACTTTGCGCCTGTTGTCATAATAATAGGCTGTTCGTGCCTGATAAAAATGAATGTGCCCTCATGGTGTAACGTAACTTGTGCTTGTGTAAAGCACTCTGGTACCCGATACTTTTGGGTCAAGTTAGCGGTATATAAAACTCTGTAAAAAAAAAAAAAGAAGAACTGACCACTAGCCTAGTGTCATGCCCGATACCGTCAACCGGTAGTGACCGTTTAGGCCAACGTCAATGTTCACGCTGGTATTTTTGAACCAGTGCTTAACCTGTTAAAAGTAAGACTACAAATCCCAGAATGCAGGTCACAGGCGGCCGCAAACCCGGGATTGGTTAAAGGTGTTCCACCACATGGAACCACTTGTAAACTATGGTGAAGTGTGCATTCTGCCTTGCACCGGCTCAAATTCTGGTCAGGATTACTCTTATAGCGGTACCACGCACAAGCTTGTCAATAACTTCTATTCACAGCGCCAAGAACCAGTTCATTCTGTGTTGTATGCCAAACTTTATTAACGTCTCTGATTAGCGCAAATTTGAGCATCATGAACTATAATCTCCCTGACGTGGAAATCTTTTAATTGTTGTGATCAGCCTCTAATTAATGGATACAATGGTAGAGGATAACTATTTTAGGTGCCTCAGTGAAAGGAAAAAAAAAACAAGCGTGGCAAAACCACTAGGTCTGGCCTTGGACGATGGAGCAAGTTATTATTTTTGTTGTTTCTGGTTTTGAAAACGAGGTGCACTGGACGCCTCATGGTATTTAAACACAAGGCTCTATTGGGCATCGGTGTACATAGTTCTGTGAGTGTATGGCCACTGTAACGGTCTGGCCTGGGCCTTTCGTTGAGGTCGTTTGCTGATCGTGTTTCCTGATAGTAAATGAGAGTAACATAGAAGGGTTTGGCAGTAGAGGGTGTGCCTCTCTAGCCTGGATGACAGGGGGAGAGAGTGATGGTAGTAAAAGGGAGGGGGCGGCATTTTTCAATTCTCGCCTAGGGTGGCAAAACACCTAGAAACGGCAACTTACAACAGATGAGGTTAATGTCCACCAAAAGGGCTTGAGCTCTGTCCCCACACCAACCGAGGATAAATTCAGACTAATTGTGAGCTCCACAATTTCTCTAGGCAGATCAGGATTCGTGCCTTCTTTCATGACAAACCCACTCTTGAGGTGACAGATACCGGGTTATACAACCCACCTGGATTCACTCCCTCAGCGGAGATAATTCCACAGGAAATCCTCACCTTCCAGCAGGCAGTCCTCAAAGATATAGGAGTATCAAATTCGAGACACCCTTTCCACAACATGTCTAATCAGGAGCTGGCAGCAGTCAATTCATTGGCTAATGATTCTTCGATTACAATCAAACCAGCCAACAAAGGTGGTGTGATTGTCATTATGTTCACTCCAGACTACAATAAAGAGTGCCTCCACCAACTGGCTTACCGGAGACATTGTAGCCCCATTAGCCAGGACCCTATTACAAGGTTTACTACTCATATCATGTCCACAGTCCTGACAGCTGAAACCCAAGGCGGAATCCTTCGTGAACACCCACCCAAGATTCCGTACTTTTATATCTTGCCTAATCTACACAAGGGGTTACCCCAGCCTCTGGGTAGACTCATTGTATCAGGCATAGGTTCCCTTCTGGAACTGCTGTCTAAGTTCTGCGATCACTACCTACAACCTCTGGTTACAAAAACACCATCTTTTCCTAAGGCCACGAGAGATGTCCTTAACCTTACTGATGGGCAAACAACATCAGTAACATTGACCTCCTGGTGACGCTTGACATGAAGGCTCTTTACAGGAACATCTTTCAAGATGCTACACTTAAAGTGGTAGAGAACACACTCCTGTCTGAAATCTGGTTCTCATCCGCACCAATCAGTTTCAGTACCAAATTTGCTGCCATAACACTTAAAGAAAACCTCGTCCAGTTTGGAGACCGACCCTATCACAAAGCACAAGGTACTTTCTATGGGGAGTACCTTTGCGTCAAGTCTGACATGCCTCTATGGGCCATATGTAGGTAATTTGTGTTTTGCGATTCTCTAATTGCGATTTTTAGGGAATCGCAATTAGAGAATCGCAAAACGCAATGTAGGTAGGATTCGCAACATTTTTTGCGAATCCTACTTATTCCTTATTTGCGAATCGCAAATTGAGATTCGCAAATAAGGAATACCTTCTCATTCATTCCTATGGGCTAGAAGGCCCATAGGATTGAATTGTAAGACAGCAATCTCAATTTGCGCTTCTCATTAGAGAATCGCAAATTGAGAATGCATGTCCCATACATACATACATACATACATGCCCCTAAGGGCATGTATGTGATTCACATGGCACTTTGAAAAATGCCAAAAAGTGCATTTTTCAAAGAAATCGCAAAATACCACCAACCTGAAGTTGGTGGTATTTTGCGATTCCTTAAGCCAAAATTTGCACAACTTGGGTGCTTCCTACAGTGCATTTAAGGAATCGCAATTTGCAATTCCTTAAATGCAATAGCAAAATAAGGAATCGCAAAATTTGCGATTCCTTATTTTGCATGTGGGTTTTTGTGTGCTACATAGCACACTGCCCTAATTGCGATCGCAAATGCAGAAATTCTGTGAATTTCAGCATTTGCAAGCGCAATTAGGCTTCCTACATATGGCCCTATATGTCTAACTTTAAAAGAGTATACAGTGGCCAAGTCCCCCTGGGCAACTTGGACTCTAATGTGCACTACTATGTATGATATACACATAGTGCCACAGCATGTGGTATGCGACAGTAAGCTACCAGCCTTTTTAATTCACCAGCACACACCTGAGTTAGTAATAAAAGTTGTACAATTGATGTGTCTGTTGATTTTAACTTTCACTTTTCTTTGTTTGTCACATCAGGGAGCTATTTGCCTGAGCTTCCTGTTTAGCATCTTTATTTATGCTTTGACACTTTTCTTTTCTTGGAAAAGGAATGGCAACCAATGATGAGAAAGGGGGCTGAGTATTGGTAACATCTGCCAAGATCCCCGGGGGTTGTTCGCCCGTGAGGTGCCTTCCTCTCCGCCACACATTTTTTCATCTTTTTATGGTTTGAGTGTGGATGGATGAACTGTTTCAGGGAGACAGACATCAATGGATGTGTCGAGTTGAATCCTACCCGGAGTCTCCTACTTACATTTACAAACAGTGGTTTGGTATGGATAGTATGACATTAGAGAACGTACACCTAATCCTAAATTGAAAGGAGGTGTGGTTGGAATCCAAGTAATGGTCCATCAGTTTTTGTTCTCATGTGGATTAGACAGTTGCTAACTTAAATCCAGGGTACAGGGATTTTTTGTTATTGAATCTCGTTGAGTGGAGGGCTATCCCGTAGGTACCCTACTTTTCCCTCTGAGCTCCTGTGTGATTACATGGGGAGGTATTGATGACTGTATCAATTTCCATACATGGATTAATACCTTTAATCCATTTCTATGGTTCACAAAAAACATCTCCTACAAAGGTCTCCCTTTCCTTGATTCATTCTTCACCATTACTAATGGGAAACTTGCGACCACCATGTACAAAAAGTTGACTTACTGTAACAGTCTTCTACTGTACGACAGCCACCACACCAAAGCACTGAGGGGAAATTTCCCTATGGCCCGTCCTTGTGACTACGTCATAATTACAGCAAGGCTGCTGACTTTTACCCACAAGCACGTCAGTTGACCACTAGCCTGACCGCACGCCACTACTCACTTCACTCCATCAATATACCACAGAAACGGGCCAGGAACAACAAACTGGCGCCACTATTGGAACCCTCCACTAGAACACAGGACAATACCATCACCTGTGTTACTACTACCTTTACTCCGAATTCTAACTGGATACACAAAATCATATGCAAACACTGGGCCATCTTGCAAACAGTCTCACTGGAGTTGCCCACACCTTGCTTTGCATTTAAACAAACACATAACCTTAGAAACATGGTTGTCCACACCAGACCATGGAGAACATCTAGATCATAACAACGTACTCTCTGGGATTTAACCCCCATCACAGGACACTACCCATGCGGTTCTTGTGGGGTGTGTGACCTGACTGAACCTACTAAAGAATTATTTCTTGACCATGCCGATACATGGACACAAAAGAATCACACTAACTCTAATACCATGTACTGTGTGTACATGGTCACTTGCCCTTGCACCCAAAGATATATTGGCATGGCAACTAGACCTGTCAAGGTGAGGATTACAGAATATTATAGTGGTAACCGATGCAGATAAACTACCACAAAATGGGTACTCACTTTCTCACTTACAATCATACCCCAGATGATATACGCTGGACTGTTCTAGAATCACATCTTAACATGAACAGACATAGGCTTTTCCTGAGGGAACAAAATTGTATTTTTTGTTTAGCCACACACAGGACAGGCGTCAACGATGATATTCTCTGGTGTGAACTGGATTGATGCACTACTTATTCTGTCCCTCCATAATAGACCTCATCAATCCCTTCCCATGGAAGCAACCATGACATGGCAACTCATATACTCATGCCTTTACGATTTTGGCCAGGGCTCATAGCTTTCTTCTTTTTTTTTTTTTTGTGATTTTTTTTTTTTTAGTTCTATTTGTAATTACAGAGAACTTAAAAACTTAACTTAAACTCAACTTTAAAAAAAGAGAACAACAGTAGTGGCCATGTTCTCCAACTGTAATTACCAAAATATGATTTGCACAATTTTGTTTGCCTGTGGTCTCTGTTACAGTGGTCAAGCAAGTCAAAATGTGAAAAGTAAAGATGTCAGCATTGCAGCAGAATCCACTGTAATATTCTCAATGCTCCTTTCGTCTCTTGTTCATAGAGATGAAAAAGTCAGAGTGACTTTAAATGACAGGTAGTGGTAGTGGTCCACACCCCACCCAGAAAAGGTGGCATTGGAAAATTGCTCTCTGAATGAGAACTCATATGAATTTTAGGCCATTTCATAGGCCTTTAGCCTAAGCACAACGGTGGACTAGCATAACTCAATGTAATATTGTTCCCTCCCTGCTGTAACCCCAACATCAAGAGGAGGTGACCTCAGCAGACTACTTGTTGCCTCAAAAAGATTATCAATGATTTTGTACTTTGATTTAGTAGTCTCTGGACTACTATAATTGAAGAATTACATTCACTTTCAATAACTTTCAATTATCCAGTGTTGGGGTATCTTTCATAGATTCACATGCCTGAATCATTCCCCGTCGCCGAGGCGGGAGTCCCACGGTATATAAAAAAGCAGTGCCAAAAGTAAACCATTGTAGTAGGCCCAAGAGAAAGGCCTGAGGCCTAAATTGCAGTAGCCTCTCTACCTCCTATGCCAAAAGGACCAAGAACTTTGGCTCAGCCAATCAGCTGACAGCACCCTCTAGAACCCTCTCTGCAGAGCCAGTTCTCCTCAGATTTTCACCGCACGTCGTGTGGAAGGGAGTCTCCCTGAGTCTCTACTCAGTTTTTTTCTCTACTTCAGCATGTCTGAGAAGAAGGCCTTGTTTAGACCTTGCAGGACCTGTGAAAAGGAAAGAGTCCATGTTGATGACCAACATAAGGACTGTATTTTTTGCCTTTATCCGAAGCATGAGGCAAACATCTACGCTGTCAACGACTGTCTCGTCGACGAAGAAGAGTCAGTCGACGACGATCCCGCCGACGAGGTTGATGTTGAGTCCGTCGATGGTGGTCCCGTTGACGATGGTTCCGTCGACGTTGAGTCCGTCGACACAGAATCCGTCGACGATGGTCCCGTCGACGAAGCCAGTGTCGATGCCTGCAATAATCCAGTCGCCAAGGTCAAAGGACATTGCTTCTACAAAGCTTCCAGTCGCGATACAGGCATTTTCTACGCCTATTTCTTCAAAAACGTTCCAGTTAACATCGTACCAGAGGCAAGAATGTTCTTATATCTCGCCACTTACGCCATCTCATCTCCTAGAGACTTATGCTCAAGAGGAGGAGGATGATTATGAGGATGATGACAACGAGGGAGCGTTTGGAATAGCTCACCATCCTTCGGAGTTGAACATCAAATGTTAGGAGGATGACGAGGATGATGGCTATGCTGAACATTCTTACCAAGAGGACTTTGTAGTTCCTCATCGTGCAGCATACCGGAGGCAGTCTAGGACTTCAGAGTCCAGCCATTTGCCACCGAGCCTCATCCAGGACTTACAGGCCATGTTGGCAGACAATAGACAGCGCTTTCCGCCACAGCAGGTTGTTTCTCCACCCCAACCTGCAGCAGTTCCGGAATCGATCCCTCAACCTGAGATTCCAACACCTAGCTCTACGGTCGCAGAACCTCTGCAACCTGATTTACCTACCCAGACTCTGGATACTTCTTCAGATGAAGAGGTAGAAGGAGAGTTACCGGATAATCCTCCTTTAGACCCGTGGGATGATTATGTTATCCCCATGCTGTCTCCGTCAACTCCACAACCTTCAGACTCACCACCTGAAGACATAAGTGGGTTTCATAATCTTATGCAGTGAGCTGCGACTAGATTTCAACTGCCGGTAAGTGGGGCAGTCGGAATGTTCTCTTCATGATTTTAAAGAAGAAACTAGGAAGGTGTCCAGAGCCATTCCTATTATAGATTATATATGGAAGGAGGGCATTAAAGTAATGAAAAATCCTGCTTCTGTACCTGCCGTGCTTCCACGGATTGACAAAAAATATCGTGCTCCTCTCGGAAGCCCTTCATGCCTTACTGGACACCGCGGCCAGATTCGGCCATTTCGCAGGCCGCACAACAAAGATCTAAGAAACCGGCCACTCCCATTACTACGCTACCAGATAAAGTGGGACGCCGTTTGGACCTCATCTGTAAAATAATTTCCACCATGGCTGCTGCCTCGATAAGGCCTGCAAATTCTTTGGCGATCATAGGACGTTATGATCGCCAAATGTGGTCAGACATGGCTGGTCTGATTGACCTAATCCCAGAAGATAAAAGACAAGAGGCTCGTAAAATCTTGATGGAAGGGGAGCTTGCGACTGCAGAGACCATCGACTGCGCCTTGGACATCGCAAATACCAATTTTGGACAACTAGCACGGGCGGCAGTTCTCAGGCGTCAGGGCTGGCTAAAAGCTACCACCTTTCGGCCTTAAGTCCAACTTAAAATTCTGGATATGGCCTATGATGGCGAGTCTCTGTTTGGGAAGCACATAGACGAAGCTTTCCAGGCAATCAAAATGGACACTGATACCGCAAGATCCCCGGGTTCCCTGCAGTACAAACGAGGATCTTTTAGAGGAGCTAGAGGACGTGGATATTCCTCTAGAGGGAACTATTACCAACAAAACAGACAATATCAGCCTCAATATCAGCAGAATGATCAGTCTTCTTACCGCCAGTCTGGTACGGCTACTTTCTCTCGCCAAGGAGGCCGAAAACGCTCAAACAATCAAGGGCGAGATACCCACAGAAAACAGTGAGATCTGCCGGGCACCAACCTTATTTCCTTCCCTCCCTGTGGGCGCGAAAATATCTGGCTTTCTACTCCAGTGGCAACAGATTACATCCGATCAATGGGTGCTAGACCTCGTTCAACATGGACACACCCTAGAGTTTGTCACCAAACCACCAACTACTCCGCCCAGGGGACCCTCTCCCCCCTCACTTATTGTTCAAGGATGCTCAATCAATGCTTCTCAAGAACGCCATAGAAAAGGTTCCAGTTCATCAGAGGCGGAGAGGCTTCTATTCCCGTTTTTTCCTCATAAAGAAGAAATCAGGGGAATGGCGACCGATTTTGGACCTGCGCCACCACAACAAATATCTCAAGAAGCAGGGTTTTTGCATGGTTACTCTTTCAGAAATTCTAAGCTGCCTGAACGAGGGAGATTTTATGGCTTCTTTGGACATGGAAGACGCATACTTTCACATCCCGATTCACCCAAAACATCGAAAGTATCTCCGTTTCACTGTGGCTGGCGCCCATTATCAGTTCAAAGTGCTCCCATTTGGTCTCAAATCGGCTCCAAGGATTTTTACGAAGTGCCTGGCTCTGGTAGCAGCAGCATTGCGCTCTTCAGGGATCCAGGTGTTCCCGTACTTGGACGATTGGCTAATTAAAGGTCCATCAAAGTGCAAAGTACAGAAAGACATAGCAATGTGTCGCAATCTCTTTGCATCCCTAGGTCTCACTGTGAACGAGAGCAAATCCCAATTGTTTCCAAGAAGAATATTGCCTTTCCTAGGAGCACGTCTGGATACAATACAATGCAAAGCATACTTGTCTCAAGAAAGGCAACTCCGTCTACAGAAATTGGCCATGCAAGTGTCAACAAGAAAGTCACTTTCGGTTCCCCTGTTCGCTTCACTTCTGGGAATGTCCTCTTCAGCCATAAATCTAATTTCACTAGCACGTCTGAAGATGCGGCCTTTGCAGGAGGAGCTACATCTTCAGTGGGAACAAGCGACAGGTTCCTTCGACATCGTCAAGGTAACCCCACGCATGGTAGATACTCTTCAATGGTGGGCGCAACTACGCAATCTGAAGCAGGGACTCGCATTCTTACAAACTCCTCCGGATTTCGTTCTGACGACAGATGCGTCCATGGAGGGCTGGGGAGGTCATCTCCAAGACTTACAAGTGCAGGGCAAATGGTCGCAGAAGTCCAAACAATGCCACATCAACTGCCTGGGGTTGAGAGCCATCTTTCTTTCTCTACAAGCGTTCCTTCCCAGAGTCGCAGGGTCTTCAGTCCTGGTCCGCACGGACAATACCACCTGTTTTGTTTTATGTAAACAAGCAGGGAGGAACAAGATCAGCTACGCTTTCAAAGATTCCTCAGGATCTATGGCAATGGCTGACACTTCACAACATAACTCTCAAAGCGGAGCATGTCCGAGGCCTCCACAATACCCTAGCGGACAAGCTCAGCAGATCATTGGCAGATTGCCACGAGTGGGAGCTGGACAGCACTCAATTGGCCACGGTTTTCCAGACATTGGGCAAACCGATGTTGGACTTATTTGCGACTCAACAGAACAAGAAATGCTGGTATTACGCCAGCAGATATCCTCAACAGGGATCAAGAGGCAATGCCCTGTCCATGCGATGGTCAGGGATTTATGCTTACGCTTTTCCTCCGATCCCGTTGATTCCGAGAGTGTTGTGCAAAATGAAGCTGGAGAGGTGCTGTCTCATCCTAATTGCTCCCAGGTGGCCTTGTCAGTATTGTTTTCAAGAGCTCATGTTGCTATCACAGGAGCCTCCAATCAAACTTCTTCCGGCTCCAACACTGCTATCGCGCAACGAGGGTCAGATTCTCCACCCAGACCCTCAATCTCTGAAATTACACGCATGGCTCCAACTTCATACAGTTTCAGCACCTCCAAATTCCTCAGGATTGCCGGGACATCTTGAAGAGGGCACGAGCACAGAGCACATTGAAGACTTATTGTCTTAAATGGAAGCGATTCTGTTCCTGGTGTGTCTCAAACACTTTACACCTGATTGAAGCTCCGGCAGAAAAAATTCTTCCTTACCTTTTACATTTGGCTCGCTCGGGTCTTTACTTTTCTTCAATAAAGGTGCATCTAGCGGCTCTATCCAGGTTCAGAAAGGTAGCTGACATTCCCTCACTATGTTCTTCATCCTTGATAAAACAGTTCATAAGAGGTCTTTTCCGGACTTATCCTCCGGTTAAACCTTCCCCACCGGAATGGGAGCTCAACACGGTCCTCTCACAGCTGATGAAGCGCCCGTTTGACCGATTCACAAAGCTGACCTCAAGTACCTGACATGGAAGGTCGCATTACTTCTAGCTCTGACATCTGCCAGAAGGGTAGGAGAAATTCAGGCTTTCACTATAAAAGAAGCCTTCTTGCATTTCTCTCAGGATTACGTCACTCTTCGAACGAATCCAACCTTTATACCCAAAGTGCCTTCGCAGTTCCATCTAAACGAACCAGTAAAACTACGAGTTTTCCTTCCAAATCCTACAACTCCAGCTGAAAGAACATTGCAGTCTTTGGACATCAAATAATGTTTGAAGTTTTACCTTCAAAGAACTAAAAACTTAAGAAAATCAGATCAATTATTCGTGGCTTATGGCCAAGCTTCGCTTTGGAAAGCGGTCACTAAGGCCACGATTTCTCGATGGATAGCCTCTGCGATCCAATTTTGTCATATCAAATCCAACAGACCATTGCAAAGAACTGTCGGGTCTCACTCTACAAGGACTGTGGCGGCATCCACAGCATTGTTTGCAGGAGTGACGCTAGAAAATATTTGCTGTGCTGCGACATGGAAGAATGTCCACATGTTTACAAGACATTACTGCCTGCAGTCAGCAAGTCAAGACGATGCGGCAGTTGGTCAGGCGGTCTTACGTCATCTGTTTCCATAAGAGGAACTTCAGGTAACCAAGGTTTCATTCATCTTATAATTACTCTATGCTTTTCAATACAGCTGTATATGTAAAGATGTTCAATGTGTTACAGAGTACTTATTGGTTTTGTATGTGTGGAGGGGTGAGAGAGGGCTTGGGGACAGGGCTAGCTGCTGCTGGTCTAGTTGAGGCCCTGAGGGACGGTTCACCGGAAGAAGAGGCAGAGAACTTAAATAAGCTTTTCAAAGAGGGCTTTATTTGCGTGTAAGTCTTTCTCTGTCTACTGGTGATGCGCTCTCGGGCAAACGCGGCAGGATCGTAGGACGCTGACCGGGGAGGATCCAGGATGTCTCGGTCTCGGGTCCGGTCTTCTCAGGAACCAGTCCGCACCGTGTGGAAGAAGAGAAAGTACGTGTTAGGACCGTTCAGGCTCTATACTTTTAGGGACCGGGAGTGAGGAAAACCAGTGCTCTGGTGTATTTTACAAAAGAGTGACTCGTGAGGGTTTGGTGCACGTGATGGCGGGGATGCAGGGCAGTTGTACACGGGTCTGTACACTTAGTCTACGGGAGGCAGGCTTCGTTGTCCCATCCAACCCGCCATACGACCCCGTACCTGTTGGAGCCACACTCCTCCCGTGGGAGTGTGGCGGGGCGGCTCGTTTTTCCGATGGCCTCCTGGCTTCCCCGACTCTTCTCCTGGTCTCGATAGGTTCTCCTCAGCTTCGGTGTCACGGCTCACTCGCTCCTCGGCTCCACTCCTCTCCAGGGACACACTGTCTGTCGCTTCCTGCTTCCGGGGCTCTTTTGACGCCGGCGCGTCCGTCGATAGGGGCGGGGCTGTTGGTGAGTGTTCCCATCCCTTAAAGGCGTAGGGCATGTTTCCTTCCTTCGTCGGCCACCAGTACTCCAGGTCTCCGGTGTTCCAGTCCTCTCCTTTGGGGCGGTCAGGGTGCTGCATGGAGGGAACGGAGGTACGTGAAACAGAGGTGGCTGACCACCAGTCCATAGTCTGGACCCCCTTGGCGGGAGCTTGCAACCCCACCCCGTCACAGTATGATATTAATTTTCTTCATTGATGTTATATGACTACTCTTTAGGATATAGTCATGTTTATCAATAGTAATGTACTTGCTTCACTGTTGTTGGTTGTTGCATTTTATGTTTATGGGAGTGTAGCACTATAAGTCTCCCACCATCCTCAACCGATGTTTGCTTGGCATACTGCTTGCTACTCTGATTCAGGCATGTGAATCTATGAAAGATACCCCAATACTGGATAAGAAAACAAGTTACTTACCTTTAACTTCAGTTATCCAGTATTGGTATCTTTCATAGATTCACATGCACCCACCCTCCTCCCCAGAGTGTCAGTTCTCTAAGTTTGGGATACTAATTTCCCACTTGTGCGAACGAAAATCTGAGGAGAACTGGCTCTGCAGAGAGGGTTCTAGAGGGTGCTGTAAGCTGATTGGCTGAGCCAAAGTTCTTGGTCCTTTTGGCATAAGGAGGTAGATAGGCTACTGCAATTTAGGCCTCAGGCCTTTCTCTTGGGCCTACTACTATGGTTTACTTTTGGCACTGCTTTTTTATATACCGTGGGACTCCCACCTCGGCGACGGGGAATGATTCAGGCATGTGAATCTATGAAAGATACCAACACTGGATAACTGAAGTTACAGGTAAGTAACTTGTTTTCTTTTCTCTCCTGTAATCTCTATAACTCTATAAATGTTTGACAATTAATGCTTTAGATATTCGTTTTGTCCCTACTATGCCTTGTAAATGTACCTTTATACTCTTTTGCAGCTAGGATAAACAATACATTTTTGCAATTTCCTATTTTTGCTCCTTTTTTTTTTTCCTCTTTACATTTTTTAATAAGGCAGTAGACAGGTACAGAGGCCAACACAGGATTTGAGAAACAAAAAAAAACCACAAGAACATATTATTACTTAGGGAGTTAGGCAACATCATAAAACAGATAGCATATACACATCCTGTTATACACAGATACACATATATATATATATATATATATATATATATATATATATATATATATATATATATATATATATATATATATATATATATATATATATATATATATGATCCGATCTTTGACAGTGAGCCCCTTGATAACATAAGTGAGTAAATAGAAACTTCCCAAGCAAGAAAGGGCTAATTATGAACTTGTATTACTGGTGTCACAAAATTCTGTTAGAGCCCCCCAGATTTTGTCCCCCAGACTTCGTTTCCGTGGCCCATTGAGAGCATACAAGTTAGTTTCAAGTTTGCAGATGGCAAATTGCCTTCCTCTCCGCATCTCAAAAGTGGGAGGTTCTTTCTGGCTCCAAAGCGAGGCTGTACATAATCTTGCAACTGCAACCGCAATATAAACTCAGTATCTACATGTATCCATACCATGTGCTGCTGCTCCCTCCTCTACCACCCCCAGCAACATAACTATTGAGTTATCTCAATATGTGCCCCTGTGACTTCAGTTAGGAAGATCTGCATCCTGTTAATCAACATTTTTAAATCTGCGCATGTAGCGAACATGTGGACTATATCTGCCTGTCCCCCCCCCCCCACATCAAGTACATTTATCCTCATTTAGTCCTCCCCAGCGCGCAATTTTAGCCGGTGTATAGTATAAATTAAACATTGTTTTATATTGCAGTGTTTTCAAATTTGAAGATATTAAAAGTTTATCGGCTAAAAGAATAGATTCATTTAGAATATTACCTTCTACCAGAAAACTATTATTCCATTTGGCATTCTGTGCCTCAACATCATCTTTTTGCAGATCAATGAATGCCTGGTATATACTCCCAATTTTTCCCCAATCCTTCACCATTTCTAAAAGCTTACTTTTCTCAGCTAGACAGCATAAATCACTCATTTTACATAGAAATTCCCAAATCTGTAAGTATTTAAAAAAAATCTGAATTGGGGAGATCATAATTAGCCACCAATGAGGTATACGTATTAACACCATTACTATCTACCAGCTGGCCCAGGGTTATAATTCCTTTCCTTCTCCATCTATTCACAATGCCATCGGAAAAAATAGCTGGAAGTAGAGCTATAGCATCCGTGGGGGTATAATAATTAATCCTGCCTATATTCAGCTGTCTCCTTATTTGAAGCCATGCCAGGCCTGAAGTACCTTGAAACAAGTCTTTTTATAGTAACTGGGCTCAAGAAAGTTCTCTCCTCCCTTGAGCCTAATAATAACTGAAGTATATGAGGCACGTCCTCTACACTTTCATCATTAGTCCCAACCAACAAAATTCCAATATGCTGTAATAAACATGCCCAATAATAAAACTGGAAGTTAGGGACTGCCCATCCCCCTCTCTCACGTGGAAGGGTCATACATTTCCATGCTCGCTGGGGCTTCCCCTGTGCCCATAGAAAGCTGTTGCAGATAGATTGCAGTCTCTGCATTTGTTTCCTTGTAACTTCAAGTGGAACTGCCCTAAAAAATAGAGAATCTTTGGGAGAACATTCATCTTGAGAACATTGCATCTTCCCAGCATCTATAAATTAAGACTTTCCATCCTGTCCAGATCTTTTTTAATCTTGCTGAGAAGAGGTTCCCAGTTGGACTTAACCATTGAGTCCAAGCATGCGTTCAGGTGGATCCCCAGATATGATGCCTCTTTCATAACTCTCAAATCGTTAAATTGAGTTTTGATCAGTGCAGATTACTTGCGTTTTTACTAGATTTAATTTGTAGCCTGAACTCCTCCCAAATACTGCAGCCAGTTGTTCAGTCTGTACAAGTGTGGTAGCCGAGTCCGGTGAAACTATTGCAATATCATCTGCGTATGCAAATATATCAACCCGTTCTGGCCTGGAACCTAATAGTTGTTCATTTAGTCTTTGTTCCCATAGGTTCAGGAACTGGTTGATATATAGTGCAAATAGCAGAAGGGAGCACGGGCATCCCTGTCGGGTACCTCTTGATATCCATTACTGGGCGTGACTCTAGCCCTAGTGCACATATTTGCGCCTTTGGAGATCTATACATCATCTTAATTGCCTGGATAAACTCGACACCAACACTGTGCCACCTCAGTGTGACCCACAAAAATTTCCGGGAGACACAGTCGAAGGCCTTATCCTGCGTCTAATAATATCACCCCTCAAGGCCTTTTACACGTGTTAGCAATGTCTAGCAATGTTGTTACTCTGCTTATGTGGTTGACCGTGCCTTTACCTGGTATGATCCCGTGTTAGTGTACCGAGACTAATGGCGTAATAACCCAAGATAGGGGGGGCGTGGCTAGCCACGGAGCATGTAGGACGTGAGCCACACTAGCTCCGTCTGAAAAACCCTGTTTTTGGCAATTATCCTGCAACTTGGCACCTGCTGACCTCATCCCTGACCGTACTGGGCAAGGGCGACCTACTGGCCCCAAAACGAGGAACATCTGAGCACTGGGGGCTGACCGCCGACAATTTTACTCCGGCAGCGCGGTGGGGCCTAACTACAGGACGGCTTCCCCGACCCACAGTGCACACGCCGGCGGACCGGAAGTACTGCGGGGACGGGCGAGATTCATATCCGCTCCCCCTCCCCTCCAGGCGTGGCCCCCGGAGCCCCTGCCGGAATACTGCGGGAGAGGCGCTGTGCCTCTCCCCCCCCCCCCCCCCGTGTCCCTCTGCGATCACCTACTGGAGGGACCCGGCTGTGCTGCCACACGGACGCACAGAGTGGGACCAGCGGCGCCTGTGGGATCGCGACCCGACACCAAGAGCGGAGAAGACGCAGGCCGGCCTCCCCCCCCCCATACACACCTCGAGGGAGCCAAATTAGTGAGTTTGTGGTGGGACTGGTCATGGTGTTGGGTGCCCGGGAGGGCCAGGCAGACGTGGAGGTGCTGTGGCGGGGACCCGGTCCAGGACACGCCCACGAACGAAAACGACGGCCATTGCTCCGTGATATTGGTGAGCCCTGCCTGACTATTGGGACTTGAATCTGTGGGTGTATTGCAGCATGGGCTTGAGGCGATAGATGGTGGACGACATAACGGGGACAGACGTAACCAGAGCACTGATCGCCGATCTCCCCCCGCCCTCTGCAGATGTGAGTGAGAGAGAACGGGGATACTGTGAGCCATACGTCCTTCGGTGGGGGGCGAAGGTGAAGACCCCATGAGCACTTGCACCTTTTGACTGGCGAGCGTTTGTCAGCCCACTGGAAGATCCGGAGAACGCTACCTGCTACGGCGGCGAATACCCTGGGACAAGCGGCAGGGCTCCCATACTACGAGTCCGCTAAAGGGGTACACGCGGTGGGGTTAACAGCCGGAGACTTAGTGGACCCTCGAGGCGCGGAGTCTCTGCTTAAAGGGCGAATCTCGGCCACACGATGGTGCGCAACGGAACCCGCAGAACTGACCCAGCGCCGCGCCTGGTGGTACCCTCCTCTGGATCGGATGACCCCCTGGCCTCCTCCACAGACGATATCATTCCTCCGACGGGACTGGGACCGCAGGACGCCAAACTGGACCTTATTTTGTCCGAAATTAGGGCATCAAGGGAGGCGCTTGAGATGAGGATAGACACAATGTCCACTGGCCTCTCACTGTTACAAGATGACCACAAAAAACTGGCAGAAAAAGTAGCTGAGAATAAAATCGCACTGGCTGATCTGATCCCACAACAGACTGCGCACTCCACGCAACTTGAGGGCTTGGAGAAACAAATCAAGGGCTTAAGAGAGAGAGTGGATGACGCGGAAGGGCGCTCCCGCCGCAACAATATACGCATTTTGGGCGTACCGGAACGTAGCGAGGGGGCTAATCCGACCAATTTCGTGGAAGACTGGCTGAAGACAATTATGAACCCTGATGACCTCACCCCGATGTACAGTGTGGAGAGGGCCCACAGGGTACCCCCCAGACCACCGAAACCTGGAGCTCCCCCGCGTCCACTAATAGCGAGACTGTTACATTTTAAAGACCGGGATGCAATACTGAAAACCACAAGAGAGAGGGAACCGATCAAATATGAGAACAGATCGATCTCAATATACCCTGACTTTACTCAAGCAGTACAGAAAGCCAGAGCCTCTTTCTGGGAAGTGAAACCGATGTTGAGAGAGCGGAACATGAAATATTCACTCTTCTTTCCCGCGCGACTTAAAATTATGCATGATAGCAAGTCCTTTTTCTTCGACACCCCGGAAGAGGCGACGTAATGGATGAAGGTATCACTCACGCCACCCCGGCCCCGCGGAGATCATCCAAGAGAGCGTAGTGGACACACACCGAAAGCGTCGGGTGCGCACTTGGGCCGGCAGGCAACGATGGCAGAGGAGACCACGCGCAATAATAGGCAACACCGAGCGGAAGAGGAGAACCCCCTAAACATTGCGGAACTGACAACCGATGCACTGGCAGAACATAATGTGAGTAATGACATGGACACGAACAGTCAAGCCAGCTCCCATACTGTGGCATCAGATACGGATGCGAGCGTACAGCTATTCCCGCGCATTACTGCGCAGATGGCAGAGGACCTATGAGCCTTGGTATTGCAGACGGAGTCTGGTAACTTAGCCCTGCACCAACATGACTGATTGGAGGGTGGGGAAAGGTGCCGAGTAACATAGTGCACATGGGGTGTTGTGCAGCTGGGACTTCTAGAGGTTGCCTGATAGAAGGCAATGGCTAGACGCACTCCCCCGAGCGCAGGCACTATTGCGAATTGTTTCTACCCCGGTTGGGTAATTGGGTTTGGTTCTTCACAGTTCAAGAGGAGGGACCTTATAGTTGGGGTATTCAGCACAAATGTAACACTTTCACTGTCTAAAGAAATGTGGTTTATGTTGCGATCAGGGGCAATGCCTAATGTGAAATGTAGCTTTTGCCATGTCGACCCCTAATACGTATAAAATATGCACCTGGAATGTGAGAGGTTTGGGATCAGTGCACAAGAGGCATAGGGTACTAGCACAGCTAAATAGACGTCAAATATCCGTGGCGTACCTCCAGGAAACCCACTTGAACAGGTAGGAGGGAGCTAAGTTACTACGTAAGTGGAAGGGTCAACTGTTTGCTACAGAATACTCTGCGTTTTCCAGAGGGGCAGCCATCTGGATTAGAAATGCCATCCCTTTTAAAGTCTTAGAGCATAGGATTGACAAAGAGGGGAGATTTGTGTTCATAAGGGGAATGCTAGATGGTATGTGCATAGTACTGGGGTGTATATATGCCCCTAATTCGGACCAATCGAAGTTTTTTCAGGATATTGGTGTGGTGTTGTCAGGTTGGGTGGCACATGACTGGCTGGTGGGAGGAGACTGCAATGCGGTGTTGGATATCTCGCCTGATCGGTCACACCCCCCACTACATGCAATAGACAGTAGAAGGCAAGCTGAGGCACTGGCCTCCTGGGCGAATGGATGGGACCTTATTGATGCGTGGAGGATACTGAATAAGACTAATAGAGAATACACGTTCTACTCCCCGCCTCATAAATTGCACACTAGAATTGACCGTATCTTATGTTCCCGACCGTTGACTGGGTCCATAACGTCAGTAATACACATGGGTAAGACTTTATCAGACCATAACCCGGTGGAACTGTCACTGCAGTGGGGGAGGCTCCCTGCCCCCATACCAACGTGGCGCTTATCGCCAAGTTTGCTGGAAGACTCGGTCTTTCGCTCCACCTTATTGGACGCCACCACTAGGTATTTTAACGAGAATGAGAACACAGCCAGTTCTAGACAAATTGAGTGGGACGCATTTAAAGTGACTGTGCGGGGAGTAGCAATGAGCACAAAAGTGGGTATCAAACACACGGTATTGGACAAACTCAAGGCAGTCGAGGGCAGCTTGACACTGCTTGAGAATGAAGCGGTGGGCACGGATGGCAACCTCACCCAGCTCCAAGAAGCGCACATTGTACAGGCGGAGCTGTTGGAGGAGCTAAGAGTGATAGATTGCAGGGAATATACCAATAGGCAACACACACAAGCCGATAGGGCGGGGCCTCTCCTGGCACGATTGATACGTGACGCCCCAACGAGCGCCCATATAACGGAGGTGATAGACAAAAGCGGGACACTCATGCGCACTCAAATGGACATAAACACTGCCTTTAAAGATTACTATACCGAATTATATGGGTCACATGCCCCAATTGCACCACATGATTTGGAACACTTCCTTTCCGACATACAGAACCCACAACTAACACCTGCACAGCAATTAGAACTCTCAAAACCCATCACGCTAGCGGAACTCAGACAGGCTATTAAAGCGATGCCACAAAATAAAGCCCCTGGGTCGGATGGCCTACCGGCTGAATTTTATTTGACATATATTGATACCCTGGCCCCGAGACTACTCATGATGTACAGGGAAGTCCTAGCAGGTGGCAAACTGCCCGGAACAACGCTGCAGGCACTGATTGTGTCTCTGTTGAAACCTGGTAGAGACGCCCTACGACTAGAGAATTATAAACCGCTGTCACTATTGAATACGGACTACAAAATCCTCAGTAAAATACTGGCAACCCGCTTGTCACAATGCATCACAGACATAATACACCCAGATCAATGTGGTTTTGTACCGGGGAGGAGCACTGCACTAAATCTACGAAGGCCGAGTCAGCTAATGTCGCAGGGTGGTGGGAATGGAGACACAGAAGGGTTTATATCCCTGTACCTCAGACAAGCTTTTGACTCATTACGGTGGGACTACATGTTTGTGGTAATGAACAAATTCGGCATTCCACCTGAATACATTGCGTGGGTGAGACTATTATATTCCGGACCCACTGCACGTGTCCGTACTAACCTTTGTATCTCTGAGCAGTTTGACATAGAGAAGGGTACTAGGCAGGGTTGCCCTCTCTCGCCTCTACTCTTCATTATCGCCATAGAGCCCTTGCTAGTGAAGGTGCAAGCTGTGGCGGCTAATAAGGGCATAACCAGACTCAACACCAATCATTTCATCTCCGCTTATGCGGATGACATACTATTGTTCCTCAAAGATATGACTCACCCGCTCACACCGTTACCGGAGATATTCAGTACTTTCCGAGGACTGTCAGGGCTGGTGATTAATGAGGGCAAATCCTATGGATTCTGTTTTCATGGATCTCTAGAAGACACGCAGATGCAGTTTGGACCGCACAGATTCCAGATTGCGCCAATGACCTTCAAATATCTGGGTATACAGATTTATAGGGAACCACAGGACCTGTTGGAGGGCAACCTGGGTAAGGCACTTGGTGCCCTGAGATCACAAGTTCGCTTCTGGAACACATTACCGCTCTTAGTGGCAGGTAGGGTTACGATCTCCAAGATGGTGGTGCTACCTAGACTGATATACTATTTCACGAATATACCACTACTGATACAATACCCCCCCTTTTTTTAAAACTTTGAACACAGTCCTAACGGAACTAGTATGGGGGGCAGGCAGGAGACGTATCAGCTTGGCGAAATTGCAGCTACCAACAGACAGGGGCGGAATGGGGTTTCCTGACCTGATCGCATATAGCTATGCGTGTCAACTCCAATGGCTGGCATACTGGCTGGCGGGACGCAACCTCCATGAACTTAATATGTCCGACGCAGACAGAGCACGAGGAACATTACACCGCCTACTACTCCCACACGCAAGGATACCGGACTCCGCCCCACCTTTGCTTAGACTAGCACTTAAGCACTGGAAGGCCGCGGTGAGATACACTAATAGACACTCCCTGTACGCGCCCACAATCCCGTTGCTGGGAATTCCCATAGGGACAGGTACTCTCACGGAACGCAGACTAAAGCCATGGCACGATGCAGGAGTACTATAAATTTGGGATTTTTTCTCAGAGGGCACACTTCTGACACATGCTGACTTTACCAGATTGCACCAAACTCCGAAGACGTTGTTCCTCACACATGCGCAACTAACCCACTACATTACCACACACTGGGCACGAGATGGGACGGAACCGGTCACAAACCCGCTACTTACCATGCAGTACCTGATGGGGTCGGGTAGTCATTTGACGAAGTGGCTGACCAATGGAATTCGGGCGGGCAAGGCGGTATCGTTGCAGCCGCTCCGGGCCCGATGGGAAGAGGAAGCGGGCAGAGCTCTCAGGGACGGCGAGTGGGAGAAGGTACTGAAATACCCCAAGAAAGTGGCACGCAACCCAAAATTTAAGTTTATCCAACTGATGATAGTACATAGAGCATACCTAACCCCACACAGACTACATGCCATGTTCCCGGAATCGGCGGATACCTGCCCCAGATGTGGCGGGGCCGATGCAGAACTGATACACATGTTCTGGGCATGCCCCAAGCTCTGGTATTACTGGGTAAAGATTCATGAGATCCTAGGGGCAGTGGCCCCGGAAAGGCCTTATACGTCTTTGCTGTTTGGACTTTTGGGTATGAGCCACATCGAAAAAAAGAGGAGTGTCACCACTAGATTTGTAGACCTGGCTCTGCTGCTGGCTAAACTAGCGATAGCAATGAGGTGGAAATCGTCTAAACCGCCGGACATTGAGACCTGGCATGGGGAGGTGTTGAGATGGGGGAAAGCGGAAGGTCTGGAATTACAAAGAGAGGAACGTAGGGGCCTTAGAAAGACACACATTTCACTAGTCTGGAATTCATTAATAGTAGAGTTTGAAACCTGTGCCGCGGCGCATTTTGAGTACCCATAATGGAGAAAAGTATAATACCACCGAGCGCTTGTACTAAATGCCTTGTGATACCTTCTGATACCTCTGTACAGATGTTGGAGACAGGGCCACTGACCCACTTACAGCTCGGGTTGCAGAAATAGCTGATTTATTATGTAACATTTGATATGTAAAGGGAAGACAAGATGGCGGATATGTCGATCTTGTAGATATACAGATGAGAGGCATTACCCGACTGGTATGGAATACTATACTTACTGAGTGCTGAGGGGGGAGGGAAGTGGGAGTTGTTGTAAGTTGTACTGCCATGTTACGAAACAGACAAAAATGAAAATTACATTGTTCTACTGTTTCTGATGCCCACGAAAAGGAACGATATGATATATAATGCTGAAATTGATTATCTGTAACTATATTTCTTGAACAATGCATCAATAAAACAAATTAAAAAAAATAAATAACCCGAGATAGCTGTGATGCTAATATTTTTGCGTAAATTTTGCTGTCGCAGTTTATAAGTGATATCGGCCTAAATGACCCAGGCAGTATGGGAGGTTTGTCTTTTTTTAAGAACGCAATGATACTAGCTTCATCCCAGGATGCCGGGGGAGCCCCTTTTTGAGCCTCTCGAAACACCACGAGCATATCTGCCTGTATTTCTGGTAGCAACCGTGTGTATACTTCTAATGGCAGTCGATTGGGGCCTGCAGCTTTCCCCACAGCCAATGACCCTATGGCGTCTCTCAATTCCTGCATCAAGGTAGGGTCTTCTAGCATCCTCTTATCTTCCTCATCCATGATTATCCTATCGGGATCGCTGTATAACTCTTTCCCGCCATTTGAGGTATCAGTGTCTTCAGAATACAGTTTCTCATAGAATGTCCTAAACACTTCTAGAGTCCCCTCCAGTGTTTCCACTATGTTCCCTGCTGAGTCCTCAATTGCTGCAATAGAGTTCTTAACCTCCTTGCATCTGATTTTTTTCGCAAGGCATCTACCTGTTGTTTCCCCAAACTCTTAGCACTCTTTCTTAAACAGATGATATTTTTGGGGGATATCTTTGGCCCATTCCTCGTTAATCCTAGCCTTGCCCAATGCCCCATGCCACCTCTGTCTGTGCCTGTATAATATCCGCCTTGCCTCGAACTGCCTCTATCAAATTATATTCGGGCTGACGTAAATCCTCATATAGCTGCAACTGGTGTTGTCTAAGTTGCTTCTGCACGTGTAGTCCAAAGCTCAGTATTTCCCCCCTGAGTCCTGCTTTCATTGCATCCCAGACTATATCAATCTTAGCAGAATCGTGATTTATGGACAGAAATTGTGTCACCCATTTACGAATATGACTAGTAAACTCCTCATTCACTAGTAATTTCCTTTTAAAAGAAAATAGACTTCTAGTTTGCATTAGGCCATGCATTGCAACTCTTAGCACCACTGGATTGTGATCCGATGTTATACGAGGAGAAATCCATATTTGTGCATCTTTTAAGAAAGTTTTAGTTATAAAAAAATAATCTAGCCTGGTGAATTTTTGATGAGGGCACGAGTAGTGCATATAGCCAGGATCGAGATGTTTTATTTTGGGCCATCCATCAACTAGACCATGTTCATGGAGGAGTTGTAGCAGAGCTTTGTGTACCTTGGGTTTCGTACCCACATACTTATCTCCCCCTGGTCCCTTAGTAACTTCCCCTAATTGAACATTAAAGTCCCCAGATAGTATTAAAGGGGTTGCCCAGTTGGCATGTTTTGTATTTAAATATTCAATGACTTGATTCTCATCATGATTAGAGCCATTGTTAGGACACACTGCAGCACAGTCCAGCGACCGGAGCGTTCCGTTCACAAAACTACGATTCCCGAGACACCCTCCACAAGAACTACAATACCCAGGAGGGCACCGCGCGGGACGGAAGCTGGCGCCGCCTTAAAACAAACAGCGGTGGCGGGACGCGGCGCCGGATATTTTGAGTTCCAGTGGCAGAACCCTTCCCCGAGACGTGCAGAGGGAGAGCACCAACGACTAACCAAGGATACCGACAGTCAGCCGTCTGAACGGGTAAGCCGTGGGGTATCCGCCACAGTCCAAAGACCTTCCCATCCCCGCTCGAGTGTGCGTGAGCCACGGACCGCTCACCTTCACAGTCGTTAACCTCCGCTCGAGGTTGACGGAGAGAGAACTGCTCGACCTACCTTGTTTCCCTGTTGCAGTCCCCGCTCGAGGGTATTCGAGCGAGCGAGCCTCAGTCCCCGCTCGAGGGTTTATCGAGCGTAAGAGACGCTAAGGCTGCCAAGACTTGCCGCTGTCCCCGCTCGAGGGTTTATCGAGCGTGAGAGACGCTAAGGCTGCCAAAACTTTGCCGCTGTCCCCGCTCGAGGGTTTATCGAGCGTGAGAGACGCTAAGGCTGCCAAAACTTTGCCGCTGTCCCCGCTCGAGGGTTTATCGAGCGTGAGAGACGCTAAGGCTGCCAAGATATTGCCGCTGTCCCCGCTCGAGGGTTTATCGAGCGTGAGAGACGCTAAGGCTGCCAAGATATTGCCGCTGTCCCCGCTCGAGGGTTTATCGAGCGTGAGAGACGCTAAAGCTGCCAAAACTTTGACGCTGTCCCCGCTCGAGGGTTTTGAGTGTGAGGACACGGTTCCATCAAGGAGCCCTCCTCCAACGCGTGCTTGCCCTCCGTTGGTGAGTGCCGGGACCGACACTCATGCGGAGGACGATCTGTGGAAGTACATCGCCAGATTCGTATCGAGTGGCATTGTCGGCCACTGCTTAGCACGGGGTCCTCTGTTGGGGAATGTCGGGACTGGCATTCGTGCAGAGGACGGTTGGAAAATAGACCTTCCCAGGGCTGTTGGTTCACCGTGATAGTTGTGTGATATTACGCGTGATTATCCACTTATAACTTAATAAAGCTGATTACGTCAACCTGCCTATCTGTCTTCTGTTGTGGGCTAAGAAACGGGTGAAGCCGTAGCGCTGCCCCAATCCTGAGGAACCAGGGGATTACAGCCATATACAGAACATATTGTACATTTCTTACTTGCAATGATGCATTCAATCATGGCCCATCGCCAGTATTTGTCTGCAGATGTTTTCATGGTTTTTAAAAGACCCTTTTTAGCCAGTAGCCAGTATAGCTACCCCTCGAGTGGTAGTCCCGTGAGTAGTGCAGGCCAGTACCTCAAATCCAAGCTCTTTCAAATAATTCTGTTTTTTCCAAGAAAGATGGGTCTCTTGGATACAAATGACATCAGGTGATATATTTCTTATTTCCTGAGCAACTCTTTGACATTTCCCCCTATCATTAAGTCCCCGCACATTAAATGTACACACAGTTAAACCTGCCATCTATCCTGGTTGATATAGCAAATAGCGTAGTAGATGGTATTTCCTGTCTATCTTGACTCCATCCTTCTTGCTTTCGTAAATTCTGTAATAACTACTGGCTTTTTTGTGATTTTTACCCCCTCAACACCCCCCTTGGTTGTCACCCTCCTCCCTGAGCTGCAGCCACCTCCCTCTTTCCCTATCTTGCCTCCCCTACCAGTGGAGGTCCCCCCCTTCCCCAGCAAGGAGGCTAATAGACCCCATTCTTCCTCGCTCATCGCTGAGACAGCCCGCTCCCGCCATGGCCCGCACCAAGCAGACAGCTAATAGACCCAGCGGTCTACAGTGATGGCGAGCCTCGTAGCCAACCCTGTTGTGTCTCCCCCATGTATACTACCCTTGTCTCACCCATAAGTAACACAAACTAAGAAAACATTTTACACAAGTAACTGATTTCTTTTTTTTTTTCCCCTAGGGCATATAGATCAATACATGTCTCACACTCTATCTTCGAAAGAAAGTACGACCGAATCAAAAACTATTATTACTTGTGCTACCTGGAACCCCCCACCCTTACATATTGTGACCCTAGTGCTTTATCTCTTGAAGATATTCTTTTGCCTTTACCTCCAAGGAGAAGAACCTCGTTTTCTCTTTATATATAGTCTTCAATTTAGCGGGAGCTAAAAGAAATACTTGTGCCCCCTTCTCTTGAAACGGCGCAATTAGTTGTCAGAGTTGCCATCGTTTTTCCACAGTAGTGGGGCAAAAATCATGGCGAACAAAGAATTCTACTCCCCCCGCTTTGCTCAGTCTATCCGGTCTGGCTAAATCATATAATGCCTGCCTAGAGAGAAAGTTAGATAGACATATTAGTATAGCCCTTGGCCTAGTATTAGCTTGATTTTGTTTCACTTGAAAGGGGAGTCTGTGGGCTTGTTGTATCTCGATGTCCCATGACCATTGCACTAATTCCGTAAAAGCCTTGGTGAAGAGTTCCACTACTAATTTGCGGGGGTCTGTCCCCTCAAGCCCTTCGGGTATACCCAAAATTCTTAAATTGTTCCCCCTTAGGCGATTTTCCATATCCTCGATCTTCCAAGATAAATTGTCACTATGCAATGTTAGGGCCTCAGTTGTCGTTTTCTGTGTTACCATCTCGTCCTCTAGGGTGGAGATTCGAGTCTCTGCTCCCGTTATCCCTTCCCCAATTTCAGAGCAAGTTTTAACCATCCGTCGTAACGAATTCTGTAGTTTTTAGGCTTTCGGCCCGACTTTCCTCTCTGTGGGCCATTATTGTCTCGTATATGAGTGACAGTGAAATATCTCCTGATTGTCCTGTTATGTTCTGTTGATCCAGTCTGCCCACAGATGGCTCATTATTATTTCCGCTCCCAGCCTTTCCCTTAGGATATTGCCCTAGAGCTGGTTTTCTATCAATCCGCTCTGATGCATGTGAACCATGTTTCTGGCCTATTGTCCCAGTACTGGATACTCTATTGTGTCTCCCCGGGGTCTCCTCATCTTGGTATACACTACTGGTCTCACTTCAGCGTCCATTTGTTAGATTAAAAGGATCCTCAGATATTTGCAAAGATTCATCACCAGATGAGATAGAATGATCCGATAATGAGAAAAAAGGCCCCTCTGCATCTGCCTCCAGCATATTAACCATCTTGCTGTCTAATTCATCCTTAGAGCCAATTTTCTTCTTTGGGGAAAGCCTGCCACCGGACACTGCAGCTACTTCTGTTTCCACATTACCTGATGTTTCCGGGCCCCCCAATACTGTCGGAGCCCCCTGATTTGTGCTCTTCCCTACTGCTATACCAACAAAGTGCCCCACGGAGGAGCCTCCCCTGCATGCTTCCAATCGATCAGGCTATGCTTTATAGCGTGAGCCTCCACCTCACTTCCCTTAGCAGGATTCTCGGTCATCGTGGCTCCCTCTACCCCCTCAGCAGGTTCTTACCCCTGCTTGCTACCTGTCCCAGCATTGCCTCCATCCTCAAGGATTGCGACGCATATGCGGGTGTGAGAACCTGATATATCCAATGCATAAACTTTGTTGATACCAAAAAGAAACACGCACACTCCAGGAAATGAAAACCAGTGAAATGTAATGCATTGACAGACACACACTCAAAGAGTTTTTAGAATCACTGTTTCCTTGATCACAGGTTACACTCGTCAATGAAAACGGACATTTAAACACATAAAGTGTCATAAACATAAAGGACCACAGATGTTAATCATTACACATCAACGCCTTCTTAAAAGTTCTGTTTCTACCATCACGAAAGAGCAGAACCTATAAGACAATTAATTTGTATAATGGACAAGATACAGTTGTAATTGTTATGCATCACATGAAGTATTGAAAAAACATGTACATAAGAAATAATCCCAAGCTCATTCGCCAGAGACATAGGATCGCTCAAATAATGGCCACCATAATAATAATACTACACATCCATACCGCCCAAGTGTGCTAGCACTGCAGACAACAGTGAAGTGCATGTTTAAGGAACGGAGCGAACAGTAGCAGTAAATGAAATACCAGTACTCATCATGCAATCAGGACCACAGATATTAACAAAACACATCCGTGCCATCTTGAAAAGTCCATACTGTTGTGGAATAAAATAGGAACTCAGAATACATGGATAATTAATGCACAGAAATATGCAAAGCTACAAATGTATATGTTCTGCATCTATACTGCGTCTATTGGAAATATGTATGCAAAATAGCCCCAAGCACACAAGCCAGAGACCATCGTCTGTCTGCTCTTCACAAACCGCAATGGGCTACGTGATAACAGATCATCTTGCCCAAGTGGGCAGCTGAGGGAACATTACAGTGAATAAGATGCAGGTTACTGGTCATGCAACCAGGACCCCGGATGTTACTCAAATCACATCCGCTGCAATTTGGAACGTCTGTGCTGTCATGGCTCAGGTTCAGACCATAAGATTCATAACCAAGGTTCAAATTGCAAATGCACATTGTGCAACAAATAGTGTAACACATAATAAAATGAATTAATGCTAACCAACATTGGATGCCACGGACATGTAATCACATTTTCATGTCCACACTAATATTGACTAGGTCAGATAGTCCTGCCCAATTGGCTGACACTCCGGCGTAAACCTCCCCCACAATTGATGCTGGTTTAAATGAATTTTTTTTATAAATGTGAGAAACCATAATGCCTAATGTACATAGCATATACCATTACAATATTTCTAAACCGCTGTTAAAGCAGCACTCATGCTCAAAGTAAAGGAGTTCCAACGAGTTAAGAGTCAAAAGAGTAAACAGTTTACCTAAGGACACCGCACCCGCCCCCTGCTACCACGAGGCTTCGCTGTAGACAGCCATCCAGGAGCTAGGCTTAGGAATACACGTGACGCCCGCAACCCCCAAGTGGGGGATAATATTTACCAGCTGCAAACTTTATATTGAGAGTGAGACAGCTTGGAAGTTTACTTCTTTCCAACCCAAGATGGCATCGTAATTGACACTGATGGCACCAGGTTAACGAAGCAGAGCTTTGTGGCGATTACATACACCTCTTTTCTTAGCTACACCTCCGAGTGATGATAACCATCCGTTCCAGCATTTAAACCACCTCCTCTGCTCTCTCATTACCTTCGTGGTGGCAGAGAGGGGTAGGTCCCCACTCTCTTAGTGTGCTGCACGCATTGGCTGCCCTGATAAATCCTTACTTTACTCACCTATTTTCACCACTCCAGTGCTGACTGTTGTCTTTCTCTATTAGTTTTATTCCTCAGCTAGCGTGGTCTCTGTCATAATCTAAGAGGCCATTTGCTTACCCAAATAGGGTAAGATTTACCGCTCATGCTGGCTTCTACTGCATTTTTTCATCTTAGACTAGCCAAGACAGTGGTTACCCACATTTGTGTGTGGCTTATGGGATTTGTGTCTGTTAACATCACTGAAATATCACCTGCCTATTTACCTGTCTGTTTGTCTTTATATGTTTTTGCTTGCTCACTGACAGGCGTAATTCTGCCTACAGAATGAATTTTCTACAATTTCCTAATGCCTTGCTATGTTATTATGGGGTATGACCAGCTGATTACCCAGTATGCTTTTATCTCTCACTCTGTTTCCTTCTCCTTGAAGGTCAGATTTTGGGTAACTTACTACACTTTTAGGGTGACTTATTGTGATTGGGCATTGTTATTAATTTCCCCTGTTATAACACCAGTCATCTGTTGATTAAGCTGCACGGTCCTGATGAACTGCCCAGATCAGCAGGTGCTATCCATGGCAACAAACATGTTGACCGACGTTTTCACTTCTCTGTGAGCTGTCCCAGATAATGGTGTACAACACAGCCACCCTTTGGTTTTACTTATAATAAAAGGTCCCACGAATTAAAATTCTTTAGTTATTTGTATTTCAATTATCACAACAATCTACACAAACTAAACCTTCACTCACACTTCATCGCGGCGTCTTATTTTACTGGAGAACATGTTGACAGATGTATGGTCAGGGACTACCGTCGATCCCCATCCCCTGCCTTGTGCGCCCCCACATTTATTAAAAATTGGACATGAGAGAGGAGTTTCTTGGGAAGGCGGGGGGGTCTCACGACCCCCCGGCCGTATTTATTAACACTTGAAAACAAATTAAAACATTTTTGAAATAAACAATATTTACACAATCATTTATGCAGAAAAACACAATCGACATTAGATTACAATCCATGTACACAGGTATCCAAGGGCTAACCTTAACATATTTCTAAAACAGAATATTTCCTATCCGAATCTAACATTTTGGATCATGATCACACATTATTAATTTTCTGCATATTCTATTTTTGGGCCTACGGCAAGGTCGCTAACCGGTGTCAGATCCTTATCAAACAGCCACGCCCTCATGTCTGAGTGCGCATGCGCAGAGGGCCCGTTTACCGAGAGGGTACTTACCCCCCTCCCGGTTACCCCCGTACGCTCCATGAACTCCATTAACCAAAAGGGGGCCCTTGCACTCTGCGCCGTTTAATGACGCCATAGTGCACGTGCGGGGTGGCCAACCAGCCTAAGGTAAGCGTGACTACCCCGCACCCATCCAACCAACCGGATGTACTGCCCCTGGAGTTCTAGGAGAGACCACTTGTCCCTCCCCCTGGGCGACCCCATTCAAGAATGGCGCCGCCCCCTAAGGACCTTAAATTGACTACTCACCAATCATGACCTTACCGCCACAGGCCAGCATAGTTGCCCATCTATCTGCCCCCCCCTATCCTCCTACTCTACAAGGTCATGCCCAGACCTAAAACCCCCTAACCATGCCAAGATGTTCTCTAAAAATAAGTAATTGCCCGCACTAGTCAGGTGAACCCCATCTTGTAAGAAGCACTGTTCCACCCTGACACACCCATGTGGTATGTTTTGTAATTGAGGTGACCGAAACAATTTCTCTATCTTATTGTTGATCCTCTTTACCGAGTGATTCAACGCTTTGACCGAATCCCCGGTACCAAACTATGATGCAGCCCTGGCATGTTTTAGCTAACCAACCTACCCCCGAGATTCTCTTCCATCAGGACCCTTCTGCCCAGTTTTACCAAGTCGTTCCCGCCCCAATGTAAGATCATGACTGTGGGCGGCGGGGTGTGTCTATTGAGCAACTCCTTAACGAACAACCTCAACTGACTGAGGCAGAGACCCCCTACCATGAAATGAGACCCTGAAACCTCCCTGTTCCGCCCTCTGTCTGTAATGACTAGTAAGAAAAACATATTTAGCACGTTTCATATAATGACAAATAACCCATACAAACTGTGTCTCCTTTTCCTGTGCATGAGTCCGCCGTGATGAAGATACTTGCTGGTGATGTTTTGACGGCAGTTTCCGTCCTGCGTGACATTTTCGGTAAACTGAAATACAAGCAAACAAACAAGACTGGCATCAGCGTAATTATTCTGCCACCTTCACAACATGTGCAGCTGCACATAACGCTTGTAACAGTTGGCAGACCATCTCCCAATTCTCCTCACACTGCTTTTGTGTAACCCTCTAGCAGTTGCTTCAGTGGCAGCACCTATACGGAACGAATGTGTCCCAAAATCCTTCGGATTTAAGCCTGCCTTGTCAATTGTCATAGCCAACACTCTCTTGCATTGAAACCTGGTAAGTGGGGTACCATCTGCATGCATCATAATACCCCCCCTAGTGCGCCTACTCTCTGGTTGAGGAAGGCTTCCACGTGCATCACTGGGCAGCATGGATTAATTTGTGCCCGATGGAGTAGCAGCCCCTCACCATGGGCTTCCTGATCAGTCTTTGATTTGCTGATGGTAATTAACAGTGTATCACCTACTATCCTTGTGTGCTCAAACTGAAGTCCACCTAGCAGGTCCTGTTTATTGCTAGCCACCAGTTCCCCTACCCGGAACGCCCCATAAAAGGCTAGTGTAAAGGCCGCTTTGAACAATAGTACCTTCCCCGATGAACTGCAGATGCGACACAGGACATTTAATAATGATACCAGCCGCTCGAAACCTATCGGTTGCCTCGTGTCCGTGACGGTTGCTTGGAGGCGCCGCCACCCCTTCAGCGCCTTCCTCACAATGAAAGTATTTGTGGGATCTTTGGTACCCCTAATCTGTGCAAAGAAAGAAACAGCTGCCACGTGTCAGCTGGCTGTCGCTGCGCAGCGCCCTTCCTTGTGTAATGCATCTAGGTACTGAGTGAAATTCCCTGCCTGAACCCATCTCTCTGCCCAACCTTGTCCCAATAAAGTGCAGCAAGACAAAAACGCCCCTTCGTAAGCGGTTCTAGTCCTGGGCGTTAGGCTAGCTGCCACGAGGTTCTGTAGCTGGGGGCACCAATCTGCCAGAGCGTTGCTGGGAAGTGTGTAGGCATCGCCTCTGCGGATGGTAGATGTTCCCTGAATACCTGCATCTTAAAGTGAGAGAGTGCGTCAGCTGCATTATTTAACACCCCTGGGACATGTTTGGCCCTAAACTGTATGTTAAGTTTCATGCATACCAGCACTATTTCCTTTAGTAGGCCAAGTATCATTTTACACCGTGCCGCCTGCTGATTGATACATTCCTCTACTGTCATGTTATCAGACCAGAAAATCACAGATTGATTACACAACTGATTAGGCCAAACTGTGAATGCAACCCAGATTGGAAATAGTTCCAGGAAACCTATATTAGTTGTCAGACCACTCTCCTCCCACCATACCGCCCACTGTTGTGCCACCCACTTGTTTCCAAGTATGGCGCCAAATCCCACACTGCCTGCAGCGTCAGTTCATAAACCTAACTCTGCTGACGTAGTGTGGGGACCGAGCCACACTACCCTGCCGTTGAAGCCCTCCAGAAATGCGATCCAAATCTGCATGTCCTTGCGGACCTCGGCCGGCAGTATCGTGTGATGGTGCTTCTCCCGCAGACCTGTCATCGTCTGCGAGATTGAGCGGGAAAATGGTCGCGCCATGGGTATCACTCTCAGTGCGAAGTTCAACTGGCCCACAGTCTGCTGTAGCTGATGTAGTGTCACTTTGTCTTTGGCCAAATATTGCTGGAGGGTTGCTCTAAATTTCATGATTTTGTCTTTAGGTAACCTAAAACAACCCTCTACTGAATCCAATTCAATGCCTAAGAATTCCAATGTGGTTGCTGGACCCACAGTCTTTCCCGGTGCCAGCGGGGCCCAAAAAGCCCGCATGAGCACGCAAAAATTCCTGCAATGCCCACCCACACTCCTGCGAGCCCGCCGACCCGAAAAAGAGAAAGTTATCCAGGTAATGCATGGCATGTTGGTGCCCAGTCTTCTGCCTAAAAACCCATTCCAAAAAAGAACTGAATTTCTCAAAGTAGGCGCAGGAAACAGAACAACCCATGGACATACACTTATCCATATAGAATTTACCTTGAAATGAGAAATCTAGCAGATGCTGATCTAGAGGATGAACCGGCAGTAGCCGGAAAGCGGACTCAATATCCAACTTTGCCAACAAGTCTCCAGGTCCCAAAGTCCTCAACATCTCCCGCTATCCTGCCTAGGCGCAGTTCCTTTGCAATCTTTGTCGCTGCCACCTCTGGGTTGTTCCTAACAGATAGTTGGTTCCTACACTCTGCCGTTCTGTTGTAGCCCGCCGCTGGGATCCTAAAGCCCTGCAAAAAACCTTCTTGTAACATCCTAGCAGAGGCATGGTCTGGTACCCGTTCAGCCAAGGAGTCGTAGCCAGAACGTCAATGGGTGAATGTGACACCAGCCGTACTCTCTTCCTATTCCTGTTTCTTTCTTCCCCTGTTTCCAGAGGCGTTACCTTCATTGTGGCATGTTGTTTCTGGGTGGGAAGGTTGATTACAAATGGAACATGCGTATCTGAACTTGCATGTGCCTTGTGCCCTGGTGCATGCTTGCTTATTAAAATCCCATCACACACCTTTTCGCCCCCCACTGCTCCCTGCCCTAGGGGCCGCGCCACCGCCCTGTGCCGGCCGAAAGGGCTGTTGGAGTTTGGGGGGGTAGCTTCTGTTCCAACTCGGCCCTGCCCCACCAGGCTGCCCTGCTATAAACTGTCCATACCATGAAATGGAATCCACCTGATCCCAGGAAAGTGAGGAGTTAAACTCTTTAGCTTTCCTACAACTCATGTCCTAGTCCTTCCATCTTTCCCCCCCAAAATTTATCATGGAAAGTTTTGATCCTACTCTGATAACACGCCATCTCTGCCTGCAAGTTAGGGGAACGCTCTGCTGTAATCGCCATAAACACAGAGAAGGCTCTAATCCAGTTGTTCAGTGTCTCTTCCACCCTGAATCTTGCCATCTCCACCCGCCATTCGCTAGGCAACATCCAATCCTTCTGCTTCCTAGCATACTCCACTTCCCTATTATCCATAAGCAAAGAAAACATGACATATTTGCCCGCCCAAATTAAATCCTTCACTTCTTTTGTTACATGCTGAGCCAAATGTTCCCTCCTGGAGGGTACTGTACCCTCGCCCAGCACTGGTAATGCCACCTCCTTACCAATTTCCCCGGCACGCGTTGGTTCTACCATCTTCCCACTTCCGGGATTGCTGCCTGGACACGCTGCTTGTGGAGGAGTAGGCGTACTTGCCCCCCCCCCCCTGCTACTCTGGGCAGTCATGATCCTTGCACCCATCTTATGTGCCTCTGCCAAAGGATCCTCCCCCACCTCCTTCGTGCCTACTGAAGATGGTAACATCCCCCCTATTCCTAGCCACGGGGGAACTCCCGCTATCTGTGCTGCTAGCTCTGGTGAGACCTGACCAACCCCTGCAGGTGCTGAGGCCAGGTCGGGGGCTGCTGGGCTTGGGACAGGACTCCCTGGGACTGGCGTGGGGTTAAACGTGGGTACCACCGGGACTACCGCTGAGACCACCAGAGGCACTGAGCTTGGTGTTGGGACAGGTGCGGCAGGTGCCGGTGTTACAGGTATAATTGCCGGGATTTGAGGAGTAGGTATAGGGATCACCGGCGGCACCAGCCCCCCTTCAGGGTCCCCCCCAGAAGGACCCTCTCCCCCATGTTGCTTTGGGACTCTAACATTCCCCCTCTTGGCTCTGGCTAGCTTGGGTAGTGGATCCAATTCGCCCCTTGGTTTTGGGGGTACTATTGTTCGCTTGGGCCTTCCAGATGACCCAGCCTGATCATCCAACCTCTGCCTGAGCTCCGCCACACTTTCTTATCTGATCTACTTGCCCCCATCTCCTGTTCATTGTTGCCATACTACGCATCATACCCTGCAGCATGTGTTCCATGCAGGAACGTTTGCCGCCATGTCTACTGGCCATCTTCTTTCACCTCGCAACTGTTAATCCACAGTTATCTGTGCTAACGCTAAGAGCACAATGTATCCCTGCAATCACCAGGACATAACCTGGCTTTTACCTGCACAAAGTTGGGGGTACACAGACTGGCCGTAAGCACCACGTAACTCGGACCGTGCCACACCAGCTAGTCTGGGTGTTGGGCGAGCGCACTCTAGCCCCACGGCCCACCAGAAGCAGTGAAGTGCAGGCCTGCCTGTGTCCCCTGATTGCGTTGTCCACCGCTTCCCTCCCCGTCGTCTCAGCAAGCAGTGCCCACTTCAATGAGGTCCTACGATGAAAACAAGATTAGCATATAGCACTGCCACACAAGGCGCCAAAAATTATTCACACTTAAAGCTGTGCACTCCAGAATCAGCCACTCAAAATAAACTTTGTATGTTGTTCAAATGCAAGGCAAATCCCCTCTGGACTAGGTATCAAAGCCTCTTACATGAGCATCAGTTAAATCACGGAAGTGTTAAAAACATTAGGATATTCTGAATTATTCAACCTTCAATGCCTTTGAGAACACCTCAATTTTTCTAAACTGTTATTTTTTTAAAATATTGCCATCCTCAGTTTTCCACACTTATATTTAAAATGCCCCCTGCGCAGCGAAAACCCTTGTTTAAGAGCAGCTTCATTGCCCCTCTGGCGACCCATTGTTTTTTGTTAGCGCTGTGCTATTTGTTAACTTTCCACAGCTCCTGTTATTACCATGCGGTCTCCCATCCAAATACTAGCCAGGCCCGACCTTGCTTCGCTACCAAGACAGGGCGTTAACTGTTTCCGGCTGCTCTGTCGAAATCGTGCGGGGGGGGGGAATTGCCCCCGAGTGCCCTGCTCGGCATGGGCCCTGCACGTGTCTCCCCCGCCGCCTTACCGTGCAGATATCAACGCGACCTTTTGCAGCGCCCAAACCAAACAATCGGCTGCTAGATACACACTCTCTTTCACCGGAAGCTCCTGCCCGCTCGTCTGGCTTCTGCCCAACCTGTAACAGCCTGAAAACGATGCCGCAACTCCGACGTCCCTGGGCCCAGTTTTAGCCCGACGTCCGGCTCTCTGAAGAAAAAGAAGAAAAATTGTCACAGCCTCAAGAGGCTGGGGGGCAAAGGGCAGGCCTGGGGAGCGCGGGAACAAGAGAATGCATCCCATGCTCCCTGGTCTTTTAAGCCCTCCACGGCAAACCAGTCACAACTGGTCTGCCACTTGGCTCCCCCCTTTGACCCAGAAGCGATTCTATCGCTTCCGGAGCAACTCGGGAGCCGCGCACCAATCAGTGGTGGGGCACGCCGAGCGCGTCATCTGACGCGGCGGGGACGTGCCCTACCATGGTTGCGGGCAAGGGGAAGGGGGGGCCGGCACCCCGCTATACGTGCGGGGGGGCCGATGCGGCCCTCCCCTTTCCTTTCTTACTTTCCCGTGAGCTGTACCGGATCATTGTCTCTAACACAGCCACCCTTTGTTTTTATTTATGACAAGAAGTCCCACTTATTAAAGGGTCTCTTAATATATTTACAATGTATCCCTGCAATCACCAGGACATAACCTGGCTTTTACCTGCACAAAGTTGGGGGTACACAGACTGGCCGTAAGCACCACGTAACTCGGACCGTGCCACACCAGCTAGTCTGGGTGTTGGGCGAGCGCACTCTAGCCCCACGGCCCACCAGAAGCAGTGAAGTGCAGGCCTGCCTGTGTCCCCTGATTGTGTTGTCCACCGCTTCCCTCCCCGTCGTCTCAGCAAGCAGTGCCCACTTCAATGAGGTCCTACGATGAAAACAAGATTAGCATATAGCACTGCCACACAAGGCGCCAAAAATTATTCACACTTAAAGCTGTGCACTCCAGAATCAGCCACTCAAAATAAACTTTGTATGTTGTTCAAATGCAAGGCAAATCCCCTCTGGACTAGGTATCAAAGCCTCTTACATGAGCATCAGTTAAATCACGGAAGTGTTAAAAACATTAGGATATTCTGAATTATTCAACCTTCAATGCCTTTGAGAACACCTCAATTTTTCTAAACTGTTATTTTTTTAAAATATTGCCATCCTCAGTTTTCCACACTTATATTTAAAATGCCCCCTGCGCAGCGAAAACCCTTGTTTAAGAGCAGCTTCATTGCCCCTCTGGCGACCCATTGTTTTTTGTTAGCGCTGTGCTATTTGTTAACTTTCCACAGCTCCTGTTGTTATTACCATGCGGTCTCCCATCCAAATACTAGCCAGGCCCGACCTTGCTTCGCTACCAAGACAGGGCGTTAACTGTTTCCGGCTGCTCTGTCGAAATCGTGCGGGGGGGGGGGAATTGCCCCCGAGTGCCCTGCTCGGCATGGGCCCTGCACGTGTCTCCCCCGCCGCCTTACCGTGCAGATATCAACGCGACCTTTTGCAGCGCCCAAACCAAACAATCGGCTGCTAGATACACACTCTCTTTCACCGGAAGCTCCTGCCCGCTCGTCTGGCTTCTGCCCAACCTGTAACAGCCTGAAAACGATGCCGCAACTCCGACGTCCCTGGGCCCAGTTTTAGCCCGACGTCCGGCTCTTTGAAGAAAAAGAAGAAAAATTGTCACAGCCTCAAGAGGCTGGGGGGCAAAGGGCAGGCCTGGGGAGCGCGGGAACAAGAGAATGCCTCCCATGCTCCCTGGTCTTTTAAGCCCTCCACGGCAAACCAGTCACAACTGGTCTGCCACTTGGCTCCCCCCTTTGACCCGGAAGCGATTCTATCGCTTCCGGAGCAACTCGGGAGCCGCGCACCAATCAGTGGTGGGGCACGCCGAGCGCGTCATCTGACGCGGCGGGGACGTGCCCTACCATGGTTGCGGGCAAGGGGAAGGGGGGGCCGGCACCCCGCTATACGTGCGAGGGGGCCGATGCGGCCCTCCCCTTTCCTTTCTTACTTTCCCGTGAGCTGTACCGGATCATTGTCTCTAACACAGCCACCCTTTGTTTTTATTTATGACAAGAAGTCCCACTTATTAAAGGGTCTCTTAATATATTTACACCACACTTATATTTACACCACACTTAGACCAATCTACACACACAGCACCTCCTCTTGCACTTCCTCATTGGGTCTTATTTTAAAAGACCTCTGGCAAAGAGCCTCCTTGAGGAGCCCGTTGGGCTTTACAGTAGCTGCCCGAAGATGAAGCATGACACCCATCTGGGTGTGTGAGGACTCTTGCTTCTGAGCAATCAGATCCCCCCCCCCCCATCTGCTTTCTCAGACCTATAGCGTCTTACTGCTTTACCTGCTTATTTTATTGGTGACTTGAAGGATCTGCATACTCTATTGTAGAAACCTGTTAACTGTAAGACTTTGGTTTCAGAGTTGGCCAAGTAACAACATCTTAGCCAACAAACCCTTCCATAGGTGTAAATTTCATAAACTCTCGAAGTCCACCCTCACATCCTCACCACACCCCCAGGTTCTCTCAAATACTTCTTGGGGGAATAGTGTCCTCATAAAGACCTTTTGCACGAGGAGTATAAATCCATGGAAGGCGACCAGGTCTGTTTTCTGTCACTTAGCACTTTTCACCTATAATGCATGTATTCTTAAACCCAGTCAGGATGTTATTTACTGTAACAGCCACAAGTTCAATCATTACCATTACACTTAATGAGGAGAATACTATTGGGAGCTGTAAAGTTTTTCTGTGCTGTCAGAGGACCAGAGAAATCATGGTGTTCATTCTCTATTCAATCTTGAAGAAAAAAAGGAGATATTGTAGAACGTTGATGTGAGGCACATACTTGATATTTATCTGGACAGCACCAGGGATTTACATTATCATCTCTACCTAATTGCATACAAGGGCCGACACGCAGGGCAAGCTGCTTCTAAAATCACTGATGCCCGAAGGATTACCTACTGTATTTTCCATTGTTAAGCTTAAAGTGGAGTGTCCCTCTCTTGAATGAGTGCACATTACGCTAGAGTTTATGTAGCTTAGCTGCCTTGTCTCCTAATGCTACTCACCGAGAACTATGCAAAATGACTATCTGTGCCCTCCGACATGCATTTTGCATGCACTATTCTCGTAATCTTTCTCAAAAGACAATGATTGTTTTGAGCAAGTGGTCAAAAGAACCTTGCTTGTTTAAATCATTGCCTCTTTCGCAGTTTCCTTTTATATTGCCATGAAATCTTCCAACAAGTAGAATAGTAGAGAGTCAGGAAATGGGATTAGGAAGAAGGTACCATTGTGTTGATTCTTTTACTGCTAGTCCAAAATATTCCTTTGTGTTCCCAACTGTTTGTAGTTAGAGAGAATTTGTGAAGGTGTGCACCCACCAGGGGTGAAAGAGGGGCATGCAAAGCTGTGTGAAATCTCTCACTCACTATTTCTTGCTCGCTCCCTCTTTTTCTCTCCATTAATTGACCCAACTTTGAGAGGTAGTTTCAAATCTCACTACTTCTTGACTAGATATTACATTTTTTTGATATTGTGAACCTGGGCTGTGGGCTTTAGAGTGTGAACCAGATTACATTACACATATTTAAGTTTTTGATAGGTTCAATCCGATTGTTATTTGTGCAGATTCACTTGATGTTCAGCTGAGGCCAGAATTCGAGCTTGGGGCCCAATTATGATGGCAGTCGGACTTTTGTCCGACTGCCATCATATCGGGAATGGGACCGCCCGACTTGCTATTTTCAGTCCCACCATAGTTATTACAATGTGACCGCCTTCAAGGCGGTCGCGATGTGTATGTTTTATATTGCAACGGGTGCTGCGGGCTGCAGCACACGCTGCCGTATAAAAAATACATATCCCTGCACCATGTGGCAGGCACGATGCAGTACCTGCCACATGGTGCAGGGATATGTAACCAAAGATGAGCACCAGGGGTGAAGGGGGGCCCTCTAAGGGCCACCAATGTTCCTTTCCACCAGCATTTTCATGGCGGGTAAACCGCCATGAAACAGCTGGCAGTAAGGGACATCGTAATCCCTACGGCGGTGCCTGGCAGGCACCGCCACCATTGTAGGTATTGCGGCTACCTCTGATGCACCGACAGGTTCAAGGAGCCCATCAGATGCGTGGCGGTCTGTATGTCCGACCGCCAACCATCCGCCCTCCATTGTAATGTGGCGGGCGGTAAACAGTGTTACGATGGCAGTGGGACCGCCACCCGGGCTCTCTGTGGTGGTCCCACCATCATTGTGATCAGACCTTGGTTTCTCAGAGCCAAGGTTGGCATCTCTTGCCACTAGGCTACATTTGTCCCCTTGGTAGTAGGACAAAAATGTAAGGATAGTGACTATGGTTGGGTAGCATGGTCACCATAAAGGGAGTTTTATCCTCCTTAATTAACCTTAGTTTGAAGACTAAAGGCTCATGACCTTTGTTAGAAGTAACCTACGATGTCTTATCGGGTTTTGCATAAGTTGTTTATTTTACATCATGGGTCAACGAGTAAACTATTAATATATAATATGTATTTATTTTAGCAATGATACAGGCAGGACGAGCCTATTACGATTGTGTTGGAAATATTGGAGAAATGACTCGTGTATCACCAGTTTCGAAGGAACTGGGTAAGTATGCGTTTCTTATTATTTCCAAACAGTTTTATTAGTTCAGAAATTCTTACTTGTGGGAACAAATGAAGTCTTGTACTTTTTTCGTTGATATTTTAATTCTTTTAGTATTTCTGAAAATTCACACCAGTTTTTAGGTTTATCTGCAGCCAGACACGTTTATGGTATGCGAGCAGAACGGCCTTTTATTACAGATTGCTGGCCTGGGTATTGGGTTTATTGTTCTCTTTGATCAGCTACCTGCTTACATGTTAGCCTGTCTGTAAAAACTGTTCTTGCTACATTTTGCTGCGATTGTGCCCCGTGCCTTTGTGGTCGCATTTTAACCTACTAACATTTGCACCCTGGTGATACACTCCTCTACTGTTTATCCTGGTTATACATGTGCTGGGGACAATATGGTTGCTGCTCTGGCTTAGTGTAATCAACGACCTTCAATTCATTGCTATGTGTGAGGTGCATCGTACAGCTGCTGTCCTGGCAGGTTGTATGTGTTGGGATGTGTGCATGGTAAGGTTTTGTTGGCCTGCTTTGTGAGCATCTTCTCTGATTTTTATTCAAATGTGCAGTATTTCAGTGTTTTTTTTATCCGTAATCCCTGGGCCTCTGTGTGTAAGTGGCGCCTTCACTGTCACTCCCCACATACCTTTTCATCTGGAGCTGTATTGACACTTTGTAACACGTGTTTTATATAGGCTAAGACCGTTTTGCGATTCTGTGGGTGCCTTTGTCACAACTGATACTTGATCGATCTGGCCAGAGTGTCTTCTTTACAGCTAAAATTAGAAAACAAGCATTTGCAATGCAATAGGTCTCGCATTTACGCTAGTTTGAGCTACTGACATTGTAAATGACAATGCCTTTTTTTGTTTGTTTTCGTTTTTTAAAACATAAATAAAAGGCATTGTCATTTATAATGCCAATGGCTCAAACTCGCGTAAATGCGAGACATATTGCATTGCAAATGCTCGTTTGTGAATCTGATAGATATTCAAGAACAGAAGATGCTGCCAGACCCTGTGCCTTGGCCGTTCGAATCCGGTAACACGCTTTCTTTCTAACCAGCCACACTGGCTGGGACCGAAAGTCTGGTTTCAAAGCAGATACATTACTATCGCCAGGTCGAACCAAAACCGCCTTTTAATGACCTATAATAATACCAAATGAGCATTCATTATTAAGTACCTTCCAAATGTGAATGTAATACTAATATCATCGTGTGTACAGCGCCTATAACAGAATGGGCGCTATATAAAAACAAGTTTCCTTCAGTCTAATTGATGAATGATGACTGGTGACGCCTTCAGTGAATCAATGATGCTCTAGGCTGGGATGCGCATTGTGAAGGCTGTGAGATGCACCTTCCAATAGAAGGCTACTTCAGTATGAGACATGGCATTTGGTGGCCTCCTATCTGATCATTTAGTCTCGAACAAATCAAATGCGCACTGGAAATACACTAGGCGGGATGACATGCACAGAAACACAAGGGGTGAGAGGATGGGGCGTTAGGGACAAAGCTGCCGACCTTGGAGCTAGGGAACCAGGTTCGAGCCTCGTTGTCTGCTCAAGAGTCTGTCTTTTTTTTTTTTGTTGTAAAATATTTTATTGAAGCGTAATAGGCAATCCACAGTGGAAAAAAAATCAATAACATAGCATTTACAGGAATTATCAGATGCCACATATAATATCCACGTTGAAGTCTGGTGTACTCATCAGGATTGCGGATTTAACATTGAAATGATACAATGGCAATATTTTGAAATGCAGCAACAAAACACCATAAAACAGAAATAAAAATCACAGAAATGTAAAACAAAAATATAAACAAAAAACAAAATCATATCTACGAGATTGCAAGACCAATACAGTCAGCCAGTTCGCGATGTGTCAAATACCACCATGGGCAACGTTAGCAGTACAGAACCAACAAATGCCACAAGGCCCCCGGCATCCCTTAGAATAGGCATCAAGAAATCACAAACATAGGTGAGCATTACAAGAAAAGGCAGTGAACAGTACAGGTAGATGTACCCAGGTATACTGCCCGGGGCGCCGGCCTGAGCGATCCCTTGTCGGCGGCGTGGCCTAATCTGCATAGGGAACGCGTGAGCAATAAATGGTTGTCGGGACACAATAATTGTTGTAGAGGACATAGTACCACCAGACGACACACACTCAGCCGCGTGGGGCATGGGGCAAGCGCAAGTAGCACTCACAGGAATGTGTTGTCGAGAGCGGTCACTAAGCGGCTCTGGTTCTAGCCCACCCCTGTAGGCGTGACAGGATGAAGTGACTGGGAAGGTGTTTCCTGAGTGAGTTTCGCAATGTATTGTCGGTATGGACCCCAAATGTCAGTTGGGCGGGAAGAAGTTGGAAGTTGTTCCGAATATTCCACACTATTCACATTGCTGCAGGCCACACTCCTGAGCCATGAAGTGAGCGTCGGAGCGCGTCGTGCGCACCAGAGCAGTGCCACCTCCCTTTTGGCCAAGAGGAAGCAGATGGACGCCAATCTGCGAAGATGGCGGGGGAAATTTGTGACGTAGCCCAGCAACGCAATTTCAGGAGTAGCAATCAGTGTCAGCCCTAACATGTCGCCCAACACCCGGTGAACCTCTAGCCAGTAAGTGTGTAACCTTGGGCAGGTCCAGGATAGGTGTGCGAAGTCCGCTTGCGGGGCGTTGCATTTGGGGCAGCAGTGGGGCCTACTGGTGTCAATTCTGTGAGCAAGCGCCGGAGTGTGATACATTCTTCGCAAGAATTTAAAGTGTATGAGCTTGTGTCTACTGTTCATGAATACATCTCGGGTCACAGTACAACATGCCTCCTATTGGTCATCCGAAATCTGTGTGCCCAGATCTCGCTCCCACGCAGCGCGCACCACCCCGTCTGAGGTTGGAAGTGAGGCCAAGCACAGTTTATAGAGCTTGGACACCACATGCGCCCCTGACGTGTTTTGTATTATAAATGTAAGTGCGGGGTTGTCTGCAGGGGGAAGGGGGAATGTGGGAAATTCAGCTCGTAACATCGAGCGGAGTCTCATTAAAGTGAAGGCATCCATGAATGTTCGGTCGGTGAAGCGGGAGTCCTCTGTCAGAGAGAAAGAATGACCATCAGGGAACAGGTCGCCGATCGTGAGTATTTGGAATTTGGACAGAGTACGACTAATCACCGCCTCGCCGGTGATGGGGAGCCAGTGAGGGTTGGGTAAAAGGAGAGCAGAGGAATACAATTTGTCTATGTGTAGTAATCGCCTCATCTTGTCCCATGCCCAGACAGTGGTGGACAGCGGGTGTATGTCATGTGGGTCACGAGGGAGGCCCTTGGGGAGGATTGCGTTAAGTGACACTGGGAGCGCAGTATCAGCCTCCGGTCTCAGATGTGGGATTCTGGCATCCGGGTGAAACCAAGGGTGTGCATACGAACATTGCGCGAAGAGTCTGTCTTTGTGGGGAAATCACTTAATTACCCCATGCTTACGTGTCCTTGTAATACGTAACTGATGCTTATGTTGTGCGCTCCAATACCTTCGGGTCGAGTTTGCGCTGTATCAATGGGCGGTAGTGCCTCGTCACTCCAGGTGTTTACATTCTCCGTCAGAATTTCCCAAAGATTAAAGTACGTGTTTCGGAAGCACGCCTTCTGATCTGCAGCCCTTCTCTCCCTGCCGCCTTGTAAACAAGCAATGGCCCATCGCTGACACATCTGAAACTCATGTTTCCAGTGTGCTTGGCTGTGAGAGGAACATTAGTCAGGACCACTCGAGGCACCCAGTGCGGCCCCCTTCCCTCCAGGTACTGTAAAATATTGAGCCTGCGGAGTCGTCGGGAGTGCAGCGGGGGCATTGTCTCAGCGCGCAAAACTGAAAGCGCGGTGGGAGCGCACGAGACGCCGTCGCCGTGAGCGTGCACATCGGCTGTCCCGGCGCAAGCTGAGGATCGCCGGGCGCAAAACTGTAAGCGCGGTGGGAGCGCACGAGACGCAGTCGCTGTGAGTGTGCACATCGGCTGTCCCGGCGCAAGCTGAGGATCGCCGGAGAAGACACGCCGAGCTCTGAGTCTGAATTGGAGCCTGCTGCCGAGACTGACCCGCAGCGGAGGGAGAGGGACACGCGGAAAGACCCCTGTGAGTGGGGATGGGGGGGAGAGAGGTAGGGGATGTGCGCGCGTGTGTGTGTTGTGTTGTGTGTGTACAGCATGCTGGAATCGGAGCGCGTGTTCACGCGCGCGACCTGATCCGATTCCGGCATGCTGTGCGTGCCCATCTCTTGGCTCCCTCTTGGCTCCTTGTAAGCAGACCCGACAGCAATAGGTCTCGCTGCGACAGGGCTTTCGCCCTGTATCGCAGGTGCGAGACCTAAAAAGTGTAGATTCTATCAAAGAAACAGTTCCTACCTTTAGGGCCTGTTTCAGATGAGTTTTTTCCAGAAGGTATTTCTCAGCGACTTGCAGTAACATTAAAACACGTGATTTCTGGGTACATTATTTCATATTTCTACTACATGATTTTCGCAAAATTAATACATTACCTATTTAGAGGAATCACATTTTTTTGTGCTCAATTTTTTTTGCTGTTCTAAAATGTGTCCAAAAATAAGTCCAATAAGACTTTTTTTCATGACGCAAAACATGTTTCTCAAAGTGCTACTTCATGTTATCCACGGTGGGTTTCAGCTCCGTGATTTTCTAAGATGCACATTTTTGAATAGTCAAGGTCACTATAAACCATGAATGGAACTTTTAAGCCGGTATTACATTTTTGGTAGCGTTGCTAAGTGAGAATCGGGAAGTCAGTTTATTGAATTCAGTGAACCTTTCTTTGTTCCTCATTTCGGTGCTATGTTCTTGACCTCTATCTAATAAGTTACTATTACCTTAGATCTACTTAAGCGTGAAGGTCCAATTTATTTTTGTTAAGACCGGTAACAGCATGAAAGATGGCTTTTATTACAGAACTGTTTTCGTGCATGGCTCATAAAACTGTACTTCAGAAAAATGGTTTCGTTTATAGCTTAGGGTAGAAGATGTTAGGAGATGGTTCAGCATACACACGTGAAACTGACAGCACTTATGCACGCCTTTAAACGTTGGCATGGTAAAATGAGAACAACCCCTCATTGACCAGTTGTTTATTTGTGGTGTGTATCCCTCTAATTCAAAGCAGGCTGATTACTCGTTTTATTGGGCCACTTGAAAATAAAATACCCTAATGACATTGCACAAGCTTTCGGAAACTCTTCAGAAGGTGGTGCAAGGGGAAATTCATGTGAGATGACCCGGGCGCCTGTCCTTTACCACCAGCAAGACTCCCCCAATTTCCGCTGTGTCTTTTGTATGTCTTGGCTAATGCATACCAGTTATTTACACTTCATCCACTCGAACGCCAGTCTACTCCATCATTTAATATTTTTCTTGTTTTTTTCAGGCCGTGTCCTCATAGACATTTCAAATGCGCACAGGAAGTTGAATGACTACCTAGAAGAGAGTGTATGTATAGTCCTTTTTTCACTATTATTTTGCATATAACATATACCCGCAAGTACGCTCTGCTGCGCCCTTCTTACTAAATATGTCATTTTCTTTTTAAGTTTAGAAAATTCCATAAAGAAATTATAGCAGAGCTTGAAAAGAAGACCGAGCAAGATGTTAAATATATGAACGTGAGTGCTCATTTAAATTTAGCTAACCAATACAATTTAGTTTTCAAAATAGTATTAAACCATTGACGAGACTAAGCTAGCTGTTAAGTAGTGAATCTACAGAAGCAGGACATAGAGTTGATCTTTCCTTTATAGGGCTTTTCGCTGAATACAGAACTGTGTTAATTTGAAATGAATAGAAAATAATGTTTAATAGTTTTTAAAATGATGCTAAACCTTGAAGTGATTGGGAAAAGTAGTAACTAAATACGAGCTGGCACTTCATAAGCATTTCCAAAGTTTAAAGATTTGATCCTGACTAACTAGCGCCAGCGATTGTTCTTTTTTGGGTGCGATGTGCAATAGCGCTTCTGTCATTTTAGGTTTGAAGTGTAATTGCGCTTGTGTTTGTGGTCCGCTGAACACATAGGTGGTCCAAGCCCGGCTTTAGACACATGCCGGATTCGGCATACATGGCCTCCTGGCCATTGGAGTGGTACTCGCACCTACTGCGGGTTGCAGAAACCATGATTTCAGTGCACACTCAGTGACTGCAGTGATTGGTGAGAGGACTGCATGGTATGGAACATGAGCACTGATAATAATGTTCCAACCGCGTTGAACGACTTCTTCATTGCTGAGATAATCACTTAATTCTGAAATTGGTAAGTCCAAATGCAGATCCGCCATTTGGTGCCTTGATGAGCGCCTGAAAAGCAGGGTTACTAGAGTCCATAGTACATTGCATCTGTGCACTAGATCCACCGTATCTACTTCTAAGAGATGTACTGAACTGTTGGGACACTTGCGTACTTTGTCATGGTGGTGAGCTGCTTATTGTTCCTGGTCCGCAGTAGAGCCAGGTCATGTCCCTATACCCTAGGACATTCTGTAATAAGGTAAAACCTTAGTGCTGAAGATGTGGGACTCTCCCCTGAGCCATAAGAATGATACTACTATGTGGCATAGCTGTCTTAGACCTGGCTACACAACTTCTCTTCAGGGATTAGTCACTGTGTCAAGTCAACTCAACCTTGTAATCAAGTCTATAATGCAACAATGCCTGAAGTAATTCTGGAATTGATAGTGATACAACTCTCCACCATCAGAACAATGACAATGAAACTCGATATTATGATGTCTGATCTGGCCTCTGAAATAAAGCAGGCATTCTGACATTCCCTACGTTAACATACACATAGACCCCTTAGAAATGTGGCTGGACAAAGCGGAGGATAGGCTTGACAAATATTCAGATTGCGAGCTGCACATTTGGCACCTTCAAAGCAAACCTGCTGAACTGGAACATGGCACTAGGTAGGGCAACGTCCGCTTCTCGACAATCCCAAAGAAAAGAGAAAAAGACTGAATCTGCACCCACAGCTTCGTGGCACAGAGTTAGAGGAGCCACTGGAACTTTTAAGAGTGCACTGCATCAGATCCTGAAACTGTGTTGGGAGACTACCCTAGTACATCATATTTCCTGGGCCACCAATTCTCCAGAAAAAAAGGTACTACAGTACATTAAAACATTACCTTAAAACAAAAATGGGCGACATTGCATTACACCAGATGACAAACCTTTTGAGGGATTAAAACTGAAAAGAGACGAGTGGGTCAGATAGTCAGTAGGCGCTATGCCCACAGGCAGGTCATCATGGTGGGTCTGGCATGGTGACTTGACCGTAGTCAAATGGATGCAGCAATTGAAATGTTCTGCATTAGAAGTGAATGTCAGAGCCTGATATAACAGTATAATACAGATTCCTCCCCTATCATAAGAAGCAAACTTGAAACTGCGAAACATTTTGTCAACTCATTCTTAATACAGGCAGAAGAGAAGGCTTTGATTACAACTGTAATGGAAACTGTGGAATGGGAGAGAAAGCAAGTAGGTTACTAATTGCTCACTTGAGACAAAGGGATGCTCAAGCACAACCGGCGAGGTCTCCGAAGCCTCTGGCATGCCAGGAGATGAGGAAGACTCCTAAGCTTACCCAGGTGGAATGAAAAAGTCTGAAAATTGCTAGATAGGGAAATCATTTTGGATGAGATTGAAGAAGCAATTTCCGGTTTACTACTGGTAAATCTCTGAGTACAGATGGTTTTCTATGAGAATGTTACAAAACAGGGAAACCTCTTTTGGGGCTTCTTCTATGGCAGCATTTAATGAGGTACTCTGCAACCCTGTTGCTTATTTAGAACACTGCCATCATCTCACTTATCCCAAAAGAAATGAAAGACCCTTTGGATTGTTCAAGCTAACTCTCCATCACCTTAATTGTTGATGTAAAGATCTTGTCCATAATCCTGCCAGTAGGCTTCACAGTGATCCCATCCCTGATTTACTCCTCTGAGTACCAGATCAATATTAAGAAACTACTTTTGGACCTTATCACACATTCTGTGGCAAACCGTATTAGAGCTGTCAGTCTTAGGGTGGTCTCCCATCCAACCTTTTTCCTTCCTCATCCATTTTTGTGCTGATTCTGTTTTTGCTTGATCTAGGACTCTGTGTCTGTGCACTTTACCGATGCTAACCAGTGCTAAAGTGCGTGTGCGCTCTCCTCTCTTTGGGCATTCCTACTAGACAGCCACACACAATAGGGAGCTTAAGTGTGCCTGGATGTGCTATCACTGGCAAGATGGTAGAGAGGAGCTGGCCACAGCCCCACTGTCACTTGAATAGACTGTGTCCTGCCTCCCCACAAAGGGCTGCATACCCCCTGTAGTTAGTCTAGAACCAGGACAGGAAATGCCTGGGGACTTCAAAGGGAAACCTCTAGAAACTTCTCTACCACTTCAAAAGCACAACTGAGTATAAATACTGGACCTCGGACACCACCACTTCAGTACACTTCTGGACCTGTGGATACTTTGCCAGGAAGAAGGACTGCTGTGCTGCTACAAAAACTGCCACTCTGCCGGACTGCTGTTCTAAAGGAACTGCCGCTCTGCTGTGCCAATCTGCTACTCTCTTGCCTAGTGAAGAAGAACTAGACATGCAGCTTCATCTTGAACCCAGAACCCGTGGGACTCCCAAGGGCTAGTCTGCTGACCTCCGGAGCTGAGCCTCAAGGACATAAAAGCCCCCCCAACTAGCTCCTGGACCCAGCTGCAGCAAGTTCCTGACCTCCAAGTAGTGCCCCCTCAGGTCTTGGACCCTTGCTGGGGCTCACTGGCCCATTAAATCAAGCTTTTGGGCTCTTTGCGACGACAAATGGGCCCGTTCAAACCAAAACTGCGCTGCTCATACCTAAATCCAGAGCGAGCCGTAGCCAGCCCATCCCTTAGCACGGCAACATCAACAGCCCGTGTGGGACTGCCATCACGAAGTCCCCACCCGTTCGCAATCCCATTCCTGCTCTTTGCACCACGCCCTCTGCAGTGCTCTCCGCGACCACCTTCAATGCGAACGGGACTCTTGGCACAAAACTTGAGAGAGTCAAACTTTAGCGGGGCTAATCTGGGACTGTATCCAACCTGTGCTCCACTGTGGTTGGCCTGAACCTTTGACTTTGACCTGGTCCTGCCCGGCGAGATAGCCCTAGTTGGTGCTTTGTGCTTTTAGGCACTATTTTACACTTTATTCTTTGAAAATTCATAAATCCAATTCTACTGATTGGATTTTTGTAATTTTGGTCTTGTTTAATTTATTAAATTAATCTCTATCTTTCTAACCTGGTGTTGGATCTTTTTGTGTGTTTTTTCCACTAACTTACTGATTGAGGTGTTGCACAGATACTTTATACATTGCCTCCAAGTTAAGCCTAAGTGTTCTGTGCCAAGCTTCCAGGTGCTTGAGGACAAGTTAATTTGGGGTTAGCTTGTGGCTTAAACTGTTATGGATTGTGGTTGCTGCTTTACCAGCGCTCACACCCCCGTCAGCCAGAAACCCAGTGTTTTAAATAGAGGACCTACAGTCCGAGACGTTGACCCCCTCACTTAACGCAGAGAAGGCCATTGACAACATATCGTAGAGTTATCTTTTTAGGGCACTTGAGAGAGTTGGCCTTGGACAGGACTTTGTATCCAAGTTCCGATGGATATATGAATCTCTGATTAAGAGTATTAACTGTGATGGGTTCCTGTCCAGACTGATTAAGATCAAGTGTGGTACTGGAGAGTGATGTCCAAAGTACCTCTTTCATTTCTACTAGCTCGTCAGCCCCTCTCTGCTTCAGTTAGACAAGCCAAAAACTTCCATGGGGTGACCTCAGCAGTGAGCCCCCGAAACATGTTCCTGTATGCTGGTAATATTTTTTTGACACTCACTTGGCAGAGTACCTCAGAACCTGCACTGATGGCCTTCATAGACTCCTGTCCCAGTTTTCAGGCTACAAAGTAGCTGAGGAAAGTGCAAATCTCTTCCCTTGTCACTCCTCACCACAAAAGTCTGGCTTTGTGCTTGTCACGATAAAATGGGTCACCCTAGAGTTAAAACCCCAGGATCCAGATCCTTGAGAGAACGAAAGATGATACCCAGACTCCCTTCATAGTCGTACAAAAAAGAGCTTTACCAGATACTCCCAAATAGACTGATGAATGTGGGGTATCGCACAGACTGTCAGAGGGAATGTACAACCTAAGTACTATTCTGGCATATTAATGATTCCCTTCCCTTCAAAAGTCCACAAGGACACACTGAAGTAAATTGATATCAATATCAACCGATAGATGTGGGGGTAGGATTGACTGGAACCATTTCAAATATTGATGCTTACTACTTTGGGGGTCTGAGATTGCCTCACTTGGAGTGATATTACTATACCCATCTATTATCCCAAGTGGGTTGTTTTCTGTTACAAGCGGTCTAAACCCTGATGTGGGTTGACAATAAACTGCCAGAGGGGCAGCCTGCTGGTAAATCTACTAAGTTCGGCCCTAGACAACTCAACCTTGTAATCCAGTGTATGCTGGCAGAACAGAAAGTACCCCACAAGTTGCTCAAAGTCTACCACTTCTTTGATTTGCTTAGCCCCTGTATGTGAAATGTAGGCCTGTTTACTGACAGGAAACCTTTGACCTGGTGGGATTAGTATGAGAGGGACCTATCCCTTTGGAATTACCTAGTTGCAAGCAGAGCTTCAGAAAGCTTTCAATTTCTAACTCTCAAATGTTACCTATGCCTCGGGCTTTTCAGGCATTACAAACAATCGATGAGCACTTGAGGAACTGTTTTGCCCTCCTACCTATTTATCTACCACTGTCGCCTGTTTTAGAATTCCTCAGGATGTAGGACCATCATGGGGGTGGTCCCTATCCTTTATGGAGTCCTTATAAGGGAATTATACTCCAAACCGGTCGAAAACCATATCTTGACAAATCACGGAAGAAAAGAATTGCCGGTGTATGACTGGTCGGTGCCATCATTACTGCAGTACAGACACTTGAGGGACGCCAGACTCAAGTTTCTTTATTTCAAAATGTTGCACGGTCTGCCTGGAGGTCATAGAGGGTAAGCCCTAAGCAGCTTTCTGGATGCCGGAGTAGTCATGAGAGCGTCGTTTACTGCACATCCTGTGGAATTGCCGTAGTCTATAAGTGCACTGGACAAATGTGCGCACAGAGCTCTCAAGGATAGGATCTTTTTGCATTACTCCAGGGACCCAGTTCGTGCATCACCCTGCTATATATATCATTAGTATATCATCACATACACACATGGTTGGCAAAGTCGCTAGTGGCACATAAAGCTTGTATATTATGTTTCTCAAGATAGATGACCGTAGATAAATGGCAAATTGAATTGGTAGAAATTTTCCAGGACTTTCCCTTCGTGCTTTCTGTGAATATCATGTGTTCATTAAATGAATCCATGCAAAGCCTTAGACCCACTTAAATGTATGATTCTGCTGTAGCACTCTGACCCTATGGGACTGTTTGAATGCACTAAACGCACTAGCACTTTCAATGAGTTGGCTGGTCCTATCGCCCGCTATTGTAGTGTTTATGTTGCTATTTTCTGTTCCCTATTGATGAGTTATGAAACGTCATATGAATCATGTGATATTCTGCATTTATTGCCTCTGATTGTGTTATTTTAGTTTTATATTTTTATATTTCGCTATCGTTGTATACCTTTTCTCTGATGAGATTTGAAATGGTGTAATGAATTTAGCTATTCGCTGCGTTTATTGTTCGTGTTAATTGCCAGATGTAATGTTATGATGAGGTACGTTTTATACACAATGAGCTTGTTATGTGTACTTTTATGGTTTTAAAATCAAATAAAGATTTTCAATCGAATCGGGGAGTGAAGGCATATGATAATATCAAGTGCAAACTCTTTTCTTGTATTTTTGTTCTGTACATTTGATAATCAAGTTTACATGAATTAATTCGCAGTACCTAATCATTGAAGCTGATCGTTTAATTTTTATAACGTTATGAAATAATAGATTTTCTAGAAAATTGAGAAATACACATTTCATTTAGTTGCCCTTCCAAAAGAATACAGTCCAGTAGAATGAAAGCAACTTAAAGGTCATGCCTCAACTTCTTATTGTAGTTGTTTTTTTATGTTAACAGTTTTCAAAAACGATTTATTATCTCCTAAACAACTGTGACAAGGGTGCTAGATGGTTAGAGAGGACCTTCATGCCAGGACTATCAGGACCGACCGGGGACAAATTCAGTGCCCACCTTAACCGAAGGCAGCTGTGACGCGAGCGGAGAGGCTGTGTTTATCACTCGACATACACAACTGCCTGGTGAATGAAATGACAGGCTTGATATTCAGATAGAGCTGTAAGCCATATTGTTCTGAACCAGATATGCGAGAGCGCAGCACCTTTGAAACTCAAGATATACTTTTTATTTACTAGACTGCTAGAGCTAGCATGGTGCCTAGGAGTTGCAAATGGGGGTGTTGGTTCTATCTATATAATAATAATGTTAGAATATGTTTTGCAGTTCATGCTGTTTGTAAACCTCTGTGCTGCCATAATGTTAACCTTCTGTGTGGTTACAAATTGTATCATATGCTTTAGTTTATCTTTAAAAAAATGTTTTTAATACATATACTGCTTTCTAGTGCTCCTTGAGCGGTGATTCACTGAAGGCAAGGATACTTAGTGGAGCACTAAATCCTTTTTCATGTTCCGTGGGACTGATCACCAGCAGAAATACATCTTACACAGACGTTCCTCATTGGTTTGTGTAATGGTTGAAGTCTGACTGGTTTTCTGATTCGGGGGTAACATATCGACAGAGAACTTGGTGCTCGGGGTTTAAAAAACTGAAATCTTGTTCTAGAAAACCTTTCAAGTCCCCTGTTGAGTAGACAAAACCTGAGCCTGTCTGTGATCTTACCGCTGACCCTCCCTTTTCTTCTTACACACTGTTTATGCTTACTAATTATCAAAAATAAAACTACCCTGTTAGTTCTTCGATCCAGACATACAGATTTTTGACGTGTGCTGCAGTTTCTTACACAAACTTTACATTGGCCTTGACTAGTGGCATTGTCCATACCTAATGTGCCCCTTCGACTATCCCCACTTCTCTTCCCGACATCTGGGATGGTGATGCACTACACACATGTTAGTTAGCATAGGCCCTTTTGGTCAAGTTTAAAAATATCCAGTCGCCTGCTATGTAATCATAGGAAGACGTTTGTCAACAGGTGCTGTTTGACCTTGTAGGTTTAGTTTAAATGCTCTGGAAATATTTACTTTGCTAGCTGTATGATTTGGTAAACATTTATACATGTGCTATACATTTGCCTTATTGATAAATAAAAATAAATGCTGAAAAAACATTGGTAATGCAGCGTCTGGCGTACGAATGAGTGCCAAATAATTCATTGATGGGTTTAGGCTCTCAAAAGTCATCCTACTTGAACTCGTCACTTCTGCATCTGTTCATCCACCCACCAAGTTATTCACAGATCTACTTACTTACACAACCTTAATAGCAAACATTGGTAATGCATCGGTTTCACTTATGTAATGAATAAAGAGTTGTTTTTATCAATCATCGTCCGGAAGAAGGAAAGAGCTTCCTGACAGATAACATGGGAGTGGATAGGATGTGGCGCAGCGACCAGAGCTGCTGACTCGAAAGCTAGGGATACCAGTTCGAGTCTCGCCTGCGCAACGCAACATCCTGTGATTCTGTTCAAATCACCTAAGCTCTCTGGGCGATAAATTGTTATATAAATATGCTGTAATATTAAAAGGCAAAACTTTATGAAAATATAGTTCCACCAAAGTGGATGTTAACAGTATTTTGGCAGTGGGAAACTGATAAGAGAAGCAGACGAGGAACAAGCTTTGGTAAATGTGCTACAGCCAATAGATATGGAGGAAAGGTAACTGGCACGCAGGAACCATTGAGAATCCAGGAAAGAGAGGAGGCGGAATGTAAGTCCCTTTTAAGTTTATATTAAAAACAATTGATTTCTCAAGCACAGCACACGCGATGTGCAAACGAAATCTTAAAAGCACACAAACACAACAACATATGCAAGATAGCTTAAAAAGATCAAAGTAGAAAAAAGAAAACATGCTGCCTCCTAAACATGGTGGGCATATGCTTGCAATTAAAAATACACATAGAAGCGCTGTCTAGAAATTTAATTATACATAGTGTAATGGTTATTAAAGTTCCAGCCAGGACCCCATCTTCAGAACTAACATCTTGGAATGGTAAAACAATGAAACACTATGACCAGTACCATGTCGTGATTGTGGATTTGCTGAAAGGAAGTGGCTGCCTAGGATGTAGAGCACTCCAATGAAATGAGCTGCAAGCAGACCGTTAACACTATTTGAGCCGACGGCACGGGTCCGCACGAATAGATGCATCTCTACGCAATTGGACATAGCGAAAGGCACGAGGCAGGGATGCCCATTATCCCCGCTATTATTTATACTGGCACTGGAGCCATTACTGTGCAGACTTCGCGAGTCTGCACAGCACAGGGGCATACGGAGGGACGGGGTGACCCATGTGGTGTCAGCGTATGCGGATGACATTATCCTTTACTTTGGAGACTTGGGGGGGGGGGGGGGGATTTGAGACCTGTACCTGAAATATTTGATAGCTTCAGCGCCGTGTCGGGTCTTACACTCAGCGAACCCAAATCGTACAGGTTTTTCTTCTCTGCAGCCAGAGCGGAAACCCACCTACTCTTTGCGCCTCACTCTTTCCAGGTGGCGGAGACCACCTTCCGCTATCTGGGAATACAGATTTACAGAGAGACGAGGGATCTGTTGGATGGCAACCTGGGGAGGGCGATAACGACACTGAGGTCACAAGTGCAGTTCTGGACTACGCTGCCGCTTGCGGTGGCGGGCAGGGTGACCATTTCCAAGATGGTGGTTCTGCCCCGCTTGTTGTACTACTTTACTGGATTGCCATTGAGGGTCCTTGCCTCCATATTCAAAACGCTTAATACGCTGTTGACTGAACTGATTTGGGGCTCTGGGAGGCGACGAATTAGCCTGAATAAACTGCAACTCCCCACGGACACGGGTGGTATGGGGGTCCCTGACCTCCGGGCATATAACTTTGCCTGCCAATTGCAATGGCTGGCTTACTGGCTGGCAGGACGCAACCTACACGAAATTGGCATGTCAGACACTGAATGGAACAGGGGAGGCGTCCACACCCTGCTGCTCCCGAGGGCGAAAGTCCCGAGGTCAACGCCCCCCCTGCTCCGAATAGCGATCGCGTACTGGAAACGGGCGGTGAAATATACGTCTACCACGTCAACTTATGCCCCCACGATACCACTGCTAGGACTCCCGGTTGGACTGAGAACAATCTCGACTCCAATGCTTACGGAATGGCATGCCTCGGGCGTGTCACAAGTAGGGGACCTATTTAGTGATGGCAGGATCATGGCGTTCGAGGACTTCCGTAATACACACCTCACACCTGGAGGATCGTTTCTGCTGCACGCAGGGGTGAAACGTTACATCACACAGGTGTGGGCTCCGGACGGGTTGGAGCCGCCTGCAAACCCACTACTCACAATGCAGTACCTGATGGGATCGGGAAGCCATTTGACCAGATGGTTAACACACGGTATAAGGGAGGGCAGGGCTGTCTCATTGCAACCCATACGAGATAAGTGGGAACATGATATTGGGAGGCCGCTCAGGGACAAGGAATGGGACCGGATTCTGAAATACCCTAAGAAGGTGTCGAGAAACCAGAAATTCAAATTCATACAGCTCATGCTCTTACACAGGGCATACCTGACACCCCACCGCCTGCACACAATGTTCCCCGACACACCTGATACATGTCCAAGATGTGGGGCGGAGGATGCACGTATAGTACACATGATATGGACCTGCCCCAAACTAGGGTATTACTGGACTACGATACAGGATGACCTAGCTAGGCTGGTCCCCGCCAAACCATACACCACACTGGAATACACCATACTGGGACTGGGCCCTGTGGAGCGGAAAAAGAGTGTAGGCACACGATTTGCTAACTTAGTCCTGATCCTAGCGAAACGTACCATAACCATGAAGTGGAAGTCGCCTAGGCCACCGGACTCTGAGGTGTGGAGGGCGGAGGTGGTGAGATGGGGGAAGGCTGAGAGCGTAGCATTGCACCGCGAAGAACGTAGGGGGCTTAGGAAAAACCCCATTTCCCTGGATTGGAACGCGTTATTGGGGTCATTTGAGACAGGAAGCGACTTAGAGTCAGACCACACACAATAGTTATAGTGCAACAGGAGTGATGCTTATACTAGAGCTACGATGCTCCCCATTGGACTTGACCTGATCGGGATGGGTCTAGTACACGTAATTCCAGGCGCACGAGAAGTATCTAATATGAGTGAAGAATTCTGTATACCTTCAATACGGTTACAGTAGGATCATAATAAGCAGTGTCCATGACTAGAGAGCTTGGAACCATGAGCGAACACAATGTCAAGTAGGCCAGTGCCATGGGGGGGAGGGAGAGGGAGGGGGGAGTTATGTTTGGACCGTTCCTAAATAACAATATGGTAATGATTGCATCCTACTTTCACGACAATATCATATATGTACTTTGTATGTAAAATGAGAACATACTGCACGGTCGACTAAGAACTAAACTTATCCTGTTAATAAAGAAATTTTCCAAAAAAACCCCACTATTTGAGGAACTGTAGTGTTAACTAAAAATGAAAAGAAAGAAAAAGGGACCTTTAAAAGACAAAAATGAAAAACAAAAGGGATGGCCCATCAGTCCTGGAAGCAGATGCAGTTCAGGTGGATGTGTGCATGTGATCAGACACATCATGTGACAAACAGGGCAAGAGAGCTGGTGGCTGAAATTGGCTGAACCATTACCCCATGCTGTACATGGTCATGGATAGGAGCAGAGTGTAAATTACATTCATACCGACAAATGGCAGAAGAGAGCTGGCCCAAAGACCCAGTAAGGGTGTGTGTGTGTTTCTTAAATTGCAATAACCTGGCAGACAACTAAGCTTGTTGGACGTTCCAAAGAGATGCCAGCAAGTATTGTTGCAGTACAAATCTTCATACCATAGGGTCTGCCAAAGGAGATAGTCAACACCAAAATCCATACCTACTAATCTAATCTGTGAGATTTCATGTAACAACAAAATACAAACGCAGGCTTTAACATGCCATAGCGTACTAGTGCTACTCTTTTAAAGGCCTATTTGCTTAAGCATGTGCATTTCTTAACAAAATAGACCTTCTACCATTGTTATAACTTTTCATTATACATAGATCTGATGTAAGGCATCTGATATAATTCTTCCCTAAGAGCTCATCAAGCCTTTAACTTGTATCATTAACTTCTCACCATAACCAGCTCAAGGCAATCATTAGGTTTAATGTAGTAAAATTAAGAAAATATTTTCAAAAGTACAGTTGTCAAAACAATACAACATTTTTCTGATAGGTGCATTGTGTTGTAGTGCTTTTAAAGAGGTGAGTGTTCAACTCTTTGCTGAATTAGATGAGTGGATATCAGGGACCCAAATAACTACCGCCCAATAGCAAAGCTCCCTCTACCAGCTAAACTAATAGAAACGGCCCTGAATGCGCAATTAAGCTCCTTCCTTGCAGCCACTCAAACTCTTGACCCCTCCCAACATGGTTTCAGACCCTACCATAGCACGGAATCCGCCCTCATTAAAACAACTGAGGAGATTAGAGCGGTGACCGACGTGGGAGGGAGGGCTGCCCTGGTGCTGTTGGACCTCTCCGCGGCCTTCGACACGGTCCACCATGGGAACTTACTCGACCGTCTGAAGGCCTGCGGAGTACAAGGGAAGGCGATTGACATACTTAAAGCCTTCCTGTCCGGCAGAGTCCAGAGCGTGGCCTTAGGAGGTTATGAATCAAAACCTTTCATCCTGCCTTGTGGAGTCCCTCAGGGCTCGTCCCTAAGCCCCACGTTATTTAATGTTTATGTCAGCTCATTGGCACCACTAATCCGGGCCTTTGGCTTTGATCTTACATCATATGCTGACGACACCCAGATGTGGTGTCTATACTACCAGGGATCGAAGAAGGAGTAGCAAGGAATTTCCAGGACTGTATGCTGGCGGTTGGAAACTGGATGGCAGTTAACTGCCTCAAATTAAATTCAGCTAAAACTGAAGTCATAGTGTTTGGGTCAAACACTAACTTTTGGAGCCCAAACTGGTGGCCAGAGCAGATGGGGGAGGTCCCCACCCCAGTGGCTAAGGTGAAAAACCTGGGGGTGTTGATCGATGATCAACTCACCTTTTGTCCCCAGGTCAATGCACTATCTTCTTCTATGGCTTATTTGCTCAAATCCATTCGTAAGATCCTTCCATTTATTCCAGGCAGTGACAGAAAAACAGTGGTCACGACGCTGGTCATGGCAAGGCTGGATTACTGCAATAGTCTATTTCTTGGTGCCCAAGAGGGGGTACTCAATAAATTGCAGGTATTACAAAATGCGGCTGCCAAGCTCATAGTGGGGATCCCAAAATGTGTTCCTGTGTCCCAGGAGCTGGCTAAACTCCATTGGCTCCCAATGCGAAAGAGGATTCTATTTAAAGCATTATGCCTAGTATTTAAGACCTTACAAGGCAAGGGACCCTTATTCTTTTGGCAGTACTTTCATTGGTATCGTCCGATTGGAAATCTTAGATCAGCTGACCTGGGGTTTATCTCTGTATTAGGAGAGCGTGCTGGGGGGGCAGAAGCTTTGTGCTGGGCGCAGCCAAAGCTTGGAATGCCTTGCCCCATGCCCTCAGAAAAATTACGGACCTTATGGCCTTTAGAAGAGCATTAAAGACATGGCTGTTTACTAACTGATTCCTGAGCCGCCTCTACTTCAGGAGTGACACTTAGCGCCAGGACACCTACGGGTAACAGAGCACTGTACAAATGCCAAAAATAAATAAAATAAAATAAGTGTTGGGGGGTCTTGATGGATACAGGGATGTTGTTCCAGTTCCTGGGTGCATAGATGGAAAATGCCTGCTGTCTTGTTTTTCTTTTTAACACTTCTTAGTCTGCAGCCGGGGGCGGGGGGGGGGGTAAGGGGGGTCCTTCCTGCAGTTGTGCTGAGAACCACCAAAGAAGGTGAGCTTGTTTGCAAGGTAAGTGGTGGTGCTGGTTGAGAGGACTTTGTAAATGGTGCTGCTGATTTTGTGGACTGGCAAGGGGAGCCAATTAAATTCTGTGAGGATAGGATAATGTGATCATATTTCTTAAGGCTTTGGATGAGATGTGCTGTGATGTGTAGGATGCCCCTAAGGGTTGTCAGTGTGGCAGAGTTTGGGAGGCCATGGAGCAGGGCATTATTCCCATCCACATGCAAGTTCAAGTCTTTGCTCAGAATACTTCAGATAAGTCTTTTCCTTTTTGTCTTTGATATTTACATCTTACTTCAAGGCGTCCACAGACTTTCCTTGTGAAGAATGAATCTGACTGATTTTCTAATGTGGCAGAATCTACTAAAAGGCCCTCAACTTTTCTCAGATGATCCGCATAAGGACTGCATTTATTAATTGTACCCAGAACACAAACTTAAACGTTGTATATTTTGCAAGAAATTTTCTTCTAAAACCCTTAAGGATGAGGAAGCAAATCTTCTCCTTTAGCTACAAAAATCCTTCTACATGTCCTGAGGTGCAGAAACTTCAATTTTCACTGTCTGTTTGTTTCTCACATTAATTGAAGTTGTCATCATCACTGACAAGTCTCTTCCTCAGTCGCCTACGACAATATCTCTCATATCATGGCTGATGATATTTAAAACTTAATAGGGAGCCACCAGTCTTAGCAATAAAAACCTCCCGGGATAATAGCCCCTGCACTGCTGACAGTTCCTCCGTAGTTGAATGCTTAACCCATCACTCAGACACTCTGGGGTACCCGGGGAACCCCAGATGGGTGCAAAATTCAAATAGTAACCGATTTCCAAGATCCTCCTGACTCTAAGCCATGACCTCAGTTGCGTCCTTTTGAACCTTTAGCTGAACTTTTTTGAAAAATTTCAGATCACCGAACTTGTATAAGAAACCACTGGATCACAGCTCTCTAATCATATCTGCCAGTAATACCCCCCAAGTTGAGCAATCCGGCTTACCCCAAAGCATCCTTCAATTTTTGAACCGAAAAACCATACAATACAAATTAAATTTCGTAACAGCTAGACCACCCTTCTCAAGCCTACGCCTCAACGTTTTCCACATTAGCCTAGCTCCGACTGAGGCCCATATAAAACTTGGTATTTTTCCCTGGATCTTGTTGATAACCGATTTTGGAAATGTAAGAGGGATACAGTTAAAAGGATATGTCAATTTGGGGGGAATCGTCATCTTAATCAAGTTCATCCGCCCATAAATTGTCAAAGGCAAGTTATTCCATCTAGCGAGTAAATCATCCACCTCCTTCGCCACCCTCCCCAGATTATACTGCGGTATCACTTCCAGAGGATTGACAATGATAATGCCCAGTTCTCTTCCAGGGGATCCTCATCAATAGTCATAAGCATTAGAATATTCCCGCCCATGCGCGGGACCCCGGAAACAATATATTATATGTGCCCCACATATATTATAGACATATATATAAATATATATATATAAAAATAAGCAATTGCAGCCAAATAAACAATAGAGCTGTAATATGCAGTGAAGAATTTCCACAATACAGTGAATTCTGTATTAGAAACATGAGAAACAACACCAATGCTTGTTTAGAAACTGTTTTAATGCTCAGAAAACAGTAGAAATTCTCATAACACACTGTAAGCATATACAGCTCCCAGGCTGCATTGCAAAATCCCAGTCTAAAAAGACTGAAAAGCTAACCTGTAGCTGAATGCACTAAAACTGACGCTGTGCCTTTAAGGCACCTCTGCCCCTAGCTTCCCATCATGCCTCAGGGGTTACAGTTAGGTCAGTTGTTCTTTCCGGCTCCTTCAGGAAGGACCCTGGATACTCAGCTCCACACTTTTCTGCCTTTTTCAGTCAGAAAATCTTCAAAAGAACAATTTTTTGATTTACTTTGACTTTTCACATCATAGTCAAGTAAATAACTGCTTAGCAGTCAATTTTTTGTGAGGTTTTCCTTTCAGGATGCCCTCATTATTTGATGATTGCCCTTCTTGTGGCCACAAGAAGGCAAAAACGGACTCTCATGAGGTCTGTATTTTATGCTTGCCAGAGGATCATGATCCTAAAGGCTGTTCTCATTGTAAAAAGCTGTCTGACAGAACACTTAAAGACAGAGAGAGGAACAGGCTCTATGGTCTGGCCCAGAGATCCATGAGAGGAAGATCTGCAGAGAGGAAGAGTTCAAAGAGACCCAGAACTCCCTCCAAAGGCAAGTCAGAGCGTCCATCAACCTCAGCACCGGGCTCGGCGCTGAAAAAACGACATCTGATGGACGGTTCGAGAGAAAAAGCTCCGTCGACTTCGAGATCGGCGTCGATGAGGAAATCGTCGTCGAAAAGAGGTTCGCCGTGGTCGAAGAAAGCTCCGCCGTCGTCAACTAGGCGACGATCGGCATCGAGAGAAGCCACGAGATCGCCGTCGACGAGAGGTTCGGCGTCAAGACATAAGTCAACTCCGCCGCCGTCAACCAGGCGACGGTCGGCGTCGAGAGACAGATCACACTCGCCGTCGTCTCGACGTCGACAGGCTTCGAAGAGTGTAACACCTCCGTCGACGTCTCCACGGAGGCGCTCGGCGTCGAGGAGCAAGAGCCCCCTCGGACGATCGACGTCGAGGAAGGGATCATCTAAGGCACGTCGGCGCTCGTCGTCGAGGATGTCAGATCCTCCGCCGTCGCCACATGCCAGGTCGATGACATCTCCGTCGCCGACAGATCAACGTCGGCCGACGTCGAGAGCTCCGTCGACGGCAGGACTAGACCGTTCGACGTCGAGACCTCCGTCGACGGCAGGACTAGACCGTTCGACGTCGAGACCTCCGTCGACGACAGGACAACGCCGTTCGACGTCGAGACCTCCGTCGACGGCAAGACAACGCCGTTCGACGTCGAGGGATATGACTCCGCCGTCGGCGCATCATCACCGATCGACGTCGAGGGACCACAGATCATCGTCGAAGCATTCAACGCCGAAGGTTATCGCCCCGTCGACGCCGCAGAGGCGTTCGACGTCGAGGGAAAGGCTTTTGAGACGTCCTCAAACACCGGTGAGACGGAGATCGCCTTCAGTGCCTTCGACAATCCTAGTGACACAATCTGCTTCACTCCATTCCTCCTCAAGTGCCTCGGGGTCAACGGGGTCATCTTCTAGGAGTAGGAGTCCGATTCAGAAGAATCCCCAGCGGGGTTACACTTCACATATAAGACTCTCTCCAAGATGGTATGCTCCGTTGAGTAATTGGAAGGATTCTAAGGCACCAGAGAGACTTCAAAGGTACCTGAGTCCAATCCACGGGTCTCCGCTTCAGCAACCAGAAGAGGCAGAGCGATCACACGCACGAGAGAGAAGAGCGGACAGATCGCATGCCCCTAGGGTCTCCCGATCGCCAAGGAGGGAGCAACCCACATCTCGGACACCGAGAAAGGAGGTACGAACTGAGAGATCGAGATCTCCAGTACATCAGAGGGTATCACGTTCTCCTCGAAGGGAGGAACGACCTAGGAGATCACCGGTGAGGAAGGAGCGTTTTCACCACAGGAGTAGAAGAACTCCTTCATCCTCCCCTCCATCTTCGCCTAGATCTTCGAAAGGGGACTACTCTCCGACGCTGGCAGACAGTCCTCGCTCAAGAGCTTCCCCTCTGGACGACGTCAACATGTATCTGGACGTTTTGCAAAGGGGTGCTCACAAGCTGAATATAGAAATGACCACTCCAGAGGTGTCCACTACTGTGATTTTTGAGACTCTTCATCACAAATCATATGCAAGGCCGTTGCTCCCATTAGTCCCAGGAATAATGGACCCAATCAAAGAGGTTTTCCTCACGCCAGCAACGATCAGAGCAGTACCGGCACGTATCCCAAAAAAATATAGGCCGGCTGACTCAGATCCTATCTTTGTTAAAGGTGAGCCTGCAGCGGACTCAGTTATTGTAGCCTCAGCTAGGAAGAATCACACGGTCGCTCCCTCTTCGTCAGTTCCTCCTGACAAAGACAGCAAGACGCAAGATTCTTGGGGACGCAAGGTATGCAGCACAGCAGCTTCATCCCTAAAAGTCTCTAGTGCATCAGCCCTTCTGGGAAGGTACGATAGAGCCCTATGGGACTCCATGGAACGATTCAAAGAGAAATTGCCCAAGGAGGACCAGAAGGACTTTGAGGAGACCGTGACGGAGGGCTGTTTGGTGGCAAACCAAATGATTAGTTCATCAGCAGATAACGCCCTTCTAGCTGGACATAACTACTCACATGGGATATGTGCGAGGAGATCCTCTTGGCTACGTTTAACTGGGCTCAAGCCAGATGCCCAACAGCGCATCCTCAATCTGCCTTTTTCCGGATCTTCACTCTTCGGGGAGCATGCCGATCAGGAAATGGCCCGGATGAAGACCGAGTTAGACACAGTAAAGGCAGTAGGTCTGGAGAAACAGAAAGCACCGTTCAAACGACGCTTCAAGACCAACAAGAACCGGGGAGGCCAACAGAGGGTTCAAACCCCTCAATGGTCTCAAAATAAGCCGCAAGGAAAGCCGCAATACAGAGGAGGAAGGTCAAGCAGAGGTAGAGGTGGACATAATCAGTCCTCTACCACACCTAGAGGAGGCAGGGCCTGAGCAGTGGCTTCCTCTGTCACCGTTACCCACTCCAGTGGGAGGAAGTGCTGCACATCATCTGGCAGAGTGGGTCAGCATCACGAAAGATCGGTGGGTGCTGAATATACTGCGCAATGGATATGCGCTACGTTTCAGGAAGAAACCACAACCGGCTCCTCCAAAAAAGTCTCGCTCGTACCAACTAGAGCTCCTCAAAAAGGAAGTGAGCGTCCTCTTAAAGAAAAACGCAATCGAAGTGGTACCCCTATCCCAAAGGGGGAAAGGAGTGTACTCAAGATATTTCCTTGTTCCCAAAAAAGACCAAGAAGGCAAATTCAGACCAATTTTGGATCTTCGACTCCTCAACAAAGTGGTGGTCAAAGAGAAGTTTCGCATGTTGGCACTCCACCAAATATGTCCTCATCTACAGATCGGAGATTGGATGTGTTCGGTGGATTTACAAGACGCGTACTTCCACATTCCTATTACACCAGGTCATCGAAAGTACTTGAGGTTCCTGGTAGGGTCCAAGCATTACCAGTTCAAAGTGCTTCCTTTCGGACTCAAATCCGCACCACGGGTCTTCACCAAGTGCATGGCAGTGGTAGCGGCGTGTCTACACAAAAAAGGTCTCTTTGTGTATCCATATCTAGACGACTGGCTCCTGAAGAGTCCATCTCCTCGACAAGCCACCAAAGACTGTCACCTGTGTCTCCAACAGCTACACAGGCTCGGCCTCCATGTAAACTCAGACAAGTCGATCCTGCAGCCCACACAAACTATCCACTATCTGGGAGCAGTTCTAGACACAAAGTTAGGAAGAGCGTTTCCTTCGCAAGAGAGACTTTCTTCCATGGGACGAAAATGCAAAAAGTTACTTCAGATTCCTCGTCCAAAGGTGCGAGACGTAGCGTCTCTGTTGGGCTCCATGGCGTCCTGCATCTTCCTAATACCGAACGCCAGGTTGAGGATGCGGCCTCTACAAGAGTCGGTGGAGGATCAGTGGGACCAAGCGAATGGAGATTGGGAGGATCGAATCATCCTGTCTCAAGCAGCGCTGACCTCAATACAGTGGTGGACTCGCCCTCGGAATGTCCTGCAGGGAGTCCCTTTTCAGCAACCTCTTCCTTCGCTGTCTGTGGTGACGGACGCATCTCTAGAAGGCTGGGGTGCTCACATGGGTCATCTTCAGACAGGGTCGCTGGTCGACCAACCTTCAGACATACCACATCAACATGCTGGAGCTTCGAGCAGTTCATCTGGCGCTCAAAGCGTTCTTTCCAGCAATAACAACGGACAAAGTCCTGGTTCAGACGGACAACACTACAACTATGTTCTATCTGAACAAGCAGGGAGGAACTCGATCTCGCCCTCTGTCTCTGGAAGCCCAGGCAATCTGGCACTGGCTTCTGGCTCGGGGACTGTCGGTGGTGGCAGTGCACCTTCCAGGCGAGCTAAACACAAAAGCAGACGCACTCAGCAGGCACTTCGAAGATCAGCCAGACTGGGTGCTAAACGACGAAGTGGTCGAAGAACTCTTCCGTTGCTGGGGTCGTCCAGACATAGACTTATTTGCGGACGACGAAAACGCCAAATGCCACGCCTTCGCGTCCAGGTTCCACCGGCCAGGGACGCAAGGGAACGCTCTCCTGCTGGAGTGGACAGGGATGTTCGCTTATGTTTTTCCCCCTCTGGCACTGATTCCGAAAGTGGTGGCCAAGCTCATCAGATCGAGCATGGACATGATCCTAATTGCTCCGGATTGGCCGCGACAATGGTGGTATCCAGACCTGTTACATCTGTCGCTGTGTCCACACAGACGGCTGCCGTGCAGGCCAGACCTGCTGAGCAAAATGGACGGGAGGATCCTGCATCCCAACCTCCAGTCGCTGAACCTGACTGCATGGCTCCTGAGGTCTTGCAATATGGACACTTAAATCTGCCTCCGGAATGTATGAATATTTTAAGAGAGGCAAAGAGACCTTCCACAAGGACGTCTTATGCGTTCAAGTGGAAAAGATTTTTCATTTGGTGTAAGGACCATGGCTTTGATCCCACCAAAGGGCAAGAAGAGGTAGTCCTACCATACCTCCTATACTTAGCGACATCAGGGTTGAAATACGCTTCTATTAGGGTTCATCTATCTGCCATAGTAGCGTACAGAAAATCACCTACACAAACATCGTTTTTTCAGGTCCCGGTGGTGAAGGATTTCCTTCAGGGATTAAAGAAGGTCTATCCCCCTGTGAGAAATCCTTCTCCTCCCTGGGAGTTGAACCTGGTTCTCTCCAGACTGATGTCTACACCGTTTGAGCCTATACACAAGGCCTCCTTGCAGCATCTCACTTGGAAGGCGGCCTTCTTGGTGGCAATAACCTCTGCGCGCAGGGTTAGCGAGATTCAAGCACTCTGCACCAAGGAACCTTACACTGTGTTTCACCACAACAGAGTAGTAATGAGGGCTCACCCTTCTTTTCTTCCAAAAGTGGTATCGGATTTTCATATAAATCAAACGATTACCCTTCCTTCGTTCTTTCCTAACCCATCGACCCCAGCTGAGAGGTCGTTGCACTCGTTAGATCTTAAACGGGTGCTAAAGTTTTACCTAGAAAGAACGAAGGACACCAGAAAGACAGACCAACTCTTTGTCAATTATGGTGCAATGAGGTCCGGGTTTGCAGCAGCCAAAAGATCCATCTCCAGATGGATTGTCTCTTGTATCAAATTAGCATACCAGCTGGCTGGCAAACCTTTGTTGCAATCACCCAAAGCTCATTCCACTAGAGGGAAAGCAGCCACAATAGCTTTTTTGCATGACATTCCTATGTCAGAAATATGCAAGGCTGCGACATGGAAATCAGTCCATACCTTTACAAGGCATTATTGTCTAGAGTCTGATTCCAGAGCGGATTCTCAAGTAGGGCAAGCCTCCTTGAGAAACCTATTTGGGTAGAATAAGGCCTATTTTTGGGTCTACGGATATAAATGTTATCTGTTGATTCCTTTGCCCGCAGGGATGAGGTGAGGCTCGCTACTCTATTCTAATGCTTATGACTATTGATGAGGATCCCCTGGAAGAGAAGGATTAGTTACTTACCTGTAATCCTAGTTCTCTTCCAGGGGTATCCTCATCAAAGTCATAAGCACCCCTCCCGCCTCCCCGGGCAAAGGACTTTGTTTATTAAATAGGAGATGGTTTTTAACCTGTTATTACCATGGTTTGGTTTTCAGTCTCCGAAAAGAACAACTGACCTAACTGTAACCCCTGAGGCATGATGGGAAGCTAGGGGCAGAGGTGCCTTAAAGGCACAGCGTCAGTTTTAGTGCATTCAGCTACAGGTTAGCTTTTCAGTCTTTTTAGACTGGGATTTTGCAATGCAGCCTGGGAGCTGTATATGCTTACAGTGTGTTATGAGAATTTCTACTGTTTTCTGAGCATTAAAACAGTTTCTAAACAAGCATTGGTGTTGTTTCTCATGTTTCTAATACAGAATTCACTGTATTGTGGAAATTCTTCACTGCATATTACAGCTCTATTGTTTATTTGGCTGCAATTGCTTATTTTTATATATATATATATATTTATATATATGTCTATAATATATGTGGGGCACATATAATATATTGTTTCCGGGGTCCCGCGCATGGGCGGGAATATTCTAATGCTTATGACTTTGATGAGGATACCCCTGGAAGAGAACTAGGATTACAGGTAAGTAACTAATCCATACTGAATCTCCCCTGTGCCTCTCCCTTCCAATCTGCTACAGTCCATCACCTCCGACTTGGAATTATTCACTAGATATCAGAAAGCCCCAAATTCCTCCACCAAGCTTTCCACCATTGGGACAGTCTGGGCAGGATCTGCTGTATAGATAATCAGGTCAGACGTATATAGCGCAATCTTATTACTGGAATGGGAGGAGCAAATAGAAGTAACCTGAACATCCCTTCTAAGTAGCTGGTCGAATGGCACAATATAAATATTAAATATTAGAGGAGACAAGGGGCAACCCTGCCGAGTGCCTCTATAAATACTAAAGCACCTGGTCAGTGACCAATTAAGCAAAATTCTGGCTGACAAATTTTCATATAACCTCTGGAGCGTCTATGAGCAAGAAACTTCCAACAGCTACTGAAGCAGAAAGACCCACAAGTAAGTATCTTTCCATCAAGCCCTTGTTGCTCAGCAAGCCACCACCGATGACACCGTCAATTACATTTTCCAGTGACAAGACAGAAAACAGACATCAAGCCATCATCAGCGACAAAGCAGTTCAAGAAGCTGTCTTTGTCGCAACACTTCTGACGAGGTTACCTTCTATGGCACCCATAATATTGATCTCAGAGACTGAAGTCCCATCCTCTATACTGCCTCAGCCAATATCTTCTAATAAAGTGCAGTTCAAACTCCAGCGAGCTTGTTGGACACAGGAATCGGAATACGAAGGACTATTTGGCCCCACACAATTGACAACTGAGGATACAATTTCAAGAATAGGATGAGGAAGAATAATATCCCATCACTAATGGAAGGCTCGTGTGAAGAGATTTAACACAGGAGATCCATGAACCATTCTATAAAAAGGCAGATCCACATCAGTGGCATGCGCAGGACAGTTACAACCCTTCTTATATGGAAGTAATATACTCAGACCCGTCAATGATACAAATTCCTGTTGCACTAGTAAAGGATTCCTAAATGATGATGCCTGACTATTGCTAAAGTTTTCTAGGGAAACCTCAACAGCTAACAATATCAAGACAACAAGCACCTCAGAAAGTATCACCTCCAGTGAGTCTAATAGCACAACAGTCAACATCGCTGCTGTATCACCAGACCAAACAGGGTACATGACTGAGTCCGACCAGGAAGATGGAGAAGTCCATCACAGGGCATTCATGACAGCCAAAAATTATACATAAATGGAATGATTGTATACCTCCACCACCTGATTCTTTTGTTCCAAACTCCTCTGATTTCCCACCAGAGGATCTTTCAGCTTGTCATACATACTTAACTGGACATCCTAAAACTGATTCTGTTGTAATGCAGACTGATTAGCAGAGATCGAGAAATCCTTCAACTCCTAATACTGCACCACCAAAAAGAGTGGGTAGACACCTGGACAGAATTGGAAAGAGAATGTCCGCAATGGTGGCAACCTACATCAGAGCAGAGAATTTGCTAGTAATATGTGGCCGATATGAAAGGCAGATCTGATGAGACATCTCACCTCTCCTAGAATATTTTCCTGAAGACGTAATGCTGAAAGCAAAAAAAATTCTACAGGAAGAACAAGCATCAGCATATATAGTCAATACATCAGTGGAATATTGCAACTTTCATGTAACTGGCAGGAGCAGCAGTAATGAGGATGTAAGGGTGGCTTCTCTATATATGTATCAGAAACGCGGTGCAAAGCAGAAATGTGGGTGTGACCTTCGAAGGGAATTGTTGTTTGTGAAACATGTAGATGAGGCCGTTCAGGGTATAAAATCAGACGTGGTGGTCACTGGCTCTCTGGAAGTCTTGCAGCAACATAGGCAGTAGTTTATTTCACTATACAGAAGAACAGGCAACCAGCATTTAAAGGAGGATATCAGTGGTACAGCTAGAGGTCATACCATGCTCACCATCAGAGGTCTGGTTAATTGTGTCAGACACAATACAGTCATGCTCCCACAACAAAAACAATATCAATGAATGAGCAACTGGTCAATTCAGTTCCCAGATATGGTCAGAAGGTGCTGACAGTGCAAGTGCACTGGCCACAATAGCTCCTTGTTACAAATAGTGAGATGTGGGAGGGAGAATTTCATCTTGCCTGCTGCACTAAAAAGAAATTCTGACAGGCATTTGGGCACGATATTTAGTAGAGAATGGTCACGCAGTAGAGTTTCTAGAGAATTGTTATTAGTGCCACTGTTCAAGATGGATCATCAACATCTACAGTGGAAATACTCTCCATGATTTATAAAAAAAAGTACCTGCAGAAAGACTTCCCAAATCCCACTACAATTCAGGTTTCTCTTCTAGTTTGTCATCAAGAAAATATCAGGAAAATGGAGACTGGTTTTTGAAGTCTGTCATTTGAAGGTGTACTTCATGAAGCAAATATTCAAAATGGTGCTATTGCAGGATACCCTTCAGGTGTTAAGGGAGTTTATGGTCAGCATGGGCCTGCAAGACGATTATTTCTGTATCCCTATTAACACCGAACATTGAAAATAGTTATGTTTCAGGGAGGATAGTTGCCACTACCAGTTCAAAATCTTACCCTTTGGTCTCAGCTCCAAGGATATTCATGAAATACATATCACCAATAGCAGCTCATTTAAGAAAGCAAGATTATTAGGTGTTTCCTTATCTGGATGACTGGTTGGTAAAGGGAGTCACATATTGCTCAACCACAACATCTAAGCTGATCTTTTGAGGCTCATCAAAGATATAGGGGAAACGGACAATGTGCAAAAGTCATCATTCACCCCTAGCAGAAGAATTAAATTCTTAAGCGCTATACTAGACACAGGATTAGGAAATGCATTTTCCTCCTGGAAGAAACTTCTGCGATTACAAGATCTAGCTAGCTGTACAAACAAAACAAGCAAATGGTCACACTGCATCAGTTCAAATGCCTTTTAGGTAAGATATCCTCTTGCATTCCCTTTATATTGAACTGTTGTTTGCACATGAGGTCCTAAAAGAGGAGCTAGACATTCAGTGGGCACAAGTATATGGTCCGTTTGTGGACCAAGTCAAGGTGACAATGAGAATGAAATAAATGGTTGCAGCTCTAAATTTCCACATGGAACCGCAAACATGACTAGTACGACCGATGCTTCAATTAATGTTTTTGGAGTGCACTGCCAAGAGTTGGCTATATGACAAGTGGTCTCATCAGGAACAACAACTACACATACATATATTGGAGCTTCCAGGAGAATAACTATGTCTTCAAACTTTATTCCCAAGAATAAATGCGTTATCTGTTCTAATGCATAGCGACAATACGATAACATGTTTCATATGAACAAACAGGAAGGTACACAACCAAGAATTTTGTTGAAAGAGACCCAGGCTTTAGCAAATCGGAGAATCCAACACCAAATTGTTATTAACAGCAGAACACTTGTCAGAAGAAGAAAACCAATCTGTGAATGCACACATTTGAAATGTGAAAGACTGTCATGAGTGAGAGACCCAACTCAACAAGGTTTTTTTTTTTATCATGGGGCAATGAATAGCAATTGCAAATGACAGTACTTCGCTAGCAAGCAAATGTTACCAGGACCGTGGAGGGGTGGGATGCGACTGCCTTTTGACAGCATGTTCAAAAATCTGCACATATGCCCTCTCCCCATAAAGTACTAAACAAAATGAGAAGGTAGCATGCCATCTAATTTTGATAGCTCAAGTGTGGCTCAGATCGTTTTATTTCATGGAAGCAGCTGACATATGCCTAACACAAATATCACAGCTGCAGACTAAATCAAATGGCCAGAATCTCTATCCAGATCTAGCCTTGGTGAAGTTACATGCCTGACTCCTGTATACAATGAATTCCACAACCTTAACATTTCTGTAGAGCAATCTTAGCGCAAGCAAAACCTTTAACAAAACATTGTGCTAAATAAAAGATGTTACATGCACAACGTATAGTGGGGCAGTTACAATGGGTGGCACTGTATGTCTGGGCCAGGGCCCTTATGAGGACACTACCATGACATCATATACACACGAACTCCTGCGCTTGGTGACTCCCACCTGGGTGTACCAAACGGGTTGGTCTGGTCTCCACTGCTGAAGGACAGCTGGGGTCGTGGAGTTGGGTGATCTTTTTGTAGGTGGTGAATCATCGCCCTTCTTGACCCTTCGAGAGTCCTGCGACCTCCCAGCTGGACATTTCTTGTTGCATGGTGCATTGGTGCACAGGATTTGCTAGTAGTGGAGCTTCGGGTGGCGGAGCCACTGGAGCACGATTACCTTCGCACTCTTTTTCTCATCACTGGCAGAACGAAGAAAGTCACCCTGCTGCATGGGAGTTTCCTGCAGGGGAGCTGATTGGATCTTACGGAGCTCTATGCACGGTGGGACATGAATACTGGGTCGCCACTGACTGAACAGGCTTGAATGCGGGTGCTGGAGTGCACCTCAAAGGTATCCTGAAATGCTTGCTTCAATTAATTCAATTATATTATCTACACCAGGCCTTCCTTACCCCATTGGCTCAAACACGCCATGTTTCCTGTGGCGGCTGTGACGTTTCCTTGATGTGCTACTTGGGAAACTTGCGTTTTACATATGGTGTGGTCCTGCCCCTTATTACCGCCGTACTGGACTTTGGTCCTCCAGGTGGTTCATGGTGCTGTCGATCTGGAGTTTGAGCTTAGCGCACAGCTGTGTCTACTGGGCCTTCACGGCCATGCCGAGGCCCGTTAGGCCATGGATAGATTTCTGGATCTGGCTCTGATATTTGTTCTTAGACAGATAACGATGAGCTGGAAATCGGCTCTGGGGCCAGATATTTCTACATGGGAGGTTGGAGTTGGTGAGTTGGGCGGAATGTGAAAGGGAGGCACTTTTCAGGGAAGAGGCTTGAGGAGTGTGGAAGGTACCCATCCAGCCTGCATGGGATGCTATAATGAAGGCCTGTCGTCGAGGGTCAAACTGTCTTGGACTCAGTCAGTCTCGGAGGTCAGGCGTAGCATGAAATGCTTGAGTATGCTGTGGTACATCTGAGAGTGGATGGGCACCTAGGTGACTTGACTAGAACTTGGTGGTATCTCCTGAGGCGGAAAGCCGGGAGAATTAGCTCTCGTCATATTTTTAAAACTGTTAGTATTCTTTTGCATTCTTTTTGTATTTTGTTGTGATTTTAAAAACACGCAGACCTACCTCTCCTCATTTGTTACCCCGCAGATTCCCCCCACAGCCGATTAGGTACGGGGACGGGGAAAAAGACGCCGCCATATTGGGGGTAGTCCCGGTTGCCGCACTTGCTGTTGGGACCTCCCGACCCTATCTGCAGTATTTAAATTGCGCAGATTATCACGTGCGTTAATTAGAACTTGGTGGTATCTCCTGAGGCGGAAAGCCGGGAGAATTAGCTCTCGTCATATTTTTAAAACTGTTCGTATTCTTTTGCATTCTTTTTGTATTTTGTTGTGATTTTAAAAACACGCCGACCTACCTCTCCTCATTCGTCACCCCGCAGATTCCCTCCACAGCCGATTAGGGACAGGGACGGGGAAAAAGACGCCGCCATATTGGGGGTAGTCCCGGTTGCCGCACTAGCTGTTGGGACCTCCCGACCCTATCTGCAGTATTTAAATCGCGCAGATTATCACGCGCGTTAATTAGAACTTGGTGGTATCTCCTGAGACGGAAAGCCGGGAGAATTAGCTCTCGTCATATTTTCAAAACTGTTAGTATTCTTTTGCATTCTTTTTGTATTTTGTTGTGATTTTAAAAACACGCAGACCTACCTCTCCTCATTCGTAACCCCGCAGATTCCCCCCACAGCCGATTAGGTGCTGGGACTAGGACGGGGAAAAAGACGCTGCCATATTGGGGGTAGTCCCGGTTGTCGCACTAGTTGTTCGGCCCCTCCCTTTATTTCCGTATATTATGAGCACCCTACGCCGGCCACGCAGTGCACGCGCGCAGCGGGCACGCCGAAGGCGCGCCTAAGGCAAGCCCGTTTCCCCCCCGTCCGCGGCCGGTTGGGGCCAGGGGCCACTCCCCCTGCATCTTTTGCTGGACTAAGAAGATACTAAAGCTCCGAACTCCTTTTTACTATGAGGCCTATTGAGGAGGCCAGCTGCGCACACTCCTATTACCCTTTAGAGCTGCCTGCAGCCTGCTTTCACTGTAAACATAAGTTGAACACTATGCAGTACCAGAATGAAAAGCTGGATATCAACATGTTCCTTCTAAACTGCAGGTCTTTGCCTAAACACAGTCTAGAACTCGCACTTATGCTGGACGAATATATGCCCGATGTAGTTTTCTTAACAGAGACCTGGCTGACGCCAGATTCTGAACGCGATGTAGTACAAGCACTACCGGCGGGGTTTCAGATTATGCGGAAAGATCGCGCCTCTGGGAAAGGAGGGGGCATGGCTATTATCTACAAAGAACAGTACTCATGCCGATGTACCTCTGATCCTATCCCAGATTGTGAGAGTATGTCCTTCTGCATTGATTTCTCCCCGAACAATTGTTTTTCGGGCATTCTTATATATCGTCCCCCAGGCCCTCCAAAGCAGTTTAATAAGGCTCTACCATCAATCGTCGCTGATCTGGTCACTACTCCCGCCAACTTCACGTTGCTTGGCGATCTTAACTTCCATTTTGATATTGCTTCCGATCGTACTGCCGTGGAACTGGCAGATGGTTTAGCTGCACTTCAATTGGAACAATTGGTCGTATCCCCCACCCATATTAAGGGTCATCTTCTGGATCCCGTTTTTAGTAATTGCACTGAGCTTGAGGTAGGATCTACTATCTGCCTTCCTTGGACTGACCACTAATTGATCCCTCTTATTTGGTCTATATGCAAATCTTCTTCTTTAATTTCTACTCCACGGAAATCTAGAAACTGGTCCAAACTTCCAGTGAAAGAGTGGACTAACACTCTCATGACCTCCACACCCCTATTAAATGAGGAACCTCTCTCAGCTAACAGGGAATATAATGAGTGGATTCTGAACTCTCTCGATGCCACACTTCCCTTGGGTAGAATAACTCCTAAGCGGTTAGGGAAGACCGCTCCCTGGTACTCAGTAGACCTCAGGGAGAAAAAACGACACTGCAAAAAACTTGAAAGAAGGTGGCGCTTGGAATACGCTGCCTCAGAATTTTTTTTATATAGAGAGGCGATTAGAGCATATAAACAAGAGATAAAAAGTTTGCAATCTGCCTACTTTACAGGAAAAATTATGCTGGCTAAATCAAAACCAAAAGAAATTTATCAAATAGTAAAGAGTCTTACCAAACTTTCTCCTCCTCCTGTGTCCAACCGTACTACAGTGGCTCACTGCAACGATCTAGCAGAATTCTTTTACCAAAAAGTACATCAAATCTATGTATCATTTACAGATGTCAACGCAGACTCCTCTGCCCATGTACGGACATTGCCGTCAGAAAATGTCTATCTGCCCTCAGTCACTTTGGAGCAGTTTCCTTTATTAGATCAGGAGACCCTTGAACTGATGATGCGTCTGGTAAAGTCAGGCTCCCCATGTGACCTAGCCCCCCCCCCAACACACTGGTCTCGGTAATCCATGTTGTTCTTCCCATCATTATGAACTTACTTAACGCTTCACTGTCCTCCGGTATAGTTCCGTCCACCTGGAAACAAGCCATGGTGCGCGCACTTTTAAAGAAACCTAACACAGACCCTAGCAATTTTGACAACTACCGCCCTATCTCTTTGCTTCCTTGGGTGAGTAAAATCCTCGAGAAACATATTAATATACACTTAACGAACTTTCTCGAGAGTAACCAACTGCTTGATGCCACCCAGACGGGGTTCCGCCCCAAACACGGGACGGAGACCGCTTTACTAACAGTCACTGAGGAAGCTAGAAGGATTATGGATCGAGGGGGATCAGTGGCAGTGGTCCTCCTCGATCTGAGTGCAGCATTCGATACTGTTTCTTCCAGTAAACCCCTGAGCTCCGGGGTACCACAGGGCTCATCATTGAGCCCTACGCTATTTAATGTTTATATGAGATCACTGGCCGAGGTCGTCCGTTCATATGATATAAAGATCATTACATATGCGGACGATACGCAGCTAGTGGTCTCACTCGCGCAGGAAAACAGCCAGTCAGCACAGAGTGGTTTGATGAACCTTCTGGAGGAAGTAAAAAGCTGGATGACAACATCTTGTCTCAAGCTCAACGGAGACAAAACTGAGCTGATGCTCCTTGGTCCTCCTGCCTTACTTACTATTGCCTCTTTATGGCCCCCCAGTCTGGGCACGCCACCTACACCCAAAGACAATATAAAAAGTCTGGGTGTATGGTTGGATAAGTCTTTGACCTTTGATACCCAGGCAACCAAGCTATCTGCGACTTGCTTTGGTCTTCTCAGGCTTCTGAGAAAAGTTCTTCCACTTCTTCCCTGCGAAGCCAAACAGATAGTCATTCAGGGCTTGATCCAGTCCTGACTGGACTTTAATAATGCCCTGTACCTAGGTGCACCGGATTATACACTGCGGAAACTGCAGATTATTCAGAACTGCGCTGCACGTACGCTGCTTCAGCTGCCCCGCAGGATGTCAGCAAAACCCGGGCTCAGGAGCCTACATTGGCTCCCGGTTAGGGAAAGAATTAATTTCAAAGCAATGTGCATTTCCCACCAAGCCTATTGGCAGACGGGCCCGGTGATCAGCCATGCGTTGATCACTCCGTACCACCCTAGTAAACAGCTTCGCTCAAGTCAAGCCTTTCTGGCTACAGTCCCCCGAATCAGGCGAACTAGAGCAGGTGGCACGTCGTTTTTGTACAACGCGGCCAAGCTATGGAACTCACTTCCGCCCCAACTTAGGGCTAACCCTAATTTGCTTTCTTTTCGTAGGCAACTCAAAACTTTTCTTTTTAATATACACAACTAATTCTCTGTGATGACTGTGTCTAGCAGGTAACACCATTTCTTTATAGCACTTGGACGCCCCAGGGCAGCAATCGCGCTCTACAAATCCCCTTTTCATTTCATTTCACTGTGATGGTGGTTGGTGTATTGGTTTTGTGGAGGGGCGGGATGGTAACATAGGCCTATGTTTTTCTTTCTCTGCGGTGATGGCTCCAGTACTGCTGGCCTTTCCACTTGTTATTGATGTTGCTTCCACATGCATTTCCTTCTTATTTTGTTGTCTTATTGTTTTCTTTTTAGTTTCCATGTTGTTGCAATGAACAATTAATAAAAAGATTTAAAAACAAAACAAAAAACCTGAAGCCGGTTTCTCCACCTGTCCTATGCATCGGAGATTCTGCAAGAGGTCCTTGGCCTCATTTTCAAAACCTGGTATAGTCAGCATACACTTTATTTTGTAACTAATCTGAACAGCAAGTAAAACAGATATGCTTCAAGATGACCGGGAACACTTGGGGATGCACTTATTTGAGACCACATGGGAGCCTTGGTCTATGCCTTCTGCCCGCACCCTTGCCCCCACTGCAAGCCTGTTTGATATCAAGGGTTCTTCAGAAGAGCAAGGAGTGTCGTTCGTTCTTAGTCACCCTGGTGGCACCAGCCTGGTCTCACCAATGGAGAAGCCTTCTTTTCAGCAAACTAGGGAAACTGCTGTTCTGCCCTATGTACCATTACTCGGCTTTTTCGATCCTGAGAAGACTACTTTTAGGATATGGGCCTCTCCTCTTAGAACTTGGGAGATTCTGGGGCAACTAGGAGATCTTCCACTTGAGTAAATGACTGAGGTTCTGCCACAGGACCTTAACAATTAAGACCAGCCCACCTTCTTGTTCAGTGGATGCCTGGATTTCTTTTTCACATTGCCTGGTTAATGCACAATCCATTTGAATGAATTTCTTCCTGCTAAGTGAGTCTTCTCACATCTGACTTCTTTTATGGTGCCATAACATCTGCAATCTGCATAAGCAAGCTCTAAATGTCCGCCTCTGAACCTTTCACGCTGTTCTTCACCATGGGACGTTCATTGACTGTCATGAACATTAAATAATCCTCTTCATGGACAAGATCACAGAGCACATTTATAATGTATCCTATCCGTTGTTTTTTTTGTTAAGACGAACATTTTGAGTTAATTAAATATTTCAAATCTGTTCAGTGTTGGGTGAGTTTCATTTGCCTATTATTGAAAAAGTAGCCAATTAAATTAATAAATTGTAGTGTAAGGCTATACGACAGGTATCACATTTCAGATGCCCTGTTGAATGGAAGAAATAAACCCATATACAGTTAGATAGGCCAGCGCTACATAATACCCAATCACAACACTGCTCCTTCTGGTCCTCCATGTAAAGTCCTTTTATGTTGTTGATAACATTGAACTATATAGAAAAACTATTTACCTTAGAAACCACGTTTTAGAAGTTGCTAAACCGGTGTGGTTTGACCCATAAATTTGGTGTTTGTTCGTTCTTAGGTCTTTGGTCGTATCTTCCAGTTAAAAGCAAAAGGCTCCGTTGAAATACAGCCTGTGCAGAGATTTGTGGCCAAATGTACGAAGCAATTTTGCCGTCGTAAACGGTCCAATTCGCAAAATTGGGCTGTTTGCTACGGCAAAAATGCTTTTCCAAATGTACAAACACCCAAACTGCAATTCTCCAGAATCGCAGTTTGGGTGTAGAAATTGCTGTTTGGAAGGGGCATGTGTAGGACGTCCCTTCCAAATAGTGATTTCCAGTGTTATGCATCAAAGTTTTGCAACCGAAATGCGGTTGAAAAACCTTGATATTTTACCACCAACTCTAATGTTGGTGGTAATACTCTCGCAAATTGGAAGGGTTCGCCATGGGACCCCTTCCCCTTAGTGAATTTTGGTAAAACGTTTTTTACGAGTAGGCAGTGGTCCCACGGACCAATGCCTACCTGCTCTTAAAAATGAAAACAAAACAATTAATTTTTTATTGTTGAAACTCATTCCATTTTCCTTTAAGGAAAGCAGGTTGCATATCAACAACAAAATCTTTATCCAAAGGCAATCACAGACATGGTGTTCTGCTCACCTCAACAGCCAACCATCCCTGTGATAGCAGGCATCCATAATGGGTCGCAAGCTGTGACCTACTGCATTAATATTCATTGGGTAACCGATTTGCGACCCACCAGGACCCACTAGGAATCGCAAGTATGAAACTATTTCATACACAATAGCGATATCCAAATGACGATTCGGATAAAATTGCTATTTAGAAATCACTATTACTCTCTTTGTACATCTGTCCCTTGGAGGAGAAGGATTTTGGTAAAAAAAGGAAGTGTGATTGCATTTAAAATGATATGAAAATCAGAGACCTATTTTTATTTAAAAAAAAAAAGAAAACCGCCTGAAAGATGTAATCAGTGCTCTTTTCTTATGGAACATTGTATATGGTTCTTGGGAACATAATTTCCAAATTTTGCTTTCTCTATGGGCTGCAGAAATTGCAACTAAACTGGCTGCCTTTCCCGATTAGTCATTCAAAGAAGCCTCATTATTTGTTCAATAGGAGGAACTTTTAACTGTGGAAAACAAATTGGAAAACAAATGTTTTAAAGGTCTTTATAAAGTGCATCTAAGTTAACATTAGATGCATATATATTGGCTAATAAAATATCTTTGCCTAAATTACTACTTTCTAGTAAAAAATCTACCTTCAAAATCGGAGATTACTTTTATTTTTTTAATAATGCAGCAACTGTTTCTAAGTATAATGGTCGCGCCTTTTGTTTGGTATTATTATGACTAGATATATTGGTAGGATATTTTTTATTAAGAATATATTCTCCATTATCGATTAAAAGGTGTGTTTATTGGAGAAACATTGCATTTGTCATTTTCTTCCTTTTTAAGAAGGCGATTAAGGCATTCATACTCTAGGACCGAAATCTCAGTGATTTATCAATATAGAAACGTTATGAATAAACGCATCTAACTATTTGACATATAAACAATCCTATTAGAATGTGACTGACCCTGCATGCTATACATTTGTGTCCCTGTCCCATGCCCTGAGTTGCCAACTGTAAGTAACGTATTCTTGGCACCAGCCTCACGCTTTTTGGTGACAGCATACCGTGTTTTCGCAGTCCTAGTGTGACGAGTCATTTTCACCTGTGTCAAAGCAGTGGTGACATACTGACCCACCCAAGTGAAATTTCACTGTTACTGGTGATCCCGGTGCCTTGCATTTCTATCCCGAGTGCATGTGTATATGTTTGCATGTGTGTGGTCTGTGTGTTACACACATTGTACATTTCGGAGTGAATCAGAGTGAGTAAGGCCTTTGCTTTCCATTTTGGAACCCCCTGGCCTGTTCATGTGAACACGATGGGGGTGAGGTTACTTTCCCAGAGAAAGAAAGATCAATGTGGACATTCCTGAAAGTGGTAGGAGGTTACTTAGACACTGGTGTGTGGAAGTAGTGAAAGAGGAAACAGTCTCCCTTTAGAAATTCAGTGAGGTTTTTTTTGTAGTTCAGACATCAGTTTATTAGTCTCATGGAGTTATGCATTTTGTGGATGATAAAGAAGGGTGGAACTGCAGTTCCTGTTGTCAGAGTGTGAAAGATCCTTTAGAGAACCTCGTATATTCTGTAGTGCGTAGGACAATGTGTAGGACTGAGCTTTATTGTATATTAACGTACTTCTCTTTTACAAAGATAAGTCCTGGGCTGGTAACTCAAGTTATTATGAGCTCATTTTACCCCACATTAACCTCCCTGCCATCACTGAGAGTTGCATGCGGAAGGGATTGTTCTTTGTTCAGATGGCACAGCCATAGTGAGACAGGCCCAGGACAAAAATTCAAATTTCCACAGCCTCATAGCTCTGGTCCCGTAGCTCCTGCTTGGCCCCATTTCCACGATCGGAGCCTATCCAATCCCTACAGACCGATTTATACCACATAAAATAATACTTAAAGTTTCAATAAACCAACGTAAAGTACAATGCACTGTGAACATACCTTGTTTAAAGTGTACACTTAACAATATGACTTACAGCAGAATAAAATAAAAGAGCTGTGTAGATAAACAAATAAAGTATTTCTTGCAATGGGAAGCTCATCATCATTCATTAGATGTATGATAGCAATAATATGTACAAGTGAAAGGAAATGCAAATGATAGATTCCTAGGATAGACATTAGCAGGTTGAATTTCAATTCCGACCCCACCCTGTAGAGTCAATATTAAAATTGTGCTTAATATTACATTACATATCAAACAATGAAACTCTCCCTTTGATATATTTTAAGTACTTTAAATACTTCAGTGAGTCTGAACTAAGATAAGAAATAATAGGGTGCATCTTTTTGAACAACAGTCAGTTGATGCCATGAGATTTCCTATATTGAGTAACCTGTGATAGTGCACCAATCATATCACAGCCCAATAACTATAACAGCATTAACATTGAATTTCAAATTACAAATTTTAAACCGTACTTTCAGTTATTGATGCCTTCTAGAGAAATCTTCAACAATTCAGTGGTGTATCAACCATAGTGGGCGTATAAGGCCTAGCTTTGTGTACCTTGCCCTGCACCATTCTGCATGGCCCGATGCAGTAAATGTCGTCCATATTCATCAAAGTCCTCTACTTGTTATTGTGGGAGAAGTGCACCCAGTGCATGTATGTATCGTTTTTTTTTAAATGTCATGTATGCAGTGACATAAGGTGTATACATAAGGTGTATACTGACGTTCTGCAGGCTTCAAGCTACTTATTCTTATGGACTGGGCCATGAAAGAATGAATGATTCAATTTGATAACACGCTCTAATCACCCCGAACGGGGTATCTCAGCACTGCAGTTAATACAAAATGCTGAACACAGAGTCTAAGGGCCAGATGTACAACCAATTTTAGCATGCACAAACAGGTTAGCGGCCCGTTTGCGTATTCTAAAATTGGTATGGCCATGTAGTAACACAATTTTGTGAGTCGCAAATGAATTGCGACTTGCAAGAATAGCGACTCTCTAACCCATGTGTGAATGTTTTGCGACTGCAATTGTAGTCGTAAAACAGTCGCAAATTACCACCCTCTTCAAGAGGGTGGTAATGCAGTCGCAATTTGGAAGGGGTCCCCTTCCACTTTGTGACTGTCTCTAAAAAGATTTTTTAATGGCAGGCAGTGGTCCCAGGGACCACTACCTGCACTTAAAAAATGTAACAAAAACGTTTTTTTTTTTTTTTTTAAATGCTTCCTGTTTTCCTTTAAGGAAAACGGGCTGCTTTTAAAAAAACTTTTTAAAAACTGCTTTATTTAAAAGCAGTCCCATACATGGTTGTCTGATGAGCCCAGGAGGCCACCATACCTGGAAGGGCCTGTCATTCCCAATGGACTCGCAAATTGCGAGAGGCTCATTAATATTAATGAGCCTCACAATTTGCAACCCCATTGGGAATCGCAAACCATGTTAAACACACTGTTGTACATGGCAAATTGCGCCTCTCAAATGAGGCACAATTTGCGAGGCGCAATTTTGCTGGTCGTACATCTGGCCCTAAATCTTAAAGTAGTGCCGTTTTTAAAGCTTTGCTGAATTTTCTGTATACTAGGAAGGTTCGAACTGTGAACGGTAGTTTGTTCCAAAGGGTGGAGGCCAAGTAAGAAAAGGACCTGCCACCTAATCTAACATGTCGAATATGAGGGACCACCAATAACTCATCACTGGAATGCAGATTCCTAGTGGGGTGATATTGTTTCAGCCTATGGCTAAGGTATATGTTACTTTTACCTTGCAGACCTTTATAGGTTAGACTGCACAGTTTGAACACCACTCTTTTCTTTATTGGGAGCCAATGTAGTGATTTTAAGAGAGGAGCGCAGGCAGTACCAGGCAGTCAGTTGCAAATCAACTGTGCTGCTGGGGTTTTCTACGACCTGCAGTTTTGACCATAATGACTCATTGGCTGCGACCAGTAGAGCATTACCATAGTCCAGCCGGCTCACAACAAGAGCCTGTACCAGGGACTTTCAGGCCTCCATAGGGAGGAATGGCAAAGCCTTCTTCTGTAAGTGGAGCATATGGAAACAAGTGCTGGTTGTGGATAGAACTTGTGCTTTCATATTAAGTTCAGAATCTACCTTGATTCCAAGATTTTTACAATCTTGCTAGGAGACAGGGCCCTGCCAAACTCCGGTGGCCACCAACCCGGAGTCTACAAGATTTGAGCTTTCCCAAATAAGGTGATCTATGTTTTCCCTGGATTCAGCTGGAGAAAGCTATTCGCCATCCACTCAGTGATAACCTTCATTCCAGCTGAAAAGCAGTCCTTCATTTTCTCAAAATCCTCATCAACGGAAATAACCAACTGAGTGTCATCAGCATATGATAGGATTTCAAAACCATATGCTCTGATGACTTTAGCCAAAGGTGCCACATATACGTTAAACAATGTAGGGCTCAGACATGAGCCCTGAGGGACACCTTTGTTGACCAGCCTAGGCCTTGCTTCAGAAGGTCCCAGGGAGACACTCCGTCTTAAAAAAAAAAAAACTGGAACCAGGCCAGGGCAGACCCATTAATCCCTATCTCTCGTAGTCTTTGAAGTAGCTTCACATGGGACACCATGTCAAAAGCTGCAGATAGGTCTACGAGCACAAAGTGTTCATATCTAGTGAGCATCTGATGGTATCTGTCACGGCAACCAATGAAGACTTGGTGCAATGCTTGGCTCGAAAGCCTGCTTGTGAAGAATCTAAGATCGTATTCAGTTCCAAATATTCATTCAGTTCCCAAGAGCGGGAGTAAAGAGATGGGCTAGTAATTTGAAAGAATAGAGGGATCCAAATTCTTCTTCTTTTGTATTGGAATAATCTGAGTTGATTTCCACCTTAAATGAATCTTTCCCGACTCGATGGAGAGGTTGAATAGAGATCTAACTGTCAGAGCAATCTGGCTAGCCAGCAGGGCTACCATCCCAGGCGGACAAGGGTCAATGGGAGAACCAAATTTAGCTCTTTCAGGCACATATTGCCCCTGTTTCAGGGTAAAAGTCTGGAAATTATCCAGCCTATTGCACCTGGAATTAAGGGAAGGGTAATCCATTTGCTCCACAGTCAGTTGATGTGACAAACTCTGAAAGTTTTGATAGACCAACTTGATCTTATCTTCTAAGTAGTCCGCAATAGAATCACATAATTCCTGTGAGGCTAGAAGTGGCTGGGAACAGGCAGAAGGATGAGTAAATCTTGAACAGTTCTTTGAAAAAGTTGTCTGCCTGACCAATTTGTATGCAAATATACATTTTACATGCTTTTTTGTTGTTGCGATATACTAAGAGGGCCTCCTTATATGCAGTTTTGGCCTCCTGATCGTAATTGCGACACCATCGTCTTTCTTACAAAGCGCTTTCCCTTCTTTTAATTCTGCAGTATACCAGAGTGCGGGTGGTCTGTGTGAAATATTTGACCTATTCTTGAGGATGCTAGACTGTTGAAGGCTAAATTTTGAGCAACTTGAAATTCCGCCAACATTTGGTTGACTTCTGAATCTGACCTAATATTAGGTGGAGCAAAGACTTCAGAGAAGGAACGGGGGAGACACGATGCCAGCATCTTCTAGTATCATTGTTACTGTCTCAAATCTGGTGTATCTGAATTAATAATCTGTAAACCAATCAAAGCGTGGTCAGTCCACGTGAGGGGAATAAGTGGATCACATTGCAAGTTATTAGAATCAGTAAAAATCTGATCTAGAGTATGGCCCGCTGAATGAGTGGGCCCCGAGATTTTCTGATGCACAACCAAGGTCCCTAAGTTGGCTAGAAGCTGGGATGTATCCGTGTCCGAAGGATTGCCTAAGTGATAGTTAAAATTGCCCAGTAATAAAAGATTTTGGGCAGATATCACATGAGTGGCAATATTCTCAATAAGCCTATGACTAAAATCTTTTTTGGGCCCCGGAGGGAGATAGATCAAGGTGCCTTTCCAGTGATTATACGATGAAAGTTCCATTTTAAAAATAAACTTTTCTACCCAGTCCTTAATGAGGGATTCAATAAGTGAGACTTTAATGGTGTCTCTGAAAGGGATAGCAATGGCACCATGGCACTACATGTGAGATGGCTCATGGACAGCGTGGGATCGCAGGTAACGCCCTACTGCCTCAATGTGTGACCAACCTACTGTTTATTTTGTACACCACAGATCAAAAACATAAGTCACCTGTAGCATTAACACTTCTGAAGGCTCTTGAAAAAGCAGCAGCAAAGACAGTATCTCTCACAACAAGACTCAGTACACATATTCATTATAATAAATAGTTCTAGCTGTACATTTTTGTATCCATTCAAGATCAAAAAGCTGTGTATTCATGTCAAAGAAGCATATTTACAATGCATTCGCAGAGGATTATTCATACTTGTATGAGAAGACCTTACACTCACTGTGTATTAATCTAGAGCACATTTTTTCACAATTGTTGCACCTGAAGAAGCAAATGTCCTAGGTAGTGTCCCAATTGCAGAGGTAATTGAATCATTTGAAAGTCTAAAAAGAAATAAGGCGCCGGCGGCTGCAGAATTTTATCAAACCTTTTCTATTCAATTAATCACATTTTTATGTGACCTGTTTAACTGCTAAATCTGGGAGACTAAACAACCTATCTGTATGTAGAAAGCATTAATTACAAAAATTCTAGAATCTCCTACAAAATGTGAAAACATTTGACCTACCTCCCTGCTGAATGTAGATAGCAAAACCTGGATTTAATTGTGGGAAAATTATAACCAAACGGTTGCCAAAGCTCATTCATTCAGATCAAGTGGGCCTTACTGGAGAGGAGTAATTGTAGCGATAACATACTACTCCAAATGAATATCATTGCAGTACAAACAGATGACTGCTCCTACTGTTGTAATATGTTTGAAATCTGAAAAAGCTTTTGACAGTAGTTAAGGGTTCATATCTGGAGTTTGTGTTTGGTAAATTTAAGTTTGGTTCAATTTCCCTAAATTATTTTGAGCTCCTGGTTTCCATCCTAGAACCACAGGAATTATTAATGGATTCAATTAAAATGTTTTAATCTTTAGAGGGGTAATACAAAGGGTGACTGCTGGTCACCATTCTTTTTTGTGAGCTTTACAACAATTAGGCATTAGGATCTGACCGGATCCTCTTATGTGAGGTTTTAGATACGAAAATAAATATTTATGGCACTTGAAAGCTGATGACCTGCTACATGTGATCAACAATACAGATAAAATTGGCACTATTTATTACAGTTGATGGAAGTAGAAGTGTCTTGGCAAAACACTGGGGCAAATTCAAGGTTTTCCCACTTAATCATGCTTATTACCTGGTACTTTTATAAAAATTGGAAAATTAAATGTTTTAGAGAAAGAATTGAATATCTAGCTTTTCATTTGCATACTATAAAAGAAACAATGAAAAGACTCTACATTTGGATTTGATGGTCGAGGAAGCTAATTATACTCCATGGAAAAAACTACCTTTTAATTTTTTGGGGGCAAAATAAAATCCTTGAAATGTGTATTCTGTTGAAAGTATTATGTTTTATGAAATCTTCCAACACGGTTACATACCTCAATGTTTAAACAATGTGCCAAATTTGTAAGGGTCTTTCTATGAGGGACTGAGGAAATTCTAGTGTGTCTGGGGTAATATGAAACAGAACTGAAGGTGGTTTTGACATTCCTTCTTCGTGTGATTAGTGTAACCATTTTTGATATAAAAACGACATCTCATTATTTGCTGAAAGTATATGAGTCTAATGTGCCTTGTGTGTATTTCATTGACAAAAGTTTTATTATACCGTTTAAACTTTTATTTATTTTCGATATAACTAAACTGCCTTGCAATCAGACCTTCTTTATAACTGGGACTATTAAGAGTAAAGACGAGGAAGAACTCAAAGCGAATGGAAAGACAATACATTTGAAATATAGAGGGCAGTTTTATAAAAAGCTAGATAGACAAAGCAGAGGGCTTTAAATTGTGAACGTTTTTAACTGGCAGCCAATGGAGGCTCCTGAGATGTGCACACCCGGAGGAGGGCTAACTGTCTGCATTGCTCCAAAATTCTGGACTATCTGTAACATGAACATCATCAGGTAGTCAGTGAGGCCCAGATAGCATTACCATTAAACAAAGCAAGATGTATGGGGGCATGGATTATGGCTCTGCATACAGATGCCGGAGACAGAGGAAAGACTTGTCTGAGCGTTGGCAGTTAATTTGAAGCAGGTGGCAGAGACCTGGTTGATGTGTTTGGCAAATGACAAGTCACAGTAATATTATACCCAGATTTCTGACCTGGGTAGAAGTGGCACTGGGTGAACCAAGCTTGACAGGCCACGAACCTGAGAACCAAATAGCCTTTACTTGTTTGCTGGAAAGTAGGATTTCCTATTTATCACTGCTAAGCGTGAGGCAGTTTTACTTTGTCCAACAAGTGACTGCCCTCAAGCTGTACCAAAAGTTAGATCTAATTAGCTGTGGATTGTCAGTAATAGATACCATTATTTGGGTGCTGTTAGAGTAGGAAACCAGATTAAAACCGAACCAATGCAGCCAGTGGTATAAAGATATCAAAAAAGGTTGAGCTTAGGAACGAGCCCTGAGGGACACCACATAAGATTTGAACAGGGGCATGCACACAGTTTGGGATCTGTCAGAGGGGAAGGAACCTAGCCAGAAGATAGATTTCTTGTAGACACCCAGGTGGAGAAGCATCTTAATTAGAATAGTTTGATAGAACATGTCAAAGGCTACTGACAAATCAAACAGGATATGGAGAGCAAAGTGTCCTTTATCCAGCAGCATTCGGATGACACTGCTGACATTCAGCAAGGCAGATTATGTTCTGAGACCTGAAACACAATTGAGAAGGTCCAGTAGGTTGTTCTTTCCAGATAAAAATAGTAGACTGTTTCTTTTGTTTGAGAATCTTGGTTGGAAGAGGAAGCAGGGAAATAGGCATAGCTAATAGAAGAATTGCACAGGTTAGTAAGTGTTTGACCAGATTAGTGCCATGATATAAGGATGCATGGGTTCAGCAGAGAGTAGGAGTTTGTAGAAAGAACAGATCAGACAATCTTGTCTTATATAAGGTGTTCAAAGAAAATTAGAAAATAAGACCCCTTCATAGTGGCGTGAGTTTTGCTAGGTCATTCCTAATAGTACCTGTTGCTTTAAAACAAACTGAATGGGTAATTATCTAATGAGAAAACAATTCTGAGAATTTGGAGCAGAGTTCTGGAGGAGTGATGGAATTGTTGGAGACTGGAGGTTGTAGCAGTTTTTTTTAACAATACTGAACATTTTGCACATTGAACAGTCTGAAATCTCGATTCTAGTGGTACAAAATATAGCTCTGACTTGATACATCAGGTGGTGATAGTGTTTTACGGGGGCTCTGTGAGCACCTTTGCTTAGAAGATTATAGGAACTATGCCACTGACGTTCCAGCTTCTTACTCTTGCGCTTCCAGTCTGAGATCATTAAACAACAAGGGGCCTTGATGCATATGGTAATTTGTACACAGCGTGCAGGGGGCAACAAAAGTGAGGTTCTTTGATATTCAAATGTCAAAAGAATTGGCTGCATTAATGAAATGGACAGGAGGGATGATGACATACAATTAGCTAGGATAGGTTGCAGAGGAAGAGGAATTGGTAAGGTAAAAGAAACGGCTCAGTCCATCCTAAAGTAATGGGAGGCTGTTAGATAATAGTGAGGTAATTAGGGAAAAAGGGGGTCTAGAAGATGCCCGTTTCTAATGTTGGGATGTTTGGAAAGAAGCTTGAGCACAAGCCTGGAGTCTAGATCTGTAAATATAATGGCATTAGGATTGTCCTCCCTGTCAAAATGAATATTCAAATCACCCAGGACTGGGACCCAGGCGGACTTAAGGATGAGGGGGAACGAACAGTGTCAGGAACTTATTAGAGTAATTGCCCTTTGGACCCAGTGGGCAGTAGATCAAAGCTCCAGATAGTGATACAGTGGGTTGAATTTAAGCATAAATATCAGCATCTTACAGGTGGATAAAGAAGGATAGGCTTTAGGAGACAGCTGATTTGTGAGCAGATAATAATGGCAAGTCCACCACCACGTTTGCCAGTGCTGTTCTGGTCTGAAAAGGAATTGCCAGGAAGCACTGATGCTCTGATATCGGAGAAGGAAGCATTGTGTAGCCATGTCTCAGTCAGAAATACAACATCAGGATAAACAGTATAAAGAAAGTCAGAGGTCCATTTGATATCTGGGAATGTACCTGCAATTTATGACAACGCAGTTGGAGTAAAGGAAGAAGATGTGTTAAAATCGCAGTTCAAGGAGTAAAAACTACAGCACACACAGGAGAATATTACATGAAGAGATGGAGAATGGAGGTGGTTGCTAGTATACCTTAGAGCCTTAGTTTGTAAAGCTGGCTAGATGAATAAATTAAGTGAGCAACCATTAAAGCAGGACAAAGGGTAGAGAGACAAAGGGGGCAATGACTGGTGTAAACAGGCTTGCCTAAGGTGTGCCCTCTGATTTTGTCAACTACACAGACAAGCACCTCCTTACTGATTTAGGCTACCCTGGAAATAGGGCTCTGAAGCATGCAAGACCAAAATAGGTAGGGAAAAATAAAAGCTGAACTAGAATCTAGCCCGTCCTGTTGGAGCTGATAAGCTTGCTTAGGGGTTGTATCATCTAGGAAATCATGTCACAACTTAAAAGAAAAGTGTGAAAAATAAAACGCCTAAAATAATTAAAAGTGGTATTACAACCTTGCTGAGATAGGAGACATGCACCTTCTCTTTCGCATTCAAGAAATCTATAACGAGGACTCCGTTAGTCAACTTCCTTCACTACTGTGAGTGTGAAGGAGGACTGACAATATGTCAGTTACATTGCTACACTTTATGTAGAGTCAAACCTCCATGGAGAGTTGGGGCACACCCCTCCACCACTAAGGCGGTGTCTGTGGCATTCCCTACTCTTGCAACATGTTTTGCAACTATGTGGGCTAATCTCACATGCATTCTGTTGACACTATGTTCTTGAGTTTTTTTCCTGGAGAAATGCTAAGTTGGTCCTATAAATTCTAGCAACATGTATTCCATGGCCTAAGAGTTATTATTTATACCTGCTGTGAAATCTGTAAACATTTTGACCCTGTGAAGGAACCAGGACTAATGAGTAGGATAAAGATACCTTTGTGGTATCTGTGATACTGTAATTCCATAGGCTTTCCCCCCCCATTGGCTCCTCTTTTGATGAAGAGACAGCGTGAGAGAGAGAGGTAGTGTGATTGTGTGTGAGAGAGATAGAGAGAGAGAGAGAAGGAAAATGAATGAATGAATAAGTGAATATCAGCCTGGCACCCATAAATTTGCCTAAATTATTGATGCAATTTAAAAAGATTGTTCTTTTTTTTAGTTAAAAATCAGTTTCCAGCTATGTGGTAAACTTTGGTGCTGGAGCAATTTACAGAGTTGGGGTGTTGCCATCAATGTTAGATCACTGAAGTTATAGTGATTGTGAAAAATCCAAAAATCACACAAAGCAAATTAGCCGCATCCATTCAGAAGCATGAGGTAGCCAGTGGTGCATGTTAAGCACACTGTCACCCTTATATTAATAAAGCATGGTGTGGTAGGACATATCCGTGTTTCCATCACACTTCAGATTTACAGAAAGTTTCATTTGTGCTTTCTTAACTGCTAATATATATATATATATATATATATATATATATATATGTGTATATATATATATATATATATATATATAATATATATTTTTTATATTTTGAAATATATGTACTGTCCATTTACATGTATTTAAAGGGTGTGTTAGAAAGCATGGACATCATACAGCCTTTCCTTTGACACACATACTCCTACAAGATTATCACATAGTTTTCACTTTACAAAATCCTCTCACTATGCAGTCAGAGAAAGGAAAGTAAACCCAATCTCCATGTTAAAGTAGTAAGCAGCAATTTGTCAGAAGACAGAGCCTGACGTATGACCTCTGTCTTTGAACTCGCAGCATATGTGGCAAGATACAGATCACATTTAAAGACATCTGTATTGCTAATTGACTCTCTGAACTCCGGCATGGTTATTTGCCATGGTTTATTTCTGCGGGTGTTGCAGCACCCCTCGCACCCCTACGTCCACCCCTTATGGATCTAAATTACCCACAGGATGATAACAGGGTATGTAGTACAGAATAACAGTAAACCATAAATTCCTGGAGCCAGGGTGACTCGGGCCCAGATGAAAGAGTATTATGATGCTTTTCATATCATATTTGGGTCCCCACTCTCCCCTGGAGCTCCTCCGTGCCCCCAGGAGGTGATGGGAGCACTGACTGTGTCCTTGCCGATGGGTTCATCTTCAGCTGCATTAAGGCCCTTAGACGCAGTGATGCTGGTGCGCACCCCTTCGGGGTTCACACCTGTGGCGTCCACTGACTCTAGAGCGACTAAGGTTGTGTCTCTGGAATATTTTTCAGATCCGGATTCAATGCACGACCCAGCTGACACTCTTGAGGAGTCGACATTTACTTGCCTCATTTTGTCAGCATCTGCGCTGTCCCATGCCCTTCCAAGTTCTCATCCCAGGTCAATACGACGCAGTGTCTGCGTCGATCAACACCGTTTATAGAGCCAATCATTCATGGTTCTCTGAGGGCTTCACAAGAACAGTTTGTGGATTGAAATGAAGAAGGGGTTCTTTTTGTGCAGCCAGTGCCTACAGATCCTCCTATGATGGATAGCCAGATTTCTGAGTTAGGTGAAGCAAGTGGATTAGAATTATTACCGGCTTCTGGCCTTCTGTCTCCTCCTGGCCTTGCCTCGGAAGCTGGCTCTTCCTTAGCGGATATCTTAGAAAGGGTGGCTGATGTTCTACATTTGACTCTGCAGTGGAGAAACCTACAGACTCCCTCATTGAGGTTCTTCATCCGGATCAGTCCGGGATGGAGCCAGTGCTATCATCTTGTTTGTTTTGCTGTTCACCCTATGTGGGAAGGGTATGCCCAGACATGGGTCCCGTGCTCACTGCGCCACTGGAGTCAAGCTATCCTGGCTGAAGACGGCTGATAGCCAGAAACCGGTCCTAGGATGCTGGAGTCCGGTCCAGGGAAGACATGGCTTGGCAATTCGGGCTGGACTGTTCCCATGAGGCACAGGGTCAAGACTGATTTGCATATGGCCATGTCTGAACTGGGGTGGCTTGGTGAGCAAAATAACAATGGATTAAACCCAGATCTGTGACTGGGGGTGAATGTTTTGCCATTGTGCAACATTCCGTCCATCATCTTGTTTGTTTTGTGGAATGGACACCACAGATTCGATTGGTCGAAAGCCATGGCGTCATCTGTGGCGTTACACCGGCGAGCTTGGCCTCGTACTACTGGATTTTCAGAGGCACTCCAGTCAGTTTTAATTGGCATGCTGTTTGATGGCGTACATTGTTTGGTGCCCATGCAGATTCCGCTTTGCATAGGTTTAGTGACTCTTAGCCCGGTTGCCTTCTTTCAACTTTTACTGTATTTTAAGGGGGATGTTCCTGTGCAGAAGGCTCCTCTTGGTTTGTAACTTGGCTCAACACTGCTTTATGGTATGCTGTTTGCAGTGTAACGTCACCCGATGTGGTGTTCCTGCCTTTGCAGGTCTTACTTTTTTGGGTACTTTTGCTGTCAATGAAAGGATGTTGATGTCCTACATGGGTTTTTTCCTACCCTTCGGTAGGTTTTTTGGTTATTTCTGCTGAGGAGAGCCTGCAATGTTTTCTTTCTCATGTGAGATTGATTACCTGTGTTATCTGCTTGTATAAGCATTTGCAATATGCTTTTTGCCTTTTCTTTTCTCTAAGAATGGGTCTCTGTTGGTACTGGACCTGTCCTGTTATTTCATTGGAACTTCCATTTCTTGGAGCATGGTTTTCTCTCGGTAACTTCTTGCCTTATTTCTGCAAGTTGTATCCCTTATATGTAATGGTACACAGCTTCTAGTTCCCTCCTTTTGGATTGTTTTTTCCTCCTTTTGTTTCGGGGGTGTATACTTCAATCATTGCAGATTGGGACGCATTTAATTTTGTTGCCTTCCATTGTATGGCATCAAGGTATTTTTATTCCTGCAGGTTTACCATGCTCCTCCGGTAGGATAAAGGGCGTAACCATTCATGGGGAATTCTTGGTGTCTCTCACACTTATGTTGTTTGTGTTTCATTTTGGTGGTTTTCTATTACAAGAAACATCTTTTCTAGAGTTCTTCCTTTGAGAGCATGTTACATTTATCACTCTTAAGTTAAAAGGTTAAGCAGAGAAGTGCTGCCAAATACCGGTTTTTGAGGTGGCAGGTTTTTTCCCTTCCATTTTGAATGATCCTCGTCTGATGTACAGACTGACTAAAGCCATATAGTAATTTGAAGAACTCTTTTTGGTCCCTCCCTTCAGTGCTCTGTTATGTCATGTTGTGGAGCTCCAACTCGTTTCTATTTGGGAGTACGTATTTCTATGTACAGGCAGGTTTCTGGTTGTACATTTTGGATATAATTCTGCTATTTGTAAGGGTACAGATTATGTAGCAATATTTTTTGCTCGTCACTGGGTAGCTGACAGTGAGTGTCTTCTTCACTGGTCCTTCTATGTATGGGGTCCTTATATTGATGTACACAATGAATGTGCAGATTTGCATAGGTGTTTTGTATTTATGTGGCTACACATATTTATGGCATCATTTTTACCATTCTGTTCGGAGAAGTTGGTATTGGATTTTAGATACGTCTTTTCTAGCTTGCAGCGTATTTATATGTGCTGTTTTTCATCTTTTCCACCTCTGTGGGATTACTTGCTAGGTGAGCCTCGCTGTTCACTCTAGCGGTCTTTCTTTTTATTCAAGGATAGGTCTTTATTTTAGCAGTCCTTGTTCCTATTTTTAGTCAGTCAGACATTTTTATGCATGCTTCTTTATCCATGTTCCACTATGACCTTGTTTAGAGATCCTTGTCTGGGGGTCTTTCAAACTCATAGCCCTTTTATTCTGCCAGGGAATGTCTACATATGACAAACTATGATTATCCGTCTTCAGCTGAGATGGAGCGGGTACTTTAATTATGACATATTTTTGTGACAGCCTCCATTGTTTAAAAAATAAAAATGGATGGCTGTATCATCTTTGTCGTGTCGTACTCTGGAATCACGCGGAGACAGGTAGGTCAGTGATAATGCTTTATTACTCTTCTTCGTTTCAGTGTCCACACGCATTTCTGTCCCCGTGCCCTCGTTCCTCAGAATACCCTACCCAGTCCCTGACCGGAAGTGGTGTCCGGTTGCTGTCTCCTTCCCCATGTTAGGTTACAGGGTCCTAGTGCCCTCTGCCCCAGGTCACTACATCTCCCCCTTTGTGAAAAGAATAGAAAGAACGACGGAAAAGGTATTGAGAGCGAGAGATGGAGAGAGAGAGAGTGCGAGAGCGAGGGAGAGTGTTTCAGATCTTCACCATTACATTTCCTCAATCAGTCTCTTTGGCCTTCTGGTCATTCTCCTTGGACATGACCCTTTCGTTTCTTTGTTTGATACCTCTTCTTGTCTCTCGCTGCTGTGTGCCATTCTTCCCATGCTGCCCATAACTTTCTCTCTTTCATGTGTTCCGTTTTTCTTTGATGCTGTATTTCCTCCTTCCTCATCCAATGACTTTAGTCCCTTGAAGTGAGAGCTATTTCTAGTGATCCAGTAGGGGCCCGCTGCCGCGGTTATCATTGGCCCTTTGACATTGATTACTGTCTGCGGCTTACCTGAGAACGGACTGTCTGATTTTCTTGATTGCCGTTGGCGCACCAAATTGGAGTCCTCTTTTCTCAGGTGTGAGGATGTGGCATGTCTCCTGGTGTCCGTGTATAGTTTCATCTTGTTTTTTGCTTCCTGATCTCTTGCTGCAATGCTGTTGTGTTCTGGTGGCGCTTTTGCCTCTAGTTGGGGCAATCTTGTTCTGCTAGTCCTTCCTAGCACCAGTGGAGCTGTGATGTGTGTTTCAGTAGTCTCTTAATATTTGACAGAGCGCCTGTTCTATGGAGATCTGCGCCAGTTCTTCTCTTGGGACTGCTTTCCTTATGTTCCCCATGAATCTTTTTACCATGCCGTTTGCTTGTGGCCATAGGGGCATTATTTTCCGGTGGTGAATGCCGAGGAAAACCATCAACTTGCGAAACTCCTCAATTTTCTGTCTTCACTGTTTGTGGGGAGCCCCAGGCTGCAAAAATGTTATCAAATATCTGCCATGTTGTCGTTACTGATGTTGACAAAACGTGTCGTACTATGGGAAATCTGGAGTACTCAAAATGACTACTAGCAAGTAGTCCATTGGCCCATAGAAGTCAGCTGCCCATGTTGTCCGCACTGCCCCTGGAAGCTTCGACATCTGTAGCTGTTCTTGCTTCGCTGGTCATCCTGTTATTTGGCATAAGTGGCAGTTTAGGATAGTGTCCTCCACCAGTCGATCCATGCCTGGGAACCATACTCTTTCCCATAGCATCGTCTTTGTTGCTACTATGGCTCTGTGGGACTCGTGTGCCAAGTCTACAGTCTGCCGCTGTAGTGCATTTGGCATTACTATCCTTGTTCCTCTTAGTATGATTCCTTTCTCTGTTTCTGAAAGATCCTTGTGTAGGTTTTTGAATGCCAGCATTTCTTCCCCGTTCACTCCTTCTCCCATGCTGCTGTTGGTGTTTACGTGTCTCCATCTTTTCTGTTGTGTTGTCAGTTTGACTGCTTGCATAGTGGCATCCCTTGCTGTTTCTTGTTCCAGCTCTGCAATGGTTATTGGTGCGGGAGTGTTCTGCCTTAGCACAAAATGTAAGTATTCTTCTGCCATTGATGTATTTTCTGGTGTCTGCGGTAGGGGATGTCGTGACATGTAGTCAGCTGGGTTGTGTTCCTTTCCCGGCTTGTGCACGATCTTGAAATCATAATCCATCAGTCTTATTCCCTTATCTCTCAATGCTTGGCAGTATCTTTGCGTTCGGGTTTCCATATATTGTTACTAGGGCCTAATGGTCTGTTACGATGGTGAATGGTTTTCCATAAATTAACATGTTGTAGTGTTCACACGCCCATAGCACTATTCGACTTTCCTTCTCGGGCTGGGACTATGCCCTTTCAATGTCCGACAAACTCTTGCTCGTATATGCGACAATTTGCCTGTGTGAGTCTCTTCCAGACATGTGTTGTGCTATGATTACTCCTAAGCCTACCGGGCTGGAGTCAACAGTCCGCTCAGTCCATAGTGATGGGTCGAAATAAGCAAGATGATCTACAGCCATTACTGCGTGTCTGATGGCCTCAAAAGCCCTACCACATTCCTGTGTCCAAGAAATCTCTGACCCTGCTTTGTTAGGTCCCGTAGTGGTGTGCTCACTGTGGCAAAGTCTTTTATGTAACAAGCACAGTAGCTTGCTAAACCAAGGATTGACCTCTTTTCTGCTACTTCTGTTGGAGGTCTTGCTTTTTCCAGTGACTCCACTTTGCTGGGATCCTGCCTCATCCCTTTTTTTTTTTTTAAAAAGATGTGTCCTAAGAATACTAGTTCCCTTCTCCACAGTTCGCACTTGTCTTCATTTAAAGTCAGGCCTGCTTGTTCCAACTGGTTGCAGAACTCACGTAGAGGCTTGTTGTGCTCCTCATCTGAACGGCCAAATACCAGGATGTCATCACTGTAATTCAAACTGTTCTTCACCGGCCTTATTACTTGCCGTATAATCTCTTGAAATATCTCTTCTGCTGCTGATGATATTCCAAAGCGGAATCGTTTGTAGCGAAAAAGACCCATGTGAGTGGAGAATGTAGTGATGTACCGTGATTGCGCATCAAGCTCCAGTTGATGATATCCTTCGCACAGATCTAGCTTTGAAAATCTGCATGCGCCGGTGAGACAGCTGATCGTGTCATTGAGGTGAGGTCCTGGGTGCCTTTCCCTCTCGATTACCCCGTTTGGTATTCTCATGTCAGCTCCTATGCGAATCTTTGAGGTGTTCTTCTTTGGTACTGCTGCTATTGGAGATACCCGGGGGGTCGGTCCTTCAGCTGGCTTCTAAGATATCTTGCACCAGCAGGCTTTGTATTTCTTCTTCCACTTGTGTTGTATGGGCACTCTTCGGTGATGCTGAGCCACGGGTTTGATAGCTTCATTGATATGTAGTGTTATTTGCTTTTCCTTTACTTTGCCCAGCCCTTGTAGTATGGCTGGATGTTCCCTCAGAATGTTCTGTCTTTCTGGCATGTTGTAGGTCTTTGCTAGGAGACCCATCACCTGTGCGATAATGTTGCTTAGCAGACAGGATGCTGGAATGTCTCCTCTTACTACATTTATTTCCTCTTTGACCGACCTTACTTTGTAAGTTAGTGTCTCTGTGAACTTCCCCATGTTCACCACTGGTTTTCTTGAGCCCCAGGTGAATACATCAACAGTTGATGGTTATAGTGGCTGTTTCACCCTCCATCTTCTCATATTCTGACATCACATGATGGTGCATGTAGCTCTATTGTCTAATACGAAGCTTGTGCTGTGTCTTCCTAACTCAACGTTCACCGTCCCTGTTTTCTTTATCTGGTGTTTTTCTACGAGATGAATGTGTTCTGGCGCGCGGTCTTCCGTTGGTGCATCAGACATCAGATACAGTTGTTCCGCAGCCTCTAGCGTGTTTACTCCATCCGATTCAGCTAAGGGACTGCGATTCTGTGTTTGTATGTGCTCTGCATGTCTGCTTGTCACTGTCCGTGGTCTTGCTGGTCTTCCTCGCTCGCTTTTGAACTGTCCACTCATGCAGGCGCTTGCAAAGTGGTTTTCTCTGTTGCATTTTCGGCATTTGTGGCCCATTGCTGGGCAGGCGCCGGCGGTGGAAATTCAAGTCTGCATCAATAGCATGTTCTTTCTTGCTTTTTCCGTGGTGGCAGTGTATTGTCTCTTTTCCTGGGGTGGGGCCTATAGAGACACTGTGTGCATCACTTCAGCTCCGGCGATGCCACGCGGAGCTGAACAGCGCCACCTATCTGCGTGCAAAGGTTTCCAGATCCAGTCTGATACCTGAGGATTAGTCCAAGGTAAGGAATCTGTGGATAGATAGTTTCTACCAGAGCAGGCATTACCGAAGGTAAGTAACTTGTTCTTTATGCCTAATGCAAGACTCATAGGAGCATAAGACTGCTTTATTGGCCTGCCATTTAAGTAAAAAAAAATTGAAGCAGTCCTCACTACAAATCCACCCCAAATTAACTGCTGGGAGGGACGCGGGGGCTGCAATGTACAATCTTATCAGAAGCTTTTGTGGGGCTCTGATCACTGAACCCAATTGTGTGACACCTTATGGTAGCTGAGGTTACCTGACTTATTGAAACTATATCACAAAAGTTGGCTACGCCTGCTTTTGTGTTCTATAACTAAGTAAAGAAGCAGCAGTACTGGCCCTGAATAGAGCAAATAGCCAGGCTGATCCCTCTTTGTGACAAACCAGGTAACTTGAAAATAGGATCACTGCCAGTCGCCCCCCATGTTTAAGTCAAACCAGCACTGCTGCGGTTGGACTGATGGGTCTAAAATGCCAGTTCTGAAACTCCAGTAGTAGAGATACAGTGATGGGAGTGCTCCCCCCCCCCCTCTACAGTCCAGAATAGAGCCTTTCTTTAACCATCCTTTGACCTCGGCCCTAGCATTTCCACAGGTGTGTGTAGTTTTGCTGCCTCTGTGCCAACAAAAAGAGTAGGGTAACTGGTATTTAATCCTACCTTCCATGCCTGAAGAGCATAGACAGTAGAATCGGTGATGAGACATGGTGGATATTGGGCTTTTCAAAGAGTCCAAAGCTTAAAGCATTGTTTATAGAAGAGCCTGACGATTTACTGATGTAGGACTTTCAGTCAGTTGTGCAGTTAAAGTTGTTTTACTTCAGTGTAACATGAACATTTGGAATTTAAAACTATCTACTCAATTAACGTCAGTGCCATGGAGTATTGATAAATGTTAAATCTATTTGCACCTATAAGCAAATAATTTCATTTTTTATTATAGGCAACTCTGAAAAAGTACCAAACTGACCACAGAAGTAAGGTAGACTCTTTGGAACGGTCCCAAGCAGACCTAAAAAAACTCAGGCGGAAAAGTCAAGGTGCGAGGAATGCAACAAAATATGATCACAAAGAAGCTGAGGTTTGTATTCTGTATTTTTATATGTTAAGCTAGAGTTTGTCATGTGTAATTGAGGGTATGCTTGCCTTTGTATTCTCTTTATTTAACTTCAGTTAGTGTACTTGATTTTGATATGGGAAAGTTAAGTTTCAGGTTGAGAAAGGGAGGGAAAGGTTGAATGGGTTTGAGATTGAAGTGACCCCACTGGTCATTTTTCACTTTAGAGTTTCCATAGTAACTATTAAGTAACTGACATTGTAAGCAATGCTGTATGGAACAACACCAACGGAGAAAAATAAATTACAACTGCTGTGCCTTTAACTTGTTACACTGTCAAAATCATGTTCTCTGGCATTAAGAGGTTGAATACAGATTCCCTTCATCAAGCTGAAAGCATTAACTGTAATGATTTGAAAAGAGTAAAGGATTAAAATAAAATATGTCAAGTAATTTCTTGGAGCATGACTGCTTCCTTTGCTCCTTTAAAATGCAGTTTATTTTATTTCAGTTTAAAAAAAAAAATTGTTAGAGATGATGCAACCTACAGGGTTTGCCGTAATTCAGTTGAGCGATATAGAATGTATATAATGTTAATAATGTTAAATAAATGAGTATGAACAAATACACCAGATATGAAGCAGTTCAGTGAAGAAGTGCCTGCATCCAGGAGCTGATTGGCTCCCACATGTGCTTCAGTTACCTTCAAGTGTTGTGTAATATAGTCATCTCTAACCCAGACATGTTTAGGAATTGAAGTGCCATTCACAAATAGCTGGGGAATTCTACCTAGCCAATGTCTAGGTACACACAAGCTAGCCAACAGTATTGCAACAAATGTGGTATCGTCCTATTTAGAGTAGATGTCAGGTTAAACGCCTAACACTATCAATTTGGCTAACTACTAAATAGGAGTGCAGAGCTACTTATTTAATTCCTGAAAGACTGTGGACCAGAAGCCTTCAATGTTAACAGTCTATGAAGATATGGAATGTATCAACGTTTAACGTGGAACATCTGAAACCTTGAGGGATATGGCGATTGCTCAAGGCATATATTTTTTTGGGTGTGATAGATCTCTTGAATAAATGTAAAATGATGAACCTGGAGGCGAGAAACACTCATAATGTTATCACCCATATATATGTGCTTTGAATAATTTAATCTTCCGTAATACTCTGTCATTTTATCAGTCCAACTATCGACCAAGTGTTGTACGTTTTCTGGCTGTTCCTCCAGAAAGAAATCTGGCAAAGGTGGGCTTGAAAATGTATATGACACCGTTCCCAAACAGACAGTATGGGCTGTCAATCAATTATCTAGGGGTTGAATACTGTTTTGGAATATAAATACCTTGCCTGTACTTATGTATCTTTTTATTTATTACTTTACTCCCAATTCAGCATCTCCAAAGCACTAACTTATATCTCACCCTATTCCTCTCTCAATATATCCTCTACATATATACCTTCAGTGTACTTTTGTAGCTTTATATTTTATCAGCATCTCCAGTGCACTACCTTGTATCTTACCCTATGCCTCTCTCAATATATCCTTTACCTCCCCACTCTGACTCGTCCCAAACCCCATTCTACTACGGTGATCCCCAAAATAACCCTTTGTAGACTCTTCCATTCTCTACACTACCCTGCATCATCTCAAACCTCCTTAACTATTCAGATCTCCCAAACAAGCCTTTCTAAACCCTTCCCTCATGTATCCATCCTAGACTCATCCGATACTTCATCTTTCTCCCTAATCCACTTTTAGAGACTCTTCTCCTTTACTCTTCCCAAACATCTTTCTACTGCTATGATTTCCAAATAAACCCTTTTTAGACCTTTCCCTCTACTATCATTTTCAAACCAACTAACAGACTTGCATGTCACCACTCAAATTAATTTAATATTTTCCTATACTAATTCACCACTAATCATTTTTGAGTTCCGAAGTAGCATGCTACTTGCCGAAAAGCACTTTGATGCCTCGTCAGGGGTAGTAAGCACTATATAAATACAATTACAGTAAGGGACTGAAAGCAAATGTAATTAAAATCTGCCAGATGAATGGCCAGGACACTGCTTTTTCTTCATTCAGCAGGATCATCCCAGCTGGCCGTCTAGTTACTATACTTATTTCAAAAATGGTGTGGCAGGGCTAGTGTGGTTGGTAGGATGTTGTGCGGGAATGAAGCAACGCTGCGTAGAATCTACCCATACATTTATCCAGGGTGATAGTCTATTGGTTAAGATTTTAGCATAGATCTTAGGATAACTCTTAACATGTGAAATATGGCGATATGACCCACCGTCTTTGCTATCTTTATCCTTTAAACAAAATGGCAAAATGAGTCTCCTTCTATGAAGGATGGAAAAGTATTTTTTAAACAAGTTCGATATTTGTAGGATGCAGGCTACTAGAACAATTGAAAATGTTGCATAGAATTCTGAGGTGGGAAGAATCTGGACCTAAAGCCTTACCCATGGTCAAGACTTGAAATAGCTTTTTTGATTTCATGCTTGGTGGGTGATTGTGGGTTCCAGTAGGACGATTTGAGTATTGATGATCCGAGGTAAGTTAGTTTATATCAGTTCAGCACTACCCAGACCATCATTTCAATATAGAGTGGAATAATATTTATGAAAGACTGAAATGATGCAATTTCTGTCCCAGATTTCTGACCTCTTTGAATCTTGTATAACCTCCATGTTATTACCAATAGATTGTTTCTTGAGCTTCAAGTCTAAGATTCTTCAAATATTCCCTGTCCTGAAGCAAACTAAGACCGAGCTGAGTAGCTGTCCGAATAGCTTTGTCCTATAGGTTCTTTTTGAGCATCATTTTAATTGTATTCTTTTTGTTGTATATCATTTCCCTCCTAGAGGGCGGTGAATTGGTTTGTATTGAGGATGTGTGTTCAGTTTCAAGATTAAGAACAGATATTCTAAATTGTGCTGCACCCCATTTTGTCAGTTTAACCCTAGGTATTGAAAATGTAAGTGGTGGACCTCTGAGTGCGTTTAGGCAAATTGAGTGTTTGTATTGTCAACGCTCCGTCCATCGCCACCTTTGGTTTTTCTGCGTTTAGGCAAATCACACTCCATGAATGTGGTGTTTAAAATAGTTTAGTTCCATCAGTGATGGTTTTGAACATATATGCTTGATACTTTGGGCTAGAGAGAAGGTTTCTGTCAAATGTCCACTTGAAATGTTTGATCAAAATGGGTTAAGATCCAACATTATTTTGGGCTATTATTAAATTGAGTAGAAGGGGCACATATGTTGTGCGACTAAGAAAAAATCACTGTATGCTTACATTTTGTGTGGAGCAGAATAAATTATATGTAAAGCCTGGATAATTTGGGTGAAAATGATGGCAGCAGTCCTTAACCCCATATGAAGTCATTATGTGGCGAAGCACGGTATGTTCCATATGTGAGGAGCCCCTAGGATTAGTTCTGTGAAGATTGGGATGAATAACTACATTTACATCCCCACAAATGATATTGGGACCTTCCCAAATGACATTCTTTCAAGCATGATCTTTTCAAAAAAATATGTCACAAGTGTTGGGTGCATAAAGCAGACATGGCTAATAGACATTCTCTCAGAAAGCCAGCTGTCACTGACATTGATGCATTGCCAGTCTTGACTCTATTAAGAACGCCAACCTCCTGAATGGTAGATCTTGTGAGTTGCCTCCAGGATTGTAAAAGCGAATTGTCTTTGCTTGTGTCTATCATATTCTATCAGATGTTTTTCTTGAAGACATTGAAACTTCAGGACAATATATCTGAGCTCATTCTGCACATTCCACAGCTTACCAACAGATTGCAGAGTATTAACATCTCAAGATAACATTCTAATGCAATAAAATGAAGTTGTAGACGATTGACACTGAACTATATGTATGATCATTTTGGTGTTGCCACAGAATTTGCCTTCCATTTTTTCTGATGTAACCCAATGCCTTCCCACCGATTTCTGTCCCAAGTCCACCCGTACCCACCCAAACAAAGATTTCTAAACCCCTGGAGGTTCTCCTACCAAATGTGGGCTACCACCAAATTTGAGCATAACTTCCTTCTTCCCTAAAAGGTGCGTTTAAAGAGGGAGATTATATACCTCTTCCATGAGTGGAAAGAAAACAAATCTTAACCGCCTATATAGAAAGAGAAGAGGAGAAGATAGTAAAAAAGAAAAAAGGCAGTTAATTGCCCTGAGTTTTCAGTCGCCATTGGATAACCGCGCAGTGATCCAAAAGTGCCGGTGTGGCAAAAGTATCTGAATTGCAACAAAGAAAAAAGGATGAGTCTTATATACAGTTTTCACCTGAATCAGTTCCTGTAAAAAGATTGTGCTCTTGTGGCCTTGGAAGGAAGGGATTGGTGGTGCAGAGACTTGAAAAATATTTGGTTTACAATATCCACATTTCTGTCACTGCATTTCTGAAAGAAAAGTCCCTGTAGTCTACTGGGCCCTAAGGTCTCCGGACCTTGAACACAGGCAAAGATGAAAGCTGCACATCAAAATAATTGTAATTACCTCTGTATAATAATCATTTCTTAGGAGTCAATAATGAGATTTGATGTAAGTTGTAAGGGTTAAATGCTAATCCTTTAGTAAATATCCTTTTATCAATACAATATATAACATATAAAGCGTGTTCCATAAGTAATTCCCTATTCTAAGAATTGAGACAAGAAAGGTAGTTCGAACCATAAAGAGTTCGAAATCGACAGGTGTAAGCATAAAGCTGAAAGCAGTACAAATAACACTTCCCATGAAGAGGAGTTTAGAATATTCAGTGGAGTCTTCAAAGGTAAAGCATAGATTCTGGTGAATGGGGAAATATATGGGTCTCAGTGAATAGCTCGATGAAGAGCTTGGAAAAGTCTGCTCAGAGCGCAGAGAATATGGGTAACGGTATGAAAGGAAGCTCACAGGGAAGTCACCTGGGAACGTCTGCCACACAGCCTTGGAAACAGGCACTATTATAATATTTCGATATCTACAGCTAATACAAATGTTGCTGAAGTCGAGACTCTTTATCCAATCAGAGTACAATGTCTTCATTGGAACGGACAGCTTCTACTGTCTAAGTTACGTTTAAACAAATGTCTTACAGACCTTTTAAAATATTGTACAAATTGAAGTTTAGTGCCCACTATTCAGTTCTCAACAAAACAGTTCATAGAAGGTTAGTGCTCACTATTCAGTTCTCAACAAAACAGTTGACGGTTAGGTCTGACATTACATACATGAAATCATCACTTTTTCAATATCCTAACTCACAAGTCATGTTTATAAAGAAACATCTAAATACATTTTAACGACATTATTTACTACACTATTGTAGTCTGAGTAATCTATTTATGGGAAGGTCAAAAACTATCCTTCCTAACATTAATCAAGCTAGTTCAGCACCTTCTCTCATTGTACTCTTCACATCTTCATATTACCAAGAATGTTGGCCTAAGATCCGTAAAAGAAAAGAAAAACTGCATTCAAAAGCATTTCTAAGTAACATGGCTCACTATGAAAGTCTAGTACTCCCATTTGACATTTTTAAAATGTGGCTTCTCATTTAAGGCCTACACGTTATTTCTACATGTTAATTGCCTTAATTTGCATTTAGTAAAAGCTCTAGCATAATCGACTGTTGCAATTGCCATCTCAAGATGGCAGCATGAAATGATGTGTCTGTGCTGAGTAGTAAATGCCCCCCTTATTGTCCCACTCCTTGCTGCCTTCCATGAGTCCAAAAATGAAATTTCTTCCCTTTGTGAGCTCAACTTATTCTGCTATGTTGACATTGGCTCGCAGCTTCACTTCTGTTAGTCTTGGCAGCCACCCACTGCTACCTCTGAACTTCTAGGGCACTCTCCATCCACCAAAGGAAAACACCGTTCCTCATGGAAAGCTGCCGCAGCCCCCATGAAACGTAAGGGACCTTGTTTCTTGACCTGTTGAAGGAGTAATAAAAATGAAGGTAGCACCGCATCATCCTCACTTGCACACTTCCACACTTCCAGCCATAGAGGCATCAGGACCATTGGAAACTGCATCTCCTAAGTCCTCAATGGCCCCTGCTGCTAGGAGACAGGCACTGAAGGATTTTTTTCTCATTTTTGATCCAGCACTTCAGCTGCACCAGGGCTGGGAGATTGACACTTGTCTTGTCTCTGATTGCACAAGAGCCCAGGATCCGCAAGACCTGCATTCTTAACAGTCCCTGTCTCTGTATCACTACAAGCCAGTGAGAAAGACTGGTCCCTACTGGTAATTTTCAGAGCTCCAAGCAAGTAAAGGCACGGCTAATATTTCTGCTAGTGGGGTTGTCTGCCTAGGGCGTGAGAGCACTCTCCAGGTATTAACCTGGAATATAAATGGTCGCAGATTCAAGGGTAGGCGGAGGTTAGTACTGAAATATTTGGAGTAGTCTAAAGCACAAGTCATTAGCCCTTTCGTTGCGCCCGTCGGCCGACGGCCATCGCGAGCACTACCTACGTAGTGCTGCGCACGTCCGTTGGTTGACACGGCCCCGCCCACTCAATGGAACGCCGCCGCGGTTATGCTACAAGAAACCCATTTAAGTGAAAGGAGGGAAGTGTATACAAATATAAAGTGGATAGAGGGCTATGCAGTCTCAGATCAAATAGAGTATTGTAAGGGGGGCGATATTGATTGGGGGGGCTCTGGAATTGATTAAATTGCCTTAAAATCGACAGTTCAGGAAGGTGGGTTATAGCAACTCTAAGGTGTGCTGGTATAGTATTTACATGTGTGGCCTATTATGGCCTAATGTAGATGACCCTCAGTATATAACCGAATTACACCTGCTATTAGCTGGAGTCACCACTCCCATTGTTATTGGGGGAGAGTTTAACACCCCATTAGATCCATTACTGGATAGATCCACCCACAGGGCTAGTGGACAGGTTCAGGCACCTAAGACAAGGCAGGCCCTGAAGCATATGATTTACGAAATGGGTTTTGTGGACATTTGGAGGCAGCTAAAAGGGAAAAAACGAGGGTACACCATCCATAGTAAAAAATACTCCCATTTTTCCATACTAGATTACCTATTAGTAGACCGATTGTGGGCAGGGAAACTTAAAGATATAAATATTTTACCAGTTCATGTCTCAGATCATGCCCTGGTAAGTGTTCCACTAGTCGGAGTGAGAGTAGGCTTTAACACGAGATGAACCTTAAAAAGATCAATTCTATTAAAGGCGGAGGTGTCCGCTACTGTGAGGGAAAGGGCTAAGGAGTTCTTTTTTGAGAATGCCCGGTCCGCTCCCTTATATATAATATGGGACTCCTTTAAGGCATATATGCGAGGGGTATTGCAAAATCAAGCATCGTATTTAAATAAACGTGATAAAGCCAAACTGAAGTGTCGGGAAGGGAGAGTCGGTGAGTTGGAATTAAAGGTGCAGTCTCTCGATCCCTCCCAGAACAGGGAGCCCTTAATCAAACAATTGAAAGAGGCAAGACTAAATTATAGAGTGACCCTTGAGACCAAGTACAATGAGAAGTGGGTGACTGGTAACATGGATTTATTTGAATATGGGGAGAAGGCCGTCGCGCTGCTAGCCTGGAAGGCCAGGACCGATAGGCCCCGGAATCATATTTGAGAACTAATTATTAATGCCCAGGGGGATATTTCAAATAAGGAAGACCAGATTAAGACTCGCCTGGTCTCCCTTTTCTCAGAACTATACACTGAAGAAATTAGGCCACAACAGGGGACATTAAAAAATTGGCTGGAAAAATTGGATGTTCCAGTCCTCTCAATTGATGGCAGGGAGATAATAGAAGCCGAAATCACCGAGGGCGAAATTAGAGAACAAATTATATACCTAAAAAGTGGAAAGGCAGCAGGCCCGACTCATTGTCAGGAGAACTATATAAACCAATTGTTGACAAAATAAATCCAGATATGGTAGTACTGTTCAACTCGATTTATAAGGGGGAGGAAGAAATCCCAGCTTAATGGAAGGAAGCCATAATCACGATGATTCTCAAGCCTACAAAAGATCCGAAGAGTGCGTATTTGTACCGGCCCATCTCCCTGCTAAATGTTGACTATAAAATCTATGCTGGCATTTTGGCGGGGAGATTGGCCAAGGTAGCTCCCCAGCTAAACCACGTAGACCAGAAGGGATTTGTTACCAAGAGACAGATATAGGAACTGACCCTGTTCTTGATTGGGATTATCGATTTAGCAACCACGCAATCGTTTACCTTGGCTGTAATTACAATAGATGCTGCCAAGGCATTTGATCGCATGTGTTGGGTATTTTTGTGGGCGGTTTTGGAATCAATGGGTATTAGTAAGGGCTATATAAAGGCTATAAAAAAATCAATATCAAGGACCTACAGCCAAGAGTTTGGTGAATGGAGCCTAGACTGAGCTTTTTAAGATCACTAGAAGTATGAGGCAGGGCTGTCCACTGTCTCCCCCTCCTCTTTGACATTTATATTGAACCCCTAACCCAGCTCCTGCGGAAGGATGAGCAGATAATCCCTATTCATTTGCTTGGTTTCTGTAGCAAAATAGCCCTATTTGCAGATGATCTTATAATCTATACTTCCGACCAGATAGAACGATACTAAGGATGGAACAACTAACTAAGGAATTCTGGGAAATCTCTGGTTATCTAGTAAACACTACCAAAATGGAGGTGATGGCTTGGAACTTAGATGGGTGGGACGATAGAGGGTGCGTTGAGATGAAATATCTAGGGATTAATATAGTTAAACAGATAGTGATATCCTGGCCCGGAATTTAGTTAGAGTGGGAAAAGAGACCCTTGCTAGATGGAAAAACCTCCCTCTTACTATCTACGGGAGGGTGAACTTAATACAAATGTCCATCCTCCCCAAATCGACATATATATTTAACTGCATCCCGCCAAAATTCCCTAAAGAAATGATAAGCAAAATACAAGAGAAAATAACTAGCTTTATCTGGGCATCTCGAGGAATACGTCTCTAATGGAAGAAGCTAAAAAGACGGATCCGTGGGGGAGGTTTTGCTCTGCCAGATCTCAAGATTTACTATATGGCATTCATTCCAATTTAAAAACTTTTGAAAGCTTATAGGGGACCCCGACTCAACCACCTGGGGCTTAATATTGCGGGAAATGACAAATGAGTTTGGGACAGCATTTTTGTGTAAGTTTGGAGCTCAGAAATTTGTTAAGGACGTAAGATTAAAAGTTTTAACAGCATCCTTAAATTTATGGTTTGCAATGAGGAAGATGCTAAATATAGGGTACTACTCGAAATTTTCCCCTATTTGGGACTCTCCCGGTACATCGGAATGTCTAAAAGATGGCTTGGCATTACCATTGAAGCAAGCGGGATGACTAATGGGCTGAAAACCTATTTGAAGGGAAACTGGTCCCCTGGGAAGTACTGAAAGCCAAAACCGAAAATAGTTTATCGAAATTTAAATGTATTCAGTTAACTTCCTGGCTCTCTACAATACCTCGAGCGATAGGGTCACAATGGGACTTCGAGAAAGATATCCAAGACACAAGGGCAAAAAATAAAGAAGTCTCCAAGTGGTATATGCAACTGATGGAAGCGGAAGATAGAAAATTAGACTCCCCCCCCCCCCCCCCCCCCATTTACCATCTGGCAGGATGCACTCCAGGAAGAAGACCTGCAAATAATTTGGAAGAGCTCTCTAAAAATGCTATACTCTTTAGTTACACCAGCAAATTTCAAAGGGCATCACTTTTTTTTTTACAATAAATGGACTGTACTGGACACCACAGAAAATAGCCACGTTTGTATTTCATCCAATTCCTAGTTGTAACAGATATAAAACACCAAAAGCCAATGATAGTCATATTAATTTTACATGCCCTGAAATAGAGCAATATTGGAAGGTGGTAGAATCTACTGTCTGTGACATCTTGAAGACACCACTAACATTGACAGCGGCTCTTGTGCTCTTCGGGGTGAATCATGATTTGGAAATAAGGTTAGATGGTAAATCTAGGGGGCTGCTTTTCTACTTGTTACTGCTGGCCAGACAAGAGATCTGTAAACACTGGACAGATTCTGCACCACCACACCCTAGTGCCTGGTTGGCAGCGGCCAGGTGGACATGCAAAACTGCAACAGATGGCAATGTACCCCGAACAAGGGATTTGTGGAAGGTTTTTGTGGACTGGCTAAGTTAGCTGAGATGCTTTCTCCTTTCTTTTTTTCTTCTCCCAGAGTCCTATGATTACAGCAGAATATGGCAGAGATGTCTATCCCTCTGGATGAAAGAACTGTCTGGCTGAGAAAAGGCAAGGGTCCATACGATATAAGGGCACCAGGAAATGGTCCTTGACCTGTAAGATGCCATGCTGACTTGAGGACAATTAAAAAAAAAAAAACTGAAAATATAATTAATACAACAATTGACCCATTTATATTAGACTAGGCACAAAGGACAGAGGTTTTGCAGTGGGCCTAGTAACACCCCCTTCAGATCCTCCTCTGCCATCCTCGTGCCGAGTTAAGCTGATGGCTATACACTCTCTATAGTGATATCCATAGTAAACATCTTGCAAGCATCTACAATTCAGATTTCCTCAGACCTTAAAATTGTACAACCACCCTCTTAGTTGAACTCACAAGCCAGTCACTCATACTCTCAAGAGTCAATAGAACAACTGGAAGCTTTCCTTTTTTCTGTCGGAAATCTCGGAGCAGGGTTCTGAGTTGATACAGATTCGGATACGGAGAAGATGAAAGCCATGAGACTGGCAAAATGAAAACTAAACAAGAGTATGCAGGGCTGCGTGTTGGAGGATCTTATGGAAAAGAATAATCCTTCATCTATTCCAATTTTCAAGGCCCACAATCCATGTGATACAGAGGAGGAAGCCATACTATAAGATCATGATGCAGAGCACTTGCCTCCAGCTTTCAACAACTCGACTCAGCTTTCAGTTTATATTAAGAACGGTAAAACAAAATCTAGCACCCGTCTGCAGGGGCCCGGCCTCAGACTATGCCCATTCCGTTGAAGCTCAACTCACCCTCGTGCCAATGCTTGTCCTGCTAAGCTCTCACAGAGAAGAGTATTGAAAAAATTCATGCATCAATGTAAGATGCTCATCTTAAAACTCTAGCTACCCTGTTTAAGGTATACAACCCTTGGTGCTTGATCAAAAGAAATGGCTGCTGGAGAAGAAATCAAAAGACTTGACGTATAAGATGAATGATGTGGACAAACATATGCAACATTTTCGTGCACCTTTTCCAGAACTGGAAGATTGGGAAATACTATAAATCCCCCCACCTCCACAAGCAGCCGCTTTGAATAGTTCTAAAGAATGTTCCCCATTTGACAGTCCCTGCGATTGTAAACTGCTTGCTGTTAAAGAGTAAATCTATCCACTTACTCTTCAGTTCAAGTGTTGTGAACATTCCTTGGTTACCTATGCAGATGTTAATATGGTGAGTAGATTTGGATGGTTGAGGAGAACAAAGAAGGCTGAAAATGGAGATTGGATTGTTATCACATGTAGACAGCCTACTCAAGTAGCGTTAAGTCAAATTTTTACTTTATTCGATTAATGCAAATTAATCATAAAAGTTCATATATACATCACAAATGTATACAGTAAAAACGTCAATAAGAACAGTTAAAAGCCAGTTAGAAATATTTAAAAATATTTAAAAAACAATTCATCTCAGCAAATGTACAGTTTCCTGGTTTTCAGCGACAGACAAAGAAAGAAGGCAACAAAGAAGTAGGTTAAAGGATTGGACAACATTAGTAAAAAGTACAGGGTCACGCGACATTGTCTAAAATTATGCATGCTCATAATTGGAAGTAAAAATCTCTCCCGGTGTTCACAATAACATTTTTAGAAAATGAAAATGTGCAAATCAGATTTGATCGAGGAACCATTGCCAGGACAACATGAAAGATCATGGGTAGAGTAAGTGCCCACCGGAAAGCCCAACATACACGAGATGAGGTTAAGGCGAAATCTAATTAAGATAAATCTGTGGCGAGGGTTTATAACAATGTTAAATAGGATGATTTCCCCTCACTCTACAGTGGGCCTTCCAGGTACTCTCGAACCGTGGCTTTATTGATCCGGGCAGTGAGTCTAGCTTCGGACATGAACTTTAAAAATCTGGCTTTTAGGCCTTTTTTCGATATAATCAAGCATGTTTCTGTTATTTTACAAAGTACCTAGGTCCAATGCATGAAGAGTGTTTTTGACATACGTCAACCACGGTATCCTCTAGTGACAAACAATCCACAATAATCTGTTAGGTGAGGTCAACTGTCTCTCTTCTCCATATGGAGTACCAGAGGAGAATTGGTGCAACATTTATCTGATCAGTAATGTAGGAGATATTCAGCTCATGATGTAAATTAAAGTTAAAACAACTAATTGGGAGGCTCATCATTTTTTTCCAGAAGGAGTTTTTGATTGTTTGTATCAACTTTACATTCGCATAACCTCATACCGAGGCTCCATAAGATGCTACGGAACTTGAATTTGCCCCATATACTTTTTTAACCATATCTAAATGTCTTGAGCCCAGCTCTTTTATAAACAAGTAAATAGCATCAATGCTCATTTCTAACATAATCCCTCGGTTTGACACCATATTGGACCATGATAACCTATGGTCAAAGGTCACCCCAAAGTATGAAAACAGCTCCTTCTGAGCCGCTTTATGGTCGGAAATAAGGAAGGGGGATTGTTCAGGTTTTGACCTGCAACTAAAATAAAGGACTTAGCCGTGTTTGTTTGTAAGTCCAGGCTTTGCATGAAGTTCACATAAGTATCTAGCAATTTTTGTAGGGCCCTTTCCTTGTGTGCGATTAAAAATGCATAGTCTGCGTACAGTAGGATTGGAATATGCGTTTTGGTTATTGTAGGGACTTCCAGGGTTGATACTAACAATTGGGCCTCTACTCCATTAGTATATAAGGAGAACACAAAAAGGGGAGAGGATGCACTCTTGGTGGACCCCCTGAGTAATTGAAACCATCTGGTGCACACTCCCCCTGTTGTCCTTGGCGTATGCAGGCTTCGGCCTTTAAACACAACTCCTTTATAAAAGTGATTATTGCTTGGTCTACCTGCATTTCCTTCATGATCCTCCAAAGATGGGAATGGGCAACGCAGTAGAAAGCTGCGCTTAGGTCCATGAAGGCCATATATAAATTACTTTGTTTGGCACGGGTATACTTTGCTGTAAGCAGATTCAGGTTAACACATTGATCTTGTATGCCTCTACCATTTTTAAAGCCATATTGGACCTGAATGTTATATTTGTCGCTGCCCTGGCCTCCAATATATTTAATAATACTTTGCCCATATGTTTCGCCGTGCTATCAAGGAGGGACATTGGCCTATAGTTTCTGGGGTCAGACTCCGCTCCCTTTTTATGGATGGGTATGAAAATCGCTCTATTTCATGATACAGGCGGGCCCACTTTGGCTATTGCATTAAACACATTAGTAAGCACTGGCCCCCAGAGTTCACGATAAAAAAAGTATTTTGGGGTGCCAGCTAGACCTGAAGCTTTGTTACTGGTGCATTGCGCTAGGGCTTTGCTTATCTCCAAATAATTAGCAGAAAGCACGGTATTGGATGTCACTACGAAATCGTCCCCCAGCGCCCGGGAACCTTCCCTTTTTCCATAAAAATGTTCTGAAGTGCTCCACCCAGGCGTCCTCCTCCACATAATTGTCAAGGTTGGGATCTGTGTGTGGTTTAAAAAAAGGGGCGTTAACCACTGCCCTGAAGTCCCTGGAATTATTTGTGGCCGATGCTTGGAGTAGTTTTTCGCAGACTTCTTCCTTCAGTTTTTTTAACCTATTCTTTCTATCTGTGGTATACATTAGGCGGGTCTGTTTAACCAGGGTTGGGTTTCTTGGGACGCCCTTGAGTGTTCTCTGTGAGTTGGTATGTGCTTTAGTGCAGTGCCGGTCAAGCTCTTTCTGTCCCTTACTTTTCATAGTCCCACCACTCTTCGTAAGGTTCTTTTTTACTTCTAGCAGAATGGATTCAAAGGCCACGATGGTACTCGTTGGGACCGGATTTCAATCTAGACAATTACAATTTCTTTCTGCCTGCTCGCTATTACCCGAGGGGTGAAAACTGCCCTATCAATTCTCTCCCACTTCAGTATTATCCCATTCTTCCTTGCGACGTATGGTTTTATATGTGTGATATTGGAACCATAGATTCCCTCCCAACACATTTGGCAGTGTACGGCTGCCTGGTTGCTAAAGCCTAGAAATGTAGCCGTAGTGTTACTAAAGGCCCCCCTCAGGGATGCTGATGCCATTATAAATTCAATAGTGGAACTAGTCAGACTAGAGCGGAAGGTATTTAACGGAAGGCTGGTGATTTCTGACAAAGGGTTCAGTATCTCCAATTTTTTTGTGATAATGAGCTGATTTAATACATTACCATACTGGTTATGGCATAAATGCACACTACCCCCTCCGTCTTCGCCTGTTAGGCCACATATTGAGTTTAAAGCAAAGGGGCTTGAGTGTACATTATAATTGCCCATCCATAACACTCCTAGATCTTTTTTGCAAGAGTTAATTAACAAGTTTATATTTTCCTCCACTAAGGTTGCAACCATATACATCTCCCCCCCAAAAAATATTGTTATAGAAATTAATTTATACAACAGTGTTGCCATCATGACCTTTCAAGTGTGGCATATTAAAATAATGAGAATCATTGTGGGAGGAATGTACTTCAAATCTTAAGGTATTCTTTAATAGTGTCACAATGCCACCCCTTGCCTGACCAGACTCGGAGGCAATGGCGGGGTATAATACGATCTGTAACCATCTATGTGGATAGGTCTAACTACCCAAGTCTCTTGGAGGCATTCTAAATCAAAGGTAGATGTGTGCTTTAGCCAATCTGGATCCAACAGTTTTAGTCCCAGGCCTGCAACATTCCATGTGATGGCTGTAAATTTATCTGTATCTTTTGGGAGTGGAATTTGGGAGACCAGACATTCAGGGGTACCCATAACTACTGCAATTTGAGTCCCCTCCTTGGTTTTCGTCAGTCACAGGCATCCAAGTCCGACAACACCATGAATCGGTTGGAGGTTGGTACAAGTGGTGCTTTAGAAACTCCACATCTTGTGCACGTTTGGATTTCCGACGAGGGTAGAATTGAAATGTGGTCCCCTCTTCCATTTGTGTATGACTGATGCAAGAACAGTTTAGAGAAAAAAGCCAAGTGATAGGGCAAATATTTGTGTTGTTGCTGTCGGCATATTAGGCAATAAATGTAGTCTTTTTTCTTCCATAGTCGGTGTCTTAAGAGTTAAAACTACACAGTTCCCCAAAATAGATTTATCTTGATTGCCCAGCCAGGTAACTCTTCGTGCCATTAAGATTTTAAAGTGCCCCTCTGTCTGATTGTTGATAACTTTATGAATCCAATATCTGGCTTTGTGGATTAATTGGGTGGTGGTTTCTAATTGATCGCTTTTTAGTTCAGGGGTCTTTTCCAAAATAACCACATAGGGACATGCAGCTGATGGGAGTTCTAACCTTGGCCCATCATAAGTCCCCTGTGCAAGGCGTGGGCCCCCTGTCTTTGGGGCAAAAATACCCTAATCTACATCTTGTGGTTGAGGCTGGAATCGGGTGGCCGTCGCTGACTCTGCGGTTCGTCTCGTACTTAAACCCAGAGGTGGGTGAGCGTCCGTGATCTGGGGTGCAGTCTTTGTTTTCTGAAAGAGACACGTTGGTGATAGATTCCTTACCTTAGAATATCCCCAGGCGCCAGACTGGATCCGGAAATGTTTTGCGTAGCAATACCCATGCACGTCGGTAGGCGTCGTCCACGGCTCCGCGTCCGTCGTCGGCGTTGTGGGCGCCGTGATGACGTCGTCGGAGTACTTAGACGCCGCCTCCGCGTGCTGACGTCAGTTCTTCTTTTTTCCGCGCCAGCTAGTGCAGATCTGGAAAAAGTTGTACCCTAGTCACTTTTTGAATAAGCTTTTGAGATCTTTTTTGATCCATTTTTGAAGTCTATTCGACTCCGACGGTGCCGGTAGGGATGCCCGGGTTTAAACCCTGCGCCGACTGCAACCGACTGATGTCGGTTACCGACCCCCATCACCGGTGCCTGCACTGTTTAGGCCTGGACCACGACGACAAGTCCTGCTCCGACTGCCGGGCCCTGACGTCTAAGGCTAGACGGGAGCGGTCCCGTAAGCGACTCGAGCTTCGGCAGTCCACCCTGGTCGAGGGACCGGTCGCGGGGCCGGAGCCACCACAGTTCCGGGAGTCGTCATCGGTCTTCAGGCTCGAAGTCTTCAGGTAAAAGGCACAAGAAGTCAAAGAGGCATCATCGCTCTTCTGACTCCCCCCGACGCTCGAGCGACGTGACCGGGGGTTCAGGCGACACCGCCCACGCGGCTCCGCTGGAGCCGCAGGTGTCGCGGCCTGCTCCACACCCGCCGGTCCCTGGGCAGGACGCGATGCCGGGGGAGATTGCTGACTTCCTCATGGCCATGAGGTCGCTCGCTCCTCCGTCTGGTTCCGCGGCACCTTCGGGCCAAGCGGCTCCGACTGGGTCCCCACGCGGGCCGGGGGCTTCGGCCGTCGGCGACTTCGGTCCCGATGCCGCAGGGCCCCTCTGGGTCCGGTTCCGTATCCGAGTCGCCGCCGGTCTACCTCACGACCTCGCCGGCGTCGGTCTTACGGGTGTCGCCCCCGACACCGTCCCAGGACGACGTCGTCCCTGGTCCTGCCCTCGATTCGGGTCCGGCGCCGGAGCGGCGCCGCTCTCGACGCCGATGGGAGATTTTTATTTCCATGATCCGACCCCATCTTTTGAGCCTGAGTACCAGGCGGTGGGTGATGAGGAGGATTGGGAGGGGTCTGACGACCCTCTGGCACGTGAGTGTCAGTCTTCTGCGGACAGGGGGAGGCCAGTGGTCTGGACACTTCACCCAACACTGGGTTTGTCTCCCCTCCTAGCGTGGCTATGGAGGAGGGGGCTTCTTATAGCGTGGTGCTGATGAGGGCGGCCAAGGCCCTGGGCCTTGAGCTCCCCATCGCGGCCGTGAGGACTAACCTCCTCACTGAGGTCCTCAAACCGCAGTCAAGCTCGGCCGAGCCTCTGCTGCCGTTTAATGAGGCCTTGTCAGACGTTCTTTTGGGCACTTGGTCCAGGCCCGCCACAGCGCAGCCTGTGGATAGGAACGTGGCCAGGCGCCACCGCCCGGCTCCGGGTGACCCTTGCTTTCTGTCTACCCACCCCACCCCTGAGAGCCTGGTTATCCAGGCCTCCAATTCCCAGACCGCATTCCCGTCGGCTCCCCCCGACTGGGAATCCAAGAGGTACGAGACTTATGGAAAAAAGGTATTCTCCTCCCTGAGTTTGGGATTGCGGTCAGTCAATACCGCGTGCCTCTTGGGCCGCTACACCCACTCTCTGTGGGACACGGTCGCGGCCGTGCTGCCAGAATGCCCGATGGAGGTACGGGCTAAACTCGGCCAGGCCCTTGTGGAAGGCCGAGATGCAGCACGGTATTCCATCCGGTGTGGGCTGGACACTACCGACTCTCTAGGCAGAGCGATGGCAACGACGGTGGCGATTCGTCGTCACGCCTGGTTGAGGTCCGCCAATTTCTTGTCCGATGTCCAAAACACGATTATGGACATGCCGTTCGATGGCCGTCGCCTCTTTGGCGACAAGGCAGACCATGCGCTTGAGCGCTTTAAGGACTCCAGGGCTACTGCCAAGTCCTTGGGCCTCTCGACCCCACGCAAGCAAACGGCTGCCTTTTGCCCCTTTCGTGGCCAAGGAAGGGGCGCCCCACATGTTCTGCCAGCCACGTGCCGCAGACTACCATCCAGCGCGGTGGCGAGGCCAGTTCACACCTGCCCCTGCAGCATCCGCCTCAAAACCCTCCTAGTCCGTGCTTTCAGGCCCATGTGACGCCAGTGGGGGGCAGGGTTCGCCATCACCACCTCCACTGGCGCACTGTCACATCGGACAGGTGGGTGCTGCAAATCGTCCAAAGGGGCTACTCCCTCCCCTTTGAGTCGACCCCTCCAGCCATGCCACCGCAGTACCATCGCGTGTCGGGGGATCACTTACAACTTCTGCAAGAAGACGTTACGGCCATCTTGGCCAAGGGGTCCATTGAGTGCGTTCCTGGGCCAGAAGTAGGCTGTGGTTGTTACTCCCACTACTTTCTGGTACCCAAGAAGGGCAAAGGGGGCCTACGCCCTATCTTGGACCTACGGAAGGTCAACGGCTTCCTCCGGAAGGAGAAGTTCAAGATGCTGACGTTGGCTCAGGTTTTAGCTGCCCTAGACCCTGGAGACTGGATGGTAGCGTTGGACTTGCAGGACGCTTATTTTCACATCCCCGTCCTGCCGGCTCACCGGCGTTACCTGCGGTTCACGGTAGGCCACGAGCATTTTCAGTTTACCGTGCTCCCCTTCGGCCTTACCAGCGCCCCAATGGTGTTCACGAAAGTGATGGCGGTGGTCGCAGCTCATCTGCGCAGGTTAGGGGTTTCAGTCTTCCCCTACCTCGATGACTGGTTGTTGAAGGCGGGTTCGCCCCAGACAGTCGTCAGCCACCTCCAGACTACGGCCGACCTCCTGCACCTGCTGGGGTTTTCCATCAATGTGCCGAAGTCACACCTGTGTCCCTCTCAAAAGCTCCTCTTCATCGGAGCGGTTCTGGACTCGGCGCAGTTTCGGGTTTATCCTCCCGAACAGTGGGTTCGGGATATTCAGGCTCTGATTCCGATCTTTCAGCCTTTATCCCGAGTCTCGGTCAGGTTGACGCTGCGGCTTCTGGGGCTGATGGCCTCCAGCATCCTTCTGGTGCATCACGCCCGGTGGCGGATGTGGGCTCTGCAGTGGGACCTGAAGTTTCAGTGGGCCCAGCATCAGGGCAACTTGTCCGACCATGTCTTGATCTCGGAGGGCACTGCAAGACTGTTGCAGTGGTGGCTCACGGACCGCGATTGGGCAGCGGCAGATCCCTCTCCCTACCCCAACCGGAGCACGTTGTTGTGACGGACGCGTCCCTCCAGGGCTGGGGAGCCACATGGGAGAGGCGGAGATCAGAGGCCTCTGGTCTCCGGCGGACTCCCAGCTCCACATCAACCTTTTGGAGCTGCGGGCGATCCGGCTTGCACCAAAGGCATTCCTCCCCTCTGTCCGGGGGAGTGTAGTTCAGGTGTTCACGGGCAACACCACCGCCATGTGGGGTACTGCAACAAACGGGGCGAGGTGGGGTCGTGGACCCTTTGCCAGGAGGCTCTGCGCCTCTGGCAGTGGCTGGAACATCAGGGCGTGACTCCGGTGGTTCAACACCTGGCAGGTTCTCTGAACGCCAGGGCGGACGAACTCAGCCGTCGGTGCATGATGGATCACGAATGGCGTCTGCACTCGGACGTGGCGCAAGGCCTCTTTCAGCAGTAGGGAGAGCCTTGGTTAGATCTATTTGCCACAGAAGGGAACGCGCAATGTCATCAGTTCTATGCGTTGGAATTTCCAAGGCGGCACTCGCTCTGCGACGCTTTTCGTCGCGAGTGGAGTTGCGGTCTATTGTACGCCTTTCCGCCTATACCACTTCTGCCCAGAGTGCTGAAGAAGTTCAGGTGCGACCGGGCCCAGGTTATTCTTGTGGCTCCGGACTGGGCACGAAGATATTGGTATCCAGAGCTACTCCGCATGTCTGTCGATCCCCCGATTCGTCTGCCTCTTCAGGAGGACCTTCTGTCGCAGCAGCAGGGGACGGTCCTCCACCCGAACCTGTCCGGTCTCCACCTCCAAGCTTGGAGATTTAGCGGCGACAGTTGAGGCCATTTGACTTGCCTCCTGAAGTCTGTGATGTAATTCTGGCAGCCAGGCATCCCTCCACAAAGTCGGTATACGCCTGCAGGTGGAACAGATTCGTGGCATGGTGCACAGCAAAGGCTGTGGATCCACTCTCTGCCCCCCTTTCTGAGGTTCTCCTCTTCCTTCTTTCTCTTGCCCAGCAGGGCTCTGCTCTGGGCACTATCATGGCTACCTTTCTGCTCTTTCTGCCTTCCTGAGGCTCCTGATCAGTCATCTTTGTTCAGGTCCCCAATTGTAAATAGGTTTTTGAAGGGCATCACACACATTTCCTTCTGTTCCATTTGTGATACCCCAGTGGGACTTGAACCTTGTACTCACTTATCTGATGTGCGCTCCCTTCGAGCCACTTCATAACTGTCCTCTCTGTCTTCTTACCCTTAAGATTGCTTTCCTGGTTGCCATCACATCTGCCAGGAGGGCGAGTGAGCTCCAGGCTCTTTCTTCAAAACCACCCTTCCTTTCTGTCCATCCGGACAAGGTTGTGTTGCGGACGAGACCCTCTTTCCTGCCCAAGGTAGTCACAGCCTTCCACATCGGGCAGTCCATCACCTTGCCCACCTTCTTTCCGCCTCCGCATCCCTCGAAAGAGGAAGAGAGGCTCCACCGTCTGGACCCAAAACGTGCGCTCTCATTCTATCTGGATCGCACACGCCAGTTCAGGGTGGATGACCAACTCTTTGTTGGTTACGTGGGCGCTAAGAAGGGACGGGCGGTGCACAAACGGACCATCTCTCGGTGGATCATGTTTTGCATGCAGGCTTGCTACTCCTTGGCTAAAAAGGAACCTCCTGTTAGGCTGAGGGCCCACTCCACTCGGGCCACGGCGACTACTACTGCCCTGGGCCGGGGAGTCCCCTTGCAGGACATTTGTCAGGCAGCTACGTGGGCCTCGCTGCACACGTTCGCAAGACACTACTGCCTGGACTGCCAAGTCCGGAGGGATGGCTTCTTTGGCCGTTCTGTCCTCCAGGACTTTCTGGTGTAATTATTGGTTCGCAGACCCACCACTGGGGTTGGTATTGCTGGGGTACCTATTCTAAGGTAAGGAATCTATCACTAACGTGTCTCTTTCAGATGCACAAGTTACTACTTGTGTAACGATATATCTGTAAGAGACATTAGTTAGTGATAGATTCCTTACCGACCCACCCATCCTCCCCGTTCTGCGAACCGATATCTAGGGTTAAGGTCATCCCTTTCAGGGCCCTAGTTTCATGGCACCAGTGTTGGTTCTATCATGGCTCTGCGTTTCTGGCGCGGAAAAGCTGTTTATAAGAACTGACGTCAGCACACGGAGGCGGCGTCTAAGTACTCCGACGACGTCATCACGGCGCGGATGACGGCCGCGGACGACGCCTACCGACGCGCATGGGTACTGCTACGCAAAGAATTTCTGGATCCAATCTGACGCCTGGGGATATACTAAGGTAAGGAATCTATCACTAACTAATGTCTCTTACAGATATATCGTTACACAAGTAGTAACTTGTGCGATAGGGCCGTAGTGTGCAAATGTCGATTAGCCAGAGGTAAATCGCTTGGGCCACTATTGACTGTTCCGTTATTATCAACCTCCTGGATGTGTTGATCTGGCCCTGAGAATCTACCTCTAGCCATTTCTTCCGGAGGTAACACATCTCGATGCTGCTAGCGCCTTTATTGCTTTTTCAATGGCATCTAAACCCAGGGATTTTATCAAACAGATCGTTCAAATTCAAGATCTTTGGTGACCAGTCATTAGGCTCGGGTTGTGAGATTGCCAAGTACTAACCCAGGGCAAAGCACTACGCTACGCTCGCGTAGTTTGCGAAGTTTGCGCAACTTCGCACTACGCGAACTGCACGTACCACAGTGCAAACTGTCATTTTTTTTGCTTGCTCGCGGTCCTCAACGTCAAGTTGGCGACCGCAAGCAAGCAAAATAACATCCTTGTGAGACTTTTTCCTTATTCGCGATCAGCAACATCAAGTTGCCGATCGCGAGCGTGGAAAATAAACCTCCCGGCGAGATTCTCAATGCAGGGATGTCAGGTTTCTCATTGCGAATGGTCGTGCATGCTCGCGACCGCTCGCGATGAGAAACTACCAGTCCGCGTTGAGAATGCTGCAGCTCGAGTACAAATCTACTCGAGCCCTAGAAAAGTACAGCTCGCACTGTGCAAGATGCCGTTTTCAATGATTGCTACTACGCAGTTCGCGTAGTGCTACGCATAGCTCACGTAGTGCGAAGTGCACTTTGCTTAGCTACGCGTAGCGCTACTTCGCGAGCTACGCCCACCCTTACCAAGTACCCAACTGATGTATTTATCAAATGTAATTTACACTTTCTGGGTCTCTTGGAGTTACTGGTGCAGGGAGCTTTGGAGGGGCCTCTTTCTTTTGTGGACAGACAGTACAACTTTAGGTATTGTTTCCTCCAGCATGAGAGTGGGGGGGCAACACTTGTAGGAGTGACTCAATCTCACTAAGCGTCTCTCGAGTCGTATCCCTAAATGTATCGTTTGCCATACCTATCGAAAATCTCTTCTCCCCACAGGCATACTCTATAGCTTTGGCTGATGATGCTTTTGCAAGGAATGTGTCCAAAGGTATAAGAGCTACCTCTTCCGCTAGCGGATGCGGTGTCTTCTTCCTCCCCATCCTTTCAACGACCTCTTCTTCGTCTTCAGGCTCCCTTCCACAATATGCTAGAGAGGGGCCCAGCCCAGCCTCTTCTGGGCTCCGACTGGCATGGACCGGCCCGCCCTTGGCCTGGGCCCATTCCCGTGTGTGTCCTGTGCCGCGGGAGCGTGGCACGCTTTTCAGCGTGAGTCCTTGGCGCAGGGGGTGAAGGGAGTTGGACTCTTCCCAGCACAGCACGGCTCTTCCCAGGCAGAAACAGATCATTGGCGGCTTACATGACTACAGGAGCGTGGCGTGCTCTACAGCGCGTGTACTTGGCGCTCTACTCAAGTAGCTTATCTTTTCAGTATCCCAAACATTAAAGACAGAGTACATTGTTATATGAACGTAGTTCCTCTGGGCTACTTTTATAGACCCTCAGCAAAAGATCAGTTAATAAGTAAATCACATGCTTCATTTAAGACGAGGTCCAAAAAATTTGATTCATACTGCATTTTGACCTCCATGATTGACATCGAATAGATTTGCTGCTTTAGATGGGTTGGAGGATGTTGATTGACCAACAGTGTCAATATTAGGGACTGTAGCTAGCAACAAAATTTAGTTAAAGTTTTTTTTCCAAGCTACAACTTAGTTACGGTAATCTTTGACTATTAGCAGGGATCTAAATGATAAACTTTTATATTGGAATGTGGCCATTATATACTCAAAGATACGTAATAGTCACACGATTAATTTCATATCACAGTTTTATATTATATTGCGACAGGAAACATGAGCAACAAAGCCTATATATATATATATATATATATATATATATATATTCATGGTTATGCTTCGTTTGTGTTTTGTGGTCACTCTCAACATTTGGTCAATCTAAGATGACCTTGCCTGGGTTGCACTCGCTCCGACTGCACTATAGTTGACTTAAAATTAGAAAACAACCAATTTTCAAGCATTGATTATTGAGTTTGTAGTTTGATCCATTTTTGCTTATTTTTAATGCAGATAAAGTGTGTTATCTAACAAAATTTTGCTCCGTGATGACAATAGTGCCTCCCACACAAGTAATATTTTCCATAACACCTTAGCATCTGATTTTACTTCTGCTTTCTGCTGTGTTCCTTTTTTTCAGTATTTGCAAACCATAACGTCTCGGCAGAGTGATATTCAAAAGTTTATTGCAGAAGGTTGCAAAGAGGCATTACTGGAAGAGAAAAGAAGATTTTGTTTCCTGGCTGACAAACACTGCAGTTTTTCCATTCATTTGAACCATTATCATGTACAGGTCAGTGTTAAACACCATATAAGTCATTCATATTTGTTCCAAAATATGTACTCACTGTTTTGAATGGCTTTAAGGATTTTTGCTTCTCAATTATTTAAAATACTACAATAGTAAAATTGCAGTTAGTGAATTAATTGGTAGTGCTTGATAAGACTATGTACTGACACTTTGTGTTAAAACAAAGGACTGTACCAAGAGAGCTCTGTGGCAGTTTGGGGGTCAGAGTGGTTCTTATCAGGGAATTCTTTGAATAAGGGGGCTCAAGGAATTATTTTGCAGCTCAGCATTCACATAAATATATTAAAAAGCTGTATGTTCTCCAACATTGAATCTTTCATAGATTCTCTTGTTTAAATTTTAACCATCCGCGTGCTGTCACTTTTCACATAGAAGTGTACATATAAACTCATTTAACATTGAAAATAGCCTTGGGCTACCTGTTGTCCACTTCATTGTGTGACCTGAAGTCCAGCTAGTGTGGTGGAGAAACAAAGATCTCCAAATCCATCTCTAAGTCGTAGGTGCTCAGATATTCGGCATGGTCAGATCCTTTGAATACAAAATATATACTCAGTTGGATTAAAAGCAAACACACAACAACTCACCACAAACTGGGAATGAATTAAAAAAACAAATTTAATTTCCAAATGATACCAGCACAAAATGCGATTGTAATTCAAAGCATTAGCGGATCACTCAACATTTCTTATTGGTAGTGCTCATGGGTGTAGAGGAAGGAGGATTTAGGGTGGTGATAGTGGGTTGACAAGTGAGGGACAAGGTAAAGGTGTTTGTGACATGAAAAACAATACACAATATTTACAAATAGACCTTTCCAGCCTATCTAGGTTAGATTAGTTCCTTTATATACAATGCTCATAGGGGTATTTGAAATCCATACATTTGATTCTATGAGCATGTGGGAGTAATTAGTGAGACAGTCTATGTTTCGACCCCTGCGGAGAGGAGGGTGAGTGGTTGCCTCACAAAGGGGTCTTCATCAGGACAGTGGAGCACTTTTTTCCAAGGAAAGACTGTTAAGGTTAAGATGGGAGCTCCATCTCGACGACTGGGAATGATTCAAGCATGTTCCAATACTGGAGAACTACAGTTACAGGTAAGAAACGTATTTCCTTTCAATGCACGTACAGCTGTCCCCAATGCATTTTGTGGGGGGATTGTTTACTCATTTACGAATGTCTGTGAAAAAATTACAATGTATCTCATCAATATCCTATTATACATAAACAACCCCTAAGCAAATCCTCTTCTTGTGTCTGCCCCAAGCACATATATTTAAAATGGAACCAGTCATAATACACAATATTTGTCTGTCTGTCTTGTGTCCTTTCCTTTTCTTTCACCATAATGCCAAGATCTTTCCTGTGTTCAGCTGTTTCATTCCACCTCTCTGCATGGTCAAAAATGTTGTGCATCTGTTTAGTGTATCTTCTATGTTCTTGTTTTAATTGAATATGCTTTGTTGAATATCCTCACAGCGTGTTTAACATGTTTGCCTCTTTCTTTCTTTCTTCTTTTCTTTTTCTTTTTTATCCTTTGTAAGGTTTTCCAGCTTTCATTATATAGTCAGGAAGCCAAAGAGTTCCTGTATACATTTAATTTAAGGCCAGGGGCTTGGGGGGCATCTATTACACCAATAGTATTGATACATTAACTGTGTGATACCTCTTAGAACTGTCTACCATAATGTAGCTTGAACCGAGAAATGGAAAAGAATGTAAACTCTGCATCGGGAAACCTTAAGGTTTTTTTATTAGACCCTCACCCACTCTATTAGTGGCATGATTCGTAATTGGGTTTCAACCTGGTACCTAACAAACAGGATCGCTCAACCATATTCCAGGGAGTATTTTGAATATTTTCTCAGCCGGGGTTTTACTGGAGTTAAAACCCTTGAAACTTTCCATTTTTATATTACAAAATATGTCAGTCGTTTAGCAGTTATTATAACTCTATATAATACAGATTAGTGTTCAATTGACGTAAATTATGCTCATTATCTTTTTGGATTAGTAAGACAATTTTGTTACATAGAATAACCAGTTATTGTTTATTTCCGTATATGCTAACAAATCCGTAGTGCTTATCTTTTAGACTTGCTTTACCACTTTTTTCTGATATTCCGGTGTCACATCCCTGTTACACAAAATTCTCTTTCAGAACATTTGTTTGTTTTTATAAATTAATCCTCTTGGGATATCATCTTTTTAATTACTATCATTTGACAGAATGGTAAACTATTTTTACTCTTTTAGAATGTAAACTCGATGCCAATAGAATTTTTTTTAATTTAATTTGTGGGTTTAGTGTAAATATTCGTGGCCTGTGGTTCCTTAATTTCACTTATTACTCCAGTATTGGAGCTTTCATAGATTCACATTCCTTAATCATTTCCCCGTCGTCGAGACGGGAGTCTCCGGTACATAAAAAAGTAATGGTTAGCAGTATAGCTAACTGTAAAACAGGCCTAGGCCCATTTTTCTTTTGCAACCCATAACCTTTGTTATGTAAAAAAGGACCAAACTTTTCTCTTAGACAATCAGAAGCACCCACCCTCTAGAACCCTCCTGAGAGAAGCTCTCCCCCTCAGATTTTCGGGCACTTGTGCTATAATACTTTCCGTACCCAATCCAAGGTGAGCCTCTCAGAGGAGGAGGGTGGGCGTATGTGAATCTATGAAAGCTTCCAATATTGGAGAACTACAGTTACAGGTAAGTAACTTGTTTTCTTACTCCAGTATTGGAGCTTTCATAGATTCACATACCTGAATCAGAATAGCGAGCAGTAAATCATAGCACATTTTGTCTTTGTCACCTTGTTGTCATTAACATTCAACACATGATACTTGCACATAGTAGCAACCACATCAATATATACATAGACATATTTCCTCTCAATGACATATCCAATATCAATCAACAATAAAATGTGCTTTTCTTACCCAAGAAAAGGAAGGAGGGATGAGAAAGAGGCTCACCGTTATTGGAAAAGGTTCCTCAGCACTGCCTGTCCCACTGCTACATCGCTCCTTGCATGAGCATCCAGGCAGTAATGCCTGGTGAATGTATGCATACTCCTCCAAGTGGCTGCTCTGCAGATGTCCTGTATGGAGACGCCTGAAAATAGAGCAGTTGAAGTTGATACCGCTCTTGTGGAATGCGCACAAACACGTACAGTCAATGGCTTTCCCGCTGTTTGGTGACAGAACTGGATAGCACTCGAGATCCATCTTGAGATTCCTCGTTTTGACAACTGGAAACCTTTTCTGGGGGCACTAAGTGCCACAAACAATTGTGTTGACTTTCTAAACGGTTTTGTCCTTTGCAAATAGAACTGCAGGCAACGCTGGATATCCAGAGTGTGGAGAGTCCTTTCCGCCGCCGTCGATGTCCATACAGGTGGTGGAGGCCGGATGGGTGGGTAAACTCGAAATAACCCCTTCATAAATTGCTTCATAATTCTCTCAGACCACAGAGAAGGACGTGCTGAGTTTCTCTTGTATCGTGAAATTGCCGCCAAATGCACCTTAATAGATGCATGGGCTAAGCCTGATTTCTCTAATTTTAGCAAATATGGGATAATCTGATACGCCTCTGCCCGCAGAGGATGTAAGGCATTCTCCTGACACCATAAAAAGAATCTCTTCCATTTCATCCTGTACGTTCTATCAGTGCTTTCCGCTCTTGCTTTTGCCAGAATCTCTCTGCATTCTGCTGGAATGTTCAAGTGCTGAAATTCTCCGTGGTCAGGAGCCAGGCCGCTAATTGCAATGATGTCGGGTCTGGATACTTGTCCCTTCACCATAGTCAGCAGTGTTGGAATTGGTCGAAGACGTATTGGCTCGGTCTCCGATAAAAGGTCTCTCGACGACGAGGAAATGATTCAGGTATGTGAATCTATGAAAGCTTCCAATACTGGAGAACTACAGTTACAGGTAAGTAACTTGTCTTCTTCTCACATCCTAAAATGTTATGCTATATTGCTGAATATTGTATATGAAACGTTCTTATCTTTAATAAAAATGTATTACGTTTTTGTACGTTATGTTCCAGTTTATCTTGCATTTTTGACCACACCAAGTAGAAATTTTCAGTATGTCTGTCATATAATATTAATAGTTTTTTCAATCTTCAAATTCTACAATGTACTGCATGTAGATATTATGTACTGATGGCGCTACATTTCATCCCATTGAAACACCATGCACCTTTAAAAAAGACTTACCTTTCCACTTGAAAGAATTTTACATCAGTATAACAGTTGCATCAGAAGACTTGTATTTCTGTCACAACGTTCAAGAATCAACAGCCTTAAACCGAACTGGAGATGAGAGGAAAACCCCCAGAATACACTCTCTAAAAGCAATACCCTACTACAACCACAAGTACTCAGGGCACATGGAAAGGAATAATTTCTCTAACCTAATAAGAGAGACAAAGGTTTTTTGTTTTTTTACTTTTTAAAGATGAAAGGCCTGACTCAGCCTAAGGTGGCATGCTTCTTCAAAGGGCTCCTCCTCACATTGGCTAAGCGTACCTACCAATGTGGGCTACTATCCAAATATTGGGAACTTCTTTGGACTCTTATTTGTAGGTGTATGCATCCATGTGTGGTGTAATAGTTGGTTCTCTTCCAGGGGATCCTCATCAATAGTCATAAGCACTAGAATATTCCTGCCCATGCGCGGGACCTCGGAAACACAATCATATATGTGACCCACACACACACACACACACACATATATATATATATATATATATAATAAAAAAGCAAATGCAGCCTTACACTCACTAGAGCTGAATAATGCTGTAAGGACTCCCTATTATATCATAACGAATACATTAGAAACAGGGAAAAACAACAGCAGAGCATGTTTGAAAACTATTTTAATGCTTAGCACAAACTCTCAGATAGGACTGAAAGCATTGACAACTCCCAGGCTGCATTGCAGAAAACCTAGCCTAAAAAGGCTGAAAAGCTAACTCATAGCAACATAGAAATAAACTGGCCTTTAAGGCAGTCATGATCCCCAGCTTCCCATCATGCCTCAGGGGTGGCAGTTAGGTCAGTTGTTCTTTCCGGCTCCTTCAGGAAGGATCCCGGTTACACAGCTCCGCTTCTTTCCGATTTTACTCAGAAATATTCTTCAGTTTTCTGGAAAATTTTGACTTACTTCGACGTCTTCAATCTTTTGAAGTAAGGTTCTGTCTTTTTTTGACAGAATTTGGCATTTTTTCCACTCCAAAATGCCTTCTCTTTTTGACTCCTGCCCTTCATGTGGAAAAAAGAAGGCCAGGTCAGACTCTCATGCAGTCTGTATTCTTTGTTTGCCTAAGGACCATGTCCCCAAGACTTGCCCTCATTGCCAGTCCTTATCCAAAAGGACTCTAAAGGACCGAGAAAGGATCTGTCTTTATGGGCTGGCAGAAAAGACATCTCCCAGAGGCCGGTTACCGGTGAGGAAGGGCTATAAGAGGGCGAGATATTCATACAGAAGCAAAAGCCCTCGCTCTTCTGCTTCAGCGTCGGGCTTGGCACTGAAAAATCTACCACCGGTGGGTCATTTGTCCAAAAGAAGACCATCGATGGCGGGCTCTCCGTCGAGAGAACACCGTCATTCAGGTACATCTCTTTGTTCACCATCGACGTCGAAGAATTGTGATCCTCCGCCGCCGTCAACCTGGCGACGATCGGCGTTGAGGAGCAGAAGCCCACCGCCGTCGTCAACTCAGCGACGATCGATGTCAAGGAGTAGAAGCCCTCCTCCGTTATCAACCCGGCGACTATCGGCATCGAGGAGCAGAAGTCCCCCGGCGTCGTCATCTCGACGTTCAGCATCGAGAGTGGGTACCCCTCCGCCGCCGTCAGTCCAACGGTGATCGACGTCGAGGGGCAGGAGTCCTCCACCGTCGTCAACCCAGCGACGATCGGAGTCGAGGATCGGAAGTCCTCCGTCGTCGTCTCGATGACGATCGGCGTCTAAGAAGAAGAGCCCATCGGCGTCGCGGAAGAAGAGCCCTCCACCGTCGTCAACACAGCTACGATCGGCGTCGAGGAGCAGAAGCCCTCCACCTTCGTCGGCTCACCAACGTTCGACGGCGAGGCACAGAGGTACTCTGGCGTCGTCTGTAAGGCACTTGACGTCAAGGAACAGGGAGTCAACGTCGAGACCAGTTCCAACACCAGGCCGGAAATCGACGTTGAGAAGGAGGTGCAGGTCGGCGTCGAGAAGGGCTCAGTCACAGCAGATCACGCGCCCAACGTCAAGGCCCACATCAGTGAGGTCTGGAGAAGGCTCTGTGGTTCTAGTGACAGAATCAGCGTCACAACACTCATCTTCTCACTCTTCGAGACACCCTTCAGCGGAGCATTCACCATCTGCCTCGCCAGAAAGGCACTCAGACATACCACATCATAGATCCCCTTCACATCACAGGGAGGCTACCCCTGCTGTTCATTTGTTTCCGAGATGGCTCCTTCCCCTCCATCACTGGAGTAAAGATACAGGAGCATCCCGACGGGAGGAAGAATACACCAGTCCTCTTCATAGATCACCTCTGCAAAGATTGGTGTAGGAAGTGGATAGATCGCCCTTGCCCAGACGAGGAGAATGTGCGGGCAGGTCACGGGAACGCAGACATAGTTCCCATCTCAAAAGGAGGTCACCTACGTGGTCTTCCTCTTCCACTCGATCCTTGAAGAGGGACTATTCACCCACTCTATCAGATAGCCCTTTGTCAAGAGTATCACCGATAGATTACATTAACACGTATCATGATGTACTTCAAAGAGGGGCTCAGAAGCTGAACATCAAAATGTCCACTCAGGTGGCAACAACAGTTATTTTTGAGACTCTACGTCGGAGAGCAGCATCTCGTCCGTTGCTTCCTCTGGTTCCCGGTCTTCTGGAACCGGTGATGGACATTTTCCTCACACCAGCTGTGAGTAAAGCTGCACCGGCGAGGATTCAAAAGAAATACAAGCCTGCAACAACAGACCCTGTGTTCTTAAAATCAGATCCGCCTGCGAACTCTGTGATAACTGCGACAGCGAGGAAAACTCATGCAGTAGCTGCATCTTTGTCAGTCCAGCCAGACAAAGAAAGTAGGTCCCTGGACTCTTGGGGGCGGAAGGTTTGCGGGTCTGCAGCATCATCACTCAAGGTCTCTAGTGCAGCAGCCTTAATAGGCCGCTATGACCGAGCCTTATGGGACTCCTTGGACCGCTTCAAGGAAAAATTGCCAAAAGAAGATCAAAGGGATTTTTAGGAGGTCATCAAGGAAGGGTTACTTGTAGCCAACCAAGTGATTAGCACAGCAGCGGATGGTGCTACACTGTCAGCGCACTCATATGCGCATGGGATTTGCGAGAGGAGGTCCTCCTGGTTGAGACTAACCGCTCTCAAGCCAGATGCTCACATACGGATGAGGAAATGGGTAGGATAAAATCCGAGCTCGATACCCTCAAAGAGGTTGGATTGGAAAAGAAAAAGGAGTTTAAACGAAGATATGGGCCCAAACAACGAAGGGCTACCAACAGAGGGTTCAAACCCAACAATGGTCCCAAAACAAGAACCAAGGCAAAGCGCAGTTTAATGCCGTAAGTCCAATAGAGGGAGAGGAGGTCATCAGCAGCAGTCCTCTAACACGGCCAGATCAACAGGGAACCAATGAGCAGCTTCCTCTGGCGTTGTTGCCCACTCCAGTGGGAGGAAGTGCTTCACATCATCTGAAAGAGTGGTGCAGCATAACAAAAGATCATTGGGTGCTCAGTATACTGCGCAATGGATACGCACTATGTTTTCGTGTGCCTCCAAAGGACATTCCTCCGAAAAGATCTCGTCCTCACCAGTTAAAGTTGCTTTGACAGGAAGTGATAACCCTTCTGCGAAAAAAGGCCATAGAAGAGGTTCCTCCCGCTCAGCGAGGGAAGGGAGTTTATTCCAGGTACTTTCTTGTGCCCAAAAGAGATCAGGAGCACAAATTCAGACCTATCCTGGACCTTCGCTTGCTGAACAAAGTCATTGTGAAGGAAACGTTTTGCATGTTGGCCCTTCATCAAATATGTCCACATCTACAAGCAGGAGATTGGAGGTGTTCAGTAGGCCTCCAGAAAGTAAGGAACGATTTTCAAGTTTGTCTGAATCTGCTCCGTAGACTAGGGCTTCATGTGAACATGGAAAAATCGGTTCACCGGCCCACCCATACAATCCATTATTTGGGCTCCACTCTAGACTCAAACAAAGGAAGAGCGTTTCCTTCGGAGGAGAGACTTTCTTCAATGCAACAGAAGTGCAAAACTCTGCTCCAGACAGATTGCCTAACAGTCCGGCAAGTGGCATCTCTGCTGGGATCAATGGCCTCCTGCATATTTCTCATTCCCAATGCCAGGCTGAGAATGAGACCTTTGCAGCAAGATCTAGAGGACAAGTGGGACCAAGCAACGGGTCATTGGGAGATCCGAATTGTGCTCTCTCAAGCAGCAAAGTCGTCCATTCTATGGTGGACTCGACCGAAGAACCTCTTGGTGGGAGTCCCTTTCCATCAACCAGTTCCGGTGCGGTCCTTGATAACAGATGATTCTCTGCAGGGATGGGGGGCACACATGGGGTGCTTTCAGATGCAGGGCCGGTGGTCCACCAAGGAGCAGTCCTACCATATAAACATGTTGGAACTACGAGCAGTCCACCTTGCTCTGAAAGCTTTTTGGCCATCAATCCCGTCCAACTCGATCCTGATCCAAACAGACCACAAGACCACCATGTATTATCTAAACAAACAGAGTGGTACACGCTCTCGCCCTCTATCCCTGGGGGCTCAAGCGATCTGGCACTGGCTCGAAACCTTTCCATCCTGGCAGTGCACCTTCCAGGGGAGCAAAACGTGCGACCTAACTGTCACCCCTGAGGCATGATGGGAACCTGAGGATCATGACTGCCTTAAAGGCACGGTGCCAGTTTATTTCTATGTTGCTATGAGTTAGCTTTTCAGCCTTTTTAGGCTATGTTTCCTGCAATGCAGCCTGGGAGCTGTCAATGCTTTCAGTCCTATCTGACAGTTTGTACACTATAGGCTTTATGTGTGTCCTTAGTAGTGTAAATTAAAAATGCTGGGAAAATATTTGACTCTGTAAGGCAATCTGCAAGTGTCTGCCCAAAGGGTATTGCCCTCAAAGGGTCGCAGGGCCTTCATCAAAACATGGGGACCCTCTCAGTATGCATATCTATCATTAGGCATCATTAAAGCGAATATGTCAGAAAGTGCAGGACCAATGGTGGTGAGGTGGGAGAGGCATCTAGTTAACCCTGTAATTAGTTGCCTTTGATTTTCAGCATGGTGGTCAGACAGTAGCTGAATTAAATTAATTAGGCTTCTGCACTATAGTACGCATCGTGCACCCGCCGTGGAGATGGCTGTCTCCAGGGGGGTGTCCAGGCATGTACAGGATGCAATCATGCAACCAAAGCGCTACCTCCTTGTGGAAAAGTAAATTTTGCCATGTTCTGTGTCCCTACGTGTCCTCCATCTTATGTTATGTGTGCATGATTAATATGCATATGTATTCCCCATGTTCGATTAAAGACGCAATTATAGTTGTGTCCATCTCTAGTATGCCAGTTTCCAGTTCTCGTGAATACTATGAATATCAGGCCTATGTAAAGTTACGTTGCCACGTTTCTCAGTGTGCACGTTATTTCATTGAAAAGTCCCCGTTTCTAGGCCTCAAAAGGGCCTGGACACCAGATTCACCAGATTCAGCTCCTGTCTCCTGAACCCTCGCTGAGGAGCGATACAGCCCCCACCTGTATCCTCGACCCTTCACTTACTTCCTGCCTCACAGTGCCCGGCTCAGCCTGGCTCTGCCTACGAGTCTGCCAAGAATATGTTATGATTCTAGTTATCAGTTCAGCCCTCCTTCTCTGCATTCCTAAGCTACTGAATCGCATCAATAGTTTCCGTCATTGTCTAGCCTTTACGTCTCCATGTAAGAGAAATACCGCATTTAATGGTCATTTAATATTCCTCAACACGCACTACATGTAGAATAATGCATGCTCCAGTCTTAGAGTCCGTTAGCCTCTCTCCTCCTGACTCTTAGTTTATATCAACATGTCCTCTAAACATTAGATACTAGATAGGGTTTAGGTACATGTCGCCCTGACTCTCCAGACTTCAGTCTCTACTCCTAGCACAGAGTTCATAGCCCCCAGCTTCTCCTAGTAACACGTCATTGTCAGTTTGCGCGCACCATTAGGTTAGAGGTCCCGGCTCCTTAGGTAGCCCCCTCCATGTTTCCGCCCCATTTATGACATACTCTGTTACGTTTACATCACATGTCTATGTATACGCCTCCTGTTACACCTACTTTCACCCTTATCTTTCGCGACTGCTATTGACCACACCCACTGCTCCGCCTACTGTATTCATTGTAATGCAACTGTTTTAGTATATATGCTTGTGCACTGTTATTAAATGTTACCCATTCCCTTACGCCGATCCTGATCCTGCCCCCGGCAGCGCTGCCATCCCATTCCTGTGCAGGTTGTCCTGTTCCTGTCCTTATGCTGTATTAAACCTGCAAACTCCTACTACCTCGAATCTTGACTCTTATTTATTGAGCTATCTGTTATTGCTATGTCCAGTAAAACCTAGATCCGGTATTATTTATTTATATACCACATAATGGCGCCCGAACAGGGACTTGCCCTTTCCCCACGCGCCGGTGAAGCCACGCCGGCCCCCTGACCCTCTGCAGCCGTGACGGAACCATACCGTGCACGTGCAGATATTTCTGCTTCAAGTATCCCTCAGGCCCACGGAGGAGACGGAGGTGGCGGTCCAGCATCCAGACGAGGCGGTGGAGGAACGCGGCGAGTCCCGACCAGAGCCCAAGCCGAGAGTCCAAGGTCCGAGGTATCCGGAGGCCCACCCGTAACAGAAGTCCGAAGTTCGTCCGTCCGGCGTCGAAGCAGTCCAGTCCAGTCCGAGGCCTTCCGTTCTTGCTGCCCGGTGAGTACCATTGCTGGGGTAGTATCTAGACAGGGTCAATCTAAATTGACTCTGGTCCGTGGGTTGGTGGTACACAGACCCAAAACGAAGTGTCCACTTTGGTGGATGCGGGTCCTAACGTGTCTCTTTATGAGACCGGTGAGTTTCGTACTGTTTTAGCAGTACATCTAGTTTCTGTTCTAGTCAGTTCTGTTCTCGAGAAAATTCATGTATTCTGTTTCCAGTATTCCAGGTAGTATTCTGTTCGAACTGTTATTTTAAATGTTTTTCATGTATTGTAATGTCGTGGTATGAATGTGGAGTATTTATCGTGTTCATTGTGTATTGTAATTGCGTATTGTGTCTAAGTTACAGTTCAGTCATGCCCTTATTTTCCAAACTACGTCAGCTAAAAACCAGAAAAGGTCTGCTAGAAGCAGCAGTTCCTGTCCCGCCTAGGGACAGTCCAGGTCATTTTATGTATCAAAAGCATGGCATAAGTGCCATATTATATCTAGATTTATGGGTAGAGTATACCAAACAGTTAGAGGAAAAGTATAGATGGCCTGTATCAGGCACATGGGATGCCGAGTGCATCATGCGAGTAGAAGAAGCATTATGGAAAAAGAAAGCCAGACAGTCACAGAAAGATGCCATCGAGTTATGGCGCAAAGAATCTCATAAAAGAACCGAAAAAGAAATCAGAAGGTCAGAATTAAGTAGAGAATCTTTAGAACGAGCCCAAGAAAGGGAATTAATCGAGATAGGTGAACGAGTCAAAACCGAACAGTCAGACAGACAGAGGCATGCCCTTATGAAGGGTATGTATCCTCTTCTTGCCGAGGGCTTGCCAAAAGCGACCCCGGAGGCATCCAGTAATTTTCCGTCACCCTTAGTTCCGACTAAGCTACGTCACAAACCGACCGCAGCTGATATTTTCATCTCGTCCTATTTGGACGACACAGTCCCGGAATATGCAAATCCTGTTCCGCCAGTCCCTGTAAATCAGGCAATTCCTGCTCCCCCAGACACCGGGGCACCCTTTGCAGTACCCGCTACGGTACCCCCGGTCCAGCCTACATTACAATTTCCCACTCTGCCAGCACGAAGAGTGTCAGTCGACGATTCCAGTTTAGGGGCCGCAGGAGGAGGTCCTCCTGGTACCCCGCCACCACACCAACGTAGAACGTTGGCCGAGTTACATGAATGTGCGTTACAGCGTACGCCCAAATATAAGTCCGTTGCAGATATCCGACGAGCTCTTACTGAATGCCGCTATGATCCGGTTGCAGGTGATGATAGTACAGTAATATATTCCATCCGTGTAAGACGGGTGACCGGGTATTTAGACACCCTACCAGATATGAAAGGAGATCTAGACAGAATATATCGTTTCATCCGTACAGGGGATGATCCAGAAAGTATTGGTGAAGCCATGTCTCAAAGGAAAGCTGAAATCCAGCTCATGCTATTAAAGTTTCTGATTAATTGTTTAATAAGGGAACAAGATTATCCGACTAAAGATCCGGCCGAAATGAGAATCCTGACAAGGTGGAGTGATAATATAGCCGAGGGTAAGCACAAGACTGTCAGTAGTATAGAGAGTATGTACAAGAGAATTCGTAAAGAAATAATACAGTTACATGAACAACGTAAAGCAGCACAAGTAAGCGAGAAGGAGAATGACTCTTCTACTGAAGAGGTAGAGGACGAGAATCCCACTAGAATAGTGTATGTAGGAAAATCTAGATTTCCAGATCGCCATTTATGCCTAGAACACAAGACAGTTGTTCATCATCCAGCACCAGAACAAGGTTCTCTAGAACAAGTATTTCAAGCTACCGATCACATTCTGAAATCACGAATCGGTTATAGTGAGTTAAGTACTATGCATGAACAAGAACTAGTCCGATCAGCAGTCCGATGGATTACTGATTCTACCACTTTTCCAGATGAAATAGTGGCACAAATGTTTCTGAAATTGCCCCCAGCCGAGCAGCGACTGGTGGGTATGTATATGATCCAACACCTCATTACTCTGTATGAGGGTCAACATTCAGATCCAGGTCCGTTACATGATGTCCTGAACGAGTTACTCCAGTATAGATGGAAAGGTTTAGGTACCGATTTAATTAGGATCATTCTAGAACAGCGCCACAAATATAGAACGTTTCTGAACCCGCATTTTGTTCATGTCTCACCCCCAGAAAGTAAACCGTTTTACATAGATAGACAGAATCCGTTACGAGAAGTACACCCAGTCAGGACAACAGATGGTGAAATGCAACGAGTGTTTGTTTACACTCCGATTACCAAGATGGAACTCTTAGAGATGAAGAAATTAATTCCCTGTCATGACAAAGATCCAGCAGGGTTCCACCGAGAATTAAAGGACATGCTCCGTATGGGAGAATACACGTATCCAGATATAATTAAAATGCTAAAAGTTCTGTTGCCCGCAGGGGTATATGAAAAACTCAAGGAAAAAGATTGGGAGGTGGGAGAGAAAAAGATCGATTGGGCAGTTCTAGAAGCTGAAGATAAGATACGAGTACCAGGTACCGGTCTTGGAGAGAAATGTAAAGAATTACCAGAACTGTTAATACAAGTTTTGCCCAGATTATTAGCAACTAAAAAGGAAGACTGGGATGCAATCTCAGCCTGTAAACAGAAACAAGATGAAGACACTAGTGATTTTTATTCTAGATTTGAAAAATGTTTTATTATAAACAGTGGCCTCAAGACAAGTAGCGAGTCATACCCTCATCTTTTTGTTACTAAATTAGTTGAGAATTCTAGTCCACAAGTTAAGAATCGAGTTTTGAAAGTTGAAAGTACATGGCAAGCTAATACCCCGTCCCAGATGTTACAGATGCTTCAGTATCACCAGAATAGAATCAGAGAAGAGCAAGATCATGAAAGAAAACGTATGAAAGACACGAAAATGAAAGTACTAGTTGCACAATCTGTTCCTCAAGACAGTCAGAAGAGGGGTACGACTCAAGCCAGTCATCCTGCAGCTCCCGTTAAAGGGACCTGCAATTATTGTAAACAGCCAGGTCATTTTATAAACGAGTGTGCAGTTCTGAAACACAATATAGCTACTGGTAAGACTAAAGAAAGACCACGTCCGCCTAGACAAGAACAAGTTTCACAGACTTCTCAGCCACAGAATGCACAACAGACAGTTCCAGCACCGCAGCCTATTGCTGCAACACAGCATGTCACACAGCAGATGTACCAGTATGCACAATCCGAGTATCCAGAGTATCAGCCATATTCATGAAACAGCCTAGAGAGGGAGGTAGGCTTGCCTCTCATCGAGATTCCTGTAGATCAAGAAGGTCCCTATGTTCATAGTCAAGTACTAGGGAAAGACAGAAAGTTTCTGATTGATACAGGGGCAAGTAGGACGACCATCAGTCACGCCGAAGTTCCAGGGGCTCCGCTCTCAGGCTCTAGAAATGTTTCCCTTGGATTTTCAGGAAAGCCTATTGTAAACGAGATATCTAAGCCAGTTACTCTAGAAGTAGGTCCATTGTCCCGCACTACTGATCTGTTACTTACGAAGTCATGTCCAGAAAATCTGTTAGGTATTAAAACACTGAAAGAATTAGGTGCAGTTATTTGCTGCTCCCCAGAGGGAATACGATTGTTTTTACGTGACTTCAAGGGTCACTATGTATTACGAGATTTTGATCCGAGATTGTCTAATGTTCCGCAGCATCTATGGGCGCAAGGTCCAACTGATGTAGGTTATATGCAAATCACACCCCATCGTGTGACTCTCAAGCCAGGTGTAGTGTTACCACGAATCAGACAGTACAGACTGCCACCTGAGGCTGTAGTAGCCTTATCCAAAATTATTGACGAGCTCATCGCTCAAGGAGTAGTTGTAGAAACTGACTCCAATGTATGTAATTCTCCGATCATTCCAGTCATGAAACGTACTGATCCAAATGCACCGCCAGTATATCGATTAGTGATTGACCTACGAGAACTTAATAAATGTATTATTCCCCAGTACCCAGTTGTCCCAGATATCTCTTCCCTATTGACAGCCATTGATTCCGAAGCCTCATTTTTTACAGTCATAGACCTCAAGAACGCGTTTTTCAGTGTCCCCATTCATCCAGACAGCCAGTTTCTTTTCGGATTTTGTTTAAATGGAAGGAGCTATAAATTCACACGAGCTCCTCAAGGTTTCACAGAAAGTCCTAGCATTTACAGTCAAGCACTTAAGAGACAACTAGACAACATTCACATGCCAACTGACACTGCCCTGCTCCAGTATGTCGATGATCTACTGATCACAGCCCGTTCTGAACGTGCTTGCGAGCGAGCATCTCTTACAGTCTTGTACTTCTTAGCAGAGATGGGGCACAAGGTGTCCCCTTCGAAGCTTCAATTCTGTGTCCAGCAAGTGATCTACTTAGGCCACTTACTGTCCAAGTGGGGTAGGCAGTTGACACCAGACCGTATCCAGTTAATAGCGAGTCTTCCTCAGCCCAAGACACAGAAGGAGGTACGTGCTTTTATCGGCCTTACTTCTTACTGTAGACAATGGATTCCTCAGTATGCATTTCTAGCTCAACCACTGATACAGTTAACGACACAAGAGGCAGCCGTATCGACTGTCCTCCCTTGGACATCTGAACATACACTTAGTTTCAATGAGTTAAAGAAAGCTTTATGCCAAGCTCCTGTTCTAGCTACACCGAACTACAGTAAGCCTTTTACACTTTTCGTCACAGAACGCGAAGGTACAGCATTATCTGTTCTCACACAAGATCAAGCAGGACAATACAAGCCCTGTGCTTATTTTTCGAGCACATTAGATCCTGTAGCCCAGGCTCTGCCTGCGTGCCTCAAGTCAGTTGCAGCCACAGCTCTAGCTATCAGACAAAGTGATTCCATAGTATTAGGACATTCCTTGACAGTACAAGTTCCACACTCCGTGGAAGTTCTTTTAAACCGAACCCAGACTCAGCACTTGACAATTGCACGTTTAACAGGTTATGAATTGACACTGTTCCAGCCACACATAGAAATCAGACGCTGCAACGTTCTAAATCCTGCTACACTGTTACCATCAGTTAATTCGAATCCTGCCACACACGACTGTGTGGAAGTAGTTAACATTATGACAAAGCCAAGACAAGATCTGACAGATATTCCATTACCAGATCCAGACCTGACACTTTATGTGGATGGTTCATGTATGAGAACAAGTACAGGAGAACTAGTAGCCGCGTATGCAGTGACTACTGACACTGAAGTTATAGAAACACACCGTATTGACACCCTGTCTGCTCAAGCAGCAGAGCTAGTTGCTCTGACACAAGCCTGCATACACGCTAAGAACCTGAAAGTTAATGTTTACACAGATTCACGCTACGCATTTGGAGTTGTACACGACTTCGGAGTGCTCTGGCAGGAGAGAGGTTTCATGACTTCTCATGGAACCAAGATTCAGCATGGTCTCCTTATTCAGGCTCTGTTAGATGCCATACACTTACCGACATCTATTGCTATCATGAAGTGCAAAGCACATACGAAAGTTACTGACATTATTTCTCAAGGTAATGATCTAGCAGATCGCACAGCCAAGCTTACAGCACAGACTCCAGACATTTCAGTTAATCCGACACAGACACATACTCCAGATCCGACTACCTGTATGACAGTTAAGGACCCTACTCAAGATGTCATAGATATCCAGTTACATGCTACTCCCGATGAAATCAAGAAATGGTCCGAACAAGGAGGGGTCCAGACAGATCAGGGATGGGTAACGAAGGGTAGAGCCACATGGTTTCTCCCCGACTCCATGGTTCAAGTCATTATCAATACCGCACATAGTCCAGCCCATTTAGGAGAAAAAGCTATGTTAGACAGTATCCAGAACATTTGGTTCAACAAGCATTTACGAGCTGCAGCCAAACAGAAAGTCCGTACCTGTATGATATGTTGTCAGTTCAATCCAGGTAATAGTGTCCCGGTGGAACAAGGTGGATTCCAGCCCCCTGACCACCCTTTTGAAGTCCTCCAGATGGATTATATTCAGATGGAGCGATGTTGAGGTTTCAAGTATGTCCTAGTAGTTGTATGTGCTTTGTCCAGATGGACAGAGGCATATCCAGTCCCAGATTACACAGCCGCGACCACTGCCAAGCAGTTGGTTCGTGAGTTCTTCCCCCGTTATGGACTCCCTAGAGTCGTATATTCTGACAACGGCCAGCCATTCTCATCTGAGCTTATGAAACATGTTTCCCTTTTGTTAGGGTACCAGTGGAAGTTCCATTGTGTACGCCATCCAGAAGCAGCCGGTCTCGTAGAGAGACATAATCAGACCCTGAAAATCTGCATTGCTAAAATATGTAAAGAGAAAGGTGTGGACTGGCTAGTAGCTCTGCCAGTCGCTTTATTTTATATGCGCATGGTCGCACACTCCAGATCAGGTCTGTCCCCGTATGAAGTCGTATTCGGCCGCCCCCCTAACATGTGGGGTACACCTAGACCTCGAAGTATTACCGATGTTTCAAGTAATATGCTGACAGATTACCTAGCTTCCTTGATGTCTGCCCTCAACTCTTGTCGTTCACAGGTTGCTGCCGCATTTCCAGACAATACCGAGGTGGCACCGCATGACATCGTTCCCGGATGCATGGTTCTTGTCCGGAACTTTGATCGTTCAAATCCGCTGGAGCCCCGCTGGAAGGAACCCCGACAGGTCCTCCTGGCCACCCGTACTGCCGTCAAGCTGGAAGGCAGGAAGGGCTGGGTCCACCTGTCACATGTGAAAAGATTTTTGGGATTGAAGCCTGTTTCAAAGAACATTTCCGAGGATCTTAAAGACTGCCAAAGTACTATTCTTAAGGACTGTCCCGCAAAAGACAATGATATTGAACCCTCCCCGTTAGAGAAAACTCCGCAACAGGAGTATAAGCTCAAATTAAGGTCTAGTAAAATAAGTCAGCCAGTTTGATTGTCTAAGTCCTCCCCTAGGTGAAACGGTTAGACCGGTTTCTGACATGTATATAATAGACCCCCATAGTGAGAGAGTTAGTCAAAACTCAATCCGATGTATCGTTTTTCTAAGTTTCATATTGTTTTTCAGCCTTATGATTACCTGCACAGGTTATGCATTTTATTTGTACTTTCCAGTTTCTCATGTAAATAAGTCTGCTAATGCTACAGTAGAGCACATGTTTAGTGATCTGCCTCCTCATGAACTCTCTTATCGTCTCGCTATGCGAAATAATTCTATTATCCGCATGTTACATTATTCACACCAGACCAGCAATGCCACTAATTGTTGGGTGTGTGGTCGACTCCCCCCTTTCCAGACACCGAAGGGAGTTCTGCCACTCTTTCCTTATCCATTTTCACATAATGGTTCGTGTGGAGCATGGTCCACGTTAACGTCATCCTCAACAGATATGTCTTTTCTTAACAGTACATGTTTTCCAGACAAGCAAGGTCTTCCCCACAGAACAGGGTTAGATCTAGAAAATGAAGTTTATAATTTAGGTAATTATTCTTCGAATTTTATGGTCCTGAATGTTCAGTCTGATACTACTCCAGACTTACCTGCTATGTCAGTACTACCAGTTAAAGGTGAATTATGTGTCCGCAAGAATGGTTCCGTACCTGTAGGACATAGTGATTGTACTACTATCGTCAAGTATAGTGACAGTAGGAAACCTATTTTTAAAGCTTCACGTCATTCTTATTTTGTTTGTGGTCAGACCGCATATGTTCGTCTGCCCCTCGATTGGGAGGGAACCTGTTACATTGCCTTCCTACTGCCACCAGTTTTTCTAGCCCCACCTGACTACCATAGGAATTCCCACCTAGTACATACTAGACACAAAAGAGACCTCCCGATTGTCGATTATACTGAAACTGCTCTAGAACAATACATAGATATCAATAAAGGTGTTTTCCCCTATTTAGGTACTGTTGTGAATAGTAAACTGATACGTAGATTAACCAGAACCCTCGAAGCAGTAGTGATTGAGACTACTTCTGCTCTAGGTAACTTAACCGAGGAGCAATCCTTTATGAGAATTGTCGTGCTCCAGAATCGTCTCGTCCTTGACGTCATACTGGCCGATAGGGGCGGGGCCTGTAGAGTCATCGGATCTAGTTGCTGCATTTTCATTCCTAATAACGCGCCGTCTGTTTATTCAGCTATAACCAGACTCCATAAAATTGCCCATATGTTACACCAAGATCCAGGCACATGGACATGGTCCGGTTGGTTCTGGAATATAATTTCCGCCTGGGGATGGAAGGTATTGTCATTTCTGGGTATTGCAGTAGCGATCATATTCAGTTGCTGCCTCTGTATACAATGTGGCCCTGCGATTTGCGGCATTTGTGCTACCTCTTGTATTCCTAGTCCCAAGTCCCGATCTAAATCCCGTTCCAAGAAAATTCGAGACGAGCAAATGATACTGTATGAAATGATAGATGGTATCATGAATATTGATGTTTCCTGATGGAAACGTAGTGACAAGGAGGGAATGTGGAAAAGTAAATTTTGCCATGTTCTGTGTCCCTACGTGTCCTCCATCTTATGTTATGTGTGCATGATTAATATGCATATGTATTCCCCATGTTCGATTAAAGACGCAATTATAGTTGTGTCCATCTCTAGTATGCCAGTTTCCAGTTCTCGTGAATACTATGAATATCAGGCCTATGTAAAGTTACGTTGCCACGTTTCTCAGTGTGCACGTTATTTCATTGAAAAGTCCCCGTTTCTAGGCCTCAAAAGGGCCTGGACACCAGATTCACCAGATTCAGCTCCTGTCTCCTGAACCCTCGCTGAGGAGCGATACAGCCCCCACCTGTATCCTCGACCCTTCACTTACTTCCTGCCTCACAGTGCCCGGCTCAGCCTGGCTCTGCCTACGAGTCTGCCAAGAATATGTTATGATTCTAGTTATCAGTTCAGCCCTCCTTCTCTGCATTCCTAAGCTACTGAATCGCATCAATAGTTTCCGTCATTGTCTAGCCTTTACGTCTCCATGTAAGAGAAATACCGCATTTAATGGTCATTTAATATTCCTCAACACGCACTACATGTAGAATAATGCATGCTCCAGTCTTAGAGTCCGTTAGCCTCTCCCCTCCTGACTCTTAGTTTATATCAACATGTCCTCTAAACATTAGATAGGGTTTAGGTACATGTCGCCCTGACTCTCCAGACTTCAGTCTCTACTCCTAGCACAGAGTTCATAGCCCCCAGCTTCTCCTAGTAACACGTCATTGTCAGTTTGCGCGCACCATTAGGTTAGAGGTCCCGGCTCCTTAGGTAGCCCCCTCCATGTTTCCGCCCCATTTATGACCTACTCTGTTACGTTTACATCACATGTCTATGTATACGCCTCCTGTTACACCTACTTTCACCCTTATCTTTCGCGACTGCTATTGACCACACCCACTGCTCCGCCTACTGTATTCATTGTAATGCAACTGTTTTAGTATATATGCTTGTGCACTGTTATTAAATGTTACCCATTCCCTTACGCCGATCCTGATCCTGCCCCCGGCAGCGCTGCCATCCCATTCCTGTGCAGGTTGTCCTGTTCCTGTCCTTATGCTGTATTAAACCTGCAAACTCCTACTACCTCGAATCTTGACTCTTATTTATTGAGCTATCTGTTATTGCTATGTCCAGTAAAACCTAGATCCGGTATTATTTATTTATATACCACACCAACCATCGTGTTGGTGGCAGTACTTTGAAGCACGGGCGAGTGATAAAGGTAGGTTGTCTATCATGGGTCCTTGACTTTGGCTTTAATCCCATTGATCGCATAAATACTTGAATATTTTTTTTTGAAAAATACTTAGGCAAAGGCTGTATCAAGCAAAATATTGTTCAGTTCTTTTTTTGTCTGAGGACCAGGAAACACTCTGAATGCCCGTAAACAGAACATCCATCATTCTAGTATTTTCTGGTAGTTGTGAAGGAACATCCATCATTCTAGTATTTTCTGGTAGTTGTGAAGGGATCCCAGAATACATTTTTGGTTCCTTCTTTTTCCCCCCAGAATCTGTTATTAGCTCTCATAAGATTTAGCTTTTGACATGTGAAACAGTATCTATCCATCCATCCATCCATCCATCCATCTCCATCCCCATCCCCAAAGTGATCCTTGAGTTATGAAAGCGCTCGCCACCGGGTGCTCAACATAGGGGCCGGATCCTGGCCCTGAATACGTTTTTTAACTAAGGATGCGGCACTCTTGAGCAGGATTTTGCTTAATTTATTAGCAGATGTTCACTCCCCCAACGCGTTTCAGCCTGACACAGGTTTTTTCAGCCGAGTCAGGCTGTAACGCGTTGGTGGAGTGGACATCTGATAATAAATTAAGCAAAATCCTGCTCAAGAGTGCCGCATCCTTTGTTTAAAAAATATATATATATCCCTCTCCGAGAAAAAAGGGGTCTCCCAAAACGCGCTTCCCCTATGTAATTTCTCATAGGGATTTAGACACAACTACAGCTCCGTCGATGGGCCAGTCGACGGTTCCTCCGTCGACGCCACAACTATCTACATGTACGACAATGCAAGTTTGGTCACCGTCTACAGTATTTACATCTACGCTGTCTACGGCGAAGCCTTCCCTGTTACAAAGGCGCGGTTCTGGACTAGAACCTTTATCTCCATTGCACCTGTCAACTCGTACAGTACCTTTACAGGTCCCTGAAAAATTGCTTGACTCCGAGGACAGTGATGAAGACTCTGATTTGGATGGTAAGTTTGGAGCAGCTACTAGTCCTTCAGAACTACTCATCAAATACCAGGAAGAGGATCAATATGATCCACCTTCGTCTGAACAGGTGATGTCACCCATAACTAGTGTTCCAACAGCCCAGAAGCCTGTGACATTGTTGACTAATCTTCAGCACATGCTCGATGATTATGACCGTGTTTCCCGCCATCTGAGTCAGCGGATTCGGTACCACCTACACCTGTGGTTCAAGCTTCCACATCTGAATTCAAGTCGCCAACACCTCGTTCGCCAGAAGCTTCTCATCAACTTGAGGAACATCAATCATCAGAAGATGAGGAGCGAGAGGAAGGGGAAGTGGATGACAGATCCTTATTGTCGGAGTGGGATGACTATCAAATCCAAAAACCTTCGCCTTCGCCTCCGGTTCATGCTGATTCACCTCCAGTGGACATTGGGGGTTTTCACCTCCTTATGGAAAGAGCGACTCAACGTTTCCATATCTCTATAGAAACTACGAAGGAGGAATGTTTCCTCTATGACTTCAAGGACCATCCGAGGAGACGAGTAAAGACAATTCCAATTATTGATTTCATTTGGAAAGAGGGCCTTAAGGTGATGTCTACTCCTGCATCTATCCCACCAGTATTACCACGTATAGATAAAAAATATAAGGCTCCGGAAAAGAGCTCAGCTTGCCTTATAGGTCACCCCAAGACAGATTCGGTGATCGTACAAGCTGCACAAAAGAGGTCCAGGAATCCTTCATCGCCGATTACAGCCCGCCTGATAGAGACGGCAGGCGTCTAGATTCTATTGGGGGAAAAGTATCTACGATGGCAGCAACAACGGTCCGGGCGGCCAACTCCTTGGCCATTCTGGGTCGTAACGACCGGCAGATGTGGTCGGACATCTCTCCATACATTAATATGCTTCCTGAACCTGCTAAATCTGAAGCTCTCAAAATACTGCAGGAAGGAGAGAGAACCTCACCCGAGATTAAAGTGGATGTGGCTTCTACGGGTTTCAGGCAGCTAGCAGGGGCTGCTGTCATACGACGACAGGGCTGGCTTAAGGCGACTTCATTTCGCCAGGAGGTGCAAACGAAGGTTTTGGATATGCCCTTCGATGGGGAGAATTTGTTTGGCCCGCAGGTAGAAGACGTCTTGCAAACAATTAAGAAGGACACAGAAACAGCCAGATCCCTTGGCACCTTACAGTTTCGAAAGCCGCCCTTTCGGGGTGCGAGAGGACGTGGATCGTCCTCTAATAGGGGAAGTTATGGTCAACAGTCTTCCTACAGGTCTAATCAAGGGAATCAGCGCTACCAGTCCCAGCGTTACCAATCTTATGGCCAGGCTCAACACCACTTATTCCCAGAATAAGAAAAAGCCTGCCTACCGCGGAAAGGATTCCAATAAGACTCAATGAGTGTCACCACCTGCCACAACTACTGTCACAGTCCCATGTAAAGATTGGAGGAGGAATCTCAAAGTTTTACTCCTGTTGGTCCTCAATAACATCGGACAAGTGGGTCCTAGACATTGTGGCCAGGGGCCATGCTCTCGAGTTCGTAAAATTTCCTCCAAATGTCCCTCCAAAAGGTCCACCCCCAGCTCATGTCAAAGAGTTGTTTTCCCAAATCAATCTGATGTTACAAAAAGGAGCGATCGAAAAAGTCCCTCAAGGACAGAGAGTAACAGGATTCTATTCAAGGTTCTTTCTCATTAAGAAAAAATCCGGAGAATGGCGTCCGATCCTAGACCTTCGTTCCCTCAACAAGTATTTGAAAAAGCTATCGTTTCGGATGCTTTCGCTTTAAGAAATACTGCATCTTCTTTCGGCAGGAGAGTACATGGCCACCCTGGACCTTCAAGAGGCGTACTTCCACGTTCCCATTTTACTCCGTCACAGTAAGTCCCTGCGTTTCAGAGTGGCTGGCAGAGATTTTCAGTTTAAAGTCCTCCCCTTTGGGCTACGATCGGCACCAAGAGTGTTCACAAAGGTCTTAGCTCCGGTAGTAGTGTACCTCCGGCTGGAGGGAATTCAAATATTTCACTACTTGGACGATTGCCTTATCAAGGCGAGTTCCTTCTCAAACACAAACATCCATGTACAACGATGTCTGTCTCTCTTCCAGTCGTTGGGACTTTCTATCAATCTCAACAAGTCACGCCTTGTTCCGTCCCAAAAACAGACATTCTTGGGAGCAACCTTGGACACACAACTGGTCCGTGCTTTCATATCGGACAAAAGGCAAGAAAGAATACAAAACATGGCTCAAAGGTTGCTGTCAAGAAGGTCAGTTTCAGTCCGACAGTTCAAGTCTTTTTTGGGAATGGTTTCTTCTTGCATCCCGTTGATTCCAAATTTCCGCCTCAGAATGAGGCCTCTGCAGGAAGAACTCAACATTCAATGGCTGCAAGTCTCGGGTTCATTCAAGGATCTCATTCACATCACTCCTCGGATGCGATAAGCTTTTCTCTGGTGGATCCAAGACGGAAATCTGCAGAAGGGATGTGCGTTCCTTCAAGACGCACCGAGTTACACGATTACCACAGATGCATCTCTCGAAGGTTGGTGAGCACATCTTCAGGGGCTGAAGGTCAGCGGGAGATGGAGTCCTCAACAAAAGAGCTGGCACATCAACATGCTAGAGCTAAGAGCCATCTTCTTAGCTCTCAAATCCTTTCAGGCAATCATTCAAGGGGCCACAGTATTGGTGCGCTCAGACAACACCACAAGTATGCACTCCTTGAACAAACAGGGAGGAACGATGTTGGCTCTTCTATCTCAGGAAGCCCAAGAAATATGGACATGGGCGATACAACACAGGATCAATCTTTTGGCTGTTCATGTACCGGGAATTGCAAATGTGTTGGCAGACACCCTCAGCAGATCAACGGTGTCCACCCACAAATGGGAGCTACATCAAGCAACAACAGATCGGATCTTCCAGCAGTGAGGTCATCCCGATCTAGACCTCTTTGCGACCAAGAAGAACAGCAAATGCCTGTTCTTTGCAAGCTGGCATCCCCACAGAGACTCTCAGGAGAATGCTTTTTCGATCAACTGGTCTCAAATATACGCTTACGCTTTTCCTCCGATACCGTTGGTTCCCAGGGTTCTCCGGAAGATGAAGAGAGAACCGTGTTGCCTGATTCTCAATGCCCCCAGGTGGCCTCGGCAATACTGGTTCACCAAACGTCTTCTCTTCTCGGAGTGCAAACCAATACAGCTTCGACCAATACCGAATCTCCTCTCAATCCAGAATGGGCAGATTTGCCATCCGGATCCGGCCTCTCTGAAATTAGCAGCTTGGCACCTGAACACCTTGAATTCGCGCATCTGAATATCTCTGCGGATTGTAAGGAGGTGCTAGCTAACGCATGAGCTCCTGCAACGATAAAAGCATACAGGCTTACATGGAAAAGGTTCTGCGTTTGGTGTCAATCTGCTGGGATTCACCCTTTCCAGGCAAGATCAGGTTTATCTCATGCAACTTTGAAAGTCTTTCTAGCGGCTATTTCAAGGTACAGACAAGATGGGACCACCTCTCTTTATTCTTCAAGAATAATACAACAGTTCCTAGAAAGGGCTAGTCAGAATGTTTCCTCCTGTACGTCGTTCACCTCCTTCATGGCATCTTAATGTAGTGTTAGCGCAGCTCATGCGCCACCCATTTGAGCCAATTCATAAGGTGGATTTGAAATTCCTTACATGGAAGGTATCTCTTCTGCTGGCATTGACTTTATCCAGAAGAGTCAGTGATGTTCAAGCCTTCACAGTCAAGTCCCCGTTCTTGCAATTCACATCCAATTCTGTGATACTACGTACAAACCCAAGGTTTATGCCTAAGGTGCCTTCGGATTTTCACCTGAACGAACCAGTTATCTTAAAGACGTTTTTTCCTGATCCGCAATCCCCTGCGGAGCGGGCATTACATACCCTTGACATCAGAAGATGTTTAAAATTCTATGTGCAAAGGACCTTGGTCATCCGCAAATCTGATCAACTGTTTGTTGCCTATGGAAAAATGCGACAATCACAAGCAGTGACTAAACAAACCATAGCGAGATGGATTTCAGCAGCTATTGATTTTTGCCATATACAAGCGGGAAGACCTCTACAGACCACGCCAAGAGCTCATTCTACAAGAGCTGTTTCTTCCTCGACTGCTCTCTTTGCTGGAGTTCCCCTTCAGCAGCTACCTGGTCCAGCAGACATACTTTCACCAAGCATTATTGCTTGGATGCGACCAGCGATGCTGATTCTTCAGTGGGTCAAGCGGTTCTACGCAATCTTTTCAGATAAGGTGAGCCTCTGTTTCCCTCCTCCTCTGTACTGCTTTCCAGACGCTTATTCCATGCCTATTATTGAGTACATTCTCATGTGATTGCAAGTTGATTCATGCTTATATGAATGTTGGCAATTTATTATGTAAATGAATATACTTGCTATGTACAAACTATGCTACAAATGGCGTCTTCAAAGCATTCTTTTGGTACTGCTATCTACTCTGATTCAGGAATGCGATTCTATGAAAGACACCCCAATACTGGAGAAGAACAATAGTTACTTACCTGTAATCTGTGGTTCTCCAGTATTGGTGTCTTTCATAGATTCACATGCAACCCGCCCACCCCCCCTCAGAGGCTTTAGGCTTGGGAAGTTTTAGCTTCAATCCTGTACGAGATAATCTGAGAGCCTGAGCCTCTGGGGAGAACATTCTGGTGGGTGCTGTCGCCTGATTGGCTGCAGTTCGGACTATACAAAATGACTAGGATAGTCTTGAGTGTGGAAGTTTTTTTTCTGATAGCTGGGGCTACTTTACTTCCTGGTTGGTTTTCACCAAGTTTTTCTAAGAATATTATTGCATATCATTGCTTTTTTATGTACCGTGGGACTCCCACTACGACGACGGGGAATGATTCAGGCATGTGAATCTATGAAAGACACCAATACTGGAGAACCACAGATTACAGGTAAGTAACTATTGTTTGCCTTTGACAGCAATAGGCTCTCCATAGACAGCATCCTCAGCCTGAAAATCCAGCTTCTTGCGCTCAGATTTTTCCTGCCATCATAGACTTCTTCACCAAGACTTCATCCACTGCTCCCTGGCGACGACTACTCAGCCACAGTCTGCTTCCTTGCCCCTCTGTACTCTACCTCCTAAAGTACTTTTCTTCAAATTTTCTTTTAAGTCCAAAAGTAAGCAGAGACCGGGCCCAATCCACCTCCTGTATCCAAACTGTGCCCCATCATGGTCATCCTTAACTTTTGGCTTTGTCCCGGTCTCGCATCCAAGTGGTGTCCTCCTATCTGGGATATTGTTAATCAGGGTTTTATATGTCCACGAGACAGCCTATTCCTGTATTTCCCCTTGTAGTAACCTTCCATCTATTGGTGGGAATTCAGAAATGCCAGTGATGTCTAACTGTTGGAATTCCCGTTGGAGTGAGCTAAATTAAATTGGGTCATCCTTCTCCAGGTCTTCCAGCCTAGAAATCCAGATTGTGTGCCATTGCCCAAAACCCTAGAGTTTGCAGATTTCTGGTAATTTCGTTCCTTCCCATAATGGGGTTTCCCGTATATATCTCTTGTCCCATTGCATTTGTCTTTCCACGCCTTTCCATTCTATTGTTCACTGGGTTGCATGTAGTAATTGTCATGTAAGGTTGAGTTTGAGCCTTCTAAAATATCTGGCTACCAGCCCCCTCTTTATTTTGCTCCCAAGTTCGCTGACATTCCATGTCAATACTAAATATTTCCCCATATCTGGTAGGTATGGCTAGTATCTTTGTGATGACTGGACTCTACCTTGCTGCTCGTGTTTTCACTGTCCCCTCTTCCTCTTTTTGGTGAAATAAATACCCTTCTTTGGTGAGCCCAACGTGTTAAATCTCAAAACAAGTCCCCCCTCCCCACTCTCTCCTGCTGCCCACGCACTTTCCTTAACTGGTCAACATGACAACTGTGTCGTAGGTCTAGTCTGAGAGGTCTGTGTCCCCTCCCTCCTCCTAGTTAGTTCCTATACTAACCCTTAAGAGTTATCCTTACACTAAACTAGGCACCAATGAGATGCCACTTGTGAATATCTCGGGGCACCTAATGCCGTCTTACTGTGCCATTGGCTGCCAGCAGTTCCTCACATCTCAGTCTTCCTCGCTGCTTTCCTGTTGTTGTTTTTGCGGTATCTCCAAGGCTTTGTCTACTGGTGTTGGTGCTTTCATATGGGCAATCTTTTGGAGGATTGGGGGGTCACTATCCATTCCTGCTGAGTGTTTGTGTTTGGATGTGTCCGAGGCGGGCAGCCCTGTGGTCCCAGGCTGTCTCCGTCTCGTCGTTGTTTGCGACCCTTCAGTCTCTGAGTCTGTGTTACAGGCCCTATCTTCCGTGAGTAGCTCCAGTCTTAAAGGTGTTTCCTGTTTTCTCCTGTGTAGTTGGGTGTGACGGTGCGTCCTTTTCTCTCTCTGCTGCCTGGGTCTAGTTTTCTTTTGGGATTCAGGGTGAGAGGTCTCCGTCGTGCCCCTGCCCCCACTTGGTGGAGAGTGCTTACTCTAAGTTTTGCTGGGAAGAGCAACATGTATTGAATTTGAAGGGCTCTCAGCTTTTCCTTGACAGAGTCAAAGGTGCGTCATTGCTTTTGCACCTCCCGGGAGTAGTCCAGGAACACCATTACTTAGGCATCAGCATGTCTGGTTTCACCCTTTTGTCTAATTTCTCAAAGTATTAAGTCGGGATCTTGAAAATTGAGGAAGCGGGCAATTAAGGGCTGCGGGGGTGCCCCAGGCGGTGGTATAACGTTGGGCATTCTGTGTGCCCTTTCAATGATGAGGCAGAAAGAGAACTAAGTCGTTGGGAGGGAGTCTCTGAGCCATGTGGAACAGAAGCACCCGCATCCGTTCCCTCCATCCCTTCTGGAAAGCCTATGAAGCATAGGCTGTTCCTGTGCACTTGGTTTACTGCATTGTCCACCTTCCACTCAACTTCTCCCAGGGAGGCCGTCAGTCCAGAAAAGTCTTTGTGTAGTGTGTGTGATGTGTCTTCCACTTCAGATATATGATTTTCAGCCTGTGTTACTCTCTCTGAAGCATTGCATATATCTTCAGGCAGGAGAGTCCCCTTCGAGTGGATCGCCACGATTTTCATCCCCAGTACCTCTCCAGAGGCATGGATTGCCTGTAGAAGGGCCGCGTTGTCTGGTATAACTGTTGTTTCTCCCTCCGTGCCGAGGTGGGGGGGGCATCGCCTTTGTATATCTATCCATCTTCCCTTGCTTTGTTGGTTTGGGTTCCTTATCTCTGGCCATGATTGTTCATTAAGGATCTGCGCCTCCACCCTGGAACAGTAGCTCCGGTTTCCCGTTGGGGCCAAGGACTCAGCTACCGCCTGTCTCACGCAATAGTTCTGCAAGTTAATGTGCGTGTTGCCAAGTAGTATCTGTTCTGTCCATATGGGGTATTTGGTCTTTTTTAGTGTGTTCAGCAGGGCGAATTTAGTCTGTCCCCTTGCCTCTCTCCACTGCTTGAACCCTGTGGGTGTAATGACCTATTTCCGTGGCCCACTCTGTGTACGAGGAGCAACTCAAGTTGGAGGGACCTCGCAACCACTGTTTTTTCCTTTTTCAAGTCTATTCCCAGTGGACAGGCAGGGTGAACCCTCCTCACTGATAAGTCCCCGTCCCAAATGTGGCTCACCCTCCGCTGTATCGATCAGATTATGTACTCCGGGTATCCTTTGGCTTTTCCTGCGGCAATGCATGTTTGTCCAGCAAATAAGGGGGAGGGCGGTTAATTCTCAGTCTGGGCACCTCTCCTTCCTTTCTTGCCACTTCTTGTTTCGTTTCAGCACCTCCAGCCTAGGCAGGCCTGCCCAGGGAACCCACGGTCCTCTCAGTGCTCCCCACATGCAGCCATTTTTAAGGATCTAGAAGGGGTCTTCCTCGTCTGCCGTTCCGTATGTCTTGGATCCCGGGTATCCAGTCTGGCCTCTTTCTCTGTTTCCTGTATTCGGAAGCCAACCGGGACCTCCACTCCTACCGGGCCCAGCCTCTCCCGACAGGTCCCAGACATGTCAGAGCTCCGGCTTCGGACTGGATTCTACCTAGTGCAGTATGGCTCGCCTCTTCAGTCTCCTCCACCATGCCCACCTCTCACGACAGTAGTGTCTTCCTCAGAGGGCAGCAGGACTGGATTTCGTTTGGCCGCGCAACCCCGGTCACCTGCATGGCCTACCGTAGACTCCGTCACTCGGATCAGCAGGACTGTTGTGTTTCTCAAGCCCCCAGCCCACCGGCGGGGCTCTCTCGTACACCCACGCTTCGTGGAGTTCACCTGATCGACCCCCCACGTTCACTCCTCCACCTTTGTTCTCTTTTGGCCCAGGGACATCGTGGGCCTGCTGGCACTGTATCCGTACCGATGCTGTTCCGCTTTCGGGCATCTCCCGAGCCTGTATCTGGATCTCAGCAGCCATTTTATTGCTGTATGATTCCCTCTCTCCGGGGCATCGCTCTGATATGCTCGATGGCGACTGAAGAACAGGATTATGAGCAGCATATTATGTGGGCTGCCGGAGCTCTGAGCAGACGCGGCTATTCGGCCATGCTGCTGGCCACACCCCCGATGAATGAAATCTTGAACGTCAGCCTGGATTTGACAGGCAGCTAGCAGAGTATTTATATGTCAGGCTTATATGTTGAATTTTCTTTTTAGATTCAGTATTCAGGTTTTAGTTTGGATGCATTGAAGCTTGCTTGTGAGGGCAAAAGGAGACCTTTATACGAGGGGTTTATCATGTTATCGGGGTATTTGTAGAGTGCACAAATACTCAACAGAGTGTCCCAGCACTAGTTTAGTATGGGAGCTGAACTGAAAGCGAGGGCGCAAAGGCTACTGCTGGAACAGCCAAGTTTTCAAAGACTTCCTAAGAGGGAGGAGATCTTGCATCTGTCTTAGATTAGGCGGCAAACAGTTGCACAGTGGGCAGCTTGAACCTGGTAGGATTGACCTCCTATTCGAGATTGGCAGAACACAGGGGTCCGTGCCAGCAACTGGGAGGCGGATCTTAGGGAGAGCTGAGGAAGATAGAATTGAACTCTCTTCCTTAAATAAGGCGCTCCATAATTGTGAAGTGCCTTGAAGGCCAGAACAAGGTCTTTGAAAAAGATCCTCTTGCGGATCAGGAGCCAGTGGAGAGATTTAAGTTGTAAAGACATCCACGTTCTCGGGCCAAGTAGAAGTATCGCCCTGGCTGTGGCGTTTTGAGCCACCTGAAGACGAGTAAGTAAATACTCTGGCAGTCCTAAATAAAGAATGTTAACATAGTCCTGCCTGGATCCGATCAGGCCCTAGACCACTGTTTTCCTGTGGGGGACCGAAAGAAGAGGTAGAAACTGCTTCAGCATTCTTAGAAGGCCAAAACATTGGCCCGTTACCGCTTGGATCTGAGATTTCATCCATTTTCACCCCCAAGTTTATAACTGCTCTGACTGAGCTCCGGGGGGGGGGTTGCATATCCTGTGGCCACCAGCTGCACCACATATTGTTAGGGTGCAGACCAAAGAAAATGATTTCTGATTTTTCGGAATTACATTTCAATTGGTCCGCAGGAGCCAAGTACATACCTCAGATAAATATCAATTGATCATTTCACCATTGAAATCTTTGTCCCTGTTGCAGGTAAAGAGCAACTGCGTGTCATCCGCATGTGACACTATTTTTGCTCTGTGAGTCTTGGCCAGGTGTGTGCTAAGGGAGACAAGTAAATATTAAACAGTGTGGGGCTGAGAATGGAGCCCTATGGGACTCCCACCTTTAAGGGGAGAATGGGGGCCGAAAAAGGCAGAGCCCAAACTGTTTGTCGGCGATCTGACAGAAAGGAGGTGAACCACTTTAGTACTGTCCCACCGAAACCAGACTCCTGGAGCCTCAGCAGAAGATGGTCGCGGGGAACGGTATCGAAAGCCCCCAGTAAGACCAGAAAAATCAGAGGCTCTGCTGCCTCTGTCGAGAACGTCTTTGATGGTTTCTGAGATCTCCAGGAGCACCGTTTCTGTACTAAGGTTAGGTCTGAAACCTGGTTGGCTCTGATGCAGTATGTGGCTGGTTTCAACAAAAGTGGTGGTGACCAAGTTGACTTACCTTTCAAGTTTTGGAAAAAAAAGGTAAGAGAGAAATAGGTCTGTGGTTTGAGGCTATCTCCGGGTCCAGAGTTGGCTTTTTCAAAAGGGGGAGTACTAGCGCCTTCTTCCACCTGGCAGGGACCAGCCCCTGCTGCAGAGACATGTTCAAGATCTGGTTTACCGCTGGGTTGATGGTCACAGCTATTGAAGCTAGGATAGAGGCTGGGCATGGATCGGAAGGAGCGCCTGACTTCAGAGATTTCATGATTTCGAGCTAAATGCCGTAGGAAGATGGGGGAACTCTGTAAAGAGTGGGGCCCTGATCCAGGGAGAGGAGCGAATGGGTTCTGTGTCTGGTGCTGGGGCGAGGCGAGTAGTAGGGATGGTGTCCTGAATCTTTTTGATTTTATCACAGAAGAACGTGGCCATGAGACTCACCCATGACTCAGAGGGAGTGAAAGTTCGTGCCACCGGTCTAGGGGAAGAGAATTCTCTCGCTATCTTAAAGATCTCCTTGCTTTTATTTTCAGCCTCCTCAATTTTAGAGGAAAAGAATTGTTTTTTTCTTAGTAAAATACATTTATGGTGGGACTTAAGGGCCTGTTTGTAAGCTAATTTCTCCTTGATACTATAGTTTTTACGCCAAGGTCTCTCTAGGCGCTTGCAGGCACTTCTACTTTCCTTGAGGACAGACGTGAACCAGGGGGCAGAGGCACGAGCGAGCTTGACTGAGCGGGAGGAGGGGGGAGCAAGTTCTGCAGCTCGGAGCTGGAGCCAGTTATCCAGACGGGAAACATCATCCTCAAGTGTGCCATTCTGGATGATCGAGTATTTATCAAGAGTGGGGCTCAGGGTCTCAGAAGTCATGTGATGAAAGGGTCTGAAGATTCCTGATAGATACATCTGCCGTGTGGATTCCTCACCATGTGAATATCCCCTTGCGTCAGCAACATTCGGAAATTCTTTTGTAGCTTCCCGCCGACGTGGATCCTGACGTCACAGAGGCACGGCATCGCACGCGACCCCGCTTACGTCACCGGCGCCTATAACAGGCCCACGCCGGCGTGATGACATCAGTTCCCTTTTTTCCGCATCGTCGACGCTAACGGTTTTCAGGGATCGTGTAGTAGCTTACAGTAACTTTGTTACTATTTCCATATATTTGTGTCTTTCTTCATTCTCTTCGGGATGTCGTCGAAGAAGACTGGGTTTAAAGCCTGCGGTGAATGTGGCAAGACCATGTCAATCACCGACCCTCACGAATGTTGTGTCTGGTGTTTGAGCTCCGACCATGATGTCGAGGACTGTTCCTGCTGCAAAAAGATGACTCCAAAAGCCTTGAGAGAGAGGGAGACAAAGCTTCTCGTGGCGAAACTCAAGAGCAAGAAAGCTAAGAAGTCATCGAAATCTCGATCTCGTCAGTCGAGGTCGAGGTCTCGTTCGAGGTCGCACTCGGAGTCATCCTCGGCTCACGCTTCGAAGTCTTCGAAGAAGAAACACAGGAAGAGGACCCATGAGTCACGTCATCGCTCTGGGAAGGACTCTGACTCAAGACCGAAGTCCCAAGTCAAACTCACGAGTAAAGAAGTGGAGGTTTCGGAGTCGGAACATGAAGAGGCTTCGCATCCGGGTTCACCCGAACCTCAAGAACAGGTCCATTCTCCGATTCCATCCAATCCTTCTGGTCAGGAGGATGAAGGTGAGGAGCAGGGGGCTGGTGGAGCCGAAGTTCCGGCACCTGATGGTTCATCGACTCCGGTTCCGGCGCCCGAAGAAGAGGTCGATGTCGTATCGACTCCGCCTCCCCAGGAACAACCAAGAGGTCCATATCCTGAGTTTCCGACTCCAGGTCAGGATCCTACCCAGTTCCTGAACGCCATGTTTGGTGTATATTCAAGGGCAATGTTCCCGTCTGGTGCACCTGTTGGTCCCACGGGTCCTATGGCCTTTAACTTAGGGGTTCCACAGGCTTATGCCCCTGCACCCTTCATGCCTTTTATGCCGGCTCTACCACCGCATTGGCATTTTCCGACACCACCTGTGTCGTCGACGCCGAAGCGCACGACGCCGGCTCCATCGACGCCGATCCCATCGACGCCGATACCCGCGACTCCGAGGCAAGATTTCGTCCGACCTCGTGTCGAGAGACCTCGACCGACGTCTGGTTCGACGCCGGCGCCGACCCCGTCGGAGTCGGTTTCGAATCCTTTGACTTCGGTTGTGAAAGAAAGGTCTCGGAGAAAGGCCCAGAGACTTCTAGAAGAGGAGAAATATGGGTATTCTGATACTGAAGAAGGAGAATTGCAGGATTCTGAGGATCCCTTTGAAGACTTGTGCGAGGCCAGTGGGCTTGAGCTATCGCCTGAATGGGAGTTAGCTTCTGTATCGAATGTTCCATCTAAGGATGTGGTGCCTTACCACACTGTCATTAAGAAGGCAGCGAGTTTGCTAAACATTACTCTACATACGGCTGATTATAAGCCTAATATTTTAACTGAGGTGCTTCATTCACCCTCATCTGTGATCGAACCTATGTTGCCCTTCAACGAGGCATTGTCTGAACCGGTCTATGAGGTCTGGAAAAAACCCTTATCGGCTCCTGCGGTTTCTAGAACGGTGGCGAGGAGGTATAGAGCTGCACCGGAGGATCCTGCTTTTTTAACAACGCATCCTCTTCCTGAGAGTTTGGTAGTGCAGGCTGCCTGCTCTAAGAAATCTGCTGGAGCGTTTCCACAGGTTCCTGGAGACAAGGAATCCAGGAAACAGGACCAAAGTGCCAAAAAGGTTTTCTCATCAGCCAGTATGGCATTAAAATCAACCAATGCTACGTGTCTGATGGGGAGATATATCCATGCTTTGATGGACTCTGTCAAGCAGCTTATTCCAAAGATTCCTGAGGAGGACAGGAAGGATTTTCAAGAAGTAGTTTCGGACACCCAAGCAGCTGCGAGACAGGTCATCCAGAGTGGTCTGGACACTGCAGACTCGGTGGCAAGGGTCATGGGTTCCTCTGTGGCTACTAGGAGAGCTGCTTGGCTCAAATCTTCAGAGTTTTCTGCTGATGTCCAGTCTGCGTTAATGGACTTACCTTTCGATGGATCAGGTCTGTTTGGAAAGAAAGCTGATACTGCCTTGGAGCGTTTTAAGGACAGTAGGGCCACTGCAAAATCTTTGGGCCTTCAGTCCAGGGGTACTACCGGAAGACGCTTCAGAGGATTTGGCCGATCTACCTTTCGATCATACAGATCATCCCAGCAGCAGCCTCAGCAGCAGCAGAATACGCTGTACAAGTCATACAGAGGCAGACAAAGATCCCGTCCTAGAGGTCGTCAAGCTTCCTCCTCCTCCTCCTCTCCTTCCCAACCCCCGGCCAACGCAGCAAAGCAGCCCTAGATCCGCTATTCCGGATCATGTGGGCCCAGTGGGGGGTCGGCTTACTCATTTTCTACAAGATTGGGAATTTATAACATCGGATCTTTGGGTTCTCAATCTTGTAGAGAATGGGTATGCTCTTCCTTTCCAGGAATTCCCTCCCAATTACCCTCCTTGCCAGGGTTATTGTTCGGAAGACCACCTGCTTCTCCTGCAGGAAGAAGTCCTGGCACTGTTCCGAAAGGGTGCAATAGAGGTGGTTCCAGAGCAGGAAAGGGGTCAGGGGTGCTACTCCCGGTATTTCCTGATCCCCAAGAAAGATGGCAGACTTCCGCCAATCCTGGACCTCAGGATTTTGAACCTTTACCTGAAGCAGGAAAAGTTCAAAATGCTCACTCTTGCACAGGTTCTTCAAGCGCTGTTGGAAGAGGACTGGATGGTGTCGATCGACTTGCAGGGTGCGTATTTTCATATTCCCATCTTGAAGTCGCACAGAAAGTATCTCCGTTTCACGGTTGGGTCACAGCACTACCAGTTTGTGGTCCTTCCGTTTGGCCTTACTACTGCACCTCGAGTCTTCAGCAAGGTGATGGCAGTGGTGGCAGCTCATCTCAGAAGATCGGGGATTCATGTGTTTCCGTATCTAGACAACTGGCTGATCAAAGCGGAGTCGCCGGAGAAGGTGCTCCATCATCTGCAGGAGACAACTCAGTTGTTGCACAGGTTGGGTTTTTCGATAAATGTACCCAAGTCTCACCTGGTGCCCTCACAGCGCAACCTGTTCATAGGTGCGGTACTGGACACTACTGTATGTCGTGCATTCCCTCCTCCTCAAAGGATTCGCGACATACAGGAGATGATTCCTTTATTTTTCGATGGAGCGGTCGTTCCAGTCTTGAAGGTTCTTCGCCTGCTCGGTCTGATGGCTTCATGCATTCTGTTGGTCAACCATGCACGCTGGCACATGAGGGCACTCCAGTGGTGCCTCCGCAGGCAGTGGTATCAACACAATGGAGATCTCAGGGAGTCAGTGAGGATCTCCAGAGAAGCTGCGGCGGATCTATCTTGGTGGGGCGTGGAAGGCAATCTGTCTCAAGGAAAGCCTTTCCAACTGCCTCCATCGGTGGCCACAGTGATATCGGATGCATCCACCCTGGGGTGGGGTGCTCATCTGGGGGATCTGGAGGTCAAAGGTCTTTGGTCTCCAGAGGAAAGGTTGCTTCACATCAACCTTCTGGAATTGCGGGCGATACGTTTGGCGCTCAAGGCCTTCCTCCCTTCCCTTCGCGGTCAGTCGGTTCAAGTCCTGACGGACAACACGACCGCGATGTGGTATGTCAACAAGCAGGGAGGAGTGGGGTCGCAGTGTCTCTGCAGAGAGGCTCTGCGTCTCTGGTCCTGGGTTCAGGACCATCAGATTTGTCTGATGGCAAATCATCTGGCCGGAGTGTTGAACGTTCGTGCAGACAGTCTCAGTCGGCAGTTCTCTGCCGACCACGAGTGGAGGCTTCACCCGGAGGTGGTTCACGACATCTTCCAGATGTGGGGGACTCCTCGGGTGGACCTGTTCGCCACTCGCGAGAATGCTCACTGCCCGTCTTTCTGCAGTCTCCAGTTTCCGATGCAAGGAGCCTTGGGGGACGCGTTTCAGTTGAGTCGGGGAAATCAACTCCTTTACGCGTTTCCTCCCATACCCTTGATTCCTCGGGTTCTGAGGAAGATTCGCCAAGACCCGGCCCAAGTCATATTGATCGCCCCGGATTGGCCGAGAAGGGTGTGGTATTCAGACCTTCTCCACCTCTCCTCTCACCCGCCGCTCCGTCTCCCTCACAGGGCAGATCTCCTCTCTCAGATGGAGGGGCAGGTTCTACACCCCCACCTTCAGACCTTACACCTTCATGCCTGGAGATTGAGCGGGGCAATCTGATTTCTTTTTCTCTCCCTCACGATGTGGTGGATGTCATTTTGTCAGCCAGGCGTGACTCCACTAAGTCCATCTATTCTTATAGGTGGTCTAAATTTGTTGTTTGGTGCAGGGAGAAATCTATAGACCCTTTGAGGTCCCATTTATCTGATGTGCTCCAGTTTGCCCTTTCTCTGGCCCAGCAGGGGCTTGCTGTTGCCACGGTGAAGGGTTATCTTTCTGCGCTGTCGGCGTTTATCTGTTTGCCTGACCAGCCTTCTCTTTTTAAGTCTCCCATTGTTTTAAGGTTTTTGAAGGGCCTTACTAATAGGTTCCCTCTTACACCCTTTGTTGTGCCTCAGTGGGATTTGAACCTAGTTTTGACATTTTTAATGGGTGCTCCCTTTGAGCCTCTTCACAAGTGTCCCATGAGGCTTCTGACTTTGAAAACGGTTTTTCTCGTTGCAATCACCTCGGCAAGGAGGGTAAGTGAGCTTCAAGCTCTTAGTTCCAAGCCCCCATTCCTGACCATTCATGCTGAACGTATGGTTCTTAGGACCAGGGCTGCTTTTCTGCCTAAGGTGGTTACTCCTTTCCACCTTGGTCAGTCCATTACCCTTCCCACCTTTTATCCTCCCCCTCACCCTTCCAAGGAGGAGGAGCGGTTACACCGTCTTGACCCCAAGAGGGCGGTGTCTTTCTACTTGGACAGGACTAAAGACTGTCGAGTGGACGACCAGCTCTTCGTTGGCTTTGCTGGCTGCAAGAAAGGAAGAGCGGTCCATAAGAGGACTTTGTCGAGATGGATCGTGCTCTGCATTAAGATCTGCTACTCTTTGGCTGGTAAGGACCCACCAGAGGGTATTAGAGCACATTCGACTAGAGCAAAGTCTGCAACATCTGCTTTGTCTAGAGGTGTTCCTGTTGAGGACATTTGCAGAGCCGCGACTTGGGCCTCCCTCCACACTTTCGCGAAGCACTACTGCTTGGATACCGAGGTGAGGAGGGACGGCCACTTCACGCGCTCTGTCCTCCAAGATTTCCTGGTATAGCAGAGTGGACACCCTCCTCCGGGAGTGGGGACTGCTGTGGGACTCTATTCACAAGGTGAGGAATCCACACGGCAGATGTATCTATCAGAAGAACAAGTTACTTACCTTCGGTAACGCTTTTTCTGGTAGATACTATATCTGCCTGTGGATTCCTCACTGACCCACCCGCCTCCCCGTTGTCCACTCTTCTATGCCAGTGGTTTATATAATGTATTATTTTATGGTCAAGGATTTGTCTATTTCAAATGTTTTATTGCATTTGCTTCACACTGTGTGTGTTACCTTGTTTTCTATACTACGTATACTGTGTATATTTCTACTGTCATCGGTCCGTCCGTGTGCCTCGAGGGCACGGAAAAAAGGGCGGAACTGATGTCATCACGCCGGCGTGGGCCTGTTATAGGCGCCGGTGACGTCAGCGGGGTCGCGTGCGATGCCGTGCCTCTGTGACGTCCGGATCCACGTCGGCGCGAAGCTACAAAAGAATTTCCGAATGTTGCTGACGCAAGGGGATATTCACAAGGTGAGGAATCCACAGGCAGATATAGTATCTACCAGAAAAAGCGTTACCGAAGGTAAGTAACTTGTTCACCCGTGCGGGGCTTACCATGGGAGTTAGAATGTGAGGGCTCCCGGTTGATAGTAAACTCAATGAAGAAATGGTCTGACCACACAAGCGGGAGGGGAGGGCTACTGAGGATATTAACTGAAGAGAAAATCTGGTCGAGAGTGTGGCCCTGCTCATGTGTTGGGGACTGAATAAAAGGAGTCAACCTAAAAATGTCCAGAGATTCTCTTAATCTAGAGACGTCCTGGTTGTTGGGTTTATCTAGGTGGACAATGGAGTCACCTAACATCAGGCAGTGTTAGAATTTCAATGCCATGTGTGAACCTGCGTTGCTAATAGACTCCAAAAACTGACCGGTAGGGCCGGGGGGTCTGTACAGTAGGATACCCCCCAGCGATTAGTGGGGAGATACCACCAGATGAAACCCCAAGGTTTCAGCCCCGACGATATCATCGACCTGAACAACAATGCAAGAGTACTGATTTTTCTAAATGATTGCTATGCCCCTACCCATACCACTGGGGCAGTGTCGTCTGACCAACTGAGAACCTGTGGGGATGGCTTTAGCTATAGTTGGATTAGAGGCTTCGTTGAGCCATGTCTCGGTTAAAATAGACATGTTTCAATAGTCCAGTCTGAACAGCAAAATGGTTGTGGTGTTAGTGGGCGAAGGGTGGTAACAGAGTAATTGTACATGTGGTTGCTGGGAAAATTTAGGTGATGGATAAGTGGTAGACATATTTTGTAGGAACTAGAAAGGTAGTCTGGTACATAATGAAATCTGGTAAACCTACATCGTTCTTTAAAGTTTTGAATTTTTCAATAGCTATTCTAGACATTGTTATTCCAAATAAAGGTTGATAAGCAGTGAGTTTTTCCCAAACATTATTCTATATATTGAAATGGTGATATGGTCACCAAATATACTAAGTGTGGTAAAATAATGTTATTTTCTCAATTGTACCCAACCAATTCAAACACAAACTGCACCATTTATCAAAGATTTCCTTAGTTTTTATGATAATGTATGATAAATTTAGGTTGACTATATATTTGATTTTATTAACAAGATTGTATCCTGTCTTCACAAAGCCTGCCTGCCATTGGTGATTGCTTTTGGGTCGAATGTTCACAGCAATTATTCGAAATTATGCTTTCTTCCTCATTCTTTTCTTCTCACTGCTATTATTGCACATTCACCGGCTAGCCCTTTAGTTCCTGTGGTCATTAATGGAGCCACTTCTTTAATGGATCATGTGGCATACAGTTATGTTTATCAAATGCTAAACACTCTGTCTATTAAATTGGCCAAAGTGTGGTTACAAGGTAATAGAAGTTATATGTTCCTTGCAAAGCGCTCGCCTGGGATGGATGGCATGATTTATTGATATTTATAATTCTCCAGTATTGGGGTGTCTTTCATAGATTCACATGCCTGAATCATTCCCCGTCGTCAGAGTGGGAGTCCCATGGTACATAAAAAACCAATAATGTGCCTATAGAAAAACCAAAACCTTGATAATAACAAACCAGGAAGTAAAGTAGCCCTAAGCGGAGCTAATATCTTTGTGAAAACTCTGGGGGCTGAACGCAGTCCAAAAGGGAGAACTTTGAACTGAAAGTCCCTGCCAGCCACTCTGAACCTTAAAAACGTCCTGTGTCTGGGAAGAATGGGTACATGGAAGTATGCGTCCTGAGGGTCAAGTGTTGCCATGTGATCCCCTTCTGAGAGAAACTAGAGGATTTCTTGAAGTTTTGACATCCGGAAGGTCCATTTTTTGAGGTATTTGTTGAGGGCACGCAGGTCGAGGATGGGGCGCCATTCCCCCGACTTCTTGCGAATTAGGAAAAACCTCGAATAGAATCCTTTCCCTCTTTGCAATCAAGGTACTTTCTCGATTGCTCCTTTTCGAATCATTGAATATATTTGGGAGAACAGCTCTTTGAGATGAGCTGTTGGTGGACCTTTTGGGGGAGAATTTGGAGTGGCTTTGACAAATTCTAGAATGTGGCCCCTGGATACAACGTCCAGGACCCATCTGTCCGTAGTAATCTTGGACCAATTTGATAAGTAGTGGGATATTCTTCCTCCAATTTGTAAATTTGGCTTGGGTAGAAGTGGTGGCAGTTTGTACGTCTCACTTGCTTTTGTTGGTGTCTCTTCCTCGATAAGAGGATTTCCTTCTTGTCTGGGAATAATTGTTTCCTTTCTGACCATATGTTTGTTGTCTGTACGGTTGGTATCTTTGGTTACCTTGCGTGTTGATATATGAACGCTGCTGCGAGTAACCTCCTCTGTTTGAGAAATTTCCTCTTCCTTTTGCACCACGAAAGGAAGACTCACGGAATTGCAGAGTTCCCAGCGATCGCGCTGTTTCCGTGTCCATCTTTATGGCTTGTAAAGCCTCGTCCACGTGTTGCCCGAAAAGGAACTCTCCATCATAGGCCATGTCCATGATCTTAGACTGGACCTCCCAGCGAAAGGATGTAGATTTTAGCCATCCTTGCCTTCTCAGAACAGCTGCACCCGCCAGCTGTCTGAAACCTGTAGCCGCCACGTCCACTGCAGCATCAATTATTTCAGCCGATGCACATTCACCTTTGTGCAATATCTTTTTGGCTTCAGACTTCTCCGGCTCAGAAAGCTTCTCAATGTAAGGCGCTATGTCTGACCACATCTGCCTGTTATACCTCCCAAGTATCGCTAGGGAGTTCGCAGCACGGACATTAGTTGCCGCTGTAGTCGAGACCTTCTTGCCTATTGAATTGAGACGTCTTCCCTCCCTATCCGGGGTAGCAGTGACTTGCGAAGAAGGATTTCTGGCCCTCCTCTGAGCCGCCTGGGCAACAACTGAATCTGTTCTAGCTTGACCAATAAGGCATGCCGGTGAAGTGAGAGGCGCCTTATATTTCTTATCTACTCGAGGTAGAACTGCCGGCAGAGAGTTTGGCATAGCCATTATCTTTAAACCCTCCTTCCAAATAAAGTCAATTATTGAGATGGTCTTCACTTGTCCTAGTGGCAGATCTTTAAAATCATATAGGAAGCAATCATCCTGTTTAGCCTCCATGGTGATAAGAAACCTTTTCGTTGCCCTGTCCATAATTTGATGAAAAGTCGCAATGTCTACCGGCGGAGAGTCCGCCGTAGGTGGACCAGCTGGAGAAGGAGTCTGCGCTTGATACTCGTCCCACTCCGACAGTACTGACTTGTCGTCTACCTCGCCTTCTTCTCTTTCCTCATCAGAAGTAACATCATCCTGGGTGTGATGAGATGGTACTGGAGAGGGAGGTATTGGAGGTTGTGTCTCCGAAGTTGGCAGCAGAGAAGATTGTCTTGGTGGTCTTAATGGTGCTGTGGATGTTCGTGGCATAGGCGTTGAGAGGCGTGAATCACCTGATTCTGAAGGTGGGAATCGGCGATAATAATCACTCAGCATATACTGAAGGTTATGTAGTAGATCCAATGGCATCTGCGCAGAAGGCACCGACACTGGAGCCCGACCAGAAGGCTCAAGGAATTGTTTCTCTTCTTCGTGTTCTTCATCCTGGTATTTAATAAGCAGCTTAGATGGGCTTCTGGCTGCCCGAAAACTTTCATCCTCGTAGGATTCCTCCTCTTCCTCCTCAAAGTCTAACAACTGCTCTGGCAATTTTAATGGAGATAGAGCCGTTAGGGATGATCCATGTCTTTCTAGCAATGAAGCTGTGGTAGACGGTGAAGGAAAAGGAATTGTAGACGGCTTGGCTGACCACACTTGCAGTTCTGTACAAGCTGACAGTGGAGGCGTCGACGGCGCCACCGTCGTCTGTGTCGTGGACGGAGGAAAACCAGTGTCGACGACGAAGTACTCGTCGACGGTGCCTTTAGAATCTTCGTCGACGGAGGGGCGTCGACGATCGATGGCACTATCTTCGTCAACGAGATGGGACGAATTGATACGTGAACCAGCGTCGACGGTGAGGAGGCTGAAGACATCACCATAGCTGGTCTTGGTGAGGAGAATGTCACCGTAGATGTTGAAGAAGCGCTGACTTGAAGAGATGTCGACGGTGGAGCTGTCCTCGACGCTGAAGTGGACAAAGTCTTACTCTGAGGTAAAATTTTATGAGAAGCTATCTTGGAAGATGAAGATTTTCCAGTTTTCCTTGGGGGCGTACCAGGACCAGATTTTACAGGTGGAGAAGCCTTTTTTGAAGTAGAAGGCACGCCAGAATCCTGAGAGGATTGGGCTTTCTTGAACACCTTTGCCCCAGGAATAGCCTTCTCAACCTCAGACTTCCTCTTTCTAGAGGACATAGTAGACCCCGAGGCCATACTCCCTTCCTCAGAAACGGGATTATCCTGGTCCTTGGATCTTTTGGAGCCACAGGAGAAGACAACCCTCTCTGTCCCTGAGGGTTTTTTGAGGAAAGGTTCTGCAGATTTTACATTCCTTTACCTCATGATCTGGATATAAACAATATATGCACTTCTTGTGAGGATCCTCCTTAAACAGCCTCAGCTTTCCACAAGAATCACAAGCCCTAAAGAGGGATCTTGAAGTAGACCTCTTTAGAAGGTAAAAACCCAACCAAAGTAAGAAGAAACTGAGCAGAGCTCAGGGAGACTCCCTTCACACGATATGCGGTAGAAAATCTGAGAGCCTGAGCCTCTGAGGAGTACATTCTGGTGGGTGCTGTTGCCTGATTGGCTGCAGTTTGGTCTATACAAAATGACTAGGATAGTCATGAGTGTGGAAGTGTTGTACTCTGTAGTTTAGGGCTACTTTACTTCCTGGTTTGTTATTACCAAGGTTTTGTTTTTTCTATAGGCATATTATTGCTTTTTTATGTACCGTGGGACTCCCACTCCGAAGACGGGAAATGATTCAGGCATGTGAATCTATGAAAGACACCAATACTGGAGAACCACAGATTACAGGTAAGTAACTATTGTTCATTGTGCTAAGTCAAATATTGTTATGTTACTCTCTGTAGCCATTTGAAATGTTTGAGAGTTCAGATTTGCTTTAGGTCATGTTAAAAGGGCACGCTAGTAGCAATGAAACTTCTATAAAATAGCACAAAGTATGCAGTTAAATTCAGCTACTCATATGTCAATAATAGACCTTTGTCTTTTTTCTTTCAACGTCTGTGTGACAAGTTTGACATTTTTGATATGGTTTAAACATTATGCAATAAAATGTTTTTCAGGCTGCAGAATTGCTTAATGACAAGTTGTCACAGTGGCAGGACACATGTAGTGATGCTACAAAAGTGCCAGACACAGTTGTTGGTATGGTACATGAATTGAAGACTCCAAGTACTACTCCAATTTCGGGAACTCCACAGCCCTCTCCCATTGTGGGAAGAAACAAGCTGGTATTTACTGCTTTACTATTGTATATGTGTTGTTCTTCTGTGGATTGAAGTTCACATTTAATATTAATCTCAAAGTAGTTATAATGGATTAAAACGGAAGTGTAGTTGGTACTACGGTTTGCCCCCGCATTTATCTGTAGCTCTCACTTCAAGTGTTTGAAAATTAAGATGCTGGTTGATGCTGTTTTTATTAGATGTTCTAGGGATAAGTAACAAACCACTGAAACTGCCACTGCTGTTGCCAAATTGTGCCATAGTACCCATAATTCCAACTGTCCTGTATTTGTGTAATCTTGTTTGTGGAAAACTGACTGCCTATCTATTTTGTTGCTTACAAAGCCTCCTAGTACATTGAATTGCTCCTCGTGTCGTATTTCACCACTGTGTTTTTATTGCAATATCAGGTCCTCTCCTTACCACCAACAATAACCAGAGCCACTCAGTTCGTTTTATTACCCAGGAAAAAATTAGATAACATTGCGTGCAACAGTTTTTCCTCAGGATGTCGTCTTTTAAGAAATATTTCCTATGCCAACTGCCCTCCATATATGGCCTTTTTTGCAGACTTACATTATTATTCAGGCAGGATGTCTTTTCATTACAATGAGGTTTAAATAATACCAATATAGTTATGTTTGAATACAAATGTATTTCAGAGATTAATAAAATTAAGTAGGTTTCTAATCCATCTGAGCAACACAATTACATTTAGGCTGGATCAGTCCTCAATCTCCCATTTCCCCGTTTGCAACTGTTGGTTGCCAGGGATCTTGGAATAGCTGGATTGCCTCCATGAATACAGACAAAAACACTCCTCTCAGACAGTTAGCTTGATAGATATGATACACTGAAGGCCAGTTTCTGAGTCGTATGTCCTCATCCAAAGGAAATAAAAGTCAGTCGCATTCTCAGCCATCATGTAGCGAAGCATGATTTTTGCTCTGTTTCAATTTTTGTGTTTATTTTCAAACATTAGTTTAACACAACATCAGAATACATTTGTGAGATAGATTAAGCAGGTTCTTCTAGTTCCCCACGACCCACCTGCATGCAGGATCCTAACAGTGGCATTATTTTTGGATTTTGAAATTAGACTATATCTAACGTTTAAACACCAAACTAACTGAACCACTAATATCTTGTGCCAGTGTCATACACTGCTTATGACCTAATCTGTTATATCACTTATGACATTTTCTTAATGTAAGTCAAAAGCTTATTACCATAACTAACTATATTGTTACTATAACCTTTGTTTTATTTCCCAGTGGATTTCAGTGGTGTTTTGATTTTATTTCAAGTTGGGTTTACATCGAGCTACACGCGGGCACCCAACCACATGCCTGCTGCCAGGCCCTGCATCCGACCCGACGCAGGGAACTGATCCTCGCTACACTTAGCCGTTAACAGCAGGGGCTGCAGGGCCTGGTGTGTGTGATATATATATGTGTGTGTGTGTGTGTATGTTTGTGTAAATATATGTGTATGTGTGTGTGTATATATGTGTATGTGTGTGTGTATATGTATGTTTGTATATATATATATGTGTGTGTGTGTGTGTACATATATATGTGTGTGTATATATATGCTTATGTGTGTGTATATATATGCTTATGTGTGTGTATATAGGTGTGTGTATGTGTGTGTGTATATATATATATATATATATATATATATATGTGTGTGTGTGTATAGGTGTGTATATGTATGTATGTGTGTGTATATATATATATATATGTGTATGTGCGTGTATATGTGTGTGTGTGTGTATATGTATATATATATATTACCTACTGCGGTCGCCAGTAGGTATATATAGTTAGGACCTAGTTTCCATAGGAAATCCGCAACATTCTATTGGGAATAACTTTGGTGCTGGTTGTTGAATCTTCGCGAATTTCTCAAAGAAGATGGCCCGTTCCGCTCTGCTTCTTCCCTGAAGGTCTCCGGTAGATTAGTCAAGCAGGGGCCGAGAAAAAAGGGGGGTCCCAAAACGTGTTTTCCCCATGTTAATTTCCATAGGACGATTAGACACGGCTACAGCCCGAACGGCTGAACGGAATTACACCAAATTTGGCAAAATGGTAGAACCTGATTCGCAGATCGCTCTTTTGTTTAAATGGTGTAAATCCCTCCAGTAGTTGTTGAGAAAATCGAATTTGAAAAAATGTATATATCTATAAGCGCGCACCGTGCGAGTACGCCGCGATTTTTCGAAAAAATAAAAACAATTTTGGGGGGCCTTGGGGGTCCTTGTGGGACCCCCTGAGCAGGCCTAGAGGGTCAGGGTGCTTCTACCCTGCCCCTTTTTGAGTTCCACACGTTTGTTTTTCTGCTTTCCTGTGCCTCAGTCTACCGAGGCACAAGATGGCTGCCAACAATTTCTGTTTTGGAGTGTTGACAGACAGTGGCAGCCAATCAGCATGCCTTCCCGAGAAAGCTGCATGCTCATTGGCTGTCAACACTTGTGTTGGCATCCATCTTGTGCTTGGTAGACCGAGGCACAAGAAAGCAGAAAAACAAACGTGTAGAACACAAAAAGGGGGCAGGGTAGACATACCCTGACCCCCTAGGCCAGCCCAGGTGGTCCCATAAGGACCCCCAAGGCCCCAATTTTGTTTTTTTAAAACCCGGTCTGTTTTTTTTTTTTTTATTACCCCCGGGGGGACTAAATCGCGGGGGCATAGTGATAAAGAAGTGTGGGGGGTCCCCAATCCCCCCCCACACTGCCCTGGGGACCGCCGGGGCAAAGCAACGCAGCCCCCTAGCGCATACTGGAGGCTCCTGGTGGGCTAGTTGGCCCCCAGGGACCCCCAGTATGCAAGGGGAATTAGTTCCCCCTCTGCAAACGCGCAAGGGGGCTGCGTTGCAGAGTGGTGTAAAAAGGGGCATAGCCTCATCACACCTCTCTGCAATGCAGCCCCCTGGCGCATACTGGAGGTTCCAGGTGGGCTAGTTGGCCCCCAGGGACCCCCAGTATGCAAGGGGAATTAGTTCCCCCCTCTGCAAAAGCGCCAGGGGGCTGCGTTGCAGAGAGGTGTGAAAACATTTTTTTTCAATTTATATTAAAAATATGTAATGTAATTTAAAAAATAGAATATCTAAAAATAAATAATGTAAAATAATGTAGTAAATCAGTATAACAAATATAACAATTAATGCATTTAAAAATTATCATTTACAAAACCATTGAAATTCACTGAAAAAACCATCGGTTTCACCCACGTTATAGTTAGGAATTACCATTTAAAAAACCTTCGAAATTCACTGAAAAAACCATAGGTTTCAGCCACGTTATAGTTAGGAATTAGCATTTAAAAAACCTTGCAAATTCACTGAAAAAACCATAGGTTTCACACACGTTATAGTTAGGAATTAGCATTTTAAAAACCTTTGAAATTCACTGAAAAAACCATAGGTTTCACACCAGTTATAGTTAGCTGGTCATTTTACTCATACAAAACCTTTGAAATTCCCCCGTTATAGTTAGTTCAGCTAACTACAACTCGCGCGCCCGCAATGCACTGCTGATGACGTCACATATTACATCACTCATGACATGGTCAGTGACATCAGTCATGACATCACTGATGACATCTCAAATCACATCACTGATGACATCATCCTTGTGAAAGAGTGGCAGACCTCCTCTCACTCTAATACACACATTCAGAAATAGAAACAAACATTTTCAAGAAAATGGAGATACCAATACCAGTTACAACAACCTATTCCAACATCTACTTCCACATCCACTCATTCACCAACAGTTCTATATAGTCACTCATACATGTACTCAATCATCATATGTACTCATACACCTATACATCCTGTTACACACCGATACTCATCCATAGAGTTACTTACACACATACTAACACATGCAAATAAACTATCAAACATCCATTTACTTGCATATACAGCTATAGACACAAACATACACATACTGACTCTCTTAAATGATCACTTATAGAAACACATACTTAGTTATACAGGAACTTATGAATTTATATATCTATAAGCGCGCACCGTACGTGCACGGGTCCGCGTACCGTGCGCGCTCATGCGCGTACCTTTGCGTGCGCGAGCTGCATGCTGATTGGCTGCCACTGTCTGTCAACACTCCAAAACAGAAATTGTTGGCAGCCATCTTGTGCCTCGGTAGACTGAGGCACAGGAAAGCAGAAAAACAAACGTGTAGAACTCAAAAAGGGGGCAGGGAAGAAGGACCCTGACCCCCTAGGCCTGCTCAGGGGGTCCCACAAGGACCCCCAAGGCCCAAAAATGTATTTATTTTTAAAAAAAAATTTCAATCGCAGTGTACGCGCACCATACGCGTACCTCGCATAGGTGCGCGCACCCCGTAAATAAAAAAAATTGGGGGGTCCTTGTGGGACCCCCTTCGCAGGCCTAGGGGGTCAGGGTGCTTCTACCCTCCCCCTTTGCGTGTTTTCCACCTTTGTTTCACTGCTTTCTTGTGCCTTGGTTCTACCGAGGCACAAGATGGCTGCCAACACTTCCGGGTTTGGAGTGTTGACAGACAGTGGCAGTCAATCAGCATGCCTTCCAGAAAAAGATGCATGCTCATTGGCTGTCAACACTTCTAACCAGGAAGTGTTGGCATCCATCTTGTGCTAGTGTTGACAGACAGTGGCAGCCAATCAGCATGCCTTCCCAAGAAAGCTGCATGCTCATTTGCTGTCAACACTACTAACCAGGAAGTGTTGGCATCCATCTTGTGCTCGGTAGACCGAGGCACAAGAAAGCAGAAAAACAAACGTGTAGAACACAAAAAGGGGGCAGGGTAGACACACCCTGACCCCCTAGGCCTGCCCAGGTGGTCCAACAAGGACAAAGAAGTGCCCCGAATTTTTTTTTTTTTAAACCCGGTCTGTTTTTTTGAAAATTACCCCCGGGGGGGACCAAATCACGGGGGCATAGTGATAAAGAAGTGTGGGGGATCCCCAATCCCCCCCCCACACTGCCCCGGGGACCTCCGCCCCCCGTGGCAAAGCAACGCAGCCCCTTGGTGCATACTGGAGGCTCCTGGTGGGCTAGTTGGCCCCCAGGGACCTCCAGTATGCAAGGGGAATTAGTTCCCCCTCTGCAAACACGCCCGGGGGCTGCATTGCAGAGAGGTGTAAAAAAGGGTGTGGCCTCATTACACCTCTCTGCAATGCAGCCCCCTGGCGCATACTGGAGGTTTCAGGTGGACTAGTTGGCCCCCAGGGACCCCTAGTATGCAAGGGAACTTAATCCCCCAATTTAGAACACTCTACAGGGTGAGTTTGCACAGTTTAAGTTGGGAAATTAATTCCTGTTCAATCCAGAGGTCCCCTAGAGGGAACTATTCCAACAGGTATCTCCAGTAAGCGCCATGGAGCTGCGCTGCAGAGTGTTGTAAAAAGGGGGCGTGCCCTCTGAACACCTGCCTGCAAAAATGTAGTAAATCAGTATAAAAAAAATAACAATTAATACATTTAAAAATTGTCATTTAAAAAACCTTCGAAATTCAGTGAAAAAACCATAGGTTTCAGGCCTGATATAGTTAGGAATTGGCATTTAAAAAAACATTGAAATTCACTGAAAAAACCATATGTTTCAGGCCTTATATAGTTAGGAATTCGCATTTAGAAAAACCTTGCAAATTCACTGAAAAAACCAAAGGTTTCAGGCCTTATATAGTTAGGAATTAGCATTTAAAAAACCTTTGAAATTCACTGAAAAAAACATAGGTTTCAGGCCTTATATAGTTAGGAATTAGCATTTAAAAAACCTTTGAAATTCACTCAAAAACTATAAGTTTTAGGGGTGTTATAGTTAGCTGGACATTTCACTCATACAAAACCATTGAAATTGCTCCTATATAGTTAGTTGTACTAACTATATTTCGCGCACCCGCAATCCACTGCTGATTATGTCACATATTACATCATTCATGACATGGTCAGTGACATCACTGTTGACATCTCAAATGACATCACTGATGACATCACTGATGACATCATCCAGTGAATGTGGTTTGCTTCGTTATTTAAATATGCATTATATATATAGCAATTTGCATTGAAGAATGAGTGGATATATATACGCCGGGGGAAAGCTGGGCTGCGTGGGATCTCCCGGGTAGGGAAAAAGGAGAAGCAGGCCGAGTGATGGCCGCCCGGGGCTCCCATGAGCTGTGAAGAGCCCCGGGCCGCCAAGAGACGACTCGCCGAATGCTGCGGGGCTCCCATTACCAGGAGGGAGCCGCGGAAAAGGAGTTGACCCGGAGCCTTGCGGCTCCACACTGAGTCCCTGTCCCGAGATGGGGGACCGGGTGAAGATGGGCGCCAGCCAGCAGCGGGGGGGGGGGCGCGAGGCACATTGCCGGTGCCTGATCCCACCGCCAGAGTCATCCCATTGCCGCCGGAGGATCCCCCGCCAGCCGCAGCAGCCCGGTGAGTGAAACGGGCAGGGGGGGCTCTTTGGGAGCTCAGGTTGGTGCCTGAGAAGGGCACCGCGTCAGGGGAGCATTTAGGGCGGCCCCGGATGATAGTGAGCTGCCCCCACGTTGCATTTATGATTCCCCAGAGCCAGATGGCTCCGCCGATCCGTAGCCTTTGTCCCAGAGCCCCCATGGGCCCCACAGTGATTGGGGCATTCTTTGTTCAGAGCCCCCGGGGCTCCAACGTGTTGGGGCATTGTTTTTGTTTAGAGCCTACGTGGCTCTCACGTGATTTGGGGCACAGCTGTGTCCAGAGCCAAGATGGCTCCAGCCTGTGCCGCAGTATTGATTCAGAGCCTAGATGGCTCCAACCTGTGCCACCATATGTTTGTTCTAGAGCCTGGAGGGCTCCCAAGGTTTGGCGCAGTTTTGTCCAAAGGGCTAGTGAGAGCCCTGTCGCAGTTTGCTTCACAGCTGCCCAGCAAGTAGTGGGCACCTGCACCGTTTAGGTTTTTTTCTTTCTAGGGACATGTCTTGGACTCAGGAGTGAGTCGCACTCCTTCATCCCTACCTTGGCCTTCCCCAGATGCGCAGCACTTAGTGCCAGGTGCAGCGTTTAGGCCCCTTGTTATTGTCCCCCAGCTGCCCAGCAAGTAGTGGTCAGCTGCAATGGGCTTGTGCAGATAGAGCACCCCTGACTGGCGCTGCATTGGCGTTCCTGCGCTTTATGTTTAGTGGCAGAAGAGAGAAAATTACAGGGCGGGACGCCAGTAGATAGGGAGTTTCTTCCTGGGTCCAGTGTCCAATCCCCGTTCCTGTCACCAGAGGTGTGGATAGAGGAGGGAGGGGAGGAGAAATGGCTAGCCCAGGAGGGTGGTTATCCCGGAGTGTAGTATGTGTGTCTGGATTCCCCAGTAAGGGTAAGATCCAGTGGTGGCAGCTAAAAAAAAAAAAATATATATATATATACACACACATATACGTCCAGTGCATGTGTTTCCCGTTCCAGGAGTAATGGTACCTGTGTCACGTGGTAGTCAGGTTGAGAAATCAGGGGCGGTAAAAACTGTCTTACCAGCCTGGAGGGGGAGTGTGTGGATGAGTGGTGTGTTACACTGTAGGAGTTGGTGTGAGTTTTTTTTTTTTAAATAAGCTTACACGGGAGGTGAACCTCCAGTGGGGTGTGGTAGGTCCTGCAGAGGCCCTGGAGGAGTAGGTGTGAGCTGGTTGCTTGACAATAGGCTTGCACTGGAGGTGTACCTCTGGCGTGCTCGAGGTCCAGCAGAGGCACTGGACAAGAAGGTGGGCTTCTGGCGGTGTGCTAGAGGTCTTGCAGAGGCATTGGGGAGTGATTCCAACAAGAAAGGCTTGTGTATCTTCTAGTCCTGATGGGAGGAAGAGGTTCATGTGTAGCCCAGCTAGGTCCCAGTAGAATGGGGAGGGTTGAAGGGGCCCATGTCCTGTCTCTGAAGGAGGAGGAGTGGGAGGGACTGCGTGTCTCCATGAGCGCCGAAACCCTGTTTCAGGGCCTGGAGGGTTCCCTAAGGGAGCACCAGGTCGGGGTCCTAGGCTGTACTGGCAGGTCATTTGAGGAGGATCTTCCTGTGTCTAGAGGATGGAGAGTTTCTGTAACCAGAACTCCGGCGGTCCTAGTATTGGGCAGTACCGCTTCTGAGTGGAGGGTGCATAGGGCCTGGTTAAGGGCAGAGTGGGGGAAAAAAGCCCCAGTGGAAAAGCCAGTGGGTCAGGGGCCAGCCAGAAGGGCTGGGCCATCCGTGAGTGACCATGGTGACGCCACTTCTGTTCTGAGGCCGGCAGACTTTCGCCGACGCATTTGTGATGTGTCACCCTCAAGGGGGGGGGGCATGCGTGCTCCCCGTGAAGTCCTGGTTTGCCGGGCCTTCCCCGAGGAGGGGAAGACCAGGTTCGGGTTGTAGCCTGACCTGGAAGGCAGGGCATCTGTAACCAGTGTCTGGCCGGGTTGCCTTCTAGGGTACCCCTGTGAACACAGGTTGGGCTCATCTTAAGTGAAGAGACCCTGTGTTGCCCAGAAGGGGTGGTGCAGGCCTCGCCGGGATCCTTAGGGTCCCTGGCTGACTAGGGTAGTACTGCCCTGAGAGTAGGGAGGGCCCATCTTAAAGGAAAGGGACCCTGCTCTACAGCGGGAGGGTGCAGAACTCTGGAAGGGGGTGCAGAGGGAGGGAGTCCTCGCCTCTGACCCCGGTGCATCCGGTGAATGTAGATCCCAGGCGGTAGACTAGTTGATGGAGAGAGGTCCTGATCTGGTAGGAGAGTTGTTTTCTGGTGGGTGCTTCCCTGGGAGGGTGCAGGACCCCAGAAGTAGAGATAGGGTAGGGCATTCTTGCCCGTGACCTCTGGACAGCCTGAGGGTGCGGACCCTAGATTGAAGAATCAGTGTTAGTTGTAGCTACACTGAGAGGGAGAGTGGAGAATGGCTATTGTGTGCCAGGGGTTACTGCCCCCCACTCTGTGACTTGGTCAGGACCTGTGACATCTGGATGGCCTAGGGCCTGGTCCTGCCCGTGGACAACTAGAGAGTACCAGTGGGGTATCCTAGTTGGGCCAGAGAGTTATTGTTTGGAGGAAACAATGTGGGTTCAGAATGGCGTAGAATGGGAGGGTGTCCCTATCGTGCGGGCCCGCGTCCGTGTTCTATTGCCCAAAGCCCAAGCAGGGAAGCCCATCAAGGGAGTGCTTGGTCTACCCTGCGTTTTGGCTGGAAGGGGGTTGTGTTGGACCTGGCCCTTTTGGCATGTTGCCTAGCCTGTTTCTGTAACCTGGTGTTGGTGATTTTAGGTCTCTGCGCACTTTTTCACTGTAGCCCAATGTAAAGTGCGTGCGCTCTCTGAGTGGGTGTGTGAGATTGACCTGCCCTCCCATAGGAATGCATGGGGAATATGTTTGACCATGGTAGTTCCTGATGTGTGGGAAGTGCAGGGTCGAGTTTGGTGTGTGCGAACTCGTGAGATTGAATGCTGCGCGATGATGTGTGCGGCTTTAATATGTCTAGTGTGGAAGTACCACTTCTAGAAGTTGGTGTGCCAGTGCAGTGAATGTGCTGGCTTGTGATTGGCTGGAGCTGGCTGGTGTGCCTGGCTCCTGGAGTCAGGATGGGTCTGCCCCGGTGGTGAATGGGGAGATCTGCATGTTGATGGCAGGGAGGGGCTGCACCTGGGACCTGAATAGGGCTGGGCTTTCCCTCCACAATGCTGGCTCCACCCCCTGTGGTGTGGCTGATGTCCCGACCCCCCCTGTGAATAGGCAGAGGGGCTGAGCAAAACAAAGTGCTCAGGAACCAGTTGCATCTGGTTCGCCCCTTGCCTGCACCTTTGGAAACAAAGGGAAATGGTGTATAAAAAGAAGCTGTGACCTCATTTAAAATGTTCTTGTTTTTCCTGACTAGAATCTACCAGGGGCGTGCTGCTGCTGGGGCCCATGGCATGCTGATTGGCTGTCAACTGTCTGTCAACACTCCAAACCAGGAAGTGTTGGCAGCCATCTTGTGCCTCGGTAGAACTGAGGCACGAGAAAGCAGTGAAACAAACGTGCAAAACACGCAAAACCTTTGAAATTCCCCCGTTATAGTTAGTTCAGCTAACTATAACTCACGCACCCGCAATGCACTGCTGATGATGTCACATATACATCACTCATGACATGGTCAGTGACATCACTCATGACATCACTAATGATATCTCAAATGACATCACTGATGACATCAGTGATTACATCATCCTTGTGAAAGAGTGGCAGACCTCGCAGCGTAATATAACCTTTGATACACACATTGAAAAATAGAAACTAAAAATTTCAAAACAACGGAGATACCAATACCAGTTACAACAACCTATTCAGTAATTCCAAAATCTACATACACATCCACTCATTCACCAACAGTTCTATATAGTCACTCATACATGTACTCACTCATCATATGTACTCATACACCTATACATCCTGTTACAAACCGACACTCATCCATAGAGTTACTCCCACACATACTCACACATGCAAATAAACTATAAAACATCCATTTACTTGCATATACAGCTATACACACACCACTACTCGTACTGCTTCAGAAACGTACACATACTTACTCTCTTAAACAATCACTTATAGAAACACATGCTTATTTATACAGGAACTCTTCCAATCTCTCACTCTCACATATACTCACTTATATACATCAATACTCACATATACTAGTTTAAAACATATGTAGTTACTCATAAAGATATGATTGACATAGTCATTCACTCACTAACACACCCATACACACACTCATCCACCCATACAGTCCTGCACACATGCTGTCTTCAAAACACATACAAACAGTGAGTCACTCATTCGTGCATCTGTGTGCTAAGTAATACCCCCCACCAAACCATACACTCATTCTGATACTAAAAAAAACAACTAATAACCCATATACACACTCGTGTAGCTACTCACCAACCCATGCAGCCATCTATACACAAAGTGAGACACTGATACAGATATTTAAATATTTAAACATTACTCCAGTATTGGAACTTTCATAGATTCACATGCCTGTATTATTCCCCGTCGTCGAGACGGGAGTCTCCGGTACATAAAAAAGCAATGTATAGTCATAAAGCAAACTGAAAAGAAGGCCTAGGCCCATTTTCCTTTTGCAACCCATAGCCTTTGTTATATTAAAAAGGCCCAAACTTTTCTCTGAACCAATCAGCTGTCCTCACCCTCTAGAACACTCCTGAGAGAACCTCTTGCCCCTCAGATTTTCTACCGCACGTTGTGCTAGGGAGTCTCCTTTGAGCTCTGCTCAAACTCTTCAGTTTTCTGCTGTATCTGACTAGAATTTGGGGTTCCCCTTTTTCTACATTGCTTTTTTGGAAACTACTATTGATCTTCTACCATGGCTGACCAGGAGAAGAAAGGTTTATTTAGAGCTTGTGCCACCTGCTCTAAGAAAAGATTATATACAGAGGACCCTCATAAGGACTGTATATATTGTTTATACCTGGACCATCAGGCAAAGGATTGTAAAATCTGTCGCACTTTCTCCAATAAGACCTTGAAAGAACGGGAAGGAAGGCTTCTACTCTGGCTCCAGAAGGTAAAAGCCAGGAAAGAAATCCTCTCAAGCGACAGTGAGGAAGAGTCTTCAACATCCAAGAGATCTCAGAAAAGAAGCAGATCTCCACAGGCTCATGCCTCAGGTGAGAGGCCTGAAAAAAACCCTAAAAAGACCACTCCAGGGTCTTCGGGTCGCAGTCCCTCAAAATCTCCTTTAGGAAAGTCTAAGGAGAAGAAGGGTCATGCTTCTGAGGAGAAACATGCTAAGAAACCTGCTACAGAGCCGTCTAAATCTCCTCAAACGGTAAGGATTACCATTAAAAAATAATTTTCTACACCTTCTGAGGTAAAGAAATATAAGCCGTAAGGTAAAATCGGCATCGCCGTCAGTACTTTCCCCGTCGACGACGAGCCCTTCGTCGATGACAGTGGTGATGACGAGAGGGCATCAACAATGGGACAACTACGACGACGGTGACGACCACGTTGACGATAGCGTCGACGATTATGATTTCGTCAACGGCGACGACGATCTCGTCGACGAGGGAAAAAACTCCAGAAAAGCGTTTTTCAGCTTGGAAAAGGACAATAACACCAGAAGTGACTTCTCCAAGTAAAGTTTTACCATTGGTACCTTCTCATCTGCTAGAAGAGGAAGATTCGGAGGAAGAGGATGAGGATGGTCCTTTTGGGTATGCAAGTAGCCCATCCCAACTAAAGGTGAAATACCAAGATGTGGATTCACAGGATGAGTATGAGGATTTTCAGGGTCATCCTCAAGAGCGTCACAATCAAGAACAAGGGGAAGAGATGACAAGTGTGCCCTCTTCTTTATTAAGAGATCTACAATCCATGCTAGAGGATTATAGGAGGAGATATCCTACACCTCAAACGTCTAAAGACATTCCGGATGTAACACTTAGGCTGCGCTCTGTCCCAGGTACACCAGTACGTAGGCAAGAGATCTTGCCAGAGCCTCTGCCCAAGTCTCCACCTCCAAGACCTCAGAGAGATCCAGACACGACTGATGAGGAACATGAGGATGGCGAGATTAGAGATCCTAGCAAGGAGTGGGATGACTACCTCATTCCTTCACCGTCATCTCCTTCACCTAAACCTGTTGATTCCCCACCTGAAGATATTGGGGGTTTTCATAACTTAATGGAAAGAGCCACTAAAAGATTCTCTCTTACCATGATAGTGGATAAAACCGAATGTTTCTTATATGACTTTAAAGACAGCCTTCGGAAATCGGTGAGACCTTTACCGATTGTAACTCACATTTGGGAGGAAGGTTTGAAGGTGATGGAATTGCCAGCGACAGTTACACCAGTGCTGGTAAGACTGGATAAAAAGTATAAAGCGCCGGCGGACGCACCTGCTTGCCTTTTTGTGTCACCCGAAACCGGACTCCGTGATCACACAAGCAGCGCAACAGAAATCAAGGAATCAGTCAGCTCCAATTACAGCGCCCCCGGATAGGGAAGGAAGAAGGCTGGACAACGCGGGGAAGAGATTCTCCTCTAGGTCAGCATTATTGGTGAGAGCTGCGAATGCGCTTGCTATCCTAGGAAGGTACAACAGGCAGATGTTGTGTGACCTGTCACCTTTTTTGGATCACGTTCCGGATGCAGAGAAGCAGGAGGCCATAAAAATTCTTCAAGAAGGAGAAAGGACTTCATCAGAAATCCTAGATTGAGCTATGGATATAGCAACTACAGCTTTCAGGTCTCTCGGAGGAGCGGCGGTGTTGCGCAGACAGTAATGGTTAAGGGCTACAGCATTCAGGCCGGAAGTCCAAAATAACATTTTGGATCTGCCCTTCAATGGCGAAGAATTGTTCTGCAAACACGTGGATGACGCGTTGCAGAGTATCAAGTAGGATACTGATACTGCTAAAGCCTTAGGAACTCTGCAGTACAGAAAAGTTCCTTTTCGTGGCTCTAGAGGTAGAGGCCAAGCTTCATACAGAGGAGGTTATCCGCAAGGAAGGTACTCTTCCTATACCTCCACTTCTCAACCCTACCGTCAGCAGTATTCGCAGCGACAATCAGGAGGATATTCCAAATCTACTCCTAGAGGTAGAGGAGGTCGCCAGGGCAAAGACAACGCCCGACGACAATGACAGGTTACTGATACCAGACACACCGGAAACTCGGACATATGTTCCCCTGGGTGGAAAGATTACCCGTTTTCTTCAAAATTGGCAGGAAATAACCACGGACCGATGGGTCCTCAACATTATTCAATTCGGCCATTCTCTAGAATTTCTCCAAACACCCCCTTGTACGCCACCGATGCATCACAGAATAGATCATTTACATCAAATCCGGAAGCAGATGCGGACAATGCTCCGAAAGGGAGCAATAGAATCGGTTCCAAACTCCCAAAAAGGAGAGGGATTCTACTCCCGTTTTTTTCTGATCAAGAAAAATATCTTACAGTGGCGTCCAATTCTGGATCTCAGATCCCTAAATACCTATCTCAAAAGACAATCTTTTCGTATGATCTCTCTTCAGGACATCCTTCTACTTTTAAACCCGGGGAATCATATGACCGCTTTAGACTTGCAGGACGCATACTTTCACGTCCCGATTCATCCTGCACACAGGAAATACCTTCGATTTTTGGTAGCCAAAGAGCATTACCAATTCAGAGTCTTACCTTTTGATCTCAAATCAGCCCCAAGAGTATTCACAAAATGCCTGGCTCCAGTGACGGCTTTTCTAAGGAGACAGAAACATCAGGTATTTCCTTACCTAGACGACTGGTTAGTCAAGGCACCAACGGCAGCACTCGCCAGAAGGTCAACGAGGGCGTGCATGGATTTGTTCAAACAACTAGGATTGACTCTAAATGTGAAGAAGTCATCCCTTCATCCAAGAAAACAGATCACTTTTCTAGGAGCAATCTTGGATACGGAGGGAAACATGGCGTCCCCTTCCGAAGAAAGACAAAAGAAGATAGTGTCTCACTTCTAAAAGTTTCTGAAAAGAAAGTATCTTTCAGTACGCAGATACAAATCATTACTTGGGATAATGTCATCTTGCATCCCCCTCATGCCTCATTGCAGATTACGAATGCGGCCATTACAGGAACAGCTCGACCTCCAATGGCGTCAAGCTCAGGGATCATTCGACGATGTAGTGGAAGTAACCCTGGACATGCTGCAAGCAGCGGAGTGGTGGACACATCGGCAAAATGTCTCTCAAGGACTTACATTCCTCACCAACTCAGCCCCATTAGTGGTGACAACGGACGCATCCCTAGAAGGATGGGGAGCATTTCTGCAGGACCTTCAGGTCAGCGGTCGATGGAAGTTACAGGAGCGGCAACTACCCATAAACTTGCTGGAACTCAGGGCGGTACGCCTCGCGCTACTGGCTTTTCTACCACAAATCAGGAATTCATCAGTGTTGATAAGAACAGACAACACAACTGCGATGCACTACCTGAACAAGCAGGGAGGCACAAGATCTCTTTCCTTTTCAAAGGAAGTGCAGAGCATATGGGAATGGGGTTTACAACAAGGAATATCACTATCGGCAGAACACCTGCCAGGGGAAAAAATACCACAGCGGATACTCTCAGCAGGCTCAAAACTTCCTGCCACGAGTGGGAGTTGGACCAGGGAGTCCTGGACAGCATTTTTCGGACATGGGGAAAACCAACTGTTGACCTCTTCGCCACAAAGGAGAACAAAAAATGCCGGTACTTCGCAAGCTGGCTTCCCCAAAGGGAATCTTGGGGGAATGTGTTTTCAATGGCATGGTCTGACGTCTTTGCCTACGCTTTTCCCCCAATTCCCCTCCTTCCAAGAGTGTTGAGAAAAGCGAAGAAAGAACAGTGCAGACTGATTCTAATAGCTCCGTGGTGGCCGAGACAACACTGGTTTGTGGAGCTCCTGCTGCTTTCGGAAACGGAGCCAATTCGCCTCCAGCCGATTCCCTCGCTTCTCACAATGTCCCAGGGACAAGTGCTCCATCCGGACCCGAAATCCTTGCAGTTAGCAGCCTTTCTCCTGAAGACTGTGAGTTCCAACATCTGAATATCTCACAGGAGTGCAGAAACATCCTCTCAAAGGCAAGAGCGGACAGCACAAACAAAACCTATAGATTGAAGTGGAAGAGGTTTTGTCTTTGGTGTCAAAGAAATGGAACCCATCCTCTGACAGCGGCACCTCAAGAGATTATACCATACATCTTACAACTAGCCAAATCGGGATTAGCTCATGCTTCTCTAAGGTTGCATTTGGCGGCTATATCTAGATACAGGAGATCTGCATCAGGGCAGTCCTTGTGGTCAGCAAGAATCATAAAACAGTTTATGAAGGGATTGTTCAGAGTTTTCCCTCCAGTAAAAACACCACCGCCGAGGTGGAATCTCAACGTGGTATTGTCTCAATTAATTAAACAACCCTTCGAACCTATTCACGGAGCGAACCTTACATTTTTATCTTGGAAGGTGGCGCTTCTTCTTGCCCTCACTTCAGCCAGGAGGGTAGGAGAACTTCAGGCTCTCACAATTCGAGATCCTTTTTTACAGTTCAAAGAAGACACAATGGTTCTGAGGACTAATCCGAAATGTATTCCTAAAGTTCCGACTGACTTTCATTTGAATGAGCCATTGGTGTTAAAACGTTTCTTTCCTCAACCTTCTACAGCAGCAGAAAGAACTTTGCATTCATTAGACGTCCAAAGATGTCTCAAGTTTTATCTCAAAGAAACAAAGAACTTTCGGATATCTCCTCAACTCTTTGTTGCTTTCAGTGCACCAAGAAAAGGTTTCCCTTTATCAAAACGTGGGATTGCCAGATGGATTTCCAGTGCTATTACTTACTGTCATCAAGCTGCGGGAAAACCTCTGCACACAAGGGTTCGTGCATATTCGACAAGAGCTGTGGCCACATCCACAGCCTTATTTGCATGAGTGCCTATACAGGACATCTGCAGAGCAGCGACCTGGTCATCCACGCACTCATTTACCAGGCACTACTGCTTGGAAGCAGCTGCAGAAACAGAACCAGCGGTGGGAGATGCGGTGCTGAGAAACATCATCCATTAACGGTGAGCTTTCTTTACATCCCTCCGTCCTTCTACCTTGTGCACAAAGTCACATTTATGATATTGTACTGAGATTTGTACTGTACAAGTTGTATTGCATACTGGTTGGAATGTAAGAAGCAAATGTGCTTTGTGATATAACTGCTCACTATTCTAATACAGGCATGTGAATCTATGAAAGTTCCAATACTGGAGTAAGAAAACAAGTTACTTACCTGTAACTGTAGTTCTCCAGTATTGGAAGCTTTCATAGATTCACATGCACCCACCCTCCTCCCCTGAGAAGCTCACCTCGGATTTAGCATGGCAAGTGTTTATTATGCACAAGTGCGCGAAAATCTGAGGGGCAAGAGGTTCTCTCAGGAGTGTTCTAGAGGGTGAGGACAGCTGATTGGTTCAGAGAAAAGTTTGGGCCTTTTTTATATAACAAAGACTATGGGTTGCAAAAGGAAAATGGGCCTAGGCCTTCTTTTCAGTTTGCTTTATGACTATACATTGCTTTTTTATGTACCGGAGACTCCTGTCTCGACAGGCATGTAAATCTATGAAAGCTTCCAATACTGGAGAACTACAGTTACAGGTAAGTAACTTGTTTTCTTACTTGCTAATACATGTATTCAGTAAGATACACTTAATAAGTCAGTTATACAATCAATTAAAAAAAAAAAACATCCATTTAGACACTTATTTAACCGTTTGTTCTTCCATCGACGTTTAGGTATACATATATAAAAAAATATTTATTTTTCAGAAAGACGCACATTCACTGGATAATGTCATCAGTGATGTAATTTGAGATATCATCAGTGATGCCATGAGTGATGTCACTGACCATGTCATGAGTGATGTAATATGTGACGTCATCAGCAGTGCATTGCGGGCGCGTGAGTTATAGTTAGCTGAACTAACTATAACGGGGGAATTTCAAAGGTTTTGTTTGAGTGAAATGTCCAGCTAACTATAACGTGTGAAACCTATGACTTTTTCAGTGAATATAGATATATATATATATATATATATATATATATATATATATATATATATATATATATATATATATATATATATATATATATATATATATATATATATATATATATATATATATATATATATATACACACATCACTTCAAATAAGGAAGCTGGGCACCATAGGGAGCACATATCATGGTGACTCCTAATGATGAGGATTCGTGAGATAAACTATGGCAGGCAATGCAACACCGGTTTTTAACTCGCCCAGCGAAGCTAATGTTATTAAAGAAGAGCATGTGCAAGATAAAACAAGCATTGGCATAGCCAATAGGTCTTGCCTTTGGGACCTTATAAGTGTTTAGCCATGCAACAGTTGATGTTGTTGCACCAAGGATATTGTGCTGGATATAAGGTCACAAAGGCGAGACCTATTGGCTTTGCAAGTGCTTGTTTTTTCCCCACCTCCAGCCAGGCCGAAGTTAAGGAACCATCAGACCTCCTTTTGTTTGAATATCTTGACTGGAGGGAGCTGGAACCTCACACAAATGTAAATGCCACAGAGAGAAACAAAGGCACACAGCTTGCTTTCTCTTCACAGGTACTTAAGAGATGCATGCTTTTGCCTTTGGTCTGTCCCAGTATATAGGTGTAGAGACTGCAAGACTATCAGCTGAAGGAGATTCTCCGCCTACAGGCTGCTAGTGCAGAAAAAGAAACCGGTTCTGAGCAATCCACTATTGGCCTGGCCACAGCCTCTAAAGGCTCCTTGCAAGCACAAAGTCAGAGCAACTTTTCTGCGTCTATTCGGGTCTCCATTTTAGCTGACAAGATTGCAAACAGTGTTCTGAATGGAGCAACTGGTCCTGAGTGTGAAGCAACCAAGGGAAAAGACGTAAGTACAGCTAAAGAAACAAACAGAACCTCCAGCAGGGCCTTGACGACCAACAAAAAGCCTGTCTTAAATGTTGCCACCAATACAAAACTGTTGTTGGGAAATTCAGAAACCCGAAAAGCCAAGCCAGTGTTTCGAGTGAATAAAGGACTTGACCACTGAGGATACCCCGGCCTCTTCGGTCAAGCACACCCATGTGGAGCTGGAGAAGACCTCGGAGGTTAAGGACCTCCCTGACATTGCAGGTGAAAGCACAAATCCTGCCAAAGTTTGAACAGTGGATATTTATTTGACCAAAGCTGTGGAGTCCTCTGATCCACCTGACCCCCTCACCCCGAAAGAAAGCGCTGGTGACGCCGATCTGGTGATGGGGAGGAGATCTAGCGGTAGGAAGTCTGGCAAGAAGAGGAAATCTTTCAGGTTCAACGCGAGCCAGAACGATGATCATCCCCCGTGGGAGTCCACCTCGGTGGAAGAAGCGGTCAACGAAGGCCTCCCTCCTCCCGAGGAGCAGAAAGAAGCAGCTGCGGCTCCAGAGAGCAGCGCAAAATATCCTCAGCAGCTGTCTGAGCCCAGCAAGCTGAATCCCAAGGCAGAGGCTAATCAGAAAGTGTCGCCTAGAGGTGATTCAGTCAAAAGCAAACAGCAGCCCCCACTGCCCGCCTCTCCCACAAAGAGGAAGGCAGCCCGGGAGAGCCAGCCTACCTCTCCGGTGCCAGCATTCCCCACAGCCCGCAAAAGTCAGCCCAGGGATCCTGCGCTGAGGAACCCCCAGACCCCACCTGCAGAGGGCTGTCGGCCTGCGGGGCCCATCTCCACAACAAAAGGTGCCGCTGCCACACCCCAGGGACCCGCCTCCGGCAGTGACTCACCCAAGACTCCCCCTGCGGACCTTGCAGAGCGGGGCAGCGGCGACAGTCAGTCCGGTGGAGTTGCGCAAATTACAGTGGGAAAACAGCATCAGTTATATAGTGCATACTACCCGATGCTAGCTTGAGTGGTTTATGGTGTGTATTGGCCCTCAAGGTGGAAAACTTAATGTTTTTGACAGGTAACCATCACAGTGATGATGATTAATTTTATTCATGTTCTTTTTTTTAAATATATTTTTTATTGATTTTATATCAGCAAGCAGTTATACAAAAGAAGAGAAGAAAGAAATACGTCACACTTTACAAGGATCCAAGTGAACAGTCATTATATACAATAACATAAAAAAAGAGAGAAAAAAAAAAGACAAAAGAAAACAAATAGCATTAAGGGCTCATGAAATAGTCAATCAATAATCAGAAGATAAAATAAAATCCATTTTGAAATAGTAGCCCAAACGTTTCGACCAAGTATTTTTCTTTTTACCCCCTTCAATTTATAGACTGCGATCTCCAATTGATATATAGATAATAATCTCAGTTGCCAGTTATTAAAAACTGGTGGATCAGAGTCTACCCATCGAGAGGTGATACAAGATCGATATATTGACATACAGATAAATAAAAATCCTTCCTCTGCTGCTGTCCTAATTCCAATTTGATTTGTCTGAAGTCCAAAAATGACCAGTTCTGCAGACATTTGTACATGTATCCCAAACTAGTATTTAAAAAAAATTGGACACCCGTAATAAATTGAAATAGTCTAGGACAATTAAAAAACATGTGAATAGAGTCAGCAGCAGTATAACCACACCGGTTACATCCATCACCATTTCTCGATTTCCATTTTGCCAGTTTTGCTGGGGTGTAATATAGATCAAAAATGGACATAAAATGTTTGCTTTTTAGTGAGCCATTAAATAATATTTTAATTGACAGTTCAATTGCTCTGGACATATCTATTTTATCTATTTCCAATTTTCTTTGCCATTTGTTTTCAAATAAACATAAGTCATCTTGGAGTCTGTTTATCATCGTCTGATACACTAAACCGATTTTCTTTTCCCTTCTGCTAACTTCAAGTACGTCAATTTTGCTCATCAGAGGGTGGTCTAGGAGCCCCTTAGAATCCAAAAAACTTCGTATTTGAAGAAATTTGAGAAAAATCCATTCTCGAAAGATTACATTTATGCTGTAAATTAGAAAAAGAAGCAACCGGACCCCCTGATAGAGATCTCCTAACGTACGGACTCCTGCAGAATGACATCTTGACATTACTTGGTCCCTACAAATCTCGGGTAAAAACCGACTATTCGCTAAGGGCGTATAATAACTCAAAGCGAGACAGACCAAATCTTTTTTTTAATTGCTTCCATATTTGAAAGGCAGTTATAATTTTTAATTTGTTTTTTTTGTAGTAGCTAGGCTCAATTATTCTTACTAGGCATTGCCTAGCCTCCTTCCCTAATAGCATTTCGTAAATTGAAGGGCTAACCGCTTCTCCCAGCCTGACATCTTGAAAGATTAAACCCATATATCTCAGTAGAATAGCCCAATAATACAAACGAAAATTCAGAACCCCCCAGCCACCTTTAAGTCTTGGAAGAGTGCACCATTTCAAAGCTCTTCTAGATCTGTGGTAGCCCCAAAGAAACATGGAGGACATTCTATCTATCTTGCAAAAAAAAGCGGATGAAAACAACAAAGGTATCGTAGGAAACAAATATAAACATTTCGGGAAAATTAGCATTTTTAGTATATTAGTGCGGCCATGTAATGAAAAATGTAAATTATTCAACCTCTCCAAAGTTCTATTAGCTGAATTTAGTACAGGATCTACGTTAAGCCGTACTATATCGTCTATTTTTACAGATATTACAATGCCAAGATAGAGAGCGTCTGAAGCAAAAACTAAATCATTAGGACGACCCTCTTCCGAATAGATCAACTGAGTTTTTGAAGCGTTAAATTTATATCCCGAGTACCCACCAAACTCCTACGCCAGTTCAATTATTTTAGGTAAAGCTCGCTTAATATCTGAGGTGGTAATGGAAATATCGTCTGCGTACGCAAACACCTTATAATCAGTCTGGTGTATCCTAACCGGAACAATTCCAGCTTCTTTTTCTAATTTATTTAGATAAGGTTCAATGTACAGCGCAAATAACAAGAGGGAACAAGGACAACCTTGCCTCGTCCCCCTTGTTATTGTGAAATTATCAGAAGCGTCACCTGCTATTCGGATTGCTGCCTTAGGATGACTATATAATGCCTGTATTGCGTTGATGTATTCTTTGGAAGATCCCTTCCAAACCAGTATTGACCACAAAAACCTCCAGGAGACCCTGTTGAATGCTTTTTCAGCATCCAACAGGGCCACCGCGGCCGGTGATCCTGTGGCTTGGGCCCAGTCCAAAAGTCCAATGATCCTCTTCACGTCATCTGTTGTGTCCCTGTTTAAAATAAATCTGTGCTGTCTTATTGAAACCAAGGCTGGCATGAAGTCATTTAGCCGGTTAGCCAACATTTTGGAAAAAATCTTACTGTCCGCAGTAATAAGAGAAATGGGTCTATATGACCCTAACTCAGTATCCACCTACTCTTTTTAAAAAAAAATAACTATAGTGGCCAGAGACCATGATTCAGGGGGATAGCCCAAACAAGCTTGATGGAACACTTTAAGCATCTCAAATGTTAGCAGTCTACCAAAGGTACGATAAAATTCAAGGGGTATGTTGTCTGGTCCCATTGCCTTCCCAGAAGCCAAACCTAAAATGGCTATTTCAATTTCTTCCCATGAGATAGGGGTAGCTAGTATGGTTTTCTGTACTTCCATGAGTCCTACACTGTCAAGAGTTTCAAAATACTTTGAAGCATTCCTTTCTACATCCATACCATCACTAGATTCATTATATAATAATTGATATAAATCACAGAATGCTTTTAATACCTCCGTTTTCGATCCCTGCATAATACCGTTCAAATCGCAAATTTTTAAAATATCATTAGATGCTGCCTTCTGCATTAATCTTTGAGGTAGCACTCTCCCTGTATGCTTGCTGAGTTCATAGCACTGCGTCTTATATTGCCTGTGCTTAAGTGCAATCTGGTCAGCTATATGAGAATAAACTGTGCTCCGTTTAAGAGTCAGATCTAATTGGGCTTCATCAATACCCCTACCTAATTTGAATATTTTCGGCTAGCTTTATCTCTGCCTTCATTACCATGTCGGATTCCTCCCTAAACTTACTCTGTCTGGCTTTCTGTTGAAACATCGAGTAGCTAAGGGTTTTCCCCCTAACTATGGATTTAAAGGTGTCCCAGACAATTTGAACAGAGGCAGTGTCATTATTACAATTAAAGAACTCCTTGATAATTTTAGTCATATTTTGGAGATAATCGTCTTCCAATAGTAAGTTCCTTTGGAATGACCAATTAGTTTTGCTGCCCCTAGTTTTAGACGACAATTGTATTTCGAGTATTAGTGGGTTATGATCTGATATTAGTTTTGGGAGAATTTCAATGTTGGCTTTTTCTATAAAGTATTGAGAGATAACAAAATAATCCAAACAAACAATTTTTTGATGTGGGGCAGAGAAAAAGCTATATCCAGGTTTGTTTGAACGCAAAGTATTCCAAACATCAATAAGCCCATTTCCTAGAATTAATTCACGGAGAGCTCTATAAGTCCGGTATTTTCTACCCAAATACTTCCCACTTTGCCTGATTTCAAACCCAGCATTAATATGAATATTTAAATCCCCACAAAGGATTATCGGTTGATTCCATGAAGCCAGTTCTAAATTAATAAAGTTCATTAATTCACAGTCCTCTATATTCGGGCCATACAGTGAGCAGATAGTAAACCTGTTTTCATCAATCTTAAGCTCTGCCAATTCCCATCTCCCCCATTTGTCTGCCAAAGTTTTGACACATACCCCTAAACCACGTTTCATAAAAATGGCAACCCCCTTTTTAATCCCTGCCTGCTTTGAGCATACTAACAAATCTAAGCCTACATTTTTTAACCAGTCCCTCTTTTCCCAAGCGATATGCGTCTCCTGTAAACACAGAATGTCTATTTGTAGTAACTCAATCATTTTACACAAAATTCCCTTTTTCTTAGTCATTAAGGCCATTAATATTCAGCGTGCAAACCTTCAATTTCCTATCCATTTCTGTGTCATATATAAAATGAGCATAACTTGTCTGTTTTGATTCATGCCAAGAAAAAAAGAGCTTCACCCTTAAAGCTAACTTACAAAAAATCTGACCGAATTTCCATTCAATGATAACTGCTGTTGACTTACACCCTCCCCACCACCAACACCCCACCATCACCACCCTCCCACCCCTCCTCCTGAACCCCCAGAGATGGGCGTGTTCAATAAAAGATGTTTATTTATTGATCAGTCTCTTTTTCTCATACAAGAGAAATGAATCGCTACAGTAGCAATACTTAAGGTTAAGTAAAGTGCATACAGTAAAAGCAGGATAATAAAATAATACTGTAAAAGCATTGATATGGTTTCTTAGCCATATGATACTTTAAAATGGATAAAAGATATATATACATATATACATTGACGAATCGTACTCAACTGGTGCTTCTAACTACGCCTACCCCGGTGTACCTGACCTAGGCCTAATACGTGGGAGGGAGTAAGTAAGTAGCAGTTTAAGTTAAGTTTGTTTTGCCAAGAATCTGACTCAAGAATTCTCTGTAAAGGGTTAGTCAGTTCAGTACCTGGGATTTAGAAGGCAGGAGGGCTGGTATCTCTCTCTCAGGACTCGGTTTCCCAGTTACCCGCGAAGGTAAGCCGGGAACGCCGGAGGCTGGATTTCTCGGCAGGAGAAAAGACAGCGTCTCTCTCAGCGCGTCAAAAGGGAGGGGCAGCGTCCGTGGGCTTCCTGCATCAGCTGGGCTCTCCGGCAAGTAGCGCTGCTCCAAGCTCATCACCACCGTGTCGTTGCTTAGGGCAGCGTTGGTATATTTATACCTGGAAGGTGCTGTGTTTGACGTAAGGATGGACATAATACGTCAGTAAGGATGTCATAAGAACTGGTCGTTCTTGCATTCTTTACAGGAGTTCTCGAACGAAATCAAAACAATAGCTACGGGGGATTTCCCAGGTCTGCTGGAGGTTTGGTTTGTTTTGAGAACTCGGTGTGCTTTCTAGGGGGCTGGAGGAATAGGGCTTGCTTAATGTGACAGCATGCGCTATGACTTAATCTGAAAACGGGATTCTGTGCCGTTGTATGGATTTTAGTGAATTATTAACCGGACAAAGGTCAGAAATAGGAGTATCGATATAGGTACCTAGATAAACACACTACACCCACTCCACGCTTTTATGTCCATATTTACTAACTAATCAATAGTAAACATAACTAATAGTGCATGTGTATACCGAACCGCCCCAAAATACATTTTTGTTTTTGCATTTTGAAAAAATGGCATATGCGAAATACACGAAAATGAGTATAGGTACTGTATGCATTCAAGCAGTATAATCATTCAAAAAGGAGATGCACATTTTATATCAGCATGAATGATTTGCGAAATTACACATGAAATGGCTCTAAATACAGAAAAAAAAGTGTGAGACCATCTCATCACATATAAATACAATTACTTGTACATAAGCTAGAGGTTGAGGTAACGTATTGTCCCTAGAGTTCCTAAAAATAGAATCTCCGTTCTCTAAGAATAGTTCTACTGTAAGCAGAAGACACGTGCTTTAAAAAAAAGTAAATATTTTGGATCTTTGGGAGAAAAGTTTTCGCATTTCAGGGGAGAGGAGAGAAAAATAGTTCACAGTAGCTTTGTTTTCCCAAAGCTGAAGGCCAAATTCAGAGTTCAGGGAACGCTGTGTGTTCGTTTGTTTAAAGTTATTCTCTCTGGTCGAGTGAAAACATCATTTCAGACAGACTCTCGAAAAAACAGTCTACCGCTTCTGGTGAAAGTTCGACCAAGTTGGAAAATGTCGCTATCATGCAGTCATGCGCATGTTCGCTTTCAGTGATGTTTAGATCAGTACTGCTTACAGAAGGTCGTACCTGGTTGATGCTGCTCTCCTCCTGTACTTCACTACTTTTCAATCGTAGTGGTGAAGTCTCCACAAATGCCGTCATCAGGATAGGTAGCCGCTGGGGACAGCACGATGCATGAGCCTTTACTGGACCCAACAAAGTATCTGCATCCAATGGTACTTCTGATTGTAGTGTAAGACAGGTGTCCAACACGCATTCTTCGCCGCACAGCATGCATCTTAATACAGGTAAGAGACAATTCTGCCATATGGGTCTGAATGAAAGAAACCAGGTCATATTTAGATCTCTTAGCCGGGCTAATCCAAGGACTTTAGTTATGCGGTCCCGGTAGCGTATAGCTAGGATCGTTTCTTCCATTGTTGCTGGAGTCTTGTCTGTGACATGGCTTGCCATAACGAAGCAAGAGTAGCAAAAATAGAATGCCTGCTACGAGTCCCAACAGGAGAGGAAGTCCGCCAAAGATGGAATGGACGAAATTTGGAAAAATACCCAGGACTGCTTTGAATGGGGTTAACAGTCCCAAAAAAACGGTCTTAAATACACTCGCGATACCATTTGTATCAGAAATATTTAAGATTTCGTTTAGCATTTCTGCGAAGTGTAGGGGGCAATTTGTTGATAACAAGGCATGTATCTCACCCGTTGTCCTTGCAACTTGGAGATCATACGTTTCTTTTGATGACGTCAAATGGGTTGGTGTCTGTAGGAGCACAGTCTTCATTCTGCTTAAAGTATCAATTCGAATAGAAGAGATATTCAAACTGGGCCAAATTTTTCCCTCCCTGTCAGGAGTGTCATTCGGAAACAATACTCGTTCACAGCAAATTACCATGGAAGTCACGCTTACTAGATAAGGTTTTCCTGGCAGCAAGCCACAACATCTGTGATCTACAATTAGAATGTAACTCCCGTTAGAAAGTCTTCTAAAGAATGGTTCTATTCGTGCTGCAGGTGTGCCGAGCTGGTGGCATGAAAGGTTATTTGAAGTCCCCTCGCAGGCCCCATGTAAACTTATGCCCTGACACAGAAGTATACCACTTAGTGATTTTTCACAATTATTACCACTAAGAAATACACTTTGTCCCTTATTACTGTAACATGTGTGTGTATATGGTAAGTTCCATGTTGACTTAATGTATCCTTTACCCAACCTTTCATACTGGCCTGCCTGTATATATTTTTGTCAGTATCGAAACTGGAAAGTTGTTATCAGAATAATTATTATTCCATGTATTATCCATTCAATGACAGGTCGCTCTGACATTGTCAATGGTAATCTCTCAAGTTTTTCAATGCTCAGAATTGTATACTCTGCACCCTTTTGTGCCAAACTGATTTGTGTATCAGTAAGGTTAAAGATACTGAATAATGACGTTGTGTTGATTAAACGCAAGGCACGTAGGCTGAACGCAGATTTTGTAACGTCCAGCCAAGCTGTACAATAGAACGCAATTGAGACTGACCGTGTTGTAACTTCAGTAAGTCTTGTTCAATTATATCGATTGCAGATGATACAATGCTGTCCAGTGAATATATTCTGGAAGACAGAGTCATTAACCCATTGTCCACAACAGAAAGTGATTTTTCCAAATTAACACGGTCAATTTCCCGTATTTTCTCTGCTGTTTCAATTTGAGTTACTTTCCAAGCTTCATTGTAAGCTGCATATATAGAGGCCGCTATGAAACGTTTTCGACGCTGTTTGCGTGGTCCCATAATGAAATCACGCAAGTCAGCACCTTCTTTAAGTAAAGTCACGTGCTGCTTAATTTCTGCCAGTGTGGATGTTTGTAGCCATTCAAAGCAGAGTTTCCCTACACTGTAAGTAGTTATAATCCCTGGATGTTGTCTCTGGGAATATCTAGGGTGTCTGGCCTGGCCTTGGTTTAAAATATGGGATACGTCTATCTCAACATCTGTAGTGCTATTACTGTCGGGTGTTGGTTTTGGAATAGACGGTTTATTTAAGTCTTTAATTTTGGCTAGGCCAAGACAGGGTTGTCTATTGAATTGTATCATTCAGAAATATAATTTGTGCTGGGATCATGCAGGCTCTAAATAATGATTCTAAACCTTGCACTTGCCAATCTTTTGTACCCCAGATCGTTTTTGTTTCAATATTATTGTTCCAGAAATCAAAACCAAATGTTTTCATTTTTTTAAAAAAATGTCTCTGAATAGATCAATTTTGTGTTTGTAAGCATGGTTTTCATTTCTATCTTATTTAACAATTTGAAATAAAATGTTTCTGCATCACTTGTGTTAAACCCTGAGAAATAAGAAATTTTTTCATAAAATGTTTTTGAACTACCTTTTGGTGGAGTAGCACAATGTTCCCATTGGTTATAATTTAAAACATTTCTAGGTTGAGCAGATTTATGTAGATAATGGTTACCATAGTGGTTATAACAATACATCAGGTCATAATTAGATGAACCTTGTAAATAATCATGTCCTGTAAATTTAGCTGACATCACTAGATCTGACATCATATCATTAATACTTTCAAAGTCCCAATCATCAGCGAATGTGCTTGGTTTTACAAAGTCACTCAATGAAATCTTGAATTGATGGGGATACTTCAGGAGCTCAACGGACCATAGATTTCGTAATCAGTTTTGTCCCATGCTACCCCACCGGGTATAGGATTGGCTGTGAAGTTTACTGAAGAAAGTTCTCATTTCTCGATGTGTGAAGACTTGCGTGGTTTCAGGACCAAGTTGATATTCTGACTTGCTGTGTCCATTGTAACATATTTTCCCTCAATGAAATGTCCCAAGCATAGTACCATGATGAGCCAAAGTATGAGGATGAATACTCCTAGTGCCACCCAGAGTTCAATCCATGGAGAAATCAGATAGGTTTCTTTAAGTTGATGAAAGAGTTCCTTTGTTTTGTTTTTAAAAGTTTTTGTTGTTGGTTCTTCCTCAGGTTCACTTGGATCTTCAGAAAAATCATCGAAGTTGATGAAGTAGCCAGATGCTGTTCTGTCAATTGTTTCAATTACTTCTGGATTCTTTTTTGCTTTTTGAATTCGTTTTGTTTCATTAGCATAGTCCGTGGTTACATCATTGTAGATTGGTGTTTCTTGATGTAAAATTTTGATTTGGGTTTCAAGAGGTTTAAGTTCCATGGCTTTGTTGCATAGTCCTTGTTGATTCACTGTAGGTTTATCAATTGTGATTAATCTTTCAGTTTGAACCTCTGTATTTGTAGCAAACTTTGGTGTTCTACTACTTCTTGGGAGTCCACTTGGCCTACTACTTGTTATCGGCCACATGATTGTGGTTTAACCAGGTCGATGGATACAACTCGGTTCTCCTTTTTAACAGCAAGGGGCGGTAATACCACTGATCTTGTCCCGTTGACAGACAAGACAGGTACTGCTTTTCTGTAAGAAGGCCCAAATTCCTTCTTTACCGCGATCTTTTCTCTGACCAGATCCCCGATTTCTGGAATCCAGACAGGCCTTGCTGGGACAGGTGGTTGCTCTTCAGTGGTTGTTGGCTGTTGCTTCAACTTTATGTTGCTCAGGTCTTTTCTTTTTTCGTTTAAGTCCTGTAAAATAGCCAAACGATCTTTGATATCAAAGCATTTTTCTTTAACCACTGAAGTTTGACTGTCGAGGTCCTGGATTAACATTTTAGTCCCAAACAATAGTTCGTATGGACTAAGACCCCTCAGAGAATTTCTTGGCAGATTGTTAAGACTACGTTGGACACTTATTAAATGTTTGACCCACCCAGCCCCCGAACCTAATACCTTTGCCGTTATAGATTGCTTTATGTCACGGTTTTTTCTTTCCACAATTCCGTTTCCCTCAGGATGAAAGGGACAAGAGTACCGCAATGCAATGCCCATGCTGTTCATGGCCTCTTTGTAAGCTCGAGAGCTAAACGCAGGACCCTGGTCAGAATGTAGCATGCCAATTGCGTATGTGCCGATAAAGACTCGCAAATCTCTTATAACAGTTCTGGCGTCAGCCGAGCGCTGGGGCCACATCCAAATGAATCTCGTGCATGAATCCACTGCGACCATGATATATTTATAGTTACCGTCCCTTTGTAAGGGACCGCAGTGGTCCAGGTAAACACAGGCTAATGGTTTATCTGAGATTAGAAGGGGCGTCTGTGCTGGTCGTTTCACTGTTGATACCTTCATTTTTTGACATATTTCACATTCTAGAACATAGTTCCTAGTTTGTCTTCTCATTTGTGGCCACCAGTATCTCTGTTTTAATAAAGATACTGTGGCTGAAACGCCAGCATGTACAGAAGCAAGCCCTTCGTGTGCCGCTATAATGAGTCCTAACCTATATTCCATATTTGGAATTGCCCTATACCCCACTCCAGGGATTCGAGCAAATGGAACGTTATTCGCATCAGTTATGTATGAGTACTTTACTGGAAAGCCTTTCGGGAGTGTTTTTATTGCATTTTTTTCTGTAGCGCTGACAGCCTGCAATATTTCGCTGTCTATTTTTGTTTTTGACCGGGTGATGGCAGCTACGGAAGCCGTTAGGACAGCTGACTTTGCTGCCTCATCAGCCATGAATTCCCTACAACGTGAACGCCATCACGTTGATGACTCAGTGTATGTATCACGTGAGTCTTTTGTAGTTCCTTTTGTAAAAGAACTACTTGTTCCCAAAGCGTTTTATGCTTGATTGTGCCACCTTTTGCATCTTTAAAACCGTTCTGAATCCAGATCTGCAAGTATTCATTGTAAGACTGAACTCAATAATATGAATCGCACACTATGAGTGTGGGGAATTCGCGATCCGTATTTTCAAGCGCCATCTTAAATGCTAGTAGTTCAGCTCGCTGAGCTGTACAGTCTCCTAGTGATTGCGTTTTAGTGACCAGTATTTTAAATTTTCCTTTGTGCCAGCGACCTTTAACAATCGCGCACGCAGCACTGTAAGCTTGTTTACCCCCAACTGCGGGTTGTGCTGGTCCGTCCGTATATATTATACAGCCGTAATGTTCTAGAGTCAGGATTTCGGTCGGCAGAGTACATTCAAATTCATATTGGAGAAATTCTTGTGTTTTTAAATTAGGATCAAACTCGTATACCACGTCTGTTGCAGCAAGAGAATTAACCCACTGTATCCATCTCGGATGTAAAGCTTTAGCATTTGGAATGCTTGCCTTTGTTACCGCCTCTAGGGCTGGTATTGGTTTAACGATGATTATTCGTTTACCTTGTGCTAGGGATCTTTCTTTCGCTACAGCAGTCTGTACCGCTGTTAGAATTTTTTCCGTCGGGCTAAATTTTATTTCAGCTTTTGTGTACAAATGTGATTTGTATGCTATGGGTACCGTTTCTCCCTCATTAGAGGTTAAGTATGTGAATCCGCATCTTCCTGGGATGACCCGAATCACAAGGTTGCGTGTGCTATCGGGTGTTTGCAGTTTTGTTTTAACTAACATGTCTGTTTGTAAAGATCTCAAAATTCCTGTGTGTTTTTGAGTCCAAATGATTCTTTTAAAATCTGGTCTTATTAAGTCATAGAGAGGTTTAACCCTCTCCGCGTAATTTAGAATGTATGTTCTTCTGAAATTCAGGAAACCTAGAATTGATTGTAAGTTTTTCAGCGTTCTTGGAGCTTGGATTACAGCACATTTCTCCAGGAAATTGTCTGCCAGGCTTTTGCCTTCACTTGATAATTCATATCCTAAAAATAGGACAGTCAGATGGGCAATTCTTGACTTTTTGAAGTTGAATTTGTAACCCTCTGCTGCGAACCCAAGTATTATGGTGTTCACTCTTTTCAAGTGAGTATCCCAGTCATCATCTGTTAGATAGATGTCATCGACATAAGATAATGCCTCGTCATCATACATTTGTAGTAACTCTGTTACTCTCGCTGAGAATAATCCTGGGCTGTTCTTGAACCCCTGGGGCAAACGACAGAAATTTTCTGCGAGCCATTTATTGAAAAAGCTGTCAAATATCTGCTTTCAGGTGCTATATTTTGACAAAAGAATCCATTAGAGATGTCTAATGTTGTTTTGTATTTTTTGCGCACTATGCTATTCATTAGTGCTGCACTGTGTGAATTTTGTACTGCAAAGGTTTTGCAGCATGAGTTAAGGTGTCTGTAGTCCAAAACTAGACTATATGAATCATCTGGTTTGGAGACAGGAAACAAAGGATTGTTCATTTGTGAGGTGCATGTTTCAATCACCCCCTGCTATTCAAGTTGATCTAAGATCTCCCTGACCTGTTTTTTAGCTTCTTGCTTAATTGGGTACTGCCTTTGTGCAGTTGGTTGAGATTTTAACTGGATTTTGTGAGGAGGTGAGTCCTCATCCCATCCTACGTGGTTTTTATATAATGCAGGAGCTTGGGCTACTGCCCACTTTCTTGCAAGTGTATATTTTTTATGTATTGGAATGTGATTTGAGAAGGCAGGCATAATCATTTCTTCGCCATGAGGGCACTCCCTGACAAACTCTGGTGGCCAGTCTTTTTCAGCTAAAAGGATCTCATAGCCTTTGGAGAGATTATCCCAAAATAGACCCCTTATTTTCCTAGTCTTATCTCCCTCTATACGTAAAGTTATTTCATATATTTTATGAGGTTTGCTAACTCTGGTATCTGCAGTTTCCACCTGAATGTACTAATTCGTGTCCACTGTCTCCAGATGATTCATCAGGATCTTGCGAGCTATGCTCACTTCTGCTGCGCTGTCTAGCATTGTCTGAGCCCACTCTCCGTTTTTCAGCTGTGTCCTCAGGATCCTCGGCATGTTTGATTACTTTAATACTGGCTACCTTCTACTTTGGAAATTGTAACTTTTTATTTTGATGAGCAGGTTCCTTGTCTTTGGTCTTGACGTGCTCTACCCTGTGTTCTGACCGTCCTCTTCTTTCCGATTTCTGCGAGGAAGTCTGAAAAGATCGAGATGGATGTGTATCAATATCTTGATATCTATCAGGTTTCTTCAAATTATCCCTATTTCTAAGGTTGTATTTTTTCTCAGAGGGCTCCCTCTGGGGAGACTTGTGTCCTTGGTCTGGAGATCTTTCTCTCCGCCGAGGAGACCTTCCTCTGGACTGGAATTTCTTCTCTTTGGGAGTGGATTGTTTATTTCCATCCCAGCTCTTTTTTGGAGTGTTTAGATTATTTTTAATAAATACCTTTTCAGGATTTTCAGTTAGTTGGGTTTCACTGGTTTTCCACCCAAACTATCTCTTCCTAGTTCTTCATAGGATTTTTCTATGATTCTGGCAAGTTCAAAAGGTTTTTCTGCTATATCTGTTTCTTTCAATCTTTGGCGGATCGCCACAGTTGCTGCTTCCCCCTTTATGTTGGCTAGTAATATTGCCGAGACCTGCTTGAAGTCTTTCAATAATTTCATACCTAGAGTTAAAGCAGGTTCTGGACCGTATTCATTTTGAATCTGTTTTGGCACCTCTGGTATTACCGCCATGGACGGAACACCATGTGTTTTTGTGTAAATGGAAGCAAAGACTGTACCCCAAGTGTCACAGTCCTCCACATGTGGAGCGATCCCCATTGGAAGACAGATAGTCAGAATTCTGTGTTTCTCAGTAGGGGTAGTGTCCGGAAACACTGCCTCTATCTGAGTGATTTTTTGTGCTAACCAGAATGGAATTTGTTCCCTTTTAATGGGTACTTTACCTAGACAGGACTGTATGTTCTGTGGTGTGATTTTATTTGTGTTACCCTGATGAGGGGTCAGCTGTGGAATTTTAATAGCTGTTTGGACTGTTGAAGTCCGCATTACATATTGGACTAATTGTCTGTGTATCTTAATCAGTTGTTTTAACTGTACTAAAAGTTCTGGTATTGACATTTTTTCAATGTCTGGATGTGGTGTGTAGCTGGCTAGAACCGGCCACGATGCTCCTGGTCTACCTAGTGGACCGAGCCTGGTGATGTGATCATTATGTTTTAGGGCGCCTTTAAACCAGAGCAGGTGCTCTTGGTATTTGAGTGGGATTTCCACCTCCTCGAAAGGGGTGTACTCATCCGGTGGTTCCTCTATTTTGTAATAGTGGAACTCCTTTGTTACAGCGTTTGCTGCTGGAAAGTTTATCCATGAATAGAATACCTCTGTCTGCCGATATTCATGTGCCTCAATTATGAATATGACTGTACCACCTCTTGATGTCAGTCCATTTTCTATAAGTTTTAAGGTTATAGTTTTTCTTATGCTGACCGGGATGAGTATTGCATCCGGGTCTTGCTGTAGGAGACTTGTGTCATCCGCTAGCAGTTGAGCTGCTAATCTAGCTGTTTCCCTATCTCCTTCACCGTCTGACATTTTACTGACAGGAAGGTTTTTTGTTGCAGATCGGGTTTCCACGGAAACAAAGATTAGGTGCACAATGTTTTGGAACAGTGTATCCTTCAACGTTGAATAAACTAAAAACCATACATAGGAGTCTCCTCCTACTAAGTTTGCCGGATTTAACCTTTGACCCACTCCAGACGTCTTTGGAGTTTTTTATGGGAGAAAGGGTCTGTGTGGAAAAGCACGACTGAGTTACTCTAATGCCTTGCGTTAGTTTTATCGCCTTACCAAACGTTGGGCGCCATGTAGTGTAGTTCCTATTATCCCAATAGGCTCTGCGCATTGGAATAATATCTTTAATAGTATAGACGTAGGACAGAGGTTAACTAGGTCTTCTACTGACGATATTAGACTTAAGTTTTGTGTGCCAGCTAGCTCAGAGTTCACTAGAAACTTTCTCGAATAGGCGAGGAGGAGTTTAACCTCCCTGGATAGACAAGAAGGGATTTAGTTTCTGACAACCATAGAACATGACAACTTTGCTCTCCCTAATCAAGAGTATATCTCCAGAGTCGTGTGAAAACAAAAGACAACTATTTTACTCAGTCAGTATGTGCATACTTAGTTCCACCAGATTGCAGAGAAAGAAGAGATGGGCGTGTTCAATAAAAGATGTTTATTTATTGATCAGTCTCTTTTTCTCATACAAGAGAAATTAATCGCTACAGTAGCAATACTTAAGGTTAAGTAAAGTGCATACAGTAAAAGCAGGATAATAAAATAATACTGTAAAAGCATTGATATGGTTTCTTAGCCATATGATACTTTAAAATGGATAAAAGATATACATACATATATACATTGACAAATCGTACTCAACTGGTGCTTCTAACTACGCCTACCCCGGTGTACCTGACCTAGGCCTAATACGTGGGAGGGAGTAAGTAAGTAGCAGTTTAAGTTAAGTTTGTTTTGCCAAGAATCTGACTCAAGAATTCTCTGTAAAGGGTTAGTCAGTTCAGTACCTGGGATTTAGAAGGCAGGAGGGCTGGTATCTCTCTCTCAGGACTCGGTATCCCAGTTACCCGCGAAGGTAAGCCGGGAACGCCGGAGGCTGGATTTCTCGGCAGGAGAAAAGACAGTGTCTCTCTCAGCGCGTCAAAAGGGAGGGGCAGCGTCCGTGGGCTTCCTGCGTCAGCTGGGCTCTCCGGCAAGTAGCGCTGCTCCAAGCTCATCACCACCGTGTCGTTGCTTAGGGCAGCGTTGGTATATTTATACCTGAAAGGTGCTGTGTTTGACGTAAGGATGGACATAATACGTCAGTAAGGATGTCATAAGAACTGGTCGTTCTTGCATTCTTTACAGGAGTTCTCGAACGAAATCAAAACAATAGCTACGGGGGATTTCCCAGGTCTGCTGGAGGTTTGGTTTGTTTTGAGAAGTCGGTGTGCTTTCTAGGGGGCTGGAGGAATAGGGCTTGCTTAATGTGACAGCATGCGCTATGACTTAATCTGAAAACCGGATTCTGTGCCGTTGTATGGATATTAGTGAATTATTAACCGGACAAGGGTCAGAAATAGGAGTATCGATATAGGTACCTAGATAAACACACTACACCTTATTGAAGAAACAAAAGGCGCACTCCAAAAAAACATAATTTTAAATATTTGGTCCACGAAGACCCTGCAGAGCCCTGCATGGTCTCCTCACAGAGAAGGTTCTCAGAAAATAAAGGGACAACATCATCTTCAATTAATGTTATAGTGTCATAAAGTATTCTTTTGCCACAATTTCAGAGAAAAAAAGCTTTGTTTGTCCCTTTACAATAACTTTTAACTGAGCCGGGTTTTGCAAATACACCATTGCCCCCTTTTCCTGAATTCCAGCAATTAATTGACGCAAATGCCATCGTTTGGATACAGTGGCTTGAAAGAAGTCCGGCCTACAAAAAAATTACAGCCTTTCGCAATCCTCTTCTTATCAGGTCTAGCCAGACCAAAAACGGCTTCTCTCCCCAAGAAGTTATTGAATCTAACCAATTTTGCTCTTGGGCGATCAGCCTCTGTTTGTTTAACCTTATTAACTGTAATAGGAAAGCGGTGTGCCCTTTCAATTACAAGTGACCAGTCCCATAATGTTAGTTCCTTGGAATGCTTCGGAAAAAAGCTCACACACAAATTTACGCACATCTGGTCCACCCAAACTTTCTGGAACACCCAAAATACGTAAATTATTTCTACGTGACTGATTCTCTAACTCAGTAAGCTTAAAGCTAATATCATCTCGTTGTTCTTTTATGGAGCTAAGTTCTGATTTCTGTGCAGCCACTTCGTCCTTCAGCGCGGATATTGTAGTCTCGGCTTCGGTGACCCGGGAAGAAATATCAGTACAGATTTTTGTGACTCGTCTTACAGCATTCTGGACCTTACGAAACGTAGCTTGTCCACGGGCAATTTTGATCTTTTTTTCTGCTCTGTGTGTCATCATAGTTTTCTAAATCATAGCTAATGTCACCTCCTGATCAGAGCTATATTCCTCAGAGCGTGTGTGCCCTTCTTCCAGAAAACCAGACTGAGGTCCAGCTTCAGGTGATATGCCATCAGGGTCAAGAGATTTATTTCTAGTGCCTTGTGTCTTCCGAATTTATGTTTTTTAATGGTTATGGCAGAGCCGAAGAAGTCTCACTAATTCTTGACTCATCGTCCATACTACTATCACCAGGATAATCTGCCCAATCTTTGTCGATGCTTTCATCCAACGTGTGGTCTGACATCGAGAAAAGTCTATCCGCGACTTCTTGAAGACCTGTAAGATCCGGACATATAGCTTCATTTGATGCTGATAATATTGCTGCCTCAGGTAGGTGATTCAAACCACCGGAGCTCTCAGTAACTACTTCCGAAACCAGCCGGACTTCATTTCCCACAATGCCTCTGGATGGTCTTTTTCCATTAGTTTTTTCGGAATCAAGCAATAACGTTTCCATAGGTATATCATCCGATACTTCCAAGGGAAGCTCATCCTGGACCATGCCACTCTGAGAATCTCCCTAGTATCCAGTCACCGGATCCTCAATAACATCCGTTGCCGAGCTCTCAGGACGCTGAGTATTTTTAATGAGTTATTTCTCAAACATCGCAGGTACAGTTTGTAAAGCCTGGTTCACATTTCAGGGTTTATTAGCTCGTTCCCCTCCTTTCTTTTGATTTGGCATAATTTGTAGCTGAGCTGGTGAATTAACCATTGCACCCGTCTCCCCAGACTCACCCGCCACTCGAGCATCGTCCTCGGGACCCGCAGCGTCTAACTGTGCGGGAACCTTTGTTTTAACACTCCTAGTGACTGGGGGTTTCAGGGGGGGTTTCGGTGGCATGTTTGTCCTAAAACCTGCTGAACTAGTCGAATACAATCCAGGTAGGAGGGGAGAAAGACGCCACACCGGCAAATGCAAAATGCCGGTAAGCAGCAGCAGGAAGACCATACAATGCCAGAACGCCGAGACGCCAAAGAAACTTCACGTTGACTTTTCGATTCAGTCTCAAAGCAAAACCTGGGATACAGTCACTCAACAGCCATCGTTAAAGGACCTCTAAGGTGAACAACAGCTTTTTTTTTCCTTTTCTGACCAGGAGCGGAGGAACGGCAGCTCACACAGCCGACACAGCGGCCGCCAGGAGCGGAGGAACGGCAGCTCACACAGCCGACACAGCGGCCGCCATCTTGACCCAATTTTATTCATGTTCAATAATTATTTTAATTGATACCTGATGAAAGCGAACCCAGAGATATTGCTAAAATCAAAAGAAGAAATATAAAATCAAGGTTTCTTAAGAAATTAATATGAGTGCATTCAAGACTGCATAGACAAGAGAGTTAAAATGATTTCAACCGTCATTGTATATTTTGTAAAAGTAGTGACTCTCTTTAAAGTGCTGATACTTAAAGTTCAAAGAAATAATATGACACCTAAATAAGTACTGAGTGCGATATAGAATGCATAGATAAACTAGGGGTGTCTAAAATGGCTTTAGAAAGATAGAAAGTGCTCAGGATTAGAGATCTACCTTGAGAAAGTGCAGGTATTGAGAGGCATGTTTGCAAATTTAACTAAAGTTCATTTCCTTGGCCTTCCGGGGTGCATGTTAGAAATTGGGTTTCTGGTTGGCAGAGGTATGCACTCTGTCCAAGCAGGAACCACAATCCTAGTCAGGGTAAGTCAGATGCATACTTTAAATTAACCTGTGCTCACCCTCTGGTATCTTGACACAGAGCAGGCAGGCTTAACTTAAGAGGCAATGTGTAAAGTATTTGTGCATCCCAACACAGAGTACCAGAATGAAAACACCACAAAATACTCAACACCAGTTTAGAAAAATAGATTACGATTTTATAAATAAAACAAGAGCAAAATGATACAATTAGTAGAAATTGGGATATGATTTTTTAAAGATTAAATGTAAAAGTAGCACTTTGATGCAGTAAGCGCCTACGTGGGTTATCTTGTCGCACTAGACCCAGGAAAAGTGAAAGGTTCAGGCCAATCGCGATTGAGCGCGAGCCGGATAAAGGAGCCACGTAAGGCCCGCTGAACAAAGTACCTTGATCGTGGTTGCAACATTGAGATGTGGGGTGCAGACGAGTGATGCGTCAGTGTTGATCCCGCAAGCGAGGTGATGCATCGATTTTCTTTATGCTGTGATTGCGATGGGCCAGTTCCAAAGATGATGCCCGAGCCAAGAGTAGACAATGCTCCAGGTTTCTCTATGCAGTCGAGGGGATGCATCCGTCTTACCACACTGCAGCGGCGGCGATGCAGCTGTTCTTTAGGCGAAGTACTGGTTCAGAGTGTGAAGTGCTACAGGGTCGATGTGCCGGATCTGCTAAACGCAGACTGCAGATGTCGGTTTTCCAGTGGACCAGGCACAGAAACAGGTGTTGAGATCTTGATGCCCCTGAGTCTCAGAAAACAGAGGGCAAGCCAACAAGCCCTGGGAGATCACTATGGGTTCAAGGCACATCCAGCTCTCACTCAGCTGGGTCAGACAGCAGGGCAGCACAGCATAAAAGAAGTTCTTCCGGAGCAGCAGTCCAGCAGAGTGACAGTCGTAGTAGCACAGCAGTTCTTCTAAAAAAGGTTCTTTGTGGGGTTAGAGGCCCAATACCAGCTGTGCCTTTGAAGTGTGGGTGTCTTCAAAGAAGGTGTTTTGAAGTACACAGAGAACCTTTCTTCCTAGCCCTGGCTCAAGACTCACAACAGGGGGGTAATCAGTCTTTTGTGTGGGGACAGGACACTGCCCATTCAGGTATGTCGGCTCCTTTCTCCTATCCTGCCCAGGATGAGCCATCAGAATACAGATGGACACTCAGACACACCTGCCCTTCTTTTGTGTGTGGCTGTCTAGAGGGAATGCACAAAGTCAAGCTGTCACCCACCCCAGACATGTATTGGATACTGGCTAAAGGCACACACATATTTCAGAGCTGAGAAATGCAAACTTTCTGAAAGTAGCATTTCCAAAATAGTAATCTTAAATCCGACTTTTCTAGCAAAGATGATTTATCATTACTATTCCAATTATATGAAACATGATAGGGCTACTCCTTCTCAATCAGGAATTATTTCTTAAACGTGTACTAAGGAATTCCCCATGTTACCCTTTGAGAGGCGTAGACCTCACAGCAATGAAAAATGAATGTAGGTGTTTTTCACTATCAGGACATGCAAAACGTCAAAGTACATGTCCTACAGTTTACATGCACAACACCCTGCCCTATGGTCTACCTAGGTATCTTAGGGATGACCTATGGCCAATAAAAGGGGAGTGTAAACCTTGGTAATGGCTCTTATATGTCAAGTCGACATGCCAGTCAAACTGTGCATACAGGCTCTGCAGTGGCAGACCTGAGACATGTTTTAAAGAGCTATTTTGTATGGGTGGCACAATTAGTGCAGCTGGCCCACTAGCATTTAATTTACAGGCCCTGGGCACAGATAGTGCACCCTACTAGGGACCTGCAGATACATATCCAATTTGTGGATAAACCCTTGTTGCCATGTTTTAGTGGAGAAGCGTATGCACTTAGCCACTGATCAGCAGTGGTAAAGTGCTCAGGGTCCTAAGGCCAACAAAAAGAATCAACAAAAAGAGGAGGTAAGGATGCAAAAAGTTTGATGGAGGACCACCCTAAGGCTGACAGGTCTAACAGTGCAAAACAGGAGTAAGATGAAGACTTTACCGTTGGATCCAGCCTGCGAAAGATGAAATGACAAACAGATGGCATTGGTAAATTTCCCAAACCTTGCTAGGGTCGCAGGAGTGGTTTGAGAAACCCACAAGGCCTTGGCCACCTGGTAGGAGTGTGTCCCTTGAGCCAATAGTAGAGGAATCGGCAGGCGATGGTGGTCACGGTCAAATTTGGGACAGCAGCACATCAGATGAGGCCAAGATTTGTTGCAGTAGTTGCACAGCCTGCAGGCTATTTCTTCGTCTTCCCATGCCCAAGAGGGGGTTGAAGTCCATAATTAGAAGGGCAAGGAGGAGTGTGTATAGAATTTTACTGCGAGTATGGCCAGCTAACGATGGATACATATAGGGTTGCGCTTTCCCGACCATGTAAGAAGCGTCAAGTGCATCCGTGTACAAGAAGCAATGTAGTCTGCTCAAGTCCTCTTCTAGCAAGATATTTCTAACCTGAGCATTCGCTATCTTTTTGCAGGCTGAAAATGAGATGTAATCATATCATTTGTAAAGCGCACTACTTACCCGTGAGGGTCTCAAGGCGCTGGATGGTGGGGAATGCTGCCGCTACTGCTCGAAAAGCCAGGTCTTGAGGAGTTTTCTGAAGGTCAGCTGGTCTTGGGTCTGCCGTAGGTGGATGGGGAGGGTGTTCCAGATCTTGGTGGCGAGGTGGGAGAACGATCTGCCATCAGAGGTCGCTCTTCGGAAGCGGGGACTGTGGCGAGGGCGAGGTCGGCGGAGCGGAGCTGGCGAGTGAGGGTGTAGAAGCGGAGTCGTCTGAGGTACGTTGAGTTGTGGAGTGCCTTGTGGGTGAGGAGCTTGAAGGTTATCCTCTTGTTGACAGGGAGCCAGTGCAGGTCTCTCAGGTGTGGTGTCATGTGGCTGCAGCAAGGAATGTCGAGGATCAGGCGTGCAGAGGCGTTCTGGATGCGTTGGAGCAGTCTCAGGAGTTTGGCCGAGGCTCCTGCGTAGAGGGCGTTTCCGTAGTCCAACCTGCTGCTGACGAGGGCCTGGGTGACCGTTCTTCTCGTTTTAGTGGGGATCCACTTGTAGATCCTGCAGAGCATGCGGAGGGTGTTGGAGGAGGAGACAGCATTGACCTGTTTAGTCATGGAGAGGGTGGAGTCGGCGATGACCCCTTGGTTGCGTCCGTGGTCGGTGGGTGTTGGAGCGGTTCCCAGTGCGGTCGGCCACCAGGAGTCGTCCCAGGCCGAAGTGGTGGATCCGAGGATGAGGACCTCCGTCTTGTCCGAGTTCAGCTTCAGCCGCTGTTCCTCATCCATTCATGCGACGGCCTTTATTCCTTCGTTAAGGTTGGTTTTGGGAGTGTGGGGGGTCCTTGGTGAGGGAGAGGATCAGCTGGGTGTCATCGGCGTGGGAGATGATGTTGAGGTCGTGCCGACGGGCGACGTGGGCGAGCGGTGCCATGTAGATGTTAAACAGCGTTGGGCTGAGGGATGAGCCCTGGGGTACGCCGCAGATGATCTCGGTTGCTTCGGAGCGGTAGGGGGAAGGTGGACGCTCTGTGTTCTGCTAGAGAGGAAGGAGGTGGTCCAGTCCAGGGCCTTTTCTTGGATCCCGGCGTTGTGGAGGCGTGTTCGTAGTGTGTGGTGGCAGACCGTGTCGAAGGCGGCTTACAGGTCCAGGATGATTAGGGCGGCTGTTTCTCCGTTGTCCAGCAGGGCCTTGATGTCATCGGTGGCGGTGATGAGGGCAGTCTCTGTGCTGTGGTTGCTGCGGAACCCAGACTGGGAAGGGTCCAGGATGTTGTTCTCCTCAAGGTAGCGGGTCAGTTGTTTGTTGACGGTCTTCTCGATGACCTTCGCCGGGAACTGGAGCAGGGAGATGGGCCGGAAGTTCTTGAGGTCCTTGGGGTCCGCCTTGGGTTTCTTGAGTAAGGCGTTGATCTCTGCATGCTTCCAGCTCTCCGGGAAGGTTGCTGTCTCGAAAGAGGTGTTGATGACTTTCCGGAGATGGGGTGCGATGGCTGTGCTGGTTTTGTTGAAGATGTGGTGTGGGCATGGGTCTGACGGAGATCCGGAGTGGATGGTGTTCATTATCTTGATGGTGTCGTCGTAGTTGATGTTGGTCCAGGAGAGCAGGCGGTTGGTGCGGATGGTGGACGTGGGGGCGGAGGTCTGTGGTTGTCGGGGCGGTCGTGGTGTTGAAGCTGTCGTGGATGTCTGCGATCTTGCGGTGGAAGAAGGTGGCCAGCGAGTCGCACAGGCCTTGCGAAGGTAGGACGTCATTGGTGTTGGAGCTGGGGTTGAAGAGTTCCTTCATGATGTTGAAGAGCTCTTTGCTGTTGCGCGCGATGTTGTCTAGGCGGTCTTTGAAGGAGGCCCTTTAGGCGGACCTGATGAGGTGATGGTGTCTGCGGGTGGCGTTCTTGTGAGCTGTGTGGCTGCCCGGTGTTCGTTCACGGAGCCACATCTTTTCCAGCTTTCGGCAGGTTTGCTTGGAGGCCCAGAGGTCTTCAGTGAACCAGCTGGCTTTCTTGCTGGTGTGACTGTTGGAGGGTTTCTTGATCGGGGCGAGGATGTTGGCGCAGTCGTTAATCCACTGTCTGAGGTTGCGGGCGGTAGTGTTGGGTTCGGTCGGTGGGCTCTGGGCAAGGGTGGTGTTTAGCTGGTCTTTGGTGACTTTGCTCCACCAGCGGCGAGGCATCTGTTGGGTGAGGTGGATGGTTTCTTGATGGTGAAGTGGATGCAGCGATGGTCGGTCCAGTGGAGTTTGTTGGTGTGGTTGAAGGCGATGTGGGGGCTTGCGGAGAAGATGGGGTCAAGCGTGTGACCGGCGGAGTGGGTGGGTGTTGTGACGAGTTGTCTGAGTCCGAGGTTGGCTAGGTTGTCGATCAGGGTGGTGGAGTTGGTGTCGTCGTTGTTCTTGAGGTCGAAGTTCAGGTCCACGAGGAGGATGTAGTCCGTGGAGGTGAGGGTGTGTGTGCTGACTAAGTCAGGGATGGAGTCGCTGAACTGTGATCGGGGTCCGGGGGGGTCTGTAGATAAGGGTTCCTCTGAGGGTGGTGTTGGGGTCGATGTCGGGTCGGTGTCAGAGCACTTAATATTGCGAGCATACATTTTTCGGTTTTCAACGGCTTATGTTCGGTAGTTATGCCACTGGTTGCCGGCTAGTTCAAAAACTGCATTGAATCACGCCATTAGGGAGTTCTCTGGAACCTGCAAGATCCTAATATAATATTTCAGTACTGCACATTGGCATTCCAGATCTTGTCTCACGAGGCCTAGCTGTAGTCTTAGCCTCATCCCGTGTGCGTGCTGAGGTACGTGGAAGATTTTTGTATAAGCTGTAATGTTGATTGCGTACTGGGGAAAGCATGATGATCGTAGTTTAAAGATGGAATCAATCTGGCCTTTTATACTCTTAATATGGGTTACGCAGACTGGCTCTGCAGGAAGCTATTAAGGCGGTTTAGGCAGAGAACGACACCAGCACCCTTTGATATTTACATTCTTTAGGTGTGCCGTTGGTTTTGCCCCTTTTAAGAACCAGACTCCTAAATGATGATATGTTCGTTACTCTGGTTATTTGTAGCTCCCCAAGCTGCCAATGAGCATATTGTTTTTATGGGTACTTGCTGAAAATGATGACTTTCATTTTGCCTTGCTTCACCTGGTGTTTATTGTCCTCGTTATACCTAGGAAGTGAATTTAGTGCTCTCTGCAGGCCTGCCTGTGTGTGATGATCACAACATCATCTGCATACTGCAGCGTGGTTAGTCTTGATGATCCTAGCCTGGGAGTGATTAAGTTGACACATTCAAGAGCTTTGCCTAGGTCAGCAGTATAAAGATTGAAGGGGAGGTGGGCCAGCACACATCCCTGTTTAAGGCCACTATTGGTTTAAGTTTGGCAGTGGCTGTGGAGGGGCCAGTTTTCATGCAAACTCAGGTTCCCTGTTATAGGGCCATTATTGCTTTTAGGAGTGGGGATGTGGACCCCAATGTCAGTAGTTTCTTCCAGTGTTGCTTTGTCCACCCTGTTGAAAGCGGCGCTGTAGTCAATGAAGCAGCAAAAACGCTGCATCTGTTTCTCCCTGGCGCTTGTTTTGTCAGGTAGACAAGTGCTGTGATGTTATTAACAGTGGAGGCCGCTGCCCTGAACCCTCATTTGAAAAAAGAAAGGATGCTCTCTTTTGCCCAGGTCTCAAATTCTTCTAACTGAAATCGTGCATAAGCCTTCGCTTCCAGGTCTAGTAAAGGATGTGCTGATAACTGGCGGGGTGAGAGGAGTCTCCCTTTTTGTATATTGGGATGATGATAGAGCCCCTCGATGATTCAGGGGTCGAGGTAGTGGTGAACGACAGATTAAAGAGTGGGGTCAGTGGCCTTGTCCAGAAGTCTTGCGGTGATTTAAATATTACTGCAGGGAGGCCGTTGAGCCTGGGGGCACCATCATTCCTCATTTTCCCTATTGCTGCTAAAATGGTGGCTTTTGTAATGGGGTTGGTTGGCTGATCAGAAGAGTTGGGAACAATTTTCATCAGGTTAAGATTTTGATTGTTTGCTTGGTCGTTGGTGTATAGTTTCTTTACGCGCATTATCCAGTTCCATTCAGTCACGCCGTTCTCCTGGGAAAAATGGTTCAGTTTGTTACGATGCCCCTCAATCGGGATTGGCCTTCTTACGTTTCAGGTGCCAAACATTCTGCCTGTGTAGTGCTCTGAATGTGCTAACTGCCTGAGCTGAGCTTTGTTTTTTTACCTTGTTTGTGGGCCACTAGGGCTCTTCGGATATTACACTTGCTGATGAATAATTCCTTGGAGAATATTTGGAGAGGAGCGGGTCATGAGATTTGACTTGTTCTGGGGGGGGCCCAGACCCTTCACCAAGGGTAAAATTAATATAAGCCAGGCTGTTGTCCCAGCGTTGTAGTAGAGATAAGGCATTAAGCGCAAAGACGTCTGTCTGTTTTGATGCAATCCAGTTATCCAGATTTGCACCGGAGTTGTCGTTCCATTTGATTCTTTATGGGACTTTGAGGAGTTCTTCACCTGTTGGTTCCTAGTGGCAAAGAAACGAGGGAAAAATCAAAGCTCAGCTCAAGCAGTGAGCACATCTTTGGAGCTTGCCTCTAAGCAATCTGCCCCGTTACTTCCCGTAACTTGGCAGATTGCTTAGAGGCAAGCTCCAGAGATAATCACAAGGTATATTCTCTCTTTCCATCCTGTCATCCACTTCAAAGGTGCTGGGTCTAGTGATCAGTGAGTCTCTGATGAAGAAATATAGTCAATGGTCGCTACGTCCCTGAATGTTGGGGAAAGACACAGAGCGGCTCAGTCACTTCTTTGAGGGATTGTGAGCAGGCTAACGTATTAGTGTTAATGAGGTAACTATCACATTTGTATGTTTTGTGTGTGGACCCCTCATTTCCAGTGTAAGCTGAAGCCATGCATCAGCTGTGAAGTGGGAGAAGAGATATTTAGGTGTCAAGCCCTACAATCACCTACACTGTATGGCTGCTGATTTTATTTGGGTTGAGATCTTTTTAAGACCTGCTCTTTCTGTGTGGCGTGTGAGCACCAACAGTCCAAACTGCAGTGATGTGTCGTCCTATGGTGGCTCACTGAATTCAAAACGAGTCTTCTGGTGGGCACCCTACCTGGTTCTAGAAAAAGATGACGAGTGACTTTCAGATCCATTGGTAGCAGGGGGTGATGATTCCCCAGGGTGAAGAACAGGTCTTTTAATTGCATGCTTGTATATATAATTGGTGATGGTCACAATGGACTTTAGCTCAAATTCAGATCCGCCTGGTGGTGGCTATGCTTTGAAGCATGGTGCCTGACAGGAACTCATTGCTGCTGTCTAGAACGAGTCAACTTTGTTGGCCTTTGTGCCTACCTAGACAGACACCCAGCTTGTCAAGGATTCATTCCCGTCCCCTTCAGCTTCATAGTGGAACCACCTGCATCTCGGGTGAATTGAAAGTGTGAAGCATAATCTTTAATGACCCTGCTCGCTTTTGATGTGTCCTATTACTTCAGCACAGTCAAGCTTTTATTTATCAAACAATTTGTAATCCCCCTGTCCTGTCACCCACAAAGTTCAAGTGTCACACTTGAGCATGCTTGTCCCAAAATCGTATTTCTTTCCCAGCATGTTGACAGGGAGCCAACCATCTAGCACATTGTGGTGCAGCACACCCCATTAGTAGACAGGAAGAGACGTGCTTCAACTGTGCAGATAAATGGAATATGAGTCCTGCCCTGTAGATTATTGATAGGGCGCCCTCCTTGACAGTAGGAAACTCTGGAAATGCATCTAAACAGTAGACAGTTGGTGAAACCAAATAAAGCTAACAGTCTCCATTAGTAGGCCCTTGCAACTCACCCTCAGAGTGGCCTTCTTCCTTCTCAGAAATAGGAGGCCCACCACCTACAGGACAACGAAAAGGTCCAACACCCTGATGGATAGCAAATGGCAGAGCAGTCAGCACCAGCACCCACATTTATCTAGATAGGTGGTACCAACTACTGGATAATCTCATTGAGGACAGGGAAAAGCTGAATGAATATCTCCTCGCCATCTGCAGCCCACCACAGTGTGGAATAGCAAAGTCTTGCCATGCCTAGCAGCATTTACAAATACGGGCCATGATATAATCCTAGCAAAATCTTTGCCAGTGGTCAGCCTCCTGCCAAGGCAACATAGACTCCAGTAAAGATTAGTAGATGCTGTTGTCCCAGTATTGGAACTTTCATAGATTCCCATGCTTTTGTATCATTCCCCGTCGTCAGAATGGGAGTCTCGGTAACAAAATAACATAGCAGTAGGTACAAAAGAGAAAGAAAAAGGCCTAGGCCTCATTCCCTTTTGTAGCATATCCGCCTTTTTGTAAAAGAGACCAAACTAAGCATCAGCCAATCAGAAGAGCCTCACCCCATAGAACCCTCCAGAAGGAACCTCAGAGCCTCAGATTTTCTACTGCACGTTGTGCTTAGGGAGTCTCCTTTGAGCTCTGCTCAATTTCTACTCTTTTCAGAAGTTTTTCTTCAGGATTTCTCTTCAGAATTGTTGGCTGTCCCTTCCAGGATGTCTGATAAGGAGAAGAAGAAGGCCCTTTTGTTTGTTGAGGTTAAGCATAAAGATTGTATTTATTGCCTCTATCCTGATCATAAGGCTGTGGACTGCAATATCTGCCGCACCTTTTCTACCAAGACCCTTCGGGATCGTGAGGGTAGGCTTCTTACCTGGCTCCAGTAGTTGAAGTCCAGAAAAGACACAGTCTCCAGTGACAGTGAAGACTCTTCTACAGCCTCATCTACAAGAAGGTCAGTCAAAATGTGTAGGGTTCCCCTTCTCCTTCTATGGAGCGTCTATCTTAGGCCTCAACAAAGACCCCCAGAGAGTCTGAGAGCCAGGGTCCGGTCAAATCTCCTCACCATGGTGAAAAGGAGAGGGAAGGACCATCTACACCTTCTTCTGGGATGAAGACTGATCCAACCTTCAAAAGACCTTCTCAGTCTTCTGGGAATTCTGACAGAAGCTCCAAGTTGTCGACTACGCAGATGAAGGCTTCGTCGGCAAAGGCTGCGTCGACGAAGGCGCTGAAGCCTAAGCTTAAAATGGTACCGTCGACGGGCTCGTCCACGGTACAATCGACGTCGACGGGATCGTCGACGAGGATGGAGTCGTCAACGGCAGTGTCAGCGACGTCGACGGCAGAGACGACGACGAAGATGTCGGCGACGACAAGGAGTACGTCGACGGTGGCGACGACAGTATCGCGTCGAGGGCTTAGACGATGACAACATTGACGACGACGACAGCAGGAGCGTCGACTGTCTCGTCGACGACGCCCATCTCGACGCCGACGGTAGTATTACCACATACAGCTCCATCGTCGACGAGTCTGTCGTCGACGGAAAGAATTAATATTTCTATGAGAAGAATTACACCTGACATGACATCTCCTAGGAGAGTTACCCCTTTGCCTCCAGCTCTGCTGTTAGAGGAGGATGATGACGAATCAGATGATGATAATCAGGACTCATATGGCTATGCAAACAGTCCATCTCAGCTTATGGTTAAATGCCAGGAGATGGATTCCGAAGGGGCGTACCAGCAGGAATATGGGTATCATCAGTTTGCCCAGCCACAACAGTATGCGAGGCAAGACATGGTGTCTGTACCATCTTCTCTCTTGCAGGATCTCCACAACATGCTGCAGGATTACAAATCTAGATGTTCACAGCCTGCGGCTGTTCCGACTACGCATGCCCTGCCTGTCCCTGCGGCTCCTACAGTGGTTTTCCAGAAGTGCCGGCTCAGGTGACATCTCAGCCGCAGACATCGGTCCCACAGGTATCTTTGATACCACTGGACACTCATGATGATTCCTCGGATGAGGATCAAAATTTTGGTGGCAGACCTAATCAAGATGTACAATGGGACGAGTAAGTCATCCCAGACCCAGCTTTACCATGCCCGGATCCGGTGAACTCCCCGCCAGCGGATATAGGGGGGGTTCCATAAGCTGATGGAGAGAGCGGCTGGCAATGAAGAATCCAGTACGGTGGTCCCTGTACTACCGCGCCTCGACAAAAAATACAAAGCACCTGATGACGGTCTGGCGTCTTTGACGGGACACCCAAAACTGGACTCTGTAATTTCGCAAGCGGCACAAAGGAAGTCACGCAACCCTTCAGCTCCTTTGACAACTCCTCCAGATAAATGAGGCAGGAGGTTAGACAACGCCGGGAAGAGGTTCTCTTCAATGGCTTTTGGTGCGAGCAGCAAATTCATTGGCTATATTGGGCAGGTACGATCGCCAACCATGGTGCGACGTTTCGCCACATTTAGATCAACTTCCTCCAGAATCAAAAACAGAGGCGACGAAGATCTTACAAGAAGGGGAAGCAACGTCAATGGAAATTATAGACTGTGCCATGGACATCACCACAACAGTTTTTCGTTCATTGGCTGGTGCTGCAGTTCTTCGTCTCCAGGGATGGCTCAAGGCGACTTGGTTCAGTCCCGAAACCCAGAATAAGATCCTGGATCTACCTTTCGATGGCGAGGCATTGTTTGGAAAGTTGATAGATGACACTCTCCAGGATATTAAAAAAGACACTGAAACGGCTACGTCTCTGGGTACGCTTCAGTACCGTATTCAGAGGTTCCAGATGCAAGAGTACCTCGTACAGGGGCTCTTACCAGCAGCAAAGGTACTCATCATATGGCTCAGGTTCGCAACAGTACCGCCAGCCTTATAAGCAGAGACAAGGCCAGTCCTCGAATTTCTCAAGACCTAATAATAGAGGAAGGCAAACTCGCCAAGGACGTGACACGTCCAAGAGACAATAGCGGCCTCCTGGCTCTTCCTACTCTGCCCACCTCCGCAAGATTATCAGTAGGAGGCAGGGTGTCTCAATACCTTCAGAATTGGTCCAAGATAACATCAGACCATTGGGTGCTAAACATCATTAGAAAGGGCCATACTTTGGAATTTACGCAAATCCCACCATCCAAGCCCTCGACCGCCATTCCATCGAAACATCTGCGTCTTCTGCGGCTCGAAGTTCATCAGATGCTCCTGAAAGGTGCTATAGAGCCAGTCCCCTCCGCCCAAAGAGGAGAGGGATTCTATTCCAGGTTCTTCCTGATAAGGAAGACGCTAGAGAAATGGCACCCCATTTTAGTCCTCCGGGAGCTCAACACCTATCTCATCTTCCTATCTTTCCGGATGGTCTCACTTCAAGACATACTACGTCTCATCAATCCAGGGGACTTAATGGCCACGCTCGATCTAGAAGATGCGTACTTTCACATACCGATTCACCCAGCACACAGAAGGTTTCTACGATTTACAGTAGCCAAGAGCCACTTTCAATTCAGGGTTTTACCCTTTGGTCTTCGCTCAGCCCCAAGAATCTTTATCAAGGTGCTGGCACCAGTGGCAGCGTTTCTACGGAAGTATCACTTTCAAGTCTTCCCTTACCTGGACGACCGGTTGCTGAAGGCTTCGTCCAGGGAGGCTGCGAGGGAAGCGGTCAACGCATGCACAAACCTGTTCCAGAATTTGGGTCTCACTCTAAACAAGGAGAAGTCATCTCTGGTTCCGTCCAGGACTGCTCGCTTCCTGGGGGCCATTTTGGACTCGAATCTCAAAAAAGCTTTCCCAACCTTGGAGAGGCAGGAAAAACTACAAACTTTGGCGCTAGCCTTAAGAAGAAGAAGGTGTCTTTCAGTACGCCGTTACAAATCTCTTCTAGGAGTGATTTCTTCACGCATTCCTCTAATTCCACACTGCAGATTGTGGATGCGTCCTCTTCAGGAGCAGCTGGACATCCAGTGGAGACAGATTCTCGGTTCGTTCGACGACAAAGTGACCATCACCTCGGTAATGAGAAAAGCTGCCTTGTGGCGGACTAAGCAGGAGAACTTGTGATAGAGCGCGCAGGTCACCCGACTATAATTTTACCAATTGCACACCTGGGCCCATAATTCAATTCACCATATTTATCTAATCGGGTAACCTACTCTCTACTATCAGTTCTTTAATCCTACTAATTCCTATTGGTTTCTATACCATTAACTTACCAATCCTTGTCACTGGTGCCTATGACCACAATGGATCAGGGAGTTAGTTGTAAAGAAAGACAGTGAAATAATATTTATAACATTTGCACTTTTTCTAATAACCACAGACTCGAGAAGTTTTGAAAACCTTTATCTAATCTTCGTCAAGTGTTGAAAGCATAAGGTTTACAGCAAGCAAACTATCGATAACCAGAATCATAAAAAGAGTATAACCATGTATTAGATATATTATACCAACCATTTAGAATGCTAAAGGGAAGGTATGAACAGGGAACATACTGTAATGAACTCACAGAAATCAGACTTGAATGGATTATTTAAAGGACAAGGTAGATAAGGGACATGCTAATAGTCACGGTTTAATTTCTTCTACGGATGGGTAAGAGAAAAGGAACACAAATTTTGATGACGACACTGATTTAACCATGAAGTTAAGGGAAAGGTAAAAATATGGAACACGCTAAAAATTCAAAATAAACGCATTAATTCGGCTAAAGGAGGGTAAAGAAAAGGAACATCTGAATTTCATGATGACCGACGCATGCGCAGTAGAAATTCCCGCGTAGCAGCAGCCATTTTAGGTTGCAAGCGTATTAGGATTAGTAAACACATAAGCAAGCTTCACTCGGACACCCCAAAAGTGTCGGAAAAGAGCAAATTAATAAGTCAAACATATTGATTAGTTAATTACCGTTATTCGAGGTTCATGAGTTCAAGCAAGTCGCTTTACGTGCGAATCCTTGCTCCATCACTTGTCCCAAGGTCTATCCTTCGTAAGCGATCCGTCTCCTCAGGTTGTGACGACGGATGCGTCATTGGACGGCTGGGGGGCAGTACTGCAGGATCTGCATGTCAGTGGACATTGGTCACCTCAGAATCGTCTGCTTCACATCAATCTCTTGGAACTCAGGGCAATCAAACTGGCTCTTCAAGCTTTTCTCCCTCGACTAGGAGGTTCGAAGGTTCTCATCCGGACGGACAACATCCCGGCAATGCATTACATAAACAAGGAAGGAGGAACCAGGTCTCTTCCGTTATCTCAGGAAGCTCAAGAAATCTGGGCATGGGCTATCCTTCACGGGATTTCACTGCAGGCGGAACATCTGCCAGGGATCTTAAAAGAAAATGCCAACAGATCAAGCAGGCTATCCTCGGTCAGTCGCGAGTGGGAACTGAACCAGCGGGTTCTGGACAAGGTTTTCCAACAGTGGGGCAAGCCTGCAATAGATCTATTTGCCACACTGACCAACAAGAAATGCTGGTCTTATGCAAGTAGGCTTCACCATCAAGGATCATTGGGGAATGCTCTTTCGATAGCCTGGTCAGGGACATTTGTTTACGCCTTTCCCCCCCATTCCAATGATCCCGAGACTTATCAGGAAAATCAAAGTGGAGCCATGCAAGATGATCTTGATAGCCCTTGATTGGCCGAGACAGTTCTGGTTCACGAAACTCTACCTGTTGTCGCTTGTTCCTCTTCTTCCCTTGCGAACCATTCCGGACCTTCTCACAATGTCCGAGGTGCAAATTTGGCATCCGGATCCAGCTTCATTGCACCTGACAGCATGGCTCCTGAGCAGCGAGAATTCATGAACCTTCCCATCTCAAATGAAATAAGAGAGGTTCTCTCCCAGGCTAGAGCTCTTGCCACGAATAAGACTTACCGTTTCAAATGGAAAAGATTTTGCATTTGGTGGAGGAAAGAAGGTGTTGACCCTTTCTCTTCTCAACCTCATCAACTTCTGCCTTATCTTTTGTCCTTAGCTAAGACGGGGCTGGCCCATTACTCCATAAAAGTTCACTTGGCAGCGATTTCTCGGTACAGACGGTCTGCGTCTGGGCCTTCTCTTTGGTCTTCTAGGATAATTAAACAGTTTCTTAAAGGATTGGTCCGTGTCTATCCCCCGGTGAGGCCTCCGCCTCCTACTTGGCAACTAAATTTGGTCCTCACGCAGCTCATGAAAGACCAATTTGAACCAATACATCGAACGGACATGAAATTCCTTTAATGGAAATTGGCTCTCCTTCTTGCCCTCACATCGGCGAGACACATTGGGAAGTTGCAGGCTCTCACAATTCAGGAACTGTTTCTCCAATTCAAAAGGAATACAGTAATCTTAAGGACTAACCCTAGGTTCATACCCAAGGTGCCCTCGGACTTTCACTTGAATGAGCCGGTTATTCTTAAATCTTTCTTTCCTCACCCTTCCACACCAGCGGAGAGGTCACTGCATTCTCTGGATGTACAACAGTGCTTGAAATGTTATTTGGATCACACCAAAGGATTCCGTAAATCTTCCCAATTGTTCATTGCTTTTGGTGGTCCTCGCAAGGGCTTTCCTCTTTCAAACCAAAGTATTGCGAGATGGATTTTCAGTGCCATTCTCCATTGCCATTCGACAGCGGGTAAGCCGCTGACCGGCAGAATAAGAGCTCATTCCACAAGATCGGTGGCTTCTTCGACAGCTCGCTTCGCGGGAGTGCACATCAGAGACATTTGCAGGGCTGCCACTTGGAGCAGCGTGCACACCTTTACAAAGCATTACTGCTTGGAATCCTTGACACAGGAGGACACGGCTGTGGGCCAGGCAGTCCTGAGGAACCTCTTCCACTAATTGGTGAGCTTTCCTTTCTATCCCACCTTCCTTTTTTACTGCACATTTTGTATCTTCATGTAATGATGGCTATTGCAATGTATGTTTATGCCACAAAATGTGTTTATTGCTGACTGCTTGCTACTCTGATACAAAAGCATGGGAATCTATGAAAGTTTCAATACTGGGGCAAGAAAACAAGTTCCTTCAGGAGGGTTCTATGGGGTGAGGCTCTTCTGATTGGCTAATGCTTAGTTTGGTCTCTTTTACAAAAAGAGGTGGATATGCTACAAAAGGGAATGAGGCCTAGGCCTTTTTCTTTCTCTTTTGTACCTACTGCTATGTTATTTTGTTACCGAGACTCCCATTCCGACGACGGGGAATGATACAAAAGCATGGGAATCTATGAAAGTTACCAATACTGGGGAACCAAAGTTACAGGTAAGTAACTTGTTTTCTTATCACACACGTCTCTGAATCCGCACAGTTCTTGCCTGCCTAGCACTTCCAACTGGCACAGTCAGCAAAAATTTGCATTACCGGTCATGCCAGCCTTAATGTACATAGGCCTTCAAGAAGAGAGAACCAGAGTGAAAAAAAACCAATAAAAGCGGGATCAGAAACAAAATAGGGAATTGTGACAATGAAGTTTTCCTAATCCATATGTATGTGAGTTTTCGGAGTGTGCAGTATTCTCTGTGCGATTCGTGAATGTTTTACTATATTTATTTGGGGAGCAGAGGTGTTGTGCGTAAATGACGATTATTCTCATAATCTTCTCTGGCCGATATCTGAAATGTTTTTTCGTCACCATTTTCTCGACTGATACCGAGAAGGCACAGCTTCCAGACCAAGCTGGAATTCATTGAAATTAAATTAAATTGCTTAACCTAGCAGTGATGCAGATGCTTAAAAATGTGCCACAAGCTCAGGAGCAAAGAAATCAGAGGCTGATAGCTAACAGAAGTCTATTAGATTTTCAAAAAGTGACCGCGTAGTGCAAACGGTAACATATCCAGGACGAGTATTTCTTTTGCAAAATCTTAAGTTTTCTTCTCTAGGATTGATTGCTTTAAAGTATTTAAATGTGTCTCCCAATGATAACATTGTGTTTTTGTTTATACGTAGGTTGACAATGTTTATGATTCCATGTCAAAAAGCATTCCAAGAATGCCCCCAGCTCCACAGAACAAAGCACATACAAGTCCTTTAGTTGATATGTTTAACGATCCACCACCCGTTCAGAAGAATCATTCCTATGAAAGACTAAAAATACCAGGTTATTATTTTTCTGATTTATTTTATTAATACTGAACATTTGCATGAAATATTTCAAATGGTGGTGAAACATATTTCGCGTTAACTGTATTTTTAATGTTTCGGGAAAGTGACTGTTACATTGTCTAATCGAGTAACTGGATACAACCAGGAAAAATGGCATGTTCCTAAATGTGTACAGTATAATTTGATTTTGCCTTTCTTCTAGCTAAATCATAGCGGTTTTTGGTGGACGAGAGCAATTGTGTGTTTCTCGGTAGCTTTTGAATAGCATCTGAGACTTTGATACATGACAGTCAATAGAACCATGTATTGAGGGTAATTTTCAATGAGGCTTGTTTTTCAGCCAACAGCACTAAATATGCTGCGGCGTCCAGACCCACTTGTGTAACTAAAAGTGAATCTACACGTCCAAGCATGCTTCATTCTGAAAAACCTTGACCACCTGAAGTGTATCATTGGTACATTGGGCTAGCTAACATTTAAACAAATACTCCTCACCTTAAAAGAGAAAGAAGGCAAGTATCCTCACGCTTTTTTAATCAATGGAATGCAGCATGCAACATAGTCCTAACACTTTTTTGTTTAGATCTGATCTACAAAGGCTGTCTTATCTTCCACATTACCACTGTTCGCTTTGAAGAACTATGTATTTGGTCAGGAAAGTACTGTAGCTTTAACCCTTTCGGGTATTCACCCTCATATGAGGGTTGACACAGGAATGAAGGAACATTTGTAATGCCGTGGTCACCCAAGGGCATCCCAGCGCTACGAGACCAGGTAAACCACGAGGCACCTACTGAAAGAGGAAAGTTTTCACAATTTTTCTAAACTTAAAATGGTCAGATTCAGAACGTATGTACAATGGAATACTGTTCCAGAGTCTAGGACCACTGTATGAAAACAATCGGTCTCCATTAATGAATGAGCACAGCAGCTTTGAAATCCTACTAAGTGCATCTTCAGATCCTAGCTCATTTTTTTTTATTCTGTGTTGTGCTGGGATGTAATGTTCTAGCTGAGTGAGGTGTAGAATTCTCTCTAGAGTTTCTATGTTGTTGGTGCATAGAAATTCTGTAATACATCGAGCAAGAACCCTCCTGCCTGAAAAGTATTAGGAAAAGGTGCTAATCGTCACTGATACAGCACCAAAACAGCAATGTCACATCCCCCCAGGATAGACAGTACAGTGTGCTAGAGGCTAGAGAGGCCACACGTGTTGCAGGGTACTAACAAACTTCAACCATGTTTTTTGAAAACAGTTATATCAAATTTACAGTAATAAATCTCAGAAAAGCCATACTACAAATAGAGAATACGTTTTCAATAACATACAATACAATGGAAGAAAAACCCAGGTGCACCACTCATACTAAAAACGACTCATTCTTTCAGACCAATTCCTACTCATTCATTCGTACATACCTAAAAATCACACGTCCTACAATCTCCAAATCCCATCTGTTGGTCACCCCACACAGAAAGCTAATGACAATTTAGTACTTGTTAAAAATCACAAAGTGCTATGTGGTATAATGGGAATACCATCAAATCAATCTACATTTCATTGGATGAAGCAAAATTATTGACACAGGAGGGAATGTGATCCCGCGGCCTCCCGGCGGTTTCTTCCCGTGTATCCGTACGGGAATTGATATTTTCGTTTTTAGCCTCATCGGAGTGCAAGCCCGGCAAAGGTGGTTAACTTAAGTCACCTGATTGAATTATATGATAGCAGCAACAGCAGTGCCTATCCAGCCCGTGCTGTCTATGTCCTTACATATCTCTGAGGACTGTTTGATCTGCATGTCCTGGATCTACATAGAGTCCCTTATCTGGGTGTATCTATTAAGGACGTCACTGGATAGGAGTATTCCTCTCCTCACCATGAAGAGATGGGTGCTACTACCCAGGACGTGATGTTCTAACCTCCCTGGTTCTTGGGCTGACGCTGGTGGTCCTTTGCGGCAGACCATTTTTCTTATAATACCGCGTGACTGCTCTCCTTTTTCACTGCATATTGTTAAATCATTTCACTTCGTTTTATACCAGGATGACACTGGCTTTGTATTGCGTTCGATTGACTTTGTGGAAACTCAGGCGCTCCTTCTTTTCTCACCTAGTCATCATATTTTTCTGCGCCCTGACGAAATTGGGGTCATACACCAAAACTCGCGTTGGCGTTGGAGTCCTCGGTTCTCGATGTTCAAGTTCAAAAATTTGTATAGCGCACTACTCACCCAGTGGGTCTCAAGGCGCTTGTGGGAGGGAGATGAATTTACTTATCGAATATCCAGGTTTTAAGTAGCTTCCTGAAAGCGAGGTGGTTCTGAGTGAGGCGGAGGTGGGAGGGGAGAGAGTTCCAGGTCTTAGCCGCTAAGTAGGAGAAGGATATTCCCCCCATGGTGGATCTGTGGATGCGCGAAATTGCGGTGAGGGCTTGATTGGACGATCGTAGTTGGCGGGAGGGGGTGTAGAAGGATAGACGCGTGTTGAGGCATTCGGGTCCTAGGTCGTAGAGGGCTTTGTGTGCGTGGGTGAGGAGACGAAACGTAATTCTCTTGTTGACAGGGAGCCAATGGAGGTCTTTCAGGTGGTCGGAAATGTGGGCTTGCCGAGGGATGTCCAAGATGAGTCTGGCTGAGGCGTTTTGGATGCGTTGGAGTTTTTTCTGTAGTTTGGCTGTGGTTCCGGCGTAAAGGGTGTTGCCGTAATCCAATCGGCTTGTGACCAGTGCGTGGGTGACTGTCTTTCTTGTTTCGGTGGGGATCCAGCGGAAGATTTTTTTGAGCATTCGTAGGATGTTGAAGCAAGATGATGAGACGGCGTTGACTTGTCTGGTCATCGAGAGGGAGGAGTCGAGGATGAAGCCCAGGTTACGTGCGTGGTCCGTAGGTATGGGTGCGATTCCGAGGGCCGGTGGCCACCATGAGTCGTCCCAGGCAGAGGGGGATGGTCCTAAGATGAGGACTTCTGTTTTGTCAGAGTTTAGTTTTAAGCGGCTGTTCTTCATCCACTCGGCTACTTCTTTCATTCCTTCGTGTAGGTTGGTTTTGGCGGTGTTTGGGTCTTTTGTGAGGGAGAGGATCAGCTGGGTGTCGTCTGCGTAGGAGATGATGTTGAGGTTGTGTTGGCGCGCGATGGGTGCGAGGGGACTCATGTATACGTTGAAGAGGGTGGGACTGAGTGATGATCCTTGTGGAACGCCGCAGATAACTTCGGTGGCCTCTGATTTGAAAGGGGGGAGGCGGACTCTGTGTTCTTTCGGTGAGGAACGATATGATCCAGTCCAATGCCTTTCCTTGAACTCCGATGTTGCTGAGGCGTTGTATGAGGGTGCTGTGGCAGACTGTGTCGAAGGCTGCTGAGAGGTCAAGTAAGATTAGAGCAACTGTTTCTCCGTTGTCCAGTAGTGTTCGGATGTCATCTGTTGCTGCGATGAGGGCGGTTTCGGTGCTGTGTTTGGCTCGGAAGCCTGATTGAGGGGAGTCGAGGGATTTGTTGGATTCGAGGAAGGCGGCGAGCTGACTGTTGACGGCTTTCTCGATGACTTTGGCGGGGAATGGGAGGAGCGAGATGGGGCGGTAGTTCTTGAGTTCGGTTGGGTCAGCTGTGGGTTTCTTCAGAAGGGCGCTGAGTTCGGCATGTTTCCAGTTTTCCGGGAAGGTGGCGGACTTGAGGGAGCAGTTGATGATGTCTCGAAGCTGGGGTGCAATGATGGAGTCTGCTTTGTTGAAGATGTGGTGGGGACAAGGGTCTGTTGGTGATCCTGAGTGGATGGATTTCATCAGGCGGGTGGTGTCTTCAGTGGTGATTGGGTTCCAGGCGTAGAGGTTGTTAGAGGGGGGTTTAGGTTCGGAGGTGGGTGGAGAGGGCTGGTCATCGGAATGGTTTTGAAAGCTGTTATGTATTTCGGCGATTTTGTTGTGGAAGAAAGATGATAGAGAGTCGCAGAGGTCTTGGGAGGGGGTGATGTCGTTAGTGCCTGCGGAGGGGTTAGTGAATTCTTTGACAATGTTGAATAGTTCCTTGCTGTTTTGGGCATTGTTGTTAAGTCGATCCTTAAATGCTGATTTCTTTGTGGATCGGATGAGTTGGTGGTGTTTGCGGGTGGCGTTCTTGAAGGAGTCCAGGTTGTCAGTGGTAGGGTTTTTTCTCCAGGTTTTCTCGAGAGTCCGACAGAACTTCTTGGATTTCTTAAGGTCATCGTTGAACCAGGGGTCTTTTTTGTTACCTTGCTTGATTAGATGGTTTTTCAAGGGTGCTAGTTCGTTTGCGCTGTGGGTGATCCATTGTGTGAGGTTGGTGGCTGCTTGGTTTGGGTCCGCTGAATTGGCAGGAGGGTTTTGTTGAAGAGAAGAGCTGGTTAGTGGTGATTTTGTTCCAATTTCTTCGGGGGATAGGTTGTGGGGCGTTATGGGTCGAGGGTTTTCTGTAGTGGAAGTGAACGCAGCTGTGGTCCGTCCAATGGAGAGCTGTAGTGTGGTCGAAGGAGATGTGCTTGCTGGAGGTGAAGATAGGGTCGAGCGTGTGTCCGGCAGCGTGGGTGGGGGTGTCAACGAGTTGTTTGAGTCCGAGATTGGCCATGTTGTCCAAGAGGGTGGTGGTGGTGGTGTTGTTTTTATTGTCCAGGTGGAAGTTGAGGTCTCCCAGTAGAATGTAGTTCTCGGATGGGATGGCATGTGGGCTGATGAAGTCAGCGATGTCTTCACTGAATTGTGTGCGGGGTCCTGGTGGTCTGTAGATGAGGGTGCCTCTGAGTGTGGTTTTGGGGTCAGTGTGAATCTGGAAGTGAAGGTGTTCGGCGGTAGCGAGGTTATCGTCGGAGCTGGTCGTGATGCGGATTGTGTTCTTATGGACGATGGCGATGCCTCCTCCTGTTTGGTTGATGCGGTCCTTACGGATGATCTTGTAGCCGTCCGGGATGGCAATGGCGATGTCGGGGGCTGATGAGGCGTTCATCCAGGTTTCTGTAAGGAAGGCGACGTCCGGTGATGTGGTGTCGAGTAGGTTCCAGAGTTCGATGGAGTGTCTGTGGACTGAGCGGGTGTTGAGCAGTAAGCACTTTAGGTGGTTAGTATCCGAGATCTGTTTGGAGTTTGTGGATTTGGTGTGGGTCTTGATGCAGTCGAACTTGCAGGAGTGGCAGGTGAAGGGTCCATGGGTGTGTCCTGGAGCGGCTCGGTAGCAGTTTAGGAGTGGGCTGGGGTTGAGTGCTGAGAGCGTAGCGGCGTCGTATATAATGCGGGAGGAAAGGGTTTTGCGAGGACCAGGGGGTCTGGCGCTGGGCACGGTCCATGCGCGGACGGGCGTAGACGGGCTTACCTTTGGCGCACCTTCGGCGTGCATGGGGCGCGACCGCTGCGCGTGAACGCTGCGCGCTTAGGCATCTGTCATATGTGGATAGTGGAAAGGGAGGGGCGAGGGAGGATCAGCTGGGAGGCGGGTGCGGGGTGAAGATCCGGTGAGTGGGGCACCACAACAACAACAAAATGGCAGCGAGCCAAAAGTGCTACAGTATTGGGGCACAAACAGCGTGAACGCGAAGCAGATGGCAGTGGCACCGGCACAATCAGGCAGCAATCAATATTACAGGCACCGCAGCAATATTTAAAATAAAAATAAAGCGTACTTCGGCAATCAAAGCGCTACGATTTTAAATGATCAAACTAATTAGCAAACTAGCAAACTAGCAGTCTAGCGCTACAGTGTACTTGCGATATTCGAGCAGGCAGAGGTAAATGTGAGAGCGAGGCGAGGTATCAGACAGCAGTCCAGGTGGCAGGCAGAGCGGGGAGCAGCGTGAGGAGCGACCGCTTCTGTTAGGAACAGGACGGTCACCCCAAGATTATCTATCTGTGGCATTCATTGAAATGTTTAAACAAATAGTGTCAATAATTTTGCCTAATCCAATGAAATAATATTATGATAGATTGATTTGACGGTACTACTATTATATCACATAGCACTTTGTGGTTTATAATAGGTACCATATTGTCATAAGCTTTCTGTGGGGGGTGACCAACAGATGGGATTTGGACATTGTAGGACACGTGTGATTTTTAGGTAAGTGCGAATGAATGAGTATGAATTGGTCTGAAAGAATCAGTGGTTTTTAGTATGAGTGGTGCGCTGGGGTTTTCTTGCATTGTATTGTATATTATTGAATACTGATCGACTACTTTCAGTATGGCTTTTCTGAGATTTGTTACAATAAATTTGATATAACTGTTATCAAAAAACATGGTTGAAGTTTGTTAGTACCTTGCAAGACGTGTGGCCTCCCTGGCCTCTAGCACACTGTACTGTCTATCCTGGGGGGATGTGACATTGCTGTTTTGGTGTTGTATCAGTGACGATTAGCACTTTTTCGTAATACTTTTCAGGCAGTGGGGTTCATGCTAGATGTATTACGTGTTTCTTCTACCCCTGCCTATCTATTTGTTCGGGCTCCTTTTTGTGTGATTTGTCTTTTTAGAAATTCTGGTCAGAAGGAGTTTGATTGAAGGAGTAGCCATATATGGTGCTTTTAATACAATAAAACGTTTAACCAGATATTTCTCGGAGTCAGGGATTCATATTCAGACAGTATGGCTTGGAAATAGTGAGCAGTATTTGTCTCTTTCTTTTTCTAAGCGGTGTTATCGAAAACATTGCACTTACATTGAGAAATATTGGGTGAAATCAATTAACTTTACACACTTCATACAAATACAGGAGCTCTGGTCGGTTCTGAGACTGCAAAGCCCATCATGATGCGGCCCTGGTGGATACATCCTCCCGTAGTTTTCTCACCTTATGAAGACTCATCACAGGCTTCAGCCTGCTCTGGAAACCTTTTTTCCACAGCAATAACACCCCAGCATAGCCATGTGGCACCATCTGACTCCAGCAATGATTCCACTTCTGTATGTGATGCCACAAAGGTATATCATATGCCAACTGGTGCCCTAACGTCATTTCCTGTTTTTCTGCACCACATGGACACAGCCTGGCGCTGCTGCTTGGTGTCTCCACAAAGAAATTCCCAGCATTCTACTCCAACAAGGTCAAATGTCTCCTGAGACTTGAATCCTTTTTGACAGCGGAGTAAGACGTTGTTTATGGATCCTCATGACTGAATATGGTCTCTGGGGCTGGGACACGACACCACAGATTGTGACACTTGCAACTCAAGGTTATCAGGGAGCATGCAGTCAAGTTACTCTTTCCTGAGTCCCTGAGGAAGAGCCCCCACTCAATCCCACCCCCAGGCAGACTTGATCTCCTAAAGGTAAGTCACTGTGCAGGTAACGTTCCCCTAGGAGATCTTCCCACACAAAGCACCACAGGATGAATCCTCTTCTTCCTCGATGAAAGGATCCCATTCAGTGAACCATTAAGAGGAACTACACCATTTGCTGATTGTGGGCTCTACCTCAAGTCTGAGAGAACCCCTGGCATCTAAGAAGTTGCAGCCAGAGTCCCCCAGTGCAGGTCAAGGCCATCTGGGTAGCTATCTTGGATTTTCAGGATAGCCCAACAACTCTTTGGGCTATTCCCTAGGGGGTGAAAGCCTCTGCTGGTTTTATGGCTTTGTTGGCTGTGGCCCAGTGTCAGAAGTTGTCAGGGTTCACTTCATCAATGGCTGGAATCTTGTGGCCCCTCCCTACTCCAGCTGAGTCAGTATATAACTGAGGGGTTCTGCTTGATACCTCCCTCAACTTCAACCTGCGGGTAAATTGAACCCCAAGCACCTGTTTCTTCATTATTCGATCCCTCAGGAATAACTTTCCCTTTAACCCAGAGGAATTTCGTAAATCGGTGGCTCACCTCGGGATTAGACTACTGTAACGATCTGTATCTCAACCTAAACAGCTTCTCCCTTAGCAAACTTCAGATAGTACAAAATGTGGCTGCACGTCTCATTCTCAACACTTCGAAATACCTTTCAGTGAGAGAAGGCGTTTGAAATCTCGACTGGCTCCCAAACAAGAAGCGGGTGATCTTTATCTTTAAGGCGCTTGGCACAGTCCACCTAGATCCGCAAGGCACAGGCTCACTGGCCATTAGGTCATCCTTTCATTTGTATAGGCCTGCCAGCCACTTAAATTATGGAATAACCTGCCAAGCTACATTGTAGAGACTGACTCCTACACCTCCTTTCGAAAACACCTAAAAACCTGGCTCTTCTCCTTTTAGTTAGATTTCCCTGGTCCTGGCGGATTATAGGCTTATCTTCTTCCATCTATTTTTTTTAATTGGGGTCATTGTTTTCTCTCCCTTTTCTCTTTTAGGTCAGCTGTCTCCTGGGAGGGGGGGGTTGAAATCCCAGATGCAGCAACTTGGTACCTGCGGGGTTAGGCCACTATATACATTTATTTTTCATTTAATTTAATGGAGAATGACTATTTGGGGAGACAGCTTAGTGTTCTCGCAGTGCTTCAAGGACAGGAGGTGACAGCTTGAGCCCGAGCGATGGGGAAACCTGCAAGTCTAACAACAATATTGTAACCACTATGGTTACTCTAAGACTGAGCTGTCCCAGCAGCACACCTAAGCCAGGGTTGGATCTGGAAAGCTTTGGCAGCAGTAGTAGACCAAGTCCACAGTGTCCTGTATGGGCTCTGCTTCCTCTAAGCCTCTCTGATTTCCTTCCCACAATCTTCTATTTGGGGGTGGTGTCTTTTTTTTGTTACCAATTGGAAGGTGGTCATGAAAGACTGATGGGTCATCCAACTGACATGAAGGTCTATGTACTTCTCTTCTTATCCTCCCTACAGAACCAGTCTGTCCCAGAGATCACTCCAATACGTCTATCATAAGCTAGGATCCCGGACCTGAAGCTGTTGTGACTGTTATACCTCATGGCCTCTCGCATCCTATTGGTACATCGTGCCATAAGGCGGGTGATGTCCTTTCATTGTTGTCTGACGAGTTTGTGACTTCAATATTACGGTATCCATTCAGCTCAGGTAAAGATCTTCCAGTTGTTGCATTTAGATCTGCATTGGTGGATGGACTCCTCCATCCTTCTAAAGGGGGTTGTGCTTTCAGACCACCACAAGCTCAAGCTATCATGGCCACAGACGCCTAAGCAAGGGGCCTCTGGTCCATGTAAAAAAAGCAACTAGAAATAAATGTGCTTGAGCTTCGGGTGGTCTAGCTTGCCCTGAAGGCTTTCCTTCCTCCTTTCTCAACAACATTCTATTGGATAATATCACCACTATTGTTAAGTAATAGATACGGCAGAGTGGGATTGTGGACCCTATTTTGGGAGGCGATTCACTTTTGGGGGTGGGTACAGAGATGGTAATCTTTCTGGTGGCAGCTCATCTGGCTGGCTCCCATACTGTGAGGGCAGATTCTCTGTCACCTCTCACTGGAGAGTGGAAGCTACACTCAATGTGACTGCGAAAGTAACTACTCTGCAGCTGGGAACTGGAAGTGTACTTCATTTTGTGCCATGTATTTCCTGCTGGTGGTTCGCTTTAGGATTACATCAGGTTCTGCTTTTCTTGGGCCTGCTGTATCAGGGGTATTGCAGAAAGTGTGGGTGGATTGGACACATCTGATTCTGCTTACTGCAGGATGGGCAAAGAGGATTTGGTATGCTAATCTGTTGCCTTTAATCATTTGGCCTCCTCTTCACCTCACACAGAGCAGACTGGCTCTCATAGCAGGATGGTCATGTCTTCCACTCCAATCTCTCCAGATTTTGCAGCTGTATGCGGGGAGATGGAGCAATGCATTCTGGAATACTTTAGCCTTCCTGTTGAGGTGACAAATGTCATCCTGGTGGCCCAAAAGCCTGGAAAAAAAAGATCTTCACAGACTATTGAATCAGATTTGTACCGTGGAGTTGGTTGGGTGTCAATAATTTTAAATCTTGAATGTTCTATACATTGGGGATTGCATAGTCCCTTTCATATCAAGATATGGCGGTGACTATGGTTGAAAGCTATCTCGCTTCTGTCTTTGTTTATGGGCTTTCCTGATCAACTTTCCTTGTTTAAGTCTCCACTAGGGGCATGTTTTCTGAAAGACTTTCTTCACTTGTTCCCTCCCACTCAATTAATTGTCCCTTCCCACTCAATTAATTGTCCCTTATTGGGGCTTGCATCTTGTTTTGACTTTCTTGATGGCATCTCCATTTAAGCTGATTTACAGTTTTCCAGCTGTGCGATTCGCTCTAAAACTAGTTCTGTTGGTGGTGATTACTTCTGCTTGCTGGGTCGGAGACTTCATGCCCTTTTGTTTTGCCCCCTCTTCACAGTAGTTTTCTATCCAGATAAGTTGGTTGTTTACATTTGAACATCCTTCTTACCCAGTGTGGTTTCTGTCTTTCATGTGGCCCAGAAAATTACTCTTAAAATTATCTTCCCTCCTCTTCATCCAATCAACAAGGAGAAGGAAAGATAGCATAAATTGGAACCCAGGCATGCAGTATCCTACTACATTGATTGCACTCATCAAGACAGAGTAAATGTTCAGCTGTTGGGGAATGCGTTGTAGCCAAGAACTGCAATGCAATGTCCAAAAGCACCATTGCTCATTGCGTCTTCTTCATTATCAAAATCTTCCATGCCCTGCCTAAGAAAGGCGCCCATTCCGCTTCTATGGCTCTTTCCAGAGGCACCTCACTTTTCCGTCATCTGCTTGTCTGTTCTTGTATGATAACTGTAGTGTGCCTGTGTATGTATGGGCTGAGCGGGCATACTTATAATGTTGAATGAGGATGCAGTGACAATGTGATGGTGCATGGAATATTGGTGTTGTCATGGTGGGGGATGTAATGTAATACGTATTTATTAAGCGCAGCTGTCACCCAAAAGGGTATCCTGGCGCTGTGACCAAAACATTACCGACAGATGTTACGCATTACACTACTCTTGGGAAGAGATAGCTTTCTAAACCCTTTTCAAAAGCCGCCAAGTCCTGGCAGCTCCGCAGGGGCAGAGATAAGGAGTTCCAAAGTTTTGCAGCTGCAAAACTGAACAACCGGCCGCCCATCCTCACCCTTTTAATCCTGGGGACAACTACCAGGAAGGCTGAGGAAGATCTCAGCGGTCTTGCGGCTGAGTACCAGGAGAAGAGATCTTGTAACATCACTGGCCCCAGCCTATGTAAGGCCCTAAAAACAAGGCAAGAGGCCTTGAAGTAAATCCGTTGCTGAACAGGCAGCCAGTGAAGGTCCGAAAGCGCCAAAGACGATGACGCTGAGCGTGGACGAGAGAGGGCCAGCTTGGCAGCTATGTTGTGAATCCTCTGCAGCTTAGAAACCAAAGATGTTAGGGGCTCCTTGAAGCAGTGCGTTGCAGTAGTCTAACCTACTGAGAATGGTACTACGCACCACTTCTGTCCTGGCCGCAGTTGGAAGTAACGGAAGAATCTTCCGTAAAGTACGGAGCAGGAGAATACAGGTCGTCGTGGTTTTATTAACAAAAGCGTCAAGCTGCAGGCTAGGCCCGAACATGACGCCAAGATTACGGGCCGAGTCAGCAGCAGTCACTGTGCCCAAGATTGAAGAAGGATGCCTGGGAGTTGATTACAATTATAGTTAGAATTGATCCCTAACAGGAACTATGGCTGTAGCCCAAGGGTCTAACATGAAATAAAGAACTGACCTCCTAATTGAACGGCTCTGGACTCTTTTGTTCCTCCAAGTGTAGGAAAATTAGGTGTTGGAGGACCAATTCTCGACTTGTATGTTTTAGACAACTAACCTAATAAATAGTTATTCACCATCACTTACCTTGCATATTTAATGTGCCTAAATTGTTCCCCTCTCGAGGGTGGAAATCCTTTGCAAGAATTATCAAAGATTAAAAACTCATTTAACTTTGCACCTTGTACAGTATATTTTGAGACTCAAACTAAAGCCAATGATGTGGAGAGGCGAAGATGAGTTACTTACCTGTAACTATGCATCTCCAGTATTGGTATCTTTCATAGAGAGGCTAGGTTCCTCAGATTTTCCCACACAAGTGTGCAAGTAGAAACCTTAGAGAATAAAGTAAGCCTCTCCAAGGAGGAGAGTGGGTCGCATGTAAATCTATGAAAGATACCAATACTGGAGAGCCGTAGTTACAGGTAAGTAACTTATTTTCTTCTCCAATATTGGATCAGGCACTGAAACGCGTTGATCGTTTGTTTGTTTTCATGCTGGAATAATTAATAATAAATTCAATTGTGGAAAGGCAGCGCGTGTGCGCCCATTACTTTCGTTGATTCGGAGGAGTGAAAAATATATATAAACATATATATATACATTAGATAACAAAAAAAATCTCTACGTATAGAGGCCTACCTTATTGAAACCTGTGGCGTAGGACTGCCTGCCCCACTGCTGCTTCGCTGTAAGATGCCATGTCTAGGCAGTAGTGCCTCGTGAAGGTATGAGCATTCTTCCAAGTAGCGGCACAGCAAATCTTGTCAAGAGGGACACCCGCAAAGAGAGAAGCAGAAGAAGAAACTGCTCTTGTGGAATGCGCCTTGGTCTTGGAGTTAAGGGGTTTACCAGCTTTCACATGACATCGTTGGATAGTAGAAGCAATCCAACGTTCGACAGTCCTTTTAGTAACAGCAGATCCCAACTTAACATGACCATAGGATACCAGCGGTTGATCTGTTCTGCGTAGATTCCTAGTTCTTTGCAAATAGAATTTGAGGTACCTTTTTACATCCAGAGAGTGAAGAGATTTCTCTGCCGGAGATGAAGGATGCGGAGAAAAGATGCTCAGAAATACTGGTTCATTGTGGTGAAACTGGGATGGCATTTTTGGAATAAATTTAGGATTTGTTCGCAACATTAAAAAATCCTCTGTGAAACGTAAGAAAGGTTCCTTGATGGTGAATGCTTGGATTTCACTCACTCTTCTAGCAGATGTGAGCGCACGCAGCAAAGCTACCTTCAATGAGAGATATTTGAGCTCTGACTCACAAGGCGGCTTCATTAACTGTTATAAGACAATAATCAGGCGCCATTCAGGCAGAGGAGGCCTGATAGGAGGAAAAGTTCTGAAAAGGCCTTTCATAAACTGTTTGATGATGCAAGCAGAGCAAAGAGAAGAGGTATCCGATGTTCGTCTGTATTGAGAGATAGCCACAAGATGTACTCTTATTGAAGCATAAGCAAGACCTGACCTTGCCAGGGATAAAAGGTAAGGCAGGATTTTGTCTGGGGTAGAGTCAAAGGGGTGACTACTGTTGCGATGGCACCAAGAGCAGAAACGTTTCCATTTCAGTCTCTACGTTTGTGACGTCGATTCACCTCTTGCGTTTGTCAGGATAAATTTACAATCTTGAGGAATGTCTCAATCTTTGTACTCATTGTGCTCCGGTTCCATGCATGCAATTGCAGTGAAGCTGGATGAGGATGCAGGATCTGTCCCTTGTTCATTGTCAACAACGTGAGAGATGGAGGAAGGCGATAAGGACTGGACTGCGATAGCTCTGTGAACCAGTGCTGACGAGGCCAATGTGGGGCAATGAGGATGAGTTGGCACGGTTCCCTCTTCATTTTCATCAACACTCTGGAGATTAGAGGATATGGGGGAAAAGCGCACGCAAAGATCCCTGACCATCTTATTGAAAACTCATTCCCCCATGACCCTGGCTGAGGATTCCTGCTGGCATAGAACCGGCATTTCTGGTTCTCCTGAGATGCAAATAGATCCAGGTTGGGTGTTCCCCACTTTCGAAATATGCGGTTGAGAATCATTTGGTTTAGTTGCCATTTGTGATTCGATACAGTTAACCTGCTCAATGTGTCTGCTAGGTTGTTTTTTATTCCTGGGAGATGCTATACCTTGATGGTTATCTGGTGCTGTAATGCCCACTTCCATATCTTCTAAGCTTCCCAAGATAGAATCGGGGATGTCGTCACTCCCTGCTTGTTGAGGTAATGCATGCAGGTAGTGTTGTCCATGCGTATGAGGACTGAGGATGCTTTTATCTTTGGTAGGAATAATTGAAGGGCTAGAGAAATTGCCCGTAGCTCCAGAAAATTGATATGCATTTTGGAGAGAGAGAGAGACTCCATTTGCCACTGATTTGCAGGTCTTGCAGATGAACTTCCCAACCTTCCAAAGATGCATCTGTTGTCAGAACAAATTCTGGAAGAGGAGAAAGGAATGACTGACCCAGAGATAGATTGAGAGGAGATTGTCACCAAAGAAGTGCTTCCTTCATGATCGGAGTTATCCGAACTATGTCGTCGAATGATCCTGATATCTGAAGCCACAGAGCATCCAATTGTTCTTGAAGTGGTCTCATTCTCAGCCGAGCATGAGGAACCATGAGAATGGCGGAAGACAACATTCCGAGAAAGGATTTGAGAAGATGAACAGAAGCGCACTTCTTCTGTGACTGTCGTGAGCCAGAGACAAAATGGCGTTCATTCTTTCCGTTGACAAGTATACCTTGTTTTGTAGATTATCTATCAGTGCTCCTAGGAACGTTATCCTCTGAGAAGGAACTTGAATGGACTTTTTGATATTGACTGCCAGACCCAGAGAACAGAACAGTTGTTGACAGAAAGAGATGTCTTCCGAAGCCTGACGAAGAGAAGAAGCTTTTACCAACCAATCGTCGAGGCATGGAAAGACTTGTAAGCCTTTCAGTCTCAGGAAGGCTACCACTGGGGAAAGGCACTTGGTAAAACCCGTGGAACTGAGCTAAGGCCAAATAGGAGGACAATGAACTGATAGTGCCGCCTGCCACTGTGAACCATAGAAATGTGCAATGTTTGGGGTGGATCGGGATATGGAATCTTCCAGATCCAGGCTCGTTAGAAAATCCAGATGATTCAAAAGCTGTAAAATCTTTTGAAGGGTGACCATGCGAAAGGATTTCTTCAACATGTATTTGTTGAGTTTTCTGAGGTCTAAAATGGGACGTCAATCCCCAGTTTCCTTCTTTTTTACGAGGAAGAAACAATAGTAAAATCCTCTCCCTTTCTGAAAACGTGGGACAAACTCTATTGCTCCTTTTTGCAGCATTATTAAAGCCTCCTTCTTTAATAAATGGAGATGATAAGTTGTCGATTTTTGGGAGGGTGATGAGGTGGCGTTGTGGTAAATTCTAGGGTATGGCCATGCCTTATTATATCCAGGACCCACTTGTCTGATGTTATACTCTCCCGTTGGTCCAAGAAAAGGGAGAGAGGGACTTTCTTTTTGGAAGACAGAAGAGCGGCAGACAGCAAAGCATTGTTACTGCTTACGGCTTGTGTCTCTAGATTGAACCTGTTGCTTTCTCCTCGGCTGTCTGGAATAAGCAGCCAGTTGTGGTACTCAACATTGTTGTTGCTGCTGATAAATTGGCCTCTAAGAGGTGTATAATTGAGGTTGGTATCTTGATAACCTCCTCGAAAGGAATAATTTCCTCAGCCACGCGCTCCACGAAATGGTATTTTCAAGTATTGTAGCGCTGCTAGGGCTCTCGCAGTGTCCGTGTCTGTTTTTATTGCTTGCAAAGCATCATCAGCATGCTTGCCGAATAGTAACTCGCCATCAAAAGGCATATCCGAAATGTTTCCTTGTACTTCAGGGCATAACATGGTTGGCTTTAGCCAACCCTGACATCTCAAAACAGCCGCTCCGGCCAAATGGCGGAAACCCAGAGACACTATATCCATGGATGTGTCTATGATCTCGGAGGCCTACCTTCCTCCTTCAAGAAGTAGTTTTCTTGCATCCATTCACTTGCCCTCCAGTATTGGTTCTAAAAATTTAGCAATATCCGACCACATCTGCCGATCGTACCTGGCCAGAATCGCAATAGCATTTGCAGCTCTACCAGTTGCCCAATATGTGGTCCTAAATCTCTTTGCAATATTATCTAAACGCCTCCCTTCCTTGTCAGGAGGAGCAGTGACAGGCGTTGGAGGATTCCTCGACCTCCGCTGCGCAGCTGTGAGATGACAGATTCAGGCTTAGTGTGACTTACAAGGCACGCTGGCGCATCATCCAGAGCCTTGTATTTTTTGTCAATTCTAGGCAAAACCGGAATAACAGTGGCTGGTGTTTTTATCATTTTCAGTCCTTCCTCCCATATGTGATCAATGATAGGGATAGATCCAATCGACTTCCTAGCAGTGTCTTTAAAATCATAAAGAAAGCAATCTGTTTGCTTTACTGAAAGAGACAGTTGGAAGCTTGTTGCTGCTCTCTCAATTAAGGCGTGAAAACCACTGATGTCCTCTGGCGGAGATTCTACCATTTGAGGAGAAGGAGAAGCTGGTGTAGATTTGATATGATCATCCCACTCGTCTCCTGTTTGAGCGTCCTTCTGAGGAGGCATATCTTCGATCTGACCTTCATCAGAGGTATCTGGATGTAGCTGTGGTACACTAGTACCTCCTCTCAGGGATGGTACAGATACCAGCACAGAAGTTTGAGGTGGAGTATTGACTAGTGGTTGTGAGAAGCAGCAGTCAATGGTGGTTGCGGACGTGGAGGAACAGGAGCCAAAGGAAAGCGTGTACAATAGTCTCGTAACAGGTCCTGCAGATCCTGAATCATTGCAACAGGCATGCGAACCATAGGTTCGGAGACCGGCTCCACATATTGAATCCTTGCTTGTGGAGGACGATATTCTCCTTAATAGTATTCACTATAATCCTCTTCATCATCATCCTGATACTTCACATGTAACTGTGATGGATTATCTGCTTGTACAAACATTCCTTCATCTTCATCATATTCCTCCAGGAATGTTGAAGGAGGTAAAGAAGAAATTATTGTTGGATTCTGTAAAATTTGCATCGTCGACGAGAACGTCGACGGTCTGTATAACAGTGTAATCTGAAGAGAAGATGGTCACTTGGTACCAGGCATTGTGTAAAACGACTTTGTCCACAGTAAAGGTGTCTTCATCGTCGACGAGGACATGATTGGACAAGATACAGCCGTTGTCAGTATCGTCGACGAGATTGTCGTCGTCATGGCCGTAGACGCAGCCATCGACGAAATCACTGTCGTCGACGGGATAACCATCGTCCACGAGATCCCCGTCGTCGACTAGGACACCCACTAAAAAGTTGCAGTTGTCGTTGTGGATGTTGTCGTCGACAATGAAATCGTTGGCGGCACAGCTCTCATCGTCACCTGAAGCGTCGTCAACTGGATCGTCGTCGAAACCGTCGGCGGCGATGGAAATTTCTTAGTCGACGATGAAGGAGAAACTTGCTTTAGAGATGATTTCCTCGACGACGAAGCCTTAGAAACTAACACCGTCGGTGGCAAAAGCTTCTTAGAGACAGATATCTCCATTGACTGATAAGAAGAATATTTTTCCTTGTCTTTTTTAAGGCTTTTCTCCTCAGCAGGAAATGTTGACTTTCCTTTTTGTGAGGTACTTTCTTCCTCATGGCGAGATTTCTTTGAAGCCTTCTCTTTTTTGACACCTCAGGAGAATCAAGAGATCTTTCTCTCCTTTTAGGCGTTTCTCTAGATGTCAATGAGGTAGAGCTCTCCTCATCCTCAGAGAGAACATCAGATTTTGCATTAAGCTTTTGAAGTCAAATCTACCCTCTCTATCTTTGAGAGTCTTAGTAGAAAAAGTCCTGCATACCTGAATGCAGCCTCTTCTTTCCACACGATCCACACGACCTGAAAAGACCTTTCTTGAAGAAATATTGAGAGAAATTTGAAGAAAACAGAGAAAAACTGAGCAGAGCTCAGGGAGACTCCCTTTTACACAATGTGTGGTAGAAAATCTGAGGAACGTAGCCTCTCTTGGGATTGTTCTAGAAGGTGCTGTTGCCTGATTGGCTGTTGATTAGTTTTGGTTCTTTATACAAAAGAAGGTGGATAGGCTATGGCACTGACCATTCATTGCATGGCAGCCTACGGTAATTTGGTACTGCTTATGTGTGTGTGTGTGTGTGTGTGTATATATATATATATATATATATATATATATATATATGATCAAAGGCACTCGTTGACCGAAACGCGTCATGCGAGGAGTGAGAGAAAAAAGGAGAAATAAAAACTTACCTGCTATTTCAAGCTGCCTGGTGGTCCATTGATTCCATGTGCTGAAAGGAGGTGCTGGAAAGTAGCTATATATATATCCAAACACACAGTTACTCCTTGTGGACCACTCCGGACCCGTGAAGAGTGGCGCGCACGCCGGCGGAGAGAACCGGAGGTTCAATAATTCCAACAAAGAACAAATCAGCGCGCTCTCAGGCAAGGAGACACAGCAAACTCCAAAAAGTGTCAAGGATCAAACATCCTTGACACTTTTTGGAGTTTGCTGTGTCTCCTTGCCTGAGAGCGCGCTGATTTGCTCTTTGTTGGGATATATATATATATTACCTACTGGCGGTCGCCAGTAGGTAGTTATAGTTAGGATTGGCTACCATAGGAAATCCGCAACATTCTATTGGGAATAACTCTGGCGCCGGTTGAGGAATTTGTGTGAAATTTTCCAAAATGTTGGCCAGCTCCGCCCTGCTTCTTTCCTGGAAGTTTCGGGGAGATTCGTGAAGTGGGGGCTGAGAAAAAAGGGGGGTCCCAAAACGTGTTTTCCCCATGTTAATTTCCATAGGACGGTCTGACAAGTCTACAGCCCGAACCGCTGAACGGAATTACACCAAACTTGGCAAAATTGTAGGGTCTGGTACGCAGATGTGCCTTTGCTATATTTGCTGAAAATTGCTCCAGTGGTTTTTTTGAAAATTAACTTCAAAAACACATATATATCTATAGGCGCGCTCCGAGCGCTCACGGGTACGCGTACCAGGGAGCGCACCCGGCGCGCTACGGGAGTGCGCGAGCGGAAAGCTGATTGGCTGTCGGGTGTCTGTCAACATTCTAAACAGTCCGGAGAGTCCGTCATCTTGTGTCTCGGTAGAATCGAGACACAAGAGGTGAAAAAGAAAGGGGGATATAATTAAAAGGGGGCATAGTAGACACCCCCTAGGTTTTCTGAGGGGGGCCTAGAAGGACCCTGAAGGGCAAAAACTTTTTTTTTTTATTTATTTTCGCGGGGTAAGCGCTGGGTGCGCTCCCGGGTGCGCTCTCTGGTACGCGCACCCTGAGCACACCACGGGGAAAAACAGTGTAAAAAATTAGAGTAAAAAAAATAATGTAGAGTGTTTAGAGGAAAGTGATGCATTGCTGGAATGTGTCGCAAAAATGATGCAACTCCAGCAATGCATCCTTTCACATGGGGCCAGTCCCATGTGAAAGGGCCTGCGTCAGTCTTACGCCTGCTGTGAGGCAGGCGCAAGAGTTGGACACAACAGCGTCATAAAAGTGACGCAGTGAAATCTCTTAGATGTCACTGCGTCACTTCTACGACCCTTCCTTATGTCAATACGCCCCCTTTGCATACATTACAGCTGACGCAGGTATAAAGTGGCGCAGGGGTTTACAAAGTGGCGCTTCTACCTAGATGCGTCACTTTGTAAATATGACTCAACAAGGTGTATTTTTTACAGCACTGGTGCGTCACAAAAAGTGACGCACTGGTGGCGTAAAAGTGATGCATGGCCTCATAAATGAGGCCTTCAGTCTTCTACTCATGCGTCATATTTAATGTATGACGCATTATGTCGCAAGTAGTTACAGATACGTCAATATTTCTGACGTATCTGTAAGCACAAAAGTGATGCATTGCTGGAGTGTGTCACAAAAGTGACACAACTCCAACAATGTATCATTTCACATGGGGCCAGCCCCATGTGAAAGGGCCTGCATCAGTCTTACGCCTGCTGTGAGGCAGGTGCAAGATTTTGACGCAACGGCGTCGTAAAAGTGACGCAGTGAAATCTCTTAGATGTCACTGCGTCACTTGTACGACCATTCTTTGCGTCAATACGCCCCCTTTGCATATATTACACCTGACGTAGGTATAATGTGGCGCAGGGGTTTACAAAGTGACGCATCTACCTAGATGCGTCACTTTGTAAATATGACTCAACAAGGTGCATTTTTTACAGCACTGGTGCGTCACAAAAAGTGACGCACCGGTGGCGTAAAAGTGACGCATGGCCTCATAAATGAGGCCTTTAGTCTTCTACTCATGCGTCATATTTAATTTATGACGCATTATGTCGCAAGGAGTTACAGATACGTCAGTATTTCTGACATATCTGTAAGCGCAAAAGTGATGCATTGCTGGAGTGTGTTACAAAAGAAACGCAATTCCAGCAATGCATCTTTTCACATGGGGCCAGCCCCATGTAAAAGGGCCTGCGTCAGTCTTACGCCTGCTGTAAGGCAGGGGCAAAATTTTGACACAACGGTGTCCTGAAAATGGCACAGTGAAATCTCATAGAATACACTGCGTCACCTCTACGACCCTTTATTGCGTAAATACGCCCCCTTTGCATATATTACACCTGACGCAGGTATAATGTGGCGCAAGGGTTTACAAAGTGACGCATCTACGTAGATGTGTCACTTTGTAAATATGACTCAACAAGGTGCAATTTTTATACCACTGGTGCGTCACAAAAAGTGACACACCGGTGGCGTAAAAGTGGCACATGGCCTCATAAATGAGGCCTTCAGTCTTCTACTCATCCGTCATATTTAATGTATGACGCATTATGTCGCGAGGAGTTACAGATACGTCAGTATTTCTGACGTATCTGTAAGCGCAAAAGTGATGCATTGCTGGAGTGTGTCACAAAAGTGACACAACCCCAGCAATGCATCCTTCCACATGGGGCCAGGCCCATGTTAAAGGGCCTGCGTCAGTGTTACGCCTGCTGTGAGGCAGGTGCAAAAATGAGGCGTTCAGTCTTCTACTCTTTATTTTTTCTTTCACTTTCTCTGTTTCTTCACTGCCTTACTTACCTGGTCTTACACTCAGTTGTCTTTATCTAGTCTGTATCTCCACTCTTTCCTAAACATCACTGCTCTTTTCTTACCCTTCCACACCCCCGTTCCTTTACTACATTTTCTTCAAGTATCCACATTCCCCATGTTCACTCTCCTTCTCCTCACTCTCCTTCCCCACACTCACCTTCTTTCAGTCCCCCTACTTCACTTCCCCTCTCCTCTCATCCCTTTCTTTGCTTTCTCACTCATTTTCCTCTCCTCTCTCAATGCACTCCACTTCACTTACTCTTTTTCATTTTTTAAGAATACAGCTCTTTGATGAGATTTGGAGGTAGTTCTGAAAAGAACTTTTTTTTCTCTTCTTTTTTCCTTTTTTTAACAAAAACAGGGAATGGGAAACTGCTCAACAGGAGCAAAAATAAAATAAAAATTAGTGCTGGGAACGGCAGCGATGGTTCTCCAATGCTCGAACCATGAGCAGAACACTTTGTTCCCCATAGCAAAGTAGCTGATCACAATCGCTGCATTTAAGTACGCCTCTATTAAAAGCAGGCTGAATGTTAGGGATCAGCTTTTGTGATCGCCCCCTCACTGATGTAGTTGGTCCTCCGGTTGAAGTAGAGGCCCCATCACTGGGAGCCTCTCGTGCCAGAGCCCTGACACTCTCCCGGGCATAGTTCTGGGGGGTGCCTCCTCTCGACATGGCGAATCATAGTGGAGTTTCCGAATGAATATTTCTTGGTGGGGTCACCCCGTGACAGGACAGTGTGACAAATCCTGCACTCCACCTTTGGAGCATTTACTTTTTTCTGATCATTTGGAATGGAAAAAAACTTCCATATGAAGTGTTCTTTTATCTTCGGCTGAGGAACCTCTTCATCAATAAATCCCTCTCTGTCATCTTCACTGCTGGATGCTCTGGCAGCCATGGTAATCCAAGATAGATTCGATAGCAAAAAGACAGGTCTTGCAGTCACAAAAGTGAAAGAAGAAGTGAAGGAAATGGGTGGGGATTTCATTCTTTGTAAAAAAAACTGTTAGCAACCAATGAATAGAGTTATTTTAAGGTCACATGACTTGACGCGCTTACGCTGCGCGCACCGGAGCGCTTCCGGGGGCGCTCACGCAGCGCGAACGTAGGCGCTTCCGGGGGGGGCTAACGCGGCGCGTCTGAGTGACGTTTTGATAGCTTTACCGAAATGCAAAATCATTTTCATTTCGTAAATCAAAAATACTGCTTTTATAAGTATGGTACTAAATGTCTTCCATTATTATTTACTTTTCATACATATTTTTTTTTACGAACGCAAAAATAGCGCTCTTGGTGCACTCTCGGGAGAGCTTACCGGTGCGCGCACCCTGAGCGCACCAGGAAAAAATGTAAAAAAATATATATATACATTGAACAAGTATATATATATATTTTTTAAATATAATTAATTGTTGTAAAAAACAGCTAACAAAAAAAAATAATCGTAGGTTACAAAGTCGATATACAAATGAATTAGCTTTTAAAAAAACTATGAAATTCACTTAAAAAAACATAGGTTTCGCAAACGTTATAGTTCGGAATTAGCTTTTAAAAAACCTTTGAAATTCACTAAAAAAAACATAGGTTTCACAATCGTTATAGTTAGGAATTAGCATTTAAAAAACCTTTGAAATTCACTGAAAAAACCATAGGTTTCACACCAGTTATAGTTAGCTGAACATTTTACTCATACAAAACCATTGAAATTCCCACGTTATAGTTAGTTGGACTCACTATAACTCGCGCGCCCGCAATCCACTGCTGGTGATGTCACATATTACATCATTCATGACATGGTCAGTGACATCACTGATGACATCACTGATGACATCTCAAATGACATCACTGATGACATCACTGATGACATCATCCAGTGAATGTGTGTTTCTGAAAAGTAAATATATGTTTTATATATTGAAGAATGAGTGGATGTATGAGTGTCTGGATGAAGGATTTAGTAGGTGCGTGACTTACTGTATGAGTGAGTGATTAAATGTGTCTTACTAAATGCATTGGTTAGTGACTAAACTGTCTGAATGTGTGCATCATTATGTCTGTTGTTGTGTAAGCTGCTGCATGTGTTGATCAGTAGCTATATGAGTGGCTATATGGGTTATTGATTGGTTGTCCAAGTATTTGTATGTGAGGGTGAGTGTGTGTGTGGGTGGCTGGGAGGTGTGTGACTGTGCATATATGTGTGAGCAGTTGATTCACTTGGTATATGGGTTCAACAGTGCATGTGGAAAGAGCTGTATGGGTGGTTGACTGTCTTCAAGGGTGTGTTGGTGAGTGAATAGCTATCTCAGTGCTCCATGTCCAAGTAAGTACATATGTAAAACACAGTGCTTGTGAGAGTTGGCATATATAATTGACTATACATGAGAGCCTGTGATTGCGTAAGTGACTGTATGGATCAATGTGTACTTGTATCAGTGATTGTAAAAGAGAGTAAGTATGTGTTAGTATATGTTTGAATAAGTAACGTTTAGTGTGTAAAACTGTGTAGTTGAGGAAATGGGAGTGTGATTGATTCTTTGCATAACTGAGTAGGTGTTTGAGTAACTTTGTGGATGAGTGTCAGCGTGTGAGTGTCTGTATAGGTGTATGAGTGGATATGATAGTGTTCTATTGATGAGTGACTGTATGTATGAGTGATTGTATGGGTGAATGAGTGGATGTGTGTGTAGACCTAGGAATCAGTGAGTGCGTATGTAGTTAAGGGTATTGGTGTGTCAATAATTTCAGGAATGGTAGTTTGTATTTAACACTGGGTGTATCAAAGGTTAGTTTAGAGTGTGAGGAGGTGTATCGTATTATCACATGGAGGATGTCATCAGTGATGTCATCAGTGATGTCATTTGAGATGTCATCAGTGATGTCACTGACCATGTCATGAATGATGTAATATGCGACCTCATCAGCAGTGGATTGCGGGCGCGCGAGTTATAGTGAGGCCAACTAACTATAACGTGGGAATTTCAATGGTTTTGTATGAGTAAAATGTTCAGCTAACTATAACTGGTGTGAAACCTATGGTTTTTTCAGTGAATTTCAAAGGTGTTTTTTAAATGCTAATTCCTAACTATAACGAGTGTGAAACCTATGGTTTTTTCAGTGAATATATATATATATATATATATATATATATATATATATATATATATATATATATATATATATATACATACATACACACACTCACACACTCTCTCTCCCACTCTCTCTCCCACTACGACGACGGGATGATACAAGCATGTGAATCTATGAAAGATCCAATAACGGAGGATGTGAGCTCTACTCTCTGACATATCTCCTTCTTTTGCACATCAAGTGAAAAGAGAAGCCTCTAGACCTCTGCTCTTAACTGGGTTCAAGCTAGCCTGGCTTATGAGGGGTGATGCCCCAAAACGGGTACCAGGATGCTTGTTTCCGGTCCGGGGGGGGACCTGGTAAGGCAGTTCAGGCTGGACTGATCCCATGAGGCACAGGGTCAAGACTGATCTGGATATGGCTAGGTTCAAACTGGGTTGGCGTGGTGAGCAAAAGAACAATGGATTAAACCCATATCCTTGTGACTGGGGGTGAATGTTTGCATTGTTCAGCATTCCATCCATCATTTGTTCCTTTTGCCTCTCTAAGTGGGAAGATTATGCCCAGAAGTGGGTCCCATGCTCAATGCGACACTGGATTCAAGCTAGTATGGTTGATGAGGGATGATGCCCCAAAACCGGTCCGAGGATGCTTGTTTCCAGTCCAGGGAGGACCTGGCTTGGCAGTTTGGGCTGGACTGTTCCCATGAGGCACAGGTTTAAGACTGATTTGCATATGGTTGGGTCCAAACTGGTGTGGTGTGGTGAGCAAAAGAATAATGGATTAAACCCAGATCCTTGTGACTGAGGGGGAGAGTTTGCATTGTTCAGCATTCCATCCATCGTTTGTTCCTTTTGCTTACCAAGAGTATCAGCCTTCGTGATGCGATAAGAATATATATTTCTAATCTTTCAATGAGAAATATTTACATTATTCGTCCATGTCAGTACTTGGGATGGGAGTTTGCCACTACGAACTCCACAACTCCTTGATGGCTTTACTGAATGCTAAGAAGTTTGGTATCAAACTTCTCAGCATAATAAACCCACACTGATGACAGTGTTGGATTTATTACAAAATGCACTCGAAGGGCATCTTAGAGATACCCCCTGAAAAACGTGCTAGTGTGCAGCGGACAGGTCTGCACCAGCCTGGCACACACAGACAAATTTTCTGACCCCCTGATGTGGGAGCCCTTGTGCTCTCGTGGGTCAGGAACAAAGCCTGCTTGGGATGGAGGTGTTTCTCGCCTACCCCCAAGCAGTAACAGCATTCGGGCGTTGAGCCTTAAAGGTTTCCTCCCCTTTGTTTTGCTGACCAGGGCATCTCCAGCTAGTGGAAGTGCCTGAGCCAACCTTACACTGAACCTTGCCCAGTGTTGGTCTAAACCCCTGAAGACTGAAAGGGTAAGTTATGTACATATAACTGTTTTCCTGCTATGGAATTCCATTGCATTTTAGCCTATTGCACTGAATGTCTATATCTTACAAATGCTAAGTTTTCTATTGCTTGACTGACATCCTAAAAGTATTTCTGTCCTACTGTACAGCATTTCTACTGCCTCACAAAACAATTCCAATTCCATTCGTAAAGAAGCATCCTGGGACCGGTTTCTGGCTAATCAGCCATCATCAGCCAGGCTAGCTTGAATCCAGTGGCAAAGTGAGCAAGGGACCCATGTCTGGGCATACCCTGCCAACTTAGGGCGAACAAAGCAAAACCAAATGGGACGATGGACGGAGTGTTGAACTTTGCATGGACTCACCCCCCAGTCAACTGATCTGGGTTTAATCCATCATCATTCTTTAGCTCACTCCGCCACCCCAGTTCAGGCATGGCCTTATGCAAATCACTTTGCCACTGGATTCAAGCTAGCCTGGCTGATGACAGCTGATTAGCCAGAAACCGGTCCCAGGATGCTTGTTTCCGGTCCAGGGAAGACATGGCTTGGCAGTTCGGGGCTGGACTGTTCCCATGAGGCACAGGGTCCGACTGATTTGCGTATGGCCATGTCTGAACTGGGGTGGCGGAGTGAGCTAAAGAATGGTGGTGCTTGAGCTCAGAGTTCTACAGTCAACAACCCCATAAGGTGAAAGCCCAGCCTTGTGCTTAACTTTTCAACAAAGACAGTACTTTATTGACACAACGTTACTCAATACTACATGCAACTAGTAGCAAATCAAGTCTGTGCCCCTAGCTGCTACTTTGACAGGTACTGCACCCATGTCTCCTGTTCCCTCCTCCCCTTTCTGTCTCCGTTCTCCACTCCGTAGGCTCTCTGTCGTGTCCCAGGATATTTCCTCATTATCTGCCGCAAAGCAGGAACTTTGTGACTCTAGCACACGTTTGGTTCAGACTCTTTTAAACAGAATGTGTGCTAAATCCTAGTTTCTTACCAGTTTACAGATGAATTGTTTCAGTGTACTTCCCAGGCAACTAGGTACACTTGGACATGCCTGGTTACACAGAGGAGCCGCAGCACACCAGCAATTTGTTCTAGAGAACCTCTTGCCTAAGGTGCTGGGCTGAGCTACATGCCCTCAATGATTCTTCCACATGGGTCAAGAAAGCAGCTGTCTTGAGCAAACCTCTACAGGGTCATGAGTGTCATCCCTTGGGCCTCTGTAGTTGCCAATCCGGGCCAGGCTGGCTGTACCACAGATAAAGCCCCGCAGGGGTCTCTCTCAACTTTTGTAGTTGTAGCTTGGCACGGGCCCGTCACAACGTCAGTAGTTACAACCCAGCATGAGCCAATCACAACTTCAACAGTTTCAGCCCTGCAAACGTTTAGGTAGATGCAACCTTATCTCGGACTGAATGGCAACACACAATCACAACCCTAACCAAGCCTAAGTAATACTTTGTCACAGAATTCGCAGTTCCCTCCTGGAACCAGAATTTGGCGATGCCATGTGATGCTCGGGTCCCCCCAGATCACTGTCCAGCAGTCTGCTCTTCTGGGTGGCACACAGCCTTCTGGGACCTATTGCACCTCACTCCTTCCTGGGCAGTCTCTCCTCCACCAAGGTAGGCAGGCTCCTCCTTCTCTTTCTCAGCAGCAAGGTAGACATGCTTCTAGGTGCATCAGGAATGTTGCACAGCTTGTCCAACAAAAGATCCAGACTTCAGGTAATTTGCGGTCACCTCTGAGAGACTGGTTTTCAGGCAGACACCAGCCCTGGTTGCACAGCAGCCCTCTAAGTACTCTGTGGAGCACTCCCTTCCACAGCCATAAAAGACTTGGAACTGGAATAAACAAATGAGGTTGCGTGTCCCTCTTTCATTACCAACTGGCAGACAGAAGATGCAAATCCATTGTCTGAAACTGTAGAATCGGTTGTGGGTGGTTCACATTCCAAATGTTTTTTCCAGGCTGTTCTCTAGGCTCTACCCTAGTGTAGAGTAATGCTCCTCACAGAAAGGTCATCGCCACCCTGGGAAACCCAAACAGAGACATAACAGGTTGTGACTTCCGCAAACAGTTGCCATCAGTCAAACTGAAGTAGTAATGAGGGGAATGGAAAAGGGCAAGGTTCATCTAAAGGTTTCCCCATCATTCACAATAGAATCTGCAGACCCACCCGTCACCACTACCATCCACCAATTGACAGTGTTCAGGTAGACTGACCAGCAGTTCCTTTATAGCAAAAGATATAATAATATATAGAAGGAAGGTCTGTCTCCTCTGCCCTCACTTCATTCTTTAATTCAATCAATCAATCAAACATTTGTAAAGCGCACTACTCCTCTGTGAGGGTCTCAAGGTGCTGCAGGGGGGGGGGTGCTGATACTGCTCGAATAGCCAGGTCTTGAGTAGTCTCCTGAAGGTAAGTAGGTCCTGGGTCTGCCTTAGGAGGATAGGGAGGGTGTTCTAGGTTTTGCCGGCGAGGTGGGAGAATGATCTGCCCCGGTGGTTGCTCTTCGGATGCGGGGGACAGTGGCGAGGGCGAGGTCGGCGGAGAGGAGCTGGCGGTTCAGACTGTAGAAGGTGAGTCGTCTGTTGAGGTATGCCGGTCTGGTGTTGTGGAGTGCTTTGTGTGCGTGGGTGAGGAGGTTGAAGGTGATCCTCTTGTTGACCTGAAGCCAGTTCAGGTCTCTCAGGTGGGGTGTGATGCGGCTGCGGCGGGGGATGTCGAGGATCAGGCGTGCAGAGGTGTTCTCTATGCGTTGTAGTCGTTTCAGGAGTTTGGCTGAGGCTCCTGCGTAAAGGGTGTTTCCGTAGTCTAACCTGCTGCTGACAAGGGCCTGGGTGACCGTTTTTCTTGTTTTGGTGGGGATCCACCTGTAGATCTTGCAGAAGGTGTTGAAGCAGGAGGATGAGATGGCGTTGACTTGCTTGGTCATGGAGAGAGTTGAGTTGAGGATGAAGCCTAGGTTGCGTGCGTGGTCGTTGGGTGTCGGTCCTGCTCCTAGTGCGGAGACGTCCTAAGCCGACGGGGAGGAGCTGAGGATGAGGTCTTCCGTCTAGTCTGAGTTCAGCTTCAGACGGCTGTTCTTCATCCACTCGGCAACAACTTTCATTCCTTCGTGAAGGTTGGTTTTGGTGGTGAGGGGGTCCGTGTTGAGGGAGAGGAACAGCAGGGTGTCATCGGTGTAGGAGATGATGTAGAGGTTGTGCAGTCGGGCGACGTGAGTGAGTAGTGCCATGTAGATGTTGAACAATGTCTGGCTGAGGGATGATCCTTGAGGTACGCTGCAGATGATCTCTGTGGCTTCGGATCGAAAAGGGGGGAGGCGGACGCTCTGGGTTCTGCCGGAGAGGAAGGAGGTGGTCCAGTCCAGTGCTTTGTCTTGGATCCCTGCGTTGTGAAGGTGTGTGCATAGGGTGCGGTGGCAGACAGTGTCGAAGTCGGCTGATAGGTCCAGGAGGATGAGGGCCGCGGTTTCGCCGTTGTCCAGCAGAGCCCTGATGTCATCGGTGGCGGCGATGAGGGCAGTTTAGGTGCTGTGGTTGCTGTGGAACCCGGACTGGGACAGGTCCAGGATGCTGTTCTCCTCAAGGTAGCGGGTCAGGTGACTGTTGACGGACTTCCAGCTACAGGAAGGGGATCATTACACTTTCACTGACATGGAACATTGTCCTCAGCTCTATCATTGTACAAGGCCAGGAAGGTAATCCAGAATGGATCCCACTAGTCTCCATTACTCTGGTTCCCGCTCACGTCATGCATGAACTATGCAGGTTGCACACATCAACAAGCCTAACTTGCTCTCAGGATGTTAGTGCAAAGGACTGTGTAAGCGTATAGAAGTAGAACTTTACACAAATGGGCCAGTAGGCATTCACTCCATTGACTCAGTTGAAAAGGTCTGGTCAAACTGGTGATTCTCAAAACATAGTTTATTGGCACTACAGCTCTATATGCTAAGCTCATGACAGAGATTGAATTCCATTATCAACAGATGAGTGCACACTTGGATTTACTCAGTCGGGGATTGTCCAGGGCGTCTGCACACCCGCTACATTATTGTAGCTCCAGGTCCAAAAATCAAAAGTCAGAGTATCATCATTCAGGCACTCAGTGCAGGGGAAACTGCATATTTACTGTGCATCAAATATTCCCATCCAAGCAGCTGAAGAACTGCAACAAACTAGATTTGTTGGCAAACAATCTATTACAGATACTACCCCTAGAGTCATTGAATTTACAGAAGGCTGCCCACTTAACAAAGCAGCACTTTTCCTCATTTTTTCCAATGGAGCGCATATTTCCTTAAGTTCTGGATAATAGTATATTAGTAATATCCTTGCATTCCAATGTTCCATATATTTGTGTAATATTAAGTAATGGTATATGTACATACTTTTTCTTATTAAGCAAGATTACTGGCTGGGCATTGCGATATTGGGCAGCATCGATTTTATTGTGAAAATTGTTGCGATGTAGTTTTGAAATAGCAATTTGCTACTAAAGTCTAATAAAGAAACGCCATAAAGAAATTGAAAGAAACAACCCAAAACAAACACAAACATCTAATTTGATGACCGGGCGATATTAGTTAAAATATAGCATTGTTTCTTCGATTTTCTCACTTTCTAGAAACATCATTTTAATATTGTCACAGAATCTGTTGCATTCTGATAGGAGGTTTGTTACAAAACGTTGATGTCTAATTGGTGAAGAATTATGGATTCTAGGTGTATACTTGTCCAGTTCCAGCTACTGGAAATAAATGTACTCATTATTAGATCTGAAGAGGCGCCTTTCTACATCCTTATGGTCTTTTGCTCACCAGTATATCGGACAGCAAGGTGGAACCCATGCCTTATCCCCAACCCAAGGGGTACAGGAACAGATATCGATGACACCAACTAAGGGAGCTGAAACTAGGCAAGGGAAATAATCAGTAAAATGTTTTACCTTTATAGTGCAATGTTAGTATATTTTCTTGGTAAGTCAACCACCCTTCCTCCTGGCAGACCTTCCAAGGGATCTGATACAGAATGTACTGCTACTGCTCTCAATCGGTATCCCAAGCAGCAATTTCAAAGAAATTATGATAAATCCCTCCAGATTGTAAACTGGCACTAACGCAAGTCCGTGTAATCACTCAGAGAAGGATAGCTTCACTGATCAGAATTTAAAATTAGTCATAATCGATGGCAGTGGAGTGATCCAAGGCAGGTAGGAACAAGAACTACGGAAGTCTTCTTAAAGATGAAGGAACTTAAGGTAGGAACCAGAAAAACAATCAGTACAAAATGTAAATATCTGAACAGTCAAGGCAGGAAGTAGGGGCAGGTCTGGTCAATCGGAGCAGTCTTAGCTAATCATCTATTAGTGAGGAATTTGCCAAGACTCTGCCCTTCTGTGGCTGTTTCTTTTTACTATAGATTTTTCCCTGATTGGTTTTAGGTGTGCTGTGTGGAGCTCCACTAGAGTGAGTTGCAATATAAAAGCAGAGCTTGCCTCCAGCAACTTCCAGCTCCTCCCATGGTATTGGGGTATCCGGTAGCCTTCTGCTGCATAGACTGCCACACCCCTCAACGGCCACAGTCTCCCTTGTGCTTTTCCCCACTTCTGCACCTCTTCTTCTAGTGAGTGAGTGTTTCTGGGCTGCATGCAGTAAGCCGGGGAAGAGGAGTGACAATTGAAGGAGGAGCACAACGGCACCCATTTCTAATGATACCAGGATCAAAATTGACGCCATGTGGCACTATCGCAAAGCAATCAGCCTTGTATAGCAGGGCCCAGATGGCCAAACCCAGTGTTTAACCTCCAGTGTCGCCATCCCAGGCTTAGTATGTTGGGATGCCTTGTGGCAGAAGCGGTAAACTGCCCTGGAGGTTGAGCGGAGTGTCCGGACAACAGCCAGGCCCCAAAGTGTGTGACCAGAAGCTGTGTGCGGCACAGGTGGCTGCCCAGTGTGCAGACTGCAGCGGAGGCAGTACGCCAATACTAAATGAGCAGAGGATTAACTTCACAGCGTTGAAAATAGGGGAGTTTTAATATAGTATATCGGATAAAAAGAAATCACTGGAAAATGTAGGGTTTTTATGGCTTCTAAAAAGTAGTGTATTTGAAACACAAGTTAGGAACTGCTTGAAGAAAAACGGTAACAGTGTCTGATGTTTATGAAATAAAAACTTAAAACCATGGAAATTGGCTGCTTATTCAACTGTAACTCACCGCCCTGCTATGAATTCACTGATGGCACTTTATAATGACAGTACTGATATATCAAGTAACTTATCCAGTATTATGGGTGTCTTTCATAGATTCACATGCCTGAATCATTCCCCGTCGTCGAGATGGGAGCCCCGGTAATAGAAAAGTAATGTCCTATAGACATACATAGAGAAAAATAGGCCTAAGGGCCTTGCCTTAGTAGCCTATCTATGTCCTTTTGTAAAAAGGACCAAATTTCCAAAGGTAGCCAATCAGCTACCACCTCCCTCTAGAACCTTCCTGCCAGGAGCCTCAGTCTCTCAGATTTTCTACCGCACGTTGTGCTAGGGAGTCCCCACCTGAGCTCTCCTCAGGTTTCTTCAAATTCTCTACTTTTCTTCAAAAAAACTTGGATTATACTTCAACTATGGCTGAACAACAGAAAAAAGGACTCTTCAGAGCTTGTTCTTCTTGTGGCAAGAAGAGACTGCACGTCGACGACAAGCATGAGACTTGCCTCTACCCTGACCACACAGTAAAGGACTGCAGGGTATGTAGAACATTCTCTACCAAAACACTTAAGGATAGAGAAGGCAGACTGCTCCTCTGGTTAAACAGACTCAAAACCAGAGATGATGAGGTGCTCTCCTCGGAGGGCAGTGAAATGGCTTCAGTTTCCTCAAAACTGTCCTTAAAAAGGCCAAGGGAGGCTTCCCCTGGCCATCCAGACGTCCCTCACAAAAAGACTACTTCAAAGTCTTCTGAGGCAAGATCTGACACGTCTGTGAAGGATGCTGCAACCTTCAGAAAGCCATCGCAGTCCTCGTCGTCTACTTCCATGACATTCTCTTCAAGAAAAACGATTTCCACATCGACGACGACAGTCTCGACGACGGTGGCATCGTCAGCCTTGACTTCAACGACGACGACCACCCACTCGTCGACGACGGGTAAGCCAATATCGTCGATTGTACTTATTAAAAAACAGCAATCGTTGTCAAAACTCCGTCGTCATCACCGTCGACGTCGACAAAACAGAAAACACCGACATCGTCGACGAGAATTCAGTCGACGTCCACCGCATCGTCGACGAAGACACCGACGACGGTAGGAGCACCGCCGACGACAAATGCACCGTCGACGGCTACTACGCCGCCGACGACAAAACTGCCGTCGACGACCACATCGACGACGGCGAAAGTACCGTCGACGACCGCATCGACGACGGCGAAGGCACCGTCGACGATCGCGTCGACGACGACAGCTTCATCGGCGAAGGGACACTCGACGCTTGAAAAACGATCGACGTCGATACCGTCGACGACACCGTCGACGACATCGTCGACGACGACATCATCGACGCCATGGAAAAAAGCGGAGTTAATTCCATCAAAAAAGGTCACCAAACTCCCTATTACGCCCGAATTGACATCACCCAGTAGGGTTCAATCACTGCTTCCTTCTCACATACTACAAGCTGACAAATCAGATGATGAACAATTCCAACAAGCTACTAGCCCGTCAGATCTCAATGTCAAATGCCAGAGTACTGACGATGACGGAGATGATGTTATTTTTACGGAAGAAACTGTTCGGGCTCAGGTACATACTCAAGTCACTCCAATGATCGTATTGCCGGCTGAGATAGTTAATGATCTTCAATTCCTGATCACAGACTATAAAAAGCGATTCCCAGAATCGTCGGCGACACCTTCACATGACAATTCTCAAGAATCTTCCAAACAGCAAAGATCACCAAGGGCAAGACCAGCGCCTTTGGTTATTCCTCAAGATAGTGAACAGGTTCACAACATACAATCCTCTGATGATGACGACGAACCTCCTGAGGAAGGTGAGGTTAGAGATGACCTCTCTCAAAACAGAGATGATGAGGATTACGTTGCTCATTCTCCGGCCACACCGGAACCCAGCACATCAGACTCTCCACCAGTGGATATCGGTGGATTCCACAATTTAATAGAGAGAGCGGCCACTAGATTTCACATGGCAATGGAAACAAAAGTAACGGATTGTTTCTTGTATGACTTCAAAGACCCCATAAGGAAGGAGGCACGGTCCATTCCCATAATAGAACATATCTGGGAACAGGGGCTACAACTCATGCAAACTCCTGCATCTGTTTCAATAGTGGTCCCTAGACTGGACAAAAAATATAGAACTCCGTCAACGGCACCCACTTGTTTTAATTCACATCCAAAACCAGATTCGGTCGTCACTCAAGCCGCCCAGAAGAACTCCAGAAACCCTTCCTCGCCACTGTCAGCACCACCAGACAAGGAGGGCAGGAAATTGGATGGCATAGGCAAACGCTTCTCCACAACGTCAGCCATGACGGTCAAAGTGGCCAACGCCATTGCTCTGCTGGGCAGATACAATAGGCAACTATGGGAAGATATTGCTCCATATCTCACGCACGTGCCTGACAACTTGAAAGATGAGGTCCAGGCACTCCTTCATGAAGGTCAAATGTCAGCATCAGAAATCATAGATTCAGCTGTCGATGTCGCCATGACAGGCTTCAGACAGCTTGCAGGCGCCGCAGTTTTGCGCAGACAAGGATGGCTCAAAGCGACGTCCTTCAGGCAAGAGGTACAAACCAAAGTTGTAGATATGCCCTATGACGGACAACAACTATTTGGAGCTAAAATAGATGAAGCCTTGCAGACGATTAAGAAAGACACCGATACTGCAAGGGCCCTCGGGACTTTACAATTCAGAAACCAGTCCTTTCGAGGGCACAGAGGAAGAGGACAATCCACATACAGAGGATCCTATCAAGGCAAATCCACATACTCATATAATCAAAATCGCTCACAATATCCGCAGCGACAGCAACAACAAAGTCGTCAGACCCCCTACGGGAGACAGAACTTCAGGGGCAAATCGCAAAAGAAAACGGCTGGCGGAAGACAATGACCATTTCCCGCAGCCAGTCCCCCCACCGTCCTGTCCGCTCAAAATTGGTGGCAAGCTGACACATTTCCTCCAAAATTGGAAAATGATTACGACGGATCGGTGGGTACTACAATTGATTCAACACGGTCACACCTTGGAATTCAACTCCATCCCACCGTTAACCCCTCCTCACAAACATCATCACAAACACCTTCGTATGTTACTGAAGGAAATCTCTTCCATGATAAAAAAGGGAGCAATAGAGCGAGTCCCATCAGCTCAAAAGGGAAAGGGATTTTATTCCCGCTTCTTTTTAATCCAACAGAAAAAGAAGAAATGGAGGCCCATTCTAGATCTCAGGGCGCTCAATGCCTTCCTGAAAAGCCAATCGTTTCGAATGGTGACTATCCAGGAAATCCTAGGCTCCCTGGAGGAAGGAGACTTTATGACATCTTTGGACCTGCAAGATGCATATTACCATGTCCCAATACACAGACGACACAAAAAATTCCTACGATTCGAAGTAGCAGGTCTCCACTACCAATTTTGTGTCCTCCCATTTGGCCTCAAATCAGCGCCTCGCATTTTTACAAAGTGCCTGGCTCCTGTGGCAGCTTACCTGAGACAACAGAATCACCAGGTCTTCCCCTACCTGGACGACTGGCTGGTGAAAGCACCATCTCTCACCGACGCGCAGCTGTCTTCCAACGCCTGTCTCGATATTTTCCGGAACCTAGGTTTGACTCTCAACTTCGAAAAATCTACTTTACAACCCACCAGGATAATAACATTTCTGGGGGCCACTATAAACACCATTTCCTCCAAAGCTTTCCCGTCTCTGGAAAGAAAAAACAAACTGATGACTCTAGCTACCGCAATATCTTCAAACCCAACCATCAAAGTAAGGATTTTCAAATCTCTTCTAGGGATGATGTCTTCCTGCATTCTACTCATCCCTCACTGTCGGCTCAGAATGCGCCCCCTTCAGGAGGCCCTGACCAAACAGTGGACCCAATGTACAGATTCCTTCGAGGATCACATTGTCGTCACTCGACAAATATCCGAGACGCTGGGTTGGTGGATGAAGCTCAAGAACCTATCCAAAGGTCTCACGTTCTTGTTACCAGAAACTCCACACGTCATAACGACGGACGCATCTCTCGAAGGATGGGGTGCAGTCCTTCAAGACTTACAAATCAGCGGCAGATGGTCGGAGCAAGAGAAGGCTCTGCATATCAACCTCCTAGAACTACGTGCAGTCCTTCACTCCCTACAGGCATTCCTCCCTCGCATCAAAAATTCAGCAGTGCTAGTGAGGACGGACAACACGACCACAATGCACTACTTAAACAAGCAGGGAGGGACACGCTCGCTGACGCTGTCTCGCGAATCACAAAAAATTTGGAACTGGCTTCTGCTCAACAACATCACATTAACATCAGAGTATGTCCCAGGAAAAGACAACGTCATAGCAGACGCTCTCAGCAGACAGAGGTCAATGTCCCACGAATGGGAACTGAACCAACAAGTTCTAGACAACATCTTCTCGGCATGGGGAAAACCACAAATAGACCTCTTCGCCACCAAGGAGAACAAAAAATGCCACAGCTTCGCAAGTTGGCATCCCCAACAGGGGTCATTAGGAAATGCATTTTCCATCGCATGGCGCAACGTGTTTGCGTACGCATTTCCGCTATTTCCCCTGATAAGCAGAGTCATCCGGAAGATGAAAATGGAGCATTGCACATTGATTCTCATTGCCCCATACTGGCCGAGACAACATTGGTTCGCGGACCTCCGTCGCCTCTCAGTCCGTCCATCAATCCAACTGCCTCAACATCCCTCTCTACTCTCGATGTCCAAAGGCCAGATACTCCACCCGAATCTGAAATCTCTCAGATTATCGGCTTGGCTCCTGAGTACCGGGAATTCTGTCACCTAAGCATCCCGCAGGAGTGCAAGGAAGTCCTAGCTAAAGCAAGAGCAGTTAGCACGAACAAAACTTATTCCTTGAAATGGAAACGATTTTGTATTTGGTGTACAGACAACAATATACACCCTTTCAGGATCACTCCAGAGCAGATACTTCCTTATCTCCTGCATCTGGCCCAAACAGGTCTTGCGCATGCTTCCATCAGGGTACACCTGGCAGCAATCTCACGCTTCACAAGGTCTTCAAAAGGCCCTTCACTATGGTCCAACAGACTGATAAAACAGTTTCTTAAAGGGCTTTACAGATCTTTCCCTAGACCAAGACGAATACCACCAACGTGGCATCTGAATATTGTACTCAATCAATTAATGAAACATCCATTTGAGCCTATCCATAGGGCTGAAATCAAATACATTTCCTGGAAAACTGCACTTCTTTTAGCTTTAACATCAGCCAGAAGAGTCAGTGAGTTGCAAGCTCTTTCGATACAGGATCCTTTCTTGCAATTTCGAGAGGACAGAGTCATATTGAGAACCAACCCCCGTTTCATTCCTAAAGTCCCCTCGGACTTCCATCTCAATGAACCACTTGTGCTTCGCTCATTCTTCCCGAACCCAGGCACAGTGGCGGAAAGATCTCTTCACTCTTTGGACATTAAGAGATGTCTAAAATTTTACCTGGACAAAACGAAAGCTTTCAGAAAGACCAAACAACTTTTCGTTGCCTTCAGCAGGCCGAGAAAAGGCATGCCACTCTCCAAACAATCCATTTCCAGATAGATATCGGCAACAATTGCATTTTGTCATGACAAAGCCGGACGTCCATTACATTCCTCAGTCCGAGCACATTCCACGAGAGCTGTGTCCACATCGGCAGCACTATTCGCTGGTGTACCGATTCTGGACATCTGCAGAGCGGCCACCTGGAAATCGCCGCACACCTTTACCAGACACTACTGCCTGGACACGGAACTGATGCAGGATGCAGCTGTGGGCCAAGCTGTACTTCGCCATCTCTTCCAGTAAGATGAGCCTTCCTACTTCCCACCGTCCTGCAATGGTATGCACATTTATTTACTTTACTCTTTATATTACTGATGGTATCTAGTCACATGATATGTATTATCTCAGACTGTTATATTCCATCGCATATGTGCATAATGTATTGCTTGCTATTCTGATTCAGGCATGTGAATCTATGAAAGACACTCATAATACTGGATAAGAAATGCGTTACTTACCTCTAACAGCAGTTATCCAGTATTGGTGTCTTTCATAGATTCACATGCAACCCTCCCACCTCCCCAGGAAGGACTCATCTCTCACTACAGAGCATATGTTACGTCTACCTAGCTTGGTGCGTACGAAAATCTGAGAGACTGAGGCTCCTGGCAGGAAGGTTCTAGAGGGAGGTGGTAGCTGATTGGCTACCTTTGGAAATGTGGTCCTTTTTACAAAAGGACATAGATAGGCTACTAAGGCAAGGCCCTTAGGCCTATTTTTCTCTATGTATGTCTATAGGACATTACTTTTCTATTACCGGGGCTCCCATCTCGACGACGGGGAATGATTCAGGCATGTGAATCTATGAAAGACACCAATACTGGATAACTGCTGTTACAGGTAAGTAACGCATTTCTTCATTGATTACCTTTTATGAGATCACGTGACATCGTCGATGACCTCACTGCTTTGAACAATAGTACAACTTATAGGTAAATGAACTCCATAAAAGAACTTTTAAAGTGCTTCAGTGCCAGAAGAGAGCAGTTATTGCAGACCTTTGGATTCGAGAAATGCCACACACTGTATGGTCCTTGCCTTCCCAATGTGCACTAGTGAACATGTGTAAGCGTGCACTGGCCATTGCCGCTCGTCTATCCCATTCCCACAAACGCAGCTTTCCCTTGCACGAGGAGAGTGACGTGATATGCACGCGTTGTCAGGGATCATACGTGCTGTTTCCGTTCTGTGCGTATAGGCCTTCCTATTGAAAGATGCTCTTCAGTTGGGCAGCTGACGCACGATTCTGGGTTGTTTAGTTTGATATGGAGACAGAGTGAAGGTCTGGAATACGAAATAACTTGTGAAACTGACTGTACTACTACTTGTTAGCAAATGTGAAGTAGAGAAGACGGAGAAAATACAGCAGCCGGTAAGAATATGTGGTCATCTTTTCAGAAGTATATTAAACTCAGCAGCCATCCGGGAAAGCGTTTTCCATTCCATCCTCCCAAGAGGCTTGTGTTTTCCATCCTGCTTGTGCTGCTTCTCATGGGAAATGCATTCACTATAATAAGAGATGCTTGGATCAGCGCGTCCCCATTCCTCTCTACGGTGTGTTCGTGGTCAGCAGTGTGAAAGAAGGGGACTCTTCCCTTTTAGTGCTGTCTTATGAGGCAGCATGCTGTCACTCACAATGTCGGATACTCCAGATGCCAATGGTAGGCGTTGAACAAAAATATGAATGACACTTCCAGCAAAGAGTGGCTGACACAAAGTCCCTCTTTATGTATATTACATAATATGTATGTTGTGAATTATTTACAATAATTCTTGAGAGACAGCTTAAGCTGTATCTAGCTCAGACCTAAATCGAACTTCACGGTTTGGCAGGAGTGTAAGGATCATAAATCCTTAGTATGAAAAGAGCTTCCTACCTACCTGGAAAGTTAGAACCTACAATAACTATTACCAAACAAGTGAATTCATACTATTTCTAATAACATTTACAAGAAGTAAGGAACATAGTATTGGTGTATTGAGGCTATGAAATAAAAATGAAAACTTCACCCATTGCTTGGAATAAATGTAATAGGTAATAAGGGTGATGGAAAAAGATTCTGAGAGAGAAGAAAGGTAAAGGAACACTGGTGCTGGAGTTTTGGAAGAATTATCGATTAGAACTTTATTCCTTGCTTTGCAATGAGGCGCCAGTTTAGTGTAATGAAGTAGACCCTGGGACTCCGTATTTGCAATTAATATAATTGCTAAATCATGGATTTGAAGGTAAGTCAAGAGATAAATCCAAGACCGCATTCCTTCCTTTGTAATAGACCAGAACCCGAAATGGTGGGTAAATCTTTGTTTGCCTTTCTTTAAAAGGGTAGCCAAATCAGGTACCAGCCCTAGTTCCTTGAGCTGATTCTTTTGTTTAATACAATATGACAAATTAAAAGGTATGTGGGTTATTTATCTCTTGAATTTCACTTTATCTATTGTTATGACGCAGATGCACGTCAGATACTTTTTAACATATATAAATACAGAATCTTAAGAGGGTGTCCTTTATTTTGCACATCACTGTATCATTTTTACCACACAATTAAAAGGACTGGTGCACTGGTTTTCATTGACTTCAAATGCTGAAGGTTTTTCCCTTCATCCATTTCAAAAATTGTGCCACATGATTGGATGCTTGTCTGAACTCTCATTTAGATTATTGCACTGCCTTCATATTGGACTTCAGGAATACCGTAATGCTACGCTTCAGTGCCTATAGAACATACCAGGAAGTCTTGTGTGCAGCTGCACAACTTGAGCCATGTAAAGTGTTGTACAGGGACTTTGTCTCTGTCTCTTAACTATGCATTTCCTTGTTGCTCTGTTGATGTCAATGTAATAATTCCTAATGACATCATAGAATGTTATAGTGAATGCCTAAGCCTACTGACAGTTGCAGGCAGGCTGAGTGACAAGGAGGTCACTCCTGATGGGGTCTCTTATTAATTACCTTAAGAATTGGACCTGTAACTATCTATAAATAAAACTACATGAAATATATTATGACTCAAGAACTTCTTTATATACCACATAAAGCAGGTACCTCTCTTCGTTCATTGGCTTCTGATAAAACAGAGAAAGCACTTTTTTCACACAAAGCCTTCTTTAGACTAATCCCTCCTTCTTGTGAAGGATCCTGACCTCTTATATTCTTTCATGTTTCTGTCTGAAGCTCTAGTGTTGTTGATATTGTGAAGGGCCCCGTTTTAGGAATGTTTGCATTGGATGTAGGAACTTAAGGACACTGGTCACCAGCTTTGTATTGCCTCCCGTTAAGGTACACTAGGTCACCAATCTTTGCCACATCGGACCTGCCCATCTTTTTTGCCTGTTGTCTTTTCGTTATCTCTCTTCCACTCTTTTAGCTCTACTGCTTTTAGCAAATAGATGCCTTTCATTAAAATCGTTCTCCATAAATGAATACATAAATAAGTGTGCATAAAAGGTAAAGACTCGAGCAAGAGCAATGCGTTTACATAAGCAGTAATATGTGGTTTCTTTGGCTAGTTTTTTCTCTTCTGCTGTAAATCTCGTCCTGCACGTTGGTAGTGATGCTCAGTGGTATATCCATGATGGAGACCTATTGCTGTAGGTAAACTACTTCCCTTTATCTACTGTTGGTATCTCACGGATATGCATGCAACCAAGTAACCTCCCCTTTTTATGTGGCTATACCAAAGTCCCCCTTGGCCAATGAAAAGAAAAGTTATGATAGTCTCTATATAGAATAGAGCCTCTTACTTCACTACCTCAGTGGCTACAGTGCAAGTCCACAGGATGAGGTTGCTGTTGAACGCTGTTGAACAATTCTGCTATATTTATGAAATTTTACAGGATGCCCAACCTATATGGGACTAATTGAGTATAGGGTGTGATTCTATAAAAGGTACCAATGCTTAAGAAATACTTACAGATAATGTTTTCCTCGCACATTCCTGTCTTATATACTTTTATTTCTTATACAGATCTCATATCATTGAATTCGTGTTAAAAAGTTTGGAAAATTCGTAGATGCATACTGTGGTGAAAATAAACTGAGACAAATAAGAAAGCTAAAACTGCTGGAAACGTGCAAAATGGTCAGAAATGTATGTCAGTTGGCAGTTTTGAAGCCTGCCCTGACAGTGTGCTTTGTAAATAAAAACTGGAGAAAATGCATTGTTGCACTACTACATCCTGAGATTCATCCTTTACATTAACACCAAGGGTACCTCTTAAAGGGAAAGTGTACATCTTGCGTTTAGCAACGTGTTTACATGGATGAACGCTGTACAGAGAATGTGTGGCAAAAACGATTTCCCCATCTTTCTTGTCTGCATAGAAGACATTAAAAACTTCTAAATCTGCTGAGGGATACTCGTGCTGGAGAGCAACCATTGTTAGTGGTTAGTCAAATTTTCACCTTACAAAACAATCCTGTTCTACAACCTGAGGATGGCCTTTGGAATGATTCTGTCAAACCAGAAAGAGTGTAATTACAGACACCCCCCTCAGTGAACTGCTAATGTTTTTTCATAAAATTGTGTCGGTTCTGAATTCATCCTTTAGTGTGCACAATAATGCAAGGAATAGGACTCTGTACCAGATTTCAAACTGCAAATTCAGTGTTAATAAGTAATTCATTCCGAGGCATGTGGAGCAAGCTCTCCAATGTCTGGGAAGAATGCTTTTTTGCTTTGTTAGCTTCCAGAAGTAACAATAATAGCTTTGAGAGGCAGGTGTGGTAACTCCAAAGGATAGTTAATCTTTTCACTGGTCAGTGGTCAAAATAGAAACACTGAATTTAAGCTGTTATTCATGTGAAATTTGCTTTTACAGCCTCTGCTCATTACAGTATTCCGAGCAGTTTTTAAAGCTAAGAGGCATAGGGGCTTCATTGAAAGTCAAATGGTGACCAGCTTTTCTTTTGTCAAGTAGTTTTATTCAATGTACTAATTCCACTGAACTTTTCATAGATAATTCGGAGGAAGTGGCTTTACCAAGATCCATGTCCGTTGCAACAGGATTGAACATGATGAAGAGATCAAAAGTTAAAACAATTTTTCCACATAACCCTGGAAACAACAAGACATTACTCAGTTTTGCAGAAGGAGATATAATCACACTTCTTATTTCCGAAGATAAGGATGGTTGGCTGTATGGAGAACACGAAAGTACCAAATCGTAAGTTCAGTTGCTTTATTGTCAAAGTATGCATGTAGCATCACTTGCACTAATGTGGTTACATGTAAACGTATGAATTTATTGGGTGTTCCTGAAGTTGTGTGAAATATATCTAACAAACATACAATTAAAGAAATGAAAAACTATTTGCGTGCTTTGCAGTTCATATTCGGCTATCATTCTTTTCAGATTCATAATATTGTTGGTAAAGAAAGTGATAATAGAACGGTGGTGTGTCTGCATTGTCATGTTATGGAGAGATGATGCTAGATGGAATTATTTGCCACTTGATTGGGATTCCCTCTGGTATCAGCCAAATATATATATTTTAAAAATAGTTTTTTGGTGTGTTATCTTGATAGGCTACAGAGTGCAGAGTGTGCATTTTCTTGGGTGTAATCACAATACTTCAGATTCTCTTCCAGGGGATCCTCATCAATAGTCATAAGCACTGAATATTCCCGCCCACGTGCGGGGACCCTGGAAATATTATAAATATATATATATAAATTACATATAAATAGCTCCACAAATATGTATGCACATATATCATTTTTTCTCACACCAATGCAGCTCCAAAAATGAGGCTAAACAATGTAAATAATCATACATGCACTGAATTAGCAATGAGACCAGAAAAACACATTAGGACAAATAGCCGTTGAACTCTGTGTTTTAATGAGCAAAAGACTCATAAATCCTGAAAATTGCTAATTAATAGACCTTGTTAGCCCACAGACTGCATTGTAAAGCAATAACATAGAAAATCAAAGCATTTTCAACAAAAATGGCACCGTGCCTTTAAGGCAGCCATGACCCCTGGCTTCCTATCATGCCTCAGGGGTGACAGTTAGGTCAGTTGTTCTTTCCGGCTCCTTCTGTCAGGACCCTGGTTTAACAGCTCCCACCTTTTTTGATTTTCTGTCAAAAATTATTGGTGAATTTCTTCAATTTTTGCTTTCACTCGACAGCTTTTGACCTTAGAGGGTTAGTGCTGCCTTTTTTGAGCTTCAAAAAAGGATAATTTTTGTCAAAATGCCTTCTCTTTTTGACACCTGCCCTTTTCTGTGGGAAAAAGAAGGCCAGGACTGATACACATCCTGTGTGCATCTTCTGTCTCACTGAGACATATTCTGCAGACACCTGTGAACACTGCAGGGCTTTGTCCAGGAGAACCCTCAAAGATAGAGAGAGGATTAGGATGTATGGTCTCTCTGAGAGAGGTAGGTCTCCTTCGGCGTCTGGATCGGCGTCGAAGATTCCGTCCACAACGACGAAGAAGAGTCACATTCCTTCGACGACGAAGACTTCAGCGTCGAGAGACAAGGTACCTCCTCTACCGTCAACGGGGCGATGTGCAGCATAGAGAGAGAGGTCTCCGTTGAGCATAGGAGCTCAACATCGAGACAGCCGTCGCGAAGCCTTATCACCAGTCTTCATCGTCGCAGCTTCCTCCATCGACGCCCAGTCATCGGCGTTCGACGTTGAGGCAACCTCCGTCGGCGCCCAGTCATCGACGTCATCGAGACGGTCTCCGTCGGCGTCACATCACCATAGTTCGACGTCGAGGCATTCTCCATCGACGTCACACCACCGGCGTTCGACGTCGAGGCATCTGTTGTCGAAATCAAAACATCGGCTTTCGACGTCGAGGCAAGTCTCTCAGCCCTCGGCACAGTCTCAATCCACAGCGTCGAGGCCGTCTCTGCCCATGTCGACTTCGACCCAACAAACCATTACGTCGAGTTTGCCAACTCCGTCGCCAGGTCATACGCCTCGGCCGCAACAGAGGTCTCCAAGATCGGTTTCAGCTGCGGAAGGAGAATCAGTCTCAGGGAGAAGGTCTAGAGCGGTAGAACACTCTCCAGTGAGCATGAGCCATCCTGCTAAAAGGAAGGGAGTTCCAGAGGATAGTGCTTCTCGGAGTGACACAAGATCCCCCTCTAGGATACCCTTTACCATTCCAGGCATGTGCTCAAGTGGCAAGGTGCACAATCCTCAGTAGATTGGATTATTGCAATGCCCTTCTGCTGGGGTCCCCTGAGTTTCTGTTGGATAGGCTTCAAAGGATGCAATCAGCGGCTGCTAGGTTGGCCCTGGGGCTTCCTAGAAGAGCACATGGGCCGGCTGCCCTTGCGAAACTGCATTGGCTACCTCTGCGACAGAGGATACAATTCAAGGCCCTTTGCCTGGTTTTCAGGGCTCTCCATGGAATCGGCCCTGTTTCCCTGCAATCGAAATTCGCTTGGTATACACCAACCAGGCTGCTTCGATCTTCAGCGGCCAGGCTGGTGAAGGTACCTAGATTCAGGAAGGCCAGAGCAGGGGGCAGAACCTTCGAGGTGACCGCTGCCAAGTTATGGAATCTGCTCCCGTTCGAGATTAGGCAAACCACGGAACTTCTCCCGTTTAGGAGAAAGATCAAAACCTGGTTGTTTCCTAAGTAACTTACTGCTTGGTCATGCCCTGTCTGATACTTGTTTGCCCGTTGAGCCAGTCAGCGCCAGGATGCCTGCAAGGTGACAGTGCGCTTTATAAGTTAAATAAATAAATAAAATAGGAACCCTTCAAGAGAAAACACGCCTCCAGTGAGCCTTTCCTCATCCACTTCAGGCTCTCGTTCTTCTCGCCGCAATAGGTCTCCGGATGTGGTCATCTATTCATCCAACAGTGAGAGGTCAAGACATTCTCCTGCATGTTCGCTGCATGAACAGACGAATTTACCGCCTCCGGCGCGTTCACCAGCGAGGGAGCACATCCAGAAGTCGCCTCCCATCAGACTATCTCCAAGATGGTATAGGCCTCTTCATCACTGGGCTCCAGACAAGGAAACTGTGTCCAGGTTGCAAGATCAAGGCGGCAGGTTTCTAGGCCCAGAGAACGATCACGCTCCCAGGTGCGCTCCAGCAGACGGAGGTCCAGGTCTAGGAGCAGGAGGCTGGACGCAGATCTCCGACTACTACTTCTTCTTCTTCTCCGACCCGCTCTCATAGAGATTATTCTCTGACTTTGACGTGCAGTCCTCCATCGAGAATTTCTCCAATAGACAACATCTTTACTATTCAGGACATTTTGGGCAGAGGGGCTCTTAAACTGGGAGTTCCCATGACAACTCCCCAGGTCAAGACCTCGGTGATCTTCTAAACCTTACATCACAGGTCTGCACCCAAACCTCTGTTACCTTTGGTGTCTGGGATTATGGAACCCGTGATGGAGGTGTTCCTCACGCCAGCGACAATAAAGGGAGTCCCAGCGAGGATTCTCAAAAAGTACCACTCGCCAGAAGAGGATCCTCTTTTCCTCAGGGCCGATCCACCACCAGACTCGGTCATTATCGCAGCGGCGAGAAAATCCAGTGCTGTAGCTTCCTCCTCCACAGTGCCTCCGGATAAGAAAAGTAAATTGCAGGATTCGTGGGGAAGAAGGGAAGAAGAGTCTGTAACACCTCAGCCTCATTTCTCAAGGTGTCCAACGCGGAAGCCCTTTTGGGGCGGTATGACAGGTCCCTGTGGGATTCTCTGCAGCGTTTTGTCAGGAAACTCCTGCAAGACAACCAAAAAGACTTTGAGGAGATTCTCTTGGAGGGCAGCCAGGTCTCCAATCAAATCATCAGCGCCGCAGCGGACGGAGCTACCCTTGCAGCGCATGGCTATGCGCATGGGATATCTGCAAGAAGGTCCTCCTGGTTGCGTCTTACAGCCTTAAAACCAGAAGCTCAGGCTCGGATCTTGAACTTGCCTTTTTCAGGGACATCATTGTTTGGGGCAAGTACTGACGAAGAAATGCAGCGAATGAAGTCAGAGTTGGACACTCTTAAAGCCGTAGGGCTTGAGAAAAAGAAAGAGTTTAGGGGAAGGTTTCGCTCCTACAATAAGGGCTCTTCTAAACAGAGGGTTCAAACCCCTCAGTGGCAGAAGGGTCAGGACCAACAGGGGCAGCAGAAGTCTCAGTTCAGAGGCAAGCGCAATTCCAGAGGAGGTGGAAATCAGCGCCAGGGCAACAGCTCCAGCAAAGCCCAGTCCAAGCAATTAGTCCTTCCTTCCCCCAGTGCCGTTGACCACTCCAGTGGGGGGAAGCATCGCGCATCATATGAAAGAGTGGCAAGCCATTACAAAAGACCGATGGGTGTTGACTATACTTCAGAATGGATACTGTCTTCGTTTCCAAGATCTGCCTCCACCCGTTCCTCCAATGCCAACATCAAATCATCAGCTAAACCTTTTGAAAAAAGAAGTGGCTATACTCCTCAAAGTCAGCCATCGAGAGGGTGCCAATTTCTCAAAGGGGGAAAGGAGTGTACTCACGATATTTTCTGGTCAGAAAAAAGGGCCAAAAGGCAGAATACAGACCCATTCGGGACTTGAGAGCACTCACCCTGCATATCAAAAAAGAAAGGTTTCGCAGGTTGGCGGTTCATCAAATATATCCACATCTCAGGAGGGGAGATTGGATGTGTTCGCTATACCTACAAGATGCCTACTTTCATGTCCCGATACACCTCAATCACAGAAGATTCCTTCCGTTTCGGGTGGGGACCTCCCTCTACCAGTTCAAAGTCCTTCCGTTTGGGTTGAAGTCAGCTCCCCGGGTGTTCACGAAGTGTGTCACAGTGGTAGCGGCCGCTCTACGCTGCAGGGGTGTTTTTGTGTACTCCTACCTGGATGATTGGCTGTTGAAAGGTCCTTCCCCAGACAGTGTAAGAAATCAGTTCCTGACCTGCATCAAGCTCTGTCACCGGTTGGGATTGCATGTCAACTTCAACAAGTCAGTCTATCAGCCCACCCAGAAGATTCACTTCCTAGGAGCTCTGCTAGACTCCGAGGTAGGAAAAGTGTTTCCTTCGGAGGAGAGACAGTGTTCTATAGCTCAGAAGTGTCAACTGGTACTCCGCAACAAGGTTAAAAAAGTGCGAAAAATTGCCTCCCTGCTAGGGCCGATGATGTCATGCATTTTCCTTGTCCCGAATGCCAGGCTTCGGATGCGTCCTCTTCAGCAGGATCTGGAGGACAAGTGGGACCAACGGTCAGCTCGTTGGGACGACCAAATTACTCTGTCAGCAACAGCTCGAGCCTCCATTCCGTGGTGGACAAAACAGCAGAATATGCAGGTGGGAGTTCTGTTCCATAAAACTCCTCCTGCACAGACATTGATCACAGATGCTTCTCTGCAAGGCTGGGGGGGCTACATGGGTCATCTCCAGGTGCAGGGTCTGTGGTCTTCCAAGGAACGTACTTACCACATCAACATGTTGGAGTCGAGAGCAGTCCACCTAGCCCTCAAAGCGTTCCTGCCTCGATTCAAGAAGCATCAGTACTAGTACAAACGGACAACGCCACCACAATGTACTATTTGAACAAGCAGGGGGGAACACGCTCACAAACTCTTTCCTTGGAAGCCCAGAGCATCTGACATTGGCTTCTGGCTCGCAAGTTGTCAGTCACAGCAGTCCACCTCCCAGGAGAACAGAATATGAGGGCGGACGCGCTAAGTTGGCATTTCGAAGACAGAGAAGACTGGGTTCTAAACTATGAGGTAGTCGAAGACATCTTCCAGTCTTGGGGTCGTCCCACCATAGATATTTTCGCGGACGACGAAAACACCAAATGCCAAGACTTCGCTTCAAGATTTTACTGGCCAGGATCGAAAGGAAATGCCCTTTTGATAGACTGGTCAGGGGAATTTGTGTACGCATTTCCACCCCTTCCACTGATCCCGAAGGTGGTGAGCAAGCTGACACACTCTTGTACAACGATGATCCTCATTGCCCCCGACTGGCCGAGGCAATGGTGGTACACAGACCTGCTTCACCTGTCAGTGACTCCTCACAAGAGGCTGCCTTGCAGACCGGACCTGTTATCCAAAATAAATGGGAGGATTCATCATCCCAACCTTCCGTCACTGAGCTTGGCAGCATGGCTCCTGAGGTCATACAATACGGCCATCTAGGGCTGCCGCAGGAATGCATGTCCATCCTGAAAGAAGCGGCACGTCCTTCCACGAGACATTCTTATGCATGTAAATGGAAGCGCTTCTATATGTGGTGTATGCAGAATGGTCATCATCCTATTAAGGGTCAGGAAGAAGTTGTTCTGCCTTACTTAATATTTCTGGCTAAAGCAGGGTTAAAGTTTAATTTTATTAAGGTGCATTTAGCTGCTATAACAGCTTGTAGGCGATCACCTTCACAACCTTCTTTTTTCCAGTTGCCAGCTGTAAAGAACTTCCTGCAGGGGTTGAAAAAAGTTTACCCTCCAGTGCGCCCTCCGTCTATCCCCCCTGGGAGCTGAACCTGGTGCTATCAAAATTAATGGGTCCTCCGTTTGAGCCCATTCATAAAGCTACTCTGCAGCATATTTCCTGGAAAGCTGCTTTTTTGATAGCAATCACGTCGGCTTGTAGGGTGAGCGAAATTCAAGCTCTCTGTTCCAAGGAACCCTATACTGTGTTTCATTTGAATAGAGTGGTGCTGAGGACACATCCTTCTTTTCTTCCTAAGGTGGTGTCAGATTTTCATGTAAATCAGACCATCTCTCTGCCCACCTTTTTTCCCAATCCCTCTACTCCAGCTGAGAGGGCTTTGCATTCTTTGGACCTGAAAAGGGTTTTAAAATTCTATCTGGATAGGTCCAAGTCTATACGCAAGTCTGATCAACTATTTGTCCACTATGTTTCGATCAGACCAGGTCATGCAGCCTCGAAACGTTCTATTTCAAGATGGATAGTTTTGTGTATCAAACTTGCCTACCAAATGGCGCATAGGACTCTAGGGTTTTGCTACTACAGCTTTTCTCCATAATGTGCCCATGTCTGAGATCTGTAAGGCGGCGACCTGGAGGTCCGTCCATACATGTACCAGACATTACTGTCTTGATTCTGACACTAGAGCAGATACCCAGGTAGGCCAGGCCTCCTTGCGGAATCTGTTTAACAGCTGAGTTCTCGGCTGTGGCAATTTATTTGGTTGGGTCATGTACTTCTCATTTCCCTGCAGGTGGTTGATGGGCTTGCTATTCTATTCAGTGCTTATGACTATTGATGAGGATCCACTGGAAGAGAAGGATAAGTTACTTACCTGTAATCCTAGTTCTCTTCCAGGGGTATCCTCATCAAAGTCATAAGCAACCCACCCGCCTCCCCCAGGTAAATGAGATTTGTGTGTTTCTGGCTTATGGCTGAGCCCTGACTTTAGGGTTATGCAAAGAACAACTGACCTAACTGTCACCCCTGAAGCATGATGGGAAGCCAGGGGTCCATGGCTGCCTTAAAGGCACGGTGCAAGTTTTGTTGAAAATGCTTTCATTTTCTATGTCATTGATTTACAATGCAGCCTGTGGGCTAACAATGTCTATTAATTAGCAATTTTCAGGATTTATGAGTCTTTTGCTCATTAAAACACAGAGTTCAACGGCTATTTGTCCTAATGTGGTTTTATTGTATCATTGCTAATGCAGTGCATGTATGATTATTTACATTGTTTAGCCTCATTTTTGGGGCTGCATTGGTGTGAGAAAAAATGATATATGTGCATACATATTTGTGGAGCTATTTATATGTAATTTACATATATATTTTTATAATATTTCTGGGGTCCCCGCACGTGGGTGGGAATATTCAGTGCTTATGACTTTGATGAGGATAGCCCTGGTAGAGAACTAGGATTACAGGTAAGTAACTTATCCTTTTTGTGCCAGGACATGGTGTCAGGATGCTGGGGCACCTGGCGTGACCACATGAGGGTTATATGAATAATTGTCATTAATATTTTACTAAGGGAAATGTCAAAGCAACAATCTCCTTATGAAGATTGGTGCCTTGGGCAACAAATTCCAGACAAATAACCAAACCATTGGTCTAGTCATTTGCTTCAGCAGAGCAGGCAGAATATTGGACATCCCAAAATGAAGCTACTGTAGGGAAATGCAATATAGGGCCAATATTTCTCCTCAGTTGTATGATTGCTCCATTACTGATTGGTGAAATCGGTTATGAGTAAGATATTCTCTAGGCTACTAACTTGAAATGCAGGTGGAAGCTGTAATAAATGGCAGCCTTGGACACCATGCTTAACATTGCATACCGTTCCTGGTTCTCAATGTATAGTCCAGATCATATTTTCTTCTCACCAGGGTGGTGTTTAATACCTTAGGAAATAGATCAGGAATCCTCTACTGATTTGACCAACACTTGAATAATGGAGATCTCCAAATGCACAGAAGTAAAAGCTGGCCGTAATCTAGCACATATACTTCTAATCTAGCTATAATTTCAATCCAAAAATGGCTCCGTACAGTGTCCTCTTGAGAGGATCTAGTCGGAGAGAGGTATCACTGTATTTTCGCTGTGGTAACATTGCTCTGGTGTATTCTTTTAAATCCGTGTGCATCTGATCTCCGTTGCAAATATCATGAAAATGGCACTATGTGTATGCTGTCCTTCATGGTGGTGGGTTATTTTCTACAGCATTGGATCATTTATATGCTTTGAAATCTTTGTCTTTGTAAGGCTGAGTATACTTGCTGCATTTAACTTGGCAGTACAAAAGTAACCAATTTAACACAATACCTCATCCTTTTGCTTGCTGGGGCCTTCCGACCAGGCAAATGAGATTGTAGTGTCTATCCCTCAGTTCAAGAGTTATTCAAATCTCTTCCAGGGGATCCTCATCAATAGTCATAAGCATTAGAATGTTCCCGCCCATACGCGGGACCCCGGAAACACTATATTATATGTGCCCCACATATATATAACCATATATATATATATATATATATATATATATATATATATATATATATATATATATAAGCAATAGCAGCCTACTAAACACTGGAGCTGAATCATGCTGTAAAGAATGTCCACCATACATGAACAAACATGCATTATAAACATGAGAAAACAACAATAAAGTTTGTTTTAGAACTGTTTTAATGCTCAGAAAGCAGTAGCAATTCTTATAAAACACTGAAAGCATAGGAAGCTCCCAAGCTGCATTGCAAATCCCCAGTCTAAAAAGACTGGAAAGCTAACCTGCAGCTGAATGCAATAAACTGACACCGTGCCTTTAAGGCACCCATGACCCCCAGCTTCCCATCATGCCTCAGGGGTGACAGTTAGGTCAGTTGTTCTTTCCGGCTCCTTCAGGAAGGATCCTGGCAACACAGCTCCACTCATTTCTGTTTTTCTGACAGAAATGTGCTTCATTTTTCACAGTTTTTTACTTACTTTGACATTTTACATCCTGTCAAGTAAGAATCTGTCTTTTTCTTGACAGCTTGGTGGGTATTTTTTCTAAAATGCCTTCCCGTTTTGACAACTGCCCTTCTTGTGGCAACAAGAAGGCCAAGACAGACAGCCATGAAGTCTGTATTCTTTGTCTACCTGACAATCATGACCCAAAGGCCTGTCCTCACTGCAAAACCCTGTCAGGAAGAACTCTGATGGACAGGGAGAGGATTCACATCTATGGCCTAGCTCAAAAGTCTTCCAGAGGTAGGTCTCCGGTAAGGAAGTGCTCCAAGAGGGCTAGAACACCTTCAAAGGACAAGTCTACGCAGCCTTCAGCTTCAGCGTCGGGCTCGGCGCTGAGGAAAGAACTACCGGTGGGTCATTTATCGAAAAAACGACCTTCGACGACGGGCTCGCCGTCGAGAAGAAAAAATTCAGGTACGTCGTCGACTTCTAGAATTCAAGACCCTCCGCCATCGTCAACTCGGTGACGATCGGCGTCGAGGACCAAGACCCCTCCGCCGTCGTCAACCCGGCGACGATCGGCGTCGAGGACCAAGACCCCTCCGCCGTCGTCAACTTGGCGGCGATCGGCGTCGAGGACCGTCACACCTCCGCCGTCGTCAACCAGGCGACGATCGGCGTAGAGAACGGTGACCTCTCCGCCGTCGTCAACCTGGCGACGATCGGCGTCGAGGAGCAGAGACCCTCCGCCGTCGTCATCGTCACGACGTTCGCCTTCGAGGAGAGGCTCACCTCTGCTGCCGCAGAGAGTCCAGAATCCTCCGCCGTCGACAGACAGACGTCGATCGGCGTCGAGGAAGAGATCTCCGTCGACGTCGTGTAGGCTTTCGGCGTCGAGGGTGACCAATACCCCTCCGCCGTCGTCGCGTAGACATTCGACATCGAGATTGACTGCTCCGCCATCGCCCCAGCGGCGTTCGGCGTCGAGGGCTCCGTCGTCGGCTTCACATCGCCGTTCGATGTCGAGTCATCGCCGATCCTTGCATCGCTCGCCGTCGAGGCATTCGACGTCAGAACACCCGACGTCGAGACATCATGAGCGGTCTAGATCGGCGTCGAGGCACTCCGCTTCAAGAAGATCCAGAGAATCGGTGATTCTAGTGACAGAATCAGCCTCCCGGCACTCGTCTTCGCATTCGCCTGGCCGAGCTGCCTCGAAGTCTAGAAGCCCTGCCCGCAATTCACCATTGCGAGACCCCTTTTCTGCGAATGTGAGGTTGTCCCCTAGATGGAATCTGCCATTAGATTATTGGCGAGATTCAGGGGCTACGAGGCGAATGCAAGATTACGCCAGTTCTGCACATAGATCTCCGCTTCAGAGACTAGTTGAGGAAAGGGACAGACGCAGAGTGCAAGCTGAGAGATCGCCTGTGAGGAGGCCTACTAGATCTCGTTCTCCCAGAAGGGAGGAATGTTCAGGAAGATCACGCGAAAGGCGGCGCAGTGTTCAGCGCAGGAGTAGGAGGACACCATCGACTTTTTCTACCTCCTCTACCCGATCTTCCAAGAGAGATTATTCTCCCACACTCACGGATAGCCCTATATCTAGGGCCGTGGTTCCCAAACTGTGCGCCGCGGCACCCCGGTGCGCCATTATGAGGTGCCAGGGGCGCCGCGCTCACGTTGTAGGAAAGTGAAGTTTATTGAACAGCTGCCCAGTGCAGCCCTCAGTAGCATCCTCCCCGCAACAACTGCCAGCAGTGCAAATCCCAACATTAAATGAGCCCATATGTCCAGCGAGCACGAGTTAAACTTTAACACTCACTCCGCGGGGCCCGCCTTTTTACAGTACAATTATTAATCAAATGTCATGCCGATCTTCCCACAACCTCCGTTTTATACTCGTATCACGATCATTATTGTTACTGTAAGTAAAAATAATGTTGGTGATACGGGTGTAAAACGGAGGTTGTGGGAAGATCGGCATGACATTTGATTAATAATTGTACTGTAAAAAGGCGGGCTCCACAGAGTGAGTGTTAAAGTTTAACTCGTGCTCGCTGGACATACGGGCTCATTTAATGTTGGGATTTGCACTGCTGGCAGTTGTTGCGGGGAGGATGCTACTGAGGGCTGCAGTGGGCAGCTGTTCAATAAACTTCAATTGGTTTGGATCCTGTGTAAGTGTGATGTGCCTTATCATAAACGACAACGCTGTGGTGTCAAGTTAAACTCCCCAACCCAGTCCAAACCCACGTGTGCCTGAATGAAGAAGTGGATTATTTGGAGGGCACATCCACAAGTTGCTGGGGAAGTAACCGGATTTCCTTTAATAAATCTATGCTGGCATTTGCGGAAAGTGTTTAAACTTTGCGTTAATTGTCCCTCTGCTTCAAAGTACGTTGGTGTTGAAATTACCATGGCCGGCTTTTAACTACTTGATGGAGTGGATGGGACACACACACACACACACACACACGCACACGCACATGCCTAAACATACACACACATTTACACATTCTCAGATAAACAAACTCACCTAAAAATATGCATACAACATACATTTAAAAGCATTAGTTCTTACCTTATCTGTCAGATGGGGTCATATTCCAGCTAATTATACTCCATTTTTTAGAATACTAATAATGAATGATATTATTAACTATTTGTGTAATAAACGTTTTGACAGAAAACCATGAAAATTGAGCTCCAAATCATGTCCATTAGGGTGAGCTGCTTCTGTATTTCAGGCACTGAATTTGCGAGGGGCCAGGGGTCGCAAAGGCAGTGGCAGGGGATGCAAAGGGCAAGACAGGGCTTGCAGCTGTGGCTCCTGGTGACCGCTAAATGACATCCACGGCATCATGGTGCTTTTATTATCCTTTTACACAGTCCGGAATTTCTTGATGGTGAATGTAAATTCAACTTGAAAGACATGTCTCTCTCTTTTATTTCTATGCTAATAAATTCTTTCCATACTCTCAATATGTTGCATCTGAGACTGTCGGTCCCTTTAAGTTGTTTCATGTCATGGTTGTGTTGTTTGAGCCTTTGAATTCTGTTTGACAACCAAAATCTGACAGCTCACCTCTACCTCTATCATCAAGTGTCCTGAGGAGTTTGTAATGGGTGTTGTTTTACATCTTTAACTGGGGGAAGTTGTGAGGCTTCAAAACCTCAACTTTTAGGCCTGGGTGCAATAGGAGTCTGTAGGTTTTAAATAAATAAATAATGAAAGGCGAGTGGCCCCTTCTGATTCAGCTCCACGTGCAAACTGTCAGCAGAGCTGCCTCATACACACCCCCCTAACTCATTTTACTCAGGTAGGACCAGACGAGCTTATAGGCGCCTCAATCTCTGAAAATGACTGCACCTGAAGAAAGGGGGTGTGGATACAAAGGCTAGTATCATGACTGGTGAAAAGGAAACTTTACTGAATTTACACACTGAAAATGAAACTAATCATATATAAGAGTTCTGAAAGATGTAAACAATGTCCCATCGTCGGGCCCTTACTTCAAGGACATGGCTGCAGGCTGGGGAGTATACGTAAACGCTCTGGTGGTCCAATGCGTTAGATTTATGGCTTGCCAATTAGGGGTGACACAAGGTGAAAAAGAGAAAAAAACATCTTAATTCCAGTAGTACAGGTGTCACAGTCAGTGGTCACTCGGAGCCAGGGATCTAACACATTAACATTCCCCCTACTCTGGGATACAGGCCATTTTACCAAAGGATGCTCACACTTTCCAAAGATGCCTTCTTGGTCGTGAGCTAGAAGAAGAAACCTGCCACTGTTATCTTTTTATTTTGTTACAAATATGATTATAATACCTTCATTGCATCCCAATTACTTTAGGAAGCTGACAGGAAGTACTACCGTGTTCGTGCTTACACCCCAACTCCCGCCCACCGGTAAAAGAATGGTGGGGAGCCACGGCCAACTGCCAATTAGGTCAAGGGAGCCATGGGTCAAAAAAGTTTGGGAACCACTGATCTAGGGTCTCACCGGTTGATGACATCAATACTTTCCATGATGTCCTGCAAAGAGGAGCTCAGAAGCTCAACATTGAGCTGTCCATGTTAGGCTCCTCTTGCTCCTCAGGATCGGTGTGATGCTATAAGGGTTCTGCTTCCCGATCGTTCCGAACTCAATACGAATCACACTGAGTTGCGGTCGGATCGGACAGGGGACAAAGGACGGGAAAGGGCTGCAGGGACAAAGGATCTGTAAAACATAAGCAAAACAAGATTAGCACACCCCTCTCATTCCTTTCACAAATGACTACTCTGTTATTCTCGCTAGAATAGGGTACCTTCAAAGCAGATCCTCTGCTACTCAAAAAGAAACAACACAAAAGTCATCACCACTCGTGACGATAATCCACCTGCATATAGTTTAGTCCTAATATTTGCTCATAAGGACTCAAGGTTATTTCCCTCCTTTAGTATTATAATCAACCAATAAAGTAAGCGTCTTGGCACTAGTTAAGTGTCCTTAGTTCTCCCAGTGGACTTTCTCCATAGAGGTCAGAGTACTAAGTTCCAAAGAGAAGAACTTGCTCCTAGTACCAAAACGTGGGCGCGCCTCCTCTATGGGAATCAACACGCATTCCAAGGAATAGTCTCTCTCTTTAAACCTAATTCCAAGCGCTCCTCCTCTCTGGGAGATCAACACGCTTCCTCTACAATATAGTGTGAGTACGCTACGAGGCTAGCACACCAACCAGGCTCTCCTCCCCTCCGTTAACTTCACGGAGACATGATCAGCCTTCCTCGGTCAGCGCAGCTAAAGAGCTACGGAGCTACTGAGCAGTTCGGATCTTTCGTTCCTTCACGAAGCCGACAGCAGCTTTCTCTAACGTTTCGTCCCAGTTTCTGAACAGAGAGCAAGAGCAGCCGCTCCTCTCTCCTACCTGAAGCTGTTTTCTCCTTCGAGGCTGTTCTCCCAGCAGTGTCTCTCACGCTATCCCAGAACACGAAGACCAAACGGCTCCCTCCGGATGTCGGCGTCTTCCTCCCGGACCGCCGATGAATTCAAAATCAGAATTACGCACACGGCTACGTGCGCGCGTGTTGCCTAAATTACCTCCTCCTGCCCCTAAGCTTTCTGGAACCTGTAGTCCCTAGTTCTTCGGTAGTCAAAATTCCTGTCTAGGTAGGCGCATCAGCTGGATCCCGACAGTAGGCCCCCCTTCCCAGCGCCTTCTTACAACCAGGCTTCCCGGGGCACCTCTCGTAGAAGGACCGAACCGCCCGGGGGGCATGCACCCCACTGCTGGGCTCCCATGAATCTTCCTCCGCCGTGTAGCCTTTCCACGCTACCAGAAACCACAGCTTTCCGCGGCGATACTGGGAGTCCCTTATCTTCCGCACCTCATATTCTAGACCTCTCGACGTGTGAATCGGAGGAACAGGTTTTCGCCTCACCGGCCCCGCTGGCTTCAGCGACCCACAGTGGAAAACCGGGTGAATCCTCAGGCTACCGGGCAGTCGAAGCTTGTAGGCTACGGGGTTCACTTTTCTCACCACCACATAAGGGCCTATGAACCTTGGATGAAAAACGCTCCGGAGTTTGAACGTGATGTTCTTGGTGGACAGCCAGACCCGGTCGCCCACCTTGTAGTCAGGCCCATCTACTCTCCTTCTATCCGCCCGACTTTTGTACGCGTCCTTAGCCGTCTTTAGATTCCTGGCCACTTTCTGATGCAATTGCAACAGATCACGAACACGTTCTTGTACTGCAGGCTGGTTTCTTACCTCCTCAGGCAACGTTACCGGAAGGGTCTTGGCTGCGTATCCATAGTTGGCCATAAATGGAGAAACCCCAATGGAGCTATGCAACGCGTTGTTATACGATAGCTCTGCTAGCCACAGCAGCGAAGACCAGGACTCTTGGGCCTCCTCTGAGTAACATCGCAAGTACTTTTTCAGTGACTGATTAAGCCTCTCGGTTTGCCCATCTGTTTGCGGATGGAACGCTGTAGATGTGGCTGTCTCGATCCTCAAGGCCTTGCACCAAGATTTCCAGAAGCTAGCCACGAACTGTGGGCCCCTGTCTGACACAATCACCTCCGGCAACCCATGAAGACGGACTATTTCTTCCATCAGTATCTGAGCCGTCTGTCCGGCTGTGGGTAGGTTCCTGCAAGGCACGAAATGTCCCATCTTCGTCAGGCTGTCAACGACTACCATTATAGCCGAATTCCCTTTTTCCATGGGTAACCCCGTGATAAAGTCAAGACTGATGGTGTGCCATGGAAAGGGCGGTGTGGGCATGGGAATGAGCTTTCCTCTAGCTCTCGTGTGATCCGACTTATTGCGAGCACACGTCTCGCACTCCGCTACCCATTTCTTGACTGCTACGGTCATGTCTTCACACCAAAAGTGTCTTTGTATCAGTTCGGTGGTCTTCTTTACCCCTGGATGCCCAGCTAACGGGGATTGGTGGCACCAACGAAACGCCTTCTTCCTTAACTCTATAGAGGGGATGTACAACTTGTTCTTGACAAACGGTAACCCATCTCGTAACTTCCTATCTACTCCGGCTTTTACCCAACTTTCCCACTGTTCCTGTGAACGGCTCTTTTGTAGGTCTGTAAGGAATTCTTTGCTTCTCACCACACTGACCACTCTGTCTGTAGGTATGATGGCCATGGGCGCATGTCGTTCCGTGGCTTCGGTGCTTTCCTGACGAGAAAGGGCATCCGCTTTGCGGTTTTCCACTCCTGGACGGTACGTGATGAAAAAGTCGTATTCCGCAAAAAACAAAGTCCATCTCATCTGGCGCTGGGTGAGATGCCTAGCCGACTGCATATATTGGAGATTCCTATGATCTGTATACACAGTTATCCGATGGCGTGCCCCCAACAGATAAGGCCTCCACTCTTGGAACGCCTCTTTGATTGAGAGGAGCTCCTTCTCCGAGATGGTGTAGTTGCATTCGGCTGAGTCTAATTTCTTCGACAAATACGCCACTGGATGTAGGCTTCCGGTGTCTTTGTCCCTTTGAGAGAGTACCGCTCCTATAGCCATATCAGACGCGTCGGCTTCCACCACGAATGAAGCTTCCAGGTCTGGATGTCTAAGAATCGGTGCCGATGTGAACACTTCCTTCAGGACCTTGAAAGCCTGGTCTGCTTCGGAGTCCCAATGGAATTCTACTCCTTTTCTTAACAGTCTCGTGATGGGGACTGCCTTTAAGGAAAACCCCCCTATGAATCTGCGATAGAAGTTCGCGAACCCCAGGAAGCTCTGGACATCCCTAACGTTTTTTGGCACCGGCCAGTTCAGCACAGCTGTTACCTTGCGTTCTGACATGCACAATCCTGATGGACTAAGGTTGACCCCTAGGAATTCTACTTCCTGCACCCCAAATTCGCACTTGCTCAGCTTGCAGAAAAGGGCATGTTGCTGAAGCCTCTCAAGCACCTCACACACATGCTTATAGTGGTCTTGCTTTCGGTGTGAATAAATAAGTATGTCATCTAGATACACAATAACGAAGACATCCACGAGCTCAGCCAACACCTCATTAAAAAAAAACTGGAATGCCGCAGGGGCGTTGCACAGCCCGAACGGCATGACCAGGTACTCATACAGCCCATACCTGGTCTTGAAGGCTGTCTTCCACTCATCCCCCTGCCTTATCCTTACCAAATGGTAAGCACCCCTTAGATCTAATCTGGTGTATACCACCGCTTCCCTGACCTGATCTAATAGCACACTTATGAGGGGCAGGGGGTACCTGTTCCTGACCGTATTTTTGTTTAGCATCCTATAGTCACAGCACGCCCTAAGATCACGATTCGCTTTTGAAATAAAAAACAAAGGTGATGCTGCGGGGGATCTGGAGGGACGGATGAACCCTAATCTTACGTATTCCTCCAAGTATGCTCTGAGGTGTTGCGTTTCGGGTTCAGAGAGGGCGTACACTCTACATGAAGGTAGCACGCTGTCGTCTATCAGGTCTATCCTACAATCGTACCTCCTATGTGGAGGAAGAACCTCAGCCTTGGTTTTGCTAAAGACTTCCGCGAACCTACTGTATTCCTCAGGCAGCGCCACTTCCTGTTCTACTACTGTAGCCACACACCAAGACGAGGCCAAAGCAAGAGAAATAGTTCCCCCTTCTCTAAGACACTGTACTCTACAGAGTTCGGATTTAAAGCTCACAGTCCTTTCTGCCCAGTTGATATCTGGGTTATGCTTGCAAAACCATGGCATGCCCAGAATCAGTTCGTATTGGGGGGCGTCTATGATGGTCAGTGCTATCTCTTCCACATGGGCTCTCTTTCCGTCTACTAGAGTCCATTCTAGAACCTCAGTTTGTGTAGTGATCAGGCCTGACTTAAGGGGTTTTCCGTCTACCGCCACTACCTTCTCAGGAAACTTCCGGTCCACTATCCCCAAAGCTAACTCCTTGACTAACCCGCTATCTATAAAATTGCCGGTCGCCCCTGAATCGAGCATAGCCGATACTTCATGGACCCTAGAACCTACCACCAGACTTCCATGCAACACTATGTGGGCCTCCGAGGGTGACGTAAGGTCTGACGCTTGTGAAGGTATCTTCATAACTGTTCTTTCCTCCGAACGAGCCTTTGTCCTGTCTCTCAACTTCTGCTCCTATACTGGAAGCTGCGGCTCGTTTCGGTCTCACTGAAGGGTTCTGCGTCTTAGGTTTCGATGGGCATTCCCTCACATAGTGAACTCGTTTTCCACAATACATGCACAGGCCCTGTGCTCGCCTATTCTCTCTCTCAGTGCGCGAAAGGGGTGCCCTGACCGCACTTCACTCCATGGGCTCAGGACCTGTTTCGCTAGTGGTATTCTCTTTTTTGGTACCTCTATCGGTACCTCGATCATGAATGCGCCCATCCAGGCGCAACGCTAAGCTGACCAAGTCCGCACAAGTGCGCGGTTGGGGGTCTATTCTGGCTATCACATCTTTGAGTTCTCCGCATAGGCCCTGATAGAAAAGAGACATGCGCTTCTCTTCAGGCCACGCTGCCTCCGCTACCAGTCTGTTAAACTGTGTTAGATAGGTGACCAAATCCCCTCTACCTTGGCGTAATGTCAACAATTCTTTGTCTGCGCTAAAGGACGTAGTTCTCCGGTCGAATACCCCTTCAAAAGCGAGTCTAAACTCCTCCCAGTCCGACAAAACCTCGTCGTTATTTCTCACTAAGGGCACCGCCCAGTTAGCTGCATCTCCGCTAAGGTATGAGATAGCGAAGGCTACCCTCGAGTGATTGGTTGGGAATGACGAAGGTCGACACGAGAAGTGCATCAACAACTGGGTGAGAAACACCTGCACCGTGTGCGGATCCCCTGTGAATCTCTCAGGTGTCGCCAGGGGTATAGGGGGGGCTACCGAAACCTGTATAGGGGGTATAGCCGCTGCACTGACATCAAAAGGGTTACGAGCGGTTCTGTCCACTCTTTCACGTAAGGCCGCTGTCTCTAACCTTGATGCCGCTAGTTCCTGTTGCATTACCTCTAAGGCCTGCATTAGGTCCTCGAGCGTCGTCATTATAGCCACCACCCGACCAGGAGGAGCGGTTTATTTGTAGGCGCGTAATTCTGTTAGGCTCCTCTTGCTCCTCAGGATCGGTGTGATGCTAAAAGGGTTCCGCTTCCCGATCGTTCCGAACTCAATACGAATCACACTGAGTTGCGGTCGGATCGGACAGGGGACAAAGGACGGGAAAGGGCTGCAGGGACAAAGGATCTGTAAAACATAAGCAAAACAAGATTAGCACACCCCTCTCATTCCTTTCACAAATGACTACTCTCAGTTATTCTCGCTAGAATAGGGTACCTTCAAAGCAGATCCTCTGCTACTCAAAAAGAAACAACACAAAAGTCATCACCACTCGTGACGATAATCCACCTGCATATAGTTTAGTCCTAATATTTGCTCATAAGGACTCAAGGTTATTTCCCTCCTTTAGTATTATAATCAACCAATAAAGTAAGCGTCTTGGCACTAGTTAAGTGTCCTTAGTTCTCCCAGTGGACTTTCTCCATAGAGGTCAGAGTACTAAGTTCCAAAGAGAAGAACTTGCTCCTAGTACCAAAACGTGGGCGCTCCTCCTCTATGGGAATCAACACGCATTCCAAGGAATAGTCTCTCTCTTTAAACCTAATTCCAAGCGCTCCTCCTCTCTGGGAGATCAACACGCTTCCACTACAATATAGTGTGAGTACGCTACGAGGCTAGCACACCAACCAGGCTCTCCTCCCCTCCGTTAACTTCACTGAGACATGATCAGCCTTCCTCGGTCAGCGCAGCCAAAGAGCTACGGAGCTACTGAGCAGTTCGGACCTTTCGTTCCTTCACGAAGCCGACAGCAGCTTTCTCTAACGTTTCGTCCCAGTTTCTGAACAGAGAGCAAGAGCAGCCGCTCCTCTCTCCTACCTGAAGCCGTTTTCTCCTTCGAGGCTGTTCTCCCAGCAGTGTCTCTCACGCTATCCCAGAACACGAAGACCAAACAGCTCCCTCCGGATGTCGGCGTCTTCCTCCCGGACCGCTGATGAATTCAAAATCAGAATTACGCGCACGGCTACGTGCGCGCGTGTTGCCTAAATTACCTCCTCCTGCCCCTAAGCTTTCTGGGACCTGTAGTCCCTAGTTCTTCGGTAGTCAAAATTCCTGTCTAGGTAGGCGCATCAGCTGGATCCCGACAGTCCATACCGCAAGTCACTACCACAGTGATTTTTGAGACTCTTCACCAGAAGTCTGCTTCTCGTCCGTTGCTGCCATTGGTTCCGGGGATTATGAACCCTGTCAAAGACATATTCCTGGCTCCAGCGACCATTAAAGCGGTGCCGGCTCGCATCCAAAAAATGTGCAATCCAGCGACCTCTGACCCGGTCTTTGTCAAGACTGACCCTCCTGCAGACTCAGCGATCGTAGCAGCAGCACGAAAAACACACTCAGCCACGGCTACCTCCTCAGTCCCTCCAGATAAGGACAGCAGATCACAGGACTCGTGGGGTCGTAAGGTCTGCAACTCTGCCTCTTCTACACTGAAAGTCTCCAGTGCAGCTGCACTGTTGGGTAGATATGATAGAGCCTTATGGGACTCCATGGAGCGTTTCAAGTCCAAACTGCCGAAAGAAGACCAGAAGGACTTTGAAGAGACATTAACAGAAGGCTGTCTGGTGGTGAACCAGATGATTAGCACGGCTGCGGACGGCGCAGCTCTTGCAGCACATTCTTATGCCCATGGAATTTGCGCCAGAAGGTCGTCTTGGTTGCTCCTGACAGGCCTCAAGTCCGATGCACAGCAGCGCATCTTAAATCTTCCTTTTTCTGGTTCCTCTCTCTTCGGTGAACACACTGACGAGGAGATGAGTAGAATGAAAGCCGAGCAAGAAACAGTCAAAGCAGTCGGTTTAGAGAAGAAAAAGGAGTTCAAGCGCCGTTTTAAGATCAACAGAGGCAGAGGGGCTCAACAGAGGGTTCAAACCCCTCAGTGGTCCCAGAACAAAAATCAGGGAAGGACCCAGTTTCGAGGTGGTAAATCCAACCGAGGTAGAGGAGGTCATCAGCAACAATCCTCTACATTAACGAGAGGGGGGTAAGTCATGAGCAGTGGCTTCCTCTGGCGCCGTTGCCCACTCCAGTGGGAGGAAGTGCTTCACAACAACTGGCAGATTGGCGCAGCATCACAAAAGATCGTTGGGTGCTAAATATACTGAGCAATGGATACAGGCTTCATTTCCGTGCTCTCCCAAAGAACATTCCTCCAAAGAAATCTCGTCCTCACCAGTTAGATCTGCTCCGGAGAGAGGTTAAAATTCTTCTTCAAAAAAGAGCTATAGAAGAAGTACCTCCCTCGCAAAGAGGAATGGGAGTATACTCCAGATATTTTCTTGTCCCATCCTAGACCTTCGTCTGCTAAACAAGGTCATAGTCAAAGAGAAATTCCGCATGTTGGCTCTTCACCAAATATGTCCACATCTACAAGAAGGCGATTGGATTTGTTCGGTGGATCTGCAAGATGCATATTTTCATATTCCAATTGCGCTGCATCATCGCAAGTATCTGAGGTTTGTTTTCGACAACAAACACTACCAATACAAGGTGCTACCCTTCTGGCTCAAATCAGCACCGAGAGTCTTCACCAAATGCATGGCAGTGGTAGCAGCTTTTCTTCACAAAAAGGGGCTTTTCGTCTCTCCGTACCTAGACGATTGGCTCATAAAAGATCCATCTCCTCTGCAAGTAGGGAGCAACTTCCACCTTTGCCTACAACAATTGCACAATCTCGGCCTCCATGTCAACATGGAAAAGTCAGTCCAGCAGCCAACCCAGTCCATCAACTACCTAGGCTCCGTTTTGGACACAAATTTGGGAAGAGCGTTTCCTTCGGGGGAGAGACTTTTTTCGATGCAGCAAAAGTGCAGGATTCTGCTCGAGACCCGAAGTCCAACAGTCCGTCAGGTATCCTCCCTGCTGGGTTCCATGGCGTCTTGCATCTTTCTGATACCACACGCCAGACTGAGGATGCGGCCTTTGAGGACCAGTGGGACCAAGCATCAGGATGCTGGGAAGACCGGATCAGTCTTTCCCAGGCAGCGAAAATTTCTATCAAGTGGTGGTCTCGACCTCGAAATCTGTTGGTGGGAGTTCCTTTTCACCAACCTCTTCCGACTCAGTCAATAGTGACGGACACGTCCCTTCAAGGCTGGGGGGCACACATGGGGTGCCTTCAAATACAGGGTCGGTAGTCGGTGCAAGAGCAGAACTACCACATCAACTTGCTGGAGCACCGAGCGGTGCATCTCGCTCTCAAAGCCTTTCTCCCTGCGATCAAAGCCAACTCGGTCTTGGTGCAGACAGACAATACGACCACCATGTTCTACCTGAACAAACAAGGCGGCACATTATCACGCCCTCTATCTCTGGAGTCCCAAGCGATCTGGCACTGGCTTCTCGCCCGGAACCTCTCGCTGGTAGCAGTGCACCTTCCAGGCGAGCTAAACATCAAGGCAGACACACTCAGCAGGCACTTCGAAGATCAACCAGACTGGGTGCTCAACGACGAGGTAGTGGCAGAGCTTTTTCGTTGTTGGGGTCGTCCAACCATAGACTTGTTTGCAGACGACGAAAACAGAAAATACCACGCCTTCGCGTCCAGGTTCCACCGCCCAGGGACGCAGGGGAATGCACTCTTGATGGATTGGTCAGGGACATTTGCCTACGCATTTCCTCCCCTGTCTCTGATTCCGAAAGTGGTTTCCAAGCTCCTCAAGTCGGACATGGAGATGATCCTAATAGCTCCGGACTGGCCACGGCAGTGGTGTATCCGGACCTTCTTCATCTGTCTGTGTGTCCACACATACGTCTACCTTGCAGCCCGGACCTGTTGAGCAAGATGAGCGGGACGATTCTACATCCCAACCTCCCCTCTCTGAACTTGGTGGCATGGCTCCTGAAGTCCTGCAGTATGGTCATCTGAATTTGCCTCCTGATTGTATGCGCATTTTAAAGGAAGCTACGAGGCCCTCCACAAGAGCGTCATATGCGTTCAAGTGGAAGAGGTTCTATATTTGGTGTAGGGAACATCATCTTGACCCTATTAAAGGTCAAGAGAATGTTATTCTTCCATACCTTCTTTCCTTAGCACCGTCTGGTTTGAAGTATGCTTCCATTAGAGTATAGGAAATCGCCAATTTAAAAGTTTTTCTTCCAGATGCAAGTGGTCAAGGACTTCCTGCAGGGGTTAAAGAAAGTCTTTCCCCCTGTTCGAAATCCTTCACCTCCCTGGGAGTTGAATCTTGTATTATCCAAGTTGATGGGAGCGCCTTTTGAGCCTATCCACAAAGCAACGTTACAGAATTTATCATGGAAGGTCGCTTTCTTAGTTGCTAAGGAGAATGTGTGAGACTCTTGGAGTGCCTGACTTATGGTCAGATCCCGAAAGTGCGTGCACGAGGATGCCCAGAAAAGCACTGACTATTCTGTTCTACAATCACATGCTCCAAAAAACATTGGATACCACTCGGGAGGGGTCCTTAACAGACCTCTTCATTAAAATCAAAGACTCGTACAGCCATGAATGTGTCCTGGATGGCATGACACCGGTGCTTACAAGGAAGATCTTTCTGCAATGGAGGTATGGCTCTCTCCCCTTAAGGTCCTTCACAAAGGCTTGGGTAGGTGGATCGGAGTCAGGGGCGTGCCCGGCATGTGCTTATAAATCGGAGAATGACTTACATGTGGTCCTGTTCTGTGGAGCCTATACCAGAATTAGAAGACATTGGCTGGTCCATCATCTAAAAAACTTGGGCTTCAGAACATATGCTCCGGCCTATAGAGTACTAAAGTCGGATCTATTTCCGCCAACAGTGTTCGCCATGGCAAAATTCCTGACTGTAATGTGGCTGGCACGTGCTCGTATAATCAAGGGCATCACAACACTGTGAATACCTCTTCTCCTCCCCTTTTACTTGGGCTCACCCATTTTCTAGATTTGTATTGTATTAACTATATCCATATACTGTTCTTATTGGGTTTTATATGCATTTTAATGATTATTTTATTCTGTGAATATCTTTTATGATCTTTCATGATCGAAATAAAGATTTGAAATTGAGTTGCTATCACATCAGCGCGCAGAGTAAGCGAAATCCAAGCATTGTGTACAAAAGAGCCTTACACTATTTTCCACCACAATAGAGTAGTGTTAAGGACTCATCCATCCTTTCTACCAAAGGTTGTGTCTGATTTTTATATTAATCAGTCTATTTCTCTTCCATCTTTTTTTCCAAACCCTGCGACCCCTGCTGAGCGGTCGCTACATTCTTTAGATCTCAAAAGAGTGCTTAAGTTCTATTTGGAAAATACTAAGAGTATTAGGAAGACGGATCAGCTTTTTGTCAACTATGGTTCCTTAAGAACGGGTTTTCCAGCTGCCAAACGATCCATCTCCAGATGGATCGTCTCCTGTATTAAATTGGCTTATCAGCTAGCGGGCAAGCCCTTGCTGTTGACACCTAAAGCGCACTCTACTAGGGGGAAAGCGGCCACAGTAGCTTTCCTACATGATGTCCCTATGTCAGAGATTTGCAAGGCTGCAACCTGGAGATCAGTTCATACCTTTACAAGGCATTACTGCCTAGAATCTGATTCCAGGACTGATACTCAAGTAGGGCAAGCCTCTTTGAGGAATCTATTTGGGTACCCTGCGGCCTGTTCGAGCTTAGTTTTGTCTAGGCTCATGAATTATATACTGTTTTATTGATCCTTTGCCCACAGGGAGATTAGGTGAGGCTCGCTATTCTATTCTAATGCTTATGACTATTGATGAGGATCCCCTGGAAGAGAACTAGGATTACAGGTAAGTAACTAATCCTTCTCTTCCAGGGTATCCTCATCAAAGTCATAAGCAACCCTCCCGCCTCCCCGGGCAAAGGACTACTTTAACTTGGAGATATTGTTAACCTATTGTTTCATGGTTTTTTCAGTCTCCGAAACGAACAACTGACCTAACTGTCACCCCTGAGGCATGATGGGAAGCTGGGGGTCATGGGTGCCTTAAAGGCACGGTGTCAGTTTATTGCATTCAGCTGCAGGTTAGCTTTCCAGTCTTTTTAGACTGGGGATTTGCAATGCAGCCTGGGAGCTTCCTATGCTTTCAGTGTTTTATAAGAATTTCTACTGCTTTCGGGGCATTAAAACAGTTCTAAAACAAACTTTATTGTTGTTTTCTCATGTTTATAATGCATGTTTGTTCATGTATGGTGGAAATTCTTTACAGCATGATTCAGCTCCAGTGTTTAGTAGGCTGCTATTGCTTATATTTATATATATATGGCTTTTAACCGAGACATGAGAAGCTGCAGACTGGGCTGCGGTGATGTCTTTTACCCGCTTAAATTAGGACTGCTGAATGAGTGCATTCCTTACCTGTGGGTACCTTCGAGCTTTCATTTACAGGCGGCAGCCCAGCCGCGAAGGTGTGCACCCCCTGCTGAATAATCATAGGGGGTCACGGGCCGGAAGCCGCCGAGCCTACTGTGAAGCAGCAGCCGAGGGATCTATGGAAATCCACATCCTGGGGCCCATCCAGGGCTGTGAAATGGCAGAATACGCACCCATACAGGGAAGAGACACGGACTACAAGTCCCACATCGCCCATTGGAGGGCGGTTCATTGACTAATTAGTGGGAGTGTCTAAGCGTCAGAAACTCAAGTCGAGCCTCTGAAGACGAGCGTAGGCTCAGAAACGCGTCAGGCTTTTAACCGAGACATGAGAAGCTGCAGACTGGGATGCGGTGATGTCTTTTACCCGCTTAAATTAGGACTGCTGGATGAGTGCATTCCTTACCTGTGGGTACCTTCGAGCTTTCATATATATATATATATATATATATATATATATATATATGTATATATATATATATATATATATATACATATATATATATATATATATATATATATATATATATATATGGTTATATATATGTGGGGCACATATAATATAGTGTTTCCGGGGTCCCGCGCATGGGCGGGAATATTCTAATGCTTATGACTTTGATGAGGATACCCCTGGAAGAGAACTAGGATTACAGGTAAGTAACTAATCCTTTCTTACTGTACCTTGTATGCTAAAGAGTCATAAGGAAAGCCTGTGTACTCTGCTTAAAGATTTGGACTTATTCTGATGACCACTTTACCTCAAAATAGTAGCATAAGATTGTTTAGCATTTTACGGGAAAGGAAGTTCTATTGGAGAGTTATTTTTTATGTCCTGGGAAACTCTACTGCTGGGCTGCTTCTATAGAGAGAGTTCTTCTCAGGATTTTTCTCATCGACGAGAAAGGATGTGAATAACTGGGGACTAGTTCTTTACATTTCTTTAATCCTACTATGGATGACCCTTGCAGCCCTGCTATTGACTGAGAAGGATAATGCGTTGCTCCTTAAGGGCTTCCTGCTTTATTATATAAAAAAGTATTGTGGAAGATGATGTTTAGAAGACACATTTCTATGTATCACTGTGCAGGAATAAAACAGACTGCCTAACCAATAAGGCCTAATTCCTATTATTGTTGGCTACAGTATTGGTGATAGCCACAGGCAGCACCACATCTATTATGTATCTGTAGCAGATATCCCTCTGCATAAAACTAAACAGTTAAAGCAGGTATGGGAATTAAGAGTAGGTTCCAGGCTGTAATAACTCTTAAAATAAATTTTAATGGGCTATACCATCATCTACGTAGAGCTCCACGGTGCTGAAGTACTCTAGACTTTAATCCTAGCATCATCAAGGCATACTTTCCCAAATCTCTCAAGTATTGGGTATTCTTGAGTTTGTTCTATATTTACCACAGGCCCAACGAAAAGTGTCATATATTTTAATTATTAACAGACCCAAAACAAAGACATCTTTTTGAGGAAGTGCCCTCTACCTTTTCCTCATTTGTTTGTTCACTTACATGAAGGCAGTGCATCAATGATCAACTCCTGATAAATAATGTTGCATGTGAGAGTGCTGCCACGCTTTCGAATATTATTAGTTTGAGTCTTCATCTAGATGTCATTAATCTATTTGCACTCCTTGTTCTAGATCATTGTAATGTTAGAAGAACTGATAAGTAGTGACTATGTGTGCTTAGTGGCAGAATCAAATACAGAGAAAAAAAGCTTCGAATTGTATTATTATTTGGAGTAGCAGCTACCTACTGCAAGGAATAATCACAATCCTGGTCAGGGTGAAACCTTAAAATCACTTAATTAACCTGAATGCAACCCCCTGGTAGCTATGTCATTGGGCAGCCAGACTTAACTTAGGGCAATGTGTGAAGTATTGCTGGAGTACCAAAACAATAAGGTTAAAATGCATACAGATAAAAATCCCAAATCGAATTAGAAAAATAGAGTAAAATTTGAGAAACAAAATGCAAAATAGATCCAATAACTGGAACCAGAGATATGAATTTTTCAAGTTTTAAGTAGGAATAGCCAATGATATTCTTTGGTCACTGTAGACTGGGACCAAGGTGCAATTTGAGGCTGACCACAAAGTAGCACTGGTTGGATACACCTACCAGGTTTGTCCTGGTCAAATATTTTACCTTTTGACCCAGTCTTTTAAGTCCCAAGCCACCACATGGGTACACTTCAGGATCTCTGGTGAGTCACTGAGAGGCTCACATGTCGTCAGGCAGAGCCCAACGGCACTTCCAGTCCTGGTCCAGTTGCCACTGGTCAGGTTCTACCACCTAGCGTTCCCCCACTTGTCCCGCTAAAAACCCTACCCTACTTATTTAGTTGGGCTTAGTGCCCGCAACAGGAATGAATCAAACTAGGGTTAATGGGTGTTGCCACAAGGGGTTAGTTTCTTTGGAAAAACCTGAAGGGCTCCATCTACATAGATACCTCCTTGCTGAATGTAGAATTTTGTCTACTTTTCAGAAATGTATAGCTCTCCGGGATCACCCATGGTTATCGCACCTGTTTCCACCACAAACTGCAAGTAACCTGAAACCACATAAATTAGGAAAAATAAACTACCTCTTAGAAAAATGCAACAACTGTGAAAATGTTTTTTTTTTTATATATACAACTCAGTTTGTTCCTGAAAGCTGGGGAGATACACAGCACAGCAAATATTTTATTGATGCTTTGTTGCACAGCACTTTTTTCCCACTTTTCCTACAATAACAAGAATGATATATACTTGGTTATGTTCTCAGTTCCCTTCAGGGGAATATTGAAACCCTGGGTACCTTCACAATCCCTAGAATGTTAGGGAAAAAAGGACACAAATTTGGGGTGGATAACTTTTGTGGAAAAAAGCTATAAAGGCTTAAATGTGCGGCCCGTGCATCCAAAAAAGATCTTAGTGGATGTCAAAAGGTTTAACCTCAGTAATATTTCAAATACTTCTACTTAAGGTGCAAACCAGGCCAGTTGTCACCTTAGTTTTAGCCTACAATGCCCACATTTGTGACACTATTATCCATAAATCTGGCTCATGGAAAACAAATGTAGCGCTCCATGATCAGACTCCTTCTTTCTTAAAGAAACTCAGATTCTTGTGGTTGTCTCAGAAGCTAGGAAGCACTATAGTACTGTGTTCTACTTCATCAGCTCCTGTGGAAAAAGGCAGCAGTAGGATGACCTCTATTGGTGGGAATATCTGCCACTGCTGCGAGAAACGCTAGCTCTCCAACATCCTCATGAGTATTTACACCCATAGTGTTTTTGAAATATTATAGACTGCTTTAGCGATCTGGCCAGATCATAAGGGCTGCTAAGAACTAAGAAGAATTGGCAGCGCTATACTTTTGGCCTAATGTCTCCCAGTTGTATCTAATGTTTCCCTCACAACTCTTGAGTCAGGCAGAGAAAAAAAAATGAAAATGCCTTTTTTGGGTTCTTCTTTGGCATTCATGTTTTCATTTATTTGTAACAGGTTTGTCAGCAAACAAGCTGTCTTACAAATAAAATGCAAATATTGAAACCAATGACAAAACAATAACAAATTACATTTTTTGATAGATTTTGCCCATGTGATTAAAATCACATTTTGCATACTAATTAACAAAGCCTTTGAATAACCATTTCCAGTTCACCAACCCAGCGCTTGCTTCTGGGGAATAAATATACCACATTTTACAATGGACAAGGCAGTGTAACATGAGGAGGCTTTTCCGTGATGTCAGACTCATGCTCTAAGTGCTAAAAGTTCCCCTTAACCCCTTGCATGCTGGTGACGAACCCCAGCCGTCACGCTCCACGGTGCTCGTGTGCTGATGACGGCTGGGGTTCGTCACGGCCCCGCCCTGTTCGTTCGGCGGCCGCACACGGGGGGAATCGCGGCCGCACGGAAGGGTTTAAGCTTATCTGGCATCTGCCCAAAAAGTAGTGGTCCTTTTGAGAGTTCCCACCTTCATACTTCCGTTCCATAAAGAGCTACAGGGACATCCTTGCCATATAGAAACTCAGCATAAGTACAACAGCATTAGTCCTATAACTATGATATTACTTTACGTTTGGGTGTGACAGGCCCAATGTTTTCGTGCAGTGGGACTTGCATGTGGCCCTCATCTCCCTTACCCTGGTGAAAGCATTACCACATAGGCAAATTCACAAACCTCCTGTTTTCTTGTGACATTTAGAGATGTAGGCTTTTAAAGGCAGCTGCTTTAAAAAAGAAATTATGGTAGTCAGTAGGTTTTGCTTAAACAGCTGTGCATCAAGTAATGTATACAGTGCTTTGAAATCCGCAAAAGTAAATCATAGATGTTGTGTAATATCGACTGTGTAATCGGATGGGTTTTTAGTGCCAAGCCATTATCTAATTGGAGATAGTCTGAGAGATCAGTTGCAATTGCATTTTTTGGGGAAGAGTCACCTTTGCGTTTGATATTAGCCAATTTCTGTTGTGACGTGACAAGCATATTCAGGCGTGGTACTAGACCATCATCTTCTCCACACCTTCCTTTAGAAGGACAAACTAAGATGTTAACTTTGGCCTAGGTTCTTTGTGCCCTGGAATCAGGAGGCTGTATGGTGTCCTTGGATTTTTAGGCTGCGTGCTTTCATGTACCCATTCTGCTGTCCCACAAATGCTTCCTGGGGTCATAGGTCAGGATTGAGCACTTCCAGTTTGTTATTCTACTCTTTGGCCCTACCTCTGCCTCTTGTGTATTTATGCAGGTGATGGCGGTGGTTACGTCCCAGGTTCCCTTATCTCGATGATTGGCTGTTGAATGCGAGCTTTCCGCAATAAGTAGTGGACCACCTACAGAAGATGGTCACCCTTCTGTTTTACCTGGGGTTTTCATCAGCAAGCTGAAATCCCAGCTGCAACCTATGCAGGAGAGTAACTTCAAAGGAGACTGGACATGGTTGATTTCAGGGACTTTCACTCCCCTAGAGAGTCGGAGACGTTTGCTCCATTTGGTTGGCCCTGAAGACTTTTTCCCATCTATTAAGGAGAAGCCGGTTCAGATCTGAATGAAGAATACAACCGCCATGTGGTACTGCAACAAGCAGAGCAGTGTGAACTCAGGGGATCTTTGCATAGGCAAATAATTTTGTCGGATGTCTGAACGTCTGGGTAGATGAGTTTGGCTGGTGAGCCACGAATGGCATTTCCATCCTGAGATGACCAAGAGCATGGTGGGACATGTTTTTATTGGATTGTTTCCCCACTGCCATTAATATTACGCACTGGAATTTTTGTTGGAATGTTCCCAGGGAGATGCATTCTGCCTTCAGTGAGAGACAGGCATTCCCACCTCTGGCACTGCTGCCTCGAGTTCTGAAGATCAGGGCAGACTGGTCTCAGCTCATCCTGATGGCTCTTGACTGGGCCAGGAGAGTATGATATTCTGATCTGCTGAGCAAAAGCATTTGCACCCCCACCCATCCCGGTCTGCCTCGTTTTTCTTCAAGGACTGCTGTCTTAGCAAGAGGCAGTGTCATGCATCTAAATCGCCAAAACCTAAACCGCTATGTGGAGATTGAGCAGTTCCAAATAAGTGGATTAGATTTACTTGCTGAAGTAGTGGATGTTACGCTTGTGGCTAGACGCCAATCTCCCAAATCCATTTATTCCAGTCGTTGGGTGAAGTTTGTTACCTGGTACGAAGATAGTAAATTTGACTCTCTGCAGACCCAACTGTTGGATGGTCTGTTTTTGAACTCTGGCCTAGCAAGACTTTGCGGTGTGCATTGTCCTTTTGGGCTTTCTATGTTTGCCTGCTCACCCTTCAATATTCATGTCACCAATTATGATGCATTTTTTAAGGCTCTTGCACGCGTTCTCCCCTCATCGTTCATTAATCAGTAAGACCTTAGATTGGTCTTTTCTTTCTTAGTGTGCTGGCCCTTCAAGCTCATTGCTGATCATCAAGACGGTATTTCTCAATTCAGTTACTTTTGTGCTCCATGTCAGCAAGCTTCAGGCACTGTCAGTGCAACTGCCTTCACATTACCTTGTTCCTAGATTATTTACTGTTGTGAGTTAGTGCTTCCTTTTTTTCAAAAGAGGTATTGTCCTTACTAGTAGGACAATACATCGTTCACCGCACCTAGCTTGATTTAGATTTTTCTTACCCCCCTAAGGATCTCTTAGCTTGTACATCAAGAACACAAAAGACGGTGGGTGACCAGCTTGTTATTGCGTTTGCTGGTGCTAAGAAAGCAAAGGCAGGCCAGAAACAAACCATGCTTTTTGTGTGCCTTAAGACATGCTGTTCCCTGGCTAAAAAGGGTTTTTCCTGAAGACCCTCAGAACCTTTGCACTAACGCCTAGACTTCCACCATGAAGTTGGTGACAGGTTGTTTGGTGTTGGCGATCGACCATGAGACTTCATGGACGTTCGTACACACCTTTACCAGGCATTAATATCGTTTGCTTGGACTTACAAGACTTCCTGGTGCAAGTCCACTTCTCAGATAGTCTGCCTTTTGGGAGTTACTGCTTGGTATCTATTCTAAAGCTGAGGAATCTGTGGTTATATGAACAAGTTATCTTTGGTAATGCTCTTTTTGATGGATACTCTGCCTAAGCACTGATCCCCCACCATGCTTCCTCCTTCATGTTGTGTGAAATGGACTTTTAGGGCTTAAAAGAAATCTCACGTTAGCTCTCACACTGTCACTCTTAAATTTTCTCACGGGTGGTTCTCATCGGAGGGCGAGAAAGACGTCCAATATATACTGGCATAATTGCTCTGGGTTGGAGAATATATATACAGCTCTCCCTGTCACTTCCAGCAGTAGAGCTGGTCCAGGCAGAATCCAACAAACACATAACCTGCTGGTGTGCAGAAGCTGTTATGAAATAGTTACGAATCAAGTATATGCCTGGGAAGATTCAAAAGGTGAGTCATATGCCATTAGGTAGAGTATCCACCACAAAGCACTTTACCGAACACAAGTAACTTGTACTATAAGTCATTGCTAGTTTACAGTCATTAAATGATCACAGTACAATATAAGATATTCTACATAACAAAGTGAAACATGCACTGATATGTTTTACCAATCTGAAAGAAACAGTTAGTTATAGATTCCTTACTGTAAAATTACCCCCAGGCGTCAGACTGGATCCGGAAAGTTTTTTGTCAGCAGTACCCCTGTGCTTCGGAAGGTGGCGTCAGTCGGCTCCGCATTCTTCGTCGGTGTCGTGGTCGCCGGGATGACGTCGCAGCAGCTACTTAGACGCCGCCCTCGCCTGCTGACGTCAGTTCTTTCTTTTTCCATGCCAGCCAGCGCAGATCTAGGAAGAGCAGTACCTCTAGTCATTTTTTAAAGAACTTTTTGCGACTTTTTGTCAACTTAATTTTTCGGGTCATTGACTCCAGATGCACGTAGGGATGCCCAGCTTCAAGTCTTGTGGTTCCTGTACCCGACTGATGTCGGTGACGGATCCCCAACGCATGTGCCTCTTTTGCCTGGAGCGCCACCACGACCCCAAGTCATGCTCCGACTGCCGGACCACGGTCCGAAGTCTTTCTGGGAGCGGTCCGAAAGCTATTCCAGGCTCGGCAGTCGGTTCCACACCGTTCAAGGTCCCGGTCCCGTGGGAGGTCATGGGACCGGTCGCGGAGCCAGTATCATCATTAGTTGTCGAAGCCTTCGCACTCGGGGTCACGGAAGTCGAAGCATAAGAATAAGCCGAAGAAGCACCGTCGCTCTTCGAATTTCCCTCGCCCGTCGGCAGAAGCGGCGAATGGTGCAGGTGGTGCCACTTCCGCGGCTCAGTGTGCGAAGCCTCAAGGGTCGAGCCCGGCCTTTCCGGGACCAAACTTGACCCCTGCCAAGCTTCATCAGTTTTACGAAGCGATGCATGCCATCTTTGGGCAGCCCGACTCCCCTGGTGCGCCTTCGGGCCCAGCGGACTCGGCTGGGGGCCCTAGGCCTACAGCACCGGCGGCTCCAGACCTGCAGGGTCCCCTTGGATCCAGGCCTGGATCCAGATCAGCGCCGGTTGACCTTGTTCCAACTCCACCGGCACCATGTCCGCTGCCGGCTGGACACCCAGCCGGCGTTGACCCTGGCCTCAATCATCGACTGATGTTGGATCGGACACAGATGGGTCATTTTGTCCCAGTGTTCCACCCTGGCCCTTTTTGGCCAGTTTGGCAGCCAGAGGAGCGTGAGGAGGACTGGGAGCCATCTGGTGACCCTTTAACTGACCAGATTGAGTATGACCCAGACTGAAGAGAGGAACTAGGGGATGCCAGTGGTTTAGATACATCTCCAGACCTTGGCATGTTGTCTCCTCCTACTGTGGCTACGTAGGAGGGAGCGTCTTACGCAGTGGTGTTGCGAAGTGCGCCGAGGCCTTGAACCTTAAGCTTCCTACAATGGCAGTCAGGACTAACTGCCTAACAGAAGTGCTTCAGCCTGCAGTGAGCTCTTCAGAGCCCCTGCTGCTGTTCAATGTTGCCCTCACTGACATCCTTGTTGGCACTTGGTCCAGGCCCAACACAAGTGCTCCTGTGGATAGGATGGTTGCCCGACACCTCCGCCCGGCTCCGGGCGACCCATCTTTCCTTTCCCAACATCCCTCTCCCAAAAGCTTGGTGATCCAAGCTTCCACGTCCAAGAGCTCATTTATTTTGATTTTTAGTGTTTGATAGAGCACGAACTTGACCCTTGAGGGTATCAGAGCGCTTTACAGGATATACAGAGGAGTACAAACAACGTTAAGGTGTAATGATATACATACAAAACTGTCCAGAGGGATGGCGATGGGCCGGGGTGTAGGGAACATGCCCTATACACCCCACCGTATAGGGAATCCAAAAAGCTGGATCAGCTTGGGAAGAAGATGTTTTCTTCCTCCAGCTTAGGACTGCGGTCCGTAAACACCGCATGTCTATTGGGCTGTTATTCCCACTCCGTGCCGGATACGGTGGCGCAACTGCTGCCTCAGTGTCCGGAGAAGGCCCAGGCCATGCTCTCCCGTGCCATTGGCGAGGGGAGAGACGCCGCAAAGTTTACAATCTGCTGTGGACTGGATACTGCCGACTCACTGGGTAGGGCCATTTCAACGTCGGTGGCGCTTCGCAGTCACGCCTGGTTGAGATCGACTGGCTTTTCGGGGGATGTCCAGAACACTCTAATGGACATGCACTTTGATGGTGGTCACCTGTTTGGCGACAAGGCAGACAGTGCACTAGAGAGTATCAAGGACTCTCGGGCTATGGCCAAGTCCTTCGGCCTCTCCACCACATGCCCTGCACAGTCTGCTTTTCGCCCCTTTTGTGGCTATGGAAGGGGTGCCCCAACACGTTCTTTTCAGAACCACGGTCCGGCGCAAACTGTTCAGACCCAGCGCGGCCGGGGACGTGGGAACCGACGTGGTTCCGCTGGGCCAGCTTGCGGGCCAATCCACCACCGCCTCCCTCTGCAGCAGCTGCCAAACCCTCCTAGTCTGACCTTTCAGGGCCATCAAACGTCAGTGGGCGGCAGGATTCAACATCACCTACCCCACTGACGCACCATCACTTCGGACCAGTGGGTTTTGCAGATAGCTCGAGAGTACCCCTCCAGCCATGCCACCCCAGTACCATTGCAGGTCGGGGATCACCTGGCCCTTCTCCAACAAGAAGTTTTGTCTCTCTTGGCCAAGGGAGCCATCAAGCGCGTTCCTGCCCCAAAAGTAGGTAGTGGTTGTTATTCCCACTACTTTCTGGTGCCCAAGAAGGACAAGGACCTGCATCTTATCTTGGATCCCAGAAATGTCAACCTCTTCCTCCAGAAGGAGAAGTTCAAAATGTTGACTCTCACTCGGGTCTTGTCTGCCCCCAACCCTGGAGACTTAATGGTAACTTTGGACTTGCAGAGCGCTTATTTTCCCATCCCCGTCCTGCCGGCCCACCGGCGTTACCTGCGGTTCATGGTAGGCCACGAGCACTTTGTTTACCATGCTCCCCTTTGGCCTTACCAGCGCTCCTCGGGTGTTCATGAAAGTGATGGCGGTGGTCTCAGCTCATCTGCGCAGTTCAGGGGTTTCAGTCTTCCCCTATCTTGACAATTTGTTGTTGAAGGCGGGCTCGCCCCAGGCAGTCATCTCCCACCTCCAGAGTACGGCCGACCTCCTGCATTCGCTGGGGTTCTCCATCTACATGCCAAAGTCACACCTGACTACCTCTCAGAAGCTCCTCTTCATCTGAGCGGTTCTGGACACAACACAGTTTTGGGTCTATCCTCCAGAGTAGCGAGTCGGGATATTCGGGCTATGATTCCAATCTTTCAGCCTCTATCCTGGGTTTTGGTCAGACTGACCCTCCGGCTACTGGACCTGATGGCCTCCTGCATCCTACTGGTAGATCATGCCAGATGGCATATGCGGGCTCTGCAGTGGTACCTGAAGTTCCATGAGGCACAGCATCAGGGGAACCTGGCCGATTGCATCCAGATCTCGGAGGGCACTGCTCACCAACTGCAGTGGTGGCTCACGAACCAGTATTGGGTCATAGGCACATCCTTCTCGGTTCCCCAACCGGAGTTCACAGTGGTGACCGATGCATCCCTTCTGGGATGGGGCGGCCACATGGGAGAGGAGGAGATCAGAGGACTCTGGCCTCCAGCGGAGTCCGGGCTCCATATCAACCTTCAGGTGCTTTAGATGATTCGTCTTGCACTCAAGGCATTCCTTCCCTCTGTCCGGAAAAGAGTAGTGCAGGTGTTCAGACAATACCACCGCCATGTGGTACTGCAATAAACAAGGTGGGTGGGGTTGTGGACCCTCTGGACATGCTTGAACATCAGGGCATATCCCTGGTGGTTCAACCCCTGGTAGGTTCACTGAACGCCAGGGCCTCTGAACTCAGCCGCAGGTGCATGATGGATCACGAATGGCGTCTGAACTCATATGTGGTGCAAGTTCTCTTTCGACAGTGGGGAGAGCCTTAGTTAGATCTATTTGCCGCCAAAGAGAACGCCCAATGTCAGCAATTCTGCACTCGCTCTGCAACGCTTTTCGTCGCAAGTGGAGTTGCGGCCTACTATATGCCTTTCCGCCTATACCACTTATGCCCAGAGTGCTGAAGAAGATAAAGCGCAACCTGGCCCAAGTCATCCTTGTGGCACCAGACTGGGCACGAAGAATCTGGTATGCCGAGCTCTTGCACATGGCCACCGATCCACCGATCCGACTGCCTCTTCGGGAGGATCTTCCGTCGCAGAAGTAGGGGACTGTCCTCCACCCGAACCTTTCCTGCCTCCACCTCCTTGCGTGGAGATTGAGCGGTGACAGTTGACCGCTTTCGACCTTCCTGATGTCTGTGATGTTATCTTGGCAGCCAGGTGTCCCTCCACAAAAATGGTATAGGCCTGCCGATGGAACATATTTGTGGCATGGTGCACAGCAAAGGCTGTGGATCCCCTTTTTGCTCTCCTCCTTTCTTTGGCCCAGCAGGGCACTGCTCTGGCCACTCTAAAGGGCTACCTCTCTGCCATTTTAGCCTTTCTCAGGCTTCCTGATCAGCTTTCTCTTTTCAAGTTGTAATCGCTTTCTTAAGGGCATTACTCATCCGTAATGCCTCAGTGGGACTTGAACTTAGTTCTTACCTATCTTATGTGCGCGTCCTTTGAGCTGCTACATAACTGTCCTCTGAGACTTTTAACTCCCAAAACTGCCTTTCTGGTGGCCATTACCTCTGCAGGCAGGGTGAGTGAGCTACCAGCTCTCACTTCAAAACCTCCTTATCTTGCTGTCCATCCATACAAGGTTGTCCTCCTGACTTTTCCATCCTTTTTACCAAAGGTGGTTACTTCTTTTCACATTGGCCAAACGATCACTTTGTCCACCTTATTTCTACCTCCACACCCTTCAAAAGAAGAGCGGCTCCACTGTCTGGGTCAAAAATGTGCGCTTTCATTTTATTTGAATCACACAAAACAATTCCAAGCTACGTGGGTGCCAAGAAAGGTCGTCCGTGTACAAGCGGAGCAATATCGATGGGTCGTTTTGTGTATCAAAGCTTGCTACTCTTTGGCATAGAAGAAGCCTCCAGTGGGGTTATGCACTCATTCCACCAGGGCGACGGCAGCTACCACTGCTTTGGGACGTGGAGTCCCTCTTAATAACATCTGTCAGGCGGCTACATGGGCATCGCTGCACACGTTCACTACTCGCTACTGCCTGGACAGTCAAGTCCGGAGAGACAGCTTCTTTGGCCATTCTGTTCTCCAGGACTTCCTGGTGTGAACTTGGTTCGCAGACCCACCTACGGGGTTGGTATTGCTGGGGTATTTATTCTAAGGTAAGGAATCTATAACTAAGTGTTTCTTTCAGATGCACAAGTTACTTACCTTCGGTAACGATATATCTGTAAGAAAGATAGGTTAGCTATAGATTTCTTACCGCCCCACCCATCCTCCCGTTCTGCGAACTTATTTCTAGGGTTAAGGTCTCCCCTTTCAGGGCCCTAGTATTTGTGCACCAGGGGTCAGTGTCTTGCATGGTTCTGCGCTACTGGCGTGGAAAGTCGTGAACAGATCTGATGTCAGCGCGCGAGGGCGGCGTCTAAGTAGCTGCCACGACATCATCCCGCCGACCACAAACGCGGAGCCCCACAGACACCACCCTCCGATGCGCATGGGTACAGCTGACGAAAAACTTTCCTGATCCAGTCTGACGCCTGGGGGTATTTCTAAGGTAAGGAATCTATAACTAACTTACAGATATATTGTTACTGAAGGGAAGTAACTTGTGCATTAATGTGTTTGTTTTAAGAGCATTTGAAGTATATGGAAAACATATGAAAATATTTCACTTGCTTTATATCTTTCACAGGAGAGGTTGGTTTCCTTCATCATACACTCGGATGTTGACCGACACAATTCAAGAAACAGTGCATGTGCCAAGGTAAAATATTTGGATTTATCAAGAGGTTGTGTATGTTAAACAAAAATACTACTGGCAGCCTATTTTCCTTCCTTTAAAATACTATTCTATACTGTGAATTTGAAACACTCTTCTGACTTTACCATCATAATATAATTTCGATTTTATTAGGTTAAAAGCAAAAGAGTTAGAGGTTATTTGTATTTTAACCGCTATGTTGAATACTAGTCATTGAACATATTTATTGTCATAATTGTGTATATTTGTATGATCTGTCATTAAACCTGAAGCAGTTGTTAGAGGGAGAACTCTTTATTGGCGACCTGGGAGACCATAAAGTTGCCAAGATTTACCAAACACATATATAAAACAACCCGGACACCTTTTCAGTCCTTAAGGCTACATGGGTAACAGATGTGGGTACTCAAGGATGACGACTGGACAGAGGCGTTGGCGTTGCCCCGGGCAGCTGCCATTACAGCCTGGCTCAGACTGACCGGTGCCGGAGGTCATAAACCCTGGTCAAACCAAGAACGACTTATCTTACTCCTCCATAGACAAGCTGGCTCTTAGTGTAGGCTGTTGAAGCTTCTGCATGCATTCTTTAAATGTCAAATACTCCTCGTCTTCCTTGCAGTTACCCTATATGCAAGTACCAAAAATCCGGCCCATAAGTTAAAAAGCTGGTTGCTTTCTAGTACTTGCCGCTCTGTGGTGAAACACCAGCTTGACATTCTGAGCTTCATTGAGGACTGATGACCTGTTTTTAACAGATGAAATTTATGAATTTGTGGCACTCCCAGGTATGTGGTTTTGATCAAGTATTCAATTCAATAAGGTGTTGGGTGCCTGTGGGTATAGCCCTCTGATCCAGGGCATGAACACAATATAGAAACAGTTGCGCCGTCTAAGACTAGAACAACGCCCCGCTAGGCACTCCAAAATAAATTTCAGTAGATTGTGTACACTTCGTTAAAGTATTTATTTAACTCATCAAGTTGGTGTCTACCAATTTTATATTGAAAAAGTTCATTAAAAGTGTTTTTTAGAAACACAAATCACAGTGAGTCAACAGTTCACTCAATCACAGTTAACTCAATCCCAGTGCATTTCGGACAATGCCCTTCGTCAGGGTAATTTTCCATTCTTCAGTTATAATACAGAATCTCTGTGAACCTCTACGTGATCCGCAGTGACATTAACAGGAACATGGTTAAATGAGAGACCATTGCCATATGTTGTTGTGGAATTCCAGAGGGGTATTGTACAGTTTTATTTTTTTTATTTGAGTTTTATATTGCGCGAACTAGACCAGAAGGTATCAGAGCGCTTTACATGAGTACCAGTTGCGTTACAGAAGGACACATTCATTTTTGTAAGGCTCGAGGAAATTAAGTGACTTACCCAGAATCACAGGATATTGAGCGTCCCTTCCAAAACTTGAACCCAGTTCCCCAGCTCCGAAGTCGACCGCTCTAGCCTTTAGACATTGATATGGAAGTGGGTGGTATTAACATCAATCAACCATAAAATGTGACTCAGCAGAATTATCAGTGTCTAACTGTGAGGCAATAGTTTTCTCCTTGAAATTTTCATCAATCTTATCATTTTCTGGCGCTCTGATAATACTGCCTCTCCCTCTCCAGTTCCACTGCGGTATTCTTACAAGCTTTGCTTTGGTTATTGCCAATACATACTCCAGCTTTTTAATGTCCTGCTTCTTGGTGATATGAATCTTCATCTTAAGCCGACACACTGCTCTTTGAAATGTAACCTTATTCAGGACTTAGAAACTGTTCAGCTGAAGCAGCTTGTAAACACCTCCACACACATGGGTGTGCATATGTTAGGCCCAGTATTTTCAAATTTGTCTGAGCTGAAAGTTGATCTTCCTGTGCCCCCTGATATAGACCGATCATTCTGCCGTGCCTATCCTTGTAACTCTCCACTGTCCATCTTTATTCATGGCCATTCTGATGAACACCTCAAAAGTATGGCCTAGGTGTGATCCTTCGGAATTTTGCTTGATGTTACTATCATCCAAACCTGATCTTGGTCAGTTGGCAGCTGAAGCTGATTTCATCATCAAAGAGTGGTTCAAGACTTCCTTAAACATGCTGGTCCCACTCACTAACTGTCCTAGAACCACTGTTACATTTCCTACATCCTGGTTTGAGTCACATCTTTGTGACTATAAAAAAGGCGTTAAAGTACTGGAAAGAGAAGGGTGTAAAAACTATGCTGCCAGGGACGGAAAGAATTTCAAAGAGGCCATCAGGATTGACCATAAAAGCATTGGAAGGCATGTGCTGCCTCCTTTGCCACCAGAATGGATTGTGCTTCCAATACAATGTACAATGGAGATATTTTCCATTGTACAATTTTTGTTAGATCCCTCTGCAAAACATCCGAAGGCTGCCCCGATAATTGGCTGTTGAAGGCAAGTTCACCCTAGGCAGTTGTCTCCCAAATCTGGACTACGGTGAACCTGCACTTGCAGGGTTCACTATCAATGTGCCAAAGTTACACCAGAGTCCCTTTCAGATGCTCCTTTTCATCAACGCTGTTCTGGATACAGTGCAGTTTTGAGCCTATCCTCTCAGGCGGTGAGTCCAGGATATTCAGGCTACGATGTCAATGTTTCAGCCTAGATTTCAGTGAGACTGGCGTTGAGGCTGTAGAGCCTCATGGCCTCCTTCATCCTTCTTCTGGCACATGCTCGCTGGCTTGTGAGGGCTGTGCAATGGGACCAGAAGTTCCAGTGGGCACAGCATCAGGGAATCTCTCCGACATGGTCCAGATCTCACCTGGAACCGCTAAAGACCTGCAGTGGTGGGCCATGAACCACAGTTGGGTCAGTGGCAGACCCCTTTCCCTTCCCCACCCAGAGCTGACTATGGTAACAGATGCCCCACTTCAGGGCTGGGGCGACCATGAGAAAGAGGTGGAGATCAGAGGACTCTGGTTTCCAGCAGAAGCCAGACTCCACATCATCCTCTGAGCAATCTGATTGGCATTTAAGATCTTCCTTCCATCATGGTTGGGCTTCTCAGACAACACGCCTGCCATGTGATACTGCAACAAACAGGGTGGGTGGGGTCATGGACCCTTTGTCAAGAGACTCTGCATCTCTGGACATGGCTGGAACAACAGGGCGTGGCCTGCCCTGGTGGTTCAACACCTGGAAGGCACTCTAAATGCCAGGGCGGACAAACTCAACCATTGATGCCTAGCTGATCACAAATGACACCTTCACCCAGAGGTGGAGCAAGGTCTCTTCCAAGAATGGGTAAAGCGTTAGTTGAATCTATTCACCTCAGTCGAGAATGCACAATGTCAGCAGTTTTGGCATTAGAGTTGTCAAGGCGGCTTCACTCGGAGATCCTTTTTATCTTGCATGGAGCTCAGGCCCTCCTGTACACCTTTCGGTCAATACCACTTGTACCCAGGGTGCTCAAGAAGATTAGGAATGACCGGGTCCAAATCATTCTGGTGGCTCCGGATTGGGCAGGGAAAGTCTGGTATCCTGAGCTGTTAAGCATATGCATGGGTCCTCCGATCAACCTGCCTCTTCTGGAGGATTTTCTGTCACAGAAACAGGGCAGGGTCCTGCACCCAAACCTGATAACGCTTTGCCTTAATGCATGGAGACTGAGCGGTAACAGTTGATAGCTTTCGACCTTCCACCCAAAGTCTGCAACCTTATCTTGGCAGCCAGGCGTACCTCCACCAAGATTGTATACTCCTGGAGCAAGTTTATGACCTGCTGTACAGATAAGCAAGTTGACCCCCTGTCTGCACCCCTTTCCCAGGTTCTTCTGTTTATTCTTACTCTATCACAGTAGGGCTCTGCTTTGGACACCTTAAAAGGCTATCTTTCTGCCATCTCCGCATTTCTGCGCCAGATCAGCCATCTTTGTTGAAATCCCGTATTGTTCATAGATCACCCTTCATTATACCACAGTGGGACCTTAATTTAATCCTAAAATTTCTCATGTGCACTCCTTTCGAGCTGTTACACAACTGCTCTATCGGGCTCCTAACAATAAAAACTGCCTTTCTAGAGGCAAAAACATCTGCCCGGAGGGTCAGTGAGCTATAGGCTTTTTCATCTCACCCTCCATACCGGATCATCTACCCAGGCAAGCTGCTCCTTCAGACTAGGGAATCCTTTATACCGAAGTTGTTCACTCCCTTTAATGTAGGCCAGTCCATCACCATGCCTACTTCTTCCACTTAGCCTCACCACTCTAAAGAAGAGCCATTGCCTGTACCAAAAAAGAGTGTTGTCATTCTTCCTTGACCACACAAAAGAGTTCTGGGTGGATGATCAACTCTTTGTAAGGTATGTCTGAGCCAAAATATGAAAGGCGGTGCATAAACCGACCATCTCAAGATGGATAGTGCTCTGCAGCAAAATCTGCTATGCATTGGCAAAAAGCAACCTCCTGAAGGTTTGCAAGCTCACTATACCAGAGCCAAGGCTGCGACCACTGCGTTAGCGTGCAGAGAATCCATCCAAGATATCTGGCAGGCAGCAATGTGGGCTTCCATGCATATGTTTATGAAGCACTACTGCTTTGGCAGTCATGTCCATCGAGATGTGCATTTTGCCCATTCGGTCATTCAGGACTTTCCAGTATAATCTGTGTTGCAGTCCCACCTCTAGGGAGGTATTGCTTTGGTATCTATTCTGAGGTAAGGAATCTGTGGCTAAAAATCTCTTTCAGATTAAGAAGTTACATTCCTTCGTTAACACCTGATCTGGTAGAGACTATAATTGGCTGCAGATTCCTAACTGACCCACCCATCCTCTCCGCTCTGCAAACAAATTAAGGGTGAAAGGATGTTTCCCTTTTAAGAGCCTACTTTCATGCACCAGTGGCCGGTGTTGTTTGTGGCTCAACGCTTCTGGAGAGGAAAGTCGCGAAACGAAACTGACATCAGCTGGTTGTTGTGGAGCCTATATAATCACAGTGCACATCACTTCCTATGCATACGACGCCACGCGGAGCGAATAACGTCACCTACTGGTGTGCAGGGGTACTGCTCACAAAATAAAAACTGGATCCCGTCTGATGCCTGGGAAGAATTCTAAGGTAGGAATATCCAGCTAGATAGAGTCTTTACCAGATAAGGCGATACCAAAGGTAAGTAACTTGTTTTGTAGGGTTGCCACAGTTTTATTAAGAACTAGCTTACCCGTCGCGCATTGCTGCAATCTCAGAAGAAAGGAAATTCAAGTAAACTCGGTATGATAACATTCAATTTACATTGTGTCATTTTTATTGAAACTTATTCATTTTAATATGTAAAACATTTCAAAGTGTTGTTTTAATTCTATTTATTTATTCGAGTGCTTGTGGATACACAATATTTTTTGTTTTTTCCGTCTGGTGCGTACACGAATAAATCAGAAGGTTTTCCGACGCGTGAGCTGGCCACATACAGTTGTCCATGTGAGAAGCACGGATTATCCATATCTAGTTCACACATTTGCAGCGATTGTCCTTGTGCTTTGTTGATGCTCATTGCAAAAGCGCGTCGCACCGGAAACCGGAAACGTTTGAATTCAAATGGCATATCTTTTGGGATCATTGGAATATGTGGCAACAGTACATCTTCCCCCTTGAATTTCCCATTCAAAATTGTAGCTTCGATTACATTGTTCATCATCTTTTTCACCGAAAGTCTTGTACCGTTGCAAAGTCGCAGTTGCAAATTCTTTATTCGAAAGATTATGAGGGCCCTTGGGGGCCGATCTTTAAAAACAATTTATGCCATAAACCTTCGCGGGAGTGTACTCAACAACTTCCCAAAGTTTCATGGCGATCAGATGAATGGTGTACTAATACATAAAGGACAAACAGACAGACATACATTCGTTTTTATATATATATATATATATATATATATATATATACACAGAAGAACTTATAGAAGTACATTCAGGTTCAATTACACCCACACCATTCTAAAAGTGTCACATTATTCAAAAGCATTTTGGTGTCCTGACTCTTGGTGTCTTGATTCCCCTTTTCTCTGTCTCAAAACTTAGAAACATACTTGTCCAGATGTTTCACATCTTGTTTGTTCGTCAGCATGCAGCCTTTGAACTTCATCACCTCCTGCATAGATGTCATTTCCACCTCCATCAGCTGGGGGACTGAAGGTCCATCTATAACCACCATCCTCATGTTTTCAACCTTGTGAAATACATAATCTGCAGGGTCAGGAACCCTTTGAACCTCATCATGTACCCCCTTTAATGTGGATTATATGCAGTAAATAAGTCCAGTTTTTTTCTATTCCGCTGTTTATTTTCCTTCTGCAACATATCCACAGCCAGGGTGATTTACCACTGACGTCTGATTGCTGCCTCTGTATCACAGCATGTTCTCAGTCACTGGCAATAGTTCCCACCATTGGCTATTCTGTTCGTCAATCTCTCCTTATTGCCACGCTGTTTGGTGTTGAGGAATCCCCATTGGTGTTCGTATGCTGGATGGTAATGCATCAGCCCCTCTGACTAATAAATGTCTCTGTTTGTCACACATTATCTCACTCATAGCACCACCATGCTGACAGCCTCTGTGCAGACCGGGAAGATAGTTCTCCAATTATTCAGGTCCAATTCAAGCATCAGTGCACTAAGGAGAGAATCCAATTCCCCCACCTGGGATCCCCCTCCAGTGCCAGACCTTCGAAAGGGATCTGTTCCCGAACCAAAATGAAATGCTTTCAGATTACTGGCCACATGTGTACGCTCACATTAAGGTGTTTGACAACTTTCGCTTTTAATTTACACAGGGGAGTCTCATTTGAATTATTTCATCCAGTTGTGGCGAGCAAAACCCCATTCACATAAAGGCAAACCATAGTTGCCAAGTGGCCTCATGTTATGTGACACCATTGGCCTGGGCATTTTGCGATTTATATTTTCACTATTAAAATTGAAAATACAGGGTTGAAATCTCAGCATATAAAGTGCATGTGGCTAAACCACCTTTGTTTATCATAAGGTGTCTCACACGAGATTTGTCAGCTATGTAGATTAAAGACTAATCACATATCAGCTATAACAATGGTTCATGATTTAAACTGAAATCACAAACCAGAAGTATGTATAATTATTAGAGGATTGAAAAATTAAGTGCCTCAACTACGCTCCCTAAAAACATCATAGCGTGCCACAGAATCTCTCTAAATGTTGCTGCAAAATTCCCTACTTCTCTTCCAGGGGATCCTCATCAATAGTCATAAGCACAAAATATTCCCGCCCAAGTGCGGGGTCCCTGGAAATAATAAAACATTATATATGGAAAACATATATATATATATATATATATATATATATATATATATATATATATATATATATATATATATATATATATATACAGCTATATATAAATATGATACCTTTTTTTAAGTTCCACAAAAGATTTATTTTCTTCAGAAATGCCTTCTTTATTTGATCCTTGCCCTGCCTGTGGCAAGAAGGCCAGATCAGACACACACTCTGTGTGTATTCTCGGTCTCCCTGATTCTCACTCTTCTACCAACTACCATCATTGTAAGAAGTTGTCGAGAAGGACCATCAATGACATGGAGAGAATTCGACTTTATGGCCTCTCTGAAAGAGGTAGGTCTCCTGTGAGGCAGCAGAAAAAGAGAACTCTGTCAACGTCTAGAGGCAAGGTTCCGACCTGTTCTTCATCTGCGTCTGTATCCACGTCGAAGCTGCCGACGACGAAGAAATCTGCATCGAAGACTGCGGTGATGCCGGCGCTTCATTCTCAGAAATCGACAACAAGATCAACGTCGGCGAAGGTAACAGGTCCTCCGTTAACGTCAACCTGGCGACGATCAATGTCGAGGGACAAGTCTCCGTTGACGCCGGCTACGCGATCGACGTCGAGACACATCACTCCGTCGTCGCCTCGTCAACGGCGATATACGTCGAGACACAGGTCTCCGTCGAGATCAATCCAAAGCTCTCCGTCGAGATCAATCCAAAGCTCTCCGATGTCGAGGCACAGGACACCTTCGTCGATGTCGAGGCAGAAATCTCCGTTGAGGTCAGAGCAAAGATCTTCGACGTCAAAGCAGAGATCTCCGTCGATGGCAGCACACCGCCAGTTGACGTCGAGACACCGGTCTTAAGAGCAAAGGCAGCTGACGTCGAAACACGGTACTCCGTCGGCGTCAGGTAGACGTCCGACGTCGAGAGGCCGGTCGAATACAAGATTGAGCCCTCCATCCAAGAGGAGAAAGTCGACATTGAGGCAGGCATCTCGGTCGAGAAGACAATCTGTGCAAAGGCATTCCAGATCAACGTCGAAGCACCAGTCCAAAGAGGCCTCATGTCCAGTAAGCCTGTCCTCATCACCAACACCCACGTCTAGAACAGGTTCTCCCAGCTCTCACAGAGGCTCAACGTCACGGTCTCCGGAGTTGGTGATCTCGACGTCTGGCAGTCCAGTGTCCAGAAGACACCAAGATTCTCTGACCAGACCTGCACCAGAAGAGGTAAACTCTCCTCCCACTACACAGTCTCCTGAAGGGCGAGAGAGGCAAAGATCACCTTCCATCCATCTTTCGCCACGATGGAACAGGCCTTTACATCACTGGGCCACGGCAACAGCCACAGGGGCGCAGCATTATACGTGCCCTCTTCACAGATCTCTGTTGGCTCGTCTGGTACTGGCTGTGGATAGGGAACGCCATCCTTCAAGAGCCAGAGCTCGCAGCAGCACTCCTGCGCATTCCCACACAAGGAGGTCTAGATCTAGAAGCAGGAGGAGAAGACACAGATTTCCAACTCCATCCTCCTCTTTCACTTGCACGTCTCACAGAGACTACTCGCCTACCCTTCCTAAGAGTCCGCCGTCCATGGTCTCTCCGGTGGATGATGTTACCACTTTTCAGGACATTCTTGGCAGAGGGGCAACAAATCTAGGCATTCCTATGCTGACTCGTCAGAGTAAGTCCTCTGTGATTTTTGAGACTTTAAACCAAAGGGCAGCATCTAGACCTCTGCTACCATTGGTACCGGGCCTCATAGAGCCAGTGATGGCCATTTTTCTCACGCCATCGACAGTTAAGACTGCGCCAACTAGAATTTTGAAGAAGTACCGCTCACCGGAAGATGATCCACTCTTCCTTAGATCTGATCCCTCTCCAGATTCTGTGATAATTGCTGCAGCAAAAAAGACTCATGCTATTGCTTCCTCCTCTACTGTTCCACCAGAAAAGGAGAGTAAAATGCAGGATTGGTGGGGAAGGAAGGTTTGTGGCACTTCAGCCTCTTTGTTGAAGATCTCCAGTGCATCGACTCTCTTGGGCTGGTATGACAGGTCTCTGTGTGACTCTCTACAGAGATTCACAGAGAAGTTGCCACAGGAAGACCGCAAGGACTTTGAAGAGATCTTGCAGGAAGGCAGCTTGGTGGCTAACCAAGTTATCATCACTGCAGCTGATGGGACTTCTCTTTTGGCCCATGCCTATACGCATGGAATATGCGCTAGAAGAACATCTTGGCTCCGACTCGCAGCGCTCAAGCCAGAAGCGCAGTCACGCACCCTGAACCTTCCCTTCTCCGGTTCCTCTCTGTTCAGGGCTCACACGGATGAAGAAATGTCCCAGATGAAAACAGAGCTGGACACACTAAAGGCCGTGGGTCTAGAAAAAAAGAAAGAATTCTGCAAACGATTCAGGCCTTACAATCGGCTATCCTCCCAAAAGAGGGTTCAAACCGCTCATTGGCAGAAAAATCACAATCAGCAAGGTCAGCAAAGATCTCAGTATCAGGGCAGGCGTTCCTCCAGAGGAAGAGGAAACCAGCGTCAGGCTAACACCTCCGCGAAGACGCAGACCAAAGAATGAGTGCCCACTTCCTCCATCGCCGTGCACCACTCCAGTGGGGGGAAGTATTGCAAATCATCTCCAAGAGTGGCGAGCTATCACAAAGGACCAGTGGGTGTTAGCTACGCTGCAGCTACGTTCCATCATCGTGTCACCAGCTGAAAATCTTACAGAACGAAGTTGCCACCCTTCTCTGAAAGTCAGCCATCGAGAAGGTGACAATATCTCAAGAGGGACAGGGGTTTACTCAAGATACTTCTTGGTAAAGAAGGGTCGAAAACAAGAATACCGATCCATTCTGGACCTGCGAACACTCAACAAATCAATCAGAAAGGAGAGGTTTTGCATGTTGGCTCTCCATCAAATATATCCACATAACAGGCAGGGAGATTGGATGTGTGTGCTGGATCTGCAAGATGCATACTTTCACATCGTGGTCAATCAGCATCACAGACAATACCTGAGATTCCTGGTGGGATCTTCTCGCTGCCAGTTCAAAGTACTATCCTTCAGGTTGAAGTCAGTTCCCCGAGTGTTCACGAAGTGCATGGCAGTAGTGTCAGCTGCACTGCGCCGCAAAGGCTTCTTCGTGTAGCCGTACTTGGACGACTAGCTGTTGAAGGGTCCTCACCACACAGCATGAGGAGTCATTTCCTGCAATGCCTAGAACTTTGTCACTGGCTGGGCCTTCATGTAAACTTCAACAAACCAACTCCACAACCAACACAGAGAATCCATTATTTAGGTGCTCTGGTAGACTCTGAGATAGGAAAAGTGTTTCCTTTGGAGGAGAGATAGTGTTCCATCATACAGAAATGCAAGCTAGTTCTGGACAACAGAAGGCTGTCGGTTTGTCGGATTGCCTCCCTGTTAGGGTTGATGGCATCCTGCATCTTCCTGGTTGCCAATGCCAGACTACGAATGCGTCCTCTTCAGCAGGATCTGGAGGACAAGTGGGACCAGCAGACAGCTCGCTGGGATGACAAAATAAGTTTCTCAAATGCTGCAAGAGCTTCCATCCCTTGGTGGATGAGGAAGGACAATATGCAAGTCGGGATATCTTTTCATCAAGCTCCTCCCTCTCAAACGCTGATCACGGACGTTTCCCTCCAGGGCTGGGGAGCCCACATGGGATCTCTCCAGAAACAAGGTCTATGGTCACCAAAAGAGCGGTCCTTTCATATCAAAATGCTGGAGCTGGGAGCAGTTCACCTGACCCTCAAGGCTTTGCTCCCCTCGATTCAGGCAAGTTCAATCTTAGTACAGATGGACAATACCACAACCATGTACTACCTGAACAAACAGGGGGAACTCGCTCACGCACACTGTCACTGGAAGCTCAAACTCTTTGGCATTGGCTCCTGGCACTGAACCTATTAATCACAGCAGTCCACCTGCCGGAAGAACAGAACACGAGAGCGGATGCTCTCAGTCGTCCCTTCGAAGACAGACCAGACTGGGTTCTCAACGACGAGGTTGTCAAAGACATATTCCAGGCTTGGGGTCGTCCCACCTTCAACCTCTTTGCGGACGACGAAAATACAAAATGCTGAGACTTCACCTCAAGGTTCTACCGACCAGGGTCAAAAGGGAATGCCCTTTTGATAGACTGGTCAAGGGCATTTGTGTACGCCTTTCCACCCCTTCCTCTCATCCCGAAGGTGGTGAACAAGCTGTCTCATTGGGGGGGCGCTAGGTGGCGCCGGACAGGAATGGCTGCCCTGGTGTAGAGCTCCCGCTGGGCCGGGAGCATTTTCATCCATAAACCCCATCCTGCAATTTAAAATCCTCAAAAGTCAGCACAAAAACCTTCGGGAGGGTCTCTGGTGGCTACGAGGCGAATTTTAAACCGAACATCGATAGCCTGAGGCGGCAACCCGCTGATGAAAATTGCCGCTGGAGGAGAGAGTGGAGCGAAGTGAAGTGCGGCGGCGGCTGGGGAGATCACACAAGGCCGAGGCTGTGGAGGCCTCTGTGCGGCCCTGCTGACGTTGCCGCACTGAGCCTGCAACTAGCGCACCTTGCCTCAGGGACGGCCTGATCTCGGAAACGGCCGCGGAGATATCGCTGGGGAATCCCTCCGAGGCCGGACAGACGCATCTGCGAGGGGACGAGAACCTGTGCCGGGCAGCGAGGGGCGGAACGGAGGAGGTGAGAGTAGCTGGCTTCGGGATACACGGGAGACAGCCACCATTTTCCGTCTGTTCGCGCATCCACGCTGAGGATCCCGAAGTTGGCGCACTGGAGCTGGGAGGTGGCACTCTAAACGCGTTTAGGCCCAGGGGGTGCCCAGATATAAAGACTTTGACCCTGTGGGGGCTCATCACCCCTAATTCAGTATATTGAGCCCGAGACATTGCATAGAGTCTCTGTAGAGACTGAAGATAGCCGCCATTTTAGCAACGGAAGGCTTGTGAAAGCTAGCAGCGGGAGAGGTCGGCGCCCAAGGGCAGAGAAGGAGGGCAAACACTGAGATTAAAAGCTGCAGGACCCCCCCGAGGCCAGGAATTATTACCAAACAAACTGTTGCCACCTGCGATTAGGCTCAACAGGGGATATCGGAGCTGGTGACCAGTAGTCTCTGAGGGCTGGACTCGAGCGTTTGGTATAGTACATTGGGTGACTACCCCTCCGACTTGCAGCCGAGGTTCGGACCGTGGACACTTCGCTGGCATGGGTAGGACGGAGCCACGACAGTCCAAGCTGGCGTTCGACGCCCGAAAGACACCCTTCTCCACATCTAAGGATCAGCATGACGATGACCCTCCGGAGACGAGAGAGGAAGGGTGGAAGGCCTTGCTGGTGGGTATGCAGCAGAGTCTCACCTCCATAGACTCGAAAATTGACTCGATGAGCCACAGGCTGGATAACGTTGTTGCTAAGCTGGACAAGCACGAAGAGCGGCTGAAAGAGGCGGAACATAGGGTGTCGGACTTGGAGGACGAAGCGGGGTCGAGTAAGCAGCATCTGTCGCAAATGGATAAGCTTTTGAAAGTTATAGCTGATAAGAACGAGGAGTTGGAAGCACGCTCCAGGAGAAATAACGTACGCATGCTAGGCCTGGCTGAAACCACCAATACAGGCAGGCTGGAAGACTTCATGGAGTACCTCATCACGGACCTGTTTGGGAAAGACGCGTTCTCTGCCCAACTGGTCATTGAAAGAGCCCACAGATCATTAGCGAAAAAGCCTCCCCCGGGCGCTCCTCCACACCCGGTTATAATGCGATTTTTAAACTCTCGCGATAGAGACTCACTGCTGCGGCTAGCGAGAGAAAAAATGGAAGTGAAGTACGAGAACACGACTTTATCATTCTACCCCGACTTCACCCAAACAGTACAGGAGGCACGACGCAAATTTCTTGCTGTGAAGAAAAAGTTGCAGTCCCAAGGAATTCAGTATGCAATGCTATACCCTGCCAGGTTGCGGATACACCACCGAGGACGCCAACACATCTTTAATAACCCACAGCAGGCGGAGGACTACCACAAGCACGACAGGCGATCGACTTCCAGGGACGAAGACGCAAGACGCCGATCGAGATCCTCCTCGCCGCTGGCGGAACCCTCCTGAAGCTTGCTGAACACGGAGGGCTGACAACTCTACGGCTGGACATGGAATCGCTCAAAGGAAGCTCTGCTGACTGGTGATGTATAACTTGTGATTTTGAGGACAGTACTCAGACAGCCGCCCGGCTGCTCGCCTCCATCCCGTCGGAACGATCCCTGAAGTTGGGAGGTCGTAGATGGGTGAGAAAGTGAGGCTGATTAGTAAAGGCGGGAGCCCCTAGCGGCCCCCATATTGAGGGTTTTCCCCTTGAGGGTGTTGGTGTTCTTTAAATGGGGCAGGGGCTAATAGCTCAGCAGATGTGTTTATGGGTAGGTACTGATGGGGGAGGGATGTTTTTTCCTGGCGAGTTGGGGTAGCTGGTGTGGGATATGGGGGGAGGGGCGAAATAATGAGAGGGGATTCTACCGTGAGTCTGTAAGTGGAGTAAGAGACCAAGATCTTACGCAGCAGGTACATCCTGACAGCCATGACTGATGTGAGTAGGGACAGTACAGATCTCAATATCATTTCCTGGAACGTGAGGGGGCTGAATGACCCCAGGAAGCGGCAAAAGATACTAGGCTACCTTGGTAGGCACCATGTCCACATTGCCCTCCTACAGGAGACACATTTGGCAAAAGGGAGCACACCCCGCTTCGCAGCCCGATGGGCAGCTCACAGCTGCTTTGCATCATACTCCAGGGGGGTAGCCATACTAATTAAGCGTGGAGTTAGATTTGTGGAGGGAGGGACAGATTTAGACCCCGAAGGGAGATATTGTCTGATGTGGGGTAGGCTTCATGCACACAACATAGTGTTTGCAAACTACTACGGCCCGAACATTGACGACACGCATCATATGCTTTCATTAAAGGGCAAGCTGCATACACTCAACTATAGTTACACTGTATGGGGGGGATTTAACACCGTAGTTAACCCTAGCCTGGATAGATCCCTAGCCACTGCTGCGCACCATACCACAGCGCAGCGTACCTTGCAGGGCATAGTAGCCACTGACAGACTTGTTGACACTTGGCGCCACACTCACCCATCCAGTATGGAAGGGAAGCACCATTCAGCTATGCATGGCACCTGGGCCAGACTAGATTATGTGTTTGTCGCGAAGGGCATGGTACACTGGGTGGGAAAGGCTACTCATTTGGCCAAAACGTTCTCAGACCACTCCCCGGTGATAGTAAGCGTGACACCTCCTGTGGATGTGGCACCGCATAGCAATTGGAGACTTAATCCTTTACATTTGCAGGATGCTGTGTTCAAGGCAGAAATAGAGCAGGAGATACTGGAATTTTTCCCTAGGAATACGGGATCATTAGATAGCCTCACGACCGTTTGGGAGGCCTTCAAAGTGACTGTGCGGGGATGATGTATAGCCAAGCGGGGAGGCATTCTGAAAGACCAGCGTCGGACCCTGTGCACACTGGAGAAAGAGCTGAAAGAGCTTGAGAGGGAGATCCACAGCCGGGACGAGTCAAGGGGCCCTTAAGGCTAAAATGAGGGAGAAAATGACGGAGTATAAAGAGACAGCCGAGAGGGAGTGTAAGCTCCGAGGGAAGCACTACACTGCCAGGGTATTTGGAGAAGGGTATAGACCAGGGTGATCTCTAGCAGGAGCGGTACGACCTCCTAGATTTCGCAATTATGTAGTTGAACTGCAAAATGAACAGGCACTCCTTGCAGGGCCTTGCTGGATCAATTGTCCACACTCACTAGCTACTACAAAAGACTATACACTTCACAGAGACAAGAGGCGCTAAACCTTGAGGACTATTTTGAGGATATAGCGCTCGCCTGGCTTGGAGATACTCAACGTAAATTCCTAGCTCTGGATCTTGAAGTTGATGAAAACACTGAGGCTATAATGAGTATGAAGTCAGGTAAATCTCCTGGGTCGGACGGGATACCTATAGATTTTTATAAGGCCTACGTCTCTATTTTAGCCCCCATTCTCAAAGCGGTCTTTTGCGCTGGAAGAAGGTGCCCTGCCTGAAACCATGAGAGAAGCTCACATCTTGTCTCTGCTCAATCCCGGTAAGCCCCCAGATCTATGCGACTCCTACCGCCCTCTGTCCCTGCTGAATAGTGACACTAAAATTCTTGCTAACGTACTTGCCACCAGATTGATCCTCCTCCTAGAAAAACTAGTGCTGCCGGATCAGACAGGATTTGTGCCCAACAGGGCCACAACCCACAACCTTCGGACCCTGTTGGCAATCATCCAGGACATAGACCCCAAATGCGCCGCGGTGGCTGTCTTTCTGGACGCCACCAAGGCGTTCGACTCAGTGGAGTGGGACTATGTGTTTGGTACACTGGCGCGAATGGGAATGCCGGGGGCGTTCCTCAGCTGGATCAAGCTACTCTATACTGCACCGAGGGCTAGAGTTCTCCTAAATGGGTCCCGCTCGGACGCCTTCCCCATTACCAGAGGGACGAGACAGGGGTGCCCTCTTTCCCCTGTATTGTTCGCTATAACGGCGGAACCCCTGGCAGCTAAGCTGAGGCAGCACCACAATCCTAGAGGCCTTATCTACCCCTCCAGGCAAGTCCTGGTTTCCCTATACGCCGATGATATCACCCATTACATACATAAGCCGCTAGTCAACTTAAATCCTGTATTGCGGGAAATCACCAAATTCGGAGCTATTGCAGGAGTACAAATGAACTGGGGGAAGTCGGCTAAATTCCCGCTAACAGACAGTACTACCCCATTCCCTCTGGATTACCCGCTGAAGTGGGAGGACGAGGAATTTAAATACTTGGGGATTCATATTTCTAGGGACAGGGACACCTTACTGAGAGCTAATTATGGGCGAGTCATGAATAAGGTGACTGATAACATCACAAGTTGGCTCAAATTGCCCCTATCGATGGCCGGAAGGATTTCATTAATCAAAATGGTGATTGTGCCCAAATTCTTATATTTATTTATCAACATATCCTACTATCCGGGAGCGCATTTTTTCACCACACTGAGAACTCAGTTAATCAGGTTGATATGGGGAGGGAAGCCAGCGAGGCTGAAGCTAGACATACTAACGCTGCCATATAGGTATGGAGGATTTGACGTGCCTGATTTTGAGCAATACTACTACAATGCGCAGGCGCACTTTGCGGTGTATTGGTATCACCCTCCTCCCTATATGCCCCACCTTGCGGTGGAAGATGGTCACATGGCCCCTATCCCCGCATCGGGATATATATTTATGCCTTATAAGGAGAGAGACAGAGACCCGACCACAGTGGACTGCACGATCAAAGCTTGGCACTGGCTGGCAAAAAAGGGAGGGGTAACTCAACTCTACTCCCCGAGATTACCACTATGTAACAGCCTACATTTACTAGTCACAACTGAAAAAATTTGCCAGAACTTACTGACTAGATTACAATATGGTACCTGTGGAGACCTGTACGTTGGGGGAGAGTTCCGCACTAAGGAACAATTCTTTGGTGAAGCGCCATACACATTTATGGACCTATTTCTGTACACCAGACTCCGACAGAGCGTACGAGCCAAGAGCCTGACTTCCCAAAGGAACCAGAGATATATACCTCACTTCATTTGGTATTGCAGAAGGAAGCCCCTGCACATGTCACTTCAATGCTATATGCCCGGGTACGCTCGCCCCCCCTTACTACGCAAATCAGGGCTAGGGCAGAGTGGGATAGAGACTTGACCGAACCGCTTACTGATGAGCAATGGGAGGGGGCGTGTCAGCAGATGGAATTGGTGTCTGGCAGTAGTAGATTACGAGAGCTGCATTTTAAGTTCTTGCACCGACTATACCACACGCCGGCACGCCTACGCAAACTCCACCTCAGGGACGATGACAAATGCCTTAGATGCAAGCAATGCCCGGCAGACTTCATGCATTTAGCCTGGAACTGCTCTTCAGTTGCTGCATACTGGGGGGAGGTCTTTGGGGGCCTTACTGAAATGCTGGGGATCCAAATCGAACCACTGCCCACCAGGGGTCTACTGGGCCTGGTGGCGGATATCCAAACACCACATCGCAAATTCCTCATAATGGGCATAATGCTAGCACGCAGGCAGGTGGCATGTAGGTGGGGCAGGGGAAGGGTGCCCATATTCAAACATTGGATATTAGACATGGACCACTTGGCAGGAAAATCTACAAGCCTATGCAGAGCAACTGCCGTTAAAATCCTGGCCGAAAGATATCTGGGAGCCACTGATCACATACCTTGCTAAGCAGAGAGCTGAGGAGGACACTAGTGACACAGGGGAGGGGGAAGAGAACGCTGATGTGTGATAAGAGGAAGGGCTGGATCAGGACCAGGAATAGGGCGAGCGGGAGGGGGAGATCATAGTGAGGGGGGGGGGAATGGATAAAATTGAAATGCAGTGAGATGAATGGACAGGTGCACATCAAGAAGCATTGCACGCTCGCTAGCACCCAGGATAACAAACTTATGTACTGAAATAAGTCATAGACTCGAAGCCAGACTTTGCTCAACTCGCGGAGAATACCTCTTGTAAGACCTACGGAAATGAGGAGGGAGGGGAAGGCGGGAGGGCGGGAGTTGTAAGTTGGACTGTTGGGGGGGGAGGGAGCGCACAAAGGTTAGAACTGAACGACGTGTTGAAAAAAGAAGGGGCTTAGATAAAGGGATTGTTACTTTCTTGCTGCACTGTTTGGATGCATATGTATATAATGTAAGCTATAAAGAAAATACCAATAAATAAAGGTTTAAAAAAAAAAAAAAAACAAGCTGTCTCATTCCCACACGAGGATGATACTAATTGCCCCAGACTGGCCGAGACAATGGTGGTACCAGGACCTTCTGCACTTGTCGGAATGCCCTCACAGGAGGCTGCCGTGCAGACTGGACCTGCTGTCCAAGATGAACAGGAGGATTCAACACCCCAACCTTCCCTCACTGAACTTGGCAGCATGGCTCCTGAGGTCCTCCAGTATGGCCATTTAGGCTGTCCACGAGACCCTCATATGCGTGCAAGTGGAAGCGTTTTTATATGTGGTGTGTTCAAAACAATTGTAACCCAACCAAAGGACAGGATGGGGTCATCCTTCCATACCTGCTTTATCTGGTGAAAGCAGGCTTGAAGTTTTCTTCCATTAAGGTTCATTTAGCAGCTATCACTGCATATAGACGATCACCTTCTCAACCTTCTTTCTTTCCATTACAGGTTGTTAAAAACATTTTACAGGGTCTAAAGAAGGTCTACCCTCCAGTCCGTCCTCCTTCACCACCCTGGGAGCTAAACCTGGTGCTATCAAAATTGATGGATCCGCCTTTCGAACCCATACACAAAGCAACCTTACAATACCTTTCTTGGAAGGCGGCTTTCTTGGTAGCGATCACGTCAGCTCGCAGAGCTTGCGAAATACAGGCCCTCAGCTCTAAGGAACCTTATACCGTCTTCCATCTTAATAGGGTCGTATTGAGGACTCATAACTCTTTCCTCCCTAAGGTGGTGCCAGACTTTCATGTAAGTCAGACAATTTCTCTGCCCACCTTTTCCCCTAATCCCTCCACTCCAGCTGAGAGGGCTTTACACTACATGGACCTGAAGAGTTTTAAAATTCTATCTGGATAGGTCCAAGTCCACAAGAAAATCTGATCAACTATTTGTTAACTATGGGTCGATCAGAACGGGTTTTCCAGCTTCAAAGCGGTCCATCTCCAGATGGATAGTTTCATGTATCAAGCTAGCTTATCAGTTAGCACAAAGGCCCCTTGGATTTACTCCCAAGGCGCGTTCTACCAGAGGAAAAGCGGCTACGACTGCTTTTCTTCATAAGGTGCCTATATCTGAAATCTGTAAGGTGGCGACTTGGAGGTCCGTCCATACATTACGAGGCACTATTGTCTAGATCCAGACACCAGAACAGACACCCAAGTAGGCCAGGCCTCCTTGAGGAATCTGTTCAACAGCTGTTTGCGGCTGTTATAATTTGTTGGGTCATTTTACTCTCATTTGCCTGCAGGTGGAAGATGGGGCTTGCTATTCTATTCAGTGCTTATGACTATTGATGAGGATCCCCTGGAAGGAGAAGGATAAGTTACTTACCTGTAATCCTAGTTCTCTTCTTGGGATTTCCTCATCAAAGTCATAAGCAACACACCCTCCTACCCAGGCAAATGAGATTTTCCTCATGGTTAAGCAATATCATTGTGCTATGTTCTTCAGAGTTACGCAAAGAACAACTGACCTAATAGTCACCCCTGAGGCATGATGGGAAGCTAGGGGTCATGGCTGCCTTAAAGGCACCGTGCCAGTTTTTGTATGAAAATGCTTTCATTTTCTATGATATTGGTTTAAAATGCAGCCTGTAGGCTAACAATGTCTGCTTTATTTGCAGTTTTTTCTTCATGAGTTTTACTCCTTAAAATCAGAGTTCAAGTACTACTTGCCCTCTTGCGTCTTGCAAATGCAGTTTTTATGTGTGTTATTACATTGTTTAGCCTCCTAGATGGGAGCTGCATTGGTATGAGAAAAAATGATATATGTATGTGTGTGTATATATATATATATATATCTGTTTAAATAGGTATTCCATGTATAATTTTGTATTATTTCCGGGATCCCCGCACATGGGCGGGAATATTCAGTGCTTATGACTTTGATGAGGATACCCCTGGAAGAGAACTAGGATTACAGGTAAGTAACGTATCCTTTTTTCCGCTATACCCTGCGGGTTATGAAAAAGGAGCCTTCAGAAGGACTCCGAGCTCATGCCACCAGGGCCTTATTTGAAGAAGGAACATTCAATATTACACAGTTTTATCCTTCTATACAATTTCAAAACAATTCAGCGCAACATTTCCAGCTTCTGTTCCGAATAGGAGGAGGGAGCAGAGATTAGATTTTTCAAAAAATAACATCTTTATTAATTTCCATCAATACTGAAAACTTTAAACAGCCAAGCCAAAGTGTCACTTTCTGTCAAGGACTTCATCAGCGTTCGCAAAAGTGCATGTAATGATCCATATCAGGCTAGTTGCTTTAAATGGGAAACCATTGTGGCAATTAATATAAAGGTATGCAGCAGTCCAAATGCAATCAGTACCTATGTGACCGTGCACAAGTATTCTCTCCCCTATGGGATCGGTCCAACAAAATAGTCGCGTGGTCCTCATATTTAGAACAAAAGCTGGAAATGTTGCACTGAATTTTCTTGAAATTGTATAGAAGGATACAATTGTGTGATATTCAGTGTTCCATCTTCAAATAAGGTTGTGTACAAATTCTAAAAGTTTCCAAGCAGTGGGGCTGTAGGAAGTTGAGCACCATTGTCTAATATTGCTGAAATTGACACAAGTGCGGTTCTCCTAAGGCCAACACTGCTCTCTTGGTTATAATCATCCCACCAGGGCCTAAGTTGGTGCAACAAGGGGTGGCAAATGGAGTTCCTGTTCTGACATCTGCCAGACGGCTACCTGGGTGACCCTCCATACATTCTTGAAGCACTATTTTCTGGATAGTTATGTTTGCCTAGAGGGGTATTTTGCCTGCTCAGTCCTACAGGATTTTATGGTTTGAGCCAATTCACAGACCTTCCTGCAAATAGGTACTACTATGAAATCTCTTCTAAAGGTGGGGAATCTGCGGTTAGAAGTCTCTATCAGAAAAACAAATTACTTATCTTCAATAACACTTTCAGGTAGAGACTATCTAATAGCAGATCCCTATCTGCCCATCCCACCCTCCATGTTCTATGATTTGGTCTCTATCCATTAATGAGATCCCAAGTAAAAGCCAGTGGCTCTGGGTCTGGGGGCAAGGACATTCTCGAAAGCAACTGGCGTCAGTGCACGGTATTGGTGTCTATATAGGCCTCTGATGCCATTTCCAGTGTGGCGCGGCGTCCATGCAGAGCCACACAGCGCAACTTATCAGCGCTCAGAGGTACTGCTCAAAAGTTTTCGAATCCAATCGGATGTCTGTGGACTATTCAAAAGGTGAGGAATCTGCTGTTAGATAGTCTCTAGCAGAAACAGCATTAGCCAAGATAAGTAACTTGTTCATCTGGGGACACCCTAGAATTTCTAGAAAAGCCTGTTGTACACCCAAGATGGAGTTTCAGATGAATTTGCGAGAACTGCAACAAGAAATTTTTCTCCTCTTTGTAAAAAGATTAATCTTGAAAGTGCCAAAATACCAAAGTAAACTGGGTTTCTATTCCTAGTTCTTCCTGGAGAACAGAGCGGAGAAGACCAGTCCTAGATATTCAAGAACTGAGCAGGTTTATGAAGAAGCATTCCTTCTGGAAGGTCACTACGCAGGAAGTCCTTCTGGGGCTTCAGGAAGGGTAGTCACTCCCTGGATCACACAGACGCTTATTTCCATGCCAAAAATACCCGAATTACAGGCAGTTTCTCTGAATTCATGTGGAAGGGCAGCACTACTGACTGAAAGCACTCCTTTCACACTAAAGTCAGATTCCTGCACATTCATGAAGTGCGTGGCCACCGGTGCCACCACTTTATGGCACTCAAGGACAAAAGAAAGATCCATATTTGTACAACTAGCTTGTCAAGTCATCATCCGATGACCGCCCGGCATCGGGCCAGCATCAACTCAACATCCACCGAGATGGGAGACTGCGGTGTGGAACGGCGTTGACTCAGAGTCAAGCCCTCTGCCACAGCCGCATCCAATGTCAGCGCAGTGAGACCCACAGGGCTGTGTGGTGGCGCAGCAGGAGGACTGCGGCCTGATGTCAGACTGGGAAGCCCCTCCGGGCTGTGTCCCGATGTCGCAATGACTCCGGAACCAGAGCCAGGGCACTCAATTGACGCCGCTGGCGAATCCCCAATCTGAGTCCCTACCCCCTCTGTGAGGCCCGAAGGCTCGCCCGGGAGAGAGGGGTGACACAAAGATGGCCTGCAAAGCCTGAAAATAGGCTTCCATCTGGGTCCTAGTTGCCCCGCCGCCAGGAAATGGTGGGTAGGTGGGGTCCGACTTCTGAGGGCCTGGGGCTGGCGAAAATAGGGAGCAGCAGGCCCCGGCATCACGTCTGTGTGAGGTCGACGACCTCTGTGACTTTTTCTTGTGCTTACCTGCATCAAGCGAGTGACGTCCGCAGGAAGGACTCTGTGACTTGTCCCGAACAGGAGCCCCAGCTCGAAACGGAGACCGGCGACTCGCAGACTCCGAACAGGACACCCGGAGGACAACAATCCATCCGACGTTCCCGCAGGAACTTCGACTTCAGCTGCTAGCAGGGGTTGCACTCCTCGGAGTCGTAATGCTCTCCCAAGCCCCACAAACCAATGGTGTGTAGATCCATCGTCGACATCTGCCGCATACAGGTCTCTCACAACTTGAAGCCCGAAGGCATCACACACTGTTCCCGGATGCTAAAAGGCGTTGGTAAGGCCTGAAAACAAAAACGGGCCAGAGGAACCGCTTCTCCTGGATCCGTGTTAAAGCGGCGGAAAAGAAGGAAACTGACGTCAGCGCATCGGGAGGGACTTTTATGGCTCCACTGACGTCATACCTGTGGAAGACATCAGGGCGGAGCCATGCAATGCCGTCCCCTGGCACGCAGAGGTACTGGTGAAAAATCTCCGGATCCAGACTGAAGCCTGTGGGATATTCTAAGTTAAGGAATCGGCGGCTAGATGTCTCTATCAGATTTATACATGTATATAGGTTTCTTAACCCTTTAAGTACAATCTGAAGAATTTAGCTATTGTAGCCTGCTCGTATAGGCTACATAATGTATTTTTCTTAAGTGTTTCTACGGGCCTTCCTGAAGAAAGGCGAATATCTACACTTAAGAACATATATTATGGAAAAGTGCCCCGGCATCCCAATGCTTGGACTGAACTTTTAATTGATTATGACTTCAATGGAGATTCCCCTAAGAGAGAACTAGGATTACAGATAAGAAACCATTCCCTCTCCATCCACCTCCATCTCTTGGGACATCCACACTAGATGCTGCCTTGCAGACCACATCTCCTTCATTTCCTTCACAAGTTTCTGGGTCAGATCCTCCAACCCAGCATTCCATTGTTGCTCTTGGTAGAATGATTCTTGAACTCCTACTATGAAACCATGTGAATCTGCCACAGAAGTGCATGAATGTTGTAGAGGATGCCAAGGATGTGGCAAGCTGTGCCGTTGGGAGCCCTGACCCTTTGGTGGTTTTTCCAGTAGAGGATGCCAGACATCCAGCTACAAGGGCCTCCTAGCCCTTCAAGTGGATGTAATTCTGGATCTGATGCTTACAGATGAATTTTGATCTAACCAAATGTCAAGAAGAAAGAGCAATTCCATATATACTCCACTTGACTAGGTCAGGGCTGGATTTTTTACGATGAATATACACCTTGAAGCTATTAGTGCACACAGATAATATCCTTCACTACCCTATTTTTTCCACAATTCTGTTAATAATTTTCTTGAGGATATACCCCAAAAAATTTCCAATCACAAGTCTTTGTCATCCCTGAATTTAGTCCTCTAGAAGCCCCCTGCATCCTGAAGTTAAACATATCCACAAAGCTTATTTAGAACGTTGTATTATTTTCTTGTGGCTATCGCTTCACCCACATAGAGTAAAAGAGCTTGAAGTTTTATACTCTCAGGAGCTATATTCAATATCCCCTAAGAATAAGGATAGTCAAGAGGATTTACCATGTTTTCTTCCTAATGTAGTTCGGCACTTCAGTGTTATCCAGTATATGTCCTAGCCAACCTGTTTTCAAAACACTACCTCTTTGGTTGACAGCTCTTCTCGTATGCAGGATTCTATGATAGTTTTTAGATAGTATGAAATGTAAGCATTTATTTGTCAACACTGGCCCATTTCCAGGGGTTTTGCCATGTCAAAAAAGTGAGTTTCCTGATGGGGAGTCTCTTGTAACATCTGCTGCTACCAAAACACAGTTAAGACTTAAATGGGTTTACTGAGAGGGCTACAGCAAAGTCTGTTGCCCTGTTAAGATACATACCTATTGCAGAGATCTGGAGATCCAAGTAACGTTTTATGAAACACTACTGTCTGGACTTAAATTCTAGTGCTGATTCTAAGGAGGTGAGGTCTCGTTTAAGGACGTCTTTGGGTCGGTGTTTCTTTCCACCTTGTTTTCAAAGGATAGACTTACTACTCTGTTTAAAGTATATAACTTTAAATGAAGATCCCCGAAAGAGAAGGAAGAGTTACTTACTTGTAATCCTGGTCCTTTCTCTGGTATATTTTCATTAAAGTAATAAATAAACCCCCTTCTCCTTGATGGAAAGAACATAGAAGTTGTTGATTAGTAACCAGGATCCTAAATCTGAACTGATATGACTGCCACAAAGTGTGCATGAAGAGATACTGAGCTCTCTTAAATAGGTATGATGTTGGTTTGTAGTCTCAAGTGGCTACAGTCTGTCAAGCTAAATTTGCCCTGTTTTTCTTTCAAAAGTGTTTTGAAATAGTTTTCGTAGTCACTGACAGAAACAGGGACAATATAGAATGCAGATAGAAGATCAACTCTATATTTTTGTTTTAATAATGGCCTCCCTAAAATATTTAGTATATATATATATAGATATATATATATATATATATATATATATAGATATATAGATATGTTTTCCCAATAAGAAATATGGTCAGGGTTTCTTTGTGCGAACAGAGCTATTCAATTCTCTTGACTTCAATGAAGATTCCCCGTAAGAAAAACTTAGTGACAAGCCACAGGTCAGGGCGGGATATTTGAATCCGTGAAATGCGCCTATTGACTGCGAACACCTCCGGCACTGAAGAAGGCTGCTGAAAGCCGAAATGCATTTGCCATGTTACAGCCCCAGATAATAAATGCCTCCAAGATTCCCCGCCTGTGGTCTCTTCTTGTTCCTCGGAGGGAGTGGTGTGACATATTGTCGCGTGTCTGCCAGCAACACGCTTTGGAGACCCCCACATCGCCAAGTTGACCACGGAATTGCTGGCTCACTGTTTCAGCGGATTGCTGTGTATCCAGGGTACTGGAATTGCCGTAGGTCCCCCCTGGTCCTGGGAGAAAATTGAGGCGGTGTTGCCGCCATTCAGCTGCACGTCAGGCATGGTGGATTTCTACCGAGCCCCCGCCGAAGAGGATCCCGTTGGATTGGGGGTGATGTGGTCTTGGGGACCCGAGGAGACACTGACTGTCTGAAGTTGTCAACATTCATTGAGGGCCTATTACAGGTGGCGTTATAACAATCCCCCCACCCCCCCCCCCGTGATTCCTTGCAGAGCTTGAACAATGCACTCTGGGACTTGCAGGCTTCATACACCGAGCCGCACAAAAACTTACCTGAGGGCGGGGCAAGTGACGAGCCACAGGTCAGGGCGGGATATTTGAATCTGTGAAATGCGCCTATTGACTGCGAACACCTCCGGCACTGAAGAAGGCTGCTGAAAGCCAAAATGCATTTGCCATGTTACAGCCCCAGATAATAAATGCCTCCAAGATTCCCCGTCTGTGGTCTCTTCTTCTTCCTCGGAGGGAGTGGTGTGACATATATATATATATATATATATTTTTTTTCAATAAGAAATATGGTCAGGGTTTCTTTGTGCGAACAGAGCTATTCAATTTTCTTGACTTCAATGAAGATTCCCAGTAAGAAGAACTTACATCACATGTAAGTAACCTTTGCTTATTTGACCAAGTTTTAGAATTCATTTGCAGAGGTAAGTTTTGCAAAGAAGACTCGATAAATAACTCAGAGGATAGACAACATTTAACTTCTTGCATGCAATTTGGGTGCTCTTGATATCCCCCAGCCACAACAGGCTGTGTCTTCTTCTGAGTTACAATAAAGCGAGGAGATCACCTTGGCGAGCTGGGATGAAAATGTCATATTTTATGTCGTTTTAAACATAATACTGCATTTCTGTATTTTGGATAGTTACTGTATTACACCTGTTTTTTTCCATTTGAGCTTAATGAATAGTCTTAGTGATGAATTGTCTGTTTAACACAGATTGCATGGTGGGAACCCAACTTGGCTTTTGTGTATGGACAAGTAAATAAGTTATACCAAACAATTAGCTATTATTTTGGCCAGTGTTTCACAATCTGTGTTTAATAATGTAATAGGCTGCATGAACCGCATTTATTTTCGGCTTCCTGGGCTTCAGAATATTCTCACCCCATGCCTGGAGAGTTTTAGGAAATTCCACATTACTTTTTTCATGATTAGTCCTTCTCAATATCGAAGGTATCATTTTGCCTCCATATTCTTATAAACCTTGGGCCTGATTAACAAAGGGCCTCTGCGCTCATGGCTGAGGCCCCACAGTCATTGGGGAGTCTCCACATTTGGGGTTAAATCTCCGCAATGGCAATTCTCATGGTGGAGATATTGCTCGAGTGCGGAGATTCCCACGCTACTGTGGGGCCTCTGCCATGACTGCGGAGGCCCTTCATGAATCAGGGCCCGAGATTGTAATAAGGTCTTCTCCCAACATGTTGTTTTGCATTTGATACATTGCCAGCCTAACTTTATCTCTCTAGGTATTTTTTCACAAGTTGAATCTAGCAAAATAATTCTTAACTTGCATCAGTCTCCCTTCAAGTTATTTTTCGTCATGTGTTCTGGGTATAATTTATTATTATGCCACAAGTGTAATTTAGCAGTTTTTTCAGAATCATTAAATATTTGTTATGTTTGGGGATTCTTTATGATGCCCATCCTATTTTCTCTTTTTTTCATACCAGTAGTACCAGAGCCGGTCTTGTTTTTCCACAACCATTTATTATTCCCCAAAGCTATTATATATGTAAATTACTGTTTCCTTTTATGAATGGCTTCCTTTTAAACCATTGTGAGACCTAGTTGTGGTTATTTTGATCCTACAGTTACTTCGTGTTGTTTACTACATCAGTGCACTTTTTCTTCCAACACTGTATTTGCTTTTGTTCTCTATATTACTTTTAGTAAAACTAATTCCCTAATATCATAACCAAATAATCTTCCAGGAGTTGTTTTTCAAAATTCTACTTTAAGAATTCTTCAGTTGCCCATCTCATATCAATTTAACTTTTTGGAGGTAATCTGAGAATATTCGAAGTAGTTGCTCTGGTTTGTGGATCTCTTTAGTTCACACTAAAATTACTAACAATGGAGAATTATCTGAAAAACTTGCGCACTTGAGAATAATGAGCCTTTTAAACTACCAAATATGTAAGGGACGACTTATTTTGATATTGCTTTGAATAATACATACATACATCCTTCCTTTGCTGGTATGGCCAAATAACCATACATCTAACTAATGTTTGAGTGCCTTCTTCACTATGGTCTTCATTTTAGCATTTTTTTAAGTATTCCAAATTTAGGATTTACCAAAATGTAAGACTTTTTGAAAAAGTATCTGCTCAGAATGCATGCATTAAGTAATTGGGCTCACTCGGACCAACACTGAAAAGAACCAAAAATTCCACCAGTGCAATGTTTTGACATCATAATCAGTACCTGAGCTATCGCCTATTAGTCAGTGGGACTGCTTTCCAGACTACACATCTTATGAAATATTTTAACATTCAAATAGCCAGTGCTCTTTGGATGATTCAGGCCGAAACCACAAACAGATGCTGTTTCACCTAGTTCCTAAATAGAGTGCTCTTTCTACGCAGACTGTAATTTGCTGGCAGAACGCCTTGTGTATTCAACCCACTTCGCAATGGTATATTTGTTTTGTAAAGGGCATACTTGCTTTTTGCAAGGGCCTTTCTTTCAAATGTTTGCATTGTTTAAGTGCATAGTAAAACAACAAAAATTGAAACATATCCTCTTACAGGTTATGGGATCACTATAAAGGTCACAGTATCAGATATAGTATTATTTTATTTTTATTTAATTTGACGGTTTTGTATAGCACGAACAAGACCCTTGTGGGAATCGGAGCGCTTTACAAGGCAAATATAGGAAGACAAATACATATAAAACACAGAATTATGGGAGTACAGTACTGATAAATATTAAAAATTAGCATATATCTATAGGAATGTACAAGTAACAGTTCAAGTGAATTTAGACATGAGTATCGATTTCACTTCTTTTTTGAAAAAGGCTTCGGACGGAATTAGTCTTGTTTCTGGGGGTAAAGCGTTCCAGATCCTGGGAGCCATTCCTGAGAAGGTACGATTATATGTTTTCTTCTTGGAAAAACGTTGTGGTTTAAGTAGAAGATTATCCGAACTCCTTGTAGATCTGTTACCACCCGATAGTACTAGTTTCTCCGCTGGGTACCTCAGGGTTTTTTAATGCAATGCCTTATGAGTCATACTGGCGATTTTTAGGTGGATTCTGGCCTCAAAAGGTAACCAATTGAGGGCCTGCAGGTCAGGTGAAATGTGTCAGTTTCTTTTTTTGCCAGTGACTAGTCTAGCAGCTGTATTGACTGCGGTTCTTAGCGGAGCGCTCGTTGATTTAGGAAGGCCGCAGAGAGCGACACTTCCATAATCAATTCTGGGAATTACTAGAGTTTGGACTGCCTGTTTAAAGTCATTTGCGGGTATGAAGGGTTTCAGTTTTCTCAGGGTATTTATCTGAAAATGTGCTCCTTTAGTTGCAGCGCTGATATGCTTCTGCATATTTAGTTTATTGTCAATTGTTATACCTAGGGATTTGGCGGAATCGATGATGAGAGGGTGACCGTCAAGTGCAGTTAGGTGTTTCATCCAATCGCGGATGGTGGTTGTTTGGTTGGGGGGAGCGATTAAGAGGAATTCTGTCTTTAGTGTGTTTAGTTTTAAGTGGTTCCTAGCTAGCCAGGTTTGTGTCTTTTGGAGCATAGAGTTAAGGGACTTGATGTCTTCGAGAGAGTGGACCTTAATGTAGAGCTGTGTGTTATGGGCGTACATGTGGTAATTGATATTTGCGGAGTTGAGAAGCTCAGTGAGTGGTTCCATGAATACATTGAAGAGTGTTGGGGAAGATCCCTGGGGTACTCCCAAGGTGACTGGGGTGGGGTTCGATAAGGATTGGTTAATCTTGAATCTTTGTGTTCTATTTTGGAGGAAGGAGGTGAACCAGTTTAACACCGGACCAGATAGTCCCATTCTTTGCTTCAAGAGATCCAGTAGGTTGCCGTGTTTGACTGTTTCGAAGGCTGAGGATAAGTCCAGTAAGATTAGCAAACAGGCTTTGTTTTGATCCAGTATTTGTGATGCGTCATCTATTATGTGGGTCATGGCTGATTCGGTACTATGCCCGGCAAGAAAGCCTGTTTGGAATTGATCAAGAAGGTTGAAATGGTCTATGTGGTTGCTAAGCTGCATGTGCACACATTTTTCGAGCAGTTTGGCCAGGGTTGAGATGTTCGATATTGGCCGATAGTTGTTCAAGTGTGAAGGGTCTGCTGTTGCTTTCTTTAGGATGGGGGAAACCTGACCGGCTTTGAGGATGTCTGGGATGGTACCTTGTACAAGAGGGGTATTTATAATCTTAGTCCATAGGGGCACCAGCAGTGGAATGAGGGTCCTTAAGTTGGATGCTGGGAGAGGGTCAGTGAAAGGATTGGAGGGATTCAAATAGTGAGCGTGTTTAGGATAGTTTCTTCGCTATAGTAGTTGAAGGTGGTCCAGGAGACGTTGTTCTTGAGGTCGAGCCTTGTAGAGCAGTTCAACGGTGTCCCAGGTGTGGACAGCGAGGAGATTGAGTGTGGGTCAGTCAGGGATAATAGGTCGTTTTAGAAGGTCAGTCTTTAAGTTTTCAGTTTTTGTTGTAAAAAAGTAGGCAAGATCTTCGTAATTGGGGAGAGTATCCGGATTGGTTTGGGGGGAGTGTGAGACATCCTTAGATTGAGCTTTGATTATTTCAAACAATTTTTTGGGGCGGTTTTTGCTTGGTCTAATTGTTTGCATATGAAATCAGCTTTTGTGCGTCTAATCCTTCTGTAGTAGGTATTTCTGGTGCTTCTTAGTATTTTAAGGTGGGTAGCGGATGGGGCGGCTCTCCATTGCCTTTCAATAGCTCTGTGATCTTCTTTCCTCATTTAATCTACCATCATACCAGGGATTTGAGATTTTGGTGGTGACTCTTTTTAGTTGCATGGGAGCTAAGGTGTCAAGTACCCTGTTCATGGAGTTAAAGAAGTTAGTGGTTATGTCCTGTACATCCTTGGAACCATCGGGTGGGGGTGTGAGGATGTGACTGGCAGATGCGAGATAGGGCAGGATTGATGTTTTATAGGTTCCTCTTCCAGATTGTTGTCCTTGATGGTTGTACAGAGAGTAGTTTAACTATTTCCCTGATATGGAAAGTGATTATGTAATAATCGGACCAATCGCAAGGGAGAATCGATTCCAGCTGGATTGAGTCTGCTTTCGAAATTACTAGATCAAGGATTGAGCCTTTTTCGTGTGTAGGGCTATTGCAGATTTGGGACAGGTTAAGGTCGAATTACCTCTAAAATCAAATGTGATAGTTTCCACACATAAGGAAGGAGTAGTTTCTGTCCTGTAACTCCAGTTCTGTAGTAGGGGTATCTCTGTTATAGTCATAATCTAGAGAATAGTCCCGCCCATGTGCGCGGACCCCGGAGCAATCAAAAATAATCTCTTAAGGTGTCGACAAATGCAGAACTGCACAGACACTTAAGAGAGACATTAAAGATAGATAGTGCAGCCTATATCCACAGGCTACACTGTCCAGTACTTAAACTAGAAATTCCACCAAAAATCCACAAACAGCAAAGCCTGTCCAGATTTCCCTTGCTTTAACAGGCAAAACCCCTCTGGAATGATAGAGAGGAAGACATGGACAGACAAGCCCCATAGGCTGCCATTATGTGGCTCAGAACAGGATACTGTGCCTTTAAGAGAACCTTCCAGAACTTCACAGTATCCCAGAATGCACTGCAGGTCCCTTTTACTTTAAGTTCTTTTTGAAGGCGTAAAACGCCAGACCTGTAGCATTCCTTACATGAATATCTCTCCCCACCGGAGAGGAGGGCGGGCGCTTATGACTATAACAGAGATACCCCTACTACAGAACTGGAGTTACAGGACAGAAACAACTCCTTCTGTAGTAGGGGATCTCTGTGTATAGTCCTAATCTAGTGAATAGAATGGCAAGCCCATCCCCGCACCAAAGCGGCGGTGGAGAAAAGAGAAAATAACACCACTACTGTGCGAACAGATTTAGCAGCGAAGCCTGCCCAACCTGAGCGTCTGCCCTGGCATCAGAGTCCAGGCAGTAATGCTTAGCAAAGGTATGGACCGACTTCCAAGTGGCCGCCTTGCAGATTTCTGCAATTGGAACATTACGGAGCAAAGCAGTTGTGGCAGCTTTGCCCCTGGTGGAATGAGCCTTAGGTTTACCCCCTAAGGTCTTACCAGCTTTTTGGTAACACAACTGTATACAGGACACAATCCACCTAGAAATGGACTGTTTAGAGGTAGCAAGACCCGTCCTGACTGATCCATAATTGATAAACAATTGGTCTGACCTACGAATATCCTTGCTTTTATCCAGATCAAATTTTAACACCCTCCTGACATCCAGGGAATGCAAGGACCTTTCCGCTGGAGAGGAAGGATTCTGAAAAAACGTAGGTAAAGTTATGGTCTGGTTAACATGAAAATCAGATATAACTTAAGGAAGGAATTTAGGGTGAGTACGCATAACAACCTTAGGAGCATGAAATACAGTATAAGGTTCTTGGCAACACAACGCCTGAATTTCACTCACCCTGCGGGCCGATGTAATGGCCAAGAGGAACGCCGCCTTCCAGGACAGGTGCTGCAACGAAGCCTTATGAATAGGTTCAAAAGGCTCCTTCATCAATCTGGACAGCACCACATTCAATTCCCATGAAGGCGAAGGAAGCCGGACAGGAGGGAACACTTTCTTCAAGCCTTCCAAAAAATCTTTGATCACAGGGTTCTGAAAGAAGGAAGTCTGTGAAGGGCATTTCCTGTAGTCAGTCAATGCAGCCAGATGAACCTTAATGGAATGGACATTAAGGCCAGACTGCGCCAGATGTAGAAGATATGGAAGGATGACATCTTCCTTACATGTCGTCAGGTCATAGTTCTTGGACTTGCACCAGATGCAAAACCTCTTCCACTTGTAAGCATAAGAAGTCCTAGTGGAAGGCCGCTTAGCCTCCTTCAGTATGTCCATGCAATCTTCTGGTAGATTCAGATGGCCATATTGCACTATCTCAGGAGCCATGCCGCCAAACTCAAAGACGAGAGGTTGGGGTGCAATATCTGCCCCCCGAACCTCGTGAGAAGGTCCGGCCTGCACGGCAGCCGTATGTGAGGAAGGAGAGACCGGTGAAGCAGGTCCGTGAACCACCACTGTCTGGGCCAATCCGGGGCAATCAGAATCATCCGCACCCTGGACTGGGACAGCTTGATGAGCACCGTCGGAATCAGGGGAATGGGTGGAAAAGCGTACAGAAAGCTGTTCGACCAGTTGATCCATAACGCATTCCCCAGCGTTCCCGGCTGGTAGTACCTGGAGGCGAAGTCTCGGCATTTGCTGTTTTCGGCGGTGGCGAACAGATCTACATCTGGAGTCCCCCACCTTGCGAAGACATCTCCTAGTACTTCGTCGTTTATGACCCATTCGTGGTTTTCCTGAATCTGTCTGCTCAGTGTGTCTGCCTGAACATTCTGCACACCTGGTAGATGGGTAGCCGTGATCGTCAGTCCTCTGGCCAGAAGCCAGTGCCAGATCGCCTGCGACAGAGTGCGCGATCTGGACCCCCCCTGCTTGTTGAGGTAATACATCGTGGTCGTATTGTCTGTCTGAACAAGCAGAGAGTTGGTCCGGAAGGACGGACGAAAAGCCTTCAGTGCCAAGTGGACAGCTCTGAGTTCCAGGAAATTGATGTGGTACGTGGACTCCGCTGGGGACCACGTCCCTTGAATCTGTGAATCCGGAGTGCGCCCCCCCAGCCGTGGAGAGACGCATCCCCTCTGAGAAGATTCTCCGCTGAACACCACCACTTCGGAGACTGAAGAGCATGCAGAGACAGTCGTATCCTGTCGTCCCAAGATCCTTTCCTCTGATCCCACTGATCCTCCAAGCACTCCTGCAATGGTCTCATGTGCAGCCGTGCGTGTGGCGTGAGGAAGATACAAGAGGCCATCGACCCCAGAAGAGAAGACACCGTCCTCACTGTTGTAGATGGAGCGGTCATAAGAGCCTGAGCCTTCCGAAGGAGTGATAATCGTCTCTCCTCCGAAGGAGACACGCTTGCCGACAGTGTATTGATGGAGGCTCCCAAGTACTGTATGCACTGGACCGGAGTCGGGACAGACTTGGACATGTTGATGTGCAACCTCAGCTTGTTCAAGAGAACGCACGTCTTCCGGAAGTGCGCTTGAGCTTCCGAGAAGGAGGAGTCCTTGATCAACCAATCGTCCAGGTACGGGTAGACAAACACCTTGTTCTTCCTTAGGTGTGCAGCTACCACTGCCATGTACTTCGAGAATGTTCTGGGTGCAGACTTCAGCCCGAATGGCAGTACTGTGTACTGATAATGATTGGCGCCGACTTGGAATCGCAGGAACTTCCTGTGTTTGTGTGCAATGGGCACATGGAAGTACACATCCTGTAGGTCTATAGCACACAGCCAGTCTCCCTGTTGCAGCTGAGGATAAATCTGATGCAACAACAAAATACAATATTTCCCTCACGACCTATTACAATTTCAACCAGACACTTTTATATCCACTTATTTACCATACACAAGGTGACTCAAAATATAACTATTTTTAAATTTTTATTTTATTTATTCATTTTTTGTCATTTCTGTAGATTATTTGTTCATTTCACAGAGACATAGATTTACAAAACAGCATTTAAAATCTTTAGAACAATTCATCCATAGACATCGTACAAAACAAAAAGAAAAAGAAACCTAAATATTCATTTATAATACATCCATACACTCATTATCATTCATACAGCATTCATACTGCAATCTATGTTAGAGGGATCACGTATGGTTGTGTGATCTAATACGCAAGGTCGACGCGTTTCGGTGGGTTTGTGACCACCTTCCTCAGGACCTCTTGAAAGCACAATCGTTCACTCCGCAAAACATAAAACTTTCTGTATCGATATCTGCAATAATAAATAACATTCAGTACATGATATATATAATTTCTTCCATTGGTTTACATATTTTCATCACCTTGTGCATCTATCATAACAGTTAGAACAATTATACTTTATTACTTTTAAAGTTTCTATGAGATAGCTCCAGAACTGCAAAGAAGGCACCTTATTTTCACTTATTAAGAGAAATTGGGGGAAACAGGAGATTTGCAAAAGAAGAAGAATAGAAAGGCACAGAAGGCATAATTAAAAAGGATGTTCCACAGTTTATCACTAGTCTCCCAGTGTACATCAGATCAGCATAAAGAAAGAGAAAAAATGAATACAATCCTCACCTATAGAAATACAGGAAAGTGGTTCCACTAGTCTGTTCTGGTTTTGGCTTGAGCACCAAATGCAAGCCATCCACTAAAAAAATATAAATATACGACTCTGCGTGAGAAAAGATTATATATCTTATTAACCGAGATCTTATCATGGTTCTAATCGACTAGGACAAGACTCTCTACTACATTTCTAGTTGTTTCCAGTAATTAAATCTTGTTTGACAACTCGGTAGTAGTCAGTCATTACTAAGCATTGGTCCACAAAAGATTGCAGATCTTACCTGCAAGTCAACAACTTGCTATTTGGATTTTATAAATTTCCATGGAAATGAGGAGCGTCCAGAGATGGGTGGATTCCCTGAAAACGATATAAATATATATCTATTCACAAAATGAATTCAATCCTGGATATGGTTCTACACCTATCTCTCAACATGTCACCTCAGGGCAGCGATTACTAACCTTGCTTAACGCAATCTGTCTTTGCATGTATTTCAAGTAACCGCCAGGTATATCCGAGTCGGCTAAGTCGGCTTGTGGTTCCAGGCGTGTCTTTTTGTGTCCACAATAGGCTGGGGGTCGCGTAACTAGAAATGAGACAAGAAACTTAAGCAGTCATATCGCATGCGGCTTCCTACTTTGGATGATTATTACACCAAAGTTTAAAATCGCAAAAACTACCGGTAAGTTAATTCTAAGAACACTCATATTCTACCTACGCGGTTCCAGAAATGCCTCTCGCAACAACCCAGCTCGGTATTACACATGGTGCACCAAACACAACGGAGAAACCTAAAAAAGATTGCGGCGTCTTAACCTAATGTGCAAGTATCGCACTCACCTTCGTGAAAATAACGAGCCGCCTACAAACACCTCCTCACATGTGGATCCAACAGACGAAGCTACGGATCCATATCTTGCCTTTAAATAGAAAGTCGCAGCGCGCCAAATGTCAATAATTGACATTCGCTTAATTGGCAAGTGGTGTGAGCTTATTGCGCGCCATGTTTGAATGGTAGAAACATAGTCTCGCCATTCCTAAGTGGTGTGCCTGTGGTTAAAACACGTCGTAGCACGCTTGACATCAGTGATTAACATATCCCTGCTTGCCAGGTAGACTAAGAATAATACACACCATTTTACCGTTATGGCGCCATTTGTAAGTCGTCTCTTTGAAACAAAAGTGAGACGTAGCGCACCTCAGTAATTGACATATCCCTGATTGGCGGATGAAGTTAGTAAAATAAGCGCCATTTTCGAATGGTGAATATACATTGTATCACCATTTTCAAGCGATGTATCTGAAGTTACACCACAAGCGCCATTGTTAAATGGGAAACTGGAATTCATTACTCCATTACCAACCTGTATGCAGGCGGTTAAAAGAGTGCGCCATTATTAAATGGGCGATATTGCAAAGACGAGGTACAGCATAAATGCCCTAATCCTCCACAAAAAGATATATTTTTTTTGTTATTGTAGTTTACATTTAAACCACGACAGACTCAGTTATTTGCTAGCTTATTCACAAAACCGAATATTATTAGATGGAGAGTTTACATCAGTTGTTGAAGTTCTTTCAATACATCTGATTTTTTATTACTAATATTTCGTGGGTTAGTGAGTATAACTACACTTTGCTGGTTATCACTTTACAAGGCCTATGTATCTATTGATGTTAGTATCCAGTATTATATGTCCTAGGCCTCATATGCTGGTCTATCCGGATCTATACTACAGTTATGTTTTTAGAATCATTGTGAGGAACTCAACGCTCTCTATATATACAGTAAATTTATCCTGTTATGTACCAAGAAATGTTTTCGTTGAGGCCCACTCTCACTGTGTCCAAATGAAAAATCCAAAAACATTCCCGTTTTTTCCTTGTCCTTTCCATAGTTTCTCCATTTTTATGGAGGACTTTTTCCAAAATACACCATTGGAGATCAGATTCACTATGGTTTAAATCAAGACAATGTTGGCTCAGGGGTGCTGTCAGTTTACGAGTTCTTACAGCTGACTTGTGCTCACTGAATCTAAGACGGAACTCTCTCCCTGTCTCACCAATGTATGCAAGTCCACATGGGCAGGCAATATAATATATAACATTTTTACTCCTACAGTTAGTAAATGATTTTAATGTTATATTAATATTGTTGTATCGAATGGTATCACTTGTTATAGCTGAATCACAGGCGTGACAATTGCCACATCTGTGATTGCCACGCAGTGTATCCAAGCCTGTCAAGGTGGTTTGGGATTCACGTACCTTGCTTTTATTCCTTGTGTGGACCAGCCGGTCTTTCAGGTTCCTGTTGCGTCTATAGGCTATCAGTGGTCGTTCCCAAGCTCTCTCATTCTCGACCTCGAGAATTCTCCAGTTTTTATTGATTACATTTTTTATCTTATAGTTTAAGGTGGAGTGATTTATCACACATGTTATTTTGTCTTGTGATTTCCTGTTTCCACGGTTCAGTAAGGCATCCCTGTCATAGTACTTGGCTCTTTTTAGAGCTTGACGTACCAGACGGTGTGGATATCCTCTATTGACCAAACGTTTTTTCAGAGCTAAGCTGTGAGTATTATAGTCAGATAGGGAGGTACAATTGCGACGAATACGCAGAAATTCCCCAAAAGGGATAGAGTCTTTCTGGCAATGCGGATGAAAGCTATTAAATTCCAGAATTGTATTTTTGGCCGTTGGTTTACGGAAAAGACTCACAGTCAGCATGCCTTCTTTTCCCTCAATTACAATATCCAGATATTCTACTCTGCTATGGCTGTAGTTCGAAGTGAACTTCAGATTGCTGTCACTCGCATTGAGCCATAAAATATATTCGTCCAGTTGTGCTGTATCACCATGCCAAATGAAAAAAATATCATCAATAAATCGTCGCCACACAGAAACATTCTCAAAAAAAGGGGCAGCTGTATTATAAATATTCTTCCTCTCCCACTCTCCCATGTATGTATTTGCCACACTGGGGGCACAAGATGCTCCCATACTTGTGCCCTTGATCTGTTTATAGAGGGTCCCTTCGAATTCGAAATAATTGTTCAATAGAACTATCTCCAAACATTGAACGATAAATTGGTCTGGTCTGTTTTCTGGGTGTCTCTGTAGGAGTGCAGTGACTGCCTGTAACGCTTGACACTGAGGAATGTTGGTATACAACGCCTCAATGTCAAGCGTTACTAAGATGTCACTCCTTGAATCAAATGCCAAACCCTCAATCTTCCCAATCATGTCTCCTGTGTCTCGGACAAAGGACTCATACTTTTGTGTCAACGGGCACAGAAATGAGTCAACATACTTGGAGAGGGGTTCGGTACTAGAGCCTATGGTTGAAATAATCGGACGCATTGGGGGATCACTCGCGTTTTTGTGTGTTTTTGGTAAGCCATACATGGCTGGGGTGACCGGACATGACTTATTTAAAAATAAGTATTCTTCCTCACAAATGTATCCTTCTTCCAATGCAGTATGTGTCATCTCATTTATGGATGCTCCAAGTCTTTGTATTTCTCTCATATTGGCGGGTCTATAGTGCTCCAAATTACTTAACATAATTTTCATTTTGTTATCATAATCCGATTTGTTAAAAACCGATACTCCCCCTCCTTTGTCACATGGTTTGATTACCAGCTGAGAGTTATTCTCAAGGTCAGTCAGAGCCAGATTCTCTTCTTTACTTAGATTGAAATTGTATTTTTGCGGTTTGGATAGCAGTTTGCCAACCTCTGATAGTATCTGGCGTTCAAAAATTTGGACTTCTGGTCCGACCATGTCCAGGGTCGGAGTGAACGTGGAAGGTGGCTTACATTTTGACAAATTATCGGTTTCGTCCCTTGTCTCTCTACCTTCAAAAAATTTCTTTAATCTAACCTTCCTGAAGAAGGCATGAAGGTCCGTATGAAGTTTAAATTTATCAATGGTTGTAAAAGGAACAAAGGACAGTCCCCTACTCAACACCGATGACTCTACAGGTTTGAGTGTCATTGATGACAGATTGTAAATAGGGAGTTGATCTCTACATGGGTTGTCATTTTCTCCTGACTCTACCACCAATATTGCTGGTTTCTCGTTCTGACGTATTGTTGCTGAGGTTGAGGACTCGACGTCTGGGGGCCACCTCTGTTCGATTGCCAGTGAACCTGTTTGCCCCTGTAGGGGCCTCTCGGTAAAAAACCTCTCTGTTGGTAATTGTGTTGGCCCTGTCTTCCTCTGAATGATCCTGAGTTAAAGCGCCCTCCCCTTGGACCTTGATGTCCATAGTTGTCATTATCTGAGTCTGATGAACCAGTATCAGAGAAGTTGGTGTAATTTCTTCTCTGATTAGGATTAGAGATGTGATCTCCCTGATTTCCTGATTGATAGTAATTCGGATTTAAGTAGGGATAAATCTTCTCTTTCGAGAACCAACGAATGTCATTTTTCAGTTTCTCAGTTTTTTTGTTCATAAGGTAAGTTTCAAAGTCTTTCATGTCGGTCTGAATTTTATCCAATTTGTTCTTTGCTTCCTCAACAGCATTAGATGAGTTGAGTTTCTCTTCCAGCCTAGAGATCTCCTCATTGACTGAAATAAGGATGTCTCTGGCTGTCTCTATTATCAACAACATCCAATCCCTGGAGCATCTATTGGATATTAGTGACCATCGCTCCAGGAATTTTCTAATCTCTATAAAGAGAGCCGGAGCATTTCTCACTCTAAGGCCGATGGGTATGACGCCAGCTATCCCTTTTCTTGAATACAAGGAGGAGGGGAACGATATTTACTCACCCAAGGAAGCCTGTGCTCGTCTTTCCTCCTGACCCGCCCCGTTCCGACGCGGTAACCAGTACCGTTGCGCGGAGGGCGGGCCAGGGAGAGCCAGTCACTTCCTGCCGGGACACTCCACGAGCGGTTAGCGCTCTAGTGCACCTATCTGGAGGGCCTATTTAGGCGGAGCCCTGACTCAGGTGAGCTGCGGACGTGAGACGGTGGCAGAGTCTCTACGCCGCTCAGCCTTTCAAAGCTACCGCAATTGTGCCCGTGTATGTTTCTATTTTGTGGTGGGTGTAAAACGCGAATTGCCTGTCTTTTAATAACTCGTTTTTAAAAGTACATCTGTTGACTCACTAACGATGTTTTTTTAACTGAGCACTGACACTTGACTCGCATTTCATTTACACCACGCACGTATTTGACACTGGGGAGATTAAAAACCCCATAGCCCTTTTCTTGAATACAAGGAGGAGGGGAACGATATTTACTCACCCAAGGAAGCCTGTGCTCGTCTTTCCTCCTGACCCGCCCCGTTCCGACGCGGTAACCAGTACCGTTGCGCGGAGGGCGGGCCAGGGAGAGCCAGTCACTTCCTGCCGGGACACTCCACGAGCGGTTAGCGCTCTAGTGCACCTATCTGGAGGGCCTATTTAGGCGGAGCCCTGACTCAGGTGAGCTGCGGACGTGAGACGGTGGCAGAGTCTCTACGCCGCTCAGCCTTTCAAAGCTACCGCAATTGTGCCCGTGTATGTTTCTATTTTGTGGTGGGTGTAAAACGCGAATTGCCTGTCTTTTAATAACTCGTTTTTAAAAGTACATCTGTTGACTCACTAACGATGTTTTTTTAACTGAGCACTGACACTTGACTCGCATTTCATTTACACCACGCACGTATTTGACACTGGGGAGATTAAAAACCCCATAGCCCTTTTCTTGAATACAAGGAGGAGGGGAACGATATTTACTCACCCAAGGAAGCCTGTGCTCGTCTTTCCTCCTGACCCGCCCCGTTCCGACGCGGTAACCAGTACCGTTGCGCGGAGGGCGGGCCAGGGAGAGCCAGTCACTTCCTGCCGGGACACTCCACGAGCGGTTAGCGCTCTAGTGCACCTATCTGGAGGGCCTATTTAGGCGGAGCCCTGACTCAGGTGAGCTGCGGACGTGAGACGGTGGCAGAGTCTCTACGCCGCTCAGCCTTTCAAAGCTACCGCAATTGTGCCCGTGTATGTTTCTATTTTGTGGTGGGTGTAAAACGCGAATTGCCTGTCTTTTAATAACTCGTTTTTAAAAGTACATCTGTTGACTCACTAACGATGTTTTTTTAACTGAGCACTGACACTTGACTCGCATTTCATTTACACCACGCACGTATTTGACACTGGGGAGATTAAAAACCCCATAGCCCTTTTCTTGAATACAAGGAGGAGGGGAACGATATTTACTCACCCAAGGAAGCCTGTGCTCGTCTTTCCTCCTGACCCGCCCCGTTCCGACGCGGTAACCAGTACCGTTGCGCGGAGGGCGGGCCAGGGAGAGCCAGTCACTTCCTGCCGGGACACTCCACGAGCGGTTAGCGCTCTAGTGCACCTATCTGGAGGGCCTATTTAGCCATCGCCCCTTGTGAGCGCGCAGCGTTCGCGCGCAGCGTCGCCGAAGCCACGCCGAAGACCAGCCAAAGAGCTGCCCGTCTGCGCCCGTCCGCGACAGGACGAGGCAGAACAGAGGCTATAAGGCGACCCCACGATGCCTCCCGACAGTGAAGGTATTAACCTTGTTACCTACTCACCCCACACCCTCCGACTGTTACAGCCAAGGGTGAAGTGTGATACTCGGTTACTATATAAACAGCTCGAAGGGAGCTTTTCTTGCCTCCAATGCCGTTTTCAGTCAGATTCGACAGGAAATAGCTTTTGCGACAAAGATAATATACCCACCACTCCCCTGGAACTTAAGTGTCTCCTTTTAAATGTGCGTTCCATGCCTAAGCACCAACTACAGATTTGGGATCTCATTCACGCGGAACAACCTGATCTCTGTTTCTTTACTGAGACGTGGATGAAACCCCACACTACACCTGCTGTTGTGTTGGGTGTTCCCTCAGGATACAGAATTATGCATGCTGATAGGCCTATTAAAACAGGAGGTGGCTTAGCGATTATATGTAAGGACACGTTTAAGACAACTATTTTAGATAAAATATGTAGTCCAATGTTGGAAATCATGATTTTTAAAATCACATTAGGTAATATTTCCTGGAGAGGAGCCCTTCTGTATCGTCCACCCACTCCCAATCCGGACTTCGCCCTGCTCCTTCTGGAAACACTTGCTCCCCATATAAAAGCCAAGGAGGATTTTATCCTCCTCGGGGATTTTAACATACATATGGACGTCCCAGAATTGCCGGAAGCCACTCATCTGACTACTGACCTATCCCACCTGGGGCTCAATATAAGCAACAACGGTGCCACACACATAGGTGGGCACACCCTCGACCTTATATTCTCAAACTGTCCCAAAATACGTTGTTTTCCTGCTAAAAACATCCTTTGGTCAGATCATTTTTTGATTGAGTTTCATCTGGCTGGACCAATCAATCGACCTCAGAAAGCCTTGCCCCCGCCTATTCTTCGTCGAGAATGGCATAAAATCTCAGTAACCAACTTGCACAAATACTGGGTGCAACCGACCATCACGGAGACAGATACTGCTGAGTCTGCATTAGAGAAATTTAATCAATCCCTAAAATCTGCTATTGACACCATTGCCCCCCTTAAACTACACAAACAATTTCTCCATACCAAACAGGAGAAATGGTATACAGCTGATCTTAGGAAAGAAAAGCAAAAATGCAGACGTTTAGAAAAATTTTGGAGAACATCAAAAAATGAAGAGGCCAGGGAAGCCTTTCACGTGGCTCAGTCAGCATATTATAAAAATATAAAACTAGCCAGGAAAGTCCACCTCTCCGCGCAACTGGAGGAGGCAGGGAACTGTCCGCGCGAATTATTTAAAATTCTAAAAGATTTTATTAAACCCACAGCCACTGAAAGTACCGATGATGCTTCTCAACCACTCTGTGACGAAATCTCTGAGTTTTTTGAGGAAAAAATTAATTTGATTTATAACAAAATTTTAACCTCTAAGGGTGGGGCTACTACACCCATTCTTGAAGCTAAACTCGGCACTCAGGCCACAAATTCCCTGTTTGTCATTCCCCCCGTCACAGATTTAAATCTGGCAACACTCATTGGCCATATGAAAACTGGCTCCCCCAGCGACCTCCTTCCTGCCAAAATGGTGGCCCCTTTGATTTCCATCTTAGGCCCCTCGATCCAGGCAGTTATCAACACCTCCCTGGCCAAAGGCCAAGTCCCCATGGAATGGAAGACTGCGGTAGTAAACCCAATCCGGAAGAAGGCGACCCTACCCTGGACGGACTTATCTAACCTCCGACCTATCTCTCTCTTGCCCTACATCGGCAAGTTAACAGAGAAGCACGTGAACACCCACCTTTCTAACTATATCGAGACAGCGGGTGGCCTAGACCCTTCACAATCTGGGTTTAGGCCCAACCATAGCACCGAATCCGCCCTACTGGCCGTCACCAATAACATCAGGATGACGCTTGATAGTGGAGGGTCGATGATTCTGGTGCTATTGGATTTATCCGCTGCCTTCGATACGGTGTCTCACGATTTGCTTCTCTGTCGGCTGAGAGAGATAGGACTGGGAGGTACAGCCCTGTCCTGGATGGAGAGCTTTCTTTCGGGTCGCTCTCAGGAAGTCCGATTGGGCTCCCATAAATCCATCGCTAGGGAGCTCACCAGGGGTGTGCCACAGGGCTCATGCCTAAGCCCCACATTGTTTAATGTATACGTGGCCCCCCTGGCTGACTTGGTGAGATCCTATGGGTTTATACCGGTGTCCTACGCCGACGACACCCAACTTCTGTTCCCTTTTAAGACCTTCTCTCCTGCTTTACAAAGAACTTTCGCAGAAGGCATGAGGGCAGTTTCCAGATGGATGACAAACAACTGCTTACAGTGCAACGTGACCAAAACAGAGGTTGTACTCTATGGGGAAGCAGTAACACTATGGTCCAATGAGTGGTGGCCGCTTGAACTAGGACCTGCCCCTATTCCTAAACAGACCATAAGAAATCTGGGAGTGCTGTTTGATCAGTCACTGACCTTTAAAGAACACGTCAACCAGGTTGCTGGTACCTGTTTCGGGGTTATTTCCTTGCTGAGAAGGGTGTTTCCTTTTCTCCCAGATCACCACAGAAAGACCTTGGTCCAGGCTCTGGTCGTCAGTAGACTGGACTACTGTAATGGCCTTCTTTTGTCAGCTAATGAAGGCCAATTTAACAAACTACAGGTGGTCCAGAATACGGCCGCGAGGTTAGTCATGAATGCTCCATCTAGGACTCCCTCCCGGCCACTACTGATAGAACTTCACTGGCTGCCAGTGCGACTGCGGACCAAATTCAAAATCTTGTGTACAATTCACAAGTGCCTGATGGGGAAAGGACCGAAATATCTCACCTCAGCCTTCCTCCCTTATGTTCCTGGACGTTCACTACGATCAAGCAACCTCCAGCTCCTTAAGGTTCCAAAAATTAAAAAAACTCGGCAAGGAGGCAGGGCCTTAGCATACACAGGGCCTGTTCTTTGGAACACCCTGCCCCTCGCATTAAAACTTAGTACTGATCACCTGTCTTTCCGAAAAACCCTGAAAACGTACCTTTTTTCCAGCATCTAATTCACTCCCCTCCTACCACCCACTAAAAATGTTTATGGGCAGAGTAGCTGGTCTCCTTTGTATGGCAAAGCGCGGAGATACCCCTTCGGGGGTCTATTCATGCGCTATAGAAGCATATAAATAAATAAATAAAATAAATAAATAAAATAAATCAAGTACTCCCGCATATAGTGGGCGTGGGATTCAATACGTTTGGCCCTTTTCCTAAGGTTGAGTAGATTCTGCCATTCACCATTATCACCTGTCAGTGTGTCGGTGGTACTGTTTGTATCGACTACATGTCCTAGTAGTGAACTGAATTCTGCATCTGAAAAACCAAAGGTTTCCAATCTCTCCATAGTTTATATTGTGAATTATGCAAAAATGGATAAGTTAATTTCTCGATATTGACTAAAAGAAAGGAAAGCACAAAAGGGAGAAAAGACAAGGAGTGAGAAAAGATAATACACCCAATCACAAGATTTAATCACAAGATTCAGGAGAAGATAACCGCTTGTAAACCACACATTAACCCCAGATTGTGCCAAATTACTGAGAGGAGCTATTCACAAAAACTAATTCTCTTGATGTCAGTTGATCTGCCAACTGAATCCCACAGTTAAAAAACCGTGAATGTATTAGCATAAATATGGGACCCCCTCTACAAATATTTTCTAGGTCAGGGAAAGAGGGGAAAACAACAACAAAATACAATATTTCCCTCACGACCTATTACAATTTCAACCAGACACTTTTATATCCACTTATTTACCATACACAAGGTGACTCAAAATATAACTATTTTTAAATTTTTATTTTATTTATTCATTTTTTGTCATTTCTGTAGATTATTTGTTCATTTCACAGAGACATAGATTTACAAAACAGCATTTAAAATCTTTAGAACAATTCATCCATAGACATCGTACAAAACAAAAAGAAAAAGAAACCTAAATATTCATTTATAATACATCCATACACTCATTATCATTCATACAGCATTCATACTGCAATCTATGTTAGAGGGATCACGTATGGTTGTGTGATCTAATACGCAAGGTCGACGCGTTTCGGTGGGTTTGTGACCACCTTCCTCAGGACCTCTTGAAAGCACAATCGTTCACTCCGCAAAACATAAAACTTTCTGTATCGATATCTGCAATAATAAATAACATTCAGTACATGATATATATAATTTCTTCCATTGGTTTACATATTTTCATCACCTTGTGCATCTATCATAACAGTTAGAACAATTATACTTTATTACTTTTAAAGTTTCTATGAGATAGCTCCAGAACTGCAAAGAAGGCACCTTATTTTCACTTATTAAGAGAAATTGGGGGAAACAGGAGATTTGCAAAAGAAGAAGAATAGAAAGGCACAGAAGGCATAATTAAAAAGGATGTTCCACAGTTTATCACTAGTCTCCCAGTGTACATCAGATCAGCATAAAGAAAGAGAAAAAATGAATACAATCCTCACCTATAGAAATACAGGAAAGTGGTTCCACTAGTCTGTTCTGGTTTTGGCTTGAGCACCAAATGCAAGCCATCCACTAAAAAAATATAAATATACGACTCTGCGTGAGAAAAGATTATATATCTTATTAACCGAGATCTTATCATGGTTCTAATCGACTAGGACAAGACTCTCTACTACATTTCTAGTTGTTTCCAGTAATTAAATCTTGTTTGACAACTCGGTAGTAGTCAGTCATTACTAAGCATTGGTCCACAAAAGATTGCAGATCTTACCTGCAAGTCAACAACTTGCTATTTGGATTTTATAAATTTCCATGGAAATGAGGAGCGTCCAGAGATGGGTGGATTCCCTGAAAACGATATAAATATATATCTATTCACAAAATGAATTCAATCCTGGATATGGTTCTACACCTATCTCTCAACATGTCACCTCAGGGCAGCGATTACTAACCTTGCTTAACGCAATCTGTCTTTGCATGTATTTCAAGTAACCGCCAGGTATATCCGAGTCGGCTAAGTCGGCTTGTGGTTCCAGGCGTGTCTTTTTGTGTCCACAATAGGCTGGGGGTCGCGTAACTAGAAATGAGACAAAACTTAAGCAGTCATATCGCATGCGGCTTCCTACTTTGGATGATTATTACACCAAAGTTTAAAATCGCAAAAACTACCGGTAAGTTAATTCTAAGAACACTCATATTCTACCTACGCGGTTCCAGAAATGCCTCTCGCAACAACCCAGCTCGGTATTACACATGGTGCACCAAACACAACGGAGAAACCTAAAAAAGATTGCGGCGTCTTAACCTAATGTGCAAGTATCGCACTCACCTTCGTGAAAATAACGAGCCGCCTACAAACGCCTCCTCACATGTGGATCCAACAGACGAAGCTACGGATCCATATCTTGCCTTTAAATAGAAAGTCGCAGCGCGCCAAATGTCAATAATTGACATTCGCTTAATTGGCAAGTGGTGTGAGCTTATTGCGCACCATGTTTGAATGGTAGAAACATAGTCTCGCCATTCCTAAGTGGTGTGCCTGTGGTTAAAACACGTCGTAGCACGCTTGACATCAGTGATTAACATATCCCTGCTTGCCAGGTAGACTAAGAATAATACACACCATTTTACCGTTATGGCGCCATTTGTAAGTCGTCTCTTTGAAACAAAAGTGAGACGTAGCGCACCTCAGTAATTGACATATCCCTGATTGGCGGATGAAGTTAGTAAAATAAGCGCCATTTTCGAATGGTGAATATACATTGTATCACCATTTTCAAGCGATGTATCTGAAGTTACACCACAAGCGCCATTGTTAAATGGGAAACTGGAATTCATTACTCCATTACCAACCTGTATGCAGGCGGTTAAAAGAGTGCGCCATTATTAAATGGGCGATATTGCAAAGACGAGGTACAGCATAAATGCCCTAATCCTCCACAAAAAGATATATTTTTTTTGTTATTGTAGTTTACATTTAAACCACGACAGACTCAGTTATTTGCTAGCTTATTCACAAAACCGAATATTATTAGATGGAGAGTTTACATCAGTTGTTGAAGTTCTTTCAATACATCTGATTTTTTATTACTAATATTTCGTGGGTTAGTGAGTATAACTACACTTTGCTGGTTATCACTTTACAAGGCCTATGTATCTATTGATGTTAGTATCCAGTATTATATGTCCTAGGCCTCATATGCTGGTCTATCCGGATCTATACTACAGTTATGTTTTTAGAATCATTGTGAGGAACTCAACGCTCTCTATATATACAGTAAATTTATCCTGTTATGTACCAAGAAATGTTTTCGTTGAGGCCCACTCTCACTGTGTCCAAATGAAAAATCCAAAAACATTCCCGTTTTTTCCTTGTCCTTTCCATAGTTTCTCCATTTTTATGGAGGACTTTTTCCAAAATACACCATTGGAGATCAGATTCACTATGGTTTAAATCAAGACAATGTTGGCTCAGGGGTGCTGTCAGTTTACGAGTTCTTACAGCTGACTTGTGCTCACTGAATCTAAGACGGAACTCTCTCCCTGTCTCACCAATGTATGCAAGTCCACATGGGCAGGCAATATAATATATAACATTTTTACTCCTACAGTTAGTAAATGATTTTAATGTTATATTAATATTGTTGTATCGAATGGTATCACTTGTTATAGCTGAATCACAGGCGTGACAATTGCCACATCTGTGATTGCTACGCAGTGTATCTGATGCAACGACAGCATGCGAAACTTCTCTCTGCGAATCCACTTGTTTGCTTGTCGCAAATCCAGAATGGGCCTGAACTCGTTCTTGTCCTTCTTGCGAACCAGGAAGAACCGGGAGTACAGACCTGTTCCTCTTTGAGACAGAGGTACATCTTCTATCGCCCTTTTCCTTAACAGAATATCTGCCTCCGCCTGGAGCTCGCGCAGTTGAAACTGCGAGCGGACCGGCGGAATTGATGGAGGTGGGCTGGTGAATCGAAGACTGTATCCATTGCAAACAATATTCAGCACCCACTTGTCCTGAGTAATTTTCTCCACTCTGCCAGAAAATATTGAACGCTTCCCCCCACCGGAGCGGGTAACGGATGTAGTGGAAGTAACCGCTCAGGGTCGAGACCCGGCCGCGCCCTTGTTCGTTGTAGAGGACTGCTGACCTCCTCTACCCTTCTGGCACTTCTGAAAGGGCCTCCGGAACTGCTGCTGTTGGTGCTGCTGCTGTCCCGAAGCCTGTCCTAGCCCTCTGCCCTGTGCCCCGAACCGTCTCTGGAACGGGCGATAGGCTTTCTTTTCTTTGGGCTTCTCCAAACCCACACCCGTGAGAGTCTCGGCCTCCGCTTTCATGCGGGCCATCTCATCGTCCGCATGCTTGCCGAACAGGGTTTCCCCCGAGAAGGGCAGATTGGCCACTCGCTGCTGGGCCTCCGGCTTGAGTGACGTGAGCCTGAGCCAAGCATGGCGTCGCTGGTTGATCCCATGACAATACCCATGGGCCGCCAAAAGAGAGACATCAGCGGCCGCGCTGATGACCTGGTTCGAAACCAGCATCCCTTCCTTCTGGATGTCCAGGAAATCCTCCCTCTTATCTCGTGGCAGGAGTTCCGTGAACTGCTGGAGGGATTCCCACAGGGCACGATTATACCGCCCCAGCAAAGCCGCATCTCTAGAGGCCCTCATGGCCGTAGATGCCGTCCCACAGGCCTTCCTGCCAGCTGAGTCGATCCATCGGCTCTCCTTATCAGGAGGCACGGTAGAAGACGGAGAGGTAGAGTGTTGTTTCCTGTCTGCCGTCACAATAACTGAGTCCGGAATCGGGTCTATCCGCAGAAAAGCCGGGTCGGAATCCGGGGCCCTGTACTTCTTAAGGAGCCAGGATGGAGCGGCTTTCGTCACTGCAGGCGTGAGGAACAGCTCTTCCGCAGGCTCTACCAATCCTGGTATGAGCGGTAGTAAAGGGCGAGACAAATGCTTCTTATGTAGCGTCTCAAATATCACTGACGTTGTAGGTGTTGGAGCCGTCACCGTGATTCCCGGTTTTGCTGCACCCCTCAGGAGGACATCCTGGAACGTGCTGATGTCGTCCACAGGAGACACTCTCGTCCCCGGGGAGTCCGACAAGGTCGGTGAGTAGGACCTGGTCCTGGAAGAGTCCGTGCAGGACCGTGATCCGCGCCTCCTGTGGCGCCGTCTTGACCTCGTGGAGGATCTGTGACGACTGCGCGATCTCCCCCTCCGTCCGGAGCGGGATCGCGACCTCCTTGGCTTCGGTCGCCCTGCTGGTTCGACCGGGGGACTTTGGCTTGGCTGGGGCCCTCGGCCGAGGGGTCCCCTTAGGAGGGGTCGGAAATCGTGGTAATTAACCCGTCCTCGGAGGAATCGGAGGAGGCTTGTCAGCCGGCAGCTGAGGTTGAGGTTGAGGCTGAGGACGAGGAGGAAGCGGCGGAAGTGGAGGCGGGGTGGGAGCCCGCGGAGGAAGTCCTCTCGGTAACGGAGGAGGAGGCGTAACCGTCTTCGGCCTAGCAGGGGTATACACAACAGAGTACACCGAGCCCGGTGACCCGCCCTCCTTACCAGGCTGGGACTTTGGAGAGTTTCCCAAAGGCACTTGACGCCTGCCAGACTGACTCCTTCTACGCCTTCTCGGCGTCGAAGAACGGCGACCCGACGGCGAGCGTCGGCCCCTCGACGTCAAGCTTCTTCTCCTTGACGGCGAGCGCCCTTTCTTCGACGTCGAATGCCTTCGCCTCGACGGCGACCTTCTGCCCCTCGACGGCGACCTTCTACACCTCGCCGGCGACCTCCTGCGCCTCAATGGCGATCTCCCGTGCCTCGACGGCGACCTTCGCCTCGGCACCGATCTTCTCCTCGACGTCGAGGATCCCTCGACGACGACCTTCTCCTCTTCGACGACGGCGGTGTCGGCGTGACGGCGAGTGCCGACGCCAGTCCACCTCTCGACGTCGAGTCCTCGACGAGGACGACGACAAAATCGTCACCGGAGACCTCGACGGCGGTCTGTTCAGTTCCCTCGACGTCGATGTCGCTTCGACCCAGAGCCCTGGGGAGACGGGGAACAGACTGCAGTCATCCCTCTCGACGCCGTCGTCGGTGCAATCGACGCAGGTGGAGAATGGGGACGTTTGCTGGTCTTCCTGCCCCTGGGGAGCCCCCCAGAGGCCTCAGCATGGGCAGAGGAAGCCCCTCCAGACCCACCTTGTGCCTTCAGTCTTCTGTCTTCGAGGCCCTGAAGCCTGATCTTCATCCTATCCCTCAGGGTCCTGCCAGAGAAACCCTGGCAGATGTCACACTCCTCTGGGACATGAGATGAAGGAAGGCAGATGATACACACCTCGTGTGGGTCCGACTTGGCCTTCTTCCTGGAGCACTCAGGGCATTTGTCGAATAATGCAGGCATTTCGACAATCAAAGAGTGCACCAAAAGACAAACAGGAAGAAAAACCACAAAAGTACTTCAGAAAAGTACTCAAATAACTTGAAAAAAGTGAAAAAATCACCAATAAACCCTTGAAAAGGGAGAGCTCAATGCTCCAGGGTCCTCTTGCAGGACCCGGAAAAGAGAACTGAAAGTAAAAGGGACCTGCAGTGCATTCTGGGATACTGTGAAGTTCTGGAAGGTTCTCTTAAAGGAACAGTATCCTGCTCTGAGCCACATAATGGCAGCCTATGGGGCTTGTCTGTCCATGTCTTCCTCTCTATCATTCCAGAGGGGTTTTTGCTGTTAAAGCAAGGGAAATCTGGACAGGCTTTGCTGTTTGTGTATTTTTGGTGGAATTTCTAGTTGAAGTACTGGACAGTGTAGCCTGTGGATATAGGCTGCATTATCTGTCTTTAAATTCTCTCTTAAGTGTCTGTGCAGTTCTGCATTTTTCGACACCTTAAGAGATTATTTTTGATTGCTCCGGGGTCCACGCACATGGGCGGGACTATTCTCTAGATTATGACTATACACAGATATCCCCTACCACAGAAGCTAATTTTATAGTCTGGTGGTCAAAGGTATCTAGTTAGACAGCATTAAAATACATCTCATTAAAAAGGAGCTCAGGTATTATGACAGTTTATTTTTCACAGGGGTAATCTTTCAGAAGGGAAATCCATTATGTTCCGTATCCCCCCTCCTTGTTCATTGTGTACCTATTTATCTCTCACATTACTCGCTGTCATGACCCAATTACATAAATTGTGCATTCATTTACTGGCATTGTACTAGATTTACTGGTTATAGTAACATAGTACCAGCATCAGCCCTGGACTGAACAACTTAGTGATGTCCTAACTCTCTTTTCTGCTCTGAGTCAGTCCCAAGAACACCAGTACCCATCTGGCAAATCAGCTAAGGCTTCCCTCAATGAGCATGTCCACCACATGTGCCAGAACAATCCAACATATGCGCGAAAACTGTGGCAATGTTCATCATGGTGGAGACTGATTTTATGTAACCGCTTTGGACGTGCTTCTGGTGTATGAGTTTTTTATCTGGCTCATTGGGTTAGAACTGTGCGAGTAGAGCACTCTTTGCACATTTCTTTTCTGCATCCCCATATCTGCTTCTCACTTCCCCCTATTTGTATATGTGGTTCTGTAACCTGAGAGAGGCTTCCAGTTTTGTGGTGCCTCTTCAGATTTATATTGGGCCCCACTTTCCATACTGATGGTATGACATTGCACTTTTACACCACTGGAGACCCAGGGATCTACCTAATACAAGAAGGAGGGAAAGACATTAAAGGTAATATGGAGGACACTACCTGGTATCTCCAGTATCTTGAGACAGTTCCACAACATCTTTTAACTGTTTTATCTACCACCTACAAAGGGAGGTTTCATAGTTTCTGAGTCCAAATATTTCAGAGTTTCCTTTCCTTCATTCCCTGATTTTAACCAGAATTTTATTGGTCAGTATGGGTCTGGAATACAATTTCTTATCTTCAGTGGCTGTATTAGGGAACTCTGCCTTGTCCAGTAGAGCATTCTTCATTTCATGAAGTCGTAAGCATACCGTTTTTCTATTAGGCAGCTAAACTAAATACTGTGTCTTGCTTGGCCTTTCTTCCCCAGAAGGCCCATGAAAAGGAAGACCTGTTGCATTAATTGATCCTTGTCCTCAGTCATTAATTTAAAAACCTTGACATCTATGACCAACTTCTTCACTGTTCCCAACTTCTGGTTCTGGTTCTAGACACCTGACACTTACTGTCCTACATCCTCATTCGCTTCATAACTGCTATACTCTTTCAAACCGTTTGAACTTCCAGCATTATTTTCTCTATGACGGCTTGAATTTACAATTATTGATTCTACTGGTCTGTGCGGTGGCTTGACTCTAAAAAGACATGGTTTTTCGGGTTGGAGTTGTGAGTGTAAAATCTACCCTGAATCATCAAAGTCTGTCACACTTCACAAGACATTGTATTGTATTGTATTGTAATTAAACTTATAATGCGAGCAGCTACCCGCATGGGGTCTCCCGGCGCCAGCTAGAGGTAGTAGTGGTAGGGTCAGGCAATCCTCACTGACGGAAAAGCAAGGTTTTGAGCTTTTTACGAAATTTCGTCAGGGAAGGCTCGAGTTTTAGTGGATCTGGAAGAGAATTCCACAGTTTGGGGGCAAGACAGGAGAAAGAGCGTCCGCCCATTCTTGCCAGTTTGAAACGTGGAATTAGAAAATTCCCTTGGGACGAAGATCTGAGAAGGCGGGAGGGAGAGTAGGGTTGAACGAGAGACTGGAGGTAGGCTGGGGCTAACCCCTGCTTGATCTTGTGCATAAAGCAGAGGGCCTTAAATTTGATTCTGCTTTCGATGCGGAGCCAATGTAGATCTTTAAGATAAGGGGAGATGGGGGATCTCCAAGGAACTTTGCAAAGTAGACGAGCGGCCGAGTTCTGGACAAGCTGGAGTTTCCTCTGAGACTCCGCCGTGGCTCCAAGGTAAAGTACATTACCGTAGTCCAGGCGCGAAATAACTAAAGCCAGGACTACAGTGCGCCTTGTCGAGTCCGGGAGCATCCAGAGGATTTTGCGAAGCCACCCTAGGATGGAAAAGCAGGTGGCTGCCACTCTGACTACTTGGTGCCGCATAGATAGTGCCTCATCCAGAACAAAGCCAAGGTTCCGTACCTGCGTGACAGGCAGGGGAAGTGGGCCCATTTCTGGTGGCCAATGTTGAGGGCCCCAGAGATGTTTATGTTTTACCTAGGATGACCACCTCCGTCTTGTCTCCATTCAATTTCAGAAGATTAGTCTGCATCCACTCCGCCACTCGGCTAAGCCCTAGTTTGAGAGCAGACGGGGGAACACGTCTTAGCCAGGGAGAGGGAGAAGATGATTTGAGTGTCGTCTGCGTATGAGTAAAGGGAAAGACCAGAGTCTTCCACGATGCTTGCCAGGGGCCTCACATAGATGTTAAAGAGCATAGGGCTCAGTGAGGACCCCTGGGGCACCCCATGCGCAGACGAACGAACAGAGGAGACAGAGTTGGAAGAGAAGACCTGGAATGAGCGACCGCTCAGAAAGGAGGAAAGCCAGGCCAATGCAGGGCCAGTCACCCCGGCCGCCTTCAATGTTTTTAAAAGATCATGGTGTGAAACCGTGTCAAATGCGGCGCTTAAGTCTAAGAGAATAAGCGCCGAGGTTTTGCCCTGGTCGAGGCGGGAACGCAAGTTCTCAGTAACCCCCAAAAGGGTGGTTTCTGTGGAGAAATGGGTACGAAACCCGGATTGAGACGCGTGTAAGAAGCCTGTAGCCTCGATGTGGGAGGTAAGGTGAATATTAATATGCCTCTCCAAAATCTTAGAAAACATTGGCAGCAGGGAAATGGGGCGGAAGTTGGAAAATGTCTTGGGATCAGCGCCAGGTTTTTTTAAGAGTGGAATCACCATGACTCTTTTCCATTCGTCCAGGACAATAGATTCACGTAATGAGGAATTCAGGAGCTCTTGAATGACCAGGAGTAGGTCTGGAGAGAGCTGTCGGAGAATATCAATGGGAATTGGGTCAAGGGGAGAGCCTGAATTTACCTTGGCCATGCAGTCACGAAGCGAGCTCTGATGGAACTGGGGCCATTCTGAGATCTGTGCCACCGAGGGTAAAGGGCCAAGTATACCCGGGGTGGGAGGATAATGCAATGTCCCGGGGGAAGTCGAAGAGAGCGATTTGTAGATCGTGTCAACTTTAGAGATGAAGAAATCGGCGATTTCGTTGCATTGGGTTTCCCCCAAAGCCGGTGGGGTAGGGGAGGTATTTGAACCTGCTAGATTTTTCACCATTGAGAATAGAGCTTTCGGCCGGCTAGTGGCGCTGTTGATGGACTCCGAGACATAAGAGGCTTTCACCATTCTGCAGGCTCGATGGTACTGCCTAAGTGCAGAACGATAAATTAATTTATCATTTAGGATATACGTCTTTCTCCAGGATCTTTCCTGCTGTTTGCATTTGGACTTCAAGATTTTCAAATCATCTGTGAACCATGGAGCTGGAGGGTGATGGGTGATGGGACGTCTGGAGCTTAACGGCAGATGACGGTTAATGTTGGAGGACAGCCAGTGAGAGACTTCCTGGTTCAGTGAAGTACACATTAAGTTGGAGTTAGGGTGGCTGGCAAGAAGTGTAGCATTGAACGCAGGAATATTTAGTTTGGACCAGACTCTATAACTGCTCATAGTAACAGGAAGGGACGCTTTCCTAGTACTCTCTACAATCAGGCTAAAAAAGATAGCAAAGTGGTCTGACCATTCATGGGGAAGAGCAGGGGTGCTGCAGTCAACTGGGATGTTTGAGATGATTGGGTCAAGTAGATGGCCAGCCTGATGAGTCGGGCCCTGATTGCGAAGTATTAAATTAATAGCCTCACAATCAGATAAGAGCATACTACTTAAGCTGTTTTGAGTATCTTCTAAGTGGAGGTTTAGGTCCCCCAAGATCGTAAAATTGGCTGACTTCAGTGCAAGCGGGGCTACTCGTTCAGCAAATGATGATAGCCATCGGGTGGATTTGTCGGGGGGCGATAGATAAGTATTCCCGAAAGTGTCAATTGGGAGGAGACTGCGAGTTTAAATAGAGCGGCTTCGCAGTCGGGGAATGGAAGAGCTTCCAATTGACAAGAGTGAGTAGCCTTGAAAGTAATCGCTATCCCGCCACCTTTCCCAGTGTCCCTGTCTTGTCGGACAATGACATAGCCGGTTGGTAGAGCACTAGCCACATCTGGGCCGGAACTGGCATGAAGCCAAGTTTCGGTCAAGAACAGGGCAGAGGACAGGAGATCAAAAAATTTGATCTTTGTTTCTTGACAGGGATCGGCAGTTAATGCTCCAAAATTTATAAGGTAAGGTCAAAGGCACTGTGGACATAATTTCCTGACTGAAGGAGAAGTTACAGTGAGGGCATTTAGCCAGGTCGCTTACTAATAGGTCGGGGAGCGGACAGGTAAGAGAATTACCTCTGAGCCGGTGTAACTCCTCGGATGAGTAGGTAACTAGGTTACAGGAGTCTGGCGCAAATTGGACAGGATTTATGGCCACTGGGCGCTCCGGGGCATCTGAAGGGTGGCTCAGTGTAAAATAAACATGGCACTGAGATTCTCCAGTATTGGGGTGTCTTTTATAGATTCACATGCCTGAATCATTCCCTGTCGTCGGAGTGGGAGTCCCACTCCGAATACGGGGAATGATTCAGGCATGTGAATCTATGCAATACACCAATACTGGAGAACCACAGATTACAGGTAAGTAACTATTGTTCTTTGCCGCGATCTGCAGGTCATGAGTTGTAATCCTGGTAATGCATCCACCCTTCAGAGGTATGTAGTTTAAGTTCCGTTAAATTAGATGATTGTTACATACTTACAGTGGTTAGAAGCAGCAGAAGCACTATACAAAAATCAATGTGTTATTAATAGTATTAACCCACAGTGCAGTTTAAATGTAATGTGATAAACCTTTGTCACCAAATCAGACTTCCATGCAGGACTGAAATCATGTTTATGATTTTTATGGTTTACCAAAATTGGTTCGAATAGTAGAGGTTTTAGGGCCCTTGCCTTTTTGTCACAGTATTGAATGCATGATCTTGTGTTAGCAGAATATAATTATCATTTACAGATTCATGAAATAACCCATACCCACTTTGACCTTCTTGCAATTGTTCTGTTAGTCCAGTACTCCCCTTCTTAGCTCTCCTATTTACCCTCCCGAAAATTATTTTTTGATATTGGCTGTTCATGTCCAATGCCATTCTTTAATACGATTATGCTTTTATTTGCACTCCTCTTTTTCTTTGGTCTATTTTGCACTTTTCTAGCATTTCTTTCTGAAAAACGAGACGGTGAGAAAACCTAGGGGACGCCTACTTATTGGTTGTCTCTCTAATAAGCTTAACAATGGGGGCAATTGCTAAATTATTTTTGCACATTGGATTAGGTCACCTCCCCCTGCATCTCTTCATAAGCTGGAAGCCCACCCAAGGACACGATATTCCCCTTGCAAAACACGTAGTGTGTTGTCTGGGTGGCATAAAAAGCAGGATACAGGTGAAAGTAAGTCTAGGTGTGAGAGAGCAACACAACACTCGGGGAAGGCAGTGCAGGGATTTGGGGGGAGAGGAAGCTGTACATAAGGGAGAGATCCTCAAAACATATGCACTCTAATGGAGATCTTTAACAAAAAGAAATCAGTAGTTCCCTCAAAGTAAGCAGTGGAAGGATACAAGTCTGCCAGTCGAAAGGATGGCAAAAAGGGTGTGTTCCATTGGAGTGGCAAACACTAGAAGGGAAAGAAGAGCCATTGAATAAGAAGCACAGGAAAAAGGGTGACAAAGCCAACCAATCGAAGCACTGGTTTTGCGCTAAGCCCCATGTTGGTTCTTGGTATAGCCAATAAAAGGCCTTTGGCAACTATACAGCTAAAAGAGGTGTATAGTGTAGGCTTCCGTCCGCCACCCCCGAGGTGGAGGGAACGTCCGCAGGGGCTGCGGCGTTCACTCCATGCAGATTAGGATGTGACCGCCACCCTGGCGGTCACATACCCTATGTTTAACATTGCAGCGGGTGCTGCTTGAAGCAGCGCCCGCCGCAAGGTTAAAAGTGCAGTCTTTGCACATGCATGCACAAAGCGGCAGGCACCGCGCGGTGCCTGCCGCTTTGTGCATGCATATGCAGGGGGGTACCATAGGTACCCCCCATGTGCACCCCCCCACCCCCCAACACCCTGGGGGCTCGCAACGAGCCCCCAAAAACGAAAGACCACATGCTTCTCCGCGGCGGAAAAGCCCCCGCGGAAAAGCATGTCTTCTGCCCCATCCTAATATGGCTGGCGATGTCTGATAGACACCGTCACCATATCAGAGCTTTTCCGCCGCGGTCGGAATGCGACCGCGGCGGAAAAGCGGCGGACGGGCTTCCTGACCCACCAGCCATCCTAATCTGGCAGTGGGTCTTTGGAGCCTCCGTAGCGGTGAATCCGCATCCTCCGGGCCGGCGGTGGCTTCCGCCGGCCCGGAGGATGCGGATTCACCGCGATCCTAATCGGCACCTAAGGGTGTTTGGTATAATCAAGCAGTAAGTGTTGTCATTTCCTCCTTCAGAGTGTGATTGCAGTTTTAGCAAGCTTCCCACACCTGTCCGGGACTCCTTAATCCAAGGATGGTTGGAATCCATTGTTCCGGCTATCTGGTCAAGACTTGGTTTAGCGGAAAGCCATTTTAGGGCAAGAAACCGCTTTTGTAATCCTTTCTTATTTCATATTTTTGCACTTTGTTTTTCATTTAGGTGTTGCATTACTGCTAGACCACGCTGATTGATTTTAACATACTGTATCTTTATCGGTTTCCTATCTAGTCCTTCAGCAATCCGAAGCGTCAGTACAATAAACCTGACTGATAAAAGCAATGTTGTGCTCCCTCCGCCCGATTACCTGGATCAGCCGTCAACAAGAGCTTCTACTGACAGTCCAAGAGCATCTATTGACAGGACGGTTGACAAAGTGACACCCCCACCACTACCTAGCAGCGCGCCTCAAGTGAGTAAAACCCGGAAAGGAAACACTCAGTACTACTGACTTTATTATACAGTGTAAACTTTTGTGACTGGTGCTGCTTGTTCATGATGCAGTTACTTTCTTTCATAGGATGAGATCTTATATATTAAAGGCATGCTTCAGAAATCTGTAATATACAAATGGGAAGTGAAAGAACGTGAATTACCACAAAACATATTTTATCACAAAGACTGCATTCATGGAACAAAATATGAAGAAAATGATCAGATTGGCAGATAACTAGCTTGGTCAGTAAAACGTAGAGCTAATAAGAATAGTATAAAAAAAAATAAAAGTCCCAGTTACTGGGAGATTTATATCTCATCCTTAGGAAATTCCAGCTATTTTCCTCGAACACTATAGAGAGCACTATTCTGTCCCCCACACTACTTGTTATGTTATGTTATGTTAAAATGACTTTTACCGCGCACGGTCACCAAGTGGTTTCATGGCGCTCTTCGATACTTCGATAGAGGAAGCTGCTAGTTGGCTTAACATGATTAACAGCCCTTTACTTTCGCTGGAGCAAAGAGATCTTTTGCTTACGGATATCACATTATCGGAAGTTAATCGCGAAGTGATGCTATCACCATCTGCAAAAACAACCGGGCTTGACGGGATCCCAAGTGAGGTTTATACGTTTTTTTGTACCTCAGCTTACCACCTTTTTGAGAATATTATTTAATGGAATTCTTAAAGGTGAATCAGTGCCTGCTTTCTTTACTCAAGTTGTAGTAGTCAGCTTTGTTAAAAAAGGAAAATCAGAGGAGGAGGACAAGTCTAATCGTCCGATAAGTTTACTTAACAGCAACTGTAAGATTTTTTTCGAAGGTCCTTGCTAGTCAATTAATTCATGCGACTCTATCCCTTATACATAGGGACCAGAATGGGTTCGTCCATGGCAGACTTCTAGCCACTAATACTCACTACTTATGTCAATCGATCGACTCTTTTAATACTAATAAAATAAAAGCAGTAATCTTAATGTTAGAATCTGAAAAAGCATTTGACAGAAATCAGTGGAATGTATTATTCGCTATTCTGCATAAATTTGCGGTTCCAGCTGAATTCTGTCAATTAGTGAGAAATTTATACTCGGGCGACCATCATTATAAATGGGAATAAAGCCGGTAACATCTCTATTAGTCGTGGGACACGCCAGGGCTGCCCCCTCTCTCCAACACACTTCTCTTTATTTCTTGAACCACTAGCCTGTGCAATAAGACAGGATTATACTATCTTAACCACGGTTGCTGTTTCAGATAACCTGCAACCGGGGGTAATATAGTATAATCCTGCCATATCATCTGCTGTTCGCAGATGACATGGCTTTGTACTTTGCGGCAGAGGAAAATTAACATCTTGCACACCCTTACTAAAATAAGTGAATTTACGGCTATTGGGGGATATAAAATAAACCATGCAAAGTCAGAGGCCCTGCTTTTTAATTGCTCCTTTTATATATTACCTCCTTCAATGCGAGGACATAAATATTCAATGACTTAGCCAATAAGGTACTTAGAGATTTTTGTCACCTCTAACCTGGAAGACTTGTTCTCGCTTAATTTTATCCGTACACTTAATAAGATGCGGAAACTGCTTGTACAGTGGAAGGACCTCTCTTTAACAATCATGGGACGAGTGGCACTTATTAAAATGAATATACTACCTCTTTTTTTTTTCTATTTTTTTATTTGATAGTCCCTCAGTCCTTTTTTGACCCGATTAACTCTGAAATAAGGTGCTTCATATGGCAGGGTAGAAAACATACACTGAAACTAGAAACATTACAACTAGATGTGGAAGATGGAGGCCTCGCGTTACCTAATTTTCGATTGTAGTATCAAGCCTCACTTATCAACTTGTTGAATTATAATATTGCAGAAGAAATATCTTCCACTAATTTTTTCTTGATTATAATGCTGGAGGCAACCAAGATTGCCCTATCTCCCTTTTTGCAAATTCCCATACTCCCGAAATAATTGCGGTATAAATTTTTTAGGATTATATCCTCTCAGTTCCAAAAGATCTGGGAGGCCTTCAGAATCCCTTTGCTACACCCTCAACTGAGATTAGTATATTGCCTTCCGCTGGGACTGTGCATGTCTGTTCGGACCTGTGAACTTTGGGCAAAATTCGGATTTCTCAAGCTTCAAGATTTTTTTTTAAAAACGAAAGCTTGCTAGCCTGGCAGGAAATTATAGAGCGGAACAGTAGTATAAAGTAGTGTAGTAGTGTCCTGATCCTGCTGGATCTGTCCGCGGCCTTGACACGGTCCATCACCTTGTGTTGATGGACCAATTGTCGAAGGTCGGGTCGGAGGGGAGGGCCTGGCACCTCCTGAAATTTTTCTTGGCGGACAGAATCCAAACAGTTGAGATGGGGAAGGACAAATCCAAACCTTTTACCCTCCCATGCGGGGTGCTGCAAGGTTCCTCCCTGAGCATCATGCTTTTTAATGTCTATGTCAGTCCGTTGGCACTGATAAGGTCCTTCGGGCTGCAACTAACATCTTATGCAGACGACACACAAATTGTGTTGTCCATTCAAAGAGGGACCAAAGACATGATGGCCGCCAGATGTCATGACTGTCTGAAAGGGATCTCTGGGTGGATAGCCTCTAATTGCCTGAAACTGAATGCAGGCAAGACCGAGGTCATTATATTTGGGAATAATCCCCACATCTGGTCTCCTGACATGTGCCCGAGGTTATGGGAAATTTTCCAGCGCCTGTAGAGAAAGCTAAAAACCTGGGTGTGATCTTGGATCATAAACTCGATTTTGGGGACCAGGTCAGCGGTGTGGTGTCTACCTGCTTCTATCTCCTTAGGATACTGAGAAAAGTTAAATTTCTCCTTTCAGTAGATGGTTTCAGGACATCAGTCTCAGCCCTCATTTTGTACCGCCTTGATTACTGTAATAGTCTGTACCTGAACTTGAAAAAAAAAATCTGGTCAGACTACAGGCAGTACAAAATGCAGCGGCGAGACTGCTAACTGGCATACCTAGGTGTGCCTCTGCTCGAGATGGTCTCCGGCAACTGCACTGGCTACCAGTTACAAAACAATCACAATTCAAGGCTCTGTGCACGGTTTTTAAGGCACTGAGTGCCAATGGCCCGGAAGTTTGGACCAGCTGCTTTGAATGGTATGTTCCGGGCAGAGCACTGCGCTCCACCGATGGAAGACTAGTAGCCGTACCCCGAATAAAGAAGGCCAATTGTGGAGGCAAACGTTTTTCCTATTGTGCGGCGAAAGCCTGGAACAGCTTGCCAGTGCATCTAAGGAGGGCCTCGGAGCTCCTTTCCTTCAGAAAGGGGCTGAAGACTTGGTTATTCTCGTTTTAGGCACCCCAGCTTACAGTGAGTCAGTGTGTAGCGCCAGGACACCCTTGGGTAGAAGTGCGCTTTATAAGCTTCAATAACATAACATAACAACATAAAGATGTCCCTTTTGTTAAGTTATTTTCAGATAAAAAATTTTTGTTCAGGGTTAATAAATTTCGACAGCTGTGAAGGCTCTCTTTTGAGCAAAGCTTACTTTATGCTGAGAATCAGAGCAACTGGGAACTGGTATAAATTGTTCAAGTCTACTCCGAATAAACAAATGGTGTCAAGCCACCTAGAAAGAGTTTTTGAGTCAACTGGCTGTTTCCTCAATTTCCAACAATGGCAAGTCTGTAACAAAATGTGTTGTAAGGCAGCAAGAGCGGCTAATTTAAGGAGGATGGCATTCTTTAGCAAATGGATGACTTATTATACTCCAGCCAAACTCCATAAAATGTATCCAGCAGTTGATCCTCGATTCTTTAGGTGTCAACAGGCAATAGGAGATTGGCTACATGTGGTATTTACATTCACCCATGTAATGAATTTTTGGATTTTTTTTTCTCAGAAATCGACTGGAGGCTGCCGTTCAATCTTCCTCCCAAGGTCTCTGTAGCCCTTTTAGGCTGAGTAGAAGCTCGAGATGAACCCACTTTGGCTCAACGCCAATTTATTTTTATTTTTCTTTTGGTTGCAAGATCATTAATTCTTGCCAACTAGAAATCAGTAACAATACCAACAATCTCCCATTGGCTAATTAAAATGCAGAGAATTTTTTTAAACGGGAAACTATATGGGCAAGAAGCTCTGTAATCAAATTAAATAGAATATGGAAGGAATGGAAATAAATTTTAGAGGATCACGACATTTGACAAGGTATATGCAGATGAAATTAATGTCAATATTTTAATATTTATGAGCAATTCTGTCAGGATTTATCATATATTAGCTAACGGTATGAATTTTGATCTCTATGTGCACTTTATATCAATATTTGAAAAGAAAATGGAAATGTGAAATGTTTTTATATGCTGCATTGAAAATAAAAAAATAAAAAAAATATTGGGGATGTGTTGTTCTCCAAAAAGTTAAATGTTGCCACTGTTTCATACCTCTTGAGTTTCCAAGGCAATATTGAAGGATTGCAAATAAGTTTCACAGAACCAAAATACTTTTCAGACCAAATCAGTTAAACTAATGTCACCCACTGGTTTTATTGACCATAAGCACTTCCAGTATCCTGTACAGATTTTGAATCCAGAAGTGCACATTAATAATAAAGAGTTTTATAGAGTGCGAACAGTTGCCTCACAAGGAGGTATCCCGGCGCTGTAGGAACAGAATGGCCATAAAAGTTGTGTGGCATAGCTTAGCGTTGTGAGGTGAAAAGCCAGGTTTTTAGCAATCGTTTAAAACAGGCTTCAGAAGGGGCCTGTTGGAGAGCGGAAGGAAGAGAGTTCCATAGCCCCGCCACATTGGCCGAGAACGTTCTTCCGCCCAACCGTGCCCTTCGCACTCGAGGAACCACAATCTTCACCTGCCCGTTGGAGCGGAGGGATCGAGACTGGTGATACCTGGGGAGTCTGACTTTCAGGTAGTTAGGGCAGGTGCCAAACAGGGACCTAAAGGCCAGCGTCAGGGTTTTGAATTTAACCCGGCTGGCCACTGGTAGCCAGTGCATTGCCCGTAGATGCGGAGAGACAGAGTGTTTGAAAGGAATGCACCTCAGCAGTCTCGCAGCCGCATTCTGCACCGTCTGAAGGCGCTGGATTAGATAACGGGGGAGGCCCAGATAGAGTCCGTTAGCGTAGTCCAGCCTCGATGTTATTGTAGCATGGACCACCATTTTGCGGCACTCTACTGGCAGAAGTCTCAAGATCTTGCGTAGGTTTCTCAGCTTGGTAAGACAGCAACCAGCAACCTGCTGAATATGGGAAGCGAAGGAGAGACTGCTATCCCAGCGGACTCCCAAATTTTTCGCGCTCTGGCTCAGTGACGGAGGTGTTCCCATTTCCATCGGCCACCATAGTTCTGCAGGGGGGGCAACCCCTTGCCAAAGAAGATAACCTCAGTCTTCTCAGCATTCAATTTAAGTTTATTGGCGTTCATCCATCTGGCCACATCTCGGAGGCATCCCTTAAAAGTTGCAAAAGCCTCTTCCGACACCTCCGAGTATGGAAACACCAACTTTGTACACACATTGTAATTTAATGAGAACAACCACCAAGCAATGACTTACTTTGTGCTTGGCTTTAGGTTAAATTGCACAGACAGGTGACTTTAAGGCAGAATTGAGTCAGCGTTTAAATTCATATGAGAAGCAGTGTTTAGTGTTTGTCCTTCAAGCAACCTTTGCCATATTCATCACTTGCGGAATAATTTCTGTGAACTTAAAGGCTCTCGAACACTCAAAATTAAATAATTAAGTTGCGTCAACTTACAAAGCAGCAAGAACCCCTCCCCCTTCTTGTGGGAATTTTGAATTACCGTAAGAAAGAGTTGCTCATGTGACAAATGGATGTAACCAAGAGTGAAGTAAAAATATTAGTGTCAATTAAGGGGATCTAGTGGGTTGTGTTTAAGTGATTACTACTGATAGTCTGAGAATGGATATCACCACAGGGATTTGTCCCTTTCTTTAAAGCTACAATAGCAGCAGAGGCAGCCTTAGAAGCTCAAAAAGCAATCCAAAAGAAGGCAGGAGGGGCAACAGAAGTCAGTCTTTGAGGGAAACGTAGGTAGGCAACAATCAGCAATGCCTCCTTCTCCCCCTCCCCCTCCTGAGGGTGATACTGCAGCAAGGTAAATAGTTCAGTCTGTCAGTGGCACTGAGTCCTGAGTATTTACCATAATGCCATCCAGGTCAAGGCCCCTCCTGCATCAGTTCTGCCCAGACTATATGGAGCAAGAAGTACATATCCGTTGCTATCAAAGGCTGTGGCTCCAATTCAATTAAACAACAGGCACTGGCATAGCCAATAGGTGTGGCTTCTGAAAAAAAAAGTATTTCTACGTTTCCAATTTGTTTTGTCATCTTGCAGAATTCTAAAAGAGTGAATGCACAAATGGATTAAATGATGAATGCCTGGATGTATGCATTAATGTGTGATTGAAGTGTGCCTATATGAATGGATGAATATGAGAGTAAATACATTAACATAAACTGGAATGAATGAATAGATGGATCGATGGAGTTCATGGATGGTCATAGTCATGTGTATAGCAAGAGCTGTTCTCCATTCTGCTGCTACTGCTTGTTACTCATCCACGTATCCAGCCTTTCATCCAGTCACCCACCCATTTATCCATCCACAGATACTCACTCACATAACTACTGCTTCCAGTGACAAGTTCATGCATACAAACCCATACACATAAGCACACCCGTTAGTTACCAAGTACTTTCACTAATTAAAAGCCAGAACCTTTGGCTTTGCCAGTACTCCCAGTAGCCGGTCTAAAATAATTCTGAAGAAAAACACCACCAATCGGTTGTTATGAACACTCTTTTTCCACTCCAGGAAAGTTTCTGTGTGGTGGTGTCAATGCAAAGCAAGGAATTACCTTTATTATTTTTAAGTTTTCTAAATTTCTCTTTCACAAATAACTACCATAGCAATAATAACTTCTTCCTGTATAGTATTTCACAACAGTCTACAGCCCACCTCCTCCAGGAAGTAAGGGTCACTTATGAGACCTCAGCAGATCTATCCTCGGTGTATAAACCTCCAACATTATAGATTGCTTGGTCATCCTGAAGTCCACTCAGTCATAAACCCACAGATCTGAAAGAAACATTTAGTTATAGATTCCTTACCTTAGAATTACCCACTGGCGTCAGACTGGATCTGAAAAGTTTTTCGTCAGCAGTACCCCTGCGTGTCGAAAGGTGGCGTCGGTCGGCTCACCGTCGGTATCGCAGCAGTTACTTAGACGCCGCCCTCGCATGCTGACATCAGTTCTTTCTTTTTCCGTGCCAGCAAGCGCAGATCCGGAGAGAGTGGTACCTCCAGTCACTTTTTTACTGACTTTTTCTCGACTTTTGTCGACTTAGTTTTTTGAGTCCATCAAATCCTGGTGCACTAGGGATGCCCGGCTTCAGTGCCTGTGATTCCTGTAACCGACTGATGTCAGTGACGGATCCGCACCGCGTGCGCCTCTACTGCCTTGAGTGCGACCATGACCCCAAGTTGTGCTCCGACTGCCGAACCATGGCCCCGAAGTCTTCGCGGGAGCGGTCCCGAAAGCTACTCGAGGCCTGGCAGTCGGCTCCACGTCGCTCGAGGTCTCGGTTGTGTGGGAGGACCAGAACCATCATCACTCCTCTTCTAAGTCTTCTCACTCGAGGTCAGGTAAGTCGAAGCATAAGAAGTCGTCGAAGAAGCATTGTTGCTCTTCGACTTCCACTCGTCCGTCGCCCGACGGGATGAAGGGTGTGGGTGGTGCCCCACCAGCGGCTCCACGTGCAGAGCCTACAGGGTCGACTCAGGCCTTCCCTCCCTTCCCGGGAGTGACCCCTGCCCAGCTTCGTCAGTTCTACGAATCGATGCATGCCATCTTTGGGCAGCCAGACTCCGCCGGCGCGCCTTTGGGCCCCACGGACTGTGACGCCGGTCGACCTCATAACACCTCCACTGGCAGCCGGCTGGGCCCCCAGCCGGCGTGGCCCCCAGCCGGTGTGAAACCGGCTTCTGTCCCGATGTGGACAAGGAGCTGGACAGTCGTCGGCCAACGCAGGACCCGGGTCTGATGGGTACTTTTGTCCTACCCTGGCCCTTTTCATCCAGATCGGCAGCCAGAGGAAGGTGAGGAAGACTGGAATGGGTCTGGGGACCCTTTGACCGACCTGTTGGATTATGATCTGGACTGGAGAGAGGAACTGGGGGATGCCAGTGGTCTGGATACCTCTTCAGACCTTGGCATGTTATCTCCTCCTACCGTGGCTATAGAGGAGGGAGCGTCATACGCAATGGTGTTGCGAGGGGCGGCCAAGGCTCTCCACCTTAAGATTCTTACAGTGGCAGTCAGGACTAACCTCCTGACAGAGGTGCTTCAGCCGGCAGCGAGCTCTTCGGAGCCCCTGCTGCCAATCAGTGAAGCCCTAGCCAACATCCTTTTGGGCAGGCGGGCTCGCCCCAGGCTGTCATCTCCCACCTCCAGACTAGGGCAGACCTCTTGCATTTGCTGGGGTTTGCTATCAACATGCCAAAGTCACACCTGATGCCCTCTCAGGAGCTACTTTGCATCAGAGCAGTTCTGGATACAGCTCAGTTTAGGGCTTATCCTCTCGAGCAGCGAGTCGGGGATATTCGGGCAATGATACCGATATCTCAGCCTCTATCCCGGAGTTCTGTGAGAATGACCCTGAGGCTGCTGGGCCTCATTGCCTCCTGCATCCTTCTGGTAGATCATGCCAGATGGCATATGCGGGCTCTGCAGTGAGAACTGAAGTTCCAGTGTGCGCAGCATCAGCGGAATTTTTCCGATATCATCCAGATATCGGAGGGGACTGCATGTCAATTGAAGTGGTCGCTCACGAATCAGGATTGGGTCAACGGTAGATCCCTCTCCCTTCCCCAACCAGAGTTCACAGTGGTGACAGATGCGTCACTCTTGGGATGGGGCGATCTCATGGGAGAGGTGGAGATCGGGGATCTCTGGTCTCTGGCGTAGTCCGGGCTCCACATCAATCTTTTGGAGCTCCGGCAGATCAGTCTTGCACTGAAGGCATTCCTTCCTTCTGTCAAAGGAAGAGTAGTGCAGGTGTTAACGAACAACACCACAGCCATGTGATACTGCAACAAACAGGGCGGGGTGGGGTCGTAGACCCTATGTCAAGAGGCTCTTCGCCTTTGGACATGGCTGGAACATCAGGGCATATCCCTGATGGTTCAACACATGGCAGGTTCCCTGAACGCCAGGGCGGATGAACTCAGCTGCTGGTGCATGATGGATCACGAATGGCGTCTTCACTTGGAGGTGGTGCAAGGTCTCTTTCAGCAGTGGGGACAGCCTTGGTTAGAGCTGTTCGCCACCAAAGAGAACGCGTAATGTCAGCAGTTCTGCTCGTTGGAGTTTCTAAGGCGGCACTCGCTCTGCGACACTTTTCGTCGCAAGTGGAATTGCAGCCTCCTGTACGCTTGTCCGCCTGTACCACTTCGACCCAGAGTGCTGAAGAAGATCAAACGCGGCCGGACCCAAGTTATTCTTGTAGCTCTGGACTGGGCATGAAAAGTCTACTACATTGAGCTCTTGAGCATTACCATTGAACCTCCCATCAGACTGCCTCTTCGGGAGGATCTTCTGTCGCAGCAGCAGAGGACGGTCCTCCACTCGAACCTGTCCAGCCTCCACCTCCTTGCGTGGAGATTGAGCAGTGACAGTTGACAGCCTTCTTTTCCAAAGTCTGTAATGTCATCTTGGCAGCCAGGCGTCCCTCCACTAAAATGGCATACGCCTGTAGATGGAATACATTTATGGCATGGTGCACATTAAAGGCTGTGGATCCCCTTTCTGCCCCTCTTTCGGAGGTTCTACTCTTCATTCTATCTTTGGCCCAGCAGAGATTTGCTCTGGGCACCCTTATAGGCTATCTTTCGGCCATCTGCCTTTCTTTGCCTTCCTGATCAGCCTTCTCTTTTCAAGTCCCCGATTGTAAATAGATTTCTAAAGGGCATTACTCATCTCTTTCCTCCTTTTCCTTTCGTAATGCCCCAATGGGACTTGAATCTTGTCCTTACTTATCTTATATGTGCTCCCTTTGCGCAACTACATAATTGTCCTCTTTGTCTTCTTACTTTGAAGACCGCTTTCCTGCTTGCCATCACGTCTGCTCGCAGGGTGTGAGCTTCAGGCTCTGTCCTCCAAGCCTCCCTTTCTTGCTGTTCATCCGGACAAAGTGGTCGTTCGCACTAGGCCCTCTTTTCTGCCCAAAGTGGTTACCTCTTTCCACCTAGGTCAGACCATCACATTACCCACCTTCTTTCTGCCTCCGCACCCTTCCCACTAAAGATTTCTGGGTAGACGATCAACTCTCTGTGGGTTATGTGGGCGCCAAGAAAGGTTTGGCCGTGCACAAACGTACCAACTCTCGATGGGTTGTCCTATGCTTTAAAATCTGCTATTCTTGGGCAAAAAAGTAACCACTAGTAGGACTGTGTGTCCACTCTACCAGGGTGACGGAAGACACTACTACTTTGGAACAGGGAGTTCTGCTGTTTGACATCTGCCAGGCAGCCACTTGGGCATCCCTGCACATGTTCACAAAACATTACTGCCTGGATAGCCAAGTCCAGAGGGATGGCTTTTTTGGCCGTTCTGTTCTCCAGGACTTCCTGGTGTGAACTTAGTTTGCAGACCCACCTCGTGGTTGGCATTGCTGGGTTATCTATTCTAATGAACAAGTTACTTACCTTCGGTAACAATGTATCTGTCATAGACATACATTGGTTATAGATTCCTTACCTTTCCACCCAGCCTCCCCGTTCTGCGAACTGACTTCTAGGGATAGGGACTCCCTTCCAGGGCTCTAGTTATAAGCGCCAGTGGTCAGTGTTTTGCATGGCTCTGCGCTTCTGGCGCGGAAAGTTGTATTAGAACTGTAGTCAGGGCGCAGGTGCGGCGTCTTAAGTAGACACCGCAACGTCATCCTGGCGACCACAACACTGACGACAGGCGCCGAGTCGACCGACGCCACCTGCCAAAGCGCAGGGGTACTGCTACAGAATGATTCTCCAGATCCAGTCTGACGCCTGGGGGTAATTCTAAGATAAGGAATCTATAACTAATGTATGTCTCTATGTCTCTTACAGATACGTTACTGAAGGTAAGTAACTTGTTCATATAAATGCATTTTTAACCAAATCTAAGGACTAGTCCTGTGGAAATATACATCAATAGTTATATATTATGCATATATACACACACACATATATGCAGCCTAAACAGCAAATTATGCTAAAAAATGCCAATATTGCATTGTATTTTTTCATTTAAAATAAAACACATAAATGCAACTTTTTCCATAATATAGAGAAATTTACTCTGATCTTGTTTGAACATAGCCTTTATTTTCAATGAAAAAGGCAAGGTAATAGCAGGCAAATTAGCCAAGAAGTCTGCCTTATGGAATACACATAACAAAACAGGTGCTGTGCCTGTAAGACTCCATGCTCCCATCATGCCCCACAGGTGACGGGTCAGGTATTTTTTAACGGCGTGTTACACTGTGTAGTGATCCTAAGGAGACGGAGTGCTGTTATAAAGATGGTATTCGTCCGGGGAGGAGGGAGGATTGCTTATTACTTTGAGTATACCCCTGGAAGAGAACTAGGATTACTGGTAAGTAGCATATCCTTCTCTTCCAGGAGATACTCATCAATAGTTAAAAGCACTGAATAGAGTAGCAAGCCCATCCCCGGACCCTGCGAACAAACACAATTATAGCTAGCACACTCTGAACAACATGTTAACCAAACAAATTTGTCAAGGAAGCTTGCCCAAACTGGGCTTCTGCCTGAGTGTTAGAATATGGGCAGTAATGGTGGGCAAAGGTGTGTGCCAATCACCATGTAGCCGCTTTACATATCTCTTGAATTGGCACATTCCTGAGAAGGGTCGTAGTGGAGGCTTTGCCTCTTGTGGAGTAAGCCTTCGGTCTACCAGGGAGCTGTTTGTTAGCTAATTGATAAGATAAAGTGATACAAGACACTATCCAATTGGAGATTGACTGGACTAGAGGAAGGGAGATCAGAACGCATCGGACCATAATTCACAAAGAGACGATCCGACTTTCTCATGCTCTTAGTTTTATCCAAGTAAAATTTTAGAACACCTTTTAGGTCAAGGAAATGTTATCGCCCTCTCAGGGGGGATGGTAGTATTTGGAAAATAGGTGGGGAGAGTAATAGTCTGATTAATATGAAAATTCAAGATCAACTTAGGCTGGAACCTTGGGTGGGTTCTCGGGACTACTCTGTTAGCATAGAAAATGAGATAAGGCTCTTTAGAACATAGGGCCTGAATCTCGCTCACTCTGGGAGCAGAGGTAATTGCCACTAAGAAAGTGGTCTTCCAAGTCAGGTGCTGCAATGAGGCTTTGCAAATGGGCTTGAAGAGTGGGCCTGTTAATTTAGAAAGGACTACATCTCTAGAGTTTAGGGGAGCTGGGGGTGAAGTCTTTGTGTCCCTGAGACTTCAGAACAGGAGGCCAGCACACACAAGCCCTTGGAGATTCTTCTTCAAGCAGGTTTCTCAGCAAAGTTCTAGTCTTTGTCCTTTCCTTGGCAGAAGCAGAAACTGCATGCCTACCCCAAACAGCACACAGCAAAGGGCGAGTACTCCTCCTCACAGCTCTCCAGCTCATCTCCTTATTAAAGTTTCCTCTTGAGTCCAAAAGTGATCTAACGTTCTGAGGTTTAAGGTCCACTACTTCTACCCCATTTTGTCTTTGTTCGTCTTTGTGCAAGGGTCTCTGAGCCCTGTCCAGACTAGTTCTGTCCTCACTGGTGCAGTATGACTACAGGGGGTGGACACAGCATTGTGCAAGGGAGACAGGCCCTATTCAGGTGCAAGGAACACTCCTTCCCCTACTCTAAATGCAGCCAAGGTCTATTCAGCTCAGCTCAGAGTTATCCAGGAAGGGACAGGCACACCTCAACCCCTCCAGTGGCTGTCTACAGTGAATGCACACCCCCAGCCCCTGTCACTCCAAAACCAGACAGTCAATCCATAGACAGGCAGAGGCACACCGAATGGTTAAACAAGAAAATGCCTACTTTCTTAAAGTGGCATTTTCAAACACACAATTTAAATACCATCTTTACTAAAAGGTGTTTTGAGTAATGAAATTCTGAGTTCAGAGAGCCCAATCTGCATTCCTCCATCTTGTCCCAATGGGAAGTTATACTTGTAAGATGTTACAAAGTATCTCCCATGCTATCCTATGGGACAGATAGCCTTACAATAGTGAAAAACGAAAGCGGCAGTATCTCACTATCAGGATATGTCACACACCAGTACATGCCCTAGATTTCACATACACTGCACCCAGTCCTTGGGGGTACCTTGGGCCTACGAGAGGGGTGCCTTACATATAAGAAAAGGGAAGGTTAGGGCCTGGCAAGTGGGTGCACAAGCCAGGTCGACATGGCAGTTCAAAACTGCGCACAGACACTGCAGTGGCAGATCTGAGTTATATTTACAGGGCTACTCATGTGGATGGCACAATCAGTGCTGCATGCCCACTAGTAGCATTTTTTTATATAGCGCAAACTTGAACAGAATCGGGTATCAGAGCGCTTTACATAGCACCAGTGGCATTACATGAGGACACATTCATTTTTGTCAGGCACATTTGATTTACATATCTTGGCACACTCAGTGCACTTTACTAGGGACCTACCCGTAAATCAAATATGCCAATCAGGGAGAACCAATTGTAAGGACGATTAGGACAGGGAGCACTTGCACTTTGACACTGATCAGCAGTTGCAAATTGCCCAAAGTATCGAAGCCAACAAAAACGAAATCTAGCACAGCATCAAAAAAACAGGATGTAGCGGCAAAACGTCAGGGAAAACTACGCCAAAGATGCGAAGTCTAACAAAAGGGATCTTAGCTCCTGACATCATTGATTTATGCAGGCAAGAGTATATTATGTGAACCCTCATAAACCCAATGGTCTGAAGGTGCTGCGGGGTGCACTTGAGGACTGGGGTTCCCCCCTGAATGGGTGGAACTTGGGCCCCTTCTCTGCCCCTGGATTGCTGAGGGTGTGGAATTGTTGACCAGCCTGCCCTCCCCCTGTATGGTTTGGTGCTCTGGAGATCTCCCCAGTGCTGACTACGCCCTGAGAGGGGGGACAGCGGTGGCTTGGTGCCAAGTGAGCCCCAGGAGTGACTGTCCCTTACTGCGATCACCGGCGCCCTAGACAATTCTCTACTTCCATTTTGCTCCTAATGCCTTCCCAATTGCTGGAGGAACTGTGGACTGCTTGTGCCCTTTCTTGCGAAACACTGGGGGTGGCAAGCAGTCCGAGTCTGTCACTGGCCTGGTCACTCATTGGCCCCCACACTAGTCCCCACAAACCCCTGGATGCACATTTACAATTATTGTCCCCCATGCTTGGCCAGGGGCAGCTCACTATTGGACACTATTGGAGCTGCAAGTAGACAACTCTTTTTTCTGTGTCTGAGAGTACCATAGACCGCTCATGCTGCTCCCTCTTTTCACTGACAGCGTGAGTGGTGGCTGGAAATGGTTCATAGTTGGCACTGGCTGTGCCTATTTTTTGATAGATACATCTGCCGTGTGGATTCCTCACCTTGTGAATATCCCCCTTGCGTCAGCAACGTTCGGAATTTTTCTTCGTAGTACGCCGACGTGGGCGACGTCACAGGAGCACGGCATCGCGCGCGACTCCGTCTGACGTCACCGACCCCATATCAGGCCCACGCCGGCGTGATGACGTCAGTTCCCTTTTTTCCGCGTCTTAGACGCTAACGGTTTTCGGGATCTTCTGCGATACTTAGTATCTAGCTGTTATTTAATTGTCACTGTTTCTCTTTTACGACTTAATTCTTCACCGAGGATGTCGTCGAGGAAAACAGGCTTTAAGCAATGTAGGTCTTGTGCCCGCATGATGTCTATCACTGACCCACATAAGGATTGTTTGTGGTGTCTTGGTTCGGATCACGACGTTAAAAACTGCAGTTCCTGTTTTAAAATGAACCCAAAGGCGCTTCGGGAGCGTGAAGCTAAACTACTTTTAGCGAAGGTAAAACAGGATACTGGAAGATATTCGAGATCGACGTCGAGGCGATCGAAGTCGAAGCAAAGGTCTCGATCGAAGTCGAGATCGGCGTCGAGATCCAGAGCGGGTTCGAGATCTGGAGAGGAGTCGAGATCTAAAGCGAAGTCAAGATCCAGAGAAAGGTCTAGATCTAAGTCGGCTTCAGGTCACGCTTCGAGCTCCTCGAGGAGAAAGCATAAGAGGAGGAAGCACAGTTCAAGGCATCATTCAGGGAAGGAATCCTCTGACTCGAAGAAAAAGTCTCACAAACACCGTAAGGACTTTGTCTCTCCTTCGCCTGCCTTGTCAATCGAAGGTTCTCCGGCTCCGGAACCGGAACCGGATCCGGTATCCTCGCATCCTTCGGAACATGAAGAGGAAGAAGAGGTGATTCCTCAGGCTCCGACTCCAATGGAGACTCCTGTAGACCCAGAAGGTCAGAGTGAGAATGTGTCGGAACGACCTCCGTTGGAACATCCGGTAGGTCCGTACCCTCCCTTTCCTGGTCCTGGTCAGGATCCCTCGCATTTTCTCAATGCGATGTTTGGAGTGTATTCCAGGGCGATGTACCCCACTGGAGCGCCTGTTGGTCCCATGGGTCCATTATCGTACAATTTGGGCATTCCCCAGTCGTACGCCCCGGCTCCATTTATGCCTTTTATGCCGGCGCCTCTTCCACCTTGGCTCGGTACGGCTCCACCGAGGTCTTCGACTCCGCATGCGGCTTCGCCGACTCCGGATCGACCTCGTAGTCGTGATCGAGGTACCACACCTGCCCATGAATCTCGTCCTGCTGCTCCGGCTCCTCGATCGACGTCGGAACCGGCTCCGTCAGAGTCGTTACCGAATCCGTCGACTTCGATTCGATTGGAGTGGTCGAGACGAAGAGCTCAGCGTCTTCTCGAACAAAGGGATGATGAAAGTTCAGATGTGGAGGAAGGCGAGCTTCCTGATCATGATGATGACTTCGATGAACTTCGGGATGCTAGTGGTCTGGAACTCTCTCCTGAGTGGGGTCTACCTTCGACTTCTGATGCTCCGTCTAGGGATGTGGCACCCTACCACGTGGTTATTTGGAAGGCTGCTGATCTTCTTAACTTGAAGCTGCCCACAGTGGAGTACAAGCCCAACATACTCACTGAAGTCTTGCACTCTCCCTCTTCAATTGTTGAACCTACACTGCCATTTACTGATGCCTTGACGGATCCAATAAAAGAGATTTGGAAGAGGCCATTATCTGCTCCTGCAGTTTCGAGAGCTATTACAAGACGCTATAGGGTGGCTCCTGATGACCCTGCATTCCTTTCTTCACATCCATCTCCAGAAAGCCTTGTGGTACAGGCGGCTTGCTCTAATAGGGCTGCAGGCTCTTTCCCTCAAGTGCCAGCGGACAAAGAATCAAAGAAATTAGATCAGTCTGCGAAGAAAACTTTCTCTTCTGGGAGCATGGCTCTTAAGTCAACAAATGCTACTTGCCTTTTAGGAAGGTATGTGCATGCACTAATGGACTCAGTGAAGCAATTGTCACCTAAACTTCCTGAGGAGGATAGGAAGAACTTTAATGAGGTGATCTCTGACACTCAAGCTGCTGCGCGCATGGTCATTCAGAGCGGCATGGACACTGTGGATTCTGTTGCCAGAATTATGGGTTCCTCTATTGCAACCAGGAGGGCCGCATGGTTAAAGTCCTCGGATTTCTCTGCGGATGTGCAGTCTACATTGCTGGACTTACCTTTTGAAGGAACTGGCCTTTTTGGTAAAAAGGCTGATGTAGCCTTGGAAAGGTTTAAGGACAGCCGTGCCACCGCAAGATCTTTGGGTCTCCAGATGAGAGGGTCGACGACTAGAAAATTCAGAGGATTTGGTAGATCTTCTTTTCGTCCCTTCAAGAAAGGCCAACAGCAGCAGCAGAACCCTCTATATAAGTCCTATAGAGGTAGACAGAAGGGTCGTGGACGTGGACGTCAAGTCTCCTCTTCCTCCACTTCCTCCAATAATGCCCAACCCCCACCTACATCAGCAAAGCAGCCCTAGATCCACTATTCTGGATCATGTAGGGCCAGTAGGGGGTCGGCTTACTCATTTTCTACGAGATTGGGAATCGGTTACATCAGATCTTTGGGTTCTCAATCTCGTAGAGCATGGGTATGCACTTCCTTTTCAGGAATTCCCTCCCAATTACCCTCCTTGCCAAGGTTATTGTTCGGAGGACCACCTGCTTCTCCTGCAGGAGGAAGTCCTGGCACTGTTTCGAAAGGGTGCAATAGAGGTGGTTCCAGAGCAGGAGAGGGGTCAAGGGTGCTACTCCCGGTATTTCTTGATTCCCAAGAAGGATGGCAGGCTTCGGCCGATCCTGGATCTCAGGATTTTGAACCTCTATCTCAAACAGGAGAAGTTCAAGATGCTCACCCTTGCTCAGGTTCTTCTGGCGCTGATGGAAGAAGACTGGATGGTGTCGATCGACTTGCAGGATGCGTATTTTCACATCCCAATCCTGAAGTCGCACAGGAAGTATCTCCGTTTTACGGTGGGATCGCAGCACTACCAGTTTGCGGTCCTTCCGTTTGGACTTACTACTGCGCCTCGAGTTTTCACCAAGGTGATGGCAGTGGTGGCTGCGCATCTCAGAAGGTCGGGGATTCCTGTATTCCCCTATCTGGACGATTGGCTGTTAAAAGCAGAATCGCCGGAGAAGGTGCTCCATCATCTGCAAGAGACAACTCAGTTGTTGCACAGGTTGGGTTTTTCGATAAATGTACCCAAGTCTCACCTGGTGCCCTCACAGCGCAACCTGTTCATAGGTGCGGTACTGGACACTACTGTGTGTCGTGCATTCCCTCCTCTCAAAGGATTCGCGACATACAGGAGATGATTCCTTTATTTTTCAATGGAGCGGTTGTTCCAGTCCTGAAGGTCCTTCGTCTGCTCGGTCTGATGGCTTCTTGCATTCTGTTGGTCAGTCATGCACGCTGGCACATGAGGGCACTCCAGTGGTGCCTCCGCAGGCAGTGGTATCAGCACAACGGAGATCTCAGGGAGTCGGTGAAGATCTCCAGAGAAGCTGCAGCGGATCTGTCTTGGTGGGGCGTGGAAGGCAATCTGTCGCAAGGAAAGCCTTTTCAACTGCCTCCATCAATGACCACAGTGATAACGGATGCATCCACTCTCGGGTGGGGTGCTCATCTGGGAGACCTGGAGGTCAAGGGTTTTTGGTCTCCGGAAGAAAGGTTGTTTCACATCAACCTTCTGGAATTGAGGGCAATACGTTTGGCGCTCAAGGCCTTCCTCCCTTCCCTTCGCGGTCGTTCGGTTCAAGTCCTGACGGACAACACGACTGCGATGTGGTACATCAACAAGCAGGGAGGAGTAGGGTCGCAGTGTCTCTGCAGAGAGGCTCTGCGTCTCTGGTCCTGGGTTCAGGACCATCAGATTTGTCTGGTGGCAAATCATCTGGCCGGGGTTCTGAACGTTCGTGCAGACAGTCTCAGTCGGCAGCTCTCTGCCGACCACGAGTGGAGGCTTCACCCGGAGGTTGTTCACGACATCTTTCGGATGTGGGGGACTCCTCGGGTGGATCTATTCGCCACTCGCGAGAATGCGCACTGCCTGTCATTCTGCAGTCTCCAGTATCCGATGCAAGGAGCATTGGGGGACGCGTTTCAGTTGAGTTGGGGAGATCAACTCCTTTACGCGTTTCCTCCCATACCTTTGATTCCTCGGGTTCTGAGGAAGATTCGTCAAGACCGGGCCCAAGTCATATTGGTCGCTCCGGATTGGCCAAGAAGGGTGTGGTATTCGGACCTACTCCACCTCTCCTCTCACCCGCCGCTCCGTCTCCCTCACAGGGCAGACCTCCTCTCTCAGATGGAGGGACAGGTTCTACACCCCCACCTCCAGACATTACACCTTCATGCCTGGAGATTGAACGGGGCAACTTGAGTTCTTTTTCTCTCCCTCACGAGGTGGTGGATGTCATTCTCTCTGCCAGGCGTGACACCACTAAGTCCATTTATTCTTATAGGTGGTCAAAATTTGTTTCTTGGTGCAGGGAGAGAGATGTTGACCCTTTGAAGGCTCATTTATCTAATATTTTACAATTTGCTCTTTACCTGGCACAGCAAGGTTTGGCTGTGGCCACGGTTAAGGGGTATCTTTCAGCCTTATCGGCGTTTCTATGTTTGCCGGATCAGCCATCTCTCTTTAAATCTCCGGTGGTTTTAAGATTCTTGAGGGGTCTCATAAATATGTTCCCTCCTACTCCTTTTGTTGTTCCTCATTGGGATTTGAATCTTGTGCTGACCTTCTTAATGGGTTCCCCCTTTGAACCCTTGCACAAGTGTCCATTGAGGCTTCTCTCTTTTAAAACTATCTTCCTCGTTGCAATCACCTCGGCAAGGAGGGTAAGTGAGCTTCAAGCTCTAAGTTCCAAACCCCCATTCCTGACCATTCATGCTGAAAGGATGGTTCTTAGGACCAGGGCTGCTTTTCTGCCTAAGGTGGTGACTCCTTTCCATCTTGGGCAGTCCATTACCCTTCCTACCTTCTATCCTCCCCCTCACCCGTCTAAGGAGGAAGAGAGACTGCATCGCCTGGACCCTAAGAGGGCGGTGTCTTTCTATCTGGACAGGACTTAGGACTTCCAGATGGACGACCATCTGTTTGTTGGCTTTGCTGGCTGCAAGAAGGGCAGAGCGGTGCACAAGCGCACTCTTTCCAGGTGGATAACCCTGTGCATCAAAATCTGCTACTCCCTTGCGGGTAAGGACCCTCCTGAGGGTATTAGAGCACATTCAACTAGAGCAAAGTCTGCAACATCTGCTTTGTCTAGGGGTGTACCTGTTGAGGATATTTGCAGGGCCGCGACTTGGGCCTCCCTCCACACTTTCGCGAAGCATTACTGCTTGGATACCGAAGTGAGGAGGGATGGCCACTTCGCGCGCTCTGTCCTCCAAGATTTCCTGGTGTAGCAGAGTGGACACCCTCCTCCGGGAGTGGGGACTGCTGTGGGAATCTATTCACAAGGTGAGGAATCCACACGGCAGATGTATCTATCAGAAGAACAAGTTACTTACCTTCGGTAACGCTTTTTCTGGTAGATACTATATCTGCCTGTGGATTCCTCACTGACCCACCCGCCTCCCCGTTGTCCACTCTGCTATACCTGGTCTTTCTGTATATATGGTTTATACTATTGTATTGATTTTGTTCTATATGTACTGTGTACATTGTATATTTGCATATTTGCTATCGTTGGTCCGTCCGTGTGCCTCGAAGGCACGGAAAAAAGGGAGGAACTGACGTCATCACGCCGGCATGGGCCTGATATGGGGTCGGTGACGTCAGACGGAGTCGCGCGCGATGCCGTGCTCCTGTGACGTCGCCCACGTCGGCGTACTACGAAGAAAAATTCCGAACGTTGCTGACGCAAGGGGGATATTCACAAGGTGAGGAATCCACAGGCAGATATAGTATCTACCAGAAAAAGCGTTACCGAAGGTAAGTAACTTGTTCGTTAGCCTGATGTATGTTACTTCCTAATGTCCTTCATGACCATAGGGCACGCAGCCAGAGGTCCTCACCAGTATTCCAAGTCCACACTACTCATACTGAGGATGCTGCATGAGCTCCCCCCGAATCACTTGTACCACTGTGCCTGGGAATACTGGAGACTGCTTGTGCTGCCCCCAGCTAACCATGTGGGGGAGCAAGTGGGACCGGAATCACTACACCACATGTCCATCACTGGACTGACTGATCCTATCCTTTCATCTTCTTCAAGATATCAAATCAAACATCCATAATCATTGTTGTCTCTACTTGCTCATGTTGCCCCTCCCCCCTCGCCCCCCCCCCCCTCATCATGTGGGCAAGCGGGTCTCCAGAGTCTCTAAGACCTCTCTCCTGGACTTGTACCCAGTACTTACTGAACATCCCTTGAAAAATAGGTCTCACTAGATCGAAGCTCTGTGTTCCGTCCAGTTTGAACTCTCTCGTAACCCCTCCAACGGAACATGACCAACTGAACTAAACTAAGCTCTCCATTAAAACATCACAAATGCTGCAGGAATCGGAAATAGATGACATCACCACTGACATTAACCTTATTCGGGACGATCGCTGGAAGTTGACGGACAGACTCTCCCAGACCAAAAAGGAGTTTGCACGAATCCAACCCGTAACAAGGTAGATTACCCAACAAGTCCACTCCTTGAAGGAGAAAGTTAAGGTCCCAGAACACAGGGCTGAGGATGCAGAGGGGCAGGCAGTCTTGCCACAATCATGTTCGAATTATAGGAATGCCTGAAGGAACTGAGGGCTTGGATGCAGTGGCATTCCTCGAGGCATGGTTTTGGGAGTTCACACCACTGATGACCCTCTTTACTTTCTTCTCTAACGAGAAGGCCCACCGGGTGCCAGCCTTCACACCCCCTTGCCTCCCCCTATCCCAAGGCCTACCGCCCCCCCTTGGTGGCCTGTATCCATCTCTATCAAGACCATGATATGGTCTTGTGGGCAGCGCGACAGGCTGCTCCACTGAGGAAAGAAGGTTCTCGGCTGATGCTATTTCTGGATTATAGAATAGCTGTCCAACGCTAGATGGTTTCTTTCATGGGGTTTCAGAAGCACCCCAGAGAGCATGTCCTGCAGTACTCCCTGCTATTGCTTGCCTGCCTCAAAATTGTTCCCAAGCAGAAATCCTATCTATCCAGTATTGGGGTATCTTTCATAGATGCACATGCCTGAATCATTCCCTGTCGCTGAGGCGGGAGTCCCACGGTAAATAAAATATCAGTGCCAAATGTAAATAACAGTAGTAGGCCCTAAAGAAAAAGGCCTGAGGCCTAACTCTTAGTAGCCTATCTACATCATTATACTAAAAGAACCAAATTTTTGGTACAACCAATCCGCTATCAGTACCGTCTAGAACCCTCTCTGCAGAGCCAGTTCTCCTCAAATTTTCACCGCACGTCATGTGGAAGGGAGTCCTCCTGAGTGCCAGCTCAGTTTTTTCTTCAAGATGTCTGATAAGAAGGCCTTGTTCAAGCCCTGCAGAACCTGCGACAAGAACAGAGTCCATGTTGATGATCAAAATAAGGACTGTATCTACTGCCTCTACCCCAAGCATGAGGCTAAAGATTGTAAAATCTACTGCCCCTTCCCTTCTAAGACTCTGAGGGATAGGGAGGCAAAAGTCCTGCTGTGGCTTAAATCCTCCTCAGCTGAAGAAGATGACAGAGCCTCAACGTCCAGCAAGAGAGACAGATCTCAGGACAGTTCTTCTAGTGAGGGGAGAAAACATCTAAAGTTCTCCCACTCTACTTCTGGCCCTCCTCAGAGGTCTCCTCCTACGTCCTCTGGGCCTTCAAAGTCTCCACAGACTTCTGCTCTCAAGCACTCTCACAAACAATCTTAAAAAACAGTGAGTAAAAGCCTTTCTAAATCTCTGGCTTTCCCTCCATCGTCAACCGTTTCTGTCACTTCTTCTGCTCCTTCGTCGACGGAGACTATAGCTACTTCGTCAATCACATCTCCTATTTTGTCAACGAGGATTGCTGTGACTTCAAAAAAGACCGCTGTCGAAGAATTATCGGCGAAAGCCCCATCGACGAAGTCTTGATCGAAGCATACATCGACGAAAGCTCCATCCACGAAGCCTGTATCGTCGACGAGGGACGTACCGTCGACGACGACACAGGTACCTTCTACTCCCTCGACGACTGCCTCGTCGACGAAGGCCTCTAGTCCGTCAACATCGAGCCTGTGGACGATGATTCTGCCGACGACCATCTCGTCGTCGACAATTCCGTTGACGGCGAGCCTGTGGACGACATTTCCATTGTAAATGATAACTAAGAGCCTGTCGACGACGAGTCCATCGACGGAGATCCCGTCGACGACCATGCCATCTACAATGCTATTGCCTGCTACAGCTAAGGCTTTAGTTGCAGCTCCAACTTACTCAACTCCTGTTCCATCTAGGAGTTTTCAACTGAAGACATTTCAAAGACATGAATATTGTACTATTTCGCCTCTTACTCCGTCGCATATTTTAGATACATATGCACAAGAGGATGATGATTACGAGGATGAAGAAGGACCTTTTGGAATAGATCATCCTTCTGAGCTACATATAAAGTGTCAAGATGAAGAGGAAGAAGAAGAGGATTACAGTGAGCATTATTACCAGAAGGACATTGTGTTTCCACACCATAAGGTGAATCATAGACAAGTTCATCAGTCTGACACCAGCCATCTGCCTCCTAATCTGATCCAGGATTTACAAGCCATGCTTGCAGATTACAGACAATGATTTTCACCACAGCAGGTGATCCCTCCACCTCCTCCTGTGGCAGTTCCAGATTCTTTACCTCCACCTGAGGCTCCAATAACTATGCCTCCGTGTACAGAGCCTTCTGAGGAACGTCAACCTTCGCAACCTCCTCAGGATCCAGACACATCCTCTGAAGAGGAAGCTGAAGAAGGAGAATTACAAGAGAAACCTCATGTGGATCCATGGGATTCATGTATTATCCCTATGCCTTCGCCACCTATTCCCCAACCATCTGATTCACCACCAGAAGATATAGGGGGTTTTCACAATCTCATGCAGAGAGCTGCTGACAGATTTCAGCTCCGGGTCACCGTGGAAACCACGGAATGTTTCCTTCATGATTTTATAAAAGAGTCTAGAAAGGTCACCAGGGCCGTACCTATAATTGACTACATATGAAATGAAGGTGTCAAGATCATGAAAAACCCTGCATCTGTGCCTGCTGTGATTCCACGCATAGGCAAGAAATATCGGGCCCCAGCTACTAGCCCATCTTGTCTCATTGGTCACCCTAGACCAGATTTGGTAATCTCCTAGCTGCCCAACAAAGGCCTAAGAATCCGGCAACACCAATTACTACACCGCCGGACAAGGAGGGAGGTCGATTAGACCTCATTGGGAAGAAGTTTTCAACTATGGCAGCTGCTTCCACCAGAGCTGCTAACTCCTTGGCTGTCATAGGACGCTATGACCGCCAAATGTGGTCAGATGTGGCTGGATTGATTGATCTCATTACTGAAGACAAAAGGCAGGAAGCACGGAAGATCTTGTTGGAGGGTGAACACGCTGCATCGGAAACGATTGACTGCACACTGGACATCGTAAAAACGAACTTTAGACAGCTAGCTGGAGCTGCGGTTCTCAGGTGTCAAGGTTGGCTTAAAGCCACCACCTTCAGACCAGAAGTCCAGACGAAGTTATTGGACATGGCTTATGATGGCGAATCGTTGTTTGGCAAGCACATTGATGAGGCCCTCCAAACAATTAAAACCGATAAGGACACTGCAAGATCTTTAGGTTCCCTACAATATAAACGTGGAACATTCAGAGGCGCTAAGGGGCGTGGTTATTCCTCGAGAGGAGGTTACCAACAGCAGAACAGGCAGGACCAGCCCCAATATAGGCAGAATTATCAATCATCGTATCGCCAATCCAATACGGCTAGATTCTCTCGCCAGGGAGGTCGAAAACGCTCCCAGAACCAAGGGCGAGACTCTAGCAGGAAGCAGTGATCTCAGCAGGACGCCATTCACACCTTCTCCCCTTCCCATGGGCACGAAGATTTCAACATTTGTGGACAGGTGGCGAGAAATTACCACTGATCAGTGGGATCTGGAGCTGGTGAAAAATGGGCATACCCTAGAATTTGTCACCAAGCCACCTACCACTCCGCCCAGGGGACCCCCTCCCCCTCGTCTTCAATTATTGTTCAAAGAAGCTTGTACAATGCTCCTCAAGAACGCCATAGAGAAGGTCCCCGTACATCAGAGACGAACAGGTTTCTATCCTCGTTTTTTCCTGATCAAAAAGAAATCAGGGGCATGGCGACTGATCCTGGATCTTTGCAACCTGAACAGATTCCTCAAAAAACAAGGATTTCACTTGGTCACCCTCTCAGAGATCCTAGGTTGCCTAAACGAGGGAGATTTTCTAGCTTCTCTGGACATGGAAGACGCTTACTTCTACATCCCAAACATCGCAAGTTTCTCCGCTTCACTGCGGGGGTGCGTCCACTATCAGTTCAAAGTGCTCCCGTTTGGACGGAAGTCTGCTCCAAGGATCTTCACAAAGTTCCTCGCTCCTGTGGCGGCAGCATTGCGATCCTGGGGAATCCAAGTATTCCCTTACTTGGACGATTGGCTAAACAAAGGTCCTTCAGAGCAATCGGTCAGGACTTCCATTGCAATGTGTCGCCATCTCTTCAACTCTCTGGAGCTAACTGTGAACCAAAGCCAATCCCAGTTACGTCCAATGCAAGTTCTTCCTTTCCTTGGGGCTTGTCTGAACACGGTTCAGTGCAAAGCATTCTTGTCACAAGAAAGACAGCTTAGTCTTCAGAAGCTAGCACTTCGGGTCTCAATAAGAAAGTCCGTTTCGGTCCGCATGTTCGCCTCACTCCTGGGATGGGCTCTTCGGCCATAAATCTCGTCCCTTTGGCAAGACTCAGAATGAGACCTCTAGAGGAGGAACTGCACCTTCAGTGGCAACAAGCAGTAGGTTCCTTCAGCAGCATCATCAAGGTCACACCACGCATGGTAAACACTCTTGATTGGTGGTCACAGAGAGTCAGTTTGGCACAAGGTCTCACGTTTCTGCAAGAGGTTCCGGATTTTGTTCTGACCACAGATGCCTCCATGGAAGGATGGGGAGGTCATCTCCAAGATTTGCAGATACAAGGCAAATGCTCGCAACAGTACAAACAACAACACATCAACAGCCTAGAATTGCGAGCAATTTTTCTATCCCTGCAAGCTTTCCTTCTAAGGATTGCCGGCTCATCAGTGCTGGTTCGGACAGACCATACCACCAGCATGTTTTATGTGAACAAGCAACGAGGGATATGATCGGCAACTCTGTGAAGAGAGGCTCAAGACTTGTGGGAATGGTTGACGCTACACAACATAACATTCAAGGCGGAGCATGTCAGAGGCCTCAACAACACCGTGGCGGACACACTCAGCAGGTCCCTCTCAGACTGTCACGGGTGGGATCTAGAACAAATTCAAGTGAGCAGGATATTCCAGACTTGGGGCAAACCGATGTTGGACTTGTTTGCAATGAAACACAACAAGAAATGCCGATATTACGCCAGCAGATATCCGCAACAGGGGTCAAGAGGGAATGCCCTGTCCATGCGATGGTCAGGGATCTGTGCCTACGCTTTTCCCCCCAATACCTCCAATCCCAAGAGTGTTACGCAAGATAAAATCGGAAAACTGCCGTCTCAACCTGATTTAACCCCGATGGCCAAGTCAGTACTGGTTTCAAGAGCTTCTATTGTTGTCCCAGGACCAGCCTATCAGTCTTCTTCCAACAGCCACAATGTTCTCGAGGAACAACGGACAGGTGGTTCACCCAGATCCTCAGTCTTTAAATTTACACGCATGGCTCCTGATTTCCTTGAGTTCAAGGACCTCGACATACCTCCGGATTGTCATGACATCCTAGCTAAATCAAGAGCTCAAAGCACAATTAAGACTTATCGTCTTAAATGGAAGAGGTTTTGCTGTTGGTGTGAAAATAACAAGGTTCATCCGACAGAAGCTCCTGTGGAACAAATTCTTCCCTATCTACTGGATCTAGTGAGATCTGGACTCACTTTTTCATCGGTTAAAGTCCATTTAGCCGTACTATCCAGATTCAGAAAAAGTGATGCACGGCCTTCCTTACGTTCATCTTCATTAATTAAACAATTCTGTTCCAGGCATTTCCTCCGGTGCAACCCCCTCCTCCGGAATGGGAGCTTAACACAGTCCTCACACAATTGATGAAACATCCGTTTGAGCCCATCCACAGAGCCGAGCTCAAATTTCTCACATGGAAAGTTGCTTTACTTCTAGCTATAACAGCTGCCAGAAGAGTAAGTAAAATTTAGGCATTTATAGTGAAGGAACCATTTTTACATTTCTCTCAGGATTACTTGACTTTAAGAACTAATCCTACATTTATACCTAAGGTACCGTCACAGTTTCACCTCAATGAGCCAATTCTTTTTATTTAGTTTGCATTTCATAAAGTGCACAAATACCCGTAGGTGTCTCGGCGCTGAGGACTGACGGCAATCGGGTATATAGGTGAGTTATTGACTAAAAAGCCATGTCTTTATCTGCTTCCTAAAGGTAGGCAGGGTAGGACTGGATTTGATATGGGGGGGGGAAGAATATTCCAAAGTTTAGTAGTGGCGCAAAGTAAATATCTTTCACCCCAAGATACTTTTTTTGTACGGGAACAATGAGAAGATTAGCAGAGGGGGAACGTAGTTGTCTGGGCGGATTGTAGGGGCGAAGGGATTGTCTAAGAAAGTCAGGACCGATGGAATAAATGGCCTTATAAGCAATGCAAAGCGCCTTAAACTTGGATCTGCTTCTGACAGGTAGCCAGTGGAGATGGCGAACTACTTTGGAGATGGGCTTGAATTTGGGAGTGCCTGTCAGCAGCCTGGCTGCAGCATTTTGTATTAGTTGTAGTTTGTTGAGAACTCTTTCTTGCGTGTTGATGAATAGACTGTTGCAATAATCTACTTTGGACATGACTAGAGTACTGATCAATGTTTTGGCGGCTGCAGAAGGGAGGTATGGGAGAACATTTTTTATGATCTTGATGATATAGAAAGCTGATGAGACTATTGATTTGGCGTGGTGCATGAATGATAACTTAGTGTCAAAGATTACTCCAAGGTTTCTGACTTCTTTGACTGGTGATAGGGGTGGTCCTAATTCTGCAGGCCACCAGAGGGAGGACCAAGAAGGTGTAAGATTACCGAAGATCATTACTTCCGTCTTGCTAGAGTTCAGTCTGAGGGAGTTGTTAGCCATCCAGGCACTTATGGCCAACATTCCTTTCTGAAAGTTGGCTACAACCCTTGTCCCGTCGTTGTGTATTGCCAACACTAGTTTGGTATCGTCAGCATAGGAAGTTAGGCCCAGATTGTAACATTTGATGACCCTCGCCAAGTCCGACACATAGATATTAAACAGTGTCGGGCTTAGCGAGGATCCCTGAGGAACACCGCATGGGAAAGAAAAAGGGGGGAGGTGAAGTTACCCAGTGTGACTGTTTGTGAGCGGTTAGACAGGAACGATGCAAGAAGGGCTCTGGCCATGTGGCTGACACCCAAGGCAGCGACACGGTCGATCAAGATGGCGTGATCGACCGTGTCAAATGCTGCCGAGAGGTCCAGCAAGACGAGAACCGCTGCTACTCCTGCATCCAGGATTTTTAAAAATTTCATCAGAAGCTTTAATGAGGGCGGTTTCCGTACTGTGTCCCTTTCATGGCTTTCTCTGCAATTTTTGCTGGTAATGGCAGAGATGCAATAGGTCTGTAACTAGCGGTGTCTGTTGGGTCAAGATTTTTCTTTTTGATGCGGGGCTTAATGACCGTCTTTTTCAAGATGGAAGGGTATATACCAGTTTTAAACATAGAGTTAATTATATTGGCCAGGTTGGATCCTATGATAGCAGTGTTAAGTTTAAGAGTACCCGGATCTGGGGATCCTGATTTTATAGTGGAAAGAAAATTAATAATGAAATCTGGGGAAACTTGATTGAATTCATCGAAAACTGGGGAGTGAACTGTGTTAGTGAGAGTAGAATCTAAAGGGAAAAGGGAGCCTGTGGGGATAATGGCTTCACTGGTGTCGGTTCTGGGAGGTGGTAGACGATTTATTTAATGAAAAATTATTGTATATGGTGCAGACTTTCTTTTGGAAATGTGTGGCTAGTGAGTTACAGAGTGTCTGGGTAGCGGTGATGGGGAGGGTTGATCCTTGCTCCGAGAGCTTAGATACCACTTGGAAGAGTTGTTTGGCAGAGTTTTTTGCAGATTCAATTTGATTGCAGTAAAAATTGCTTTTGGCTGCAATCAGAAGGCGTTTGTAATTACCAAGAGATTGTTTATAAAGCTCTTTTTGTGTGGGATCATAGTTTAGACGCCAGCGACGATCTTGGTGTCGACATTTTTGCTTTTCACACCTAAGGGTTTCAGTGAACCAAGGGGCAGAGACCATGAGCCGATTGATGGACCTATGTTTGGTAGGTACCGCGTTATTAACTGTATTGCTAATCCAGCGTGTATAGAGATTAGCCGCCAGCTCAGGATCATCTGGGGGAAAATCAGGCTGAAGTGTGAGTGAGGAAGATTGAAACTCCAGGTGGTCGATCTTGCTCCAGGCTTTAAACTTTCTAGGGAGCGAGGGATTTGTGTGGGGGAGGGTATTTGTGTTGGGTTGAATATGAAAAAGTACTGCATGATGGTCAGTCCAAGGTAGTGCTAGAACATCTCCTAGGACCATGCGTTGGTGATTGGAGAAAAGTCTGTCTAGAGTGTGTCTGGCTGAATGAGTGGGAGAGGTGACCATTTGTGTAAGACCTACAGCATCTTGATCGGCTAATAAGGCTGAGGTGTCTTGGTCATCCTTCAATTCCAAATGGAAATTAAGGTCTCCTAAAATGGAGAAGTTATTTTCACCTGCCACCAATTCTAGTAGACAACCTAGAGAGGAAAGGAATTCTGTACGAGATCCTGGGGGACGGTATAGAAGAATCCCTTTAAAAGGTGAGGGATTGTTATCGAGAAGCAACATGCTTCGGAGATATTGGTGGGGACAAGTTCTGATTTAATAGAATAGTTTCCCGGTAAAAGATAGCAAGGCCGCCACCCTTTCTTTTTTGTCTATCGAATCTACAGGCGGAGAAGCCTTCTGGTGTGGCTGTATAGAAGTCGGGCCCTGAGGCCTGGTCACCCCAAGTTTCAGTCATAAACAGGAGGGCCAAATTATGATTTTCAATGAAATTCTGAATTTCGTATTTATGCTTTGGTAGGGAGCGGTGTTTATCAATGCAGCGTGGATGTTTGCATGAAGGGAGATAGTGTTAGAAGGAGGGTAGTGTGACTGAGGAGAGTCTAAGGAGTAATAATAGTTAGGGCAGCATGAAATGGGATAGTGGACAGGTTTTTCAAGGTTATAAATAGGGCAGGACGGGGGTAGTTGCAGGATGAGATTAATGTTTTAAGATGTTCTGTCGTGTAAACTATTGGATTAGCACTAGGAAATCTGCTGGATGGATCAGGGGCGGTGGCCCTGGGCCTGGTCCACGCGCGGACGGGCGCAGACGGGCTTGCCTTTGGCGCGCCGCAAAAGGCAAAAAAAGGCAATAAAGTTGCAGACTTTCTTCCCAAATCCATCTACACCAGCAGAAAGAGCTTTACATTCTCTTGACCTCAAAAGATGCTTAAAATTCTATCTACAAAGAACAAGCACATTTAGAAAATCTGACTAATTATTTGTGGCCTATGGTCAAGCAACTTTGGGAACTGCAGTCACTAAGGCCACGATTGCCCGTTGGATAGCGTCTACTATCCATTTCTGTCATGACAAAGCTAACCGGCCATTGCAAAGGAAGGTCAAGGCCCACTCTACAAGAACTGTAGCAGCGGCAACAGCTATATTCGCTGGAGTGACGCTAGAAAATATCTGTCGAGCTGCGACATGGAAAAATGTCCACACCTTCACCAGACATTACTGTCTTCAATCTGCATGTCAAGAGGATTTGGCAGTTGGACAGGCTGTCCTATGCCACCTTTTTGTGTGACACCACTCTTTTTTAAAGATATTATTTATCATTGTCTTTATTCATGCATGTTTATATATGTATTTATATATATATATATATATATATATATATATATATATATACATAATATGTGCTTAAGGCTTACATGTTCATGTATTGATATTACGAGACATGTCTCTTTTTCTGAGCTCTAATGTAGTATCTTAAGGTTTGGTTTTTCATACCTCTATTAACAGATGATCGATGCAACTGGGAGTTAATCAGCACAGGTCTCCCACCATCCGCAACCAACTGTATACGTTGTATACTGCTTGCTACTCTGATTCGGGCATGTGAATTTATGAAAGATACCCCAATACTGGATAAGAAAACAAGTTACTTACCTGTAACTACAGTTATCCAGTATTGGTATCTTTCATAGATTGCCCCAGTATTGGAACTTTCATAGATTCCCATGCTTTTGTATCATTTCCCGTCGTCGGAATGGGAGTCTCGCCTCATTCCCTTTTGTAACATATCAGCCTCTTTTTGTAAAAGAGACCAAATCTTAGGCATCAGCCAATCAGAAGAGCCTCACCCCTGGAACCTTCCTGAAGGAACCTCAGAGCCTCAGATTTTCTACCGCACGTTGTGCTAGGGAGTCTCCATTGAGCTCTGCTCTATTTCAACTCTTTCAAGTATATTTCTACAGTTTTTTCTTCAGGATTTCTTCAGTTTTACTTCCAAAATCTCTCCTTTTCTTAAGGATGTCTGAAGTTGAGATAAAGAAAGCCCTTTTCAAGCCCTATTCCACCTGTGGAAAGAAAAGGCTGTTTGTGGAGGACAAACACAAGGATTGCATTTACTGCCTTTATCCGGATCACAAGGCGGGGGACTGCAAAATTTGTCGCACTCTCTCCACCAAGACCTTGAGAGATCGTGCTGGAAGACTGCTTACATGGCTACAGAGGCAGAAGGAGAGGAAACATGGAGTTTCCAGTGATGAGAAAGAATCTTCTTCATTTGCTTCCTCAAAAAGATCAGTGAAAAGGGGTAGAGGTTCCCTATCTTCCTCTGTTGGGCGCCCCTCAAATGCTTCAAAAAAGACCCCCAGAGAGTCTGATAGCCGGGGTTCAGGAAGTTCCCCCCACCGCAGTGGGAAGGATAAGGCAGAACTGGTTTTGCCTCCTAAGGGTGAGAAGACAGACCCAGCCTTCAAAAAACCCTCCTCACATTCTTCAGAGAGGAGTTCTAAGTCCTCTACGACGAAGACATCGTCGACGGTGGGTCCTTCGACGAAGAAAATGAAGCCCAAACTCCAGTTGGTCCCGTCGACGGGCTCGTCGGCGGGAGAATTGTCGACGAAGATTTTGTCGTCGAAGAAGGTATCGTCGACGGCAGTGTCGACGGGAGATGTGCCGTCGACGGGAGATGTGCCGACGACATCGTCGACGAAGGCGCCGTCGACGGTTGCATTAACATCGTCGACGAGGAAACCATCATCATCGTCGACGGCGATGACGACGGCGTCGACGACGGTATCGACGACGGTGGTGTCGTCGACGAGTGCATCGACGACTATAACAATATCTACAACGTCGGCGGGCTCGTCGACGGCAGTGTCGACGACGACATCGGTAATTCCAATATCGTCGGCGAGGATATCTCCGGCGTCGACGGAACCATCGACGATACTGGCTACGGAGAGACGAGTGACGGTTTCTATAACGAGAATCACTCCTGAGATGACATCCCCGAGAAGGGTGGCCCTTTTACCACCAACTTTGTTGTTGGACCAGGGAGAATCTGAGGAAGACGGACAGGATGCTTATGACTATGCCAATAGCCCGTCTCAGCTACTGATCAAGAGTCAAGAGACAGATTCAGAAGGGGCATATGACCAAGGGGATGGAGAATATCATCACATGGCCCACTCTAAGGGCTATGTGCAACAAGACATGACTTCGGTTCCCACAACATTCCTGCATGACCTCCACAAGATGTTGCAGGACTATAAATCAAGAGCAGAAAGACCAACACCACGTAGGTCTGCTCCTTCGACACCAGTGAGGAACCCCTCATCTGTAGTCACTCCGGTACTTCCGATACAGACGCCACCTCAACCTCATCGGCCGGTGCCTCAGGCTCCGTCAGAGCCAGCCGATGACCCGGATGGGGATGGCGATGATGATCAATCATCCAATGATAACCAAGAGTCGGATCGTGATGGGGATGAATATGATGACTACGTCATCCCAGACCAAGCTTTGCCTCATCCAGACTTGGTGGACTCACCTCCTGCTGACATCGGCAGTTTTCACCAGCTGATGGAACGTGCAGCCGGGAGATTTAAGCTGGTAATGCCCACTCAAACCACGGACTGTTTCTTGTATGATTTCAAGGAAACACACCGCAAGACGACAAGGTCGATTCCAATTGTGGATCATTTGTGGGAGGAAGGTTTGAAAGCTATGAAAAACCCAGCGACGGTGGTCCCTGTACTACCACGTCTAGATAAGAAGTTTAAAGCACCAGATGATGGATCTGCAGCGCTGACGGGCCATCCAAAACCTGACTCTGTCATCTCACAGGCAGCACAGAGGAAGTCGCGGAACCCCTCTGCTCCTTTAACGGCCCCTCCTGACAAGGATGGACGGCGACTGGATAACACGGGCAAGCGTTTTTCATCGATGGCTAGCCTGCTAATACGTGCCGCCAATGCTTTGGCGATATTAGGACGATATGATCGCCAATTATGGTGTGATGTAGCTCCATATCTGGAACAGCTTCCACCTGAGTCAGTGGCGGAAGCGAAGAAGACTTTACAAGAGGGCGAGGCGGTCTCTATGGAAATTATAGACTGTGCCATGGACATTGCCACAACGTCCTTTCGGGCGTTGGCAGGAGCGGCAGTGTTAAGACGCCATGGGTGGCTGAAGGCGACTTGGTTTAGACCGGAAATTCAGAACAAGGTCCTTGATCTGCCCTTCGATGGCGAAGCCCTATTCGGGAAATTGATAGATAATACTCTTCAAGAGATCAAAAAAGACACAGAAACAGCCAGGTCTCTAGGTACCCTCCAGTATCGCAAATCTCCCTTCAGAGGTTCGAGAGGCAGAGGAGGTGGTTATAGAGGTTCATACCAACAACAGCAACAACGCTATTCTTCGAACAGCTCAGGATACCAGCAGAATCGCCAGTCATACCAGCAAAGGCAAGGCCAATCTTCGGGTTATTCGAGGCCTTACAGTAAGGGCAAGCAGGCTGCCCGTGGACGGGACACGTCCAAGCGCCAATAGCGGCCTCCTGGCTCTGCCTACTGTTCCCTCCTCCAAGAAATCACCAGTTGGAGGCAGGGTGTCAAAATTCCTTCAGAATTGGTCCAAAATAACATCGGACCGTTGGGTGAATAACATCATAAGGCGAGGACATACTTTGGAATTTATGGAAGTCCCTCCACCCAGGCCCCCTGCAGCCGTTCCATCAAAACATCTGCGTCTCCTAAGGCTCGAAGTACAACACATGCTCCGCAAAGGGGCGATAGAGCCGGTCCCCTCCAAACAACAGGGCCAAGGTTTCTATTCCAGGTTCTTCCAGGTGAGAAAGACGCTGGAGAAATGGCGCCCCATCTTAGACCTCAGGGAGCTAAATACCTATCTCGTCTCCCTATCCTTCCGGATGATATCCCTACAGGATATATTGAAGATGATCAGTCCGGGAGATTTCATGGCCACGCTCGATCTGGAGGACGCGTACTTCCATGTCCCGATTCACCCAGCACACAGAAGGTTCCTACGCTTCACAGTAGCCAAGAGCCATTTTCAGTTCAGGGTTCTGCCGTTCGGACTTCGCTCTGCCCCAAGGATTTTCACGAAGGTGCTAGCACCGGTGGCAGCATTTCTGCGAAGGAACCACTTCCAGGTCTTCCCTTATCTGGACGATTGGTTACTGAAGGCCCCATCCAGAAGGTTAGCGCAGGACGCTGTGCAGGCTTGCACCAATCTGTTCCAGAATCTGGGGCTCACTTTGAACAGAGAAAAATCCTCGCTGATGCCCTCAAGAAGAGCACGGTTCCTAGGAGCAGTGTTAGATTCAAAGCTCTCGAGGGCGTTTCCTACTCAAGAGAGGATAGAGAAACTGAAACGTTTGGCACGAAACCTTCGGGTAAAAAGGTGTCTTTCTGTACGCAGTTACAAGTCGCTGCTAGGGGTGATGTCATCATGTATTCCCTTAATTCCGCACTGCAGACTGCGGATGCGTCCCCTGCAGGAACAACTGGACCTCCAATGGAAACAAGTGCACGGATCGTTCGAGGACAAGGTGGTTGTCACTCGGGAGATGAAGGAGGCAGTGATTTGGTGGTCACATCAAGACAATTTGTGCCAAGGTCTATCCTTCGCAAGCGTACCATCGCCTCAAATACTAACGACAGATGCGTCATTTGAGGGATGGGGAGCAGTGATGCAGGATCTCCTCGCGAGCAAAAACTGCATATCAATTTGTTGGAGCTGAGAGCGATCAGGCTAGCTCTTCAAGCTTTTCTTCCGCGACTCCAGGGTTCACAAGTGCTCATCAGGACAGACAACACCACAGCTATGCATTATGTGAACAAAGAAGGAGGAACGAGATCACTCCTCTTGTCGAGAGAAGCTCAACAGATATGGGAATGGTCAATTCTTCAGAGAATTTCACTAAAGGCGGAGCACTTACCAGGAGTGTTGAACGAAGGCGCCGACAGACTGAGCAGGTTATCCTCAGTCAGTCACGAGTGGGAACTAAAACAGCAGGTTCTGGATCTACTATTTCAAACATGGGGCACACTGGAGGTGGACCATTTGCAACTCCAACCAACAAGAAATGCCGGTTATATGCCAGCAGGTTCCACCATCAAGGCTCGATAGCCTGGACGGGGAGGTTTCTTTATGCGTTTCCACCAATTCCCCTGATTCCACGCCTCATCAGGAAGATGAAGACGGAACCATGCAAAATACTCCTAATAGCCCCAGCATGGCCGAGACAATTTTGGTTCACAGAACTACATCTGCTGTCGGTAGTTCCTCCATTCCTTCTGGAGGAGGTTCCGGATCTTCTGACAATGTCCGGAGGACAGGTTTGGCATCCAGACCCAAAATCATTACACCTGACTGCATGGCTCCTGACCAGCGAGAATTCATGAATGTCCCTCTTTCCAAGGAGATCAAGGACATCCTTTCCCAGGCAAGAGCACCTCTGCGGCAATTTCAAGATTCAGGAGATCTGACTCTGGCCCTTCATTATGGTCTTCAAGAATCGTCAAACAATTCCTCAAAGGCCTGTTCAGGGTCTATCCACCAGTGAGACCTCCTCCTCCAACTTGGCATTTAAACTTGGTCCTGGCTCAACTGATGAAGGAACCATTTGAGCCGATTCACCGCTCAGACTTGTGATACTTGTCATGGAAATTGGCTCTACTCTTAGCCCTGACATCGGCTAGGCGAGTGGGGGAGTTGCAGGCTCTTACTATCCAAGAGTCGTTTTTACAGTTCAAACGGAACACGGTCATCTTGCGGACGAACCCAAGATTCATTCCTAAAGTTCCTACAGACTTTCACTTAAATGAACCAGTAATTCTAAAGAAATTTTTTCCAATCCCAGTCACTCCAGCGGAGAAGACATTGCACACTCTGGATGTACAACGATGTCTAAAATTTTACTTTGACCGTACCAAGGAATTTAGAAAGACTTTGCAATTGTTCATTGCCTTTGGTGGTCCAAGCAAAGGTCTCCCTCTGTCCAAACAGGGGATCTCAAGATGGATTTCGAGTGCTATTCTACATTGCCACAACATAGCAGGAAAACCTCTGGTGGGCAGGATCCGTGCTCACTCAACAAGATCAGTGGCATCTTCAACAGCCCTCTTTGCGGGGGTACATATAAAGAACATTTGCAGGGCTGCTACCTGGAGCAGCGTGCACACTTTCACTAAGCATTACTGCTTAGAGTCATCGCAGCAGGATGATGCGGCGGTGGGCCAGGCTGTCCTGAGGAACCTCTTCAAGTGATTGGTGAGCTTTCCTTTCTATCCCACCTTCCTTTGGTAACACATTTTGTGATTTCATTTCTAATGTTATGAGGTACTTATTTACAAAATGTGTTTATGATGGTTTACTGCTTGCTATTCTGATACAAAAGCATGGGAATCTATGAAAGTTCCAATACTGGGGCAAGAAAACAAGTTACTTACCTGTAACTTTGGTTCCCTAGTATTGGTAACTTTCATAGATTCCCATGCGCCCACCCACCTCCCCGGGGAAAGCTCAGCCTTCAGCAAGTAGGGTGTCTAGCACACAACGGCTACGAAAATCTGAGGCTCTGAGGTTCCTTCAGGAAGGTTCCAGGGGTGAGGCTCTTCTGATTGGCTGATGCCTAAGATTTGGTCTCTTTTACAAAAAGAGGCTGATATGTTACAAAAGGGAATGAGGCGAGACTCCCATTCCGACGACGGGGAATGATACAAAAGCATGGGAATCTATGAAAGTTACCAATACTGGGGAACCAAAGTTACAGGTAAGTAACTTGTTTTCTTCACATGCACCCACCCTCCTCCCCGGAGAGTCAGTTCTCTATTTTGGGATATTTATTTCCCACTTGTGCTAACGAAAATCTGAGGAGAACTGGCTCTGCAGAGAGGGTTCTAGAGGATGCTGATAGCTGATTGGTTGTACCAAAAGTTTGGCTGTTTAGCATAATGATGTAGATAGGCTACTAAGAGTTAGGCCTCAGGCCTTTTTCTTTAGGGCCTACTACTGTTATTTACCTTTGGCACTGCTATTTTATTTACGGTGGGACTCCCACCTCGGCAACGGGGAATGATTCAGGCATGTGCATCTATGAAAAACCCCAATACTGGATACCTGTAGTTACAGGTAAGTAACTGGTTTTCTTCTTCATGGTCCGACAGCGGCATTTGACTGGGCCAATTCTCAGGGGTGGGTGCATATGGCTGCCCAGACAACATCGCCACTGTCAGATGCTGGATGCATGAAGCCCTCCTGAAGGCCTATGAGGAACCGAGGGCTTGGATGCGGTGGCACTCCTAGAGGCATGGTTTTGGGATTTCACACCACCGACGACCCTCTCTACTTTTTTCTCCATCGAGAATGCCCACCTGGTGCCGGCCCTCACCCCCTTGCCTCCTCCTATCCCAGGGCCCACGGCACCCCTTGGTGGACTGTATCCGTCATTATCAAGACCTTGATACAGTCTTGCGGGCAGCACGGCAGGCTGCTCCACTGATGAAAGAAGGCTCTCGTCTGATGCTTGTCCTGGATTATAGAATAGCTCTCCAACTCCAGATGGTTTCCTTCTTGGGGGTTAAGGAGCATCTCTGAGAGCATAGTCTTCAGTACTCCTTGATATTCCTCGCCTGCCTCAAAATTATAACCAGAAATCATATTTCTTCATGGACCCGGCAGCCACTGTCAGACACTGGATGCATGAAGCCTTCCCGAAGGTGTGGGAGGAACCGAGGGCAACATCCAGGATGTCCCAGCCCTCCCACTTTGAAGCATACTATATGGCAGCCCAACTCCAGAGGCTCTACAGATTGTTCACGGGACAGGGCCTAGAGGAAACTGGAACTCCTCTTCCGCTGTTCCGCTACGATATATAACCTCACTTTCCTGGTTTTGTTTTTTCCTGGGGGTCTTCCCCCCATTTGGTCGATGTGGCCTTCAACTCCCTGACACGGCTCTGTACCCTTACAAAATCTCAAACCCTATACGCCCTCAACATTCCACTTCTTGGCCTCCCACACCAACAAACACACTTAGACAATTGACATCTGATGCGCTGGACAGAAGTAGGAATAAACACAGTTGAAGAATTATTTGAAAAGAGCCAACTACCATCTTTCCAAGACCTTACCCTAAACTATTCACTTGCCGAAGGCCAATTCTTAATGTACGCCCACCTCCGACTCACACTCATATGTGCAATTGATGCTAAAGAGCCAACTACACACCAACCGACTCACACCCTATACATAGGCATTACTAGACACTGTGTTAGTTGACTCTATAGATTACAAAACTCCAGCTCACAACCCCCTCTGCAATGTTTCGAGAGACATGGGCAACTGGATTCCAACATAGGTTAAAAATTAAAGAAGGGACCACCACCCTTGAATACCCACGCACCATCTTGCGCAATGCAAAGTTTCAATTGATCCATGTCTATGTGCTCCACTGAGCATACCACTCCCCAGCGTGGCTCAATCACACTTTTCCTGGGATGCACCACTCCCCGGCAGACCTATACCACATGCTCTGGGTCTTCCAAAACAGCTTTCTGGACTCAGGTATTCCAGACTCTGACATTGCAGTGTTGTACTCATTGCACCTTCCTGGGAACATTGGACCCTGGGGATCTTCCAACGCTCTCCAAAACGTAAGACATTTTCACCTAGCATTTCTGTTGACACAAAGGGCGAATGACAATCCACTGGGTATCCACGGCGACGCCAGCCATAACAGCCTGGGTTTCAGAACTGCTGAGATGAGCACTGGCTGAAAGCAAGGCACCCCACAGGGAGGAGAGCAGGGATCTGCAGAAACATCAGATAGCAGAGCCCTGGTTTGATTTCTGGCAGCTGCTGTCATCGACTCCCAGATATGATACACTGCCCCCTTAAGAAAGTTACTTGGCGAATGCCCCGCTCACCCTTCCGTATGCACATCGTACTGGCTGGGACTCTGCCTGACCAGGCACGATATACATTTACTCTGCAGCCTACCCCTGGCCGTCCCTCCCTTCTTCAGGCCCGTCCCCTGGGGCCTTGCTCTCCCGCTGTAGTGCCCCGCCCCCCGGCACCACTAATAAAATCCATTCACTCCGAAATGACACACAATAGCTATCTCCACATCTAACCCCCCGTTCCCAGCGCATGTTCACAGCAAGCCAACCTGTTATGGTCATCGTCAGGAAGTAGAAATCCCATTGACTTCTAGTTCACAAATGGCAAATGTGCCAATAGACATCTTGCGCTCACTGAAGACGATGATGAAGGACTTCAATGGTAGACTGCTCCAGCACAACCACACACACTCCAAAGGCAACACCATCAGATTTGAATCCACGACCAATTACAACATCGCAGGCTCAGCACATATCCCGCCTGAGGACACTACCATCAGAAGAGCTTGTTACTCCGCCTCAAATTCTCATCATGGATACCAACCATGACCTCATCATACGTCAATGCCCAGGATGAAAATGACTGGCACTCAGATTGTTACACTAGTAAGTTTCTATGACATTATAGACTGTGAGTGGGCGGACTGTGTCCCTCAGTGCAGCGAAGTCTATAACCAGCCCCAAGAGAGACTTTGTCACATGATGCATTTAGCCACCTTTCTGGTGGATAGGGTGGCTCATATGTTTAATTTGCCAATGGCCACTGTTGGAAACAAGTATTTTTTGGCCGACTTTAAAGAAAAAAACAAAAGTGTAACCCGGACAATGCCAGTCCTGGATTACATGTGAGAAAATGGCCTTTCCTGTAGGCTAAACCCTGAAACTGGATGCATACTGATTGCTAGGCTGGGGAAGAAATGCAAGCTTCAGTATGCCTTCCGAACCAGGTCAGAACTGACTCTAATTTCTGCAGCCTAATGGAAGAGAGTGTATAATTCACAGTTTTAGTCTGACAAGAAACTGAGGTGTTGGACCTACAACTGCCATTTATTGAAACTAATAATAATGTCTTCTCGGAAATCTTATTGCCTTGGCCATACACATTTAAGGCTTTATCCCTTTCAATGAGGTTAAGACTGATACCTTAATGGGCACCTTTCAAAGTTCTGTTCTTGTCCACTGGTAAATAGGCAAGTGGCCAGACTGGTGCAAATCTAAATATCAAATTACAGAATCAGGTATTCAGCTTCAACCAGCAAGGTTGGGTCCGAGAGCCCATTCCACCAGGGTTACAGTTGCTACCACTTCGTAGTCATGCAGAGGGCCAAACCCTTGAGGTCTACCAGGCTGGAATGTGAGCATCAATGCATATGTTCACCAAGCTCTACTGCCTTGACAGCTAGATCCAGTGGGAGGGTTTTACCCGCTCAGTCCTACAAGGCCTTTTGGTCTGAGTCCACTCCACAGACTACAGAGGGAGGTCCTGCTTTGGTGTGTATTCTAAAATGAGGATACGGTTAGAAGTAACCATTAGAAGAACAAGTTATTTTCATTTGGTAATCTCTTTCTGGTGGCAGCAGATTCCTCACTGCTCTCCTACCTCCACCTTCTATAGAGTGGCCTCCTTTTACATCTAAAAAGTTCCCAAGTTAAGAGTTTGCATTCTGGTCCTATCCTATCAATTTTTTATGCTCTGCGTCTCCGGGTGCGGAAAGAGACGAGCAAGACACTGACTTCAGCGTGCACGGTTGACGCTTATATTTATCTTCGCGCAATCGCATCTGAGAAAGACTTCTAGCCTCAGATTCCTTACCTTAGAATTATCCCTAGGCCTCAGACTGAATCTGCTCATTTTTAAATAGTACCCCTGCGGGCCGGTAGGTGGCGTTGTTCTGCTCTGTGTCTGTCGTCTAGTCTGCCGGATCAGGGGTATTCTAAGGTGACGAATCTGCAGTTTGATTATCCACCAGGAAGAACATTAACAAAGGTAAGTAACTCGTTCTTCTGGTTATTATAAAAAGGCTAGTTCTTGTGATTAATGATGTAAATGAAATAATTAATGCGCACCTCTGTTGCATAGTCACTAAAATCTGCTACCTATTATTCATATTGATATGTGAGCAATTGGTGCACTAACAACCCATAATAATGCAAACATTATATGATAAATGTGTACAATTGACACTAAATGAAAAGCATTTATAAATGAGAACTGTGCAGTCAAGGACATAAATAAATGCAGCAGGGAAACATAAGCAGAAAACGCGAAGCATGCAACAACATTTTGACTGTAAATATCTAAAAGTACGAGTGTGTGCTCATTTTAGTATATTCCCCATATACTATTGGTGAAGGACACCAATAAGTTTGCTCTAGAAGATTTTTCTTGAAAATTCAATGTTGTCCCTGTAAATGGGAACTGTATGTATGTTGTGTGTTCAGTGATAAAAAGTGGTATTCTCTTCCTACATATTCTAACACTGAATCAAGATTTATAGTAACACAAATTATGTTTTGCTGGGCAGGGAGTAGCAACGAGGACACTCTGGCCAAGAGAATCTGGTTTTGCCAAATGCTAATACACCTAGCTTGACTCCTCCTTACCTGTGCGGCCATTCCATATCCAGGTTGATAGTCTCTTGCTTCACAGGGCCCAAAGACCTCTTACAGGTTGGTCGAATATCCATCTACTGATCCAAAGCTGCAGCTGAGGCTACCCTTTTTTCGGAATGATTGCACACTAGGAGATCATTCCAGGTGGGGGTGGCCACAAGGAGATTATTCCAGGTGGGGTGGCTACTAGGAGATTACTCCAGGTGGAGGTGGCCACTAGGAGATCATTCCAGGTGGAGGTGGCCACAAGGAGATCATTCCAGCTGGGGGTGGCCACAAGGAGATCAGTTCAGGTGGGGGTGGCCACTAGGAGGTCATTCCAGGTTGGGGGGGGGGGGCGAGGAAAGATGAATGGAGAAGAACGTAGACGCAAGTGGTGTCTTTGCATCTGTAAAAAATTAAGGCAAAAAAAAGCACATATGAACTAATATAAAGGTGACATTTCAATCTCTCCTGAATACTGTTAACAAAGAAAACTGAACATAGTAGTTTATGTTCATAGAGTGTGAAGAGGCAGACTCTTTTTTACTTGTATGACCTTTAAGCGTGGCATGCTAACTGTCAAACCTATCTTCATGTGGTCTCTAAAACCCTATCCTCTGAAACGGTTTGCCAATGCATTAACAGTAATGCACTACAGTGATGCAGTGCACTCTCTAGTCCTCACTCTTTCCTATTCTCTGCCTGTCTGTGTCCCTGCTGCCTTTTTGCAGTACTTGAAACTAGTTTTACAGCTGTTTAAACCTCGTACATGTGTGTATGCATCAATGTACCGCACCCTACCCATCTGCTTTCGTGTGCCCTTGTAAGGTGCTTTAATTTCTGATAGATACATCTGCCAGTGGATTCCTCACCTTGTGAATATCCCCCTGCGTCAGCAACGTTCGGAAAACTCTTTTGTAGCACGCCGGCATCGCGAGCGACTCCGGCTGACGTCACCGACTCCTTAATAGGCCTACGTCGGCGTGATGACATCAGTTCCCTTTTTTCCGCGTCATCGACGTGAATGGTTTTTTGGGATCTCTTGTGTTGCGGATAGTAACTTTCTTGCTATTTGTGTGTTATTGTATCTTTCTCGAGCCACTGTCTTTCGCCGAAGATGTCGTCGAAGAAGACAGGGTTTAAGCAGTGCGGTTCGTGTGCCAGGATGATGTCCATAACCGATCCGCATGATGATTGCTTGTGGTGTCTGGGCTCGGACCACGATGTCGGAGGCTGTCGATCCTTTTCCAAAATTAACCCGAAGGCTCTGCGTGAACGAGAGGCTAAACTACTTCTGGCCAAGGTAAAAGGAAAGGATGCCAAGAGGTCTTCGAGGTCAAGATCCAGACGCTCGAGGTCAAAGCCGAAGTCGAAATCGAGGTCGAGATCCCGATCGGAGTCGGCGTCGAAGTCAGCTTCGGGTCATGCTTCGGGATCCTCGAAGAAAAAACATAAGAGGAAGAAGCATAGCTCGAGGCATCATTCCGGCAGGGAGTCGGATTCGAAGAAGAGGTCTTCATCTTGTAAGCATCATAAGGACTTCATGTCTCCATCACCATCTCGTGAGCATGAAGGTGTAGCCTCACCTTTTCAGTCCCGAGGGCCATCTCCGGATCCGAAACCGAATCCGACTCTGGATCCGTGTCAGTCTTCTGCGCATGAGGAGGATGACGTTGAAGATCCTCAGGCTCCGGCGTCTCCGGTGCATCACCCAGAAGAACAGGAGGGTCAAGAAGAAACGGTTCCGGTGCAGCCTCCTCTGGGGCAGCCAGTGGGTTCGTACCTTCCGTTTCCTGGACCCCTCGCATTTCCTTAATGCAATGTATGGCGTGTATGCCAGGGCAATGTACCCCACTGGTGCACCGGCTGGTCCCATGAGTCCATTATCTTACAACTTGGGCGTTCCTTAAGCTTACGCCCGGCGCCTTTTCTGCCGTTTTTACCGATGCCATATCCACCATGGCTTGGTTCGGCGCCACCGAGGTCATCGACTCCGCACACGGCTTCGCCGACTCCGGAGTGACCTCGGGATCGGATTCGAGATTCGACGCCTGTTCCAGCTTCCCATCCTCAGGCTCTTCCAGCTCCTCACTCGACGCCGGCCCCGACTCCGTCGGAGTCATTACCGGATCCGATGACTTCGGTTTGGTTGGAGTGGTCGAGGCATAGAGCACAGTGTCTCATGGAAGAGAAGGAGTATGAGGATCCAGAAGTAGAGGAAGGAGAACTTCAGGATCAGGAAGATTATTTTGAGGATCTGCATAGTGCAAGTGGTTTGGAATTTTCACCAGAGTGGGGGTTGCCTGCAGTTTTTGATGCACCCTCTAAGGATGTGGCTCCATACCATGTTGTGATTAAAAAGGCTGCAGAACCGCGGAACTTGACTTTGCCTTCTGTAGAGTTTACATCTAACATCCTTACTGAGGTTCTACATTCACCTTCTTCTGTTGTTGAGCCGACTCTCCCGTTCACTGAGGCTCTTACTGAACCAATAATGGAAGTCTGGAAAAAGCCTCTGACTGCTCCTGCGGTGTCTAGAACTGTGGCGAGATGCTATAGGGTGGCACCTGGTGACCCTGAGTTCTTAACTTCCCATCCTTCACCAGAAAGTCTGGTTGTTCAGGCGGCTTGTTCAAAGAGGTCAGCTGGTGTTTTTCCCCAGGTTCCAGGTGATAAGGACTCGAAAAAATTGGATCAGAATGCCCAAAAATTATTCTCGTCAAAGTAGCATGGGCTTGAAATCGACAAATGCTACTTGTCTGCTGGGCAGATATGTACATGCTTTGATGGACACGGTTAAGCAGTTATCATCTAATCTTCCGGAGGAGGATAGGAAGAATCCCAATGAGGTTGTGTCTGACACGCAGGCTGCAGCTCGCCAGGTGATTCTGAGTGGCATGGACACGGCGGACTCTGTGGCTAGAATAATGGGATCTTCAGTCCCCACTAGAAGGGCCGCTTGGTTAAAATCGTCTGAATTTTCATCTGATGTCCAGGCTGCTCTGATGGATTTGCCTTTTGATGGTACTGGCCTTTTTGGGAAGAAGGCTGATGCTGCCCTAGAAAGGTTTAAAGATAGCAGGGTGACTGCAAGGTCTTTGGGCTTACAGGCTAGAGGCTCTTCCACCAGGAAATTCAGGGGTTTTGGAAGGTCTACTTTTCGTGCCTATAGGCAGAACCACCAACAGCAGCAGCAACAGCAGAATCCTTTGTACAAGTCCTACAGAGGTAAACAAAGGGGTTGTGCCCGAGGTCGTCAAGCCTCCTCTTCCTCAACTTCCTCCTCTAATACCCACCCCCCACCTACATCAGCAAAGCAGCCCTAGATCCACCATTCTGGATCATGCGGGTCCTGTAGGGGGTCGGCTTACCTATTTTCTACGAGATTGGGAATCGGTTACATCAGATCTTTGGGTTCTCAATCTCATAGAGAATGGGTATGCTCTTCCCTTTCGGGAATTTCCCCCCAATTACCCTCTTTGCCAAGGTTATTGTTCGGAGGACCACCTGCTCCTCTTGCAGGAAGAAGTCCTGGCTCTTTTCAGAAAGGGTGCGATAGAGGTGGTTCCGGAGCAGGAGAGGGGTCAGGGATGCTACTCCGGGTGCCGCTCACTGACCTGCTTTCTGTGTCCAACTGAGGAACTGCTTTTTTATCCATCTCCCAACCCGCATTCCCTGAGGCGGAGGTCGGCTGGTGGGAGCGTGACTGCAATCGGCAGTTCTTCATCTCGCTCTCAGCGCGACCCGCCCAGGTTGCAGTGCGTTGCTTGTGCCCTGGAAAAGCCTACCGGGGGACTGCGAGGCCCAGGAACCACCGCTCCTTGCAGCCGGCGCCTCTTCCCCCGGCGGCCACGCCCACTGAACTGAACGCTCTTTAAAAACCTTTCGCGCCACCCGCTGCGCGGGTGCCGCTCACTGACCTGCTTTCTGTGTCCAACTGAGGAACAGCTTTTTTATCCATCTCCCAACCCGCATTCCCTGAGGCGGAGGTCGGCTGGTGGGAGCGTGACTGCAATCGGCAGTTCTTCATCTCGCTCTCAGCGCGACCCGCCCAGGTTGCAGTGCGTTGCTTGTGCCCTGGAAAAGCCTACCGGGGGACTGCGAGGCCCAGGAACCACCGCTCCTTGCAGCCGGCGCCTCTTCCCCCGGCGGCCACGCCCACTGAACTGAACGCTCTTTAAAAACCTTTCGCGCCACCCGCTGCGCGGGTGCCGCTCACTGACCTGCTTTCTGTGTCCAACTGAGGAACTGCTTTTTTATCCATCTCCCAACCCGCATTCCCTGAGGCGGAGGTCGGCTGGTGGGAGCGTGACTGCAATCGGCAGTTCTTCATCTCGCTCTCAGCGCGACCCGCCCAGGTTGCAGTGCGTTGCTTGTGCCCTGGAAAAGCCTACCGGGGGACTGCGAGGCCCAGGAACCACCGCTCCTTGCAGCCGGCGCCTCTTCCCCCGGCGGCCACGCCCACTGAACTGAACGCTCTTTAAAAACCTTTCGCGCCACCCGCTGCGCGGGTGCCGCTCACTGACCTGCTTTCTGTGTCCAACTGAGGAACTGCTTTTTTATCCATCTCCCAACCCGCATTCCCTGAGGCGGAGGTCGGCTGGTGGGAGCGTGACTGCAATCGGCAGTTCTTCATCTCGCTCTCAGCGCGACCCGCCCAGGTTGCAGTGCGTTGCTTGTGTCCTGGAAAAGCCTACCGGGGGACTGCGAGGCCCAGGAACCACCGCTCCTTGCAGCCGGCGCCTCTTCCCCCGGCGGCCACGCCCACTGAACTGAACGCTCTTTAAAAACCTTTCGCGCCACCCGCTGCGCGGGTGCCGCTCACTGACCTGCTTTCTGTGTCCAACTGAGGAACTGCTTTTTTATCCATCTCCCAACCCGCATTCCCTGAGGCGGAGGTCGGCTGGTGGGAGCGTGACTGCAATCGGCAGTTCTTCATCTCGCTCTCAGCGCGACCCGCCCAGGTTGCAGTGCGTTGCTTGTGCCCTGGAAAAGCCTACCGGGGGACTGCGAGGCCCAGGAACCACCGCTCCTTGCAGCCGGCGCCTCTTCCCCCGGCGGCCACGCCCCCCTTCCTCCCTCTATTTTTACGCAGCCTCTAACGCGCCGCGGGTCGCGCCGCGGGTCGCAGCCCGGGGCGAAGACCCGGGCGAAGACCCGGGCGAAGACCCGGGCAAAGACCGGGCCGTTTTAGGCCGTTAGAGGCTGGTAGAGACTGGACTGGGCCACCCCCCTGATATTTATATTTTAATTTGACTCTTTCCCATTGTACTATTTTACGCATCCCCTGTGATCCATAACTCAATAGTAATAGTAATGGTCCTCACGAGAGGGAACAAAACCAAAGCCCCCACTGCAGCGGGCAAAATGCTCGGCCCCATGGACGATTTTCTAGCGAAGGCCAACACGCTCATCGATGAAAGTATATCAATAATCGAAGAAAGGGTCTCCCTAGATCTGGCATTCGCAAAAAGATCCTCATTAGGTACCTTGGCGGAAGCTAGATCTCCAACATTAGTAGCTTCAAATGCTGAGTTGGTGCCGATTAGGGAGAGACGCAGCCTACCAAATACAGTAGATCTGTCAGTCTCTCAAATAGCGGATTCTCAACTTAGCTATGACCTAGAGAAAACCCCAGAACTGTTTCCAACAACATCTGTGCAAATTTCCTCACTAGAAAAAAGAATTGAAAGGGGCAGGAGGGAGGGAGCAATTAGCAAAAACAGGGCACCCGGAAATCCAAATACAACAGTAAACCCGATAATATCACCAATCATTCCAATAATTCAAGACGATAGGGTGTCACATATTGAGATCCTAGCATCAGTCCATCAGGTAGAGAAGGAACTATCTTGCCCGATAATCCTGGACCCTCAACCCACTAAACAAATTGAAGCTGACTTGAATTTGGCTGAGGCCCAGGAATTAACTCTCCCTAGCATAGCTAATGTAGTTAAACATGCTTTACTACCTTTAGAACACAGGTTAGCAGTCATAGAATCGCAAATCTCTAAACTATTAAAAAATCAACAGCAGTTCCTTCCGCCATGTCCTCAAAAACCGGCTGGTAATAACAGTAATAAACCAACCAACACTAATGTATTTAATGTTAATCCATCTATGCCCAATCCACAACAAAAGACCCTCCGAATAACCACCCCAAACCTGCCCATAAACAAAAACACCACTAATTCGACTAAAATCACAAAAACAGCGTCAGCCCAAAGTTCCACTAGTAGCCTACAACAAACAAATGCCTCGACCGCCCCAGCTGCGGCCGCGACCACTGATTTGACCCAGAAGGCACCTACCACTACAGCCAATAAAACCCCAGCGAAAAACTCGAATAAAACAGCAACGAAAACCCTACCCCCTCCACCCGTACCGCCAAAAACACCTGTGGACAGGTCCAAGAGGAATACTGCGAGGAATCCTGGTCCTCCAAGACTCCCAGCAGAGTTCCCTCCTGAGGCCTCACCCTACGTGGTGGTCATGGCTGGAGTTCCTGAATTAACAGATCTTACCTCAGAACCGGTCTGGTCCTTAAAAAATAAGGCCCAGCATTGGCTCCAGACCAACCGCCCAATTCCATCTTCTTGGCGCGGAAGAATTAGATCTGTAGCCAGGGTACCGTGGGTGGGTAATACTAGAAAAACAATTCCTGGGGACTGCATAACAATCACTTTCGAGGATCCTCGAATAGCGGACTATGTTTGTGCCTGGGAAGACATTACCCCAAATGGAGGAATCAAGATCAAGTCACTCTCCTTCTTTTATCCCTTTAGGCAAGTGGACGGATACATACAGGAGCAGGAACCTCCTTGGTCCATCCCTTTCCCTAGGCAGGACGACCAATTAAACATCCGATATCACGGTCCTCCCAATCATTATGAGCCAGATTATTCCTGGCATACAGTGAGACATCGCCATCAGGGAGGAAGGTGGGATGACAGAAGACCCTATACGCAATGGCCCCCACATAGAGAACAATCACGATGGGACCCATGGCTTAACATCCCGCTAAATAATAGGTATAGTGGCCTAGAATTGGTCGATTGACCATTATCAGAAATTTCTTCTACTAATACTCAACTATCTTCCTCGCCACAGCCTGCTATCACTTTCCAAGCTGTTGGTAATAAAGATTCCACAACCCTAGAAGCAGATTCTGGCGATGATTCCCTACATATTATGGTATCCTATTGGAACATTGCGGGCCTACGAAATAAAATCAACGATGGCTCAGCGCAGGAATTTCTAACCCCAAATCAAATAATTTGTCTCCAGGAGACATGGTCTGTAGAAGAATTACATCTACAAGGCTACAAAACCTATAACGTCCCAGCAACAACCAGTACTATGGGTAGACCAAAAGCTGGTCTCGCTACCTACATTTCAAATTCCCTACCTTTTAACAAGGTGGCCACACTCTCCCAGGACCCCAATCATCAAATCTTAGCACTAACCCTTCCCAATAAGGACACAATCATCCTGGTTAACATATATAACAATTTGTCCGATGAAAATTTCATAATTCTTCTTACCACTTTAACAGACAAATTGAAACAAATTCATCATCGGAGCCCTGCAAATAAGGCAACCAATATAATTTGGGGAGGTGATTTTAATCTCCATCCCTGCACAGCTCCTGATCTGGTGTGTTGTGGGATAGTGGACGAACTTAACGCTCCATTATCCCACTTCGCTCACACCAAACTAGGAAATATAATCAATATCGCCCTATCAGATTTGGATCTTCAGATTGCCAATCATTCAAAAGCAGACCCGAACGAATTTATTCCGACTTATGTGGGTAGAGGACACAAGACCACAGTAGATTTTATATTTCTTTCCCAAAACCTAATGACGAAGATGAAGGAATTTGAGGTCACAGTCACCCCTCTCAGCGACCATGCAGCCTTAACAATAACACTATCCGTGCCAGCTAATGCCTCCCATAAATTGGAGATGGCGATCACCCTTAAGCAGAATAGGATCCAGGTTGGTAAACACAATGGACTGACTATTAAATGGGCCAAAATCAACCCAGCAGACATAATGAAAAAATTAATAACTCGGTCCTATCCTAATATAGTGAAATGCCTGGATCTTACAACTAGCCATAAGGAAGTCCTTAGAAATTTTAACTTAATATTAGATGTCATAAAGGACCTACTTACTTCAAAACCTAAGTCAAATCGTGACAACAAACCAAAGTGGTTCAATCATAATTGCACAGTGGCCTTATCAAAGCTAAAATCTGCACTTAAAAATAACCCACGTGATGTGGTCCAGATCCAGCTCCTGAGGCGCCAATATATAGGGGAAAGAAAGATGAGAACGGCCCAACTTAAACAAAAACTATGGGACGATCTCCATCAAGGCGCAGTTTCAAAAAACAGTGACCTGTTCTGGCGTACAGTCAGATCCCCGTACCTTACAGAAAAGGATACCCCGAAAATAGAGGTCGCCATCGACGAAAATACATGGGTCTCTCACTTTGGGGAAATTTTTAAAAATACCCTACCAACAGAATCCCTATCCCCTAATGTGAACTATCCCATTCTGGTTCCCTTTGACATTCCAGACCTCATAGATGCTTTGCAGAGCAGTAAATCAGGTAAGGCACCAGGACCCGATGGGGTCCCGGTGGACCTTTTTAAAAGCAACCAAGATCTATGGGCACCTATTTTAACTAGAGTATGTATAGCAGCAGCGAGTGAGGGAATTCTAACCTCCTGGACAAAGTCAATAATGGTCCCCATTTTTAAAAAGGGGGACCGGCAAGACGTAAAATGCTACCGGCCCATTTCACTGCTGGACTCGCTCGGAAAGGTAGTGGGGAGAGTGATACTCGAGCGTCTCCAGCAGTGGACTGAGGACAGGGGCATAATTTCGGATATCCAATTTGGCTTCCGAGAAGGCTTTGGTACCCTGGAGCAGGTCCTCAACCTCACCCTAATAATGGGGAAATATACACAGGCCATCCCTACCAAAATATATATGGTCTTTGTAGACCTTTCCGCAGCTTTCGACTGTGTTTCACACACAAAGCTGTGGAAGGTCTTAGCCCAATTAGGAGTAGATCCACCCCTGTTGGATTTCCTCAGAGAGCTCTATACAGGGGCCACAGCCAGAGTTCGCTTTGGCGTTAATGGTGAGCTGACGTCCCCGTTTAGTGTAGAGCGTGGGGTCAGGCAGGGATGTGTCCTGGCCCCCTTCCTCTTCTCTCTCTACACCAATGGCTTAGAGGGGGAGATGTTGAGGGGGGCCCAGGACCTCCCACGCATAAATCACCGCCTGGTCCCCGCCCTGCTCTACGCGGACGACGCGGTTATTTTAGCACGAACCCCCAGAGAACTCCAGAAAGCAGTGAGCAGATACACGTCCTTTATGGGCAACTTAGATTTAAAGGTGAATGTGAAAAAAACGTTCGTCATGACAGTTGGCAGAGGTCGAAAACGTACATACCCTACCCTGCTGAATAACCAAAAGCTAGAACGTACCCCCCACTATCCCTACTTGGGGGTCATGATAGATGATCAACTTAGTTGGAAGCAAGCAATTAACACTAGGGCACTCTTATTTAGGAGATCAATTGCCGCATTAATATCTTTCTCCCAGAGATTAGGCAAAAGACCATCAGTAGAGCTCCTCAAGATATACAAGGCCAAATGCCAGGCAATTGCAACATATGGTGCAGGAGTCTGGGGGTATACAGACACCAGTCCCATCCAGAAGGTGGAAAACACCTTCTTAAGATTTTTGTTAGCTACCCCCAAAGGCACCTCAATTTACGCAATGCACCTAGAATTAGCCATTCCTTACCTGGAGGATCTAATTAAAATCGAACCTCTGATGCTGTGGCGCCGCATTTGGTTGTCAAATAAAAATGCCTTGTCACAAGCTATCATCGCAGACTCAATGAGTCTGGATAATTCTCTGAAAATAAAGTGGCTCTTATATGTCAGGAATTTTTTCAATGATTTAGGCCTTGAGAATTATTATCTTGATCCGGCTTCCATTACGGACATTTCAAAAAAAGATCTGAAACAGAAAGCACTAAGTCACCTCGAACTGTTAAGACTTGCGTCCAATTCCTCGAAAACGGCAGTGATCCATGCAAACATGATCCAAGTAGCCTTTGTCATTCACCCGTATCTTGAATTACAGTTAACAACTTACGAGAGAATGTTAATTACGAGATTTAGGCTAAACATCTTTTTTAGAATGGTCACTTTTCCGACACAAAACTGTTGGGACGCTATATTGCCGCCTTGTTCCTGCGACGGACTATCAGCGCAGTCGAACTTGCATGTGATCCTGCTTTGTAAATACCATCAAGCCCATAGAAAGATCTGGCTTTTACCGATACTCAAATCTTGGGGACTGAGACAGTGTCGACCTGCTCTTTTAAGACTACAAATGTTAGAAACAGTGAATGTCTGTTATTTTGTCAGCAGCTTTCTAAAGTGTATCGTGAAACATAGAAAAAACCTCTAAAAAAAAAAAAAAGAAAAAAAACCATGTCATATCTATCACAACCGGCACCTTGCACACTTTGAATAACTTTCTCTCTTTTAACTATGAAATGAATTTTATCTGAATTGTCTGTAACTTGTGTATTTTTATAAATGTATGTTATTCTGTGTTCTTTTATGGTTTTTTCCACTGTGAACAAGCCGAATAAAGATTTATATATATATATATACTCCCGGTATGTCCTGATTCCCAAGAAGGATGGCAGACTTCGTCCAATCCTGGACCTCAGGGTTTTGAACCTCTATCTCAAACAGGAGAGGTTCAAGATGCTCACCCTTGCGCAGGTTCTTCAAGCGCTGCTGGAAGAAGAGTGGATGGTGTCAATCGACTTGCAGGATGCGTATTTTCACATTCCGATCCTGAAGTCTCACAGAAAGTATCTCCGTTTTACGGTGGGTTCGCAACACTACCAGTTTGCGGTCCTTCTGTTTGGACTTACTACTGCGCCTCGGGTCTTCACCAAGGTGATGGCTGTGGTGGCGGCACATCTCAGAAGGTCGGGGATTCTAGTGTTCCCCTATCTAGACGACTGGCTGATCAAGGCAGAGTCGCCGGAGAAGGTGCTCCATCATTTGCAAGAGACAACTCAGTTGTTGCACAGGTTGGGTTTTTCAATAAATCTACCCAAATCTCACCTGGGGCCCTCCCAGCGCAACCTGTTCATAGGTGCAGTACTGGACACTACTGTGTGTTGTGCATTCCCTCCTCCTCAAAGGATTCGCGACATACAGGAAACGTTTCCTTTATTTCACAATGGAGCGGTCGTTCCAGTCCTGAAGGTCCTTCGTCTGCTCGGTCTGATGGCTTCTTGCATTCTGTTGGTCAACCATGCACGCTGGCACATGAGGGCACTCCAGTGGTGCCTCTCCGCAGGCAGTGGTAGCAGCACAACGGAGATCTCAGGGAGTCAGTGAGGATCTCCAGATAAACTGCGGCGGATCTGTCTTGGTGGGGCGTGGAAGGCAATCTGTCTCAAGGAAAGCCTTTCCAGCTGCCTCCATCGGTGGCCACAGTGATAACGGATGCATCCACTCTAGGGTGGGGTGCACATCTGGGGGACCAGGAGGTCAAGGGTCTTTGGTCTCCAGAGGAAAGGTTGCTTCACATCAACCTTCTGGAATTGCGGGCCATACGTTTAGCGCTCAAGGCCTTCCTTCCTTCCTTCCCTTCGCGGTCGGTCGGTCGGTTCAAGTCCTGACGGACAACACCACCGCGATGTGGTATGTCAACAAGCAGGGAGGAGTAGGGTCGCATTGTCTCTGCAGAGAGGCTCTGCGTCTCTGGTCCTGGATTCAGGACCATCAGATTTGTCTGATGGCAAATCATCTGGCCGGAGTTCTGAACATACGTGCAGACAGTCTCAGTCGGCAGTTCTCGGCCGACCGCGAGTGGAGGCTTCACCCGGTGGTGGTTCGTCATGTCTTCCAGACGTGAGGAACTCCTCAGGTGGACCTGTTTGCCACTCACGAGAATGCTCACTGCCCGTCGTTCTGCAGTCTCCAGTTTCCGATGCAATGAGCTCTGGGAGACGCGTTTCAGTTGAGTTGGGACTCGCAACTCCTTTACGCCTTTCCTCCCATACCCTTGATTCCTCGGGTTCTGAGGAAGATTCGCCAAGACCGGGCCCAAGTTATTTTGATCGCCCCGGATTGGCCAAGAAAGGTGTGGTACACAGATCTTCTCCTCCTCTCCTCGTGCTCGCCGCTCTGTCTCCCTCACAGGGCAGACCTCCTCTCCCAGTTGGAGGGGCAGGTTCTACACCCCCACCTCCAGACCTTACACCTTCATGCCTGGAGATTGAACGGGGCAACCGGAGTTCTTTTTCTCTCCCTCACGATGTGGTGGATGTCATCTTATCAGCCAGGCGTGATTCCACCAAGTCCATCTATTCTTATAGGTGGTCTAAATTTGTTGCTTGGTGTGGGGAGAAGTCCATTGACCCTTTAAGGGCTTGTTTGTCCAATATTTTACAATTTACACTTTCTTTGTCCCCGCAGGGTTTTGCAGTGGCAACTATCAAAGGTTATCTGTCGGCCTTATCGGCTTTCCTTTGTTTGCCTGACCAGCCCTCTTTGTTGAAATCTCCAATTGTTTTACGTTTCATTAAGGGCCTTACTAATAAATTTCCTCCTACACCTTTTATTGTACCTCAATGGGACTTGAACCTTGTTCTTACATTCTTGATGGGTTCTCCTTTTGAACCTTTACACTCATGTCCCTTGAGACTTTTGTCTTTCAAAACGGTCTTCCTGGTCGCAATTACCTCGGCAAGGAGGGTTAGTGAGTTTCAAGCTCTTAGCTCTAAGCCCCCGTTCTTGACCATTCATGCGGATAGAATGGTTCTCAGGACCAGGGCTGCTTTTCTGCCTAAGGTGGTAACTCCTTTCCATCTGGGGCAGTCTGTTACCCTTCCTACCTTCTATCCTCCCCCCCATCCTTCCAAGGAGGAGGAGAGGCTTCATCGCTTGGACCCTAAGAGGGGGGTGAGCTTCTACCTGGACAGAACAAGGGAGTTCAGGTTGGATGACCAGCTGTTCGTTGGATTTGCTGACTGCAGGAAAGGAAGATCTGTGCACAAGCGCACTCTTTCAAGATGGATAATATTATGCATCAAGATCTGCTACTCCCTGGCGGGTAAGGACCCTCCTGAGGGTATAAGAGCTCACTCTACTAGAGCAAAGTCTGCTATATCTGCTTTGTCTAGGGGTGTACCCGTTGAGGATATTTGCAGAGCCGCGACTTGGGCCTCCCTCCACACGTTCGCCAAGCATTACTGCTTGGATGCCGAGGTGAGGAGGGACGGCCACTTTGCGCGCTCTGTCCTCCAGGATTTTCTGGTATAGGAGAGTGGCCACCCTCCTCTGGGAGAGGGGACTGCTGTGGGACTCTATTCACAAGGTGAGGAATCCACTGGCAGATGTATCTATCAGAAGAACAAGTTACTTACCTTCGGTAACGCTTTTTCTGGTAGATACAGTATCTGCCTGTGGATTCCTCACTGACCCCACCCGCCTCCCCGTTGTCCACTCTGCTATACCTGGGTTTATGTATTTTTATGTATATTTGTATTTATATTTGTATATATATTGAGTTTTTCATACCCTTGCTTCGCACTATGTGTGCAGTTTTGAGTTGTATGTACTATGTACACTGTATGTATGTATATCTACTGTCATTGGTCCGTCCGGGTGCCTCGAAGGCACGGAAAAAAGGGCGGAACTGATGTCATCACACCGACATAGGCCTAATAAGGAGTCGGTGACGTCAGCCGGAGTCGCGCGCGAGGCCGTGCTCCTGTGACGTCGTCCACGCCGGCGTGCTACAAAAGAGTTTTCCGAGCGTTGCTGACGCAGGGGGATATTCACAAGGCGAGGAATCCACAGGCAGATACTGAATCTACCAGAAAAAGCTTGCTATACACTCAGTTTATACACATGGAACCCTTCGAGCTCTTCCAAAAATGTTTTGATTATGTGGCTTCCAGTAATTTAATACATGTCATTCATTGTTCTTTTACAGCAACCGAACGCAAATGGACTCATGAAACCCCCGTTTTTGAGGTACAAGCGTACACTTAAAATAAAATATTATGTATTAATGTGCTGCTTGAGCCGAACTAGGGAGCAATGGGAATAGAAAAAGCAGCTGAGTCCTGGGACTGACGGACTATTCAACTTGTGTACAATAGTTTGAGAGGGAGGGAGGGGCGTTTTTTAAATGTTGTAAGCCTTAGACCGCTGGGCCGTATTAAGGTTTATATGGTTTCAAGAAGAGTTGGGCCATCACTTCTTTCTGAACAGCACGAGTGAAAATGCAAGTGAGATGTGGGCTGAATGTTGTTCCATACCCTCTGTGCACAGTAGCAGAAGGCTTAACTTCTACTTTGCCCTTTGTGTACTTGTTTATGTCTAATCCATTGATATCTTGTCTTTTTGTGTTGCTTGGTCGCCTCATGTTAGGTTTTATGGCTGGTATGTTGCACACCCTTTCTTGCTCTTTGAAGATGGTGCAGCAGGTTTTGAAGATGATGTCAGCTTGAAGGGGTGGACAATGCAGATTCTTCATGTTTGAGGGCGTGCTCTTTCAGTTCTTTGTTGAGATAATTAGCAGTCTGCCCAGAATGGTGTAACAAAGGCCTCCACGATGTGTGTGTGAGAGAGGGGGGGGCGGCAAGCTCCGGGGCCCCCTCTGGCACTGGCAACTCCCTGGGCTGAGAGTCTCGGACTGGATTTGTTACGCCACTGGTGCCCCCTACTGTAGTGCAAATGAAGAGGCAGGGGGATTGATGATAAGATTGCTCCCTCCGTACATGTGCAGAGGGACTGTAGCTTAGATTGACATTCTGGAGCTGCCTTCACAGAGGCTGGGTTTAGTTTCTCCAGTGTGAACATGTGCCATTTTGCCTTGGTTGTGTAGCATGTATGGTGCTAGGGCGGTCCAGTGTCTCTGGTGAAACAGTGGGCTCTGTATCGTAGGATCTTCATTGATAGTCATAAATACTAGAATAATTCCCCACTGCATGTGTCAACCCTGACGCACTTTTCATAGATGTATTTTGTCCATCAAAATTTCGTACAGAGTGTCGTGGTCCATCTGTCCTTATGATGAGCAACACCCTGCAATAGCACATCAGGGGTTAAATGTTTTCCTGGAGATACACTGATGAGCCATAATGAATAGTTTTTAAGCCTGCATTACACCATATGATGAGCAATAAAGGTGTGAAATTGCAGGAAAAAGAAGGAAAAATGCAGTGGGTCAGAAAGATGTTCAGAATACATAGTCATCCAATCCTTGGCCTGTCTGCACAGCACACAGACCAATGGTTAAGTGTTCCAGTAGCAATTGTGATTCTGGGCAAATGTGTGAGAAGTTGCATACTTGTCAAAAATATTGACAAGGAGAATTATAAGAAATGTAGAGCTTGCATTTGTGTGTGTGCAATGTGTGTTTGGAGGTGGTGAAGTGAAGGAGACTTGAAGAAGGGCATTCAAGAGATAGTGAAAACCGGGTGCTGTAAAGGAAAAAGGCGACACATTAATGTTCTGCTAGCTATCTGTATTAACTTTGGAGTTGGCCAGTTGCTCTTGTTATTAATTGTCTCTGTGTTATAGTGTTTCTGGCAGAGAAGATCCAAGAGGTATTGACTAGCGCCAATGTAAAGAATAGTCCTATGATGTGTACATTGTTTTTTTAAATATATTTCTTAATGTAAATTAGACAAGCAAAGAAAATACAACAGCAGGAGAGACGTTCTCATTTGTTTTTTTTGCAGTTTATAAAAAAAATTGCACTGTGATGATTGTTTGTTATATTGTTCGTTCGTATATTTGTCACTAATTTGAGATTTAATTTTTATTTTTTACAGTGGAGAAAATCCTTTTGCTACAGTGAAGCTTCGACCCACAGTGACGAATGATAGATCAGCTCCAATCATCCGATGAAAAAAGTTGACCCTTAAGTTTTTTAATCTATAAATAAATAGAAAAAAAATATCCAAAGCCCCCACATAGACACATGGGATTGCATGGTCTTTGCCCTTTATGTGGGCAAGGAATTCCGAGCTGGCAAATCCCAATTACTCTTAGTATGACTTTGGAGCTATGTTATCCGTTGTATTGTTTAGTGACATACCTTCTTCCTCATTCCAATTCAGATGAAACTGGTGTACCATTCCGTATCATGGCCTGGGTGCGCGTGTAGTGGCTTGGATTTTGATTTGTAAATGGTTAATTTACACTTTTATTAATTGAACTGTTCGTACCAGTCGGTAGCATACTAAACAGCAGCCCAGTAAGTTATTACATTCCAATGTCCCAGAGTCGTTATTGCAGATTGTTTGATGTTTCCTCTAGTATGCGTTTTGGAAATAGGTGTTTTATGCAAGCCTTCCAGTTACTAATGTGTATGTATATACATAATAATGACTGCAAATGGAAACAGTGCACTGATTGCATGCATGTGTGAGCACTTTCAGGAGTACAACATTTACATCATGTAACATAGCGCATGTTCCTATTGCCCCAAATCCTGTCAGTGTCCATTAAGGAATTGGATATATTTTTTTTAAAGAAGAACCTGTATAGGATCAAAGATATATTTTTGCTTTGCTAAGTGGTATATCACATTAATATGCCAATACAGTTTAATTTGACTGATCTGCAACAGAGGATTGTTTTTCTCAAATCTTTTGCTTTGTTTTTTATTATGTTTACATGATTGTACAGTACCAGAATTTTGAGAGGGCATTTTCTCTCAGTTAATCTATACTGTCTTCAAATTGAGCTAAGCCATTAGATTTAGTTACTACTTCTGCATAATTTTACTATTTGTTTTTCTAGAAAATGTGTTGATATACTGTATAGAAAACTTAAAAATGCTGTAATTATTAGCAGTCCTATTTTTAAACTCCTTCTTTAACTATTGTAAAGCAGAATCACGGATTTATTCCACAGTTTCCGTTTTGAAATGCCATTTTGCAAATCAGGGGTCAGGCCATATGGATAAGATGCTTCATTATACCAAAAATTCAGAAATTAATGCCTTGAGTTTCATGCCTAAACTGTTACTGTGTGGCTGGTGTCATTTGTTGAAGTAAATTATGTAATATGATGAAAACAGCAATAAATATTTATACTGTTGAAAATGCACCATTATTTGCATGTTTTTTTGCGATCAGGTGGAAGAAAATTGTTTAAAACACTTTCATAGGTTAATATTTCAAAATTACAAATAAATACATATAAACCCAGAATTCTGAACTTTTCTATGGCGTTTTGGGGTTCAAGATTTGCCTGCAAATCCATTGGATAACGCCAAAACAATGTTAAATAAAGGATCAAAGATTAACCGATAGAAACGTCTATGTATTCAGCCAGTGTATTAGTAAATTAAAATCGGTGCTCTGAAAGAGTATTTCCATTTAGTGTTTTTCAGTGTAGGTTATAAAAACATGGTTTTTGGTTCCAATTATAATTTTCCTCAAAATAGCAGACTAATGAAGTGATAACATGCATACATTTCCGACTTCTGCTATTCAGGAGAATCGTATCACTATTTTAGTTGAACTTCAGAATGGAAATCACAAGATAACAATTCAGTTATTTATTGTATTAAATAGTTAGAATCATAAAACTCTTTTCTTCTGATGGATGCTTTGAACTGCGGATTCCTCACCTAGTGAATCTCCTCGACACCAGCTGGAATCTCTTACAATATCACCTGTTCACCACTGGTGGTGCCATAAACCTCTGTCCCTCCTCGGACATGATCACACAAAGCCACATAAAGGTGCCACGTGGTGCACTGATATCAGTTCCTCTGCTTCTGCACCTGAAGAGACGTATCTGGAGCTCTTCTCCAAACAATTTGTTTTTTTACACAAATCTTACAATTTTGTTTTGGCAGTGTGCAGGGATGTTGCCCACCAAAGACCGCATTCAAATCATACCACACATGTCAAAAGCAGATGTTGACAACGGACCCACATGATGCTGGGTCCAATAATGACTCCAAGTCCTGCATGAAGTGTTCCCTCATTCACCCGAAAGTCATCATTGAATGGGAGGTTAGGCTCCACATTGTGGGACTTATGAAATGGAATGATCTCATTTGAGGTGTGCTCCTTCAGGTACGTAAAAAAATTAAGCTGAAAGACAAGTCAACATACAAGTACAAAAAGTGTATCCAGAGCTCATCAATGTATAGACACTCATAATCTTGAGAGAGATAATACAGTCTGCATTCCTGGGCCATCATCGTCTCCGCAGTAAATAGACCTTGAAGGAGGCCGGCTGCAGATCTTCAAAAAGGTCTTGCGTCCTTCAGGCATGCTTTCTGGCCACCTCTGCCACATTGCTCAAAAAGTCTAACTTCCGCTTGCTGGTCCTTCCCCAGCAACAGGTGACCCCAGGTGAAGTTAGCTCTTTCTGCCGCCGGCGCTGGGGATACCTCAACTCTCTCTGCCTAGGCAGCAGTACTTCCCATAGATGGAGACATTTTTGGGATCTGATTTGAATGCCATTCAAGGCATCCAATATGTTCCACATGATGAGAATGACAACCAGGGGATAGAAAATCTGCTTGCTCCTCACTGTACAGATGCTGGACTTCATATTGACTTGTAAAACACCATTGGCTTGCTTGGCGCTCCAGAATCTACCCAGGATTCACCCTTGGGGGGCCTTTCAGAAGTCAGTGCGCAGGAGTGGTGCCTATATAAGCTCCAAAAGTCACTTCCAGAAAGGAAGGATGTCAGTGCAGAGCCTCATGGCACCACCTTCTTGCACCCAGAGGTACTTCTTAAAAGTTTCTGGATCAAGTCTTACAGCTGTGGAATATTCAAGAGGTTGGGAATCTGCAGCTTGTTCTTTAAGGTCAGGCTTACATTTATTTCTGTTCCTCAACAATTAGCTGCTTAATGCATGCTCGACTCAGTTCGCCTTGGCCCACCTACAGAAAACACTGCCTTTATTGTCCATGCTGGGGTTCTCCAGAAACATGCCTAAATCTGACTAGTGGAGATGATTCCTTTTACCGGGGACATTCTGTCCCACGGCCACCCTGGAGGCCTTCCCAATCCAATGCACAGCAGACCATTTTCCTTGCTGCCTCTGGAGCTAACACTAGTGACTGATGAATCATCTCTGAGTTGGGGAGGTCTCCTAGAAGAGGAGAAAACCAGAGTTCTTGGATCCCAGGTGGAGCAGAGTCATTTAAAGCTTTGGTAGCTTCAAGCGATCCAGTTAGTCCTAAAGGCCATTCTGGCTTCTATATTAAAGGTAGACCATTCTAAGTACGGAATCAACTGAAAGGGTGGATGTTAGGGCCATGGCCAAGATGGATGCACGAGCAGTTGTGGAATTCTGGGATCTGCCAGGGCCCACTGGAATCCTCCTGCAAATCCTGTGCATCCTTCAATTACAAAGCCCCAATATCCTTGCTGAGTCACCCAAACCCCTCCTCCCCCGCCCCCCCAATATCATCTGGCCTCTTTTGTGTCATAATTTTTCATCTTGGATTGGCACGAAATCCAGTCAGTTCGAACGACCTTACGAGCTCTGTCCGTGCCGATGGCGCACTGGAAAATGGCAGCAGTGCTTGAGAGGGAGACTAGTACTGCCCGTGGGCTTTCCCGGGGCAGAGAATGAGCAGAGACTCTGCGATGTGCCTTCAGTGCCCCGGTGGTGGGGGATCCTGCATTATGCAGGCCTGATGGCCCCCCTCTACAGGGCCCTACCTCAGCGTTACCATTCCTACCATCAACCTTCCTAGGTATACCCAGAGATGAGCAGGGCTGATGGCGGCGGCGGCGAGGGTTCACAGAGGACCGCGGCATCAGAGAGACTCCGCTCTAGATTGCCTGCATGCTTGGAAGGAGATCCCACGGGCGAGGGAGCCTGACTGCCTCCGGTGCTGGAACCTGGCGGAAGAGAATTTGGGAGTGGTCCCTCCGAGATGTGCTGTACCACTTAAGAGGGCCTTTGGAGAATAGGGTCTGCTAGGTGGTGACCTGGTTACTCCAGGACAGGTTTAGACCCCTCCTGGGGACTTGCCAGTGGGGACACACGAAGAGGGCCACCGAGAGGTAGGAGTGAGCCCCAAGATCAGCGCACCACCTACTGACTCTTTCCTTCACTGGGTGATATTGACCTGATCACCTGGACCCACAATCTGTGGGCGACAGGCACATAACCATAACCTGCACCAAAACTGCATATCTCACTACAGGTACGACTGAAAGACCGCAGTCGCTACATATTTGATGAGTCCTGGACATAGTCAACAGCCCCCACCGCCTCTCCAACGGCTGGCTACACCATAACTAGGGCTCCAGGTTTGATGGTATTTATTTTTTTAGCATTTCCGTCTGTATTTAACCATATTTATTTTTAATAATTGTATCTGTATTTATCCACATATATTTTGGGTTTTGTGACAAAATGAATCTGAAATGAGTGTATTTCCACATTTATTTGTCTGATAAATATGCACTCCTGCCTGAAAGACTGACCATTTTCAGTCATATAAAAACACTCGGATGATAAAATATGCACAACCTTGATATTAAAATGTGCATGTTTTCTTATACAAGCATATATATTGCTGTTTAAGGCTCTTTACTAAAATTATTTTATTGTTTTAACCCTCTTACTTTTAGATCAACAGAGCTATTGGCCTGATAGTCATGATTGACAGCATTTAGAATCGCTCAAAAAAATAACCCAATTTCCGTTTTTATCCACATTTTAAAATTAATACAGACAGGAAAATAAATGGTTTTCTGTCTGTATTTATCTGTAAAAATCAGTTCAAATGGAAAACAGGGAGCCCTAATCATAACTCATAAGCGCTCACTAGAACTTATAAACCTCTATGATTCCATCCCAAATTGGCTATGGCTGCATGGCAAGGTGATGAGTAGGCACGAGACCCTTCTGCTATTTTCTCAGATCCACTCGGGCTATCACAGGCCCATGAAAGACACTTGTTCCATGAACGACTGAGCCACCACTGCATGCCCTTCTCCTGGCTATCACTTGGATCGGTTGTGACTCCCACCCGGAAATAACAAGGACGAACATTGGATGTAAAACCCTGGCCTATATGGAGCTCCATTTGATGTATTTCTGGTGCTCTCCCTGACTCTTTCCAAGCAAAGCAATAGGGGGTCCTGACTATCCCGGGGTTCTGGGGAGGTTTGGCTTAAGTGAGGACCACAACACCAGAAACTGAATATCCACAGGCACAGGAATGCCCTGAGAGGAGGTGTTGTCTTTCTCACCCCTCTTGCTTACTCGGATAGCAACTGAGTACCAACCCTTCTAGCAGTGTGCTGAGCGGATGAGCGATCTAGCAAAACTGTACTTACCTGCCGACAAGAAATCTCTTGATAACAGCAACCCTACATCTATGTGTTCCTCGGAGGACCCTATCTCGGTGTTATAGCTGAGCTCTGCGATTGGGCACAGAGGGTTACAAGAGCCCACAAACACTACTACCATGGGTAAAATGACCATAAGAAAGGTTCAGGGAATAGGACCCTCCACACTGCACAAGCCCACAAACTCAGAGGCACGACCCGAAACCTATGATGACAACAGAGTAGACTCAGACAGCCCCATGCTGCAGGAATTACTTCAGGCAATCACCTCCATGAGAGAAGCCCAAGAAACGAATATTGAGACATTGGGGGCTGAATTTAAAATACTTAAAGACGCTCACAGGCGGCTCGCTGAATGAGTATCACTACTGAAATACCTCTATTAGACCTCTACCCTGAATGCTAAGTCTTTTACAAGAAATTGACTGACATCGAGGGGAAAGTCCAGATACTTGACCAAGGAATGGAAAGCGCTGGAAATCGATGTAGGGGGAATAACGTATGAGTGATAGGTATACCGGAACGAATTGAAGGCAGGGATATTGTAGCCTTTCTGGAGAAGTGGGTCAGAAGTTTTAGCTCCGGAGAACTTGTCGCCTTTCTATGCCTTTGAGAGAGCACACAGGGTGCTGTTCCACCCACCTCGTCCAGGTCTCCACCACGTCCTGTGGTGGCGAAATTGCTCTATTGCAGAGATCAAGACTGTATACCAGCACAAGCCTGGAAGACACCAGAATTGTCGGCTGACAATAGCAGGATAATGATATTCCCGGACTTTACTAGGACAGAGAGCCACCTTCCTAGCAGTAAAAACCCACCTTAGACAGATGGGAATGATATAAACAATGCTTTTGACTGCCCTGCTCAGGGTGGTCACACCCGACAGAGTACATTCTTTGTCACCCCACAGGAAGCGTGGGACTTGATAGAACAGAACCCACATGTAGAGTTCAGCCAAAGCACCTCTGGAAGATCTTCCAAATGTCAGCAGCAGCAGCATATACTTATGGAACCCCATGGAAAGACACTGTCAAAAGCGTAGATACATACAGGCTAACAGCGAGCACTGGAGGCAATTGCTTGCCTTCCTGGTGCAAAAGTAGTCGCCCCTCCGCTTGGGTAGCTGAGAGCAAAGATGATGAAGTCTTAATAACTGAACCTGATGGAAGCTCAACTGATGGCTCTGATCCTGAATTGCCGGTGGTGACGCCAGGAACCAGAGATGATTTTATATGAACTGCGCCGGAGCGATATTAAGCGCTGTCTTGCCATTTCGCTGGTGTTTCCAACTGCTCATATGTTATATACCTGTTACGTGGTCAGTGCAGGCAACTGCTTAAATGCACTGATGGGGAGGGACTCAATGAAAGTGTGCCGCCCGCCCACCTTGCATCCCCCATTTATATTTCAGTGGGCACACCCTATACAGATTTCTTTGACACTAGTTTGGATGGGTGAAGTACAATGCTTGTCCTGGGCTTGGGGAGTTGGGATGTTTAATCTTTGTATGTTGGGGATGCTGTTGCTTATCGTGCACCAGAGCAACACAATGGATTATAGGAAGTGGCGAGCCGCACCGGTGTTTTCACACCTAGCCGCTAATTACACTGTAATGTGTACCCCAAGCCTCTAGAATGACTACCCATACTAAATTAAAGCTATCGTGGAATGTGACTGGCATACACACAATGTCTTAACGGTACAGTCTTCTCATACCTGGCCAGACGAGGGGTCCACATAGCACTCCTTCAAGAGACCCAGTTAGATGCTAAGGAAGAGGCAGCCATATCTAGGAGGTGGTGAGGCCATGCCTTCTATACACGCTACTCAGTGTTCGTTATGGGGGAAACTGATAGGGATCAAACTGGGGTGCCCATTTCAACATATATGGGACCTCTTAGATTCTGACGGTCGCTATGTACTACTCACGGGTCGACTGGATGGGAGGGACATTTCCATATTTAACATTTATGCCCAAACACAGATAAGGCAGGGTTTCTTTTCAAACTATTCAGAAAACTAGCTCCCTACCTAGTAGGAGATGTTATTATAGGAGGAAACTTTAAACTGTATGGCAACCCCTGCGTTAGACTGCTCTCATCCACCCCTACATGACTCCCCAGTCTTAAAAAACGCCAGTGTCTTCTATAAATGGCAAAAAGATTGGGGATTAATTGACTCGTAGTGTACGCATAACCCACAGACCAGGGACTACTCTTTTCCTCATTATATGATCTCCATGTATGATTTGACACATTCCTTTACACTCCGGATGTCCACAACTTAGTTCATACTGTAGAATATCTCACTAGGACACTCTCCGACCATGACACCGTTTTGCTGCATTTGAACTGGGAAGTTGCTCCACCCTGTGTTACCACCTGGAAGTTGAAACCAGAGACCTTATGAGACCTAATCTACAGGGATCTTATAGCCCAGAGAATTACTAATTACTTTGAGGACAACTTAGCCACTTCAACTTGACTGAGCGTCGAATGGGACGTGTTTATGGTAACTTTGAGCGGCAGATGTATAACTGTATCTGTGGAGAATCATAAGACCCTACGGATAGAGGTTGAATCAGCTGAAACAGTCCTGAGGTCCCTGGAGATCAAAAGACCAAATGCCCTGGATTTACAACCAGCCTTATTAGAGGCAAGGGAGAGGGTGGCTGATCACATAGAACAACTCCACTATTTTGATTACAGGAATTATATGCTCAAAGCCTAAGCAGAGTGGGATCGAACCGGACAACTCCTAGCATGGCTTGCAAACCCTGCTAAATGGGGTACAGTAATTGTTGAACTGGAGACTGATCAAGGGGTCAAGTTGTATAAACAAACTGATATCAATAGGAAATTTAACACCTACTACTCTATATGAAAGTGCAGCTATGACAGAGGAATTAAAACTTCCTCTTCCCCTTGAAACTCCCCACTCTGACTCCTGATAAGGCCTATATCCTGGGTGGCAACATTACTTTACCAGAAGTACGGGCAGCAAGTAAGCATTTGGCTAGGGGGAAAACTCTGGGTACTGAAGAATTCACGGTAGAGTTCTATGCAACATACGCAGATATATTGGCACCCACATTAGTGGATTCTATACAAAGAGGCTAGGACCTTAAAATCCCTTTAAGCCTCCACTGGAGAGCCCCTCCTAGTTCCACTTCAGAAACCTGGGAAGTCGGCCCAGGACAAAAGAGCACAACGCCCCCTTTCCATATTGATTTTCGACTATAAGATACTCAGTAGGATTTTAGCTTCCAGACTCCTTCCAATCATGCCTAGATCAATACACCAGGATCAGGCGGGATTCATTCAAGGTAGGAATACAGCGATTAATATCCGCTGTCTCCTGACAATTCTGGAGAAAGATTCTCGCTCACATTCTGCGATTTTTGCTTTAGATATAGAGAAGGCCTTTGACAGCCTTAAATAGGACTTTATCTGCGAGGTCATAGCAGCCTTCCACATGCGAAGGGGATTCCTCGAATGGACTAAACTACTCTATACAGCCTGCAAGGTTAGGATTAAGACTGGGAGATACATATCGGAGACTTATGACGTGAAGCACGTTATGAGACAGGGAGGCATGTTGTCATCGCTGTTATTTGCAATGGCGATGGAGCCCCTGGCTTGTTACGGCAGCAGAGGGGGACATGTATCGGTGAATTATAACAGAGGGAGGAGAACATCATATAGGATGCTCTGTACTGCTTCGGGTTTTTAGCGCCGGGACACTCTTCGGAGTAGCTGAGCGCTATATAAGACTCAAAATAACATAACATTATATGCCAATTAACTCCTTGATGATCTAAATGGAGCCAGACAATTATTAAATCACTTGGTAGAGTCTCTGGCCTGCGAGGGAACTGGCAAAAGTTGTGCCTTTTTCCAACACAGGCTGGTACACCCCCACTGAGGGGCTTAGACATTTTGAAAAGGGTGCCCACCAATATCTGGGTGTACATATGTTTCATGATTCTAAAGACTTACTGGAAGGCAAAGTCAAACAGACGATTAGAAATTTGCAGCAGAGCATGGATTTTTGGAACACTCTCCCTGTCTCAGTGATAGGGTGAGTAGCGTTATTAAAAATGACACCTTTACCTCGTCTGCTGTGCTACTTTACAGTACTGCCAGTTAAAATCCCACGTACAATGTTCAAAGAACTTGAATCCATGCAGGTGGCGTTCCTATGGGGCTCCGGTCGAAGACAGTTATCTCAGACCATGCTCCAGCGGCCGACGGGCATGAGTGGGCTGGCGTTCCCCAACTTGGAGACATACTAAATAGATACTCAGTTACAGTGGTTCACACAACAGATCAAGAGGCACCTGACCACTGAGAGAAACAAGAGACCAGCCCTACCTGGTACTGATCAATGAGTTGCACTACTTTAGCATCTCTCGTCCCAGGGCTAATGAAACAATGGAATTTGTAACCATAAGACATTGTTGACATAGATGTCTACTCGGAACACAAACTAAAATCCCTTACTCCCCTGATGTTCCGCTGATTATGATGCACTCCAGGGCCGGCTTTAGAGCGGTGGGACTGGTGCATCCGCACTGGGTGTTGACCTAGCGGGGGGACTGACTTCAGGGGAGGGTGCTGTGTTTAGCCCCTTCCCTGCGGGGGTAATTCCCCCATGGTACAGGGGGGTGGGGGGGTGAGCGCGGTGCTCATGACGAGACCAGCTCGTCATGAGTCACGGTGGAGCTGTGCTCATGACGAGCTGGTTTCGTCACGACTCTGCCCACTGATTCATTCTCCTTCATAGGCGAGGAATCAATCGCGCGTGGGAGGCGGAGCCGTTATGACGAGACCCGCTCGTCATGAGCACAGCTCCATTGTGACTCATGACAAACTTGTGTGTCCAGCTTTCGGGCAGAAATAAAAATGTCAAGATAATTCTTGTGATCAATGTTCCTGCTAGAGAGAGAGTTCAGAGTTTTGTCTAGTGGCAGTTTTGACTCTCCATAAAGTAGCGTGGAGGGTTAATATGCCCGCTGTAAAAAACAGTTATGTACTTTGTGTGGATTGCTGAGTGGATTAGTAAAGCCAGCTTTTACCAGTGCTTTAAAACAAGTGAAATGTATTTGACAGATGGGCTATGAAGAGATGAGGGGCACTTTTGCAGGGTTGTAGCAAGGGAATCTGAGGAGGAGGTCATATGGGGGGCACCAAAAAAGATTGTCACACAGGCCGCCACCAGTGCTAAAGCCAGCTCTGCCTGAAGCTCTAGGGTGACTGCAGAGTTTTTCAGTTCTGGCGTGATGTTAAGTATGTGCGGAAGGAATCAGCCTTGATCAGTATGTGCGGACCATGTGTTCTATGGTATTGCCCACTACCGTGTTTTCCACTTACATTAAAGAACAAGTTACTTACCTTTGGTAACAATATATCCTTAAAAGACATAAAATAAATATAGATTCCTTACCTTAGAACTACCCCAGACGTCAAACTGGATCCGGAGAAATATTTTCGTAGCAGTACCCTTGTGCGTCGGTAGGTGGCGTCCGTCGACTCCTCCGTCGGCATCGTGGTAGCCGGGATGACGTTGCGGTGTCTACTTAGATGCTGCCCCTGCACGCTGACGTCAGTTCTGACACTACTTTCCATGCCAGAAGCGCAGAGCCATGCAAGACACTGACAACTAGTGCACAAAACTAGGGCCCTGGAAGGGAGTACGTATCCCTAGAAGTCAGTTCGCAGAACGGGGAGGATGGGTGGGGTGGGGTGGGGCGGGGCGGTAAGGAATTTATAACTAATATATGTCTCTTACAGATATATTGTTACCGAAGGTAAGTAACTTGCTCATCTGAAAGAGACTATTAGTTATAGATTCAATACCTTAGAATAGATACCCCAGCAATACTAACCCCGGAGGTGGGTTTGTGAGAAGTTGGCCTGGTATATGATGTTCACTATTCTAGTGAGCACCTTTCACCAGTCCAAACAACCCTTATGGTGATGGTTGTAAAGTCAACCTTATAGACCAGCTATCCTAGTGGTAGCATGGACAAAGCAGTCTTAGGCTAAACTCAAGAGGGCATGTGAAGCCAGCTGTTTTACCATTTGCAATCCCTTTAATACCAAATGAAAGGACACCACACAGGTTATATATATAAAATATATATGTATTTATTACTAAATTAATCCTCTGAACTCTTTGAGGTCAGAGGCACAAGCACATAACAAGATACTTAATTATCATACAATAAGTTGCACAAAATACAGTAATGCCCTTGGGGCACTTCAAACCATATACTAAAATAGTGGTATAAGGACCATGTCACGAACAACGGATAGGCCTAGGGCCTGGAGAATCGCTGGGGCTATGCTGTACTACAAAAGGATAGGGAGCAGGAGGCCCACGGGATGCGTGTGCAGTGTTTTTACACACACGCGAGTTACCATAGAGTTAGAATGGGAACGAAAGAATTGGAAACTAGTTCTTTTAGGTCACTTCGGGATGGACTAGGAGAAAGCCACTGAAAACTAGGATAATTAATACCCACAGGAGCACCGGAGTACTCGTGTTACCTCACCCACAGGAAGCGGGTGCATAGGTGTCAAAGTGTGTCAGGTTTCGTAGCTGAATCCTATGGAGCCGTGAAGAAAGACGCTGCAGGCGACCAGGAGGGAAGTGTCCGGGTGGATCCAAGGGCGGATCGAGGATGAAGAGTACCTGAAAGCAGAGGGGACAGAGTCTGGGTCACTAGCCAGTGACCAGGAAGGAACCAGGCGATGTCGCGAAGCAATCAGGTGATGTCGTGAAGCTTGACTCTGCAGCCAAGTGGATCAGGAGGTGTCGACAATGACCAGGAGCTGGATACGGACTGTCCCACGAAGGCTCTCGCTGTCGGCAATGTCGGCTTCCGGATTGGAGTCAACAAGCCTTGGCAAAGGCAACCCACGCAGGAATCGAAGATTGCTTCCGGATCAGACCAGCAAGGTCTGATGGGCTTCTCCTTTTCAGGGAAGCAGGGGCCAGTCTGGAGCAACTAGACCTGTGGTGTAAATTCAAAGGTTCGTCGTCACAGAGGCCACTAGCCAACGGGCAAGTGACCGGACAAACGCGTCGAGCAGGAAAATGCAGAAGGGCCCCACGCAGATCTTGTGGAGTGTGGAGGGCTGATCTTCGGTGCAGTTGGTGCTCGGGGCTGGGGCTTCTCAATCCCCAATGCACAACTTCAAGGGTGCCTCAGAAGTTGCACGGAAAGCAATTCGCTGGCTTTCCAAGATGGCCGGTCCCACGTCTCTCGTCGCCTCCACGGATCTCAGCTTTGCTGTGGATCGGGCTGTTGGAAGTCCGGGTCTTGTCAGGCTCTGTGCTCGGGCTCCGGCAGGAGCGTCGACAAAGCAAACCGTTGATCGCTTGATGGTGCCTGCTTACACAGGGTGGTCACTCCTTGACCACGAGGGAGATTCTTCAGTCTTCTATCTTCAGGTAGAACGTCGAAGGTCCAGAGTTTCGTTTCAAGTTTCAGTCAGGATAAATCTAAAGTCTTGGGACTCAGCTCCTACCTATATACCAAATTTAGGGGCTGGATTACCTGCTAGGTCCCTCCGATGGGTGGGACTAGGGAAGGGGTGGTTACACCCCTTTCTCTTTGTCCAGTTTTTCGCCAGAGCTGGGGCTGGAGTGCCCCAGCACCGGTTTGAACCGGACTATGCATGGGACACCTTGTGTGCCCCAGGCAGTGTCTCATTTCATTCAACCCTCCCTGCCCCAATACACTATGGCCTGTCTGGGGGTGGTGCTAGCACCTCCCAAGAAAGGCAACCTATTGTCCAAGCCTCCCTCGCTGGAAGGACTCCCAGCAGCAGGAGGTCAGACTTGTGTCTGTGGCAGCAGAATCCATTTTGTGATGCTGAGGCTCTGGTTAACTTTAACCGGGATTAGTAGGAACAACATGTCTTCTCCCTCTAGAAGGGTGGAATGCTACCCCCGTCGCCATAACTGGTGAGGGGGTAGTATTCCAAAGCGTATGACACCTTACACGACATGTTTTGATAAAGCCAAACCAAAGTTAGCATTCAACCGCGAGGTAAGAGTATATGGTATGGCTATATCATAGACCAGCTATAAGGACATGGTTCCGAAAGCTGCAGGCAGGCTCAGCTCATGCTAGAGCCTCATCTCACATAAAACCAAGCACTCTGCCTTCAGGATTGTTACGGCCTGCCATAGGAGTGACTTATAGGTGCATATGTGTCTATATATAATGGTAGGTATAGGAATACTATACCTAAGCAAGGGGTGATTACACGACCTTGCCCCAGCTGAGTGATCAGCCAGTTGTGTCAGTTTGGATGGCCAGCCAGCGGTGGGATAAGATATGCTGTAGCCCCTGGTAGGCCTTGGGTGCACCTATGCCCTGGGTACCTATGGTACACTGTACAGGGACTCATAAGAGTGACCCAACATCCAATTAGGTATGTACCTAAAGTACATGGAGTCCATTTTACATTGAGAGCAGATAGCCTGGGGCCCTGATTAGCTGGATCCCAGGCCAACTAAGTCGAAAACCAGCTAAACACAAGGCAAAAAATCTGGGGTAACCATAGTCGGGTATCCACCTTCCTACAGGATCTGCGAACCAAGTTCGCACCACGAAGTCCTGGAGAACAGAACGGCCGAAGAAGCGGTCTCTCTGGACTTGGCTGTCCAGGCAGCAATGCTTTGTAAAAGTGTGCAAGGATTCCCACGTGGCAGCCTGGCAGATGTCAAGTAAGGGAACTCCTCGTCCCAAAGCAGTAGTGGCCGCCTTCGCCCTGGTAGAGTGGGCATGCAGTCCTACTGGAGGTTCCTTTTTAGCTAAAGAATAGCATATTTCAATGCATAGTACAACCCATCTAGAGATGGTACATTTGTGCACTGCCTGACCCTTCTAGGCATCCACATAACCGACGAAGAGTTGATCGTCCACCCGAAATGCATCAGTGCAGTCAAGGTAGAAAGACATCCCACCTTTAGGAATAGACAGTGGAGTCTCTCCTCCTCTTTGGAGGGATGCGGAGGCGGAAAGAAGGTGAGCAATGTGAAGGTCTGACCTATGTGGAAAGAGGTGACCACTTTGGGCAGAAAAGAAAGCCTAGTACAGAGGACAACTTTGTCCAGATGGTCAGAAAGAAAAGGAGGCTTTGAAAATGAGGCTTCAAGCTCACTCCCCTGCGAGCAGAGGTCATGGCAAGCAAGAAAGCAGTTTTCAATGTAAGGAGACGAAGAGGACAATTATGTAGTGGCTCAAAGAGAGCACACATAAGAAAAGTGAGAACAAGGTTCAAGTCCCACTGGGGCATTCCGAAGGGAGAAGGAGGGAAGAGATGAGTAATGCCCTTCAGAAATCAGTTAACAATAGGGGGCTTGAAAAGAGAAGGATGATCAGGAATGCGAAGAAAGGCCAAAATGGCCGAAAGATAGACTTTAAGAGTACCCAGAGCGGAGCCCTGCTGCCCCAAAGAAAGAACAAAGAGGATAACTTCTGAAAGAGGGGTAGAAAGGGGATCCACAGCCTTTGCTGTACACCATGCCAAAAATGGGTTCCATCTACAGGCGTATACCTTTTTAGTGGAGGGATGCCTGGCTGCCAAGATTACATTACAGACTTCGGGAGGAAGGTCGAAAGCTGTCAGCTGTCGTCGCTCAATCTCCACGCAAGGAGGTGGAGGCTGGACAGGTGTGGGGAGAGGACCGTCCCCTGCTGCTGCGACAGAAGACCCTCCCGAAGAGGCAGTCTGATCAGAGGATCAATGGCCATGCTCAAGAGTTCGGGGTACCAGCCTCTTCATGCCCAGAAAGGAGCCACAAGAATGACTTGGGCCCGGTCGCGCTTGATCTACTTCATCACTCTCGGTAGAAGTGGTACAGGCGAAAAGGCGTACAGGAGGCCGCAACTCCACTCGCGACGAAAAGTGTTGCCAAGCGAGCGCCACCTTGGAAACTCCAACACGCAGAATTGCTGATATTGCGTGTTCTCTTCTGTGGCGAACAGATCTAACCAAGACTGTCCCCACCGCTGAAAGAGACCTTGCACTACCTCCAAGTGAAGACGCCATTCGTGGTCTACTAGGCACCAATGGTTGAATTTATCTGCCCTGCTGTTCAGAGAGCCTGCCACATGTTGAACCACCAGGGTAATGCCCTGATGTTCCAGCCATGTCCAGATGCGAAAAGCCTCCTGACATAAGGTCCACAACCCCATCATGCCTGTTTGTTGCAGTACAACATGGCAGTGGTGTTGTCCGTGAACATCTGCACTACTCTTCCTATGACAGATGGAAGGAATGCCTTCAGTGCAAGAAGAATCGCCCGGAGCTCCAGAAGGTTGGTGTGGAGCCCAGAGTCCTCTAATCTCCGCCTCTCCAATGTGGCCACCCCATCCCGGGAGTAACCATCCGTCACTACTGTGGAGTTGGAATGGGGAAGGGAGAGGGATCTGCTGTTGACCCAATCCTGGTTCATGAGCCACCACTGCAACTGACTTGCAGCCCCCTCCGAGATCTGGACAACATCGGAAAGATTCCCCTGATGCTGCACCCACTAGAACTTCAGTTCCCACGGCAGAGCCTACATATGCCACCTGGCATGATCTACCAGCAGGATGCAGAAGGCCATGAGGCCCAGCAACCTCTTGGTCATTCTCACCGAAACCTGGGATAGAGGCTGAAACATCGGTATCATAGCTTGATTATCCCGGACTCGCTGCTCGGGAGGATAGGCCCCAAACTGCGCTGCATCCAGAACTGCTCCAATAAAATAGAGCTTCACAGAGGGAATGAGGTGCGACATCGGTACGTTGATAGTGATTCCCAGCAAATGCAGGAGGTCTGCCATAGTCTGGAGGTGAGAGACGACCGCCTGGAGCGAGCCCGCCTCCAGCAGCCAGTCGTCGAGATTAGGGAAGACTGGAATCCCTGATCTGCGCAGATGAGCTGCGACCACCGCCATCACTTTCGTGAACACCCGAGGGGCACTGGTAAGGATAAAGGGGAGCATGGTAAACTGGAAATGCTTGTGGCCTACTATGAACCGTAGGTAACGCTGATGGGGAGGCTGGACGGGGATATGAAAATAAGCGTCCTGCAAGTCCAACGCTACCATCCAGTCCCCAGGGTCGAGGTCAGACAAGACCTGAACTACAGTCAGCATTTTGAACTTCTCCTTGCGGAGGAAGCGGTTGACGTCCCTGAGGTCTAAGATGGGACGCAGGACTTAGTCCTTCTTGGGTACCAGAAAATAGTGGGAATAGCAACCATGACCTACTTCTGACACAGAGACGCGTTCAATGGCACCCTTGGCCAAGAGAGCCATAACTTCCTGACGGAGAAGGGCCAGATGATCCTCCGACATGTGATGGAGTGTAGGTGGCATGGAGGGAGGGTTAATCTCAAAGGGGAGGGAGTAGCCCCTTCAGACTATTTGCAAAACTCACCTGTCTGACGTGATGGTGCGCCAGTGGGGGAGGTGATGGCGGATCCTGCCGCCCACAAGCAAGTGGTGGCCCTGAAAGGTCGAACTAGGAAGGTTTGGAGGCTGCTGCAGAGGGGGCATTAGTGGACTGGCCTGCCCGCTGGCCCCCAGACCCATGGCGCTGGGTCCCACTTCCCAGCCGCGCAGAGGCTGGGAAGCTTGCGCAGGCCTGTGGCCGTGGGTAGAACGTGGTGGGCACCCCTTCCGTAGACACAAAAGGGGCAAAAGGCAGACTGCACTGGACGAGAGGTGGCAGCGAGGCCCAAGGATCTGGCCGTAGCCCTAGAATCCTTGAAGTGCTCCAGCGCATTGTCCGCCTTGTTGCCAAACAGGCGACGGCCATCAAAGGCCATGTCCAAAATGGTCGATTGGACATCCCCAGAGAAGCAAGTGGAGCTCAGCCAGGCATAGCACCTCAGGGCTACTGACGTAGAATTTGTTCCACCCAGCAAGTCTGCGGTATCCAGCCCACATCGGATGGCGAACTTTGCTGTGTCTGTACCCTCTGTGACCGCACAGGAGAGTACAGCCCGGGCCTCCCTTGGGCACTGTGGCAGCCCTTGTGCAACCATGTCCCACATAGAGTGGTTGTAACAGCCCAAGAGACATGCGGTGTTAACCAACCGTAGTCCTAGCTGGCAGAAGAAAACATCTTCCAAAGATGGTCCAGCTTCCTGGATTTCCTTTCTGGGGGAGCAGTAGGGAACGCACCTTTGGAGGTAGAGGCTTGTACTACTAAACTCTCTGGAGTAGGGTTTTGGGAAAGGAAAAGTGGGTCGCCCAGGGCAGGGCGGTGCCGTTGGGCAATCATCCTATCCACTGGAGCCCCTGTCCAAGGCTTGGACCAAGTGCCCAGAGGTATGTCTGTAAGGGCCTTATTGAACGATAGCAGGGGCTCCGAAGAGGCCGCTGCTGGCTGAAGCACCTCAGTCAAGACGTTAGTCCTGACACCATATGAAGCTCAAGGCCCAAGGCCTCAGCCGCCCTACACAACACCACAGCGTAGGATGCTGCCTCCTCCGTGGCCACGGTAGGGGGCAGCGCATGCCAAGGTCTGGGGAGTTATCCAAACCACTGGCATCACCCAACTCATCTCGCCAGTCCGGCTTCTCAAGCTGGTCAGTTAGAGGGTCACCAGACCCCTACCAGTCCTCCTCTGGCTGCCAGTCAGGGTGATAGGGAACACCAGGAATGAACAGTGGATGAAAGTACCCTCCGGCGCCAGTACCGATGTCGGTTGACGTCAGTCCAGTGCCGTGTCCATTTCGGAGGTGAGGCCGAGGTCGACTCCAGTTGGGAGTGCAAAAGGTGCCGGGGGCATCTTCACTAGAATCTGCACCAGGGAAGGTACTGTGAGGTCGACCGGCACTAATCTGGATCCAGGCCTGGATCCATGGGGGCCCTGGGGCTCCGGAGCTGCCGGCATCCAAGGCCTAGGGCCCCCAGCCGAGTCCATGGGGCTTCAAAGGCTCACCTGCGGAGTCCGGCTGCCCACAAAGGCTGTGCAGTGCTTCGTAGAACTGACAAAGCTGGGCAGGGGACGCTCCAGGAAAAGTATTTTTAGGTCTCTATAGGTGAAAGCCTCTTGTGGCCATAACAAAATCGAGGTGAGTGGGCTTGGAGCCTGCCCATTGCTTACCATGAGTTATATTTATGGTCACTTATTTGCTTGTTTCTTATTCCATGACTTGTCTTCCTTTTCTTGTGTTTGTCCCTCCCATAGAGCATAGCCTTTTTACCATTATTTTGACTGGCTGACTTGTATCCTTCCACTGTTCACAATTGGGGATGTTCTTTTTTTTTTTTATTCAACACTTTGTGAGAGTGCATGTGTTTTCTTAAATATCTCCCTAGTGTGAAGCTTCCCACTCTCCCTCAAATACTAGCCCCTCACTATATGTCCCAGAGGCTGAGACCCACAGCTTAATGTCTAAAATAACTTCAGGATCACCTATAGACCAAGCGTCTCTGGCTATACTCGAGCGAGTCAGAGAAGCCATTGTACCCGTACTCACTGAGGTGCTCAACCTATCGTTTCTTTCTGGGCTGGTCCCTCAGGAATGGAAGCACGATACAGTGATTCCACTCCTAAAGAAACCCACAAATCAGATCCCTCCGTACCTGAGAGTTTAAAACCAATATCCCTGCTGCCTTTTTTTTACCAAGATTTAAAACATTTGAAAAATTAGTCAATCAACAACTGATGAGTTTTGTGGAAGAAAAAGCTCTTCTCCACGATACACAATCTGGTTCTAGTCCACTCTTTAATACTGAATCTCCCCTGCTATCTGCATCAGAATCTCTCCGCCAAGCAGCTGATGAAGGCAAAACAACTACACTTGTCATGCTTGACCTAAGTGCAGCTTTTAATACGGTCTCTCATGGACTGCTGTTAGATAGGTTACAAAACTCAGGGGTGGATGGCACCGTGCTGGGTTGGTTTGTGGAATTTTTGGAGGGCCACACATTTCGGGTCACCCAACAGTCTCACTCATCCAAGTTTAGGACACTGCGGCTGGGAGTGCGTCAGGGCTCTACTCTGTGTCCGACTCTTTTTAATCTCTATATGCGACCTTTGGCTGCTCTCATTGAGGAACATGACGTTCGAACAGTAACTTATGCGAGTGACACCCAACTGATCATCATGTTGGCTCAGGAGAGCAACCAAGCAGCGGATGATTTTAAACTCTGCTTAGTAGAACTGGCCAACTGGATGAAGAACAGCTGTCTGTGACTGAATGCGGCCAAAACTGAGATATTGGTGGTAGGTAAACAACCGTCCATCTGGTCCTCATCGTGGTGGCCAGAATAATTAGGCCCGCTGCTGACTCCGAAACCTAAAGTGAAATATTTAGGAGTCTGATTCGACTCCGCTCTATCGTTTGGAGATCAAATCTCAATTATTGTAGATATGTTTTTTGGCTCCCTGAAAATGCTCCAGAAGATTTGGGGGTTTCTCCCGGTTTCTGCGAAAAGAACTGCAGTCCAGGCACTCGTGATAGCACGGTTAGATTACTGCGTTCTTTACTTAGGGGCTTCTAAGAGGTGCCTTTTAATGCTCTACAGTATATAAAAGGCAGCAGGTTATCTGCTGCTGATTATACCCAGACAAGCCCCAACGGGGTTAGCCTTAACAAAACTCAACTGGCTTCCCATTGAGGGAAGGATTTCTTTCAACACCATGTGTTTCGTTCACAGGATCTGTCATACAAAGGCCCTGGCTTTCTCTATCCTCTGATTCAGCCCTCTCTCCCCAACCGCTGCTTGCGATCAGCAGGAATAGGTCCATCCAACATCCTGAAAGTTCGTAGAATGCATTTTGGAGGCTGCTTCTTTAGATTTTTTGGCAGCAAAACAATGGAATAGTTTGCCCTCCCATCTTAAATTGGAGCCCTCGGAGGCTCTTTTTGAGAAGCATCTAAAAACTTTGGTATTCAGAAAGGGCCATGCCCATTAAACAACTGAGGGAATCTGGATTTCAGTTGTGGTGATTGAAATCTAGCACGGGGACACTCCAGATTGGAGTAACCAGGTGCTTTACAAACTGCTAACACGTGGTCCTCCTCAGCTTGTCTGTAAACACACAGCAACAGGTCTACTTTTCCAGGGGATCACTAAAGAGCAGTCTTTACAGGTAGTTTGTTTTATCTCTGCCTTCCTAGTCCTGCACAAAAGCTCAGGCCTTGGCGCACAAAGGATTTTACGGCGCTGTTGACAGCCCAGCTGCTGCACTCACTAAGCTGGCGTTTGAGGCAAAAGATGTAATTAGCATGACTGAAAAGTAGATGTGTCTTCTCCTGGAGGCCCATATATATACACCCTAGTCCACTACAGAAGACCAAATGGCTGGAGCATGTTTCAGCTCTGAGTCTTGTGGAAAGTAAATTAGCCCTTGGAAAGTGTGTAAACTTCCGATCCTTCTTAAATTCTGTTGCTGAGTTTCCCGAGTGAATAGTATTTGAAATATAAACCATGCCATTTGTAAAGCTTGAAAATAGTGAATGTATTGTACATTTCGGAGATGCCTTCAGATGTTTGCTTTTCCTCCAGTATTTTGAATGGTATTTTTTGTTGAGATTTTTATGTAATGCTGCACAAGCAACAATAGCACACTCATAAAGGCAAGATTTATTGGCTTTGCGACTGCTTATTTAAATTTGCCTAGAGAACGAAACAAGGCTACCAAAAAAAAAAAAACAATTCATGACATATGTGCACTGTGGGTGGTTTTTAGTGACCAAACAAGGTCCAGGGGAAATAGGAAAAAATCATTAACATTCGCATGGATGATTTATCGGATCTTACCCCTTCAGCCTATTTTTATAAGGACACAATGGGGCATATTTACAAGCCCTCACCGCCACCGGAGCGCCACTTTTTTTGGCGCTCCGGTGGCTCAGTGCCATTTTCCATATTTACAGGGTGGCGCTAAGCCACTTTGCTTGGCTTAACGTCCCCTTGTAAATATGTCCCTTTCCACCACAATCCTCTGCCGCAAAGGGGTATGCAATGGGCTTTGCTTTGGGTGTTCCATCGCAACACCCATTGTCTTTTGACGCTGCCTCAGATTTACAAGGCTGAGGCAGCGCCAAAAACTAACACCATGGAGTACCAGGTATTAGAATGACGATACGGGGAGGAATGATTAATTTCTCCTCGTTTTTTGCTCTTTCCATGTGTACTGTATTCTGAAGGACACATAGAAGGTGAGTGTTTATGTGCAGGAAGGTGTCCCTTTCGGCACATAAATAATCGTCCCTGCAGCGCAGGCACTTTCGCAACATGGCAGCAGGGTGCCAGTGCTGGTGCTGGCGCGAGGCAGCTTTTTTTGCACCAGCGCTAGGGGAAACAGAGGTGCGCCTTATTCTTGTGAATACGGCGTATCCCTACTTTTTCAAAATGTCAGAGTGCAGTTCTGCCAAATTTAGCGCAGCTCAGCTCTCTGACATTTTATTGTAAATATGTCCCAATATGTCTGATCTGACAACTGATTTCTTTTTTTTGTATTCTTGAATGACTGTGAGAAGTGGCTCTCAGACATTGAAACAAGACGGAGTTTTTCTATAGTATTTCCACCACATCCCTTATGGATTTACATTATAAGTGCCACACATGAAATGTAAATTCTTCACTTTGTAGATATGTTTGCTGTACAGTAATATGATTAATGCAAAAACAACAATTGATGGACAGAATGCAGAACAATGTCATACATTCACCCCAGTACAGAGATCTGGGCCTAAATCCATCGTTTTTTGCACTCCACACAACCCCAGGTCAGACATGGCCATATGCAAATCAGCCTTGACCCCGTGCCTCATGGGAACAGTCCAGCCCGAACTGCCAAGCCATGTCTTTCCTGGACCGGAATCAAGCATCCAAGGACCGGTTTCTGGCTATCAGCCTTCATCAGCCTGGATAGCTTGACTCCAGTGGTGTGGAGAGCATGGGACTCACGTCTGAGCATACCCATCCCACTCGGGGTGACAAATGCAAAAACAACAATTAATGGACAGAATGCAGAACAATGTCATACATTCACCCCAGTACAGATGTCTGGGCCTAAATCCATCGTTTTTTTGCACTCCACACCACCCTAGGTCAGACATGGCCATATGCAAATCAGCCTTGACCCTGTGCCTCATGGGAACCGTCCAGCCCGAACTGCCAAGCCATGTCTTTCCTGGACCGGAATCAAGCATCCAAGGACCGGTTTCTGGCTATCAGCCTTCATCAGCCTGGATAGCTTGACTCCAGTGGTGTGGAGAGCATGGGAATCACGTCTGAGCATACCCATCCCACTCGGGGTGACAAATGCAAAAACAACAATTGATGGACAGAATGCAGAACAATGTCATACATTCACCCCAGTACAGAGATCTGGGCCTAAATCCATCGTTTTTTTGCACTCCACACCACCCCAGGTCAGACATGGCCATATGCAAATCAGCCTTGACCCTGTGCCTCATGGGAACAGTCCAGCCCGAACTGCCAAGCCATGTCTTTCCTGGACCGGAATCAAGCATCCAAGGACCGGTTTCTGGCTATCAGCCTGGATAGCTTGACTCCAGTGGTGTGGAGAGCATGGGACTCACGTCTGAGCATACCCATCCCACTCGGGGTGACAAATGCAAAATGGGAACAGTCCAGCCCTAACTCCCATGAGGCACAGGGTCAAGGCTGATTTGCATATGGCCATGTCTGAACTGGGGTGGTGTGGAGTGCAAAAAAACGATGGATTTAGGCCCAGATCTCTGTACTGGGGTGAATGTATGACATTGTTCTGCATTCTGTCCATCAACTGTTGTTTTGCATTTGTCACCCCGAGTGGGATGGGTATGCTCAGACGTGAGTCCCATGCTCTCCACACCACTGGAGTCAAGCTATCCAGGCTGAAGCCGGCTGATAGCCAGAAACCGGTCCTAGGATGCTTGATTCCGGTCCAGGAAAGACATGGCTTGGCAGTTCGGGCTGGACTGTTCCCATGAGGCACAGGGTCAAGGCTGATTTGCATATGGCCATGTCTGAACTGGGGTGGTGTGGAGTGCAAAAAAACGATGGATTTAGGCCCAGATCTCTGTACTGGGGTGAATGTATGACATTGTTCTGCATTCTGTCCATCAACTGTTGTTTTGTACAGTAATATGATGGCATATTTTTTCAGGGTTCTCTGGTGCTCGTCCCGTTTAACTACCTATGAGTGTGGGATGGCCTTACTGCTGGCTGACATTTGCATCTTGCTGTACTTTGCAGTTGGTTTGAGGTTTTTGATTTCCCATTTGTGGCATTTATAAAACTTGCATTTTCTTCTGGAAGCCTACTTTCGGTAGTCTTTCGGGCTGAGCCTGTGTGAGCAGCGCTCGAGAAGCTGTTGTGTTCAGTACGGGGCTTGCATCCCGCCCACTGATTATCGTTCGTTGGCCCCTGTGCCACTCTTTAGGTCGAGCCTGAGCAGCGCATGCTCTGCAGCGTGCTGTATTAGAGTATGGAATAGAAGCTCCACCCACTCTCTGCCCATATTTGTCATTGTCCTAGGTAAATGCTGGCTTCTGATTCGTTAATTTGTTTGCTAGTCCCTCCTTAGTACTACCTTCTTTTCATTTGTAACCTCTCATGAGGGCTGGCCCATTTACTTCGGTTGTTACACCGTATGTCTTTTTTAGTCTGTAAGCACTATTTTCTTTAATGAGTTTCTCCTACTGCAGGCACAACATGCTTTCCTGCAACATTCAGCGCGCCATGCGTGCTTTCATTTTCCGAGCAACCGAGCCAATGGTGGTTTCTTTGAATAGATCTTGCATTTACAAGAGTTTGAGCTATTGCCAGTGTAAATAATGCCTTATGTGTTAATTAGCAAAACAGATCAATAAAAGGCATTGTCTTTTACAATGCCAATAGCTTAAACTCTCGGAAATTGGAGACCTATTGCATTGCAAATACTTGTTACGGTCTCCCAGGGCTTTAAGTGGGATGAAAAAAACTGGGGGGTCTCTCAAAGGGGCGTGGCCAGTGTAATTAGGGGCGTGGCTTTAAAACACACACTTAAAATCTGTGCTTAGCATACTGTGCCGCCCGACTTGTTTTTTTGCTGTTTCGGTCATGGCATCCAGATCTGTGATACAACAAGTAACGTCATACCTACAACAAGTGAGGACTACTGGCTTTGTCAATGGTTATTAGTTGCAGAAGATAAATAAGCTGCAACTATGGCTTGTATATAATATTGACAAAGCTTCCAATTAAAGCCCTGGTGACCCTACCACAATGTTGCTGCTCTTGCGTTTTAGAAAGAGAAGGGAAATCCAGAAAGAAAATGACTCTTTAAAGGATTTCCCTTCCTCCACAACGCTCACCTGGCATGACGTCATGCCATAACTTCTCCAATAGCGAGCAGTGTGAGCAGCGCACATTGATGTGCTTGCTGCCTCGAAACAGGTCTCTATCGGGCTTTGTTTTGCATCCTGGCACTTTTTCCCCGGACTGCAGTGACAGCAAACTGCTGTCACTGCAATCTGGGGGAAAAACGGACCGCCTGCGCCAGGGCTCAAAACAGAGCCCGATAGAGACCCGTTTCGAGGCCCCCTGAAAAAAACTGCCGGTGCTCAGACCCCTTGAGACCCGGCCCACTTAAAGCCCTGCGGTCTCCTACTTGGCCAGTATGGGCCGTGGCGCCACTTCCTGTTTGGTCTGGGGCGCATAGCCCCACCACAGATGTATTCGTTTTAATTAGTGCACCCGTGCTGACTCAGGTACTGTTTGCGTGTCCTAATTTATCCCCCCTCCTCACCCGTCAGTTATTCGTGTTTCTTTATCTTGTTTTTAAAGAGCTACCTTCTTGTCCTTGCCACGACCTCGTTCACAGTGCGAATGATGGCGACGCATTTCTGTAGGATGCGCTCTAGTCTATGAGCGTGAACGCGATGACGCGTCACGCTATAGACAGGAGCGCGATACGCGCGCATGCGCAGAAGGCGAGTTTGGAAAGGCGCGAACGGGGAGAACGGCAGTTGGCGACCGGAGCTGTCACTGTGCAGACGCTCGGCGCCCTTATGCTCAGATTGCTTGTTATTGGAGGAAATAAAGAATATTATACACCTACTGAGACTCAGTGTACAGTGTGGGGGCAAGGAACATTACATTGGCGACGAGGCTGGGACCACGAACACCAGGGAGTACAGTGGTCAGGAGTAGGCACTCCACGACAGCCCCACACCAACCAGCAGAAGGACAAACAGCAACAGAGACGAGCAGAGGGTGTGGCAGTAGCGGAAAAGCACGAAAACAACCAAATACAGCTCCAATAACCAGGTCAGTGCCGGGCTAGAGAAGGTGAGCACAGCCAGCACCCTGGCAGCCAAAGGCATCGCCCCCAAGACAGAGGAAGGGGCACAAACCGACAACCCCACGCAGGCTACAAGGGATAGCACCCCAGGTAGTCCCAGAGGGCAAGGTAACACGGCAGGGAGTGCAGGAGCATCCGGTGTACCCATTCAGCACAGTGCCCAGGTGGTAGACCCCAGAGGCGAGGCCAGGATGGCGAATCAAGCGTCGGCTCTGATGGCCCCCGTCCCATTTCTGCCTAGACCGGGTGAACCACAGCTAAAATGGGAAGACTGGAAGGAATACTTTCAAAACTACATTGAAGCACTTGAAGATGAAAATGAAGGGGCATTCACCCCGGAAAGGAAGAAGAGACTGTTACTCCACAACCTGGGCCCGGAGGGGGTGAGAGTGTTCAAGAACCTGGTGCCCAAGGAGAGGGGAGCGACTGAAACAGATGTCTTTAAAAATGCCCTGGATGACTTGGACAGCCATTACCGTCCAGCAGTTTGTGTCTCCATAGACAGGTATAATTTCCAACAGAGGAAGCAGGAGGTTGGTGAATCGATCGATGATTATGTGGCGGCGCTCAGACGCCTGGCCATCACGTGCCAGTACGGTGGTCTTCAGGAGGAGTATATCAAAGACCAGATTGTCATGCACACCACGTGCAGGGCTGTCCAGGACAAACTTTGGGCGCAGAGCGAGACATCGCTTAAAGAAGTTGTTGCTATGGTCAAAAAGGCTGAGATGTCAAAACGCGGTGCTGAAGCAGCCAAACGTGAGAGCACACCGAGACAGATGATTAACAAGATAGACGAGGCACCCCAGCCCAGCAAACCCCGAGGGATGCATGGAGACCAGAGGAAGGATTCGAGATGGACAGGGAAGCAGACGGTCCGCCCTGGCTCAGACAACAAGTTTGCGTGTTACAGATGCGGCAGCACGGCACATTCGGCGCAGGATAAACGCTGTCCCGCGTTCCGCGCCAGATGCTCGTTTTGTGGCCTGGTCGGCCATTTTGAAAAGGTGTGCCGCAAGAAGGGGAAGAAATCCACGGTCAAGTGCGTCGATGCGGCCACAGCGGACGTCAGCGGGGAGGATGACCTGGAAGACGACGATTTGGTGTTATGCATCGAGGACCAAGTGCTAGAAGTGACGGGGAAGCGAAAAGATAAGCCTCGCACGGACATGCTGATAGGGGGAGTGAAGGTACATGTGGCCGTCGATTCAGGATCTCCTTGGACCATCGTGCAAAGATCCATATGGGAAGAAGACTTTGTGCCTGTGGTGGGGCCAAACCTATGGCCGCCGGACATCAGACCCATCTCGTATACTGAGAATGCCATTCCACTAGTGGGGTGCCGAGACTTCATATTCGAATTCAGAGGGAGGTCAGCCACGTGCACCCTGTATGTAGCAGAGAGAGGTCCTTCAGTGCTGGGGTGGAGAGACGCAGGAGATCTCGGAATCATACTCAACCCGGGAGGAAAAGAGCAGATTCTTTTGACGGACGAGTGGCCCCTCACGAGAGATGAAGATTGGAAGTCTGCATACCCCAAAGTTTTTGATGGCTCAGTTGGGAAACTGGACAGGTTCGTCCACAGAATGGTCCTCAAGGAGGGCGCAGTACCAGTGGTGCACAAAGTCAGGAACATACCCATGTCCACCAGCGGAGCGGTACAACAAGAACTCCTGAGGCTGGAGGAGCAAGGCATCATAGAGCCGGTGGACAGTGCGGAGTGGCTATCCCCCTTGGTAGTGGTCAAGAAGCCCAATGGACAGATTCGTCTCTGCGTTGACCTCCGCGAGCTCAACAAAAATCTCATTGTGGAGAGATTTCCCCTGCCTAGAATTGAGGAGATGCTCGCCAAGACAAAAGGTGTAACTCACTTCTCCACCATAGATCTCACGTCTGCATACTATCAGATTGAGCTGCATCCATCGAGCAGGAAGTACACCGCCTTCATTACACCATTTGGGTGCTACCAGTTCCGGAGGATGCCCTTTGGCCTGGCATCCGCAGCGGCTGTCTTTCAGAAGCTGATGCATCGGCTGTTCAAGGACATTTCGGGGGTACAGTACTTTCAGGATGACATCCTGGTGATGGGCTCTTCCAAAGGAGATCACGACAGGAAGTTGCATAGAGTTCTGGAAGTGCTGCAAAACAAGGGACTAACGGCGGAATGGAGCAAATGCAAGATTGGGACCCATTCGGTGACATACTTGGGGCATGAGATCAGTACAAGTGGAATTTCACCCAAGGAACGAAACGTGAAGGCCATAAAGGATGCAAAGGCTCCCAGCTCCAAGGAGGAAGTGCGGTCGTTCCTTGGAATGGCCGAGTATTATAGCAAGTTTGTGAGACACTTCGCCACCAGGACATACAGAATGAGGCAACTCATCAGAGACAAGACAAAGTTTGAGTGGGACTCAGAAGCGCAATTGGAATTTGACACGATCAAAGACTGCATCAGCCATGCCGTTCCATTGCAAGGGTTTGTCCCCTCGGGCAAGACCGTGGTGACGACAGATGCCAGTGATAAGGGCTTAGGGGCTGTTCTGGCACAGGTGAGGGATGATGGAGCTACTGAAACGATCAGCTTTGCTTCACGTGCGTTGTCTCCGACGGAGCAAAGGTACAGCGTCATTGAAAAAGAGATGCTGGCAGTCACCTGGGCTTTGGGCAGGTTCCGGCAGTTCGTTTGGGGCACAAGATTCAAGCTGCAAACTGATCATAAACCCCTGATCAAAGTCCTGACTTCCTCGGGTCATGAGACGGCGACCCCGAGAATAGCAAAAATGACTCTGAAGCTGCTCGATTACACCTATGATGTCGAATACCTGCCAGGAACGCAGAACAGGGTCGCGGATTATCTCAGCAGAGCTGCGGCGATGGAAGTGGCGCCGGAGGATGCCCTGGATAAGGAAGAGATGGTGGCAAGCATGGAGGATCATGAGAGGTCAATAAGTATCCAGGAATGGGCGGCCGCCTATGATCAGGACGTGGAAAAGGTGGAGATAAAGAGTCATCTGACGTCGGGCTGGCCAGACAAAAGGAGGCTCACCGATGGAGTACGGAGGTTCTATGAAATACGAGAGGAACTGTCCCTGAGTGACTCGGGAGTGTTCATCTACAGAGGCGAGAGGGTCGTGCCGCCAGATTCACTAATACCCAGATTATTAACTCTACTTCACGAGGGCCACCTAGGTATTGTAAAGACCAAAGCACGTGTCAAGCAAATGTATTGGTGGCCAGGCATGGATGTCCACATTGAAAGGCAAGTAAGGGAGTGCGGCCAATGCCAAGGCGCTGACAAAGTGCTTAGACCACTCCGACCGGCCTTGGGGAAGTTTGACACGCCACAGGGGCCCTGGGAGAACGTGGCCATCGACATACTAGGGCCTGTCCTGGACAGCAAAGGAGTGAACAAGTATTTATGTGTGGTAATGGACAAGTATTCCAAATGGCCTGAGCTGGACATTCAAGAATCCATGGATACTGACACGATTCTGAAATTCCTGACGACAGTGTTCTTAAGAGAAGGCATTCCCAAAACTATCCTCCGTGACAATGGCCCGCAGTTTGTCTCGGACAAATGGATTAGGTTTATGAGGAGGAATGGGATTGAGTCAAAACACACGGCAGTATATCATCCGGCATGCAATGGTCAAGTGGAGCGGTTCAACCGTGTGCTAATGGGCTCCATACAGGCGGCCATCACGCAGGGAAAGGATTGGGAGACCGAGGTGATGAGTATGCTGTGGTCCTACAGGATCACCCCCACGGCTGTGGGGTACAGTCCATTTCAAGTGCTGAGAGGACGGCATCCGTTCACTCGGGACAATGTAGTATGGAGGGAGAAGACCATCACCAGCAAATGGTCCCCTGCGGTGGTTCAGCACAACTTGGAAAAGGCCCAGAAGATCTATGCCGCAAACTATGACAAACGTCGGAATGTGAAAGGAACAGAGCTGGAGGAAGGAGAGTGGGTTAGGGTTAAACTCCCTACCCTACAAAAGAAAGGTGACAGCAAATATAGTCAGCCGTTACAAGTCAAGGAGGTGCGAGGCAGAGCAGCCCTCCTCAGCGATGGCAGGGTGTGGTCCCAAGACCGCATGGCCAGAGTAAACAAGATAGTTGTATGGCCCAAGCTGGAGGAGATAGAGACACAAAGGGACTCCCATGAAACCAGGCCTCAACCAGAGCAAGGTGATGAAGTCCTTCCCGATGGAATAGGAAAGGACAGTGAGATGGAAAATCCCAGCACAGGGTTTACAGCCAGAGATGGTACACCGACGGGCGTAACACAGAGTGGAGATCAGAGAGATGGAGCGAGATCAGGCGGAGAAAGAGAGGTGGAAGAGAACATGCCGGTAAGACACACCCGTAGTGGCAGGGCAGTCACTGTGCCCTCTCGATATAGAGACTTTGAAATGAGTGGACATTAATCATAGGCGTGTCAGACATGTGGGCCAGCCAGAGAACATTGGGGACCATGGACATACCGTAGAGTTTGAGAAAAGTTAATTTGTTTATTGTTGAAAAGGGGAGATATGTAGGATGCGCTCTAGTCTATGAGCGTGAACGCGATGACGCGTCACGCTATAGACAGGAGCGCGATACGCGCGCATGCGCAGAAGGCGAGTTTGGAAAGGCGCGAACGGGGAGAACGGCAGTTGGCGACCGGAGCTGTCACTGTGCAGACGCTCGGCGCCCTTATGCTCAGATTGCTTGTTATTGGAGGAAATAAAGAATATTATACACCTACTGAGACTCAGTGTACAGTGTGGGGGCAAGGAACATTACAATTTCATGGCTAATTACAGATAACAAAATAATCTATGCAAACAATTGAGGCATAATAAATTAATGCATTTTACTCAAATTTGTAAGTAAAAATAAATGCATACAAATCATCATCGTTTTCAAACTGGCTTCAGCACAATACTTTACAATTATCAAGCAACTTCAGAGCGATAAGGAAATACTGTTTTGAGAACTGGTTTAAACATCATACACAGTATGTCCACGAGGTGGCAGCAGCGACCAAACATGGCATCCCAGCGTCACAAGCGGAGGGTTTCACATAAATGCAGGACTTCATTGAAAAATATTACATGGATATTTGTGCAGAAACAAGCTCCTCAAACGAGTAAACCTTAATTTAAAGAAAATGTTATACACTAGATTCATACTTCTGTAGACCTCTTATAAAAATGCTATTAGGCTCCCAGCATAAAATGCTTGTATTGTCCTATTTTTATTTTGTAAAAAAATTTGATTGGATTTTCAGTGAAAGAGGTGTCTTATCCATACATAGTTTTTCAATTAGGACTGTACTTCTGCTCCAAAGATACGTGAACATTAAGCATATATGTAAATCACTTTCCCGATAGCTGCAGTCCTGTCTTACATGCTAAAGTAGATAGGTCCAGAAATCACCAATATGAACAATGACCCATTAGGGCTCAACAACCTGTTCGAGCCCTATAAACAACTAAAAGAAAAAAAATGGTACGTCCATCTTAACACATCACCAACCACTGAACCTGCAACACCCTACCATAGAAAATATTACAGAGGAAGGGACTCAAAATAAAACCCCATGGGGAATAGTAAATTATATAAATTAGTTAAAAATAAATATAATTTAATGTTCAAACATATATAAATAAAAACGATCTAAAATATGTTACCATTTAATTGAGAAGTTAATGTAACACTTTTTTTTTTTTTTAAAGACCTTTATTGTACAAAATGCGTCTTATACAGCTTACAACCCCTCGGGGCCAGCCGCGTGGATTAATAACCATATAAAATATTGTCAGAGAAGTTAATGTAACACTTAATAATAAAATATAATTAAATAACTTAATGCTGCACATCAATTTTAATAGTTATCGATGCATGTTATGTTATGTTAATAACTTTTATTCGGCGCACAGCTGCCCCAGCGAAGGGGCGTCCTGGCGCCTGATCAGATACCACAACATAACAGGTCAGAGCTGAAAAGAAGAAAGATCAATTAACAGAAGCGAACAGGTGAGTTTTAATGGCGCGTCTGAAAAGAGTAAGGCTATCCAGGGCACGGATGTGTACAGGGAGGGAGTTCCATAAATCAGCCGCCAGAACACGAAAAGAGCGCCCTCCCATCCTACTCAGTCTGAACCTAGGCTTAATCGCCAGATGGTGAGATTCAGACCTGAGGGACCGTGTGGGGAAATACGGAGAAATAAGGCCCACAAGAGCAGGAGGGGAGGAAAGCTTCAGAATCTTAAATGTCAGACAGAGAGCCTTAAATTTGATTCTCTGTCTAACCGGAAGCCAGTGAAGGGAGATCAGGACAGAGGAGACAGAACATCGTCTCGGGAGGCCCACGATGGCGCGTGCAGCAGCGTTCTGCACAATCTGAAGCCTAGAAGCCTCAGCCTGGTTCACTCCAAGTAGCAAAGCACTCCCGTAGTCCAGTCGCGACAAGATGGAGGCCTGAACCACCAGTTGCCGCGTGGGGGGGTCGAAGAACTTAAGGACAGGTCGCAGTCCTCGCAGGATACCATAATAAACATGTTTGCTTTAGAGGAATTTTTTTATTTTTATTTAAACTTTGGAAAGTAATTTTAAATTCTATATATTTAAAGATTTTATCAAAATTTGTTAATAATGCTGTAGCTTTTTTTGCTTTTGTTCTCAATTTAAAAGATAAAATGAATGTTGATGATGAAGAAGATGATGAAACGATTCTTGTCTAGCGCAAACTTAGCCCGATGGGCGTCAAGGCGCCTAAATCAAATATAGAAGCTAAGACCTCCTCTCTGCAGCATTCTCTCATTAGTAGGCACTCTTAAAAAAATAAGTTTTAAGAGCTTTTTTGAATGACTCTAATGAAGGAAGAGTTTTTATTTCAATAGGAATAGAGTTCCAGAGCTGGGGGCACCCACGGAGAAGGCTTTGGCTCCCCATCTAGCGAATTTGACACGGGGCACGACAAGTTGACAAAGTCCCGCGGAGCGAAGACCTCTTGTGGGAACATAACACGTAATAAGAGAGCCAATAGCACTCGAGGAACCTTCTGTCAGCGCTCTGTAGGCCAAACACAGAATTTTAAAAGAGATTCTGTGCTGGACAGGAAGCCAGTGAAGGTCCTTCCTAGCCGCAGTGGCAGAAGAGGTTTTCGGAAGAGCCAGAACAAAACGCGCTGCAGCATTCTGAACAATCTGCAGGCGGTGTAAAAGACTCTTATTGACTTCCATATACAGAGAGTTGCAATAGTCTAACCTCGAGCCCACCAGGGCGACTGCAACCTGTTTGCGCGCCTGGGGGGAGAGATACCCGCGGATTCTGTTCAGTATCCTAATCACACCCCAGCAGGTGGCCACGGTCCTGTTGACTTGAAGGGATAGAGAAAGCGAGGTGTCAAATATTACACCAAGGTTTCTGGCAGATTGGGATGGAGTGGGGCAGATGCCAAGAGAAGGTGGCCACCACTCACTCGACCAAACATCTTGGTCCTTCCCAAAAATCAGCACCTCCGTCTTTTCGCCGTTCAGTTTGAGGGAATTTATAGTCATCCAGTCTGCCACATACTGCATGCATACCCTAAAACTGGCGGCAGATGTCCTGACGGGGGAGTGAGCCAGTGACACCATAATCTGGGTGTCATCTGCGTAGGACACCACCTCCATCCCCTGAGATCTAACTAGTCTTGCCAGGGGAGCCACATAGATGTTAAACAGGGTCGGACTTAAAGCCGACCCTTGTGGCACCCCACACTGCAATGATTTAGCAGGGGAGAGGTAGTTCCCAAGCATCACTCTCTGCTCCCTTTCCAACAGAAAGGAATTGAGGAGACTCAGGGCCGTCCCCATGACACCAGCTTCCCTAAGCCGAGATGTAAGGATGGCGGGGGACAGGGTGTCGAACGCGGCCGTGAGGTCCAACAAAACCAGCACCGTAGTTTGGCCAGAGTCCACTTTGCGTCGGATGTTATCGACCACACAAGTAAGGGCGGACTCAGTGCTGTGGTGTTTTCTGAAACCATGCTGCGTGTTATCGAGGTATTCAGAGGAATCAAGAAAGGAAGACAAATGAAGATTCAGATGCGCCTCAAGCATCTTAGCAGGAGCAGGGAGAAGGGAGATCGGCCTAAAGTTTTTCAAAAGGGCCGGATCGAGGGAAGGTTTCTTAAGAAGAGGTTTCACAATCGCCTTCTTCCATACGGGCGGAAAAGAGCCCTGGGTAATAGCCTTATTCATAGTCTCAAGCATAGGAGGAAGAAGGCTGTTTCTACACTCTTTCAGTTTTTTCAGAGGTAGAGGATCCAGGGGGGAAGCAGATTTAATCCTGTCAAGTAACAAGTTCAGTCCTTCAAGGGATAGAGATGGAAATTCCATAAGTAAGTGGGAAGGACCTTTACCTAAAGAGTCAAGACTGGCAATGACAGGCGGGATACTCTGATCCAGAGCATGGCAATGGGCTTCCAGAGAGACATGTATGTCAAAAAATTTATTATGAAAGAAGTCAGAAATACTATTGCAAAGTTCTTGTGAACTGACTACGGGATCTGGGAGTTGCAGGGAGCATAAGGTGTCAGCGATTTTAAAGAGCTCCCTGGAAGAGGAGAGAGAGCTGGTGAGATTAGAGAAGTACTCCTGTTTCTCTATTACCACTCTTCGTTTGTTTTCCCGTAGTGCAAACTTGTGAGCCTCTCGATCATTAGAGTCCCAAGATTTCCTCCAGATTCTCTCACTGCTCCTACATCCTTGCCTCAAGAGTCTCAACTGATCAGAAAACCAAGGTGCCGTAGGCTTTCGGCGAGCTACATAGCGCAGAGATGAGGGGGCAAGTTGTTCCACAGCATTAGAGATGGAGTCCATCAAATCTTGAGCTGCATCGGCTGCATCTTTTGAAGATAGAGATTCAGGGGTGGAAACAAGAGGGGCAAGAGCCTCATCCGAGATATTCCTAAAATTTCTCCTCAAGGTGAATGGCGAGGTTACCACATTAATAGAGCCTGAGACAGGAAGGGAAAGTTCCAGTGGCACGGCATAGTGATCTGTCCAAACCAACGGTAACGGGGACCAGTAGAAAGCCTGGTATCATTAGAAAATACCCCGTCAAGTATATGCCCAGCCAAATGGGTGGAACTATTCACAAGCTGGGCGAAATCACATGCTCCAAGTGACTCAACCAATGATATAGTGTCCTTAGAATTGACCTCATCAAAGTTCATTAATATTTACCATGAAAATATTTTACTAACTTCTTTCGAGTTTAAAAAACGTTTTAAATTTTTCTTATAGTTAACCATAGTTAGATCTCCACCCCTAATGTTACATGAATTTATAAATTCAAAATATTATATTCTAAATATTTTATAAATAATAAATGTTTTAATTTTTTAATCTCTTTCAAACATGAAATTATATTTATATTTTTGGGTGGCCATGTCTGGTGTTCCACTGACTCCAGTTTTGCGCCCGAGTAATTTACTGCTGTTTTAAGTCCCCTTTTGGCTTTATTAACTTTATAAGTGCGATTTGTGACTAGCATTTGGCTTACTCTTGGATGAGTACATGCAGGTCTTACTCTAAACCCCTCCCATTTAGTAGTAATTATTCCTCCTTTTGCCTGCCATTCCGTCTGGTCCCTCCCATGGTTATTACTAAGTAGCAAACTTACATAGGTGAGGATCTCCAATAGAAAAGATAGGCGAGGTGGAGATTTACACTCCTATATTATTCAATAGCATTTTGTTTGCAGTAATTGTTATAGCAGCTTGCCAGACAGAATGTTTGTTGGTTCCTGAGGCGGAAGCCGGGAACGTAATTACTGTGCTTTAATTTTAAAAATTGTACAAATCGTAATAGTTTCGTTTTTTACTCACTTGTGTTCCTTTTGCACTGAATTGCTCTTTTAAAATTCCCCTTGGTGCATACACTGCCTGTATTGCTAATGTGGCCCCCCCAGCAGCCGACTAGGTGCTGCCTCGGAGCTTTCCCTTTGGACGCCATCTTGGGTGAGTAGAGGGCGAGCTGACTAGTTGCTCGGCCCTCCCACCCTCACCAGCATAAAAATCGGGCTGGTTCACACGCGATTAGCTTGCCAGACAGAATGTTTGTTGGTTCCTGAGGCGGAAGCCGGGAACGTAATTACTGTGCTTTAATTTTAAAAATTGTACAAATCGTAATAGTTTCGTTTTTTACTCACTTGTGTTCCTTTTGCACTGAATTGCTCTTTTAAAATTCCCCTTGGTGCATACACTGCCTGTATTGCTAATTTTGCCCCCCCAGCAGCCGACTAGGTGCTGCCTCTGAGCTTTCCCTTTGGACGCCATCTTGGGTGAGTAGAGGGTGAGCTGACTAGTTGCTCGGCCCTCCCACCCTCACCAGCATAAGATGCTCACCTTTCCTCGGACGCGCAGCGGACGAGCGCAGCGGGCGCGCCAGCGGCGAGCCCGTCTGCGCCCGTCTGCGACCAGTCGCTGCCAGGGGCCAGAACCCATGCCCACAGTGATATGCGAGGGACCGAAAGACTGCTACACTAGAGAACAACTGGTGAAACTGCGCCCCAGGATTGAAGAGGAATGTAAGCACAAGATGCACGTGGATAGTCTCCCGTTCCAGTGCACTGGCTGCGCCTTTACCCCTCATATTCCTAAGGGCTTGGAGAAGGAGGCTGATAAGGTGCGCATGCCGTTGTTAAATTGCCACTCACTGAAGAAGCACAAAGTAGAAATTTACGACCTTTTATTAGATCGCCGGTTGGATGGGCTTTTCCTAACCGAAACCTGGTTGGACGAGACATCCACCCCAGAAATCCTGGAGGCCCTCCCTTTAGACTACTGTTTGTTAAGAGTCGATAGGGGGATTCAGCGGGGTGGTGGTATTGCGATGATACACAAAAGGGAGTTACCATGCACTTTGGATTATATAAAAATCACGAATAACGAGGCGGGGTTCTTTACCATAAAAATCTCCCCGAAAAATACGATTACTGTTTTTTTGATATACCGACCCCCGGGTGCGACCTCACAGTTTGCTGATAGCTTGACAGAGATTGCCACCCAGCCTGCATTACGCTACAGCAAGTTCCTAATCCTGGGGGATTTAAATCTTCACCTTGAGGATACAAACTGTAGGGAGGCGCAGGAGGTCGTGATGGCAATGACACCCCTAATGCTGGAACTTCAGTCAGTTATACCCACGCACCAATGTGGACACCTGCTGGACCCCATTTTCTCGAATTGGGAGGGAGTGGAGGTCTCGCCCCCCATTAGTGTACCTTGGTCGGACCACTGTCTTATTCCTTTTAGGCTGAATCTAGGCCAAGTAGAACGGGAGGAGTCGAAATTCCCGCACCCTAAACGTAGGAAGTGTAAAAAATTTAGTCAAGAAGCTTATAAACTGGCACTGCTTAAGGAGGCACCACCTTTGAGTGATACCCTGAGCGGGGCTTGGAGGGTCCATGAAGAATGGATGGCGAAGGCCCTAGATATGGTTGCGCCTTGGACAACGAAGGCATGGGCCAGGCGGACTAAAACTGCGCCGTGGTTTAATCAAGAGCTAGGGGCGGCCAAAGCGGCGTGCAAATGTCTTGAAAGTAGTTGGCGTAAAAACTACAACTTAGAGTGCAAACAGCAATATAAAGACAGTCTGAAAAAATACCATAGACTCATAAAAATAGCAAAAGGTGCATTCCCGAAGGAGAGGATAGAATCCGCGGATAATTCATCCAAGGAACTGTTTATTATATACAAAGAGCTTACGGCTCCAACTAGGATAACAGCCCAAGACATCTTTTCCGAAGAAATCTGCTAATCAATTGCGGACCACTTCGTGAATAAAGTAGAGAAAATATACACCTCCTTTCCGGCTGAGACTGATCGGCTTACTAATCATTCTAACAACAGAACGACACCTGTCAAAGAAATGTATTTAAAGTGTTTAACAGTACCTCCCAGACAGGAAATGCTGAGACTAGTGAACAGTATTCATCAGGCTCCCCTTGTGATGCAGCTTTACCCAAGCGTCTTAAGAACCAGCTTGAGGTGGTAATAGACCATATTAGCAACATGGTCGCTCTCTCATTCAAGGAATGCCACGTGTTAGATGAATGGAAGAGGGCTCAGGTGATACCCCTGAAAAAGAAACCTACCCTCCACATCTCTCAGCTTGCAAATCTTCGCCCTATTTCTCTTCTCCCGTTCTGTATGAAAATGGTGGAAAAAGTTGTCAACACTCAGCTCATGGAGTTCTTGGAAGAGGGCCAGCGTCTTCACCCGTCTCAGTCTGGGTTTAGGGCTAGATACTCAACCGAGACAGCCCTTCTCTTCTCTACAGAGAGGCTTAGACAAATAGTAGACAAGGGACAGACGGCAGCGCTGGTACTATTAGATCTGAGTGCGGCATTTGACACCGTATCTCATACCCCGCTGCTGACCCGCCTTACAGAAATAGGAGTGGAAGGACCGGCCCATGAATGGTACAATCCTTTTTAGAAGATAGAAGCTTCCAAGTTCACTGTCCACCGTTTAAATCTTCCCCTAAATGGTTAAGGCATGGCGTTCCTCAGGGCTCGAGTCTGAGCCGACGCTATTTAACATATACATGGAACCCCTGGCTAGAATTGTGGCACCGTACGGAGTGGACATCGTGACGTACGCAGATGATGCGCAATTGATGATCACCCTCGCCCAAGGCCAGAATGAGGCAGCAATGAACTTTTCCTCCTGCCTCAAGGAGGTATCTGAGTGGATGAGTGACAATTCTCTACGCCTTAATGGCGATAAAACCGAGTTACTGGTGATTGGAAGAGCTCCCACAATCTGGTCATCAGCCTGGTGGCCATCTGAGTTGGGGCCCACACCCTCCCCCTCAGAAACGGTGAAGAACCTCGGTGTATTCTTGGACTCCAGCCTATCCTATGGACAGCACTTGGAAGGCTTGTGGGCAAATGCTATGGAGTCCTTAAAACCATACGTAAAGTACTCGACTATTTACCCATTGACACCAGGAAATCTGTCATACATGCACTAGTTACCCCCCACCTGGATTATGGAAACTCCCTGTTTATTGGCCTGAGTAAGAAAGGGTTACAACAGCTGCGGCGCGTTCAAAACTCGGCTGCCAGATTGGTCCTGAATTTGTCTGGAAGAGCCTCAGGGAAACAGGCTCCTAAGACCCTCCATTGGCTACCCATGCAGGAACGTATCCTATTCAAATCACTATGTATTACACATTGTGTAGCCCAGGGAAAAGGGCTAAGCTATCTTCAAACGCTTCTTACGATCCATCGCCCAAAACGCAATTTGAGGTCATCTGGGAGCATGCTGTTTCAGGTTCCTCGCATCTTCAAAGCACGAATGGGAGGTCGCTTGTTCAGATACTTAGCTTGCAAGAGATGGAATGAGCTCCCTATCGAACTCCGCATGGAACCATTGGAAGCAAGATTCCGACTTAAATTGAAAACATACCTATTCCCTCAAACCTAAGCCCAGTACTTTTACCCCTTCCCTCCCTTGTGGTACCAAGTGCTGAAGGTCTTGCTTGCTGGATGGTTTTTCCTCCATAGCGCGGGGACACACTGTTATAGTGTAACCATGCGCTCTACAAATGGTTTTATTATTAATATTTATATAGCGCTTACTACCCCTGACGAGGCGTTAAGACACTTTTCGGCGAGTAGCCCGCAAATCCGGAACCCAAAAGGATTATTGGTGAATTAGTATAGGGTAATACGAAAATTAATTTGAGCGGTGGACATGCAAGTCTATTATTATGATTAAAAAAGGATAGTGGAGGGATAGAAGAGGGGCGAGTTTGCCTTTATAAAGCCCTTGGTACCCCGATGAGGGACCAAAGGGCTTTTCGACTAGTAGCATACTACTCCGGAGCCCAAACAGGATTAGTGGTGAATTAGTATAGGGAAATTTGAATGGACATGTGAGTCTTGCTTATTTGGAGATCATAGCAGCAGGAGGAGGTTTGGGCGGGGGGGGGGGGGTTTGGGATGATGCAAGGAGTAGAGGAGGGAATAGTCTAGAAAGGGTTAGTTTGGGGACCATAGTAGTAGAATGGGGTTTGGGATGAGTCAGAGTGGAGGTAGTGGATATATTGAGAGAGGTGTAGGGTGAGAAATAGGGTAGTACATTGAGGTTTAGGATGAGTGGAAGTAGAGGATAGATTGAGAGAGGTATAGGTGCGATATAGGGTAGTGCACTGGAGATGCTGAATTAGGAGTACAGTAATAAATATAAAAACACAACTACATGGAAGGTCCATATGTATAAGTAAGGTAATATATCTTGATTTAAGTTGTATTTAATAAACTCAGACTTTCAAGTGTTGCTGTACTTTAAGCTAATTTATTCATTTTTTTATTCAATAGTGAAGCAATTGTAGATATAGTTTTGATAAAAATTCACTTATTTATGCAGAGACCTATATACATTTTAAACACAGAATAATAGAACCATAAGTGATATGTACATTTGTTAAGCAGAACTAACAAATATCTATATAGTTAGACACATGATTATTATACACATTTATACAAAGGGTCACCTTCAATCTCCTCACACACGCCTACAAAGTCCTCCACAATGCTAGGCCAGTATACCTGCACCGCCACCTCCGATTACACGCAGACACCTCCCAACTGGCACTTGCCATGGTCTGTCAGATCTGCAAGACCAGGACCGGAGAAAAATCATTCTCCTACCTTGCTGGCAAATCCTGGAGCGCCATGCCTCTCCACCTCAGGCTCAACCCGTCTGAGACAGATCAAGAAGGATCTCAAGACCTGGCTCTTCAAATAAACCACAGCGCCCGTCAGACCTGCAACCCCCTCCCTCCACCTGCGCCTCGAGACCCTCACGGGTGAGTACGCGCGCTCAACAAGCACTGATTGATTGAATAGAATACCTATCCAGGCACACATACAATCAATATAACTACATGTTTGAGTATGTTGGTTATGTGGGGAAGAGCCAACTCTTGAGTAGTCTTCTGAAGATAAGGTAGTTATATATGGCACTTATGTTTGGTGGTAAAGAGTTCTATAGTTTGGCTGCTTGGACAAAGAAGGATGTGCCACCTATGTTTTCTTCTTGATATTGAGGCGAGGTGCCAATCTACTGTGAGGTTCCTATGTAGAAAATCTTTGGTAATTTTATTCCTGATGAAGAGTGGCCCTGTTCCATGTATTGCTTTGTGGGTGATACAAAGCAGCTTGAATGTGGATCTTCTGGCAACTTGTAACCAATGTAGGGCCTTCAAGGCAGGGAAAATGTGGGCTTGTGGCTTTAGATGTAGGAGTAGTTTGTCAGCAGAGTTCTGAATCCGTTGTGTGAAAATTCCAGGTAGGGGAAGATGCCTCACAGAGGTTTCATAGTAATGAAGCTGCATCTTGCTAATTGTTCTTCTTGAGCATTCATTGATAGCTTGGAGTCCATGTAATTCAGAGGTTTCTTGAGGACATATCAGCAAGGGCTTTATCTTAGCTTTTTTGGCTTGAAATGCAGAGATAAAACCATCGCCCTATCAGCAAGAGGGTGCTAACATGCATATTCGCATGTTAGCACCCTTTTGCACTATGCCTACCTTTGCATCTCTAAGCAGATGCAAAGTGGGCGTTCCTGACATACACTACATGTCAGGACATCAATAGCACGGCTTCGTGCTATCAGCAAGAATGCCCTAGCATTTTAGCAGACGTTAGTTTTTGGAGAAAACTGCAGTTTTCTCCAAAAACTAACGTCTGCTAAATGCTTCACTTAGCCACCCATAACATAGGGGGTGGATTCTGCTGATACAACCACAGGGTCGTATCAGCAAGGTTATCGCCGTTTTGCAGGGAACATCGCTGGAAAACCAGCGATGTTCTCTGCAAAACAGCGATTTCCCCGCTATGACAGGAATTTTTATCGCCTTGGAGATACGCGTTGCTAATAACACGATATCTCCACGATAAAAACCTGCGATAGTGGGCGTTAGGGAAAGGAGCGCTAAGCACGCTTTGCGATAGTTATCGCAAAGCGTTGCTGATATGCCCCTTACTTCCTTGAATACTTTAGGCAGTGTTCCCAGATAGTCAGGCCAAGCGGGTCATAAGGTTTCCAATCACTACATGCGAGTATGTGTTTTGGAAGCATTCAACTTGAGATGGCTCCATGTCATTCACTGATCAACGGCTCTGAGGCAACTGAAAATGTGTGAGTTTCTAATGCCTCTGGGGCTTTCCAGTTTAAGGAGAATGTGTGTGTCATCTGCATAGTTATATCACATGAGGTGAAATTCATTGATCAATGCTGGTAATGACTTGTAGATGTTAAAAAGCTTAGATGAGATGATAGAGCTTTGAGGAATCCCTGCTTTTGTGAAGTACGCTTTGGACGGGGGTATGGATGACATTAGTTCTGTTTTGAAGGTACGATGTGATCCAATAGAGAGTAGTCAACTGTGTCTAAGGCAGCTGAGATGTCCAAGAGTAGTGCAGCAACCCCATTGCTGTCAACTGTGTTCTTAAGGTCATCCCAGATGGCAATGAGGGCAGATTCTGTGCCTCTTCCTGGACAGAATAATATCTGAAATTATATATTATCTTCAATGAATTGTGACATCTGGGCGAATGCTGCTTTTTCTCTGTTTGCCCAGGAAAGGTCCATTTGTAGTTGTTGGGGTTAAGCAGGCCCAGGATTGTTTTCTTTAATAATGGTGGTGTGCATGGCTTTTTTTAGGTCTTTTGGAAATATTGCTGTAGTTTAGTAATTACTGATGATTCTTCTTACTGGTATGGGAGCGGAGGTAGTTGGAAGAATTTTCTTGAAGGTTTGTGGTGGACATGGGTCAGAAAGGATGCCGGCAGGCCTGCTGTTTTTGACCAGGTCCATAAATTTATTGTGTGTTATTTGTTGGAATTAATGCAGAGGCTGGGTTAGCCTACTTTTGGAGGTGTTTTTGGTCAGAGCTGGTGGTTTTTCTTTGTTTTAAATAGGAGTCAAACGTGTCTGTATGGGTTGTGTAATGATTTACCAGTTGGTCTGTGAATTGTTGAATATTGGGATGAGCTCATTCTAGGCAATTTGGTTTACAAAATGCAGTGAGAATTTTTTAGAATTATTTGCACATTTAGCATTTTGAATTCTGCCTCCATGCCTACTACCCTCACTACAAAGACACGCTAATCACTGGAAACTGAAGAAGGCTTTAAAAACCTGACCGCATTAGCTGTTGCTGCTCATCCAGTACCAACTGTAGGTTTTTCCTCTTTTACGGATCCTAGAAATTTAGATCACTATGCACTCAAAAACAAAGTTTAACACAGCCCTTTGAGATGTGCGGTAGTTTACCTGACAGATCCACTCCTTTACCTATAGCATAGGAACCCAAACCTGTAAAGAAGGGGATACGAAAACTGTTGAAGCCTTTGTGATACATCTCCATAGTTTTGCCCTTACCTTCATGGAAACTAGTAGATAGCAGCGGAATGTGGATGCAGCAGAACATGTAGGGCCCTATCACAGTTACAGAAGAACTAGTTTTCTTTAAAATTACTAATTATTGAATTCAATTGCTGTATGGCTGCATCCAAGGAAATACTCGGAGGTCTTTAATGGCAATCAACAGCACCCCTCCTTGGTTACCTCTAGTAATCACTGGCTTCCATAGGCACTGAAGAAAAAAACTCTCACTTTAATTTATAGTTTGAAATGTAAAAATGTTTTTGACAAAGGAGTATTAATAATGATTCGGTATAGTCAACTCTGCTTTCACCATGGGCATAGTTTAAAGTTTCTGCTTTGAGAATATAGCACTTACTAAACAGTTCTTATGGCAACAATCTCCATAACATCTGTTAGAAAATAGTCATAACTTGACACAGGGCAGTTTAGATATTTTTCTGGGACCAATGAGCATCCTAGCTAGAGCCAGCTCACAATCAGCTGTCAAAGTCCTCACAATGATAGATGTCCTACACCTATAGTGAGTTAATGTTTGGAATGATTGAATTATTTTGGGGAGCAATATTAATATAGTCTGGATCATCACGACCTTGACTTTTGTATACTTATTTGGAAGCCTTCTTCCATCGAGAAAGATTGCTCTGGTAATTGTGTAGTCCCCCCGCCCCACCCAAAAAATCCTATGTGACAATCCTACATCTTTAAAATATTTTAACAGGATCGTGGCCACTACTAGGGCAGCTGTACCAGGCTTGGTTTAGGGATATGTAAGTGTAACCTCGAAGACTGCAAATACTGTAGTCATTTCACCAGTTCACGGACTAAGATGGTTAACTGACCCAAAGGGTTACAGATACTAGGATTGTCTGATTGGAATTATATTAGTTCCACAAAGTATATCCAGATCTTTAACCCCGGAGGGGGGGGGAATATTTAGGAAACTGATCAACAAAAGTGATTTTAGTAATATTACCCAATATATCCCATTCTTATGAGTAGGACATTGCACTGTTAACCTTGGTGGAAAAGCTACAACCTCAATGTGCATGGCCACTGTACCCCAAACAAATTTTTCCTGTTAAGGGGTAAACTTGCTTCGCTGCAGAATAACTCATCTTTGGTAGTATTAATTCCAGCAAAGTTGTCCTTGCTGGAGAACATAAATATATATGCAGTAAATGCATGACAAAAAACAGCTATACAGTAAAAAGCCAAGCCAATTTAGATACAGAAAAAAGTATGCTGTCACAAAAAACTAAGACAATCTTATCTGGAAATCAAAGGCTATATCAAAAATCAAGTCCTTTAAAAAATAGAAAAGTGATAATCCAATGTTATTCTATGAGGTATGGTACAGAAGGGACCTAGGTAACTTTCGCAGCTGGCACTGCTGAATTTGGGGCTGGGTAAAAGTTAATCGCTCAGGACAGAAAAATGTTTTACCTTCTGACAAAGTATTCTTGATGTTGTAGATGAAGAAGTTAATTACCTTATTACACTCTGTCAAGTATATACTCTATCTAGCCGCCACAGATTCGTCAGCTTTAGAAATCCCCCAGGAGCCAGAGTGGATCAGAAGACTTTTTCAGCAAAGCTCCCACAGGTCATACTGCCCCACGTTGACTTCATACCACTTCAGAAGTGATTGAGTACAGCCATATACAAAGCACCACCCCTGCACATTGATGTTAGTTTCTTCTCTTTTACCTTTCTGTGTCCTCAATATGTGGACCATAAAACAATTGCTGAGAGTGCTGATCTTTAACTAGGGTCGTTTCAGAAATTAAGCAGAGGTCACTCCACAGAATGGTGATATGGGAGGGCTGTGACGATTCTGTGGTTAGATAGACTAGTCAACAGAAAGGAGCGTTACCAAAAGTAACCAGCTTGTTCTTTTGATGAATACTTCTAACTGTGGATGTCTTGCCTTTAGAATAGATACCAAATTCAATGACAAAGTCCTCAAGAGGCCTAAAAGTCCTTCACGCCAGACTAGACTGTCAAAGCAGTAGTGCTTCGTGAACGTGTGCATAGTGCCCACGTCGCAGCCTGGCAGATATCAAGGATAGCCATAGGGAGATGCTTCTTGGACAGTGCGTAGAGGATCTTAATGTAGAAGACTATCCACCTCAATATGGTTATCACCTGCACAGCCCTCCCTTTCTGTACACCACGAAATCTCACAAAGAGCTGATTGTCCACTCGATGGACCTTGGCACAATCCATATAAAACTTAGAGCCCTGTGGAAGTCAAACTGATAGAGACTCTTCTCTTTCAAGGGCGGGAAGCAAAGAATGTAGGTAAAGTGATCAAATGACCAACGTAGAAGTGAGTCACATTATTAGGTTAAAAAAAGCCACCATAGTGCTCAGCACTAGTTTGTCTGACAAGAAGTTTGAGTAGGGCAGTTTCACTGAAAAGTGCCTGTAGTTCGCTCACATAATTAGCTTACTCAGAATGAATAGGACCGTTCTCACAGTCCAGAAAAACAGTCCACAAGTAAGTATAGGCTCAAAGAATGTACTCACAAGATATGTCAAGATCACGTTAAGGTCCGACTGGGGCAGCACAAATGGTTTTGGAAGGAGCATGTATGTTAAACATTAAATAAACCACCTCAAAACTGAGGATTTAAACAAGTATGGTCTGCCGGGCAAACATAGAAAGGCTAAAAGGGCAGACAAGAACCCTTTTACAGTGTTGTGCAGGGTTAAAGACAGAACAAACATGAGAACATCAGACAGTTTCGACTGTAAAGGGTCAGAGAACCAGACACCAAACCAGGTTAACTAACTTGTAGCAGTGCACAGCATAGATGTTAGATTTGGGGGTCTCTAGTTGGCACTTGTGACAAACAGGGACCCTTGCCTCTAGTCAGGGTGAGGGGGTACACTCCTAAAATAACCCCTGCTCACCCCCTTGGTAGCTTGGCACGAGCAGAAAGGCTTATCTCAGAGGCAGTGTGTAAAGTATTTGTGACCACATACAGTAACCCAGTGACAACACTACAGATGGACACCACACAAGGTTTTATATAAAAAAAATAAGTATACTTTATATAGATTTACCACAAGACCATAAACGACAAAAATACACAATACTGTTACTTTAAGATGGTAGTTTTAGCTTAGTTTAGTTCTTACGATGAGACACTTTGCGTCAATGTACCCTATGATGCGTTGCGCTTCCACGACAAGCAATGTTGCAGCGATAGGAATGCAGCAAAGTTCAGCTGCAAAGAAATAAAGACGTGACGATCTTCCAGATGCAGCATACTTCTCTGGGGATACGAGAAGTTCTCGGTTCGATGCGTGGACTGCAGCGGCGACACCCTTGTTGAGAAGTGCGACGGCAACAGCTTCCGCTGCGACACTCTTCGCTCGTTTGCATGAAGCTTCCGCACAATGCAACAACTACAGCGGTGACATCCTTGTTCAGAAATGCGACGGCAGCAGCTCCGACAGCGGCGTGCTTCTCGGGGGATGCGAGGCGCTTTCCTCGATGCAGTGCAATGCGACAGTTCCAGCAGCGACACCCTTGTTCAGAAGTTAGATGGCAGCAAGAGCAACGGCGACGCACTTCCTCCTCGTTGCGAGACGCTTCTCTCGATGCGGTGCAGTGCGACAACTCCAGCGGCAACACCCTTGTTCAGAAATGCGACGGCGACACGCTTCGGCTTTGTTGAGTATCGCTTCCAGCTCCTTGCGACACGCAGTCCCTCAGAAGGCCCAACAGAGCAGCAGGCACTTCCAAAAGAACTCTGGAGAGCTGGGGGTTGAAGTCTGTTGTACCCGAGACTTCAGCAGGAGGCAAGCTCTTTTTCAAGCCCTTGGAGATCCTTCACAAGTTGAAAATAAAGTACACAAAGTTCCTTTCTCCTTCCTTTGGCAGTCATGCAACCACTGCAGGCCAATCCCCCCAAGCAGCACTTCATCTTAGGAATAGTATTTCCTCAGTTTCTTCAGGTTCCTCTCCTCAGTAAAGGTTTCTTCTTGTAGTCCAAAAGTGATTTAATTTCATGGGATCAGGGTCCCAATATTTATACCCCAAAATCCTTTGTTCTCAGAGGGGAGATGGGCCTTTGCCCAGCCCAAACCAGTTCTGAAGCGCTCTGCTTACCAGACTTCTCCTTTCCTTTCACAGTGCAGGGCAGAAACATCAGACGCCCCACAGGAGGTGGAGCCAGCATTGTGGAAGGCAAATACAGCCATGGAGCACTTTGCTGACAGGACTCCTTCTCTTCTTTCAGTGTGCAGGGCAGAGACATCAGCCGCACCCCAGGAGGTGGAGCCAGCATTGTGGAAGGCAGGCACAGCCCTATTCAAGGTTCAGGTGCAACTCCTCCCTCCCATCTAGATGCAGATCTCTCTATTCACCACTGGGCTGACTCATCCTGTCTCTTTGAATCCCCCAGCCCTGTCACTCACAAAACCAGACAAAGGAATACACAACCTAGCAGAGGCAGGCTTTGGATAGTTAAAAATACCTACTTTCTAAAAGTGGTATTTTCAAACACAGAATGTTAAAACCAACTTCACTAAAAGATGTATTTTATCATTCTGAGTTCAGGCATACTAAACTCGAATTTCTACCATGTGCTCTGAGTCAGTTAGGATTATAAAAATGTAATAATTTAACAGCCCATTCTGGCCTATGGAGAACAGGTAGCCTTGCAATAGTGAAAAACTAAAATAGCTGTAATTCACTATTAGGACATGCCGCACACATCAGGCTTGTCCTACCTTATACTTACAATGCACCCTGCCCTTGGGCCTACCATAGAGGTGTCTGATATGAAGAAAAGGGAAGGTTTAGGGAGTGGCAAGTGGGTGCACTTGCCCAGTCAGCATGACAGTACCAGACTGCATGCAGGCTCTGCAATGGCAGACCGTAGACACATTTTACAAGGCTGCTTCTGTGGGTGGCACAACCAGTGCTGCAGGCCCACCAGCAGCATTTGGATTTACAGGCCCTGGGCACACTCAGTGCACTGTACTAGGATCTGACAAGTAAACCAAATAGCCAATCATGGAATCACTAATCCATTCTTTCGTTTACAATAGGGAGCACTCGCACTGTGGCACTGGACAGCAGTGGCACAGTGCCCAAAGCATCTAACACCAGCAAAAATACATGAGGCAACAGCAAAAATGAAAGGAGACCCATGCCAATGGTGCAAGGTGTAACAGATACGTGTTGTGGAAGGGTGTCTGTCAGCAAGGACTACATCTACCACCTCAATCAGTCAATTGCCACTGCTCAATGTCCTTGCATGGAGGTGTGAGTTGTAGAGTTTTGTATGAAGATACCCATTCTATTGTGGACACGGGAGGACCTCCAAAGTGGCAGACCGATCAGAGTGCAGATGTTCATACTCAGGAGTTCTGAGTGCCGCACTAACTTGGTCCACTCCAGGGTAATTAGATTGACTTGGGTCAGTTGTTTTCCATTAGCTTTGGTACTCATGCCTGGAAAGGTAGCAGCGAAAAGTTGGACAGGAGTCCTTTTCCATTCCAGGAATACGTGCCCTAACTATTGCACTCCAACATGCAAAACCATTCTCATTGTGCATTCTAGACGGATACATCTGTGAGTCGTGATAGATTGCCTACGTGGGAGGAATCCTGCCTCCCACCAGTCACATGAGAGCCACTGAGGATGAAGTGTTGTAGCAGGGAAAAGAGCAGCTTGAGAACTGGTGCCCCTTCTGGCCTGTGCGCTATATGGAATAGCGCATCCCAAAAAGGACTGGGCTGGCTGTTGCATCAGAGGCAGGGAAGGTTGCTACTGCCTACAGGATAAGACCCTCGGAGAAACCCTACATTTGTAGAGCTGATCAAGGAATTGTTTTGCAGGAGTCCAAAGTCCTAAAGAACTTGCTACGGCTGTACTATCTTTAAACTGTTCCGGGGCAGAGTCTGCCTTCTCTCTAGAGAAGAGACCCATCAACGGGTATGTCCATCAGCGATGCCTGATCATTGCCAGAATATTTGGTTTGACATATCCGGTTGTGTCAGTGGATCTGTGGTGTCTAAGCCTACGGGGCTGATTATTTTGCTGCATCCTGACCATCATGGCTAGTCTGGGCAAAGGAGGCCCTAAGCTCTTCCAGAACCATGGGCAAGAACTCGCAGGCCAGGAGTATCCTGGGTGCTTCCTGTTCGGGATCAGAGTCCGAAGCAAAAAGAATGGCGTCCCGGCTGATAGCTGCTTCATGGTAGAGGCACTGGGATAGAGTGAGACATCGGTCTACACGATCACGAAAGCAAAACTGGTTATTATGTAGCCAGTCGAGCTCTGCATTCAACATGGGTATTGAGCAAAGTCATCTAACAGCACCACTGGAGTTTGGTGTTGGCATCAGGGATTGGATGTGGATCTCTGGTCATTGGGGAATTCTGTACCAGTCACTAAATGCCCTCTAAAGGGTCTCTTGGAGGACAGAGATTGTAGATGGAGGGCTGACTGGAGGCCCCTGTGGTTCATGGGTCCCAAGGCACACCAGAAACACAAGATTTGCGCAGTCTCGTTGAAGGCCTAGACTTGTTTGACAACCTGCTGAACTCCCGGCACATGAGCAGTTCAGCTGCAGATCAGGGTTACTAGTTTTGCAGACAATGACTTCCAAGAAGTGTGCCTTATTGACACCCTTGTGCTTTCGCTTGGGAACCAGAGTAGCGGGATAGGACAGAATTCAGCTTCACTTTTTTATGCTTGTGTTTTGAATCAGACTTCAACTTACCTGAAGATTTTGAGCGAGAAGTGGAGCAGTCACGGGAATGGTCTTGTGACTGGAACCAGGCCAGGGACTTGAAGAAGGAACTGTGACAACTAATGTTTGGCGATGTACAGCTTTGCCTTAATGTGAACCGTTTTTGGGATTAATCAGAAGACCAACAAAGTTGGGAGCAGATCTGTGGAATAGCATTGGAAAGTGTGCAAAGAAAGGAACTTACATAGCACATGCTCAATTCCAGTGTGTTATGGAGTTGCACAACATCACTTACCAGTGCAATATATTCTAAAAGTGGGAATTCTGTGATTAGAAGTATCAAGTTGAGGTCTGCAGCACAATTTCCAGAGCCAAGTCCTGAGATTTCTCGCAGCAGTATCAGCTTTGACTATTGTACCTTTTTACACTCTTCCAGACAAAGAAGCACATTTTCAGATAAGAGAAATACCCAGCTATAAGTGGTCATTTTGGTTTTCTCCAGGTGGCCACGAATTCCAACATCTTCTGCGCTCTTCAACCACACGGTACAAGAGCAAGTGTCTATTACCTGAATTTCTCCATCAAGAGAATGCCACCATTAACTTTAGAGCAGTGTTTTGTTCCAAGGCACGTAGGGAAGAGCACTATTCAACAATCTCCACTATCGCTGTTAAGCGGTCAGAAATTCTTGAGTTCAGCAATTGGGGGAGGGGGGGGGGGTTCTTCTTTTCTTCACCATTACACTTGGCTTTCTTCTGGCAGAGGATTAAGCAAGGCATTTTAATATGGTAAAACCTGTGGGCGATTGCTGATTATCACTAAACAAATGAAGGAAAATCTAAACAGTGCCTGTTCAGGGGACATGCTTTCATGTAATATGTATCCTATAAACCCTTTTCACCGCATAAACCCAAAATGTTGAGCCTATCCTTTCCATGCGCTGGGCTTTCCAAATCAGAGATCTCCACGATATGCCAGTAAGGTTACTCCTAATAAACATAAAAGGGAATATTGACCTCCAAGCATCCATTTGTTTCAGCTGCTGTAAGGCTTTTGCATTCCAAAATCGGGGATTGGTCCCTCACCTCAAAAGCATAGTGTGTTCGAGGACAATACCCAGGTCGATTTTCTCTTGAAGACCTGGGACAAACTTCCCACAGTACCTAGGCCTATTGTGTGGTTTTTCCCTTTGCAGTTCGACCACTGGCTCGCCTGCCATAGGTATTAAAAAGCACTGGCAGAAGTCAATAGGTCTCGCCTTTGCCTCAGCTTTTTTGTTTTGTTTCCTTTGTTTAACTGTAGTTAAGTGGACATTAAGTGTATATTCTGTTAATCCAATAATATTTAATGAGTTGCTGTTTATTTGTGTTATGTTTGTTAGTATGTAGTGTTGTGTATATTATTTTTTGATGAAATGAAATGAAAAGAAACTTGCTAAAGCGCACTGCGGCCAAGCGGCTTCCTGGCGCTGGGGGTGGGAACCGGATTCTACAAAGCAACCAAGGGGGCTAACAGGGGAAGGCCTGGGAAAAGAGGAGAGTTTTTAGGGCTTTACGAAAGGAGGGATAAGTAGGGATAGAACGAATGGACAGCGGAAGGCTGTTCCAGAACTGGGGGGCCAGAACCGAGAAACGGGTGCCACCAGTTCGGGATTTACGGAAACGGGGTACTTGGAGAAGAAAGAGAGATGAAGAGCGAAGGGTGCGAGCCGGGGTGTAGGGAGTGATTAAAGAAACAATAAAAAGGGGAGCAGAGTGGGTATAAACCAGGAAGGCTAAGCAAGCCAATTTAAAAAAAGATCTAAAGTGCACAGGGAGCCAATGAAGGGACTTGAGTACAGGCGTGATGTGAGAGGATTTGGGAAGGTGAAAAATGAGACGGGCTGCCTGGTTTTGAATGGCCTGTAACAGTCGTGTTTCAAAAGCCGGAATGCCCACGTAAAGACCATTCCCGTAGTCGAGGCGGGAGGTGATGAGGGCCATGACGATGGATTTGAGGGCATTTGTGGAGAAAAACCGGGAGATTTTTCGGATGAGGCGGAGGGATAGGAAGCAAGATGAAACGACGGAGCTGACTTGAGCATGCATGGAAAGGTCATTGCTGACCTTGATGCCAAGGGTACGGACGGAGGGAACTGGTAGGGGGTGGGGCCAGAGGAAAGGGGCCAATGAGTCTGGGACCAGGGATTAGTGGGGCCACCCGTGAGGACAAGCTCCGTCTTATCCGGATTCAGCTTAAGATGATTCATGGTCATCCATTCCGAGATAAAGACTAGGGTGGAACTAAGAAAGAGAGGAGAATCAGAAGTAGAAAGATCAAAGATGAGCTGGAGGTCATCCGCGTAGTTATACACGGAGACCCCCAGCTCACGAAGAGAAAGAATGAGAGGATAGATGTATAGATTAAAAAGAAGAGGAGAGAGAGAGGAACCTTGGGGGACCCCACACACAAGAGAGCGGGGGGGGCGGAGAATCCTGCAAAATGAACGGCCTGGGACCTGCCTTGAAGGAAGGACGCTAGCCAAGAAAGTGCCACTCCCCTGATGCCGGCTGCGCTGACACGGTCGAGAAGAATGGCATGGTCGACCGTGTCAAACGCAGCCGACAGGTCAAGGAGCACCAGGGCTTGGGGAAGATTAGAGTCCGCTTTTCCCTTGAGCTCATCCAAAACAGCGGTGACCACGGTCTCGGTGGAATGGCCCGGGCGAAAACCCGCCTGATGGGAGGCCAAGAGGCAGTGTTCCTCAATATGTGAGGACAGGCAAGATGTGACGTGGCTTTCCAAAATCTTCCCCAAGTAGGGAAGAAGGGAAATGGGCCTGAAATTAGGGGGGGGGGGGGGGGGAGGGATCCAGACCAGTTTTTTTGATAATGGGGAGAACTATTGCGGTTTTAAAAGAAGAAGGGACGGAACCAAAAACCAGCGAAGAGTTAAGAAGAGTGAGAGGGGGTTCAGGACAATAGGTGAAAAGGGTTTGAAGGATCCGGGCCGGGGCACAGTCGGCCGGAGAGCCGGACTTGACTTTAGCAAGCAAAAGAAGAAATCTTTCAATAGAGATAGGAGGGAAGTGGTCCAGCAAAGAAGGCGGCGGTGGGAGGGGGAAGGTGCCCGAGGTTGAGAGACTGCGGGGATATTGGCTTTAATGGTGGCAATCTTGTCGATGAAATAGTTATTGAGTACAAGGCAGAATGATTGGGAGGGGGCGGGGCTGATGTTCGTGCGATCGGAGGTTGCAAGCTGCTTAACAAGGGAAAAAATCTCACGGGGTTTGTTTACAGAAAGAGCAACTTTCTCTGAGAAATAGTGTGTTTTGGCCGATACAATTGCTTTCTTATAGCTGTTAAGCAGAAGTTTGTATTTGGCGCGGAGTAGGGGACAATATTTTCGCCTCCAGTGGCGCTTCGAGCGCCTGAGACTAAGTTTAAGATCTTTAAGTTCACTTGTGAACCATCTGTGTGCGTCATGTGGCCGGACAGATTTGACTTTCTTGAAGGGGGCGACCATATCACAGGAGGAAGAAAGCCAAGTGCTGATGGCGTCAGCTTGGGATTCGAGAGGGAGATCCGTCAAATCAGGCGCTGAGAAGAGGAAAGAAGAATAAGGTCCGTCTGGTTCCAGCTACGGGCTAACACGTTCTTGGAAAGAAGGGGTTTAGCAGAAGAGGCAGACAAAATGCTAAAAGAAATAATAAAATGATCCGACCAAATGCACGGAAGGATAGAAGGAGGAGAAATTTGGCGACGCAATGATCAAATTTGGTCCAAAGTGTGGCCCTTATCGTGGGTGGGGGCAGTGATGTGAGAGATAAAATTTAATGACTGAAGAGTAGCAGAGAAGTCTTTAGATGCAGAGCTTTCTCTGGGATCATCAGGCCAATAATTAAAATCCCCAAGTAGGACAACTGACGAGTTGTTTACCGCCAAAGTGGCCAAGAGGTCCTGTAACGAGGGAACAAACTGAGACATGGACAGGGGAGGACGATACATGAGCACGAAAGTGAGGGGATCAGTAAGGTTAACAGACCGAGCTACAAGGAAATCCACATTAGGTATAGGTGGGTGATCGAGAAGCTGGAATTTAAGCGAGGAGCGAATAATCATTGCCACGCCACCACCGGCTTTTCCAGCCGGGCGGTCCGCGCGAAGAGCATAATGAGTGTCGGGGAGAATAGCCAGGAGGTCGGGAAGTGAGTCTGTGGAGAACCAGGTTTCGGTGAGGAATAAATAATCGGGAGAATCCGAACTTAAAAGATTGAAAAGCTCGATTTGGTGCTTAACTGCCGACCGAGTGTTAAGCAGAAGAGCAGAAGCTGCAGATGGTGGAGTTTGGGAGGGAAATGCTACCGGGAAAGCGGGAAGGGAGGAGGTGGAAAGATGAGGAAGGGGGTGTGAGCATGGGGGGTGGGATGCGAGGACACCAAGTGTGTCGAGATGTTGCGCCAGTGAAGGAGAGAGAGGGCTGGGGACCATGAGTGCAGATAGTTGCGCAGATGTGTATGACAAAGATTGGGCAGGGTCTATGGCCCCTGGTCCCGGCCGGTCGCGGACGGGCGCAGACGGGCTTGCCTTAGGCGCGCAAACGGCACGCCCGCTGCGCCCGTCCGCTGCGCGTACGGGGGAAACACATGATTAGTAGTATCGTTCAGGGCGTGGCCAGGTGAAAGTGGGCGTGGCTGGGGGAGCGGCTCGCTGATGGCAGCGAGCGAGGAAGCCTGAACCCGCTGCAGCGTCTACCTCGGCTGCGCGGGGGCCAACGAGGCAGGGAGAGGTCCCTGTGAGACTCTTTATCTTTGATAAAAGATGTGTGCTAGTTATTCTGAATGGGATTTGTTTTGGTAGGCATTAAGCTTCTGTCTAATAGTTGATAAGTTTTGCATGCAGACTGTGGTGGGAAATGTTGTAAAGGGGTTGATTTATTGTGGCGGTGCATGTTCTATGGGTATATGTGGTCAAACACACAAAAGATTCACCTTACTGTAAAGGCCAAAATAGGCCGACACCAGTCTTAGGTTGCTTGTATTCTGGCTGGGAGAGGACCTGGCTTGACAGTTCGTGTTAGAGGAGGACCAAGACAGATTTTTATATGGTTGGGTCTAAGCTGAGGTGGCATGGTGGGGGAAAAAACATGTGTGGAGTTGGAATGCTACCCCCACTCGATTGCTAGTAATTAGACTATTTGTAACTATTACTCCCATCACCTTTTGTGCATTTAAGATTATATGTAGTCCTACAATGGTGCTGGTAGTGACGTTGGTGTAGGGTAGAGATGATGCTGCTGTAAGCTAAGGATTTACAGAGTTGGGTTAGAGGTCACATAGGTAGTGCAAGGAAGGTGTCAATGTATGGTGTATGTGTGGTAGGGCCGTATGTGGCAGTGTAGGCTGGATGAGGTGAAGGGGTGTAGTAAGAACAGACCCAATGAGGACGCTTGCCACGCCATGTGGTAGAAGGTTTGATGTCCTTGTATTGACACTTAGAAGCATATATGAATACATAAAAGTTGGTTGAAACAGGCACAAGAAGACCAGTCCTATCAGAGAACATTAGAAGCTATAACATTTTTATTTGTATATTGCTTTACCTTAAACATCAGACCCCGATTAATAAGGGGAATCATTTTACTTAAAAGGCATGCTGCATTTGAAGAGACATACACCAGTCTGTTTTCAGATTCTCCCAGCCTGTGATCGTTTATTTAAGACAACTGGAGTACAGCAACACTGCTAAGAATGAAGCAAGTATATTGCAATAAGGATATAAATTAATAGTCTCCTTTTTAGCGACCATAGCATCCGAGAGTAATTTTTTGAGAATATTCAGTGTACAGTAACAAATCTTGCAGTTTCATACTTTAATTCTGGGACTTACATGCTTCCCTCTGTATTATATTTCGTATGGGATGACTGAAAGGCGCGATTTATACACAATGAGAAACTAACTGGATCTGCGTGAGGTTGTTATTGCAAAAAGCGAATTTGGTCGGATTTAGGCCCACAATGACTTTTCAGTGAATTGCGAATACCCTTATACCATCTTAAATGGTTACCATGAAAAAAATGGAGAACAATGAATCCAATTAATTTGCTGATATAAAAATGCTACATCTAGTGGAAAGCCTCCCTTAATTTTGCAATGTGATGAAACACTGACTTTACAGATTCTCAACGTCTCCAAATAATGATAATTTAAAAGGAAAGTCATCCTGCCAAAGTACTGACAGAGCACGGTGTATCACTATGATGTCCCTAAAAGCGTGCATGTTGTATAGGAAGCATTAACAAATGAGAAAAATAATGGATGTGCGTCATATGGTAGTAGCTTAGAAACACTGCAATAGCGGATGGGTCGTGTCACTATAGATCGGTCACATTCAGAGAAGTAAAATCGTGAATTTTGAAATGATTTGACATTTTGCATTGCAAGATGTTGTTGCCAAATGAGAGGATTAATGACAAGTGTATTCTATTTTTCTGTCTCCATTTTACTAAGTCTGTTTGCGTGTGAATGCATTAAATTAACTTCAAAAATAAGTCGGGGCTCGAAAAATCATACAAGTTTTACTAGACCTGCAAATCTAGTAACTTGAAAAATCAACTCAACCCACCTGTAACGTACTTGACCTCCGTCTCTGAAAGCCAAACAAATGTGACAAGATAACACAATTTAGTGGCATATTTATTGCTCATTCACTTTGTGAGCAATAAAAATGCCTTTAAAACTTATTATCAGATTTGCTGCACTTTCAGAGGCAGAAGTCAAAAGTCAGTTTGTCTTCCTACTCGCCAGAAAGAGAAAGTAGGTCCTAAAAATAGCTCCTCCTGAATAAGTCTGGCTCGCCATAACGGGCGGGCGAGTAGATTTTTCGAGTCCTGTTAGGTGCATTTGATGGGTTCCTCATTTAAACGACTTTTACAAAAAACTGCTATAACTAGTAATTAACTGGAGGAAAAGGAAAACCGAGGTTGAAATGCGGCGCAATAACATGCGGGGAAAAAACAAAGAACTTACACATCAGAAAACAGCCACTATGCAAGGTTTTAGACTGAATTTAAACAAAGTACCTTACATACCACTAGGGGATGCTGCAGCTTCATACATACAAACATCTTCTTGTAATATTTCTCCTTTGTATTAACAAAAATGTCGTCAAAAGTCACAGGGTTCTGAAGATGAAAGCGCTCTGACAATTCAAACACCCTCCGACTGATAAATGAAGAGTGAAGGAAGAAGGGAAAGTTCAACAGATTTATTTGTTGATGCACTTTAGAGAATGTTTGTGAATTGTAAGCTTGACTTTTATTCTGCCTATGCGTTTTGCATAAATGATCTAAAATATTCAGAATACACAGAGGACAAAATTAAATTCCGGGATATGGGGCTGCCGAAATTAAACTCAGACAGCCTGAAATGCCTCAAGGAGAAGCCACTTCTAAGGGAAAACAACATGGCTAGCCATGCCAACTACAATCCTAAAACACGAGCCAACGCAAACGAAAACCAGATAAGCGCGTTTAAGTTGTAAGGGCAAAACACGAGCCAAGGAAAACGAAAATTAAATAAGGGCTTCAGTGGAAAAAGCAACAAAACGTGCAGAGACAAAACTTATTGGATGCATCTTCATCAAAAAATGGTAAGGAGCGACCTCACACACCTGTCCAGGTGTCATGATTCAAACAGTAATATTAGTTCACAAATTTGTGCTCATTTAAATCAATATATATATATATATATATATACATACACATATACACACATATATATACACATACATATATAAACATATACAAGATGTAGTGGACACACTGGAGGGAGAAAGAATTAAAGAGAAAGAAAAAGATGTGCGTGATTTATATGTGCTAACATTTCTAAAACAATTTGACTGTTTGAATAGATGGGTTGTCAAAATTTCAAATAGAAGGGATCCTGGTCCTGACAAATGCAGCTGATGCCCATTGGGCAGAAACATATCGACCAGAATGATGCAGGATTAAATACCCTCTGATGCAACGACTATGATACTTTTAACCATCCCCTAGGAACTCGCCAGAGTAAAAGGGATACTTGAAACACCTAGTTGATTAGGTCTCACTGCGATTGCAGGGGCGAAGCGCCCCTGGTCGCAAAGCGAGCCTATTGCGATCGTGTCAGCTTTCAAGGAGTAAAAGGACTTGGACAAGAGACTGGCACGCGCACGCAACCTGCCGGAATCGGATCAAGTCGCGCGCGCGTGAACACGCGCTCCGATTCCGGCAGGCTGTTCACAACACATGCACAAGCAGGCAGACACACCACACACACCACAGACCCCCCCGCCCCCCCCCCCCACCACCACCACTCACCGGGCTCTTTCAGCGTGTTCCGTGTATCCTCCGCAGCGCTGGTCTTCACCCGGGCCCCCTCCTGGGACCCGGGACTTCAGATGCCGCACTCCGCTTTGGCGCCGGGGCTCGGAGCGCGCATGCGCGGGCAGCCCCCGCCCTCTCACTCAGCCCGGGCTGCTTTCGGTTTTCGTTCCGTGTTGCTGGTTTTACAAGCACCCCGTTAGGTGCTTTAACATAATGGCAGCAGCGCCACGGTCTATAGAGGCAGGTCATCAAAGAAATGGGCGTGGACGTTATTTAAAATGAAAGGGCGAAATGAGGCGCTTGTACAGAAAAATTATGATATTTTTCACTCAGTCTGCACATGCTGAATGAGCACAATTCGGTGCCTTCCTCTCCCTGTGTTGCTCAGGAGCATTGCGACTCTTCCTAGTCTGACGCGCCATCCAGTGCTGCCGCGGTAGAGTGCCCCTTGAGTTTCGAAGGGCTCAGGTCCATTTTCACTCCTGTGATGGATCCCATCTTCCTTATTTGCTTTACCAAGTGCTTTCTACGCACACATCAAGCCCATCCGCCATTATATAATTCTTAGCAAATGAGGAGGCATAAGGATGAAGCAAAACACCTTATCAGGTGTATAAGGGAACGCCTTACACATTTTTGAATTGCCTGTTGGGAGACACATCTTGACATTTTCTGAGGAACTGTAAATTGGATATCTGTGGTGTTTCCATTCATATATACCTTATAACGAGACTGCTGTTTCGTGTTGTACACTTCTTATGTTTTACAAAACAAGGGAACCCAAAAATGTATGGTCCGGGACCTTGGGTAATCATTAGCTTTTAAGTACAGTGGTCCTACGACAAAGCTAATGAAAAGGTTTAGAAAAATATAGACCAGGAATCGGTACTATATTAATTATTGTCCAGCCGGACAATAGAGCAGTTTAATAGTTTCAAATACATTCATTATGACAGAAAAAATATGGTGAGACACAAGCCTGCATCCTACCAACCATATTTGACTAACAAGGGAAGATTAGCAAAACAAAATTGTGGAATTTAAACAAAATACATACAATACAGAAATTATTAAGAAAAAATAATAAGCAAAAAGGACAAAAGGCTCAGGCAGGACATTTTCTGTTTGCAATTTGAAATGAAAGTATAGCAAACACGTATGACTTCCACACACCAATACACATATAGAATGCTTGAATGAGCAAGTGTATGAGGTGCGCTTATTGGTCAACGTTTCGATCCCCTTTACAGCAATAATGGATCATCATCAGGACATTAGTTTACATGCAGGAATATAAAGCTGTATCAGTTTAGGAGGGGGACGATGAACATTGGCCACATAGGTACGGACCGTTGTGTAGGTGAAAAGGGAGACGCCCTCATGTAGCGATTTATCTGCTGATCGTTGTCAGGCATTAGAGTCCGTAGGAGCCGCGTCCGCGGTCTCAGGACCACAGGAGGTCTCGGTCGACCTCTCAGTGGAGTATTAGCAAAAGGCGTCTCCCTTCTCACCTACACAACGGCCTGTACCTATGTGGCCAATGTTCATCATCCCCCTCCTAAACTGATACGGCTTTATATTCAGGCATGTAAACTAATGTCCTGATGATGATACCATTATTGCTGTAAAGGGGATCGAAACGTTGTTGACCAATATGCGCACCTTATACACCTGCTCATTCAAGCATTCTTTATGTATATTAGTGTATGAAAGTCATACGCGTTTGCTTTACTTTCATTTCAAATTGCAAACAGAAAATTTCCTGCCTGAGCCTTTTGTCCTTTTTGCTTATTATTTTTACGTAATAATTTTTGTATTGTATGTATTTTGTTTAAATTCCACAATTTTGTTTTGCTATTCTTCCCTTGTTTGTCAAATATGGTTGGTAGGATGCAGGCTTGTGTCTCACCATATTTTTCTGTCAGAATAAATGTATTTGAAACTATTATACTACTCTATTGTCCGGCTGGACAATAATTAATATAGTACTGATTCCTGGTCTATATTTATCTAAACCTTTTCATTAGCTTTGTTGTGGGACCACTGCAGTACACTTCTTACACACCTGTTCTGAGTGGGCATCCTGTACTTCAAGCTTGTTCAGACTAATCTGTATGAAGTTTTTAGTTTGTAACCTAAACAAAAAAACGTGCATTAAAATGAGGTGTCAATTGCACAGAACATCGACTAGACATGCTGCTTCATTATAGTTCAGGTGGATACATTAAAGCAGCCTTTTGGAAGGGCATTTTCTTTTTAGACCTTTGAAGAGGTAAATGACAAAAAAATACATTTTTGTTCAAAAAAGAAATTCAAGAGACACTAGTCTAACGATTATGCTCTGTTACAAATGACTGAACATTGGTCCCCCACCGACGTGAATATTTACAGCCGTACAAACTACCATTCTGGGCTTAAAATAAAATGCAGAAATAGTGTTTGAAATGTTTATTAAACATTCTTATAAAATTTGACATTTATAACGCAACTAAGCAAAACATTTGTGGTTTTTAAAAATAAAAGTGCAAGCTCACATTCATTGAATATTTTTATGAAATGATTACTGCTTCTAAATTTCGTGGGCAGTCAACAATAGTAGAATATCAGTTTGGATGCTACAGAATTGTATTTGCGCCATCTGCTATTGGTTCTTCTTAGAGCGACATTTAGCGGTCGCTGCCACCCAGGTTGGCCAAATGCCAGGGCATACGAAACAGTCTCAAAATGCAGAAAAATAAATCAAATATTCCTATTAAACACGTCCTATTTCATAGGCAGGTCGTGAAATCCGTAACACCAGTTACCAATCAACAATTTCTTTGTACTCAACTTTAGTCAAATCACAGTTAACATAAACATACATTAATATCGAAATATCATTAACATCTGAAAAAGGTTTGCTTCGTAAAAAATTCATACTGTACATTTTATCCATGTTGTAAAGGGACTTCAATCATGCAAACTTACAATTTTTCAAACCCCATCAAAGAGAAACTCCACCATTTAGTTCTAAAAACTGTCCTATGGAAATTCTGAGGGGCTGAGCTGCAATCATCGGCAGACACAGTTTTTTACCCACCCTCCTTTTCCCCCACAAGCCATGTGAAAGGCACAATTTATACGTGGCAGCACCAGCTTGCTTGTGTGCATCACAACTGCTCTGGTGAAACAAATGGATTCGCATGCAGTAACTATCAAATCACACTTTCCAATAGAAATATCTTTAATCAATTAATAGTGTACACAGAACAGGACATTTATATCGGATGGAGAAAAAAAGTACATCAGCAGTATTGGCCGCAGAGGTCTGGTCTGTCCACGACCCCTACCCAAAGGTTGCACCACAGTTGGGGCATCTTCTCTGCTTTAACGCGAGGCAAAAGAGAATCCCAATAGGGAAGAATATTATCGCACACAGGATCCCGCAGCAGGTGAAGTCATCCTCCAAAACGCCAACCCTGTGGGACAAGGGGAAAAAAGTTGGGGTGGATTACATGCTTATAAAGCGTTGCGCATTGTTATATTATCCAAAACACATCAACTTTGAAAGAGGGGCAATATATAAAAACACTATTAATAAAATATTTGAGTGCTAAATTAAAGCTGTTTGGCAACTGTAGGTTCATACTAGGCCATCTTGTTAATGTATTTAGGCTTTGTAATAACTTTATTAATAATGTAAATAAACATGATACACAAAGAACACAGATGTTTACTTCCAAACAGAGGAGAGAAAGTCTGTCAAATTAAGTCTTGCTAAAATAGATGTCTAAACCTAGTTTCTCCAGTTGAGCAGATTCTGTGTTGCGAAAATATTATGCAAGAGGCACCAAAAGGGGGGGAGGGGTGGCTATGGAGGTCAAGATGGCGGATGCGATACGAACAGTGAGTGGGAATATATCAGGGGGGTGGGATGGACCCGGGAGAGGGGGGGAGGAGGTGGGCATGGGGGCTGCTGTTTTGGGGATTGTTTTTCCTTTCCTACGTTCTTAATATGTTGTCTGTTAAAGATCCACGCATTTTGTTGACACATGTGGAATCCAGGGACACTAAAAAAGAAAAAGTTGCGTGACTGACGGACAAGGCTGAATGTTGAAGCCAGTCCGTGTGCTCATTTTTCATTTGTGATACTTTCAATGCAACAATAAAAAGTTTTTATTAAAAAAAAAAAAAAAAAAAAAAAAAAAGATGGCGGATGCGGATTATCAAAAAGGCTAATTGGCGACCAAAATATACGAAACCTAGCTACTTTTTACGCCTACACATCCTACATCATGAATCCGTAGACGCAAGCTATCCGCCCAAAGACCTCCTTCAGTCAAGAAGGCGTGATAAGCGACAAATATGGGGAAAATACTCAGAACTAAGTGAAGAAAGTTAGAGCCAGAAGATGGCGCTGTTACATTAAATAGGACTACATTTGTTTAATGCAATTTTGTATAGCGCGAACATTACCCAAAGGTGTCGGAGCGCTTCAAAATAGAACTAAGTAAGTTACATAAGGTATTCGTGGTGAAATGTACATATTAACAAGTTACATATACAACCGCGATTATGAAAATGAAAGTCAGCATAATTAGGGTGATACAAGCACAGAATCAGTTTTTTTTTGTTTTTTGTTTTTTACTGGCTGGTTCAAAAGTTCACGTTTCCAAAAGTACACGTGATCGAGCCTTACCAGAACCGCTGTTGGTAGCTTAATAAGTAAAGCCGCATGAGGTCCCTTCGAGCGGAATTATTAAAGTGCGTTGATAATTAGCTCAATTTTGCAAATATGTGTGCATGTTATGAGCGATGGTCATTTACAGGGCAGATTATTTTCTTAACTATACCACATCAGGCAGGAAAGGGATACTCTTTGGTTCATGGCTACCATGAAATACCGAAATTTTCGGTTCATTGGCAACATTACACTTCTGAACGTTCAAGTAAAGCAAAACTTTGAATGTAAAGCACAGTCAACTACTTTTAGGTTGAGTGTTAAACAAATGCGGACTATATATTTCAAAACATCATCACTTCTGTATTTTGAATCTAAAAGATGAGGCACCTTAGTTTTCCTTCATTTCCCCTATTACAATAACTTGACCCGTGAAAAGGACTTAAGCAACAAATCAACTGTACCTTTAATAATAATTTTTAAAAAGTCACGACATGCAACGCAAGAGTGATGTTTCCAAGAAATCAGGTGAACAGAGAAGTAGGGCTATTTGTTTTTAAGCAGGAAAGAACATAGACGTCTAACAACCAGGTGACACTACATATGAAGTGCATCTTATTCAGGTTGCACATTAAAAAATATATATATACATCTAACATTTCCTTGCAGACTACTAGCTGTTCAAATGTCTACTCCGAGTGAAGGGGCAGTCACCCATCACGCGAGTATAGCAGAAACTCTGCAGGGGTGATGAAGAAAAAAGGTCAAATTTAATTTGCAAAGCATTTTGTTGTTGTTGCTTGGAGCAAATGCTACTTGGGCAATGTAGAATATTATGTGACATGGTTGGGTAGCATTAGCACGTGATATCAGAACACCCCAAAGATGGTCCTTGGATTCACACTCTTAAATCTTTTGCTCTTTGACACTAACAGGGCTAATCTGTCAGGTTTTAATAGAGGAACAGGGGTCACTCTTAAGCATTTTACAGCACCATTATGGAACGTAAGTAATTAATACAGCCTGATAGAAAACTGACATCAGTTTATAATTAAAATATTGTTATCTTAATGTAGACAACAAAAGGAACGGAATAACATGCATAAAACCGGAGTTATTGATTTTGCTGAAGCAATATTAAATCCGTGCAATATAATACATGGAAAAGATAAGACTGCGGTCAATGGCAAACACCACTGGTGACAATGCAGTGACTTGCAGGTCGAGTTGGGTTGTACTCTTGCAGGGTTGAGGTGATGCAGGTCTCCGGTACAAGCCACAACAATCAGTTCCAAAAAAGGCTGGGCCCCATGAGATTAGATTCCCCAGGGCCAAAATTGGCCCAGGAAAAGGGGGCATTCAGCCTTCCTTCTAAAAAAAAAAAAAAAGCAGGCCTCAGCAAGTTGTATGAGGCTCCCTCCCCTTTCACCACCACTCTGCAAATGCGCCACCTGGTGCATTAATAGTTGGGGGATGAAGTCCTCTTGGCTGCAGAGGGTTCTTTGGGGCCAACAACCCCAACTGTTACTTGCAGAAAGTCCCACACAGCTGGATTGCTGAGGGGTCTTCAGAGGCCACACCCTCCTTCCCCACCACTTTGTTAACTCACCTCCTGGCACACTACTGGTTGGGATTAAGTCCCCTTGGATGTTGGGGGTCGGGAGCCTGAAGGCACATGCGGTCCCAGTCAGCTCCCTGCCCCCTGTGGGAGCCAGCATTGCTTTCACAGACAGGGAGCTGCTGGGAAGGCAGCTCCCGGTCTGTGAAAGAAATTCTGCTCCGCTTCTAGTAAGCGATAGCATTTTCAATGCTCTCACTTGCTGGAAGCTGTGGCTTGGAGGGAGCAGTAAAGCTCCCACAAAGCCACAGCAAACAGCTATGTCCTGTGGGTGGGCACCCCAGAACATCGCAGGAGCTTCCTGCCAAATTTGGTGTAATTCCGTCCAGTGGTTACGGGCTGTAGGCTTGCGTCTGAAGTACCAGGTAAATTTGTTTGGAAAATTTCAAGGAGATTCAACCGACCCCAAGGATATAGGCCACTGAAAATTACTTTTGATAGAAACTCAGAATATAGATCACACCATATATCCTACTGGCACTTGCCAGTAGGTAGTTACTAGTTAGGACCTTTGTTTCCCAAATAATTTTTGTTTTGATTTGCCCACATCTTTGGCGAATCCCCAAAAAGGGGATGGGGGTTCATAAAGTGTTCTTCCTTTTTTTATTGATAAGCCAATAATACATGGAATACATTTACCAAACAAAATATTCACAACAGCCGTACACAATTTCAGAATCCGGGGGGGAGGGGGGTATATGTTATAGGTTTGTAAAGCGCGACAGCTGCCCCAGCAAAGAGACGTCCAGACGCTGAAAGGCAGTGAAATGACCACGCACAGAAGGGCAACAGGAAGGGGGTAGAGAAAAGTTTTGATAGCTTTTCTGAATTGAAGATAGTTAGTGAGCCCCCGAATGTGGGCCGGCAAAGAGTTCCAAAGGATGGCAGCTCTACTCCTAAAGAAACGACTTCCGGCGCGAACCCTACGCACGCGAGGGACCACTACCAGGCATTGTCACATAGAGCGGAGCAGACACGTTTGAGTGTAGGGTAGAAGTAAATCAGTTAAGATTTCCGGAGATGCATCTTTCAGGATTTTAAAGGCTATACAAGGTGCCTTGATCTCAATACGCCTAGCAACAGGCAACCAGTGAAGACAACGAATGGCACTGGTCACTGAGCAGGCTCTGTGCAGGCCGAGTAGAGCTCTTGCGGCCGCATTCTGGACTCTCTGTAGCTTTTGTATCGGACGTATTGGCTCCCAGATACAGTGAACTGGCGTTGTCAAGTCTTGACATAATCAGAGCCTGGATAATGATCTGCCTAGTAGGGGCATCAAAAAGCCCAAAATGGGTTTGAGTCTGCGCAACAGACCAATGCAGGTTCCCGCCACCTTTTTAAATTGAGTCTGAAAATTGAGTGACGCGTTCAACCAAACACCTAAGTTCTTCACTACAGGTTATGGGGCAGGGGCGGTGCCTAGACTCCTAGGCCACCAGGACTCGTTCCAACGGTCAAATCCCAAATCTTCATACCCAATCACGGTTTATGCCACCCTTTGAGAGCATACAAACTGTACTCTAGGTTACAGATAGAGTATAACCTTCTTCACATTTCAAATGGCGGTGGTTCTTTCTGCCGCCATAGTGTCGTTATGCATAATCGCGCCACTGCTACGGCTATAAATACCAGATACCTATATTTATGCATCGCGCCACTAACCATGGAGTCTTCCAAAACTCCCAGTAGCATAACAGTAGGAGTAATCTGAATCTGAACTCCTGTAACCTCAGTTAAGGAGGCCTCTATCCTCCAAATCAAATGCTTTAGCTCTGGGCAGATGAAAAACATGTGTAAGCAGTCAGCCTGGTTCCCCCCACACCATGTACATTTGTCCTTATTTAACCCACCCCAACGTGCTATCTTGGCAGGGGTGTAATATAAATTAAATATGGTCTTGTAATGCTATGTCTGAAGGCTGGACGATACCAAAAGCTTTTCAACCAAAGTAACTGAGTCATGTAATAAATCCCCAGCTTGCAACAGTCTGACATTCTATTTTAAATTCTGCACCTCCAAATCATCAGATTGCACCTCAATGAGAAGTTGATATAAGGTACCAATCTTCCCCCGCCCCCTAATTGTCTCTAATAAGTTGTTTTTCTGAGATAAAAATCCTACATTTGTTTTTTTAGCAGATAATCCTGGACTTGCAGATATGTAAAAAAAAGTCAGCCTTTGACAAATCAAATTCAGAGACCAACGAGGAGTAAGACCGTATACCACTTCTAGCCACTAAATCTCCCGGAGTTAGAACACCCTTCCGTCTCCATCTAGCCATTATGGTGTCCAAAAAAATGGATGGCAATAGGGCTGACGATACGGTGGGTGTATGAAAATGAATCCTCCCTATCTGCATATACCGTCGCACCCAAAGCCATACCTTATTGTGCGCACCACCTTAAAGTGAGTTTTCTTGTAGTAACTAGGCTCTATATTTAATACAAAGCCCCTCTCCGCCTCAGAGCCTAGAAGCATTAGAAAGATCTGAGGAAGCTCCGCTACTACAGCTTCTCCTTCTCCCATCAATAATATTCCCATATGCGGAAGTAAACATGCCCAATAATAAAAAGGGAAATTGGGTACTGACCAGCCCCCTCGGGATCGTGGTAGATTTTAATATTTTATTGCTCTGCAAGGTTTACCTTGAGCCCACATAGAACTGCTACATATAGACTATAGTTTTTGAAGCTGCTTTTTGGTAAGTTCCAGGGGTACAGACCTAAAATAATATAGAACTTTGGGGAGAATATTCATTTTTAAAACGTTACACCTACCAACTATTGCAAGGTGTAGACTTTCTATCCGATCAAGCTCCTTTTTGTTTTACGGACCATGGGGTCCCAGTTGGAGAGTACCATTTCATCCAAAGAAGCATTGACACAAATCCCTAAATAAGTGGCCTCTTCAGTAACCCTACAATCAGTAAATAGAGCATGCGTCGAGCAAATTATTTGTGTCTTGGCTATATTTAATTTATAGCCAGAAGTTTGCCCAAATAATGTTGCTAACCGCACGATATCCACCACAGCCTTAGCTGGATCTGATGAAACTACGGTAACATCAGAGTAGGCTAGTGTTTTAACATACTCTTGCCCAATCCTCATATATGGAATGTTTAAACTATTTTCCAGTAAGATTAACAATGGATTGATGTAAAGGGGAGCATGGACACCCTTGTCTAGAACCTCTAAGAATTGGGACCTAGTCAGATTCAAGATCCATCGCGCATATTCAAGCTACAGGAGACTTATGCACAGTTCTTATTGCCAAGACCAAACCCTTGCCACCGCATAGTTGCCCATAATAATTCCCAGGAGACACGGTCAAATGCTTTCTCTGCATCTAATAAGATTATTCCGCATGAGGCTTGCTGAACAGCCACGTAATCCAGCAAAGCAACCATCCTATTAACGAGGTTGACCGTGCCTCTTCCTGGGATAACACCATGTTGACGCATTGAAACTAAGGGAGTAATCACTCTGGAGAGTAGCGTGGCAAGAGTCTTCGCGTATATTTTCCCATCGCAATTTAAAAGTAAGATAAGCCTATATGATCCGGGAAGGGCGATTTAATCTTTCTTCTTAAAAATGATGAGGTTAGTTACATCCCATAATGCCAGTGCATCACCTTTCTGTGCTTCCAAAAACACGCTGACCATATCTGATTTTAATTTAGTCAAAAAGGCTTTGTATAATTCAAATGGTAGTTTGTCCGGCGCGGCGGCCTTGCCTGAAGCTAGCGAGACAACAGCCTCCACAAGCTCTTCTAATGTTATAGGTTCTTCCAGATATTTCTGGTCATCTGAACAAAGCTTCCATCTAAAAGGATCTTTGAAGAAGGATTGCGTTTTCTCCAGACTACTTGAACCCTCCTTATACAATTCCGCATAGCAGGTCCTAAAAACTTCAAGTATTTCTGTGGGTGATTCAACTAATTTCCCAGCTGAATCTTCAATTGCAGTAACTGTACATTTTACCTCCTTGCACCTCATTTTTTTGGCCAAGCAGCTGCCTGTTACCTTACAATATTCATAACAATCTTTTCTAAAAAGATGATCTTTCTTAGCTTTTTCTTTTGACCAAAGAGCGTTAATCCTAGCCTTGCAACAAGCTACCTCCGTTTGTACCTGGGTAATGTCAAGATTTGCCTGCAAGGCTTGAATAAGAGCCTATTCTGCATTCTGAAGATCTGCAGATAATTCCTGTGTGACCGGTCTCTGCTGTTTTTGATCATGCAGTCCAAAACTCAGAATTTCCCCCCGGCGCCCCGCCTTTAAATATCCCAAACCATGCCATGAGTGGTAGAAATACTATTAGTAGACAGAAATTGGGTTAGCCATTGTTGAACATGAGAAATAAAAGGATGAAAAATTAGCTTTCTATCAAATGAAATGTCCCATGGCTCCGAACCCAAGCCCTGCATTGCAAGTTTTGACAATGGGTTGTGATCTGAAGTGACCCTGGGGTAGATTTGTATCTGCGCCTCCGCTAAATAATTTTTGGTTACAAAAAAAATAATCTAGTCTAGCTAGTTTTTGATGCGGACAAGAATAGTGTATAAACCCCGGATCAGGGTATTTTAACCTAGGCCATACGTCTACTAAACCATGTTCATACAAAAGCTGTTGTAAGGCTTTGTAAACATTGGTTTTCCGACTGCCATATTTATTACCAGCAGGACATTGTGTAACTTCCTCTAATTGAATATTAAAATCCCCGCAGAGTATCAAAGGAGATGGCCAAGAGGCCAGTTCTAGGTTTAAATATTCCAATATCTCAGACTCATCGTAGTTCGAACCATATAAAGAACATACTATGAATTTCTTTATTACCGGATGAACATTCAACGATTGCCCACCGCCCACTTTTGTCCGCCAGAGCCCTGCCACAGGGTAAAATACTCGGCCTGGCATGAATAGCCAGACCTCTTAAAGTAGTTCCCTGCGACATAGATACCAAAAGCTTATACCCTAATTCAGTGATAACCTTACAATTACACCATGGTAGGTGTGTCTTGTAGACAAACCACATCCTAGCACATCATTCTGAAATCCTGGGCTACTTTTAGCCACTTATCTCTATCATTGAGACCATGTATGTTAAATGAACAAATAGACTGTCATTCTGTGGTAAATAAATAATTAAATACCTGTTCTATTTTTGACTAGATATACAATAACAGATAGCTCAATAAATAAGAGTCAAGATTCGAGGTAGCTGGAGTTTGCAGGTTTTAATCAGGCATAAAGGACAGGAACAGGACAACCTGCATGGGAATGGGATGGCAGCTGCCGGGGGGCAGGATCTGGGAGCATAAGGGGTAACTTTTAATAACAGTGCACAATATTTATAGTTAAACAATTGCATTACATTCAGTATAGTAGGCGTAGCAGTGGGTGGAGTTCATAGCAGTCGCGAAAGATAAGGCATAAAGTGGGTGGAACAAGAGGCGTATACATAGACATGTGATGTAAACGTAACAGAATATGTCATAAACGGGGCGGAAACATGGAGGGGGCTACCTGAGGAGCTGGGACCTTTAACCTAGTGGTGCGCGCAAACTGGCAATGACGTGTTACTAGGAGGAACTGGGGGCTATGACTTCTGTGCTAGAAGAAGAGACTGAAGTCTGGAGAGTCAGAGCGACATGTACCTAAACACTATCTAGTATCTGATGTTTAGAGAACATATTGATAGAATCCAAAAGTTATCAGGGTAAAGGCTAACAGACTCTAAGACTGGTGCATGCATCATTCTATATGTAGTGCGTGTTGAGGAATATTAAATGACCATTAATACAGTATTTCTCTTACATGGAGACGTAAAGGCTAGACGATGACTGAAACTATTGATGCGATTCAGTAGCTTTAGGAATGCAGAGAAGGAGGGCTGGACTGATAACTAGAATCATAACATACTCTTGGCAGACTGGCAGGCAGAGCCAGGCCGAGCCGGGCACTGTGAGGCAGGAAGTAAGTGAAGGGTCAGGGATACAGGTGGGGGCTGTATCGCTCCTCAGCGAGGGTTCAGGAGACAGGAGCTGAATCTGGTGTCCGGGCCCTTTTGAGGCCTAGAAACGGAGACTTTTCAATGAATTAACGTGCACACTGTAAAACGTGGCAACATAACTTTACATAGGCCTAATACTCGTAGCTTTAACGAGAACTGAAAACTGGCATACTAGAGATGGACACAACTAAAATTGCGTCTTTAATCGATCATAAGGGAATACATATGCATATTAATCATGCACATATAACATAAGATGGGGAACACGTAGGGACACAGAACATGGCAAAATGTACTTTTCCACATTCCCTCCTTGTCACTACGTTTCCATCAGGAAACATCAATATTCATGATACCATCTATCATTTCATACAGTATCATTTGCTCGTCTCGAATTGTCTTGGAACGGGACTTAGGACTAGGACTTGGAATACAGGATGTAGCACAAATGCCGCAAATCGCAGGGCCACATTGTAAACAGAGGCAGCAACTGAAAATGATCATTACTGCTATACCTAGGAATGACAATACTTTCCATCCCCAGGCAGAGATTATACTCCAGAGCCAACCGGACCATGTCCAGGTGCCTGGATTCTGGTGTAACTGATGGGCAATTTTATGAAGTCTGGTTATAGCTGAATAAACAGACGGCGCGTTATTAGGAATGAAAATGCAGCAACTAGATCCGATGACTCTACATGCTCCTCCTCTATCGGCCAGTATGACGTCAAGAACGAGACGATTTTGGAGCACGACAAATCTCATAGCAGATTGCTCTTCGGTTAAGTTACCTAGAGCAGAAGTAGTCTCATTCACTACTGCTTCAAGGGTTCTGGTTAACCTACGGATTAACTTACTATTCTGGATAGGTCCTATAAAGAAGAAGAAACCTCTATTGAAGTCTGTATACTGTTCTAGAGCAGTTTCAGTTTGATCGACAATCGGGGACTCAATCTCCCTTCTATGTCTAATGTGTACTAGATGTGTGTTTCTATGATAATCGGATGGGGCTAGGAAAACTGGTGGCAGTAGGAAGGCAATGTAACATGTTCCATCCCAATCGAGGGGCAGACGAACATATGCGGTCTGACCACAAACAAAATAAGAATGACGTGAGGCTTTGAAAATAGATTTCCCACTGTCACTATACTTGACAATAGTAGTACAATCACTATGTCCTACATGTGTGGAACCATTCTTTCGGACACATAATTCGCCTTTGACTGGTAGTACTGAAATAGCAGGTATATCTGGAGTAGTATCAGACTGAACATTCAGGACCATAAAATTCGAAGAATAATTACCTAAATTATAAACTTCATTTTCTAGGTCTAACCCGGTTCTATGGGTGAGACCTTGCTTGTCTGGAAAACATGTACTATTCAGAAGGGACATATCAGTTGAGGATGACGTTAACGTGGACCACGCTCCACACGAACCATTATGTGAAAACGGATAAGGAAAGAGTGGCAGAACTCCCTTCGGTGTCTGGAAAGGGGGGAGTCGACCACACACCCAACAATTAGTGGCATTGCTGGTCTGGTGTGAATAGTGTAACATACGGATAAATGTGTTATTGCGCATAGCAAGACGATAGGATAGCTCGTGAGGAGGCAGATCACTAAATGTGTGTTCTACTGTAGCATTAGAAAACTTATTTACATGAGAAATTGAAAAACAAATGCAATGCATAACTTGTGCAGGTAACCATCAAACTCAAAAATAGAAGAAAACATAAAATAACAATACATCTGATGGAGTTTTGACTAACTCTCTCACTATGGGGGTCTATCTCATACATGTCAGAAACCTGTCTAACCGTTTCACCCGAGGGGGACTTAGACAATTAAACTGGCTGACTTATTTTACTAGACCGGAGCTTCTGTTTATACTCCTGCTGCGGAGTTTCCTCTAACAGGGGAGGCTTGGAATCAAAGTTTGTAGCGGGACAGTCCTTGAGAATAGGGCAGTTTTTAGAATTCTGGCAGTCCTTAAAAATGTTCTTGGAAAAAGTTTTTTCTCGGAGTCCATGAAACTTCTTGACGTGAGACAGGTGGACCCACCCCTTGCGGCCTTCCAGCTTCACGGCCGTGCGGGTGGTCAGAAGGACAAGTTGAGGCAGTTTCCAGCGGGGCTCCAGCGGACTTGAACGATCAAAATTCCTCACAAGGACTAGGTCGCCTGGAATGACCTCATGTGGTTTCACCTCGGTATTGTCTGGAAATGCGGCGGCAACCTGTGAACGACAAGAGTGTAGGGCAGACATCAAGGAAGCTAAGTAATCTGTCAGCATATTACTGGAAACATCTGTAATACTTCGGGGTCTAGGTGTACCCCACATGTTCGGGGGGCGGCCGAATACGACCTCATAAGGGGACAGACCTGATCTGGAATGTGCGACCATGCGCATATAAAATAGGGCGACTGGCAGAGCTACTAGCCAGTCTACACCTTTCTCTTTACAGACTTTGGCAAGACGGATTTTTAATGTCTGGTTATGTCTCTCTACGAGACCTGCTGCTTCAGGATGGCGTACACAATGAAACTTCCACTGGTACCCTAACAGAAGGGAAACATACTTCATCAACTCTGATGAGAATGGCTGGCCGTTATCTGAGTACACGACCCTAGGGAGTCCATAACGGGGGAAGAATTCACGAACCAGCTGCTTGGCAGTGGTCGCGGCTGTGTAATCTGGGACTGGATATGCCTCTGTCCACCTGGACAAAGCGCATACAACTACAAGGACATACTTAAAACCTCGACATCGCTCCATCTGAATGTAATCCATTTGGAGGACCTCAAAAGGGTGGTCAGGAGGCTGGAATCCCCCTTGTTCCACCGGGACACTTTTACCTGGATTGAACTGACAACATATCATACAGGTACGGACTTTCTGCTTGGCTGCAGCTCGTAAATGCTTGTTGAACCAAATGTTCTGGATACTGTCTAACATGGCTTTTTCTCCTAAATGGGCAGGACTATGTGCGGTATTAATAATGACTTGAACCATTGAGTCGGGGAGAAACCATGTGGCTTTTCCCTTCGTCAACCATCCCTGATCTGTCTGGACCCCTCCTTGTTCGGACCATTTCTTGATTTCCTCGGGAGTAGCATGTGACTGGATATCTATGACATCTTGAGTGGGGTCCTTAACTGTCATACATGTAGTCGGATCTGGAGTGTGTGTCGGTGTTGCGTTAACTGGAATGTCTGGAGTCTGGGCTGTAAACTTGGCTGTTCGATCTGCTAGATCGTTACCTTGGGAAATAATGTCAGTGACTTTCGTATGTGCTTTGCACTTCATGATAGCGATAGCTGTTGGTAAATGTATTGCATCTAACAGAGCTTGGATAAGGAGACCATGCTGAATCTTGGTTCCATGAGAAGTCATAAAACCTCTTTCTTGCCAGAGCACTCCAAAGTCGTGTACGACTCCGAATGCATAACGTGAATCTGTGTAAATGTTAACTTTCAGGTTTTTGGCACGTATGCAGGCTTGGGTCAGAACAACTAGCTCTGCTGCTTGAGCGGACAGAGTGTCAATACAGTGTGTCTCTATAACTTCAGTCTCAGTAGTCACTGCATACGCAGCTACTAGTTCTCCTGTACTTGTTCTCATACATGAACCATCCACATAAAGTGTCAGGTCGGGATCTGGTAATGGAATATCTGTCAGGTCTTGTCTTGGCTTTGTCATGGTGTTAACTACTTCCACACAGTCATGTGTGGCAGGATTTGAAGTAACTGACGGTAACAGTGTAGCAGGATTTAGAACGTTGCAGCGTCTGATTTCTATGTGTGGCTGGAACAGTGTCAATTCATAACCTGTTAAACGTGCAATGGTCAAGTGCTGAGTCTGGGTTCGGTTTAAAAGAACTTCCACGGAGTGTGGAACTTGTACTGTCAGGGAATGTCCTAACACTATAGAATCACTTTGTCTGATAGCTAGTGCTGTGGCTGCAATTGACTTGAGGCACGCAGGCAGAGCCTGGGCTACTGGATCTAATGTGCTCGAGAAATAAGCACAGGGCTTGTATTGTCCTGCTTGATCTTGTGTGAGAACAGATAATGCTGTACCATTACGTTCTGTGACAAAAAGTGTAAAAGGCTTACTGTAGTTCGGAGTAGCTAGAACAGGAGCTTGGCATAAGGCTTTCTTCAACTTATTAAAACTAAGTGTATGTTCAGATGTCCAAGGGAGAACAGTCGATACGGCTGCCTCCTGTGTCGTTAACTGTATCAGTGGCTTGGCTAGAAATGCATACTGAGGAATCCATTGTCGGCAATAAGAAGTGAGGCCGATAAAAGCTCGTACCTCCTTCTGGGTCTTGGGCTGAGGAAGACTCGCTATTAACTGGATACGGTCAGGTGTCAACTGCCTACCCCTCTTGGACAGTAAGTGGCCTAAGTAGATCACTTGCTGGACACAGAATTGAAGCTTCGAAGGGGACACCTTGTGCCCCATCTCGGCTAGGAAATACAGGACTGTAAGTGACGCACGCTCGCAGGCACGTTCAGAACGGGCTGTGATCAGTAGATCATCGACATACTGGAGCAGGGCAGTGTCAGTTGGCATGTGAATATTGTCTAGTTGTCTCTTAAGTGCTTGACTGTAAATACTAGGACTTTCTGTGAAACCTTGAGGAGCTCGTGTGAATTTATAGCTCCTTCCATTTAAACAGAATCCGAAAAGAAACGGACTGTCTGGATGAATGGGGACACTGAAAAATGCGTTTTTGAGGTCTATGACTGTGAAAAATGTAGCCTCAGAATCAATGGCTGTCAATAGGGAAGAAATATCTGGGACAACTGGGTACTGGGGAATGATACATTTATTAAGTTCTCGAAGGTCAATCACTAATCGATATACTGGAGGTGCATTTGGATCAGTACGTTTCATGACTGGAATGATAGGAGAATTACATACATTGGAGTCAGTTTCTACAACTACTCCTTGAGCAATGAGCTCGTCAATAATTTTGGATAAGGCTGCTACAGCCTCAGGTGGCAATCTGTACTGTCTGACTCGTGGTAACACTACACCTGGTTTGAGAGTCACACGATGGGGTGTGATTTGCATAAAACCAACATCAGTTGGACCTTGTGCCCATAGATGCTGCGGAACATTCAATAATCTTGGATCAAAATCACGTAATACATAGTGACCCTTAAAGTCACGTAAAAACAAACGTATTCCTTCTGGGGAGCAGCAAATAACTGCACCTAATTCTTTTAATGTCTTAATGCCTAACACATTTTCTGGACATGATTTCGTGAGTAGCAGGTCAGTAGTTCGGGACAATGGACCTACTTCTAGAGTAACTGGTTTGGAAATCTCGTTAACAATTGGCTTTCCTGAAAATCCAAGGGAAACATTTCTAGAGCCTGAGAGCGGAGCCCCTGGAACCTCGTCATGACTGATAGTAGTCCTACTTGCCCCTGTATCAATCAGAAACTTTCTGTCTTTCCCTAATACTTGACTGTGAACATAGGGACCCTCTTGATCTACAGGAATCTCGATGAGAGGCAAGCCTACCTCCCTCTCTAGGCTGTTTCATGAATACGGCTGGTACTCTGGATACTCGGACTGTGCATACTGGTACATCTGCTGTGTAACATGCTGTGTTGCAGCTATAGGCTGCGGTGCTGTAACTGTCTGTGGTGTATTCTGTGGTAACTGGGAAGTCTGTGAAACTTGTTCTTGTCTAGGCGGACGTGGTCTTTCTTTAGTCTTACCAGTGGCTATGTTGTGTTTCAGAACTGCACACTCGTTTATAAAATGACCTGGCTGTTTACAATAATTGCAGGTCCCTTTAACAGGAACTGCAGGATGACTGGCTTGATTTGGACCCCTCTTCTGACTGTCCTGTGGAACAGATTGTGCAACTAATACTTTCATTTTCGTGTCTTTCATACGTCTTCTCTCGTGTTCTTGCTCTTCTCTGATTCTATTCTGGTGGTACTGGAGCATCTGGAGCATTTGGGACGGAGTATTAGCTTGCCAGGTACTCTCGACTTTCAAAACTCGATTCTTAACTTGTGGACTTGAATTCTCGACTAGTTTAGTAACAAAAAGATGAGGGTATGACTCACTACTCGTCTTTAAACCACTGTTTATGATAAAACATTTCTCGAATCTGGAATAAAAATCACTAGTGTCTTCGTCTTGTTTCTGTTTACAGGCTGAGATTGCATCCCAGTCTTCCTTTTTCGTGGCTAGTAATCTTGGCAAAACTTGTATTAACAGTTCAGGTAATTCTTTACATTTATCTCCTTGACCGGTACCTGGTACACGTGTATTTTCTTCAGCTTCTAGAGCTGCCCAATCTATCTTTTTCTCTCCCACCTCCCATTCTTTCTCCTTGAGTTTTTCATATATGCCCGCGGGCAACAGGACCTTTAACATTTTAATTATATCTGGATACGTGTATTCTCCCATACGGAGCATGTCTTTTAATTCACGGTGGAACCCTGCTGGATCTTTATCGTGACAGGGAATTAACTTTTTCATCTCTAAGAGTTCCATCTTTGTAATCGGGGTGTAAACAAATACTCGTTGCATTTCACCACCCGCTGTCCTAACTGGGTGTACTTCTCGTAACGGATGCTGTCTGTCTATGTAAAAGGGTTTACTTTCTGGGGGTGAGACGTGAACAAAATGCGGGTTCAGAAACGTTCTATATTTGTGGCGCTGTTCTAGAATGATACTAATTAAGTCGGTACCTAGACCTCTCCATTTATACTGGAGTAACTCGTTCAGAACATCATGTAACGGACCTGGATCGGAATGCTGACCCTCATACAATGTAATGAGGTGCTGGATCATATACATACCCACCAGTCGCTGCTCGGCTGGGGGCAGTTTCAGAAACATTTGTGCCACTATTTCGTCTGAAAAAGTGGTAGAATCAGTAGCCCATCGGACTGCTGATCGGGCTAGTTCTTGTTCATGCATGGTACTAAGTTCACTATAACCGATTCGTGATTTCAGAATGTGATCGGTAGCTTGAAATACTTGCTCTAGAGAACCTTGTTCTGGTGCTGGAAGAGGAACAGTTTTCTTGTGTTCTAGACGTGAATGTCGGTCGGGAAGTCTAGCTTTACCTACATACGCTATTCTGGCGGTATTCTCGTCGTCTACCTCTTCAGTAGAAGAGTCGTTTTCCTTCTCGCTTACTTGTGCTGCTTTGCGTTTCTCGTGTAACCTTATTATTTCCTTACGAATTTTCTTGTACATACTCTATACAACTGAGCGTCCTGTGTCTTCCCTCGGCTATATTATCACTCCACCTTGTCAGGACTTTCATTTCGGTCGGATCTTTAGTCGGATAATCTTGTTCCCTTATTAAACAATTAATTAGAAACTTTAATAGCATGAGCTGAATCTCAGCTTTTCTTAGAAACATGACTTCGCCAATACTTTCTGGGTCTGTTCCTGTACGAATGAAACGATATATTCTGTCTAGATCTTCTTTCATATTTGGTAGGGTGTCCAAATACTCGGTCACCCGTCTTACACGTAATGAATATATAACCATACTATCATCACCTGGGACCGGATCATAACGGCATTCGGTAAGAGCTCGTCTGATATCTGCAACAGACTGATGTTTGGGCGTGCGCTGTAACGCACGTTCATGTAACTCGACTGACGTTACACGTTTGTGTGGCGGGGGGGTTCCCGGAGGACCTCCTCCCGCGGCCCCTAAACTGGAATCGTCGACTGATACTCTTCGTGCTGGCAGAGTGACCAGTGTAGCGGGTACTTGTAATGTAGGCTGGACCGGGGGTACCGTAACAGGTGCTGTGACAGGTGCCCCGGTGACTGGAGGAGCAGGATTTACATTATTTACAGGAGCTGGCGGAACAGGATTTGCATATTCTGGGACTGTCGTCCAAATAGGACGAGAGAAAAATATCAGCTGCGGTCGGTTTGTGACATAGCTTGGTCGGAACTAAGGGTGGCGGAAAATTACTGGATGCCTCCGGGGTTGCTTTTGGCAAGCCCTCGGCAAGAAGAGGGTACATACCCTTAATAAGGGCATTCCTCTGTCTGTCTGACTGTTCGGTTTTAACTCGTTCACCTATTTCGATTAATTCCCTTTCTTGGGCTCTTTCTGAGGATTCTCTACTTAATTCTGACTTTCTGATTTCTTTTTCGGTTCTTTTATGAGATTCTTTGCGCCATAACTCGATGGCATCTTTCTGTGACTGTCTGGCTTTCTTTTTCCATAATACTTCTTCTACTCGCATGATGCACTCGGCATCCCATGTGCCTGATACAGGCCATCTATATTTCTCTTCTAATTCCTTAGTGTACTCGACCCATAAGTCTAGATATAATATGGCACTTATGCCATGCTTATGATACATAAAATGACCTGGACTGTCCCTAGGTGGGACAGGAACTGCTTCCTCGAGCAGACCTTTTCTAGTTCTTAACTGACGTAATTTTGAGAACAGAGGCATGACGTGAACTGGGATCTGGACACAATACAATACACAATGAACACAATAATGACTTGAGACTGATCACTCATACCACGACATTAAAAACACATTGAAATGACATTTAAAATAACAGTTCGAACAGAAACATTACCTGGAATACTTGAGAACAGAAACACATGAATTTCTCGAGACTAGAACTTACTAGAGTTACTAGATGCACTGCTGAAACAGTACGAAACATACCGGTCTCATAAAGAGACACGTCAGGACCCGCATCCACCTAGGTGGATACTTCGTGTTGGATTTGCGTACCCAAACCCACAGACCAGAGACAAATTAATTGACCCTGTCTAGATACTACCCCAGCAACGGTACTCACCGGGCAGCAAGAACGGAAGGCCTCGGACTGGACTGGACTGCTACGACGACGGACTACGAACTTCGGACTTCAGTTACGGGTGGGCCTCCGGATACCTCGGACCTTGGACTCTCGGCTTGGGCTCTGGTCGGGACTCGCCGCGTTCCTCCACCGCCTCGTCTGGATGCTGGACCGCAACCTCCGTCTCCTCCGTGGGCCTGAGGGATACTTGAAGCAGAAATATCTGCACGTGCACGGTATGGTTCCGTCACGGCTGCAGAGGGTCAGGGGGCTGGCAGGCTTCTCCGGCACGTGGGGAAAGGGCAAGTCCCTGTTCGGGCGCCATTATGTGGTAAATAAATAATTAAATACCTGTTCTATTTTTGACTAGATATACAATAACAGATAGCTCAATAAATAAGAGTCAAGATTCGAGGTAGCTGGAGTTTGCAGGTTTTAATCAGGCATAAAGGACAGGAACAGGACAACCTGCATGGGAATGGGATGGCAGCTGCCGGGGGGCAGGATCTGGGAGCATAAGGGGTAACTTTTAATAACAGTGCACAATATTTATAGTTAAACAATTGCATTACATTCAGTATAGTAGGCGTAGCAGTGGGTGGAGTTCATAGCAGTCGCGAAAGATAAGGCATAAAGTGGGTGGAACAAGAGGCGTATACATAGACATGTGATGTAAACGTAACAGAATATGTCATAAACGGGGCGGAAACATGGAGGGGGCTACCTGAGGAGCTGGGACCTTTAACCTAGTGGTGCGCGCAAACTGGCAATGACGTGTTACTAGGAGGAACTGGGGGCTATGACTTCTGTGCTAGAAGAAGAGACTGAAGTCTGGAGAGTCAGAGCAACATGTACCTAAACACTATCTAGTATCTGATGTTTAGAGAACATATTGATAGAATCCAAAAGTTATCAGGGTAAAGGCTAACAGACTCTAAGACTGGTGCATGCATCATTCTATATGTAGTGCGTGTTGAGGAATATTAAATGACCATTAATACAGTATTTCTCTTACATGGAGACGTAAAGGCTAGACGATGACTGAAACTATTGATGCGATTCAGTAGCTTTAGGAATGCAGAGAAGGAGGGCTGGACTGATAACTAGAATCATAACATACTCTTGGCAGACTGGCAGGCAGAGCCAGGCCGAGCCCGGCACTGTGAGGCAGGAAGTAAGTGAAGGGTCAGGGATACAGGTGGGGGCTGTATCGCTCCTCAGCGAGGGTTCAGGAGACAGGAGCTGAATCTGGTGTCCGGGCCCTTTTGAGGCCTAGAAACGGAGACTTTTCAATGAATTAACGTGCACACTGTAAAACGTGGCAACATAACTTTACATAGGCCTAATACTCGTAGCTTTAACGAGAACTGAAAACTGGCATACTAGAGATGGACACAACTAAAATTGCGTCTTTAATCGATCATAAGGGAATACATATGCATATTAATCATGCACATATAACATAAGATGGGGAACACGTAGGGACACAGAACATGGCAAAATTTACTTTTCCACATTTCCCCCATCTTAAAACATTTTTGAAAATATTCCACACCCCAACATCACACTATTTGCACGTATTGGCTGTAAATCGTTTATTGGCTCTTTTCAGTTTTCACCCTGTGACCCTAAAGCAGCCCAATCCCCCAAAACACCCCCCAACCCCCACCCCTACGCTTCCTCTGCTAGCAGAAGCGCCCCCTCGCACCCCACAAAAAGAGGCCAACAGACCCATGGGTCTAGAGTGATGGAAGCCTCGTAACAGACAATCCCACCCGCCCCATTTTATACATAGCCGTCCTCAGCATACAATATTAGACCCACCAGTTCCTATCATACATCAACAAGCTTCCTACGGTTTAATGCCCTGTAAGAATTCCCTAGCCTTAACCTCAGAGGTAAAAAAATGTTTTTTGACTTTATATACAACTAAGTTTGGTGGGATAAAGGAAGAACACTTCAGCATTTTTACTCTGAAAAGGATCAATTAACTGTTGCAGTTGCCACCTTTTTTCCACAGGAGTACGACAGTAATCTGGTCACACAAAAAACTCAAATCCATTTCTTTTTCTCTTCCTATCAGACCTCGCCAGATCGTATAGCGCTTGCCTAGACAAAAAGTCAGACAGACATATCAAAATTGCTCTAGGTCGTGGAGTAGCTTGGCTAGATGCTCTAGGTCGTGGAGTAGCTTGGCTAGATGCTCTAGGTCGTGGAGTAGCTTGGCTAGAGCCAGAATGACTGTTTTGTCGAAGAGGAAGCCAATGTGCCCGTTGCACCACCATATCCCAAGTCCACTGTCAATTCTGGGAAAGCTTCAGTAAAAAGTTCAGCAATGAATTTGAGGATCTGAGTCTTCGACACCCTCCGGTACACTAAGAACTCAAGTTATTTCGCCGAAGGCGATTTTCCATGTCCTTGAGTTTCCAAGCTATATCATTCTTCTGTGCCACCAGGGTCTCTGTAGCGGCTTTATGAGTAGTCCTCTAATCCTCGATTGTGGAGATCCTATTTTCTGCTTCAATTATCCTCTCAGCGAACTCCGAACAGGACTTAGCTACACGGAAAAGTGAATTTAGTAACCTACGAAACACACACTGTTTTTTGACTCAACACAAGTCTCGTCTCTAGGTGTCATAATAGACTCATATGACGCAAGAGAAATGTTTTCCAAGTGCGAAGACCTGCCCTTGTCCCGCCCCTTCGTCTTGCTCCACTCCCAGATTAAGTGAAGACAGTACCCGTTTCCAGTTCCATAGTTCGGGCTCCCGGTTCCTCCTCATCCTGTTGTATGCTACAGGTCTCACTCCAATGTCCCTTTGGGGACCCCAATCCCGAGGGCATTTTCGACATCTGCAACAATTCATCACCTAATGAGTTGGAATGGTCCGATAAGGAACAGAAATACTCGCCAGTGTTGCCAATGCCAGCCTCACGTAAATCCAAAGGGACATTAAAATCCAAAATGTGTTGTTCCCCCCCCCCCCCCCCATTCGATTGGGAAACGTCCATTGCTGACCCAGCAGATATGGGTTCCCGAGTATAATTAGAGGGTCCTTCCATTATTTGCTGTGCTGGTCTACCAGCTATGTCATGCCCTGGCACATTTACAATTAGGTTCCCTTGCTTGCCCGGTATTGTCTCCGTATCAACTCCCCTTCCGGTATCCCCCAAACTATCAGGACTCGCCTTGTCCAAATTGGCAGTAGGAATTTTCTTCTCCAGTTGAAAGCCCTCTGCTTTGGAATTCTTTTCTTTTCTCTGGGGCAAAAAGAATGCAGGAATGGTCTTTTTCCCCCGCTAGGCAGACTGCTTTCATTACCCGGAACGACATCGGTGTTAGGAGCCACTCCACGTCGTGGTTTGTCTTGGGCCGTTTCCATGACCTTTGTGAGAATTAAGGAATTTTCAGCGGCAGGGGTCTTGCCCCTTCTGGCAGATTTCGGTGGCATAGTAGCTACAGCAGAGCTGGGAGACTGGCTCTCAGTCAGGAGTCGATGAGGACGGAGCCAAGCCAGACAAGCAAGCGAAACCACAGCCAACCGAGAGGTGAAAATAGTCCACAGCATTCCTTATACACGTAACTAAAAGTCAGCCGCAATATGCAAGCATATGCTGGACGGATTTCTTTCACAAAAACGTTCTCCAACATGCTGAGAGGGGAAGAGAAGGGGGATGATCTACGAGTGCTTACTCAGCCGATGGAGCGGCCACCATCTTGCCTCCTCGTTTTTCCAAAAAGTGTTTATCCAATGTTAATTTCTATAGTGATTTTGAGCACGACTACAGTCTAAACTGCTGGACAGAATTACACCAAATTTGGCAGAAAGGTAGCTCTTGGTGCCGAAAGAGTGCTTTTAGTTATTTGGTGTTATCCGTACAATAGTTTGGATGATATTCCAGAAAAATCTAATTTGGATATCAAGGGACAAAGTCTTTGCGAACCCTCCTGATCCTGTGCTGAGATCTGATTGGCTGCCAACACTTCAACGTTCAACAGGAAGTCTTGGCAGCCATCTTGGAATCCTGTCACGTAAAAAAAAAAAAATACAAGGGGGAGGGGAGGTAGGGTGGGAATACCCTGACCCCCTGTACGCATGCTGGGGTGCTCCAAGTACCGTGACATGTCAAAAAGTTTTTATTTTATAAATGTTGCCGCAAAATCACAACAGAGTCACGAATCTCAGCAAAAATGTATATATACATTTTTAAAAAATAAAAAAACACAGTCATTGAGTTTGTAGCTGTAAGTGAAAGGGGCATATTTTAGTAGGCCAAAAAGCCAATACTGTTCCATTTCATCTGTGCCTGTACTTTCACTTACATCCTTCTACTGGCTCAGTGAGGTGCATCCTGCTCAAGGCTCAAGGGCCACTCACAGCAGCGGAGTCCAGGCTGCCGCTGCACATCTTTCTGGGCTACTGGCTTCTTCTCGTTAACAAGAGGTGTAAAAGGCGCATGATGGCAAACACCATAAGGCGTATGCATGCATAAGACTGTAATATGGGAGTTCATAAGCAGTGCACTGCGAGGCACGTAAATTATTGTTAGCTCAGATAAATAAAACTGCTGAGTGTCACTGGTTTTGTAGGAGTGAAATCTGAGCCTAACTATAATGTCACTGTAACCTTTATTTTTTAATTGAATATATATATATATATATATATATATATATATATATATATATATATATATATATATATATATATATATATATATATATATATATATATTACACACACACACATATACACCGCTCCAATTTGCATCAAACGCGGGGCACGCTGGGGACGGGTGCTGGTCTTGCGGTGATGCGCCGCAAAAATATTCACTCTCCAAATTCCTTTCACATCCGAAAAAAGGAAAACGACACTCACAGGGCTTTGTTACAGCAGTAGTTTAATCTTCAAAGAACAGACGAGTTTCGGAGACATTCCTTCGTCAGTGTTGTTTATAAAACACACTAGCGGGCACCATCTTTAACCGCATGCGCGCAAGCGGTTTTCCCGCTGCGCGCTGCGATTTTAAAAAACCCGCGTTACGTGACGAGCTCAGCTCGTCATCAGCGTAGGGCAGGTTACGCCCATGACGAGCTGAGCTCGTCATCAGCCCCGAAGGGGTTAAAGCATCATGCAAAATTTCATGGACTCAAACAAGGGTTGGCGCAAAGTCGCTACATAGCGTGCGCCATCTTAAGCAAGTAAATCTCTAACTGTTTTAGTCAAACACACAATTGTACCATATTGCACGTCAAGGAATGTGTATGAAAACCGGACCTAGAATATTTCTATTTAATGCATTGCACAAATGGTTTGACAACAAATAAATCTTGCCGTGGATCGGCATTCGCAACCTATTATGCCGGTTGCAGGCATATTCCCTATGTTCCATGTAATAATGCCCTGTATCGGCCCATAATTAATTGTTCAAGAAAAAGAAAAATAACGATAATAAGGAAGAACAGTAAATAAGACTTCCTCATTAAAATTATTCTGGGTCAATAGAGCCATTTGTAGAGCACGTGCTGCCTATTATTCCACTGAATTTAAACGCAGCCCTAATCCTTCTAAATTGATTTTTAAAGTCCTTAAAGATCTCACTGAACAAATCTCAGCCATAGGGGCTCTTTTGGCAACCACACATTGCGAAGATCTTGCCACCTTCTTCCTCGAGAAGGTGCGCACTATCTATAGCTCATTCCCAACCACCTACCCCGTGAATGAAAAACAGAGCTCCTTTGCTATCAATAACAACTGTCTTACCATCTTTCCTGAACTCACGGAGGTAGAATTTTACAGGTTGACATCCAAAGTAAAAAATCGGGCTCTCCTGCAGACCCGCTTAGACCCGCTCAATTTAGAGATGCGACGTTGTTACCTCCTCTTCGCCAGCTTATTAACCTGTCCTTTGCCTCTGGGACTGTTCCGGCTAAGTGGAAACAAGCCTATGTCAACCCGATCTTGAAGAAACCCACTTTAGATCCCAAGAAAGTGGAAAACTATTGGTTCATTTCCCTTCTCCCCTGGCCAGCCAAGGTGGCAGAAGCACATGCTAACAACGTGCTCTCTAAACATCTGCTGACTGCCAACATCCCGGACCCCTCACAAAATGGGTTCCGGGCTGGTCATAGCACCGAGACTGCTCTCCTTGCTATGACGGAACATCTTTGCTGGGTGCTGGACTCTGGTCAGACTGCGGCACTGGTGTTACTCGATCTCAGTGCCGCGTTTGACACGGTCTCACACGCAGTGCTGCTCCGGCGTCTGGAGGAATCAGGGGTCACTGATCATGCCCTTGAGTGGTTCAGGTCTTTGCTTTCTGGAAGATCGTTCAGGGTCGCCACTCCCCCATATAAATCACAGGCTTATCCTATTGAACAGGGTGTGCCTTAGGGGTCTGCGCTCAGCCCCACGCTGTTCAATCTGTATGTGCAGCCGCTGGCTGCGGTCGCCAAGCATTGGGGCATGACTTTGGTCTCTTATGCTGACAATACGCAGCTGGCGGTTACGCTTTCAGGGGGCTCTGACCTGGAGGCCTCCAGGTTCAGGGAGGGCTTGGCGGCAGTGGCTAGTTGGATGACAGCTAACTGCCTCCAGCTCAATGCCAACAAAACCGAGGTTATGATCGTAGGTAAACACACTAACCTATGGGGAGATCAGTGGTGGCCCGCGACTCTGGGTCAGGCCCCCGTTCCAGTGAACGAGGTAAAAAATTTGGGTGTCTGGCTAGACCCCACCCTCAGTCTCGCTGGACACACAAAAAAAGTTGCGGCCAAGTGTTTTGGCATTCTGCGCGGAATCGGGCCTATCCTGAAATTCTTTGATGCCTCAACCAGACAACTCATCATCCAAGCCACGGTACCATCACGGCTGGATTATGCCAGCTCACTTCTGCTGGGAGCCAACCTAGCTGAAGTAGCTCGACTGCAGCGCGTTCAAAACGCCGCAGCCAGAGTACTAGTAGGCCTCCCTGGATTCTGCTCAGCGAGAGATACCATCCGGAAGCTACATTGGCTTCCTGTAGCGCAAAGGATAGAATTCAAGACCTTCTGCCTATCCTTTAAGATTCTTAAACAGGCCTCCCCCCAAATCCTTGAGCATCTGCTGACACCTTATGCGCCTTCTCGCTCACTGAAGTCTTCAGGACAAAATCTGGTGGAAGTTCCGCGCTTTAAACGATCAAGAGCCGGAGGCCGTTCCTTCCGGGTACTAGCGGCAAAACTCTGGAACTCTCTACCAGCTCATATCCGTGCCCTGGATCATCTTCTTCCCTTTAGGAAGGCGATAAAAACCCATCTGTTCCCTCTTAAACCCTGATTCTGTAACATGCACCAGTCTGCTGTGCTACTCTGCCTCTGACATTACAGCTGGAGTTCCTCTGTTAGTCTAAAAGCGCCAGGACGCCCCTTTGCTGGGGCAGCTGCGAGCTATAGAAATTTTAATAACATAACATAGCAATAAAAGCAACAACCCTTCTTAGCAGCATCTTAGTTAATTACCCAAAATGTACTGTCAATTCTTCCCCGCTATTCAATCCATTGGGGGATTTTGTCTGCAAGTCTATGATATATCGGGACTCTAGTCTCCTCAATGTCAACACTATCACCTCCCCTGGTATTTAGAGGTACACAATCGATGCTGAAATACCGTAACAGGTCCCTGTTACTTCTGTGTTTAATGGCAAAATGGCATGCCACTGGATAATTAAAATCCTTTTTAGTTATGGCACGCATGTGTTCTAACACTCTTAGTTTCACACTGTGTAGTGTGCTCCCTATGTATCCAAGTCAACAGGGGCACTTTAGGCAATAGACAGCATGCGTTGTTTGGCACGTCATAAATTTGTTGATCTTTCCATCTGGTTTCAAACCCTTGTTTTTATATGTTAAAACCCTTTTGCTGAAGGCGCAAGACTTGCACCTCCAGCAAGGATAAAACCCTTTCATGTCGTTAAGGGTTCCCGGTCTTGGTCAGGCTCACTTGCTATGCACCCTACAGGGGCTGATCGAACAAAATTTGCTAGGGCTGCTCTGGGCACCAGTCCGGCCCTGCTTTTACATGATTATTGCATGGCAAACATTTTCAGGGCTCTGCTCATGCACTGGCCCCAATAGCCAAGCGAGACCCTTGGCTCGGTCTGGCTCAGCTGCCCGGTAAGTCTGTTAGATTCAGTATCTCCATGTAGAGGCCGATGAGCTAACAGCGGATCCCCTAAAAGAGACGCAGAGGAGTAGACCGACCTACACCCAAAAAGATGGTGGAGGAGAAAATCCAGATTTCAGATTAAGAAAGGAAAGCTCTATGTCTCTGGCAGCGACCCAGCCGGGCATAGACATTAGATTTACTACGATCAAAGAAAAAATAGGAGCCGAGATGAAGGCATATAATATGCAAGAGTAGTGAGCTCTGTGCATGCAATCATGGGCAACGTACTTTATCTGTTCTCACAAAATGCACTTCACACATTTACAAAAATATATATATTCATAAATATCGACACACGCATAAACCCCCATGTTAAAACCCATGGATTAAGCATCACATTAAAATTCCATCTAAGAATGAGAAAGCATGCCAATAAAAGAAGCAAGGTGTTTAAAGTCATGGGGACAGCAGGAATAAAATGGTCAGAGGATAGTGGAGAACACGGAGAGAAGAATATTTAGAAGAAAGAGCTTAACTAATAACTAGAAGGTCTGTGCACGAGACTTCAATAAAAAGTTTATTTCAGATTCTCAATGGAGCAGGGGAAAAAAATATATATCAGATAAGATCAAACGCTCAAAAAAAAGCCTATGTCACAAAGGGAAGATAGACCGAGCAATGAGCTGATCAAGGAGTTAAAAAACATAAGCATGTGCAGCTAATCTTTTAGGGAAGTTTAACAAGTTACATCAAGGTCATAGCTTACATGACAAACAACAAAAAAATCTATCAAGTGTGTGCAAGGCTGAATCAGAAAAATTTCCCCAAAACTAAGATGAAATTATGGTGGCAGGGAAAGGGGGGGGAGACCTCAGAGTATAACCAGGAGCTAAAAATCGACATGCACTTTAAAAGTAACTTGGATTAAGTACAACCGAAGCCCAAGACTGGGTGTTTTGTTCTAGAAGTAATTAACTTCCTCAACGACCTTACACTTCCTTAGCAACCTTCTTCTCCAAAACAGGCAGACACACAAAACAGCCAAAGCTGAAGTGAGCACAGGCTGACGTCACCGCTGTCAATTAGACAGGCAGTCACCTCTTGCTCTACAAGGACAGTGAACCGACAGCCCCGAGGCCAGGATTTCTCAACAAGTTCAAGTTAAACGCTGCGTGAAGATCTGCAAGGCATCACGAGTCTCCCCTACAGAGTCATGCTTCTTGTCACGAGCTTGACCACTGACCCAGATAGTGTCTTCTGAAAGCTATCTTTATGCTCCGGGGAAACATGTGCATTGAAATTGAATAAAATAAAACCGGAGCCACAATTAGCATGTACATTTTTGTATTGGAATTTCAAAATACCAGTTGTTAGACCCATTCCCCTAAACGTTTTCCATTCTCCCATCCTCCTTGCTGAAATAATTTGTGCTGGCCTTGAGACTCTGTGCATGTTACCCCTGCTAACCAGTACTACAGTACTTGTGTTCACTTCTTAAAACATGTTAAAATTGGCTTAAACCGAATTAGCACATTTAATTTACTTATAAGTCTCTAGTAGAGGCAGGCCCGGTTCTAGCGGGTTGGCCAGGCCCACCCAAACATGAGCCTGGCCCACCCAAACAGATGCCTTGGCCCTCGCAGTGATGGCTTGAAGGCAGGCGCGCAACGCCATTGTGCTCAAAGGGCTGTCTGTGTGTGCCTGCACCCGGGCTGAGACAGCTTCCTGGGGGCAGACAGACAGTTTTTGAGATGATCCCAGCCACACCAGAGTACTTCACAGGTCTTTAAAAGACCATTTACATGTTAAGGATGCTTTGTTTATTTTTTCACCCCTTCATCACCACATGGCAAAAGGCAACAAATCCTTTCTTTGAAAACAATAATCTTTGCCTACTGTTCTGCGGTGTGGATATTTCTTTTTCTATGCAGCTCAGGAGAAAAGAAGTTTGTTTATTCCTATTCACATTTCCTGACCCCTGCAGCTGCTTATCACTCAGGCTGTGACACAAAGTTTGACTAATGGAGTAGTAGGTAAGAGAATGTGTTACTATTTGATTTTCTTTTTTAAATCTGCACAGGCCCAGCAGGACACATACTTCGTGTGCGATTCATTTAAACAGTTTATCATTATCATGGCTGGTGCAGGACAACAATAAGACAATACAAAATGCCCAGATGACGCTGGTGATTAATGAGCAATCATTTGTAAGTTAGTAGTTTTTAAATGCAGATGAACTGTATTTTATGTGGATAGCTCAGTGGGTTACTGCCTTTGTCACAGAGATCCTGGTGTTACTTGCAGTTCAGAAGGTACAATCCTAACATATGACAGTGACCAATGAACTGTCACGAAAGAGCTGCATACAAACTTGAAAGCTTTTTTTTGTTTTGTGATATAGTTAGAACTTCCTCAGTCTCATTATTCTAATGTTGCTAAAATGAGTATGTTTGGGCAGATATACAGTTTTATCAGTAAAGCTTACCTCCATGGAATACTCTTTAAATCCTAAGCTTGTGTTTCCCCAGACCAAACCCTCTTAAAATATACTGCCCACCAGTTTGGATGACAGGTGATTCCGACACCTTGTAATCCTCATTGGCTTATGTGACATTCCCTGTAGACTGATTAACATACTTGTATGATGGATTGTCTCTGAATAATGTGCGCGTGATGTAAAGTACTGTGGCACCCTACACGGATACGAGTAGTGCTATACAACAAATGAAATGCATATGAGAGAGGGGCTACGTAAAGATGAGAGGCACTGTTGGAGGGTGGTAGTGAGGGAGTCTGAGGAGGAGGTCAAGGGGTGGGGGGCTACGGAGAGATGAGGGGCGCTTTGGAGGGTGGCAGTGAGGGAATCAGAGGAGGAGGAGGTCACAGGGTGGGCCATGGAGGGATGAGGGGTACTGTTAGTTAGAAGGTGGTAGTAAAGGTATTTACTTAGAAAGAGGTTATTGGTGTGGCGCCAAAAGACTTTCGCATCAGCGCTAAAGCCGGCCCGGTCATGGCCTTCCTGTCTTTGTTTATTTCATTAGCAGTCGGGTCATAGGGGCTACTGTGGAACATACTTGAAGGTGATTTTACTAATGTTTTTACCGGGAAAAATGAAAGTGGAGCCCGATGGTGCCGGATATGGGGCTGGGGCCCAAGGTCAGCTGTGAGGTAAGGTGCACTGGAGAGGAGTAGTGGATAATCAAGTCTGTAAGGGAGTGGGTTGCAGAGTCCGGGGTCAGGTGGAGGTGGTAATGAAGAGGGATTCTCCCTGAAGGCTAGCACAGAGGGAGCCCGAGATGTGTCACCTGCCTGATAGTCCCACCTCAGAAACCTCCTCTTCCCATCAATGGAACATTACATGGAAAAAACACTTTTTGAGAGTGATAATATTTAGAATGATTTGGAAAAGAGCGCGTTTTACCGGGCCTTGTAAGACTAAGAAGAGATACAGGAGGGCCCTGAACCAGCATGCCCAGACATATATGCGGACAAATCGAGCCCGCAGTGGCCCACCCAAATGCCCCCTCGGCCCACCTAAATAAAAATTCCTGGAGCCGGGCCGGAGTAGAGTGGTATTCTTTAGGTACCCAGGGCCTGCAAAATAAATGCTACTAGTGGGCATGCAGCACTTCTTGTGCTACCCGCTTTGGTAGCCCCTCAAAACATCTCAGGCCTGCAAGAATGATGATGGATTCAACCCAGATCTGTGATTGGGGGTGACTGTCTGAAAACTTTCATCGCTCCGTCCATCATCTCCTTGTGTTTGCCCTAAGTTGGCAGCGTATGCCCAGACGTGGGTCCCTTGCTCACATTGCCACTGGATTCAAGCTAGCCTGGCTGTTGAAGGGTGTTACCCAGAAACCGGTCCCAGGATGCTTGTTTCCGTTTCAGGGAGGACCGGACTTAGCAGTTCGGGCTGGACTGTTCCCATGAGGCACAGGGTCAAGACTGATTTGCATATAGCTGGGTCTGAACTGAGATGGCAAAGTTAGCTAAAAAACGATGATGGATTTAACCCAGATCTGTGAGTGCAGGCGAATGTCTTAAAAGAAAAAAAGAATTTGAGAGAGACCCTGTTACACCCAGGGGATTAGAGTACTAGTCAATAGTGAGAAAAGGAATCCCTTGGGGACAAATACTTACGACACACAATGGTATTTAATTACCAATTAAGCCCATATATTAGAAATAGCTGTCCACAAACCAATCAATACATTGTATAGTTATTCTTTTATTTTTTTTTTGTTAAAAAACTTATTTAAATTTTACCACAAGATTAAAAACAGTACATTGCAAATGCATTCAGAAACATATACAAAAACATTACATTAACATTTTTTTAACTAAAAATGACAATCCTTTGTTGGAGGAATTTGCCAGTACATAAAAATAAGCAATACAAAATCATAAACAGGGGTAAGGAGAGAAAGCAGCAGACAATCCTATTTGCCATATGAATACATATCAGGGAACCTTAATGTAAAACACTACTCCAGGACACACTCTGATTTTGGTGTCTATGGGGTAAGCTCTGTCCCTTGATTATGTGAACCAGGCGTCGACGCGATTTGATGGTTTAAAAACAATCGACCATCTTTTTCAAGACCAAATAGATATGTCTCTCCTGTATCAGGCACTGGATGGTTGCGAATTTTGAGGAAATCCTTATATCTTAATCATTTTATATTCCATTTATTCTGGGTTGCATTTTTAGTTCTTGTGATCGACCAGAATCTTTGAGTGAAGAGGAAACATTCAGAAAAAGTTGGAAAATTTAAAATAGAAGACCCAATGTGAATGACCGGAAAAACTAAGAATAAGGATCACAAGAACTAAAAATGCAACCCAGAATAAATGGAATATAAAATGAATAGGATATAAGGATTTCCTCAAAATTGGCAACCATCCAGTGCCTGATACAGGAGAGACATATCTATTTGGTCTTGAAAAAGATGGTCGATTGTTTTTAAACCATCGAAACGCGTCGACGCCTGGTTCACATAATCAAGGGACAGAGCTTACCCCATAGACACCAAAATCAGAGTGTGTTCTGGAGTAGTGTTTTACATTAAGGTTCCCTGATATGTATTCATATGACAAATAGGATTGTCTGCTGCTTTCTCTCCTTACCTCTGTTTATGATTTTGTATTGCTTATTTTTATGTACTGGCAAATTCCTCCAACAAAGGATTGTCCTTTTTAGTTAAAAAAAAAATGTACTGTAATGTTTTTGTATATGTTTCTGAATGCATTTGCAATGTACTGTTTTTAATCTTGTGGTAAAATTTAAATACGTTTTTTAACAAAAAAAAAAAAAGAATAACTATACAATTTATTGATTGGTTTGTGGACAGCTATTTCTAATATATGGGCTTAACTGATAATTAAATACCATTGTGTGTCGTAAGTATTTGTCCCCAAGGGATTCCTTTTCTCACGAATGTCTTAAAAGTCCATCCATCATCTCCTTGTGAGAATGCAGCACTTTTGCTACCCACTTTGGTAGCTCCTCAAAACACATCTCAGGCCTGCCGTTGTAGAAGGTGAGCAGTTTTAACGGCTACTTCAATTTGTCAAAATAACTGATGCAAAGCCTAGACCTTCCTTTTTAGTACAACTAAAAGTCACACCAAAGGTAGGGCCTAAACAACCCATAGGGCAGTGTGCCCTGTATTTAAGAAATTGGACATGTACTTTAGGTTTTACATGGCCTGGTAGTGAAAAACTCACATTAGTTTTTCGCTACTGCAAGACCCATCTCTCCCATACAATGACATTGGGTTACTGTATTAGTGCAAATTTATCTGGAAAAGATAGGACAAATTTGGTCTGTAATGAAATGTGACATAAAATCCTTTTTAATGTCTGATTTAAAGTCACAATTCTGCAAAAGCCCTTTCAGAAAGTTATTTTCTTGCCCTGACCATTTGGTGCCTGCTGGCTGTGTCCTGGGTCTCATGACTAGGTGTAGTGGTTAGCTGGCCTTGGTGTATTCCTCCCAGACAGTGAAGCAAAAGAGGGGACAAGGTTTCGGCAAGATTAAAGGGGTGCAGTTGCTCTCTGCGCCACTTACACTTCAAAGGAGCAGCCTCCAGCACACTTACAAAGTACATGACACCAGTAGTTTCTCACTCTAGACCTCTTGGATCCCGGACAGGGGAAGTTATGTTATGTTATTTTGATTTATTATGTGCACGGATACTCAAGAGTGTCCCGGCGTGAAACCAACAAAGGGAGAAGTGTCTGTTTAAGCGAAGAGATAGGTTTTCCAATTTGTCTTGAATACCGCCGGGTCCTGAATATTGCGTAGGACAAGGGGCAGTGTGTTCCAAGCCGCAGTGGCCTTCCTGGTCAATGAGGCCTACAAAATGTGGGGAAATTCCCAGAACCAGACAGTAGTAGGGTCTAGTAGTTTCTCCCACTTCAGAGGCTGGCACCAGGTATAAATAATGGTGCCTCAGACCACCTCCTCATATCACTCCTGGAACTACAGAGGACTCTCCTAAGCACTGGCTTGTATTTCAGAGGGCGGACCTGCTTGAGCTATGCTTTATACTTCAAGCAGGACAGTCCTCTGGCAGCAGCAGGGTAGTCCTTTGAAGCCTGCCTTGTACCCTCAGATGACTGTCCTGCTGCTTGAACCTAGGACTATCAGAGGGACTCCAAGGGATTGTTGGCTGGCCTTCTGTTCGGAGACATAAAAAGCTCTAATCACTTGAACCCTGAACCTCGCCTGAAGTGAGTCATGCCTTCCAAGTGGTGATCATCCAGTCCTGGACCCTTGGAAGTGGTGCAGCAGGTGCCCAAACAGCCAAATACCAGAACATGGGACTTTTCTACTAAAAAGCAGCCTGAGAACTGACAGAAGGCTGGTACCTACCTGCTCCCAGATCCTCCTGAGGTGCATCACCGGTGACCCTGAATTTGCGGTAGCTTCAGATACGTTTTCCTCCTCACCAGCAACTCCTGTTCAACAGCGCCTCTCTGGAACAGTATCCGGACTTGAGAGCCCTATTTTGCTACAATCTGCAGCTGTGTTCCCCTGGAGACTCATAACACCCCAGAGAATTGACAAAGTCTAAATGTAGAAATCTTCACTGTGACTTAATGCAGCGGTTTTCCTGATGCCTCCTCCCGAAAGCTGCCTTGAGTCTTGGACTTTACCTTATCAGAAGAAAGTTTGAAGAAAAAAGTCTAAGTCTGATATTAAGCAGAGACCAGGCCCACTACACTCCATGTGGTCAAACTGTGCTCCATCACAGTCAGCCTCAACTTAGCCCTGGTCTCACGTGGCCAGCTTTGGATTTTTTGGGTGCCATTATTCACTTTAAGCTTTAAAAAGTCATATCTTTGGTTCTACTGACTGGACTTTTGTCTTTTTGGTCTCACATTTATTAAATTTTAGAATCGGTGTGGGATTTTTACTGTGTTGTGCTTTCACTTGATTGTTTGTGTGCTGCTAAATACTTAACATAATGCCTTTCAGTTAAGCCTGACTGCTTTTGTGCCAAGCTACCAGAGGGTTAATCACAGACTGTTTTTAGAGACTTTTGTGGTTCTTCCCAACTAGGATTGTGGTTATTGCTTGACAAGGATTAACACCCCCCTGAACTAATAACCCAATTTCTAACACCAGTTTACACAACAGTATAGCACCAGGCTGACACTTTCAACAGATCAACAGAATGTGAAACAGACACCAGCGCAACATCTTCTCTGGGGACAAAAAGGCAGCTAAAACTGAAAATAGAGCCCTAGAAAGAACCAGGAAGAAGACCAACAAAAGGAATGACACGCTGGGCCTCCAACAGCACAGCAGCCATTATATGGTCTCCTTCACAAAAATCAAGGACGTTTCTGTATATAACAACTCGCCAACATAACCGGTCCAGACACAAAATCCATAAAAACATAGCCTTCCTGAATATAGAATGCACTAGCCAAGTAAGATCTAGTCACAAACCATCCTGCAATTCTCTGACAGCCTACCTCATCACCCAAAGCCGTGGACTGTTAACACCAGAACACATACCTTGAAAAACACACACTACATCCAACACCCAAATTGGTGCAGCACCCAAATTCCTCTCCTTTGACTTGCTCACTATGAACAACCGCTAAAAGCAGAACGCAAAGAGCACAGCCGGTTCTATGGTAGACCCCTTTTCTTCAAACATCTTTGAGGAAATCTTTCTCTCAATATCGATAGCCCAAACGTCCCCTTATGCGTGACACCTTTCCATGTCAAATCAAGGTATCAAACCCCTCCTCAAGAAGCAAGGCTGGATTGACTCGGCTGACTTCAGGCTGATCTCCAGCAGACCGCTACTTGTTAGCTTCCATTCTGCTCTCTATCTCCGTCGAAGAAAACCTACTCTCAGACCACCAAACTGGATTTTGTACTGGCCAGGACATGGAATTCTCATTAGCCATCACTCAAGCCCACCACTGACCTGAACTAAGCCACTGCCCTTTTACTACAGGACCTCTTCTCTGCCTTTAATACTGCTCACTTACTGAATTTATTACAGAGATTGAGTAATCTTTGAATACTGTGTACTGCTTTACAGAGGATCTAAACTCTTGCCTGACAGAAAGTGTCGGATAATTACCCTCCCTCAAATTGCGTTCTCTCAGTTCACTTCTGTCATGAGTATTCCACAAGGATTCACTTTCACAACACTTCTAGTCAACATATACCTGAAAGAATTCGTTCTTTCAATCATGTACAGTAACTCGAGGTTCATACAACTATTTTTATCCATATCACAATTTATGAAGCAATTAGTGCACATCAATCCATAGTCCATAAATCTGTGTTAATCCTATTTATTTTCATATTTTTCTTTATTGAAAACTCTTAGAAACCAAACCTAACATTTCTGAAATGCAGTATCTCTGCTCCTACAGTAGATGTCTTTTGAGAAAGACCTTTCTCAAGGCTATAATTAACATAAAAAAGTAAATCATGAACTTATGCAGAGATTGAAAAAAATGGGTTAAAAGGGCTAAAAAGAACACACAGATTGCCTCACAAAATAATTTATACCGATTGGGTACTTTAGTTCGAAATATCGGCGATAAACCACTTTAGGTTCTATTCACACTGTCATTTTCCTAAAAAACAATTTTGCTAAATTTTGTTACATAAAAAAAAAATGGAAATAGACATTGTCCATGTCCCTTATAAATAAAAGCAGTTTCCTTTAGAGGAGAGGGGTTGGCCTGATGGCTAAGGCGCTCGACCTCGGACCTGGGGAACTTGGTTCGAGTCTCGGTAACGACGCCAAAAACCCCCTGTGATTCTGGGCAAACCACTTAATCTCCCCGTGCCTAAAAAAAAATAATTAAAAAAAATAAATGAAAGTGTGTCATCATGTTACGTAACTGGTGCTATGTAAAGCGCTCTGATAACTGATTCGGTTCAGTTCCAGTTCGCGCTATATAAAAAAACTCTCAAAAAAAAATGATAAAATGCTTATTAAGATAAAGAACATACGTGTCTCACACATGAGCAGCCAGCAGCTGGAAGTCAACTGACTGCTAAATGAAATATATATCCTACTGGCCATTGACATCAGGTAGTTATAGTTGGGACCAAAGTTTCCATAGGAAAAGCGTTTTTGGTTTTGCCTACACTTTTGGCGCCGCTTGATGAAATTTTAAAAAAACTTCCCTTTTTTAGTTCAGCTGCTATTTTGAAAGTTTTGGGGTGATCTGTTAAGCCGGGGCTTAGAAAAAAGAGGGATCCGAAAAGGAGTTTTCCCCATGTTATGTCTATGGGGATTTTTCATATTGATTTTTAAACAAGACTACAGCTGACCGGAATTACACCAAATTTGGCAGAATGCTAGATGTTGGTCCAGAAAGCGTGCTTTTTTGTGATTTGGTGTAAATCGGTTCAGTAGTTTCAGAGCGATTTAAGTGGAAAAAAAATATATAGATGATATCTGGGAGCCCAAATCCTACTGAAATTTGATTGACTGCCCACACTTCCAGTAGGAAGTGTTGGCAGCCATCTTGGGATTCTGCTTGAAGCAGAGTACCACAAAGTACAGATGTAAGAAAAGGTAGGAATACCCAGACACCCCCCCCACCAAAGATATGGGGTCGGGAAGAGTTTCTCGGATACCGTTGCCGGCGTTTTGAAGCAATAACATTTTTTTTTTCTTTTTTTTTTTTTTTTTTAAAAACTACGCATATTCGCTGCAAAATAATTTTAAAAAGACTCGTGGGCTCCAGCACGTCTTTTATAATATGCCCCGTGTGGGCCAAATCCCAGGGACAGGTTTTAAAAAATATGCGGGGAGTACCCATGCGGCACCCTGCGTCCCTGAAACTGTCCCCTCCCTGGGGCAAACAAGTGATGAGGGGGGGGCACCCCACCCTGCAGACCGCCACCTCCCAGATTAGTAGAAAACTCAGGTTGCCCGACACTATGATGGCGGCTACCCGGGCGCAGTTAAACCTGAAGCGATTACCTCAACAACGAAGAAGTGCAACCACAACTTTACAGCATAAGAGTCTGCCCTTAATTGCACCCTCTCATGCCTATTCTGCAGTTTGAAGGAAAAGGATCCGATCTCTAACATAACAAAAGCTACAAAAAGATTAGAAGTTCACTTTGGTGTCTGAGACGCCTAGACAAGTTAGACACAGGTGGTGAGGGTCCGTGACCGACATCGTGCGGTCGCAATCCTCGCAGTGTTTAAAGCCAGGCATCCCTACGGCACGATCGGAGTCGTGAAGACTTCAAAAAATGATCAAAAAGATCCAAAAAGTTAGTCAAAAATTGACTACGGGTTACTGCTTTTTCCAGATCTGCGCTTGCTGGCGCGGAAAAAAGAAGAACTGACGTCAGCACGCGGAGGCGGCGTCTAAGTACTCAGACGACGTCATCACGGCGTCCACGACGACGGACGCGGAGCCGCAGACGACACGCAAGGGTACTGCTACGCAAAAGTTTCCGGATCCAGTCTGACGCCTGGGGATATTCTAAGGTAAGGAATCTAATACTAACGTGTCTCTTTCAGATTATGTACATTTTAATGACCCCTAGGCTTGCCTCAATTTTATGGTTGAACATTTTTATGGTGTGATTTATTTTGCAGTTTTTCGTGCAATTTTGATTTAAATTTCGTTGAGGTTTTAATGTAATAGTCATTTTACTTTTTAAAAAACTACTTTACAGTAGTTTCATATTTGTAATGACCGATTGTTCTTTTAAGTTGGTCTCATTTGTTTTACCATAAAAGGAAATATGAACGGAACAATAAAAAACTAAAAACACAAGCTACCTACCCTCATTCAATGTAGATCCTCTAACAGAAAATCAATGTAAAACTGATGTAAGGTGTTCATAAAAATAGTTTCTCCAAACCTGTATCAATAAAATTAGCAGATTTTTTATATTTTTTTTATTAAGCCAGTCGTGGTCCAGAGAATATGGAAGTGGCCTAGAGTAGTAACAACTAAATAATGGGTATGGAAAATTCTGCGTTTCATAGTAATAAAGCAGCTATCATCTTTTCGCTTTTATTTCACGCCCCTAGGGGAAAGCCCACAATGACAATGGTTAAACATTGCAGGGCCTTGTGTGACTTGTGTAGAGAAGTAGCCACATCTCCTTTGCCATCCTTTGACAGCATAGATGTTCCCTTTTTACCTCACTGTAAATTAACAGACGCCAATTGCTCAACCTTCAGAATCAAATGTATTAAAAAAAAAAAAAAATTAAAAACGGACAATCCAGTCACATTTAACGTTACGGAGGAAACTAGACACATATTTGCTTGGGAAATGGATTGAGTGTGTGTGGGAAGCCACACTGCTCTGCGCGCTCAATAAACGGTGGTAATTTGGACGAAGCTCTTGCTCAAACCGAACAGTACAAAATAACTTGGGTGATGCTGATGTCTGCCACGTTTTGGGACCCTGCAGTACAGACCGAGTAAGACTGCCACTTGTTTGCCGCTACAGGCAAACCAGCTATGGTGATTGGTAGCACATTAGGGCGTTAGGCAGTCCTGCGCTCCATTTGTCGAGGAGTTGCGGGTGTCTAGTGCTTAAAAACACAGATCGGATACATCTTAAACTTCTGCTTAAGGGCCACACGCTTTGTGTACACATGGGAGATTTGAGGGGCGGGGGAGGAATAACGCCCACCCCACCACCAACCCACCCCATACCAGCTCATAGCATTGGGTGTGCCTCCTTCATTTATTGCTCCGCCCGCGGGAAAATGTAAATGACCTCAAAGTGATCAGTAAGTGGGCAGATGGATCAAAACCCTTGGAAAACTTGGAGTAGAATCACATTTGCTATGCATTGGTTGCTGCACGGACCGAGTAAATTCGGGGGAGTGTTACTTTGCAGAAGACGTGCAGATTGGAGTTAATGGATCTGGCTACCTGGATGGCAGTGGCAGACTTTTAGCTGTAAATTGGTTGTTCTTCCTATGAGCAATGAGATGGCCAGATTGGCACAGTCTGTTTCAAGGATAATTCGAATTGAAGACTTGAGCATAGAATCCAGCTGGGAAGTAGATTTCTTGTTCGACTACATTTACTCTCTCTCTGTGACAGTATCCCACCCACATGACCCAGAACGCATCAATGTTGAATCAGACATGTATCTCCTAAATAATTAAAAAATAAAAAGACAGATTTTGCTCACATAAACGGACTATATTCCCTTATGTAAATATTGACAGAGAATGCCAGAAAGTCTTAGCACATTCTAAGACTTAGAAAACCCTAAAAATGATCATAGTGTTATATCCTATGCTTCCTAGTCCTGGCTGCTCCGCCTGCATGAGTGTGAGGTCATAGAATGTTGGCTGTGTGTGCATGCTTTGAAGGAATGGTCAGTTAGACTGAGCAGCAGGATGCTGCTCCCGGTGGTGCACCCTGTACCATCTTACATCACTATTAAATCTACTTGACTACATCTCTGGCTCCTGGTCTACCTATGATGACAGTACTTCTTCAGATACAAAGTTAGTGTTTTTAGCTCTTGCCACAATCAGTTTTACCACAATATTTACTGCACTATTCACCTGGATGGCAATTTAGTTTCAATCACTTGTTGCATGTAGTTTTACGGATTCCAATTCGCTACAAAGTAGAGGTATTTGTCGAACCATCCCATGTTTTAACCTTCTTAAGTCTTTAGATCAATTTAAGGTAGCCAATGCTTGAAATTCTAACATGATCATATACCCAAGTTTTCGCCTGGTCTTTCTACTTGTTCATCTCACCCTCTTGATGACAATGTTTTTTTTTAGAAAGTGTTTCTAGAGTCACATGCTGTGCTTTATGCTGCCACAGCATGGTTCAGAAATATTAATTGAAAGAAACGAAGTTTTATTTTTGGGTGTCGACTATAGGCAGAGTCAGCATGACCTGCTATGATCTTGACCAGAGGCCCACTGTGATCCAGAGGGCATCTGACTTCTCTCTCTTTTTTGTTGATGAATGTATGTCCCGATTCTGCACTGTTTATTTTAAATCTGGTTTCCATTTTTGTCCACTGACTACTTCTTTCACCAAGATGATCACGTGAATCTAGCAGTTTCAAGTTGCGAAACTACTGGTGGTGATAATTAGCTGGTTTCTTTTGCAGCAAACCGTGTCTAGATTTAATTGCTATGCAAAGACAATAGCACTGCATTTTATCCATGGTTAAGGGAGTGAAGTGTGATCAGTACCCAAAAAATATTTTAAAACCACCTGAAATACTTTGCAGAGCCCCCGCTTTGAGATTGTTAGCACAGCAGTGCTTTGTGAACCGGCTTATAGAGGCCCGTGCTGCTGCTAAAGAAATGCCATTAATGGAGAAGTTGCCAATATAGGCCAATGATTCCCCCTTCTTGCGCGTTGTGTGGCTTTCGCTTAATTTCTACAGCCTGACCAATTAGAGAGTAGCTTAACTATATGGTTTGTACAATCCATCTAACATGTTTTATCTTACCAGAGGCAGACACACAAACACTTAATTTTTCTCATTTTCTGCATGCAACAGATGACAGCCTTGGTGACACTAATATTATGTACTACATTTTCATCTAGTGTACTTGGAAGCTGGAAAAATGAAGGTAAATGAATTGTTGGATTCATATAAAAATTAGATACAACCATAGAAATGTATTTCACATTGTCCTGTACCCACCTTGAACTTGAGAATTTAAGGTTCTTGTGCGGAGTATGAATTTCACCAACCTCTCTAATCATGTGATAGCAATTAGAAATTCAGTCTTTAAAGTTATTTTTTAGACTTGCTTTATACATGGATTCAAAAGGACATGTTCAAGGTCTCAAGATTGCAATACTTTGTATCCCAATAATAATAATAATTTAAGTTCAAGTTGGAGTAGAAACTATAAGGGAAGAGGGACACTTCATTTGCTCCTTTCAAGAAATCTCGGAATAACTGGCCTTCCAATCAGTCGCTCTCTGAGACACCCTTTGTGTATTATGCAATCGCAGGTATGTGTTCCAATACGTGAAACAAAATACGTTTAGGCATTTATTAAGTATACAAAGTAACTAATGTTAACTCATCCTATCGAAGTTTGAAAGTCACTGTTCCTATCCCCACCTTATAAAGAACATTCATTTTGGCACACAACACGGCTGCGCAGCTTGCAGCTTCCCTACGACAGTCGCACCTTTGTGGTAATGCAAAGTGTAAAGGGGGGGGGGGGGGGGGGAGAGAGTGTTTACACCTATTGAGAAGATGTGGCGTTCAATTTTTTAATAGCGTTGTCATTCATGGGAAGTGCCTATCCGTATACCTGCCGTTACTCTTGGTTTGTCTGGCAGTTATTGGCACAAATTAAATCTGGTGTTAAATGTCCTGTGTCAATCTTGCACGTGTGCAGGATTTTAGTTCTCATTTCTTGATTATGTAAAGCATTGCTATGGTGTTGTATGTATGCATGTTGGACTAGTTTGCTATGAATTGGACATCAGACCGTTTTTAGATGCAATAATACAATTTCACGTTCTAGAACAGTTATATGTTTGATCATGTTGTCTGGTTAATCCGACTCCCGAGTTGTAGGCTTTTGAGCTGCACACATCCACACCATGTGTGAAACATTTGGCATTTTAAATTCGGGCACTACTTATTTAAACTTTCTTCCTTTTGCCATTTCAGTTTTTGCAGAACCTTGCTGGTGACAACCTCTAGATCCTCCCAGCCCACCAATGTCTGACCACTGGTTTGTCAACCTTTCTTTTTTAGGTTGCATTTGCAATCTTGATATCATTCCAAACTTCATCACAGATCTCTATGTCTAAGGTGGAGGTGTCCAGCAATGGTAAAGCTGTTACTGAAATCTAGCCAACCTCCTGCTTGCTGGTAGAACCACTGCTGTGCCATATTCATCTATGCAAGTAGGAACGTCTTAATGGATTGGGTGACAAATGTTTCATGTTTCCTCTAAACTTGGCTTGGTGCAGGAGATTTATCACCCGACTGATGCTGTTCTGACATTGCAGGAACAAGATTCCCTTCTCCAACCAGTTGTTCAGATATGGACACGTGTCGATACACACAAGTGTATGGTCTCTCACCTTAGATGTGCAGTCACCGGTGCCAAGTGATTTGTAAACACTTCTTCTGATTTTATCCCAAAACACAACACGATGAGATCTTATCCTGAACCCTCATCATTAACCTGCAATGTGTTCGGTGTTCTCTATCCATCGGTATCCGTATGTAGACATCTTTGACAACTATGAATGCTGAGAGGGAGGGAGAGAGTGGATAGCATGTTGCACAGTTGTCATCTGAAGACGGTCTTGTCATTTAAAGACTGTCTTCACTAAGTTGATCAAAAGTGCAAATCTAGAAATGGTGGTCATGCTTTGGTATTAAGTATACAACCTGGTGTTTCTTTCCTTGTGTTATACTTTTTCTATGCCTCCTATGACCAGTAGTTTTTGTATCTTACTGTAGGAGAGGAATGTGATCTGTTCTGTTTAATGTCTTAATTTTACTGTAGGTGGTTTCTTCACCAACTCTATGGTGTAGCTAAATCTAATAATACTTAATATTCACTTGTTGGAGGTGAATGTATGCCATTTCTTCACGTAATTCTTCAGTGTGCCCACCCTTTTGATGTTAAGCCACTAGGAACAGACTAACGCAATCAGTTATTTTTAGATTGCGTACTAGCTATTGCGATCTGGCTTACTGTTTTTGCTCAGAATTAAAAGGATGGCTGCTGCTCTTGCAACTTTCACTCCAATCTTTTACTTATAACTAGGAGGCCCAGATGCTGCCGTTTGGTCTCTTCAGTGATGTAGCCCGCCTTTGAACAATTTCTACTATGTAAGGGATCTTGTGCTGAAGGCTTTTTTTATTTTTTGGTGTTTTAACACTCCCAGGGCTTTGGAAGTAGCTGCAGTTTTCAGGTTTAGCACAGAAGGTAATGTAGAGAGACTGCTCGGTAGTAAATGATTCCGCCTTGTTACTCTTTCAGCTGCTCTCAAAAATACAACACAATAAAACTGCCAGATCATCTTGTGCCAAAGGTCTGAATGGATATTGTCCCATCTCCTAATGTGGAGGAGCAGTTCCAATATTTTGCCATATGTGGATCTCCTCTTGCCCACCGGGTAAGTTTCACATTGCCGAGTTGGGCTGTACCATCTCCCCCCCTTTGGCTTCATCTTCATTATGCACTCAATGTAATGCACATGGAGGTGAGATTATTTACCTGTATTTTCAGCCCTACCCTGTTTGGTTCTTCCCTATGTTTTCCATTTGAGTAGTTATCTTGACTACACTTTATGCGTAATCAAACTCCTTTTTAGCAAAACTCCCATATTGGAGACAAAATAACAATTTCAAAGCCTTTTCAAACTTCGAAGATGTTGGCATCTTTATGTGCAAGACGGAGGTGCAACTTAGTTTTTTTTTTTTAACTCAACCATTCAAAGTACAACAGGTATTTTTCATTAAACCATGTTGGTGTACTTGTTTTGACTCCGAGGGAACTGTCTTTTCAGTACATTTCTTGATTATTGAAAATTAATGATAAAGCACCATTTCTTTTTTGTTCAGAGGCTCTGCATGCTGTGGCCAATTTCAAAGTCTACCAAATTCCTTTTTTTCACAGGTTTGGGGAATTCGAAATTGTCTGATGTGGTAAACCTAACATCGGATTCATGAAGTAGTTCCCCCTTTATCGCTTTGGACCCTTTAATGCCACCTGAATCATCGTCTTCAAAGGGAGGGAAGGAAAAGAGCATGTTGCACAACCCTCAAACTTATGGTCATAGGGTCGGCTTAAGATGCAAGCCCCAGTGCTCGTTAGGAGCTGCATACTTTGGGGACAACTAGGACAAAATGTAAAGGAGTGTTCTCCATAAACTATAACCCTCAGATTTTGGCGAAGGGCCTCTGAGAAAACTATTAGCCCAAAACTTGGATTACCAAACCAAAATCTCCTATGGTTGAAGACTTCTGTCTGGAGTTTGATTTAGATCAGTGTTTCCCAAACTGTGGGTCTCGATCCACTGGTGAGTCGTGATACGATTTTTGGTGGGTCGCAAAAGTTCAAACAATAAATAAAGAAGTCTTTGAATTCTATCTTTACCTTGTCACATTTGCTGTGCTTCAAAGAACAGTAGTCAAATGTCAGCATAGGTCTTCTGACAAATTGCTGCTTACGTTTTTTTAAACATGGTAATTGGTGTTGACAAACTGCTCTCCCTTTGCAGTCAGAGAAAGAAAAGTAAAGTGACATATAAGGCAATCTTGCTGGGGTACAAGGAGTTTGATAGGAAAGGCCCTAGGATGGCATTTGTTTGTAACACACAACATAATGTATATACCTGTAAATGAACTGGAAACAATCAGCAGTAAGGAAAGCACAAATTAAGTAAAATACATTTGTAATTCTTAAGTGTGATGGAAACAAAGAATTTAATAGGAGCAAAGCAAATCAAGACACTTTACTTGGTGAAGCACACATGATAAATATTCATTGAAACCCAATGTTCACACACAATGTGTGCAACGTAGTTTTATCAGTGAAACTACATGTCTGTACACATTTAGTAGCTATTTCAAAATAAAACATGCTCTTTGTAAATAACACTGAGCTATCACACTATGCTTTAGTTATATTAAAAAAAACATGTCTTATGTCCTTTAAAGCCAAATGGGATACAAATGTTTTTCTTTTCAAAAAATTGGGTTGTGGTTCTAAAAAATTTGGAAAGCACAGAGGCAGGCTATTAATCCAAAGTGCCCGGTCTCACATCTGAACTCACCAGTACAAAAAGGAATGGAAATGCCAATACATATTCCTGAGCTGTGGGATTCTTCTTGCGGAGTTATACCGACTCTGCCCCATTGTGACAACCAAAATAAAACATTGTTTCTAACAATACTTCCATTCACAACTACTAAATAGGAGAATTATCTAAAATAGATTCAACATTTCAAAATGCAGTTTCCAATTTCATTTTGCATTAGCAGCCATATAAGTACAGCAATGGCTAAAGGATTAAAATGTCCCCGATATACTCCTGGCCTATTGATGTAGAGCTCTACATTCAACCAAAAAAAATTGTTAATTGCAACTAATCAGGAACTGTGCATTCAAATCGATCCTCTGACAAAACCAAGCTGAAAAAAAATTGCCATGAAAAAAAAAAAAAAAAAAAAAAAAAAAAAGAAGACGATGTAACCATCCATACATTTAAAAATTGAATGTCAACCATAATATACTAAAAAGTATTTTATTTTAAAGTAACAGAAAAAAAAGGTTTGGTGTACCTGCATGCAGGGCATCCGCCAACCACAACAACGGAGGTGGTAGTAGTCGGCTGCTGAATGATCGTATATGTACTTGGATATGGCGGGTGTGGGAGTGGAGTAGCATACCCTGAAAGGGAGAGAGACACACACACACTTTTAAGCACCATCATAGTATAGTACACTGCCAGCAAGAAAGGCAAATTTCAAATAAATGTCATGGAAAGCTCCTCTTGAACTACATTGTGGGAATATTCTAACTCCAGTCTGAAACTTAACTCTGGTTATGAATTGTTTCTGAACGAGCACAAACTATGTGGACAACGAAAGTCTAGTTGTTCTGGACTACGGACAATTTTACATCCAAAATGGCCTGCAACCCAGGGCAGTTTTAATTTTCTAAATATGTGTAGTCATACAAACAAAAACCCCACACCATCAGGTTTTAAACTCTAATTTACCATCACAGAACTCCAATAATTCAGATTGGACAGCCCAGTGCTGTAACCAGTTCAACAGACTTTATAATTACCACAACGGGACCTTCAGAGCTTTTCAAAGCTGCCAGCACACTGAAAAACCATAAAACTGTGCGTCTGTCTCCCACCACTCGGGGTCAGATTGGTAAGGCGGGCACTCAGGCAATATCCGAGGGGCCGGTATATACCGTGGAGATGTGTGTGGTGTGGTGCAGCGGCCAGGGCAGCTGCCTTCGGAGCACAATGTTCAAGGTTCGATCCCCGGCTCCGGTGGCAGCTGAGCACCATGTGACTCTGGGCAATAGCTCACTTAATTTCCACGACAGCCCCCAGCGCCGGAAGGGTGAGTAGTTCGCGATTAATAAATACGGATTTACATTTGTTTTTTTTACGAATTCCAGCTGTGTGCTGCTTTTTGCGGCGGGGGGGGGGGGGAATTGGGCTGGGTCTGTCATGTTCATATGCCACCAGCGGCCTAGTGGGAGCCAGAGTGGCATTTCTGGAGACAGATGGGCCTCGGTTACCTCGGTTTTACCAACAGGGCAGAGGTGTCACTCCCTTTCTCTTGCTGGCCCGGCCAATTAATGCAGATTGAGCGGGGACAAGGGGGCCTGAGCAGAAGTGGCCTTACTTGCATTCAGGTGTGTTTCACCAGTGTGAAAAAATCCGTGCATTATTTATTTATATAAATGTAGTTAAGAAAACCTGCCTCTGCCAGAGGCCTTCCCCCTTTTCATAAAACTTTGCTGAATCAGTGTTTTGGGGAAAGCAATATGCAAATAGGGGCCACTTTTTTTTTGCGAGCCCGAACCTATTTTTGATCCCAATCTAACCATGTACACCACACTGCTATGAACTGAGTCCCATAACAAGATAACCACACCTCAGGGTCCTCAATCACGACAGAGAAGCACTGCCTATGTAGGATAACAAAACAAAGCAAAAACCCTTTCAGAAACTCAACCGATATGGCACGGCTTGCTACTTCACATGTAGGTAAGCGCTTCAATGACCACTGAGGGCTAGTAAGCGCTATAAAAGGAAAATGCTACTTACCAGTATGCATCTGTTCTTGGCATGTAGAGCTGCAGATTCGTACACTTTTGCAATAGATCGCCACCTGGTGTTGGGCTCGGATGATTGCAGGTTGTCGTCTTCTTGGAAGAAGTCTTTGTAGTCACGAGATAGGTAACTCCTCCCTTGGACAATACTGCGCATGGTCATCGACTTCATCCTCAGATTTGCTTTTCGCCATGATGGGAAATGATGGAGTTAGTAGAAGTAAAGAGAAAAGGATGTCCATGCGTGTGCATCTAAGTAAGATGAGAACTGGAACGGATACAAGTCCCGGGGAGGTGGGAAGGCGTGTACGAATCTGCAGCTCTACATGCCAAGAACAGATGCATACTGGTAAGTAGCATTTTCCGTTCGAGCCATATGAGCTGCAGATCGTACACTTTTGCATCGATTGTGCAGCAGTGTCTCCCCTAGCGGTGGTCGCTTGTATCCGTTGCAGTATTCTGAAACAGTGCTCTAAGGACAGCTTGGCCTACTGCAGCTTGCTGCTTGGCTTGCACATCAACACAATAGTGTTTAGTGAAGGTGTGTATTGTAGACCATGTTGCTGCCTTGCATAGGTCCTCTAGTGGTATATTTCCTAAGAAAGCCATAGAGGCTCCTAGTTTGCGAGTGGAGTGCGCTCTAGGAGGAACTGTCAGTGTACGTTTAGCTTTTTGATAGCATATTTGTATACACTTTACAATCCACCTGGCAATTCCCCCCTTAGAGATGGGGTTGCCTTTGTGTGGGGGAGAGAAAGATACAAATAATTGGTTTGTCTTTCTGAAGGATTTACAGCCAGATTCATCAAGCTGAAAACGGCTCGCAAAGGGCCAGATTCTGAGAATCTGGCCCTTTGCGAGCGCTATTTTTGCATTTGGGATTCATCATCCCAAATGCAAAAAATCGCTACACTAGGAATCGCTATATTGCGAAGAATCTCATTTAAGGAATCTCAATTAGAGATTCCTTAAATGCTATTCATGAACCTTTTTAAAATTGCGAATTCGCAATATGGGGCCGCTATTTACCGCGAAGTGTAACTTCGTGGTAAATAGCGAAAACTTAGAAAAATGCACTTTAGTGTATTTTTGTAAGTTGTATGTTACACAAACACATGTCCTTTGGACATGTGTGTGCGCAACACCAGTGTACATTTGCATTTCAGGGGTGCTACAGGGTGTCCTTTGGACACCCTGGCACCCTTGAAATCGCTTCCTTATTTGCGATTCGCTAATTGCTAATCGCAAATAAGGAATGACTCCCCATTCATTCCTATGGGCCTTGAGGCCCATAGGAATGAATGGGAAAGCCATTCCTTATTTGCGATTAGCAATTAGCGAATCGCAAATAAGGAAGCAGTAGAAATCGCAAAATTAATTGTGATTTCTACATGCATCCCGTTTTGCGAGTCTTTAATAGAGATTCCTTAATAATCGCTATTAAGGACTCGCAAAAGAGGACAATGATGAATCTGGAGGTTAGTCCTGTCTGTGTAGTATAACAGGGCTCTTCTAACATCTAAGGTGTGTAAAGCCCTTTCTGCAACAGAGTCCGGGTTTTGGAAAAACACAGGTAGCTCCACTGATTGGTTAAGGTGAAAAGGAGTGATAAGTTTTGGCAGGAATTTTGGATTAGGCCTAAGAACCACTTTGTTAGGATGTATTTGAAAAAATGGTTCTTGTATTGTGAATGCTTGTATTTCACCAACTCTTCTGGGAGAAGTGATGGCAACAAGGAAAGCAGTTTTCCATGTTAAGAATTGTAATTCACACTTGTGTAAAGGCTCGAAAGGGGGTCCCATAAGTCTTGTAAGGACAACGTTTAGATTCCATACCGGAGCAGGTTGCAACCTAGGTGGGATTATTTGTTTTAATCCTTCCATAAATGCTTTGATTGCAGGGACCCTGAAGAGAGATCGAGGTTGTCTATTCTGTAAATAGGCTGCAATTGCTGCTAGATGCAGGCGTAGGGAAGAATAAACTAAATTGGACCTTTGTAGGTGTAGAAGGTAGCAAATGATATTTTGGATGGAAACATCCAGTGGATCAATGTGATTATTGTTACAATATATTGCAAATCTTTTCCACTTAGCGGCATAACAGGCTCTGGTAGTGGGTTTTCTAGCTTCTTTAATTATGTTCATACAGTCTGGTGGTAGGTTTAAGTAACCAAACTCTAAGAATTCAGGAGCCAGATCGCCAAATTCAGTTGGCTTGGTTCTGCGTGTCTCATTTCTCCATGGTTCTGTGTTAACAGGGAGGGTGTGAGCCGTAATTTTTGATGTGGAACCAGTGAGGTGAACCACGGCTGACATGCCCATGTGGGAGCTACTAGTATTAGTTTGAGAGACTGTTGTCTGAGTTTGCACACTACTAGTGGAATGAGTGGGAGAGGCGGAAAAGCGTACGCAAATCTGCCTGACCAGTTCATCCATATTGCATTCCCTTCCGACCGTGGGTGTGGAAACCTGGCCGCGAAGGTTGGGCATTTTGCATTTTCATGGGTGGCAAACAGATCTATCTGTGGATGCCCCCACATTTGGAAGAATGGCTGAAGAACTTGTGGATGTATCTCCCATTCGTGAATCTGTTTTGACGGTCGACTCAACAGATCTGCTATCTGATTGTGAATTCCTGGAAGGTGTTCTACTGTCAGCTGTATGTTTTGCGGAATGGCCCATCTCCAAATGTTCTGTGCGAGCTGGGACAGTTGCAGAGAGAGTGTGTTCCCCCCCCCCCCCCCTGTTTTTGTATATAATACATGGCTGTCATATTGTCCGTCTGGATTAAGACTGCTTTGTTTTGTATTTGCACTTGAAACGTTTTGAGTGCTAGGAAAATTGCTAGCAGCTCTAGATGGTTGATATGGAACAGTTTTTGTTTGTTGTTCCATTGGCCTTGTGTGGTATAGTGTAAGAGATGGGCTCCCCATTCTGTGAGGGATGTGTCTGTCGTGAGCACTATCTGTGGAACAGGTTCTAGGAACTGCCGTCCCTTTGTCAAGTTTTTGGTGTTCCACCATTGCAGAGAGCGATATGTAAGGCTGTCTACCAACACCAGGTCTGTGAGCTGACCTTGAGCCCGATTCCACTGTTGTGCTAGACATTCTAGTAATGGGGGCATTTGCAGTCTTGCATGTGGAACTATGAAGATGCAAGACGCCATCATGCCTATTAGTCTCATGAACACTGGCTTGGAGAGACTGCTGGTTTTGAAAAATGGAGACGAAGGTCCGAATGCGCTGTATCCTGGCTGGACTGTGATATGCTAGAGCTGTAGATGTGTCTATGGTAGCTCCTAGATACTGATGAACGTGCGAAGGCTCTAGGTGCGACTTGGTGTAGTTTATGGTAAACTACAAGTTGTGCAATGTCTGAATTGTTTGCTTTGTGTGTTGTACACATTGGCTGAACGATTTTGCTTTTATGAGCCAATCGTCGAGGTAAGGGAAAACATGTATCTGTTGTCTTCTGAGATGTGCCGCTACTATTGCTAAGCACTTTGTGAACACTCGTGGTGCTGTTGTGACCCGAATGGAAGGACTTTGAATTGATAGTGCTGTCCTTGTATGACAAACCTTAGATACTTCCTGCGAGTAGGATGTATAGGAATGTGAAAGTAGGCGTCCTTTAGGTCTAGTGTTGAAAGAAAATCGCCTTGTTGTAGAAGTGGGAGTACTTGTTGCAGAGTGATCATGTGAAAATGATCTGATTGTATGTAATGGTTTAGAGGCCTGAGGTCGAGAATTGGTCGTAATGTCCCGTCCTTCTTGGGAATTAGGAAGTACAGAGAGTAAATTCCTGTTCCCTGTTCCTCTAAAAGGAACTACTTGAATAGCATGCTTTTGTAGAAGTGCTAGAACGTCCTGTTGAAGCAGTCATGTGGTCTGTGGACATTGGACGCTGCCTGGGAGGTATGTTTGGAGGGGTTGCTGTGAGTTCTAGGCAGTAGCCATGTTGGATAATCTGTCTCACCCACCCGTCTGTTGTGATGGAATTCCAGACAGGTAGGAATTGTGATAATCTGCCCCCCACAGGAGTGGAATGCTGTAGGGGAAGCAGAGGGAAGTCACTGTTTGGGAGTGGAAGAGGTGCGGTTGTTGTTATTACCTCTACCTCTTCCCTTGTTATTATTGCCTCTGTATCCTCCTCTAAAGTAGCCTTTGTTAGAGGAGGTCTGTGTGTGCGTTTTAAAAGATGTATCTGCGCCGGTTTGCTTAGAGCCTCCTCTATAAAAGGAGCGGCGAAAAGAACTTCTAGTCTGTGTGGATTGTAATGCACCCATAGACTTAGCTGTGTCTTTTTTCATCTTTTCTAGTGTGTGGTCTACTTCCGGCCCGAACAATTGGTTTTGATTGAAGGGCTGGTTCAAGATGGTAGTCTGTACCTCTGTTTTAAACCCTGAAATGCGAAACCACGCATGTCGTCTGAGTATAACACTAGTATTGACTGCTCTGGATACTGTGTCAGCTACATCTAGTGCACATTTAATTGAGGCATTGGATATTAATTTGCCTTCTTGTATGAGCTTTGTTGCCTGATCTTTGTATTGATCTGGGAGGTGCTCCATCAGTTTTTCTAATTGGTCGTAGTGAGCCCTGTCATAGCGTGAGCAGGCCTTGTGTATTTGCTATGAGCCATATATTTGTAGCCTGCGCAGCAATCAGTTTCCCTGACGCATCAATAACTTTAGATTCTTTGACAGGCGGGGGCGTGTCACCGGAAGTTGGGGAATTGGCTCTTTTCCGTGCATTAGACACTACTAAAGAGTCTAGTGGCAGATGTCCCTTACTATAGACTGGATCAGATGGTGCTGGTCTTTATTTCTTTTCTATTCTTGGATTTAACATCGTACCGGGTCTTTAAATGTTTCTGGAGCATGTTTAATGACTCCTTTGATCATAGGTAGTATTTGCGTAGACCTTTGTGACTGCTCAAATGTATCAAGTAAAAAATCCTCATCAATGGCATCAGAGTGCATTGAAACCCTGTGGTAAAGGGCAGCTCTATTTAAGAAATGATTAAACCCAATACTATCTTCTGAAGGGGAAGGTTTTGTTGGGTAGGACTGAGGATCAGGAATGTCGGGCACATTGTGTGGTGGGAAGCCATATATATATCGTCATCTTTAGGATATTCTAGATTGACATCTTCATCTAAAGGGTATGCATGTGGCTCTGGTATGTCATTTCCCCCACCTAGATCATACTCTTCGTCAGTGTGGTGTGATGATGCAAGAGATTGAACAGGAGAAACTGTAGGTTTGATGTAAGGAGGGATAGGAGAGGAAGAAGGTGAAGGAGAGGAAGGGTGCATTGGAGAAGTTGCACAATCCTTTTTAGCAGGAACCACAGGTAGAAGTGGCGTCTGCTGGTCTCTTCTTGTAAGGAATAGCTTCCACATGTCCAGTTTTTGGATTGATATGGACTGTTCTTTGTTTAGGATCTGGTCTAAACAGTTCTTCCTCCTCTACAACCTTCTTCGGCGTCTATTTTTTCGGTGCCGACAGGGGTTGTATTGTGTTTTTTGCTGTAGGAGGCGTTATTGAGTCCCGTGGCAAATTTTTCGGTGCCGAAGGTGGTGTAGGCTTGGTAGGCTTGTTAGAGGGTTTAGGTGTCTCTGTATCAGGCCTTGGAGTCTTTGGTACAGAGGTTGGAGATTTTGGAGTGGAGACAGGTCTCGTTGGCCTTGCGACGCCGGACTCTGGCTTTCCATCTTTATTTTTGGAACCGGAAGGAATGGAGGAGGTGTAATTGGCACATGTGGTTTTGGTCGGTGCCGAGGCACCGGAAGGCGTAGTTGTTTTCCTCGGAGCCGAGCCCGAAGGCGGGGCGTTTGAGGGGATATTTCGGTCTCGACTGGGCCCCATGGGCGGAGTGCTGACCGTTGCCTTTGGTAGTGTCTGTTGTGCAGGGGCAAGAGTACTCACGGGTTGCAGATGGAATCGAGTCGTCTGAGTCCTCTGCCCCCGATATGATCTGGAGATCAGGCGAGTCTTCCTCGGCGACGATTGGAGCCTCGTCCTCGGAGATGTCTTCCAAGTGGATCTTCGTCCTTGGAGACATCTTCTTCGACGATCTCCTCTTCGAAGATGGCCTCCGGTGCTGGTGCTGATCTCATCTCGTGTCGACGTGCCCTCCGATCCCGGATGGTCTTCTTCGATCGGAAGGATGCACAAGCTGTGCAGGTCGACTTGTCGTGTTCCGGCGATAGACAGAGTTTGCAGACCTTGTGATGGTCGCTATGAGGGAATTTTGCTCGACATACCGGGCATCTCTTGAATGGAGTTCTGTCCATGAGGCGTAGGCCGTACGGCGCAGATAGGCCCAACGGCCCGCGTCGACGCACCGGAATGTAGCTGATGTCGAAAGTAGTCTATTCGATGTCTATAATGTTTTTATAAAGTTTTTACGCTTCGAAGTTGCTGAAAAGTCTTTTCTAGCTGGAGCGGAAAACTTTCATCCGAACCCAGTGGCGGAAAAAACCAATCTGAGGATGGAGTCGATGACCATGCGCAGTATTGTCCAAGGGAGGAGTCCCCTATCTCGTGACTACAAAGACTTCTTCCAAGAAGACAACAACCTGCAAGCATCAGAGTCCAACACCAGGTGGTGATCTATTGCAAAAGTGTACGATCTGCAGCTCATATGCCTCGAACATGCTGAAATACAATCCAATACTAAACAAACCTGCTATACCTAATCTAAATAGTTTGCAGGCCAATGTGCGTTTTGTTTCACTTTAAATCAGACCAATTTATCTGAAACCAGTTACCAATTAATAATATTCTATGCATTTCACCAAGTGAAGGTAAAACCAAATTTAATTACCGAAAGCATAAATTATTGATAAAAGGTTGTCAGAGATATTCATCTGCCTAGTCAACACAAACAGCATGTAGTAATCCTGCAGTCATCTCAAAAGACAGCTATCTCACTGTGCTGTGCACCAGGCTTTGTGCTTTTTCTTAGCCAACCAAATAAAAACACTTCACTGCATTGCCCCCAAGCACACAGATCTTCACACACAGACGTAAGAAAACGATATCCTCTCTGGCTGCACTCCTGCTCTCATAAATGGTGGACATGTAAAATTCAGCCCCCTCATTGTCAAAGAGTCCTTCCAACTTTGAACTCAAGTCCCGCCCAACAGCTTTTGTTATCCTTCCTGATGGAACTCCATTGGTTCTCCTTTCTGTCCCGCACCATCCGCAAAACCAGATGCATCGTTTACAAAGCCATCAGACAAACTCACCATCTCTGGTGGTTCAACACACAAAGTCAAGACACCGCCTGCGACACACAAAATCTGGAACAACATCCCTGTATCCATCAGGACCCAAACACTGCTCCAATTCAGGAAAGAGTTGAAGCCTTGCCTCTGAAGTACATCACAATGCATTAAATGTCCAGATCCCTCATATTACTCGTCAACTTTATTCTAGTTTTTGACCATGTAAATTGCTCGCCTGCCTTTTGGCTAGGTTTGCGCTATAGAAATACTATATACACAAGGAAGAAGTCCAGCTTATCAGATTGATGTAGAATTCCAGGTAATTTGACACTTCTTTACAACATTGCCTAAAAAAGCTCTCAGTTGCATGCAAATCAACTTGCATCTAGCTTAGGAATCAAAATATTGTACATACTCTTTACGGTTTATTTGTTTTCATCAACCTAATAGTTCATCATGAAGAATCACTTCCTCACACAAAATTAAAAAGACTGATCAAAAAGAGTTAAGTTCATTAACTGACACCAAGGACCTCATTGGTCGTCGGGCGGAGCGCCACCAACAGAACATCCGTGGCAACGGTCTTCCTGATATCAAGGGCAACAGCCGGCCGCTTAATTAAGATACAAGTGGTCAGAGTGCAGCGGGCAGGGCCAAAAGACCGCCGCCTCCGACATGCTCAAGGAGCCTGTCGGGGAGGCAGTCGGACAGTAATCCCTACAATGAAGGCAGTGCCTGCGCAGATTGCGCCGTAGGTATTACGATGTCCATTTCCCACAAAATGAGCTTGGGGGGGGGCCACTAGCAGGGCCCCATCCCACCGTGGGCCTCTGCTATGTGGCCGGGGGGTGGGTGGTATACATGTGGTGTGCACCATCCCCCACCCCAAAAAAAACCATCCACGCACCATATACAAATCACCACATGGTGCGTGGATGTTTAAAAACATGCCTTTTACTACTGCGGCTTGTGCACAAGCCGCAGTAGTAAAAGGCATGGTTCTGACTGCCTACACTGGAGTCTCATCTGAATATGGAGGGTGGAACTGCTGACGACTTGTCGGCCGGTATCCATCCAGCTGAGATGGCTGTCGTGCACTTGTCTGATCGCCATCGAAACAAGGCTCCAAGTGATGGACAGAATGAGGATTTTTTTTGTCTGAGGTAATCGGACTCGTTTTCTCCCCCCTGATCAAAACTTTCAAAACAAATGGGTAGACACACAACATGGACACAAAAAACGCACACAAGTTCAATGATAAGAGCTGAATTAGGCTGAGGGAAGAAGCTTCGAAAACATGGGGAGAAACCCGTTCAATCTTCCTTAGGCGTTGCATGGCGGCTTCCCTCACCACACTGCATTCCGCAGCTTTACACAATTCCTATACCCCATATTGTTACATCCAGATGGTCTATGGCCCATTAGCTTTGATAAAGTTTTTAGCCATGTTGAAGAGCGTCATGGATGCCTCGCACAAGAAGAAAAAAAATCCCAAATTAAAAAAAAGAAAACATGACTGTTGCATCATTTTGTAGGCATACACATGTATTCAACACAAATGCACCCACTTACAAAAAGGCACCGTTTTCCTTTTATTTACCAAGTTGAGATGGATAAGTTGGTTATAAAAAATAAAAAGGTAGCGCAAACGGGTGGTTTTAAAATGGAGCTCAAAGAGCTTTTTAAAAAAAGCAACAAGTGGGAGATAAAATGGGCAAAAGAAAGTAACGTGGAGTGGGGGTGAAGAAGCACAAGGGCAAAAGAGCAACACAAGTGTGGGTGGTACGAGAGAAGCAAGTGGACTCAGTGGTGGGGATAAAAGCGCGCGAGGGAGATCTTTGGAAATCACATGCACTCTAATGTAGTGCTTAAACAAAAAAAAAAGTAGCTCCTTAAAACTGAGCAGAGGGGGCACAGGAGCCATTGATGGAGCGAGATAGAAAACAGAAATCTGTTTGATCTCGTGAAGTCACATTTCCATAACATAAATAATAATATTAATGATTTGTGATATGTTTTGCTAACACAACCTAGATTAAACTCATTACATGGGGATGGTAACATGTGTGCTCATAAACGTGCATAAACGTTGCATCTTTTGTTCGTGCAAAATAATAAATTAATTTGTCGTTCGTTTTGTCATTACTAACTGCAGCAAATATAAAAGTTGCATGTGCTTATTTTGCTTTCCTTGTCTATGTGATGTCATTTCTACTATTCTAGGTGCACATAAGGTTTCATGGATTCATGAAGACTGGTAGATATAAAATGCTGCTTATATGTTGCTTGGTGCTAGGTAACATTAGACTAATTGGGTGGGTTAATCAATTAGTAAATGAAGGGTGGATACAGAATAAATGACAATTCTTACATTAATACTTTTCTTGTGTTTGTTTTATACTAGAAAAATAAGTTGCCTGCTTTTGGGCCTAGTTTGCTCGAGTTTGCTAAAAGATGAATTTTACTTCTGCAAGGATCACGAGATGTCCATTTTGAAAAAAAGTGTTCGTCAAAGTCGCATTCACTGAACAAAAGCTGATGTGTTGTCATCATTCTGTCGGACGTGGCCAAGGTCAGAAACCGGTAGAAAAGAACAATTTTGATCATTTTGGCAATCCGCGGAAGTGGAATGGAGTCAGTGAGAACAGTGGTCTTAAATTGTTGCAAACTAAGGAAGTTTTGGAACACGTACAAGAAAGACAATGGTCCTAAAGAATATGACCTAATGGAAGTTTTGAAATGTGGGTGACATGTCACTTGTCACTCTCGGACCAATGAGACATCGTTGTTTGCAGAAAATGTTCCTTTACTTAGATTAGCTAGCATAGAAAGGTATAAAAGTCCATGCCCCTAGGGATGGGCTGGCTGCTGCTTTCTGACTTTCTGATGAGGGTGTCGTGCTGATGGACATTGCGTGGAGCACGTAAGAATCCTCAAAGAACTGTACTTTATTTCCATTTATTTTAGCTTAGTTAGGGACTTAGATTTTAGAAATGCTAAACTTATATTTTCTTGCTTAAACTATATTTTCTCATGATACTTTTCATACATGCTTGCTTAAATGCTAATAAAATTACATTTATGAAACTATATTTTGAAATATCTACAATTAGTTAATAAAATTTTACTTTTGAACTCAAGCTGGTCTTGGTTATTCAGAAGCGCAGGTTACTATTAGCTAGATGTCATCGCCATGGTGGTCATTTAAATAGTTAGGTTCTGTTCATATGTTGTCATCATCTACCGCGGATGTATATAGATGTATATAATTTGTAAATAAGGTGTATATAGGTTTAATTTGACCACCTGATTCAGTAGGCCAAAATATGTCATATTTGGTTAATGGGTCCATGAGTTAGAGTGGTAAATTATGAAGTAGGTTATAGAGTTAGGTGGCGTTGTTTATGATATATTTCCTATAGGCCGCTGGATCACCATCAAACAAAGAGGACTAAAGATCCTCTGGGAAAAATGTTGGGAAATGAACATACGTGAAGTATAAGAATCATGAAGGTAGGATTCGCAAAGAAACATGTAGTATACACAGATAGCTCAGGGCACTCACAGGACGTCCAATGCATTTATTTGATAATCCACAAAACAGACATGTTTAGGGCAATGCCTTTATCAATGCCTGGATTACAACAAGCATTAGCCAATTTCACAATTTAAAAAGATTCCAAATGTTGATCCCATTGGAAAATTCAATAAATGGCTATCATAAAAGGACTGTGTTCTCACTTTGTAAATCAAACGTTGCCGCCATACTTGCATGGTAATCACTGTTCTCCAAATGGCAGTGTTGTCGCTTTCTAGATGTACAATTAATTACTAATTTCCTCCCAATGCATACAAAGTCGACAAACACTTTCCACGACTAAGATTGTATAGCCAAATATTTAAGAAGGGGCCACTCCACGTATCTTGCAGTGGGGGGGGCCCTCAAGTTGTTACGCCAGTGGGCGGAGTAGATATCCATCACATTTGTTACAGAGTACCCATAGGCCAAACTCTAAATCAGGCCCACAGTTTTGTACAGACTGAAGCAATCAGCAATCCTCTCCCCAACACTAAAATGTAGGCAAAGCCATCGCCGGTCATGGCCTTTGCAGCATTGAATCTGTGCGGATCAATGTCCCCACTACACCATACCCAGGGATGGCACCTGCAGATGTCAGGGTCGGTAATTAGCCTAGTGCAGACGTGTGATGAAAAGGCGGCATGAACCCACCCGGTGAGTTACCAACCCACAGAGCCTCCCAAACTCCTCACTGAGTTGCGGTGATATCAATTGGCCAAAATAACTTTGTATCTCATTATCTATTGTTGAGGTTGTGTTTTTATGAGCTGCGTCGAACACATTTGAAGAACTTCTGGTCAGCTATTGTTTGTTGTGTGACTGTGTTGCTTATTTTAGAGCATGCAATAGGTGCATGACATTGTAAACAACTGCAAATGTAATATGGAAGATAAATGGCGATGTATACCTGTAATGCATTGAACTACGCTGTTACATCAAAGAAAACAATCAAAACAAATATGCACATTTATAAAATAAGCTATCTGAAAAGGAGAAAGTATGTTTCAAATGATGGATGCATCTTACAAATTCAAAATTAATGTTTCGTGTTTTTTTTTTTAATTTGTTTTGAACCAAAAATATTCACATCACACGTCAGAATTAGGAGCTAGGCTGTCTCATTTGTACATCCGACGATACTGATAGGCAGATTTTTTTTCTAAAAAATAAAATGTAGAGGATAGACGAGTTTTATTTCCATGTGTATTTCAAACATGTCAACATAATCTAGTCTCCTTTCACGGTTCTGAACCAAAGAGCACCTAGGTTTAAGTTACACAATTATTTCAATTTTGAATTGAGAAAGAGTCAATGCAAACTCAGGTGTCCAAGTTTATTACCGGTAGATGAAAATGCCTGACGGTCGTGATTCTGCCTTAGAACACAAAGCAAACTCTACGAGAAAAAAAACAAAAAACACGTTTTATTATTGTATATTCTTGTACAGCCCCACTGCAATCCTGGACACAAAGGAAGGCCTGATGTTGGAACCTCGCGTTGTCGTTAGGGGCAATTAATTTAGCCGAAGGAGCAGAAAGGGATCTTCAGTTGTACTCACGTTTTTCAAGAAGTATCAAGCATCTACTGAACAATTTATTTTATTATTCTTGGCAACGGTAAACTAGGGAATTATTTTCAAAACTTTGTGAGTGAAGTGGCGGCTGAGTGTGACACAAAGAAAATTAAGTGACTATTGACTAACCTGGTTGATCATTTACCCCGGCCAACGACAATCTGCGTTCGACACAGAAGACCAAGGAAACATGTCTGAACTGACACATTTGATGTGAAGTAACCATGTGCTGCATTTCGTGAATGATGTCAGATGTATGGGCTGCCATGCAAGCAATGGTGTAGGTCTTCGGGTTTGCTGAAAAGGTTTAGGCAGATCATGGGACATCGGCTGCGTTTGTCGGCTAAACAAGGGCTTACGGATTTTGATGCTGTGAGTCTAGCAATGACAGGCTATCACTAGGACGCAGGAATGGTGCATGTTTTTGTAATGTAGTGTGGACAGGACTAAAGTCGGCTGTGCTGTTTGGGTTTTTCTGAAAGTGCAACACCATCCTAGTTAAGCATCAAGCAACACAGCAGTATTGCTCCTATAGAGAACCATGTAAGAGAAATCTGCAGCTTTAAGAAATGCAGGTCTTATGTTCCCCAAAAGATTTGCTTAAAATTTTTTACTAGAATGTAATATTCAAACTTGGTTTGGGATGTCGACTCAAACTGACACTATCTTACTATTTAAATGGATGTCAGCTTGAAAGAAAATGTGCATAAGTGAAACATTATCTTGTGTCAATCTAGAAGCTGGTCGATTACTTGATATAAACTCCGACCAGCCTAAAAACATTCCCAACTCCAGTACAGGAGCACAACTCAGAGCACAGCCTTTTATTCTGTGCTGAGAACTCAAAATAGCAGCGTTAACTCACTCGGAGAAACGCCCTTTTTTTCTCCAAAAACAGGAAGTGGCTTAAAAAAAAAAAAACGTTTCCGTGCACAATCACTTCTCCAAAAGTTTATAAAGACGTGAAGTCATTTTCAACTAAACAGTAGTTGGTAGGATTCCAGAACTGCCTGCCACTTGAACTTTAATTTAGCCAAATGTCCACAGACTACAAGAAACAGAGGCACAACTCTCCACACAATAAAGAGTCTCAGAGTAAAACTTGGTCAAGGAGTCGAGAGGGGGCTTTCCACGGAGCTGGGGCAATTAGGCAATTCTATCCTTCAAAGACAGCGGATATGTGAACGGCACTTGGCGAGAAGGGCGCTGAAAACTCTGGAGGGCAGTTTTTCACAGACTGAAGGCTCAACTCGGGCATTTTGAGAAACATACTAATCTATTCCTCTGCAGGCCAAGCTCAGGATTGCTTCCGGGCACAGGAGGGCTGAAGCTGGACTAGGAGGACTGGTTGACAAGAAATACTTCTGGACTACAGGCAAATCAAACCGCGATCAGCTTATGCTTAAAATAACCGAGGTACAGGAAGCAGAAAGCTTGGGGATGGGGTCTTTAAGCATCCTGCTAAGTGGTCTAGCTGCCCAGAGAAAATGAATAATGTCATCCTAGAAAAGGTGCATAAAATGTGACAAAGGAGGAAGGACGCTGCTACCCAGTCAAGACTTATTACTGTAGTTTTTAAAATTCTCCCAAATAGACGTGATTTTACGGGAAGAAATATATTTTTCAATAACTTTCTAAAAAGTGGAGAAGGAAAATAAAGCAAAAAGCAGTCATCGAGACAAATAAAAAAAACATGCTTTTTCGACCAAATTCCAGACAATGGGGCTAAAAGGCGAAAACTTCGAAGAAGCATTGAACTAAATACATGTCTTTGCATGCCAAGTTTTTTTAATGAGACAGCAAAATACAGAAAGTTTAGCTGTTTTGGGTGAGCACAAAGATTACGGGTGATTGCCAGACCCCAATCTGTGGGCACAGGGCGAACAGAGGTTACTGGACGAAACTGTGGTGGTTGGAGTGGTTTGCCACTGGGTCCTTCCAAGCACGACTCTGCAAACTAGGCTAAGTTGAACCCTTTGGAACTCGACTGCCAGGGTCGTGAGGACAAGCAGTCACTTGCTTCTCAGGAAAGTAGTGTTTTGGGGGAAGAGCTCTGAACTCAGCCGTCATTCAACAGACCTAATATTGAAATGTCCTGCCCAGCACTTCTTAACTTTAGTTAAAAATAAAGTATTTTAATCAAATAGCAAAATGATATAGCGCATAGTTGAATAATGGTACAGTTACATGCGAGGTGCTGCGCATCATCCAGTGGCCTCTCCCCTCTTTAGGCGTTCTAATGCCCATTGTCCCCTACAAGACATATGGGCATCAGCATAACTCCAGCACAGGGGTAGTTGGCGCTTTTATCCAACTGGCAAATGCGTAGATCAGTTTGGTGGCTTTTACAGTTCATGCAGACAATCTAGTGCTCACAAAGCAGACTCCTCTGCCTGCTGAGTCTGTTTATGCATAACCTTTTTGGTGGAGCTTAGTCGTTAGAGGAGCTCACGGACACTCAAAAAACCCATTCCTACATAGCACTAGCCTCAGTTGAGTTCCATTAGCAGGAATCAGCAAAGGAAGGCCTGCAGGGCAGCGTTGGTCTCCAGCAGGTGCGGCCTCCCAGGCTCAGTGAAGCAAGGTAATCACAGCAAGCGCAGCCTCCAAACTCGGCCTTCATCGGGTGTTTGTCTTGGAGAGTTGCAGCCTCCCAGGCAGATTATAAAATGTGACTATCACAGCTACTAGTATCAAGTAGAAGGGATGAAGAGCTCTATATTTACTCATACGCAAAGGGTAAAGCCACAAGGCTGGCCAATATCGTCGCAAGGGGGCCAGAAGGCCAGACCTTAATGCCCTTACAGACCTTTTGGGGTGTCCGGCTTCATCACTGGGCGCTCCTAGTCTGGCCAGCGCTGCAATGCCTGGTGGCTCTTTGTCGGAGATCTTTTGATCCGAATACACCATTTAGGTGAATGCATGAGAGGGGACAGTACAGATGTGTTTCTGGTGAAAAGCAAAGTGTGTCTAAAATAGACTCCGGTACTCCAAAACAATTCTTTATGGGGTAGGTGTACCAGGACTAAATAAAACAAGCATTTGCAATGCAATAGGTCTCTCATTAGGAAAGTTTGAGCTATTGGTATTGTAAATGAAATTTTTTATTTATATGTTGGTTTTGAAAATAGCTAAATTAATAGCTTTGTCATTTACAATGCCAATAGTTATAACTTGTGACACCTATAGCATTTGTAATGCAATATGTGTTGTATTTACGTGACTTAGATGTATTGATATTACAAATAAACAATGGCTTTTAATTTTTTTTAAATACTTAAATAAAAGTGATTGTAATTTATAATGGCAATAGCTTAAACTTTTGTAAATAACTTTTGTGAAGATAATGTTCAGTGTATTTTATTGTGACGAAAATCCAAGAACAGAAGTGAAATATTAACATCTTTTTGTGACATTTGTAATAAAGCTTGAAACATTGAGAGAACATATTAGAGCCAGCAGTTGTTGAATGGTGGCGTTCAGTGATGTTGTGGTGGATAGAGATAGGGGGGGCGATAGATCGATAGATCGATAGAGATAGGGGGGGGCGATAGATCGATAGATATGGGGGGGCGATAGATCGATAGATATGGGGGGGCGATAGATCGATAGAGATAGGGGGGGGCGATAGATCGATAGAGATAGGGGGGGGCGATAGATCGATAGAGGCTGGGGGGGGCATTGCGCCGGGGGGGGGGGCGTTGCGTGGGGGTGGAGTGTGTGGGGGGGTGGAGTGTGTGGGGGGGTGGAGTGTGTGGGGGGGTGGAGTGTGTGGGGGGGTGGAGTGTGTGGGGGGGTGGAGTGTGTGGGGGGGTGGAGTGTGTGGGGGGGTGGAGTGTGTGGGGGGGTGGAGTGTGTGGGGGGGTGGAGTGTGTGGGGGGTGGAGTGTGGGGGGGGTGGAGTGTGGGGGGGGGTGGAGTGTGTGGGGGGGTGGAGTGTGTGGGGGGGTGGAGTGTGTGGGGGGGTGGAGTGTGTGGGGGGGTGGAGTGTGTGGGGGGGTGGAGTGTGTGGGGGGGTGGAGTGTGTGGGGGGGTGGAGTGTGTGGGGGGGTGGAGTGTGTGGGGGGGTGGAGTGTGTGGGGGGTGGAGTGTGTGGGGGGGTGGAGTGTGTGGGGGGGTGGAGTGTGTGGGGGGGTTGAGTGTGTGGGGGGGTTGAGTGTGTGGGGGGGTTGAGTGTGTGGGGGGGTTGAGTGTGTGGGGGGGTTGAGTGTGTGGGGGGGTTGAGTGTGTGGGGGGGTTGAGTGTGTGGGGGGGTTGAGTGTGGGGGGGTTGAGTGTGGGGGGGTTGAGTGTGGGGGGGGGTTGAGTGTGGGGGGGTTGAGTGTGGGGGGGTTGAGTGTGTGGGGGGGTTGAGTGTGTGGGGGGGTTGAGTGTGTGGGGGGGTTGAGTGTGTGGGGGGGTTGAGTGTGTGGGGGGGTTGAGTGTGTGGGGGGTTGAGTGTGTGGGGGGTTGAGTGTGTGGGGGGGTTGAGTGTGGGGGGGGGTTGAGTGTGGGGGGGGGTTGAGTGTGGGGGGGTTGTGTGTGTGGGGGGTTGTGTGTGTGGGGGGTTGTGTGTGGGGGGTTGTGTGTGGGGGGTTGTGTGTGTGGGGGGGGGTGTGGGGGGTTGTGTGTGTGGGGGGTTGTGTGTGGGGGGTTGTGTGTGGGGGGTTGTGTGTGGGGGGTTGTGTGTGTGGGGGGTTGTGTGTGTGGGGGGTTGTGTGTGTGGGGGGTTGTGTGTGTGGGGGGTTGTGTGTGTGGGGGGTTGTGTGTGTGGGGGGTTGTGTGTGTGTGTGTGGGGTTGTGTGTGGGGGGGGGTTGTGTGTGGGGGGGGTTGTGTGTGGGGGGGGTTGTGTGTGGGGGGGGTTGTGTGTGGGGGGGTGTGTGTGTGGGGGGGTTGTGTGTGTGTGGCAGAGTTAATTGCACTCTTTTACAAGCTCAAATTACTCAATTGATAGTTCTGTAGAAAGAGGAGAATACATAATTACAAAAAGCCACATGATCTGGAGGAACCTTCGAGCAAATCACGTTTCCAAATACGCAAATAAAAAGCAAATTGAGAGCGAAACTATTTAAAGTCGTACAAACAGTTCTGTGACAATTAAGGGAACAAGGGGCGAGGATGTGAGCATTGGGTAAAGGCCAGATCTATCGAACTAGGAGACCCCGTTGGAGTCTCGGCGTCAGCTCATCATCATCCGATTGTGGGCAAATCACTTAAAACTGCCCAAGTCTCAAACAAAAGGATATGTCCTAGTGTCATGTAACTGGTGCTTGTGTGAAGCGCTCCAATACCTTCGGGACGAATTTGCTTTACATAAAACTGCAAAAAAACAGGCCGAACTATTTTTTTGTTTAAATCCCACAATGCTTTTAGCAGAGTAAGAGTATGTGTATTTGCGGGTGTGTGAGAGATTAGTTGGTTGAAAAATACACTAAGCCAGAATGTTCTACATTCCTTGCGATGTTTCATGGAACATTGCCAAAAGATTATGTCACTTCCTTGAAAGTTACAGCAGTTTCATTGCCATCATTCTATGTGTCCTGCCTCATACATTTCTAGGCCTGCTTCTGAGATTGGCCTTTAAGGGCTGTGGCATGGGTGACCAGCCTGCCGTTTCTGCTAGTGCCGGCCCTCACGTCGCATCACCTATTCATCCGAAACCGCAGTGTAATTAAATGAAGCATGTTCTACTCGTGGAGTTCACACAGATCACTGCAAGGCCTTCTCTGGTATAAGATGCCAGATCAGCGCGGGAGATGCGTGCCATAGCTTCCATTCCACGCTATAGTGTATTTCCTGTAATGTAACATTTAGCAGTAGAATGTAAACAACACTTTCTGGGAGCAAAGTATGTCTTCTGGTAATTCAAAGCAATGAGTTTCACAATACACTGTAAACGCATGTTAACAAAATGTGAGCATACTTCGCAATGGGGGGGGGCACTGTACTTAGTCTCTGGTCTACCTTTGCAGTGATGATGGCCACATCTGCTCTGCACTACGCTGTGGCCATAACTCAAAATAAAGGATGCTCACATTTCCAGACTTGGAGCCTGATGTACCAAACAAGTTTCCCCAAAATACAGGCTTTGCGGGAGCTGTGCATCTATAATAGGCCTGCGTGGCTGCAGGCAGAATACAATTAGCCGTGCACAAAGAGGAAAGGCGACCCGAGATCATGGGACCAGAGCAGCAGAGGGACGAAGGACGGCGACCGTTTTAAGGTGTAGGGCACAATTACAAATAGGCAGATGCATCCTGAAGCATAGTGTTAATGTACACAAGTGCACAGAGGGAAAGGCATCGGGGACAAGGAAACACAGGAGGCACCGTGACCCGCGGGCTGGAATAACAACAAGCAAAGAAAAGAATTATAGAAAAAGAAAGGTTGTGGGTGAAACAAAGCGAGACAGAGAGAGGAAATGAAAGGAGATATAATGAGACAGCGTGAGAAAGGAAAGAACGGAGACGACAGATGCAGGAAGAATGAAAGAAAATATATCGCCAAAGAGTTTGTTTTTTTTTCACTGCAGCAGACTACAAGCAGAAAGTGGGATAAGGGAGGGGGTGGCAAATGGTGAGCATTTTGCAGCTGCTTTGATGTTCTCAGTGGCCGCCGCGGCTCACTGAGAACATCAAAGCGGCGGCGAAATTGCTCCCAAAGCTGCAGGCGGACAAACGGTGCACGCGCCGGGCGCACATGCACTGTGCCCGATCCGCCTGCAGACTTTGGGAGCATTTTTAAAAGTCCCTTACTAAACTCACGCATATCAACGCATGCACATTAGATCAGCGAGATCTAAACAGTGGTGTTATCCTTCAGTCAAAGTGTACCTAGACGCTATGAAAGTAAGGTTGACATATTTCATTCCTTACTCGCCCAAAGGGTCAGTAGGTATTTAATCATTAGCTATGAAAACAGCTAATTTTTCACTTCTATGAGACCTTAATCTCCATTTAGAAAATACTACATGTAAAAACAGCCTTAATCTTATTTCAGATTTGGCCTCCTTGAATATTCATTTACTAAATTCCGGTCCTACACATGTAGCAGGGCATTTCCTGGCCCGCATTTCCTCAGACCTTACAGAGATCTCTTGCTCTCCGGCCCTTCCAACAAGCTGGTCAGATCACTATCTTATTAAATTCAACTTAACACTACAAGCACACTTTTCATCTACTTCCAGCATGCCAGTCTCCAAGTATAGAAATTGGAAAAAGTTAGACATCGCTGCCCTAAATACTTTTTTGGTCTTCCACAAACCTTGTTCCTCGCAACAAGTAATCCAGTTATCAGTGCAAAATTGGCTTTTAGATGCCATAAACACTTGTTTACCTCTTACTAACAAAGAAATTCATAACCATCGACCACCGGCTCCATGGTTCAATGAGTCACTGAAAATTGAAAAAGCAAACTGTAAAGTTTGAGAGAAAGTGGAGAATGAATTACACTTCCTTATCTAAATCGGTTTACAAAAATGCCTTAAAAAATCTATCATAAACACTGCAAACTAGCTAAAGCAGACTAGGTTTCCACTACTATTGTAAATGTCGTAAACTGTTCCAAAACTCTTAATACGGTCAAGGAACTTGCGGGCTCCAAAACTCAAGCACAGCCCCCTGCACTAACTAAACCTAAATGTGAGGCCTTGGCCTCTTTTTTTGTTAAAAAAGTTGACAATATATATCAAGACATTGTGCTTGATCAGGCAAGAAATGTCTCCGCTGCTCCTTCACCTCTACCCTCTTGGAAATATTGACTCGCTCCTAAATCAAGCGGAACAACTGGATCTCCCTGAACATTCTCTACAACTTGGCCTCCACTCACAACAAAAAGTTTAATAACACTTTTAAACAATATCAAATCTGGATCCCCAAATGATACTTTACCCGTTTCAATATTAAAGCAGTTGAGCTCTTCTTCACTACCTGTGATAACGAATCTCCTAAATGCCTCATTACAGGAAGCCATCATTCCATCATCATGGAAACATGCTATGATCCATCCCCTTCTAAAAAAGGCAAATGCCGACCCTGATGTGTCCAGTAATTACCGTTCTATATCTTTACTTCTGTCTTTTCAAACATATCCACTCACACCGGACTCAGTTTGTAACAACACACGGTCTTCTTCATCCTTCTCAGTCAGGTTTCAGAGCGGGTTTTTCTACCAAAACCATCTTACTTGGGGTCACTGAAAGCATACGGCAACATCTGGACAATGGGGACACCGTTGCGCTCATTTTATTAGATCTAAGCACTGCCTTTGATACGGTGTCACATGCTGTGCTAACACACAAGTCACAAGGCTTTCCTTTCAAAACGCACTTTCCCAGTTCTCACAAACAGCCTGTTCTGAAGTCCATTCTTTTGCCCATGGAGTGCCACAGGAATCCATCCTCAGCCCCTTGTTATTCAATCTTTATGTAAGACCACTGGCTGAGGTAGCCGAGAAATCAGGGCTATCCCTTTTCTCTTACGCAGATGATTCTCAAATCATTTTCTCCCTTTCCTCACAGAAAACAAATGCTCCGTCGATTCTCAAAACTGGCTTAAACAAAATAGCATCTTGGATGCAGCAACATTTTCTTAAACTAAAAGATGAGAAAACTGAGATATTGGTGTTCGGAAGAAAAAAAAAAAAAAATAGATCTCTGGATCCCCCAACACTGGCCATGTGAAATGTGTGATCTTCCGTCCCCCTCCTCTCTAGCAGCGACTTGTTTCACCATCCTCAAATGGTTAAGGAAAATCTGTTGGATGCTACCGGAGTCTACCATAAAAACCGTAGTCAATGCCTTAATTACATCGAGGCTCGACTATTTACTTTATCTGGGTTCAAACAAATCTGTAGTCCATAGACTACAGATGGTACAAAACGCTGCTGTCAGACTTTTGTGCGGAGTCCCTAAGACCACCTCCATTTCGACCTATCAATGCAAACTGCACTGGCTTAAAATCGAATAAAGTCCAAGGCATTGAGTTACATGCACAAAATTAAATCCTGTTGTGCCCCTCGTTAACCTTAGTCCTTGGTCGGTCCTTATTTTCCTTCCCGAAATCTCCGCTCTGCCACTGAAGGAAGGTTCGTCGTCCCTACATTCAAACTAGCCCAGACGGGCGGTAGGTCTTTCTCCTTTCTTGGTCCCTCAACCTGGAACGCTCTACCCACAGCACTCCTCAACTAGACAAAAGGGAACTAACTAACTAAGAAATAACAGTAGAATATTGCCCCATGAGGGGCAGGGGATCCCCTTTCTAGTAAAGGGTGGCCACTCCATGAGTACACTACTGCACCTGGATGGTTGCAGCACAATAATTCCACCTAAGGGAGAACAAAAAAAATTTGCAAAAAGAGCATGCATCAACAAGTTATATAGGGATGGCGGCACACCTGGGTAAGCGTTCAAATAGGTCAGTATCAATACGGTGGTGATCGTATCTTTGGGTGCCAGGGAAAGAGTCCCTCCCGGCCAGTAGGGGCTCGAATTTTCTACTCAAGAATAAGGGGAGTGCAGGTGTCACTTGTACTACTTCCTAAGGCACACCTGTAGGAGACGGGGACTCCTATCGTGCATTCCAATGTTAGTAATTAAGGTGCGAGAACACAAACCTCTTTTTTTCCATTGGTAATCCATTTATGAATGAGTTTATTTCGCGAGTCACATATTACATCATAGTGACTGTTGCAGAAGGGTGCACGCAATTTACCAATCAACAACATCCGATTGTATTGATGATGTCCCTATGCATTTCGGGACGTGGCCCTTCCTCAGGGGACAATTCACAATCAAATGTTCTGCGCGGCACGCGCGCAATCGGTCTAGCAAGTAGGTCGACCTACTGGCTAGACCGATTGCGCGCGTCCCGCGCAGAACATTTGATTGTGAATTGTCCCCTGAGGAAGGGCCACGTCCCGAAATGCATAGGGACATCAAGCAAGTCACTATGATGTAATATGTGACTCACGAAATAAACTCATTCATAAATGGATTACCAATGAAAAAAAGATGTTTGTGTTGTCGCACCTTAATTACTAACATTGGAATGCACAAAAGGAGTCCCCGTCTCCTACAGGTGTGCCCAAAAAGAGAATGCAACATAATTAGGAAGGGAACCTATATCCAACATGCAGTAGTACAAATGATTTTGATCATTAATATGTGCACTCATCAGTAATGGTGTATGTCTCCATGATCAACAAGTGAGAAGAAAGTTTAAAAATCTCATGGCAAGCACTCTTGTGAAAACTCTGCCACACATGAAGACATGTGTTGATGCCAGAATCTCTCAAGTCGGTATAATGATTGGCGCAGGACAGCCATCAGACATATTAAATTGGTGCACTTTGTATGAACGCGCACAACTGTTTTATAAACTTACCAAGGTGAGCAGGAAATACCCCCTTAGGCAAGGCGGAGGAACCCGGTGAAACTACAGGACATCTTAACATGAGAGAAAGAAAGAGGCAAACACTGCCATGCATTTGAAGAGTTGTAGATACACTCACACAGACATGTTCTTTGGGATTATAAACAGCCCCTGTTGCTATGACTCACAGCCCACGAATGCACCCTAGTGGTGCTGGTGTGCATTCACTTAGGGGGGTCCAGTACATTGTTGTAGAATAACACACACAGACGTGTACTTGAGGATTTTAAACATGCCCCATTGCTAGAAACCGCAGCTCAAGAATGCACATTAGTGAAGTTGGCATGCAATTACTGAACGGGGTAGGGACATGGTCGTATATAAACACACACAAATGTGTACTTGAGGATTTTGGACAACCCCCGTTGCGAAGACTCGTAGCCCTACAATACACATTAGTAAATCAGGCAGGCACTCACTTGGTGGTCCGGGACATTGCCGCTCAACCTACTCTCCTCCGAACTGCCTGTAAACACCGGGGCAGAGCGAGACGGCACGTAATGTAGAGCCAGTCTTAAAGTTGACATCATGTAGACGGGTACTAAAAAGGTCAAAATAGTGCGAGCCGCGGAAAGCCGCTGCTGCTCAAAGGACTTCAGGCCAAATGGGTGGCCGTATTGAGTGGGTGTGATTAAGTAAACGGGCCCGTCCAGATGAAATTTACACTCGCACTGTGTTAAATGTAATAGGCCACAAGTAAGATGAGTCGGAATAGTAAAGTGTCAGAGAAGAAATAAGATTTTTACAGATTGTAAAGAGGTATTAAAAAAAAAAGTATATATATATATATATATATATATATATATATATATATATATATATATATATATATACACATACATACACACACACATATACATACATACATACATACATACATACATGCACACACATACATGGGAAAATCATCATGTAATGGGGCACTAGAAATAGGTGTATCGCAAGTACTAAGTATTGCAATTGTAGCGATTCATTTCTCTTGTATGAGAAAAGTGACTGCTCAATAAATAACACCTTTTATTGAAAACGCCCGTCTTCTTTTCTCTGCAATCTGGTGAAACTAAGTATGCACGTATTGACTGAGTAAAATAGCGGTCTTGTTTTCACACGACTCTAGAGATACACTCTTGATTAGGGGAGAGCAAAGTTGTCATGTTCTATGGTTGTCAGAAACTAAATCCCTTCTTGTCTATCCAGGGAGGTTAAACTCCTCCCTGCCTATTCGAGAAAGTTTCTAGTGAACTCTGAGCTAGCTGGCACACAAAACTTAAGTCTAATATAGTCAGTAGAAGACCTAGTTAACCTCTGTCCTACGTCTACACTACTGAAGATATTTCAATGCGCAGAGCCTATTGGGAATATAGGAACTACACTACATGGCGCCAAACGGTTTGGTAAGGCGATAAATCTAACGCAAGGCATTAGAGTAACTCAGTCGTGCTTTTTCACACAGACCCTTTTTTCCCGTAAATACTCCAAAGACGTCTGGAGTGGGTAAAAGGTTAAAATCCGCCGGAACTTAGTAGAAAGAGATTTCTATGTATGGGTTTTGGTTTATTCAACGTTGAAGGATACAGTGTTCCAAAATATTGTGCACCTAATCTTTGTCTCCTTGGAAACCTGATCTGCAACAAAAAAAAAAAATCTTCCTGCCAATAAAATGTCAGACAACGAAGGAGAAAGGGAGGCAGCTAGAATAGCAGCTCAACTGCTAGCGGATGACACAAGTCTCCTGCAGACTGACCCGGATGCAATACTCATCCCGGTCAACATAAGAAAAACTATAACTCTTAAACTTATAGAAAATGGACTAATACGAGAGGTGGTACAGTCATATTCGTAATTGAGGCACATGAATGTCGGCAGACAGAGGTATTCTATTCATGGATAAACTTTCCAGCAGCAAACGCAGTCACAAAAGAGTTCCACTATTATAAAATAGAGGAACCTCCGGATGACTACACTCCTTTTGAGGAGGTGGAAATCCCATTAAAATACCAAGAGCACCTGCTCTGGTTTAAAGGCGCCCTAAAACATAATAATCACATCACCAGGCTCTGTCCACTAGGTAGACCAGGAGCAACGTGGCCGGTACTAGCCAGCTACACACCACATCCAGACATCGAAAAAATGTCGATACCAGAACTTTTAGAACAGCTAAAACAACTGATTAAAATACATAGACAATTAGTCCAATATGTAATGCGGACTTCAACAGTCCAACCAGCTATTAACATTCCACAGCTGACCCCGCATCAGGGGAACACAAATAAAATTACACCACAGAACATACAGTCATGTCTAGGTAAAGTACCCATAAAACGGTAACAAATTCCATTCTGGCTAGCACAAAAAAATCGCTCAAATAGAGGCAGTGTTTCCAGATACTACCCCTGTTGAGAAACACAGAAATCTGACTATCTGTCTTCCGATGGGGATCGCACCACATGTGGAGGACTGTGACACTTGGGGCACAGTCTTTGCTTCCATTTACACAAAAACACATGGTGTTCCGTCCATGGCGGTAATACCAGATGTGCTAAGACAAATTCAAAATGAATACGGTCCTTTAAGTTCTACATCGGTGATCAAGGTGACAGACCCGAAGCGCGATAGGGAGTAAAAAGTTGAAATCTCATATGTTGTATGAGGTACATATTCCAGCACTCGCTAAAGCACTCACTGAGCAGAGCCATTGCAGTCCACATACCAGACAAGTCCAGTTTTAAAGGTTATGTCCTAATAGATAACTTCTAGATGGTAAATGTAAGACACCTGTGCAAAGAGATTATCAGAGGTGTTATTTTACTGGTTCAGTTCATGCCACGGAATTTCGTCTTTCAACCCATTGGTCTGTGAAGAAAGACAAAATATCCAACGTTGCTCTATTTCAAACAGTTTTCTTTTGTGCCATGAGGTGCTGGTATCCAGTACGGTCCAACTCATGTCATCTGGAGTTTGATGAAGTGTGGGCTCATTTTGGTTGTATTTCTCTGGTGCCGAATGTTGCTGCGATGTTAGATTATCCGTGTTTTGACTGGACTCGTAGTCATGCCAATGTATCCAAGTTGGCACGGACATTCAATGAGATGTATGCAATTTCTTATATTGCAGTTTGTATGCATTCTCTGAGTCCATATCTGGTTGTTGTTCAGAGTAACCTCCTTAGAAGGTTTCGTCGAGTGGCATACGCCACGCTGGCCACAAGGAAAGTGTCCAGTGATGGGTGTTATTTTCCATAATGCTCTCTGGGATGGTTGGAGTTTGGCTGCTGGACATGTATGAACCAAAATGTCACAGAGGTTGCTAGTACTCTTGAAAGCCAATCATGACATAGGGATGTTCAGGGTCCCTGATTGCACAATCTGCCAGTGTTTATGTATCACCTTCTGGATCTGATTGGAGTTGGGAGTGAATGTTGTGATGCAGGTAATCAGGTCTTCTTTTTCTTTCATTCTATATTCGAGAAGAGCCCACTCTGTTATTTCTGGCCCTCTTACGTGACTTGTTAATCACAGGTGTTGGATATTTCCCGACTTCTAGGTTCCTGCCGAGTAGTTCAGCCTCTTTGTCAAAGTTAGATGTTGATCTGCAATTTCTGCGTAGGCATAAAAACTGGCCGAAGGGTAGCTGATCCCGAAAGGGCTTAGGATGTGGGCTGTTATAGCGCAACAAGTTGTTGCAATCTGTAGGTTTTTTTTAAACGAGGTGGTTTAAAGCTGGCCGTCCCTCATTGAGATCGTCCGGTTTAGGACATTGATCTTTGTCCGAAGCAGTGCGCGTAAACTTCGGGAATGGGTTGAGTAATTTGATCCATTCGTTGAAGGAGTCACAGATCTCATCATCATGCAAATAGAGGTCATCGATGTAACAATGCCATGTATTGACGGTCAAATATGTACTGCCCTTAGAAGTCCCCTGGATCTAGTGGTAGAGGGTATTCTGAAATAGGAAGAAATGTTCTCTCAATGCTATTGTGGTACATTCCATAATGAGACTCACAGGGGTTTGCGAGGTCCAGTTTTCAGCCAACAGGCATGTCTCCACTACAGTTAGTTGCTTCCTGGGGGATGTTGGTGTATAAAGCCTCCACATCTAAAGTGATCAGATAAATGGTTAATCTCGTTGTTCCGGTCTCTGTCGGCGATCAGATTGCATTCAATCTACAAGACACAAGAGATGTTCTCAATTTTCTTCACAAGTGATTGAAGGAAGTAGAATTTGCTCAGCGGTTCCAAGGGAGATCCTATGTCCGAATTGATGGGTCGTCCAAGAGGCGGTCGAATCCACTTATGAATTTTGGGTAGGATGTTGAAGTAAGGAACCCTCGGATCTGTGTTGATCAGGAACCCTGCTTCGTTTTAAAGATGTCCATCCCTGTGATCCATCCGAATTCAAAAGGGACTTTATCCTGGTCAAAAGAGTGTCAGTTGGGATCAATAGCAAGGTGTCTTTAGTATCTATATTAAGACAGTTGCTGTAGGCATTTGTTGTTGTAGTCTGTTGTCTTGAGAATCACAATGGCGTTATTAGCTGGTTTGGTTCTTGGTAGAGCGCATGGCTACCCTTAAGTATCCCAGTGCTGGTTGCGACAGCACAACACGTTCCTGTTTTACTGCAGCTTCTGGAAAAGCCATGTTTTTAGTTGTTTCCTGAAAGAGGTGCTGTGATGTGGATCTAAGTTGTTGGGGGGAGTGTGTTCCACAGAATGGATGCATTGTATGAAAACATACGTCCCCCCCGTTCTTACCCTCCGGATCTTTGGCTAGGAACAGATTGGCAGATCTCAGAGTGCGCAGGGGGTGGTGGAAGGAGACAAGGGTGGAATTAATTTTTGGGCCTGTGTCCCAGAGGGTCCTGTGTGCAATGCAGAGTGATTTAAACATAACGCGCTCTGATATGGGGAGCCAGTGCAGTGTTCTCAGTGCTGGCTTAGCTGATTGGTTTCTGGGGAAGTTGTATAATAGTCTGGCTGCGCAGTTCTGTACCACTTGGAGTTTTCTTATTACGGAATTAGGGTTGCCCAGGTAAAGTGCATTGCAATAGTCCAACTGGGGGAGTATAAGTGCTTGTACCATCGTTCTACATGCGGTATCTGGGAAAAGTGGTAGTATTTTCCTAAGTTGCCTTAGAATGCCAAAGCATGTGGCTGCCACTTGTACCACTTGAAGGTCTAGTTTAAGTGACTTATCCAGCCAGTTTCCAAGGCTCTTTATTCTATCCTTGGGTTCAGGGATTGGTCCCAGGCATGCTGGACAGCTTAAGTCCGTAGGGCCACTAGCTGTATTACCGAGGATCATGAGTTCAGTCTTATCCCCGTTAAGCTTCAGGTAAGACTGGTCCATCCAGATGGCCACCTTAGTCAGACACTCTTCCAAGTCAATTGTGCTCCCATCAGGGTGGTTGAGGGCTACCACCAGTTGGGTGTCGTCGGCGTATGTTACTATCTGGGCTCCATATGGGATGACTAGATCGACAAGGGGTCTCAAGTACATGTTGAATAGGGTGGGGCTCAACGAGGACCCCTGAGGCACCCCACAGGTGAGTGGGATCTTCCTTGAGGTATGATTGCCTTCAAATACTTGGAATGTTCTGTCCGTTAGGAAGGACTTGATCCAGAAAAAAGCATTTCCTGTCACTCCCACCTCCTTGAGTCGGTCTAGTAAAGTGCCATGATGTACCGTGTCAAATGCGGCACTCAGATCCAATAGGATGAGTGCCACCGTGCCCCCCAAGTCGAGGACTTTCCTCGATTCCTCAGTTACTGTTATCAGAGCGGTCTCTGTGCCGCGTTTGGGATAGAACCCTGTCTGGGAAGTGTGTAGAATTTTATGGACTTCAAGGTAGTTTGAGAGGGAGGTGTTTACGTGTTTTTCCAGAATCTTACTGACCAGGGGGAGCAGAGATACGGGACGGTAGTTGCTCCATGTTTCTGGATTAAAGTTGAGCTTCTTCAGGAGTGCTTTGACCATGGCATGTTTACAGCTTGATGGTACGGTTACGGTAAATAGGGACAGGTTGAGAACTTCCAATAGTGAAGGGAGTATGGTTTCTTTTACCTTATGCAGCAGTTGTGCTGGAGCACAAGGGGGTCCGGATTTTACTTTCACAAAGAGTGTGGAGAGGATGATCATATTAAGTATTGAGAGGTCGGTGGCCAAGCAGCAAGGCCGACAGGACGTGAGCTCCCTCGGCTCCCTGCCGGCCGCCGCTTACATCCTGAATAAGTGATCCTTACAACCCACCTCGGAGTGCTGTTTTGAGCTCCTGTGCTCCTAGACCGTGCCCTTCCGGTTCTGCCCTGGACGTTGTGGGCGCCTAGATTGTCGGAGGGCTCGACCTGACCGGTTGGACGCTGGGCCTGCTTGTAATCTAGGCCGGGGACTGCGGCCTGGCCTGACCGTCGTCTGGTCTGGACACGGGGGGGACGCATTGCCATCAGGCCCCCCTCGCAGTTGCCGGGGAGTTGGAGTGGCGCTGGAACCATCGGGAGTAGGGGTGCCCAGGTGGGGCATCCATGCTGACCGGCTGTGGACCCGCTGTGGAGGCAGCGGCTATCGTAAATTGAGGCCGGGGATCGGGCCTAGTTGCGGAGGCGATGCGGGCTTGTTTGAGGGCCCCACCACCATCAAGGACCTTTGCAGTGGCAGTGGGAGGAGCCTGGATTGCCGTACCGCCTGGCCTGAGAGACGTGGTGAGGAGCTGCCGGTGGCAGTGCCGGATCGGACAGCCTGGTGAGGGTGGAACCCGCCTGGTCCGAGATTCTCTGCCGCGACTGGGGAGCCGCCCGGCGTGGTGCATCCTGCTGTCTGGGTCCCGGTCCTGGACTTGGTGCCCCAGCCCTGCGGCGCGGGAGCAGCCTGCTCACATCAGGACAGGGCCGAGTGCGCTTGGGGCCCGGAGCTGAACCTGCCCATTGCGACTGCGGGGGAGGGGTCTTCGGGGCAGTTGCCGCCATCAGGGGTCTCTCCCCCTTCCCTATAAGTACTGGTGCACGGCGGATCAGAGGAGGCCTACATCTCAACTGCCCGAGGGTGGGGCCACTTGTGGCCAGACTGGAAGTGACATTTTAAGCCCCCTGGACTGGGTCTCTACCTGGGGCATTAGTTTTGGGGTAGGGCATCTAGATGTCCGGTGGCCTGGAGGAGGAACCCTGGAGGAGACTGACCTACGGCTAATGGAGGTGGGTGTCTGTGGTGTTTGCCCACGCATAGCGCCGCTCGGGACTGGTTTCAGTGGCTGGACCTAGCCTCTCCGTGTGGTAGGTCGGATCCTGGGACGCATCCCCGCAGCCCTCTCCTGACCTGGCCGGCTTGAGTGCGGGTTAGCTCGGATAGGTGGCCGTGGCCCCACGTGCCGGCCCCTACGGGACGATTCTTCAGGGGATACGCAAGCCGGAGCTGCACGTGTGACGCCCCTGGTCAGTGGGGGGCCCAGCTGAGGATATAGTGAGCCTGGTGCCTGGACTTTGTGAGACATCTGAGTGGGCTGCTGTGCCGACGGGCTAGCGGATTGCAGACATTTGGAAGGACCGCCGCCACAATACATGATGCGCAAGGACAGAACACCTTGGGCGGTGCAGCCCAACACCATTACACAATACACTACACAGAGGCTCCCTTCGCAGAGACTCACCCGCCAGTCGGTGCAGGAGGAGGGGGGTCCGGCACCAGAGGAGCCATCACGGGCGGAATTGTTGAAGGCTATACAGGGGTCCCACTCGGCCTTGGAACGTCAGATCGAGACGGTGTCCATTGACGTGAACCTCCTGAGGGCCAGACATGGAAGAGACCATCTCCAGCACACCACGTCGCTCCGCCGCAGTCTCTACCGTGGAGGGATGAGTAGGCCTGCCTCTGCGATGTCTGAACCTCTTAGGTTTCCGTTGTAGTATGTCCTCCGTCGTGGATTGGGAAGAGGTCCCAAAACCATCTTTGCCCGCCCTGTATAATTCAAGCCAACTACACGCATCGTCCGGGGGGTCTAAGAACTTGGTGGAATCGTCTATGATGATGCGGAGTCGTGCCGGAAAGAGTAGGGAGTACTGGATGCCCTCAGCACGTAGTTCCCGTTTGACGGCCAGGAAGGAGGACCGACGTCTCTGCGTCTCATAAGTATAGTCCGAGAAAATATTCACACGGCTGTTGTCCACCTGATAAGGTCCCTTCTGCCTGGTGGCCTGCAGTAGGAAGTCTCTGTTGCGGAAATGGAGCAGCCGCGCCACCACCGGACGGGGTGGTCGGCCTTGTAACGGCGGTTTGGCCGGTACTCTGTGCGCACGTTCCAATGTATAGAAGGGGGACAGCCCCTCCGGCGCCACCGCCGTCCACAGCCAATCTTCCAGGAACGCCACCATGTCCCCACCTTCAAATTTTTTCCGGAAGGCCTACTATCCGAATGTTATTTCTCCTGTTGCGCCCTTCCGCATCCTCCCCACGTTTCTCTAGGGCTTCTATTCGGGATAGAGCGTCCTTCACCGTTTCGTCCAAAGCTTTCTGCGCGGGTTCCAGGTGTCGCACCGAACCCTCCACCTCCTTCACCCTGTCGGAGAGCTTACCATGATCAGCTCGAAGCAGTCCCAAGCCCGTCGCAACTTGAGCAATGTCCTCTCAGAGGGCTGATCTAGTCTCAGTGATCGCCAACAGGATTTTGTCAAGTTGTTCCTGAATATGTGGATTCCCTGGTCCTTCTAGGTGTAGGCGCTCTTCGTTGTCAGGCGGCTCCGCGTCAGATGCAGTCTGGGTGCCTCCCTTAGGTCCCCTCGGTTTACCCATGGTTTTCAGGGTATGCAGGAGAGTCACAGCAGGAGCGGGGGACGATCAAGCCGGGGGTCGTCGTCGTCGATGCGGCGCAGCCACCAGAAACGTCGTTGCTCAGCAGCCTGTTCCCTCGTGGCCCCCAGCAGCCCCCCGAGAAGAGCAGGGCGCAACGTCGGCGGGTCAGATGCCCCTCGCTACTTCAAAGCGTTGATCAGACGTATGCGCTCCATCTCAGCATTAGGGGCAGGGGAGGCCCCGGATGGGCGTGGGGAAAGTTCAGGGAGCAGTGTGCCTCTAAAGCGCTCCGGGTCTCTACCTCCCCGTTCGGCTTCCCCGTGGTGTGCCTCGGCACTACGCAGTGTGACCTTGCAGCTGTGGGATGATGGGGCCGCTCCACAGAGCTCAACAGCGACCCCCCTCAATCAAGTCAGGGGCCAGTGCTAGAGCGACGGTCCTCCTCCTCCTCCTCCTCCTCCTCCTCCTCCTCCTCCATAATAATAATAATAATAATTATATTCCTTTTCAGCCTACCCGTTATCCAGCATCCAACCAGAAGTGCACAGTCAAGCTCTATTGTTTTCCCCCACTTTCCTTGTTATGTCTCCCTGTTTTCCCCTGGTGAGCCATTCGATACTCTAGTGTTTGATAGAGTCAGAAGGCCGTAGAGGAAGGCTGTGGACTACTCATCGATTCCTGACGCTCCGGCGGAACTTGCTTGGAAACCATTACACCGTGAGGTGGTTGCCGGGGCGGCCCGTCGCTCTAGCACTGGCCCCTGACTTGATTGAGAGGGGGTCGCTGTTGAGCTCTGTGGAGCGGCCCCATCATCCCACAGCTGCAAGGTCACACTGCGTAGTGCCGAGGCACACCACGGGGAAGCCGAACGGCGAGGTAGAGACCCAGAGCGCTTTGGAGGCACACTGCTCCCTGAACTTTCCCCACGCCCATCCGGGGCCTCCCCTGCCCCTAATGCTGAGACGGAGCGCATACGTCTGATCAACGCTTTGAAGTAGCGAGGGGCATCTGACCCGCCGACGTTGCGCCCTGCTCTTTGGTCCCGGACTGACCTACCGGCAGACACTCGTCTTGACCGCCATCTGGGGACCTGCTCTTCTTGGGGGGCTGCTGGGGGCCACGAGGGAACAGGCTGCTGAGCAACGACGTTTCTGGTGGCTGCGCCGCATCGACGACGACGACCCCCGGCTTGATCGTCCCCCGCTCCTGCTGTGACTCTCCTGCAGACCCTGAAAACCATGGGTAAACCGAGGGGACCTAAGGGAGGCACCCAGACCGCATCTGACGCGGAGCCGCCTGACAACGAAGAGCGCCTACACCTAGAAGGACCAGGGAATCCACATATTCAGGAACAACTTGACAAAATCCTGTTGGCGATCACTGAGACTAGATCAGCCCTCCGAGAGGACATTGCTCAAGTTGCGACGGGCTTGGGACTGCTTCGAGCTGATCATGGTAAGCTCTCCGACAGGGTGAAGGAGGTGGAGGGTTCGGTGCGACACCTGGAACCCGCGCAGAAAGCTTTGGACGCAACGGTGAAGGACGCTCTATCCCGAATAGAAGCCCTAGAGAAACGTGGGGAGGACGCGGAAGGGCGCAACAGGAGAAATAACATTCGGATAGTAGGCCTTCCGGAAAAAAATTGAAGGTGGGGACATGGTGGCGTTCCTGGAAGATTGGCTGTGGACGGCGGTGGCGCCGGAGGGGCTGTCCCCCTTCTATACATTGGAACGTGCGCACAGAGTACCGGCCAAACCGCCGTTACAAGGCCGACCACCCCGTCCGGTGGTGGCGCGGCTGCTCCATTTCCGCAACAGAGACTTCCTACTGCAGGCCACCAGGCAGAAGGGACCTTATCAGGTGGACAACAGCCGTGTGAATATTTTCTCGGACTATACTTATGAGACGCAGAGACGTCGGTCCTCCTTCCTGGCCGTCAAACGGGAACTATGTGCTGAGGGCATCCAGTACTCCCTACTCTTTCCGGCACGACTCCGCATCATCATAGACGATTCCACCAAGTTCTTAGACACCCCGGACGATGCGTGTAGTTGGCTTGAATTATACAGGGCGGGCAAAGATGGTTTTGGGACCTCTTCCCAATCCACGACGGAGGACATACTACAACGGAAACCTAAGAGGTTCAGACATCGCAGAGGCAGGCCTACTCATCCCTCCACGGTAGAGACTGCGGCGGAGCGACGTGGTGTGCTGGAGATGGTCTCTTCCATGTCTGGCCCTCAGGAAGGCCATGGAACTGCACAATCGGAACCTGGAGAGAGTGGAGGCCACTCGGACACGGAGGGATCTGAAACGGATAGCGTGAAGCTCCCGAAGGTCACCCCAGAGACAGCAGAAGGTCTACTTGATGAACAATGAAGCTTTCGGGTGAGCCAGTTCTGGTTGGGGGGCTGAAGGAGGGGGCAATTACATGGGGGGGATGGGACTCATCAGGGGAACTGTTAATTCACTGACTGCAAGGAGGGTTGCGGGAATTCCCTATATTGACCCTGATGTTATAGGGCTCGGTCGCAATACAGCTTGCAGTGGGGGGACCCCACATCGACGCTCGGCCCCCACATTGCCCTTAAGGCACACCTACGGTGGCTACCGTCAGGTTACTAGGAGGGGGGTTTTTGGAGGGTACAGTTTGGATGGGGACTAGATTGCACTATTTGGAACCTGTTCTGGGGGGGTTGAGGGGGGTTTCATGATTGAAAGTTGATTTATTGTTGTTGAGGGGGGAACTCGTCATCGGTACGGATTTCAGTGGGTGCTTACCCATGACTGCAGTGTGCTCGGAGAGACAGGAAGATACGACATGGGACAATGGCTGATCTCTCAAATCTGAAATGTATCACCTGGAATGTGCGGGGTCTGCACACCATGTCCAGACGACATAAAGTCCATGCTTATCTGGTGCGCAGAGGTGTACAGATCGCACTGCTGCAAGAAACACATCTCACCAAATCTGAGGGACTAGCGCTACAGCGTAGATGGCGAGGGCAGGTATACAGCACCACCTATTCAGCTTATGCAAGAGGCGCGCTAATATGGATAAAGGCGGGGTACCCTTGCAGGTCGATAGTCACACTGTGGATCCAGAGGGGAGGTACGTCGCATTGGCAGGGAAACTAGGGGGGGGGGGAAGAGATGTGAACATTTGCTGCATTTACGCGCCTAACACGGACCAGCTCGCCTTTCTAAATGCGTTATCGGGATCCTTGGCCCGCTACCTCGGGGGACCCATCCTATTAGGGGGCGACTTTAATTCGGTGCTCGACGTTCACCTGGATAGATCTCATCCTCCCCTCCCGGACTCCCCGACACATCGGGTGGCCAGGGGCAGGTTAGACTGGCAGACTAAGGGGGGACTGACGGATATCTGGCGGGCACAACACCCGCATACCCGGGACTACTCCCATTTTTCCGGCATGCACGAGTTGCATGTGCGACTAGATGGCCTGTTGGGGTCGGGAGTAGTGGCTTCTTCGGCTGTGCGGTCTGAATACCTGACGAGGACTATCTCCGACCACAATCCGTTATTGATTGATCTCCGGTGGCTCCAGTGCACCCCCTGTGTGCCAACCTGGAAATTGCGACCCGAACTGCTGGAAGACCAGGTGTTCCGCGGGGACCTGGAGGACAAGATCACGGGATACTTTGAGATAAACGAGGGCACGACTGCTGAGAGAGCCACGGAATGGGACGCCTTTAAGGTTGTGGTTAGAGGCTATTGTATAACGCAGAAAGTTGGAGTGCGCCGTGTACTCCTAGAAGATCTGGCTAGAGCTGATCGAGTCCTCCGCGAACTGGAAATCACCCGCCCTGGCCGCCCGGAGCTTCAACAGCAGACCCTGGCGGCAAAGGAGGCGGTGGCTGTAGAGGTTGAGCGGCTACGCAGTTATGACCACAAAGCTTACCTGACTAGATCGTTGGCTGAGGGCGACAAATCGGGTACGCTGCTGGCTTGACTTGCTAACCCAACGAGACGAACCTCGCCCACTGTGGCAATGAGGACTGCAGAGAATAAAGAGGTCTATACTCAGCCCGAGATCCTTAATTGCTTCTGGAGTTACTATAAGATGCTGTATCGCAGTCGCTTACCGCCGGATACTACCCCGACGGACACCTTCCTGAGCGATCTGCCGATCCCCACTCTGGAATCGGAACAGGCGAAAGACCTGGGACGAGATGTGGAGCTGGGGGAGATCAAAAGCGCCATTAAAAAAATGGCGCGAAATAAAACGCCGGGCCTCGACGGACTCTCTGTGGAGTTTTATTCCACATACATAGACCTCCTGGCCCCCAAACTCCTACGGGTTTACAAACAAGCGAAGACTTTGGGACGACTAACGGGCTCGATGCGAGAGGCACTGGTGATATCTCTACTTAAACCCGATCGCGAGGGCGCAGAACCAGCATCTTATAGACCGCTCTCAATGCTCACGGTCGACTATAATATCTTGAGCAGCATATTAGCCGCACGACTGCTGGAGCACATGAGTTCTCTTGTACATACCGACCAGGCGGGCTTTATCCCCAGGCGCAATACTACGATGAACATCCAACGCTTGTTTAGACTATTAGAGGGTGATCACTCGAATGCTCCCGATCCTATGATCCTCTCGATAGACCTGGAGAAAGCCTTCGACAGCCTGGAGTGGATTTATCTCCACAGGGTCCTTGAGCGGTTCGGCCTAGGTGAGGGATTCCTGAGATGGACCACGGTGCTGTACACATCGGCGGTAGCTAGGGTGAAATCGGGCCCGCTGATTTCTCAACAATACCCTGTAGAACGAGGCACGAGACAAGGCTGCTCGCTATCCCCATTGCTATTCGCCCTTGCAGTAGAGCCGCTGGCCATTTCGATCCGCACGGGGGCCCATTACAGGGGGTTGCAATCTCCGTCGGGTCACCAGTACATTTCCCTGTATGCTGACGACCTACTGCTTTTCCTCGAAGACGCTAGAACGGCCCTGGCTGGAGCGGATTCAGTGCTCACGACTTTTGGTGAGGTGTCGGGACTCCGGTTGAACTGGGCTAAGACCTGCCTATTTCCGGTCCACAGTGATAGTCCCCAGCCGGACATTCACAGAGAAATCCGATGGGAGCCGGCTTCTTTTAGGTACCTGGGGGTGCATGTTTACCATCTCCCTGCTGACACACTCGAGGGTAACATCTCCAGAGGCATCCGGGCGCTCAAGGGTAGCATGTCCTTTTGGTCCACCCTACCCCTCTCAGTGGCGGGACGAATAGCACTACTGAAGATGGTGGCACTGCCCCGCCTACTGTACTACTTCCGGACACTCCCGATATGGATCCCTAGATCTAGCTTCCAGGGCCTAGACTATGATAGTGGCGTTCCTATGGGGCTCGGGCCGCCGCAGAGTGGCGCTCAGGACCTTGTTGAGACCAAGGGCGGAAGGAGGGCTGGCGGCGCCCGACTTTGAGACGTACTATTTGGCTGCCCAGCTACAGACCTATACCCAGGAGGTGGCGCGTGAGTGTCGGGGCCCGGAAGAATCACGGGGCAGTGGCATACCCAGACATGTCTTATCATATATTGCGCTGCAACAGAGGCTCGAATTGAGGGACCTCACACAGGAGGAACGCACCATACGCTCGTGCTGGAACCGAGTGCATCGCAAACTGGGAAGGCCGCGACCCTATGCCCCGGAGATCCCGCTGGGAATGCTCACTGCATTGCCCCATGGCGGTGACTGGTAGTTTGGGAAGAGGTAGGTATACAGACCATAGGTGACCTCTACGAGAACGGAGCGTTGCTGCCCTTCCAGGCGCTTCTGGACCGCTACGACGTCCCTCGAGGCGACTTTTTGCTCCACGCGGTGGTCACAAGGGCACTCCAGGCACACTGGAAAACTGGTCATGAGGAACCACAGCTGTCGGCGGCGTGTCAGTACGTCATGATGTCCGCGGGGACGGTTAAAGCAGTGTCATGCTTATATTCCAGAATGATCGATGAGAGACTGACCCCCCTAGCGGTCCTTAAGGCCCGATGGGAGGCTGACATAGGGAAGGAAATTCCAGAACCCACGTGGTCCCAGCTACTGCGGCGGGCCTGGAAAGGCACGCGTAGTGCCCGATTCCAACTGGTCCATTTCTATATATATTACATAGAGCCTATCTGACCCTGGAGAAATTACAGAAATATTTCGACCTGGAGATGGCAGCCTGTCCTAGATGCAGGACAGCCAGAGCGGACCTTTTTCACATGCTGTGGTTCTGTTCTATGCTGACCTCCTACTGGTTGATTGTAGGAGACACGCTGTCCGAAGTGACTGGAAGACCGATGCAGATAGATGCGGCTGTAGGGATTTTACACTGGTTTCCACATACCCCTAAAAATAAAATTACTAGTAAATTTATCGATTTAGGATTGCTTCTGGCCAAACGAGAAATCACCAGACACTGGAAGGCGCGAGTTGGTCCAACAGGCACTAAGTGGCGCAATGAACTTCTCAAGTGGGCGGGGAGTGAGAGCACGCTGAGATACCAACAGGCGAGGCGACGACGAGATGAGCAGGCTCTAGAGGCGGCGCAAGCCTGGGAGACATTAGTGCAGGCCCTGCGCGACCATAACACACATACTGACTCAGACAGTACGGATGAGGAACAGCCTAGATCCCAATAACATGCTATTGGTGAATTATACACAATAAGGAGAACTACGCCTCTTATCACATACTATTCGACCATATGATAAACTACCGATGACGAGAGGGGAGGAGGGAGGGGGATAGAGGAAAGGGAGCATCATTAGCTTCCATCAAGCATCAGAGCTCTGTACCATAGAGAATGACAATTCAATCCTCTGGGGGGGGTAGGATTGTTTAAGGAAGGGAGGGTATTTCATTTGGGTTGTTTGGCAAAGCAGAAGAGACTTATTCTTACCACCTGATGTACCCTGCCAGAACGGGGGGATATGCACTGCAAAAGAATGGCACACGCCGCCCAACCCCCGGGTTGTGGGCTGAATGGCCGTGTATAGTCCGTCCCAGTGTCGCCGGCACTGATTTAGATCACTTACCAGGTGCCAATAATGTGATTTTATTTGTTTTCCTGCAATAAAAACATATTTACAAAAAAAAAATAAATTTGATTCTCTGGACGGTAGAACATAGTATTGTAGTATTAGGTGTTCGTTGTTTTTCTGTTTATAAACAAGACAGGAAAATCGTTAATAACTATTTCCCACTCTAGGCTGGTAAGTATCAATAACCAATGGGTAATTCTTACTCTGTATGTTCTGGGAATAACCTGGGAGATTTCTTGTGAATATGTGCTTGAGCCAATGCCTTGTATCTTGCATTAACATCTGTTAAACAGGAAATACATTTAGTTCTTCACGCAAGATAATCACTATATATATATATATATATATATATATATATATATATATATATATATATATATAACCTACTGGCGGTCGCCAGTAGGTATATATAGTTAGAATTTTCAAAAATCCCATAGAGAAAAAATCCTATGTCAAATAACTTTGGCGTTTGTGGACGGAATTGGCTGAAATTTTCAGGAAAATGGCACATTTTGTTTCTGAGCAGCCCCTGAAAATTGGGGGGGGGGTTCGTCCAGGGGGGGGTCGAGAAAAAAGGGGGGTCCCAAAACGTGTTTTTAACATTGAGTTTTCCATAGGGCGGTTGGCCTCACTTTTAGCCCGAACGGCTGAATGGATTTGCACGAAACTTGGCAAAATTGTAGGGACTGGTAGCCCGATGTGCCTTTTGTAGGTCTCAATGTATGTGCTACAGTGGATTTTGAGAAATTAACGTTTAAAAAAAGATATATATCTGTAACAGCGGACCGGGCAGCGCTCCAGTACGCGTACTTTTCGCGCAACGGAGCTTTGTGAAGCGAAGCTGATTGGTTCTCCGGCGTCTAAACATTCCAAACAGTCCGTAGCGGCCGCCATCTTGTCTCTCGGTAGGATCGAGAGACAAGAGGAGGCCAAAGCGAAGGGGCAAATGACCATAAGGGGGCATAGTAGATCCTCGCTGACCCCCTAGGTTTGATGTGGAGGTTTTAAAAAAAATATAATAATAATAAAACGGCTGAATGGATTTGCACGAAACTTGGTTAAATATTAGGGACTGGTAGCCCGATGTGCCTTTGCTAGGTCTCAATATGTGTGCTCCAGTGGATTTTGAGAAATTAACGTTCAAAAAAAGATATATATCTGTAACAGCGCTCCGCTTCGCGTACTTTTCGCGTTACGGAGCTTTGCGAAGCTGATTGGTTCTCCGGCGTCTGTCAACATTCCAAACAGTCCGTAGCGGCCGCCATCTTGTCTCTCGGTAGGATTGAGAGACAAGAGGAGGCCAAAGCGAAGGGGGAAATGACCATAAGGGGGCATAGTAGATCCTTCCTGACCTCTTAGGTTTGATGTACCATTTTGCCAAGTTTGGTGTAATTCCGTTCAGCCATTCAGGCTGTAGACGTATGTAAATGTCCTATGGAAAATTGCATGGGGAAAACACATTTGAAAGTGTTGAAATTTAGAACCAATTAAAATGTTACTTTGGTTTTGTATTTGTGTGTGATGAAAGTTAATTGGTTATGTATATATGTCAAATGAGAGGAAACCACAGCCATTTTGTGATACTACTGTCTGAGGTACATTTGTGAGGAATTTTTGGTGGTGAATTTCTGGTGTTTGATTTACACAGTACTAACACTTCTCCTACTTTTAAAAAGGTGAGTTGTTAATTTGTAAGGGGAACTATGTTGTACACTTAAAGATAATTTGAAAAAATGTTTTCTGTTATTTATTTGCAGTCCTTCTGTTATACTAAATACTTGATAAAGTTAGTTTTATATTATGTATTACTAAAAACGATAAATGAAAGTGATTATTTTTTTCTGCAATTTACAGCAAGCAATTTCAAAATAAAATGGCTCACAATGAAGAGACCGTGGCAATTTCTTTTGAATTGTCCACTACATTGATTGAAATTGAGAGCACCAATAATGAAATATTGTCACAAGGAGGAGATGACTTGTATGATTCCATTAGATTGATTGAAATGGACAGCACCAATAATGAAATATTGTCACAAGGAGATGACTTGAATGATTCCACTACATTGATTGAAATTGAGAGCACCAATAATGAAATATTGTCACAAGGAGGAGATGACTTGAATGATTTTTTTGATCAATCTGTTGATGGCGAATTTATCGAATGTTTGGAGACCATAGAGTTACAAGAATCATCATTGCAGACTTTTCATGAGGAAATTGCTGATGAGGACATGTTACTAGTTCTTTCAAATTTAGAAAATTCTGAAGAATAAATTTATATTTAGAAATCAAAAATTGTTTGAGACATTATTCATTTTTATTTTTAATTTATGAGGTTGTAGCGAAGTGATTGTAGTATAAAATGAGACTTATAGTATAGAGTGCAACATTTTTATGTTACATGGTAAGTTTACTCATATTTACTTCCCTTCTGCCACTATATTATCTCCAATGTGTATTTGACATCTCTTCTTCATCTCCGGCCTCCTTTCTCTCACTGTGTGTCTCCGATGCATCTTATCGCTGCTATTTTGTGTAATTACAGAAGAGAGTAAAATAAAATAGTTCGGAACGTGAAAAGGGGGCAAAGTAGAGTACCCCTCACCCCCTAGGCCTTTTTAGGCGGTCCCAAAAGGATCAGTTTCTGCTTTCCTGAGAGATTATGGTATGAGTTCCATATACCACAATAATTTGCATTACAACATGCAAGATATCTATCTCCTATTACCAACTTTGAGATATTCGCGCTAAGCGCGAATATCTCCAAAAAGTAACACCTGCCCTGAGCAGTTTTTAGCCATGTTATCCAATGGGAGGTGGATAACATGGCTAAGAGCATTAGCTCGGTAATGCATGAATATCGCTGACTTTTTAGCGATATTCATGCATTGCGGCCGTTTATTATCGCATTTGCGATAAACCTTGATAATAGCAAGGTTTATCTTCGATAATTTCTGACGATGCTTAGCGGTAAAAAATTCGTTGCTAAGCATCGTTAGGGATAAATATCGCTTAACTTTGGTAATATGCACCAACGTCTGTTAACGTTCGATTCGAAGGAAATGAGGAAGTGTTGAAAAACATTGTCTGCGCCATCTTGCCTTTTTTGAAATGCCACACTTTTGTCGTGCACGGCAGCCATTTTAGATGCCTTGACCAGACCCACTCTCTGCACACTGTCGATTCGTAGCATGGCTCCCCACCCTCGCAAGCATCTTCCCCAGGCACTGGTCACCCCCGCTCTCTGTCTTATGCATCGGCAATAAACCTCCCCCCATCTGCGCTGCTCTTCCCTGAAAATCACACTCTGTGCCCGCCCGACACCTCCCTTTCGCCCTATTCACTACCGCACCCTCCGACACTCCTCTTCCTCTGTGTCCGATTGTCCAGGCTATCATCTAGCCCTGCAGATGTAGTTTATGGCCCCAGCTGTAAAGAATCACCCCTCTTCAAAGGAGTTATAGTAGATCAAGGCCCACACCCGATGAGATCCGTCACACCACACGTGTTCCTACTATCTGAAAACCATCCTGTATTGTGATTGGGGAGGGGACCGAGCCTGAAGCGGAAGATTCCAGGAATGACTCTTTGTACATCAAAGTTTTTACAATTATGTGTCACATTAAAAATATATAGCACTCCAACAAAGTAGTAGGAATATAAAACTTTAATAACATATAAATATATACAACAAAACAAAAACAGTAAAAACATTTAAACAACGACGAGACCGTGGCAATTTCTTTTGAATTCCTGATGAGGACATGTTACTAGTTCTTTCAAATTATGAAAATTCAGAAGATGTTGCCTGGGGGTGGGTCGTCAGTAGCAGTCTGTTGTGCGAATAGTTCCAAGGCAGCAGAACGCGCTGAAATCTAGATGGCACGAAAGTGATGTCTAGTAAGTTGCCGCCCAGCAAATAACGGCGTGGGGCGCCGCGGGGGTGAGTGAGTCCAGTAGGCACCACAGCTATTCTTACCGGCATTGCAGAATTACTGCTGGGGACAATGCCTGTGCTGTAGCAGGGTCACAGCAGAAACAAAAAGGATTCTGTTGAAGATGTTGTTGGTTTTCAATTTGAATACAGTTCTGGTGTCAACTGCTATGCTAATGTAGTGGTTAATGTTTTGTTTTCTCTAGAAAATGTAAAAGAGGGGGAGGCAGTCCAAAGTTCCGTTAAAAGGGCAAAGGAAAGGATCGGTGGTTTGAACTATCAGTCAAAAAGGGGAGGGGGTGCAACAATTTTTCCTACCGGGTCACACTGTGCTTTCACCGGAACTGAGGTCTGCAGGATTCTAGTAATTCAAAGTGAGGCTGGCGCCAGCATGGGAGCGCCGACGTCCCGCGGATACAGTTTCGTCACTCCACGGGCGATCATGGCAGTCATTCCCCATCGGGGGTCGGAGACTCCCGCGGCTCCTCTAGAATCTTCAAGGTCGTGGAGGACTACGGTGGTGGAGTCAACCAGTGACCGGGCCATTTCTTTATGCTGGGCCCGCTCTTGCCAGGTCGACCGCCATTTTGAGAGTTCGGTAGCTACTGGCGATCGCGGGGTCAAATGAGCGGACGGGCTCCACCCTGCCGGGCGAGACGTTGCAGCATGGCCACAGTAGAAGAACCCTTTTCCGGGCGCCTGGAGCGCTGAGGGTGCAGCTGGGAAGCCTCCACCTGGGGAGGCGGGAGAGGCCTGTTCGCACCGTCTCTCCCTCCCAGTGCACCCCACGGCGTCTCGCTTGAGATTTGTTATGGCCGGACCAGGCGATGACGAGGGGGGGGGGGGGGGGGTCGGAGGCATGTGCAAGACATCCCCCCCCAGTGTTGTCGCAGCCATTATTCAAGAAAGAAGAAGTGTCCCGTCTGTCTTCGGGCCGGGCTTCCGGTAGATGTCGGCCGGACGCCCCTGGCTCTGGCCCCATGAACGGGTTTCTTGGTTTATCGGCTGCAGCCGGATCCCGTCGGCCTCGGCCCCCCGACCGTTGGTGGCCGGACCGGAAGAGCATGTGGCGGGACTACCTGAAACTGTCAAGGGCCACCGCGGCCGGACTGGGAGAGAGAGGGGAGGGTCGAGGAGACATTCCCCCCCCCTGCAACTGTTCAGCGTTGTAAAGGCAATCCCCTGGCCGGGTCCCGCTGGCCTCGGCCTCTCCTCCGGCTACACCCTACGTTAGGATCTCCTGGCCGAGGCGTGGCAGCAGGACCCGCCTTATATGGGCTGCTCCCGGCTGGGCGTAGCCGCAACCCTGCCCCACCTTGGAAGTTTCCAGAGTGGGGGCGGATGTTCTACTGACTTGCATTTTCCCTAGTCTATCGATTTTTTTGGCGTGGCAGGCGGTGGGACAGCGAGGGGTGATTTGGTTTCTCTTACTGTTTTTCTGGTCTCTCACCACTGGCATATTTCTAACGTTTTCTTGTTTCTAGGACATTAATAGGTTTTATCATTACGTTATGTTATCGTTTCTTTGTTCGTTGTTTAATAAAAGTTCATGTTCATCAGTGGCCTACTGATTTTCGTTTTCCTATTCTTTTCTTTCCAGGTTGTTTCATGCTAAAGTTTCTGTTAACAGGATACAGTGATCACTTCGTTATTATTGCATATGTCCTTTTCACTAGGGGTGCTCTCTGGTCGGGCCAGATGACCTATCTCTAGTAAATGGTCCGGGTGAAACAGGTGCATCAATCAGTGGGGAGTAGATAGGCATGACAGATTACAACGGGGGAGAAAGGTCCGCATTACGTACCCTTTCACTATTTGCAAAGATTTTCCTACGTATATTTGCAAACAGGGAATACCTCCAAAAAGAACCAATTCCCAAACAGTCAATGTTTGGGGAAACAATCAATCAATGAGGAACGAAATAGGCACGACGTGTTAAAGGTTTGCGTTACCTACCCTTCACTATCTGCAAAGGGAGAGAGAATATTCCTATTCTTCCTCGTTTGCAGGCAGAGAAGATTCTTAAGAGAACCAACTTCGAACAATTCAATGCTCGATTCAAACAATCAACAAGGGGTACTGTGAACACAAATGAACGCCGCTTATGTACATACACATTGGTATTATCAACAGGTTGTTCCTAATGTTTCTATTTTAGGGAGGTCAAAAAGAGATCCCATTAGTGGCCTACTGATTTTGCTCGATTCCTTTTGTTTTTTTACACGATTTTTCGCTATCTGCAAAGACTAAACAGAGTATTGCGACTCTGTGCTTGTTTGTAAATAGAGAATGAACCAAAGAGAACAATCAATCAAATGGAGAGAGAAGCAGGCACGACGGATTACAACGGGGGCAAAGGCCTGCGTTAACTACCCTTCACTATCTGCAAAGAGAGAGTACTCCTAATAGAAATGAGGGGTGGGGGGCAGCATTCAAAGCAGATCAGTGTGCATAAACACGAAAATGTTTTTACTTACCACGTACTTGACATTCGACAGCTTATGATATTTGCTATTAAAAAACCATTGAAATTCACTGAAAAAACCATAGGTTATAGACCATATATAGTTAGGAATTAGCATTTACAAAACCTTGAAAATTCACTGAAAAAACCATAGGTTATAGACCATATATAGTTAGGAATTAGCATTTAAAAAACCTTATTTTACTCACACAAAACCATTGAAATTCCATATATAGTTAGTTGCACTAACTATATATCGCGCACCCGCAATCCACTGCTGATGATGTCACATATTACATCATTCATGACATGGTCAGTGACATCACTGATGACATCACTGATGACGTCTCATTTGACATCATTCTTGTGCTAATACGATAAACCTCTTCAGACTCTAATATAACCTTAGATACACTCAGTGTATACAGACACTCACACACTGCCACTCATCCATGGAGTTACTCACACACCCAGTCAGTCATGCAAAGAAACAATCTCACCTCCATTTCTTCAACTATACAGTTATACACACCTTACTTATTGAAACATATACTAACACATATTTACTCTCTTATACAATCCCTGATACAAGTTCACAATGATCGATACAACCACTCACTCATTCAGTGGCTCTCATGCACAGTTATTTATATATGCCAACTCTCACATGTACTGTGTTTTACATATGTACTTACTATGACATGTAGCATTGAGATATCCATTCACTCATCAATACACTCATGCACACAGTCAACTGCCCATGTAGCGGTTTCCACATGCACTCTTGAACTCATACACCTAGTGAATAAACTGCTCACACATCTATGCACAGAGTCACACACCTTCCAGCCACCCCCACACAAACTCAATCTCCCATAGAAATACTTGGGCAACCTGGTGGGGGGGGGGGGGGGGGGGGTAGTTGGTTTTCAGGGTTTCTTTTGCTTCTGCGTTCGTTTTCTGTAGAAGGTTGATGGGGCAGCTGTTTACGTCCTGGCACCAGCGGGGGGAGGGCATATCGGCAGGTTTAGTTGTTGCTAGTATATTGCTCGTGGGTGGGGGTGAAGGGGGAAGGTTTTGGGGGGAGTTGATGTCATCGCATGTGTGACACGTTGGGCGCAGGATTGGAAGGACGCGGAGTCTGCTGTGTGGAGGGGTGGTGGTATGCATAAAAGGACAATGGGATACAACTTGGTCAGCTGGAATGTGAGGGGGCTTGGTACCTGCACGAAAAGATATAGAATACTGTCTTGGCTTCGTAGACATAAGGTTTCGATTGCCTGCTTGCAAGGGACTCATCTCACTGAGGGGGCGCAGAAATTGGCTAAAAAAAGGCGGGGCCAGGTGTTCCATTCTTCTTATTCCTCATATGCTAGAGGGGTCCTGATCTGGGTGGCGCCTGGGGTTCCTTTTGCGTTGCAGTATGTGGAGGCGGATATTCAGGGTAGGTATTTGCTCCTCAGGGGTAGGCTGGATGGTATGGAGGTCGTCCTTCTGAACTCGTATGCCCCGAATCTAGATGACACAGGCTTTTTCTTAACGCTGCAGGATGTACTGGTAGATGACCTAGTAGCGCCACTTTTCTGGCTGGGTGACTAATTGTGTTTTGGACCTGGTCTTAGATAGGTCCCTGCCGAGAGAGGGCACGAAACCCCGAATGACGGGACAGCTACGAGCGGTTATGGAAAACATAGGGGCTGTCGATATTTGGCGACAGGCCAACCCGGCGTTGCAGATTTATACCGGTTTATACCAGCTGCCTGGATAGGGTGCTGGTTGCTAATGCGGTGAGCAGCATGTCCGTGGTGGTGACACATCAGGCGCGCTATTTGTCCGACCACTCCCCGGTAACCTGCTTGGTAAATTGGGGGGGCTCAGGTTTCCCGTCCACGTACTTGGAGGTTCCCCGCGGACGTCCTCAGTGACTCCATGGGCAAGGCACATGTTGAGAAGGCCCGGACAGACTATGTAGATCTCAATTGGGAGGTGGGGGACCTATCGCTGGCCACTAAATGGGAGGCCTTGAAGGCCGTGGTGAGGGGCGCCTGTATGGGATTGACGTATGGAGTACGTAAACAGCTTATCAGGGACTTGCAGTCGGCAGAGGAGGAGCTATTGCGTGCCCAGTCTGTCGGGTTCCCTGACGACCTCCGGCGTGAGGACGAGCGGGAGGCCCAAGCGAAGGTACAAGACATACTGGACCGACTGGACAAGTACACCCTCGGCCAATACCGGCAGAGACTTCACAGGGAGGGAGACAAATCGGGGCATCTGCTGGCCTGGATCCTCCATAGGGAGCACACCCCGGAACGTATATTGGCTCTGAGGGCCGCCCTTGGCGTGGTGGTCCACTCGGAGAAAGGTCTTGGAGACCTTTGGGTCCCATCTTCGGCGGGTGTATGCCGCGGACCCGGCCATCTCCGAGGCCTCTTATTCCCCTATTGATCCTTCCTTCTCTCCACGCCCGTTCTGAAGGAATTGGATGCGGCGCTAACAGTAGCAGAGGTGCGAGCAGCTCTTGCCCGCCTGCCACGGGCAAAGACACCGGGCAATGATGGATACCCGCCGGAGTTTCACCAGGAGTTCGGGGACGTGGTGTCGCCTCTTCTAGTCCAGGTTTACGCTGAGGCCTTCGAGACTGGGGCGCTCCCGCCGAGCATGTCCAGTGGGGACATATGTATGATTCTGAAACCAGGGGGGGGTGGGGGGAAACAAGCTTCACCCTTCTGCGTACCGCCCTATCACCATGATAAATACTGAAAATCTTGACTAAGTTGTTGGCCACCGGCTTGGCCCCTCATATGTCGCATTTGGTTCATCCAGACCAATGCGGTTTTATTCCCGGACGTAACACCGCCATGAATTTGAGGCGTTTGAATCATGTCATGCACGAGGCCCGGGGGTCGGAGGAGCAGATGGAGCTTGTATCAGTCGACCTGGCTAAGGTGTTCGATACCGTGGATTGGGCTTACCTGCAGGAGGTTCTCCTGGTAATGGGCCTGGGCCCGAACTTTTGTCGTTGGGTCCGTATATTATATGCTTCCCCCAGTGCATGGGTGCGGCTGGGGACGGCGCTCTCGGAGGAATGGTGTTTGGGGCGCGGTACGCGACAGGGGTGTCTCCTCTCGCCACTTCTCTTCGCTCTAGCGGTAGAGCCTCTCGCTGTCTGAATTCGTCTGGAGATGTCGCAGTGGGGCATACGGGTGGGAGATACGTATCACGTCGTCTCCCTGTATGCAGATGATGCCTTATTTTATCTGAGGGCCCCGAGGGAGGCACTCCCTCTGTTGCTCGAACAATTGGACAGGTTTGGAGATGCGTCGGGGCTGTGTCTCAACAGACGTAAGTCTTTGGTGTACCCACTGTCGGGATTTGACTCGGTCCCGGAGTCCGACTTGCCGGACCTCTGGCTCCGTTGGGAAACCGATTCTTTTCGCTACCTAGGAATTCAGGTGGCACCCACAGAGGCGAGATCCCTGGCCTGCAATATTGATAGGGTGCTTCAGTCCCTCCAGCGCTCTGTCTCCTTCTGGAACACCCTCCCGCTATCTCTTATGGGCCGTTTGGCAGTAGCTAAAATGGTGATGTTGCCTAGGACTCTGTATGTTTTACAGAACAGTTGCTGCAGGGAAGGTTTGTCTCGTGAATTGTTGTCACCATGCAACAGTTAATGTTGTTGCAGTAAGGATATTGTGCTGCATAACTAAATACTTATAAGGTCCCAAAGGCAAGACCTACAGACATATCTTGTAACAACAGAAGTAAAATGGCCAGTCCTCATGGGAAGTTACAAATAAAGACAAGGCTGTGCTTTGGAGGGATTAACAAGCCTATTAATGATTCAGAAGCCGGTATTTACCAAGGACAATGACAAGTAAATTACAGATATGGGCATAGAGTGGGCGGGACTTCAAGTCCACACTACAGTACAGCATGCCTGTCAGAGCAGCACATGCACTGCGGAGGCTCAACCTAAAAAATGGCTACCTGGAGACTAGGAAGGCTGGGAGGTCGTGAGCCACAACAGAACTGTTTGATTTAAAAAAAACTGACAGAAGGGATTAGATTTAAGGACTTTGATAAGAAAAGAAAAACGGATTGCAGATGAGTTTGACAACAGATAGTAAAGCTATTAGCAAGGTCAACAAGCATTGGCACTGCCAGCTGGTCTGGCTTCTAGCCATACCTAAAAATCCATGTACGTTAATAACTACTCTTCTCCGATTTGTACTGCTGCCAGAGAGAAGTGCCATAAATTATCTAGTTATAGAAGAATCTTCATTAGCATTGCAATGGCATGTGCGTGCCCCTAAAAGGTCAGGCTCAGGCAGCAGGATGAATAAAGAAAATGAACACAGCTATCTGTAGGGCAAGCACTTTTTTGTGGAGATGCACAAGTTCTTCACAACTAAAGCATGTACTCCTGGCTCCCAACGTGTGGGTGGAACCAAAGCCATCCCTCTCCTGGTGACACACAAGTGTCCTGACAACAGCTGTGCTGTCAAGCTCAGCCATAAAAACTAAGGAAATAAACAATTGGTAGGAAATCACTTAATTAGAAAAGTACCTGGAAGTAAACCGGAATCCATGAGGCTTTGATATTTTTGCTAATGCAGAGCAACCATGATGAGTAGTGCAGATAAGTTGCAATAATTGAGTGATGACAACATGGTGTGCTCTAGATTCAAAAATGAAGCGCACGTGAAAAATAATTATCTGGAAAAAAGGAATAAATAGTACGGAAAACAAAACAAAATGGTGAAAAGTTTAAAAAAACATGAGGAAATGGTTAAAGTAAGAAAATGGAGAATAAAAATGATGATAATAGGCAGGTATATACGTTGGCCAAATGGTTTGAGGCACGGTGCGAAAGAGGGGCTTCACAGCCCAAACAAGGATAGTGAGAGCACGGATAGCTCTGAAATTAAATCGTGTGAGGAAGGCATGTATGCCACAAAAATCATAAAAGCACTTCGGTTTATTTTTTCAGACAAAATTAACCTACTAAAACTGGATCAGAATCCAACCAGATGAAGAGAACAGGTCACACAAAAGGAACAAACCAAGGAGAGAAACAAGAAAAGGAGGAAAGATGCAGGCAGAGGCAACCTAATGGAAACGTGGTATGGGAAGCCGATGAACTGGAAAAAGGATTAGAAATGCCAATCAACAATTTGTCACAAAGGAACCCCTTTGGAGATGCCCAGATATACATTATGATTTAGTTGAAACTGAAATTGACAAGTGTAAGCAGTGCTTGATTTGAGCCAGCGGGGGGCACCAGCACTTATTTTTGGGTACCGGCACTTACTTCCCGCCATCAGGCATTTCCCGAGACCAACAGAGGGAAAAAGGAATAAAACGAAAAGACGGAGGAAAGGAAATACATTAAATCCATCACCAAGGGAGAAACCAGAAACTTGTAAGAATGAGACAACGGGGCAGGGTGTGCCTGGCAACGAATTAAAGAGGCCTGAGGTAGACTCATGAATGCACACCCATGTTATTTGTGCTCTGACATTTCATAGCGCCAGCCGTGTTTGTCTGAGCATCGCTTTGGACACCGGCATTTATTTTTTGCTAATAAATCAACAAGTAGAAGTTTATCTTAAAACTAAAGTTAATAAAATATCATGCAGTAAAAGAAACATTCAATAACAAGGAGGGTACTGGAAGTAAAACAAGAAATGAAACAGACCCAACTCTAGAGTATCAAAAACAACAAGCGACGGGGAAGGCGAATGGCTGAACCTGCATTTGAGGCAGGAGGAAGAGAGGAGGTTTAGCGACCGACTACTGGTGGAAAGAACAGGGAGCGTCACGCGAGTGGTGCGCGCGGCGTCTGCAGCGTCCCGCGACTGGTGCGCATGTGGCGGCAAAAAGTGAAAGTAGCTGCAGCGTTGCATACTGGGTAGAGCTCTTTTTCAAAGCACATACTCGTGCTTGTGGCGCGCCGCTGCGCACTCCAGCAAGCTGTATGCCGCCACAAGCACGAGTAAGTGCTTTGAAAAACAGCTGCACGACGGCTACAGGTCTCCTATGCAGCGCATGCGTGCTACGTAGGCGAGACCTAAAAAGTTTAAAAGCAGTGGTACAACAATTTTGGATGCTCAACATGTCTTTCCTAATTTGGAGGAGATCCCAGGAGCAATTTAAAGTCAGAAATGATCTTTGGAAATAGATCTATTTTATGAAACTTGTACTGGGTGGAAACTCACTGACACTGGCAAACACCCGATCTTTCCCTACAACTATGAAACATTCCAAATGCCCCATTAGAAGTAGATTCATATTGAAATCTTATATCTGGGTTAGATATAGGAGCATTGTCCAGTTAAAGTGTCTTACAACCCTAGAGTGACTACTGCAATAGTGTAAACATACATACTAAAGGAAATTAATCTTCAATTGCACACTTGCCCAATTAAAATAGCAAAAAACTCTAAAGTGACCTGTGCAACAAATGATAAAACAATGAAGCATGAGTCCGGATTCAATCACGTTTTATACAATTAACAATTCATAGTAGAGATTATATCCGATGGTCTGTCCCTCCACGGGCGATCTGTGGATTAGAGACAAAGGACGGTCAATGCCCTAGGCCTAAATTCGAGCCAGATCTATAACCCATGCCTACTTCATGAATCACAATAATGCAAATAGAGCTGGATTTAGATGCATCTGTTATTAATAAGCATAATGCCACCAGGCACCGGATAGGTTTTTGGTCAACACAAAAACATGATGTATTGGAGTTGAAGGGATCAAACTTGGAAGGTTGACGTCAAAGATCTACTTTGTATGTAACCATCGGAAAAAAAAAAAAAAAAAAAAAAAAAGACCCCAAAAACAAAAACACACATCATCCATACAGTTTTATTGCCTGTGTGGTTGAAAATATTTGAGGTAACTAAACTCATAGTAGGATGTAAAACTAGAGGAAGATTAGGAGTCTTGATATCGTCCTACTGTAATTGTTGCTTGGTCAACAATAAGTGGAAGCCAAGAATTCACTTTGTTACTGATGTATCGCCTCGACACTCTCAAAGGCTAATCATCGTCAATGATGTAAAGAGTAAAATAATGTGAATAGGACGATGGTCCTTGGAACTGTCAAGCATGCGTCTTCTATAAAATGAGGTATCCTTGAACATTGGAAGGACACGTTTCAAACCAAATTTTGAGTATGCTTCTAAAATAAGCAGGCGCCCTTATTACGTGTAGCAATTTAAAATACTATAGGCTCCTTTTCTGTAACGTGCATCGATACTTTGAGGTATAGATGGGTATTCTGTTGGTATGGTAGTCTATAATCAATTTAGAATTACTACTTTTTTTAATGTCCTGATGCATGGTCTTGGGTGTGCCATACCCAGCTCAATGTGTCTTATGTGGCCGCCCTGCCTAACTATAATGATTTAGCACGTCGCCAAGGAGTTCCATGGCCATATAGATGAATGAGGCCAAAGGCACATTTCCTTTCTAAGGTTATGGAACTTCAAGGTGACTCGCAATATAGTTATATCAGGCAGGGGTACTTTATTCTTTATAATGCATGGTCACATCACCTTTCCCACAAACCACTTAAAACCTCGGTGGGTAGCTCTTTCATACGAAAGAGCAGGTTTGCAAACATGAATTTAAATAGAATCTCTAGTGTAAAAATGTATCAAAAAAGCTGTTAGAAATGTATTGCAAGAAGATATTTGAAAAAGCTCAATACACATCAGTTAAAAAAAAAAAAAGAAACAGTGTTTCAGCTGAGAATGTGTAGAAACAAGCAGAAAGAGTCTCACTCTTCTACAATAACCTACGGATTGCAAAATTTAAACATGTTACCCAAAAAAATTCCTTTGTCAATATACAGCTAGAAAAAAAAAAAAAGAGCAGAAGAAAGAAACGCAATGCTTCCTTTTCGTTCTTTAAACTGCTGCTTTACTTATGCTCTGACTTGACCTGCCTTTCCCCTCGGCTGCTGGCAGCAGCACTGTGATGCCAGAACTCAACTGCAATAAGTTATTACAGTTGAGTTTCGACGTCATTTATTGATAATCAGCGGCTGGGTGCGTTACAAGTTGATGATTACAGAATCCCATATATTATATACTTTCTTACAAGAATATGACTTCGCAATGTGGTATACCAAAACAGCATAGGCAACAAGCTAAACATGAAAAGCTTGTAGCCTGGTTTTATGCTAGCATTGTCGCTGTGATTCTGTAGAGATTATTTCTTGTACAGCAGCATCTTGCATACTGAATATATATTTTGTTTTTCTGGTCTTGTTCCATTCACATACATGCTCTGAGACAAAGGTTTCAGCTGCACGAGCACATTACAGATGACAAATAAATAAAACTTGACTAACTAGTGTCATCTCTTTGATCAACCTTTTTTGCATACACAATTTACAGTCTAGGCTTTAGTTGTGGCCTGGGACATGTTACTGTGATCCAACAATCGGAAATAGATCGTTTCATCTATAAAAAGGGTCACATTAGATTAAATATATATGTTAATACACATACATAGCGAACACGAGATATTCATGAATAAACAACAATTCTCTGTTAAGGGATAAATATCACTCTCCGTCCTCCCAACCACCTCAAAAAATATACTCTCTCCATTGAATCAACGATCGTTTAGATTACGAGCTACTCATTAAAAATTGCCAGGAGAAAAAAAAAATGTGTTATTTTCAAACTATTTAGAAAAAGTATATTTGCTCTGAGTGGATTTTCTCCTAAACACAGCACCAGAACCTAGTAATTTTAACATAACAGGCATTTTTGTAGAGTGCATTAACCAGTAAGGTGTCTCTTAGAGCTACTCGTACTTAACAGGTATTTCCTGTTACTCAACCCAATGGTACTCATTTTAAGAGTCTCAGAAGTGCAGAATTAAACCAAGATTCAAACATGTGACCATGGGTCTACACACAGTTCACTGCAGACTGCTTAAGTAAACTTAACCTCTTTAATTCCGACTGGATATGTTTTACCTAATTCTCAAATAGTCAATGTTTACAAATGCCCACAAAATGCAGCAGCCCTTGGGAACAGAATGTGAGGATTAGATTTTTAAAACACCAATTCCTGCTCAAACACACCAATTTCATGCCCAAATAGGAGACACTGCCAAGAGTAATAAGCTGATTACAGTAAACTCTGCCGATCACAATTAACAGATTCCTTGGATTCATGTTATCCTCATTGTCTTGAGTTTCATCGTCATGGGTCTATCATTATCGCACACAATCCGGGCCTGCAAGGTCCGCCATCTCATACAGAGTTCTGGCTCACCTACCTGCTATAGAAGAAAAGATAAGGTGGCCTTGTCCTTCACCAGCAAACCTATTGTTGAATCAGTTGTGAAATGAAGTCTCAAAACTTCCTAATTGAGTTATGGCTTGATAAATTCAAAGTCAGATGTACCCAGAAAGGGCACTGCTCAGGATACCCGCAACATCGCCTCGTTTTCTCTTCAAGGAACAGTAGGAAAGTTACTTTGTGATTTTGCACCCGTTGTATTTTCTACATAGTTACAGCTTTACCGCGCTTGCCACATAATCAACCATTTGCAGATTCTTATTTTTTTTTAGGTCTAATGGATAAAAAGTTACTCAAAAATCACCACACATGGTGCTGTACAGTTGCAGACCATTCACAAAGGTTCACCAGTCACCATCCCGAAAGAAACCTCTGTTCAGTCGACCTCTCAATAGCCACCATCCCACGATTCTACAGGAACACAGCGGGTGGAAAGTCCCTATCCTACTTCGCAGCCAAGACCTGGAACGTCCTCCACCTCTGGCAAAGCCTGACTTTGCACCAATTCAGAAAAGACCTCAAGCCCTGGCTCTTCAGATGACCCCCAACTGAGCTGCTCCAACCACCCCCTCTGGAACCCCCCCCTGCAGCACCTTGAGACCCTAATGGCCAAATAGTGCGCTTTTCAAACCCCTGATTGAAGGGTTGATCAATCACCTATTGTTGCTATTAGGTGTTAAATTGGCAGATATTAGGCATATATTTTACTACCTCAAATAAATGAGAGGGGCCCTATCAACACCAAAGGGGTAGGGTACCAAATAGACCTTAGTCAAGAAAGTAAATCCTGTTTAGGAAACTCAATCATACACCTCAACACATATTCACCCCTTTGGAAGGTGTCGGTTGAATAATAGGACCCACCAAAACGTGTTGATACTCACAGAAAAAGGCACAGTCTAGACTGTGGGGTTCTTTTCTTTGAATTATTGAACTATTTGAACAATAATTAACTGTATTAAAAGATCCATTTCAGATGTTTGCGCCTTTATGATTAGAAATATTTTTCTTGCAGATTCTCCCAATGTGCACTGATTTGCTTGTGGATGTACAATTGTGGTTTGTACATTATTTTTTAAACTATGTGTAATGTGCAACAGTTTTTTGAAGTTTTTTTAATAGGCTTTTTAACACATTGTCTTTTTCTAAATATTAAATGGGAAATATTTTCTATGAACGATCATTTGTTTGGTAAAGACTATAATAAAAATGTCGATTTTAATTTTGTTGACACATGGCCCCTTGATGGTAAAGGATTGGTAGGATTTTATGTCTTGGTGATAATCCAACGGGTTGAATATATGTGTTGAGGTGTATGATTGAGTTTCCTAAACGGGATTTACTTTATTGACTAATATCTTTTATTACTTCAGTAATAGATATTAAAATTATAAAATATTACTGCCACAGACTGAGCCATATTATTTGACTTTACTTGCAGCATAAAAAAAAAATCGTCGTTTGCTACATAGTGCCATATGCCCGGATAGGACAGTTTATTGTGGATTTTCTGACAACAAGCATTTCTGAATGTCTTGAAAACAAACTCTTAACTGGACTTGCACTGCTTTCAGACCTCTCCTTGTGCCGGGGCGCCCATAGGGGTATCTGCGGCACTTTACCAAACACTTTATCCTAACATAACTACAGGTTCACGCCTCAAATACAGTAAGGTAAGAGCAACACTAGTGACTTAGGAATCAAATACTGAAAAGAGGCAGGTTCAACTCTTAGACCAACTCATCCATCTGTCCTGGGAAATGGCAACAAAGACAGAAGAAGGGCAAACACTACATGCCAACCACACACACACACAACACAACAAGACAAACAGAACCGTGTGCCAGTACTGCGTCTCTTATGCACGTAATCACACTCCATGGCTGCAGACAACAAGGTAGTAGATAAGGAACAGTGTTTCCCACCGAGTGGAAACGAGGTTGTTACTACCTGGGACAAGAAAAAAGGGCGTTCCCTGTTGGAAGATAACGAGAGGTAAATCAAAATTTTGTAAATCGTAAAGTAGAGTTAAAGATGGAGCGGGGGGTGGGTAAAATTAAGTGAAGTGTTTTTCTTGCGGGTGGAAGTGTTATAAGTAGTGCAGATGAGGGAGACAGAATAATGGAAAGAAAGGAGCGCTGCTGACAGAGGCTTATGAGCAGAGATCTGGGGCTTCCATGCCGGAATAGGGGTAACAGGTCAGCAAGGATCTAGTGAACGAGGCAGGGGTCCCTCGCAGGTTGTCCGGATTGATGTGATTTTAGAGTTTCTGTTTGTATCTCTTCCTTGGGCGACTTTCAACTTGTACTAGTGCAATTTATCCCTGTTTTTATCTCTTCCTTGAGTGACTTTACACCTTGTATATTTGCAATTTTTTCTGTTTGATTCGCTTATGTAATCCAAAGTCCTTATTTAACGCAACTGGTTCTTCTGTAAAGCGCTCTGACACCTTCGGGTTATGTTCGCGCTATATAAAATCGCATTAAATAAATAAAAAATAAATACATTTCTCTGGGGCAGAGCGGGAGTTCGGTGCTGAGGAAGGGGGTTCCTCCTGGAGAGGCTGCATACAAACCCACCTGAGGCCGCGGGGTAGGGGTACGGAGGCGGCGGCTGGAAGCCCGGCTGGGCGGGCTGGAAGCCCGGCGGCGGCGGGTTAATGGCCCCGTAGGTGTGCTGCGCGTAGCCCTCCTGCCCCGCAGGGCTGTAGGCGGGTGGTCGCTGCTCCAGCAGGGGCTTGTTATCCATGCTCCTCCCGGCAGCTCCGTCCCGCTGCCTCCCCGGGCACTACTACCTGCTGATCCTGCGGGGGGAGGGAGACACAAAGAGGGCGTGAGGCTCAGGGAGGCAACTCACCACATCCACCCAACTGCAACTTTACGGCCCTCTCCCTCCCGCCTGTGCCCCCCAGGAGCTCCCCGCGGACCTCACCTGCTGCTCCCCGCCCGGCTCCACGGCAGCCACAAACTCGCAGCAAACTCCCAGCAGCGGAGGAAGCGGCCGTGCTCTGCTGCTGAGGTAGTCACAAGACTGCAGTCATGTGATGCGCCCCGGCCGAGGCCGGCTGCCAGGCTGGGATCCCCTTCTTAAAGGCGCCGTGCACCCTGCGGAGTGCATGCTGCGTGCGAGGACATCAGGGCTGCGCGTGCAAGCCGCGGAGTGCATGCTGGTCATAGGTCAGTGTGGCCTGCACCCTGCATAGTGCATGCTGCCTGTGCATGCTGGTCTCGGGTCAGTGGTCTGCACCCTGCGCAGTGCATGCTGGCCTCAGGTCAGTGGCCTGCACCTTGCACTGTGCAGGCTGATTGCATATGCGTGACATTTTCATAATTTCAGTGTTATTATGAGTGACATTCTACCACTATGAGTGACAACTTCTCGCGAGCAAAAGTAGAGGAAACACATATATATCAGAAATTACACCCATTTGAGCAACGAGAAGCCCTAAACTATCTTGAAACTGCTTCAAAACGCTTGACTTGAAAGGAAAGGCTAAAACACTGATACAAAACTATTTTCTATCCAGAAGGTATAAAAGTAAATAGATCATCATAAAACCAGTAGCGGCCGGCACAGGTAAGAGCGGTAAGGCGGAGAGCGTAAGGTAAGTGTTTTTGTTGTTTTTTTAATTAAATTTTTCTTCTACCGTTGTATGTTGACTTACCTGTCCCTTACCCTGCCCAACTGCTCTTACCTGTGCCGGCCGCCACTGCATAAAACGTCTCACACCCCCATGCCATTGCACTTTATTGCACCCCAACAGGTGATCACATGCTACAGAGATGGAATGAACAGAGGGTAGATATTCTGTTGCTGGTACAAAAAAATCACCTAAAGCTGGTAAATATATATTTTTTTTTCTGTAAAAACTTCAAAGAACAAATATAAATAGAAAGCACTTTTAAATGTGTTCTAGCACTGATCCATGACTAATACTTAAAGTAAACAAGTACAGAAATGGCATGTTACTAACAAACAAATAATATTTTGTTTTCAGTTCTATTTGGTATCATATCCAGGCATTTGGAGACTCTTGAAACTAGTAAACTTCTCTTGTAAAGGTGTCAACATTCGATAGGGTGCTTGACTAACCTGACTGCTGCCATTCTAGCGCCTGGGAGTGTGTGTCAAAGCTGAACGCTTTGCCAGCAAGCTTTATTTACACACAGCTGCTGTGTGTAAATAAAGCTACGTGAGCCTTGAGGTCTCTGTTGGTCTCTACTGGAGTAGTAGGGTATAATAAAGGATTTCATTGTCCTATATCAGATGTAAAATGTTACTTATTAAAAATAAAACGTATTTGACTTGAGCAGTAGTTTGCGCTGTTCTATTGCATTGAATTCCTGGATTGCTTTCTGGGACCTTCTAAAATTGTGCAGAAATATACATCCTCACGTGTATTTTCAATGCATTTGAAGATGATGTGAAAAGTATTAATTTGCAGTTAAGAGCACAACAAAGCTGAAGCTAAATGCAGGTTGCAATGTGGCACTATTTTTCCAGAGCTGTTCTGGTATTTATAGAAATGTGAGCCCCCATGCAAGCACAGCCATTTTCTTTCTGGCACTGTTTTCTTTGTCTGTTCGCTTACATATAATTATTATGAATTGAAGCACATGTGCACCTTTCACAACAGATTTATATTAAAGGAGCGCCAGTCTGTCAGCTTATCTGCTCTACTGGCAATATTTGTTGTCCTTGTATGACACCTGTGTGTCCCTTTCAGGAGGTGCCTGGCTCCTATGCTTGCCACACGGAAAGGGCTTGGCCTGGTTATTTAAATTTTATTATTTCACTGTTGTATATTTCTTTCCTAGCATTTTCCTGGTTCAGGCTAGCCTGAATCAGGAGTCAGGGTTTGCTGGCCTCTGGTTTGCTCTTGTCTTAATTCCATTGTTTTTAGGTTGTGCTTGGGCAGCGCAAGCGCTGCTCTGCGAGGCATGCTGTATTTGAGTATGCATGTGAAGCTCCGTCCACTCTCCACCCATATTTTTTATTGGCTTGTGTCATCATCCTTTGTAAATGCTGGCTTCTGATTCGTTAATAGGCTTGTTAGCCCATCCTTAGTACCGCCTTGTCTTCATTTGTAACCTCCCATGAGGACTGGCCCTTTTAGTTCTGTTGCTACACGGCATGTCATATTTAGTCTGTAAGCACTATTTTCTTTGACAAGTTTCTCCTACTGCAGGCACAACATGCTTTCCTGCAACATGCGTGCTTTCACTTTCCAAACAGCCCGGGACAATGTCCGCCGCTTCTTTGAAATTAAATAGTTCTCGCATTTACAAGAGGTAATGATCAAAATAGACAAATAAAAGGCATTGTCATTTGCCATGCCAATAGCTTAAACTCTCGCAAATGCGGGACCTATAGCATTGCAAATGCTTATTTTAAATTTGTATCGCTGATTCACACTCAACTATTAGCCACACCCCTGGCCACGCCATATGCCGGGCATGAAATTCAAATACAGAGCGCAACAGCTCATCTGCGCATGTCCAAGGCCGGACTGCGCCCTGCGCCGGGACCCCTGGCCAATTTCTTCTGCAAAAGTACACAAGAAATCTTTTACTTCAGCTCAAGGCGTCAGGTATGCATTTGTCGTGCAGTAATTTTAACCCTTGTGAGGGACAAAGAAATTTTATTTGTAATAATTGCACTTCTCCTGTCAGCTGGCTTGCATAAGCTGCATCCTCTCCGCCCTCATTCTGTGGCGCCGGATTCCTATACCACTAACCTGAACTGTATTTTGATTAATACACACTCAGCTAGGAAGCTTAATTATGATCTCTTGGATCATTCAGATACTCATTCCCCCAATAAAGCTTTTCTTCTTGAAACTTTGGCGGATGAGTCTTCGGATCCACACCTAGCTGCAGCATTGCCAGCAGGGTATGCCATTACTAGATTGGACAAGGTTGGCAAACGCGGCAGAGGCCTAGCGGTTGTATACCGCAATCATCTTGAGATCATATGTGAGCCTTCTAAAATAGCAGATTGTGAAGCCCTTTCTTTTAAATATAAAACTGACCAACATCTCCATGTTTACCGATTTACAGACCCCTGAGCCCTGAAGCAAAAAATTTAGATGAATTAAGCGTTATAGAATAATGTATGCAATTTTAGGATATCATATTGGATGATATACATTTTTATTTGGAGGACTTAAAAAACAAAGATATCAGCACTACCAATTGATAATTTGAGCAACTTTAATTTAAAACATCTGGTGAATACTGCCATTCATATAGCGGGGAACGCCTTAGATGGTATTTATTCAAATTATCCAGACTTACAGCTGGAAGCTGTACTTCCAATCACCTGGTCGGATCATTTGTCAGTTAGTTTTAGTTTAAATATACCAACCATAAAACCTTCAGTGAAGTAAGCTGGGCTGCGCAAAATGGTTTGTCATTGGAAGAGAATCAATAGGACAGAACTGACAAACATTCTAAATGGGACTCAACCATCACTCAGTGTTTGGCCCAACGTAGCCGCAGTGAAATATTCAGATTGGATCAATGCGGCAGTTACCAATTTGGCTCCTCTAAGACAAGCTGAAAATCACAGAAGCAGGCCTAAGCCACCATGGTTTTCTCCCAAGCTTAGGGAACTGAAACATAAACGTTGAAGGCAGGAGAAAGTTTGGAAAAGTAACTATTGCATAGAGGAAAGTAGTAGGTAAAAACAACATAATCAAGACTAGAAGCAAATGATTATTTTGGAGAAAAACAAGTATTTTCCATAAAAAAATTATTTGGCCAAAAACTCCACCAGAGAGCTTTTTAAAACAGTCCAGATGCTTTCTGGCCCATCCACTGTTAATGCCTTGGTTCCTGGTCAAACATTCTGCAATGAGGTTGCAGAAGTTTTCAAAAACATAGTAGAGGCAGTCTATGGGGAATCTGATGCTAGCCGTTCTGCAAGATCTCCGCTTTTAGGGAAGGGCACATCTGGTCATAACAACTTTGAGCTCCACAATTTTCCACTCTTCACTGTGGAACGAGAGTCAGAACTAATCGGATATACTAAATTTGGAACCCCTTCTGACCTGTGCCTGCCAAAAATTATTCACGACGTAGCTGGAACTGCAGCTATCCCTTAACCACCCTACTAAATAGCATTATCAATGCAGGTGTTTTTCCCACGCAATGGAAAAAGCCTTCCATCCTCCCTTTGCTAAAAATAAAACCCTATTTCATTACGAATGAGGAAAATCTCTATCACCCCTTTTCGCGCCTACCTATTCCAGTAAAAAATCCTTGAGAGACATTTTAATATTGCTCTTTCATAAAAATAAGATCCTGGATGGAGCACAATTTGGCTTCAGAAAAAGCAATAGTACCGAGTCGGCTCTGGGAGTGGCTACCGAAAAGATACAACACATCATGGACAATGGAGGGAAGGCTGCGGTGGTCCCTTTGAAACTATCCACAGCCTTTGATATCATGAGCCATTCTGTCCTGATGAAGCGCTTAGTGGCGATTGGGATCGGCGGTTCGACTTGCAATCTTCTCTGCTCACTTCTTACTAACAGAGAGCAATCGGTCACCTTTGGAAAATGTCCCTCCATATCCTTCTCTTTCCCTTGTTGTGTCCCGCAAGGGTCATCTCTGAATCCTACACTCTTCAACATTTATGTGGCTCCCTTAGCCAAGGTCATTCGCTATTTTGGTTTCGGAGAAAAAGGAGGAGCTCTATTTTGGCAAGGACATCTCATTTTGGAATCAATCTAGGTTGCCTCAGACCCTGGGCCTTCTTTCGATGGCACTACCTAAAGTCAGGAATCTTGGGGTAACCTTTGATTCTAATCTTTCTTTCATTGATAAGATCAATAAACTACCCTCTTCTTGTTGTTCTCTGTTAAGAATACTGAGGACATTTTTGCCATTTATTCACTTTGATATACAGAAGCCAGTTATCATCTCTCTGGTTTTGTCGAGGCTAGATTATTGTAATGCACTTTATTTGGGCACTCATCAATGCTCTTTAAATAAACTACAGAGGCTGCAGAATGGAGCTGCCCATCATCTCTCTATGGGAATACTAAAGTTGAAATCAGTCTTAGACACAATAGGAGCTTCACTGGCTCCTAGTCAAAAAGAGAGTGTCTTTTAAAGCGCTAAGCACATAAGTCTCTCAACGGTATAGGTCCGGAGTATTTAAGGAAGAAATTCTTATAGTACACTCCAAGAAGATGCCTGCGCTCTGCTGCTTCCAAAACAGTTATAGTTCCTAAAATCCAGAAAGCATCCTGGGGTGGTAGAAGCTTTGTCCACTCCCCCTGCCATCTTTGGAATTGATTGCCCTGACATCTTAGATGTCATTAGAATCTGACCTGTTTCAGGAAACATCTCAACTCGTGGCTTTTCTCTCTCTTTCGCTATAGATTCCTATAAATATTGCTATTTTAGTACGGGATATCGCAGACACTAGTGCCAAGACACCTTTGGGCATCTGTTGCGCTCTATAAATAATCAAATCAAATAAGAATGAGATAACGCAACATACGAGATATAACTAGTGCTGTTAGTAGGTGGGTACTTACAGTTAAGGAACACTTGCACGTCTTTCATTAGAAATGGAGAGTACCAGCCCTTCACAGCTAGACTTGCATACTTTTACAGGGAGAGTACTAAAGCATATCAGTAGCACTCCTAAACTGTGGAACACTGAGTGCACACACTTCTATATTTGTATTTCAGTCACCAGATACCACCACAAGAACTGTTTCATAATGTAACATTTATTTATGAAGTGTACTCAAATCATAAACTAACTCTATATATATATATATATATATATATATATATATATATATATATATATATATATATATATATATATATATATATATATATATTACAGCTCCAACATACGCAACTTCGGCACATGCAAGGCACTCCTGGGATGAGTTAAGTTCAGCTTTTGTTAAGTGCAGACGCGTTTCAGCCTGTAGCTTTCTTCAGTGCAAAAAAGTGAAATTACTTCTGCGCACAGCATTTGGTTTAAGTAAATATATATATATATATATATATAATCAAAGCTCCAAGGTTCCCACCAGTTGGAGACGCACTCTGACATCCACTGCAGCAACCTTCATGAGGTAAAAGCCAGATCGGCGGGCGGATCCAGTTTACAGCATGCCTTTCGATTCACGCCTGACGCGTTTCGCGCTCATTGCACTCTTCAGAGGCGCGACAGTCATTTTGGCGTAGATGTCACACCTCCCACTTAAAAATATGAGCCCTCCAATGGGCGACTCGAATGAGTCTGCGTTGGTTTGTGGGTCTTGCAGTGTGTGCCTCAGTTATGTGCCGCTGTCTGAGACGTTTCAAGCCCACCAATGGGCCTTCACTTGCACATTTGGCTTGTCAATCCTGCATGGATGCCTCCACATTGAGACTCCGTGATTCGGATGTCCATGGCCCCAAATTTCCGGGTGGTGCAACTCCCGCGGCTGGGAGGCCGCGTATAAATCAAAGCTCCAAGGTTCCCACCAGTTGGAGACGCACTCTGACATCCACTGCAGCAACCTTCATGAGGTAAAAGCCGGATCAGTGGGCAGATCCAGTTTACAGCAGCCTGTCGATTCACGCCTGACGCGTTTCGTGCTCATTGCACTCTTCAGAGGCGCAACAGTCATTTTGGCATAGAAGCCACACCTCCCACTTAAAAATATGAGCCCTCCAATGGGCGACTCGAATGAGTCCGCGTTGGTTTGTGGGTCTTGTAGTGTGTGCCTCAGTTATGTGCCGCTGTCTGAGACGTTTCAAGCCCACCAATGGGCCTCCACTTGCACATCCAGCTTGTCAATCCTGCATGGATGCCTCCACATTGAGACTCCGTGATTCGGAGCTCCATGGCCCCAAATTTCCGGGTGGTGCATCTCCTGCGGCTGGGAGGCCGCGTATAAATCAAAGCTCCAAGGTTCCCACTGTAGGAAGGTGGATACCTGACTATGGTTACCCCAGATTTTTTGCCTTGTGTTTAGCTGGTTTTCGACTTAGTTGGCCTGGGAACCTGCTAATCAGGGTCCCAGGCTATCTGCTCTCCATGTACCTTAGGTACATACCTAATTGGATATTGGGTCACCTTATGAGCCCCTGTACAGTGTAATATAGGTACCCAGGGCATAGGTGCACCCAAGGCCTACCACGGACTGCAGCATATCTTTTGCCACCCCTGGCTGGCCATCCAAACTGACATAACTGGCTGATCACTCAGCTGGGGCAAGGTCGTGTAATCACCCCTTGCTTAGATATAGTATTCCTATGTCTAACCTTATATCTAGACACATATACACCTATAAGTCACTCCTATGGCAGGCCTTAACAATCCTGAAGGCAGAGTGCTTGGTTTTATGTGAGATGGTGCTCTAGCATGAGCTGAGCCTGTCTGCAGCTTTCGGAAACATGTCCTTATAGCTGTTCTAGGATATTGCCATACCATATACTCTTAAGTGCATTATGTACCTCGTGGTCAGATGCTAACTTTGGTTTGGTTTTATCAAAACATGTCGTGTAAGGTGTCATACGCTTTGGAATACTACCCCCTCGCCAGTCCTGGCGACAGGGGTAGCATTCCACCATTCTATAGGGAGAAGACATCTTACTTCCATAAATCCCGGTTAAAGTTAACCAGAACCTCAGCATCACAAAATGGAACAAAATGGATGCTGCTGCCACAGACACAAGTCTGACCTCCTGCTGCTGGGAGTCCTTCCAGCGAGGGAGGCTTGGACAATAGGTTTCCTGTCACACGGAGGTGCTAGCACCACCCCAGACAGGCTATAGTGTATTGGGGCAGGGAGGGCTGGATGAAATGAGACACTGCCTGGGGGACACAAGGTGTTCCATGCATAGTCCAGTTCAAACCGGTGCTGGGGCACTCCAGCCCCAGCTCTGGCGCAAAACTGGACAAAGGGAAAGGGGTGGAACCACCTCCTTCCTGGGTCCCACCCATAGGAGGGACCTAGCAGGTAATCCAGCCCCTAGATTTGGTATATAGGTAGGAGCTGAGTCCCAAGACTTTAGATATATCCTGACTGAAACTCTGATACGAAACTCTGGACCTTCGACATCCTACTCGACGTAGAAGACTGAAGAATCTCCCTTGTGTTCAAGGAGTGACCACCCTGTGCAAGCAGGCACCATCAAGCGCTCAACGGTTTGCTTTGTCGTTGCTCCCACCGGAGCTTGAAGACAGAGCCTGACAAGACCCAGACTTCCAGACATCCGACAGCCCGATCCACAGCCACAGCAAAGCTGAGACCCGTGGAGGCGACGAGAGACGTGGGACTGGCCATCTTGGAAAGCCAGCGAATTGCTTTCCGTGCAACTTCTGAGGCACCCTCGCAGTTGTGCATTGGGGATTGAGAAGCCCCAGCCCCGAGCACCAACTGCACCAAAGATCACCTCTCCACACTCACCGAGTGCTGCGTGGGGCCCTTTTGCATTTTCCTGCTCGACGCGTCTGTCCGGTCACTTGCCCGTTGACTAGGGGCCTCTGTGACGACGAACCTTTGAATTTCCAATGCTGGTCCGGTTGCCCCAGACTGGCCCTTGCTCCCCTGAAAAGGAGCAGCCCATCAGACCTTGCTGGTCTGATCCAGAAGCCATCTTCGATTCCTGCGTGGGTTGCATTTGCCTAGGCCTGTTGACTCCGAATCGAGAACCGACACCGCCTACAGCGAGAGCCTTCGTGAGACCGTCCGTATCCAGCTCCTGGTCATCGTCGACACCTCCTGGTCCACGTGGCTGCAGAGACGAGCTTCACGACATCACCTTATTGCTTCCCAACATCGCCTGGTTCCTTCCTGGTTCCTTCCTGGTCACTGGCTAGTGACCCAGACTCTGTCCCCTCTGCTTTCAGGTACTCTTCATCCTCGAGCCACCCTTGGATCCAACCGGACTCTTCTCTCCTGGTCGCCTGCAGCATCTTTTCTCCAAGGCTCCATAGAACTCCACGACGAAACCCGACACACTTTGACACCTATGCACCCGCTTCCTGTGGGTGAGGTAAGGCGAGTACTGCGTTGCTCCTGTAGAGAGTAACTCTCCTAGTGTCCTAATTTCAAGTGGTTAGCTTCTAGTCCATTCGGAAGACTCCTAAACCTTTAACTTTCTAACTTTACGCTCCCATTGACTTCTATGTGTGCATGCGTGTGCATTTAGACACTGCACCCGCATCCCGTGGGCCTCCTGCTCCCTAACAACTGTTAGTCCAGTGTAGCCCAAGCGATTCCCAAGGCCCTAGGCCTTACCATTGTTCGTGACGTGGTTCTTACACCACTATTTTAGTATATGGTTTAGCGGGCCACCAGGACCTATCCATATTTGTGCAACTTTTGTATGTTATATTAAGTAACTTGTTATGCGCTTGTGCTTCTGTTCTCATAAAGAGTACAGAGGATTGTTTTAGAAATAAATATATATATATATATTTTGAATATATAACCTGTGTGGTGTCCTTTCATTTGGTATTAAAGGGATTGCATATGGTAAAACAGCTGTCTTCACATGCCCTCTTGAGTTTAGCCTAAGGCTGCTTTTGTCCATGCTACCACTAGGATAGCTGGTCTATAAGGTTGACTTTACAACCATCACCATAAGGGTTGTTTGGACTGGTGCAAGGTGCTCACTAGAATAGTGAACATCATATACCAGGCCAACTTCTCACACCCACCAATTGGAGACGCACTCTGACATTTTCTGCAGCAACCTTCATGAGGTAAAAGCCTGATCGGCAGGCGGATCCAGTTTACAGCATGCCTGTCGATTCACGCCTGATGGGTTTCGTGCTCATTGCACTCTTCAGAGGCGCAATAGTCATTTTGGCATAGAGGCCACACCTCCCACTTAAAAATATGACCGCTCCAATGGGCGCCTCAAATGAGTCCACGTTGGTTTGTGGATCTTGTAGTGTGTGCCTCAGTTATGTGCCGCTGTTGGAGACCCACAAACCAACTCAGACTCATTCGAGTCGCCCATTGGAGGGCTCATATTTTTAAGTGGGAGGTGTGGCCTCTATGCCAAAATGACTGTCGCGCCTCTGAAGAGTACAATGAGCACGAAACGCGTCAGGCATGAATCGACAGGCATGCTGTGAACTGGATCCGTCCGCCGATCCGGCTTTTACCTCATGAAGGTTGCTGCAGTGGATGTCAGAGCGCGTCTCCAACAGGTGGGAACCTTGGTGCTTTGATATATATATATATATATATATATATATATATATATATATATATATATATATATATATATATATATATATATTTTTTTTTTTAAAGAAACCGCTGAAATTAAATGTTTATAGTTATTTCAATAACTAAAAGTTGTGCCCCCGCCACACACAGTGTTGTCGTTAATGATATCAGTTCAGTTGTCATGAGTAATGTTATCAATTATGCCACAGTATTACAATATGTGAAGTCAGAAGTAGTGCTCGGCGAGTTATAGTTGCTTGAAATAATCATAGCTTTTGAATTTCAGTGTGGTTTTTTAGTTCAAAACGTGACATTTAAACTGACAGTTTTACCTAACTATAACGTCAATTTAACATGTGTTTTTTCAGTGGATTTCTGTGGTTTTCATTAATGCAAAGTGAGATATGTTTACCATACCTAACTATAACTTGACGGTAAGATTTGTTTTTATTCCTGGTGAATTCGTTTTTTTTGTTTTTTTTTGTTTTTTGTTTTATCTGTTTATTAGGTTTTTACATATGTCATGCAGTTATTAGGCATATACATTATCAACAGAACCAGTAGACAAGCTCCAGAACAGAGTATTCAACACATGAAAACAACAATTTGGACACATAAATATCATCTATCTGTCTCTCTGACGTAACTGATCTTACCCTTAATCTATCATGGAAATAAAGTCATTCCAATGTGGATACATTTCCTTATTGAAACACAAAGCAATCATACAGTGCGTGTACATATTAGCTTCAAGTATACAATGCCTATATCTCTATGACCAACTTGTCGATCAAACTACCATATAGAACACCAATGGGAAGGACAAGGAGAGAAAGCAGGAACGTCTATATGGGTGGGGGGGAAGCGGTCATTAACCACTGTGAAATTACAGATTATACATTTGCACATATGCTTATGCTATCATCATTATATTAATACAAGGTGGCTTGAGGCATATGAAACATACTACACATTTCAGATCACATTCTGAGACACATTACAACCCTTGTATTGAGTAACTTTTGTCAGTATTAGGAATGTCAGGCGGGCCATCCAGTGAATTTCTTGTTTTTTTTAACGTGAAGTAATATCTGATCATCATATGTTAGGTCAACATTCCGCAGTGAATGGCCAAAGCCCCCCTGGCCCCTAATAAGCAGCCAACACCATGCCGCGCCCGGCCATTGGCTGTTTCCAGCACCCCACCATAGACACACAGGATCACCTCCTTTAAAAAAGGTGCCCAGGCTGTCTCCTGCTGGACACCTGCAGGATCACAGAAATCCAAAGAAAATACGTTTTTAGAAATTGTCATCAGAGGGACCACCCACATGGTCCAGGAAGTTAGGGTACCCCCTAGACTGTCCTCTTATACCGTATTTTTAAAAATAATTCAGGACATGGGAACCAAGTCCCTGTGTCCTGAAATGGCAGCCACAACATTTCTCTTCACACTACGACCAGCCAATCAGATCATAAGTATTTTACACCACCTGAAACGGCATGATGACCGTCTAGGGAAAAAAGGCCTCTCGACTAATCAGATTTTTCTATTTTTTATTTTGCGCGACTGTTAGACTCTTGCGAGAGTCTTGCGAACCGGACTGCCCGATATGCAAATTTGTGGAACCTTAATTTCTCAAAAACTACTGAATGGATTTACACCAAATCACAAAAAGCACACTTTCTGGGTGAGATCTAGCTTTCTGCCAAATTTAATGCCGCAGAGAATCAGCAGAGCCTGTAAATCTTATCATAAGATAGGACTGGCAGCAACCACATCAAAAAAGATGTGATGGCAGCCGTTTAAAGACTATTGGAGCCTCCTGTCCTTAGAATAAGTGTGAACAAGATATAGGTGAGCAGGATAGGGATACCATGACCCCAGGCCTGGTAGGTGGTCCCAGAATAACCACCCTACCCACTGAGAGGCAAAAGCAGCGATTCGTTTTTTAATCGGTGACACAGAGCCGCAAAGTTTCCGAGGAGCCAATAAAAAAAATGTGTTGGTGTCCCTCTTTTCTTTTTAATAAACGCCCCAGTGGGCCAGGGCTCAGTGGGGCGGCACATACATATTTCTTGGGGGAGGGGGCATGCGGTCCCTCCATCCCAAGCCTTGCACAGTCCTGGGAACGACATTCCCAAGGACCGACAATTTATACTAAGGGGAGTTGGACCACCGTCCACCCTTCCAGATCCTTGGACAGGCCCACCATGCATAGTGTTGTTATCAGTCATATCATTTCAGAAGTTACAGTGATGTTATCAATGATGTCATTAAACATATCATGAGTTATATAATATGTGAGGTAATTACCAGTGCATGAGGAGGGTACGATTTATAGTTCCTTTAGGGCAAGAGCTATAGTTACTATAGATAACTATAACTGGAGAATTTCAGTGGTGTTCTTTGTTTAAAACGGCATGTTTTAGCCAACGTTTTGACCTAACTACACTGTCCCTATAACCTTTGTTTTTTTTAGTGAATTTCTAAGGTTTTTTAAAATATAAAATAGGATATAATTGCAAATCCTAACTATAAAGTCATTTTAGCCTTTGTGCTTTTTAACATAATATTGTATTACCATACGGTAAGCCAATCTCGGCTACTAGTGGGCAGATCCTGCAGTCAACAGCCATGGAGCCTGCCAACCCCACACCGTGCATGGCCTTTGGCCATGTACTGCATAGGGTTGGCAGCAGAACCTGGCCTGCAGCCACGCCGTACATCCAATCCCCCTGCAGACACCCAACTCCATCCCACCCACAGTCCTGCAGCCAACCCCAACCCAGCAGGCTGCCAACACCATGCAAAGCGGTGGCCTTTGGACCCTAGGAAACCCCTAGGCCATTTTTTTAAGGGGGTCCGCGGTTTCCCTCCCCAAGCCACTTCGGCCCACACAAAATTTGTAAAGGGGAGGGAGCACGTGGCCACCCTCCAGAGCCAGAAGAAGGCCCTGGGACCCCATTCCCTAGGGCTTTAAAGAAGAAGGTGCATGATCCCCTCCCGAGCCAATAGTGGCCCAGGGGATTCCATCCCATGGGTGCCCCCCAAGCCTTATTAGGCATCTGGGTCTGTTCCTAGTCTTAGAGGCACTGACTATGAGAAGGGGTGTAAGAAACTTTCCTTGAAGGAATTAGATGAGGGAAGAAGGACAGAAGTCTGCCGAGAAGGTTGCATTGAGAGAGTTAAAGATATGGGCAGTAGCAGCCCATGGTGGAAGTGCTGCCGGGCGCTGATGTGGGCCAGGGGAGGGGCAGGGTGGGGGGGGTGGTTGGTAGTAAACTATGGGTTAGGCCGATTAGTGGTAAGTAAACATATAAATAAATAAAATCCCTCCTTTCCTCCTGTTTGCTGAAATTCTTTTTTGTTGGCCATATGACGGTGTGCTCTGAACCACTACTAATCATTGCTAAAGTTTGTGTGCTCACTCCTTTAAACCTGGTATAATTGGCTTACAATCAAATGGCACTTTTAATTTACTTATAAATCCATAGTAAAATGGTACTACATGTACCCAGAGCCTGTAAATGAAATGCTACTAGTGGGCTTGCAGCACTTATTGTACCACCCACTTAAGTAAGTAGCCTTTGAAAATATGTCTTAGGTCTGCCATTGCAGCCTGAACGCAATTTAAACTGACAATTTGACATGGCACAATAACCCTTTTGCCATGCCTAAACCTCCCTTTTTAATAGATATAAGTCACCCTTAAGGTATGCCCTAAACAGCCTATAGGGCAGGGTGCAATGTATGTAAAAAGTTGGACATGTACTTCTAAGTTTTGCATGTCCTGGTAGTGAAAACACCTTAAATTCGTTTTTCACTACTCTGAGGTCTACCTCTACCATACATTTGAGTTAACTTATTACATTTAATAAATGCTAACTATTAAGTGGGAACAGGTAGAAATGTCATGTTTGGTCTCAAAAGAATTGTCACAATTCTGAAGATGGCACTTTTGGAAATTTGATATATTGTTTTTTCCTGACTATTTGGTGCCTGCAGCCTGTGTCCTGGGCCACATGAATGTGATTAGCACAGCAATTGGCCCTTGTGTATTCCTCCCAGACAGTTAGAGAAAGGGAGTTAGATGTTGGCAGGATTGGCCATCCTGCCAGGATGTGTGGGCTGGAGCTGGTCCCTGCACAATTACATTTCAAAGGGGCCGCCTTCAGCACAGTAAAAGAGAACTTTACACCTTTCTTTTGTCACCCTAGACCTCTTGGAGCCTGGACATGGGACTGGGGAAAGTTCACAGAAAACAGATGTAGAAGGGCCTAGATGTTTCTCCCAAATCAGAGACTGTCACCAGGTATACATTTTGGGCCCTCAGACCAACTCTTCAGTTCACCTCTGGACCTGTGGAGTACCCCAGAACTACTTTTTTGTACATCAGAGGATTGCACTGCTGCTTGAGACCTGCCTTGTTGTTTGATTCCAGGACAACCACAGTGACTCCAAGGGCTAGGTAGCTGGCCTCCTGTTCTGAGCTACAGGGACACAAAAAGCTCCAGCAACTGTGAACTCACACATGGACCCTGCCTGAAGTGAGTCCTACCCTCCAAGTGGTGCCCACCCAGTCCTAGAACTGTAGAATTGGTGCTAAATGTGCCCAAACAGTCAAAAAACTAAACTTGGGACTTAGAATATTTTCCACTAGAAAGTGGTCTTAGAATCGACAGGAGACAAGATCTATCTGCTTGCCAATCCACCCAAGATGCATCGCAGGTCAGCCTGTCTCTGCGGTAGCTCCTGCTAGGTTCTTCTCCGCAGCACCAAATCATACTGAGGGGCTCCTCTTCGGAAGGGTATTTGGCCTCGTGAAGCCCTCATCGGCTACAGTCTGCATCTTTGTCCCACTGGAAATGTTTGACTTCCAAAATGTGACAAAGTCCAGATGTGGAAATCTTCACAGCAACTTCATATAGCGTCTCCTCAACATTGACGTCTCCTCCTCGGACACCGCTGGCAGCCTTACCCTGATGAACTTTACCCTCTCTGACGTTTTTCCAAAGGTAAGCCGAGACCGGTCGCATTCCACTTTTTGTATCTGAACTTCGCTCCATCTCGTTGGCAATAACTTTCAACTTTGCCCCTGTCTCGCATAACTAGATGCCCAGATGCCTATGTTTGGTACTTTGATCTTTTAGGTGCTGGTTTTCATTAAAACATAAAAAAATAATAACTCCTTTTCTAGTGATTGTATTTTTGTCATTCTGGCGTCAAATTATTTATTAAAATGTTCCCTCTCTTTTAAAATTGGTGTGGGATTTTTCTTATGTTTTATTTTCACTTTATTACTGGTTGTGTGCTGCAAAAATACTTAACACATAGGGCTTTGTTATGATGCCGGTCGGACCAGCTTCCTCGATCCTGTTGGAGGCAGTCGGTCCAACCGCCAGATTACGATGCATACATCATGTACTCTGACCTACCACTGACAGACGCTAACTCCAACAGCCTTTCTCCAACCGAGATGGCGGTCGGAGAAAAGCAACAGCCTTAAGAGCTGTACAGGGTGTTCCAACTGCTGTCTGGATTACGATGTGCATTTCCAACGAGCCGACTGTGGCGGTCCGCCCGGTTGCCTCGATTTGTCAGAAACAAAGGATTTGGGGGCATACTCCTACAAATCAGCTTCTCCCTAACAGTCTCTGGCATGGATACCTTTCTCCAGGTCTCCCCTACACTGCAGAAGCTGAACCCAAAAGACTACACCCATGTTCGCGCCGGAATACAGGTACGTCTGTAGGTGGCATATATCCCCATTGACTGGACTGTGCACAGATTGCCACACTCCATCAATGGGTTGCATGGATGTGGGGGATTACCAGTGGACCCTGATAGAAACCCCGACTCCCCTCAATGTTTTCCGTCCCTTCCAGGTTCCAATGACTCCAACAGGACCTGGAGGAAAAAAAGAACCACTGTCAAAACACTAAAGAACGACTATCTTTCTTTCACACAGGGGGAGCGGGAGGACAGCCAGAAAAAGAGACAGTCACAGGAGAGAGGAAAAAAGGAAACACCCGGAAACAGGAAGCAGGTCGGAGAAGGAGGGAGGAGTGAATCAAGTAACCCGAAGACGCCGAATAGGAGAGGACCAGTAGTGAACCGCGGGAGGATCCAGAACACACCCGAGAAACCTACCGGCCTGAGATGAGAGGATAAGACAACAAACTCAACAGGAGTCCAAACGAATGGTGCGAGAAGTGGAGGACATAAATGAGCCGCCACAACTCAGGTGAGTTGCAGCAGAGGCGGTATGTGACAGAGTAGGGGAAGGGGCCAAAATTTGAGATTCAAGGGAGGTTGGGAGGGTGGTTGTGATTTGATTTCTTTCACTTCATTACTGTTTCTTTTCCTTCCTTACTTGGCGGATGTGTATTAAAGGAACCACCACCAATGAGCGCAAGTTTTTTCCCCACAGAAACATGGACCTCCTGCCTATTCTATAAGGCAGCATGAGTTCATTGTTCACTATGAGTGTGATAGAGATGTAGGTAACAAAGCGGTCCTACCACCTGAACAAACACTAAGGCCCCCATTAGGATGTTGGGCGGACTTTGCCCGCCTGCCATCCTCACGGTACTAGGGACCGCCCACCATAAGGGCGGGGGTCCCGTGCATGGCATTAGGATGCGCCCGCCACAGTGGCGGGCGCATCCAGCATTCCTACCATTGTGGCGGGCGGTGCACTCAGCACCGCCCGCCACAATGGTAGGAAGGCATGCAGTGCACTTACATGCACAACATGGCAGGCACCGCGCGGTGCCTGCTATGTTGTGCATGGAACTGCTGGGGGGTACCATAGGTACCCCCCATGTGCACCCCCCACCCCCTGGAGTCCTTGGGGGCCCGCAACGGGCCCCCAGAGCAGACTCCGCATGCCTTTCCGTGGCGGCATTGCCGCCACGGAAAGGCATTGAAAATTGCGCATCCTAATATGGCTGGCGGTGTCTGATAGACACCGCCACCATATAAACCCTTTTCCGCCCCGGTCGCAAGGCAACCGGGGCGGAAAAGCGGCCATATTAACATGGCTGGGGGTCTTTGCAGCAAGGATGGCGGGCGGACTGCCCCCGTCAGGCCGGCGGTGCCTACCGCCAGCCTGGCGGGGGCAATCCGCCCGCCATCCTAATGGGGCCCTTAAAGTGTGGCGACAATTACTTTCAAAAAATCCAAAGAAGGGATAAAAGTATTCGCCCTGGCACTATAAAAAGAAAAGAGCTCGATCTCCTCTTGGTTTGTTCTAAGGAATCAAAAAACGCAACAGGGGCAAAGGATACCTTATAGGAAATGTCTACTCAGGAAGAGCCCTTGTATATTTTCCCTTTTTGGCCCATTTATTTTTCCTTTTTCTTTTAATTTTTCTGTTTCTCACCCGAGTTTGGTGAAGCTGTCTGCCATTACCCTTCATGGGAAGGCATACATACTTACTGTCTCTTTCTTCTTCTCTTATCTTCAAGCCTCCCAGGGGCCCCGCCCGGAAGAAGCAGAAGACCTGGAATGGGTAAGGAAGAAGGAGGACATTATAGAAGATTATTTTCTTTCGGCAAAAACAATAAAATCTGTTTGAATTGTAACTAAACTCACGCCCAAATTACATCTATACAGCCTCCTTGCGTCTTTTTCCACCAGTCACTCCTACAATGCTGCAGAAGGCATATCCACATATATGTCATGCATGTGTGTGTGCATATCATATGTTTCCTATGAGATTGTACACACTTGCAGCAATATATTCGGGGTATGTGCACCACCGTAGATGAGACAGTCACGGTAGCAACATAATACGGCAGGGGGAACTTTTCCAGCCTCGGCAGATCACGGCCACAGCAGTTGGTCCGACCTGCATCGTAATGAGGACCATAGTCCCTAAGTAAAGCCTGAATGCTTTTTTGCCAGCGTACCTGAGGGTTAAGCACAGGTTAATTTGGTGACTTTTGTGGTTCACCTGAACAGGGTTTGTGGTTGTTGCTTGAGAACTGCCTCACCCCTCTCAATCAAAAGCCCAATGTTCAGTCAGATGCTGAAACCATGCACTTCATTGTGCCCATGTTGTGGGTGCTGCAGTTAAAGGCATCTGCAGTGCCTTGAGTAACATCACTCTATACAAAAGATATGTCTGCAGAGAAGCCGGAGAAGGATACCTGAAAAGAGAGGAACCCCCAACCAATTCTGAAAGTTCATAGAGTGGATCCACACTCCCTGTCTAGAAAATGTGTATAAAAAGTGCGACCAAAACAACCTCACTTTATTCCAGTTCCAAGTCTGTCATGATCAAGAAAGGGAGTGCCTCACAGAGCATTAGAAGGACTGCTGGTGACCAGGGCTAGTGTCTGCCTGTTAGACCTGTCTGGTTTTTTTGCGTAGTCCCTCCAATTTATTATTTATTTTGTCCCCTTCCTGCCCCTCATACCCTTAATAATTTTTGTGTCCACTAGCTTTTTCTAGGTGTTGGTCAAGGGGATAGGTGTTCTTTCCCCCCCTCATAGTTTTTCACCTCAGGCCCAGAGGCCTGTTCTGACAGGAAAAGTTGGAACCACAGAATGGTGGCTTCCAACTGCCCTAACTGCCACACCCAGAACTTGCCCATAGACTAGTATAGGGCGTTCCAGAACCTTCTGGTCCATTCTGGACCACTGAGGGGCAGCCTATATAAGGCGGAATGCGGGGCAGCCATTTTGTCTACCTGAGAGAGTCAGCTGGAGGACAGGCTATCTTGGAAGGGGGGGGAGACTAGTGCGAGGGTTGATCTCCTGGTCTGGGAAGCAGCCTAATTAATCCACTTCTCTACTCCTCCTTTGGGATCCTTGTCTTGTCCCCGCTGTGGATGTTTAAGGGAGACCCTGGGCGCCTGACTAACCCCTAGCTTGAAAATAGTGGGGTGGGAACAGGAGAAGGAGACTGTGGCGCTGCGGAGCGCAGTCCTCTGCCCAGTGACAGGGACTCAGGAAGAATAACCCTCATCCCTAGACACCAACCTCCATTCAGTATTGAATGGTAAAAGGACCTTGTAGAGTTGGGAAGTGGGAGCTGAAGTGAAAATCGAAACAAGCGCTGTTTCCTACCTTCCTGGGTGTCGGGGAAGGCTTGTGCCCTTGTGTCCTGAAAGGTCCTAGCCGGACGTGCAGTCGGCCGATCCCTGGATTTCCTGGCGAACTGGCAAGTGGTGAAGGGTGCCGGTTTCCCTGAGGCAGCGCCGCCTCGGCTGTGAGCGGGACTCCTGGGGCACTGATCGCGCACTGTGACAGCGCCTCCCCGGGATCCACTGAGCCTGAGAAGCCTTGCGAGGCTCCCCTTCGTGAGCGGGACCCCGGGGGCGCCTACCGCGCTTCAGACGCGTTGTCAGGGGAAAGTGAAGGCGCCTTCGCGCATGCCCAGTCCGACGCTGTTATCCCCGGAAGGAGGGGCAAAGAAGTAAGCAGGCCCGGGAGCGAAGCGTCCTTCCTTCGAGCGGGCGCAGCGCGAGGCGGCACCAGCTCGAGCGCTTCGCGCATGCCCACTGGAGGAGTGTCTTTGGTATCCAGCGCCGAGGAGAGGCGCCGGGGGCTTCCACAGCTTGCCGAGTTATCTGCCCTTTTCCTCCTGCTCGAGCGCCACACTGAGGAGCTGGCCCGAGCAGGGAGGGAGTGTTTAGAGGCCCGGTAGGGGCCGGGGAAGCATCGTGGTGTCTTCCTTGGTTGTCTTCCGCTCGAGTGCCTCACTGAGGAGTCGGCCCGAGCGGGGGAGTGAGCATAGTGGAGCCTTCTGAGGCGTGAGAGCCTCTCCAGCCTCGGTTCCCCGGCCTCTTCGTCTGCTGTTCCCCCTGTTGAGCCTGGCGCAAGACAATTCCAGCATATTCAATCACAAGTAAGGAGGTGAACTGCAGGGGGAAGCGGCGCTAGCGCCTACCGTGGAGTAAATTTGGCACTGGTCGTTTTCATCCCTGTTTAATACAGATTGGGGAGTAATACCAAGAAATCTGCTGGTTAAGTGAAGGAATAAATTCCTCATGGAGATTGCTGATCTCTAACTAAACTTCTGGTTAAACTGGAATTCCTCATTGAAGTCAAATCTGGTAAATGTTGAGATCTGACTAAATGTATTGGTAATGATAGATACTGAAATAAGTTAACCTCTCTGAAGGTAGTGTTACTGATTTCAAGTCATCTAAATGTAATGTGATGATAATCTAATAGTACTGTGTTTTTGACATTGATTGGCCATTTTAAATGTACTGGTTCTCTTCCTGACAGAACGCATTATATTGAACTGTGAACTTTAGTACCAAGAGAGCAAAGAGATTATTTTTATAAACAAGTACTTATTCTCCTAACAAATTGGTGTAGCGTCCTTTTTATGTGTTATTGCGTGGATTTACTGCTGGGTGGTTTGCAACCTTCACACTTGTGCCTCTAGAATTGCGTGTCTTACTCCTAGGCCAGGCTACCCTAGGTGACCTGTTATCCCAGGTTCCAACATTTGGTGTCTAGCGGTGGGATACTGACTGTGGTTGCAGCTACTCAGTAGTAATTGAACGTAATACACTAAGCCTACACCAGGAGTTTTCTCCTAGCGGCCCTCCTAATTTGTCCTTTTGTTTTTCCAAATTTGTTCCTGGTGGTGGGTGGAGGTAGCTTTAGGTTGCCCTTGCAACTCTAATTTCCTGGTGTGTATAATCTGGTTTTGCCTATTTCAAAATGGAGTTTGCATTAGAAAACCTAGATACCTATTCTGTGGCTCAGCTGAAAGATTTCTGCCAGAAAATGGGGGTACTTTTTAAGCATGGTGCCAAGAAGGGGGAACTCCAGACCAGTCTCAGGGCTTGGGTGGAGGCACACAAAGAAGGGAAGGAGGAGGATGAAGGGACAGACCGGGACCCGGTTGTGGAGATAAATGGATTATTCCACCCGGAGGGGGAAAACCTACTCCCAGGACCAGGGTCCTACTCCAGGAAAGGCAGTAGTGTCTCCGGGGGAAGCTTAACCGAAGCAGAGGTCGCTGACAGGAGGGAAAAGAGGCAATTAAAATGGGAGTTGGCTAAGCTGGAGCAGGAGAAGGAAGAGAAGAGGATGGTTCATGAGTTCAGGTTGAAAGAGTTGGAACTCCAGGCCCTGCAACGGGGGCCTTCTCCTGTAATAAGTGGTGGCAGCGAATCCAAAGAGACAGCCAGGGAGTCCAGACCCTATTTGCCAAAAGACCTTATCGCTAGCTTTAGTCAGGGAGATGACATAGCCAAGTGGTTGGCTGCCTATGAGGTCTCCTTAAGAGCCCATGGGGTGCAGGAGAAGCACTGGGGGGGTGGTTTATATAGGTACATGCCTCCTACTGGTCGGGACACCTTGCTGGCCCTGGAACCAGGGGAACAAACCAACTACCCCATCATGAAGCTAGCATTAGTAAAGAAGTTTGGGCTTACCCCGGAAAGGTATCGCCAGAAGTTCAGGGGGAGCCACAAGTTAAGCACCCAGAACTGGGTGGACTTCCTTGACTACGCACGTAAGGCATTAGAGGGCTGGGTCAAGGGCAGCGAGGTGAAGGACTATGAGGGGTTGTATGATCTATTTTTGAAAGAGCACCTCCTCGAGAAATGTTTTCCCGAGCTGCGCCAACACCTGGTGGACAGCAAGCTGACCAATCCCCGGAAGCTTGCAGAGGAGGCGGACATCTGGGCAAGTACCCGGGTGTCCTCAAAGGGGACTGGAGGGGATTCCCAAAAGGCCAGACAGGGCGCCCCTCAGAAGAAGGAGGGGGGAGACAAAAAGAGGGAGTTCTCTAAAGGTCCCCAAAACAGTTTCCAAGGGAAGGGAACAGGTTTCACCCCTAAGGCAATCCCGCCCAGAAACCCCAATCCTGGCCAAAGCCAGCAGCCAAGGGTTCTCCACTGTTTTGAGTGTGGTGGTGTTGGACATTATAAGGGAGATGTCAGATGCCCAAAGAGACCACCCCCTCCCACCGGAGGAAAGTCACCGGGAGTAGCTAGTGTAGCGCTCGGGGAGGAGTTGCCCTTAGATAAGGGGGGTGAGTGGGCGGGTGTCACCTTAGTGTCCCTGGGAGAGCGGGAGATGGTTCCAAAAATCCAGGTGCCCCCAAATACTACAAAGTATGGGCAATGGGTCACCATCAATGGCCAGAGAGGGGAGGCTCTGAGAGATACAGGAGCCAGTATGACTATGGTGAGAAGTCAACTGGTGTCTCCAGAGCAGGTGGTTCCTAATGTACTCCACCCCGCCGCGATGGCTGACGGCAGAATGGGCCATTATCCAGTGGCTGAGGTTCCCTTTGAGTGGGAAGGGGTTGCAGGTTCACTTCGAGTTGCCGTAAGCCCTGCCGTGCCAGTTGATTGTCTGCTGGGGAATGATATGGAGCACAACACTTGGAGAGAGGTGGAATACCGGACGCACTCTGCGATGCTGGGTACACCTGACTGGGCCTGTGTGAGCACAAGGTCTGCGACTGCCCGGAGAGGGAGTTCGCCTGGGTTGGAGCCTGGAACAATGGCCCAACCCGCTGCCAAAAAGGGACAGACCCGGAGACAGGAAGAGCCTGCTTCGGCTTCCACGCCCCATGTGACAGATCGGCCACCTGCGGTGGTGGGCCAGGAGTCCATGGAGGGGGAAGTAGACTCTCTGGAGGATGTACCCATCCCTGCTGAGTGGCATGTGGAGGGAGGACCTACCAGAAAGGAATTCTGTAAGGGGCAGAGGGAGTGCCCTACCCTTGAGGGACTGAGGCGTCAGGCTGAAGCCCAGGCAGCAGGTGATGCTACGGGACACCACCATATTTACTGGGAGGATGGACTCCTCTACAGTGAACCCAAGGTACCCCTACCTGGCTCATCAAGGGCCTTGGTGGTCCCGCAGCAATACCGAGCCTTTCTGCTGGAATTGGCTCATGCAATACCCTTGGCAGGACACTTAGGCCAGGACAAGACCTTTGCTCGGCTTGTCCTCCACTTTTACTGGCCTCAGATGAAAGTGGCGTCCAACACTTACTGTCGGACATGTGTATCCTGCCAGGCCAGTGGGAAAACAGGAGTGAAGCTGAAAGCTCCCCTGGAACCACTTCCAGTCGTTAGCACCCCCTTTGAAAGGGTGGGCATCGACATTGTAGGGCCATTGGATCCACCAACAACAGCTGGTCACAGGTTTATCCTGGTTCTGGTGGATCATGCCACACGTTATCCAGAGGCCATTCCTCTGAGGACTGTTACTGCACCTGTGGTGGCTAGGGCCCTGATGGGAATCTTTACCCGAGTAGGATTCCCCAAGGAAGTTGTGTCCGACAGGGGGACCAACTTTCTGTCAGCTTACATGCGGACGATGTGGAAGGAGTGTGGAGTGACTTACCGGTTCACCACTCCTTATCACCCCCAGTCGAATGGATTGGTAGAGAGGTTCAATAAGACCCTGAAGGGCATGATAAGAAGTCTGCCCGAGAGCCTACGAAGGAAATGGGACGTCCTCCTGCCTTGCTTGCTGTTCTCCTACAGAGAGGTGCCGCAGAAGGGAGTAGGCTTCAGCCCTTTTGAACTGTTGTACGGGCACCCTGTGCGTGGACCTCTCAGCCTGGTGAAGGATGGATGGGAAAAGTCTCCGAGGAAGCCTCCTCAGGATGTGGTGAGCTACATGCTGGCCTTTAGGAGCCAGATGGCCAAGTTGTGGAAGCAGGCTTCTGATAACTTGGAGGCCAGCCAGGCAGTAATGAAAGAATGGTACGACCAAAATGCTCACCCGGTGGAGTTGGAGCCTGGCCAAAAAGTGTGGGTGATGGAACCTGGAGAGCTAAGTGCCCTTCAAGATCGTTGGACAGGCCCATTTGAGGTGTTGGAAAAGAAGGGTAAGGCCACTTACTTGGTGGATCTCAAGACCCCGCGACAGCCCCTACGGGTGCTGCATGCCAATCGCCTCAAACCCCACCATGAGAGGCCAGAGGTCATCCTGATGATGGTGACGGATGGTGCCGAGGAAGCAGAAAGTGAGCCTCTCCCTGATCTCTTTTCATTCCAAGAGAAGGATGGGTCGGTGGAGGGAGTGATTCTCTCCCCATCCCTAACTCCTGAGCAACGAGAGGATTGCCGCCAGGTATTGGAGCAGTACTCTTCGTTGTTCTCCCTTGTCCCGGGAAAAACCCACCTGTGTACCCATGATGTGGACACAGGAGACAGCCCCCAGTGAAGTCAAAGACCTACAGGCTGCCAGACAAGGTGAAGGCTAGCATCCATGGAGAGGTTGCCAAGATGCTAGAGCTAGGAGTGATAGAACCTTCCAACAGCCCTTGGTCCAGTCCGGTGGTGCTAGTGCCAAAAGCCGCCCCACCAGGCACCACACCAGAACTGAGGTTCTGTGTGGATTACCGAGGACTGAACTCAGTTACAAAGACTGATGCTCATCCGATCCCTAGGGCGGATGAGTTAATTGACCGGCTAGGAGCTGCCCAATACCTAAGTACCTTTGACCTCACTTCAGGGTAATGGCAGATCTCCTTGACAGATGGAGCAAAGGAAAGGTCAGCCTTCTCCACGCCTGAGGGACACTTCCAATTTTGTGTGATGCCCTTTGGGCTCAAAAATGCCCCAGCCACATTTCAGCGGCTGGTGAATCAGGTCCTCTCTGGAATGGAGAGTTTCTCTGCTGCCTACCTGGATGACATTGCTGTCTTCAGTAGCAATTGGGAGGACCATTTGCAACATTTGCAAGCAGTTCTCCAGGCCCTGAAACAAGCTGGATTGACCATCAAAGCCAGCAAATGTCAGATTGGGCAAGGGTCGGTTGTGTACCTTGGACACTTGGTGGGTAGGGGGTCAGTGCAGCCCCTGCAGGCAAAGATTGAGGCAATCATGGCCTGGGAACCCCCCAAGACACAGACTGAGGTCCGAGCTTTCCTGGGCCTCACAGGCTACTACCGTCGCTTTGTGAAGGGGTATGGCACTATAGTAGCGCCCCTCACGGAGCTCACCTCCAAGAAACAACCTAGATGGGTAGTTTGGACGAAGGCTTGTCAGCAAGCCTTTGAAAAGTTGAAGCAGGCAATGTGTGTAGCACCGGTCCTGAGGGCCCCAGACTTCTCCAAGGAGTTCATTGTCCAGACAGATGCATCAGAACATGGCATTGGGGCAGTGTTATCGCAACTAAATGAAGAGGGCCTGGATCAGCCTGTGGTCTTCTTATCCAGAAGACTACTTCCCCGGGAACAGAAGTGGAGTGCAATTGAGAGGGAAGCTTTCGCGGTGGTGTGGGCTCTGAAGAAGCTGCGGCCATATCTGTTTGGCTCGCACTTCCTGGTTCAGACTGACCACCGACCCCTTCGTTGGCTGATGCAAATGAAGGGGGAAAATCCCAAGCTGTTGAGGTGGTCCATCTCCCTACAGGGAATGGACTTCCGGGTGGAACATCGGCCTGGAGTGGACCACGCCAATGCAGACGGTCTCTCCAGGTATTTCCGCCTTAGTGATGAGGACTCCCAAGGGGTTGGGTAGTTCTCCCCACTTTCAGCTGGGGGGGATGCGTGTTAGACCTGTCTGGTTTTTTTGCGTAGTCCCTCCAATTTATTATTTATTTTGTCCCCTTCCTGCCCCTCATACCCTTAATAATTTTTGTGTCCACTAGCTTTTTCTAGGTGTTGGTCAAGGGGATAGGTGTTCTTTCCCCCCCTCATAGTTTTTCACCTCAGGCCCAGAGGCCTGTTCTGACAGGAAAAGTTGGAACCACAGAATGGTGGCTTCCAACTGCCCTAACTGCCACACCCAGAACTTGCCCATAGACTAGTATAGGGCGTTCCAGAACCTTCTGGTCCATTCTGGACCACTGAGGGACAGCCTATATAAGGCGGAATGCGGGGCAGCCATTTTGTCTACCTGAGAGAGTCAGCTGGAGGACAGGCTATCTTGGAAGGTGGGGGGAGACTAGTGCGAGGGTTGATCTCCTGGTCTGGGAAGCAGCCTAATTAATCCACTTCTCTACTCCTCCTTTGGGATCCTTGTCTTGTCCCCGCTGTGGATGTTTAAGGGAGACCCTGGGCGCCTGACTAACCCCTAGCTTGAAAATAGTGGGGTGGGAACAGGAGAAGGAGACTGTGGCGCTGCGGAGCGCAGTCCTCTGCCCAGTGACAGGGACTCAGGAAGAATAACCCTCATCCCTAGACACCAACCTCCATTCAGTATTGAATGGTAAAAGGACCTTGTAGAGTTGGGAAGTGGGAGCTGAGGTGAAAATCGAACCAGCGCTGTTTCCTACCTTCCTGGGTGTCGGGGAAGGCTTGTGCCCTTGTGTCCTGAAAGGTCCTAGCCGGACGTGCAGTCGGCCGATCCCTGGATTTCCTGGCGAACTGGCAAGTGGTGAAGGGTGCCGGTTTCCCTGAGGCAGCGCCGCCTCGGCTGTGAGCGGGACTCCTGGGGCACTGATCGCGCACTGTGACAGCGCCTCCCCGGGATCCACTGAGCCTGAGAAGCCTTGCGAGGCTCCCCTTCGTGAGCGGGACCCCGGGGGCGCCTACCGCGCTTCAGACGCGTTGTCAGGGGAAAGTGAAGGCGCCTTCGCGCATGCCCAGTCCGACGCTGTTATCCCCGGAAGGAGGGGCAAAGAAGTAAGCAGGCCCGGGAGCGAAGCGTCCTTCCTTCGAGCGGGCGCAGCGGGAGGCGGCACCAGCTCGAGCGCTTCGCGCATGCCCACTGGAGGAGTGTCTTTGGTATCCAGCGCCGAGGAGAGGCGCCGGGGGCTTCCACAGCTTGCAGAGTTATCTGCCCTTTTCCTCCTGCTCGAGCGCCACACTGAGGAGCTGGCCCGAGCAGGGAGGGAGTGTTTAGAGGCCCGGTAGGGGCCGGGGAAGCATTGTGGTGTCTGCCTTGGTTGTCTTCCGCTCGAGTGCCTCACTGAGGAGTCGGCCCGAGCGGGGGAGTGAGCATAGTGGAGCCTTCTGAGGCGTGAGAGCCTCTCCAGCCTCGGTTCCCCGGCCTCTTCGTCTGCTGTTCCCCCTGTTGAGCCTGGCGCAAGACAATTCCAGCATATTCAATCACAAGTAAGGAGGTGAACTGCAGGGGGAAGCGGCGCTAGCGCCTACCGTGGAGTAAATTTGGCACTGGTCGTTTTCATCCCTGTTTAATACAGATTGGGGAGTAATACCAAGAAATCTGCTGGTTAAGTGAAGGAATAAATTCCTCATGGAGATTGCTGATCTCTAACTAAACTTCTGGTTAAACTGGAATTCCTCATTGAAGTCAAATCTGGTAAATGTTGAGATCTGACTAAATGTATTGGTAATGATAGATACTGAAATAAGTTAACCTCTCTGAAGGTAGTGTTACTGATTTCAAGTCATCTAAATGTAATGTGATGATAATCTAATAGTACTGTGTTTTTGACATTGATTGGCCATTTTAAATGTACTGGTTCTCTTCCTGACAGAACGCATTATATTGAACTGTGAACTTTAGTACCAAGAGAGCAAAGAGATTATTTTTATAAACAAGTACTTATTCTCCTAACAAATTGGTGTAGCGTCCTTTTTATGTGTTATTGCGTGGATTTACTGCTCGGTGGTTTGCAACCTTCACACTTGTGCCTCTAGAATTGCGTGTCTTACTCCTAGGCCAGGCTACCCTAGGTGACCTGTCATCCCAGGTTCCAACACTGCCTAACAGCCAATATCACCTGAAGTCTGCACTTTCTACTAGAGGAAATAATGGTCTGCACAGGGCCCAGATACCTGCCTGCCTGCTAATAAAGGATAGCATTCTGCCTGGCCCTGCAGGAAGAGAGACTGTCCAGAAGGGTAACCCAGCATGTCCCTGGAAAGGGAGACACACTGAGAAAGGTGATAGTCTAGGTACAAAGCTAAGAGCAATCCATGTTGCAGAGGGACCCAGGTTCTCATGAATATAATGGCAAGGTCTGGGTACAGCTGTTGTGGTGTTTGTGTCGGCCGAATTGAAGCTACAACTACTGTTGTGTCGTGCATTACTAATTCACTTGTGGTATGTATCAGAAAATACATGCAAAGAGTAAAGTGATGTTAATGCATGATGGACAGAATAATGTGACAATACCAACGTCACACCATGTGAAAAAAAGTGTTGGCCCGTCATGAACATATGGTTCTGCGCCAGAAGAGATTCACCAAGAAACATGATTTTTTGCCCTCCACTGCCAAGACCCACAACTGAGACAGCGATGAATCGCTTACTAATGGCGTCTAACGGGATATGAGACATCGGTACTCACAGTGTATGCCGGTTGTTCATGTGCTAAGCAAAATGGATGTTCTGATACATACCACAAATGAATTAGCAATAGCCACTGCAACGTAGAAGTTGACATCAGAGCTATTATGTTATTAGTATATCGCTAACCCTGGTACATTAGAAAATGTCATTCTGTTTTTAGGTTTCGTAACCTGGCGAGGGGCGAAGCCACTCCCAGATCGAAATCTGTTGTTTCTAATCGTGAGGTTAGGACAGCCTCTGTTTCCAATTGGCTAGCTCCATAAATGGAGGCTAGCCATTGGGAGACAGAGGCTGTCAATCGCGCTTTCTCTTGAAAACGCGATTCGGGGGCGTTTCGCGGTGTTTTTTTAAGCCCCGCCCCTTTGTCCTGGGCCGCGCTGCCATTGGCTGCCGGCCCGGGACACCCCCGTGACGTCATTCCCGGGCCGCGCTGTGATTGGCTGCCGGCCCGGGACACCCCCGTGACGTCAGCCAATCACAGCGCGGCCCGGGACCTGACTTGTTTTTTTATGCAAACATTCATCAATTCTGACATGGCATAGCACTTTATCCGCGCAGCACGTGTGTAGATGTAAACCCCTTATGATAGCTTTGTTAGTTGGATTAAGACCCGTGTCCTACAGCAGCCACCTCTTCTCCAACCTACTAACCGAGTGGGACCTCACGTCCTGCATGACCTGTACGGTTTGCGCTTCCGTCACTTTGCAGTTGAAGATCAGTTGCATTTAATTTTTGATGCAGGACCGGTGTGTACGTTCTTTGTGGTTAACCTGGTTGAATTATGCAAAGCCTTTTACGAATTCAATGCGGGACCGCTCCCAATGAAGCGCCAGCAAACAGTTTTCCTTAAAGCGGTAAAGTATTTTGTAACATTAAAACATCCATGTAATTGGGCGATTGTTAGGATTTATTTGTAAGACTTTAATATCTAACCTCTGTTCCCATCGATGTCGTTTATAAATACAGAAATAAATCATGTTAATTAAATAATGGCTTAAATCCAAATGGATTTTTTTAAAGCCTGTTCTATGTGAGACCATATGACCCTTTCGGTTACAGAGTTGCATAGGAGCTGCCAAACTAGCTTGAAAAATCTTCAAAGATTAAGCTTAATAAACCAACCATGGCAGAGTGAGAAAGAACCCAAGCGGCAAGTACCTCCGCGCCGGGTTCTTGGAGGGTGTTTAAGATGTGTGCGCGCGAGGGCAGTGCAGAAGGGCTCGAGAACAGATCCCAGTACCGAGCGCCCGAAGCAAGCAGACTGCAGAGTGGGTTGGATATGGATCGGTGCTACCGGTCGTCTTCGAGATCTCGTCAAGTGATTTATTCATGTCGAGAGCAAGCCTCCTCCGTCGTAGAGGATGAAATATCAGCATGACACTGGAGCGTGACCAGCGCGCTGCTCTTCCAGAAAGGGTGACGAGAGGGGGTTATACTGTTACATTACACAAGCAAGCCATGATATCCTAGCACACATTCGAACCGTTCCATGCAGTTTGAGCGGGTACACAACTATTCAGTAGTGTTTTGCGAGGGCTGCCTCCAGACAAAAAAAAAAAAACTGTGCTCCTGAAATTTCCCTTCCCAAAGGTGACCATTATCCTAATCTAAATCATGTCGGACCGTTCGGCTGAATTAATGGCATTGGGGCAGGACCTCTTGTGGTTTAGTAACATGACCGTGTTGATACTTATTAGCACTTTTAATGTAAAAGTGTGTCCCAAAGCTGCGTTGTACATACAGCTCCTCCCATCTTAAAATCAGGGTTGGATTGTGATAAAATAGGTCCGGTCACCCTAAAAAAAAAATAGGTCCGGTCACCCTAAAAAAAAAAGTGTCCCACATTTGCGGATTGCGCTTTATTACAAAACACTGCTTCCGTGTTTTACGTGTTACAAAGGAGGATGGGGTCGCTAAAGAGGCGTGTTTTTTCGAAACTTCGCCGATTTAAAAAAAAAAATGCAAATGTTACACTGACTCTTTGTGCACGGATTATCTCACAGTAGTGAACCCCACACCGTACTATAATTGAGGCCACTTATGCTTAGCTCCCCCCCCCCCCACTGCTCAATCTACATACATTAAAAGGGCCGGCCCAGGGAGAGACTGGGAATTGGTATACAGGTGGTGGTAGAGGCCAATCTGCCTCTGGTGAGGCCGCTTAGGCCCCCACTGGGCTGCTGGCAGCATCTATACAGCCCAAATCGGCCACCACGCTGGCAAAATAGCAGGCCTCAGCTGCAACCGAGATACCGGCCCATTGCCCGCCTCAATTCCATCCTGCTTCCAAGAAGCAGGCGCTGATGGACCACTCATGCGCACTGCTGCCTAAAACTGATCACAAGCCACCTGCACTGCACCTCCCTAAAGTCGTGGGTGCATGCCTAAAGTTCAAAGAACTTTAAACAGAAGTCATCATCGAAGATGCATTTCAAATCATTTAAAAGCCAAGTTACTTTGAGCAAGAGAAAGGTTTCGATATTTAGAACAGCTTTGTACAAATACGCAGTCTTCTCACCACCTACACTGAAGGTACGCTTCACCCCTGGCTGGAAATCAAGTAGCTGCACGCCGGGTCCAAGCTCTTAATACTTCCACCGCCTCTAAAGACACGATTGTGGTTTGGCCGGACTCACAGTAAGCGAGTATTACTCGATAAGCTGCCGCAACGCATAAGCAACACAAGACGAGTTCAATGCTGATCATATTCACTGAGCGCGCACACACACACTGCATGTTTAAAGAGTTCCATTTTTACATACTATTGGGTTGGTTTGTTTACATTCCATTCTCCAGGCGTGGCTTGCGTGCGACAGCAATGCAGGTGAAAAGCAAAATGCCCAAGGATAGCAGAGTTATTATGCGAAACAGGAAATAACAGCAGGTTTTATAAACAAATTGGGAAAGTTAATCAGAGCTCCTGCTTGCATAAAAATACGTAACCTGCTAGTGCCCCGACTCTAGCCGTGATCCTTATAACGTGTCCATCCTGTGCATTTTGCTGTTTGTTTACACATTGAATAAAAGGCTAGCCGCTGTATTTTGTCAGCAGTTAGTACTTTGCTTTTCTCAGGAGATCTGCAGTCGGAAAAGAGGTGCAGCCTGAGCATCTAACCCGCCCCCTCCAATCCCTGGAAAGCAAAGGATGGGTGAGATCTGAACAATGAGGGCAGCACACGTCTACTTTCAGGCTGACTCAATCGTTCTCGTACCACAAACACTGGCATAGGGAGAAGTAACACATGCAGGAGAAGGGCGGGGGTCACAAGATGCTATACGCAAGTATTTTAGGTGCCGGTATCGGGCACTACCCCATCCAGCAAAGAGCCTGTTAAGTTAACCAAATCTGCAAACCTCACTCGCTCAACACACCATCCTCGAATACACACAACACACCACACCCAATGTCACGTGGCTGGAGCTTGCATGCAGAACCTCTTCGGACCCTGCACCATAGAAAACGTGCACAAGCTCGCACGCGACGCCTTTTCACAGCACCAAATGGCAACGCAACCGTCGAAGTTATAAAGCTACACAAAAACATCAACTCACAAGACAAAGTACTAGCAACCAAGCATGTCCGGACGAGTCAACTTAACGGACGAGAGCGCGCGCACCTCTGCTCATCACACCCTGCTCACTGCCAAACGCAAGAAGTTGGAAAACAACCGATTTTGAGGGGGAGACACGACAGGTATTTGTGAGCGCTGATAGACGAGGCGGACACACAACAAAAGGCACAAACAACGCTCGTTTGCCAAGCGACGACGCAATTTGAAGTAAGCAGAGCTTTGCAAGAAAAGACAATGAGACCATTAATTAAATATACAGAGACCAGCAGTCGGCAGACGTCATCAGTTCCGGGTAGCCTGGGACATGGTGTTACTTTGCTTACAACCCCCATCTCCAATCGATGGTACGCACTACCTATATATACATATGCTCAAGCGCCTGTCGTGTGCATAGCTTGGGGGATAAATCGTCCAAAATATCTTACGGGCTGTGAAAATACATTGGTTTGATGAGAAGCAACTGGAGTTGCATTATGATAACAGTCAAATGTACGCATCCAGGGTTCTTAGACGTTATCTGCATAAGACTCTTACCACCCACAGAGAACAGGATTAGGAACACAGAGGGAAGAGATTGACACCACACAATGGTGGGAATGCAGCAACACCAACAGGCTGCTAAAGTCTGCCCAGCAAACTTCGTTTTGTTAGATGCGACACTAGGGAGGAGTGACAACTGTATGAATGTCGTAGGTCTGCAAAAAAGTTGATAAAGCATGCTTAAACTGGCTTGAATTCTCTTAGCCTCGAAGCGAGTTACCTGGACATACCAAGAGATCACACAGGGGAGGGGCCCTCCGAGCTCGAGGCGGGATACGAGGCAAACCTAGGGCGCCACCCCGCCTCGAGGCCATAATGAAGCAGCGGGTCTGTCTCCCAGTGCCTCCCACTGCAGGGTTGACGTTCAAACCCTCCTGCGTCACAAAAATGCAAAACAACTGTATATGAAGAGTGTCTCGGCTCAAGGGTACCTAGGGAGTCTCGGCATTCACCCATGTCGCGTTTATTCCAACCTCAGGGCTCTCTCAGAGGGAGACACATTTCTTCACAACATATCTGAATAATATTATTATTACAGTATTGTGTTCGGTGCTTTTTAGCCAAGTTAGGGGGTATTATGACAATCACACAGGCTTCCTACGTCTTTACAAGAAACTGCACATTCTAGGTTATGATGAACAAATTCAGCCTGGCATTCCTGGGATCATCAGAGTGGCATGAATTCTCCACCCAAAACGTTAGGGTGGTGTGTTGAATTAACTCCAGTCACTGGGAATCGCACTGGGTTGGCAGGATATGCCCAGACGTGGGTGCCTTGCCCACTTTGCCACTAGATTCAAGATAGCCTGGCTGATGAGGGGTGTTACTCCGAAACCGATCCCAGGATGCTTGTGTCCGGTCCAGGGAAGACATGGCTTGGCAGTTCGGGCTGGACTGTTCCCATGAGGCACAGGGGCAAGACGGATTTGCATATGGTGTATGCCAACATTTTAGGACAAGGACGTGGGAGAAGTAAAAAAAAACAAAACAAAAAAAAACCAGAGAATGAAAATGCCCCATTGACTTCTATTGTAGAAAATACAATTTCAGACGGGAGACAGCGGAAATAAAGCCATTTCTAGCTTGGAAAATCAGTAATCTCCCGCGTGAAACTGGTTTGGCATGTATGATATGGCTGGGTCTGAACACGGGTGGCGAAGTGAGCTAAAGAATGAGGATGGTTTCAAACCCGATCTGTGACTGGGGGCGAGTGTCTGAAAAGTTTCAGCGCTCCGTCCATCATCTCCTTGTGTTTGCACTACATTATATTCCACCATATTTTGCTTATATGTTCCATTACAGATCCAGTGCAAACACAAGCAGCAAGTCTGTAGCACACCCAAACTGAAGCGGGTATTAATATTCTTTTGCCTTGAACAGGCAGCACTTCCAGCAATGCAAAAGTACCCTTTTTCAACTTTAAAATAAAAATAAAAACACTTCAGAATTTTTAACTTTCCTCAAAATATTCTATGGTTGCACTTAGAATAGTAAACAATACTCCTGAACTATTGGGGAAAGTTACACATACCCCCAACTGCAGTTAGAATAGGGAAGTTGCCTTTCAGCCCCCACGAAACCCTCTGCTGCCCTGAGGATGCAACTGAAGACTAGAAACTATGCAGAACACGGTTGCTACTTAAACGGACCACATAATATGCAAGATTCACTAAGAATAATATGTTAAAATCACATTGTATTATTGTTTTACTCCGATGTCGCTGCTGTACTGACTAATAATATGATTTTCCTTTTGGTTATGTTGGTTATACCTTAAATAAAATAATTTTAAAAAAAATATGCGAGAGGACAGAAACTCACTCTTGCTTCCAGTACAAGGTAAGTAGATCATCCCACTCCTACACTGTTACGGGTTGAGTTTGAAATTAGTTTAATCAGTAGCTTCACCCAAGTTGCATCCCATGACGTCAGCCCGAGGGGCTGTATTGTAGTGTTAATGTAGGTAAGTGGGATCCTGAAGGTCTTATACACCCGGACAGCTTACTACTATACGTAGGTGTGAGTGAGTGAGTGTTGTCTTTCCTTTGATCCCCATGGGGGACGCTTTTCCAAGTCATTTGTTATGGCAAATACATCGCAATTACGGTGTTATGAGATGCAGCATTTAGTGGAGTTAAGGACGTGAAACTGATAGACACAGATAATGAAAATGTGTTATGCTGGTAGGTCTGAAGGTTCCTTTCATCCTCTTAGTCCAATTTCTTATGGTGGCTGTGGCAGGTCATCCACTTTGATCTAATGAATGTGAAAGAGATGGACTAAGCTTGGTGGAGTTCTTAAAGACCTGGTATCAACAAGAGAGTGAGGGATAGTTATCATAGAAACACTCTTGGTCCCCAAGTCAAGGTAATGCGAACAACAAAAGAGTGCGCCTTCTTTCAAGAAGAGTGAGCATGAATAATCTGACTTGATTCTTTAGAAAGCACTCACTCACCAACCTAGTTTGTTACATGCTTCATCATCGGGCCCCACCAGGAGAGGCCGAGTGCCTCCCTGGTGTGCTTCAACGCCAGAATTACTGCGTAGCAGGTTTTTTTGTGACAAGTGAGTGTGAGTGTGGTGGTTAAAAATGTCTAGAATGGCCATTTAATAATTTTTTCTCTGGATACAATCAGACACACTAAAAACAGGGTGTGGGATGGAAGGGCTCTCCTGGTGGGGCCCGATGATGAAGCATGTCACCAACTAGGTTGGTGAGTGAGGGCTTTCTAAAGAATCTAGTCAGTTCTTCATGCTCGCTCTTCTTGAAAGAAGGCACACTTGTTGTTTGGAGTTCTTAAAGAGCCAGTACAAATTTGAATTTTACTTGTCAACCTTCCCTCTCCACCCCGCATGCACACACAGAGTACCCTTCCTTGACAGTCTTTCTAATTATTACATTTCTGCCAGATTGCTTTGTTCTCCTCTAATACAAAATCATAGGGCAACCCCAAGAAAAGAGGTGCAGCAAAGAACACCAATAATCGCAAAGGGAGCTCACAGGCATATGCTATGCTAAGGGATCTGTAAAGCACATGGGGATCTGGAGGCTTCCCAGCTCTGGTGGCCAAAAGAAAACCACTGCACCAAGATCAGTCCCTAAAAAGCCAGGTCTTGTGGGATTTTAGAAAACAACTCATTCATAGATCTAATGGCCAGAGCCTGACCACGTTGCAGCCAAAAGAACATCCTCCACTTCTGGCTCTAACAATAGGGACGGTGGCTAAATGAGAGTTTGTGGATCTAAGAAGCCTTTTGGGAGAGCAAGGGATATCCAGTTGGTGGGAGATGTGGGAGCTCAGATGAAAGGATCTGTGCACAAGGATTTTAATTTGATCCTTTGGGCCACAGGTAAACAGTGAAGGTCAGCGCCCTCTGCTCTGGTAGGAACCATTGAAATTCTGTGCTGAAGCAAGGCTGCTCTTGTATTGCTCTGCCTTGTATCGAAGCAAAATTTTACCTCAGCGATGGGGTGACCAGATGAAGGGCAAAACATGAAAAGACTATGCCAGAGGCTAAAAAAGGTACAGGTTATCAATGAAGGTGGATTGTCAGCTTAGGTCATGTTGTCGACAACTGTCCTGTTTAGCATTCAGATTAATCCAAAAGCGTGTGGTCAAACCTGTAGCAAAATACTTCCAATAAAAGGTTTGTGGCGTAGTTTATTTCAGATAAAGTTACACACAGCTTCTAGGAGCTCTACCTATGGCATAGCAACGCTGTGTCCTTACATACATTGAAAGAATTTTTGGAAATTAGGCAATTTTGCATTTTCCTCTTCAATTACCCTTACTCCAAGCTTCTGGTCTGCAGGCAAATCTAGTAGAGAGATTAACACGAAGTGCTTGTCTGCACCTACGGCCGTCTGGGAACCTACTAGACAGTGACTTGGGCGAGGGAGCACACCACTCTCACTGAGACAGGGAACACAAAGTAACCAAAAACAAGCATTTACAATGCAACGGTTTCGCCTTTGGAAAAGTTTGAGCTATTGGCATTGTAAATGACAAAATTTGTATTTATGTGTTGGTTTTGAAAACAGATAAATAAATGGCATTGTCATTTACATTGCCAATAGCTCTAAATTTTCCAAAGGCGAAACCGTTGCATTGTAAATGCTTGTTATTTCAGATTTCCCCTGAAGAAGGGACACCAGTCAGGAAATGCATTGGGCATATTGTTTGAAGTCTTATTCGGAAGATGTATGGAATGTCATGATATTGTTTTGTTGAATTTAATTTAGAAATATGATTCTTTGTCAACAGTGTTTATTATTGTAACATTTTGAGAGATAAATAATTCTTTAATGATTGTACACAACTGTGTTTGACTGTTAAGATGTTGTTTTGATACATTGTCATACCACTTATATAATACTTAAGGTATTTACACCATGTCCAAGTTGCATGCAACAACTTGGCCTTATTTTCCATTCGAAACATGTTTCAGGCAGACATCAGAGTCCTCAGCATATCAAACCAATATGAGGTGACTCGGAGGACCAGACAGGGGTGTGTACTTTCCCCCCTGCTATTTGCGCTTGCGGTGGAACCTCTTGCAGCACTGGCTAGAAGGGGTGAACATTACAACGGATTAGTCTTCAGGGGGGCCCACCATTACATTTCCTTATATGCAGACGACCTCCTCCTCTTCTTAGATAATGCGGAGGAAGCTGCGGAGGGCGCAGAGAGACTGCTGGCGCGCTTTGGCGATCTATCAGGACTGCGGGTCAACTGGACGAAAACCTGTCTCTTCCCTCTACGGAGGGGGGAGGAGCACCCCTCGCTCCACCCGAACCTTAGATGGGAACCCCACTGCCTGAGCTACCTGGGGGTGCACATATACCATGAACCAGCGGACCTCCTAGACGGTAACGTAGGTCGCTGCATTCGCGCATTGCGGGGTAGTACATCCTTCTGGGCCACTCTGCCCCTTTCAATGGCGGGCCGGGTTGCACTTCTAAAAATGGTAGCCCTGCCGCGCCTCTTATATTTCTTTCGGACCCTCCCCGTATGGATACCTGGAGCGATATTCAAACAATTGAGATTGATGGTGGTGTCCTTTCTGTGGGGAGCGGGTAGACGCAGGATTGCACTGGCGACGCTAACCCGCCCTAAAGATGAGGGTGGCCTAGCTGTCCCGGATTTTGAGCTCTATTACTTGGCAGCTCAACTGCAATTCTTCACACAAGAAATAGCGAGAGTGTACCGCGGCCCGGAGCAGGAGAGGGAGAATGGCACCCCCCGCCACGTCCTGGCGTACATAACCCTGCAACAAAGATTACTGCTCAGAGGGCTATCCCAAGAGGAACGGACCCTACGATTACGTTGGAACCACTCGCAAAAGCGAGCTGGACCCGGTCACCCATATGCACCCGAAATCCCGCTGGGCATGGTGACGGCACTCCCACATGGTGGGGACTGGTCGAGACTACGACTCTGGGAAGAGGCAGGGTTACAGATGATAGGGGATCTATATGAGGATGGGGTATTATCCCCATACCAGGCCTTGCAGAAGCGATATGACCTCCCGAGAGGGGACTACTTACTACACGCGGCAGTGGTGAGAGCTATACAGGTGCACTGGGGGGAGGGCCTGATAGAACCCGCGACGACACTGGCGTGCCAATACACAATGATGGCTGCAGGAACATTTAAAGCAGTTACATGCCTCTATCGCAGAATGCTCACAGAAACCCAACAGCCACTTATACCACTAAAGAATAAATGGGAGGCAGACCTACAATTAGAAATCCCAGACACGACATGGTCCCAGCTGGTGCGGGGAGCCAGAAAGAGCACCAGAAACGCACGTTTCCAACTGATACACCTCTATATCCTCCACAGGGCTTACCTTACCCCGAGTAAAATAGCAGCGTATTTTAACGTTGACGATGCAGCCTGCCCCAGATGTAACCAAGTAAGAGCAGACCTGGTACACATGCTAAGGAGCTGCCCCTGCTTACAAGAATATTGGAGGGAAATAGGGGACACCCTGAATGCAGTAGCGGAAAGGGAACTACAGTACGGCAGCGCGGTCACCATTTTACATTGGTTCCCTCACACGCGCAAGAACAAACTATCAAGTAAATTCATAGACATGGGCCTACTCATAGCGAAGAGGGAGCTGACCAAGGGGTGGAAGTCGAAGGTGGGGCCAACACATAGGAGATGGATAAATGAATTCTTGAAATGGACGACAGCGGAGAGCACGATAAGATACCAAATGGCCCGCCATAGCTCAAACGAAAAGGCGCAGGATGCAGCAATGGCATGGGAAATGCTAGTACAGGCACTAAGGGATAGCATAGTGGAGGAGGAGGGGGACGAGGAGATGGAAGACATCGCGACTCCAGCAGTGACGGTCACATCCCCAGCACCTCCGTAGGACACACACACACAGTAACGCACAAAAGCTCCGAAGTCCCACAGTATAGGCACACACACTTGCACCGAGCACAGACGCAGACACCGGGGGGGTGGGGGGTGGCAAGCATAGGGGGACCCTGCAGTGGAACAGGTACGAACTTCATAGAACAGCGAGATACGGAACAAAAAAGATAAAAGCAGAGGGCGGAGGACCCTATATATTGACTACAGTGGACAGCCCAACCAAGAGAGCAATGTATAACAGAGTTATGCCGCCCTGCCTCCGGGATGTGGGCTGAATGGCTGTGTACGAAATCTCTGGAATGCGATGGGAGAACAGCAACTCTGTACTGCGAGATCCTAAACACAGCACTGTATACTGTACATAACCCTGCAATAAATATTGTATAAAAAAAAAAATCAGAGTCCTCAGCACACTGATTGTGTTTACTGTTCATTTAATTACATTTATGAAGATTTATTGAATAGGTGTGCTCATCCACACACCACAATACATGTAACGGTGACAGATATGGTGAAAGGTATGTCCTGCGCTGCAAGTACTTATGACACAGACTCTCAGTCATCAATACACATACATCCCACGCACACATGTTCATACTTTATATAGAAGACCACACTCTCTATGACACACATGGAAGCTCCTTTATAGTGCCCCTAGTCAAGGTATTCTGTTCAAACCATAGTATCTGGATCCACGAACATTAGGCTTAAAGTCAATGAAGCTGGGTGTGGGGGTGTCTGGTGACAATGCGTAAATTGTTTAGCCTTCACTAACTTATAATGATTTTTGCTCATCAGAAGTAGCTCTCCTTACAGAAAAGGTTGGAGACACCTGCTCTAAAGAAATAAGTAGCAAGATTGTATCAACATGTGAAGTTCTAAACGCTGTAAGAACTTGCAGAGGCTTAGAAGTCACTGTATCTGAGTTTGAATTTAATGATGAGGAAGAACAGCTACCACCACATATACGATATGAGGCCGTGAGAGCAGTAGAGGGTTGGATGCGACTTGCTACCATAACTACTAATTATTTTTTAGGGTAAGTGAATAGTTCACACAATATTAGCAAATAAAAATCAAATGAATGTTTACATTTAAACCTTAAGCATCCTTTATTCCTATTCCTACCCTGAATAAACTGCAGCAAGTGCAGAACGCGGCAGCCAGACTTCTGACGGGTCTCCCTAGGCGTCAATCTGCTCGCCCGGCGTTGAGGGCACTGCACTGGCTCCCTGTGAGAGACAGGGTGAAATTTAAGTCACTTTGTATCGCTCACAAAGTCCTGCACGGGGTAGGTCCTCCTATTCTGGGGGAGATGGTCCAGCCCTACAAGGCCCCTCGCTCTCTTCGCTCTGACGATCAACATCTCCTTCAGGTTGGCAGGGTGAAGAAGGCAAGAACGGGTGGCAGAAGGTTTTCAATAAATGTGGCCTCTTTGTGGAACTCGTTGCCCCTACAACTGCGCTCGGAAGCTAGCCTGCTTCGGTTTCGAAAACTTTTAAAAACTTTTCTGTTTTCTGTTTAATCCCTTCATTCTTTAGTAGTGTTATGTTCTGGTAAGCGCTGGGATGCCTATAGGTAACCAGGCGCTATACAAAACTCAGAATAATAATAATAATAATAATGTTGCTCAAGGAATGTAAGCAAAGAAATGTGGCATGACCTCATATCAAAAGTATTTAACAAAAATGCTTGGCATATGTGTACATACACATAATAAGTTAAAAAATACATAAAAATAACTGCCTATGACTTGTGTTTGGAACAAACGGCAGTGTCTACTCCAGTGCTTAATTTGGGGATAATAAGTGCCAGTGCCCTCATCAGAAGGCCACTGGAGCATGTACCACAAAAGAAAACAAATTTCCCTCAATGGCCTCACAACTCTAATGTACGTATATCTCTAATTAATAACAAGATATTGGTGACAAAGACACATCAATAAATTTCATTTACTTCACGAAGTATAAAGTTTATTTAATTTTCTCTAAGTTTTCATCGCTTATTCATATAAAGATCTCTTTTCTTATTTTTTCACAGATAGAAAATTAAAAAATTTTTAAGAAAGAAGTTTTTTTTAAAATATGGACATTTTTCTTAAATTAAAAAAAAAGAGAAAAAAAGGAGAATAGAATACATACAATACATAACTATATACAAGGAAAAACTTTTTATACAAGACACCTAAATCTATACACCCCTGGTAATAAACAATCAGTCTCACCATTCTCACACATTCACACCCTAACTGCATACATCACCGTACAATCTGAAATAAAGAGACTGAATCATCAATGGCAGAGACACTCTGCCAATGTACAGGTCTCAAGGCTAAGTATGAGACCCCGCACTTGGTTGACGCGCGTTTCGGCGGCTCTGGGGTCCCATCATTTCTGCCACTGGAGCATGTACCACCCATTGCCCCTACCAGCACTGCCAATAACAGTACCTACACGGCTACTTGACATCACACTCCTACAAGTGTGCCAATTTAGATTATTTTGGGTGCCCTATAAGAATGGCTTTGGTGACAGCTGTTAGTCCTTTTTTAATGTATTTTGAATTAATAAACAACTGATGTTGTGCTCATTTCTAAATTAGACATATAGTGCCACCATGTGGCATAACGACATAAATGCTAGTATTAACAACTCGGTGCTGGTGCTGACCAACAGAAACCACCGGCTCAATTTAAGCACTAGCTGGCCCCCACATTTACACCTACAGCATTGCAACTCCTGGATTCGCTCACACGCATAGTGTCACTGATAGATATGCTACTAACACTAGATTGGTCCTCACTTTCTGGATGTACTACCTGACTTACACCTGCTATCTGAGTGGTTTGTAAGGTCTCTACAGCATTTGTTATCTGCATCAGTCCACAAGCCACATTGCCGCTGTAGTGCCCCATTTTCACTCGGATGTTGACAGTACGCCTTGACAACACAGGTAGACTCCATCAGACTGTTAATTTATCTGGTCAATCAATCATTGTGGGCAGACTGTTGATCTTCCTTACGTCTCTGGTATAGATGATTGGTGTTTAAATCCATTCATAGAGTTTTTAAAGCATCTGTGAGATTGTCAATCTGCTCTTTCATGGCACTTTGATTTGCAGCTAGGGTTATTGCAATATTCTCTAATACTGTGGTTACACTTTTCACAACATTAGTAAGTTTGTTATTTACAAACCTTAGTTCCTTCTATTGCGGACTCTGAATCTTGAGCATTGATGCCTCCAAATCACCAAAAATGTGCACATTTTAAGAGATGTCCCATTTTCAATATTTGATTAGGTTGGAGTATTGGCAACACAGCATGTACGAAGTCAACAGTTCTCTTGGCCTGATTACAGGTTCTTGGTTCAAACTCTGTGTGCTTCTCCTACAGACTTCATTTGCTGACTGTGTCTGTAATACAACTGTGAGACCCATTGGTTCAGCTTGGGGTATTGTATCATGGCTCTCAACTATATAGTGGCTCTTTGAGTTGCATTTGGCAATATACAAGCCCTTCGGCTCCAGAGACATCACTGCCATGAGCATGGATATATGTTTGAAAACGTAATCGTTATTATTTTCTGTGCTATAGCTCCTCGGGGATTGAGAGCAGACATATACAGGTTACGGCGAGAGACGCACCTTGATGAAAGTGTGACTACAGGAGTCTCTCTCCCTAACTCTCCTCCCATGGGGCGTGTAGGTAGCCTTAATAGGGTTTCATGAAATCTTTATTAGGTAGAGTATGACATAGGTCATCCTACGCAGTGGTGTCATCCTAACCAACTTTTGTGGTAAGATAGGAGCCCCTTTTTCAATTTTTTCTTGTCCTGATGAATGCCACTAACCCCATGGGCCAGATAGGCAGAAACATGTCGACAACATTTACCACTACGGTGATGGGGCAATAAGCTCCCCATGTTCACCGGTCTTGTATTTTAATATCATATAATCCCCTCTTCAGAATAAATTCATTCTGGCAATTATACTGATTTATAAACTCACTCACTATAAGGGCCCCCACCTATCTTTAGAAGTGCCTCCCTGTCTCCAGGTGTAGGCCCGCTCTCCACCAAACTGAGTTTTTGGAGAGTGAGGACTGCCGATGATGAAGCATGACACCTGGTGGTGTGTGAGGACAATCCTTCACTTTTTGTGAGATGCCATCCCTCTTTTAACTTAGTATTGTCTAGGTTTCAGTCGTGACACTTGGAGCAGCTTCCGTTGTGTTTTCACAGCTGAGTAATGTCTGTTTAATTTTGTTGTTTCCCAAAAGATTGATTTGTAAAAAGTAACATCAGTCTAAATCTTCTATGATGCACTGTTAAAAAGTACAGGTTCCTTATTTTACTAATATATACTTAGGGACATATTTTTCATGTACTTTTATTATATCTACACACATTTTGCCAATCCTATTGTGTACATGATGTGCTTATGCAAATATATTTAGCACACTGTTGTAGTACACTTACCGTGACAGGTTCCTGGATTCTCAAATATGTCATTTAAGCTGAATCCGTCCACTGATTGGTTCCAAAGTGGTTTCCACAAGTTCCTCAATTATTTTTGGTGGCGGACAGGAGGGGAACCTTGTTCAGCTATTCTGTCCTGAGATTGCCAGGTTGCTACATTTTCCTTTGTCCTGGATCTGAGGCCATACTCATACTGTTTTGGGGGAATTTCCTGAATGGATCTCGGTGTGACTTCCACTTCAATTATTTTCACCTGCATTTCCTTCCAATTGTTTTCATTTGAATCTGGGAATGAAGGCATGCTTTTTCAAACAATTCATCATGGCAGCACATTCTTCAGTTAGTATCTCCAGTTCTTTTTTGGAAAATGTAAGTTCTCCTTGTCTAGCCCCAGCCTCTGTGTATGTCTCCTTTCTTGTCATTTCCAAACAGTATAGGGATGGATAGCCAAACCTCAGGGAGATTGGGAATAGATTCTCCAAGGATCTTCCACCAGCAAACCTCTCCAATGTTCAAATGAGGACTACTTCCTGGATATGATGTCATCAGAGAGATGCAAAAGTGTAATTCGCTATTTGCAATCAGTTCTGCTATTTGGGTAATCGCTAAGTGATTACCTAAATAGCGATCCAAATGAATACCGATTCGCAAATTCATCCACCACTACTTTCGTACAACTGGTAGACCAATAAAATTCCCTACTCCGTAGATGTTCTGTGCTGCCTCCACCCCGATAATGATTTTCTGTTTCCTCAATATTGCACAGTCTGAAAAAAACTATAATCTGTATGTGCTAAGCTGCTGTAGGTTGGTTTAAAGTTCAATGTCATTTCAATGTATTGTTCTGAAAAATTGCAAAGCCAAATAAAACCATTTATTAAAAAAAAGCAAACAATGGCGGTTGTTCACTAAATGTTTTTTACATTGAAAGGAACTGCCTTTTGTTGACAATATTCCATCAAGATAGAGGAGGTAATGACCCTCACCATCAAGATGGCTGGAGTACCGCCTGCCAAACTCTAAATCAGGACACGATAGACTAAGGCCCACATGTACAAATATTTCATTTGAGGAATCTTAAATTGCGACAAATAGAGATGAACAATTTGTTATTCCTTAAATGGAATGTACACAAATGGATTTGTTACTGTTAGACCTTCAGTCGTAGGGTGGTCTTACCCCCAACGTTTTGCCTGCTTTGGACAAATATTGCTGCTCATTTTTTGGTGGTTTTAGGACCCTGGGCACTTTACCACTGCTAACCAGTGCTAAAGTGCATGTGGTGTCTCCCTAAACATGGTTTGATTGGCATATCCACAATTGGCATATTTAATTTACTTATAAGTTTCTAATAGAGCCCACTACATCTTCCCAGGGCCTGTAAATGAAATGCTACTAGTGAGCTTGCAGTACTAATTGTGCCGCCTACTTAAGTAGCCCATTAAAATATGTCTCAGGCCTGCCTCTGCAGAGCCTGTGTGTGGAGTTTACACTGCCATGTCGTCTTGGCCTGTAAAAACCTTTGCCCAGCCTTAAACTTTCCTTTTATTGCATATTGGACACGCCTACGGTAGGCCCTAGCTAGCCTATAGGGCAGGATGCTGTCTAACTAAAAGGTAGGATAAGGAACCTAGCTATGCTTTAAGAGTCACTATCATAGATGGATGTGAATTTCAGGGAAAAAAGGGGGAAAAAATACCCTTTTTCTTGAGTCCCCTCACTCACCGGAGTTGCCTCACGGTGACATGCTTCATCATAGGGGCCCTCCCAACCCGCTGCGGGTTGAGGCGTGCTACGACTTGCGAGATACGTAGGAGCACTGTTAGTGAGGACTATGTGTGGTGTAATGTGATAAAGTGAGTGGAGTGGTGTGACTTAAAACTATCTTACTAGTGGGCAAAAAAAGACTTTTATTAGTGCTACTAGCAGATATATTAAAAGGTGGGGTGGGTCTCTAGGTAAAGCCGTTTGTCTAATGGGACCGGAAAAATAGTAGATAGCCAACTAGTTTCGAGCTGTACCCCTCAGCTCTTCCTCAGGACATCACAAGGGCAGGTTGGAGGCGATGCATCGCCTTCATCCTGCTGCTCGACGACGCATCACCTCTTTGCTTCTCACATCTCAGCTCCATCGACGACACAACTAAGGTACTTTGCACAATGCCAAAGCTGGTCCCTGTATCCAACCCACACTCCATTGCAGTTGGCCTGAACTTCTGATTTGACCCGGTCCAGCACGACAAGATACCTCTGGTTCTACGTATTGGATTTTTGTTGTTTTGGTCTCGTTTTGTTCATTAAATTAAGTTCTATTTGTCTATCTAATCAGGTGTAGTATCTTTTTGTGTGGTGTGTTCACTGTTTTACTGTTTGAAGTGTTGCACAAATACTTTACACATTGCCTCTTAAGTTAAGCCTGACTGCTCGGTGCCAAGCTTTCAGAGGGTGAGCACAGGTTAATTTAGGGTGTGTTTCTGACTTACCTTAGCTAGGATTGTGGTTCCTGCTTGGACAGTGCGCATACCTCAACCAGAAACACAAATTCTAACAGTTACAAGTTGCAGCAGTTTGCATGCCGACTTCTAACAAATCCATTGGTATTTTGAGAATGACCTCTGTATTAATAGGTTTTTTCTCAAAATATCGATTCCTACGGTGTCTCAATTCAACCTACCTCATTAATATGCATGAGGAAAGCCACAAATTGTGACTCACTACCATTGGCTACAGTGATAGTCTTGGCTGCCTGCTGGGGGCAGCAGACCACCATGTCTGTGATTGCTATTGGTTTTTTCAATGCACCCCATTTTCCTAAGGGAAAACGGAATGCATCCCAATTTCCTGAAGGGAAAATAGGAGTAAATGCATCCCGTTGTCCTTAAGGGAGAACGGGATACATAAAAAAAAAAAAAAATTAACCAAACACTTTTTTGTGAGCAAACTGTGGTTTCATGGACCACTGCCTGCTCATAAAAACATTTTTGTGAACATTCACGAATGGGAAGGGGTTCCCTGGGGACCCTTTCCCATTTGTGAATGGCTTACCACCTCCTTTGAAGAGCTGCTAAAACATTAATATTTTGCAACCTGATTTCAGTATTAATACATAACTTAAAGCTTAAAGATTTGTTATCTGATGGGACACCATTAACATGCCACTTTTCAAAACGTAATCTTTATTAATTCCCAATTAGCAATTCAGTAAGATTCTGTAATCTGTTACCAAATCGCTAATAGGGTTTGAAGAATAAAAAATTGCATTTTGCTGTCAGAAAGGCTCTGACTTTAGGAATCTTACCAACCATAACATATCTTCGTACATGAGGGTCTACATTCCTACCGACTACACCACAAAGGGTACGAACACACAATGCAGATAACATTATTGCTCATTTGACTTGTGGTGTGCTAGAATGTGCACCACATACTGATTGATGGTTGTTCCATAACTGGTGGAGGGAAAAGCATGTCAAGGTTCACCCAGGTGGGAGTAGCAGAAGGGGAATCAAAGGATGTAGTTCCACAAGGGAGATTCATGATATGCCCACTGCTTTCTCCATAGGATTGAATTGTATAGCATTTAGTACAGTGAGATTTAAAAAAATGCATTTCTAAAACGACAAGCACTGGGCTGGATATTGAATTTGTTGAACAATTGTAGAGTTCTGAGCTTGTGCCCTCCACACTCCCTCATAGGAGAAGCCTGTCGCTGCTTTCCCTCGCTACCCTGAGAGTCAAGTGCAGAAAGGGATGTACTTGGTTCAGTTTGCAGAGATATAACATGATGGTTCCAGGAAACCAATGGCAAATAACCTCAGCCACCCCGGGTGGAGCCCAGTAGCTCCTGTCTGCCTTGCAGTCCCCTGGATGAGGTATGACCAATGGTGGCAGTGGTCTTCTCTGTAAGTGCCAGATCCAGCATTGTTGACTACAACAATATGTTTAACTTAAACACTGCATTACGTGTACAGTACAATGACAGATAGAAGGATAGTGGGAATAAGCCTTGAGCCTTGTCATTATAGCTTTTGAGGGTTTTGTATTTGGAGAGAGGGTGGAGAGCTCCCAACAACAAGGATAAGTAGATCCTTGTAGGTTTTGGTAAGGATCGGTTAGAGAAACTGAGAGGTGGGGAGGAAAATTTGATGGACTCGGAGGAGGATGCCATGTTAGAAACCCAGGGAGCGAGTGCTGTAGTGTCAGGTTCTCTGGGCCCCCTAGCACAGGTTTTCCCCAGACACACCCGATTGGGTCCCTACATTTGCATCCCCTGTTTTCCCAGAGTCATCACCTCCCCCACTGCACAAGCCCAATTCTTACTAGATTTCAACAGCACAACTATAACCACCTTGATGATTTATTCCCTTAGGTGCGTTGAGTCCCACTCAGACCCTGAACTTGCAGGTGGCTCTCTAGAAAACTAAGGCGGGAGAGAAAAGAAGGCCAGCACGTTTGAGAGATAGAAGTTGATATTATCTCCCCAGGAACAACAGGAAATGACGTGGGAGAGGCAGGCTGAATGGAGAAGAAAATATAAAGGAAACGAGGAATTGAAAAAAGAACAGAGAGAATTGATGACAGAGAGGGCTGCTTAAGAGAAAGAAAAGTCCAAGTAGATATCAGAAACAATTTACATCTGGGAATGAGGATTCCACCTCCAGTTTTGTAGGAGTACCTCCTTAAGTTCCAAAAGAGATTGTGTACATGTATGTGGAAGGCCAAGATATTTAGTATGGTTTGTGAATATTGAGTTTGCATATAGAACACACTGTTTGAATGATATTTCTAAAGCAGTCACTTTGATGAGTCGCTTTCCCATAGAAGCAACAGTAGTCACCAGCAGAATGCCTGTAGCTGATCAAATGAACTATGAGTGAATGAAGAAAGCTCAGGCCAGATTATGTGTGCTGAAACCAGCAAGGTATATTCAAATATTCAAAGAAAGCAAGAGAGTGGATTATGTGTCATTTGAAACTCCTATTCATGGTGTGCTGTGTAACTGGAATCAGTGGATGGGAGTGATGGAGGTGAAAGATTGCCATGCCCCTAACTTGTTAAAGGGCTCACACTTTTTAATTTCCATACATTTACCTATTTGGTCGATTTCCTTGTATCCTAACAGATCTAAAGCATATCTTTTCTCTTAATAGGACAACGCTTTGTAAACAAATGCATTTTAAACAAGCATTTGCAATGCAATAGGTCTCGCATTAGGAAAGTTTGAGCTATTGGTATTGTAAATGACTATTTTTTTATTTATGTGTTGGGTTTGAAAATAGCGAAATTAATAGCTTTGTCATTTACAATGCCAATAGTTTTAACTTTCGCAATTGTGACACCTATAGCATTTGTAATGCAATATGTGTTGTATTTACGTCTTAGATGTATTGCTATTTCAAATAACAATGACTTTTATTTTTTTATAATTAATACTTAAATAAAAGTTATTGTAATTAATAATGGCAATAGCTTAAACTTTTGTAAATAACTTTTGTGAAGATTATGGTCAGTGTATTTTATTATGACGAAAATCCAAGAACAGCAGTGAAATATTAACATATTTTTGTGACATTTGTAATGAAGCTTGAAACATTGAGAGGACATATGTGAACCCGTTGTTGTTGAATGGTTGCACAGATTGATGCTGTGGTGGCGCTGAGTGATGTTGTGGTGGCGACGAGTGATGCTGTAGCGTTCAGTGATGCTGTGGTAGCGCATAGTGATGATGTGGTGCCCCTGAGTGATGCTGTGGTGGTGCTGAGTGATGCTGTGTTAATGGGATAGATAGATAGAGGGAGGGCAATACATAAGGGTAAGTGGCAGGGCAAATTGCAGAGTAAAGAGACAGGGACGGCTTGGCTGGAGGAGGGGAGGGTGAAGCGAGGCTAGAAGCATCAGGTGAACTATATTTTGAGTAGTATGTGTTAGAAATGTTCCTGGAAATTAGTGTTAAAAGTGTTAAAACAGGTGTTTAACTTGTGCAAAGGTTTGAAAAAATAACCAATATTTAAAGGCAAAATAACAGATACATTAGCGTATTAGCATAGGGCTCATGCTGCTGTGTAGGGTAATGGCGACTGACAAAATTGTAATTGTAGCTTTGTAACTATAATAGTTGCATTGTAATATTATTTGTTCATATTTGTGGCACTGATGTTCAACGTTCCACAGGTGTTGTGATATTGTCAAACAGGAAATGTAACTGCTAGATGCGCTAAAGGCGCCTTTTAGTCTGACTGTTTGTAATTGTCATTGAAGCTTTAAGGGAGGGGTAAAGGCGCAGCTCGAGGTATCGAAACCAAAACAAGCGTGTTTTAGCGGCCAATTTAGAACACACTATAGATGGTGTGTTAGATTAGAAAAGGAATGTTTCTCGCAGACAGTAAACAGCACTGCATGGTATGAGTTTGTTATATGGGAACTAGAGGCAGAGCGCGTCCATATGTTTTGCCCTATGTGCACGCCGACACGAAAGGAAAGACATTAGTGAGAACATAAGGAAAGGTATCAGGATAGAGTGCGTGGCAGAGGGAAAAGTACAGCTAATAAAGAAAACAGGCATAGGCGGCAGGGCAGAATGTGAAGCGAACGGTGTGAAAAAGGGACAGGCACGTAGAGCCAAAAACATGAGGATAGATGGCAGTACACATTGCGTGATAATAAGAAAGCCATGGGGAGGCACTAGTATGAGGATAGGTGGCAGGATAGAGTGAAGGCAGAGGGAAGGGCATGGGCTGTCCAGAATATAAGGCTATGTGGCAGCAAAAAGTACGGGACAAAGGGTCAGATAGGGAAAGCTAAAAAACATGAGGATAAGTGGCACGAGAAAGTGCGAGCTAGAGAGACAGGGATGGTGAATAAAGAGTATGAGGCTGAGTGGCAAGTTAAAGAGTGTGTAGTGCGTGGCCGAAGGAAAAGTACAGCTAGTAAAGAACACAAGCCTAGGCGGCTGGACAGAATGGAAGGCGTACGGTGCGAAACAGGGACAGGCACATAGAGCCAAAAGCATGAGGATAGATGGCAGTACAAAGTGCGTGATAAATAGTAACTCGACCTAAAAAAAATACGGAAATAAAAAAAAATGAAGATCAGTGACCTGGAAGTTAAAGCCTCCAAAGGCAAGGTCATGTTAACAGGCCCTTAGTGTCTAATTAGCACCACTCTGCAGAACCGGCTCGTCCGGTTGTGGGTGGCCTAGCACCGACTTTGACATAAAAGTAAAACGAGTGAAACCCGAGACAAGCACTTCGGTCTCATCTCACAGATTGTTGAGGTGATTAGCTGGGCTATTCTTAAGCACAGCAATCACTGCCGAATTTTGCCATTTACACATTCACTAACCCCACTCAATAGACAAGGCTGGTCACGGTGTATATCGCAGGCTGAAGATTAAAGAGTACACTTGCGGTAAATTTTAAGCACTGTGATAATAGCATGGCAATGTTGACCTAATTGGGAAAGTGTGCAATTTGAATGCACATTCTAATTACATCGATATAACTGTGGCAATGTAAACCTGACCTGGACGTATATCCCTGGCTGAAGCTGTGTGCACTTGTCCTAGAACAGCAATGTATAACTAATTGGGGCAATATTGATAATGGTAAACTGGTATAATAAATTGGAACTAGTGTTTTTGTGCAGTACCACTGGCAAGCTAGCACGTTAAGGAATAGTATTTTTAAAAAAACTCTAGCAGCCTCTGCTGAAAGATGAAAAATAGACAGGGCAACCGTACCTATGCAATTCTGTGGCTGCCCGTGTAGTGCTTTATTTTGTCATCTTTCTGCTGCAAAGGACTCAAAAGTGCTTGTTTATTGTTAAATCTGCAGCGGCGGTTTACGCTGCTAATCAGCTGCTGTAGGGGAGGAGGGAAGGGGGGCAAGTTGGAGCCTGGCACAGCGGCTCATTACTGTAGCTGTAATGAAATAAGAGACAGAGCAAGAAAAAAACAAGCTCTCGGCATTGCTGTGGCAGAGGAGCGCATTCCTTTGAAGTCTGATGGGGGGTGGGGTGGGGCGGGGGAGCGGATTCCTTTGAAGTCTGATGCCGAGGCTGGCTGGCGATGTGCACACGCACAGCTCACATGAACTGTACCTAATCCGCAGTTTGGGTAGACATTTCGAAAGCCTTATTATAATCTCGCCCACCATCCCTACGGGATGGCTTAGGCGAGACCTAAAAAAGGGGTTGGCGTTGTTTCGTTTTTGCAGCAGATGCTTTTGTGTGCGATGCAAGAGCAAAATGTTGTAAAAGTACTCCCTCTAGCGTTAATATGAGTGAACCACAAATAAGCATATCTTTTATTTAGATTGAGAAAGCACCTCCTTTTGCTATTTTATTATTAAATCTAGCTCCAGACAGCTTTAGTGTTTGAGAGACCCCTGGTACCAATACTTTAACATATACTTGGAGTAGGCTGTGGGACTGGACCTTGTTTATGATTCAATGGTTTTCTTTGTCTATCTCAGCTCCTTGCTCCTGATTCAATAGATTCCCACTCACGCTTGTGTACTTCCTGCCTCTGGAGTATTTTCTTCTCACCATGTTTTGAAGAGTTGCAACCTTCCACTCATGACATCAGGGAGCTATTTACCCTTTTGCATGTGTTATAGCATTTAACTATTCACTGTTTCACTTTTATCACTTCATGTTTTTGCATGGCCCTGCCTTTCTCCCCAATTGGTCTGGCTCTCATTCACCCCACTTTCCCGAGAGCCAGCCTCTCTCATAATGGCAAAGCGCTCTCTCTCTCTCACCCATTCGTTCCTTGCTTCCCACCTACACTAGTGGCTACTGCTTTGCACATTCAAGGTAAACATTAAAGAACTATTCTTTAAAAGCTGCCATTATGTAACTTAAATCAAAAAAGTTGTTATCAGGGTGTGAAATGCAATCTAAAAGTAAAGTATTTCTCAAACGCATTTATAAAATATGTGTACAATTTTATTCTTCAAAATGTTTTGTTTCAAAATATAAAAATACATTAAAATTCCATTACCCAAAGAGTCTTAAAATTGCAGTTTTAGAAAATCTTTTCTCTAACAATTCTTACAAATTGCATTCGGCGTTAGGACAATTTTACAGCCTATCTCTGAGCAAATTCCGTGCCCTCAAAGACATAATTGTCTAATGATAGTGACTTCCTCGCCTGTATGGGTTTTACATAGAATATCTGTATGACTCCTATTATACATTTGTTTTCTGGAGCAATGCATACCTCATAAGAATATATATATATGGGGCGTCTGGTCGATATTTCAGTGCACATATGAGACAGTGTAATAGCTCACAGGTGAATTTTAAGAGGTCTTGTTGCAATCTTATGATTCATGTGAAAGTCAATTTCATGACTTATCAAGAAGAACATACTATGACTTAGATGAAGCAAGGTCAATGCTCATTGGGGCAATGTGAACAAATTCTGAGGACCATGAATAACTTACAAGCTCATGTGGGGCACATTACCAACTAATATAGGGGGCTTGCAGGTGTGACATATTTGACTCATTTTTAACATTTAAATGGATATGTATTTCGGAAAGTTGATTTGAACCACGTGAATGATATGGCTGCAATTTTATAGCCAATCGGAGGCACTGTTATGGTTTAAGGTTGCTGATTCTTGATCATGTGAATTTCTCAATGGTCATGTGGGATAATGTCATTTTAAAAAATATATACTCCGGTGTTTTTCGTGGCAGACCTAACAAGGGGGTCAAATGTATTTCTTCGTGTGGGTAGATGTCAGTGCAGTATGTGGAACAATTTTCAAGTCCAAATTCATGCAGTCAAAAGTACATACTGGAGCAAAAGCAGGGTTAGGGTCCTATATCCGAGCTGGCTTGGACCACTCAAATATGCAAAACACAACAAGGTAGCCAGACAGATTTCTTATTTGGATTTTTTGATCCCACCCAGCGAATTAGTTCTGGAGGGTCACCTATTTTATTTTAGTTGTTTTATATTTTTAGAAAAACATTCCACAATCTCATTTGTGTATATCTTGAAAAGAACACTCATCAAACAGTGAAAATATATATACAAACAAGTGAAATGTGCATAAATATACAAGTGCTATACAAGTGTTTAAAAGGTATTATCAATGGATACAAACAACACCAAAAACAATGAATCAAATAACTAATAATCAATTCACATTGGAAACCAGTCCTTTACGTTAGATACAATGGAACAGGCGGAAAAAACAACAATACAACAACGTTTCCTGCCTATCTATCTAAGCCAAGGGAAAAATAAATCAATTGATGGGTTGCAAAACTAGGGAAAACACTGTATAGATTTTAGCAGCCCTAGTGGCACCCTTGTTCTGTTTCCGAGGCTCAGGGTCAACGCGTTTCGAACCACGACGTTGTTACGGGTTCTCCTCAGGACATGGACTGGAAGAAGTCCAAACTGGGAATTGTTTGGAGTAATCACTCAGGAGTAGTAGAGATGGAGTAAAGTATCTTTCACGTGCCGCAGTTCTGTGTGGAGGGATGCTGGGAACTCAGGTACATGAAGTGGAATCACGTAGAGCAATGATTTAAAAGAATCTGCGGGGGCCAACAATTTTATGAGGCGCCCACGGCGAGACTCAGGCGTCTGCCATGCGTGTCAGAGATGAATAAATCAGCACGGTTTATTTAGAAGGGGCTCTTGTGCTAATACATCGGCACCAACCGTTTGTCTAGATCGGTCTGTTCTCCTCGATGGCGGGCGGCGTGTAGCATGAATGAGCCGCGCCCGTGAGGAACTGAGTCAAAGAAGGTGCTGGGGGTCACGTGCCGGTTACCCAAACCCAAAACAGTGTTTTCCCTAGTTTTGCAACCCATCAATTGATTTATTTTTCCCTTGGCTTAGATAGATAGGCAGGAAACGTTGTTGTATTGTTGTTTTTTCCGCCTGTTCCATTGTATCTAACGTAAAGGACTGGTTTCCAATGTGAATTGATTATTAGTTATTTGATTCATTGTTTTTGGTGTTGTTTGTATCCATTGATAATACCTTTTAAACACTTGTATAGCACTTGTATATTTATGCACATTTCACTTGTTTGTATATATATTTTCACTGTTTGATGAGTGTTCTTTTCAAGATATACACAAATGAGATTGTGGAATGTTTTTCTAAAAATATAAAACAACTAAAATAAAATAGGTGACCCTCCAGAACTAATTCGCTGGGTGGGATCAAAAAATCCAAATAAGAAATCTGTCTGGCTACCTTGTTGTGTTTTGTCAAAAGTACATACAGCATGGAATTTTATGGGTCAGGTCATGGAAACATTATCTCTCACATTTAGCGATTGCCAGGCTGATGTGAGCAAAGTTTAGGGTCAATGTTCTTGTAATTAAAGAGCTTAAGATTTTCGACGAAATACAAAAGTAATTTTAGATTAAAAACATTAATATTTTTATATATGTTACTGTAGAGGCGCATGTTTAAGTCTTCTGTTTCATTCTAGCCACTGAACACGTTGCACCCTATTTACATAGCCAATAAGCACATGGAATGTAAGTTCCTTTGACAGAGTTTCAGTCAATTATTTCACCCTTCTGAATGTAATTTTACATGCTTATCTGGCACATTTATTGAGTGGCGGCTCTGCTAAACGCTTCGGACTGCTCCACTAAATAAAACGCAAAAAAAAAAGCTCTACAGATAGTATGTGTATTAGGAGCCCCTTTGAGTCTTGCTGGTACCATTTTAGCCAATATGGGCACCAATATCCATCAAAAAGGAGGAGACACCCAGCTGTACCATACCCGAGGTCTTCTCTGAGCATGACATTGATCACCTGGAGTGCAGCCTGGCCATGTTACAAATACAAATATCTAGGACTATTGCACACTCTTCTGTCCTTAAGTCACAGACAATACTAAATCCCTCTGTTTCTAAATAGAAACCAACCTCACCTACATGCCTAGATTGCATTCAAGATAAAAAGTGGTGGGCAGCAGTTATTGCTCCATCAAGCATACAAAAGGTGATGGTAGGTATGCTTGCAATTTGGCTTACCACAGGCAGTCACTCAGGGTAACATTCAAACCTATCGGTCTTTGGCTGACTATGTCACTTCAGTTTGGACCCAGGCATATGCAAATCAGTCTTAGTCCTGCTCGAATACCACAGCCCAGCCCGAACTGCCAGGCCAGTCCTCCCAGAACAAGACTGGTTTTGCCCTTATTAGGACTCTTCAGCCAGGTGCAGCTTGGTTCCAGAGGCACAGTGAGCACAGGACCCACGTCTGGACACACCTTTGCCACTTAGGACGGTACATGAAACACACAAAGGGTGATGGGAGGAATGCTTGCAATTTGCTTAACCAATGGTCTAACCAACCAGCCTTTAAAGACGTTTTTAAAAAAAGAAGTCCATATCTGAACCCCCCCCTACAACCGGAACATACAATCCGCTGCCAAATGCAAGATGTAAAGAAATTGAGTGGGAGCGCATGGATACTGCAGGTGGACCACATAATTTGATACCTAATTATGGTCCTGCTAGGTTACAGAAGTAGAAGAATTAGGGCCAGAAGTACGACGTGATTTTGCATGCACAAACAGGTTTGCGAACCCGTTTGCGCATTCTAAATCACTGTTGGCCATGTACAATTCCTAAATAGCGAGTCGCAATTTATTTGCAACTCGCTATTTAGGAATTGCGAGACACAATTATGAAGGGGCGTTCCCTTCCTAATTGCGTCCGCAACGCTTGGTGTCAATGTTTTGTGACCGCAATTGCGGTCGCAAAACATTCGCAAATTACCACCCTCTTCAAGAGGGTGGTAATGCAGTCTCAATTTGGAAGGGGTCCCCAGGGGACCCCTTCCACTTTGTGACTATCTCTAAAAATATTTTTTACGGGCAGGCAGTGGTCCCAGGGACCACTGCCCTCCCTTAAAAAATTAAACAAAATTTTTTAATTTTTTTTTGTTAAATGCAGCACAAATTTTCTTTTAAGGAAAAAGGGCTACATTTAAAAAAAAAACAACAACAAAAAAAACGCTGCTTTATTAAAATGTAGTCCCAGACATGGTGGTCTGCTAAGCCCAGCAGGCCACCATCCCTGGGAGGGCTGGCATTCACAATGGGCTCGCAAATTGCGAGAAGCTCATTAATATTAATAAGCCAAGCAATTTGCGACCCCATTGGGAATCGCAAAACAGTGTAAACACACTGTTGTAAATTTCATTTAGCGCCTCGCAATATGCGACTCGCAATGTGGCGCAAATGTCGAGTCGCTAAATGAAAGAGTCGTACATCTGGCCCTCAATATTTTATCGGTACAAAAGGGGGTGGTGATGGACGGAGCATCCGAACCAATCAAACACTCACACCCAGTCAAAAGATCTGGGTTTGATCCATCACCGTTCTTTAGCCCACTCTGCCACCCCAGTTCAGACATGGCCATATGCAAATCAGTCTGACCCTGTGCCTCATGCGAACAGTCCAGCCCGAACTGCCAAGCCATGCCTTCCCTGGACCGGAAACAAGCTTCCAAGGACCGGTTTCTGGCATTACAGCCGTCTTCAGCCCGGCTTGCTTGAATCCAGTGGCAAAGTGAGCAAGGGACTCACGTCTGAGCATACCCTGCCACACTTATGGCGGCCAAAGCGGTACAAAAGGGGGTGGTGATGGACGGAGCATCCGAACTTTTGACTGGGTGTGAGTGTTTGATTGGTTCAGATGCTCCGTCCATCACCACCCCCTTTTGTACCTCAATATTGGAGAAGTGTGGCTCAGGGGTTAGAGGCAGCAGACCCGGAAGCTGAGATCGGTCCTGGACCAGGGTTCAACTCCCCGCCTCGGCGGGTCTTGGGCTAAAAATTCCACGGACTCGATAATTCTCGCCCCGGTGCCTCCTCGACTCACGGGTTCACACTCTGCGACTCTGGGCAATAGCTTGCTTAATCTCCACAACGGCCCCTCGCGGCGGGATGCCTGACTTTCACCTTGTGGATACCCTGCTATCTCACAGGGGAATACCAGGAAGGGTTCTTTAAGCAAGCGCCGGGAAACCCACTGCGGGTAGCTGTGCGCTATATAAGCTCAACTACATTTACATTTACATTTACATATTTTATCAGCACAGGTGGAGAGCTAAATGGATCAGCTGCACCCACAACTATCAGTTTACATACAGATGCAGCCATGCTTTTGCAAATCTCTGCAACTTTAGCAGGAAAGGATTCCTCGTTTCTGCAAATGGTGAATGAGAAATTTTCAATTCAAGGCTAACATGCATTTGGGGGCACTTTTTAATGAACAGTCGAGTCAGACTCTGGGGACTGGGCTTGTGTCTCGCGTTAGCCGAGGTTTTTGTCTCATAATAGTCGGAAACTGAAATTCAAACTGTGTGCAGTTTAGTTTCGTTTCCTTCTTAAGCCAAGAGGAAACAGAAACCAGCAGAATCCCACCCTGAGAGCCTGGTGTTTGTTGTAGCAAAAGCAGCCCTGGCAAAAAGGCTCAAGCCAGCCCCACTTCCATTCTCTCCTCGTGCAAGCTCTCTCTTTCCATCAGTCTACTCTCTCTCTCCTTTTCCTCTCGCTCTTCTCCCTGTCTGATCGCTTTCTTTCTACCTAACCCCTCCTTCCCACTCTTTCTCTCTCGACCCTCCCTCCCCCACCCAATGCAATTAACCTCAGAAGCTGGAGTAAGTTGCAGAGGCACCAGGTGTGGACCGTGCTCCAGAGGGCTCCAGCCCACCGTGGAATTGCCCAGTGGAATAAAAGGCCTGCCTGGCCCTTGAAGGAAGCAGCGCTTAATTAGCTATAATTATAACGTTTATAAGTGCAATAACCCATATATTTTTTCTGAGGACCCTGCTGCCAGAGTGCCAAGACAAGATTCCACCTCATGCCTCATTTGTTTCCAGTATCCTACACTTCCTGTCTTTTTATTTCATCCTAGCAGCTTTCATTTCTCCTTACTACATTTGTTTCTTTGCTTTCTCTTCATCGTTCTCTCTTCCCTTTCTGTGATTCTCTCTCTTGCTTTTGGTATTGTTGCCACCTTTCCCAGAGTAACATAACCGCCCTTTATTCACATTTTAAGATTCCGCATATGGTACTTAAATAGAACGTTATATAAATTCATATATAATCACTTTTGACACAGTCTTTCCCGCTTTACTTACTTTAATTATCAATCAGGAATCATTAAGGCAGCTATGAACCCATTTTACCATTTTTTTTTCTTATATTTGCTGTTTCAAATGTATACCAATAAGGGGAAAAACATTGGTTTTATGTAATTTTCTGATCTGTGATACTTGCAGGGACATTAAAATTAAAATACTGGCCATGCTGGTAAAACAGTGCAGGTGGCAAACACAGCTTTGGATCAAATTCTGATGATGAAAAACAAGTCCAGGTCTAAAAAATGTGCCCCTGTGCATACCTCCTCAATCAATCAATCAATCAGGGAATTGTAAGCGTGCTACTCGCCACTGGGGGTTTCAATGCGCTGAAGGAGGGGGGTACTTCCTGTAGCCACCAACACAAATTTAAGCACTGAGAAATAGTGAGGTCCGCACAAATAGTTACATGTGTACAATCAGGGGCGGCTCCTCTGTTGAGCAGAGGAGCGCCCCCCAGTTAATCGCCCCAGAGACGAAAAATAAAATGGTATTGAAGTTAATTCATTACCATTTTATTTTCTGTCAGCCCGTTCTGAGCCGGGTGTCAAGACAGGGCGGAGCCTGTTGAGTGGTAGCAATGGTGGGCTGCCTTACTGTGCACTAGTTTATAGTGCACATGCCCCTTTGGCCGGCCTCCTTGCAACGGCCGGCCTGACAGGCACACCATCAACCTTTCATCCCAGCTGTCTTAAACAGCCAGGTTGAGAACCTACACAAGTCTCCAGTATCCTCAGGAGTGGCAAGAGAGGCCCCTCCCTCCAGTCATGGCACTGCTCTTATGCAGCGCCAGGTTTGGTTAAGCCCCGCTGGACGTGACGTCAGGGGTTGAATGACGTTACAACACATGCTTTTACCCCGCATGCCGTTACAACGCAATTTTTTACCCCAACTTGCTGTCTGGGTGTGCTGACGTTTGGAATACTATAGTCTACTATTCCAACTCCAGTCTGTGAAACAGGAGGGAAGGTGTTGGAGTTACATCCAACACCTTACACCCCCTACAGCAAGCCATTTTCGTTGTAATGGCATGCGCGTTAAAAGAATGCGTTGTAATGCATGCATTGTAACGGTTGTTTCCTGAAGTCAGGAGAAGATGACCGGAGTGAAGAGGACGTATCTCTGAAAACATGGTAAGTATCTTTTTATTTCTTTGTATTTAATTGTATTTATGTACTTAAAAAATAATTATTAAACCTTTTTCCCGCCCCTCTAATCGGCGGACTTTCCAACTGCCACTGTGTAAAATTACCATATTTTGATCCATCAAATCCAGGCACCCTCATTTCCTGTGTCACTGAGAAAGGAGGTGCAGCATGCAAGCCAGGCTCTTTCAGTAGGGTTTTTAGTTCTCACCTGGAGCATTGCTTCTTTACCATCCTTTTTGTTGGGTGGCTTGTACCCTTCCACAGCTCACATCAGGGAACTACTTTTATCTTTTTCTTTGAGTACTGCGTGGGAGTGCATTTTGTGTGCTCTCTTCCTGTGTGCTGCTTCCCCCTGACATCTCTGTCCCCATGCAGTCTCCATGTTGCTCCCCAAACCTCCCAGCTGATCTGTAAACACCCAGCATCACGTATATTTTTGCAAGGATTGACTAAAAAGCAGACTTCACAATAGTGGTTTTCTTTTTATCTCCTAATTTTCACATGTTGCATAAAAGCCCAGGCCATGGTGCACAGAGGCAGTATTTATGGCATTGGTGGGAGGGAGTAACTACTACACTTACTCTACCTGTGTTTGAAGCAGAGTGTTAGGAAAAATGTTTCCTCATCTGGAGGCCCATAAATATGTTCCCTGTTCTACTGCAGTCTTCAGATGACTGAAATCATTTTTTGAAGATCTTACTTGTTTAGAAAGTAATTGGTAAGCATTGTCTTTTGTATTCTTTTAAGCTCTATCATATGTAATAGGCTTTTTAAATTCTGTTCAGTTTCCAGAGTGAAATATGAAAAATACAAAAAATGCTGTTTTTTAAAAACATACAACCTTGAATTAAGTATTCAGCTTCGAGATACCTTAAAATAACTGTTTGATGTTCCTCCAGTATTTTATATATATATATTTTTTTTTTAAACAATGCTTTACAAACAAGCATTGGCAAAGCCAAAAGCTTTGCACATCTTGCCATTATAAAAGTGAGACCTATTGGCTTTGCCAGTTCTTGTTCCTCAACGTTAGAAACTGGGCTACTGGTTGACTGGGGTGTGAGCCCTGGTCAAGCAGCAACCACAATCCTAGGCAGATTAAGGTGCAGGCAAACCCTAAATTAACCTGTACTCACCATCTGATAGTTTGGCACAAAGCAGTGAGGCTTAAATTAGAGGCAATGTGTAAAGTATTTCTGCAACACTTCAAACAGTAAATCAGAGAAGACACCACCCAAAAAGATCCCACACCAGATTAGAAAAATACAACTGACTTTAATAAATAAAAGAAGACCAAAACGACAAATCAGTAGAACTGGAGTTATTGAATTTTAAAGTTTATAGCTAAATATAACCCCAAAAAGCACAAAGCACTGTTGGGAGTTATCTGGTTGCATCAGATCAGGACAAAGTCCCAGGTTCAGGTCAACTGCGATAAATCTCTGGCCAGCTACAGGGCCCCAGTTATCACACCTAATAAAGTACCTTAAATCTTGGTTGCGGATCGTTACTTGGATCCATGACGACAATGCATTGCGCAACATAGGCGATTCTTCAGTTCCGAGATGCAGGTAGGCTGCGGTGCCATGTCCTGTTGCATCAACTCGAGGATCCTGTCGACAGGGCTTGCAATGTGAAGTCCGGTGTTGAGGAAGCAAGGCGCATCAGGGTCGATGCGTCAATTACAATGAGCGTTGAAAGTGCAACGCCGAGTTTTAAAGTTATTGTTTAGCATGCCGTCAACGAGGAATGCAAGGAGCTTACACCTTGGTCCTAAGATGTGGGATGCGGCAGTGATGCGAGTTTTTGAGATGGGTCCAATCTACGCAGCAGCGGCGATGTGTTGGTTCTGCTCTGGGATGCGCTGCTCAGCCAAGGAGATGCGTTGGTTCTGCTCGGGAATGCACCGCTCAGCAGTAAAGATGTGTTGGATCTGCTGACAAGCACCTTAGGCCCACTTCAAAAGGTCCACGACTGGGGTGGCACCACTGGGCAGGGTATTTTGTTTCTAATTCTTTATTTTGTTTCTAATTCTTCATTACTAGCAGAGTGACTAAACATCCAGGTCCTGACGAATGCCTCGGAACTCCTAATGGGGTTGACTAAGGGCAGAAACAGGCCATCATATCACGGAAGGCTGAATTCTATGAGGCCAGGATTGCTGCCGCCATCAATCCCCAGAAAGAAACCTTTAAGGTCCTGAATAAGCTAAGGAAAGATAAGGGGCAAAACCCCTCCTTTTGTCAGGAAGACTCATAAATTCCAGTCCTTCTTTACTAAGAAAATAAAGGATCTCCTGACGGAAGTTCACCATACCCCGAACTTCCCTTGCACCACAGGTCCCACCCTCCCACTCCCTACGATTGCCTATCCCTTAACTACCCTGCCATTACTCACTAAGGAGTCCCTGACTACCCAGACTGGGCAGGTGCAAATCTGGCTCACCAGAAGACCCCTGCCCACCCAAGATTTTCAAGATGGCTCTTCCAGGAATCGATGACGAGGTGCTCTCCCTCCTTAAGCGCTCACTGGAATCAGGGCTAGTCCCTGCCAACCTTAAGGAGGCCCATCTTATTCCGCTCCTAAAGAAACCAGGCGCTGACACTAAGATCCTGAAAAACTTTAGGCCAATCTCGCAGCTGCCTTTCTTGGCCAAAGTACTTGAACTGAAATGGCAGAAACCGGTCCCCGGAAGCTTGTTTCCTTCCCAGTACAAGAATTGGCTTGGTAGTTTGGTTTGCCCTGTTCCCATCATGCACTGGGACAGGAACAGACTAATTTGCATATAGCCAAGTTCTGAGCTGGGATGGTGCAGTGAGCTAAAAAACGGTGATGGATCAAGCCCTGATCTTTGGACTGGGTAAGAGTGGTCTGCTTAATTCAGGCACTCTGTTCATCACCACCCCCTTTTCTGAATCATTTTGTCCACCATAAGCGTGGAAGGGTATACTCAGATGTGAGTCCCTTGCTCATTGCACCATCAGGATTCAAGCAAGCCGGGCCGACGACGCCTGAAATGGCAGAAACCGGTCCCCGGAAGCTTGTTTCCTTCCCAGTACAAGAATTGGCTTGGTAGTTTGGTTTGCCCTGTTCCCATCATGCACTGGGACAGGAACAGACTAATTTGCATATAGCCAAGTTCTGAGCTGGGATGGTGCAGTGAGCTAAAAAACGGTGATGGATCAAGCCCTGATCTTTGGACTGGGTAAGAGTGGTCTGCTTAATTCAGGCACTCTGTTCATCACCACCCCCTTTTCTGCATCATTTTGTCCACCATAAGCATGGAAGGGTATACTCAGATCTGAGTCCCTTGCTCATTGCACCATCAGGATTCAAGCAAGCCGGGCCGACGACGCCTGAAATGGCAGAAACCGGTCCCCGGAAGCTTGTTTCCTTCCCAGTACAAGAATTGGCTTGGTAGTTTGGTTTGCCCTGTTCCCATCATGCACTGGGACAGGAACAGACTAATTTGCATATAGCCAAGTTCTGAGCTGGGATGGTGCAGTGAGCTAAAAAACGGTGATGGATCAAGCCCTGATCTTTGGACTGGGTAAGAGTGGTCTGCTTAGTTCAGGCACTCTGTTCATCACCACCCCCTTTTCTGAATCATTTTGTCCACCATAAGCGTGGAAGGGTATACTCAGATGTGAGTCCCTTGCTCATTGCACCATCAGGATTCAAGCAAGCCGGGCCGACGACGCCTGAAATGGCAGAAACCGGTCCCCGGAAGCTTGTTTCCTTCCCAGTACAAGAATTGGCTTGGTAGTTTGGTTTGCCCTGTTCCCATCATGCACTGGGACAGGAACAGACTAATTTGCATACAGCCAAGTTCTGAGCTGGGATGGTGCAGTGAGCTAAAAAACGGTGATGGATCAAGCCCTGATCTTTGGACTGGGTAAGAGTGGTCTGCTTAATTCAGGCACTCTGTTCATCACCACCCCCTTTTCTGAATCATTTTGTCCACCATAAGCGTGGAAGGGTATACTCAGATGTGAGTCCCTTGCTCATTGCACCATCAGGATTCAAGCAAGCCGGGCCGACGACGCCTGAAATGGCAGAAACCGGTCCCCGGAAGCTTGTTTCCTTCCCAGTACAAGAATTGGCTTGGTAGTTTGGTTTGCCCTGTTCCCATCATGCACTGGGACAGGAACAGACTAATTTGCATATAGCCAAGTTCTGAGCTGGGATGGTGCAGTGAGCTAAAAAACGGTGATGGATCAAGCCCTGATCTTTGGACTGGGTAAGAGTGGTCTGCTTAATTCAGGCACTCTGTTCATCACCACCCCCTTTTCTGAATCAAAGTACTTGAACAGCATGTTCTTCAATCTCTTTCCCGTCTTCTTGAAGATAATCATCTCCTAGAACCTAATCAGGCCGGTTTCAGGGCCCATCATAGCACAGAATTGGTCATGCTTTCCGTGCTGGATGAACTGAGACTCAGGGCAGACAAAAAAATGCCTTGTACCCTGGTGCTGTTAGACCTCTCCGCGGCATTCGACACGGTAAATCATGACCAACTATTGTCGCGGATGGCGGATCTAGGCATTCAGGGCACAGCCCTTGCTTGGCTCACTTCTTTTCTAAAAAAACGCTCTCAGAGAGTCCAGCTAGCCGATCTGGCATCCAATCCAGCTACTCTCTCATGTGGGGTGCCCCAGGGCTCAGCATTATCGCCCCCCCTCTTTAATGCCTATTTACAGCCCCTGTTCCCCGCACTGAATCAGATGGAGTGCCGGATTTATAACTATGCCGACGACACTCAAATCATTATCCAAATTGACAGCTCACCAACGGCACATTTAAGAATGCAAAACATCTTAAAATTTACTGTCAACTGGATGTCGGCTAACTCACTAAAAATAAACCCTGACAAAACTGAGGTACTGGCGGTCACCTCAGTCTCCAGCCCATGGAATGACCTCTTCTGGCCAAAAGAACTTGGGCCTTTTCCTGAACCGGCCGTGGCAGTGAAAAGCCTGGGAATCAAAATTGATGCCAAACTATCCATGACACAACAAGTCTTGGCAGTCGTAGGAACTTGTGTTGGCCTCCTGAGGCAACTGTGGAAACTGTCTCCACTCTTTACCTTTGTCATGCTCAGACGGGCGGTTTCAGCAATGATACTGTCGCGTCTGGACTATGGCAACTCTTTGTACGCCGGCCTCCCACAACAATTGTTGGCCAGATTACAAGTCATCATGAACGACGCAGCTAGACTCATTTTTAAAAAACCAAGACGAGCACATGCCACACCCCTACTACGCAAGCTTCATTGGCTCCCAATCAGGCAGAGAATTAGGTTTAAGGGTCTCTGCATTACACATAAAACCCTGTACGGCCAACCTCCAAGTTACATCAAGGACCGCATTGCCACCTATGTTCCCAGCAGGGCACTGCGGTCAGCAGAGGCCACCCTACTGGTCTGTCCCCATTTCAATCTGTCCTCCAATGGAGGGCGAGCGTTCTCAACCACTATCCCCTTGGTCTGGAATAGCCTCCCGGTGAACCTACGCAAGGAAGTGAACCTCCTACCCTTTAGGAAGAAGCTTAAGACTGTGCTCTTCCTGGAAGCATGGGACACAACTTAAGCAGCTTCCCCCCCCTCTTCTCCACCTAGTTCAGGTTCGCCCTCTGACAGCGCTTAGAGACCTTTGGGTGATAATGCGCGCTACAAATCAAAATTACAATTACAATTACAAACATGTTGACCACTCAAAGGGGATATGGTGAAATACCCTAGTCCTCTCACATTTTTAACCCTATCCCAGAGGGCACTTGAATAAAGTCTATTTAGCCCCTTGAGATCGTTCTATCCTCCTTCACTTTTTGCTTTGCACTCTGCCCCTCACTCCCTGCTAATATCTGCTCATCATTTTTAAAACACTCCAGCTCCTCCCCAAATGAGAGCTGTAGCCCACATCAGGTACCTTGCTCTCCTTGTGTGAGGAGGGAACCCAGTGATGAACCATGTCACCTTCGAGTGAGTGAGGGTTCTCCTCCTTAAGGAAGCGCCCTTCTATAGGGACATTTACGCTTGTATTTTGTCTTTTCACTTTTCTCTAATGTATATACCAGATGTATTACTTTGTGGGTTTCAAAAGATGTATTGTGCCAGGTTGAAATGACAGTGTAAAACTGTGCATACAGGCTCTGCAATGGCAGGCCTGGGACATAGTTAGAGGGCTACTTATGTGGGTGGCACAGTGCTGAAAGCCCACTAGTAAATGGATGAAGAACAGGAAAGTATTGAGGGATGAATCTTGAATTTATTTTCAATTAGGCCACAATTAATTACCCTAATGTTATCGTTAGATTTTAAACAATTACCAATGATTTAATTTCACACACATACCATTGGACCAGTCTCTGGCCCACCAATTAGTTTGAACATAAATTTCAAAAGACATACAATGATATATACATGGACCTACATGACGACATACAAATATGCATATATATATACAAAACACAGTTTCTCCAGTACAAGAAATTCACAATACTAGTGTTCGCTCATGCTGTCTGAGTGATAAACTAAGAGAAATTCCTACTAGCACACGAGGTATCATACCTCTCTATCTTTTCATTATGTGCTTAAAACACTTTAACATGCTGTTATTAATTGGTCTCCTCAACTTAAGCTGTCAAAAGTTTCAAAAGATGTATTGTGCAAGGTTGAAATGGCAGTGTAAAACTGTACACACAGGCTCTGCAATGGCAAGCCTGAGGCATGGTTAGAGGGCTACTGTTGGAAATGGCCCTTTTTGCAGGGTTATCCCCAAACTTTTTGCTTTTCCTCCTTTATTTTTCCTGACCTGTGGTTAATGGCAATAGGACTCTGGGCACTTTACAACTGCTGTTCAGTGCTAAAGTGCATATGCTCCGAGTACATTGTTATTGTAATTGGTTATCCATGATTGGCATATTTGTATCACCAAGAAGTCCCTAGTAAAGTGCACTGAGTGTGCCAGGGCTGGTGATTCAAATGCTACTAGTGGACCTGCAGCACTGATTGTGCCACCCACATGAGTAGCCCTAAAATGGTGTCTCGGGCATGCCACCGCAGTGCCTGTGTGCAGTCTGTGAACTGCCATGTCAACTTGGCCAGTGTCCCCACTGACCAGGCCTAATCCTTCCTTTTCTGTACACATTGGACACCCCTATGGAAGACCTAAGGTACCCCCCTGGGCAGGGTGCAGTGTATGTGAAAGGTAGATTATGTACTAGTGGAGGTGACATGCTCTGGTAGTGAATTACAGCCATTTTAGTGTTTCACTATTGTAAGACTATCTTGCCCATAGGCTGTAATGGGGAATGCTGTGTACAGTGGTTACCTGCATATCTTCCTATAGGAGCAAGATAGGACATAAAAGTCTGGTATCCCTGAACTCAGAATTTAATAACACATATTTTAGGAAAGGTGTTTTTGAAATCCTGTGTTTGAGATCAGCACTTTTAGTATGTGGCTGTTCTCTTGTCTGACCTTTCTGTGTGCCTTGGCTTGTTTGTGAATTGACTGTCTGGTTTGTGAGTGGCAGGGGCTGGGTGGCTCCCAGAGGCTTAGTGGGCCATCCCTGGGCTGAATAGCTCCATCTGCATCTAGAGTAGTGGGAGGGCGTAGCACCTGGGCCTGAATAGGGCTGTGCCTGCCTTCCACAAAGCTGGCTCCACCTCCTGCTGAGCGTCTGACAACCCCGCCACTCTCTCTGAAAGGAAAGAAGAGGCCAGGAAAACAAAGTGCTCAAGAAACACCCAGAACTGGCTCAGACCGGGCTCAGAGCCCTCCTGCACAAAGGGAACAAAGACGTTTAGGGGTTTAAGTATAGGACACCAGACTACAGAAAATTAGATCATCCTGGAATTAAGAAGGAACCTCTGCCACGGAGAAAGCTGGAAGACTGAAGAAGGAAGACTGTCCTGCTGTTGCTTTGCTGGGCTGACCTGCAGTTGCTTTGCTGCCAAGGAGAGGAGAAGGACTTTGCTTTGTGCTGTGTCCCCTTGCTTGAAGGAATCTCCAAGGGCCTGAAGAAGAGCTGGCTCCCTGTTAAGAAGTCCCATGAACAAAAGGACTTCACCCCCAGCTTCCCTGAACTCTACTGAGAGAGTTCTGCTCTTCCTAGAGTGTTTGGGCCCCTTGTGGTGCCTCTGGAAGTTGTACCTGTGTTGGGAAGCTGGAAACCAAGACTTTCTGCAAGTTTTATCGCATCCCTCGCTTGAGGAGCGCATCCCCGTCAGTGCGAGGAAATTCCCGCCGCCGCAAAGGCCAAGATCGTCGCAGCACCTGTTGCCGCTGCCAGAGTCGTCGCATCCTTCATTTGCGGGACGCACCAGTCTGGTGCGGGAAGATCACCATCGCTGCAAGTATCGTCGCAGAGCCTGTTGTCACTGGGTGAGATTGTTGCACCGCTTGCTTGCAGACCGCATCACGTTGCTGCGAGAGTAGTAGCAGAGCCATTGCATCGAGGGGCCGCACTGGAGATCGTCGCCGCCCCAAAGATTGTCTTATCGTACCTTTTGCGAGCCGCTTCCTACGAAACCTGTGCACCGGAATCCATGCAAGGTATCGCATTCCTCCCCATACAGACCGGAGTCACCGCAACCCACCCGCTGCATCCAGCGGAGTTGTCGCATCGCCTCCCCAGGGTCTCAGGAGTGATGCATCGCTTCCTTTTCAATGCTACAGCTTTCACTGGGAACTTTTTGTTGCTACTAAAGGTACTGTTGGCTAAAACGTCACACAACTGTGAACAATTTTAATGCAACCGTAAGAACTCATTTGAAACCATATTCTTGAATTGTGTATGTTGGATTTTTTGTCATTTTGGTCTTGTGTAGTTTAGATTAAATACCTTTATTTTTCTAAACTGTTGTGGGGTCAGTTTGTGGTGTTTTCACTGTGTTACTGTGAGTGTTGGTACAAATACTTTGCACATTGCCTTAAATAAGCCTGACTGCTCGTGCCAAGCTACCAAGGGGGTGAGCAGGGGCTATCTGAAGAGTGTTTCCTTCTTACCCTGACTAGAAGCAAGGGTCCCTATTTGGACAGTGGTACCTACCTCTGCCAACTAGAGACCCCCAGTTCTAACAGCTACTTAAGTGGGTGGCACAAGCAGTGCTGAAAGCCCACTAGTAGCATTTAATTTACAGGCCAAGGGCACATGTAGTCCACTTTATTAGGGACTAATAAGCAAATTAAATATGCCAATTGGGTATGAGCCAGTATTACTGTGTTTAGGGTAGAGAACACAAGCACTTTAGCACTGGTTTGCAGTATTAATACCAGCAAAAACGAGGTCAGAAAAATGGAGGAGAAAGGCAAAAGACCACCCTAAGGCTGTCAAGTCTACCACTCAAACATTCGAGTTTAACCGGGTCAAAATTAGCTTTTTAAAGCACTGCCTCAGAATACCGTCACTTGAAGAATAATGTCCAAAGGTCTGTCAACTTCTATTTTGTTTCATGACTTTGCCATAATTTGAGGAAAGTGAGAAGAGAAAGAGATGTGGTCTAGAGCTAAATTACAGACATGAAGATCAGGGTCCTATGTTTGGATCTCATCTTCCAATATGTGTAAACTTGGGCAAATCACTATGTCTCTCTGTACTGCAGTTCCCTTATATTATTGATAGCAACAGCAACTGGAGGCAAATCAGATCATAGCATCCTCAATGGAAGAATATTTACTAAGGGTGAACATTATTTCAACCACTCTTAGCATACAGCACAAACGCATATGGCAGAAGGAAGCAATTAGGCACATTAGTGAGAGGTTTGCAATTTTCTTGCAGGAGTGTATTAATTTACACTTGATTATTTTAAGCCTATTTGAGATATACTGCTGGAATACCTGGACTTGGAAAGGCTGCCCCTTGTAAGTCTGTATTTCTTGTGGGAACTCACAAGGTGATCTGCTCAATTTTCTATCTAGCATCTCCTGCTGAGGTGGTGATCACAAATTCAGTAGCCAGAAGATGACATTCATGAAGGACATTGCTGAAATCTACATTCACTCTTCCTCATGTTCTCACAGGATTGGTCAGAGATGATGGGTGCAGCGGTGAAATACGCCCCGGTCCCCTGGTACCTGAGGCAGTGTGATACTTTGAGTTCTACTTGGACATCTATCTCGAAGACCTGGTCTCATTCTCAGATTGTTGCCTTGATTTTCACATAGCCGTGGTGAGCTGTGTTTGCCAGTTCAGGCAATGTCCAGCTTCTATCGTGTTTCGGGCATTTGATGTTTGTAGCTTTCCAAAAGGCTTCATTTGTTGGCTTTGTGTGCTCAATGACAGCTTGAAGTCATGGATTGGTAGCCATTTGTTGGGTCAGTTTTTCCAATGTGACGGCATTGGTTATAGAACTTAATAGGAGAGCTGTTGTGTGCACCTCATTGTTCACAACTTCCAAATCTTCCTGCAAGATGGCCTTTTCTGAATGTCTGGATGTGGAGTAACCTAGGGATTTTGTTCACAAATGTAGTCGGAGATGTCTTCTGCCGCCTGTGGTTTTTTGTATGCTAGAGCCTTCCAATATGAATCTTGTGAGCTCCATAGAACAAGTCTTATGATTTCCTTGTGAATACTGTGAGCTCAACTGTGGGAAGTAGAACTGTGCTGTTTGCTTAAAAGTCCAAATCTAATTCCTCCTGAAGGCTCTTATTAACCAAGCTCCTCTGGAGCTATCAACAGACCTGGTGTTACCTATCATGGAAAAGGACAGATTCAAGACGTCTATCCTACTATCAAAGGGTCTGTGGATTCACGCCTCTAAGAATGTGCTTTGCTCATGAACTCCCACTCCACTTCCCTACCCCACCTATAAACTAGATTATCACTACTGTGGGGGCTAGGAATACCCTCAGGGGTGTGTTTCATTGGCAAAAGCCTGCTGCAGATGAGGGTCTCTGCAGAGCTCTGGAGAGCTGTGCTGCTCTGTGCAAAGCTCTGAGCCTGAGGTTAATGGGGGACCAAAAGCACACTCCTTATTTTGTGAATGGCTCTTCTCTTCTCTACCTAAACTTTTAGAGGGCTGGCAATGGTGGGAGTATAATTCTAGTAAAGGGAAAGGCCTTTTTTTTACCTGGGCTCCTGTGGGGGGAATTGCCTCTTGGCTTCCCTAGTGTAAAATGCCCACTCAGACTCCACTAGCCAACGTCCTTTCCCTCCATCAGGTGTGAAGGATGCATGGGAAGTGTGTGTACATCCAGAGCTGTAAGTGGGATGAAAAAACTTGGGGGTCTCCCAAAGTGTTGTGGCCAATGTAATGGGTGTGGCTTAAAAACACATAAACTATAAATCTGTTCTTAGCATAGTGGACCACCAGACTTGTATTTTGCTGTTTCTGCCATTGCATCCAGATATATGATACAACAAGTAACATCATACCTACAAAAAGTCACGACCATTGGCTTTGTCAATGGTTGTTGCATACGATAAATAAGCAGCAACTCTGGCTTGTTGTATTTAATATTGAAAAAGCTTCCACTTAAAGCCCTGGCGACACCACAACAATGTTGCTGCTCCTGAGTTTCAAAAAAGAGAAGGGAAATCCAGAGAGAAAATGACTCTCTTTAAAGGATTCCCTTCCCCTACAACACTCGCTTGGCATGACATCATGCTGTAACTTCTCCAACAGTGAGAAGTGATCAGTGTGAGCAGCGCAAGTTGGTGTGCCTGCTGTCGCTGCGGTCTGGAAAAAACGGATCGCCTGTGCCAGGGCACAAAACAGAGCACGATAGGGACCCGTTTCGAGACAACCTTTAAAAAACTGCGGGTGCTCAGACTCGGTGAGACCTGGCCCACTTAAAGCCCTGTATACATATATGTATGCATTTGTATTTGAGTATGAGGCCCGTGAGTATGTTTGGCTGTGTACAGGGTATAGCACATTGGACTCCACCCATCCATGCTAGACCTGGAATCTCACATGTTTATATTCCAGCTCTTCCTGGAGTCAGTTGTTCCTGTGAGTGGAAGAGGATGCCCCTTAAGACTTTGAAGCCTTGTGTATCTGCCACTCTCTTGCCAGCCTGCCCCATTTACTGCTTGATCTGCACACCTTAAAATCTGGCGCTATGTCTTGACCTATGTGGATCATGCAGTGGTCATGCCTCTCTGCAGCTGGAGAATGGCCTTTCAAAATGCATAGGTTGTGGCTAACCCAATTGGTCAGATCTGAACATGGCTACTGGCTCTTTTGGCTAATGCAGGTTTGTTTGTTTGTTTGTGGATTTATATAGCGCAGCTTATCTCCCATGAGGGTATCCAAGCGCTGTCCATTGTCACAGGAACAATGGTCCCATGCACAAGAAATGTTTCAGAAGCAATAAATATAGACAGAATCGATTCTATATTAAATTTGACATGTCCAGCCGGACAGAGGTCTCAATCTTTACTTAATAAAAGATGCACGGAAAATAATTCCTTCAACAAATCACCGTAGTGGGGCACAAGCCTGTACCCGAGCACATACAAATCAATACAGTGAGGAAAGCAAGGAACAAAACAGGGCTTTTTAGGCAAAAGCTGCAGATTTCTGTAGTTTACAAATTCACAGAAAATAAAGGCGGGCACCTTCGCATATACATAACATATAATTTTACGTTTTTGCATAAGGTGCACATAAAGGTCGATGGCGTTTCGGTCCCACTAAATAATCATGGGGACCATAAACAGGACATTAATTAATGCCTAGTAGTTGAAAGCCTCTATTGCCGAGGGGAGAGCCCCGGTATGCTCGGATTGAGCGGATAGGCGGAAAGGAGGGGATTGTTTTCCTTGGAAAGGCGGTCTGGCGGGGTTCAGAGGATAAGCTGCCCAGAATCGGGAGCTGTTCACGTCCACGTCGACTCGTGGGTCTGAGCGCAGTATTTGGGAAGTGTCGGTTCAGTCGGCTTCATGTGCTTCCTAGCAATGCCATTGCTGTATTGATTTGTATGTGCTCGGGTACAGGCTTGTGCCCCACTATGGTGATTTGTTGAAGGAATTCTTTTCTTTGCATCTTTTATTAAGTAAAGATTGAGACCTCTGTCCGGCTGGACATGTCAAATTTAATATAGAATCGATTGTGTCTATATTTATTGCTTCTGAAACATTTCTTTTGCATGGGACCATTGTTGTTTTGAAAAATGATGCTCCCAGAGGTCCTGTGCTGACTCGTTTGGGGTCCCCTTGTTGACTTCAATATATGTCCACTGTCACAGGGAGATTAAGGGCTTATTTACAAGACCCTTGCGCCTCCGGTGCATCACTTTTAATATGAGAGAAAGTGACGTATGGCGCAGGGGGTTTGCACATAAGTCGCTAAGGGGCATATTATCAAGAAGGGTGTTAAAATTATCGCCACTTTAGCAGCAGGAAACTGCTGCTAAAGCGGCGATAATGGGCTTGGTAATATGCCATAGAGAATTCCCATAGAAGCCCATGTTCACACCGGAATATGGGCTTCTATGGGTATTAATAAATACAAAGAATGCTGAGCTGTTCCTCAGAGGGATGATGTACGTGTCACACTACTCTCTGGATGCTGTTGGTCTCACTGAGACCTACAGTTGGGCATCCATTTTGTTGGATGTAATGCCCTCACACACCCTTTCAGGTGTCATGCTTCATCATCTGGGCTGCTCCTCGTTGGGTCAGCGGTGCGGATGTATGACGTTACAACGCATGCTTTTACCACGCATGCTGTTACAACGCAGTTTTTACAACGCAAACCTTTACAACGCATAGCGCTTTGGTGTGCTGGATAGTGAATAGTTTAATTTACTATTCCAACTCCAGTCCCCGTGGACACTAGGGAAGGTGTTGGATAGTAAATTAAATCTATTCCCTATCCTAGAGCGCCCCCCAGCGCAATGCGTTGTAATGGTTTTCGTTGTAAAACCTGCGTTGTAAAAGCACTGCGTTGTAAAAGTTTCGTTGTAAAGGATGTTTCCCCGGCGGTGCAATACCCAACGGGCTCACCTCAAAGAGGGGCACTTTGCTGGAGATCTTTTATCCAACAGCCGTTTTGTAAAGTGTGGGTGTGGGGCCAAAGGTGTGTAGACGTGATAGTGGGTTTAAAATAGGGCTGGGAGTACCAGTACCAAGTTTTATTCTGGGGGTCTCCTGCTCTAGTTAAAAATAGGAAGCTAACCGGTACTCAATGGAATACAATGTTTCTTTCTTGAGTATCAGTTAGTGTGTTCTTGTGATGGTCAACATGTTTCTCGCGCTTCTGTTCAATAACTCGCGATTCTTCAGGACCTTGGAAAAAATGTTATGGAAACTGTTTACACTAAAGGATCTGCATAAGAATCCTGTAGGCTAATCTGAATGTCACAAAAAGAAAATGTGCTTAATGTGTCATTGTACCTGTGATGAACTGGATCTACCTGTAACAAGGAAACACAAAGGTATGTAAAAACAGATACAGTTTATAGACAATAGTGTGATGGTGACATTGTACATTGCTTGAAACACGCTAGTTAGTGTGCAACTGGCGTCTTGATTAAAAACTATATAAAACCAATGTGGAAATATATCCCCTTCACAAGGGCATATTATCAAGCCCATTATCGCCGCTTTAGCGGCGATAATTTTAAGGGCGTTTCTTGATAATATGCCCCCATGTTATTTGCCCAGAATCACAGGTTGTTGCTCCGACGCCGAGACTCAAACCCAGAGCCCCACACCGGGAGTCCGCAGCTCTGCCCGCTGCTCCACATTCTCTCTGTTTTCGATGCCTCAATACCTGATGAGGTACTGCACACCAACGTGTATGAGCAGGGCAGGGATCCAGGGATAGAGCCTTGAAAACCTAGGAAGCGCTGCTGTGACCGACCTGTGAGGAAGGAGACCAGACAGGGCATGACTACCAGCAAGGGCAAGGGCCCAGTTGGCCCAGGGGACCTATTGGAGCCATTGCTGGGATATTAGAAACCGCCCTGCCTGCTGCCCAAGAGTCATCAGTTATCCGATGCAGCTGCAACCTGTGATCAGGGCCCAGGGAAAGAGCTGCTGCGTGTTCCTGTCTTTAGGGTGAGCCTACTTTGTGCTTGACCCCTACGCCCCAGGGCAGTGGGCAGCCCTTGGGCACACTCCAGTTACCTTTAAAGGTCTGGGGTTATCTAGTCTTCACCCACTGGCCTCTGGATTTGGATGTGTAGCTAGTGGAAATCTTTGTGACTTTGGAACTATTGGCCCCATCGTTTAATTGCAAGCAACCAGAGATATTTGTCCATGAACCCTGGTTCCTACCCAAAGTGGTACACGTCTCAGTGGTCACTGATGGAGCCTCCGGGATTTTGAGACTGCTTTCGGTGGCTTCTGAGTTAAACGCCCCTAAATGTTTTCTGCCATCCGCCTGGTTTCTGGTGGAGGTGGACTGGCAATTAAACCAAAGAACTAGCCCCATGGTTGGGCACATGAATACCAGGCATCATACATTGTCCCTGTACCCTTAGAAGAGATTGTCTTTGCTTGCCAGGCGTGGGTGGTCACTTTTTTCTTTGGGTGGGGTCAGCAGACACTTATTTTGCATGAACAGGATTGGTGGCAGGTGCATTGAAACCCCATCAACTTTCCAGCACCAGTGCCTGAAACCAAAATATCTGCAGTGCAAATAAAGAAATACATTCCTTTTAGAAGAACAGAAACCTAAACCCCAAACCTTTGGATTGTTCCAGTGAGAGACAGGGACTTCCTGACACTGTTTCCCAACTCCAAGGCTGTCTCTGGTGCTTCAAAACTACAAGCAAAGGGCTTTGCCGACTCCTTGCATTGGTTAACAGTAGCCTCAGGCCTTACATGAAATATCTTTATAGCGCTTAGTGCATAAGCGCCAATATAGCGCTCTGGGTTGTGTGTCTCTGCCTAGGAAGGAGCTTAGACTTTCAGTTTTGTTTGCCGATCATTATTTGAGGTACATAACTGTTTCTCCTAACATTCATGCTATGTAGTCTTTAAATCCTGCCTAAGTATGGTGCTTTTAATGTACCAACGCATTTTGCAAACCATCCATTGGAGAGTATCACATACCGACTTTTCATACTAAAATATTTTGAGCAGTGTTAAGTAGGTCCATGTTCTTGCCAAAAATGTCAAACAATGCATTCTTTGCGAGTTTGGAAGAGAGCCCGCAAATGGTAAGTGTTGTGTAAATAACAAGTTATTCTTTATAGGATGTGGTGCTCTTCAAAAGAATCCTGTGTTATTTACTCAACACCCAGTGCCTGGTGCACCAAGGGGGTTTAACCCTTCAGTGTCAATAGAGAAGTTGTCTTAATTCCAACGTTTTGTTATTTCTAAGCTCTATACGTTGCAGGCGTTACTGCTGTCAATTTTAACAGTACTCAATATATTGACAACAGAAGGATGAAAGGCTGAATCAGTCTTCTTGGGAATCAAACACATGACTGCTGGGCACATACCGACGTCAATAGCAAGTGCTTCACTCGCTGAACCATGTAAGTGCCTCTAAAATTGTTTATTCATTCACACACTAATACAACAGTCATACAATTAGCCAACTCCGTGAGGAGTGTAACAAAAACGGGAGGGTAGACAGTGTACACAGGCAGGCAAAACCTTATCAATAGTAACATTTCGGTAATAAATTCAGTTGTAGGGATCTCCACTCGCACATTTGAGAGGTGGGTGGACACTTTTACATCTAAATATAACTCTACACATGGAAATGCTGAATTCCATCCATGTGGAGACCTGCAGCAGTGTTTTGTGCAGGCAAAGAAAAGGGGACAGCATTGCAAAAAGCGATTGGGGCAAAATGGCGAACACAGAAATGTGCCATGGGCAGCCGTGTGCCTCCCTTCAATCAATCAATCAACCAATCAGGCATTTGTAAAGCGCACAACATACCCGTGAGGGTCTCAATGTGCTGTGGGGGGTGGGAACGCTGCTACTGTTCGAAGAGCCAGGTCTTGAGGAGTCTCCTGAAGGTTAGGAGGTCTTCAGTCTGCCGTAGGTGGATGGGGAGGGTGTTCCATGTCTTGGCGGCGAGGTGGGAGAATGATCTGCCGCCGGCGGTCCCTCTTCGGATGCGGGGGGCGAGGGCGCGGTCTGCAGAGCGGTTGGGGGTGTAGAGGCTGAGTCGGCAGTTGAGGTACGCTGGTCCGGTGTTGTGGAGTGCCTTGTGTGCGTGGGGGAGGAGCTTGAAGGTTATCCTCTTGTTGATGGGGAGCCAGTGCAGGTTTCTCAGGTGGGGTGTGATGTGGCTGCGGCGGGGGACGTCGAGGATCAGGTGTGCGGAGGCATTCTGGATGCGTTGGAGTCATTTCAGGAGTTTGGCCTGGGCTCCTGCTTAGAGTGCGTTGCTGTAGTCCAGTCTACTGCTGACGAGGGCCTGGGTGACCGTCCTTCTCGTTTCGGTGGGGATGCACTTGAAGATCCTGCGAAGCATGCGGAGAGTGTTGAAGCATGAGGAGGGGACAGCGTTGACCTGCATCTTCATGGAGAGAGTGGAGTCGAGGATGACCCCTAGATTTTGTGCGTGGTTGGTCAGTGCAGGGGGCGCTCCTAGTGCCGTCGGCCACCAGGAGTCATCCCAGGCCGAGGGGGTGGACCCGAGGATGAGGACCTCAGTCTTGTCCAAGTTCAGCTTCAGTCTGCTGTTCCTCATCCAGTCGGCGACGGCCTTCATTCCTTCGTGGAGGTTGGTTTTGGCGGTGTGGGTGTCCTTGGTGAGCGAGAGGATCAGCTGGGTGTCATCGGCGTAGGAGATAATGTTTAGGTTGTGCCATCGGGCAACGTGGGCGAGCGGTGCCATGTAGATGTTGAACTACGTTGGGCTGAGGGATGAGCCTTGGGGTATGCCGCAGATGATCTCGTTGGCTTTGGAGAGGAACGGCGGAGGCGGACGCTCTGGGTTCTCCCGGAGAGGAAGGAGGTGGTACAGTCCAGGGCCTTCTCTTGCATTCCGGCATCGTGGAGGCGTGCTCTTAGTGTGCGGTGGCAGACTGTGTCGAAAGCGGCTAACAGGTCCAGGAGGATGAGGGCCGCGGTTTATCCGTTGTCGAGCAGGATCCTGATGTCGTCGGTGGTGGCAATGAGGGCGGCTTCGGTGCTGTGGTTGCTGCGTAACCCGGACTGGGACGGGTCCAGGATGTTGTTCTCCTCGAGGAAGCTGGTCAGTTGTTTGTTGACGGCCTTTTCGATGACCTTCGCCGGCAACGGGAGCAGGGAGATGGGTCAGAAGTTAATGAGGTCCTTGGGGTCCGATTTGGGTTTCTTTAGTAAGGCGTTGATCTCTGCATGCTTCCAGCTCTCCGGGAATGTTGCTGTCTCAAAGGAGATGTTGATGGTTTTCTTGAGGTGGGATGCGATGGTGCTGCTGGCTGTTTTGGAGATGTGGTGTGGACAGGGGTCTTCCGGGGATCTGGAGTGGACGTGTTCATGAGCTTGATGGTGTCGTCGTCGTTGATGTTGGTCCAGGCGAGCAGGCGGTTGGTGCGGGTGGTGGTCGTGGAAGTGGGGGTGTCAGCGGTAGTCGGGGTGGTGACGGCGTTGAAGCTGTCGTGGATGTCAGCGATCTTGCGATGGAAGAAGGTGGCCAGCGAGTCGCACAGGTCTTGTGACGGTGGGATGTCGTTGGTGTTGGAGCTGGGGTTGGAGAGTTCCTTCACGATGCTGAAGAGCTCTTTGCGGTTGTGTGCGTTGTGGTTATACGGTCTCTGAAGGTGCTCCTTTTGGTGGATCTGATGAGTTAGTTGTGTCGGCGGGTGGCCTTCCTGTGGGCTGTGTAACTTTCTGGTGTTCTTTCGTGGGTTCAATTTTTTTCTAGTTTTCGGCAGGTTATAAAAGTATATTTTGTGAATTGCAATCTTACTCCTATATAGGTCCCTTGAGACAGTCCCGCGTGCACGTGGAGGCCGTGCATTCTGTAACTGAAGCAACATGCTCGAGGCGCATAAGGGGACTATGGAAGTTCGACGGGCTGGAGGATTTAAGGTTTCCCCCTCGGACAGCGCATCTTCGCCCTCTTAGACTCTGATTACAGATAGGATGGAATGCTTTGAGGGTATTTAACCTTGCCAGGAAATTCCGATACCGCAGGATCTGGCATTTACCGACGCACTGATACCAAGAATTTAGTTTTATTCTGGAGAATGAGGAATCCCTTGATCGGAACTTAGTGCATGATTTTCTCCCGTACATTTTGATACGTTTGACCTTAAGAAATTCATCAGCGGAAAACAGTAGAGGTGTGGTGGTTACACAAACCGAGATCGAAGTTGAGGAGCTCACTTGTAAAGCCTGTTGCTTCTATTTTGCGCAGTTAGTGAAGAAGTTCTGTTTCTCCGTGAAGTGGCCAGCAGGGAGCAGCAGAGAGCTAAGGAAGGACTTACATTTAATAATGTAGTAAACTAGCATCACACTGCAGGTGTATATTTCTAAAACGCTTTAAGAGACATTGAAGGAGGAGTTTAGGAAGGGGCATGCTAATGCAAAAAAATGCACCTATATAGGAGTAAGATAATTGCAATTCACAAAATATACTTTTATAACCACTACAGAACTACTACTGACAAAAGAGACTTAAATGTACTCCAGCCCCGCCTTGGAGTAAGTCAAGCTATTCACATGTCAACCACTGATACTGCAACACATTCCCGCAGTAATCAATGAAGGCAGGCAATCACACTAACAATTATGGAGGGCATTTCAAATAAATTAAATTATATTTTAAATAAAACTTTATTTAAGGAGGACGCTCCTTCTCCCACCTTCTGACCTCCCCACCCAACTCCGAACCTCCATTTCCCTCGCTGAATGCATGAGTGGCCTCAAGTCCTGGCTGTTTAAGTAGCCCCATCCCAGGCAGTACCTCGATACCCATCGGGATTATTAGCGCTCTCTACAAATACTGATTGATTGGTTTAAATACATTTTATGTTATTATTTTTCTTAATAATATTAATATTCATGTTTAATATGCATAATACTTTTTTAATGACATATATTGCAAATTATTATTATTATTTTTAAATTGAATAACATAAAATAACACATAATTTGCACCCAAAATTGTGGCACATTCAATACAAAATGTTGAGAGCAAACTAACATTTAATTTGATTTCATTCATATCAATTTAATTCAATAATTTAAACAAAAGTAAAAAGTTAAATTAAGTAAAAAAAAGTCATATGTTACCTTTAGTACAGATGTCTGTTTCTCATTATATTGGTACTTCTAGGTGAATAGGAGTTAGACAAATATGTTTTATTATCATTTAATTAAAAAGAAATTAACTTTGTATTTTTTAAGTTAAAATGTATTTACTTACTGGGAGATCTCTGTCCTTAATGCGGGACATTTTGAAATCCTATTCTTAAGCATTAAAAAAAAGAAATGTATTTGAGGTGAAGAAAAAACTGCCTACTGGCACCATCTAGTGGTACGGCGGTGTAAACTGTTTCTATAAGACAGCAGGCTCGCTTTAAACGTCATACCTGTGAAAATACGTTTACTTAAAAGAGTCCCTGTCCCGGCCCGGTGCTTAATTTGTGAGTCAGAGGTTGTAGATGGGGCCCATCAACATTAATTTTTGTGGACTGGCACGTATTATTCATCATTAGATATTGACCAGGAACAAGAGAGATCATGGCTATGAGGGAAGAAAGAAAGATGGGAAAACAGTGACAAAGAGAGAAAAGAACCCACAAGAGTGAAATAAAGAGGCAATGTGTGTATGATGGTGTATGAAACGAAAGAGTCATAAGGTAGATTCAAGACTAGACAGCTTTTTTTATGTTGGGTTTATTGGATATTTGGAGTTCAATGCCTTTTTAAGGTTTATCTCAATTAATGTTGACTGATTAGTATGTCATTTATGTATGTTTATAAATTGGTATTTATGTTTTAGTTGATTTTATTTTTAAGTGGTTGTGGTGTTTGTTAGCAAATTGGGTAGCTAGTATCTTAATTAAAATATATGTTGGTTGATATTAATTGTTTAATATATTGTATTAACCCCTTCTCTGCTAGGCCTTTCCCCCCCTATGCTAAGCCTTTTTTTGGCTATTTGGGGTAGTTTGCACTTAGGCCCCTATAACTTTTTGACCACATAAGGTATCCATGCCAAATTTGCGTCCTTTTCTTCCAGCATTATGGGAATTTTAAAGGTACCCAGGGTTTGTTGATTACCCTGGAGGGGAACCAGAAATTAGCCAAAATACGGCAACATTTTTTTTTGGGGGGGGGGACTGGAAAAAAGGGTTACAGACGAAAGTGTCTGTTTTTTCCCTGCAAATGGTATCAACAAAGGGGTTGTGGTGATAGCTTTCAGGGACAAGCAGACTTCTGTCAGAAAACCAAACATTTTTACACAGTTTTCGCATTTTTCTGGGACATAGCCTAGTTTTGCTATTTTTTGTGCATTCAACCTCCTTCCAGTTAGTGGTAAAAATGGGTTTGAAATTAATGATGGATCCTGGAAAGCTAAACATTTTTGAAAGGGAGACATTTTAAATTCAGCAAGGGGTCATTTGTGTAGATCCTTCAAGGTTTTCGTATAGAAACTAACCGTTGAAAATATAAAAAAATGAAAATGAGTTTAAAAAAAACAGCCATTTGTGCCAACATTTTCACCTGTAACTTCTACTAAGTATGACAGATGTTTGAAAGCAATATACCATTACATCCGATGGACCCTTTTGGTTGTGGGGATATATAGGACTTGTAGATTCACTAAGAACCCAAGGAACCCAGAGCCAATAACTGAGCAGCATCTTGCAATGGTTTTTTATTATGTACCGGATATATAGCAATTTATTTGGGAAAATATAAACAGGGAACAATAGGTATGAAAGTCATCTATGTATTTCTAAAATGGGAACAAAATATAGAGTTTAGAAACAGTGGCTATTTGCACATCTCAGAAATTGTGGGTACCATACCAGCATGTGAATTATAGGTCATTTTTCAAAGTGACTTATTTTTTACACATTGTCTTACATTTGGAAGGCAGAAATGTATTGAAAGTCAATAGGTAATAACAGTTGGTCTACAATTTTGTATTTCCCTACGTCTCCCGATAAAAATGGTACCTCACTTGTGTGGCTAGGTGTAGTGCCGGCGACAGGAAACGGCCCAAAACACAACGTGGACACACCACATTTTCACAGTGAAAACGGACCCTTGTTTTTCAAAGTGCCTGCTGTAGATTTTGAACCCTTGCTCTGCCGGCACTTAGGGAAACCTAGCAAACCTATACATTTGTGACTACTAGACACCCAGGGGAATCCATGATGGGGTGACTTGTCTGGCTCTCACCAGGTTCTGTTACCCAGAATCCCTTGCAAACCTCAAAATTTGTAAAAAAAAAACAAAACATTTTCTTCACATTTCTGTGGTAGAAAGTTCAGGAATCTGCGTGGATCCACAACATTCCACCCACCCCGCATTTTCCAAGGTCTTCTGAGAACAATGATACCTCACTTGTGTGGGTAAGCTTAGTGTCCGCAATAGGAAACGGCCCAAAACGCAACGTGGACACACCACGTTTACACCGTGAAAAAGGACCCATTTCTTTTTACAAAGTGCCTAGTTGTAGATTTTCAACCCTAGCTCTGCCGGCACCTAAGAAAACCTAGCAAACCTATACATTTTTTAAAACTAGACACCCAGGGGAATCCAGGATGGGGTGACTTGTAAGGCCCTCACCAGGTTCTGTTACCCAGATTCCCTTGCAAACCTCAACATTTGTAAAACAAAAACAAATTTTCCTCACTTTTCTGTGGTGGAAAGTTCTACAATCTACGTGGATCCACAAAATTCCACCCACCCCAGGCTCGGGGGCCGTCTTGGGAAACCTACCAAACCCATACATTTCTGAAAACTAGACACCCAGGGGTGTACAGCGAGGTATGGCTTGTGTGGAACCCCCAGTGTTTTCCTATCCAAAATCCCCTGCAAACCTCAAATTTAGCTGAAAAAAATCACAAGTTTCTAAAAATTCTGTGTGGGAAAATTCAGTAATCTGCATGGATCCACAAATGTCCTACCACCCAGCGTTCCCCCAGGTCTCCCGATAAAAATGGTACCTCACTCGCTTGGGTGGGTCAAGTACCCGCGACAGGCAAGGGCCCAAAACTTATTGAGGAGACATCAAAATGACCTATCACAAAATAACCTGGTTTCGCAAGGTGGGTCACCTGGGTTTTTAGCCCCGGGCTCGACGGCCATCTTGGGAAACCACCAAACCCACACATTTCTGAAAACTAGACACAGTTTTCCTACCCAGAATCCCCTGCAAACCTCAACATTAGCTGAAAAATCCCACATTTTCCACATATTTTTGTGTGGCATCACCGTGCCGACACAAATGTCCTACCCCACAGCGTTCCCTTCAGTCTTCCGAGTAAAATGATACCTCATTTGTGTGGGTCTCTAATGAAGAATTGGCTAAAAACGTATTTTAAAAAAAATGTAGTGCTATACACTTAATCTCTATGTTTTGGGCTCTTCCCAGGCACAGGCCTTTGGGCCACCCACACAAGTGAGGTATCATTCCACACAAAAATATGTGGAAAATGTGTTTTTTTAGCTAATTTTGAGGTTTGCTGGGGATTCTGGGAAGGAAAACGATGGGAAATTCACGCAAGCCATACCTCGCTGGACTCACCTGGGAGTCTAGTTTTCAGAAATGTGTGGGTTTGGTAGGTTCCGAAGATGGCTGCCGAGCCCGGACAAAAACCCATGAGTTTTTGACCCCAGGCTCGGCGGCCATCTAGGGAAACCTACCAAACCCACACATTTCTGAAAACTAGACACCCTGGGGAGTCCAGTGAGGTATGGCTTGTGTGGATCCCTCAATGTTTCCCTACCCAGAATCCCCTGCAAACCTCAAATTTTGCTAAAAAAAATCAACTTTTTCTCAAATTTCTTTGTGGGAAAGTTGTAGGATCACAGTGCTGAAACAAATGTCCTACCACCCAGAGTTCCCCCAGGTCTCCCGATAAAAATTGTACCTCTCTTGTGTGGATAGGCATAGTGGCTGCAACAGGAAATGGCCCAAATCGTACTGTGGAGACTTCGAAACTGCCTATCACAAAACTATCGGCTTGTGCAAGGGGTTTCACATATACCGAAACTTGCTTGGACTCAACCCTCTCAAATTAACTTGTAATATATTCATCAATATGTTTTGTTTACTAAAATTTGCACAAACACTACATTTCTAGTATCCTGGTGAAGCTTATCTATGTGCTTTTACTAACAGTAACTCAACTGCATTAAAATGGCTGCTACAACGCGGGAATTTCACGGCGCATGGTCTGTCACACTCACGTGACATGACGTACTCTCTGCTTGGTGGGAAATCTTTGCTTCTGCGCACTAGAACTAAAGATGGCTGCTCTATGTTTCACATGCTAATGCTTATGCTGCTGCTAATATTAAACAATGTTCGTTCTGCCTAACCATTAATGCCACAGTTAAAATAAAGTAATGGGAATAGAGTAGAGATAAGTGGTATACAGTGCATTCCTTTATTTTTATATTCTAAAATATTTCTTTTTGACTTTGCTACTAGCTCGTAATTTGGGCCTGACTACTGTCACATCCTCCATCTTGAATGATGCCGCACATGCGCCCTCTGACTCTAAAATTGCTGAAGAATTGACATTGAATGATTGCCAAGAAGCATCTTCCCCACGATGTTCCTGGGAACCTGCTCTATTGACCTCTGAAGAGGAAGCAAGAAGGCTCAAATAAATACAATGTATATGATTTGTATGCCAATATTGTTGGGCGGAATAAAGTAATGGGAAAATAAATTGTGGGTGGAGATTCAATCAATATGAATCAAACTGAAATTACATCATCTTAGTATGGTGTGATGATTTCTCTCGTCATTCCAACCAATCACTGAAGGGGAACACATAGATTTGCAACATTTAGGGGTGGTACATTGCCCGCAAAATGGTATACCGTAACTAAGGTAGGTTTAGATAGAGAAATTGTCCGACTTGTCCGAATAGCTGACCTGTCACTGACCCAACGCACACAATAGGCGATCGAGAACAGATGTGCTGGCGGAGCACTCTGTAAGAAGAAACGAATACCCAATCAGGGTATTAATTTGGTTTTCCTAGAGAGAGGGATGTGACGCTGGCGTTGCACTTAGCTGAGGTCACCTGTCCTGATCTGCACCTGTCTTGTCCCGTGGGCACCTGATTAGTCGGGAGCCTGGTCCTAATCTTTTTGCCCCAGCCCATGACCAAGATTGGTCATTGCACCATTCTAGGTAAATATAATCTGTATAGTATGTCCTTGTGCTATTTCCCTTTCTCACCCTTCCCAGGTACCAATGTCTAAAGGTGTTACTGTGATTTTTTACAAACTTTATGTCCTACTGGTTATATTCTTGTTTATAAAATTTATGGCCATTGTGGCCTTTATTCATTTGATTCAGAAAATCCTACATAGATAAAGGTTTTAAACCCCCCCCCCCCGAGTCTGTGGTTTTTATAAGAAAACGTAAATGTGCTTAAATACTATCTGTTTATTCTAACTCTCTGATCCACAGCATTTATAGTAAGGTGACAAGGATTGGTAAGTCATGGTATGCAGCTATAGGTCCTAATCGAACCTCTGGGCAAACTGATAGGGTGACTAAATGTATAATTGATTAGGCAGGACCATTAGTTCTATGTGTGAATGTTGTATGGACCAAAGGTGAGTATGGTAAACTGAACTAGTAGATCACTGCACGCTCTATCAGGGGGTCCTATGAGTTTTTGGGCCCGGGCTAAGTGGCCATCTTGGGAAACCTACCAAACCCACACATTTCTGAAAACTTGACAACTACCCAGAGTTTTCTGCTTTTTTTTTGCACATATATATATGTATATATATTCCCAAAGGTGCCCTGAGCTTCAAGGATGCCACTCCACCAAGGACGATTGAACACAATCTTTTATTCAAACCAGCGCTGTCAATTCCGAATCTTTCCCTCCCTGACGCGTTTCGGAGCGGCTGCTTCTTCCTGATAGGGGGAAAAACTGACAAGTACGAGTTACACCCAACCTTCAATTTCCGCTTTTGCATGCGCTCCAGGATGAGCTGGATGCCGGTAGTTGCAGTGTTAATATTTCCCCACATTGGGGCCCGTGTTCTTTGCCACAAGTTTAACTTTCGATTTTATTAAAAGTTCATTTAAACCCTCCGGTGGGCCTCGTATATATATATCGATCGCACACAAGCCAGTGTCCTGTTCGTGAAATAAAACTCACTGGTGCCGTGGCCTCAATGCAAAGACGCATTTATTTTAGGTAACGGAAGTCCCAATATATATATATATACCCCTATACAGTGCAACATCCGTTCAGTGCTGTGGTGTCTTGCTTGTTGGATGAGCTAATGCGTAGTTCCTCTTTCTTGAAAAGTGATGAAATAGGTAGTGGCTTATAATTTTCCTAAATGTTGTAATACACCCTTCGTTTTATGTGGGAAATTCCATGTGTTCATATGTTTATTCTCGTCCAGTGAGCCTAAATGACTAGTCTCACAATATTCAAAGAACATAGTATGTTCAGTTATAAAGAGTTTTACTGAGCTAGAAAAGGGGAGGACAAACAGCATGTTTCCTGTAAAACAGCTCTAGTAACTGAAGGACCCTTGGCACAGGCAAAGAAACAGCACACAACAGCTGCAGCACTTTGGCTTATTTGTGCCAAAGTCAGACATATTTGGGGTGAAAAATATGGCACTAATGGCATTGATATTGATAGCAATATTATATATGCTTAGGAGTGATGAGATAAATTGTATACGTTTACACCAGAAACAGCCTTAATCCTCCACCCTTCATCCAGAAATAGAGGATCCCTAAATGGCATGTTTGCATGTTTTCATTGCAGTCTTGTACAAGGTCGGACTGGGACAGAAAATAGGCACAGACATCGAAATTAAAGTGGGCACAATTAGCAAATGCGATAGCTAAAAAGATTGCCCACATTTGCAAATCGGGGCAGTTTTCATGCTGTAAAGACACGCTGTATAAGTGTTTTGCAGGGTATGGGAGACTGCATGCCTGTGTGCTTGCTGCAGGCCATGCTTGGGCTAATTCCATGGAAATCAACATTAAAGACCAGCTCAGAAGACAAGAAAATAGGCTCACAGACCAGTGCTTATGTGCCAGGGCTGTCGTCAGGAAGCAACTGCAACTTGCACTACCCTTTGCCCCTGCCAGCACTGCCAATGACCCTACCAACATAACTACAAACCATCACACTACTACAAGTGCGACAATTCACACTACTCTAGGCCCCCAAAGTTATAAGATTGGCTAGGGCTGCAGGTATTAGTCATTTTTAATGTTTATTTCACTAATAAACAACTGTTGTTATTCCCATACCTAAATTAGACAAACCGCGCCACCATGTGGCAGACTATAATAAATGCCAGTGTTGACAATTAAGTGCTGGTGCCGAGCACAGGAAACCACTGTCTCAAATTTGGCACTGTCAAAAAGTGGCCCATACATTGACCTCTCAGGCCAGCCCTTAGGGCACTGCCTGACTGCCCTATAGCAAAAAAACAATTGATGGACAGAATGCAGAATAATGTCATACATTCACCCCAGTACAGAGATCTGGGCCTAAATCCATCGTTTTTTTGCTCACCATGCCATTCCAGTTTGGACCCAGTCATATGCAAATCAGTCTTGACCCTGCACCCAATGGGAGGAGGCCAGCCCGAACTGCCAGGCCAGGTCCTCCCTGGACTGGAAACAAGCATCCTAGGACCGGTTTCGGGCTTTCAGCTCTCATCAGCCAGGATAGCTTGACTCCAGTGGCATTGAGAGCACGGGACCACGTCTGGGCATGCACGTCCCACTCGGGGTGACAAATGCAAAAAGAACAATTGATGGACAGAATGCAGAACAGTGTCAGAACAATGTCATACATTCACCCCAGTACAGAGAGCTGGGCCTAAATCCATCTTTTTATCGTCCAATCCAACCATGGTCTTTTATAAGAATTTAAAGTGTTAGAGTTTGACATTTAGTTTCCCACATTTATCTAAACATCCTCCGGTTGAGGAATCACGGTTTTTAGCTCTACCAGTCTCAGAGTAATAAGCCTTTCATTTCTGCTGCCCAGCACTTAGCATTCAAAGCTTCTGGAATAGACTAGTTACTTCCATCTTCAGGTGTGAAAGAAACATTTCTCCCATCTAATACCTGTGAACGACTCTTTAAAGGTGAGAGATTGAGCCAGCTCTTGGTAGCCCGACAGGCGCTCAAGGATTGCCCCTGAGGTAAGTCACCCTTCAGAGCAGCACCCTCTGCTTTTGACTATTCTCACGCAGTCACATGAATAACCCATCATAGGAGCATGTCTGTTATAGACTATTAACCACAGGTTAGCCCATAATTCTGCGGTTCGCCTTTAGCCAGGGTAGCTAAAACTCAGTTAGGGTAGCTAACATTTATGTGATCCTATTCTTGACAAAGGCTATACAAACTCTGGACAAATGGTCTAAAAGGCATGCATTTGAAATAAATGTCGAAAGCAGGCTTGACTAGTAAATAGTGGACAGTGTGGTGACAGGATTCTGCCATTGTTGCTTGGGATACCAGGAGCAGTGGTCTATTTTTGATGGTGGACCTGTAACTGATAGACCCAATACATTTGTTACCAAAGTAAAGAGACCAACATCAAGGTTATAAAGACTGAGCTTTAATTTATAGTTAATTTGAACTAATGGATTGTACCTTAAACATTAATTGATTGTAGCCCATACTCTCAACCCCATGAATAATGTAAAGGGTACCTTTAGGCCACAGTGGTGGCATGTGGGACTCCACTGCAACATACCGTTCAAACTGATTAATCAAGGAGGGTAAAGTCAGGAGGTAGTGATGGGCGAATCCACAGAAGCCAACCTGTGAAACTAGGAGTCTCCAGGTAGAGTGAAGTCAGGTGTATGAGGCAGCTGATGTTCTTAAAGTCAGTTAATGAAAATTCACAATATTTTGGATGCTGATGAAGGCTTCCTGAGTTTGACCTCCCTCCAGGTCGACCCCCGGCTAAAGTCTAAGGGAAACATTTGCATTGCTAGGAGGGGGGAAACGAAGACCCTCCACAAAAGGTAAGTTGTGATATTGTATGCTGTTGATTTTGTCTCAGTTGTTATATAAGAATTTCATTAAAGTGAATACCATTGAGATTGTGTTGTACATGTAATTCTAGTGTGTAGAGGCTTTAAAATAAACAAGTGAAATCAATAACTGGGTAAGTGGCTCCCTTGTATGGGTATAAGCGGCAACATTTTATTACAAACCCAGCAGTAATTCTTTCAGTTGTGTTTTAAGAGTACATTTTGTACGTCAGAGGTAGCATACTTTACAAGTTTTGGTTTCAAGGCAAAAGGAACAGAATTTAGAGCATAACTTCTATAGCTCAGTCCCATAAGGCCAACATTACATCTGGTTCTTCTTTCAATTCAGAAAATATGCTCTCCATTGCTGCAATACTACCTGCCAAGGACTACGACTGTCATTTTTTATTAAATTAGTGACTTCAGACAGGATTTTTAAAAAAAGCAAGTAGCCGTCATTTCTGTGTCCATGGGAAATTAGAGGCTGTGATTAAACTGCATTTATTAAAGAGGTTTTTGATTTGAAGATGACTGGAAAGGTTAACGAACCTTAAACACTGATTATATACATTTGTGGAAAGGTTACTATGTTTCGTAAAAAGCAAGGTTCTGTCACAATTAAGTCACATAATGAGTTTCAGAATACAAAAGTTTCTCCAAGAAGGCTATGCAATACTCAAGAAAACTTGTAAAACTTCACTCAGCATGCTCATGCCTAGAGCAGTGTTGGACTTGGCCCTTTTCCCTGAATTTTTTTGTTTTTCGCTCCCCTAATTTAGGATGTCCCCCCATTGTAATGAAGTTGTATAGGCCCTGTGAGGTGGAGATGCCCTGTGTAATATTAAAATCAATGCTAAGGTGCAGGTGCTCTCTTCCCCCAACATGGCTGCCACTGACCCCTGCTACTGCAGCGTGGTCTTTTTAGGCGCACTCTAGTTGCCAGGAGCTGGCTCAAACCCCTAAACATTGTAACCATACCAGCCTGCCTTGCCTGCCCATAGTTAGAGTAGGGAAGCTCCTGGAACATTCTAGAATAGGGGCGGTGTCGGGATCGTCAGTAGCCCAAGAACATATACATAAGCCACTAACCTTTCCTTGCGATCAGCGGAGACGATGTCTGAAGATAGGCCCCCCCCCAATTCCTCCTAGACACGACCCCCAACAAAGGAGTCAGTACACCCTCTGCGTGGACTCGTGCCCCGGGGAAAAGGGAGGTGGATAAAATAAAAAACTAGCTGTAGTTTCTGTAGTACCCTCAAGGTCTGGTCAAAAGAACTGCTAGGTACCAGGAAGGACGTCCACACTACATAAGAGGATGACAAAGCAGAAGATATAACACCTGTTCTCTTCTGAATATCTATAACTAAGCACCCAACGTTTTTCTCACTCCTTACCAGAAAGACATACAGCCAGACAAGGTATTTCCTGTCCCTTGTGTCCAAAAAACGAAAACATAAAAATAACAAGGGAATAGCAATCCAACTCAAATAGTTCTGTAGCTGGTACGGTGTATACCACAAAATGCGCAGTCTGTACTTGCTGCTTGAAAACGTATAGAGTCACCATGTCACCACAAGATTAAACACACCCAGGAAGTGTCCTTTTCCAAGTGTGATAGCGTTGTTTAAAAAGGCACAACGCTAGTATTCAAGAACTGTTCTTTTGGTGATTGTGAGCACCGGAACGATTACCAAGTTAACTGGAGCAACAGTGTTCAACTACGAGTGAGAGTTATACACGGGAACTGCTGCCAGAGGTCACCAACTGAATGCCGTAAACAAGGCAGCCCCCCCTGAATTATTGCTAAAAAGGATATTACACAGAGCGCGTCTTATCATCAGACGCGTTCAAAAGCAATAACCTTCTCACTCCGCCAAATGCGATGTGAACGCGAAACAGCGTGTTTACATTACACCGCGGCTAATCAGTTCTAAACTAAGCACAGGTGCAAGACAAACGCGGAGGAGGCGAGCCCGCACTCCTTCCGCTGTAATACCTGGCTTGAATTTCCGGCTCAGAAATAAACGAATGTCCAGAACAACAAGGCTTCAATCTTCAATCTTCAAGCTGAAATCTGGCGGGGAACACCATCCGCCATCCCCACAGAAACTGGTTGATTGGCAAGCACCTTCCCTTCGTGAAGGAAGTGCTTTTGTAAGTTCCGCCCTGAGCCTCCGGGTGACATGTCCCTAGGCATGCTGGTTGCTGTAGTTTTCCAGCAATTTACCCTCATCTCATGTCGAACAGGAGAACAACGGTGACTATGACAATGGTAAGGTTGTAACCCCCTGGACATCGAACTCGCTACAGAACCCCCTCTCGAGGACTGCCGTCCCGGCGGTTGACCAGGCCTACCCGGATGCAGATCATGGAATAGATCCACCAGCTCCGGACATTGCAGGTTGTCCACAGGTTCCCATGTCCGTTCCTCGGGCCCATATCCTTTCCAATCCACCAGATACTGGACCCTCCGGGAGTCTAGGATAGTCTGCACCTCATATTGTTCCTGTCCATCAACCTCAACAGGAAGGGGCTTCTCGGGCAACCTCATACCGGAAAGACAAGGCTGGAGCAAGGACACATGAAAAACGGGATGGATTTGCCAAGAACCAGGAAGAGAGTTTCATAGCCACTGGGTTGATGACCTCAACTATACTGTACGGACCCACATATTTAGGTTTCAATCTAGTAACCCCTTAGATATGGAGATTTTTTGTGGAATGCCATACCTTATCCCCCACCCTGTAGGCTGGTTCCGGGGTTCTCTTCTTATCGGCAAACCGCTTCTGTGTGGACTGAGCATTGACCAGATTGTGCTTTGCAGATATAAGCACCGCTCGAAGATGCGCATGATGTTCGTGAATACTAGGCACAGGAGAGCGAACAGGCCAATCAAAAGGGAGAGCGTTGGAGTGGTAGCCCTGGAGACAAGAAAAAGGTGAGCAACCCAGAGTTGTGTGCACAGCGTTATTATAGGCGAATTCCGCCATCCATAACAAGGTAGTCCAGTCCCTATTATTCTGCAAAGTGAAGCATCGGAGATACTGTTCCAGCGTCTGGTTCAGACGTTCTGTTTTACCATCAGTTTGGGGATGGTAACTGGAGGAGAGATGAGCATCAATATCCAACGTCTTACAGAGAGCCCTCCAGAATCGAGACGCGAACTGGGTCCCCCTGTCAGTGATCAGAACGCTAGGGATTCCATGAGCTCGTACAATGTGCTGAAGAAACACCTCTGCCAGTTCCGCAGCCGTGGGCAATCCTGTTAATGGTACAAAATGCCCCATTTTTGTAAGATGGTCAACAACAACCAGGACCACAGTCTTCTCGTCACAGGGTGGCATCTCGACGATGAAGTCCATAGAAAGCATATGCCAGGGTTGTGGAGGAATAGACAAAGGTCTAAGGAGTCCCACAGGTTTTGCATGGGTAGCCTTTGCTTGGGCACAAATTGCACAGTTCTTAATGTATTGTCGCACATCATCTCGTACTCGGGGCCACCAAAAGGAACGTTCCACACTGGCAATTGTTTTATACGTTCCCACATGTCCACCCAACATAGAATCGTGGGTCCATGCCAGCACTTGCCGTTGTAATGGCTCTGTTGGAATAAATAAGGCAGTGCCATGATAGGCAAGATCATCCTTTTCAGCACGATGCTCCGGATCTTCTTGGACCCATTCCTGTACGTTCATACTTGCTAAAGCGATCCTCACTTCTTCCAAGAAGTCCTGTGAGGACAGTAGAGCTACTGATGGAGTCGGATCGCCCACTTCAGTCAATATGAAAGGCGGCTCGATGTCCTCAGTTTCTCGCTGCTCGTCTACTTCTCCTATGCGGGAAAGGGCATCCGCGTTCCCATTTTGCGACCCAGGTTTATACTGGATGATAAAGTCGAAGTCGGAAAAGAACAATGTCCAACGTAATTGCCGTGGTGTTAGTGCCTTGGCGGTCTTCAGAAACAGTAGATTTCTGTGATCCCTGTAAATTTTTACAGTATGCACCGCACCCAGGAGGTAATGACACCACTCTTCACATGCTCTTTTTATTGCAAGGAGTTCTTTGTCTGAGATGGTATAATTTATCTCACACGGCGTAAGATTTTTTGAGAAAAAGGCAACTGGATGTACTTGGCCCGTCACAGGATGTCTTTGGGATAACACGCCTCCCACCGCACTTTGAGATGCATCCGCTTCAAGTATGAATGGCATTTGCGGATCAGGATGACGAAGAATTGGAGCCTGGGTAAACTGCTTCTTTAGGAACCGGAACGATTTAGCTGCCTCTTCGCTCCAAACAAAGAAGGGAAGGCATGGCTTGGCAGATCAGGCTGGACTGTTCCCATGAGGCACAGGGTCAGACTGATTTGCATATAGACATATCTGAACTGGGGTGGCAGAGTGGGCTAAAGAACGGTGATGGATTAAACCCAGATCTTTTGACTGGGAGTGAGTGTTTGATTGGTTCAGATGCTCCGTCCATCACCACCCCCTTTTGTACTGCTTTTGGCCGCCATAAGTGTGGCAGGGTATGCTCAGACGTGAGTCCCTTGCTCACTTTGCCACTGGATTCAAGCAAGCCGGGCTGAAGACGGCTGTAATGCCAGAAACCGGTCCTCGGAAGCTTGTTTCCGGTCCAGGGAAGGCATGGCTTGGCAGTTCAGGCTGGACTGTTCCCATGAGGCACAGGGTCAGACTGATTTGCATATAGACATATCTGAACTGGGGTGGCAGAGTGGGCTAAAGAACGGTGATGGATTAAACCCAGATCTTTTGACTGGGTGTGAGTGTTTGATTGGTTCAGGTGCTCCGTCCATCACCACCCCCTTTTGTACCGCTTTTGGCCGCCATAAGTGTGGCAGGGTATGCTCAGACGTGAGTCCCTTGCTCACTTTGCCACTGGATTCAAGCAAGCCGGGCTGAAGACGGCTGTAATGCCAGATACCGGAAGACAGAACGGTCCCGTCGACTGCCTTCACCAGCTCAGGTTTTTCCTTCTTCTCGCAGACGATTCCGGTTTTCATGGCGTACTCCTGATCAATATAATTCCCGGTGGCACCGGAATCAAGCAATGCATCTATATCCAATGCGTCATGGGAAGTCACCCATGCCGGCCCTCGCGAGCCGTAAAATGTAACCTGTATGACGTGAACCATGTGCACAATAAAGATCTTCTTAAAACCCCCCCCAAAAAATGAGAAGTCACCCATAGCGTGACTTTAAGGTTCATGTGTGCGACAGCGGGATGTAATGTATTAGCAAGCACTGGTGAGATTGTTGAAGGTTGATAAACCAAGGCAGAGACCTCTTCCTGATTTGGGTTTTTTAGTTTACCGCCGGCTCTCCTGTCTGTATAGATGCCTGAACACGAGGCACGTAAGGGCGTCCGGGTAGCGCATTTCTGGCTCTGCAATCCTTAATGAAATGTCCTCCTTTACCGCAATACAGACATTGCTTCAACCTTCGTCTTTTCTCCTTCTCCTCTTGTGAAAGGGGACCGCGGATGCCTCCTATTTGCATGGGTTCTGTGCCTTCTATTGCCTTGGGGCGGTCTTCAATAGGGCTCTTGAAACGGGGATAAACATACCGACCATCTCCCCTGTTTCTATCCCCTCTCCGTTCAAGGAGTCTGTGGTCCAACTGAACAGTCAGATCTATAAGTTCTTCGCAGGTACGAGGAAGCTGTACCACTTGTGCCAGGACGTCTTTAAGCACTCCTCTCAAGCCTTGATAGAACAGAGTGATTTGTTTATCCGGGGGCCAGTCCGTTTCAACTACTAGCCTATTAAAAGACGTAATGTAGGTTAACAGGTCTTGGGAACCTTGACGTAGTGTTAACAGTTCCCTGTCAAGGGTCATCATATGGGATTTCCTATCAAAAAGTTTCCTTAATTCTAAACAAAAATCAGGAAAGCTGTGCAACACAGGGTCATTTCTCTCCAACAAAGGAATGGTCCAGCTCGCCGCGTTACCACCCATATATGACATCATGAATGCCGTTTTTGCAGGGTCATCATGAAACACCCCAGGTTTGCATAAAAAATGTAGTCTGCACTGGTTGAGAAAGGTCTCAAACTTCCTGGGATCCCCAATATATCGTTCAGGGGGTGCCAATGGTATTCCCATGTTTTGTAAGACATGTACAGTGTGGACAGGATCAGTAGGAGGGACTGTGGCAGGAGGCGGTACAAAGAACCCACCCCCTTCTGCTCCTACAGAGGGGGTGTGACTGGTAGAAACAGGAGCTGACGGTGTGGCTGGTTTAATATAGGGAATCCCTCCAGTACTTTTACGTGTTAGACCTGCTACCTCTCTTCGCAAGGAGCCTACTTCTTTATGCAGTATCTGGTTCTCAGTTCTTGAAGTGTGTACCTCTTGCTGTAAAGCTGCCAAGCTTTCCACCACAGAGGCCAACACGACATTAATGTCCATCGTCTAGGCCAGGCTTGTATACGTGGGCATGCCAATCTGTCAGGATCGTCAGTAGCCCAAGAACATATACATAAGCCACTAACCTTGTCCTTGCGACCAGCGGAGACGATGTCTGAAGATAGGCCCCCCAGTTTCTCCTAGACACGACCCCCAACAAAGGAGTCAGTAGACCCTCTGCGTGGACTCTTGCCCCGGGGAAAAGGGAAATGGATAAAATAAAAAACTAGCTGTAGTTTCTGTAGTACCCTCAAGGTCTGGTCAAAAGAACTGCTAGGTACCAGGAAGGACGTCCACACTACATAAGAGGATGACAAAGCAGAAGATATAACACCTGTTCTCTTCTGAATATCTATAACTAAGCACCCAACGTTTTTCTCACTCCTTACCAGAAAGACTGTGGCACCTCGGGTTCCCCCCTAGTCGCTGGGCTAGGTGCAGCTGCTAGAGTTGTCCCTTCGAATAGACTGACAGACACTGGGGATATGGGCAACGCAGGCTTTATTGATTTAACGGTCTTTTTCCGGTGTATCACTTTCCGGTAGTAGGGCAGGGGGCCTTCTGAATCTGCCGTGAGTCTCAATTGTCTTTTCTCCGCAGCGGTCCGGCGCTCGTCCCGGTGTCTTCTGGGACTTGTAGTCGGAGCCTTGTCCTCCACCTTGTCGAGCCTCGGGCAGCCACTCGAAACAAAGGAAAGAACAGCACCGTTTTAGAGTCTTGCGTTGCCAATAAGACACAGGGAAGGGGTGAGGGAGCACACGTGCACATGAAAATCACTAGGGCCCGTTGTGTTTGGGAAGTGAGGGGGTGGGGGTTAGTGCACGGGAGGTGTGCGGTGCTTTTACAGAGGTTTGACCCACTTAAATCCCGCCCAACTTGAAATTCTCGATCGTACCTCTGGTAGCCACACTTCCCTTGAAGTGTGGCTGGGCGATGCGCCTTCCGGTTGGCCTCCTGGCTTGATGGGGTTGTCTCCCCTGGATCCTCCGAATCCGCCTTTCCGCTCTTCGTCCTCTTCTCCGGCCGCTTCCTCCTCCTTCCGATGTCCTCTCGCCCGCTCCGGTCTCCTCTCCGCCTCCTGCCTCCGACCTGCTCCTCTTTCGACTCCTCTGCTCTGCTCCCGCCTCTCCTCCTCCTTCCACGCCGTTCTCCACTCTCCTCCGTACTCGTCCTCGTCTCCTTCGCGCTCTCCTCCGTCGCCTCCGGGTGTAACACACACCTGTGTGTTTTCTGGGACGGCTTTTACCTGGGATGCAGGGGCGTATCCAGTGACGTTGTCCTCACCCAACTCCGCCCAGTTAAAGAAACAGGGCTCATCCCTTTCTGCTGTCTCCGTGTCTCCTAGGTCGTCCGTCTTTCTCCAGGTCCCTGTGTGCTGATCGAAAAGAGGGGAGACCGGTAAGCCAGGCGGATCCGGGCCCTCCCCGTTACAAAGACATACAGCCAGCCAAGGTATTTCCTGTCCCTTGTGTCCAAAAAATGAAAACATAAAAATAACAAGGGAATAGCAATCCAACTCAAATAGTTCTGTAGCTGGTACGGTGTATACCACAAAATGCGCAGTCTGTACTTGCTGCTTGAAAACGTATAGAGTCACAATGTCACCACAAGATTAAACACACCCAGGAAGTGTCCTTTTCCAAGCGCGATAGCGTTGTTTAAAAAGGTGTTCAACTACGAGTGAGAGTTATACACGGGAACTGCTGCCAGAGGTCACCAACTGAATGCCGTAAACAAGGCAGCTCCCCCTGAATTATTGCTAAAAAGAATATTACACAGAGCGCGTCTTATCATCAGACGCGTTCAAAAGCAATAACCTTCTCACTTCGCCAAATGCGATGTGAACGCGAAACAGCGCGTTTACATTACACCGCGGCTAATCAGTTCTAAACTAAGCACAGGTGCAAGACAAACGCGGAGGAGGCGAGCCGGCACTCCTTCCGCTGTAATACCTGGCTTGAATTTCCGGCTCAGAAATAAACGAATGTCCAGAACAACAAGGCTTCAATCTTCAAGCTGAAATCCGGCGGGGAACACCATCCGCCATCCCCACAGAATCAGGTTGATTGGCAAGCACCTTCCCTTCGTGAAGGAAGTGCTTTTGTAAGTTCCGCCCTGAACCTCCGGGTGACATGTCCCTAGGCATGCTGGTCGCTGTAGTTTTCCAGCAATTTACCCTCATCTCATGTCGAACAGGAGAACAACGGTGACTATGACAATGGTAAGGTTGTAACCCCCTGGACATCGAACTCGCTACAGGCGGAGCCTGTTTTTGCCGCCTTAGAGGGTGGTCACCTGACCTGGCCCTATATAAAGAAAGGAGGGAAAGTTTTTAGTCAGTTGAGGCTTCACTGACCTGGGGGAACCTACGCAGGAGACTTAGGCGGTAGGGCCTAGTCAGAAACCTACACCACTGGGGGTGACAGGGTTTAGGCGCTGCCCACCAAGCTGTGTAAGGAACACTGAACTAGCCCATTGATCTGGCCCGGCGGGAGGGGAACCCAGGGACCATCTGCAGTGACCTGCTGAGGAAACTTGATATCAGCCTTCAACTCAACCCCCCCCTTTTCAAGAAACCAAGAATATACTTCAACCAAAGGGCGCCAGAACCACCAAGCGCCAAGAAGACACCTGCTCTGACCAGGACTACTGGGGATCATCTTCGCCCCCTCTGTCAGCACCTGTGGCCCCTGCGCTGTCCTGCACGAACTGTCTGACCTGATCTGGCTACCCCACGCTAGCTCCCTGAGCTGACTGAACTGCCTGTGGCTCAAGCGCTGTAGCCCCCTGAGAAGCGCTGTAGCCAGCCAGAACTGTGGTGTCCTTCAGAGCGCTGCCATCCCCCCAAGCGCTGTCTCTGCCAAGCGTTGGTCCCACGTGTGCCCCAGCGCCGAGGCCTGACGCGCTGTGCCCCTGAGCACTGTTTTGGCCCTGCCCGCGCTGTGCCTAGAAGCGCCGACGCCCCCGAGGCCCCCCTGCTGAGGCGCTAGTAAAAACTCACCGCCGCGGCCCGGAGCTGTTCGTGCCCTCCTGAGGCGCCTGAGGAAGCTGATCCCTATGTCCGCGGCTCCGGCGCCGTCAACTTTTCCCCTGCGGCGGCCCTCGGTGCCAGGAGAGGGCTGCGGAATCCTTGACAGGCCGCGCTAGGCCCGATTAGGCCTGGAAGCCTTTGCCACCATCACGTGACGGGGGCCGACGGCCACGTCGCGGGCCACGCCCCCGACGCGCCTTTATTGGCTGAGCCCCCGGCAAGCGAGCATCGGATTGGCTCTGGGGCTCGTGCACGCCAGTACTGTCCGCCATTGGCCCAGGAGATCGTACCCCTAGCCGGCCGCGCTGACATTGGCGGCCGGCTCCACACCCCCACGGGGCCGCGACCTGATTGGTCCAGCCTCTGGAGGCCCGGGACCCCGTCGGATAAGAGCGCCGGGGGCTCTAGGACGAGGGAGAGCCCCCACCTGCTGGCAACGCTGGGAAGGCCTGGACCGGTCTTTCCCCCCTACGCACCGGAGGGCTCTAGTAAGAGCACGAGCCCTCCCCCGGCAGCCGGAAACCATCGCAAGGGGCCGAGGAGGCCCGAAGACTGCAGGTAAAGCCCCGGGACGAGGACGGAGGACCCAAAAAGACACGGGGCCTCCCAGGAGCGAGAAGGAGGCCCCGAAACCGCCCCTCCCCTCGGGGGAACTGTTGCTGGGCCCCGTTGGCCCTAATTAGCCAGAGGAAAGTTCTGAACTGGGCCCGGACATTAGTTAGGCCCTCAGTGACTGATAGTGGTTAGAGTTAACCCCTGACTAGGGGAAGGCGACTGATAACTACCCTCAAGTCTTGGTTAATGAACCGTTATTCTGGATTTAGAGGAAGGGTGTTTAAGTCTGCATGCCCAAGTTTTACTTATGCCTGATGGAGTGTTGCAGGAAATACTGAGGGGGAAGAATTGCATAAAAGTTACCTCAGGAGATGTTTACCCTCGATTAATGAAATGCTCCTTCATTCTGGCCTAATGAGATGTTGCCGGGTCTTTAATGAAATGATTATCCCTGATGAAATGTTTAGACCTGCTTAGTGAAATGTTCTCACCCAATCTAATGATATGTTTATCCTTGCCTAAGGAAATGCTGACTAAATGCTTTACATGAGGAGACTTTATTTCCGCTAAATGTAATGTACTTGAATGTCTCTTTAATGGAATCCTTGCAGGTGCTGGTTTCATAAAATATTTAGGGTGATATACTACAGTGAATATTGAATTGCTCCCCTGGTGAAATGCTTTGAGGAGTTAACGCATTGAGTCATTTTATACCCTGCATTTTATTCTAGATAAAAGCTATTTGATTTTTAATCAAACTCACTGGTGTGGTCTCAGTCTTTGCGTGCATTCATTGTCTCAGTGGATGTGTGTGCTGTATAGTCACTTAACACCTAAGCTACCTACCTGCTCGTGCCAGGCTACCCCCGGGGAACTGGTGACCCCAGTTCCTACAAGCAGGAACTAAGGAATTGGATTTAATAGAATTTTGTCTGGAAATCCAGATAGTTCCACAGTATTCTGAAGACGGTTGGAAAACACAACTCTTTCTTCTCAAGTTGCAGGTTAGAATCATAAAAAATGAGTTAATATGCTGAGAACAAAGAAAACATATACTGTGTCCTCCCTAAAGTTGTTGCAGAAATCAATATTCCATCATCGGTTAGTAATAAGGCAATAATTGCATTGTCATCATAGCATTTGGCTATATTCTTGAATTTCAAGTCCAGCAAAGTGTAAGTCATGCCCGAATAAATACCAGCAGTGACTCCTTATAAGAAGCTATAGGGTGCAGCACCCCTGCCACCTGTGAGTCCCCTATGCATTTTTCCATTTAGCAGTTTTTGTGAAATCAAGAATTTTGTGTTTTCATGAACACTGCCAGTGCGCAGGTCAGCACTCTCTGCCTCGTCTCCAGGCTCCTGATGACAGGAGGCGGAAGAGGGGGCTGAGGCATGATCCAGTTACATAGTGTTTTTTTCAAATAAAACACTGTTGCTGGATTCTGGATTGCTCATGTTTTGGGCATAGTTCACCTACGACCCCTCACACAGGCCCAATCCATTTTATTTAGCAGTCATAAAGCACATGTCACAGACAGCACAGTATTTTTGCTGGCTGTCAGAGCGCACAACAGTGCATACTTAAAGCCAATGAAAAGCCACAGAGAGCAACAGGGACAAGATCCCCAGTACGATCCCAGCTGTGCTTCCAGTCCTATCAAGAAAGTGGGAGAGGGATTGTGGAAGGCCTTCCCCTTTTCAATCATGCCATGGATGGTCCATTTGGCTTCTTGTTGGGAATCATAGCTTGCTGGTTCCAATGCCCAGCAACAGATAATCCTGCTCTACTGCCACCACAGAGCCTCCAAGTTGCCAGCTAAGTATGCAAGGTAAGTTTTTAAAAAGTTCTTTCTCCATGCATGTGTGTATGTGGTTGAGAGTGCCTAAGAGTGAAAGCGTGCGTGATTGAGTCTGAGCGTGTCAATGAGGGTGAAAGTGAGAATTTGAGCTTGAGTGTGTATGAATAAGTGAAAGTGAGTACAAGGGAGTGAATGACGGAGTGTGTTAGAAATAGAGACTGGGGTTATGAGAGGGAGTGGAAGTAAGTCAGTGTAGTTAGCGATTGTGCAGCAGGTGCGGTTGCAAAAGGGCCCTGGCTCAGTCTGTGTGTGTAAGTGTGTTTGTAAGTAAATATGAGAATCAGTGAGTATGAGTAGGTTTGTGTGTGAGTAGCAGTGAGTATGAGTGAGAATGAGCAAGTCAGAAAATGCAAGCTGGAGTGAGTGAGGGGAAAGAGAGTAAATGTGAGAGGAAGTGAGTATGAGTGAGGCAAATTTTGAAAAAAATGGGGTGAACTGGGTGTTACGAGACACCACTTTCAAAGATCACCAGCCGCCACTGAGAGATAGTAAAGTATTTCATCAAAAGCTTATAAAATTTAACATTTCCCTTGGTGGTTGCATCACTACTAACGGAGAAAAATCCTTGTTGTAGGACTTCATGCTTGCTGTGTAGAAAGAGGTGCAAGCACATTCTTACATTCATGCAGCCGCAAGCCGCCTTCACTGCAATTGATGAGTTGTGGTAAGCGAGTTTGGATAGCTTGAATCCACAGTCCAGAGTGCTTGAGAGGATGTAATGTTTAACAGCATTTCACCTTTGTTGCTGTGATCTAACTTTAAAAAGAAAACATAAAAGTTAAAATATTAAGCACTTAAAACACTAAATCATCACTAACATAATTAATGCGATGAACTGCAAAATACAACGTAGATGGACACATACTTGCCGGGGTCCAGCAGTTCAGACTAAAATAATTATTATAGGATGGCAACACAATCTTACTAGGAATCTGGATCTGAAGAGGAAAGTTTCACATAAGACTGCTGCACATGGTACAAAAGGGTACATAACATGTAAGAGATGTCAGAAGCCTGCACCACATAGCTACTTTAGCAGGTGCCAACCTGGGGTGTAGGCGACTGGCAGGGGTTTGGGAAAGGTAGCACTCTTACAGGCAAAACAATATGAACTAGTTAGATAGTTAACAAGACTTGGATACCTATGGACTCCAACACACAAATGTAGGTCTTGCAGAAGGCAAGTGTAACAAGGCTCTACTCTATCCTTGGATTTAAGAATAAGAAACTACCTATGTGGTCAGTAGTTAATAACAATTTCCCTGGGTAAAGGAAGAGTGAATGAGTGTCATATACATGCCAAGAGGTTACCAGAGGTTGTGAGGACTCAGAGAAAGCCATTGAACTCACTGCATAAGCAGGACATCATGAGGCAGGACGATGTGCTTGGCATGTGGTCTGGCATCCGTGCAGCCTGGACCGCACCGGTGATCCCATGGATGCAATCACTGGAAGGGGGTTGCACAACTAACAGAGCACATTGGACGTAAAGGGCAATGGTTGGACAGCGGAGTTCAGGATTTGGCAAAACATGTCAAACGTGGACCTCTTCTGCACATACCAAGCCATCATCATGAGCTGTTAGAGAGCTTTATGAATTGCCCTTTCCAAAATAGTGGTCTGATTCTGTCTGAGGTTCCCTATTCATAATGGAGTTGAGTCTTTTCCTGTCACATAAGCTCCATCTTGAATCATTTAAAACCAGGCATTAACAAGTACCTGATGAGTCGCAATCCCTTTGTTCCCTTATTTTTCATACTGTTACTAACCCACTTGCTGCTATTGCTGGCCCTTATTTTTGCTCTTTTGCAATGGCATTCCTCTGTATTTCTTGCTTAGTTGTTTCCTCTTTCTTCATGACTGATAAAGATTGGTGCCTACCTTATCTACTTCTGACTTACTCCTCATACTAAAAACCAACAAGATGGCCAAGGAGGAGGTTTTACCGTCTTGTGTTTTCTTTCTTCTAATTTGGACCATCTTAAGTAGACACTTGATACTTCACATATGTAGCGAGGCACCTTGGCTACCTGGAGGTATCACCTTTTCCTCAAGAAATCAAGAAAACTGAACAGCCATATCTAGTGCTCAGCCTACGACAAAGGGGATCTTTCAAGGTTAGGACTAGTAGCCAGATTACTCCTCTGGCGATGGAGATGTCTGGCAGTGTGCTGTCAATGACAAAGCCTGCTAATGGAGTAAAACTAATGCACAACTAGTGTACATCACTTGCATGTAAATTACAGTAAACAAGGTGCAGCTGCTACAATACATCAAAGGTGAAAACCTTTGACTGTCTCAGATTCTCACTTTGTATTTTTTCTGAAAGTAAAAAAATACAACCCAAACTTGTTAATTATACAACACAAACTTGTAACTTAGTTCAATATTGTGCTGAACTGGTGTGTCATTTTTTTAAACTTAGGCAACATCTCCAATCAGATATGGCATTTAGATTATACAATTGATCCTCGTTGCACACTTTATACTGAGAATATAAGACACATTTTCAACTACTCCAGTACCTTAAAGAGCAAAGAAACACTTACTTGGTTTGTAGTCTATAGATTTTTCTGGCAGTCTTTACTGCATATCTGTTATAGGAACTATATACCCTTCCTTTTAAAGACTATAAAATATGGTCTACTGATGCAATTAGATAAACTATGTACTTTCTTATATTGCTGACACTAAATGTAGAGGTTTTTTTAATAAAGACCAAACATATTGAACAACATAAAGGGTATTATTAGCATTGTAAATTGTGCAGCCACACACACCTGACTTGTTTACATGCCGAGTGTTGGGTTGGGGGCAAATCATGCCTTCATCCTGTGAATCCAGGGCCAACGCCATTTGACAGTGAGGGGGAAGGGCACAAGTGTGTGCAGCAGCTTTCCAAGTGGTCTACTGGGCGAATTTAAGTGTCACCCTAATGTTTCCACTGCAAGCCAGATTGTGCCTACCAGTCACTTACCCGAATGTACATGCTAAGTGCCAACAGCAAGACACAGTATGAGTTGCCACAAGAAGAAATTCAGATTTCTTGGTTGTAGTGCAGATATGGTGTGTTGGTCTACCAGGCAACAACTGACACAGCTTCTCCGTGTGGTAGTCTTGGTAGCTTGCCTGACCAGTCGTCCAGCGTGTCATTTTGCCAAAACTGTCCAGCCTCACCTGCCTTTGCTGTACCTACTGGAAGTAGCTGTTGTAGTTATGGAAGGAATTTAAAAACTAACCGGTAATTTTGTGCTGTAGTTTAAGTTTGGGAGATGATTGTGCAATATAATAAACATCATTATTGCTATAGTATTCCTTATGTCTCTTGTTTTAATGGAACCAGCCACAACACAGCAAGTCTGCAAGTAGACAACTGGAACACCAAAATAAAAAAATGCAAACCACTTTTTTTAATATTGCCTTTTACTTCATAGGAGACTGTAAACAAGAATAAGACATGTAAGACCGAAAATTGTATGATTTGTGTTAATCACAAAACTGAGCCTGAAGAGTGCAGAAAAAGCAGGGAAAACGGATATTTGAGAATGCAGCAAAGCTGTGTTCAACCATTTAAGTGCAGTGGACAAAGCGTTCACATCCACCACACAGTCTCCGATGAGCAGAAGATGTGAACAATGGTCCACCGCAGTGCCGGAAAAAATTATTCAGTGAGCTTTTCATGAAAAAGAATCTCAACATGTAGACGAGCTTCTCTTGCGTCCGGGATTGCTTTTTTTTGTCACACGCACAGCCGTTAGGTGCTGAACTTTTTCACTTCGATCGGTGTTAATGGGCATTGCTCCAAACCACGTTCAGGGCAGGATAGGTGCGCCCTTTCCAGCAGTACCTCTCCCTAGTGGAACCCTGCTTATTAACCCCTAAGCAGAGATCAACCCACTAGGGGTAGGAATTAATTTAAGAGAAGGCAACCCATTTGGGCAGTGGCGAGTGCTACCTTTAAAAAAAGAAAAAAGAAAAAGAAAGCCTTACTGTCCACCTACCCTGCCTGTAGATGCAAGGAAATATTTATTTTGTTCCAAAAAAGGGTGGAGTGGCTCAGTCTGGCATCAGGCTGTTTTCCAACCCGTAAAAGCCAAGCAGTTTTCTTATCACCCATTGGGCAAGAAGTCCATCCAATAGAAGGATAAATTAAGAACAAAAATTGACAAAGACATGGGGCATCCCGTCCTGACATCGGGTCCTGCCTCCTCCCCATAAAGATGCTCCGTCCATCACCATCCCCTTTTGTACCGCTTCCTCCTCATAAAGGCTCCAACAGTCTTTCTTCCCCATGGACGGCAGAAAACCCACTTTTTAAGTTGAGCCTGAGCCAGCGCGCAAGCGCTGCTCTGGCGATCTGTTGTAGGTAGAGTATGTAGGAGAAGCCCCGCCCACATTTTTCTTTGGCTTGTGCCATTGTCCTTCATAAATGCTGGTTTCTGATTCCTTAATAGGCTTGTTAGTCCCTCCTTAGTAAGGCCATGTCATCATTTGTATCCTTTATTATGCATATATACAATTTAGGAAGGGTTCAAGGGGCCATTTAACGACCGAGCACAGTAATTATCCCCCTGTAAACTTATGAAAAAACAACAAATAACTGTGGGTCTCAGGTAAAGCTATGTGTGTAAAAACTGGGTATCTATCTGCTACAAGAATTATTTGGAAGGCAGACTACTGGACAGAGATCCACTGTGAAAAATGTCCATCAGTTACACGATTCGTACCGCCCAGTACATCATTTGGTCTACTTCACAGTAGGTAGCCCATTGTCTATCTCCAGATAAGAATAGAGGAGATAGATGACTGGTGAATGTTGTTATGGTTGTAACTGTAAGCAGTGCATAGGTGATTTAGTGAAAAAACAGTGAAAAAGTGTTCAGAATAAAATTGGATAAGGCACGCAATGTAACTTTATTCTAGAGCCATGCCCTACCAACTCTAAAACCAATAGAGTGCAATTAAGTCAGATGTTTCAAACAAATACCTTCTGACTGGGTTATCTGGTCGACATGTTTCTGCGGACTTACACGGTCAATGAATGTACCTGCCGCTTCCTCAGGACCCATAAACTAAATTGCTACTGCTTGTATGTGAAAGAGAAAAATAAAATTAACAATAGGACATAAGTGAACACTAATGCTAAGAAGTCACTTGTTCACTTACAGTTTTCTTCCTTAGATATTGAAGTCCGTTTATAAATTCGCCAGGATATCCACACATAGACAAAAGTAAAATAAAATATAATAACACAGTCGTTAGTAAAGGTTATTATTTATACATTGCTATCATGTAAGTGTTAGCATATAAGGTATATTAACCTAGGTATGCTCTCCAATGTTCATACGTAAAATAAGACTCACCTCAATTTGTGAGGGGAAAGGCCTCGCCTCACCTGGCAAACAGCTCAGGGACGTGAAGCACCGCTCTGCGCTATAGAAAATATATTTAAGAGTTTATGAAGAAACCACAAGACCGTTCACCGATGCATAACTCACTTACAATCAAATGTAGGTTTGTTATTTTATGTTGTATCAAGTTTTTTGACAACTAAATTGCTGATGTAACCAGCTTAGCGGAACATACCGTTACCTAGTACAATCATCGCATCAGTCAAAAAGATCTTTAGGAAATAGTCATCTCAACTAGCTATCTCGAATCGTTGCTTCCTATCGTATATCGACCCCACAAAGTCTCATGCAAGGCATAGTTACACCCTAGTTATACAATTCAAGCGGCTCATTCAGCGCAGCCACTATTCATGCACATATAGCACGCTTGCATTACAGGGTTAAACTCGATTAGTCTGTCTCCCAAACACCCTTACCTGTCCGTCGGTACTTCCAACAGCCTGCCGTGCTGTTTGGGGAGGTGCCGCGGGCAAGGACGGGTGCTACCTTATTGTTTAACACGCGGTCCCGATTGGTCCGCTACAGTCACAGTGAACTACCCTGAATCATGGGAAATGTAGTTCACTTTTCGAGCACTTCTCTACGTTATGAACCGCGACGGTGATTCAGCTACCCGGCCTGCCTTACGTCCTCAAGAATCATGGGTAATGGAGTCTAGAGAGAAACGTATGTGATGGTATTACAATTTCACAATTATAATGGCATTAATGATGTAGGGTGGTATTGACATATACATCTGCTCGGTCGCTCATATTACGAGGAGCAAATCGGGTGCATGCATCTCGTTATTAGTTATAGCGCATCGGTTATAAGATCGCGATATAATATTATCTCCCACCATATAACTAAAGTATTGGAATTCCAGACCATTCATAGAGGATACAACGTTAAGTGATTAGGTCTACAATCCACATTATTATGTTCTGGAGAATCAGGTTAACAGTGGAAGCTTCGATCTTTTTGCCTTACTTGTCTTATCATAGAGAATTTAGTGTATTCTGGGATACGTAGTCGACCCATATACTCCAACTAATAACGGTTACGGTTATTAAGACTCAAAGTCCATGTCTATCCGTAACTATCTCAGGTGTCATGTTGGTAGTTGGCCAAAAGGATCCAACGCCACTTCTGTACACTCTGCACTTATTCATTATATGGATGTTTCATAATTCAAGAGGTTCCTTCGGACAGCCACAGAGATTGATGTTGTTGACGTGGTCTATAGTGCCATCCACGGGATATCTTCATTCAATCCGGCCTTGTCACAGTTAACTCTGTACACCCATTTCTGTTCTATCCTGAATAGGTGTTTTGACACATCCGTAATATGTGCTGGTATATTGGGCTGCTCTAGCACTGTCCATTCGAAGTCTGTAGGTTTATGACCCACTTGGATGTAGTGGTTCGTTAAGCGAGTTGCTTGCTTCTTGCACCTGATTGTGCTCTTGTGCTCCGAGATCCTTATTCTAATCTTCCGGGTTGTCATACCGACATACCTGAGTGTACACGGACATGTAATGAGGTAGATCAAATTGCTACTATTGCAGTTTGTGAACCGTGTCTGTTCCCAGTGGCGACTTGTTCCTATGTCTATGGACGTTGTATGTTTTGTCTGGGGACATGCGGCACAGTTTCCAAACGGATGGTGCCCTGTTACAGGAGGCATGTTCCATAGTGTGCCTACTTGATGTGGCTCTCTGGCTGTCGGTCTGGTGTGAATCAGTTGATCTCTCAGGCTAGTCGCTCTTTTGAACGCGAAAAGTGGTTGTTCCAGGGTATCTTTGCCAGTGTTTAAAATCTTCCAGTGCTTGCGTACTATCCGCTGGATTGCATTGGACCTAGTACTGAAAGTTTTGACGCATGGAAGTCTGTCATTCTTCTCTTTGAGTACTGGTGGATCTAATAGGGCTTCCAGATTGTTGTTGACTGCCCTCTTTTTCGAGCGTTTAATCAGTTTCTTGGGGTAGCTCCTATCGCCAAGCTGTTGGGCTAGATCTTCAGAGTGTTTTACAAAGTCTTCTTTTGTCGAACAGTTCCGATGTACTCGTAGGAACTGTCCATACGGCAAATTATCACGCAAGGACTTAGGATGGCAGCTGGTATATTCTAACAAAGAATTCCGAGCCATGGGCTTCCTATATAGCTCTGATTTAAGACCTTGTGGTGTTGCAGTTATCAATAGATCTAGGAAAGCCAAGGAATGATTGTTACTTTCCAATGTGAAGCGTAAGAATTTGTTACGGTTGTTCAGCCAGCTGTGGAAGGCATGAAGAGAGATATCATCTCCACGCCAGATCACCAGGATGTCATCAATGTATCTTCTCCATGTTCGTATTGATGTCAAATACGGATTGTCATTGTTGAGGACATAGTCCTGTTCGAATTTGTGCATGTACAGATTAGCCAGGCTCGGAGCAAAAACGCTGCCCATGCTCGTCCCAGATGTTTGTAGGTAGCACTGGCCTTCAAATTCGAATTTTTTTTCTTTCATGGCTATTGTAGCCAGATTCATGATCAAAGCAACGGGAGTTATTGAATCGAGGTCTTGATCACCCAACAAAATTTCTATCGCTTCTAGCGTTTCATTTTGGGGGATGGAGGTATACAATGACTCCACGTCAAAGGATACCAAAAAATCCGTTGTAGGATCGAATTCTATGTCAGGCAAGAGTCTCAGTAGATCTTTTGTGTCCTGCAAGTAGGTAGGCATTAATTTGACCATAGGTCTTAGAAAAAATCAACAAACGTTGATAAAGGTTCCAATAACGATCCAATACCCGAAATAATCGGACGGCCAGGTGGAGGTCTCTGTGCTTTATGGATCTTTGGTAAGATGTAGAAATATGGTCTAACAGGATGTGAAGTTATCAGATATGTTGCTTCTTTGTTCGTTATCCATCCTTCTGCTAGTGCCTCCTCCACAATGTGTCCAATGGTTGTGGATAACCTTGGGGTTGGGTCTTCTGTCAATAATTTATATGAGCGGGTATCTCCTAACTGGCGTAAACACTCTTCTCTGTATGTGGTTGTGTCCATCAACACTGTCGCCCCGCCTTTATCCGCTGGTTTTATAGTTATTGACTGATCTTTCATGAGTTCTTTCACAGCTTTTTGCTCTGATTTTGGAATATTCACAAAGGGTTTGTGTGGTTGTTTGAATAATACCTGTACATCGTGTTGTACTGCCTCTTCGAAAGTGAGAACCTTAGCAGGCACTGTGCTTGCTAGTGGACTGAAAGTGGATGGTTTCTTCAGTCCAGTATTTTCGAAGTTGGTCTCAATCAGGTCTTTCTTATCGAAGAAAAAACGGAGTCTCACCTTCCTGAAAAATTTCGACAACTCTATCTGTGTCTGAAACGGATCACCCACATTTGTCCCTACGAAGCCGAGGCCTCTGTTAAGTACCTTCTCTTCTATGGGTGTCAGAGTTCGTGAACTCAGATTCACTATGAGGCTGGTCCCACACTCGTTCCTGATTGTTCCTGCGGGATCTGTTTGCCACTCCGAAGTCCCATTCCTTGTTGGGGAACATTCCATTGTACTTGTCCCTGTGTCCGGCGTCTTCCGCGTGATCTCCCCCTGCCAAACCCTAAAAAAGGCACATTCGGGCCTGATGGGAAAGGCCCTGGTCCAAATGATCCCATATTGTGAGGGAACTGTGGTGGGGCTTGCATCCAAGGGTTAGGTGGCCACCAAGGATTGAATTGCCCCTGGTTGTAGTTTTGTGTACCTCTATACCTGCCACGGCCTCTACCTCTCTTGTTAGTTGTTGAGTTATTGGAGGAGTCTGAATCCGTAGAATTATCTCCAGAGGAAGAGGTCCCATAGGTCGATCCTCCAGATCTGCCATTGCGGTTGAATGGCGTTGGGACATAGTTGGCACTTGTATACGGGTAGATCTTTTCTTTGGAGAATTTAGCTAGATCTTTTTTGCATTTCTCCAGTTTTGTAAATAGGATGTTATCTTTGAAGTCCTTATTCAATTTGTTGTTCTCATCTTGTTGTTTCGTAAAGAGTTTTCCCGTTATGGTTGCTTTTATTTGTCCTTCTAACTGTTGGATGTCAATCATAATTTCGTCTGCAGCTTTCTTTGCAGTCTTAATGATTAGGACCAACCAGTCTCTCGTACATTTCCAGGCAATCAGGTACCAGTCTCTTATGAAATCCGGATCGTCTAGAAACAGTCTTGGTGAATTCAAGACAATTAATCCTGACGGTGCACCATTCCCTCTAAGATATTCAGCCATGATAATTCCATGGATGCATGTGCGAGAGTGACTTTTCTTCAAGGTAAGGATCTTTGGCCAACCATCCTGACTTGTATCCTGAGGTTTTGGTAGGTTGTCTAACATGCTGGGATTGTCATCCAATATTGATTGGATCTCCGCCTCATCATAGGCTAAACCCAGATTAGATGCCATCGTTGTTCAGTAGTAGAGGAATAGGTATTATGTTATGAGATAGGCTATCTTAGAAGTATTATAGCAACTGTTTAAATTTCATAGTTATGAGTCCTGAACACCGATAAAGGCCACGTGTAGAAACTCAACTCTTAGTCCAAATCTATTTGCAGACTCGGATCATTATATTATGTATTAAAAATGAACCCGCAGCCTTAGCTGCTCTGGAACTATGCATATATACAATTTAGGAAGGGTTCAAGGGGCCATTTAACGACCGAGCACAGTAATTATCGCCCTGTAAACTTATGAAAAAACAACAAATAACTGTGGGTCTCAGGTAAAGCTATGTGTGTAAAAACTGGGTATCTATCTGCTACAAGAATTATTTGGAAGGCAGACTACTGGACAGAGATCCACTGTGAAAAATGTCCATCAGTTACACGATTCGTACCGCCCAGTACATCATTTGGTCTACTTCACAGTAGGTAGCCCATTGTCTATCTCCAGATAAGAATAGAGGAGATAGATGACTGGTGAATGTTGTTATGGTTGTAACTGTAAGCAGTGCATAGGTGATTTAGTGAAAAAACAGTGAAAAAGTGTTCAGAATAAAATTGGATAAGGCACGCAATGTAACTTTATTCTAGAGCCATGCCCTACCAACTCTAAAACCAATAGAGTGCAATTAAGTCAGATGTTTCAAACAAATACCTTCTGACTGGGTTATCTGGTCGACATGTTTCTGCGGACTTACACGGTCAATGAATGTACCTGCCGCTTCCTCAGGACCCATAAACTAAATTGCTACTGCTTGTATGTGAAAGAGAAAAATAAAATTAACAATAGGACATAAGTGAACACTAATGCTAAGAAGTCACTTGTTCATTTACAGTTTTCTTCCTTAGATATTGAAGTCCGTTTATAAATTCGCCAGGATATCCACACATAGACAAAAGTAAAATAAAATATAATAACACAGTCGTTAGTAAAGGTATTATTTAGACATTGCTATCATGTAAGTGTTAGCATATAAGGTATATTAACCTAGGTATGCTCTCCAATGTTCATACGTAACATAGGACTCACCTCAATTTGTGAGGGGAAAGGCCTCGCCTCACCTGGCAAACAGCTCAGGGACGTGAAGCACCGCTCTGCGTTATAGAAAATATATTTAAGAGTTTATGAAGAAACCACAAGACCGTTCACCGATGCATAACTCACTTACAATCAAATGTAGGTTTGTTATTTTATGTTGTATCAAGTTTTTTGACAACTAAATTGCTGATGTAACCAGCATAGCGGAACATACCGTTACCTAGTACAATCATCGCATCAGTCAAAAAGATCTTTAGGAAATAGTCATCTCAACTAGCTATCTCGAATCGTTGCTTCCTATCGTATATCGACCCCACAAAGTCTCATGCAAGGCATAGTTACACCCTAGTTATACAATTCAAGCGGCTCATTCAGCGCAGCCACTATTCATGCACATATAGCACGCTTGCATTACAGGGTTAAACCCGATTAGTCTGGCTCCCAAACACCCTTACCTGTCTGTCGGTACTTCCAACAGCCTGCCGTGCTGTTTGGGGAGGTGCCGCGGGCAAGGACGGGTGCTACCTTATTGTTTAACACGCGGTCCCGATTGGTCCGCTACAGTCACAGTGAACTACCCTGAATCATGGGAAATGTAGTTCACTTTTCGAGCACTTCTCTACGTTATGAACCGCGACGGTGATTCAGCTACCCGGCCTGCCTTACGTCCTCAAGAATCATGGGTAATGGAGTCTAGAGAGAAACGTATGTGATGGTATTACAATTTCACAATTATAATGGCATTAATGATGTAGGGTGGTATTGACATATACATCTGCTCGGTCGCTCACATTACGAGGAGCAAATCGGGTGCATGCATCTCGTTATTAGTTATAGCGCATCGGTTATAAGATCGCAATATAATATTATCTCCCACCATATAACTAGAGTATTGGAATTCTAGACCATTCATAGAGGATACAACGTTAAGTGATTAGGTCTACAATCCACATTATTATGTTCTGGAGAATCAGGTTAACAGTGGAAGCTTCGATCTTTTTGCCTTACTTGCCCATGGCTCGGAATTCTTTGTTAGAATATATCAGCTGCCATCCTAAGTCCTTGCGTGATAATTTGCCGTATGGACAGTTCCTACGAGTACATCGGAACTGTTCGACAAAAGAAGACTTTGTAAAACACTCTGAAGATGTAGCCCAACACCTTGGCGATAGGAGCTACCCCAAGAAACTGATTAAACGCTCGAAAAAGAGGGCAGTCAACAACAATCGGGAAGCCCTATTAGATCCATCAGTACTCAAAGAGAAGAATGACAGACTTACATGCGTCAATACTTTCAGTACTAGGTCCAATGCAATCCAGCGGATAGTACGCAAGCACTGGAAGATTTTAAACACTGGCAAAGATACCCTGGAACAACCACTTTTCGCATTCAAAAGAGCGACTAGCCTGAGAGATCAACTGATTCACACCAGACCGACAGCCAGAGAGCCACATCAAGTAGGCACACTATGGAACATGCCTCCTGTAACAGGGCACCATCCGTGTGGAAACTGTGCCGCATGTCCCCAGACAAAACATACAACGTCCATAGACATAGGAACAAGTCGCCACTGGGAACAGACACGGTTCACAAACTGCAATAGTAGCAATTTGATCTACCTCATTACATGTCCGTGTACACTCAGGTATGTCGGTATGACAACCCGGAAGATTAGAATAAGGATCTCGGAGCACAAGAGCACAATCAGGTGCAAGAAGCAAGCAACTCGCTTAACGAACCACTACATCCAAGTGGGTCATAAACCTACAGACTTCGAATGGACAGTGCTAGAGCAGCCCAATATACCAGCACATATTACGGATGTGTCAAAACACCTATTCAGGATAGAACAGAAATGGGTGTACAGAGTTAACTGTGACAAGGCCGGATTGAATGAAGATATCCCGTGGATGGCACTATAGACCACGTCAACAACATCAATCTCTGTGGCTGTCCGAAGGAACCTCTTGAATTATGAAACATCCATATAATGAATAAGTGCAGAGTGTACAGAAGTGGCGGTGGGATTCTTTTGGCCAACTACCAACATGACACCTGAGATAGTTACGGATAGACATGGACTTTGAGTCTTAATAACCGTAACCGTTATTAGTTGGAGTATATGGGTCGACTACGTATCCCAGAATACACTAAATTCTCTATGATAAGACAAGTAAGGCAAAAAGATCGAAGCTTCCACTGTTAACCTGATTCTCCAGAACATAATAATGTGGATTGTAGCCCTAATCACTTAACGTTGTATCCTCTATGAATGGTCTGGAATTCCAATACTTTAGTTATATGGTGGGAGATAATATTATATCGCGATCTTATAACCGATGCGCTATAACTAATAACGAGATGCATGCACCCGATTTGCTGCTCGTAATATGAGCGACCGAGCAGATGTATATGTCAATACCACCCTACATCATTAATGCCATTATAATTGTGAAATTGTAATACCATCACATACGTTTCTCTCTAGACTCCATTACCCATGATTCTTGAGGATGTAAGGCAGGCCGGGTAGCTGAATCACCGTCGCGGTTCATAACGTAGAGAAGTGCTTGAAAAGTGAACTACATTTCCCATGATTCAGGGTAGTTCACTGTGACTGTAGCGGACCAATCGGGACCGCGTGTTAAACAATAAGGTAGCACCCGTCCTTGCCCGCGGCACCTCCCCAAACAGCACGGCAGGCTGTTGGAAGTACCGACGGACAGGTAAGGGTGTTTGGGAGCCAGACTAATCGAGTTTAACCCTGTAATGCAAGCGTGCTATATGTGCATGAATAGTGGCTGCGCTGAATGAGCCGCTTGAATTGTATAACTAGGGTGTAACTATGCCTTGCATGAGACTTTGTGGGGTCGATATACGATAGGAAGCAACGATTCGAGATAGCTAGTTGAGATGACTATTTCCTAAAGATCTTTTTTATTTTTTATTTTGGACCCTAATCCATTAACATTCCATGTCAGAATGGAGATCCCCCTGTGCATTCTTTCTGTGTTGGTTAGTGTACCTGCCATACTGTACAACTCTTCTGGAGTTCTGTAGGAGACCCTCGCCACTGTGTGTGACTACGTCGATTCTCATGTGTCTGACCGTGTTCCTTCTGGTGTACCCCTTCCCAATGACCCCCCCCACTCCCCCAACTCGTTGAAACTCCTCTCCCCCTTCTCCCTCCCCCCTCCCCACCTCTCTCCCCCTCCAGACTCGACCTCATCAAGGTTCAAGCCGTCGGTAGAAGTCGGTCTGTCACCCCCCCGCTCCCCCCCTCTATTCAACTATGTCCCACAAATCCGCCTCTATTAACCCATGATGTATCCCCCACGCCGGGAGTGTATCCCGGCCGGGGTATATACCACTCCCTGAGCTTGTGTCAAGGCGGCGGAAAAACTGTTAAACCAACAAATAGACTATTCCTGAAAACAGAAAAGGTTAACAAAGGAAAAGGAAACAACAACTAAAAGGGTTGTGGCCACTTGCGTGTCATGTCCGTGTCCCGACCGACCATCAAATCGTCCACCTCTTTCATGTTCACGAGTGTGAGTCTTGTGTGGTCGGTACCGTGCTGCAGTTCTTATCGGATATGTCCTGTTCCAACTGACGTATCTCCGCTTCTAGTGGGTGTAAGGAACGTTGGTCACTGTCCGACATCTCATCATTCACGTCAGAGTCCCTGAGGCGTTCCCTTTCTCCCTCCGAACAGGCCTGATCCTGGGGCCTCATTGGCGTCTTGTGAGCCATTCTCGACGTCCCTGGTGATTCAGATCTACCTCTCCTGGGTCCTGCCGACGGGCGTGGCTGGTACGGGGTTCCCGTGTATCTCGAATGTAGTCTCCTGGATTTCCTTCTCCGATTTTGTGGGGAGCCCCACCGCGCCTTTTCTTGTGCTGCCTTTGCCATTTCCTCTCTCCCCGCCGTTTCCCGACTATTGAGGATCGGTCGCTCCTCCAGCCATTGCCACGCGTCGTCCGGGTGGTTGAAGAAGTGTGCCTTATCTTTGTAGATGACTTTGAGCTTTGCCGGGAAGAGCAACATATATGTAATGTTCAATGATCTCAATTTGACTTTCACTGAGTCGAAGGAGCGCCGCTGCTTCTGGACTTCTTGGCTATAGTCTGGGAAGATCATTATGGTGGTGTTCTCCACTCGGATATCGCCCATCTTCCTCGCTTCACGTAATATTAAGTCCCTGTCAGCGAAGTTTAGGAAGCGCGCGATCACTGGTCTGGGTCTTGCGCCCTCCGGGGGTCTCGCTAGGAGCGCCCTGTGCGCTCTTTCGATCACAAAGCAAGATGAGAGCGGGCTCCTGGGAAGGTGTCCGTGAGCCATGCATGCAGAAAAGTCGCCATATTGTTCCCCTCGATTCCTTCTCTAAAACCTACGAATCGGAAGTTATTGCGTCTTGCCCTGTTTTCCGCGTCGTCCACCTTCCAGAGTAGTTGTCTGTGTGACGCCTGAAGCTCCGCCATATCTTTCTTGATTGTCGTGATCGAGTCTTCGGCCTCACCAATGCGTGTTTCAGTCTCGGTCACTCTGGCGGAGAGGTTCTTGAAATCCTGTCGCAGGAGCGTGACTTCTGAGCCCACTTCCCCAATTTTAACCTCCAATGCTGCTCGGGATTCCTGTATGTCCGATCTAGACGCCTGGATTGCTGCTAGCAGCCTGTCCGTGTCAGTGGCTCCCTCCGCTGCAGCACCCGCGTTGTCTTTGGACGGTCTCGGCGCCGTAAAGATGTCCAGCGTGCCTTGTTTGGGGGCCTTGGGTGGGGGGGGTCTTTCTTCACCATCGTCGCTGAGTTAGTGGTGTGCCCTGCGTTGAAGCGTGTAGGCCGCTCTGTCTTGGTTGTCTCCTCGTAGTATGCCTCACAGTGAGCCAATTGCGCCGGGTGCTGTCTGCCTTCTGTCCGATATCCTTTACCGGCTCTTTTGTGGATTAGCCCCACCTTTCACGTCCCCGGATGACTGTCCCGAGTGGAGTACTGGCTGGGCGCTCTGGTCTTTCCGGTCAGTCTGGCAATGTCCCCTCCGGGTGTGCGTCTCCTCCTGGTCTCCCGTTCTGCTCACCCCACCACTTCTTGTAGCCGCTCTAGTCGGTTTGCGGCGCCTTCTCGCAAATGAACACGAGTCAGGCCCACTCTATAGCATGGTATTGCTAGTGCAGTCCCTATGAGCGCCTCCGGCTTCCCAGCTGCCAATCGTCGTCCCCGACCACCTCCCGGCCGGTGCTGTTGCTGCCATCCCAGCCCCACCTCCTCGGAGTTACACTCTTGGACTGTGCAGCTCCTGCGCCTTCAATGGGCGTCCTCTCCCAGAGCCAGCGGTCCGTTTCCACCGTATCTCCCCAGCGTGGTCGGCTTTCGCCCCCCTGAGTTTTGCTTGTCTGGAGGGGTGTGGCGGTAAGTAGCGTCGTTCTTGGGCTTACCCCTGTGCGCTATTCCGCGGCTTCCCGGGTGTCCTGATTTCCGCGCAGGTTGTGGGTGCGGGGGGGTCTGCCACCGTCTCCCCTTATGGTGTATCAGCGGTCCTATCTCACCCCACCGCAAGTTCCCGTTTCCTCGGCCTTGCAGTTCTTCTGGTGGTTTGCACTCCTCAGGCCCTGCTACCCGCTGTAACTGTGGTCGCCATCTTGGTAAAGGTCGGCTACCTCTGGGCTTTCTGCACCTGCGACTCCCTCGCTCCGGCCGCCCCCATGTACCTCTTCCGGGCCGTAGCTGCCGTCGGGATTGGGAGGAAACCAGTCACTCTTGCCGTCTGCACCTCCGGGCTCTTCCCCGGTCTTCAGTTGGGTGCGACGGCCGCCATCTTGCGTAAGGGCGACCCGCGCCCCGGTGCTATCCGCCGCCCCCGGTGCACTCAGTTTGTGGCCCGGTGCCTTTCTTATGCCCAAGTCTGGATGTCGGCAAACCTGGGTCCCTCCGCTTCCGGTCACAGTGTACCCCACTTCCTCGGGGCAGATGTGCCGCCGGGGTACCGCCGTCCCACTACGGGTCCTTAACCATTAGGCGTTCTGGCCAACACAAGGGTGATTGCGGCCCCCCAGGCTGATCGGGCTTCAATATTTGGTCGCGCCGTTCTCCTCCCATGCGGGTAAAAGCGCCCGGTATGGTGTTGCACTTTATCGCCTTCCTCTCACCGAGCCGCCATCTTGTCCGGCGTCTTCTTCTCCACCATAGGTGCCGCGTAGCGCTCGGTTTATTTCGCTCCAGCGGCTCCGCAGTCGCGCTCCGGACCGCTCGTTCCCCTCCAGGCGACCCCCGACAGTCTGTAGGCGATTTTCAGCTCGTGGTGGTGTGAAAGTAAGTCGAATATATAGACGTCGGCCAGGAGACACGTCTAGTCCTGCATGCTGCTGGCCACGCCCCCCCACTCCTAAAGATCTTTTTGACTGATGCGATGATTGTACTAGGTAACGGTATGTTCCGCTATGCTGGTTACATCAGCAATTTAGTTGTCAAAAAACTTGATACAACATAAAATAACAAACCTACATTTGATTCTAAGTGAGTTATGCATCGGTGAACGGTCTTGTGGTTTCTTCATAAACTCTTAAATATATTTTCTATAACGCAAAGCGGTGCTTCACGTCCCTGAGCTGTTTGCCAGGTGAGGCGAGGCCTTTCCCCTCACAAATTGAGGTGAGTCTTATGTTACGTATGAACATTGGAGAGCATACCTAGGTTAATATACCTTAAATGCTAACACTTACATGATAGCAATGTCTAAATAATAACCTTTACTAACGACTGTGTTATTATATTTTATTTTACTTTTGTCTATGTGTGGATATCCTGGCGAATTTATAAACGGACTCAAATATCTAAGGAAGAAAACTGTAAGTGAACAAGTGACTTCTTAGTATTAGTGTTCACTTATGTCCTATTGTTAATTTTATTTTTCTCTTTCACATACAAGCAGTAGCAATTTAGTTTATGGGTCCTGAGGAAGCGGCAGGTACATTCATTGACCGTGTAAGTCCGCAGAAACATGTCGACCAGATAACCCAGTCAGAAGGTATTTGTTTGAAACATCTGACTTAATTGCACTCTATTGGTTTTAGAGTTGGTAGGGCATGGCTCTAGAATAAAGTTACATTGCGTGCCTTATCCAATTTTATTCTGAACACTTTTTCACTGTTTTTTCACTAAATCACCTATGCACTGCTTACAGTTACAACCATAACAACATTCACCAGTCATCTATCTCCTCTATTCTTATCTGGAGATAGACAATGGGCTACCTACTGTGAAGTAGACCAAATGATGTACTGGGCGGTACGAATCGTGTAACTGATGGACATTTTTCACAGTGGATCTCTGTCCAGTAGTCTGCCTTACAAATAATTCTTGTAGCAGATAGATACCCAGTTTTTACACACATAGCTTTACCTGAGACCCACAGTTATTTGTTGTTTTTTCATCATTTGTATCCTCCCATGGCTACTGGCCCCATTACTTCGCTTCTTACATGCTTATGTGTTATTTTAGTGTTGTAAGCACTATTTTCTGTATTGAGTTTGTCCTACTTGAAGCACAACAACGTGCTTTGATTACATTTTAGCAGCCGTGCCACTTCCGTTTCTTTTCTTTTTTTCTTTTTGCCATCATTGCAGGCTTAATCCTTATTGTAGCGCTGGGACGCTTTCGGGCAGCCATGCGCTTTATAAATCTAATTTCATTTCATTTCATTTCATTATTGCCCAAACGCCTCCGCCCCCCCCCGCGCGCACGCTGAACTTTCAGCATTAGCAACAACTAGGGCGCCATGCTTAATATTTCAGCAGGCACCTGCTTGACTTGCTCACCTTGCTAATGCTTGCTTTTGATGTTTTGAAGAGTGGAACATGCAGGAGTTTTGCCCATTGTCTTCACAAAGTCCAGCCAGCCTGATAGCTATTGTTCCCACAAGGGGTCAGTGGGCATGCTGGTCATTACTGGTTGATGAGAGCTCTGTCAGGTAGGCGCTGGTTAGTGTAACATCCATGTTTTTGAGCACAGGAGGGCAGAGTTCTGCAAGTTGTAGTTCTCCGTCCGCTTATGCTGGTTTAAGATTTTGTCCTACTAAAACTCTAAAAACTTTCAGGGTCATCCGCCTTTCCTAGGTTTCCTTTCTTTTAAAACCCTTCTCACAATTCCCCAACGTTCACTCTTTCCTCTCCGAGGTATCTTTTTACTTATCCTCTTTGGGTCTTCGCAGCCCCATCTCGTCTCCCTTCCATATATTTCCTAATTTCATATTACATCTCCCTGCCTTGCCTGATAACTTCTCCCCCCATCATTTTCCATTGCCCCCCACTTTCATCCACAGTGTCTTCACTTCTGTATTTATCCATCACACTGCGCAAAAGAGAATCTGCACTCTGAGATTCCCAAAAGCACATAGAGGCCAAGGAATTAGTGAACTCTGCAAAATATATAAAAAACAGAATCTCTGCTCTTTCTAATTCGCTCTGTAAAATCTTTTCCAATTCCTTTATAAATTTTCCTCTTTTATCCCACCGACCCCTTTTCTCTTTATGAGAAAAAATGCTCCTTTCATCCACTTATTGCTGAGAGGGTCACTGCTTGCCAGCTATGTTTGCTCCACGGAAATACTCCTGGACGCGCCCTTCACAAATATTTGCGACGTGTTTTCGGTCCTCGCGGTTTAGCTGATGTGCTCAAGTACTACTGAGGATGTAGCTGTCATTAATACAACAGGAATAGTGGTGCTTGGACTCTGGAGAACAGAGTTAAGGTGGCCACCTCACTCTGTGCCATCACTTTGTTTCCAGTCCTGGACTTTCATTTGAAAACCTAATGCCTTCTGGGTATTGTAGTTTTATTTTGATAACATTGCACTAATTAGACAAAAACATGTGATAGCTGTGATTTGTAAATCAAAAGTCCAAGAGTTGAAACACTGTAGCATACGGCACCTCCGATATACCTTGTACTCCTCAAACAGGAGTCAATTTTCCTCCTTGCATTAGGAACCAAGGCACTCTATTTGACTATCTAATGTCCTCTCGATCATCCCTGTCCCTAACTTTTCAAGAAGTCTCCAAAAAGGGAAGCAGGCGTTTTCTGCATCATGTTTTTGTGGACTGTTGTTGTTTTTAAGTTCTTTATCCCATCTAGTTTTGCCTCTCTACAAGCAGTTTTATTTATCGTCTTTCTATTCCTTTCTTTGGTTATCACCATCTTTCCACTACACTTGCATCTCGTTGTCTGCAAATTTGAACATGCGGTTTTCATCGATTTATTTAATCATTCCTGAGTTGTTGTTTTTTTACTCTCGTCCCTTGGCCTTTTCTACCTCGCAGTCTATTGTTTTAAGTCTTCTTTCTTCATCTCATTACTGCTTGATGCACCCTTCATGGCCTCTTTGCTTTCTTACCAACCCTTTTTGTCCACCTCTCTCTACTGATTTTTTCATATATGACCACCTTTCCTATCATAGATAACCTCTTTCATCCTTCACAATCTTATTTTGCCCTCTTTGTTTTCTAATCTCCCCTTACCATCTTCTTCAAACAATTTTCCTTTATATCTCTCTTGCAGAACCAGACAGGCAGCACACATTTTACATTCTTATATTAAATGTTGTGCTGCAGAGTAATAATGCTCCTAGATGGTGTGCTATGCTCTGAAGTGCTGTGGTATTTCATTAGTTTCTGTTCGGAACTGCCAGTAAGGTCTATGACTTTTTAGTTGATTGATTTGCAAAATAGTGCCGTTAGAATGAGCCATTGTATCCTCCACTCTTGAGGACAGTATATTGGATGGGAATCCTTCCAAGCCCTTTAAGAGAGGGTTAAACTCACAAGCTCTGTGCCATCTAGGAATAGCAAATATTTTCCAGAGCTGTTTTTTGCTTCCCACCCTACTCTTTTACTACCAGATCCAGCCCACATCACAGAAACACCACTTGTTCTCTTCCCCCTTTCATTTACAGCTCTCAGGTACTCTGATACATCCAGGATTCCTCTCTGCAGGCAGGAGACAAAAAAAAGCCTTTGCGATGCAATAGGTCTTGCAACTACGCAAGTTTGAGCTATTGGCATTGTAAATGGCAATGCCTTTTATTTATGTTATGTTTTTAAAACATAAATAAAAGGCATTGTTATTTACAATGCCAATAGATTAAATTTGCGTAAATGCAAGAACTATTGCATTGTAAAGGCTTGTTTTTAAAGGGTGGGAGAATGCCCCAGGAACTAGGCCACGCCTACATGCTATCATGGCCAGCAGTGGCAAATTGGTTGGTTTTATCTCCAGTCTGTGCACCCCGGCGGGCCAGAAAGCTCAATAAACACCAGGTAAAATGTGCAAATAAAAGTAGTCAGGGTTGGGGACTAGAGTACCAAAATAAATAGATAAATAATTATAATTTTATATATATATATATATATATATAATATATATATATATATATATATATATATATATATATATATATATATATATATATATATATACATACATATAAATATTTATTATTATTATAATATTTTTTTAAGCAGTGCTTTGGACTTTCTCTCCCAATGGAGGAGATGACTGAAGAGTTTGCACTCAATCTGTCCCCATAGAAGTAGAAAGCCCTCTACACAACAGGGAAAATAAGTTTAAAAAAAAGAAGGAATGTTTGTGGTGTGCCCAGGCATCTGGCCATTACAACCACCTGCTGGTCCGAGCAGTCTTTGTGCCTCCTGGGAATTCTTTTTGTTTAGAAAAAGAAGCATATGAGGTAGAAAGTGCCTGACCAGGTATTGGGCTTAACCCCTTCGCCGCGGGGCTAATTGTCCCGCGGTGCAGGGGGTAGGGGGGCCGCGTGCGGAGCTGCTGTGCTTGTGACGAGCTCAGCTCATCACGCTGCACGGTGGTGCTGTGCTCATGACCACGCCCATTTCTGTAGAACGCTCAGCACAGCAGGGGAATTATCCACGTGTGAGCGCGCCACGGCGGTCATGAGCATGCAAGGTGTTAACGCCCACTCCTGAAGGGACCAACAATCTTCCTGCCCCCGCTCCTGGCGACGCCTGGAATTTCATTTTTTTTTTAAAAGAAAGTGGATGAGCAGCCTTGCTAGGCATTTGTACATGTCCCCAATGCACAACAGCCCCAGGAGTCGTTCTACTCCCTGTGCAGGGGACAGGAAATCCACTAGACACCAAGGATTGCTTTTTTTGGAAAAAATATAGGGTGGGGAAGAATGACGAGGCATCAGGCCTGACACCTACTCCTACAGGATTCCACAATCTTTCTGTTCCCCTGGAGGGCATCCTTGGGGTTTTAACTCCAATATGCCCCGTGAGGAGGCAAAAAGCCAACTAGATATCAAGAACTTTTTAAAAATAAAATTTTGGGTGGAAGATGGCCAGGATCTTGAACATTGTCCATCCCTAAAGCCCCAACATATTTTCTGCCCCAACACCCCCATGGAGGTAAGACTGGAGTATTTGCCCCATATCTGTTCCAGGAGGGAGAAGAAAGCCCAATCGTTGCAGAAATGTTTACTTTTTTTAAGTATAAAAAATGAGATGTGAGACAGACCGTCCTGGCATCATGCCACATCACCCCCCCTAAAGCCTCAAGAGTCTTTCAGACACCTTGGAGCTTAGAGAATCTCAATTTCCAAAGTAAATTACAGGAAATGTGGATGTGGTTTTGACTTATGGGCCTTCAGAGAGGGGCAAATCCCAATTTATTCTCACTTACCTTGGTGAATGGCTACACTATTTGGTATTTGGATCAGCTGGCAACCAGGAAACCCTAACAACCGTAGACATTTCTGAAACCTTGAGACCCAGGTAAATCAAGTGAGGGGTGGCGTGTGTGGAACCTAGCATATTTTATCACCCAGAATGTCCTGCAAATATCAATGTATGGGTTCCAAAAACCTATTTTTCAAAAATGTATGAGACAGAAATCTCAAGACCTTCCAGCCAAATGGCCAAAGTCTTACTTTCTTGCATTCCCACACTTCTCCCGATTACAACGCTGCCTAGAGCACATCATTGAACACACCAAAACTGTAACAATATGAAGACCTGATTCAGATGTCGTTGACTTCACTGGTTGCTGTTAGAGACGATCAGCCCATCCACACTTCCCACATCGTCTTTATGAATTTTGGTGAGTTTGAAGAGTGCAGAGCATTCTTGAGAAAAAATGTTGTGATATGAATACAAATCACAGCACCCAGGATTCACCTTGGTGTCTACTTTTGACGTAAAGCCACTAAGGTCTGACTCCATTTTATGTAGGTCCGACTCAATCGTTGATAATGGAGGTTGTCATCTTCTAAATCTTAGACAATGGTAGTCGACATCTTGACCGATTTGTACAGAATCATTGTCATGTCTGCCATTTGACGCAGATGTTGTCTGACCTTAGCTTTCTCAGAACTATGAAAGCATCACATCATTTAACTAATGACATAGATGTAACACCTGATGAGACATTAGTCTGGGACAAGTGTCTACTCTTCACCATGTAAATGTCAAACAAGAACAAATACAGACATATAGCCGAAATAGTGTAGTTAGAATCCATTTACTTTTTATGTCCATAAGGACACACACCTTGATGTATATAATCTATGTCAGACATTCCAGTTTTGTATAGGATTTATTATATAAGGACTGCACTTGACCACTTGTCAGGAGAGGTCCTTCACCTTTATTATTGCACGAGATTCTCCCAGAGACGGTCTCACCTACTGCCAGCATATTTCTCATTTTGCAAACGCAACAGCTCGCCTGACGCTCATAAAGCTGAGGAGACCACTACTCCAGCGTGTGTTTGCCCTTTGCAAGGAACACTGCTTTCACCCCTCCGCTGATTAAGACAGCCTTTGCTGTCAACAAGGTATGCCGTGTGTCTCTTCTCCCTAAGAGCCTCTAGGCTGCAAGTCGCCTTATATGCTCTTAGTGTTGCATATAAAAGTAGATGTTAGGGTGTTAGGTTCTAGGTGACATTTTAACCATGTTAGAAATGTAAATGTAATTCTCGTTGTTAATAACATGTCTTCTTGCTGTTTTGATATTATTCTGTGTAGTTGTTATAGATTAACTGAGAAACAGGTTATTACTGTAGAATTAAATACTTTTTACTTGATTCATTCTTTTTAGCACAGTGGATGTATGATACTGTTGATAACAAAATAGGTCTGTATCTGTAACCATTGTGCCCCTGATCCCTTTCATAGGGATTGTTAGTAACGCTAAAGCAAGACATCTATTTCAAAAACACATTGAATAGTGTTTTGCCGGGCTACAGTTACCAAACTTTCATATTCATTGTTGGTGCATTGAACTACGTTCACGCGTGTCAACCATGGGTGGGAAAGCACACCTTGTAGAACGAAGCCAGAGTCATAGCTTACGTAAATTAGTAGGTTTTCCAGTGTGGTAGCAGAGTTTCATGGCAAAACTTGAAGTCAACACATTGGATTTTGCAGACAATCATGTTGTGGGCAGATTGCCATAGAAGTCTGGTACCGTTTTTATCAAACGAAGTATGAGAATACTGGATGATAGGAGTTTTGTTGATCCCTCAGAAATCAGAACTTTCAGTCACAGAAATGTGAGAAAAAGATGTGATTTTATCCAAAGGTGGAAATTGGCATAGTACTCAGGTTATAAAAACTTAGTAGGACACCAGCCTGGACTCATCCGGGTGTTAAATTTTCATAAATGTCTGGGTTTAGTAGATTACCCTGGGTAGAGACTGAGTAGAGGCCCAAATATCGCAGCTACTCACAATGCCAAAATAGGTTAGCGAAAATTTGATGTATGCATGTTGCATTTTATGGGCTATAATGTTGCAGGTGATAGGCCCTGCCACACAAGTTCAGTACCTTTTTCATCAGGAGAAATGAAGGTATGGTGGGTGGAAGGAATTTTGTGGATCCCCACAGATTCCAGAACATTCCCTCACAGAAATGTAAGGAAAATGCAAGATCGTAGGCAAAGTGTCTCGTTTGCAGGGCATTCTGGGAAAGAAAACGTAGTAGGATCAACACAGGCCACACCACCATGGACTCCCATGGGAGTCTAGTTGCCAGAAATATCTGGGTTTAGCAGGATTCCCAGGGTGGAGGCCAAGCCCGAGCTCAAATACTGCAGCTCCTTGCATTTCCAAGATTTTCGTGACAAAAACTTGATGCCTCTAATTGCGGTTTCAAGTCTATTGCGCCATAGGCGATTGACCAAGCCATCCAAGTGGTGTACTCTTTCAAAAGGGTGAAATCAGGGAATGCTGGGTGGCAGGAATTTAGATGTTTTGGATACATGCAGATTCAGGACCTTTCCCTCACAGAATATGAGGAAAATGGGTAATTTTAGCCAAAGATTAAAGTTTTCAGGTCTTTCTCAGTACAAAAAAAATGGTTAAATCCTCACACATCTGACCACCGTGGACTCTAATGAGTGTCTGGTTTTCAGAACTGTTTGAGTTTGTTAGTTTCTCTGGACGGTGGCCAAGCCTGAACCCAAATATCACTGCTACGCACATCTCCAAAATAGAACAGTTTTCACAGCCAAAACTTGATGTCACCCCATTACATTTTCTTTCGCAGCTGATAGGCCCACCAACAAATGTGTGGTTTAAATTTTTGGGGAGAACATTATTAGATAATGAAGGGTATCAGAGCATTAGGCCTCATGATCACTGCATGGAAACAATCTATTGACAGGCTTGGGGCATAGGAGCCCAAAAAAGGCCATAGGCCCACAAGGGTTTATACGTGGACGAAACATTTTGGAATAGATGTACGGCTAGATGAATCACTGAATCTCATCATAGCTCTGACACATTTTTTTTCATACCAAAGATACCCAACAATAAAGGAAAACCCTTGAATTTACCTTTAGGTATTTTTATTGTTCATCTGGATTCTTGCGACTAATCCAGCTATTATTATATAAGAGCTCCCAGCAATGGTCGAGTCCATTGAGGCATGAAGCATTCCATGATAACCTATTGGTGAGGTGTCATCCCCAAAATCTTTTGAATTCCTGTAGGTTCCTTCGAACGACTTAGTTTCAAATAACCTTGACATCTCTAGGGATTTGTTGTGACTGAAGGGAGGTGATGCGTACGTTTGTCTCCACTCTCTCTAGTGTGATTTAATGCCAGAGGATGTTTTCTGGATACAGGAAGCTTGAATCGAATGTGAAGATTGGATGGAGAGCAGTTATGAATTACAGAAAGTGGATGTACAGATCAGATACAGAGGGCACAGCCAACAGGTAGCTGGGACTTAGATGGTGGAGAGCAGCCGGAGAGGAAAAATAGCGTATTTTTTGAGAGAGCAACTATACAGGGCAAAGACATGCTCTAAAGACTGGAGAGTGAATTAGTAGAGTACAGAGCAGACGTCAGCTATAGTAAGTAGAGAGTGGAAGCAAAGGCTGGAGCGCATACGTGGAGTGAGGATAGAGTGGATATGGAGAGCAGGTGAACTGGATAGAGAGCAGAAGTGAAATTTAGAAAGAGGACACAGAGGGCTAAGAGTGGATGTACAGGGTGAAAAACAAAGGTTGAGGGCAGATATAGAGTGGACAATGGATATAGAGACTAAAGTACATGTGGAGGGTGGAATGTGAAAGTTGAGGGTTCAGATCCTACGTGAATGATGAACAGCAGATGCAGAAAGGGCACTAAGTATATAAAGTGCATGTACATCGTAAAGAGCACACATGCTATGCGGAAGTGAGCATGCATGTGTAGGTGGAAGCAAGGGTGCATGTGGAAAGAGGAAGCATAAAGGCATGTGCAAAGTAGACGGTGCACATACTGGGGCCAATGTACAGAGTAGACGGCAGATGCTAAAGTGGTAGAGCAGATGTACAGGCTGGAAAGTTCAAATGCAGGCAAGATAGAGTTGGTGAAAAGCTCACATCAAGGGAGTAAAGCAGATTTACAGGGTGGGGAGGGTCGTTGAGATGTAGAGTGTGAAGAAGCAGGGTTTTCTATATCTTAATCTTCTGTTGTAATCATTAAATAACCCTCGCCATTGGCCCTATAGACCTCTGTTCGTCAACAAGGAGAAGTCAATAGAAGCGATCATCTACATCAAAACATTTAGGCAATAAAATCACTAACGACTTTTAGTACCCTCAATAAAGAGAGGTTGTGTGAGTTAAAGGGTTTTATTTTTCAATTTCTTAAGTTTTCTTTATTTTATTCAATAAATATTAGTCTTTTAAGCATCAGCGTTAGAAATGAATATATCCAATAATCGATATTTCAATATATGGAAGAATACAATAATGTCAGTAGAACAGTTAATAGTGTAATAATACAGCAAGCATGTTCCACAAATGAATTTTCCTAATCTAAATTAAATTAGTTTGGAATAGAATCAAGGTGTCAGTTCAGAATCCCAGTAGAGTTTTATTGAGAGAATAAATACATAAGCATAAAGCCTTTGCACATTATTTAAGAGACAGATCAAGCTGCAAATATTCTCAGCTATAAATCAGCAGAATTCTGATTAAACAGGGATAGGTCAATCAATCTCCCATGAACAGAGGTATGATCTAAAGAAACTCAGAGATGAGTCTCCAGCAAATGCAAGCAAGAGAAGATGCCTCTACTCTAGGAACATACACTAATATAAAAAAAACACAATAATCTAGATGGTAACATGTTTCTCTTTCTTCATTTCCAACCACCAATAGGATTTAATTTAACCCTTGGGAATAGGTAAAGCTTTCCAATTTCTCACATCTGCATAATCGACCATAGACACAAGTCCATAAAAATATATTATATCCACATTTTGCGGTTCAGATAGTTCTTCCCATGAATCAACCTTCCCCTGTCACCTCTCTTCCCCATGAGAACTTCACTATCAGTTGTCTGATACAAAAAAATGCCTATTCAATAACAAAAGGTTTCTGGAAAGTTACAGCATCTGCAGCAAAAGAGAAAAAAGACACGTGCAAAAAAACCAGCTCAACAGGCCTTTCACTGCTAGTGTATTATTTTATAGTTAACTAGCAGCCCGTCCGGACGTTGTCCGGGTATGAATTGCTGCCGGCCAGTAGTATATTGTTTTGTAGGATTTCGTTTTGATAGCATTTCTTATCTGTGACAGGCCTGTGAAACGCTCCGATTCACAGTGCACTGCTGATGCACTTAAGAGTGCGCGTTCAGTAGTGTGTGAACTCGAGTTTCCCTACTTTATTTTTCCTTGCAATATTATATAGCGCGAACTCGACAACATGGCATGAGCACAATTTACATTACAGAAGAACACATTCATTTGTTGTAGGCACGGGGAGACAAAGCGATTTGCCTGGAATCACACGATGTTGAGCTGATGCCGAGATTCGAACGTAGCTCCCCAGCTCTAAAGTTCGCAATTCTAGAACTTGTGGCGGGAGGTATGTCTAAAAGTGTCTGTCGATGCTGGCCATCAATGAGAGAGACCTGTGCATTTTTCAAATCGGTGGTGAAAAAATATGAGTATGTTGCTGGAGATGTGGGCCGCCGTGCCACCAATGTACTTACCGGGAGAGAGTAAACACCCATTATTCCGCAACTTTCTTTCCGCATACCATCACTCCGCATACTTTCATTACGAAAGTACCATGACTCTGCAATGCCATTATAACGCATGGCATTGCATTTTATATGCTTTTACCACGCATACATTTACAACGAAATTCGTTGTAAATGCATGAATGGTAAAAAGCATGGTTTTTTTTAATGTTTGGATAAGGTAAGTATGGGTATAGGGGTATATGTTTTTGGGTACTGAGGTATTTGTTTTGGGGTGTTTGGGTATTTTAAGGGTTCAGATATAGTTTTGGGTTATGGGGTACAGGGGTAGTTTTAGGGTTTAGGGATAGGTATGGGTTTTAGGGGTATTTTTAGGGTTCAGGGGTAGGTTTGGGTTTTGGGGTACAGTGGTATTTTAAGGGTTTAGGGCTAGGTTTGGGGTACAGGGGTGTTTTTAGGGTTCAGGGCTAGGTTTGGGTTTTGGGGTACAGGGGTATTTTAGGGTTCAGGGGTAGGTTTGGGTTTTGGGGCACAGGGTTATTTTATGGTTCAGGGGTAGGTTTGGGTTTTGGGGTACAGGGGTATTTTTAGGGTTCAGGGGTAGGTTTGGGTTTTGGGGTACTGGGGTATTTTAAGGGTTCAGGGCTAGGTTCGGGTTTTGGTACAGGAGTATTTTTAGGGTTCAGGGCTAGGTTTGGGTTTTGGGGTACAGGGGTATTTTTAGGGTTCAGGGGTAGGTTTGGGTTTTGGGGTACAGGGGTATTTTAAGGGTTCAGGGCTAGGTTCGGGTTTTGGTACAGGGGTATTTTTAGGGTTCAGGGCTAGGTTTGGGTTTTGGGGTACAGGGGTATTTTTAGGGTTCTGGGGTAGGTTTGGGTTTTGAGGTACAGGGGTATTTATAGGGTTCAGGGCTAGGTTTGGGTTTTGGGGTACAGGGGTATTTTTAGGGTTTAGGGATATGTTTGGGTTTTGGGGTACAGGGTACATTTATAGGGTTAAGATGGGTTAGTGTTTAAGGGTGTTGGGGTATTTTAAGGAGTAAGGGTGGGTTATGATTATGGGGTGCAGAGGTATTTAAAGGGAGCAGGGTGGACACCCGGAGCTGGAATGTACAGAACCTGGGAAGAAAAAACAATGAAATATTGGGCACAACGCTCGCTTTTTTTCCGCAATCCCGCGCCACGCACACGCCCACGCCCCCAGCACACACCCACAGCACACGATATGAGACATGGCATGAAGGGCGGAACGTACCACATGCCCCCAGCATTTGTCACGCCCCCAGCACACGCCCAGAGCACAACGCAGACGCGCCCGCCAGGAACTACTTTGCTGACACGGTTCTTTTACCTTTTAAATGTATATGGTGGGTGTCTGCATAGCCTATGTCCTTCTGCTGCAACTGCCCTTTCCAACGCTGTATTGGGTGTTGTGATTGGTGCTATGGTTCCTGAGATTAACCGCCTCAAAGGTTTGGGCTCTCTCTTTATTATATTAGTATAGATATGGCCGTGTCGGTTAAGCAAACTTAAATTGGCACAATATTATATCTTATTTATGCTTTTATTGGCAAGTATGATTGCCCACTATAAATTGCATTCAAATGTACAATCTACTTTGCATATACAAATGCACTTTTTGGTTAAATACATTTATTTTGCAATATGAAGAAATTTGCTGGATCAAGTGGATGCACAGGATGAAGAGCAAATGCAAAGGCTGGCGAGCAAAGGAAAGGAACGTATAGCAGATGCATTGATGAAGAGATGTGTTGTGGAGAGGAGATATGGAGAGTGAATGTATAAAGTGGACATAGAGTGGTGGACGCAAGTGCATGGTGGAATGAGAGCATTTGCGGGGTCAAGAGCATCTCAAAGTGAGCATATGCAGAGTGGACAATCCATTTGCAGGTTGCATAAGTGGAGCAAGTGTGCAAAGAGCATGTGGAAGACAAATGGGTAGGGTACAAAGTGATGGTGAGAAAGGAGTGTATATGGAGTGGCCCATGTTTACAGAGGTCACACCACTTATAGACAGGGTTGGATTGGTAAGGTGGACACTCAGGCAATGGCCGAGTGGCTGGTATCCGAATTGCAGCTGTGGGCTGTTTTTTTGGGCAGCCTGGGGGCCCATTTGGGCAATGTCTGTCGTGTTCGGATGCCACCAGCGGCCCACTGGGTGCCTTTATGGATGCAGATGGGCCACCATTACCTCCCTTTTACCAACGAGGCAGAGGTGTCACTCCCTTTCTCTCGCTGGGCCGGCCCATTAATGTATGCAGAATGAGCTGGGGGCAGAGAGCCTGAGCAGAAGTGGGCCCACTTGTATTCAGATGTGTTTCACCAGTGTGAACTAATCTGTGCATTTGTTTTATGTAAGTAAAGTTAAGAAAACAACATGCCTCTGTCATACCCCTCCCTTTTTTTTCATAAAGCTTTGCCGAATCAGTGTTTTGCAGAAAGGCAATCCGCAAAGCAAATGTGGGCCATTTTTTTTTCATCCCAATCTAACCCTAAGCCCCAGCTCATGTAGAAACTGATCACCTTTTCTTCAATCCACTTCAGGCATATCTAAACCACCTCCACTACACTAAAACTCAGTTTGTTTGTGACGAATTACATAAATAGCTTCGAATTAACACTTTCCTTGATGCCAGTTTGGGAACTACAAGGTTGGTTGTTGTATTTGAGCCCCTATTGTTATCTCTGCTTCCTCATTGGTCCCCAACATTCCACATTCCATTTCCACTGTCCCCTGCCACCCCCAACAGTTCCAACGGTGAGTGGGAGTTCCAACCTTTGAAACGCACAGTTGTGTAGGGGCTTTTGAACCAATAAAGCCTTCACTTATCTACCCACGGCTCTGCTTCATTTGTACAGACTGTGTTTGTCTGCGCTGCTCCTGCAGTAGCAAAATGCGCCTGACAGGCTAGCCCCGGGCCCCTGTTCGTTGTGGAACGACCTATCCCTCAAAACGTAGGTACTCCAAACAGTACGACACCAGTTTACATGAACGACTTGAGCCAGGTTCCCACACCACACAACGACGCTCATGGTACTCCACAACCAATGAGCACTTCCGAATTCTGAACGCGGCTTGATTGGTTGACGTTCCGCCAATGCAAGGTCACCTTATACATACGAGTCCCTCCCATTCCCAGACAAACACCGGAACGTGTTTAGTTCTGTGATTGGTCGATGTGCGACCCGGAAATATCAGCATTACGGACTAATGTCAATTACAATATGAATATCCAACGCCGGGGTTGCTGAACTCACGAACAGTCCGTGTAAGTAGTAGGAAGGTCGGCATTTTAACCGGTGTATTGACCTTTAAGAGTTCCTCAAGTACAGTGCCCGTGTTCTTTAACAGTGAGGATTTAATTCCAATAATTTCATTTGCGACGATGAGGATAATAATCCAGTTCCGCAAGCAATATGTTCAGTTGCAAACTGCAGCCGAATGCATCACAGTGTATCTGACAAGCCCTTCTCACATGCCCCAGTACTCGCAACATCCTCACACAATCTAATTCTGTGCATATAGCGCAGAGACAGTAATTTGAATTGAGGTTAGAGTTAAAACACATTTTTTATTTCTTGCACTTAAAAGAGCCCCTGCACATTATGGTCGCTATGTCACTGTTTTTAGCGGAGACGTATTTTATTGCACGCGACAATGTTTTTCGATTGTTTTACAGTAATACATGTTTGGTCTGAACCCTGTCCATTAAATCAGAATATAAATCCATATCCAGCGTTGGGTTTTGCGGGTCATGGGTATGCTAGATTTTTAGGATAATCACTGACCGAATTGATTTCCCTTTAAATATGTTGATGCAAATGTACCGATCTCTTGTGGATATACGGTATGTAAATGGAACATGCGGCCTATCCTCACGGGCTAATGCGGTACACCCACTGTTTAGGTCAGGAAGCCTAAGTGTGCTATCCAGGGATGAGGTATTTGATGTGTGAGTTGAACCTACTTTACTCCTCTTACTGCGACGTGGCTCTACAGGGCTCAGGGAGTCGAGTAGTATGCAAGGAGTAAGTTAGGGAGCATATCAGAACGGTTGAGTTGACATTAACATCTATGCTCCTGCTGAGTTTGCATATTTACATGACATATTTGCGCATGTAGAGCTATTTTAATACAGTGCAGCGTGCAATACCATACTACTCTAATCTCCCAATTGCTTCCCCAGTCTTCCTTTATGTTTTTTACCCAAACCCCAGCATAACACATTCCCAGAGAGCACACAATCTAGCTGTTGGTAATGTGAGCAAATGTAACAAATAGTTGCAGTTAAACAACCAAATCGAGCAGGTTTTTCCATCACCCCCACCCCCTCCTCCGTCTGTAATTTTAATCTACAATATAAATCAGGCTGCACAATGCTTGGCAAAACCACGTTTGTTGACTGACAATGTACACTTTTGAAAATCCATCTTTAATGGAGAAATAGGAGGGAGAACAGTAGTATTCATTTTCTACATACGTCTGCCACAACACCTGTAGGAAGTCCGTAGCCTCAAATTGTATTGTTATTCCATTTACATAGCGCTTACTGCACTGATAAGATAGGTAAAGCTCTTTACACTGGGCTACCCACTGCTGCTGAACCCAATGTTATTCTTTCTCCACTGGTTATTGTTGGTCATTGTGATTAGTATTGTACTCTTGAGAAAATCATTCAATGCATTTACTCTAGTTTCTAGTTGGTGTATATGAAATGAATAGGCATTAGGCATGATCTTTAGTGGGATGGGTTATGTGAATTTATGCAAATAGTTGCTAGTATTAATAAATGATGTACAGGAGATTAGATATTGCTAGGTTATAGTGGTATGAATGTTAAGGAAGAGATTGTGACCTTTGAAAGGAGATGTGGACAATTTGCAGAAATACAATAGTTAAAAATAAGGCAAGCAGGCATCCAACTAAGACATATCTATTCTATACAGTTATCACTATACATTAACAGAAAGATAAAGTACTTCAGTAATTGTGGTAATATCAGTGGGGGTTAACTACCTTCTTCAGGTATTCGTCAACTGCTGCCTATGTGCTAAATTAGCAGATAGCTATCTTCTTCAGTTCGTAGGCAGATCCTTGTTAGAAGGGGAGACTTTGAGGAATGTGCTGTTTGTTCGCCTGTCTTCCCTGACATCCACCAATTTGCTGAAAAGTTGTAAAGCTTGATACTGATAACTGAATTGCCAGAATGGCGTAAAAAAGCATCTTCTGTTTTTTTATACTAGGGCAGGATGAAACATATATATCTCTTTTAGGTTCTGGCAGCTGAGGCACAAAACCTTAGATACCTATTGTAGTAGTGTGTGATGAAGAGGCCCCCTTGACGGAATCACGGTATTCTTTTTCCCTTGCTTACAGTCCTACTGTGACGTAATCCTGCCATTTCTAAATTTATGATTCTGCATGGAATAGTGATTTGCTTTATGCATATGCATCCAACCTCTTTGGAATGTAATTCAATGATTTAGGGGGCATCAGTGGTTGCCATTCAGGTGAACATCCTCTGCCACTTGCAATTAGGACTTTGGTTGGAGGAGGAAACATCCACTTTGTTGTGCAGCTGACTCTGTCCCCCTAATTTGAATTATAATACAATTCAATTCAAATAATCTTTATTTCGATCGTTAAGATCATAAAAGATGTGCAAGTAAACAAGCATTGGATCATTAACACCCAGGCAAGATAGTGACCACAACGCCTTGGAACTAGAGTATACCATCCCTTGGGTGAGAGTGATAGGCGAGGAGAAATTGAAAGTAGGAAACCTTCTAGAGAACAACAGGAGGCGGATAAAATGGGAAAAGCTTGCCTCCAGTGGAGAAAAGCTTGCCTCTCTCTACGCTGGGCATATTCCCATCCTTGAGGAAGCTTTTGACCTGTGGAATTCATACTCCACAATAGATAGAAGTGAGGATTTAGCTCAAGTACATACTCATCTAATTAAGAAGCTTGAAGCTGACCTCTTCAGCATAGGCCGCCCAAGAGCACAGGGACCAATCACAAACTCCTGGTACAACAGCACCTGTCGCGCGGCAAAACAAGACCTCCTTTCCACCATAAAAGAAGGAGGCGCTAGGTCGGAGATCCGCTCTAAAAGGAGTGTCTATAAATCACTCATAGCTAACGCTAGAATAGAGTGGGATATACAGCATTGGGAGAATCTATCGGAGTCCCTAGCCAAAAGGGATTCCCGTAGATTCTGGAGAATAATCAACCATGGGAGCGGGGATCTTCCCTCTGCAATCGAACCCAACATTGCTGCCGATGTTTGGCAGGATCACTTCCAAAAACTATATGCCCCTGAAAAGGATGAGTTAGTAACATCAGCATCTACCAGCACCACTACATATACATCTGCCCCTTTCACTTTAAAAGATATTAAGGTGGCTATAGCGGGGCTAGCTTCTGGAAAAGCCCCGGGCTTGGATGGGGTGCCAGGTGACCTTTTTAGACAGGAACCTGGGATCTGGGCACCCTATTTGATGGTTTTATTCAATGCAGTGCTGGGGGGAATGAAGTTACCAGATACTTGGCTGGGAGCAGAGGTGGTCCCGATATACGAAAAGGGGTCGCCCCTGCTCCCCGCCAATTATCGCCCGATCAGCCTCATTGATGTAACTCAAAAGTTGTTTGGAAGGCTAATCCTGGATAGGCTGCAATGCTGGATGGAAGAGACCGAAATTTTAAGCCCTCTCCAAGCGGGATTTAGGAAGGGAGTGTCAACAGTGGATCAAATACTCAGATTAAATATCCTATTCTGGAAGACAGCACATCTAGAAGGGGGCTCACTGTATGCGGTCTTCGTGGACCTCCGTGCCGCCTTCGACTTGGTCCCTCGGGCCAAGTTGTGGGCGGTACTGGGGGATATGGGTGTCCCTGGAGTTATTCTCCAGATTCTCATCAGGTTACACACAGACAACTACGCCCGTGTAAGATATGGAAAGGGCGGTAGGCTGACAGATAGGTTCCCTGTCCAACGCGGGGTAAGGCAGGGATGTGTGTTGGCACCGACCCTATTTTGTCTATTCACGAACGGGGTGATAGAACACTTGTGCAGAATCCCTTACATTGATGCGCCGCAATTGAACGGCAGCAGGGTGCCAGCGATCATGTTCGCGGATGACACCCTGCTGCTGTCAAAAACACCAATGGGGCTACAGAGGGTTCTGGACGGATTCTTGGATTTCTGTAATAGAAGGGGATTAGAAATAAACCCTGCGAAGACAAAATTTATGATCCTGAGCCACAAGCCCAAAAATTGCCCAAATCCCCGCTTGGGATCCACACCCCTAGAGAGAGTCCAAGTGATTGAGTACCTGGGCATAACACTCAATCAAAACTTAACCTGGTTGCCACACAAAACAAAAGCAACCACAAAATTAATCCAGAGGGCCGGTGCTATCACGAGAATTGCTAAAAAATCCCCCCTTCGTCCACTGGCACCTGCAATACACATTTATAAAGCCCAAGCACGAGGAGGCATCACCTATGGGGCTGAACTATGGGGACATACATCGCTACAAACTATACAGGTGGCAGAGAACAATTTTATCAGACAATTGACGGCCCTTCCTTCGAGCACTCCCCTACTTCCTTTGAGAATGGACTTGGCATTGTGCCCAATTACCGAAGAACTCAGCCTCAAACCCTTGACCTACTGGAGGCGGTTATGGAGCAGCCAGGATCTGGGCCACTACAGAAGCGAATTACAGGAACTCCTCAGATCAATACAAGTGACCAAAATTCCATGGCTCATGTACATCAGGGACATGTGTATGACCCTCGGAGTACCAGAGCTATGGTGTAATCCTGAACTAATGTCTGCAAGGCTTCCGAGGAAAGAACTTTCTAAACTGTTCTATGGCTTCAGGTTACAAAGATCTATGAGCTCAATTCGGGAGGGTTCTCTAACCGACATATTCACTAAAACAAAAGACTCTTATAGTCCTGAATATGTCCTAGATGCTATGTCCCCAGTGCACGTAAGAAAGATCTTTCTCCAATGGAGATATGGCTCTCTCCCCTTGAGGTCATTCACCAAAACCTGGGATGGAAACCGAGACCCAGGCAACTGCCCTGCATGTAATTACAAGTTGGAAAGTGACCTGCACGTGGTCCTGTTCTGCAAAGCCTACAGTAAAATTAGGAGCTATTGGCTGGTCCCATACTTAAGGAACTTGGGCTTTCGAACTTATGCCCCAGCCTACAGAGTGCTTAAAACTGACCTTACATCTCCAACTGTCTTGTAATGGCGAAATTTTTGACGGCAATGTGGAGATTACGTGCAAGAATTATAAGGGACTCCAATGTGGCACGACCAATTCGTTCTTAATCTAATCTAAAAATTTATTTTGAAACTGAATGTGATTTTTCGAATTTTAAAATTGATGAAATTATTTTTTAGAATTTTTTTTCCTTTTAATGATCCAATGCTTGTTTACTTGCACATCTTTTATGATCTTAACGATCGAAATAAAGATTATTTGAATTGAATTGAATTATAATACAATTGTGTACCTATGAATCATGGCAATATTTCTTTTAGATGTGGCAAAGAGAGCAGAACTGTGTTAAAGTATGGGTTATGTGGCCTTCTAAGTGGCTCTTGGTAAAGCGATTGGAACACTGAGAAATCCCACTAGAGATGTGCCTAAAAGCAGATTATGTTTTAAGTTGACAGGTGGGCGTGTGCACTTCACTGAAGAATAGGCCCGTATTATGAATGGCCCAGTAAATTTTGACCCCTGCGCCACCCGCTGTTTGTGTACGATTCACAATTATACGTTTGTCGGAGTTTATCAACTCACATAGTGAAATTTCAGCAGTTACAATTTTTCACTTAGGAAAAATTACGGAAAACACAGGGACTTGTAGATTATGATGCAGTAAGCAGCAACCCATTTTGCAGAGCGGAAATTAGGAAATAAGTACTGCACCTGTTAAATTCCTGCAACCGGGACATTGGATTTTATAAGGTGTGTTAATTATTGAATCCACCACTAGGCCAGGAGTCATAGTGTGCTTGTCTGTCATGCCCAACCTTAACCCTTGTATTGCCTTGCTGTTGGTGGCGATTCATAAATCATTTTTCTGTCTCATGTATCTCTGTTTACTTTCTCATGTCTTCTACTTCACCCCTCTCCATCTCAACATCTTCATGTACCTTCCCCCTCTCTCTTTTGCTCTCTGAAATCTCCATACCACAGCCATGTCTAAGTCAGCTGTCTGCCCCAAATATCTCACAAAACCTGGCCTCGCTCTGCCGTTCTATGTGCCTACCTCTGTACATCCTCATTCTAGCTCAACTTTCTCGACTTCCCCGTCTTTGAATACTTCACCTCTGTCTACCTATCGCTCAACTTTCTCTTTACCTAACCGAGCTATATCTCACCTCCCCGTGTCTCTCTTCCATCTGCTTTACGTCTCACCCTCATCTCTCTCTTTACCTCATCAATGTAGCACTCCCTCCGTTTCTCCATACCCTAGCTCTCCCAGCGCTCCGTCTACCTTAATGCTCTGTAGCTCATCTCTATCAGCTTCTCGGTCACTAGCGCATCTCTTTCTACCCCACCTCTCTCCTTCTCTCCCGCTATCCAACCTTTCAATTTATCAATCAGTTTTCTGCCTCACCTCTCCACCGATCCTCTTTCTAGCTTTTTTCCCTCTACCACACAACCGTACTCCTCTCTCGCTACCTACTTCCTCTCTGTTATCCCTTGAAGTGTGATGTTATTACTTCATCCTCGCGCTGCACCCCAGTGCGAGGATATTTCATATTATTACTGTGTATGTTTGTAGCGTGGGTGTGTGGACAGGCGAAGGTCTTTCTACTGATGGAGTATGAACAGGCTGGAGACTTATTCTGCGTAAGGAGGGCTTTATTTTTATAAAGGTTTTTCGAGTCCTGAAAGTCAGCCTTTCTCTTGCAAAGTCGGCCCGGTCCGTGGTGGCGTCTGTTCTGGTCGAGGATGAGGCCGTCCTCTTTCCCCCGTGATGGTATGGATATCTTCAAGGGACCTCGCTTTGGGCTTCTTACTCCGAGTCAGCTCCGAGAAAAGAGAAACCAACAGAGGGATAACGTCAGTTTCGCTGTCTGTTATCAAGCGACCCACGGGACCCGAGTGCAGTGAAGGAACACCAGTGCTTCACAGTTTCTCTTCGGTGCTCTGTGCTCGGGATATAGTGAGGGATGAGGGGAGGGGGATTTAGGAAGGTAGGATGTGAGAGAAGATAAGGGAAGGTGATGGCTATATACACTATGTTACACGGGCCCGCTTGCCCCCGACCCAAGCTGCCCAACGCCGCCGTACCTGTGACAGCCACACTCCTCTCTCTGGAGTGTGGCACGGCGGTTCACCGAGTCGTTGGCCTCCTGGCTCTCCACCGTTTCCCGCTCTCTCTCCTCCGGTCTTTTCACGTCCTTTCCGGTACTCTCCGTCCTCCTCTTCCCGATGCTCGTCTCCCGTTCTCCGCTCTGCTTCTTCCTGGGTGTAAACACACCCCGAATAGAGGGCTTCCTTGTTTATGTCCAATCCAGGTCCTCCTACGTCATGAGGGGGCGGGGTCTTCTCATCTACATAGGCCCAGTTAAAGGCGCCCTCCTGAAATTCTCCTCCGTCATCTGAAAGCAACGGGCTGGTGTCCCATTCAGACTGAGGGGAAGGAGGGGAGGGACAATCAGCAATCCACCACGTAACAGGGGTTCCCGTTCCCACCCCGTTACAATGTTCAAACAAGGTTCCACGATTGGACGCTGCTCTATGCGTTCCAGATTTCTGACAACGTTAGTCAGTTGTCTGGAGTCGTGGTGCGCAGCGGGCGCGTCTGGTTGTGGTGCTAACTTTAATTGGAATAAACTTCAAGCTTATTGCATAAAGAAGCCTCCTGAGTCTTTCACTACATTTGGCAACCAGCGGACGAAGAATCTACCTTCCAGCACCCACCAGCCAAGCTTTCCTTACTTCGGCACCTCCTGATTTGCACTCGCTCCTGCCTTGCTGACTCGTTCCTGCTTTGCTGCGTTCCACTTCCCCGATGATTTGGGCTTTTCGCTGATCCCTGGATGACGTCAGCTGTCCTGTGATTGGTTCCCCTGGCAACAGGAACTGCTTCTCCAGCACGGCTCAGGACGCCGAGGGAATGCCACATCAGCGTCTCCACACAAGCGTCAAGCACCCATTTTAACCACTCCTGGTTACCTGGCAACGCTTGGAAACGCTTCGCTTCAAGTTTGCTCCACATCCGCGTCCCCACGCAAGCGGCCATTTTAACCAATCCGGGCTACCTGGCAACACTCACAAACGCTTTGCTTCAAGTTTACCCGAACTGTAAGACACGCATTCTCACGCGTCTTCATTTCATCGCATCTTCACAAAGGTAGGATCTGGCCTGCACTCTTCTGCGGTGACAGGCACACCTTTTCCTTCATATTTTAAAGGAATTTTAAACCCTTTTATTTATTCAGTCTGTGCAATTTAACGGTGACAGGCACACCTTTCATTTTATTTAAGCCTGCACCTGTTATCTTTCAGGCTCATCATTCATTGACTGTTTGGACTCATTTATTTATCTCAGTTGACAATTTACTGTGTTGGCATTTATAAGAACATTTTTATTCACACTTCAAATTCTGTTTTAATTTTTCTTCACGTCTACAATTGTACAATACATTTGACTTTCATCTATGGCTTAATCACAACAGTTTGCGCAACCTCCTCCCTTTTTACAGCTTCCTGGCAAACCAAGCATTCCATGGCGTCAGTGGGTAAAGGCATTTGTGAATTAAATTGTCACTATTGATGCTGTCAAGTTTTCTCCTGCACGTAAAGTTGCAATTTTGTATGGTTGCCTAGGCGTTGCAGCACAACATGTATTTGAAAACTTACCTAAATTACCAACTCCTGTTGGAGAGGCTGGTGATACAGATCATTGGAATTCTTACAATGAGGCATTATCTCGCCTTGCAAAACATTATGATGAAGAGTCAAATATAATGCTAGAAAGACATAATTATTTTAGGAGAAAACAATGTGAAGATGAGACCGTAGAAGAATATATTGCGCAATTGAGAGTTTTAGCTTCGACTTGTGAATTTGAAGCAAAGCCAGACATTTACATTCGGGATCAATTTGTTTTTGCTTGTCACTCAAAGAAAACTCAAGAACGCTTACTTAGTTGTAGGAAACCTACACTTCAAGAAACTATAGATATCGCCAAGAGCATCGAGAGGTCTATCACTACTTCCAAAGTTCTTCAAAATGATCCTTCTCACAACTCTTTTAAAACTCCGCTACAGGATGTTACTAATTCAGTTAATGCTGTTCGCGCTAACAAACCTTTTAAACAAGTGTTTAAAAAAACTAACACTGTTTGTTACAGATGCGGATCTAAATCACACCTGGGAAATAACCCCATGTGTCCTGTCATTGGAAAGAGATGTGTACTATGTAAGAAAATAGGGCATTTTCAAGGTTCATGTAGATCTGTTAAAAGACCCACCAGAATCAACAGTATTGAATATTCTGAAACTGTTGATGATTGAATAGATCATTTCCAAGATATGGTCGTGTCAATTGAATGTAACTCTACTTTTCCCCCGCATTTGGTCAAAGGTCATTTAGGTACTGCATTCTTTTGTGATATAGAGATTCCTATCATGGCTGATTCTGGATCTCCAATAACTATATTATCAGATGTCATGTTTTTAGAAAAGTGGCAAGGGTCAATATCTTTATTTCAAACAGCCAACCCAAAAGCTTTTGACAAGTCTGATATGGACATGCTGGGCTACTTTAATTCTAGGTTAGAATGTTTAGAAAGGTCTATTTTCACAAAGGTATATGTTGCAGTCAAAGGACGCAACATCATTGGGTGGCAAGACCTTGCAAAAATGGTTCTATATTTGATCCCAGGTTCCGAAAACCCAATCGCCGTTGCTAAACCTCCCCAAGGTTATACTCCTGCTGGTTCTACAAATGTTCCACATCCTAGAACTGATTGCTTATGTCTCACTGACCACACTTCTGACATCAAAAAAATGTTGGAGACATTTCCCAAAATATTTTCAAATAAGTTGGGAACTGTTTAAGGTTTTCAACACAAAATCAGACTCAAGCCACAAGCCCAAACTGTTGTTCACAAGGTGCGTCCTTTGCCCCTTAGTGCGAAGGATGAACTCAAGTCAGTTCTCAAATCTTTGTGTGACAATGGTGTTATTGCCCCTTCTGACTCTTCAGAGTGGGTTTCTCCCAACGTTATTGTCCTAAAAAAATCTGTAGAGGTCAGGTTATGTGCGGACTTGTGCACATTAAATAAGAACATTTTGATTGACTGTCACCCCCTCCCTAAAATTCACGAACTTCTTGCCAACTTGGGGGGGAGCAACATTTTTTTCATTTATTGTCCTACGTTCAGCCTACCATCAGGTACCTTTAACCAAAGATTCACAAGAGTTCACCACGTTCATTACATCTTTTGGGGTTTACAAGTACCTCAGACTTCCCTTTGGCCTGGACTCCGCGGCCAGTGTTTTTCAAAAGATCATGGATAATGTTTTTCAGAACATGCCCGGAGTCCAGGCCTACCAAAATGACATTTTGGTCTTTTCTGATAATTGGGAATCACATCTATCAAATTTATCTTCAGTTTTATCTAAATTAGATGAGGCAGGTATGACAATCAGAGCTGACAAGTGTAAATTTGGCACACAGTTATTGGATTATTTGGGTCATACATTGTCCCCAGAAGGAATCAAACCCAAAGTATCCCTTATTAAAGCCATCAGTCATGCTACCCCTCCCAAAGACAAAGATTCACTTCGATCGTTCTTGGGCCTAGAAAAATACTATGCCCATTTTGTCAAAGGATATGCTCAAACAGTCGAGCCATTGCGTGCCCTTTTCCGGAAGGGCTCCAAAATTGATTGGTCAGGAGAAATTGCTTCTTCATTTGATCAAGTCAAAAAGCTCATTATTGAAGCACCAGCCATACATCCCTTTCATGACTCCCATAGATGTTTCATAATGGTGGATGCCAGTCTTACGGGGCTGGGAGCTGTCTTGGGCCAATGAGTATCAGGAAAGGAGCACACCATAGCTTTTTCTTCAAGAATGCTCAAATCTTCCGAAACATATTATAGCATCATCGAACGTGAGTCTCTCGCCTGCATTTGGGATATCGATAAGTTCAAAAATTATATTTGGGGACGTGAGTTTGATTTGCTCACGCAGCTTCTCAACGGTAATTGGCATGGCAAAAGTCTCAGCCAGGCTTGTCAGACTCCTGTCCAAGTTACATGAATTTCATTTTTCTATAAAACACATTTCAGGGGGAAAAATGTCAGGGCTGATTGTCTTTCGCGCAGGGCGGATTGTCTTTCGCGCATGGCGTTTCAGGATCCCTCTGAAGTTGAGGATGTTGAAGACATTGAATGTGTTGTGGCTGCCCTTGATGCCACTAAATTATGCCCCTGCATTTCTGAGCAGTACTGGTTGGAAGCACACAATAAGGATGAAGGTTTAAAACTAGTAACTGAATATATTGTCAAGGGTTGGCCAGAAATTAGAAAACTTTCTAATGAGCTGAAAGCATTCGCCACGGTTGCATCAGAATTATCCTTGGTCAATGGCTTAGTAATGAGACATGATTCTATTGTACCCCCTTGCAGTCTCAGAAATGACATTATTCAATTTGCACACCAAGGTCATCTTGGAACTTGAAAGACTTCATAGCTCATTAAGTCTCACTATTGGTGGCCATCTCTTGAATCTCAAGTCAAGTTTCACATTGACTCGTGCCCTGAATGCCTTTTATCTGAAAATAATGGAAAGTTATGAACACGCCCTTACATCCTGTTCCTTTTCCCAATAAACATTGGGAAAAAGTTGGGCTAGACTTCTCTGGACCATATGATGTTCTTTCTCATGACCTAAAATATCTCATTTTGCTAATTGATTATCATTCCAAATGGGTTTACCATATGTTCTGTGATTCAGCTAATTCCAATAATGCTTTTAAGTTTAAAAAATATATATTTTTGGTATAAGGTTCACCTCCTGTCATTGTTACAGACAATGGCACCCATTTCGTTTCTGAGAAGTTTAGTTAATTCCTGGCTGAACGTGATGTAAAACATTATAAAGTCGCTCTATATTCACCGACCTCGAATGGTTTGGTGGAAAGAGCAAAGAGGTTGTTTAAATATGCCATTCAAGCAGCCATTTCTTCTCATCAAGATGTACAAGATTTTCTTGAAGCTAAGTTGTAGTCTTATAACATTTCTCCTCATTATACCACAGGTGTTTCTCCGTTTTCCCTCTTAAGAAACAGGACTGTTCACACCAGAGTATGTCCCAACTGGTTACTTAATAAGAACAACAAGAGCAGTGTTGGCATCCAAAGTTTTGCAAAAACAAAATCTAATGAAGTCTGTGTATGACTCTGCAAAAAACTTTGATTTACTCGAATTGAAAATTGGTGATTGGGTTCTCATTTAAAATCCCCAAAAAGTAAATTAGGGTTTATCGAAATTTTCCCCTCTGTTACAAGTCACCGGTGTCAGCAGAGGTTCAGCCTTACTTGGTGTTAAAGGATGGTGGAACAAAAGATCTCTGGTGCATCTTTCTGCTTTACAGGCCCGCTCCTTACTTAATTTGACCAAATAGGAGTTTGAACATTGTGACTGGTCTTTTTGGTTAAAAACCCCAACATCCGGTATTCAAAGTTCTTCCACATCCTGCGTTCCAGTTACACTTTCCAACTCATCTACCCCATCCACTTCTAACACTGATGTGACCAATGCTGACACCTATTCCTTACCACCGGAATTAGGAGTTTGTTGCAGAAAATTACCTTCCAAATTGAATGATTATGTGTTATCATGATCTGATATTTTATTTATTGTTCTTGTATTTTCCTTCTTATATATTAATTCTTGTTACACTTCAATTGTTTTTATTTCCTTAGGTTTTTGCTCTTTTTCCTTGTGAAGAGGGAGAAGTTGTAGTGTGATGTTATTACTTTATCCTCGCGCTGCACCCCTGCGCGAGGATACTTCATGTTATTACTGTGTATGTTCAAACAAGTTTCCACGATCGGATGCTGCTCTATGCGTTCCAGGGTTCTGACAACGTTAGTCAGTTGTCTGGAGTCCTGGTGCGCAGCGGGAGCGTCTGGTTGTGGGTGCTAACTTTAATTAGAATAAACTTCAAGCTTATTGCATAAAGAAGCCTCCTGAATCTTTCACTACATCCCTCTCGCCCTCCCTGTTTGCATCTCTGTCTGTATTTCAATTCACACTTCACTTCAGCTCTCGCTCTCTTTTTTTAAACCTCTCTCTGTCTAACCTTTCTGTATATTCCACAACGCTCTCTGTACCTCTTCCAGCCACTCTACCTTGTCCTACCTCTCTGCTTCGTTCTCTCTACCTCTCTGTCCACCTCATAGCAGGATTTGGTGGCTCAGTGGACTAACGTGTCCCCTGCAGGGACCTCTGTTTGACCTCATGGACACAGGTTCAAATCCTGGCGGGTCCACTCAACCTTTCAGCCAGCTGAGGTCCATAAAATGAGTTCCATTGAGTTGGGTAACAAACAACATCTGTTATTCAGCGCCAAGATGCCTAAGGGTGAACGTGCGCTTTACAAATAACACATTATGCTATCTATATTTTCCACCTCAGGCCTTCCTCTACTGTATTTCGGCTATTTCTCTCTACATCCCATATCACCTACCTTTACACTCCTAACTCTCTGCCTCACTGCGTAAGTTAGCTGAACTGTCTTTATATACCTCTTCATATTTTGCCCCTTTCTCTACTCCACCACTCATTCTCGCCCTTGCAACTCATCTCTCTATACTTCTCTTACCAGATCATCTCTTTACCTGCTTACCCGTACTCCGTTTCACTCTACCGCTCATTAACTCCATTACCTTACCTCTCTCTCCCCTCTTTGTGTAACCCATCCGGCTTTCTCTCTCTCTACATTTCCTTCATTCCGTTTCTCTTTTTAACGGTCTAACTTCTGCCTATCTTACATTTCCCTCTTGACCTCACACCTCTCCATACCTCATGTATGTCTCTGTCTCATCTATGTTTTTACCTCCATTTCACCTCTTCTTCACCTTTCTTGCTTTAACCTTCTCTTTAAGTCTCTACCCTTCTGTGTATGACAACCTAATCGAATAGGCAAGCATTGTATTTCAATAGTTTGACACTTATTTGGCGAACACATTCTGACTGCTTTAGTTATGCTCTTCGCTTTATCAATGGACATCAGTGTCTCACTCATAGCTTTTGTCTGTAGTAAAGATTTTAAAGGCAATTTAGTTGATTATTTGCAAGTTTACTTTGAGCTCACTCTACGCATTCAAAAGTAAGATATAATTTTCGTATTTAATGTTTTCATTTGGGATCTGCTGGATGCGAGTGATGTATTCTTAGGTGGGTGACAATTGGAAAATCAAGGACAACCATGTAGAGCTGTGACTGCTGTGTTTGTTAATATTGTAGACCTAAATAGCATCTGACATAAACATTGTGCCGCCAATATCGTTTACAAGAGTATGGTCCCATCGGTTCTATATTTCATTTATCGACTCAAATGTGGCAATATGCTTGGGAACTATATTTACGAAACAATATTTATGTAGACAGTATTCCGACTACGATATTCTATTACAACACAGCTGGGAGTGATCTCATGTGCCTGTGCGAACTTTGAGAGAATTTTTCCCATATGATATATCTTTTCCACCGCCACTGAGCCCTGAATTTTTGTTTCATTCCTTCAGTATGACACTGGCTTACCTAGTCTGCTGGCTTTTAATTTGTGAAAAAGTACACAACAAGCTTAGCAAACCAGGTTCAATGTTGGAAACCCGCTTTCCATGTTGTAGTTTTGCCTTCTGCTCTGCACCCTCCTTCTAAGTCGTCCCTTATTACTGCCAGCTCTCCAGCCAAGAACTGCTAATAAGATTTGGACAAGCTTTGTGCCTCTCTAATCAGAGGAAGAGAGCTATGTGTATTTGTATGGAGTTGTAGCTCTGTCACTTTAGTAAGTCGAGTCAGCCTAAGATGGCAGTCACAACCCTCCCCGGACCTATGAGCAGCACTCAAGCACCGGATAACAAACACTGGAAAGCAGCCAGTGTACAGTGTCCCTCCGGGGAGCTGGGAGTGAACAGCCACCACTCAAGAGGGGTGTGTTAGCTGTGTACTCCTTTCCCTCATAGTTTAACCATATGGATGACTACACAGATGGACAAAAGAGGTAACACCAACACGTGTAAAGTGGGAATGCAGATCCAGAACCTTTGAAAACCAACTTGTGTGCAGACTAATACAAATGTGTAGTCACAGGGGTTGGGAAGCCACTGCAGGGGAACAACACTTGCTAATGTAACCCGCACTCCAGATAGCACTGGTATTAAACATGAAGAACAAAGTCTGAAAACTTAGTTTCTTTTGTGAGAGCTAGCCTGCAGCACAATAACTGGGACATATGCTACCACAACATTTACTTTGTAATATCGCCTTCACAAATCTGTGGAAAGAGTGCACAAGGCTCATTTGTGTCTAGTGCTCAAGCAATACAAGAGGGAAAGGACTTCAGATACCGAGGATACAATGCTAGCAACTAGAGCAGAACTCTGGGGTCTGAAGATGTTACTGTCGGCTCAGATGATAGAATCGATCATAGCACAGATATTTAATGATGACACCTCAACAATACAAAAAAAAACAAGACGAGACGACTCACGAAATAAAGAGGCTATCGCTCAAGTACTGCCTGTATCAAAACATGGAGTTGGGTTAGGAAACTCCCCAGGGAAACCACCAGGATAACCTGCTGGGAATGCAGGGTGTTTACCAAATGCAGTAAGGAAAAGTGAATCAACAGGGATTATTTCCCACCTCTCCTGGCAAAAAGGGAAATAGCCCGAAACTGGAAAGCACAGAGCAGTCCCAATGTGGAGGGACAGAGAAGGGAGCTTCTACGTTGGGCGGATTATGAAGGGGCAGTACGACTAAATGAGGCCAGGCGGGGCCAGGGATCCCCTGAAAATGCCAGGGCATGGGAAGCATTAGTAGTAGAAATGAAGTAACCAAACCGCTCCGTATCTGAGTAACAGCTAGATACACCTCAAGAGCCCAGGCCCCGGATTGAACGGACATGGAGCAGCCGAATAACCATCTCCATGTGAACGTATAGTTGTCTTCATATCCCGTGAGACAAGTAATAAGTAATGGAACATCCCCGATATATATATATACTCGCCATTGCACGATAAGGAACAATGTCAATACACTGTTGACTACCTAGTATAGTGCCCCGCGGGACACGCCTGGGAAGAAGGGAGAGGTAGCGATGGGGCGATGGGATTGTTAGTCTGAATTTGTGATAAACAGAACTTGAGTCGCCTGTATCATACTGATTGTCAATTGTCTGGGCATGTTGGAAAACAATCAAATTAAAAAAAAACAAAAAACAGGGATTATTTGCCTGGAACCCATATTTCAATATGCTGTTTCGGGTAGATAGTAACTGTTTCTGTGCACAGGGGCCTGAGTGGCACCAGAAACATGCATTTTCAAGACCTGGAATGCAGCTTCCAGTTTCACTGCTGCACCGACACCGTGGGAAACATTTCAAGAGTCTTGGAAAGTCAAGAATAAAACACATTTCAGTCTAAAGCAGTTTCAATCCAGAATCAGGCACACTGGATCCACAAGCAATACATACAACTGACTGTTAGAGCAGAGGAAAGAAAGCACCTTGAAGCTCCTGCAAGGTTTTAGCAGTGATTTTCTTAGATGGCAGCCATAAACCCGAAGAACAAATTCTGATATATATATTTTTTTAAACTGGCTCTAGCCTCACAAACCCTTGACGGGCCAGTTGTGAGCAGCTCTACTTTTATAATACAGGTGGGAGTTCCCACCCCCTGCTATTGATCTGATGGGGTGTTGCCTCATCATTGCTCTGGTAATCTTTGGGAATAGCGCTGTACAAGGTATATTGTGAGATGTGGTTTCTGATTGCAAAGTCACAGCATCAGGAATATTAGTCTCAGGATTCACCCCTATAGTATCTCGTTGCTCAGTGTATATTTAGGAGGTGGAAAGAGCAAATTTCTGACACAGATTTCACAGGAGAACAGAACTATGGAATATGGCAGCACTATTACTGCTGTCTTGCTTTTTTCTAGAAACACAAACAAACTTCAAGGTTTCTATAGAGCTGGTCCTTTTGAATTTCCAGCATTGGTCCTCCAAAATCCACAGGCCCAGCTTCCAGAGTAGCAGGAACAAGGGACACAGATTCAAACCTGACCCTACAGTCACAAACTCTAACTACTCAGCGTGAGAAATTGGGTTGTTGGTTGACTGGGGTGGGACCACAACCTTTGTCAGGATAAGGCACAAGCAAACCTCAAATTAACCTGTCCTCAACCTCCTTGAAGCTTGGCACAAAGCAGTCATGCTTAACTTAGAGGCAATGTTTAAAGTATTTGTGCAATATTTCAAACAGTAATTAAGTAAAAACACCACACAAAAAGGATCCCACACCAAGTTAGAAAAATTGACCTATTTTTAATAAATATAACAAGACCAGATTGACAAAAATCCAACCTATAGAACTGGAGATAATCAATTTAAAAGATTGTAGTGAATATAGCGCCAAAAAGCACAAAGGACCAACTGTGGAAATCTGGCCGTGTGATACTGGGACAAAGTCACAAGTTCAGGCCAACCACGATGGAGTGTGGGCCGGCTACATGGAGGTAGTTAGGCTCACTGAACAAAGTACCTTATATCCTGATTTGCGGAGTGTTGCGAGGATCTGCGTCAAAGATACATCGCACAGCTGAAGTGATATGTCGGTTCTGACATACAGCGAGGATCCCGTCAATGGGGCTTGAGATGTGAAGTCCAATGTCGAGGATGCAGCACGTGGCTGGGATAATGCGTGGTTCCAGGGTAGCTCTGTGGCTGTGATGGGGAGACTGTTGTCTTCGTTGAGGCTGCCATCAACAAGATATGCAAGGGCCCTCACCGAGGATCTATTGCTCAGTGGCAGTTCCATAGGCGATGTGAGCTGCAGTGGCAATGCGAGTCTTCACAACATGTCAAATCCATGCAGCAGAGGAGATGCATCAGTTCCGCTGGATTCACAGAGGGTCAAAGAGTGTCTTAAGCCCACTTCCAATGGTCAGGACTGAGGTGGCTCCACCTGGCAGGGTAGGCTCACAGATTCCAGGAGACCAGCCAAATAGCCCTTGGAGTCACTCTGGGATCTGGGTTAATGAGAAGCAGGCCCAGTCCTTCTCACCCAGGCAGGATGGCAGCAGGTCAGCACATCGGGGAAACAGTCATTCAGAACATCAGCCCAGAATTGTGGCAGTCCTTTCAGCAGAACAGAAGTCCTCATTCCTGGCAGAGTATTCACAGGTTCAGAAGTGTACTGAAGTGGTGGTGTCTGAGGTACAGTATTTATACCCCGTTGTGCCTCTGAAGTGGGGAGAACCTTTTAAATGCATGCTTTTGAAGTGAACAGGTGCCCTGCCTTCCTTCCCTACTCCAGACGAACTACAGGGGGTAGTTTCCCATTATGTAGTGCTGTTTAGGAGGAATACACAAAGCCTAACGGTCACCCACATCAATTCATGTGACCCAGAGACAGGCTGCGGGCACCAAATAGCTAAGGCAAGAAAATGCCAACTTTCTAGAAGTAATTATACCAAAGGGGTTGGATCCTTAAAGTTCAGGAAGGTTGAACCACAAATAGTTAATAAATAAAGAAATATGCATTGCCTGATTCAATTTGAAGCAACACATTGCTCACATGATAAAGAATTTAATTTACATGATCACTTTGATTAATCAACATTGGTTCGTCATCTTACTCTTCATTTTTGAGAGAATTTTTGTGTATCATACACAACAGGAAAATACTAAATTAAAGATTTTTTAAATGTTCATTAAACCCACAAAACATTCACTTATGCGAAACCTACACCACAAAGTGTAAAATGTATAAATTAAATCAAAATGTTTGGAGCATTACTCCAGTTCAGTTCAGTTCATTTAAACTAAATAGCACGGAATGAATATCCCAAATTTACTATCTTTACACAATTTTATACAATAAAAGAAGAGTTGGCACAAGTCCTTTATGTAGGGAGAGACCCTGGTTTTTAAGTGTTCACTCCTCGTGCAGTTTCATTAATTGAACTCCGTAGTTTAACATGCCATTATGTTTCGACCCACTTGATTAAAGGATCTCTTCAGGACATAGAACTGGGGAGGCTTAACTTTGAAAACAAAGGTGGGTTGGTAATTCCAAAAATTCAAAGGTGTAACATTTTATATTTTCTTGATGTGGATGATACATAAATATTCTCTACAAAATGAAGGACAAAATCAAAATCAATGTTGATGAATCGAAGTGATCATTGTACATTAAATTCTTGATAATGTGAGTAAATTGTTGTTTCAGATTTAACCAGGAAATGTATTTTTTCCCTATTTAATAACTTTCTAGAAGTGGCATTTTTGGAATTGTAATTTAAAATCCGACTCCACCATGATTTAGGATGTCAAATTGCGATTCCATCAACACCAAGCCTGAAGGGGGTTACCTGTTCCCATTTGGAAAATACACGTAGAAAATGTAATAAGGTAATTCCAATGGTATCCTATGGGAAAGGTGGGCCTTGCAGTAGTCAACAACGAACAGTTTTTCTCTACCAGGACCTGTAAAACTTAAAAGTACTTGTTCAATTGTTTTAATACACTGCACCCTGCCCTTGAGACTGTCAAGGGCCTACATTAGGAGTGACTTATGTGTATTAAAAAGGAAGGTTTGGGCCTGGCAAAGGTTTCTTTTGCGAGGTCGAAATGGCAGTTTACAACTGCACACACATAGGCTGCAATGGCAGGCCTGAGACATGTTTAAAGTGCTACTTAAGTGGGTGGTACAATCGGTGCTGCAAGCCTACTAGTAGCATTTAATTTACAGGCCCTGGGCACAGGTAGTGCCATTTTACTAGGGACTTACAAGTAAGTTGAATATACCAATTGGGTATAAGCCAATTCATCATGTTTTGATGAGGAGCTGAAGCACTTTAGCACTGGTTAGCTGTGGTAAAATGTGCAGAGTCCTAAGGCTAGCAAAAGTAAAAGTCAGCAAAAACAGGAAGTCTGAAGGCAAAAAGGTAGGGGGAAAACCATGCTAAGGATGCCGGGTCTAACACCCAGGCACAAACTTAAGTGAGCAGCCAATCAGTACACTGGTAAAGTCCCAATGGAACCTGCTGGTTCTAGATGCTCCACCCATGATTGTGTCCTGTTGAGCTGTCTGCAGGCACTGCATATCCCAATCAAAGCACTACAGACAGGAGGAGGGCTGGGTGTCATTGCAATGGAGCGAGTTTACAAGCTCTTGAAGGTATCTGAGAGAGACACAGGGTTTACAGAAGGGACTCGTGCAACAAAAAAGCCTGCGCGATGAAAAAAACATAAACAGTCTTCCAGTTGGATTTCATCAGATTTTACCGCTCATGGTAAACAATATTTAAATGGTGCCGAGGTTACGATGACAAAATCAAGCTTCCTAGTATAAAAAAGAACTTGCTCGATGACCACCATCATGGGATGTGTATCCTGATAACTTCCCATAGATATATGTAAGCAGGTGACAACAGAAACATACATTGGCTTTTGCCAACAGATCTTGCTTGCTTTTTGAGTTGTATATTAAACCTATTGGTTTTGGCAGTGCTTGTTTATGGTGTCGACGTTTCTGACCTCGACCAGAAAAAAAGAGGAAGTTTAAAAGACACCAGTATGCTTAGTAATGAAAATGAATATAAATTCCAACACGTATATAAGCATGTATTATAATGCACAAATATAGTATAACCCTAATACTTGTCGTTTTTAAAATGTTGAACAAAAAATGTCCCCTCTCTCCTTATATTGCCATATGAGTACTTATCATAGCACCCGGAGACATGCAATTCGATGTTACAATGAATGATTTTTTCTAAATCACATTACTCCCATTTTGGTCTGTCGGTACATGCGTAATAGTGGGGATTGAACTGTGTACTCTATAGACATACAGTGTGCACCATGCCCTGCTGTACACATGCCTCCTCCAAATGTGTGTGTGATTGACGCTGGCCTAACTGCGTGTAATTTCGTGGTAGGTGGCAGGCATGTTGTAGGAACTGGTGACGTTGGTGCTCATACAGTTAATGTCAGCTGCACTCCCTCTTCCCTTCTGCAACCTGCTGCCTCATTCCATAGAACTGGAATTGCAGGCTTCTGGTGGTGTCTGCCTTCTTGCCCTAGGCTTCTGTGGTGGTAGTGAGGGAGGGTAGGGACGATGTGGAGGAGGCAGTCAAGTCAGCCAACAGCTTCCTCGTGTTCAATGTCATTGGTCCAGCATGGTCTCGCCATTCATAACCTGCCCCTACCGCTGCTCCAGGGCTTTAAGTGGGATGAAAAAACTGGGGGGTCTCTCAAAGGGGCGTGGTCAATGAAATTAAGCTGTTTAGCACAGTGTGATGCACAACTTGTATTTTGCTGTTCCTGTCACTGCGTCCAGATATATGATACGACAAGTCACTTTATGCCTACAAGTCAGGACTATTGGTTTTGTCAATGGTTGCTAGTTGCATAAGATAAATAAGCAACTATGACTTGTATATGGGGTGACCAACCGTCCGTAAATTTCACGGACTGCCCGTAATTTGGACCTCTTGTCCTTTGTCTGTAAGGGTTTCTTCCATGGACGCCTTTTGTCCGTAATTTCTGACATTGGCGTGAGCTGCCCCCTGCAAGCAACCTGAAACTCTCTGCAGGGGGCAGCTCACGCTCCTGCTGTGATCTGTGGCCTGCAGCAGCCCCTCCCCGACCTGGCACAGACTGATATACCATTATCATTCTGTATGTTGGCCTAATTATCACATACAGAATGATAATGGGCCACTCTGCCCAGTGACAGTATTTCAGATCCGGTGTTTTTTCCAGTGGGGGTGAGGGGGGAATGTAAGATCTGAGAAACCTTCAGCTGTGATCTTTTTCTTCACTTTTTTTTTTTGAATATGCAAACGCAGGTGTGTTTCACTCGCATACACAAAAGATGCAGTCAGTGCAAGGTTGTCTCAACCTAAAATAAACTTATTTTGACTTGTGCTTGTTGACTATTTACTTATGCACTATTGCGGGACTTCCTCTGATGTGTATGCAAACCGTACCTTTTGTCCCGAATTTTTGTCCTGAATTCTGACCTTCTTTCCTGAATTTTTGTCCTGAATTTTGACTCTTTGTCCTGAATTTTTGCACTCACTGTCCTGAATTTGCACCCATACCAGTTGGTCACCCTACTTGCATATAATATTGAAAAAGCTTCTACTTAAAGCCCTGGTGACACCATGACAATGCTACTGCTCCTGAGTTTCAAAAAGAGAAGGGAAATCCAGCGAGAAAATGACAATCTTTAAAGGATTTCCCTTCCCCTACAACGCTCACCACGCGCACATCCATGTGCCTGCTGTCGCTGCAGTCTGAAAAAAAAAATGTACCGCCTGTGCCAGGGAGCAAAACAGAGCCGATAGAGACCCGTTTCGAGGCCCCCTTAAAAAAACTGTTGGTGCTCAGACCCGGTGAGATCCGGCCCACTTAAAGCCCTGAGCTGCTCAAGACTTCTAGTTGCCCCATGGCTGCATCAGATGTTTTTTGCCAGAAACCGGTCCTGGGAAGCTTGATACCGGTCCAGGGAAGACATGGCTTGGCAGTTCGGGCTGGACTGTTCCCATGAGGCACAGGGTCAGACTGATTTGCTTATGGCCATGTCTGAACTGGGGTGGCGGAGTGAGCTAAAGAACGGTGATGGATTAAACCCAGATCAGTTGACTGGGGGTGAGTGTTTGTATTGTCAACGCTCCGTCCATCACCGCCTTTGTTTTTTTTTCCTGATGTTTTTGGCCCATGCATGGAAGATGTCTTTGGTACACAGTAGTACCAGTCTTGCGAAGGCTACAGGAGGGGGTGCAGGCCGTGGCTTCCACCAGCAGCATGTCAAAGCTGCAAGAGGTGGGCAAGGCTGCAGCAGGGGAGGTGGACTCTAGCAGGAAGCGAGGCCGCAGTGCCATCCAAACATGACCTTTGGCCCATCCAGTCATGGCAGAAGATGCCATGTAGAAGGCACATGTTAAGTGCTTCCTCGCAAAGTTGTAATGTTTTTTTCACTGTCTTTTAAACTAATTTGGCGCTGTGTGTTGGGTAGGGGTGGGCCAGCCAACAAATTAACAGAGAGAGCCGAGCCAGAGAACTACGGGTCTGGCTTGGCTCTTAGAGCCCTGAAAATGTTTGCCATGTAAAACATAAAGCAAACATCACGTAAAATATGATACAGCTCTTCAAAATTCAAAAAAGGTTATTTCTTTAACATGTCACAATAAAGTGCTGCACTGAAAAGCACTTATAGTTTTAAAACATGATTTTGAGTAATTCCTGCCCCCATCCTCACACTGGTGACAGTGCCATTAGTGAACCAACAGGCAAGGCAGTTGTCACGTGGACCATGTATGTGGCCCAGATTATTGTAGAGCAACAATAGTCTATTACATCAAACACAGTTATAGGTTTTTCTGTAGTTGGTGTTCTGATTCAGGTATTTGAATGTGCTTTCATGCACAAATATGAAGAAAAACGAGTTTTGGTAAACACAAATATTTGCCAAGGACCACACAATTTAAGTGGGAAAGCTGCAATTTCTCGAGGTTTTATGTTTTCACTTTGTACAAATCAGCCACTAAATGGCTATCTATGTGTCTCTCCCTTTTATGTTAATGCTTTGTTTTTACCTCTGTGCAGCTTTCTGCAGTTTTTATATACTGTAAACTCGACCTGGAGGTCCCGAAGCGTTTTTACCAGAGCACCAGTTACATTACACAAGCTCACAATCATTTATTTTAGGCATTGGAGATTTGCCCAGAAATACAGGATGTTGAGCCAACACGGAGACTCAAACCTACCTTGTTCAATTCGGAAGTTGGAAGCTTTCGCCTTAACACCACATCCTGTGTAGGTTGAGGTAGCAGGCAGAAGGTGCATGAAAGCTTGGCTCGTTCTGGGCTTGAAGTTCCAACAGAACCTCAAGCTGAGCCAGAGACAGGCTACCGGCTCAAGCTTTCGGTGGGTCCTCCATTTTTACTTGGGGTTGTGCAGTAGCAACAGGTACAGTGATACCACTACCTAGGCCTGTGAACCGCATTTTGCATTTCAATTATGGTCTGTATGGGGATTCTGAGAGTGTTTATTATTTTTGTATAAAATGTTTGCAGTAATATACTGTAGGATGGGTCGTGCATTATACTATTCAGATAGTAGCAATGCATGCCTCATTGGATAAACAGCCATCAGTGAAAGGGAATCATAAATGTCCCCCAAGAATTAATGTGGAATTACAATGCCTAATAGAGTAAGGACCTGATTCACAAAGGTAAACTTAAACTTTGTGTAAGTTTACTATTTTCTTTTTATTCACAAACTAAGACATCTTTTTTTACTTATAGTAATTTTACAACTCAGGACATGCCTCAGTCGGGAAGGTTGCGCTACGCACATAAGAAGACAGGAGAGGCCTAACATTTTATCTACGGAGTCTCTGCCACGAGTGGGGAATCTCTACATTCATAAAATTACTATTCCTAAAATTAAACTGGTTGTTTATGAATACGAAAAAAATAGTACATTTACAAATAAGTGTATGTTTACCTTTGTGAATCATGCACTAACCATGTCTGTCTGTTTTCTGCCAGATGCTGTGGCAAAGCAAATAACTGTGTTATCTCAAGATTGATACTGTGTTGGGCTGAATTTGTTCTCACCAGTATGGCAGAAGTACAAATGTGAGCATTTCATATTCTGATATCTTGTTACAGTACATTGCACAACCCCAAGTTATAGTCTGGGCCACTGGAATTATGCAACTTTATGGCTGTGGTCTTTTCCACAAAAATATGGATTTGACACATTTGCCACATAATCTATTACCTGCTGCATAATCTGCAGATACAAAAATAAAATTCTAGCACAAAAGAATCATAAATTACAAAAAATGCTGCAATACATGTTGCCGCAGAAACAAATGATGGACGGATTGCTGAATGAATCAAACATTCACCCCCAGTCAAGAGATCTGCATTAAATCCATTGTTCTGTTGCTCACATGCCACCGCAGTTTGGACCCAGCCATATGCTAATCAGTCTTGGCCCTGCTCCCAATGGGCCACAGTCCAGCCCGAACTGCCAAGGCAGGTCCTACCTGGACCGGAAACAAGCATTTTGAAACCGGTTTTGGAGTAACACCCCTCATTAGCCAGGCTAGCTTGAATCCAGTGGCAGAGCAAGTATGCCCAGACAAGGGTCCCATGCTCGCTACTCAACCATATTCAAGCTAACCTGGCAGAAGAAGGGCGAAACCCTGTAACCCATTCCAGGATGCTTGTTTCTGGCCCAGGAAGGACCAGGCTGGCAGTTCGGGCTGGACTGTTCCCATGGGGAGCAGGGTCAAGACTGATTTGCATATGTCTGGGTCAAAACTGGAATGGTGTAGCGTGCAAAAAAAACCAATGGATTTAACCCAGATCTGTGACTTGAGGTGAATGCTTGATTGGTTCCGCATTCCGTACATCATCTTTTCTTTTTGCGTTTGTCGCCTTAAGTGGGAAGGGTATGCCCAAACGTGGGTTCCATGCTCGCTTCGCCACCAGATTCAAGCTTGTCTGGCTGATGAGGGGTAAAACCCCGTTACCGGTCCCAGGATGCTTGTTTCTGATCCAGGGAGTACCTGACCAAGCAGTTTGGACTATGTCAAAACTGATTTGCATATTGCTGGTTCTAAACTGGAATGGCGTGGCGTGCAAAAAAAAGATGGATTTAACCCATAGCTATGACTGGGGGTGAATGTATATTTGGTTCAGCATTCCGTCCATCAACTGTTCTTTTTGCATGTGTCGCCTTAAGCGGGAAGGGTATGCCCAGACTTGGGTCTCGTGTTCGCTACACCACCAGATTTAAGCTAGCCTGGCTGATGAGGGGTGAAACCCTGAAACCGGTCCCAGGATGCTTGTTTCTGATCCAGGGAGGACCTGGCCTGGCAGTTCGGGCTGGTCTGTTGCCTTGGGGAGCAGAGTCAAGACTGATTTGCTTTTGGCTGGGTCTAATTTGGAATGGTGTGGCGTACAAAAAAACAATGGATTTAACCCAGATGAGTGGTTTAGCACTTGTTCCATTATCTGTTCTTTTTGCAATACATGTTGCAATGCAGTTGAAGGCTCTTTGCAAAGGTTGACTGTTCACCTTTCAGTTGATTATTGCTATACTTGTGTGTTAAACTTGTACTAATGAGGTGCAACATAGGCCCAAACAGTGTTAAAAAGTGTAATAAAAAAAGTCAAAATAATGAAGTATTACTATCACAAAATGTCGCCACATTACACCACATAAGGTACCTTTATTGCTGCATAATTTAATCAACACTGCTGCATAATTTGGTCCTCCCCTAACGCATAAATTCAGTGGCCTTGGTGATACTCTTTGACTAACCACATCTACGCACAATGGGACTGATCATAATTGAGTTCAATAAAGGGTTACAACAGGTTATGCAATGTGGGATGACGCATTCATGGTGGCATTAATGCTAATTATCTAGACTTACCGTAGACCTAAATAATCCAATTCTAGAACCTTCGGATCATTCTCAATTGTAAACTCAACATCACAGCTCAAGCCATCATTGCCTTATGCTTCCACATACTGAAGATACTGAAGAAGAGTTTCAAATGGCTCCCAGTCTGGCTTTCCATACCCAAATGAGCACATTTCAAACTCCTCAGCCAAACTTTCAAGACACTCTGGCACAGAATACCTCAACAATACCGTTTTGCTTTCACAAACCTTCCAGACATATCAAATCGGCAAGACTCCTTTTTGCACACATCCCATATGGAAAACAAAATCTGGTGGTTGAGCCTGCTCCTAACGCGTGAAATTAGGTGCTGTTAAACATCCAAGCCGCCTTCTTACTTCTTGAATTCCACAAGAAGTTAAAGACCTGGCTTTTTGAATAACCACATTAGGCCCTTGGCTTGGCTAATCACAGTCCTGCTCAGTGCCAGGATAAATGCTCTTCATGGAGCATTCAGTTCAGACTGGTACAAAACCCAACAATGCTGGAGTATTCTGTAAGTCTGAATGATTGCTTTTGTTTCCCATGTTTTGTGCCTGTTTGCCTCTGCTCAACACATCCATAATACGGGGTGGGCTAAGAGGCAAAATGAATTCCTGGTTTGCCTGGGGTTACGCCCCATGCAAATGAGGGAATGTCCTCTGAAAATAGCACTGGCTATACATGTGTGCCAGCGGTAGTCCCATTACAGAAGCATCTGCAAACCCCTAAACAGTCACAACGTTCACAGAATGCAAAAAAAATTGGTGTTGTTCTAGTGAGAAATATCAAGGCTTAGGTGTAGTAACAGGGACCTTTATAACCTTGAACTACTATTACAATCTACTTGGATGTAAAATAATAAGTGCCCGGGCCCTGGCCATGAGACCACCGCAGCTTGCACGACTCTTTGCTCCTGACATCGCTGCCAAAACAACTACTCATCATCTTTCTCACTTGCAAGTCCGATAGTTCAGGTTATTCCAGTTCCCCAAAGCTAAAGGAATGGCTGGGGAGGCAGGTGTTAAGAATTTTGTATTTATATTGTATTCATAAACAACCGTGGTTCTGCCGCTCTCTAAATTAGATGAGCAGTGCCACCATGTGACAGAGTATCATAAGTGTAGTGTTGACAATTAAGTGCCGGAAAACCAGTTAAGTGCGGGTGCTGAGCACCGGAAACCACTAGCTCAAATTAAGCTCTGATTTCAGGTGCTTGTGTTGAAGCCTGGCCTGCTGAAAACTCTAAGAGTTCGGGCTGCTGAGTATAGACATCTGCTCCAACTCTCAAATAATGTTCTAGATGTACTGTATGCCTGTTTGATGAATATATGATGTCCACTGTGGGCTTGTAGGCTACCTCCAGAATTGAAAAAATTGAGCCCACATTGGTCAACCCGAACGTACACTTGGCCCATCCAGAGGAAGATTCCTGGAACAGCCTGGCACCAAAGCCTCAATGGAAAGAAAAATGGCGTAATGTACACATCCGCGAAAAAAGCCAAGGGCTAATCCAAGATTTGATGCACAGCCCGATCAAGCAATGGCTAATGCAGAAAAACATTTAGTGAAGCCACTGGCAGAAGGGAGCTGACCCTAATATGAGGACTTTTGGACTACGTCTCTCCATAGCCAGACCTAAAAAGATCGATCTGCAGACTGTGAGGGATGCATGGCGCTTATAAGAGTGGACTGTTAAGGGTATATAGGTAAATCATTTTTCTTGGAGTGACGTTGAATACTAAGATGGCTGATTCACTAAACCGGTAGAAGGTAAAACTAGAACTAGATGAAAAGGACTCTGAGAAATGGACTGAGTCCGAAGAGGCCCCCTTTTGCCATCTAAAAGTGATAGAAATGTTGTTACAATTAGTTAGACAGCTATATTCATTTAGCTGTGATGAAAAAAACGATGTGTTTGTGCCTCGTTTATGCCTTTCAAAACGGGATCCATATTGGGGTTCTAATCGAGATGCTGCAAGTGAATTGAAGATCATAATGAAACTTTTCAGCGTTTTACTATAGGAATCCTTTTCTGAATGCGAGGGAGGGAACTCATTGTGATGTACCTGATGAGGGCTTTTTAGGTCGAGCAGACTACTCTCAATGCGTGAGCATTGAGAGTCTGCTACAGACCTAATGTGGCCCGTATTCAGGAGAGTGGACACGACTCAGACGCGCGCTTTTGCAGTCTCAGTTTTGACCGCGGGAGCGCGCGTCTGAGCCGCGCCTGCGCAGATGAACTCCCAGCCCCTACTTTCGCGTCGCTCTGCTCTCATGCATTAATGGCACAGACACAGCCAGCCCCCACCCCTCTGCATGCACACACATACAGGGGCGCGCGCACATAGACAGACAGACACACGCAGACAGACACACACACGCACACACACATACGCGCGCGCACCCCCTCCCCCCACACTTACCGGGGTCTTTTCGTGTGTCCCTGTCTCCCTCGGCAGCCTGCGGGTCAGTCTTGACAACAGGCGGGGCTCTCCACGACCACGGGAGCTCCGCTAGTTCACAGGCAAATCTTCCGGCTGACTACAGAAGCGCGGGGCTCCCGTCCGCTTCCTGTTTGCGGCCCCGCCCCCGTCCCAAAACAAGTTGCCTGGCTTCCGTTCTAATCCGGACTGCAGACATAAAGCCCACAGGTAGGTCCCCGGGTTTCCTTTCACGGGTAATACCTTGTTAACATTTGCCAATGTGTGTTCCTTCTATAAAGTGCAACATGAAATAATACAACTTACATTTGTGCATAGCTTGTTTAATAGTAGTACTGTAAAAACTCTACTGTAGTGCGCCTTTAAGAATCCTCTGCGAGGCCCGAGCACTTCGCACGGCACCCCAGCTCTCCTCCGCTCGCCCTTCGTCAACTGGTGAGTGAAATGATATCAATAGCGGATTTGTGTGATGTCCTTTATTTTTTAATAAATGCACCTCTTACTAGCTATTGAAGCCTGCTAAAAGCTTGGACTTCTCTTTACCATGCTAGTTTCTGAAGGCTGCACAGGACGGATGTCTGATCCCACAACTGCTCCCCTCCACCCTGTTCCGCCACAATCTTGTTTTTCGTTGCAGCACGCTTTCACTTTGAACAATAGCGGGCTTCTCCATACCACCCGGTCGCGCCCTCCAAACCTTCCATGTTCTTGCTGGAGTTTAGCATTAAACAAACAGTGCCTGTTTGTTTTTACAGTGCTTGTTTTTATTTGCAGTGCGCATTCACTTTTAACAAGAGCGGCCTTCCCCATACTCATGCATAATTGATATCCTCAATGTGTGCCTCAGCCCTTATTGAAAATACATTAACCAGGCCGTGACATTTGTAAATAAGGGAATAACCCTCGGCAGGTCAGCAGAGATAAACAAGCATTTGCAATTCAATAAGTGTCGCATTACTAAAACTTTGAGCTATTGGCGTTCTAATTAATGCAACGTAATTAGCTCAAACTTTAAGTAATGCGAGACCTATTGCATTGCAAATGCTTGTTGAGATATGTTTCTATACCCTTGTGGAGTACCAAAGCGATATAAAACAAAGTGCCTCACGGAGTGATGTTGCAAAAGACCCTACTTGCACTGCACATTATTTGCATGCTTCTTCCTTTTCTTTGACCTGTCTTTATGCTGAAGTTAATCACACAATGTGCCTACGTCCAAATTCAGTTGTATTTTATAATATAAATAAAATAAAAAAATACTCTTTTCAACTTTTGTCCAATTCCTTCTCCCTCTGACCCATCCCAAACCTTTCTGGCTACTGTGAACTTCCAACCCACTTTTCAACCCCCCCCCCCCTCCGTTTTAGGCAATGCACCCCAACAGAAACAGATGAACAATACTCACAAAAACAACTAACTACTTCCCCTTTTCAAATCCATTCCCATTATTCTATCCTTACTCCATACACTGCTAAACACACAAGAAATCAAGAGCACAAGTTTAACTCAACTAATGCGCCGAGAAAAAAAGCACTTAATGCAATCTACTAACTATTAAACTCTAATCTGGGGTTTCGGGGTAGCGTTCTATTTGCCAAAAAGCGCTTCAGCTCCTCGTCAGGGGTAGAAAGTCCTACATAAATACAATAAATTTCCCCAAAAATGGTATTTTGCAAAAGGTGAAATTATTACTGTTTGCCCAGCGGTATTTGATGAGCATCTATTCACAAGTACATTCTCAAAGGCTACTCTTCTCTCAAATATGATCAATACCCCTCTTGTCATTTAAGATAGACTTTTATGACCTCATTGTTTGTTCTTAACATCAAGGCCTACCCCTGTATGTGATGACTGATCCCCTAGTGTGACCCTCCAGTCGCAGCCCAAGCATCCCCTCCAAGGAGCATAGGAGAGGGACTGCACAATGGGAACTAACTGGCGTTGTACATTCCAGTCCACCACTGTGGGTACTTTCAAATCACTTGGGGGACTGTAGTCAAAGCTTAAAAACATTGTTAAAAGAATTTCCACCATCTGAGGAGTGGACCAGATAAAGTCAGGCCCAGGTCATTATGAAGACTGGCATTTCTTGCAGAGAACAGAAAAAGGGCAGGCACTAAGGCTCCTTGACTCACACATGTGTATGTGACAGTGCAGTTTGCTACATCAAGAGTTTCCGGATAGGTCACCTGAATCTCTCTGGTTGTACCTCTAGCAGAGGCCTCATTCTGCAGAGATACTCCTAAATTGCAGTCGACTTCTTCATTAATACCCTCGGTTATCAGTTGAGGATACAGAGCTGGAAGTGATGATTGAGGAATACAAAAGCCTAAAACTTCTGGTAGACCTTGTCAAAATACGTCGAGCTCAAATTATTTCAATCAAAAAATTCCATATAGTCCCACGTAGGACAGAGGGTTTGATTTGTTGCAGTGAGTCCATCTTGGAATGGATTATACAACACACTCGACTACCCTTCTCAAAATTGAAAGTCTTCAGGTACCCCTCTGCTGTTTCCATATTGAGATAAAACATGGGGAGGAGACTCCATGGCCTCTCTCTTTCCTAGTAATGATTAAATATTAAATAGCAGAGGGCTCAGCACCGACCCTTGAGGGACTCCATAAGGGGATGGGTAGGAGGTAGAGTTTGCTGACGCCGAGAAGACCTGAAAGGTTCGGTCAGCTAAAAAAGATCCAATCCGGAGGAGGAGCTACGCTAGCAACCAAGATGGCCGTGTAAGCTCCCGGCTCCGCCGACCTCCGCCAGTAGCTGATAAATCCTGATATCGATCCTGAATTCGCACCAGACTCCCGTGTGGCTGAAGTGTTGCTGAGACTAAAGGTGCAATTAATATCAAAAGGGAGGAGTCTTGGGCTATTTCTGCTCTTGTCGGAGCAGAAGGTCCACGCACGACGTGCCCAGATTTCATAGAATACAAAAGATTGTCGAGGTGTTCCTACAGAGAGGAAAGGAGTTAGTGCAGTCTGTAATGCAAGCAGATTAGAACAGGGTAACCTGGTGGTCACCCTGGGAATCCATTTTGTTGGATTTAATGCCCTCACACACCCTTTCAGGTGTCATGCTTCATCATTTGGGCTTGCTCCTCGTTGGGTCGGCGGTGCAATACCCAACGGGCAACACCTCATAGAGGGGCACTTTGGCGGAGATCTTTTTCCAACTGCCGTATAGATGAAGTGCGGGTATGGGGCCAGGATTCAGGGTAGATGTAACTATGTGAAGTAAAATAAAGCTAGTGGTACCAGAGACAATTTTATTCAGGAGGGCCACTGCTTTAATTAAAACCAATATCCTAGAGGAGAGTAGTGGAAAGTGATGTTTCCCACTCTCTTCTGGAGTGTGTTAAAGTCCGGTCAACATGTTTCTCGCTACTTTACAATTTACTGTTGTTGTTTGATTGTTTTTAACTTTAGATGAGTTACGAGTAACTGCGTGCAGATAATACCAATTTGGTATTTCCTTTTTAACACACAAGGTTTACCTTCACATGTCACTCCCACGAAATTCCACTGTTGAGAGTGCTTGATACACTTGTGTTACAACGTCACGCATGAACCACAGCATGCGTCACACACAAGTATCACAGTCATTAATGCAACGTGTTATTATGTATTTGCGATATGTTTGTTTACCCCCTTCCTTCTTTTGCCCCCAATAGGTATTAACAATCGCAACTTGAAGAAGGGTAATATAGTAATATTCGCCCGTTCAACCGCTAGGATGGTAGTTAAACTAGCTTACATACACCAATCCAAATGGCAATAGTGTAGATAGTTACAGATACCTTTAGATACCTGCTAACTAGTCCCCCTGGTCCTGAAGAATCGCTCAGTAAATTGTAAAGTAGCGAGAAACATGTTGACCGGACTTTAACACACTCCAGAAGAGAGTGGGAAACATCACTTTCCACTACTCTCCTCTAGGATATTGGTTTTAATTAAAGCAGTGGCCCTCCTGAATAAAATTGTCTCTGGTACCACTAGCTTTATTTTACTTCACATAGTTACATCTACCCTGAATCCTGGCCCCATACCCGCACTTCATCTATACGGCAGTTGGAAAAAGATCTCCGCCAAAGTGCCCCTCTATGAGGTGTTGCCCGTTGGGTATTGCACCGCCGACCCAACGAGGAGCAAGCCCAAATGATGAAGCATGACACCTGAAAGGGTGTGTGAGGGCATTAAATCCAACAAAATGGATTCCCAGGGTGACCACCAGGTTACCCTGTTCTAATCCGCTTGCATTACAGACTGCACTAACTCCTTTCCTCTCAGTAGGAACACCTCGACAATCTTGTGTATTCTACTAAAGGTGCAATCCCAAGGTTTTTATCGTCCCGAATGGTGAAGTTATGCCGTGTTTCATTCTCGGCCTAACACAGCTTGGAAGCAGGGACCTCGATTTCTGCCCTTTCCGGGTTGAAGTTAAACAATATCGGCCACGGGACTTGGGCAGAGTCCGGTCTCCCGAAGTGGAGACTATCCTGACCGGTCTGGATGGTGGTCCTGTGGCTAGGTGGATGCCAAGGATACGCGGCACGACGCTCCTGTAACAGAGGACGGGGGTCCGTTGCCCGAAGACCCTGTTGAGCTCCCGGGGTCGACGGATCTGGATCCTCGCCTGGCGGCGACGGTGTGGAGATCACGGAATTGACGAGTACTTATTTTTACCGTCCGCTCCGCTTGTGCCTGTTTTCCCGGAGTAGTCGACCTCCGGGGTTGAAGACCTGATCTCCCGCTCCGCAAGGGAAGATGGAGCGGACGGAATGTTCGCCGTCGCTGCAGACTGTAATGGCCGCCAATGTGGCACTTCACTCGAAATTCACCGCCATTGTCCACAAAATGATTGTAACAGCTGAAGACATATGTTTGAGACCGGACTCCGACCCTTTGCCAGACTCAAGACACGATGTATTACCCGCGTAGCTGGTCTTATTTGAGACAGAGGACTCCGTGTGGAAACCGGATCTGGTGTTTTTTGTCAGCCCCCTAACAACAACATGCGAGCTTGGGACTACCGAACACTCATCATATTAAATGGCGATACCGCCATGAAGGATACCGCTGATTTTATACTCCTGGATAATGCCCTCAGTGCCTATCGGATTGATTTAACATTCTTCTCCTCCCAGTTCGTTCAACTATGTCCTTGGGACTTACTGTTGGTGGACAGATATCTCCGTTTGATTTGTGGAGTTCCAGTACTAGAACTCTGGATTCGACTCTACGGTGCTGGTCTTGACTTTCTTGAACGTTTTGATTCTCCTGTCAAGATGGCGGTTCGAGCGGAGAGAGCTTGCACGAAAGATCGGAAGGGCCAGGGATGAGTTTGATTGTTTGGGCTGGATATATAGGCTTCAGTTGATACGGGACTTGCATCCAATAATTTTGCGGGGGTCGGGCGGTGTTTATAAACTTCCCCGGTTGTTTGACTTGTAATTGCTGCTTCTGCAATGTTTTGATTATATTTGGGGTGGTTTGCTTCTGGCGGGGAGTAGAGGGGCCGGAGGCCTGTATGACATCTCCTCCTCCACTCTTCTTCTTTTCCTTCTTTTAGGACCTAGTTAGTTGGCGACAGGCACGCTGCTAGTGGGGTTAGGCCTTAGCCATTGCAGAGGTGTAGGGTGGGGGAAATGGGGGGGGGTGTTTTGTTTTGTCTTTGTTTAGTTCTATGGCCTTTTTTCTTTCCTTTCCCCCTTTTTATACGAGAGGTGGTTTGTTTATCCTGAGTCGATCTTTTTTGCATATCTGGGTGTCTACTCTTGTTCTAATTATCCTGTTTCATGGGTGGACGGGCTTTGGAGGTATTAGCTTAACGGGGTTGTTGAATGTATCGTCTCTTTTCTCTCATATATCTAAGAATGTTGATGCTCCGTACTCCGTGCATAAATCCTACCACATTGACTTATTCGCCTACTCACCGTTGTAAAGTACTTTATAGTATGATATCCGATGTGTATTATCCCTCTTGTCTTTCTTCAATTAATAAAAATATATATAAAAAAAAAAGATCCAATCCACTGTAAGACTACTCCAGTTAAGCGTGCCACTTGCAATGTTCTTTGCAAGATGGAGTGAGACACTGTGTAAAATGCGGCGCTGAGGTCTAATAAGATAAGGTAAGGGCCACAGTTTCACCTTCATCCAGACCCAAGCTTGGTGAAGGCGAAACTGTGGCTTTTATCTTATCTTCTTTGAGTGCACGTACTGCGTGGTTCACTTTTGCAGAGGCCGCCGCATCCACCCGCAGGGTGGGGGAGGCTCAAGGGCCGGCGCCATAACCCACGCGGTGCCAACAGGGGGATGGAACTGGTCCTGGGCGCCCTGAAGCGGCCAGGACCAGCGGAAACGGGGTGCGCACCAGCCACCCCGACAGGAAGTGACCTTGTGACCTGGGCGCCCATGGGGGGCGACCAATGGCCAACCTTGCTACCTTTGAACCCCCCAATCAAAGGGGGTTTCACCTGAAGCCCTTAGGGGGCTCAAGGGGATTTAAGCATCGCCGCTCCCCACCAGAAGCACAACGTCTTCGAAGGAGCTGGGAGAGCGGCGCGACAACGACATCGTTTGAAGAGGACCGACTGCGGCAGGAGGCGGCGAAGGACGGCCGAAGCAGAAGGGCGACCCCACAGAGCGGCGCGCCGGTCAAGTTCTCCACCCAGCTCCCCGGGAACCCGAGGCCGAGTGATCCGAAGCGACGGAAAAGGACGACGAGCTCGGCGGCCGTGCCAAGCTCCAGCGCGGTAAGCAAGTGTCCAGTTCGGAGCGCGCATTGAGCCGTTTCACCAGGCGAACAGCACACACGTGCAAGGAAGTTCAGAGGCGGGTCCGGAATTCCTTCCGACCCAGCGGCGCAGGCCAGCCCGCAGAAACCAGACCTAGGCCCTATGGACAACATGGCGGAAGATCAGCCAGGAGACATGGCGGAAGTGTTGAAGAAAATCCGCGAGATATCGGCGGTACACGGCGACGAATGGCTCCAGCCCCATTTGGCCAAAGGAAAGGAGAATAGGCCGGACGGCCAGGCGGAGGAGGAAGCAGGCCCGTCAGCACCCAAGAAGCCTAAGACCACGCCGAGAAAGAAGACCTCCAAGAGGAATCCCCCAAAGAAAGTGCGCCAGAAGCCCCCGCCGCCGAGGTCAGACGACAACAAGCAGGGTGAGACGAACGGCAGAGCAGTTAACGGTGAGCATATTAGTACCATTGTGAAAGAATGTTTGAAATCGCTCGCTCCGACGTTCCTGAACGGCACAAAGGAGGGGAGGAAAAGACGGAGATGGCACTCGCGGCCCAGACCCGGCCGGACGGCAGGGCGCAAATGGTAGCGAGCTGGGGACCTAACTCCAGGCAAAGAAGCTCCCCTCCATGACACCCAAAAGGGGTGTGGCCAACCAACTACTGGAACACCAATAAAACTGATTAAGAACTGGTTGTACACAAGTGCCATTTACGAACTGATGAGTGCACGAGAGACAGACACCTGTATCAGAGGAAGGTGTCATAAACTGTAATGTGATGTGCATGATTGATGGTTAGAGTTCGCAAATGAAGATTGTACAACCAGTATGTTATTAATATTGTTATTAATAATCTTTATTGATATTAATAAATCTGCGGCCAACAATGACCACCACTAAGAGCTGAGATTGTTGGCTGACATTATTGACTAGGACTGATGGGGGAATACGGAGAATGTATGCAGTATGTCCACCAGCAAGTAAGTATAGACGGGTGACCCACTGAGTAGGCACATGCGAGGGTTATGCGACCACTCCAACGTCATCCCACGTCCTACTCTGCACTCTCATAAGTGCCACGTTGAATTGTGTCGCGTCCTCCCCAGCAGATCTGTAGACACAGACTCGAGGACACTTCGAGTCCGGGCTCCAATTTCGAGATTAGTATTGATCCGTCACTTGGTTTTCTTTCCGGCCAAAGCACTTTAAAGCTATTCAAGCGCGTCCGTGCCACCGGATGTGAAACCCGACCAGACCGAGAGCAAACACACCCCTCAACAGGGCTCTTGAATTTCCCTTAAGTTTCAGAAAACAATATCCGAAAAATCAGGTTGGCTGCACCTCGCTCTGTGCCAAAATAGAAAGGTAGATGAAACCAAGTCTAATATTTACACATGTTCTTCCAAGCCGGATATGGTGTGCAGAAAACAATCTGCTACTTTAATCTATGTTTCAAGCCTCTGAAGCAGGTTTCAGGGAAGAGCAAAAAGGTAAATAATGGACCCGAGCAGGTACAATTGTTCAACGTATTTCATGCCGACATAAATCGTTGTTGAGAAAATAAGCGTATGCCTTTTTGTGCTTTTAAGGTGACTGGATATTTGTTGTTTGAACCTTTAAAGGATGTGACACTCGCTGTAATAGGTATATTTCAAAATGCCATCAGTAGGGACTGATTGTAAATTTTATTCTAAGTGATTTATTTTTTACCCTCGCCTCACTATGAATTCCTACCTTTTTACATTTACTAGGCTAAAGATCAACTCAGTTTGTCCTTTCAGAAACTAATCCCGTTTCTTGTGAGCCAACTAGCAAGGGATTATAGGCATTCTTATCTTTAAGAAATGTTCCACAAAGTCTTCCGGAAAAAAAACATCCTGCTGCAAGAGTAGAGCATTTAATCTTTGTTTTTTTCCTGTAAGAGTAACTACACCGTCGTTCATCAAATTAATTTTATTTTTCTTGTATATATTTTAGCCTTTTGATATAACACATATGTTATTCTGGTGAGTAGCGAGTGTGTGGACTGTTTGTAGTTGGGAGTCTTGTAGACGAATCCATGTCCGTGTTGTTTTTTAATGCTTTGCAGTTTGAGGGGCACACAGACAAAGGGATTTTTCCAAGAATCCAGCAATTGTTTGTCATATTCTAAGCTTGGATTAAACCCCAAAAATCTGGGGTACATGATCTTCAACATAGCCATTAGATGGCATATGAGTAACCTGACTCCAACCCCGGAAGCATCGTTGTACTCCAGACACTGAATTCCATCTCTTTTCTAGCTTTGTACCTCTTTGATCATGGAGATGTCCTCATTTACTTTGTCACAAAATTATCATGTACTTCTAAGTGTGGCATGTCTGTCCAAGAGACACAAATTCATAGAAAGTCCGCCTAACGATAATGGTGTGTTTCACAAGACCCCTTTCTTCATTGATTTGAGATACCGCAACTTTGCTTCCATCTCACACTGAATGTACAACATGCAGTGCACGATTTATTCATTGCCAGTCTAGCAGCATTTTTCCTTTTGTGGAAACAAACTGCTGGGGTTGTTAGACCTGGCATCATTGGTGTGGTTTCCCCAGACTTTTTGCTCTCAGAACTCCTGTTTTTGCTGACTTCCCTTTGGCTGGCTTTAGGATTCTGGGCACTTTACCACTACTAACCAGTGTTAAAGTGCTTGTGCTCTATGCTTTAAACCTGGTAGCATTGGCTTGTCCACAATTGGAATATTTAATGTACTTATAAGGCCCTAGTAAAGTGCACTACATGTTCCCAGGGCCTGTAAATTAAATGATACTATTGTGCCTGCAGCACTGATTGTGCCACCCACATCAGTAGCCCTTTAAATATGTCTCAGACCTGCCATTGCAGAGCCTTAGTGTTCAGTTTCTAACTGCCATGTTGACCTGGCAAGTTAACCCTGTCACAAGTGCCAGTGTTGACAATTAAGTTCCGGTGCAGAGCACCGGACACCTTAGGCACAAATGAATCACTGCCTAGTAGAGAAACACTCGTAAATTTCGGTTTTAACTACTGCAAAGCCTATCTCTCTCATAGGTTAACATTGGGATTACCTTACTACATTTATATGTGTAATTTTCAATTGGGAAGAAATGGGATCCTCAGGTTTGGCGTCTATAGGATCACAATTTAAAATCCCAATTTATGGTGAAGTTAGATTTTAAATTGTAATTCTGAAAATGCTACTTCTAGAAAGGTGGTATTTTCCTACTTTAGCCATTTGGAACCTATTGCCTGACTGAGAATACACGTCTGGGGTGGGAGAAAGCAGGGCTTTGCGCATTCCCTCTAGACGGCCGCACACAAAATAATCTTAGGTGTGACTGAAGGGCCATTCTGGGTAGAATGGTAGGGAGGAGCTGACATACCTGAATAGGCTGTTTCCTGTCCCCACACAAAGGGCTGTATACCCCCCTGTAGTGTGTCTGGAGCCAGGGCAGGGACTCTGTGCATTTCAGAGACCTCTCTTTGAAGCCCCCCCCACTTCAAAGGCACAACTGGGTATTAGTACAATTCTGGATCTGTGGATACTCCTGTCCCCACACAAAGGGCTGCATACCCCCCTGTAGTGCGTCTGGAGCCAGGGTGGGGACTCTGTGCATTTCAAAGACCTCTCTTTGAAGTCCCCCCCCACACTTCAAAGGCACAACTGGGTATTAGTACACTTCTGAATCTGTGGCTACTCTGCCAGGAAATAGAAATGATGTGATGTTACAAAGACTGCCAATCAGTGGGCTGCTTCTCTGCAGGACTCCTGCTTTGCTGTGCTGACCTGCTGCCTGCTACCCTCTTGCCTGACAGTGAGAAGGGATGGACCTGCTTCTATCCAACCCAGAACCAAAGTTACTCAGAGGGCTTGCCTGCTTGCCTTCTGTTCTGAAGTTTCAGGGACATCAAAGACTTCAAACCACCTTGCTACAGCACCAGGATTCTGCCAACTGTGAGTCTTGCCCTGCCAAGTGATGCCAATCAAGCCCTGGGCCCTTGGAAGTGGGTATAAATGCTGTCCATGCATCAATGCTGTTGCAGTGCTCGGAACTGGCACATCTCCATTGATGCCAAGGCATTACCACTGCTTCGAGGACAACCCATCGCGGATGGCGTGACGCACCGCCTCCATTCCCGACGCATCCCTGAGTTTGCTCGGAGCTGGAGCATCGCATACATTCTAAGGATCGACGCGAAGGCATTGCCTTCTTTGCTCCCCACATCTCTTCCTCAACGTCGATGCAACCACAAATCAAGTACTGTTTGAACGGACCAAGGCTGGTCCCTGTATCTGACCAGTGTTCCATCGCAGTTGGTCTGAACTTTTGGATTTGACTCAGTCTAGCACGACCAGGTAGCCCCAGTTGGCTATTTATGCTTTTAAGCACTACATTTCAGTTTATTCTTCAAAAATTCATAACTCAGTTATGCTTATTAGATTTGTTTGTCGATTTGGTCATTAACCCCTTTAGTGCTGCCGTTGGACGTTGCGAGCACTACCTTCGTAGTGCTGCGCACGTCCAACGGCCGACGCGTCCCCACCCGTTTCTTAGAACGTTCAGCACTGGCGCTGAACTTTCGAAGCAAGAAACGGGTTAAATTAAGCTCTATTCTTCTAGCCAGATTTGGTATCTTTTTGTGTGGTGTCCTTACTATTTTGCTGTTTGAAGTGTTGCACAAATACTTTACACATTGCCTCTTAAGTTAAGCCTGACTGATATGTGCCAAGCTACCAGTGGGTGGGTACAGGTTAATTTATGGTGTATATCTGAATCACCCTGTAGGAAGCTGGGTTTCTGTTGCAGAAACCCCCCCACTTTTTGCCAGACTACTGATGCACTTTGACTTGATGTGCCGTGGGTCCCTGCCAATCAGGTTCCCAGGGCCTGTGTTCCTTCCCAATACTATACCTTGTACCCCAAATTGGCACCTCTCTGGCCACAGGTCAGTCCCTTGTAAAAGGTACCATGGGTACCAAGGGCACTGTGGCCAGGGAATGCCTCTATGGACTGCAGCACTTATTGTGCCGCCCTTAGAGGCCCTGTACCTTTACACACACACACTGCCACTGCATGGTGCAGAACAAAGTGAAGAGGTGACATGGCACACATCCTTGTGTGCCATGCCTACAATCCACTGTCCTGGCATAGGTCAGCCACCCCTCTAGCTGGGTGCACTATACCAATGGTGAGGGTACAGGTGCATGCGCCCTGTACCCCTACAGTGTCAAAGCCAATTCCTAGACATTGTAAGTGTAGTAATGCCATTAAGAGTATATGGTGCTGGGAGTTTGTCATAACAGACTCCACAGCACCATATTGGCTTTACTGAAAACTGGGGATTTTGGTATCAAACTTCTCAGCACGTTAAATCCACACTGATGCCAGTGTGGGATTTAATGAAAAATGCACTCAGAAGGCATCTTAGAGATGCCCCCTGAAAAACAACCAGCCTCTGGTGGGTTCCCTGACTGGTACACAACAGCCTGCCACCACGAGACATGCTTCTGGACCCATCGGGTGGTAACCTTCACTACCTGAGCCCAGAAACAAAGTCTTTCAGGCCAGGAAGAGACATCTGTGGCAGGGAAGCTTCAAAGACCTTGCCACCTTTGTAATGCAACCCCCAGCCTCTCCTACTATCAGGAGCAGGCCCCCTTCCTGTCTCTCCTCCTTTTCGGTGGGAAGACAGGCAGGAAAAATTAGCGCAGCCCATAAGGTGTGCCCACCTCTGCCAACCCCACCCCTCAGGTGGGGGAGGCGAGGCGAAGCCCACTCTTCAGTGCCCGCCATCTTGCAGATGGCAAGCACTCTCCAATCAGGATTAGGGCTTGTGCCCACTCCCTCACATGGGGTAAGCACACAAAGGGTGTAGTCACCCTAAGGTCAGTACTCCTTTGGCTACTGACCTCGAGACTCCTAAAACACCCCCTAAATACAGTATTTAGGGGGCAGCCCTGAACCAAGAAGGCAGATTCCCGTAACCTAAGAAGAAGAAGGACGGAAGTAGATTAGAAGCCCAGCAGAGGAGACTGCAGAGAAGAACTGACTTGGCCCCAGCCCGACCGGCCCGTCTGCAATTTCCAGAGATCCTGCGCCAAAATTCACCTTGTCCTGCAGCCAGCGACCTCCAGAACCCCTGGGAGGACTGACTGCCTTCAACAAAGACCAGCTCTCCTGTGTTCAGCTGCTCTGTTCAAAAGAAATAGCCAAGAAAGACTCCGAGCCTGCCGAGGACAAAGAAACCCGCTGCCTGGAACCACCACTGCACCGGACGCTTACGGCCTGAGTCTAAGTGGCTCACCAGTCCCAGCGAGGTCCCCCAGCGCTCCAGAGTCCGAGTATTCCGTGGGTTGACCCCTCCAGGACTCCCAGACATCGCCTGCAGCCTCTGCACGGAGATCCCCCAACCGCGAGTGGCCTGGTAAGGTGAAATCTGACCTCAAAAGACACCCCCAAATCCAGCCGCCCTGCTCCCTGGAGAAAGGAACCGGAGGTGCACCTATGTCCCCTAGCCCTCCAACTTACCTGCCCAGCTGTTGGTTCCTCCCAGAAGACTTCCTGGACCGAGCCTACAGCTAAGAAACAAAACCGTCAATTCCCATTGAAAATAACAGGGCACCCAATGCCAAAACAGTCCCCTGCACCCAGCCGCCCCTGCACTGCTGCAGGTGTACTTTGGGTGTTAACTCGGATCCCCCTTTTCCCTGAGCTAAACCACTGGAGCTTTAATACCATAACCTTGTGGCCTGCTTATGCGCAGCCACCTACCGGAGGTCCCCTATCCCCCATTGGCTAACACTGGGCCTCAGCACTCTGCACCCGGCCACCCTAGTGCCGCTGAGGGTGTTTTGACAGTGCATCATTGACCCTGGCGGAACCCTGGTTCTAACCCCAGAATACCAACTCCCACAAAAAAGTACTTACATGTTAACCAATAATTTCATTTCTCTCCATAGGAATACATTGACTGTTTTTCCTTGAAAAATGTTCTAAGTGGGGAGTTTGTTTTTGAATTGAACTTTAAGAAATCTGCAAAGAACTAAAAATTGCTTACTTACCTTTTATCTAGGAAATGTCCCAGTGTGATATCTAGGTGTATCACACTGAGTAGAAAAAGTAATCAAGAAATGAATCTTCAAAGTAAGCTATTAGTAATTTCCACTGAATTGGAAGCATTTACAAACCTGTAACAAAGTCATTTTCATTCAGCTTGCTTGTATTTTTCAACCTGCCTTGAACATTATCAAATACACTTACCGGTGCCAGGCTTGCTTGGTTCTTGGAAATAAATACAACTAAATATTTTTATACGAATAAAATTGGTCTGAGTTCAGTCTTTGAGTGTGTGACATAATTTGCTGATTGAGTGTGTACAACAAATGCTTAACACTACCCTCTGATAAAGCCTTACTGCTCGCCCACACTACCACAAATAGAGAGTCGGATGCTATCTACTTTGACCTCCGGCTACCTTTGGGGTTCCACTGGACTCTGTGCACTATCTAATTTTGGTATACTATATACAGAGCCAGCTTCCTACACACCCTTACTAGGATTGTGGTTCCTGCTTGAATAGGCATACCTTTGCCAACCAGAAAGCAAATTTCTAACAGTTGTCAGTGCCTTGATCCAGTCAAGGTATTACAGGAATAACATATATCTGACGATGTTCAAATCCATCTTTGGTCATTTGACCACCATCAAATGCAGTGGCAAGTGTATTATAAGCTAAAAGAAGTTAGACCAAATCTTCCCCCACTGAATGACTGGAAATGAGTGAGGTTTAAAGCTCTTACTATCACTAATGGTCACTGGGCAGTGTACTCTCTGACTTCCCTGCATCCTCATTCTCTAATTACAAATCTGCAGGCTCGCTAAAGTCTGCTACTTTGCCTTTCCTGATTGTGACCCTTTCTCGGACTCAGTGTGTAGGGTGGTGGGACCCATCCTGTGGGGGTCGCATGATTTCTGAACAACAGCCTTATCAGTCATCTCAACAAATATTTTCTAAAGTTACAGAAACTTTTAAAGATTACACAGTTTGCATTGTATTTATTGCCTGTGTCCCTAGTTGATTGTGGTGTCCCTTATCATCCTTAAGCTGATGCATACTTATACTTACTAATAAAATGTAACATAACATAGCATTGATTGCTACCAGCACAGCCTTATAGCTTTAGCGTATTTGAGGGCCATCTGCATTCATATGCTATCCAAGTTATTAGCTGCAAGGGGGGTAAGCTGTATAGATGTTGAACGGGATCAGTGACACAGCCAACCTCTCTTGCAGTCAACATGAGACACTTATTACTGTAGAGATAAAAGTGCCAAGATTCCCTTCTAGTGTAACTTTTTTTCTGATATGAGGCAGATTAATTGATTAGCGATCCATCAATGTCCTTAGCATCAGGTAGTGAGGCGAATGTTCAGGTCGAATAGTATGGTGGATATTTGAGATTTATGAACCCATCTGATCGTCTTCTTTAGAAGATCCTAAAACCTACCCTTTCTGATTAACTAGAGTCATGGACCGAACATCTTCCAGCAACCATAACATTGGCCTCACTGCACCCTCTCCAGTGCATTACCCCTTTCACCGAAACTTAATTTTCCTTTTTGAACTTATAGTTTTCCAGATTTCTTTCAACCTGTTTATTCGTTCTGCTGTGACGTGCTCTAATAGTTTTTAGTGCAGTGATGTTAGGTAAAACCTTGAAATAAGTAAATAATTGATGTTAAAAAGCTGCCTGGCGGATAGCCAGAATCAAGATGTAAGCACGGCCCTAGACTCTGGACAGGAGAAGTTTTTGGGAGTTGTGTTTTTTTGTTCATAATAGTGATGTTGGTGCTGCTTCAAGGGCAGAAGAAACGCTGAAAGCCATTCCGGAGTTAGATCAACTCCAGGCACTCGGAGAGTTGTATGTTGGCTACAGTTTTGGAAATTAATTACAAATAGGATCCCTCAGATGGGTCTGTAATTTGCTAGGATTCCAAGCTATCATTTTGGATATTTTGTGTGTCTATTTCAAAGCGTAAAAGGCCATCAGATACTGACATGGTGGCTTTGCTGCTGGTGAGGTAGCTACAAGCTGGCTTGCATCTGCTAGTTAATGGAATAGTCAGAGAAGTTTTCTCCAAAAGTTGGTGTTGACTACACTGGAGGTCTAGAAGTGGAATTTATTTGCGATGATTGAAACTTACTTTGAGCCCTTGTTGATGTGACATACTGTGTTGTCAGTAAAGGATTTTAGATTTGACTTGACTGTGCAGCTGCCTGCATCAACTATTGTTACCAATTCTTTAAATTATCATTTAAGTGGAATTTCTGATTTCTGTCCTCCCCAAGGTTTTGCATGCTATTGGTTGCCAAGTGTATCATTCTACCTCGTATGAAGTGCTTGCATTGCAATGAATGAGGGACTATGTTACATCTCAAAAGTACGCGTAATCATCACACATTCAATTCTTTGTCTCACACATGCATTCTATGCATTGTATTATTGCACATTAAATTATTTTTCTGTTACATACCTTGCATACAAAAATATTTTTTTGTTTGTTTTCCCTGCACCAGTTTGGACAAGAACGGTACCTACCTGCAGCAGCAGCAGTGCAAGACTACTCACGTTCATGCATACTCGCAGCACATGTAGCATAGCCAATAGCCGTCTCCCCCTCCTCTATCTCCCTCTTCCTTCTCTCTCTCCCTCCCCCCTCTCCCTCCCTCTCTCTCCTTCCTCTCACTCCCCTTCCCTCGCCTCACTCTCCCTTTCGCTCTCCTCTCCCTCTCTCTCTCCTCTCCCTCTCTCCCCCCCTCTCCCTCCCTCTCTCTCCTTCCTCTCACTCCCCTTCCCTCGCCTCACTCTCCCTTTCGCTCTCCTCTCCCTCTCTCTCTCCTCTCCCTCTCTCCCCCCCTCTCCCTCCCTCTCTCTCCTTCCTCTCACTCCCCTTCCCTCGCCTCACTCTCCCTTTCGCTCTCCTCTCCCTCTCTCTCTCCTCTCCCTCTCTCCCCCCCTCTCCCTCCCTCTCTCTCCTTCCTCTCACTCCCCTTCCCTCGCCTCACTCTCCCTCCCTCGCCTCACTCTCCCTCCCTCGCCTTACTCTCCCTCCCTCGCCTTACTCTCCCTCCCTCGCCTTACTCTCCCTCCCTCGCCTTACTCTCCCTCCCTCGCCTTACTCTCCCTCCCTCGCCTTACTCTCCCTCCCTCGCCTTACTCTCCCTCCCTCGCCTCTCTCTCCCTTTCGCTCTCCTCTCCCTCTCTCTCTCCCCTCTCCCTCCTCTCTGTTTCCCAATTTTCCCTTCCTCCTCTCCACGTCTCTCTCTTCCTCCTTCCTAGCTCTCTCTCCCTCCCTCGTCGCTCTCTTTACCTCGTCGCCCTCTCTCTCTCCCTCCCTCCTCACTCTCTCCCTCCCTCCTCACTCTCTCTCCTTCCTCACTCTCTCTCCTCCTCACTCTCCCTCTCTCCTTCTCACTCCCTCTCCCTCGTCACTCTCTCTCTCCCTCGTCACTCTCTCTCTCCCTTCTCACTCCCCCTTCCTATATCTCTTCCTCCCTCTTCACTCTCTCTCTCCCTCCTCACTATTTCTCCTTTCTCTCCCACTATCTCTATCTCTCCTCTCCCTTATCTCTCCCCCCTCCTCTCTCTCTCTCCCCCCTCCTCTCTCTCCCCCCTCCTCTCTCTCTCTCCCCCCTCCTCTCTCTCTCCCATCTCTCCCTTTCTCCACTCGCTCTCTCTTTATCTTCCTCTTATCTCTCCGCCCCAACCCCACTGTGGTCGAAGCTGCCTTCATACTGTTACAATATTGTAACATTATTGCTGTCTCTGCCCCTGCGAGCATCTCTGAAGAGCGGCCTGTGGGTGGACATGGGACCCTAGAGTGTCTGGGGGCCCACGGAAAAGTTTTCCGTGGCCCCAAACTCTTGCAAGTAGACAGCTAGAGGCAGTGCTATATTCAGGCACCTGAAGGCATGTGGCTACTGGAGTTAGCTTAAATTGGGAAGGAGAGGTGGTCGTGGGAGGCGACTAAACTGCGAAACATCATTTAGCTTGGTTACATTGAAAACATTTATCACTCTTAGGATGTACAACATGGGCAAACCCAGTAGGTCTGACTTTAATGTTCTAACACAAACAAATAACTGTGGTCAATGCGTTATGTTTGCATATGTAACAATGAGCGGGACCAAACCAATAATCCTAAGAACAAGGATAGTATCAGTTTATCAAAAAAAGTGTTCACTCGAGTAAACCCATTATTTGATATACGTATGTTTGCATCTGTTAGCATATTAGAACTTGACCTATTTTCTTTGCCAGTGCTTGTTCCGCCACCTTGTTCCCCAACTGTGTTCTGCTTTTACCATCCAGGACATTCCAGGACATTTACTGTCCCCGGTATCATGGATGTGTGAATTATAGTTCTGGGACATTTGTGTATGTAAAACTGAGGGTTACTTTCCATACCTTTGGTAGACAGTTCATATCCCTCTGCGTTTGGGAAATCAAAGCCAGGATTGGAATCAAACCTAGAAAAAGAGATTGAGATGTATCTATGATCATAATGGTATGTCTGCTCAATGTCCTTTGAAAACACATTTCCAACTAAGGAGCCGATTAGGATGGCGGACGGACTTTGTCCGTCCGCCATCCTGTTGTAGGAAGGGACCGTCCGCCACAGGGGCGGAGGTCCCGTGCATCGAATTAGGATGCACCCGCCACTGTGGCGGGTGCATCCTGCATTTTTAACATTGCGGCGGGCGGTGCTGAAAGCACCGTCGGCCGCAATGCTATAAATACATGTTGTGTGGTTCAAAGCACAACATGACAGGCACCACGCGGTGCCTGCCATTTTGTACTTTGAAACGCAGGGGGGTACCATGGGTACCCCACATGTGCACCCCCTACCCCCCTTCACCCTGGGGGCCCGCAACAGGCCCCCAAAGCAACGACTGTACGCCTTTCCACTGCGGCAATGCCGCCGTGGAAAGGCATAGGACCGCCGGCATCGTAATATGGTTGGCGGTGTCTCGCAGACACCGCCACCATATGTAAGCACATTTTTCCACCGGTCGCGAAGGCGAGCAGCGGATGGTTTTACCGTACGCTGCGGACTCCCCCGCCATCCTAATGTGGCTGGGGTAATTTCTGTGAGGATGGCGGACGGATTGCCCCCGCCGGGCCGGCGGTGGTTACCGCCAGCCCGGCGGGGGCAATCCGTCCGTCATCCTAATCGGCCCCATACTGTTTATAGCTGCTAAGTGTCCAGTCTATTTATGTGTGCCATTTCTATGTTTGCAGTGCCCCTTTGTGTGGCATTTCAATACCTTATCTGTGACATTTTGGGTGACACTTTATGATGAATGGACAAGGCAGTTATGGGAATGTAGAAATTCATTTAATAAATTAGTTATTTCTCAGAAACGTAATGGTCTGGAAGAGGCATGAAAATAACTGCATCTTACTGAAATGCTGATACAGGTTATAAAGCTGACAAGGCTCACATCGATCACAGATGCCTTAGTGCAGCTCACGGATCAGAACTCAAAGGCTAGGAGAGTTAGATATATTTAATTAGTGCATTGGGATATTAGGGCAACATGAGGCAGTGGCGTGGCTCCTGAGGGCCACAGGCAGACACAGCAAGCAAGAAGCTGGTAGCCTTTCCTGCTCTATCAAAGTCTATCAAAATACATACAAAGGCAAGGAGCACTTGGTTAGCTCAGAGAGGCAGTGTTAGGCAGCCTGTCTCTTGGCACCATTGGCAGACACTTCATCAGTGGTATTTCCATTTCCATAGTATCCCGGTATGAAAGAAACTTCACCAGTGGACCTTTCTGTAGATTGAGCTCTCCCTCTAAATATCTGTGTATACTCTGTTGCCAATGACAAATAACTCATATCCCTGGACTTCTGGAGTGCAAGGGAAATAATTAAGATAGTGCACAAAAGACACTGTGCATCCCTCCCTTAATGGATAGTTAAAATAGCTTCATTTACTCACTCCTTTTGTTTTCTGCCTCCTCTCAACTTTGCCTTCACTCCATTCTCTTCTCACTCTCCACCCCCGCTGTCCTCACATCACACATTCCATTTACCAATGTCATGTTCTTCCCCCTCCTCTACCCTACCCTACCTTTCTCCTCTGTGTTCTCCTTTCACTGCCTTCTGCCTTTCTGTTACTCCTTTTATCTTTTCTTAGATAACCATCCTTTTCTTCCACCTATGCTGTTTTACCTCTTATCTTCCAAATATTCTGTCTCCCTCACACCGTTTATTGTCTTTCTCTTCTTACTCACCACCACCTACCATTGTGAATGAATTTAAAACTTAGAAAGTGCACTGTCACTCACAATGGAGCATCCTGGCGCTAAGGGTGAATCTGAACTCAGAAACAAGCATTGGCATTGCCAATAGGTCTCGCTTGTGGGACCTTATAAGTATTTAGTTTTGCAGCACAATATCCGATTATGCAACAAGGATATTGTGCTGCAAAACTAAATGCTTATAAGGTCCCACAAGCGAGACCTATTGGCAATGCCAATGCTTGTTATTTATCCAATACATTAAGTGCTCTCACGCCGTGGATCAGGTTTAGGCTAAGACCGCGCTACATAACAATTAAATACATAAAAAGCTCTACAAAACAGCCTTTGAGAGGCATCTACGGCTATGGACTTTTCGCCATGGCAGCCGCCCCAGGCAGCCTGGACTTGGTGGCATAAATCTTTTTTACGGATACCGCGCTGTTTCACAATGTGCTCACAGGTCTCGTGTTGACACTTCCTCCGCGCGGCGAAGCGTTACGTCACCAGGACACAGCTGCAGGACAGGACACTGAAGAGGAGGCGCGCGGGAGAAACGAAGATGGCACAGAGAGAAGTAGAACCGGGGACAATAAAAGCAACAGATGTGAGGTAAAGAGGGGGTGCCAGATAAAAGTGTGGGATGAGCAAGTAAGTGAGAGGGTAGAACGCAGATTAACATACAAACGAGAGCCAGAGTGAAGAGTTAGAGAACAAGAGGCATGGGAACGACAACATATCTAGACACACGGAAAAGGAGAAAATACACCAAAGGGAGTACTGGTGTTAAGGAAAATAAGAGTGTTATAGACGATAAAGTACAAACATGAATAACTAGAGAAATCAGAAGAGATGGGTGGAATATTGAATACATGGGGAAGCATGGAGACTAAGAAAAGGAGACCAAGAAGCAAGGAAATGGAAATTGAAATAAGAAGAATGAAACTAAAAGGGGAGGAGGAGAAGAAAAAGGTGGAAGCGATGAAAAAGAAGAATCTGGGAATATGGAAACAGGAGAAAGAACACGCAAGTAAGAAAATAAATATATGCACACTTTGGCAGTCCCCAAAAAAACGTAATTAAAAGCTGACACGAGAGAGCAACAACAACAAAAATGCAGAGCGGGAAACTGAAAGTACGGCCGGCCTGCGGCCGGCCATGATTCAATTAGGGGAGGAGAAGCCGCAGAGCGCACGCTGGGCGAAACCCTTTGATGTGCTGTGCGGCAAATGGAGGGAGGCTGATGCGCGTTCATGTTTGAACACGTGGTTCACATGAACTGCATGAAAACGCCAGCAAAAAGCTGGTGGTTTCATGATGTTTTCGCCACTTGAATTCTCGCTCCGCTCGATGCGCATGCGCGCATCGATAGGTCGCGAGACCTAAAAAAGCCTAAATAAGGAAATAGCAGAGTGCATCAGGGCCTTGGAAGAGCCAGGTCTTCAAGATCTTTTTGAATAGGGCTCCTGATTCTGTGAAACGCAAAGTGCTGGGGAGCAGGTTCCATGCCTTGGATCCTTGAACAGAGCAGGATTTGCCTCTTGTCTCTCTTCCTCAGATGGCTTAACAAAGATGCCGTAGCAAGGAAAATGTGACCCCTCGCCGCAGGAATGGGCAAAAAATACACCCATAATTCGGGGTAATTGAGCTCCTATGGCCCAGTGCCACTGTACCTGGTGGACTATGAATAGCCACGACCAGGCGCTCCTACCATCCTTTTGCCTATCAACCTTCCCCTTTATGTTATCCTTCCTTTTTGCCATATTCTCCACTGTTTGTTTTCTCTCCCTCCCTCTCTTTTGGTCTCTCTCACAGCCACAGCCCTTCGTCTCTCCTACCTTTTCCTTTCTCCCCTCCCGTCTCGTTATCTCCCTCCTTTTGATCTGGAGGGGTCAGGTTTAATTTTTTCAGGTTGTCAGCTAATTAGGATGGGCGGCAAGGGGAGATTGCATTTCAGTGGTTTCATATTCTTATAAGAGGTAGAGGGCGGGCTCTGGCCTATAGCTTAAACAACAAACATTACAACCAGAGGAGTTCAGAGAAGGGTGCAGGCTCCTGCTCTGAGCTGATCCTGCCGTGACAGAAGTAATGTTGATCAATTCCAGGGTGGACCTTAAAAAACATAAAGTTTACCTTGCTTAGCCATCGCTGTAAAATATTTCCAATAGCTTCCAGTGTCGATTGCTGGGCTGAGGACACCACATGATCCATGGCATAGTCATTTGGACAAGGGAGCAGCCAGAAAAATAACTTACGTCCCACTTTGACCCATATATAGTAATAAATGAGGAAGTAAAGTGAGTGACACCAACTCTTCATATAAAGCGCCATGGGAATTGTACCCATGGGGAAAATGTGTACAAATTAGTGCAAAATTACGAATCTCACAGAACGACTTTAAAGGAATTTGACCAAAAACAACACTTTTACCAGTACTGGCTTATTTCTCTCATTTACAAAAAAAACAATTGATGGACGGAATGCTGGACAATGCAAGTATTCACCCCCAGTTACAAGGATCTAGGTTAAAGCCATCATTCGTTTGCTCACCACACCACCCAGGTTGGACCCAGCCATACACAAATCAGTCTTGACCCTGTTCCTTGCGGGAACAGTCCAGCCCGAACTGTCAAGCCAGGTCCTCCCTGGACCGGAAACAAGCATCCCTGGATCGGAAACAAGGATCCTGGGATGGTTTCATTCATCCATTCCATCTACTTTCCTTCCTTTATGCTTCTTTCCTTCCTGCTTTCCATCACCTTTTCTTTGTTTTTATGCATATTTTATTTTCCATCTTTCATCTCTTCTGTCTATTCTTCTCTCATTCCATTTGACATTTTTCTAGTTTTCCATCCTTCTCATTATCCCTTAATTCTTATCATGCTCATGTTGTTCCTTCACAACTTTTTAGCATCTTTTCTTTTTGTATTCCTTCCATTAATTAATTCTTTTATCTCTTCTTTCGTTCAGTCGCCCATCCTTTTGTCTCACATTTCTTTTTTTATTTCAATATATTTTACTGCTTTCCTTCTTTCTTGACTTTGATTGTTCTTATTTATTTCATAATACCGTTCGTTTCTTCTTTTCACCCTTCATTTTTTCTTTTTCCTTTCTTTTTCTTCTTTTACATCTTTTTTTCGTATTTCCTCATGTACCTTTTTGTACTCTTTCCTGCATGCTTCTTTTACCTTACTTCGTTCATTATTTGCCTTTTACTTTTTTAGGTCTCGCCTGTCAATGCGCATGCGCATTGAGCAGAGCGAGACTATGGGGGCTTAAACAAAGCTTACCTACACTGGCGATTCACTGGCGATTTGATGAAGTGCATGTGCACTTTTAACTCAATGCGCAAGCGCAATTAGTTAAAATGCGCGTGCACAGCATCAAATCGTCAGCTTAGTGCCGCCAGCAGCTCTTCCCGCTCCGCCCCCTGCTGCATCAAAGGCTTGGCGCTCTGCCTCAGCCCAGCCATTCTCCTCCCCTAATTACCCCCTGCGGCATCAAAGGCTTTTTCACGGCCGGCCGGCCGTGCTTTCAGTTCACGGCCGGCCGGCCGTGTCTCCTTTTCTTTTTTTTTTTTTTTTTCATTAATTGAATGTCTTCCAGCAAGCTCTCCTCATCCGTAGCTTTAGGTGTGATGACAGCATTTCCTTATAAGATTACTGCTCTCTTGGGAATATATGAGGGCAGGAAGCCTTCTGAATTCGGCTGATCATTATCAGAGAGTGTTTTGGTAAAAATACGGGACTTTTCTTATGCGTGCTGCTACAAAAAGAGCTCAGCTCTCCTTAGCTACGGGAAAGCTGTTTGGCTTACTTCTGCTCGCTCAGCCAGCAATTGTGCCATGTGGTGTGTTTTTAGCTTTACTAGCTCATTGGTGTGTACTGGCTTGCCACTTTGCTGGAATAAAGTACCGGCCATAACGCTGAATACGACTTTCTTTTAATTAGTTCACCAGTTTGCTGCCAAGTGAATTTGAGAGTAATAGTGGCAATCATGTTTGAAACTGCATAACGTGAGCGGAATAAGCTTGCAAGCCGCAAGCACCCCACATCCACCACATCCACCACCACATCCACCACCACCTCCACATCCACCACCACCGCATCCACCACCACCGCATCCACCACCACATCCACCCTCACCCTCACCCTCACTCACCCTCAACCCCTCACCCTCAACCTCAACCCCTCACTCACCCTCACTCACCCTCAACCCCTCACCCTCACTCACCCTCACTCACCCTCACTCACCCTCACTCACCCTCACCCTCACTCACCCTCAACCCCTCACCCTCACTCACCCTCAACCCCTCACCCTCACTCACCCTCACCCTCACCCTCACCCACCCTCAACCCCTCACCCTCACTCACCCTCAACCCCTCACCCTCACACTCACCCTCACTCACCCTCACCCTCACTCACCCTCACCCTCACTCACCCTCACTCACCCTCACTCACCCTCAACCCCTCACCCTCACTCACCCTCAACCCCTCACCCTCACTCACCCTCACCCACCCTCACTCACCCTCAACCCCTCACCCTCACTCACCCTCAACCCCTCACCCTCACTCACCCTCACTCACTCTCACTCACCCTCACCCTCACTCACCCTCACTCACCCACCCTCACTCACCCTCACCCACCCTCACCCTCCCTCACCCTCCCTCACCCTCCCTCACCCTCACTCACCCTCACTCACCCTCACTCACCCTCACCCTCACTCACCCTCACTCACCCTCAACCCCTCACCCTCAACCCCTCACCCACCCTCACTCACCCTCACCCACCCTCACCCTCACTCACCCTCAACCCCTCACCCTCACTCACCCTCAACCCCTCACCCACCCTCAACCCCTCAACCCCTCAACCCCTCAACCCCTCACTCACCCTCACTCACCCTCACTCACCCTCAACCCCTCACCCTCACTCACCCTCACTCACCCTCAACCCCTCACCCTCACTCACCCTCACTCACCCTCAACCCCTCACCCTCACTCACCCTCACTCACCCTCAACCCCTCACCCTCACTCACCCTCAACCCCTCACCCTCACTCACCCTCAACCCCTCACCCTCACTCACCCTCAACCCCTCAACCTCAACCCCACTCACCCTCACTCACCCTCAACCCCTCACCCTCACTCACCCTCAACCCTTCACCCTCATTCACCCTCAACCCCTCACCCTCACTCACCCTCACTCTCACTCACCCTCAACCCCTCACCCTCACTCACCCTCACTCACCCTCAATCACCCTCACTCACCCTCACTCACCCTCACCCTCACTCACCCTCACTCACCCTCACTCACCCTCACCCTCACTCACCCTCACCCTCACCCTCACCCTCACTCACCCTCACTCACCCTCACTCACCCTCACTCACCCTCACTCTCACTCACCCTCACCCTCACTCACCCTCAACCTCTCACTCACCCTCAACCCCTCACCCTCACCCTCACCCTCAACCCCTCACCCTCAACCCCTCACTCACCCTCACTCTCACTCACCCTCACTCACCCTCAACCCCTCACCCTCACCCTCACTCACCCTCACTCACCCTCACTCACCCTCAACCCCTCACCCTCACCCACCCTCACCCTCACTCACCCTCAACCCCTCACCCTCACTCACCCTCACTCACCCTCAACCCCTCACCCTCACTCACCCTCAACCCCTCACCCTCACTCACCCTCAAACCCTCACCCTCACCCTCTCACCCTCACTCACCCTCAACCCCTCACCCTCACTCACCCTCACTCACCCTCACTCACCCTCACTCACCCTCACTCACCCTCAACCCCTCACCCACCCTCACCCACCCTCACCCTCACTCACCCTCAACCCCTCACCCTCAACCCCTCACCCTCACTCACCCTCAACCCCTCACCCTCAACCCCTCACTCACTCTCACTCACCCTCACTCACCCTCAACCCCTCACCCTCACTCACCCTCACCCTCACTCACCCTCACTCACCCTCACCCTCACTCACCCTGAACCCCTCACCCTCACTCACCCTCACTCACCCTCAACCCCTCACCCTCACTCACCCTCAACCCCTCACCCTCACTCACCCTCACTCACCCTCACTCACCCTCAACCCCTCACCCTCACTCACCCTCACTCACCCTCACCCTCACTCACCCTCACCCTCACTCACCCTCACCCTCAACCCCTCACTGTCACTCACCCTCAACCCCTCACCCTCACTCACCCTCAACCCCTCACCCTCACCCTCAACCCCTCACCCTCACTCACCCTCACCCTCTCTCACCCTCAACCCCTCACCATCACTCACCCTCAACCCCTCACCCTCACTCACTCACTCACCCTCACTCACCCTCACCCTCACTCACCCTCAACCACTCACCCTCACCCTCACTCACCCTCACTCACCCTCACTCACCCTCACTCACCCTCACCCTCACCCTCACTCGCCCTCACTCACCCTCACCCTCACTCACTCTCACCCTCACTCACCCTCAACCCCTCACCCTCACTCACCCTCACTCACCCTCAACCCCTCACTCACCCTCACTCTCACTCACCCTCACTCTCACTCACCCTCAACCCCTCACCCTCAACCCCTCACCCTCACTCACCCTCACCCTCACTCACCCTCAACCCCTCACCATCACTCACCCTCAACCCCTCACCCTCACTCACTCACCCTCACTCACCCTCACCCTCACTCACCCTCACCCTCACTCACCCTCACTCACCCTCACTCACCCTCACTCACCCTCACTCACCCTCACTCACCCTCACCCTCACTCACCCTCACTCGCCCTCACCCTCACCCACCCTCACCCTCACTCACCCTCAACCCCTCACCCTCACTCACCCTCACTCACCCTCAACCCCTCACCCTCACTCACCCTCAACCCCTCACCCTCACCCTCACTCACCCTCAACCCCTCACTCACCCTCACTCTCACTCACCCTCAACCCCTCACTCACCCTCACACTCACTCACCCTCACTCTCACTCACCCTCACCCACCCTCACCCTCACTCACCCTCACTCACCCTCAACCCCTCACTCACCCTCAACCCCTCACCCTCACTCACCCTCACTCACCCTCAACCCCTCACCCTCACTCACCCTCACTCACCCTCAACCCCTCACCCTCACTCACCCTCACCCTCACTCACCCTCACCCTCACTCACCCTCACTCACCCTCACTCACCCTCACCCACCCTCACCCTCACTCACCCTCACTCTCACTCACCCTCACTCACCCTCACTCTCCCTCACTCACCCTCACTCACCCTCAACCCCTCACCCTCACTCACCCTCAACCCCTCACCCTCAACCCCTCACCCACCCTCACCCTCACTCACCCTCAACCCCTCACCCTCACTCACTCACCCTCACTCACTCACCCTCACTCACCCTCACCCTCACTCACCCTCAACCACTCACCCTCACTCACCCTCACTCACCCTCACTCACCCTCACTCACCCTCACCATCACTCACCCTCACCCTCACTCACCCTCACTCGCCCTCACCCTCACTCACCCTCACCCTCACTCACCCTCAACCCCTCACCCTCACTCACCCTCACTCACCCTCAACCCCTCACCCTCACTCACCCTCAACCCCTCACCCTCACCCACCCTCAACCCCTCACTCACCCTCACTCACCCTCAACCCCTCACTCACCCTCACTCTCACTCACCCTCACTCACCCTCACTCTCACTCACCCTCACTCACCCTCAACCCCTCACCCACCCTCACCCACCCTCACCCTCACTCACCCTCAACCCCTCACCCTCACCCTCACTCACCCTCAACCCCTCACCCTCACTCACCCTCAACCCCTCACCCTCACTCACCCTCAACCCCTCACTCACCCTCAACCCCTCACTCACCCTCACTCACCCTCAACCCCTCACCCTCACTCACCCTCACTCACCCTCACCCTCACCCTCACTCACCCTCACTCACCCTCACTCACCCTCACCCACCCTCACTCACCCTCACCCTCACTCACCCTCACTCACCCTCACCCTCACTCACCCTCAACCCCTCACCCTCACTCACCCTCACTCACCCTCACTCACCCTCAAACCCTCACTCACCCTCACCCACCCTCACCCTCAACCTCACTCACCCTCAACCCCTCACCCTCACTCACCCTCACTCATCCACGCAACGCCACTCACACACGCAACGCCACTCACACACGCAACGCCACTCACACACGCAACGCCACTCACACACGCAACGCCACTCACACACGCAACGCCACTCACACACGCAACGCCACTCACACACGCAACGCCACTCACCCACGCCACTCATCCACGCAACGCCACTCATCCACGCAACGCCACTCATCCACGCAACGCCACTCATCCACGCAACGCCACTCATCCACGCAACGCCACTCATCCATGCAACGCCACTCATCCACGCAACGCCACTCATCCATTTGCAAAACGAAAAATGTCAAACTCTTCTATTGCGAGACCTATTGCATTTTCAATGCTTGTTTCCTTTTACTTTCTTTCCTTTATGCTGTCTATTTTCATTTGCCTCTGTTATGTTTTCATAGCCATTTTAATATTTTTCTTTCTCTCGGTCGCCCTTTCTTCTTCTGAGTTACCTTGACCAGCCCGAGATAAAAGTTAAGAAGGGTCATAAAACAAAAGCATCTGCTTCTGTAGCACCTCTGCTTAAGCTGACAGAGCGAGTGGTTAACTACTCCCTTTTATTTGGAGGACCTAGCAGTACTGCACAATCAAAATCAGACCTTATGACTGGAGTCCAAATCAGTGTGCAGCCCCACCCACCAGTCTTAGGTGTGAGGTTGTAGCGTTACCCTGACAACCTAACCTCTCCAAGACATTGATTGAAGTCCCCGGCATTGAGTGAAGTCCTCGGCATTGAGTGAAGTCCTCGGCATTGATTGAAGTCCTCGGCATTGATTGAAGTCCCCGACAGCACGAGCTGAAATAAATGCTCCTGACTATTTCGGTGACAGTAAGGCACTGACTTTTAATGCATGCATGTCAATAGACCCGATCAACCCACCTAAGATGGCCTTTTTTCAATATAAGTTTATGGGAAAAATGCATTCTCCTGATTTTGTTTTCAAAATCTCCCACTTCTCAGTTTGAAAATGTTGGTAGGCATGTTAATGATTTATTCAGGTGACCCAGTGCAGATGCTCTGAAACGTGTGACCGATATCGATCTGTGGTAATGCGGTAACAGTAGTCTGTTTTGTTAGATTAACCCCTGATAAATGATACTTGGCAGGGCTGGATGTTCCTTATACACAGTGAGCAATGTGTGTGTTTCTGGTTTTGCAAATGTGTGTGTTCTTGTTTTGATGTTAGTATCTGTAAGCATTTATTTTAGTGTTGCTGATCTCTGGGAATAGATTTAGGTTTTTTGAATGCCTACATTTTTTCCAAGCAGTTTCTTTCCATTGGCATATTGTCACATGTTTTGTACACTTTGTCATTTTGTGTGCACTCTTCTGTAGCTACCTTTGCCATGTTATGTTTTGTGATGTTACATTGTGCGTCATGTAAAGACTGGGCTGTGTCAAGTAAACATTCAAAGGTTTACATGCAACACATAATATTTTACTATTTTAACTGATTGTCTGTGGTTTTCTGTCTCCCCACAGGCTATTATGCCTGACTCCCATCTTTGGGCACTGGATGTTTTTGGAAGAGTGTATACTCTGTCTGTGACTGGACAGCAGTGGGAGCTATGCAAAGATAACCAGTTGGAGTTCAAGCGTGTTGCTGCTGTTAACCAATGCTGCTGGGGGATAGCCTGTGACTATGGGGTATATGTCAATGTCTATGCCAGTGACCTCCCCATCCGATATCAAGAGGAGACCTATGAAAATCAAGTGAGTACAAAAGTACAGTTACTTATATTTTAGCATTTATTGGTTGCACGGAAATGAAAGTGTGCTTGTATTTAAAATCTATAAGTAAATGCAAGTAAGAACATACAAGAGTAAAATATCCCAGTTTATCAAAAAAGAACTCGACCATGCCAGCAATGAACACTGAAAACCATTTTAAATTGTAAAAAATAAAACCCACCCACCTATCTCTATGATCACTAATGCCTCCATCAAAAAAATGTGAAGAATTTCTCAAATTCCTCTTTGAAATTATTGTAAAGATAGCACCTTCTAATGACATCTTGTCCAACGCACAAAACAGTCTCTCAATGAACAGGAAACAGATAAAGATTGACGTTCCTTTCAAAAACTGAACATACACAACTTCACAAACATCATCAACAAAACCAGACCATCATCCTACCAAGAGTCACCAATTTTCTCAGCGATCCTGAAAGAAATCAGCAGCTTGATATCTCCAATCTGGCTGAATATCATTCATCGCTGATCCAAGGAATCATATACTACTCCCTTCAAATCGGTCCAGTCCCTCCATTACTAAAAGATCAAAAAAATAATGTGCTGTCCATGAAAACCTAACCAACTTTCACCCGCATCAAACTTGGTCTTGTTACCAAAAGTGTTAGAAAGCGGTGTGGAATCACAGCTCAAACATTTCTTAAACAACAGTGACTTATAAGATGAGCTTCAGTCAGTCTTTCAAATCCCTTGAAGCTTGGAAACAGTGACTCTAAAGATACTACATGGTACCTCCAAATCTTGGATGAAATAAGTCCCTGTCTTCTAGTGCTCCTGGGCATATCTGATACTTTTGATGCAGTAAACCATAAAATCTTTTTTTACTATGCTTGAAGACAAGACGGGCATCTACTGTATAGTTATGAAACGGTTATCATCTTTTCCGGACAATCAGTCCCAACAAACTGAGATCAACAACTGCTTCCCAGACAAATTCCCAATGGGTCAAGTAGTTCCTCAAGGATCAATACAGTCTCGTACCCTTTACAACTTCTTCTGTGAACCATTTACCCACTCTACGAGCCTAACCAATATTGAATACCACTTCTACCCAGATGATACACAGCTATAGCTACAGATCTCCTGATCCACCCTGCTTCACATAAAACTGAAACCAACCAACCAGAGATATTAATGTAAAATAAAATGACTTTTTTCTTCAAGTTCTTTGCATGGAGATCCTAACTCGTGTTAACAGAAAGGAGTAACCCAATAGCATATTTCAACCATTAATTGAAAAAATTAAAAGTAAATCTCAAAGCAATAGCCTTAGTCTTCTGGGGTGCTTTGTACTTATGCTGTCATTACATTATATATATCGAGATTAAAAAATAATTATAGATTGAAGGTAGATAGAGAGCCCTGCAGTGCTGAGGAATGCACACACTACTGACACAAACCTGTTTAACTGAAACAGCCCATAGAAGTTATGAACACCCTTAGGTAAATAGCCAGATTAGTTAGACTCTACAGAATTTTTTGGGGAAAGTATGTGTTGATGTTTATAAATTGGTGCACATGAAGATGCAATGTTAAGAAAAAATGACAAAATGTTTCTTTATATGATATTTAATGATACCGTTTTTCAAAATATGGTTTCTCTATGACTTTGGAGATGTGCTAGAAAGACAGACCATTAACAGGATTCTGTTCTCAGCAAGCTGTCGTTATCAAACAACAATGTGACAAACGAAGGAAGAACTTAAAAGAAAAACAGATGCAGCATGCCTTCTCGAAAAAGACAAAAGATGGACTTTTCATATTTGGTTAGCATTCTCCTTAATGTCAATGTTTGTTTTGCTTATAGCATAAAAGAATGGAATACATGTACGCTCTAAGCAAATCATAAAAGTTGCGCCCATAAGGTATTCTGCGGACATTATGCCTTTAAAAAGAAAGATAAACATGACACTGAACTATCCAGAATTTTAAAGGGTGTGCCGGAATTTATTTTTTATTGATTATTGAAGGTGCGATAAGCTCTTGTGTTTTATACATATGCCTCCCTATAAGCCTGATCATTCTGGCTTGGAATGCATTTGAAGTCCTGTGGGGAGCTATAGATATTGTGCAGGAAAGGAAGCTCAGCTAGACCTGTTATCTGCAAACTTCAAAGAAATAAAACAATTATCTTTCACTTCTGATAACATCTAGATGAAAACCTTGGCTCGTTTACGTAAACAACTGTCTTCTCTTTACGTTAATTTATGACATAAGCCCTTTAGGGCCCTCTACATATCAGTTCCCATGGGACCTTTCATCAGAGACACACACTAACAGCTGCATTCTTCTCTTCATCAGGAAGCACATGCTGATAAGAAGGCTACTTTTGGGTGGTTTGACAAACTTAAAACTGCCCCCTTGCTTCAGTGGCTGTTGCCAGCCAATCGGTGTGAAATAGTGTTTCAGAAGGCTGGCAGTGTGGTTTGATGGCTGTGGGATAAGAATGATGGAAGATGCCAGATGTTTAAGGAATAATGAGGATGGGTGATGACTGAGGGATAAGCAATAGGAATGAAGGATGATTAGTGAGGATTAGAAACATGAATAGGAATGAAGAACAAAACTGAGGAACAATGACTTAGGGATGAGGCATAGGAATGATGGTTGATGCTTGAGGGATGAGGAATAACAATGACGGATGATGCCTGACGAAAGAGGAATAAGAATGAGCAATGATGAATCAGAACGGTGGATGGGGATGAGTATTAAAAATGAGGTCTAATACATTTCCCATTCGAATGAGGGATGATGAATAAGAAGTTATGAATGATAAGTGAGGAGTGATTAAGGATGTGGGATGAGAAGTAAGAGTGACAAGTGAGGACTGAGGACTGGTAGACGAAGCATGATGGATGAGGCAAGACAAGTAAGGATGAGAAGTGAAGTGATGAAGCAGTCGAAGTAGGCATGAAACTTAAAGAAGGGGGACGTAGTGTGAGGAATGATAGATGAGGAGTGATAGATGAGAAGTAAGGAGGAGCGATGGAAGAGAGATGAATAGTAGGGCTGAGAAGTAAGGAGTGCGAAATGAGGAGTGAGAATGTCTTAAAATGGATGCTGTTTTGGTGGGATTGGGTAATGCAAACAACATTCTATTCCCGTCCAAGTATGCAGATTATAAAGTCAATAGACCTTTTTTTTGGAATACCACATACATACCTTTTCTTATAAAACAGTTCTTGTACATCACTATTTTAGAAGTCTTACCGTTTTGGTTCATATAGGATTGGGAGCACATTCATGTGGAGATGGTTGTTTGCCCGCAGAGGTTTTCTGATAAGGTATGTTCACAATTGTCAACATTTCACTTGAAGAAGTCAGGTGAAATTGGCTACTGCAGTATGCTAACTGGGACGATATCACTGGCTCAACTCGTCTCAATTGATATGATGTGGTGACGCAAAATACATTTTCTTCTGGGAACCAGGAGGCATGCTATTACCAAAATCGTATAGTTCAGAATTGGAATTACACAAGCAACAATGAATTCAAGAGTTTCCTGGTTAATGCGCAAAATGGTACAGGAATTTGAGACATTAATAGAAGGGACTTCTAAAGATGGCTCACAGTTTGTGTTGATGCACTAATCACACCTCCTTAACCACAGTAGCTGGAGACTTACCCTTCAGTGAGCAGACTGAGCTGAGGACTACAGTGGTACTGCAAATGGGTAGAATGTGTCTGTTCACATGCACTGGTTGCAAGCCGGTCTTCTGAGCTTTGATACGGACACTCAACGTCCAGCACTGGAATGACAAAGAGGGTTCTTAGACCGAGAGGATTACTTTTAGTAGTCCTGGAGTTGATACATAAAATCGCTAAATCATGTTTTCTGATTCGTAGATTTTTCTAGCTCCTTAAGTCACAAGTGGCGATTATCTAAAGGGGTCCAAGTTGTCTTCAGAGTGGAAGAGCGATTGTAATTACTTGCTATGGCCCCCCCACCAATGTTATGGTTTTACCTGATCTGTTTCCAGCAAGCAGTTTTTTCTTGCAAAAACTATTAGGAAAGGCAGGGCTTCCTTTAAGCTGCCTATCTACTTTAAATATAATGGGGTGTTTCTTCACTGGTAGAATAATAGCATTGTAAGTATGTCTTGCACTTTGGCTGAGAAAAGCTTGTTTTCCTTCTCAAGAGTGACACAGGGGAGCCATTCTCTTCTTGCATTCATTTGAATTCAAAAATTCAGCTAGAAGCGATGATGTAAAAAATGTAGTACCTAAGTATAACCTTGGCTCTGTATAGAGATGCGTGTTCCATTTGTAATATTGTAATACTGTTAAGGATTGTCTTTGTTTACTAGCGATGGTAGTTTTATGTATTTTCTGAAGTTTTCTGAAGTTTGTGTTATATTCATTTCATTGACAGTTTCTCATTAATTACCTCTTATTTATTTGTGTGACATCTATCAAGAATTGACCTTAAGCTTTATGTTTAATCACTATCCCTTGGCATACCCTAAAAATGAAGGGCAAATTTCAAAGAGGAGCGTAGGATTTAATTCTGGACTGTACAGCCCGTCAAATGTTACTAGGCTTATGAATGATTTTTACAGGAGAAAAACATTAAATTGTTTTACAAATGAAACAGATGTCTTTTTTATCTATGCAATATGTTGAATATTTCAATTGATCTATTAGTGTGTTAGGACCTTTAAGACGTTTTCTGCATATCTCCCATCTGTTTTAGCGCTGGAATCCAGTGACAGGTTTTTGTGAGAAGTTAATGCCCAGTGACCGGTGGCAGTGGAGTGATGTCACCGGCTTGAAACATCAACAACTTGACAGTTTTGAACTAGCATCGCCACATTGGGAGTGGGAATCTGATTGGTATGTGGATGAAAACATTGGAGGCGAGCCAACCGAAAAAGGGGTAAGTGGATATAAGAAATTGATATGTTGTGAAACTAAATGGGAACAATTATTTGTATTTCTGTTGATGGTGATATCATTCAGCACCTTTCTTTGTTTCCAATTGTAGTCCAGCTCAGTTCTATAGTAACAAAGCCATTGCAGTCCCTCAGGTCGGTAGTGGTTGTTGTGAGATTGGAAAGTAATCTGTGTTGAAAAACATTTCTGCAGCTATCCTCTTCGCTAAAGCTACCATTGTAATCATGCACACTTGTTAATAGCCCCTGGAGAAAGTTCAGTGGTTGAGTGAAAGTGAATATGATATAGACTCCTCCCCCAGAATTGTTTTTAACTTTTGTATCTCTTGACAACTTTCTCCACTTGCTATTGAAATATCAAATTAAGTGTTCAATTATGGTTGGTGAACTTTGAAACCCCTATTAACCACTGAATTGAGCTGGGCAGCTGACAAGTCTCCACCTATGGCTCCAATTTTAAGAGTAGGCCAAACAGTAAAGTTTTCTTGCTCATTTACTCAAGAAATTTACAAAGTGGACTAGATGTCACAACTTGTTCTGACGTTTAGTTTGTGGAATATTCCATTACTCAGGGACTGGCCTCAGGAGACATTATGAATGTGCCTTTGCTACCTATAAACCTGTTTCGTCAATTGGAACAGTTACAATTCTCAAATATGTCAGCAGTTTGCTTATTGTGCCAACTGGTTATGAGTACCGCTGAACTAGGCCAGGTATTTCAGTTCTTCAGCGATGATACTCCCATAATCTTGGCAGTTGAATTTCCCTTTCACTGCAGCCTATAATGTTTTTAGGTCGGTGGTGTTTATTCCAGAATTGCTGCTTAAACTATGTTTAGATGGACATTATTCTAAAATGTGTACTTTCTATTACAGTGATCTTGTTTCTCACTTCAAAAGAAACTTATGACACTAAGACCGTCTTTCCTTGGTGGTGGTCGAATAGGTAAAATCTAGTGGTGGACGTGGTAATTTAGAAACAAATTTTCATCTCTGAATGACAATGTTCAAATTGAATTGTGCTTCTTCTTCCCATATTGAATTGATTAGATAGAACAGTGTGATTTAAAGTTGATTAAATTATTCCGGTTTATTTTATCAATTGCCAGAGTCACAATCTTTTGACATTTGATTGTAAAACATATTTTCTTCAACAATAAGGCTGATGTTGATGAGTTTAAGGTGGAGAGAAGAGGGAAGAGTCTAGAAAGGTTGTTAGGGAGATCATACTGGTACAAAGAGGTTTGCAATTAGTCATGCTGGTTCTATCTCTTAAATATACATTTTAGTTGCCATTGATCCAGTGTTAATTTGGGATGTGTGTATAAAAGTTTGACCATTGAAATCTTCCATTCTTTTACCATATGTAACATTTCAACAAAGCGGCCTATGTTATGTTTATGTTATGTTAAAAGCTTTTATAAAGCGCGCATACACCAAGCAGTTTCATGGCGCTAAGGAGGCAGAAAGGGGATAAGAGGAAACTGAGGTTAAATGTCATATGATTGGGCAAACAGTTGAGTCTTAAGCAGTTTTCTGAGCTGTGCGTAGGACATAACCAATCTCATCTCCATGGGGAAAGAGTTCCAAAATTGTGGGGCTAAAACAGCAAATCTTGAGCCTCCATGCTTCTTATGTTTAAAAGAGGGAGTGACTAGCAGGTTTGAATGAGAGGAGTGCAGAACCCGGGAAGGAATATATCGTTGAATCCTAGAAGAGAAGAAAGCTGGGCTATTGCCATGAAGGGCTTTAAAGATAGTACATCCCAGCTTGAAAGCACACCTCTTAGCCACGGGGAGCCAGTGTAGATTTTTCATAATAGGTGTCATATGCTGCCACTTTGGTTGGTGAAAGATGAGTCTGGCAGCTTGGTTCTGGACCAGCTGAAGACGTCTCAGTTGATAGGCGGGGATGCCACGATACAAAGAGTTAGCATAATCCAGTCAGGAGATAACCAAGGCTAAAATAACCAAGGTCAAAGCTTCCCTAGACAGAAATCTACTAACCTTCCTTATTCTCCGCAGTTGGAAGAAACGTACAGAAACCGCTGAACCAATTTGGGCATTCAATCACAGGTCGTTAGAAATCACAATGCCTAAGGTTTTGGCAGAGCTTGCAGGCACCGGAGAGTTGCCCAAAGAGGATGGCCAGAGTTTGGAATGCCAAGGATTGGCAGAGCTACCTGTGAGAATCAGCTCAGTTTTGTCAGGGATCAACTCGAGTTGGTTTTTGTTCATCCAATCACTTATAAAGATCATAGTAGTTTGAAAGTGGAAGACTGAGGATGCTGATGAGTTGATGTCAAACACCAATTGGAGATCATCAGCATAGTTGAATGTTCCAATCCTTCTTTCTCTCAAAGATCGAATTAAAGGGAGAAGATACAAATTAAAAAGGAGTGGAGAAAGGGAGAAACCCTGGGGAACCCCACAAGTCCGTTCCTTCTTGTTGGGCGAGAAATTAGCAAGCCTTACTGCTTGAAAACGGTTACTAAGGAAGGAGGAAAGCCATCTCATGCCAGACTCTGGATTCCGGCATTTCTGACACGGTCAATCAGAATGTTATGATCGACCGTGTCAAATGCTGCTGACAAATCCAGGAGAACCAGGGCCTGGGGGATGCCACTATCAGCTCCTCTTCTTAATTCATCCAAGACTGTAAAAATGACAGATTCCGTAGAGTGAGCAGGTCTAAAACCTGCCTGATGGGAGTCCAAGTTCTGGTAGTGTTCAACAAATGAACTGCAGCAATTTGCCACATAAGCCTCTAAAACTTTACCCAAATTAGGGCATCAGGGAGACGGGGCGTTAATTGCTCAGGACTGACGGATCCGCACCCGGTTTCTTCGGATAGGGACGATTTCCGTACTCTTGAATATGTCAGGGACAATTCCATGTTTAAGTGAGTTGTTGAGGAATGAGAGACGGGAGTCTGGACAGATAGTAAAAGCTTCTCGAAGTATATTAGGAGGGCAACAATCAGTAGGGGAACCAGAGTCAACTTTTTAAAGTAGATTGAGAAAGGTCTCCTTTGAGATCAAGGGAATTTGAGCCATCCGAGATACATTCTGACAAGTATTCTGGTCGGATATAGGAAGAGTAGAGGAGGCAATAATAGCTTTGATAGAGGCAATTTTCTCAAGAAAGAATTGAGGGAGTCGCTGAGGGACTGTGTGGGGGCTGGCTTCAACATGATCCTGTCTGGTTTAGAAAGCTCATTCACTATGGAGAACATTTCTCTGGGTTTATTAGACAAATTAAGAATTTTGTTAGAGAAGTAATCTTCCTTGGTACGAAGAATCTCCTTTTTGTATTCTTTCAAGAGGGTTAAATATTTAGCCCTCTTATCAGAAAGATAGTGACGTCTCCAACTGCGTTCGGCCTGTCTTAGAGCGAGTTTCTTGATTTTTAGGTCGTCAGAAAACCATTGTTGGGCATCATGAGGTCTCAGAATCTTAATTTTCTTGAGGGGAGCGACACGGCCACTAACCAGCTCAAGCCATGTTTTAATGCTCTCTGCCTGGGTCTGAAACGCCTCCTGTGCAGAGGGGGACATGTCAGTTAACAGTGAACTGAATTGATAAGTGTTCATGCGTCTCCAGTTTCTTGACATTACACTCCTTAAATGTTGGGGTTAGGGAGGGAGAACATCAATAAGGGAGAAAGTTATAAGATGATGATCTGACATCAATGGAATGGAAATCTTCAAGTTACATGTCCATATTTGGTCTAGGGTATGTGCAGCAGTACAAAAGTGGCTAAGTGAATGAAACTGTCCTCTTTCTATATTAGTTTATTGTTCAGTAAGATTACGTTATTCTCTTTTATATGTACCTCAGGGTTCATACGGGTTGAGAAAGCTGATTTTGTAAGAATTATCTGGGTAATGATCTTTATGTCTTTAGCTAACATGATACAATACTGAACATTTTTCTGAAGGTTTCTCAGTTGGTTTTAACTTCAAGGTATGCCACTGGCTAAGCCAAATCGAGTTGAATGTTTTCTGTATTCAAAAGTGAAAATGTGACATTAAGGTATTTCTTTGTATATTGTTAGGAGCTAATGTACGTTTCATCTGTGTTTTTCGGGGGTGGGGATACTCATTTCTTATCTATGGAAGATTTACATTACAATGAATGTTTCTAAAAAATCTCAGATTTTGTTCTAGAAACGTTACTTGGCTTAAAGATTGTTTCACTTTTTCTGCAGTTCCGCGACTTATCAGCTGATGAGTCCATTAATTGTTATTTTACGGTATTGTAAGCACATATTGAGAAATTCATGGTCTACTGCTTATTCAGGTGTCGGAGGCCAAATCCACTCCATGAACTACACGTGGAGTGGAGAACCAGTGCTCTTAAAGGACACGTAGCCATTGTTGGTGTTAAGTCTGTGTTCTGTGTATATCTGGAGGGAACCTGAAAAACTCCATGGAAGTTGTTTGTAGAATGATATGCTGAGTTTGGTTAAGAGTGCTTTAACTTGCAAGAAAGAATCCACAGGGGTTCTTACATTGAGTTTTTGGTTCTCTATTGTATGCTTTATGACAATATTACTTAAAGCATACATTGTTACCTGCAAAAGGAATTGTAGCATAAGTTCTGATAGCTGTCATTTGAGATTAAAAGATTACTATGTGGCCTTATTAATGAGTATGACTCCTGGCTTCGACTGTGCTTATGAAACTGTGATTGTGACGAGAGTCCTTGGCTTGCAGCCAAAAAAGGAGCCTATGGCAGTCAATTTAATTTTCCTATTTCAAACAACCAAGGCAAAACTAGACCATATTATGTTCTGGGACCTCTTTCCAAATCAAGGTTAGCAAGCAAAACTCCTGTTTGTTATGAGACTAACAGTAGTGCTCATCAGTTCTTTTTTGTGTAGTAATGGTAATGGTCTCAAAGACTTACTGTGTTGTTCAGCATCGATAGTTATGTAAGGAATTATAGCACCTCAAACTGTGTTTTATAGGGATTCTCAACCTAGGATATGATTAAGTGGGCATGTATGCCCTGGGGTAGTTTGAACAGAAAGCATGGGACAGTGTTACAAAATACAGTATCCTGAACACCTTGAGAACTTAAGTAATCAGGATTGGTCCATGTTCTCACCATTAGTTGCAGGAAACAAAATGCACATTTGTTTTACAGGAAGCTTTGGATTTTTCCCAACAAATTTCAGATCCGTGATTCTACAGTACCATATCTCGTACTGTGGGGAGTAGGTTTGTGGAGCAGTGTTCTGACTAACCCGTGTGAATTTATTTTTCTGTAGATCTATCTTTTAATGCTGGTGCTTCATGCTGTGGTATTCCACGTTAATAAGCAATACATTTTATTTAAGCACCAAGATCCTTTAAAAACTTTACAGTTAGACTACAGGTGTGTGAAATTGCGTACTTGTTTCCGATTACATTTTGCAAAACATATGTTAAATTACTCAAATAGATCAAAATGTAATTTGCTGGTATCTCTCATTACATTTTCATGCAAACAGTCTAGCGTGAGCAAAAAGTGATGTGAAATAGTCTAATTCAAAATGTTGTGTTTGTAAATAAAATTTTGCACAGCCCTAAAGATCTTCTGACATGAAAAAAGGGTGTTTAAAAAAAGCATACAATCTGGGGATTCATATTAATTATTTTGCTGAAACCGTATAAAACCGGGGTCTCCAACCTTATCTGTAATGAGAGCTACTTATGTTCAGTGAAACTCATCCAGAGCTACTAATATTATTAGCATTGTAATAGTGGTCACTGTATGCTATTTTAATATCAGTAAATACCAGTGATCACCTCAGTGCATCAGGCATGGTTGCCAACAGTGCTGTAAAAGAAACTTTGTCTATATGAGTTACATGGGTAATAGATAACAGCCATAGTTGCAAAGCCTCTGTGGAGAAGCGTGGCTCAGTGGTTAGAGGCGGCAGACCCGGAAGCTGAGATCGGCCGTGGACCAGGGTTCGATTCCCCGCCTCGGCGGGTCTCGGGCTCAAAATTCCACGGACTCGACAATTCTCGCTCCGGTGCCTACTCGACTCACGGGGTCACACTCTGCGACTCTGGGCAATAGCTTGCTTAATCTCCACTACGGCCCCTCGCTGCGGGATGCCTGGCTTTCACCTTGTGGATACCCTGCCGGGGTATCTCACAGGGGAATACCAGGACGGGTTCCCTAAGCAAGCGCCTTGAGACCCCTGGGTGATTCGTGCGCTATATAAATCGAAATACATTTACGTTTACATTCTGTTACCAAGGTGATATCATTTGTAAAAAGTCTCCCCAATGCCACATGATCTATCACTCAAATATCAACTTTAAATATATTTTGGAAATTCAGTCATTTTCCTTAACATCAGCTAATTTGTTCTGAACGTGAACACATTTTCATCACAATTTTAGTATATGTAAATTATTTCAGGCAAGCAATAGCTGCTTCTAATTTAGTGGGGTTGGCTGCACACTGGAGAGCCACTTACAGGTAGCTGGAGTGTTATTGTAGCTCACTAACTATTCGTTGGAGAAGCCTGGTATAAAAGTATATATTTTTAACAGAGCAGATTTAGAATGTGAACGTTTAACTGTGCACATCGACTTATGAGATGTCTAGGATTAATTAAATTGATGAGTAGAAGCTATTCTTAGGTTAAGTCAGGTCTCCTACATCAGAGTGACTGGGGTGGTCCAAAACATAAAGTTTGTGCTAGGTTTTAAAAACAGATAGGGCTCCATGTCTACCATATGTAATTTCTCCAGGGGCGGCTCTAAGTTCTGCAGATAAGCCTGTGGAAACAATCTAAATTTGAATTCCCATAGAAAAGTCAATCAAGTTTAATCCAATCCCTTCTTACTCAAATATTATTTTAGTTAAATAATGAATGATTGGTCTCACTGAACATGTGTTTCTGTGTGCTAACAGTTAAACATTTTTTTTAAATTATGCTTTCAGGGCTGGACATATGCAATAGATTTTCCAGGAACCTACACAAAAGATAAGAAATGGAACTCCTGTGTGCGTCGAAGGAGGTGGATCAGATACAGAAGATACAAATCGCGAGACTTGTGGGCAAAGGTAAGCATGATTTTCTGTTTTCGCTGGTTCCCATGCTGGTTCTCTTTTCTGTATTAAGCTTACGGTTTGTTAGACCTTACATCCTTTAGGTGGTCTTACCCCAGATTTGTTTCCATTTACTTCCTGTTTTTGCTGAGTCTTTGTGTTGGCCTTAGGGCTCTGAGTACTTACCACATCTAACCAGTGCTAAAGTGCATGTTCTTCTTCCTTAAACATGATGATATTGGTGTATACCTGATTGGCATATTTTGGATGTTCAGGATTTTGTGAAATCGAAAAATATGGAGTTATAATACCACACCACAATCCACCACAGGTGTGGATTCTTTTACGCTAATCAGAGGTACAAAAATGCAAACAAATCTGGTTCCGGATTGGTTAAGGTGGAAAGGTGAATTGGAGGAAAATGGGTCTGAAGTGAATTCATGTGTTGCAGAAACAAAGCCAGCTGAAGTAACATGCTGACACAGGGAAAGGTTTTAAGAACAAGGACATGTGAGTCAATGATTGGGTCTTGATAAAAAGTCCGAAAAGAGTACAAAAATGCATGTCAAAATTGCCTTTACCTGTTCTGGTAATCAAAGTAAATAAAGTTTCTGTACTTCTTGACGGCAAAGGTTGGTGGAACAAGAAGAATCTTATCTGAGTCTCCAAACAGGTGGATTCAATAAGACAAAACTGTAATGTTGTTGTTATGATTGGCCCAATTGGTACAAACGCAATCTACAAAACCAACACTAGATTCTGAAGGTATACAAACAGTTAGTTATCTGTTCTCTGCTAGGTTTGGTGTCTTCTCAGGATTCTGATACCAACATTTTTCATGATGAATCTTCAGCCTTTTCAAGATGATTAACCCTGTATTGTGAATGATTTTTGTACAACCATTATTGAACTAGGCAAAATAAGTTTTGGGATCCCCGAACTAAGGCACCAAGCAGATTCTATGGCTATGTAATGTTTTAATATTGTTTAAGATTTGGAAGGAATGTTATTTCATTTAAAAGGGACGAGGTGTTGTATTAAGGGGGTTTTATTAATGGTATGTACTTAGTTATTGGTTATGTAATGGTATGTATTTGGTCATGTTTATGTTTGACTGTTTATGTTCCACATTCTGGAATGGAATAGTGGCTTCAGGAGTATTCAGCAACAGTTTTTTAGTTGTTGACTAAACCTGGATGCTGCCAGGCACTTCTTCAGTAAAGCTTTGAATACTTCTATACTGGCTATTTCATGTAACACCCACTTCACTCTACTCTATGCCACTCAACTCTATTCCACTCTACTCTCTGTCACTCCAAGCCATTCTACTTCACTCCACTCTCCACTCTAGTCTGCTCCACTGCACTTTACTAGAAACAACGTCACTGCCAGGCACTTCTTCAGTAAAGCTTTGAATACTTCTATACTGGCTATTTCATGTAACACCCACTTCACTCTACTCTACGCCACTCAACTCTTTGCCACTCTACTCTGCGTCACTCCAAGCCATTCTACTTCACTCCACTCTAGTCTGCTTCACTGCACTTTACTAGAAACAACTTCATTCTACTCTACCCCACTCACTTTACACCACTGGATTCTACGCCACTGTAAACTACTCTCCACAACTCTATTCTAAGCAACTGCACTCTATGCCATTCTGCTGTTTGGCACTCTACTTTACCCCACTTCACTGTACACCACTCTACCTTACCCCACTCTACCCTACCCCACTCTACCCTACCCCACTCTACCCTACCCCACTCTACCCTACCCCACTTCACTTTACTCCACTCTACTATATGCCACTGTACTCCACCCCACTCCACCGTATGCTACTGCACTTTACTCTGCATCACTGCATTCTACTCTACGTCGTACTACTCTACCCCAATTTACTCTACCTACTTCACTTATGCCACTCTACTCTACGCCACTTCATTGTCCCTCACTTCACTCTATTCTGTGCCACTCTACTCTACCGCACTTCACAGTAACCCACTTCACTTTACACCAACTATTTGCAACTGTCTACTCTGCCCCATTCAACCCCGCTTTACTCTACTGTACGCCACTCTACTCCATCCCACTTCACTCTACACTACTGTACTGTATGCCACTGTACTCTATGCCACTCCAAGCCACTATACTCGATTCCACTCTACACCACTGAACACTACTATACTTTGTGCCACTCTACTCTAGGCCACTACGCTGTACTCCACGCACAACTCCACTTCACAGCAATGTACCCCAGTGCAGAAAAACCACTCCACTCTACATAAATGCACTCTACTCTGTACCACTGTACTCTACGTCACTGTACTATTTGTCACCCTACTCTAAGCCAATCTACTGTAGGCCACTTCAAACCACTCAATTCCAGTATACACCACTCCACGCCACTCTGTTATTATACAATAAATTATCGAGAAAGTACTGGGGTAATATTCAAATTAAAAAAAAGAATTCTATATTAAAGAATTAATACCAAAATAAACAAAAAAACACAGAAAATACAATGTAGTTCACTATATTTATGAAATACAGTGTAGTAAAGTGTATTTTAAATTATTCTAAACAATATTTTGTTAATTTTAAGTACTGTTGTACTTCCTAGGAAGTACTGTGGTACTCCATCAATTTTTTTTTAAATAAATAAATTATTTATAATTTGCTCTTACCATTTACCACTTTAATTTAGTGGTAATGGTTAGGTGAAAATGATAAACCCTAATACTTACCTATATCTAAGTCTGTAACCCAAAACACAGGGAAAGTAGCTTTAAAAACCATGGCTGTTTTTAACTTTTGTAAATACAGTAATAAGCCAATCACAAAATGACTTGTTATCGCCATGTAATGCGGTAGTTTTGTGACATTTTGCAAAACTACTCCTGTGAAAGACATCACTAAGTTTAAATGCCTTATACCATTTTAATAACATTAAATTTTTTGCCTGTAATATCAAAATGAATCATCTGCATGCCATTACCTACCATCCCGCCCAATTTTATTTGCCCATCAATATCCCATATTGTGCGCTGAGAGCCATGCACAGAGGATGGGTTGTGCAAAGGGCACCAAAGCAGGAGCACCCAGAGGATTCAGCGTTGCTGCAGGATAGCATGGGTATTTGCCTGTCGAAGGCAGCTGACCAAATACCAAGACCACCCATGAACAGAAAATTGAGATGGTGACCCAAAAGGTAGGGCTGCTGAGGGTGGAACTTAGGAAATTGGCGGAAAGAGTTAGGGCTACTAAACGAACCCTCACACAGCTAATGTTGACAGTGATGGGGGCCCAAAGCTACCTTGAGAAGCTGGAAGTGGACAATGCGGCCATGGCGGCGAAACTGGACTACCTGGAGGGCTGCTCTCGCCGCAGTAAAAACTGGATAGTGGGGGTCCCAGAGCGGGTGGAGGGTCTATTGCCCAAACTTTAGTTAGAGGACTGGGTGGGCTCGGTAATGTTGAAGGGGCGGCCTTTGAAGCTGTTTATGGTGGCATTGGGTCTATGGGGTAGGTCTCCGCCCCCAGGAGCCCCTCCAAGAGCCATGGTGGCGCAGCTCATGAACTTTCACAAAGAGACCATATCCTGCAGGTTGCTGGTCCTCCCTCCCTCCACCACTTCTTAATGCAGGCAGCTGCGCGGCAGCGCCGCTGGCGCGCCAAGGTCAAGCCCATCTGCGCCCGTCCGCGCCCGTCCGTTCCTGGACCACGCCCAGTGCCAGAACCCCTGGCCCCCGACAGGCCCACCACGCACGACGGACCTTCGACTCCGCCACCCTCCTCGCGCTCAACACCGGCCGCTCGACTGCCTGCTACCAAGCCACCCCGAAGCGCACTCACTGACCATTCTTCTGCCGAAACTGCTGCTACACCAGGACTCGAACCACCGCCTCCCACACCAGCCCAGGAAACAACAACGACCTCAAGTGCATCCTACTCAACACCCGCTCCGTAAACACAAGCACGCCATCGAACTCTGGGACCTTCTCGACTAAACAGCCCCGGACGTCGCGTTCCTGGCGGAAACCTGGATGAACGCCTCCTCTGCCCCTGACATCGCCATTGCCATCTCGGACGGCTACAAAATCATCTGGAGGGACCGTACCAACAAGCCCGGAGGAGGAATCGCCATCGCCCACAGGAACACCCTCAGAGTCACATCCAGCACCGAAGAAAATCTCAGCACCGCCGAGCACCTACACTTCCAGATCCACACCGACCCCAAGACCACCCTCAGAAGAACACTCATCTACAGACCACTGGGTCCACGCCCACAATTCAGCGAATCCATCGCCGACTTCGTCAGCACGCACGCCCTCGCCACCACAGACTACATCCTCCTGGGGGACCTGAACTTCCACCTGGAGAACAACGACGACAACAACACCACCACCCTGCTCGACATCCTCTCCAACTTCGGACTAAGCAACTAGTGAACACCCCGACTCACCACGCAGGCCACACGCTGGACCCCATCTTCTCCGCCAGCACCAACGTCACAGTCAGCCACTCCACCACTCTCCACTGGACCGACCACCGATGCATCCACTTCTCCTACAAGAAACTCACCGCACACATCCAACCGCCGCAGATCACCCAAAGATGCTGGAGCAAAGTCACCACTGACCAGCTGACCGCCTCCCTCGCCCAGGGCCCCCCGGCCAACGCCTCGGACACCAACACCGCCACCCGAAACCTCACACAGTGGATCAGCAACTGCGCCGACACCCTCGCCCCTATCAAGAACCCTCCGAACAAGCACAACAGCAGGAGAACCACCTGGTTCACCACAGACCTCAAGGACTCCAAAAAATCCAGCCGAACTCCAGAGAAAGCCTGGCGCCAAGAACGGTCTGCGGAAAACCTCGAGGCCCTTAAGAACGCCACACGCAGACACCACCAGCTCATCCGCATCGCCAAGAGAACGGCCTTCAGAGAGCGCATAGACAACAACGCGCACAAACAGCAAGAAACTCTTCAGCATCGTGAAGGAACTCTCCAACCCAAGCTCCAACTCCAACGACACCCCCCCCCCCTCACAGGACCTCTGCGACTCCCTCGCAGCCTTCTTCCACCGCAAGATCGCCGACATACACGACAGCTTCGCAAACCAGATGCCTCCACCAGCCGCAGAACCAACGCCCCCCACCACCCTCCTCAGTCGCTGGACCCCCGTCAACACTGAAGACGTCACCCAGATCATGAACACCATCCACTCCGGCTCTTCATCCGACCCCTGCCCTCTCCACATCTTCAACAAAGCAGACACCATCATCGCACCCCACCTCCGAGACATCATCAACAGCTCATTCGAATCTGCCACCTTCCCTGAGAGTTGGAAACACGCTGAAATCAACGCCCTCCTTAAGAAGCCAACAGCAGACCCCAAGGACCTCAAGAATTTTCGGCCCATCTCCCTGCTCCCCTTCCCGGCGAAGGTCACCGAGAAAGCAGTCAACAAGCAACTGACCAACTTCCTCGAAACCAACGGCTCCCTCGACCCGACCGCAGCAACCACAGCACAGCGATTGCCCTCATCGCGTCACCGACGACATCAGAACCCTGCTCGACAACAGAGAAACCGCAGCCCTCATCCTCCTAGACCTCTCAGCTGCCTTCGACACGGTCTGCCACCGCACCCTAAAAACACGTCTCCACAACACAAAGATCCAGGGAAAGGCCCTGGACTGGTGCTCCTCCTTCCTCACCGACAGAACCCAGAGAGTCCGCCTACCCCCGTTCCACTCAGAGGCCACCGAGATCATATGCGGCGTACCCCAAGGCTCATCACTCAGCCCGACGCTCTTCAACATCTACATAAGCCCCCTCGCCGACTTCGTCCGCGCACACAAACTCAACATCATCTCCTACGCCGACAACACCCAGCTGATCCTCTCCCTGACCAAAGACCCAGTCACCCCCAAATCCAACTTCCAAGAAGGAATGAGGGCCGTCGCCGAATGGATGAAGATCAGCCGCCTGAAACTGAACACAGACAAGACGGAGGTCCTCATCCTTGGACCATCCCCCTCCGCCTGGAACGACTCCTGGTGGCCCGCCGCCCTGGGCACAGCATCGACTCCCACCGACCACGCTCGCAACCTTGGGTTCGTCCTGGATTCATCGCTCACTATGACCTAGCAAGTCAACGCCATCTCCTCCTCCTGCTTCAACACCCTCCGCATGCTACGAAAGATCTTCAAATGGATCCCCACAGAAACAAGAAGGACTGTCACCCAAGCCCTCGTCAGAAGCCGGCTCGACTATGGCAACGCACTCTATGCAGGGACAACGGCCAAGCTACAGAAAAGACTACAACGCATACAGAATGCCTCTGCACGCCTCATCCTGGACATCCCCCGCCACAGCCACATCAGCACCCACCTGAGAGACCTGCACTGGATCCCCGTCAACAAGAGGATCACGTTCAAGCTCCTCACCCACGCACACAAAGCGCTCCACAACGCTGGACCCGAATACCTCAACAAAGGCCTCTCGTTCTACACCCCGACTCGCCAACTCCGCTCAGCCAGCCTCGTACCACGCACCAGAAGAACAACAACAGGCGGCAGATGTTTCTCCTACCTCGCCTCCAAGACCTGGAACACCCTCCCCACCCACCTCCGACTGACCCAAGACCTTCTCACCTTCAGGAGACACCTCAAGACCTGGCTGTTCGAGCACTAGCAGCATCCCCCTTCCACCCTCAGCGCCTTGAAACCCTCACGGGTGAGTAGTGCGCTCTATAAATGTACTGATTGATTGATTGATTGATTGATCGTCCCCATATACAAGGATTGGAAGCCAGGGGAAGACTGCATTCGACCGTCCCCTTTCACTCCTTAACATGGAAGTAAAGGTGCTGGCATGAGTACTCACCAGAATGCTACAAGCAGTGAAGTCTCTGATGGATGCCAATCAATCGGGCTTCAGGCCAAATAGGGCGATGTGACATAATCTCAGCCATCTGTGTGGCTGCCTGGTGCATAGTGGGGGGATCAGGAAGCCAGTGATGCTCCTATCATTTGACACTGGAAAGGCATTTGACTCCTTTGAGTGGCCATACTTGTGGGAGGCCCTGGAAAAGATGGGTTTTGGCCTGTCTTTCATGGGGTCGGTCAAACTGTTATATCAAAACCCTGGGTACGACTGAATAGCATGCTGTTGGAGGAAATAACGATAGGACGGAGCACCAGGGAGGACTGCCCGCTGTCCTCGCTGCTGTTTGTGGTGGCACTTGAAAGCTGGATATGTAGGGATGCCCAATTCAGGCCCTGCAGTGGGTCCTAGACTGGGAAGATGCAATATCCTTATATGCAGATGATATACTTTTATATCTGGTGAATCACAGCCTGTCTCTCCTCTGTATTCTAAAGATCTTGCATACCTTAGGAGCGTGCACTGGGCTGCGCATTATTTGGAATAAAACGGTGGCCTACCCCTTTACGGATTGGTACCTTCACCCCGGGACCCTTCCCAGTCTACTGGCAGCCCACTGGTTTTTAGTACCACATCATCTACATTACAACTAACTGGGATCTGTTCTTCCGTGAAAACCTGGGTAGGATCCTGAAGGCATATAAAAGGGATGCTGCCCATCGGCGATACCTTCCTCTGGCACTGCGGGCAGGGCAGCACTGTATAAAATGATATATATTACCTACATTCTTTAATGTCCTACAAAACACATCTTTTGCCGTACCAGACATGTTTGTCTGACAGGTAGATGAGGTCGCCATAATGTTACTCTGGGATGATGGGGCCCCTTGGATAGCGCTGACGACAATGACATGAAAAACCTGGGTTGGGGCGTTGCCTTACCTAACCTCAAGTTGTATTATTTGGCGGCTCACTTGGTATTTGTGAATGGTTGGGTCTTTTCCAATTAACGGGAGCCTTCCCTTTTGTCGAGTAGAAGGGTGATGGACCTTTTGGGCTACCCATGCCATTTGTATGGGGGGGGGGGGGCAGGAGAGCTGCTGCCACCACCAATGGCCATAGTGGTCAATATTTGGAAGAGACCTGAACGGACCATGGACTGGAGGGGGAGGATCACACTGCTGGCACTCCTGTGCGAGTCAGAGGCCCTAAAAGAGCTCAGGGAGATTGAGGGATACATGAGATGGGACATGCTCGGTATGTCAGCGGTGGGAGACGTCTGGAAGTAGGGAAGGATAGGATCTTTTTTTTATGGAGCTGCAGGCAGAATATGAAATGTCGGATAGCTAATACCTAAGGTACAGATGCAGTACATCCTTAAGAGTCCTACTGGAGGACCTGCCAGAGGAATCTCCCCTTGAGCTTGCCTCCTCCCCCTGCATGCACATGCTATGTTGTTAGTATACATCACACTTCTAGACAATAGCCTCCTCCCACTAGCCTCTTTTAGAGGCAGATGGGAGCAGGATCTCGGCAGACTGGAGAGCGACGTGTGGGCTGAGGCCTGCCACTACCCGCGGGAGGTGCTGATATGGGTGGGTTTTCACCTGGTGCAGCTAAAATTGCTGAGCAGAGTGTATTACATGAGGTAGAATTTATGCAAAATGGAACGCAGTGAATCGAACCTCTGGTTGAGGGGTAATGGCCAGAGAGGTGCCTTAATGCATGCAATTTGGGGTGTACGCCGGTGCGAAGGTACTGGAAAATAGTTGAGCCATGAATATCCATGTTGATGGAGGTACAGATACAAATCGTGCCCCAATTGGTTACATTGGGCATATGGGGAGGGAGCAAACATTGGAGAAATACACGCTGCTCCATTGCATCATAAGCCTAGCGGTTGCACAGTGGGTGTAGCCAAACGATGGGTGATCCTTACTCTGCCCACAGTGCTGGAGTGGGAATCGAACCGTAGCTGGTGTATGTGGGCGGAGGAGTAGGTGCATATAGCCTGGGGGTTGGCCAAGCAAGTTCAAGAAAGTATGGAACTCCTGTGGACTGGACTGAGGAGGCCTGCTTTTGAGGGCCACCACCTCATGTGTGGTAGTTAGGGGGGGTAACTGGTATGGACCACATAAGCACAATTGGGAGGGGGACAACCAGCTGGGGAGGAGATGCAGGACTGCCTGAGGTGGGCCCGGAACAGACACACAAGGATAAATGCTATGCCTGACATATGACGCTGACTGGAAGATGTTTGAGTTGGGGGGGGCGTCTTGTTTGAGTTAATGGGGAGAGTCACTTGGCGCATATATGTAAAAAGTTCAATCGGGTCGGGGACAATCGATATTTGCCCGGCGGTATTGCCTCTGTGACCCTCTAGTTATTAAATCAAATGAAGAGGCAGGCGCTGGAGACTGGAAAGCAGGAAACAAGGTTTTTTTATTCTCTCCGGAGGAGAACACAACGAAACGGACAGAAGGTATCGTTCTGAGGTGCTCTAACTGTATTCCTGAGGCCTGGCCTCTTATACACACATTTATGACTTTATTGTAGATTACACATACATGTTAAAGCTTTGATGTACGGAAAAGACATTCTCGGAACTCCCCTTTGGGCCCGTTCCCATACACATTTACAGTTGAAGTCCCCACCCTAGTCACAACAGGTGATGAGCATCGCGCAGCTGGATAATCCGCCGATTCACGGAATGTGGGGGGTTTGATCGGGTCTCATGGGGTGGGGGCTTTGATCAACCCGGGGATTCTTTGATGGGGGAAGCTTTCTATTGTACGGGGAGGGGCAAGGATGGTATCGGCAGAGCTGGGTGTCGGCTTGGGAACGGGGAGGACAAAACGGGCACACGGGGAAAAAGGGGGTTTGCATCTAAGGGCCGGAGATCATGAAAGGAAAGCAGGGAGGTGTCGCGCTGGGAACAGGATGAGGGCCTGGGGCAGAGCAGCGCCGAAGAGGGGTTTATGACTCAAGGCAGGTGCAAGCAGGGGGTGGTCAGCGTGCAGGCTTAGCGAAGGCAAAGGGCTATGTCAGGGGCCAGCGGCATGCAAAAGGGTTTGTTCTGATCGGGGCATCTTAAAATGGCGGGCGCGCACGACAAAAGTGTGGCATCAGGGGAAGAGGCAAGATGGCGCAGATAATGTTCACCAAAACGTACTAATTTTCAACAGTCCTCCCTTTAACATATTCAAGACATCTTGCTGGTTCATTTTCTACTCGGGTCTATTGTGGTGGGCATGAGAAGGAAAACGGTAGGAACCCTAGATGAAAAAATTGTAAACAATACATTTTGAGATTTCTAGTTTTTAGGAGGTGGGCCTATTTGATAAACTTTGATAAACTTGTTCAGCAGGAAAGTCATAGGAATGTAATACAAAAAACGGTTCTGTAGCGAGCAGCAAGTACATATCATAACGTGAACTGGCAGGTTATTACATATTTCAGATTCGGATTGGAGCAGGATCAATACAATGGCGGCTGGGAGAGAAATGAGGCATAGCAAAAACGGTGATTGTGGATGTCAAATGTTCGAAGTTTTACGAGTTCTCATTGTTCTTTGTGGTCTTTCGTTGGCGCTGTTGAGCACCGGCGGTGGAGCTACGAGTCCAGCTCTGTTCTAAGTTCTGCGTTGCAGGGCACGACCCTTTCCTCGCGTTTCTGGTCGGTAAGGTCCTTTTCGCCCTGTGTCCTTTGAGGTGATTGTCAGAAAGTTCCGATGGAAGAAGAGCGTTCAAAACAGTCCATAGGGTAGGTCAGAGGAAAAAGGGGGATGGAGCAAGGCCAAATTGGGAACAAACTAGGGGAACGAGAGACTTCAAATAGGCGGGCGTGTGACAGAATTCAGAGAGCGGGGACTTGTCGACAGGCACTGGACGTCGAGCAGGGGCATCAGGTCGACCCTTTCTTTTCATGCTGTCGAAAACAGTGCCTCGTCCTGCAGCTCTTTTCTGTCGTGGTCTCGCCTTGGCTAATGTCGCAGGTGTTCCTTAGTCTGCAGTCAGGCCTCGTGCTCCCACATCCGGTCCTTCTCTCCTCCAACAGCAGTACCCTTAAACAAGTTTGAAAAGACAGTCTTTAGAAAATTTGCAGATGGAGATAATCAAAAAAGTCTATTTCTCTCCCAGCTCCAGGCAAAGAATGAAAATGCTCGTTCTCACAACTGGCATATGAAATGACCGGTGACGGGCCTGTTGGATTTACTTATGACTTTCCTTCATAATTAGTTCACGACAGTTCATCTGATGGTGACCCACCTTCGTGAGACGAACCTGGCGAAGATATGCTGTTCTCTAGAGTTTTACATTTACAAAGGGTACTGTGAGTCATCAACATGGTACTACACAGGTATTTTGCTGAGAGGCGAACATGACTAAAACATCTCCTTTCTATAGATGCATCCTGCTTTTAAACTACTACGGGGTTCATTTCGGTTATTTCTTTACCTTGGGCTAATCTGTTAACCTTGTAAAACATCATTCTGGATCCTACGTAACCTTTTACAGCCCGATTACTTAATCAGGAAGGACAGGGGTTTTATGGGAAACAACCAGGGACATATACAGGGGAGGTAACGGGGGTGATCATTTTTTTCGGCTTGGGTATTGCGACAATTCGGGGAGGGGAGGGTCGCGTATTCTGAGGTCCTTGTTTTATACTATAGGAGCCGTTGACATGTAGTTCCCTTATTTCGGGTCAGATTAGGGAACCTCTGTCGTCTTACCTGTCCTTTCCCTTACGGCCCCACCTGGGTTCATTGACTTCTAGCGGAAAAGGAGAGGTAACGACGCGGTCTCAGGGTGATTGTATTAAAGACAAGTTTTTGTGCAAATACTGACGGTATTTGAAGCCAATTAGGTGGGGTGCTAGGGGTGGCAGTCTGCCAATTTCGGGGCTGACCACTCGGAAGAGTGGGAGTGCAGAAATAGAGAGAGAGAGAGTGAGAGAGAGAGAGAGAGAGAGAGAGTGAGAGAGAGAGAGAGAGAGAGAGAGAGAGAGAGAGAGAGAGAGAGAGAGAGAGAGAGAGAGAGAGAGAGAGAGAGAGAGAGAGAGTGCAACGGCAGGCTAAATAGTACACGTGCAACAGAGAGGGTGGCAGTGTATTCAAGAAAGGCTATTTAGTGCATTACACAGTAAAGGGCATTCGCGGGTCTGCGTTAGGATCTTGTAATCATGCAGTTTGAGCATTAGACAGGGTAGAGGGGACGCGCCTTGAGAAGAAGGAAAGAAGAAAGGAGGTACCATTTTGTCGCACTTCTCGCATTCTCGGTCCTTCGACCAGTTGGGTCGACGCCTCAGTCACACACACACATTCCCTCATAGTTTCGCATCATACGTGACATGGGTTCATTCGTCCGGTCTGGTTTAAGGGTGATCACTTTGTATCAGGGTTGTGCTAATTTTTCGGGTTTGTTCGGTACGTGAGTAGTCTGCAGGCATGCTTAGACGCCACCTTGCGGCGCTAGTCCGTTTCGTGCATTAGACATGGCAAGGTTTCGGATCTTCGCCACACCTCGGCTGTAATCTCTGATGTAACCTGCAGAGGGAGGAAAAAAGGGGGGGGGGGTGGGAGACAGCATTCGCGCACATTCAAATACATGGATTCATAAGTCCTTTACTTACCTCTTACTCGTCTTTCCTCCTCGGGGCAGGGTCCCTGGGGATATGGTTTCTGGAGTCGAGGGGGGGGGGTAGTGTGTTCATATAGGTCGTGTGCGGGGAAACGTAAAAAGGAAACCAGAGGTGCCTAGTGCGAGGTATCTAGTCAAAAGGATGTATCTCACTATCGGGGTCCTTAAACCTCTTTCAACGCTGTGGCGTTCTAAGGTTCTTCGGTTCTTGGGCCCCTGATACTTTGGAACGTGGTACTTTATAATATTTACATTATTTTATTTCTCCCTCCTTTTACATTCCCTCATTTACACCGTTCGTTTTACCCATCCTTGGAAGTCAAGGTCTTCCTCTACGCGAGAGTTCATGGGTCAGTTGCGTACTTTGAAGGCGGAGTGTCGTGTTGTTGATCCGATCCGTCCTCCAGGGCTGGGTAACCATCTTCCTTTAACCTTAAAGAGAGAGCAGAGTAGGGTGCACAGAAAAAAACTTTCCCACCGATCCCACATTTTTTTAAAATAAAGCATGCAATACCCGTCCATAGTTTCAAAGACTTTATTTTGCAAAATCATTTCAGCATATGGATTATGAGGGTGCGGTCGTATTTGGCCGGTCGTGGCAATGGCTAAAGTGCATACAGTGGGGGGTTTCGCTTGCAGCAATAAAAACATCGGAAAGTTTTACTCGTTCATTTGTAAGTAACTAAAACGTCTATTAATTGGTTGGGGGTTCGGGGGCATTTATTTTCCTATATGCATACCGTACGTGAGCGTCGTAAATGAGGTTTACATCAGTTATAAAAATATAATACATTGTACATTTGTAATCAACATTTGTAACGGGGATCCTTTCATACTGTTCGTCGTGTGAGTTCTCCTTGTCTTTTCTAGCCAAGTGTACAAAGGATCATATAAAATCTCAGAACATCAAGTTCATATTAGTGCGAAGGAACACCACGAGGTGTTCGTAAGTTCCGATTGATACCAGCGCCATTTTGGGCGGGGCCGGCACAGTCCGGAAGCAGCATCAGGGGGAAATGTTTCCATTACTGGCAGTTTGGACCAGAGTCCTTTTCGGCAGTTCTAGAATTCACGCTAACAGAAGGTGTGGCAATGTCATGTTTGTTTCGTTGGCGATCAAGGCAGCCGTCCCTTACCGGAAACCTGCAAAGGCCGAAGGTTCCGCCGGGGACCTTTGTATGATCTTCAAGGCTGCGGAGATGCTGTCGGAGATGGGGGCTCGTGCTCCATGGGACAAATGTTCGAGTTATATGGCTGGCCAAAGTTACTCTAGTGGCCGGGGCCCGCCTTCCAGCGGATCCAGACGCCATTTTGAGGCCCTACAGGGGCCACTCTCGTCGAGTTTGCAAGAATGGAAGAGATCCTTCGGAGTGAAAGGAAGAGGTCCCTGTTTTGTGTAAGCGGGACGTTCAGCTGGGGTGCAGCTGTGATGCCCCCACCTGGGGGGGCGAGGGAGACTCGTTCACATCGTCTCCTTCTCCCGGTGCACTCCATGCCGCTCCTTTTCATCGCCCCGCATGAAGGTCTCTCCACATCCGGTGTTCCCCAAGTGCCACCATTGTACGTTCGGTGCTGCGCAAGTACTGGGGTGCCACCATTGTACGTTCGGTGCTGTGGAAGTATTGGCACCATCGCCTGACTGGGGGTGTTCGGCGTCGGGCCGGGGGCTGGGAAACCTCCTATCGGTGGAGGTGGGAGAGGCTCGTCCGCGTCGCCTCTCCCTCCCAGCCCAACTTGGACAAATTGTTGTGGAGGTACGTGCAGGACATCCCGCCGTCCAGGACTGCTGCGGCTGTGACGGAAGAGAAAAGGAAGAGGTGCCTCGTTCTCCTCTGGACATGTGGCGGGACTACCTTAGTCTTTCCAGGCCCGTTGCGGCCGGCCAAGGAGACATGTGGCGGGACTACCTGCAAATGCCCAGGCTGCGGGCTCCTGCCTCTCCTCCGGCTCCCCCATACGTTAAGATTTCCTGACCAAGAGTTGGCGGCCGGGCTCGCCTTATATGGGTTGCCGTTGGTTGGGCGTAGCCGTAACCCTGCCCTACTTTGGAAGGTTCCAGAATGGGGGGGGGGGCGAATGTTCTGTTTGACTTTCATTTTCTACAGTTTATCGTTATTATTCCTTGTTTGTTGTGTTAAATTAAAAGTTCAAGTTCATTAATGGTCTACGGATTTTGTTTTACCATTTCTTTCTTTCCAGGTTGCTTTTATGCTAAGTTTCTGCTAACAGAGGTCGAGTAACACGGAAACACGTGTAGAGGGATGACGCAGATTTGTACATTACATACACACAAACTCAGACGGGGGACAGTACAAGTACGACATACAAAGACCCAAGACAAATATAAAAACAGTTATTGGTCATAATTATCTCTTTCCGTCTGTGAATTTTAAACGAGGCTGGGTTCCCGTCTTGACATTGCCCGACCTAGGAGAACTTGAGCATGCCGCTGAGATTTTCCTGGCGAAATCTGTGCCATCGGGCATAATCAAACGTGGTAGTTCTGTCTGGTCTGTCTATGTAAGTCGGGTTCTTCTTTGTCTCGCGCCTTTTCTCGTACTGTCGGTCTGTCGTTCTTGTCGGCCCCTTGCCTTTACTCACGCTCAGTAGAGTCGGGCATTGGGCTTTCCAGTGTCCGACATACCTACAAAAAGCGCATTGGTTTGACCCTAAGTCTGGTCGTCCTTTGCATAGTGTCGGGGGATAAGTCGTGGGTAGCGGTGTCCTGGGGTTGTCCTGTCGGTATATTTCTCTACTTTGTTTGTCCTCGTCTTTTCTCAGTCGTTGCATAGCCTCTCTGCGCCACATACCGAGACTGTCGAGCATAATTGGCGTTGTCTTATTATTTCGAAGGGCTATTTCTAACGTTTCTATTTTATCAAGGTCAAAGGATCCTGCCAGTGGCCACTGTTTGTCTTGACTCTCTTCGGTATACCTGTGCCATAATTTATTATAAGCTATGGTGACTAACCCATAGTTTATGAACATGTCCTTATTAGGGGTGCCTTCTAGTGGAGCTATATGGTCCACCTCTAACACGCGGTCCGGGCTAAACAGGCTATTTATCAGTGGGGAGAAGACAGACATGACGGCTCGTAACGAGGGACTAAAAAAAGTCAGCACTGCCTATCTTATCACTAGGTGCAAAGACTAGACAGAATATTTCTATTCTACGTTGTTTGCAGGCAGTGAATACCTCATGGACCAAAAAACCAAAAGACCGATAAATAACAATGGGGAGAATGAGTAGGACCGCAAAGATCTGCGTTACCTACCCTTTTCACTATCTGCAAAAAGGGTGGTCACTTCCCTGTTTGCAGACAGGGAATCTCCAGGAAACAATATTTTTGCGAACAACAGTTCAGTTTCAAGCAATTATTAAGTGGGGGAGAAAGAAAACAAGCACGGCTGCTACCCTACCTATCCTCCACTGCTTGCAAAGAGAGAGAGCCTGTTGTTTCTCCGTTTGCAGACAGTGAATCTCCAAAATAAAAAAATAAAAATAAAACGAGCAATACTAGTATTTTTGAACAATCAAGCAATCAAACAAATTTTTCGCAACTTGTCGTGGCAACACGACCTTACCCGGACCATGTGGACAGTTTCTTGTCTTCCGAATCCAGCGCCCGATCGTCCTCTTTTTCTCGTATTTCTCACGGCACTCCTGATGGTTCCCAGTCAGGACCGTAGATCACTCGAGAGAGGTCTGTTCGGAACTAGTGAAGTTCGGATGATCGGCTGCCAGACGAGGGTCTATTGGGCAAGAGCTCTCCCGATCGTTGCAGTCGTTCACTCTGTCGTCGGGACCTCTCCCACTGGATCCACGAGTCGCTGATGGGCCCCACGTTGGGCGCCAATTGTAAAAAGTTCAATCGGGTCGGGGACAATCGATATTTGCCCGGCGGTATTGCCTCTGTGACCCTCTAGTTATTAAATCAAATGAAGAGGCAGGCGCTGGAGACTGGAAAGCAGGAAACAAGGTTTTTTTATTCTCTCCGGAGGAGAACACAACGAAACGGACAGAAGGTATCGTTCTGAGGTGCTCTAACTGTATTCCTGAGGCCTGGCCTCTTATACACACATTTATGACTTTATTGTAGATTACACATACATGTTAAAGCTTTGATGTACGGAAAAGACATTCTCGGAACTCCCCTTTGGGCCCGTTCCCATACACATTTACAGTTGAAGTCCCCACCCTAGTCACAACAGGTGATGAGCATCGCGCAGCTGGATAATCCGCCGATTCACGGAATGTGGGGGGTTTGATCGGGTCTCATGGGGTGGGGGCTTTGATCAACCCGGGGATTCTTTGATGGGGGAAGCTTTCTATTGTACGGGGAGGGGCAAGGATGGTATCGGCAGAGCTGGGTGTCGGCTTGGGAACGGGGAGGACAAAACGGGCACACGGGGAAAAAGGGGGTTTGCATCTAAGGGCCGGAGATCATGAAAGGAAAGCAGGGAGGTGTCGCGCTGGGAACAGGATGAGGGCCTGGGGCAGAGCAGCGCCGAAGAGGGGTTTATGACTCAAGGCAGGTGCAAGCAGGGGGTGGTCAGCGTGCAGGCTTAGCGAAGGCAAAGGGCTATGTCAGGGGCCAGCGGCATGCAAAAGGGTTTGTTCTGATCGGGGCATCTTAAAATGGCGGGCGCGCACGACAAAAGTGTGGCATCAGGGGAAGAGGCAAGATGGCGCAGATAATGTTCACCAAAACGTACTAATTTTCAACATATATGAGCAGGCTTTGCTGACCCCTTCCTTTCGACTTATGGCTTAATGGGTGCTGTATGTTGAAAATGGCAATAAAAAGATTTCATATAAAATAAAAGGATATATCACATATTTAATTTGTATAAACGTGATGGCTATTAAAAAGCACTTTTGAATTAAATATTCTTAATTCAAAAATGCCCAAGGCATGCCCACATTACCCATGTGTCTTATGGCAAATTTATAATATTGCAGTTCTTCTTCCTCAAGCCCCAATAGGGTAGGGATTGTGTAAGAGGTTTTCCAGATCAACATTTTTGCTGTTCTAAAAAAAACCTTTTGCAGGTATCAACATTTCTGGTCAGATAGAGACCTTCGGACCACAACTGTTGTGTGATTATTGTTAGTGTTTTGATTTTCTACCTGCCTACACTGGAATTAAACATATAATTGGCGAGGCATGTCTTCACTAAAAATCCTGATTAAATGTGTTCTAAAACAGTTAAACTGTTTTTTTCCATTTTAGTGCTGAGCAGTTTGTCCATGGGTTAGAGAACTTGCTCCATTTTGTGGACACTTTAAAAGCTTTGTGTTTAGAATGTGGTGAACTTGAAGTTCTGTATGTGCCTTAATGGTTTTAACACATGAGTGAATGTAGACTGCCATGCTCCGGTCTATATCTTCTCTTCTACGATCGAAGAAAAACACATTGAACTTTTTTTTAGTACTTCAGGGTCTAAGACAGTGAGCAAGATCATTATATCTCTGAGAATCAAATAATATATGTGTTTTCATTAAAAAGGTGTGACCTCAATAGAAATACTCGGTGCTCAAAAAAACAAATATTTCTACCCAGGAGAAGCAGTGTCTGATCGCACAAAATGTGTGAGCCAGAAAATAAAATACCATCGGAACTGCTGATGGTATAATAAAAGCAAATCTGGAACCCTGTTGTTTAGGGCATGCTGCCCTATTCTGTGCCACAGGGCGCCTTTCACTGGGTGCACTGGGCACAGATTTCGTTAGTACGCCCTATTGCACTAAATGAGCTGCCACCAGGTAAGCTGTGAATTTGTGGATGCTCTGGCATCAGCACATTACTGAAAGGCAAAGTGGCAGGCTGTCCATTTTTAGGTCTCGCCTAAGCAGCGCTTGCGCTGTCTCTGTGAGACATGCTGTATTCAGGATATGGCGATACAAAAGGGGATGTACCGCTTTTGGCCGCCATAAGTGTGGCAGGGTATGCTCAGACGTGAGTCCCTTGCTCACTTTGCCACTGGATTCAAGCAAGCCGGGCTGAAGACGGCTGGAATGCCAGAAACCGGTCCTCGGAAGCTTGTTTCCGGTCCAGGGAAGACATGGCTTGGCAGTTCGGGTTGGACTGTTCCCATGAGGCACAGGGTCAGACTGATTTGCAGATAGCCATGTCTGAACTGGGGTGGCAGAGTGGGCTAAAGAACGGTGATGGATTAAACCCAGATCTTTTGACTGGGTGTGAGTGTTTGATTGATTCAGATGCTCCGTCCATCACCACCCCCTTTTGTACCGTATTCAGGATATGGGCTTTAAAGCTTTGCCCATTTTCAGTGACTGCCCCTGTTACACGTGTTGTTACTCCGAGCTTGTGAGCATTTGTTATTTCTTTAAGATGGAGTACTGGAGACCAGTGGTCGTGGCTTACAGAGCTCTGTTGTAAACAGGGCTGTAATCTTGCTCTTATCTTGCCCCATTTGCTGTTCATTCAAAGACCGAGGACTATTTTGCCTGCAGCTGCCTCCTGCATTTGAAACACAAGGCCTGGCGGGTTTGACTGGAAATGTAAGTGCGTGATTTCCGGCATTACAGCAGAAACTGCGATAACTGTAACACAAACTTTTCTATTATTATTTCGGTATTCTTTGACCTTGTTTTGATGTAAAATGTATTGAAAGAACACAATGTATTTGCCTAGGCCTACTTTTCGCCAAGATAAAGCAAAACAAATAAATAAAGCATTACTTATGCTTCCTGCAGAGCGTTTTTAAAGTAGGAGAATGTCAGACGTAGCAGCATTATCTTTTTAGTCATGCAAATCCAAGGCTGTATAATCTCACTGCAAGCCGAAGACCTTGGTAAATGATAACAAAAAGCAAATTTCAGGCTCCATCTCCCTTCACCTCATGAATCAGATTGTACTCCTCAAATGGACACTGTGAGTAAATAGCAATTGAGACACCGTCAACAAAGCCTATTTAGCCTTGAGTACACAATGCATGAAAGCTTATGTGCCAAAGCAAAGCAAGTAGGTTTTTCAAAATTAAAATGTCATTAATTCTTTGAAGACATCTACGGTTCTATGCCCTTCTTTGACAGTGAGTCCTGAAATTGGTGTCATAAATAACTGATTTCACAGGGAATATATATTAATCCACGATTATAAAACACACCTCTTCTGTGTGCATGTGAGTTTGTACAAAGCAGGCTATTTAAACAAACATTTGCAATGCAATAGGTCTTGCATTTGATAAGGTTAGAGCTGTTGGCATTGAATATAACAATGTTTTTTACTTTTGATTTTTTACACCAATGGCAATAGCACTGTGCAAATATAATGACTCCACTGCAAATATAAAAACAAAAGTAAAGAACATTGTCATTTTCAACGCCAACAGCTCTAACGGTGGCAAATGCGAGACCTATTGCACCGTAAATGCTTGTTCCCTCTGAAGGCAGTAATGTGGCTGGCCGTTTTTAGGGGACAGATATCCCCCTGTGGGCAGAGGCTGGGGAGTCCATGGAACCTCATGGGGTGTTTTGATTGTTCACCACCTGTTTGTGGCATAATCAGCACACGCCCTGGCAGCTTCTTTGCCTCTGCGATCGTGTCTGTAATATGGCATGGGTGCACAGACACAGTGTCCCCTCTTTTGCATGGGGCCACCCCCCTTGCAAACGAGAGAACGCTCTGTTGAAATTGTGCCAGCACACATGTTGCACTGGTACACTCAGTATTACATAGAGTGTTGCGCAAACGTTTACCTTGTGTAATACCAAATTGCCTGGGGCGGGGTAAAAAGCTGGGGCACATTCCCATTACACTCACGAGACAGTGGATTATGACCCCAGTGATTTCTTTTCTTGTAGTCAAATGTATGTGTGCTCTAATTTTACAGCGTGCTGTTAAAAATTGGAAGAACCGGCATTCCTTGGTACCATAATTACCAGAAAAAGAGATGGATTCCAATGGATTCATTTTTGAGGATTGGTTTTAGTGTTTAAAACTTTAGCAGAACACTGTTTAAACATAAAACAAAATGAAAAATATAGTTTGTTTTGTCCGCACGGATAATAGTTCTAAAAGAATACAAATAACTGCTGCTAACACATGAGTTATCTCGTCCTATCTTTAAATAATATTGAGTAAAAAAAAACTGGAATTCCTCAGTGCATAACAAATATTGACGGGCACTTCATCTGTGTGGGTTGTGAGGTTGCAGCGCTCTAGTGATGCTCTTGGGGGAATAATAATGAATGTGAGAAATGATATTAAGACAATGGCCGTACATACTTCAGAGCAAGGAAACCAGTTTCAATCAGTCTAGTCATGCTAATCACCAAACAATGGTCTAATGCAACCCAAGGTCTGTGGGGTCGATGATTTGACCCTCCATGTAACTTAGATGGGTGGGTCAGAGGAAGCATTGTGTCCTGTGTCCCTGATATTTATGGAACGTGTGGCATTTAGCTAGAGATATTGCTAGAGTTATTCATAGACTTGTCACATGCAATAACTACCGCCTTATTCATTTTGCTTTGGATGTGCCCATCATGTGCCACTCAAGTTATCTTTACTTTTTGTACCCTTTTTAATGGGTTTCTCACACCTTTGTACCTTTCTATGCCTCTTATATGTATAGATTTACATCTGTTGTTTATAATGCGTGTACTTGACAGGTTTAGCTCCGAGTTCACTGAAAATTAACCGACAGATATGACCTGTGTTGATTGTGTACCAGATAACGTGTGTGTTTTTTTAAATATACGTTTCTAAAAGTATACAGAGCATCAATACGAGGATAGGCAACCCATATCAAGGTTGATTTTTTAAAACTGTTTGTTTTGTCTTCTTTCTAGATCCCCCCTCCTCCAGGTAGCAAGCAGTTTCCAGACCCCTTTAACGATCTCACCGTGGGAGGATGGGAAATCACTGATGAGCCTGTTGGGCGTTTATCTGTGTGGGGTGTTTCTTTACAAGGAAAGGTACAACTAATTTTTTAGTTTCCTTTTATTTAAATTATATTTTGGAAGATGAATAATTATAAATATGGATAGACGTAACTCTAGTGACAGCATAGACACTTTTTACCATTATATCACTTCATGTGCTCTCCAACATTGAACTCCGAATACTCAAAGCACTGAACATATCTGTAATGCAGAGGCTTATTCCTAATAGTACATCAGGGCAAATAACCTGCTTCTTCCCGAAGGGTCCTTTCCTTTTTTTCTGAACGTAGGTAATCTGCTGGCCTAGCTAACCCTCATTTGTAATGATTGTGTGATCTATGTCATCTCCATTGTAAGGCTGGTCGGTCTGTGTGTTTTGTATAGGTCCTATACTCGCTTAATAAAACTCTCAAATAAGTAAACAATGAACAGTGTCCAATAGGCACTTAAACCCCTCATCATATGAACTTGCATTGGTAGGTTGACTAGGACAAATAGAAATATATGTTATTTAAGACCAAGATTCTACTTTCAGGGACTTAATCTGGCATTTTCTGCAGGAGAGCTACCTCAGTCTTGATGTGAGGTGTGCCTGAGCGCTCTCACCTTCTGAATGGGATCATACTGAAGGTTATCTTGGGGACATGCGAGGCTGTGTGTTGTACATTTCAATTAACAATACAGTAAATGAATCAAGAAAGTAGCTTTTAATAAAAGAGTTAAAAGGTAGTTATCATATATCCCAGAAATAACAAAATCCCGGTATCTCAGACGTTATTAAAGAAAGATAGGTGTTCCCTTAGCAAACAATGACACATGGCCATTCCATGGAAGTCAGTGTTAAAAAGTAAACATTTTAGAAAAAGTGACAACGTCCCCTTTATGGGACTTCAATGGATCCTGGAGCTCATGGCAGGTCTAACAACAAATACATGCACTCAGATAAACCTGCGGACTCCAGTCGGTCAAAGATTATACCTTGTGAATTAGTGTTATTTAAAGAGCAATGATCTTGCCGGTTAGACGGTTCTTTGGGCTGTATCTTGCGCAGGTTCTGTAGGTCCAGAAATGCTGTGTAGGAGCGCTCAGCTAAATAAGAAAAAACAAAGTCAACAACTGAAGCTAGACAAACATTTCTTTGATTGACGGAAGTGTGAAGCGTATGCTCCCCCGCATGCTGCTACCTGCTGCTGAAAATAGCTCCTCATACATATACTATTCATCAAAAAGGTAATTAAATAAGCAGTAACTATATAAATGACAAGACCATGATGATATCAATTCCACTGTACAAGACTACCAATTGGATTTCACATGGGGGCACTGAGACAGCAAACCAGCAATTATTCAGAAAAGAGGAACCTGCCTCACTGGTCCTACTTGATCTGTCAGCCATGTTTGGTTCCATTGCCCATCAATCCCCGATCTGTATCATCTTAGTTTGCATGGGATTTTATAACAGGCCCTTCTGTTTCTCCAACCTACAACATGTGGCACAAATGAACTACATAAGATTCTAACAGCTACTGGAGGAGTTAACTAAGTATCCATCCCCAGACCATGGTCTTTTTGGAGAATATCAGAGTCCTACTTGACATCCACACAATCAAGTGCCACCAATATTCAAGTGAGGAATATTATCTGAACATCTCCAGAGAAGACCTATCCTGGCAGTTCGGGCTGGACTGTTCGTGTAGGACTGTTCGTGTAGGAAAAGGACCAATGCTGATTTGCATATTACAGGCTCCTGTCTGAGGTTGTATGATGAGCAAAACAAAATAATGAAATGGGATACAGCCTGAGTAATTGCCAGTTGTAGAAATTCTTTAAAGAATTCCACCGTTTACATTTTTGTTTTCTTCAGTACAACTCCTGCAGTGCGTCAAGTATGCCCAGATGTGGATCCTGTGCTCACTGTGCCATTGAATTCAAGCTTCACCATACTTGAGAGCCCTAAATAGGGTGAATACTGGTCCTGGCTTGCTTGAGTTTCTAGACCTACTCTGGCAGTTTGGGCTGGACTTGGAGCAGGACCAAGACTGATTTGCGTATGACTGTGTCCCGTCTGAGGAGACAATGTGGGATAAAAACAGACTGCGATGTGGCACCGAGTATTTACAAGTGGCTGAGAACAATTCAAGCATTCACCCATTACATTTTTCTATTTATCTCTAGCACTCTTTTCATCTGGCTCTTAAGGGCAGTCGCTGTGCAAAGCCAATTGCCTCTTTGAAAGCAAACGTTCTACTTCATTATTTCTCACTCTTTCCTTCTCTGATGTTCTGAGTTGTTTAAATGATTAAATAATATGTTATGTTCTCTAGGTTTGGTATAGAGAAGATGTATGCCATCACAACCCTGAGGGCTCCTCCTGGTCAGAAATAGAAACTCCTGGTGAAGTAGTACAGATGAGTTGTGGTCCTTATGATCTTTTGTGGGCATCTCTTTGGGAAGGACAAGCCATCGTCAGAGAGGGTATTTCAAGAAACAACACCAAAGGTAAGTATTTTTGTAATCTTTTGTATGTATGTGGTATTAACTTAGATGAAATGTAGCCTAAAGATACAGTGAACAAGAGATATGAAGAGTATCTGGTTTCTGAAAGCGGAAGAGGACTGTTAATTTATTAACGTCTTTAAATCAATGTGTCTCCAGCTCCTTCCTAAATTAGAGCAAAGTTCGGACAGTCATGGTGAATATGAGGATGTGGTTCCATAGCCATGGTTCATAAACTGTCTGTTTTCCTTGTGTTTTTTTTTCTCAATAATTCATCACCACTCTGGTGGTTTCCTGGCCGCAGATGTTCTGATAACCACCAGAGGTGGTACACTTCTCAGCGTTAACAAATATATTTGCAGTTGCATTTTTGCTCTTTTACACAACTTTTAGATCTGTCATGAGAAGAATACATGTTTTGAACCCACTGTGAAGCATTCTATTGATACAGTGATTATCTTGCACTTTACATGTTTTCCACACAAACTGCAACACATGTCCTCTTTTCCCCCAGTTCTCACCCAAATCTGATTTGCTGTCAGTGGTGTTAATTCTAAACACAACGCTGGAAGTGTCACCATTTTTGCCATTTGTTAAATAAACTGACACTTAGGTCCCAGATTTGAATCTGACATTAGTCAGTTCTTATCCGAATTTGTTATCTGCTGACTTATCCCATATCCTAAATAAAAGGAGTCATTAGCCTCGATTTAATTTCAGTTTGGTAGAGGGCTGATTCACATAAAAAAACCATCATACTTGGCACCATTTGTTACGCTTGTTGAAAATCTCAGCAGATAAGTTAAGTATTTGGTAAGCTTTAAGTCTGTCTCATGATAGTCGTCAGGTTTGATATGCATTACAGGAAAGGGTGTCTGATATGAGGTGAACTTAAAATACATAAAGACTAACAGGTGGGTGTTACAATGTGATGGTCTTGTGAGGAATTCAAAAGGATTTTTGAACATACTCCGCACCCACCACTTATCATGCCATGTTTCATCGTAGGGGAATATCTACACCACAACAGGCGAATACCACAGTGGCGGGCTCGACCATTTTTGTGAGTTCTTAGATAAATTACAACTGTATTAAAGCAGAGATCCAGATAAATAAAAATGTCTTAGGGTATACTCAAGGAATTCCCATTTATTTATCAAGTATTTATCTAGGAACTCCCAGGAATTGAAGAGTCTGCCACTGTGGTATTCACCTATCTAGGTATGGATATTCACCTATGATGAAGCATGCCACAATAAGTTGTGGGGGGTATGAGTTTATTCCAAAATCTTTTTGAAAAGTGAAGTTTAGTAAATAATGCAAGCTAAGGGACAAAGAAAGGAGAGCAAGACAAACCACCGTCTGTATATAACTACAGAAATTGTGAAAATCCTGACCAAAAGGGAGTGGAGAAAGGCAAACAAAACAAAAAGTCGAAACTGGGCGTGAACTGGACCAGCTGCGACAGTACATACAACAACTAGTGTTGCCAGGTAGCGAGCCATTGCTGGGACTGGAACTTAATGGTAATGCTTCCCCTGATCACCCAGAAGTGCAAGCTTGCCTCTTGTGTGAGCCCGACCTTCTGTCAAGCCTTCCATTTTCTCCAACCCTCCCTAGACTGGAGCTGTATGTTGCTTGTATATTTTCCTGTATTCACGTGTTCTCTCTAAGTGTATGTATGTCCCAATATTCGTGGCACCAAGCAAATAAATACTTTTTGATTGTGCCAATCTGTCACTTCTGACTAGTATTAAATATTTAGTATTAATTCATACAAGTGCAGTGGGCAGTAAGTAATACATGAATTTGCAGTGTGTGCAATTTAAAAGTGATTGCTTTTGTTCTGCACAATATGTGGCCCATTAGGATGTCGGGCGGATTACCCCCGCCATCTTAATACCTCCAGCTGCTTTTTTTCTTCATAAATTATTTTATAAAGGCCCCACACATTCACTATCATTATGTGTACTGTGTGTGACCCGTCTACCAGTACCTTAATAATTGATAGTGTCAATTGTCACTGACAACCACTTTGACAAGAACAGCTCACGCCATTCCTGATTGTCCTTTTCCAGGAGCAAGGAGATTGCCATCACTGCCAGTCCTTGTGTTACCACTTGATGATTTTGGAGCGAAGGACTCTGCTTTTTGTTGGCTTATCTCATTTCTCCAGAGCTGTTCCAAGGCTGAGGCCATGCCCCATTAGCGCTCCACCTTCAAATATACCACCTGCATGGCCCCCCAAGGCTCCTCTTTGAGCTCTGCACTCTTTAATGTATATGTGGCCCCTATTGCCATCCTCATTTCATCATACAGCTTGAGGTTTTATACCTATGCAGATGACACCCAGGTCATCTTAAGACTTGATGAACATCTTGGCCCCCTCTGGGATCAGTTCAAAAACTGTCTTGTTTTTAGTTGCTAGTTGGATAAGCGCCAGTTCCTTAAGGCAAAACTCAAATAATATTACGATTATAGTCTTTGGCAACCCTCTACTTAGCTCTCCAGTTGGTGGCTGAACTCATTGCGTGTTTCTCCTTCCCACAATGCACACATCTTGGGGGTAAATTCTGATGGAAAACTTACCTTTGAGGCATACATTAATAAGCTTACTTCAACAAACGTTTTCATGGTCAAAGTTATTCAGAAAATTAATTCTTTTGTACCTAGTTATTGTTGAAAAATCTTGGTCCAAACACTCATCTCAAGGTTGGACTATTGTAACTCACTCTTTTTACGCCTTCCATCTTTTCATCTTTATAAATTTCAACTCATTCAGAATTCTGGCACTCATGTTATTGTGGTGATTACCAGAAAAAAATGTATCTCTGACCCACTCTCCCTCATGTACAAGCGTTGTGTCTCCCAGGCCACATGGATTTTTACAGCCATTCATCTTCTAACTACATTGCATCCCTTACTCTATCTATACTTCTGCTTGGTGCTTCACTCTAGCACTTTTTATCTAAACATTCTTAAGTTCAATTAGGTGCTGACTGGAGCTTAGTCTTTTTCAGTGGTCACTGCCCAAGTTTGAAACCGCTCTTCCTAAGTTTGAAATGTCTCTTCCTTTGGCCATTCCAACATAAAGGAATCTTTTGAAATTTCATAAACTGTTAAAATCCATTTTTTTCCCTATTCACACTTTAACTGGAGGTTGACCCTCTGCCAAGACACCCTCTTTTTTGGGGTAATCGTATAATTTACACATTTTTAAAACACATCAACATTATTCGTGCAAGGAGAGCGAAAAGGAGCAAAAAGATATGGAAATGATGAGTATGATGATGAGTATGATAACACTGAGGAAATCTCTTTTCCAATAATGGCTCTCTGCTCCGTGCCCAGGACCGCTGAACCCTTAACATTCATTTCTTCACTAATGATGAAGAAATTAATTAATAAGAAGCGTATTGTGAGACAAAACTTGATTACCCGTTATATTGGGATAACTCTTTTATTCTTTTAGACATGAGGAAACTTTGTCGCCAAAGGTACTTTATCAACTAGGCATGCCCATTGTTCCTCCCATTGTACAGGTTCCTACTGATGTTCTGGAGTCTCTTAAATAAATGGTGGATGTACCAGGTTTCCCAAATGCAACCTTCACAACTAGTACCAAGCAACTCCCATAATATTTGCCACGGTGCCAGTGCCTAGAAACCTTTGCCTTCAATGTCAGCCTCCAGGAGCACGAGGAGAATGAAGGAGGTGATGATGATAATGATAACAATGTTGGTGATGAAATCAGCAATCATGATCAACACGCTTCTCCTGCAGAGGTTCAGTTTGTCCCCTATAAGATGAATGGAATAGTAATGTGGTTGAAAGTGAGGTAATCTTGAGCCCTGAATCAAAGACTCTCCTCCAGTCGCCATTGCAAACTTTTGCAGCTTCATTGAATATGATTAAAAAAGTTGTACCATCAAAAGAAATATACTGTTTTTCCTTATTTGACGTTAGGGATAAATCCTGTATGTACTTTAAAGTAATTTCCAAACTGAACAAAATTGTATTACAAGCCCTGTTCCTTGAATCAAATTAAAATTAACTATGTGATATTGGCCACTTCTCATTGCAGAGCTAAAAAACCAGAATCACCAATTAACACAAACCCTGAAGAAGTTAGAAAAATGAGTGTCATGGGCAAAAGTTTCGACTGATTGTATTTGCATTTACATCTGTCACAGTCGTATTGATACTTTCTTGAAATCGTGCCTGAGGATCAAAAGGCTTATGCTACAGCAATCCTGCAGGAAGTTTTGCTTACATCTACAGCAACAATTGGTGCATAGTTAGATGCTTCCAATTCAAATTTGAGGCATGAAGCGATATTACAATACCACAATGCTATGACTGGTTCTGATCCACTTCATTTGGACCCAGTTGCCAGCGTTGTTCTTAGACCTGCCTTTTTTAATGACATTCCCCTCTTTGGTCTGATGAAGCAATCTAGGTGAAAAAAAAATTCTGAGAATTACAAAGCGTGTACCTCACTTCAAGTTTCTAAAATATATCTGTCATAAAGATGGTAAACTTAGAATGGCATTGAGGCTATCAATGTAACATCTCGGACTCTACAAGTCATGAGGCAACTATGGTTCTTCACAATCCTGCCAACAGCAAACACTATACCTCAGCTCAAAGAATAAAATATTAAGTGAGAGATAACAAGGGACTTCCACATGTGCATTTTGGAAATAGTTCAGTAGAGACACTTAAAGTACAGTTAATCAGCAGGATACCATCCATGCTTCAGAAAATAGAATACAAGCAGCACCTTGCAGGATGCTAGCAAAGTGAGCTATGCAACAGGTACTAAAAATCTCTTATAGTGTGGCTTTCTGGTGAGGAAAATTGTTCGAGAGACAAACTTTCTACATAGCTATGATACAGAATATTCCATTGGCCTTGAGTCTAAGATTTCCTCACTACTGTATATCTGTAGGATGCCAATGGTTATATTCCAAGAATCCAAGTACCAACCTTACTTCAGATTTATGTTCAACAACCAGCATTACTAATTCACAGTACTCTGCTTTGATCTGAGACCTACGTGTTGAATCTCTACAAAGTCCATGGCTCTAGTGCTTGTCTACCTTTGACGTTGAGTGCTGTACATTTATCTGCATCTCAACAACTTGCTAGTCAGTGAAATCACACTCTCTGTGCACTGGTCAGGGCCACAACCTTGTCCTGTCTTGACAAGCTAGCACTCTTTAAATCCCACCACCTCCATGATTTTGTTTCTGCAAAGTTCAACAAATGACAATGTTGTACTATTGCCAAACACTGTCTTGGTGCACTGCCTGGAATTAAATGGCTCTGCTAAGGTGCTTGTCATACTGCATTCCTATGATTGGAAAATGTTGTCTTCCCATGTGCATTGCTCAAGAGGTGCTGGGCGCCCAATTGTGGCAAGTAACAGGTCATTGGATTGGCAATGTTTGGATTGAAGGCCTCCTCGAAAAATGCTAAGGTGGAGACGAGACATTCAAAATATGTTGATAAGCCACATTTGGCAAAGACAAGAACCCCAGCTCCTCACAACTCAGTTGAGGTGCTGCCCTTCAACAAATGATCATGGTAGGTCATAGTTCTATATGGAATTCACCTTTCATGTAAATGCATAGAAATATATAGTGTGTATTAGAGTTTAGGACCAAAACTATGTCAGATGAGTTGACAGTATTTGGCCTGTTGCGTTTAGATCCTGAAACAGGAAAAAAACAGACTACTGTAGGTGTGATTATTGGCCTATGGGCTATAAAATCGGGAACTCAAATACAAGGTATATGCTGAGTACTCTGACAATTAGGCTCAGCAGAAAAAACTGGAGAACCACAGCTGAGAAGTAAATGTCAGGCAGATTGGGACCGCCTCGTAACTACTTGGAATGCCCATTGCCGGCTCTGCGCCAGCATGTGGTAGTATATAGCAAGTCAGTAGATAGCAACTTTGATTTCTTGGCCTACACTAAAAGCTCACAATTTCCACCTAGTCTCCTGATACCTTTAATTCCCAGGAGAATTGAGCAAAATCCCTGAAAGAAGATCCTGGTGGCCCCTGCATTGGTCAGGCTGTATGGGTTTACAGACCTAAAAGCTTCTGAACGCTCATTCATTTGGTGACCCTCTCTAGGTACTTAATATAATCTAAGCAGCAGTCTTTTTATTGCACAGCTATTATTTAAAATACCATGAAGGGTCTCTTCTGCACTTACTCACTTTTGACATAAGCTGTGTCTTTGTGCGAGCGAAATAAGATACTGTGAACCTTTTTGCAAAAAGGCCACTGAAACATTTAAGTGTGTCCAGTCAGCATGATGTATGGAAGTTGTCGGTGTTATCACAATTTGTATCACAACTAATTTTCAGTCTTGGAGTAGTCAAACAAAAGCTGCACCACATCAGTTATAAACCAGCCACTGTGCAAAGGAAAGCCGTACTTATCTAGGGGTGTTGGTACGAACCATTGAGTTAAAGCTGCTCTGGCAATTAAGACCACTTCTGTACTTTATACCCCAAAAACTTGCATACGTAGGACCACAATTTATACCCTCTCTATCAATATCCTTACGATGCAATTCCCAGCAAGGAAACCTGCTAATACCGGTGTCTGCCCACATGTGGTCACCTTCAAAGGTTCTGCTGCTGCAAAGCATCACAGATTTCTCTTAATAACCCCAGACTTTCCATTGCTCTTCCTGTGTTGTGTTCATCACACACATGTAGAAGCTTCTGCTTAGCAAAGGCTCCTAATAGTCCCCCCTCTGTGTCATGCTGTGACTGTTTGACCTAAAGTCCTTGGCATGGTATTCCCCAAGACTTTATGCCTTCACTATGTGCAGTTTACTCTTGCTAACCAGTAGTAAATTGCTTGTGCTCTCTCCCTTAAAAATAGAGAAATAAATAGCATACTCCTAATTAGCACATTTAATACACATATAACTCCATAGTAAATTGTACTATATGTACCCGGGCTGCAAATTAAATGCTACTAGTAGACAGCAGAACCCGCTGTCCACCCACTAAAGTAGCACTGCAAAACATGTCTCACGCCTGCCACTGCAGCCTGTAGTGCAGTTTTTAAACTCCCATTTCAATCTGGCAAAATATACCTTTGCCAGACCTAAACCGTTACTTTTTTAGTTATAAGTCACCCCTAAGGTAGACCCTAATCACTCTTAGGACAGGGTGCATGGTATTTGGACATGTGTACTTAAGTTTTACCTGTCCTGATAGTGGAACACTCCTAACGTTTTCTTTCACTGTTGTAACACTATCTCTCCCATAGGTTAGCTTATTGCATCAAATAAATGATAACTTCAGTTTGGGAACAGATACAAAAATGCTCATTTCACCTTATGGCTAGAGCTGCCGACTTTGGAGCTGGGAAACCAAGTTTGAGCCTCCGCTCAGCATCCTGTAATTCTGGGCAAATCACTTAATCTCTCCATGCCTCACAAAAACAAATGTGTCCTTCTCTAGCATAACTGGTGCTCATGTGAAGCCCTCTTAAACCTTTGGGGCGAGTTCGAAATATATAAATCTGCAAAAAAATAATAATAATGTAATCCCTCTTCAATAGTAAAGTTGGATTTTAAGTTACTATTCTGAAAATGTCACTTTTAAAAGTTTGCATTTTTCTGCCTAAACCAAATGCGCCTTTCTGCCAGTGTACAGGGTCACACAACTGTGAATAGTTCTCCTGTGATGTGTAGTATATTCCTTCCAGATATGAACCAAACGGGCCTTGTGTGAGGGGCACAGTGTTTCTTCCCACAACAGGATGTATGGGCGGGGGGGGTTGTTAGTCTTCCTGAGCTTCAAAGGGTAGCCTCAGGGCCTGCCTACCCCTTTCCTAATGGCCACTAACACATGCAACTCACACCTAGGCCTGCCTGTCCTTAGTTACCATAGACAGTATGGAGCAAAACCCAGGAAAGGGGAAAGGTTAGACAAAGTGGGCATCCCCCACCCACAGACTGGCACTGTGTATTACAATGTCAGCCTCAGAACACTCCTGGACATATGGAAAAGTCAGAAGAAGGACTGCCCTGTTGTCTGAAGAAGGAAGCCTGGACCTGCTTGCCTTGGACTTTGGATTGCCGAAATTAACTCCAGGGGTCAGTTGGCTGACCTCCTGTTTGAACTACAGGGACACAATAAGCTTCCAGAGGCCTCTCTGCACCTGACAGCTGGTCATTACCAACTGGACTTGCCTGACCTTGCTGCTAGCCTCTGCTGGACTGAGTTCTGATCCCTAAGAGTTGCCCTACAGGTCTTAGACCCTGGTTGGCATCAGAGTTCCTTCTGAACTCAAAGTAAAATTGAGGACGTTTTCAGCAACTCGCGAATGCAAGCAAACTCCATTTGTGCCAAGAAACTACCATTTGTAATGCCCACCAATGCGAAGCTGAAGTGACGACCTACCATTTGCGTCAGCGTCGACACTCCATGACTGCAATAACTTCCACGTCTTCCGCCAACCTGAAACTCAACTGACGACCTGCTCTTAGCACCAAAAGGGAATACTTGACTCAAGTTCCAACGCGGACTTCCAGCATATACCTGCTCCTGATGCCAACATCGACCTTCTCACTGCCCCCACCAATGCAAAGTTTCAGCTGAAGCTCCCCGACTGGACTAGGACTTTGAGAAGTTCAACTCCTCACCGGGGCAAACCGGGTCCCTGTATCCGATCCACGCTCAATTATCCTGAGCTTGTGACTGTGACACAGTCCAGCGCAACCAGATACCCACTAGTGGAGCATTGTGCTTTTGGCACCATTTTCAGTGATTAGATTTTTGCAGTTTTGGTGTCATTTTATTTATTAAATTTGCTCTATTTTTCTTTATTGGTTTGGGATTTTCCTTGTGTTGTGTTTTCACTTTATTACTGGTTGAGTGCTGCATACATTACACATTGCCTTTGAGTAAAGCCCTGCTGCTTTTGTGTCATACTACGAGACGGTTAAGCACAGGTTTATTTAGTGACACCTGGGGCTCCTCCAGACAAAGATTGTGTTTATTACTTGAGTGGGGCTCTCACCCCCCTCGACTAATTACCCAATTTCTAACAGTCACTCATTCAAAGCTTTGTATCGATGTAAGCTTTATGTATTGTGCAGGAAGATTGGTGCTCAAGCTGAGTAAAGGTGGAGAAGTGTGGCTTAATGGTTAGAGCGGCAGACCCTGATGCAGAGGTCTAGCCCGGGACCAGGGTTCAATTCCCCGCCTCGGCGGGTCTTGGGCTCAAAAATTCCACGGACCTGATAATTCTCGCCTCGATGCCTATTCCAATCATGGAGTCCCACTCTGCAACTCTGGGCAATAGCTTGCTTAATCTCCACAACGGCCCCCACAACGCGAAGGATGCCTGGCCTCCACCTTGGGGGTGCCCAGGAGTGGACACCTCACAGGGAAAGCCAGGATGGGTTCCACAGCGGTATTCGTACAAGCGCCTTGAGACCCTTGCGGGTGAGTAGTGCGCTATACAAGTATCAATTTACTTTACTTACTTACTTTAGTAATGCGTCTGTGTGATGAGTTGAGTGTATGAACGGTGCCAACCGGTTGAGGGAATACACCTTGAAACCCCCGTATAGCTGTGAGTCCAGAAACCCACAATTTTAAAGCAAAACATAGTCAAGGGTGCACGTAATGAGTGTCAATATTGGTTCAGTACTATATAAAGTTCGAAACAGGATATAAGATCCACACCAGATGAGTAGTTTAACGTGTGTTTAATCAATGAGGAAATCTGCGAGCAACTAGCCGACACGTGTTTCGTCACATGTGGGAGTGTTCCCGTGACTTCTTCAGGGCAAATAGCCGGTGATAGTTCCAACCCGGCTGGGTCATGAACTCCGGGTGAGGAGTAGCGGGGAGGGGCGGGCGCGAAAATTCCGAACCGGCTGGAAGAAGCACCACGGCACCAGTGTTCCCGCAGTTGTTCTTCTCCTGAAGAGGATCCGCCTTGGCTTTGGTGTACCCGCCTGCCACGCCAAAACACTGGTCTGCCCCTGTTCTTTCCACTTCGCGGGACCCCACAGGACCGCACTAGTCATTGACCTATGCACCTTTAGGTCGGCGCACCGACGCCTACTCATCCTCCCAGCTCCCTGGAGCGCTTCTTCCAGCTGATTTGGAATTTTCCCCGGCCACCGGGTTGGCTCGACCCGCACCCGCCCCTCCCCACTACTCCTCACCCGGAGTTCATGACCCAGCCGGGTTTGAACTATCACTGGCTATTTGCCCTGAAGAAGTCAAAGGAACACTCCCACATGTGACAAAACACATGTCGGCTGGTTGCTCGCACATTTCCTCATCAATTAAACACATGTGAAACTACTCATCTGGTGTGGATCTAATATCCTGTTTCAAACTTTATGTTGTACTGAACCAATATTGACAGTCATTAAGTGTGCCCTGTACTGTGTTTTACTCATTCAAAGCTGTTCGTCGAGGTGTGTTTGTTTCTCTGCTGCCTCTTTTGGTCACTTAGCCTTTCCTGTCTGGGGCACGTTCTTTTAAAGCATGGCCCAAACATTGTTGCTCTGTAGAAGTCTGGGAAACTCTGGGAACTCTGTCTCTCTACAGGAATGTTATTGGTGACTCCCCTGCAACTCATACCCAAACGTGAGACAGGTCACCAGCTACATACCTGCTTTTGCTGTTGGCAGTATGGACCTCATGCACAGTATCCTACTTTCCACTTTTGATAGCTGTTTCCCTCCCACTTTGTTCAGCTTAGGGCCAAGCATGAGGTCTGTTCCCAGAGTATGGTATATATGCCCAGTCTTTATGTGATGTTTTCGATGCTGACAAAATGGGTGAAGGATGGAAAAGTGGAGGATGCTATGGCCAGATATCATTAGGTCAAAGTGCACATGCACCTTGATGAGTGGATGTGATGTGATGGTTTCTGATAAATGACGTAAAATATGGCTAGTTGCTACTACTTAATACCTGTTTTAGTTACAAGTTGAAGTTAGGACGGTGCGTAAGCCAAGGACTTTCATAAAATTTCAGTTCATGTAGTCGAGCAACTATCTGGTCGGTCTACACTCATGTCTTAAGGGAAAGGATGGGTTTGAACGAGTGCACCAGCTGCAGAATTGTGCACTGATTGCTTGACTGACAGGTTACTCATAAGCATTGCCAAAACTTTGATTTGAATCAAAGATGATTGAACGTGAGCTGGTACTGCTTTTCCTACTTTGTGTGTTTTGAGTATTGCGAGAGTACAAGTGTGATTGCCTTTTACGGTTAACATTTGTTTAAAGTTGCCTGTGGGCTTCTGGCCCTTCAGGTCTTGGTCGCAGGAATTGAGTTGATATGTTTCTGTGATCATCATTATATCTTTCGCCTATATTTTGACATTTTCATAACATAATGTATAGTTGTGGTGTTCATGTGAGAGAAAGAGGGAGAGAGAGAATGTTGTCCGTTGTCCTGTCACCCTGACCTGAATGTGTGGGCTCCAGTTTAACTGGTATTTCGGGAGTCCACTGGTTAACTTTGCTGATGCAAGCACAATACCAGGCCCAGCAGCCTGTGCCGAAACAGGTGGTTGGCCATCCATGGGGGCTTCATCACAGGTCAGGCCCTGCACCAAACTCCTGGTGCGCATTGTCAAAAAACATGCACAGTGCGGGCTTGGCCACCTGACCTGCTGCCAACCCCCTGGTGCACACGATCCAAGCCTGTGCACATTGGGGTGTCGAACGCCCGCAGTGACGTATGCGGCTTGGCTTGGGTGGAGGCCAGCCTCTGCTGCTGATCCCAGTGCCCATGGCCAAAAGTTGTGTGTAGTGGGGTGTTGGCTGCCCGCATAGAAGTTGGACGCAGGGCCTGACTGGATGCCTGGCTCTGTGCTCGACTTCTCACTGCTCAAGGCTGAAAGCCATGCCCAGTGGGGAAGTTGGCTAAATATTATTAAAAAAAACTGAAATTCACTGGGGAAAAAACAAAAGTTATAGTGATGTTAAAGTTAGGTGTGGTAATAAGATCTTGTCTTAAGTAAAAAAAAAACCTGAGCAATTAACTAACATTTAAAAAACAAAAGCCACTGAATTTCACTGAGCTAACTATAATTTGTGACCTGCCATGCACTGCTTACGACTTCACATATTACATTACTCATAATATTTTAAATTACATCATTGATTACATAATCCATAGGATTTGTGGACTTAAAGTAATTCAACATGCTGTCCCTGTGGCCTATTTTCTATTCACCTTAGAGCAATTACCCACTTTAAGACTTCACATCAGCTGCCATTTAAAGAAGATGACAAGTATGCATTTGCCACTGAAAATATACCTTCTGTCAGCCCTTATAGACAACCCTCCATGGTTTGGTAAAATACACTACAGATATTTTGAGATGGGCACAATGGCGTATAACCTTAGAGCCATGCTTACAACAGCACTATGAAATAAAACACCTCTCAGTGGGACACATGTACATTCTACATTGTTTAATAACCTGCAGTGCCTCAAAATCTTCAGCAAAATGTATGGCAATAAATATCCACATTTTATGAACGTCTCTGCTAAATAGGATTTGTCTGTGGCATTGTATCACAACTATTTAACATGGGTACATGTCCCAGATATCCACTGGTGGAGAATCGATAGTCATCACAAGTTCTGGTCTTTCTTGCAAAGTTTTTGGAAAAGGCTTTGGCTTTAAGCCACGGCCTACATTTAAACATATCCCAGCAACTCATATCAGGTGTATTCAGCCTTTGCCCTGTTTACCAGGGATTATTACTTGCATCCCAAACATTAGTGATTTGTAAATGGTGCACCATATAACTTTCAAAATGCACAACCATGCTTGCCTCCAGGGCTTATGCTATTTTCCTGCTAAGGACTGACACATGTATACTCAATAGCTCTATGGTAAATAAGACTGTGTTAGTATCAGTGATGTCACAATAGTACAACAAAGGTAGTGGTGGTTTAGATTGTCACACTTCCAATCCTAGAATTTCATTTTTATTGTAACTAATTGTATCTGTGCAGATTATTTTCTGTATGATAATGGTGCCCCTCGAGGTAACAATGACATCCCACTACCACAGATGTCGACTTCAACTCAAATCCCGGAAGGAGTCAGTTGTAAGAAGCTATTTAGAGATTTGTTGTACCTCGGCACTCAAATGTTTGTTTTTCACAGAAGCAAGTGCTTCTAAGGAAGTTAATTCCCTGTCCTCACCTGCTTAAGGAGTCACGACTGTCAACTGCTCATATAAACAACACCAATATTTAACTATATAAAGAGAGCATCAAAAACCTGAGATTCCTTTTATGTTTTAATATCTTGTTTCACACAATTATTGTCTGTACAGTCTCTTTTAATAGTACATGATTCGAAAATTGTTGTTGAAAGTTCTTCTGTACTCATATCCCAATGAAAATGAAACAGGCAGCCGACACGTGTTTCGTTACTGGAAAGTAACTTCCGCAAGGCTTATATGTCTCGTAGTTGGGAAGCGTCAAATACAGGTTAAAAGTTTCTCAAAAACGAATACGTTGTAGAACCTCCGATTATACTTCTTCCAAACAACCCAGATCTCCGTGTTGCGCGGCGGCTCTCTAAGGGCATATCATAGTTCCCATCGCTTCAGCTAAAGACTGTTTACCGACTTTGTTCAGGGGCCTATCAGAGCTCCCAGAAGAATGGGAAGACATTCACAATTTGCGAGTACCCATTAGGTACTCGCAAATTGCGAATGCAATTTCAAGGGTGCAAGGATGTCATAAGGACACCCTGATACACCCCTGAAATGAGCATGTGTGCACATGTGGCGCAAAAACATGCCCTAAGGGCATGTATGTGTGCCACCTGGCACTTTGAAAAAAGCAAAAAAGTGCTTTTTTCAAAGAACTCGCAAATTACCAACAACTGTCAGTTGGTGGTAATTTGCGATTTCTTATGCCAAATTCGAACAACTTAGGTGCTTTCTACATCGCATTTAAGGAATTGCAATTTGCGATGAATCGCAAATTTTGCGATTCTCTAATTAATATTAATATGATACATCCCACAAGGCCTTTTCCTGTTGTCAAACGGGCCTATTCTGAGAATCGGCCCGTTTGCGAACGGGAAAAGGGCTTGATACATATGCCCCTATGTCTTTTCACGGTTTTATTTGGAAGAAATTTAGCACATTTTCTATGTTTGTTGTTTAGCATTGGTGCTCAATTGTCAGAGGAAGGTCTGAATGTTGGACCGAAAGGCACCCACCAGATTCTGTCTTTTTGCTGAATGAAAATTAAGCTTTTAAATCATTTCCTCTCTGTGTGCTAGAGTGTTTTTCTTTGTCTGAGAGACAAGAGGGTTTCTATATAATACGCTTTTTGAGCCTGGGTCCTACTGCGGCCCAGCACTTGACATTAATCTTCAAATATATAATTTCTTTGTTTATTTACATGTTTTGGTGTTTTTACTGCATAAAATGTGTAAAAATCTAATTATTACACGGAACCTTGAAATACTGTTAATATTTCACGGTTGCCTGTGTAATGCAGATTACATCATCCCAATGAAAGAACCTAAACCACTTGGTAGAGCTTTAACATTATGAGGACTACTAGGTTTAAGTGGCATGGTGGACCAAATTATGCAGCAAGGTTACCTAAATCAGGCGACAAAAAATGGAAATTATGTTGCTAATTCTCTGCCAATAACATTTTCACCCATTAGAGATACAAACATTTTTGGTGAAATCTGTAAATTTGTAAAGTTATGTGGCAAGTTAAATGGCACATATTCTTAATCCATAATTAATTGGTAAACAATGCAGCCATATAACTGCATAAAGTAACTGACCCCACTGTTGCTTATTGGTTTATCGAGAAATGTATCAATTTGTTCAAGAAAGATAAAACCTAAGCATTCTAATTCCAGTCAGTGCACAATGTTAGCTACTCTTTGAAGAAGACCACTTTTTCAAGGTACCTACCCAAAAATAAACATGTACTATAAAACATACATAACATGCAATGTTTCTATATGGTTCAGCTATTTCTAACTCGGGGTCCCGTTGACATTCACAAACCACAAGGCAGAAGGTTGTGTGGTTTGTAAATGTCACCAGAACCCATCGATGGCAACATAATCCATGGTACATATTTACCTGTTAAATATTATCTATATGTCTTATCCCTTTGTGTTTATGTTGTTCTGTGCATTTATTTTCTTTTGAATGTGCAACTACTATTAAATTGGAATAGCATACCTGGACTTATCCTTAATGCAATGCTTATTTTCTGACAGGAAGTCTTTGGACTATTGTGGAGTCACCATCACCTGAAAATGGGATCATGCATGTGTCTGTAGGTGTTAACGTTGTGTGGGCAGTCACCAAAGATAGAAAAGTAAGTTTCTTTGATCATCAGTTTTAAGTTACTTACATATTTCTTGCATTGATAGCTCTCTTCCTGTGAGGACCTTTACAAACAAATGGCGTGGACTGTTGTCAGAGTACTGCCCCTGGTGTAGAGACCAAAAGGAGTCTATAGGTCATATTTTCTTTGTTTGCCCCGTTTATCTAGCCCCCCGGAGCAAATGGCTTAAACCAATTTGTAGAAAGATGAATACACGGGTGGGTGCAGAGGCGCTATGGATTTGAAGAACTAACACATCTGAGATTGTGACCATAGCAGTGGCAACATTTTTGGGGTGGGCATGGATTATTAGAGCTAGGTACCCACATGCGAGTTGATTAATTGACAGTTTTTAGCTTTAATATATTTAGTACGTCTTTAATTGCAAATTTAATCATGTTTTATGAGTTTGTACGATTTGTCCAACTTCCTATACAGTGATTATTTGTGTGTTGAAAATAACATATGTATACAAGGTTTTATTAACTTAGACACAATGTTTTTATGTAGGATAAATGTGTATAATAATATTGTTTAGCTTAGAGTGTTTTTATGAATATTTTGTATGATGTCTTTTATGATGGAATATCTCGAAATAAAGACGTATGAAACTGAAACTGATAGCTGTCTTCCTATAACTACTTTGCATTAATATTCGTATTAATGACTGGTATGCTTCATTACTCTGAGCCCTGGTCTTCCTCATTCCAGTCCTTATGTTCGAGAAGTAAATCTTTGGCCATATCAAACTAGTTAAGCCTTTTACTTTTAGAAGCTTCGCCTCCTTCCCAATATTATCATCACTCACCACTGGCCACTGCTGAAAATGACAAGCACGGTCCACACAGACTGAGCACTATGGAAGTGTCCAGAGGAGTATCACAGAAGGGTCTGCCAATGAGTTTGTTGTGTCAAGAATATAGGGACAACCAAAGAGAGAACGTGGAATAAGGAAGTTTACCAGTAAATAATCGGGTCATTACCACATCATCTGCTTCCTCATTCCAGACCTTACAGATGTGAGGATGCTGCAAGCCCAAAATCTGACTCCTTTAACCCAAAACACAACATGATTTACTGCAAATGTAGTCTTTTTTTGCTAATCCAGTTTTAGTGTACATAGTGCGAGACTCTACACATGAGCAGCTTACGAACTCCAGACACCAAAGAGCACTGCTGGGATCCTTTCTTATAAGTTGATATTGTGAAACATAATAGAGGGGTAGCTTACTTGACAGCCCTACAAAACGTGTGTAAAGGAACTCCACTCACTTTCATCAATGGTCGAATGGAGGTACATGACGATCCAACAAGACGAGGAAGATCCCAGGAAGGGAGAGGAGAGTGAACCACAGGATTCCTCTCAAACAGGCAGCCAGGAGACAAAACCGGGCACTGAACTTTAAGAGTCCAGAAAACTACAGATGGCCTCCCGCTGAGCAGTTAAGGAGGAGGGAGCCATTCCATTTAGAAAGCCCTTGCTTCTGAAGTCCAAAATGTGAAACTGGTCAAAGGACCTAGTTTGAAGCTCCTTAACCCTGCACCAAACCTAATGTAACCAGTATTTGGCTTACCGAACCACTGCTGATATTCCTGGAACTCTGACAAGACAGATGTACTTCCCTGGAACATTCCCATCTGTTTCTCCATACTGCAGGTGAAGACTAACAAAAAACTGTAGAGGAGATACAGGATAATGCAAAAGTCAGAGGTAAAGAACGATACATATATGAAAGGAGGACCCACCTGTAGGTAGTGCTGGGAGCCATAGGCAATGAAGCCACAAGAAGCCATGATTAGCATTGTCTTTATCTATAAATGTTTTCTGCCACCCTTAGGAAGTGTGGAGTGGGAGAGATGGAACAAGAAAGGACTAGTGATCAAAGGCAGTCAGGGCATCTACCGGCAAGCCTTGCACATCCACTCTATTTACGAAAATTGGAAGGAGGACATTTTCTGTTGCTGCAAAACTATCCAGTCATGGGAATCCAAACTGGGCTGCCTCTGTAAAAGCATTTAGTGGGGGGGTGTTTAGGACTGAGGAGGGACAAGCGATGTAGTGATGGTCTGCCAATGAGTTTGTTGTGCATCAGCTGATACAAAGCATTCAGGGATTGTCACCTGTCCAAACGAAGGCGTTCTGAGTCAGTAATAACCAACGTATTAGGTGGTTCACAGATGCATTTGATACTATGTAGCATGTGCAAAGGAGGTCTCCTGGTATTAGTTATGTGTGATAAACCAATGAAAATCTCAAAAAATTGCAGAAAGTTTGTGACAGTTTGAGTTGCAGCAGGGATTGAATAATCCTGCACGGAAAAACTACCACCTGCAAGGGCACAAGGACAAAACGTCAGCCCAGGATTTTAACTATATTCAAATTCACTAGAAACACTGCCTGTAATAGACTGTCCTCGCTGAGATCCATCATCCTGAGGATTCTAATAAATAGTGTCTCTTCCAAGCAGGCACCTACTGAGCTTTTGTCACATTCTGCATGAAGCTGAGTTCCTCTAAATGATTGGAGACCTTCCTTTTATCAGACTCGCAATGCTTAATTTGAGCCAGTGGTTTCTGATGCTCAGCACCAGCACTTAATCATCAACACCGGAGCTTTTCATGAGCACCAGTTAAGGACACATTCATTTATGGTAGGCATGGGGAGATTAAGGGATTTGCCAAGAATCATAGGCTGTTGAGCCAATGCCAAGACTCAAACCTTGTTCCCCAGCTCCAAAGACAGCAGCTCTGGCCATTATGGCGCGTCCTCTCCCCATTATGCCACACCCTCTCCCCATATGCCACACCCTCTCCCCATTATGGCATACCCTCTCCCCATTATGGCACATCCTCTCCCCATTATGCCACACCCTCTCCCCATTATGGCACACCCTCTCCCCATTATGGCATATCCTCTCCCCACTTTCATGATTAATAGTTGGTTCTGTTTTAGGCGGTGCTAACAGGAGAAATGGGCTGGTGCAAGCTGCCTCCTGACGAGAGCCCCACCACTTAATTAATGTTTACAAATAAAGCACTGCAGACTCGTCCTTGAAAAAAAGAGCAGAAACTAGCCAATCTAAATAAGAGAATTCCCTGTAACTAGAGAGAAGTCAGCAGAGTATCTAATTTTTGGGTGAAAACTGGAGGAATTGCTAATAGTCCCAGAGGCAGGACATGGAACTGGTAGCAGCAAGAACCCCACAACAAACTTCAGGAAAATGTCCCGATGAATTAGAACATAAACATAGGCATCCTGCAGATCACGTATCATCAAAAAGTCTTCGCTGGAGAAACTACTGAAAGAACAGACTGAAGTGTGATCATATTGAAGGGGATTCGTTTGACGAGTCTTTTGACATATTTTATATTCCAGATTTTGCTCAGAAGTTGCTGCCAGCTCTTCAGACCAGAAATAGGATAGAGTAGACCAACATGTCCTGCTGAAGTCCTGAAATCAGCTGGATAGCAGCACTGTCTAGAAGAAACAGGATTTCCCAACGTGTCCTAGTAGTGCACCAGCAACTTGCTGAATGAGAGGGAGGCTGTAGAGCATCTACAAACTCAATAGAATATTCGATGCATCTTTGATAGAAACCGAGGCGTCTTAAATGAGAGCTAACCTTGCAGCATAAAACCTCTTTCTTCCTTCTCCCAGAACCCTGTCCCAATGACTCTAATACTCTGATTGGATACTCCGATGGGCTCCTGTGGGGGCTGGTGGGACTACACCTGTCAGCAAGCACAATCCTGAGGCTAGGAAAGAGTGTCTCAACATTGAGTAATCTGATTACATAATTTAAGTTTGTCTTTTGAATCAAGTCATTCAGCTGAGGCCCAACCAGCTTGCGATGAAGAAAGAGAAGGTGATTGATGAGAGTACGGTTGAGTTTCATATTTAGATCCACATATGAAACCTGGCTGCTGATGTGGAAGAACAAAAGTAGTGTCAAGCATGCTCATCTACAGATCCATAGTCTCCAGTAAAGAAGTAGGGGTCCCCCCTCTGTAAACTCTTCAGGAGTGACTGGAGCATCTGGGCTGCTTAAACTGTGGATGTCCCACTGCAGACTGAAAAGTTTAAACCTGCAAATAGAAGCTTTATCGCCCCTTCCACCTTATTCACTGGTATGGCAATGCCACCACCCCATAAACCAAGGAAGAAGTATAATTCATATTACAAATAATGGACTCCTGTGGAAACTCCTCCTCAAAGCTGTCTAAGCATTTGAGGTGAAAAAGGAAATGGGGGAAACCAGTATTAGCAAGATTCTTCAATTTCTTTAGTATCATGTCTCAAGTGGCATCATGAAAAGGCAGGGATCACCTTTAGGGGACTCATATGGAGAATAGAAATTCTCAGTCGCTACTTCGCAGGCTACTAAAATTCCACCAAGCCACATGTATGTTCAAGGGATTCAGGAATTTGAGCACCCTGCACACATGTACCCCTTTCCTTAAGCAAGATGTTCTATACATCCTTAGAATCTATATACACTACCAAGTCTTGGGTTGGAGGCACTGGAGTATAGATGGCAGTCACTGCAGCTGCAACAGTTATATCCCAAAGATCAGCTTGGAGATGAGTTCCACCTCCACCCTCCACCTCCTCCCCCTCCAAAGCGTATCAGTATCGAGGAAAACCTAATTTCTCCATTAACTGCATTTGTGACCTGCCATTGCCCCACAACATAGCCCATTATAACAAGGACTTCCATGAATACCCGCTGCCTGATTTCGCACTCAAGAGCATTGGAAAAACCATCATGTCAGGGCCAATCACTAACGTAAAAAATTAAAGACAGGCTTAATTAAGCTGATATGAAATAAGAAAAACGTTTTCTTCCGTGGTATATAATGTAGGATTATGTGTCGCTTGGTGAGGATTCTCCTCACATTTGTGGAGACAGGTACGAGTAAGACAGATAAATGGAATAGTGCACCATTTGACAAAAAATGCAAATGTGTAGACAGTTGACTCTGAAAGCTGAGTTTATAATAGTAAGTTATGTGTGTATGATACATACCGACTGAATCACTCTGGGGCACTTTACTTTCAAAATATGCTAGATAAGGAACACTGGAGTTCAATGTTTACACCAAGCTGTTGTTCCCTTTTCCAGTTTCAATTATCAACTTGCTAAACCCTTTTTTGGTTTCAATGCTGTTTTTGACCATGTAACCTGTTACTGTGGCCCACATAAGTACTTTCTATCCTCAAAACCTCCTAGTGAGAGACTCTTGCATTAGGACATAATTTCATATGTGATCTAAAGGTAGAATCTATTACAATCATATACTGGCCTGTTGGCCATTCCATTCCCTAAAGATATTAAACTGTTCTTCGAACTTCTGACAATGGGTGAAATGTGTTTATTGTACATATAGTTTGTGATGACTTTCTCTTTGTTGCATGTCAAATTTTGTTCGATTAATATTCTCTCTTAATCCTGAAGAAGCGTTGTTAAATTCTTGCCACTTTTTGCATTTTACTGTTAATAGCATACATGAGTTATTTCGGTGCATAGATAGGTAATGCAAAGTTGAAACCATTTTTGGAGATGGCATCTGTTTGTTTTTAAAACTCTAACAGTCTGTAAAAATCATCACTGTTTTTACTGTCATTATATACTTGACAAATATTTCAGATGATATACTTGTAGGTTCTTTTTACAATTAAATGTAATCAATGCTTAACACAATATTTGTTAAAGGGTTTGAGGATTCACACCCAATTACCTCTAAATATACATTGATTTCTTTCCTGAACGTTTTACATTTTTGATCTGGACTGAACGCCGTAAATGCATTCACTTTTGTGATAGGTGTGGTTCCGAAGAGGTGTGAACTCACATAACCCATGTGGCACGAGCTGGATGGAAATGATAGGAGAAATGTCCATGGTTACCGTTGGCCTAAATGATCAGGTAAGAAAGATGATGGCAGCGTTTTAGAATGATATGCATTGCTTGCATGTTAGCCTTTGAAACTGTGTTTGTTGCAATTCATTAATGACCACTAACAATTTGATCATAATAAACTGATAAATGGTTACTTTACATTTTCCATTGAGTCCCGATCTATATTTTTCCATTTATGAAAGGCTTGACCTGAAGTTTAGTATTCTGTCTCCCAAAGAAGAGGCACTTTTCCGCTGTTTTCAAGCTCCACTATCTCTTTCCTCAAACTTGTAGCTTAAATTCAAAGTAAAGAAAAAATGTGTTACTGGATCGAGAGGAGGTGATTCTCCTGATATAGCTTGGTCATGTTGGTCAAGGTATATCTAACCCTGGATAGTGTGGTATAGGGAGGTGTACTGAGATCAGTGATCATAGAATTTCAGGTACACGGCACACATTAGAGGTAATGTATCTGAAGGAGTACATCATAGTCTTGATAATGGTGATCATGTTGGGGTTTTCAGGTTTAGGTGTGTTGAGTGAGGTATAATTGGGGTTAGCAGGGTAGCCTTTGGTAGGGCAGTGCTTATTGGAATAAGAGATGAGAAAGAGTGATTTGTAGACTTTGTATCTTTCATGAAGGTGGTCCAACTTCAATTTGATGTGAATTAGTTTATTCGTGGGGGAAATAAGAGATGTCTGCACTGGTCAGTACTAAGTTGCAATAAGGAAGCATGAGGCGAATAATCTCAGCTCTCATGTGAATCATGTGTACAGTTGTTTGCATCCCATATGCAGAGCCAGTTTGTTTTCTGCTGTTTTGATGTAGCTGGACTGGGTTGGGTGTTTTTTTTTAACAGAGACCAGTTGTATCTAGAGTCAGTGCTGGATCCACAGAGGTTTGCTCCTTGGCAGTATTTTAGTCTGAGACCATGTAGTACTAGCTTTGTTCCAGGTTACTTTCCCAACAACCTTGATTTATGCAACCATTATGCTGATTAGTTTAATTCCACAAAGACTGTGTAGGGGACACTAGATGTGGTAAAGGCTTTAGGGCCATCAGTTTATCAAAGAATGTGATGAAGAAATCAAAATTGGATCCCGCCTTTCCTAGATTCATGCAGGGGGATGTGTACCTCACTTTTCTAGTTATGGAACCCTGAACTACTATGTTTTTTCCTCTAATGGATATTTGTATTCTTTGAGACTAAGAATAAAAAGCACAGTGTATCGGTCAAGAAGTAAATTACTATTGTAATAGTCACTGACAAATGAGTCCAAGAATTCTGGGCACAATGTTGCTGGCATTTGAGGCTAGGTTTTAATGAACAGAGGAAAAATATCTTTGAGGTGTTGTTAAATGAATGCTGGAGTCTGGTATGATTTTGTTGTGGATTTGTTGGCCTTATGATCAGGCAAAAATAAATTTAGGCTATTGATTTGAGAAGCAGGTTCGGTAGAGAAAAAGCGCTGTTTTGAGCCTTGAGGAGCACACAATAAAGAGCTAAAATGCAGTAGTAAGGTATCACATTAGTTGTGAAAAGTGTGCATTAGTATTATCTCACATTTGGTTGAAAATACATTGACACCTGAAGTCCCACTTGGTGCATCATCATCATGGTTATGGAAAACAATCAGGAGTATAAGTCATGTTTATATATAAATTCACAAATAGGTATATTTGAGAGTAAAATTACTTTTAGGTGCAAAGTCAACCTTGATGTGATTGTGTGAAATCCCATTTAGGAGCAAATCAAATTTCGGAACAAAAACCCATTTATGTACAAAATCAATTTAAGTTAGCATCCATATTGGAACAACATAATCAAAAGTGCGGAAGCACCTTTGGGTGCAAACTCCCATTTGTGTGCAGAATATCAGTTAGGTGCAAAGTCAACAAGTGTGTGTTGTCACACCTATGTGTACAATCACCCTGTACATGGAGAAAATGAGGTTTTAATGTTTCACGCAGCATATAAAAGTTCTACATCAGTATGATGTTGGATAGGGTTGGTAGCACATGGAGGGGCAAAGTCACCTTTGGTACAACATCAGCTTATACATGGAAAACATTTAGGAATACAAATGACTTTAGGTACATAATCAGTTTTAGTCGTAAAAGTACCCTTGATGCAAAATGGCAGCATTTTGGAAACACTTGTAAGTGCACAAATCAAATGTAGGCCCCTCGTGGTAGCTAAATCACCATTGGTGCTTAATGAAAAGAAGTGTGGAAACACTTTGAGGAGCACACATTTTCCTGTATTTCAGTGCTTAGAGTATTTCTCTTCATGTTTATGCACTGCCATGGTAGGCAAACCCTTGGCAGCTGGGCTAACACACTCAAAATCTAGTGTCTTAAGGTGAGATCTGAATAATCCTCTCAGTTGATTGAATATATGAGTGGTAGTTTCTTTAATCAATTGCAGAAGGGGCTGATCCAGAGTCTTTCCCTGTGTATGTTTTTATTCTTGATGACATGAGCTTTTGCTATGCATCCAGACATGATGCAGTCAAAAGTAGGTTATTTTTAAAGTTGACAATAAGGTTGATCTTTGCGTAAACAAGAATTCAGTCATTGTAGATTGCACTACATCTTTTTTGATCATTAAAAGGAATGCAATTTTTGGGGGGGTAAATTTGCTATGGAGACTGTGCAGGGTGCCTTCTTCTTTCAAGGGTAGCAGTTATGACAGAGGAAATATTTTAAATGCACACTAGTCAACTGGAGGCGTTAAAGGAACAAGCAGCATGTATACATAAGAAGCCACAAATATTTGCTTACGGGAACCACAGTGTAGCTCTTATGCACGTTACTCAACTCTCTCGCATCACTGTAGCTCCCTTCCTATTTGCGTGCATCAAGTTACTCAGTGCTGAGCAAGAAAAATCTAACAGTCTCTGCGGATACAAACAACATGCCTCACTTTGGCTGTACATCACAATACTGTATACAAAAATATCCCCTAGCATAATCGTTGTGTTCGAAATGTCATCTCTGCATCATAGAATCTTCATTGATATTCCCAAATGCTGATAGTCATAAACACTGACAAATTCTTCGAAAATTCATGAACCTCAGAGCACTTCTTAATACATTTATAATTAATTTAAAAGTTCTATACCGTGTCACTGTGTATAAGGTTTCATGATGAAAAACACCCTGTAATTGCCTATCAAAGGCTCAGTTGACTTTTTCTGGAAGAATACGATGACTCTGAATTCCAATATGAACCTGCGTTGCAGAATTATTGCTCAGAAAGGTGAAAATATGTGATGAAATAAAAAAAGAAAATATAGCCTCACAGGCTTATATTATAAAAGAGCTGAAAAGAATACTGTCCCTTTAAGGATCCACTAGTCTCCTCTAACCAGAGTACACCCTACAGGCAGTTTGCCTTCAAGAGCTCAGTTCTTTTTTCTGGTTCACGAGAACAGGACTTTAAGAGCACAGTCAGGTGTTAAACATCAATGTTTTCCTTACAAATGGTTATTTTACCGTTTTTTCCATCTTTCATTAAACGTTTTTTGACTCCTGTTCTTTCGAGTGACATTGAAATTTCTATTTTCTTGACAGGAATGTTTTTTAAAATGCCTGTCTCTTTGTCCAAAGTACCCTTCATATGGTAGAAAAAAAGGTGTTATCTGAGCTTCACAAAGCTTGTGTGGTGTGCCTTCCGAGATACCACTCTGTAAAAGACTGTGTCATCTGCAGTACAATGTTGAAACGTACTCTTAAGGTCAGGGAAGGCTTTAGGCTGGGTGGCTTCATAGAAAACATGAGAAAGAAGAAATAAAGAAGAATAGAGGGAAATGCTTTTCAAGCCCCATCTGAAAGGCAGCCTGGTGACACAGATTTCCGCAGAGGGAGCTCTAAAGCCAGAAAGTCAGAAAAACTTCATCACCATCCATGTCATTCTGGATCGACAACAAAGGTTTGATGTTGAGGGCTTCAGCCCGACTTGTTTGCCCTCGAAAGAGAATGCAAAGTCACATTGATGACACCACGATAAGGAGGTGAGATCTCTGTCGAAGGAAAAACTTTGAGCCACAGTCATCACTTGATATTGAGACCAGATCAATCAACATTAAAACATTATCATCAAATGCCTCCCACCACTCTCCACCTAAAAAGTAATCGCCAGGCCACCGACATTGATCACCTTCAATATTGACGTTGAAGGACCTATTAAGTTCTCCAAACCTATCAGGCGGTCCATCTCCTTCTGCAGTTTCACTGCATTTATCAATATCACTACCTTCTCCAGAATTGTCTTTACCTCAGATGAGTGGCCTTACACCAGTATTCTCCATATCATTGCTTACGGTTACACCTAAAAAGAAAGTAGAGACGGTAACGAAGACTTCTTTTAAACCTACAGCTACACCAGAACTCATCCTTTGCCAATAATTCCATTTAACCACTTGGATGCTAAGGGGTGTGCAATAAGGACCATTGAATTTCCATTGAAATCAATGGAAACTCCATGACGAGTTACCCTTGTCATTAGCACTGAAGGGGTTAAGGATCCACTGCGGGAACCATTGCAGCCACTAAACCTCCTGCCAAGCTTGGTATGAAGAAAGACATAGATGTCTCCAATAAGGAAGAGACATCTAACTCCTACTCCGTCTCCAAATCAATCAGAAGAAAGAGATGCAGACCGCTAACAAAACGTTGATTATATCAGATGATACCACTTCATATGCTCCGACTTCACCTCACTAATGACAGAAGCATTTACTTGTACACAATTGTGGACATTTTAATTAACTGTGGGTGTGGGAAGTGTGCCTTTTCTACATGGTCACTCTGTATTTTTTGCTTTTCGCTGGATCATTTATTTTATTTTACTTTAGAAGTATTTGTACTTCAAACCTGATAACTAGGGGCATGGAAAACATGTCATTTCGATTCGGTGGTCCTTGTCATACAAATTTGGCACAATCTGTGTGGCACCAGGTTTGTAATCTTAGCTTTCCTCAAGATCACAACGAAGACCTCAAGATCTCAACAAAGACAGCGGTTAGCCGTGTCAGCATTTCAAGTGTAAATGGATTATGCAAAACCTGGGTGATCATAGGAGCTGTTACTATACTAATATAAGTCAAAAGATCGAGATGAGTTTGCAACATGTGTTGGAGGACATTATTTCCAATAGGAACTCATGTGTTCCTTCAGGTTTAACCAACCTTCTGGAGGAAGCACAACTTTCAAATGATGATGGGTTTGAATAAAAGCTTGGATGGAAACATTAACACCAAGGTACCAAGACTTCCAGGTTAGAAGACCAGCACCATCAGGCATCAAAAGAGAAAAGTTCGAAACACATGCCACAAACAGAAGGGACCTAGCAGACTCACTCTACGTCTCAAAACTGATTACCAGAGGCTATCCAAAAGCGTGCCTCAAACATAAGCAGTTCTTCCCTGAAAAATCCCTTCGATACCAAGAAAGAGCTTCTTCTAAAGGTCATACCTAAAGAGACACCCTCTTCAGTTGGTGCTTCTGAACCGTGGGAACTTTTTCCCTTAGCATTCGAGAATTACTGGGCCCAGCATGTATCAGCCAGAGCCCTTTAACAGTGTTGTTCAGGGGCTTAACCTTACTGTTGGACCCAAAACTGATCACCAAGTACAACCCATTAGCACTTTACTCTCTGGGCAGTGAATTGAAGCATTTCAAGTGGTGAGGTGTTAGAGGCTTAGCCTTCAAAAGTCATTGGGTGACAAGCAATAAAGCACAAGGTAGTGCTGCCTGATTGCCGGTCTCTCTTCCCACTGCTCGCGGCCCCCGCTTCGCGGGCGCCGCTCGAGGACAACTTTGCTTCACGGACTTACTGGAGGAGCTGAGTGGAGTCTTCCCTCCCCTGCGGGACTGCGAGGACCAGCGGGCGCTGCGCCTGTAGTCCCGCCGCAGCTGGTCCTCTTCCCGCCCCCCTTCCCGCTATATAGCTGCTTAGTGTTAACGCGCACGCGCGCGGGTCCAAGCCCGGGCAAAGGGCGGGCCCTCTGAGGCCCTTAGAGACTGAAGACGGCCAAACTATTTCTAGTCTAAAGCCCTCTAGTTTCCCCCACGTTTTGTATTGTGTTTTGCTGATTGTTTTTAACATCCTTGTAGTCTTTGAGTTTCTTTGGAAATGACGGCCAAAAAACTTAGATCCGGAAGACTATTGGTTGGGAGGTCGAGATGATATGGTTTTATTGTCTAATCATGTGTCTCCTATCATTCACAACCTAAATAATCATTCTTCTCTTTTGCTTCAAACCTCCCCGGAAGGTGTTGAAAAAAGGGAGGTGCTGTCTGATCTTGTCCCTCTCCTTAAAACTAGGGAGCCTTCCCCCGAAATATACGAAGCAAGCCCTTTACCATCTAAAGAAGGGTATAATAGTGTCCTAGCCTCTTCTGACCTGGATTTGGATCTCTGCAGAAGATACATCGAGGCGGATACTATTAAGATGAGGGACCTACATAAAACTCCAACAACCCCAGTCCCACCAGTCCTCCATCTCTATAGCAGTACTCCCTCGAATATCTCACAGTTAGATACCTCTATGAATTTTAATCTTAATATAACAGGTTGTGATGCTAAGGATCCCCCCAGACTGGATAAACCAGTCTCTGACTGTTTATCCTCCCTTGAACATCTGCTTTCATCCATTTTGGTATTACTGGAGAAGTTTGTTGGGGGTTCTGATTGCGTTTTGGAAACAGTAACCCAAATATTGAAGACCTTGTTATGCAATAAACCAGAGGTTAAACCGAGTTTTGCCCCGGATACTATGAAAGAAGCCTCTGTAGCGCAAGAACTCTGTTTTCGGGATAACGGATTTCCCTCTGTTTCTCATCCATTGAATGGTGGGGTAAAATTAGTCCCCCCTTTGAAAACCCCCATTTCAAATTGTGTAGCGGACATAGTTCCAGTAGTAGAGGCTTCACACGAAATGGGGATAAAAAATGATATAGACATACCCTTGTTAGTTGAAGAGCAGTACGTAATGGAACCTAAGGTAGATAAAGAATTGTTTCCCATCTTTAATAAACAGCTTAGTGGGGACGATAAGCTGTCTCAAGAACAAGAAGGTGATAGAAAAAAGGAGAATTTAGGGAAAGTTAAAAAGAATGGGACAAAAAAGAGAAGACTAATTAGAAGAATTGAAAAGAATAGACGGAGAAAAATCCTTTGGGGAGCAAACCTGGAAATGATTTCAAATCAAGAATCATCTCAGGCCTCCCGGTTGGTACGTAAGGATGTAGGTGAGGAAGGTGAAATAGCTGTGGATATTTCAATTTCCTCAGCTCAGAGTTTACTGAGCCATGTCTCCCCTCCCCGTATCCCCAGGTCTCTAGGAGAGCCCCCTATGGTAAATGGGGATTTACTCATTTCAATTCCCCAAAAAAATGAGATCTTCTCTACTCGCCCTGTACCCCCCGTTCTTAATCCTCTGGCAAGTCCCTATTTCGATAAAAGGGATGGAGTGGTGGTTCGCCAAGTGCCCCAGGAATCTCCCACGGAGGAGTTCGTCGATACCCTTATCCTCGATTTCTTTCCCCTCTTTGATGCCGATTGTATACTTCTTAAATATTTCCAGGAATCAGCAGGGTTGAAACTGCTACAAACTGCAGATATAGACCTAGTTCGGATCCTGAAGACAGAGGGCAGAAACTTAACGAGGGTAAAATTCTACTCCAAATTAGTGGTAAATTTAATTTTACAACGGTCTGAAGAATTTCAGAGTAGAGGGATTGATGTTATGCCAGTTTGGGAGAATCTCATGACCTTCGGACCTGTTAAGTCTTTAGGGGCCTTAGGGGCCTTAGGGTCCATCTTACCTCGCTTACAGGTTGCGCCCGGAAATGTACAAAATCCCGGTGGGTTCGATGATTTGAAAATTTGCTTGTCCAAAGATCATCGTTTTGTATCCTACCCTAACCCTCCTAAACCTCCTCCTCAGGATAGGGCACTAGATGAAACCCTTCGTTGGAATTGGTTACCAAGTGTTCTGTCTAAGAAATTGACTATTGAGTACCCGCCCAAGCCTCTCCTTTAGCGATGACTTATCGCTAATATCTTGGAATTGTGCTGGGTTAAAGAACTGCCCAGAAAAAATTCAATTCCTTATGTCTTTAAAAGCTAGTGTGATCTGTCTCCAGGAGACTTGGTGCTCGGAAAAACTTCAAATTGGAAGGGATTATTATGTTCTAGAAGGTTTTGCTGCCCCGTCCAGGAGAGGCCATGCTAGGGGGGGAATTGCCTGTCTGTTATCCAACCGGATAAAATGGAATTTCTCACACTATTTGGACTCTTGTAACCTCTTTCAGGCTATAACGTTATTTGGCCCGGATAATGTCGAGGTATCTAAACCCATAGTGTTGATCAATGCCTATATCCCACCAGAAGTTAGTTTCAATGAAACTCTAAAAAAGGTTTTTGTCTATATGCAGAGTCGTAGGGTGAATTCTCCTACCCCTCATATAATTTTGGTAGGGGATTTGAATTGTAAAATTTCCAACTTAAGCTTGAGTCTGTTTCGCGATAAATATAAAGAAGAATCCCTTCATATCCCTCAAGCCCTCTTCCCTGAGAAGATTAAAACAAATATGAGAGGGAAGATACTTCTCAAAGAACTGTCCGTTACGGACGGATTCATAGCGAACGGAAGGCTCACATCCGATTCCCCTGCAAATTTTACTCATAAATCCCATCAGGGAGATTCTATATTAGACTATGTAATAGTTGAGAATTCTACCTTCACCCTACTAAAGGATCTGAGGGTCATTGAAACGGTTCTTAGTGACCATAAATTCCTTTTTTTCACTATGAAAATAAATCCTCCAAAAGCTGATGCATGGTCACTAAATGGTGACCTGGTAAGTTTTGGAGTGAAATCAGGCAGATGTTATTGGAACACAAAAGCAGAACAAGATCTGGAGAAAGCTCTTGATGCAGCAATTGACGAACTTGCTACGTGGCATGGTTCTGAAATTGCGTGTTTCCAAGATCTTATGAAAGTAGTGATATTGGTAGCTAAAAATCCAAAAAAGAAAAGGTGTTTCAAAATACCCTCTTGCCCCCTACAGTTACTTAATATAGAAATAAACAAATTAGTAAGGGCACAATACTTGTGTAAAACGACAGAAGGATCACACAAGATAACTCTATTAAAAAGAAGGAGGAAAAGGCAACAAGTAAAATTAAGGAAAGGACGTGAGGATTCCATTTGGATAAAATTAAGAGAGGCGGCCTTCAAAGGAGAAATGAGAAAGTTTTGGTCCCTTATAGGTGAGGGGTGTGGCTCAAGAACCAGACCGCTCCCTATCCCCATTGAAGAAAAATCCTGGGTGGATTATGTCACAACCCTTTATGCAAATAATGGAGCAATGGACTCACCAACAGGTTTTAAAGAGAGTGACCAGCTTTTATCCCCTTTATCTGAAAGGGACATTGAAACAGCAATAAAGGAAATGCGCTCATCTGGGGCAATGGGCCCAGATGAACGTCCTATCTCAGTTCTAAAGCAAAGCAGCATGAAATGGAGCAAATTGTTATGCCCCCTGTTTAACACTTGTTTTTCTACTGGAAAGATTCCCCCCTCGTGGAAAGGGAGTATTTTAGTACCCCTTTTTAAAAAGGGAGACCGATTATCTCCCCAAAACTACCGCCAAATTGCCCTTTTGGATGCAATTGGCAAAGTGTTTGCAAGATGTCTCCTGAAACAAATTAATGATTGGGTGGAACACACAAACGTACTTCCTCTAGAACAGACAGGTTTTCGAAAAAATCATGGCACCTTGGATAACTTAACTGCTCTCCAAGTAATAACTGATAAATATATCAGGGTCCGTGGAGGGGGGGGGTCTATGCAGCCTTTATCGACTTCTCCACAGCCTTTGATAAAGTTGACCGTCCTTTGCTGTGGAAGAAATTACTCTCCTTGGGTATGCCAGCTAGGATGTTACACCTAATTCAGGAACTCCACTCTGATACCTGGTGTAAGGTACTGTTGGGTGGAGAGAGAGGCTTATCCCAAGTAATTCCCACAGCTAATGGTCTTAAACAGGGCTGTTTATTGGCACCTTTGTTGTTCTCTCTTTATATTTGTGACCTACCACAGCTTTTATCTCTTAGCGAAGGAATAGCTCCCACTTTAGGGGACAAACCGGTTGCATGTCTAATGTATGCAGACGATATTCTTCTTTTAGATCTTACCCCGAGGGGTTTGAATAATCGACTGCATGCATTACATCTTTTCGCTGGGTCCCACTTCCTGAAGATCAATATGTCAAAAAGCAAGGTAATGTGTATTACAGGGAAGAGAAAATCGAAATCTGGAAATTTCAGTTGGTTTTTAGGTAGCGAGAAACTAGATACTGTAAAATCTTATGTTTTTTTGGGGAAAATAGTATGCAGTAACCTGAGTCCTAAGCCCCATATAGATAACAACATAAGGAAAGCAAAGTCTCAGGGAAATGGACTGAGTGCTCTCTATAAGGCTACCGGCAGACGACATTTTGCCCATCTACTAGAGGCCTTTCGAGCAAAAATTCCAGCTTCCCTGCTCTACGGCATTGAGTTAATAGATTTGTGTCAATGGGGTTTCCTAGATATCATCGAGGGTAGTCTCTTGCGTCATCTATTGTCGGTTAATATTGCTTGTAGAGTACAATCCCTTAGGCTTGAATTCGGTATACGGGGCAGTTGGGTCCAGGCTTTGGCAGGAGTCATACGTTGGGTCTTCCATTTAGCCATGGGCAAATCGGCAACTTTAAGATCTTTGATTAATAAGGAAATATTAGGTCCTATGAAGGAACACTCTCTACTTATAAAGAACTTTAGAAGGGCGGTTACCTTATTAGAATTGGACCAATTAACCCTCTTTTCACTAACTCCACATCAACTAAAGTTGTCTTTAAAACGGGCAACCTGGGAGTTAAGCTTTAGGAGAGATAGAGATGCCCTCATCCTAAAAAAAGGTGTTAAAGAGGTTGTTAATTCTTACATATTTAAACAGACACAACCTTATGTATCCTGGATCCTTCCTCACGGATTACGCCGTTTTTGGTTTCTTTTGAGACATGATCTCCTGTCCTTAAATAAATTACTAGCTAGATGGCATGGTTGCTCTGACAAATGTAATTTATGCGGCAATGACAACTCAATCCAGGACATTACCCATATCCTATTTATATGCCCTGCCCTAATGGTCCATCGTCGAAAATGGGTGAGACCTATTTGCTTACAGTTAAGCATTTCTTCCGCTAAATCTTTATGCAATGCTATTTTTAATCCTCCAATGAAATGTTCTGCTTTAGAATTTTTAACTTTTTTAAATGTTTTTGGGAATTATATTAACAGATACGATTCTTGTATAAATATGAATGTATTTTATGGTTTTTATGTTGCTTCAATGTGTGCAGATAATTTTGTTGTACGTATATGTGGATCTCAATCGAGTTCCAAATCATATTCAAATAAAATTGAATTGAAATAAAGCACTATCGAGCATAAAAAAAATACTTTACAAACACAATGAAGCAAAATGAATCACTGGTCCCAATTTAGACCATGACAGTTAAGCAAGTACTAATGAAAGCAGTACTCTCAGTATGTTATGTTATGGGACAGTTCTTTCTGACGAAGTATAATGGCCCTATGTGGCGACCCTTGCAGTACCTGAAAGAGAATGCTGCCAAGTGCTTATTCTCAGTCACAGTCAGATCACTTAGCTATTCTAAATGTCACAATACCTTTCCATACCCAATGGTGAAGTTTGTGCAGTCTGTGTCAGAATCTGCCTGTGTGCATTGGAGGCCTTACTACTCTTGATGGTGTGCCCTCGGTATGTGCTCTCGGTATGGCCCACCAAGCTCGGATACTTCAGTCGGGGCATTGGCACAGTCAAAAGAGTTTGTAATGCACGCCGCATGGCGTCCAAAACCAAAATAGGTCATGGCCGTGGAAGCACAAGTCCTGTGGAGGTGCATAGGTGGTAGCAGAGCTTGAAATCATGTGGATCTTACCGACTGGGTCTTCTCCTCCAGTCAGAACCTAAACAATCAGGTGCCCATCCTTGGTCATAACTGTGTCACCCGTCTGGACAATTTTTGGATTTCTTTCAGTACTCAAAGATTTTTGTAAGTTCGACTGCATTGGCGGTCACATTTGTCTAGGTACAATTGTACCAGGACAGACCAACGGAAGCGGTCGGTTCCCATTGCTCCTGTTTAAAAGAAATTAACCGATTGCGATACACATTGCCAGAGAGCGCCCGCATATTGGACCATTATCAGCAGCTGCTGGAATCGACCACTGCTACAGAACACTGAGCTACTGAATAATATAAATTAGGATTGCTAAAATCTTCACCCTTACTAGGGAACCTGGCTGGGTCCCCTAGTGAGTATCTTTATTTCACTTCTGCACGGGTTATATATCACTATACTGCACCTCAGCAATTCTACAATCAGATGTCCCCAACATTGTAGGTCCTGAAGAGCCCCTACACCCAGAATAGGGTCGAAACGCCGTCGACAGAAAAAGGAAAAGCAAACCATTTAAACTGTATTCTATTATTATATAGATACTATGTAATTGGAAAACATGAAACATTGGTCGCTTTCAAACACGAAAAACACCTTGAAACCTTGTAAATATTGTCACAAAAACGTCACTCATGTTATTTAGGTTCTTGTTTCACTTGGGACACTATACACACCTGTAAATATTTTTCCTATATGTTTTGTAAAAATTGGTAATTGATTTTGGAATACAACTCTAGATAAAACTGAGTCAGTGTATGCGTAATCCTTTCTCTTTGACATCTACAAAAAACCCTGGCCAAATGCGATTTTCGCCTTGTCTGCCTTAATCAATATTAAGTATACATTCCACAGGAACCATTGTTTCTTAAAATACTTAATCACCCTGGTTCCTTAGTGAGTAGGGTTCCCTTGTTTTTCCTTTTCTCCTGGCAGGTTCAGCGAGACTTCCACAGGTTTCTGGTCCCATACCTGGCAAAGGAAGTTGGCGGTCAGTACCTTAACCGTGAAGTTAAAAAATCTCACACTTTGGTCTACTTGTGTGGACCCAGACTTCTGGTCATTAAATCTTGGCACACTGATGAGAAGTTTCTGCCTCATCTTTATACGTAAGTCGCAGACAGTCTTTGTGTATTCCAGCACTTCAGTTTCGTTCTGTGCATTTCAGGAGTTTTGTGTATTGTATGCAGGCTGGTCCAGTCATGGTATTTGTGCCAAGAGTGCGCAGGAAGACAGTGGAGAGCTGAAAGTCTCCTCTCGAGCAACCGAAAAGAAAACCACAAAGGCAATTGAAGCTACCCTGCTTGTGAACTTATGGGCTAACTTCTCACAGTGAACAGTAGGCCATGAAGGGGCATGGAGAACACCCTAGATTAAAAATGAACCTGTCTCCGTTCCTAATTTCAGCAATACTCTACTGAAAGAGATCCCTATAATGTTCTGGAGGGTAGGTAAGGTCTGCAGTATGCATTTGATATCTAGTTCTTACTCTAATCCTCAATCTAATGCCCCATACAGAGTGTGCCCGATCCAAAATGGAACTTGCTATAGCTCTAGCCACATGTACTGTCTCCCTCTGCACTCAATTTCCTCCCACGTATGTCACACAAGCTCATGTAGTATATAGACCAGTGTTTCCCAAACTGGGAGTTCGCAAGCCGGTTTTTGATGGGTCGTGAAAGAACAAGCAGTTAATAAATATGCCTTTAAATTCTGCATTTATCTTGTCACGTTTGCTGCACTTCAGTGACAGAGGCCAAATGTCAGGCTATGTCTTCTTACAAATGGCTGCTTTTTAGGTTGAGGCTACCGTCGCACTGCGAAGCAGTGGGCGGAGCCGAAGATCTTATGACTTCTACAGTGGGGCTTTAACCCGCCTCTCTCTTCCATTGGCTAGCTTCATAAATGGAGGCTAGCCATTGGAAGAGATGTGTGTCACTCGGGGCTGGAGCAGATTCGTGGGCGTTTCTTGCTTTTTTTTAAGCCCCGACCCTTTTTGTTCGTCATTCGGAGGTGGGCGTTTACTTTTTTTTTTTTACAGGGCTGTTTTTTCGTCATTGGTAACGTCTCTGTTGCCGCTCCTGGTCCCCTCTGAAGACCCCCGCGTTCCGGTCCCGCTCTCCCCCGCGGCTCGCTCCCGGAGTCTAGCTCCCCCCCCTCCCTCTGCCGCAGCTCTCCTCCGTTGCGCTCTGCCGCTCCCCCGGGCCCCCACCCCTCCCTCCCTCTCCAGCGGCCATGCTGCCTCGGCTTGTCTCTGTTTCCCTCACTGAGTGGCCCGTCAACCATGAACCCACCCTTAACCCCTTCCTCTCACTCACGTTCCCTGTGCTCTGAACTGATTTTAGAACAGGGAAATTCCTTCCTGCTTCGATTTAACTTTAAAGGCGGTGGTGCTCATGCAAGCACATAAAAGGTCCTGCAACGCTCGAGGGAAAGATAGGGAGTGGATGATACAGGGGAAATGTGGCATACTTCAGCCCCACCGTAGCTTGAAATATTGCGGTCCTTTGTGCTTTTGCGTGTTTACACAGGTGCTGTTAAGCGCAGCGATGCTGTGGGGAGAATGCGGATACAGTGTTTTAGGAAGGAGTGCGTGTGAGGCGGCAGCCAAAGAAAGCGTGTGACTTGCATCTCCCTGACTGCAGAGGGGCCATCGGTGGGCAGGACACGGCAGCCTGAAGTGAGCAAACAAATGTACCCGAAGCTGTGCTTCATGTGGCGTTTTAGTGAAGAAAGAAAACAATGTTTGATCCCAGACAGCCCAACCTAGTACAGCATACTGTTCTCTGGTTTGCAATATCCAATTTCGTGTATGCTGCCGGGAAGGAATTATACGCTAAAAGGTCCAACCCGAGGGTTACCGTAAGGAAAACAGAGTGCGTCTTTTATGAAAAGGCAATTGAAGCCGACTCTGTTTTGAACGCAGCAAGTGTCATTGGATGCTGCTCTATTGACGCAGCAGAAACTCAGGCTACACCAGCCCATTTATAGTTCACTTTACTCTACAGCACAAGTAGAAATAATTATTCACATGTCCCTGACTTTTATCGACACAGAATTAGCCTGTGGTACTTGATCCTGCCTATTAACGGAGAACAGTTTTTATTTGTTTTTGTTTAGCAAAACACCCTCGCCCCCCCCCCCCCCCCCCCCCCCCCCAAGCACGTTCTCTTCGTGGAGAAGTTAATGTTTACTTTTGTTTTATTGAGAAGGAGTCACTACTTGCGCGATCCCAATACAAAAGGTTTGCTCTCTGTGCTTTTCCCCCGTGCTTTGCCCCATACAGCGACCACCCATCCCTCCCCCACCTCTGGCAATTAAGCTGGATCTCACCCCCGCATTGTGAGCCGGGGCACCTTGCTCCTAAGACTCCACTAAAACATATCAATGTGCCCAGACAGCCAGGGCAGTGGACTATCAGTTTCAACTTCTAGACATAGCAGCCAAATTCTTAAATGAATACCCATTAGCCAGAACTGTCATTCAAAACGGAAAAAGGAAGAGCAGCCCACGTTTGCTCCATGGTGCTCTACATACTCATCAGTCGACCTGGTCTTAAAAAAGATAGAACATTTTTGAAAACCACTGAGATTGTTACTGAGTGTAAAAATGAATGAAAGAAGCGGAGATCAAGAAATTAGGATACAGAGTGACAAACACTGTAAGAGAAAGCGAGAGAAAGAGCGAGGGGAGACAGAGATACAGTGGGAGATAAGAGTAAAACGGCAAAACAAAACATGTTCAAATAGGGATGAAGCTGACAGACAGATGCAACTCAGTAAAGATCTCCACGCCAATGCAGTTTGGACATTTAAATGTATTTTGCAATTCATGCAATCAGAAATCAATTGTTCATTGACCTCAGTAAGACACATTATAAAAGATTTCATTGGTAGAGTGGGAAGTCGCTGCCATTGAGAGCAGCCTCAATGTACTGCAGCCTTTTAATCGTTCCATCATTACATGAGAACGTCACTGGGTCCTATTTAATTCTTATCGATTCTGACTTGTTTATTTATGATAGTCCAACCTCACGTATCCTAAAGCAGGTAACAGAAACCGAGAGCTACTGTTTATGAATTATATGTAAACAAATAACAATGCATTCACTGTTATTTACTTTTTGAATTATTTAAACGCCTAATGTCCCTAAACTTAAGAGGGATAACTCTGGAGAACACCACCATGTGGCAGAGAACATAATTTTTGCAGTTCTCACAGTTTTTATAGTCGAAAATATGCGCTCAACGGCCCATTCATGTGAAACGATTACAAAGTTGAAATACTAAATGCATTTAACTAAATTATATTTAAGCACACGTCAAAGCCTACAGCAGCAGTAAACTTTACTGTAATTCTACCTGGGTGTACTTTCCGCAAATGAAGGCTTAAAATAGCCAAACCTTCACTACGGTATTGGTCTCCATTTGGAAATAATGCTTTCTTGTCACATGCTCCAACATGTAGCACGGCCCTCCTGTAATGCCTCTGACTGCGCCCAAGGTGCACGTGGAGCTTCACCTGCTAGCAAGGTGTTAAAGTGAAATATTGTGTGTTAACATGATCTTTTACCAGTCAGCAAGCATTGTGGGTAGCTGTTAATTTCATTCTGCTGTAGTGATTTTTTTTTTTTTTGCAGGACATTGTTTTTCAACACATCCTCTTGTTATATCTGCGTGGTGGCAGGCATGTGAACTGGTGCTTGCGCTGGCCTTTCGTGGGCGTGGTTTGCTGATGAGTAAATTCTCCCATGCTTGCCACATCTTTGCTCTGATGTAAATCCTGTTAGGAGTTGGAGCCACAGATATAACCATTTCAAAATCCTCCCACGTAGTTTTGTAATTCAAAACGGCCTCTGTGCTCAACGTTGAACCATATGCAAACTACAGAGAGTTCTTTCTGGCTATTGCAGAGCAGTTACAGAGGCTTCCCAGTAGACATGGGCTGTAGTAGTAAGGTTACCTTACCAGTTTTTCACAAGGATGCTGCGCTCTAGTAGTTCTGGATTTTTATTTAAGATCCCAGTGCATTCTGCTGGGAGAAGAGGCAAACACTGTACATTATGATGGTGTCCCCTTCTAGATATAGTGTATATTTTTGTCATGCTTGGAAGTTATTGTTATAATCAGTTTTGGTTAAATGCAATATATATATTTTAAATAACTGATGCTTTCAGCTTATTATATAATACTCCAATTCTTAAATGCTGGTTCTGCGTTACGCGCATCTAAATACTTTGGTAATACACAGACTTCATTAGTAAGAAACTATGTCCGATCTACGATGGCCGCCGCTCTCTGTACAGGCTTTCTACGACAGTTGTTGCGTTTGTCCTTCCTTTGTTGTTTATGGTACTGGAGCGGAAAGATGGCGGCTCCCGGCAAACAGTGAGTGAGGGGCCTGGGATGTGGGTAAATTGTGTCTTATAAGACCCGGTAGTGATTTCCCATAGCAATTGGTCAGAGGTCTTGATGGAGAGAGGAAAGAAAAAAGGGGAAGGATTTGAGGCGATAATATTCTTGTCTCTTTTTGGAGGACTTTATTATTTATCACCAGGCATGGCATTTTACCATCCCTCCTCAAGACGTCAGCCCGGAATCCCTCAAGACTGGGCATTTTTTGAAGGAGGGCATCTGTACAATAGTCTTCTGGGGTGAAGCGTGAAGGGAGTAGTGACGTTTTTAATACGATTTGCATGGCATTAATTCCTTGGGGCTCCTTGGCCAGGTTATTAATAAATATCCTCTATATCTGGACCAATGCTCTGTTCCCTCGTTGTGATAATTTTTTCTGGCCTCTGTTCCCTGTGTGTGGCTCTGTGTGTGTGTGTGTGTGTGGCTCTCTGTGTGTGTGGATTTCTATGTGTGTGGCTCTGTGTGTGTGTGTGTGTGGCTCTGTGTGTGTGTGTGTGTGGCTCTGTGTGTGTGTGTGTGTGTGGCTCTGTGTGTGTGTGTTGGGCTCTGTGTGTGGCTCTGTGTGTGTGTGTTGGGCTGTGTGTGTGTTGGGCTGTGTGTGTGTGTGTGGCTGTGTGTGTGTGTTGGGCTCTGTGTGTGTGGCTTTATGTGTGTGTGTGTGGCTCGGTGTGTGTGTGGCTCGGTGTGTGTGTGGCTTTGTGTGTGTGTGGCTTTCTGTGTGTGGCTCTCAGTGTGTGTGTGTGGCTCTCTGTGTGTTTGGCTTTCTGTGTGTGTGGCTCTGTGTGTGTGTGTGTGTGTGGCTCTGTGTGTGTGTGTGGCTCTGTGTGTGTGTGTGGCTCTGTGTGTGTGTGTTGGGCTCTGTGTGTGTGTGTTGGGCTCTGTGTGTGGCTCTGTGTGTGTGTGTTGGGCTCTGTGTGTGTTGGGCTCTGTGTGTGTGTGTGTGTGGCTGTGTGTGTGTGTGGCTGTGTGTGTGTGTTATTGAGTTTTAACGGGGTCGGCCCTGAAAACTCATGGAACTGGGTCAATACGTAAGTACATCAAAGAGTGGTCCGAGTTTTTCACAATTATTCCACAAGTATTCTGTATTACTCCATACAGACGTTCACCACATATATGTTTCACTAATTATAACTAAACAAAGTGAACAATAAAGCTTACAATATTCAAAGTCTAATTGCATTTATTTTTGCAATCGTGTACTCTTGTAAATTCTTCATCACAGAAATTGTTTTAGATCATCAAAGTTTGTTAATGTAATTTTAAAGTCATTACATCAACGGTGCTCTCAGTAAGGAAGGGAAGGGATGTGAAAAGGTTTGTGAGGGACTGGGTAAAGGTGGCGTGACACTAATAACATCACAATAAAATCTATACGCCTTTACATTCAAGGTAGTACAAATGTTCCCAGATCACATCACACATAGGTTAGGTAAATCCATTTCGTCAGGTCCTATGGTGTGCTAGGTTGGCGTAGTCTACGTTTCGACCCCCATGTACGCTTAAGGGTTATTCTTGCCTCATGCTGGGGTCTTCGTCAGGACAAAAGAGAGCCTAAAGTATAATATAAAGGCTAACATTAGATGTTTGTGGTGAGCTGTATTCAGTATATGGACTGAATGTAGGGAATACCTACATAGAAAACAAAGGTCGGCGTCTGAACCGTCGCTGTGTGGGCCTGCACGGGCTCCTTGGAATTCTACAAAGAGAATGGGGGAAAAATCTCAATGGGAGGTATTGGCACAGCAGCCATGTAGCAATAAATGGTAGGGCCGGGAGACTTACTTGGACAATGCTCCTTTAGGTGAGCATACAGTATCTTGTCCCGCTTTGTCTAATCAGTCGTTCACACTTTCTGGGTTCAGTGCGCACCTGGCACCATTCTAAGGAATTAACAAAATAATCAAAATGAAGGTTGGTGTGGTATCAAAAAAATGTAACAATGTTTTGCAAAAAGGGGCTGTTTTACAAACATGGGGCTCAATGGTATTCGATTCGGTAAAGGTTGGAATTCCCATGTATGGAAGAGAATTAGTATAGTATAGCGGCATTATAGATGCTAACTAGGCATGTGGTCGTATTCGCTGTGGAAGAGCCACTGGTCGTGACTCCTTAAATTAACAGCCGTCGGAATCGCATGGGTCTGGTAGTATTCCAATGGCTTTGGGGATCTATAAGCTCTAACTTTAACAATGCCGAGACCATTGCATTGAAAATGCTTGTTTAACATGGGAACTGGTGTTTACAAACTCCCCTCGCTTTGCATTCAGGGAAAGAAAAGTAACATTAATTATGTGACAAGGGGTACAGACAGTGTGAAAGGAAAGGCTGAAGAATGTAATTTTTTTGTAACACAAGAAAATGTAAATACCTGTAAATGAACTGTACACATTCAGAAGTTCGAAAATCAAAAATCAAGCATATGTTCTTTGTAATTCTAAAGTGTGGTGGAAGCAAAGATTTTAATAGGATGAAAGCAAATCAAAACCCTTTTACTTGGTGATGCGCAAATTATACACATTATCATTTTTGTGCAGTATCATTTTTTCATTAAAACTGTATGGGCCCAATACACAAAGGTAAACTTAGACTTTAAATGTACCACTTTTGGGTATTCACAAAGTTAAAGTTATGAGTACTAACTTAAAGGGGACGGAGTGTCCGAGGCATAGTAAAAGTAGTAAACTTAGGCTAAAGTCTTACTTTACCTTTGTGAATTGGGCCATATGTTTGTTGAAATTTAGTGGCCATTGCATTGGAAAATGGGTTGTCTGTAAATTACAGTATGCTATCATACGATGCATTAGTTGTATTAAAAAGTTTCCCACCTCATGCCCTTTAAAGCTAGGTGGGTCACATTTGTTTGTCATGCTAAAAAGTGGGTTGTGGTTCTAAAAGGTGTAGGAAGCACTGCTATATAGGTTACTGATTTGTACTTTGGAAGGTAAGATCCAAACACACCCTTCCTGAATAGCAATTTGGTAATGAGTTCTAAACCCATTTTCCGATTCAGAAAAAAAATTAAATCAAACTATAGATCCGGAACTTACTTAAAAGGTTTTTTTGTGGCTGTAAACCTGGTATGTCACTGAAACATGGGGTTTTGCAACTGCAAAATCCCTTTGTGCGCCTGCATAATGCATTCATAATTAGATCATGTGTTCATGCCCAGTCGTTTGCCTATCACTCTTAGGCATACGTCTAATTATTTAATTGTTTATTCATTTTTTATAACACAATCATATCATCAAAGGATGTTCAAGACAGCTGGAAAAAACATGGAGGTGGGCCAGGCAGAAAACACTGCAGATAGTAAAATCATTCAGGAGCAACCGTTTGGAGGATGCAATGGATATTCAGTTTCTTGCAAAAAAAAATCTCATTTTGATTTCATAGCACTGACATGGCGGAAGAGATTTCCAGAGGCAGAAGCCTTGTGGGTGCAAGGACCTTCCCCTAATTATTTCAGTTTTGACAAGAGTGATGAGAGATAGTCTATAGCCAAATTTCTCAAAACGGCATGCAGCATTTGAGTTTTTGCAAGTTTCAAAGAAAGAAAAAGTGGTATGGCTTTTGCCAAACAATGAATGAATGAGACATTACTTATAAAGTACGCTTACTCAAGATGAGGCATCCTTGTGCTGAGACAGACAAGAAAGACATCATATACAGTGCTTGAGAAATATGACGGGGAGGGGGTAAATTAAAAGCTCCTGAGCATAAGTGTTGTTTGGTACAGATTCCAGTACTTGTTTCGTTGGCATTCTAGTTAATTGATTTACTTCCAGCAGCGTGTTTATTACTAGAGTGTTGAACATCGTCTTCAGTAGTAAATTTTGTACTACTATTGATCTGAAACCCAGTCCCTCTGAAGCCCAACAACTTTAACAATTGTATCGTTCTTCCCACTTCAGTATGAAATTTGTTAGCTCCAGTCCCAGAGTACAACTAAGTTATATCTTCTTTATTTTTCAGTTCAGACTTTGTTTTGCTTGACATCCATCCATAGTCTATTAAAGCAAGGTACGCTCTAACTGCCTCAGTTTTCTAGGTCGATTGTAGGTTCTTGAGTGTGTGGTGTTACAGATATTCGCACTGTCTCAACGTCAAGCTTCCATCTCTACCACGCTTTCTCAGAAGAATCTCAGCAATTACTGCTCGACCCCTTCATGAGCTCACAGATGCTTCCAAGTCAGCTTCAGTTGACATGAAAGAACGTTTTCAAAACTTCTTTTCATGTTGAAGCTGTTTCATTTACCCCTTTAGACTCTTTTATAAAAGGCAGGGATGTGTTTCTCTTTGATAGAAGGCCTTAAGAGCTGAGGTGTCAGCTCTCGTTCCATTACTTCAGCTGGCACTTCTGTGGTGCCTACTTCATTTTCCCTTGTCCCTTTCTTTATCATCCATCTCTAGCCCCTCCAGTGAGTTCTGATCTCACTGCTTAAACTGTAAAACTGATCATCACCCCCCTAACATGTTCTTTCCTCTTCTTCCAAAGATAATGGGTTCACTCCACTGTACCTCCTATTTAGGATTGTTATCTAGAGGGCAGGCAGAGTTGCCCCGTCTCATAAAATGCTGAGCACAAACACCCCAGGACTTGAGATTAAGAATACTAATTGAAGAAAACAAAGTTCCTGTGATCTATTTGCCTCAATAACTCTTAAGACCAAATATCCAAAAACACAGTCTGTTGCCTTTTAAGCAGCTCCAGGCAAAGTTAACGGATATCTTTTTGCAGACAACTCATGGATGAGGAGCATCAAGGGTGCTTAGTGTATAAAACAAAAAGAGGTAAAACATACACTGGGAATAAAAACACAAATAATGGTATGGACTGACACATTGGCAAGTTGACATTTCTGTTAGAAAGTGTCCCACAAAAAATGTTGAAGGCCTCTGGGAAACCCTGTTTATCTGATGGAAACTTCTAGCAGCTGATTCCCTTCAGCAGAATATTCTCAGGTGTCAAGACTGAAACCGGAAATGTTTGAGCAATTCACCTTGTGCACTGGTAGGTGGGATCGTTATGCTCCGTTTTGGGGTTGTTGGAGTCATCCACGCTGGAAGTGATGTGAGTGGTGCTTATATAGGCACCACCTCTGCGCGCTGACCTCAGTTCCTTCTTTCCCGTGCCATTAGCACAGATACGGATGGAACACCCCTCAATAATTTTTGGACTGACTTCGACCTTTTTGTCAATGGCCAGTGTGCATTTTTCTCTATGTATTATTTTATATGTCCTCAAAAACCCCACCGGGTTCAAATCTTAAGGAGCCTGTCATCAACAGATTTTGGTGACCGACCCCACTTGGTATGTCTGTGGTGCCTTGAGGAGGCCCACAGCTCTGCGTTGTGTGCGGAGTGCAGGGCGATGAACTCTAAGGTCATCCTCAAGCGACCCATGAAGCTTTTGGCTGCTCACCAAGCAACTCTGCACCGCTCCAGGTGCTGTTCGCGTGGGAGGTCTCGGGATCACTTCCAGAGTCACTTATGTCCAACGTTGTCCTGCTCCAGGGCTTTTCCTGGTGAGTCTGCAAGAAGTCAAAGCGCTCTCCATCTTCCCCACTTTGCTCCCATTCTTCGGACGACGCAAGAGAACAATGCCACAAATCCTAACCTCACTCACAGGTAGTCCCTCTGTAGCCAGCTTTGGAAACGGGGTCCAATCCGTGCTTCCCAGAGCGACCCCGTCCAATTCCAAGAGTTTTATGAGGCCATGAGCCTAATTTGTGGGTGGACAAACCCCTCTAAAATACCTTCGGACCGGCTTTGCATGACGCAGAGTCCATGCCTGATGACAACTGGCATGAGGACCTGGCTGATGCCAGTAGTTTGGATAACTAACCAGACAGACACTGTCCTCCTCCTTTATACTCCCACAGTGGCTACGGGGATGGGGCTTCTTTTTGTGATGATTGTCCGGAGGTCGGTTGAGGTCCTGGACTTACAGCTCTTTATGGTTCAAGACAAAACAAATGTTTTGATGGAGGTTCTTCAACCTGGTGTATCCCCATCATAACCCTTACTACCTTTTAAAAAAAAACCTTACTGATGTCCTGCTTGGGGCCTGGGCCAAGCCCTGCACAGGCACTCCTGTGTACAGGACTATCTCCCACTACCATCGCCCTACGCCTGGGAGATCCAGGCTTCTTCACCCAGCATCCCACCCCTGGTGGGACAGGCCTCAACGTACTGAGTCAATCCTGGCTCGTTCCCTACCACGCCAATGGATAAGGAATCCAAAAGGCTTGGTACCTAAGGAAAAACACATTTTCTTTTCCGAAACCTTGGCACTGTGATCTGTGAATACTGCATACTATTTGGGCCATTATTCTCACACTGTAAGGGACACAGTTGCACTAGTGCTACCTATGAACCCGGATGAGTACCGGGACCATTTCAAACTATTGCTGACAGATGAGATGCAGCAAAGTTCATAATCCAATGTGGGTTGGACATGACCGACTCACTGGGAGGGCTATTGCTTCTTCGGTGGCGCTCAGACGTCATGCAAAGTTCAGGAATGCTGGCTTTTCAGGGGATGTCCAAGCCTCGCTCATCGACATGCCCTTCAATGGAATTTATCTATTTGCAGGCAGGCGGATTCAGCCATGGAGAGATTCAAGGATAGTAGTAGGGCCACTGCTAGGTCATTGGTGCTCTCTCTGGCCCGCAACAACCGCATTCTGCCTTACACCCCTTCTGTGACTCAACTGCGTCCTTTCCAACCAAGCCGCAGCAGGCTCAGTCATTTTGTGGCTGTGGACGTGGCTCCCACTAACCTTGTAGGGCCAAAAGCAAGAGGTCAACCCAAAACGCTGACCCCCCACCCAGCACCCCAACAACTGCATAGTCAAACCCTCTTTAGTTTGCTCTCAATCCAGCATGGGCATCTGATATACAGCAGAATCAAAATCAGTTACCATCTGCACAAATGGAGGGGGATTACTTCAGACATATAGGTGCTCCAGATTGTACAACTGGGCTACACCTTCCGGTTCCACCAAACCCCACTGCTACCCCTTTCATTCCCACATCGACTGACAGAGTACCACCTTGTGCTCTTGCAACAGGAAGTACAGGCCTTTCTGGCCTAAGGAGCCATCAAGAGGATGCAATCATCAGAAGTTGGTCGTGGTTGTTATTCCAGCTACTCCTTGCTGCCACAGAAGGATGGAGGCCTCTGTCCTATCTTAGATCTTTACCCTCTCAAATACCTCTTGAAAAAGGAAAAGTTCAATATTTTCTCCATGGTTCAGGTCTTATCTGCCCTCGACTCTGGATACTGGATGGGAACAATGGACTTGCAGGAAACCTATTTCCACATTCCCATCCTGCCTGCTCACAGGTGTTAACTGCTGTTTATGGCGGGCCACAAGCATTGTCAGTTCACTGTGCTCCCCTTTGACCATATCAGTGCTGCTCGAGTGTTCACCAAGGTGATGGCGGTGGTTGCAGCACATCTGCAGAGGTCCGGGTGCCAGTATTCCCCTACCTCAATGATTGGCTGTTGACAGTGAGCTCACCGCAGGCAGTATTCTCCCATTTCCAGACTGCAGCGAACCTCCTGCACTCAGTGGGGTTCACTATCAACGTGCTGAAGTCACTCCTAACTCACTCTCAGACTCTCCCTTTTAGGAGAGCTGTTCAGGATACAGTGCCGTTTTGGCCTTATCCTCCAGAACAGCAAGACTAAGACTAACATCAAGAAGCCGCTGGTGAACGTGTGCTATATAAATTCTTTCATCATATCATATCATATTCAGGCTTAGATTCTGATGGTTCAAGCCTCAATCCTGGATTTCAGTGAGACTGGCTCTGAGGCTGCTGGGTCTCATTAGGTCCTGTATTCTGTTGGTAAAACATGCCAATTGGCATATGTGGGCTCTGCCGGACTTGAAGACCAAGTGGGCACAGCATCAGGTGAATCTATTCAACCTGGTCCAGATATTGGAGGGAACTGCTGAAGACCTGAAGTAGTGGCTCAGAACCACAATTGGATAAAAAGCAGACCTCACTCTTTTGCCCATCCAGAGCTCACAGTGTGTTACTTCTGGGTTGGGGCAACCGTCTGGGAAAGGCAGAGATCAGAGGCCTCTGGCCTCTGACGATGACTCAACTCCACATCAGTCTGGTGGAACCAAGAGCGATCCATCTGGCATTAAAAGCATTTCTTCCTTGCATCAAGGTAGTTCAGATGTTCATGGACAATTCCACTGCCATGTGGTATTGCAACAAGCAGGGCGGGGTCGTATCGTGACCCTATGTCAAGATGCTCTACGTCTCTGGACATGGCTGGAACATCAGGACATATTCCTGGTGGTCAAGATCTGGCGGGCTCCCTGAACTCCAGCACAGAAAAACTCACCCATCATTGCCTAGTGGAGAATGAATGGCGGTTTCATCCGGAGGTGGTACGAAGCTTCTTCTGAGATTGAGGAGAACCTTTGCTAGATCTATTTGCACAGCTGAGAACTTGCAATATCAGCACTTCTGAGTGCTGGAGATTCCATGGCTGTTCTTGCTCGCAACCTTGTTTCATCTTGAGTGGAGATCAGGACTCCTATACGCCTTTTCGCTGATACCACTTCAGTCCAGAGTTCTCAAGAAGATCAAGTCATTTTAGTGGCTACGGAATGGGCAAGGAGAGTATTGTTTTCGAAACTCCTTAGCATGAGTGTCTGTCCTCTAATCAGGCTGCCTCTTCGCAAGGATATTCTGTGGCAGCAACAGGGCAGGGTACTGCACCCTCCAGCTGTGCCGAATATAAAGGCCAAGTTAAGGGGCCATCAGGCAGCTCCTTTTGATCCAGTATCCTGACTGGGCCTGGCCTGGAATCTCACTTAAATGCAAATACAACGGAGGGGAAAGAAAGGAAATCAGCTAGTTAAGATAGGCATGCTTTTGACTTTGTTCAGTACCTTTCTTTTGTATTAAATTCTTTTTATTAACATAGCTCAAAGGTATTGCACGTACAATATGCATAGTCAAGGTTACACGATTAGGCTGACAAAATATCACAAGAATAATACATTCACTTAAGGATAAGTGGCATGGAAGACCCCCCTTGCGAGTCAAATTCACAAGTTCACCCCTCCGTATTTTCTCCAAGGTGCCATATTTTCCCCCCTTTCTTAGCGCACCTCCTGCTTTTGTAGACCGTTTCTTCTGCTCGCTGGCACCAATTGAGGTCTCATCTCCCCTCCTCTAGCGTCGGAGGTAAAGATGCCCCCCCCCCCACTTTCTGGCAATGTTCCGCTATGCTATCCCTGCCGCAAGGGCCAACCACAGTCCCTCATACATGGACCAGTCAGAGTCACTCGTAATCTTTAATAGTAGCCACTTTGCATCCAGAGGGACTGTCATTCCCATTACCCTGGTCATAGTATCTGTGACGTTGTGCCAGTACTGCGCAATCGCCGAGCATTCCCATAAATTATCTATGAAAGTTCCCTCCCCCTGACATCCCCTGGCACACATAGCTGTAGGGATCCAGCCCCATGTGTGGAGGTGAGTGTGCGGGTAGTAGGTGCAGTGTAGTATCTTAAGTTGTCCCAATCTAAATTGGGAGTGTATCCCAATTCCTCTGGGGCTCTGGCTTGCCGCCTGCCCCTCCTCATCATCGATAGGCCCCAAATCTTTAACCCATGTGTCTCGGAGTGTTGTCAGGGGGTCTGGTACATTATTTATCAGTTTGCAGTAGATTGTGGATGTTGGTTTCTCAACAGTTCAGTACCTTTCTGTAAGTAAGTGCACTGTAAGTATGTCAGATGCGTCGGTCTGTTCGAGTATTTCCAAAAATAACAATTTAAATAGTACTATTTTATTTCTTTTATAGCTCTACTCATCCCAATGCAGGGTGTCAGAGCACTTTACATAACATACACATTATACATTGATAATAAATCATGTAAAGTATGTAAATCAATGTATAAGATGTGTTACATGAGGCGGTCAGGGTTATAATGTGTAGGGGTCACATGTCCTTCATAGCTCACTGTGCTATATTAGAAAGATTTCATTTTATGAACTGCAATTAACAAAATGATCTCCGTGTTCAAAGCAGTAACTTACTTACCTAACTATATAAAATAAAAATCTCTCATCTGCATGTTACGCGATGTGCTTAGCAAGAGACACATTAACCTGCTATACTACTTTGATTCTAATCTGGACTACACAAAACACAGATATCTCCAACAAATGCTTTAACCTCTAGAGTTATCTCACCATTAGTATTATTCCCGGAGATTTACTGGGCACCTCTGTTACAGATGCCTTAACCCCATAAAATATTTTAAAATGCAGACTTTGCAACCAATTAAGCACAAGAGATTTACTGCCATGGTACTCGTTGCCAATTTCTGTGTGGCATGGTTTTGAACAAACAAATGTTTTTAGTTGAGGCCCAGATTTTGCATCGGGATTGCACCACATTTTTGGCACAAGCCCAAAGCAAAATCTAATTTGTCAAATCTCATAATGTGCTTAAATGTACTCATGATATACAAGATAAACATATATGTGATGTCTTAATATCTGATGTCACTTCCAGAGAGATCACGTCCTGTGATCCCACATGCATTGCCACACATCGTGACATCATGTGCTATGGTGGCACGCGCCATGATGTCTTCTGCAAACTACCTAACTTGGTTAGTCCCCCCACTTCTATTTTTTAGGACTTGTGACCTGAAGGAGGGGATGGTGGTAGGTGGAAGGTGGGGGCGAAGGGGGGCGTTAGTCAGTATAATCGTGTGTGCAACTTGTTGATTACTGCACAGTTATAAAGTGCATGAGTGGCCAGGAGAGGATCGAATTACAACAAACCATGGTGTAGGCTTGTAAGCAGGATCTGTGGCGGGAGAGTGGACGCCACTGTTGATGCCACTGGTCTGGGTAGGGGTGCCTGCGCCCTGCTCCGGGGCAAGAGTAGACAGGAAGCAGGGAGCAGCTTTGGGCACCAGCGGGTCCCCTCTCTTCTGGTTTCGGGACCCAGCAAGGGTGCATTTAGACTTGCAAGACTCTCGCGGTGCACCAATTTAAAAGTAGAGAGTTATGATTGGCCCTGGGATCTTTATTTCCCTTGGGCCATCTCACTCCTGCGGAAGTCACAGTCCCGCAAGCAATCAACATGAGAAAAATGTTGCTGCCAGCCATTACAGGACTCAGGAACTTAGCATAGCAAACAAATACTCTCAGACACTTTAAACATACCTATTAGAAAGTGGAATATTCTTCTAAAACACTTTCTATTGATTTAAGACTGAAAAGGAATGATTACGAGAAAATAAAGTGCAGTAATAATGCAGCAACATTAATTTATGTGCTGCAAAACTTGCAAATCTATGCCGCAATATCCTGGTTGGTCTGTGTTTACCTTTTTAATCTGTTCTTCTTTTGACCCAATGCACACCTGCCCTCTATGGCTCCTAAATCTGAAAACTGTCTTCCTTGTCACTTTAACATTTGCCAGGAGGGTTAGCTAATTGCAGGCACTTTCAGGTAAACCTCTCTATATAATCCATTCTTCCCAGACAAGCTGGTTCTTCGAACTAAAGTAACCTTTCTACCAAAAGTGGTCACACCTTTTCACATCGGGCAAAATATCACCCTGCCTACCTTTTTTTCTAAAGAAGAGGAGAGACTCCACCTCCTGGATCCAAAAAAGAATGTAATCGTGCCATATTGATCGAACCAAAGAATTCCAGGTGAACAATTAACTCTTTTTTTGGATTTGCCGGGGCAAAGAAAGGGAAGGCAATTCAGAAGAGAACTGTCTCTTGATGGATCACCCTCTGTATAAAGATCTGATACATAGTGACCAAGAAACAGCCTCCTGAAGGCTTACGAGCTCACTCTACCAGAGCTACAGCTGCAACGACTGCATTGGCTAGAGTAGTCCCGTTCCTGGGCATCTGTCAGGCAGGTACATGGGCATTGTTGCACATGTTTATAAAACACTACTGCCTTGATAGTCGTGTAGCAAGATGGGCATTTTTTTTTACCCATTTGATCCTTCAGGACTTCTTCGTTTAAAACAGTTCGCAGACCCACCTCCAGGGAGTGATTGCTGTGGTATCTATTCTAAAGTATGGAATCTGAGGCTAGAAGTCTCTCTTGGCTGAACAAGTTACTTACCTTCTGTAATGCTTTATCTGGTAGAGACTCTATCTAGTTGAAGATTCCATACCAACCCTCCCATCATCTCTGTTCTCTGGCACACTGGTCATTCCTCCTCAGCTTGGCACTTTGCTTCTGGTGCGTAAAAACTAGTCAAGAACTGAGGTCAGCGCGCTGGGATGGCGCCTATATAAGCACCACGCACTTCACTTCCGGCACGGGCGATGCAAACGACACCACACAGAGTCGAAGGACGCCACCTAATGGCACACAAGGGGGATTGCTAAAAGATTTCTGGATCCAGTCTGACACCTGGGAAGGAATCTGCGACTAGATGGAGTCTCTACCAGATAAAGCGCTACCGAAGGTAAGTAACTTGTTCTTCCAGTGAGCCACTGATTATGGAAAACATTGAGATAATGATGGAAAAGCTGGAGTTTTTGTAGCCAGTAGGGTATCACCTGGATTGCTTTGCTATTTGTCCCAATACCAGGAAGAGGCTTTCAAAACGTGTTATTCTCAAATGGTATGCTGTTATGGTACTGGAGCTTATAAAATGCACTGTAGCCATTGCTGTGGCCTCTCAAAACTAGAATAAATGCCTCAGGAGAACATTCTACCAATCTTGTGAAGGTTCTGTAAGCTTGAACACAGTTCCTCCAATAGTTGTTCATGTCCTAAAGCTTTGCTTCTGGTCCTGTTCCGATTTGAGGTTGTGTCAAATCAATTTGAAAATACTTTCTACCCAGTTCCCATATCTCAGCATCCACTCCAACTTCTAGGCTTTCTGTTAAGATAACAGTATATTGCTGGATCCATCGGGCCTCAAATGTAAATCCAAACACCACTCGTGCTTGGTTGCATAAACTCAGTAGTGCACCCCATGTGTTGCATTATCTGCCTCTTTGTCTGCGTCTTCGGGATTTCAAAACCTCAGACTCCAGGTGATACAACAGTGTGTGCACATCCGCATACAATGTAAATAACAAAAATAATATCACCCCTCCGATCCTTGGAACGTGGCTCGTCTCTGAGCTAGTCCTTTGTTCCAATTGTACAATAGGAGGGCGAGCGCCAAGGGAGCCAGTTCAGCTGGTTTGTGTGCGTGCGGCTTCAGGATCTTGGCTCTGAAGATGAGAGCAAAGACTTTGTGTGAGCTGACCAAATATATAAATGTGTTTACTGAGCCACCTTATACCGAGGCTCTCTGTGTTTTTTTTGGCAGAGGAAGGGTGGCAAATCGAAAAATTAAAATTGCTCATTGAGGCGTTGTCAACGAACTACGAATTTGATTTCCACATACAGAACTTAAATTATTATTTTTATGCCTCTTTGTACTGCAGACGCTTATCCTTTGCTACAAGGAAAAAATAAATATATATATATATATATATATATATATATATATATATATATATATATATATATATATTATGTTACTGAGATCTGTTTAATGTAACTATGATTGTTTTATCAGTTATTTTTGCATTTTGTAAAGGTTATAAATAACTGTATACTGTAATGATTTACAATATTTCTTGCGACATGTGCACTTTTTGTTACTACTACACTGACCCTTGGGCCGTGACTCTGGTGTAACTGCCTGAAAGTTAAAATTGTATAGTACCACCTTGGCTACTGCTACTACACGTAGTGTAAGAAGGCTACATAACAATGCAACGGCTCCCTTGCAAACCTCTTTTACTGCTGGTGAACTTTAATGAGCACAGACGAGACTAGAGGCATTTTGATTCTGTAGATCAATAGTTCCAAAACTTTATGAAACCATGACCCAATTTTTATAACAACAATCTTTTGCGACTCACCTAGCTTTAATGGACAGGAGGCAGTTGATTTTTTAATGTATCTAAAGCATCGCACCGTCATTTACATTCAACACATTTTCCATTGAAATAGCAACTAAATTTGCACAGACATGCAGTTTTAATGAATGTGAATATTTATGATTTGTGCATCACAAGGTAAAGTGTCTTGATTTGTTTTCAGCCTATTAAAATCTTTGTTTCCATCACACTTCAGAATTACAAAGGAAATTGCTTGTTTTTGCCTTCCTAACTGCTGAATGTGTACAGTTCATTTACATGTATTTACATTTTGTTGTGTGTTATAAACAAAATCCTACAGCTTTTCCTATCACACTTGTTGTACCCCAGCATAACTGTCACAAAATCCACTTTATTTTTCTTCTCTGACTACAAAGTGAGTGGAGATTGTAAACCCCAATCCACTTGTTAAAAAATATATAAGCAACAATTTGTTAGAAGGCATAGCCTGACATTTGACTTTTGCCTTTGAAGCTCAGCAAATACGACAAGATAAATGGAGAATTAAAATTGCTTGGACTTTCGTGACCCGCCAAAAATCGTCTCCCAACGGTTTGGGAAACTCTGCTGTAGATGTGTTAAAAAATGTACTCAATGGCATCATTTCCCAATAGGACTGTGCAAGTCTCCTCTTGTTTTTATGTAGCATTTTCGGAAATCATGTTTTTCTTGCAAGAACAGAGTAGCAGATAAAACAAGTGGTCTACAGAAGAAGTACGTAAAATGAAGGATAGGGAAAGAAAAACAGGAAAAGAGAAAAGGTATGAAAATCTGAGTTCTTGTGATTCATAATCTATCACAGAGCTATGATCATGGGAACTTTACTGCGGGGAATTGTTCATCTTGCGGATGGCGGGCCATAATCCTATGTTGGAAGGGCTCTAGGATTTCATTTGCACCTTTGCTTGTTCTATTGGGCCATTATTTTTCTTGAACCCCACTTTTAGCTGTACCATACAAGTTTAATCTATTATCAAATTCTCCAAGTGGCTGAAAAGGTTTTTGTCTTCCAAAGAGTCTGTAAGGGAGATGGGGGATAGTCTGCATGGGTCCCAACGGTGCCTTGTTTAAAGGTTCTGTGTACAGCCTGTGGCTTGGTTTTAGCATCAAGCCACATTGCAGCAGATGAGTCCCCTTTGTACTCATGCACCGGCCTTGGAACGGCCAAATTTCCATGGTTATAAGGAGATTGTGCTCTTTTTGTCTAATACATTTTTTTGATGCTTCTTCAAACTTTGCCTGAAATGTGCTTATAACAGTAGCCCTTCTGAAAGACTGTTTGTCACCTTAGGTGACATCACTCGAGAAAACGAATCTGCAATGCACGTGTTGCTCATTGCGTGGTCTTCTACCGAGTTTAGCTGTTACTAGAGTTGCCTGCCACCATTTGAAAAATCTTGCTTTTCAATCTTATGTCGAGTTTAGAGAATGGGATGTGCAAGTAAGTTACTTATCACTGGGTCTCATTTACTGGTAGTTTAAAGTCTCCCACCTCTCCTTTCTTCCTTCAAATTTCAGTCTCCCTTCTCCTCCCATGTAAGTGGCCCTCGGGTGTAGATGGGGAATCAAGAAATACAGTGTGGCAACCAACAGTGCATTGTAAATCTGTACTCTGCGATCAACATGTGTCTGGCTCCCAGTGCTGTAGCCTGGTTTAGCAAACTATGATCTGGAGTCTCATCCTGTGGTTCAGGACTCTGTTGAACGTCAAAAACTACGAAAACCACAGTCAGCAACTTTTTGTTTTTCTTTCCTTTTTGCACTGTGGAGCTATTTATTCTGGATCTGTGATCCATTTTCAGGTTTGTACTTTGAAGCTTTGCTTTACGTGCACAAATCAAGTGTTTGCAACAGCTGTTTTACCTTCAAGTGATGACATTGGCACGTCATATTACTTAGTTTCTAAAACTTTTGGAGAGATGACTGCTATCATTATGCTATTCCTAAAAACATTTGCTAAACTACATATTTTAATGAATATATTGTCAATAGACAATATATTGTTATTATTACTATGGTTATTGTCACTGTAGCAAATAGGTCTCGGAATATTGAACCAAACTTTTCTGCTGTCCTAGTCTAGCTTCTCCGTGAGCCTTCTTTAAACGTAACTCCCACTTCCCAAAGCCGTGCTGGAATACCACAAACATTTTTTACTTTTTCTCTATTTCAGGTCTGGGGAATTGGAAGTGATGATCGATGTATTTATTTCCGTCAAGGAGTTACGCCAAGTGAACTCAGTGGGAAAACATGGAAGGCAATTGTAGTTGGGAGAGAGAGTGATCGATCGCATACAGCAAGTTCAACCAGCCTTCTAAGGTAACTTGTCCCTCAGTATCTTGAAGGTGTGTGAGTGGGAGGATGTGCACTCCTCTGGTCTTCAAATATATTGAGCCATCACTGTTACCTCAGCCATTTTGGAAAACAAGAGTATCAAAACTAAAAAGATCCTTCTTTGTCAGACTGCACTGATTGACCAAATATATTACAACAACAGGAAGAACTCCTGGGGGCCTCATTCTGAGTATTCATAAATTTGTGCTGTTTTATGACACCCGGTAATTACAAATACTAGAAGGTGCAGTTCTTAACTTGTGGTCTATCAACTCCCCAATATGAGTTCTGCTCTTCGGGATGGATTGTAGCACTAAAATAGCACGTTTTTCCCATTCCACATGCACAACTTGAATAAATGAGGTAAAAGACGTGGTATTAGCACACCAGTTGCAATCCAGATTAGGGTGTATACTGAAGTTTGTGCCACAATCAGTGTTGCTGAAGTATACAAAAATGTGATGCATGGAATGCTTGAATTAACCTCAGCCACTGGTAATTACCAGGACCACATTCAGGTCCATTGTTATTTTGCACACCATGCCGTCTCAGTCTTGATCCTGACCCAGTAGGAACAGTGCAGCCCAAACTATGAGACCATGTCCTCCGTGACCCGGAACGCAAGCAACCCAAGACCGGTTTTGTCCTTATTAGGGCTAGCTTGGTTCCAATGGCACACTGTGCACTGAAAAAGTGTTGAAAAAGTGATGCATGGAATGTTTGAATTAAACTCAGACACTGGTAGTTATTCGGGCCGCATCTCAGTCCATGTTATCTTACATAAGATGTCACTTCAGTTTGGAGCCAGTTATATGAAAATCATTCTTGACCCTACTCCAGTAGGAACAGTCCAGCCCGAACTGCTTGGCTAGGTTCTCCCGGAAGCAGTACACAAGCAACCTAAGACAGGCGTCGCCCTTATTTGGGCTCGAGTGGCACAGTGTGCATGGGTCATTCGGTGTTACCAGCCCTGACTGAATGTAGGCCTTAATGTTTATCTCTTAAAGCAGGTGCAGCTTCCTTTAGAGGGTATTGCATGTTAAAATAACAAATCAGGAGAGGGACAATCATTATTTGTGAATATCATGCCAGCATGCCTACAGACCTTGGCAGGCAGTTGTAGCAAGCAAGTCAAATATCCTGTTGAACACTCGTCAAAAGTACTACTGCATTGTGCATTTCTCTGCAACCTTCAGATTTCTTTGGCTGACCAATTAGAAGGGTCTTCTACTGTACCCAGTTGCTGAGGTGGAGAATTGTACATGTTATGATCTGCTCTAGAGAAAAAAATAATTTCCAATTCTATCTTACAACTACTTATTATTCTGTATTAGTTTAAACTGTATTTTTCTTTAGCCCGTTTAATTCCCCTTGTTTTATGTTTTCACTCCCCCCTGTCCACTCTGCGATACATCCTGTGTCTTGTAGAAAGCCTCATAAGTCTGCCATTTTGTCGATTCTTTTCAATGTATTTGACTCCACATGGAATGGGGCTCTGCTCCTTTTCATGCAAATGTTATAACATGCTGATGACAAGGCACTTCTGCTGAGGTGGGACCCTGCCTACATCAGGTCTGTAGCCAGCTGGGGGCTTGTCTAACTAACGTTCTTTGCTTGGTGGCTGCAAAGTTCCTGAAAATGAATGAAGACAAAACAAAGGTGCTTGTCATTAGTTGTGATGCTCCTTGTTACAACCTGCCTTGTAAGGCGCTGCACCTGTACGACTAAACTGGTAAAGCATCTCAGTGTCACCTTCAATTATGGCCTTTATTTTGAAGCCCAAATAGAGAAAACCTGGACCTCTAGTTTTTGCTGAACAAGCTCCTCTGGAAGACTGTACACTTAATCCCGATTCAATGAATTGCCGAGGTGATCAGTGCTTGGGTTGTTTACCAGTTGGACTAGATGAAGTCCACCTACCGAGGCCTACTAGACGCAGAACTCCTAAGATTGGCCAAAATATGATGGTTTAACTGGTATTTTATCTCTGGCAATTCAGTAACGTCATGGAGGTGAGACATTGTCTGCATTGGCTCACCATGAAGCAGGAGATCCAGTACAATGTGATATATCTGATTCTCCTGGCCTGCTATTAATCAGAGTATGGGTTCTTAAGGTGCATACATGTCAATGCTGTTCTCAAGGGTTATGGCACTAGGAGATGCAAGCCTGCTGACAACAGCAGTATATAGCACCATACCCACATGGCTTCTGGGAGCCCACGGATAATAGAGCAGTGGCTATCACTTGTTATGTATGTAGGACCAGGCAGACAATATGAGCACAAGATCTGCCGTCTTGTCCAAGCCCTCCTGTTGATCTCCGATCTGTAACTCTGGCTAAGGAAAATGTAGCTGCACATTAGCCAGTTGCAAAAGTGAAGCATTATTTTAATGAATCAGGCCCTTAAGCCACAAACATTTGCTTAGCCACTTAGTTTGTAGTTCTCCCTTAACAGCCTATCATCTTGTTAAAATACACCTCTGCTGCCCAACACAATGGGAACCAGAATTTATTGACGAATGGCGCTTCTCTGTCAGTGTCATGTCGGCTCAAAATGCATTGATTCACTTGAGCTTGATTTCTGGAGAGAGTGGAGTGGTAATGTTGATTCTCTAAGTTATTGTCTACCATGCTGAACACTACTGGACTCTTCATGTCCAGGTCTTAATTTCCCCCTAAGAGATTCAGTCACAATTATTCCTATCCCCTTAATTGCATCACCTACTCTGCTGCTTTCAATGTGAGTTTCATTAAAAATTACCTACATTTTCCTGGACAAGTGATGTTTTTTTTCTTTTTGCAAGGGTGCTAAATTTTAATACTGTGTATAAATGCCAGTTATGTGATGTTTCCTATATGTATAAACTGGATGATTTTGCGTAGCTGTGTTATGTCGGTGTCACGATTGCATGAGTCTAGTTTAGAGGAAGCATACATTTGCCCAATGCCATTTACAGATTTATTGTTCAATTCAAATCAAATGACTCTTCTACTAGTGACAAAACTGAAATCCCATTCCTGGGGCTTGTCAGTCCTATCCCTTAGCCCTATCATGAAAAGAAGAACTTGACTACCAGCAGACACTATGATAAAAAAACAATAATTTGACAGTATTATTTGACTGTGATGGATCTTTTATCCGCCCTACCAATATTTTTTGTAAATCAGAATTTCAAATTTAGGCCTACTAATGGGGTATTTCCAATGGTCCACTACTCTCACAAAACCTTCCTTATGCTTGCTGTTGTTCTGTCCTGTTTGTGTTATTGCAATATTTATACATTGATCTCCCAGAACATCTTTCTCAAAACTTAAGAGAGTCCTAAGCAATACATCTCATCTGTTGTTTAGCTTAAAGTGGCACATTCATATCACACTGGTCCTGCAATTTCTCCGATGGCTTCAATTTAAAAAAAAGTGGGCTTCGAAACTCATTGCCTTGTTCACAAGTCGCTTCATGATCCTTAACCAAACTATCTTGCATAACTGTATGTCACTTGCCACCTGACTTGGAGCCTTAGGTTAGCCAACTTTGGAGCCTCCTGACAATCCTACCGTTTACATACAAGGGATGTGGTGGCCAAACGTTCCATGCCCAGTTCTCCTCACTGTGGATTAACTGTAACTTGGATTGGAAAATGATTGTTTCAGATTCAGAAGATGCTCAAAAACTGTCCTCTTCATTCTGGCTTTTTTGGGAAAATAATCCTTACAACATCCCTCTCCAGCTTGTTCCCTAGAGCTGTACTCTTTATCAGGCTCTCATGGATCTTTCTTCCTTAAAGGTTTTTTTCATGTTAGGAGGTTGTTTATTGGCGAGCCTCATCCAACATTCTCCCTCTTTGTATCAGTGGATCTTCTAGCACCCCCATAACTAGGTAACTGCAAATGTACTATATAGTATTCTATAACCTCTGTAAGTACCAATACCTGAAAAAGCTCAGAGATCACTGCCAGTGCTATAACATACTCTACACACATACATTAATAAATAAACATATAAAAACATCTGTGCAATGCTTACAAGCAACTAGTGCTTAGTCATTATTTGAAAATTTGACTAAAAATGAGAAATACTTTTTAAAAGGTTCCGTTTTTGTGTTCTGATCTGGGCTCGTAAAGAATAAGAAGATAACCAAGAGAGCCCTGCTACATTTTTGCAGCCTTAATGTTAAAGTTAACAAAGGCTAACAATTGAGAGGCAGTTTGCCTCCCATCACCATTACCACCATGACTTTTTATTTGATATTAATTCAAACAAACTTATAAACAACAAGGAAAGGAGTTGTTGCCTAGATGAAGGTGCATTGACGTGACTGTAGGCTTATTTATGCACACTGCTGCCTTATTTTATACACCCATGCGAAGTGTAGGTACGCAAATTTGGGATCAGTGGGTCTAAATTTAAAAAAAGCATGGTCCAGGGTGTGCGGTTAATGTGCTGTCTCCCACAAATATTTATAATTTCAACTGACCTTGGCAGTGTCACTTAACCCAAAAATGCACCTAATTCTGTGAAAAGTATTTCATCCTCTTTTTTGCACACATTGAAATATTGCAAATGGTGTGCACCCTAATTATTATTCATAACGATCTGTCTGAAATTGTTATATTCTGGTTTCCGGTGTCGATTGTACACCAGTGGCCATATTATTATATGTACGGTTCTGCTTTTCACGATGGCTGGAGGGAGGTTCATTCGATATCAAACAACTTCGGTTAAATAAAAATATGTCGCTTCGTAGTGCTGTTGTTTTCTTAACATTATGAATAGGAATGAATTTATCTAAAAAATATTTTCTGGGGATGTGTCTAAGAAGGACGTTAGCTCAGAGTTCCTCTCCAAAGCTCCCCACCCTCAAAGCTCATCTACAACTGTGTCTCCCACCCCTGGAGGCTGTGAAGATGTAGGCGGGCCCTGTGAGTGGGTGTGGGCACCCCTGAGAGTCATGGGCCAACCTTGAGCCCGACGAACAGACTCCCCCGGCTGGCAGCGACCACCACCTCTCTCATGTGACATGGTGCCACCCTTTTTACTGCCGTTGTCTGCGTAGCCACGGGGTCCAGAAGAACCTGCTGTGCAGCTGCCACCTGTGCCCTCACATTTTGCTGCTCCCTGGAGCCTGAAGAGACCATTGCCACGCCTGATCGCTTGTTGTGGCCCCCCCATTGCCTACTATGAGGAAGCTGCGGGGAACTGTGAGTGGGAGAGGGTCCTCAAGAGAGGCTGCAGGCCATCCCCAAAGTTGGAGGGCTGCCGCCTGCAGCAGACTGCGACTGCTGTTACACCTCTGTGGCAAAGCACTGTCATCCGGAACGCCGTGCTACGGAACCGCTTGCGCCCAGAGGACACTGCAGCTGCCGCTTGTGCCCCACACGCCTAGCTGCTCCTGAGTTTGGTTCCTAGTGCCTGAAAGCACTGTTGCAGGGTTTAATCACTTGTTGTGCCCCCCCCCCCAACCTGAAACGAGGAAGTCGCTAGGGGCAAAGAGGTTGGGGCCCGCCAGGAAGCTGCCATGATCTATCGGCCAAGACTTTGTTGGCTGCAATCCCCTACATCGGATGGCAACCTACTGGGGCTGGCCAGGACTCCCACCCCCCATCTGACTTAAGGGGAGGCCTCCTGGAGACGCAGCAGGTGTTAGTGGGCCCTGACATGTGGCGGGGCTCCCCACCCTGTGGATTTGGCCATTGTGGACTGGGTGGGCCTCGTAGAGAGAGTGCCCACCCTGGGCATGTAGAGCCTGTTGGACGTTTGAACTGCCTGGGAGGTCATGAGTTCCTGAGTCCGTGGGTGTCCTGGGAAAGGTGAGGGGTGCAGATCTCTACCCTTTGCTCTGCCTTCTGCGAACTTGGGAACAAATGTAGAGTATGAGCACGAAGACCCTACCTGCTGTGATCGTTGTGGTTGAGCTCTCCCGTCTGTGGTCTCCTATTTGGCATGTATGCTGAACTGCCGGTGGCAGTCTGTACCGGGGTGCCATGGCAGCTAATAGGGTAAAGAAGAAATCAATATTGAAAGACATGGTCACAAAAGTGGCTGTGAAGAAGGCTGACCCCCTCATAGAACCTGCCGCTGATATCATGGCGCCATCGGAGACGGGAGCCAGCGCGGATGATCTCCTGGCCCGGTCGTTTATGGCAACCCTCTTTGCCAAGCTCCGTGAGGTCATAGCAGTGCTCCGGGACAATGTGGTGGTGGACATCAAAGAGGTCAGGAAGGATGTGACCGATCTTGGCAATTGGGTAGCGAAATGGAAACCGATGGGGATTCCGGCGAGAAGGAACTAGAGAACAATAGAAGGAAGCTGGTGGAGCTCTGTGAACAGCATCTGGACCTGCAGCTCCATTTGGAAGACTTGGAGAATAGATTGTGCTGATCGAACATTTGCATTAAAGGGGTTCCTCTAAAAGCTGATGGTGGAATTGGAGGCCTACGTTAGCCATTCATTCTGCCATGTACATCCAGAACTGACAAAAAAGGAGATTGTGCTCAACCGAACACAAACTGGAAATATCTCACCTACTGGATGCTACTCGTCCAGACATTCTTTTTTTAACGGAAACATGGCTATCACAGGAATTGGCCCCTGATATTTTGGCGGCACTTTCCAACAATTATTATATCCTGCAGGCAAAATGCCCATCAGGAAAGGTTGGAGGGTGAGTAGCCATTATACGTCAGGAGCTAAAATTTACTTCATTAACCCTGTCAGCCCTAACCTTAGTAGACAATTTAGTTATTAAACTGGAGTCTGTTTCGGTGCTCCTAATTTGTGTACTAGTATATAGGCCCCCCGCCCCCGCAGAATATGCGCCTGTTCCCACACTCTCTGGGTAAGCAGATGGCCCATTTTATAACGAACCACTCAAAGATTTTGTTGATTGGTGATTTTAATTACTGTGCCAATGACACCTTGGGAGGTCCTCATGCAGGAGAACTAACTGACCTAATTAATGGGTTAAATTTCACTCAGCTGATAACCTCTGCCACTCACATTAAGGGACACACCATAGACCATGTCTGGACGGCTAACCTCACAGTGTCTGCCTTGACCGTCTCCCCTTGTATATGGTATGACCACTATCTAATACAGTTTATTATTAATAATATAAACATGGTCAAGCAACCAGCCGCCAAAGGGACTATGGCCAGGTATTGGAACAGTATGGACAGAACTCCCTTCCAGAACACATTGTCAAACACAGTCCCTGTTACCCAGCCTTCAATCACTGCCAGTTAGGAAACCCTCACTGCATGGTTAACAGCGGCCAGCAACAAACATGCCCCTCTTATGTCAGTGAGATCTGCAAGGCGCCACAAACCCAGAGATGGTTCTCTGCTGATCTAAAAACACAAAAATTAGCCCTCCGTCAATCCAAAAGGAGATGGAGACGTAGCTATTACCCTGACAAAAGAGAGATTTATTTAGCCCAACTTAAGCTATACAAAGAATCAATCTCTACAGCCAAATCCACGTACTTTTTTTCAAAAGTTCTTCCAATAGGACAAAAGAAATATTTTCTCTTATCAATGAATTATCGAATCCCAGCAGAGTCACAGTAAAACCAATAACATATCAGGTAAAGAATCTTCCCAGGCCCTGGTGCTGTTGGACCTGTCTGCGGCATTTGACACAGTCGATCACAGCATTTTGATCAATCGTGTCCGAGACGCTGGCCTTCTTAACTGGATAGGGCCGTTCCTGGAAAAGCGTTCCCAGTCAGTCCGCCTCTCCCAGTTCACAGCACCTAAAATGAGTATAACATGCGCAGTACCCCAGGGTTCCTTGTTATCACCTCATCTGTTCAATCTATATCTCCTGCCATTGATTCAGACTTTTAAAAAAAGGAAGGTGTGTGCGTTTAATTATGCAGTCGATCTACAATTAATGTTCACCATTAATAATACTCCTGAATCCGAGTCTGAATTCCAAACCACTATGCTGCACATCCATGATTACCATTTAAAACTCAGTCCGGACAAGACCGAACTTATCCTGATTGGAGGTGCTCAGAACCCATTGAGCTCCCATTTTTGGCCAGCTGAGTTGGGCTGACCTCCCATCCGATCCTCCTCAGCCAAACGTCTGGGGGTGATAATTGACAGCGACCTTACCAGGAAAACCCTAATTGCATCAGTTACATCGGCCTGCTTCCTTCAACTAAGGAAGATCAGTAGACTCCTTACTAGGGAAGCACTAAATCAGGCTGTCCTTGCCATGGTGATATCACATTTGGACTATGCTAACTCTCTTTGCTTTGGCATTCTATCGTACCTCACAAGGAGATTGCAACTGGTGCAGAACCAGGCAGCTTGATTGATTTTCCAGCAACCTAGATGGCAACAGGTCTCCCCACTCACGAGGAAGTTACATTGACTTCCCATCCCACAATGATCAGCTTTCAAGGTTGGCTGCCTGATCTTTAAGTCCTATTATGGCCCTAGCCCAAAATTAATTTCCAGCCTGATTCAAAGGCATTTACCTACTCGCAATCTGCGTTCATCTCACATGAACCTTTTGGCCGCATCCTCCTACAAGCTAAAGCGACAAGGCTGCTGCAGGTTTGCACTGCTGGCATTTGGGTTCTGGAATTCGCTCCCATCTGACCTCAGAGCTTGCACGGATCTCTTGAGATTCAGAAGGCTCCTCAAGACATGGTTATTCACCCAAGCCTATGACTGAATCTAAGCATATGATAAATCAATAGGGCTCCAGCATATCCTAGAATCAGCGCCAATAAACCAATCAGTGTATATGTGCTTTACAAGAGACGTTAACCTCAGAATATCCTAACTTGTGTTCCACAGCTACAGACTAAAGGAATCCCTAATGGCAGTGGCCAGGGACCAAAGTCACATGATGCTCAATTGTATAAAAGTGTAGCTTTATCAGGATCTGTCACCCATCACCCAACAGCGACGCCATCTCTTTCATCTGATCACTGCCTACCTTCAGGATCGCGGCTTAAAATACAAATGGGTGCATCCCTTCAGATTGTCCTTAGTCTGAAAAATTAAACCCACATAGTCCACACAGTGGAGGCTAATGAGATCCTTGGGCTGCTGACGGTTTCGGAGAGCCCCAGCCCTGGGAAGTTGCGGACATCCCCAGTTCAGCAGCCTCTCTCGAAAACCAGACAGTGACACCGCCTGTGGAGAGCTACTTCCAAAACCGCGCAGTACAAGAGCCGCAGCATCAAAGCAGTGCACTCCTTCAGAAGCTACGCGAACACAACGCCAACTAAGACTACATAAGACTGACCCCGAATTGTCAACCTTATGCCTTTTTGTCTGTATGCTGCTCCCATGCACCTGCCGCTAGATCTGCCCCCTTTGAACTCAGTGCGGCTACATCTACCGCACATCTGATACCTAAAACGCACCTAAGGCTGGCCAGCTTCCACCTCACTCTAGACTGTGGGAACTTTCATGAAGGGAGTAACGAGTTTTGTTGTTCCCCCAAGTCAGGAGGTTCCTTATACGGCTGTCCTCTCTTGGGAGAAGCGGCAGCACCAATATGACATACATAAGGCACTTGCACCTGTGGCTGACCTACCACTCCTCTGCATCATTTTTTGGTCAAGATAATAAGCTATAATGTTCAGGGTGGCAACTTCCCTGCCAAGTGACTGGCTCTCATGACCTGTCTCAAAGACTCCCTCTGTGATATTGCCATCTGCAAGAGAATCACCTCCTCAAAAGAGACTGGGGAAGGCTCCCCTCTCGCTGATTTGATAGACAGTACTCAAGCGGCAGGTCCCTCTCCTGGAGTCTCCTCTCCATCTGCCTCACCATGAATACATGCACCTTCACTCTTGCCACACTATACACCCCTAATGAACACCGGGAACAGTTTGTGCTGAGGGCCTTGGGTCTGGTGATAGCCACTCCCAATCCTGAAGTAGTTGTAGGGGGTGACTTCAGTCCACTCTATGATAACTCCCTTGATTGGTCTATGCCAAGAGTTGGTCAAGCAGGTGCCTTCACAAATTCCGGCCTAGGATGGCTCGCTGACAATGACCTAACTGACACCTGGCACACCTAGCACCCTGCTTCAAGAATATACACAATAATTTCTGTGGCCCACCAGACATACACCTGCACTGACTATCTCCAAGTGTCTCAGCAACCCAACTGTCATTGAAGTGGCAGCATTGTCCGATCACTCACCGATCACACTTACATTCGCTATCCCTGACAGAAGGTTCTGGGCCACCACTGGTGGTTCAATGCCAAATTGCATACATACGATCCTACCCAAAAAGAGACACAGGCCGTCATCAAACACTTCCTTAAAGGGGTGCACACAGGATACATGGACAGCTGACCTTGGCCAAGGCACAACTCAAGGCGCCGGACTAGGATAAGGCAGAGTACGCCCAACTACGGACCAAGCAAAAATATTTTGTGGGGGTAATACGGTGGGACGTCTTTTGACTTATAAATTGAGAGGCCAAACCCAGAACCTCCAGAGCTCCTGGCAGATGCCACAGGGGTGGTCGACCTGGAACAGACCGGCTTTATCCCTGAAAGGGGTTACAGTGATAATACCAAGCATCTCCTCCACCTCAGGGACAAGACTAGATCATGTCTCTGCCAGGTAAGGCATTACCAAAGGTAAGTAACTTGACCTTTAGAGTGTATTATTTTCAAATTCCTTCTCCATAGGCTTAAATGTACTATTTTATTACTGTAGTTAAAACCTAAGAGTAAGATACATTTGTGAAATGGGCCCTGGCCTTATATGTGCTACATCTACCTCTGTGTGGGACTTATTGAGTTCTGGTGTGCATAAAGTGATGCAAGGGAATAAAATATGTCTTTAGTTTTACAGTTAGTAAAATGAAGTACACAGGAAATAGTTGTTCCTAGATGGATATTTCCTAAAAATGACCTGATGTTAGAGTGTGATATTGCAAGTACTATTGCATAATGTACTTATATATCCCTTCTTGTTTTCCTACAGTGCTGGGTATTTCTTTGGGGATGAAGTCAAGGAACACTCTGAGTCACCTGTCCATACTGACATCGACAGCTGCTCGGAAACAGAAATGCCCCCCTTGTTAAAGCAGCTAGAGATTTCTGCCTCACCTGAGAAGGAAGTTGGAGAGAGGAGCAAGGACACACATGAAGGCGGAACAGACTTAAGCACAGCTCTGACTTGCGATTCTTCGCAAGAAACTCCATGCCCAGAAACTAGCAACCTTGAAAGTCCTCCTCTGGGCGCTGTAAGTCCTGGCTCGGCCCCTGCTGTGCCCAGGTGGACCAATATTGACTTGGTGGAGGTGCAGACCAATCCAGCAGTGTTAGCTCCTGCAGGCACGGAGACCTCAAGCGTGTCTTCCTTGGGGATCTGTTCCATTGGAGCTGAGGATCAGTACGAGGACGATGTGCACCCGCTGTGGCTTTGGGTATCTGGAGGAGAGTGCCTCGTGGACGCCCACACCACGCTGAAATGGTTCGCCATGCAGCCAGGTATTCTTCTTTCATACATCAGAATTAATGCATAGATGCATGCTTTGGTAAGGGAAAGCTGCCATCCAAAAATGCCCTTTATAGTATAAATTGAATTACTGCCAATATTGTATTCGTATTACAAATAATAAAATGTCCCAACATGGACATCCAATGACCCTCGCCCAACTCTAATTTCTATTGTTAGGCACTATCTACAGCATAATATATACCACACATTTGTTGCACCAAAACCTTCAAACACATTAGTACGTCAGTAGAGCACAGTAAAGCAGCCCAACAAAATGTAATTGATTTTAAAAAAAATTGTATTTTTATTCTAATCACAATAAAAAGAGGAATAACTCTCCACAGTTTTGAAACAATATACAGTCGATATACATAAAAAAGAAAACAGTAAGTCGACGCGGTGTTTCGGTGGAATTTCGATGTGTCACCTTCTTCAGGACAGTTTTCTCAAGCCTTCTACTAAGGACTAGTTGTCAAGCTTTAAAAATATAAGAAAGGTTCAACAATATGAAGGTTCAGGAAAATCTTCCGTATTGTAACCTTATCATAAAATCAATGCATTTGAAAAAGCTGTGCGTGGGATGCCACGGTATTAGGTATATTCAGATGTGTCACATCATTGTTAAATAGATGTGTTGTATCTGGAAATGTGCTGTTTCTTGTCTTTATCGTGGTCGATTATGCATCAACTTTATATATAGATGAGGAGCAGCCCGCCTTAATCTCATTGGGTACCTTGTAACAATTGAACGGCCTCCCTGCCTCTCCATGCACAGCTTCCGGGTCGAATATTGTATTCGTGCCAATTATATTCTTTACTTACTGGGGAAAAATAAAATTACTACAGCAGTCCTACTACTGTAGATGTATCATGTGGAGGAATACTTGTATAACTGAGTTTATCAGTACCCAGGAGTTGTAAAGATGTTTGGAGCTACTTTCTCGAATGTTTGCATGTTCAGTGACCTCTGTAAATTGACAGAACAGCCTGGTCTCTGGGCTTCCTTTACTACCGGAGCACGAGCCTATACTTTGTGTTCTCTGTTTCATGGGCAACACCTGTATTTACCACACAGGAAAACAGTTGAAGGATGCAAGTATAGTTTCAGTTTTGCTAGAAATTCGTTTTAATTTTAGAAAGCACGTTTGTTTCAGCAACACATATGCGGCCTAGAGTAGCACATTGCCAGATGTGTAGCTTTGTGGATGTAGACAGTATTTAATTTGTGGCCTCTATAATACCTTCTTTCCTCTCTTATTTGTAGTTTCATGTCAGCACCTCCAACAAGGCGCCACATATCATAAGTTTAATCACTTAAGAACTTGGTGTCATTGTTCCAATCAGTTCTTCGATAGTGCAAATGATGTGTCATGCTCATTCTTTGCTTTTATTCCCCATGTCAGTATCCTGCAAATGTTCATTGGTATTAATCTTCACCAGCTGCTTCTATTTTTCGCTACCTTGTTAGCCTTCTCACCAGTCCTGCCTTCCTATCTTCCTTTGAATCACTCTTCTCTCCCACACTCTTTGACAGTGTGCTGTCCCAAAACTCTGACAAAAATACTTGCTTAAAGCACTCATGCACTTATAAGTCATGAAACACTTGTTGGTAGATTTGCTTCAAGCCGAGGCGGCTGGTATTTGAAGGCGGTGGGGGACGGGTCGCGGGGGTGGGGGAAAGAGGGAATTACATTTTTTTTAAAACCACACTCACTTGTCTGCCGCTGCCACCCGCCATCGCCACTGCTTCCTCTCGATCTTCTTTCCTGTTTCGAGGGCAGGAAGCAGGACGCACCCAGGTCCCAGATAGCCAATCACAATGCTGTAATGCAGCGTTGTAATTGGTCTGAGTACCATGGCACGGCACTCAGCTAAAGAATGGGAGGCTGGGCATGTTCTCCATGCAAGCTGTAATGCAGCCGGCATGGAGAACATGCAAAGTGCGCATAAATGTTTGACCGGTCCCAGAGGGCTGGCCAAATATTTATGCGCACTTTAGGGAGTGCAAACCACTCCTCCCCTCCCCTGCTGTGTCAGCAGAGCAGCCCACCCTGTCCCGCACGCAAAGATGCTGCAACAAGGAAAAAATAAAATGACTATAACTTAGAGTCATTATAATTGTATTTTTCCTTTAGTGACACTGCTTAAAATCAGTGGGGCTACGCTCCTCCCCATTAGCGGAGGAGCAGCCACTGGCTTCAAGACTAATGCTTTTTAGATCTCGCTGGCGTTGCAGGGCGAAGCCCTGCCGCCAACGAGACTTATAGCCGCCTTCATCCCTGTCAAGGGAGTAACAGCTGTGAACGAGCCCGATACAGACCTGGGCACGAGCCGACCCAGGTCTGTGAACGCCAAGGTTGAGCAGCTTGTGCACGTTTGTTGGACGTCAGGCGCCGCCAGACCAATTATCCCAGCATGAAACTCTACTTCCTGAGGCCACAACACCAATTATCCCAGCAGGAGTCTCCACTTCCTCAGGCGCTGCAACAATTATCACAGCATGAGACCCACTTATCACAGCATGTCAACAGGCGCCCCAGGCTGCTGGAGCACTCAACTATAATTAATGTGCAGTTGAGTGCTCCAGCAGTGTGGGGCGGCTCTCTGCATGCTGTGATAATTATCACTTTGGGGCCTCATGCTGTGATAATTAGGGCGGCATGCTCTATTTGCAGCACTGAACATTTTCAAAGAAGGCGAAGCAGCGACATTCATTGGAGACACTCACCCTCACTAACCCTCACACTCTCATCCCCCTCACTCGCCCTCACCCCCTCACACCCCCTGACCCCTCACACACCTCCTCACCCTCACACCCCCTCACCCTCACACCCCCTCACCCTCACACCCCCTCACATACCCTCACACACCCTCACACACCCTCACTGACCCTCACACACCCTCTCACCCTCACACCCCCTCACACCCCCTCACCTTCACACACCCTCACTCACCCCCTCACCCTCACACCCCCTCACCCTCACACCCCCTCACCCTCACCCCCCCTCACCCTCACACCCCCCTCACCCTCACACCCCCTCACCCTCACACCCCCTCACCCTCACACCCCCTCACCCTCACACCCCCTCACCCTCACACCCCCTCACCCTCACACCCCCTCACCCTCACACCCCCTCACCCTCACACCCCCTCACCCTCACTCACCCTCACACACCCTCACACACCCTCACACACCCTCACACACCCTCACTCACCCTCACACACCCTCACTCACCCTCACACACCCTCACTCACCCTCACACACCCTCACTCACCCTCACCCTCACACCCCCTCACCCTCACACCCCCTCACCCTCACACCCCCTCACCCTCTCACCCCCTCACCCTCTCACCCCCTCACCCCCTCACCCCCTCACCCTCTCACCCCCTCACCCTCTCACCCCCTCACCCTCACACACCCTCACCCTCACACACCCTCACCCTCACACACCCGGACCCCCCTCACTCACCCTCACACACACACACCCTCACATACCCTTACCAGCATAGCATAACAAAACATAGCATAGCATAACGAAACACAGCATAGCATAGCATAACAAACAAGCATAGGATAGCAAAAGCACAGCATAACAAAACAAAGCATAGGATAGCAAAACACAACAAAACATAGCATAGTAAAACACAACAACGCATAGCATAACAAAACACAACAAAACACCATAGCATAACAAAACAAAGCATAGCAAAACAAAGCATATCATAGTAAAACAACATAACATAGCATAACATAACACAACAAAACATAGAACAAAACATAGCATAACAAAACATAGCATAACAAAACATAGCATAACAAAACATAGCATAACAAATCATAGCATAACAAAACATAGCATAACAAAACATAGCATAACAAAACATAGCATAACAAAACATAGCATAACAAAACATAGCATAACACAGCAAAACATAGAATAGCATAACAAAACAAACCATAGCATAACATAACAAAGAATAGCAAAACAAAACATAGCATAGTAAAACAAACCATAACATAACAAAGAATAGCAAAACAAAACATAGCATAGTAAAACAAAACATAGCATAGCATAACATAACACAACAAAACAGCAGAACAAAACAGCAGAACATAACAAAACATAGCAAAACAAAGCATAGGATAGCAAAACAAAACATAGCATAGCAAAACATAGCATATCATAGTAAAACAAGAAAACATAGCATAACACAACAAACCATAGCAGAACAAAACATAGCAGAACACAACACAACACAGCAGAACAAAACATAGCATAACAAAACATAGCATAACAAAACATAGCATAACAAAACATAGCAAAACATACCTTAACAAAACATAGCATAACAAAACAGCAGAACATAACAAAACATAGCATAACACAGCAAAACATAGAATAGCATAACAAAACAAACCATAGCATAACATAGAATAGCATAACAAAACAAAACATAACATAACAAAGAATAGCAAAACAAAACAGCATAGTAAAACAAAACAAACCATAGCATAGCATAACATAACACAACAAAACAGCAGAACAAAACAGCAGAAACTAACAAAACATAGCAAAACAAAGCATAGGATAGCATAGCAAAACATAGCATAACATAACTTAAAACATAACATAGCATAGCAAAACATAGAATAGCATAGCATAGGAAAACATAGAATAGCATAACAACACAACAAAACAGCAGAACAAAACAGCAGAACATAACAAAACATAGCAAAACAAAGCATAGGATAGCAAAACAAAAAATAGCATAACAAAACATAGCATATCATAGTAAAACAACAAAACATAGCATAACAAAACACAGCAAAGCATAACACAGCAAAGCATAGGATAGCAAAACACAGCAAAGCATAGGATAGCAAAACACAGCAAAGCATAGGATAGCAAAACACAGCAAAGCATAGGATAGCAAAACACAGCAAAGCGTAGGATAGCAAAACACAGCAAAGCGTAGGATAGCAAAACACAGCAAAGCGTAGGATAGCAAAACACAGCATAACATAGCGCATAACATAGCGCATAACATAGCGCATAACATAGCGCATATAATTAGCGCAACATAGCGCATAACATAGCGCATAACATAGCGCACAACATAACGCATAACATAGCGCATAGCGCAACACATAGCGCAACACATAGCGCAACACATAGCGCAACACATAGCGCAACACATAGCGCAACACATAGCGCATAACATAGCGCATAACATAGCGCATAACATAGCGCATAACATAGCGCATAACATAGCGCATAACATAGTGCATAACATAGCGCATAACAGCGCAAAACATAGCGCATAACATAGCGCATAACATAGCGCATAGCGCATAACATAACACATAGCGCATAACATAGCGCATAACAGCGCATAGCGCATAACATAGCGCATAGCATAGCACATAGCGCATAGCATAGCACATAGCGCATAACATAGTGCATAACATAGCGCATAGCATAGCGCATAACATAGCGCATAACATAGCACATAGCGCATAACATAGCGCATAACATAGCGCATACCTAAGCTAACCAAGCATAGAGCATAACCTAACCAAGCATAGCGCATAACCTAACCTAACCAAGCATAGCGCATAACCTAACCAAGCATAGCGCATAACCTAACCTAACCAAGCATAGCGCATAACATAGCGCATATAATTAGCGCAACATAGCGCATAACATAGCGCATAACATAACGCATAACATAACGCATAGCGCATAACATAGCGCAATACATAGCGTAGGATAGCAAACCACAGCAAAGCGTAGGATAGCAAAACACAGCAAAGCGTAGGATAGCAAAACACAGCATAACATAGCGCAACATAGCGCATAACATAGCGCAACATAGCGCATAGCATAGCGCATAGCATAGCGCATAACATAGCGCATAACATAGCGCATAACATAGCGCATAACATAGCGCAAAACATAGCGCATAACATAGCGCATAGCGCATAACATAACACATAGCGCATAACATAGCGCATAACAGCGCATAGCGCATAACATAGCGCATAACATAGCGCATAGCGCATAACATAGTGCATAACATAGCGCATAGCATAGCATAGCGCATAACATAGCGCATAACATAGCGCATACCTAAGCTAACCAAGCATAGAGCATAACCTAACCTAACCAAGCATAGCGCATAACCTAACCTAACCAAGCATAGCGCATAACCTAACCTAACCAAGCATAGCGCATAACCTAACCTAACCAAGCATAGCGCATAACCTAACCTAACCAAGCATAGCGCATAACCTAACCTAACCAAGCATAGCGCATAACCTAACCAAGCATAGAGCATAACCTAACCAAGCATAGAGCATAACCTAACCAAGCATAGAGCATAACCTAACCAAGCATAGAGCATAACCTAACCAAGCATAGCATAGCCTAGCCTAACCAAGCATAGCATAGCCTAACCAAGCATAGCATAGCTTAACAAAACACAACAAAACATAGCATAACATAACAAAACACAACAAAACATAGCATAACATAACAAAACACAACAAAACATAGCATAACAAAACATAGCATAGCATACCAAACACAACAAAACATAGCATAACAAAACATAGCAAAGCAAAGCATAACACACACCACACACACACAACCACGCACACACAACTATCTATCTATCTATCGCCCTCACTCTATCTATCGGCCTCACTCTATCTATCTAATCGCCTTCACTCACTCTATCACCCTCACTCTATCTATCGCCCTCACTCTATCTATCGCCCTCACTCTATCTATCTATCTCCCTCACTCTATCTATCGCCCTAACTCTATCTATTGCCCTAACTCTATCTATCGCCCTAACTCTATCGCCCTAACTCTATCTATCGCCCTCACTCTATCTATCAATCTATCAATCTATCGGCCTCACTCTATCTATCAGCCTCACTCTATCTATCAGCCTCACTCTATCTATCAGCCTCACTCTATCTATCGCCCTCACTCTATCTATCGCCCTCACTCTATCTATCGCCCTCACGCTATCTATCTATCGCCCTCACGCTATCTATCTATCGCCCTCACGCTATCTATCTATCGCCCTCACGCTATCTATCTATCGCCCTCACTCTATCTATCGCCCTCACTCTATCTACCCATCGCCCTCACTCTATCTATCTGTCTATCTATCTATCTATCGCCCTCATTCTATCTATTTATTTAGATACTGATTGCCATCACTCTATCTATTTATTTAGATACTGATTGCCATCACTCTATCTGTCTAGCTATCTATCGCCCTCACTCCTATCTATCGCCCTCCCTCTATCTATCTATCGCCCTCACTCTATCTATCGCCCTCCCTCTATCTATCGCATCACCACAGCATCACTCAGCACCACCACAGCATCACTAAGGGGCACAACAACATCACTATGCGCTACCACAGGATCATTGAATGCCACAGCATCACTAGTCGCCACCACAACATCACTCAGCGCCACCACAGCATCAATCTGTGCAACCATTCAACAACAACTGGGTCAAATATGATCTCTCAATGTTTCAAGCTTTATTACAAATGTCACAAAAAGAGGTTAGTATTTCACTTCTGTTCTTGGATTTTCGTCACAATAAAATACACTGAACATATTCTTCACAAAAGTTATTTACAAAAGTTTAAGCTATTGCCATTATAAATTACAATAACTTTTATTTAAGTATTAATTATTAAAAAAATTCAAAGCCATTGTTATTTGTAATATCAATACATCTAAGTCACGTGAATACAACACATATTGCATTACAAATGCTATAGGTGTCACGAGTTATAACTATTGGCATTGTAAATGACAAAGCTATTATTTTTGCTATTTTCAAAACCAACACATATATACAAAATGTGTCATTTACAATACCAATAGCTCAAACTTTCCTAATGCGAGACCTTATGCATTGCAAATGCTTGTTGTTGTAAGAGTTTTAGACAATTGTTTACAGTAAGGTGGGCTGTACTATGTTTCACAAGGTAGCGGAGGCATGGGTCTCACTACCCTACTGGACTATATCCTGCCGTATGTAGAGTTCTGAATCTATCTGACCAGGGCCGTACTGGGAACACACAGCATCCCTGACAATTGTGTCAGCACACTCCCCGGGGATGGAGGGGATGCCAGTGTCAAGCACTGCTGCTTTTGTTACTGGGAGACCGATATTGCAGCACTATCGCACAACCGGCCTCCAGTAACAAAATCGGTCCCCTCTGTCTCAAAACCATCCCCCCACCCTTCCAGCCTCCTGGAGAAACGCCTGATGCCCAGTCAGTCTGGCCCTGTGCCTGACTGAGATCTCCGTGCCTTCAGAGGAGATGGCCACTTCGGATCCTTTGAAGGCATTGTAGGTTTACTAAGCGGCCTGTATTAATTCATGAAGCTGCTCAGCAAACAAACAAACCAGCAACGTGTGAGTTTGTTTTTGAAAATCAAAAAAGTAATGTCCCTTACACCCTGAAAGTTTTCTCCCAGGATGTGGGTGTCATATTTTTTATGCTTTACTGCTTTCGACCGCCAGGCTTTTTCTGACAGTACAGAACAGGAAAAAAATACATCAGCATTTTTGCCCCAAGTAGGCAACACAGTCTAAGTTACTTTAGCCCCTTCGGCACTCATGACGAGCTGAGCTCGTCATGAGGCACAGTGGAGCTGTGCTCATGACGAGCTGGGCTCGTCATAACTGTCGCGGAACGCCCACGCGGGGATAATTCCCCTGCTGTGCTGTGCGTTCCATTCAGTGGGCGGAGTTGTGATGAGCTCAGCTCGACATGAGCACAGCTCCACTGTGCAGAGTGACGAACTGAGCTCGTCACATGCCCCCTCCCCCGCACCGCGTCGGAGTTGTCCCACGGGGAAGAGGTTAACTGATTCCTCAATATCCGTCAGGCTGTTGGACTGAGGTTTCTGCCGGCATAACCCAGAGGAACACTGCCGAAGGAAACATGATGGACCGCCCAACTCTAAATAGATGTGGAGAACAATCAGTTTGGTGGACAGGTTGCTTTGTCCGTTAAATTCTTAAATAACCCCATTAGTTATGATTAATATATATGTGGCAAATAATTATTATAGTCTAATGACCAGGCAATTAACTTTGATAGCAGTGCCTCTGACATTGCTCCTAGGTGTGACTTTACGCTTAAAAATATTTTTACATCCTGCTGATATTGCACTGCTGTAAATGAGATTTTGCTCCTAAAAGTGATTTTGCACGAATGTGTATGTGATCTTGCATGAATATATGATTATACCACGATTTCAGTTACCACGCATGGCTTTACCACGCGAATTTTACCTCGCAAGTGGCTTTACCACGCTGGTATTTACAACGTAGCATTTTACTACGCGTTGCAACGTCTTACCTTCACGTCTTTCTCCACGAGCCCTTACTTCCATCCTCCTTTGAAACAAGCGTCAAAACACGTATACCAAAATAAAAAAAAGACTGCTTTTTTGACGTACACGGCACGTCTTTGGGGGAGGCTCTTTCCTCTTTCTTTTAAATTTATGTTCGTTTTTTTGTTAAAGTAACCTGCTTGTTATTTTTGGGGGGGGAGACCCCCCCCAGCCCCCCTCCGAGCCCCCCTCCGAGCCCCCCCCCCTCCCTCTGCCCCCCCATGCCCACGCAGATCGACTTGAAGGAATACCACGTCTCCCCCCTAGCCCGTGGTAAAGACGTGGTGGAAGGTACCCTGCGTGGAAGGCACCCTGCGTGGTAAGTGTCACGTGGTAAACGTGAGTAGTGGTAATGCCTTCGTGGTAAATGATGTTTCCCATCTTGCATCTACCACCAGTGTTTCCACAATCCTGTTGACTTTCCACTAAAGGTGGTTTTGTATTTTGATATGTTTGGTCCTAAATGTGATTTGTGCTCCTAAAAGTGTCTACCCGCTCTGCCGATTTGACACTAATATTGATTTTGAGCTTGTATGCGCTTTTGTGCTCTTAAATGGTATACCGTACTGGTCCAGTCTTTGCACGGAAATTGCTTCTTTCCCTAAATGTGTTTTGCACCTACACTTCTTTTGATGTCTTGAGGTATTTTACTAATTGTGACTGCATCACAGTGCAGGTATTTGCTTTGCTTCCCTTCTAATCTGAGTAGAATAGTTTCCACTAGCACAATTGGAGACAACCTGTACAAATTGCTTCATAATTGACACCTAAATTAATGAGGCAGTTTTCCATTGCTCCCAATCTAGGTTTGGCATCCTCTGTGCAGTCACTTTCTTGGTCCATCACTCCGGCACAGACTGCAGTCTGGCGAAAGCAGATACTTCAGCAGCTGAATGAACGAACAAAGCGCGAGGTAGAGAGTTTTAGCCATTACGAACAAGCAATTGAACAGGTAAATTAAAATGATTATCTTCTGTTCGCTATCTACAATTCACGATTATTCACAATCAAGAGGTTATTGAATGCCAAACTCGAAACAAGCCAGGTCGTTCTTTGTAATAACCCCTTCAGCTAAATCAAAACTACTATGATATTTTCTGTCATCATCTAATTATAAGGACGTTTTATAAAATACCCTTGTGATACTGGTTGCCGTTTGCTTCTTCCAAGTAGGGGATGAAACAAAGCAGAGGTAATCTATCAATAACAGGTGCATCTTAGTTTGAAGAACTTATGAGAAAATATTAACAATTTGTCCATCCTCTTACTTGTTCAGCTCTATCATTATCATATGATGTTGGTGCCCTTTTACTATGTTTTTGCCCTACTTTTACTCTTTGCCCTGCTCTATGTAGACCTATTTCCCAGAATTTGACCTGCATCCTATCCTCCCAGTGACAAAGCAATGTTGCACCCAGTGTCATTGGTGTTATCTTCCCATTTTTGACAAGAAACCGCTTCCCGCTGGTGAACGAGTAAAAGTGTATGATCTTCATGCAAACTTTGCTTGCAGAGTTTTAATTCCTGATTCTTTGTGCCTTTATGTGCTTTTAAGACACCACATTTTACTCACCATCTATTTTCTGTAGAGCACATGCTGAGGTGTTGTGCCCATAAATGCTACCTAGCGCCTGTAAACTAGGGGTTGCAGGGGGGAAAGAGCACTGCTAGGTGTGGAAATGGCAATAGCTTAATGGACTTGAGCATAAACAAAATTAACTTAGTGATCGAACCATTGCAATTCTACCCTATTCGTCTGACTTCTGTCACTATTGGTTATCATATCCTAACAGTAAAGTAAGGTGATGGAACTAGGGGACAACAAAACCAAAATATTAACCTCCAGTCTCAGCAGTAAATTCTGATCTTTGACTGTTCTCGAGTGCCATGTTTACCATAACCTTCAAGTACTAAAATATTGAAGTCCTTTTCTTATGAATGTCTTCTTTCTGTAGAATCCAGAAGGTGAATCTCTGCACTGCCATGTTCTAGTTGAAAGGAGATTGTTGTGGTTTTTGTTTGGTTGAGAAGTTCTGACTCACCTGATATTTTACAGTGATTCATAGATGTCAAAGAGTATGTACTGAGAAAACAAAAAAGGGATGAGTGCTCAAATGTAGTAATGGACTCTGATACAGCCCTGAGTAATTACCAGTTTCTGACGTTAATTCAAGCCTTCCGCCCATCACGTTTTTGTTTTTTAAAGAGGAAGTACCGCATCATAAGAGAACATTATCATGGACTTAATAGAGGAGGAGCGATTGAGGATTGAAGGGAATTGGAGTGATGAGAAGTCCACCAGCACTAGCGCAACTGGTGAAGAAAAAACGTGTAAAATAAATTAAAAGGCGGTGTTTTAGAAACAACCATGGTCCAATGCTAAGTGATAAAAAATTTGAAATATTGAAATCGGACTTGTGTAGATGTGGATGAGGATACGAAGCATGTCAACCATGACTTGCAAACAGTTTAATATAGCTGGAAATCATTCAGTCAATTTGCAAGCAGTTAATTGTCTCCCCAATACCCTCTGTTTAGCAAAGTGGGAGTGAAAGTCTGTGTGATGAAATTTAAATCTGCAATTGCTCACTGCATAAACATGGATAAATAGTCCCTTCATTACCCTGTGCTTTCTTTCAGTCTGTGTGGGTTAAAACAGGATCATTGCAATGGTGGAGAGACTGGAAACCCAACAAGTGGATCGATGTTCGAGTGGCGCTTGAGCAGTTTACAGGAATTGATGGGACGCGGGACAGTATTCTTTTCATTTACTACATGTACTTTGAAGAAAAGAAGGTACATATCACAGACCTAACCAATATCCATGTCAAAGTACAATTTGCCGCAATGTACTACCAGTTAATGTACATTAAAGCATTTCTAACAGCATTTTGATCTAACCTCGTTACCATTTATAAAAACGGCGTGGTTCTAGATGTGCTACAAGAGTACATCTTTTATGATTGCAGTTTGCATAGACATAAAAATGCTTGTGTACATTTATTTCCTATGGTGGTGTGCATTTTAACTGGACCTATATGTGCATGTGAGACTTTCTGATGTACTCTTGATTGCAACATTGTTGGCTTGCGTATGCCTGAAAGTGACTGTATCCATGCGTATGAGAAATATGTGGCATTTTAAAGGACAGGAATGCGTTTGGCCATGCATATCTGGGCTGATGAAATGTCAAATGTATCATCTTCTGTTCCTGCAAGTAGCTCTCCCCCACTCTATCCTTTTCTCTTGTTTCCCTGACTCCATCTTTCAGTCTCTTACCAATATCTTTGGTGACCACTTTCTTAAAAGTATCGACCTACTAACTATTTTCTTGAATTCTGCTCCTCTTTGGTGGTTCCTACAGTATTTTCTTGGAGGTTCTGGTCATATCTTGAATACATTGTTTCTAGAAGGTTAGATTTCCTGTGCATTAAAAGTAAACCATTTGCCCTGCTGCCACCCAAAATACTCAGTTGAATTCTTCTGAATTCTACAGTTTGGGCCATTACTGCCATGTCAACTTGTATTGTGCCATGTTTAGAAGCATCTATGGTGGGCTAATTTTAACATAATTTAGAGCAGAGGCTACCACAATTACCTCTTCAGCTTCTCACCAATGCAAACCCCCTCAATTTAAAATTAGATAATTAAAGCTGGCAGAGAATGTGTTAGTCAGCCTTCCAGAAGACCTGAACATAAATAGATGAACTTAAAATACAGCATTCGAGGAAGGTTCAATTTCTGCCAATTGGCAGTGGATTGACTGCATCTAATATTCAGTAACAGTCTAGGCCTGCCCCAACTCCACAGTGCAGACTATTCCAGATATGTCTGTTGCCCTTCATTATTCTTCTATTTTTCCTGATCTAAAACTTAAATAATTTAGAACTTCGTACCCAATATTTTGATGATTCCTCGGTGTGGCTATAGCTTCCTGTTTTTTTAAATCTTGCTCATGCTCAACCTTTTTTTGCCTTTGCATTTATCCTCTAGAATTCTGTGTCTCAATCCCTGTCCCCTCTGACTTGTTGCAGAGACAGTCAGGTTGGCACCTTTGACCAGAATTTTCCCCACTGGCCAGCATGAAGTTCCCACAGGGTATCCCTCGCAGAGCTCTATGGTTACATGAAGGGCAAAGGGTCATGGGCAATACGATCATAAAGACTGTAGTATTACCGCACCTTCTATATTAGGAAGATGGTAAAAGTAGTGCTTCACGGGAGGGAGATCCAGGGGAAGAGCCTGTCTTTGCCACCTCACACCGAGCCTTTACTGCAAAGTGGAAATTGGGTTATGGAAGAGGGAATTATCTTGCACACACAGCCCATGAGAATAACTGTGACAAGGCTTTGAGAAGTTTGAAGAAGCAGCAGATAAGAGGAAGAGGTCAGAGAAGAAAGAGTCATCAGTCACAAAGGGAAAGCCAAACTCTCACTTGTGTAACGACCCAGGAGATCATAGGCGATGTGAGATGGTATATTCTAAATAAAGCACACCAAGATTAAACTAAACGTTTCAATTCTTTTGGCGGACCATGAGCCATTGACTACAGATTCATTAAATGGGGCTTACATGATACAGTTGACAATGATGTTTGCATTTTTGCTCCCCTTCCTGAAGGAAGCATATTTGTCAATTTGGCAAGGCATCTTCTAACTGTTTTAGATTTGTATGATAGCAAGGAAAACACTCTGTGGTGCCTACTTAATTGTGTAGTGAATGACGTTTTTTTTATCTTTTAAAGTATTTTTTATATAAAAGTAAAGTTTTCACCATTGTATTTTGAGAACATTAGCTAAGAATTATGAACAGGTTAGTGTTCTAGATAAAATAAATGTTTTAATGCATTTTAGAACAGTTGATTCCTGCTAGTGTAGGAGCTCTATGTATAGAGTCTGTATTAAGTGACCGTGAAAACAAGAAGGTATGAATTATGAGTCAAGACACACAAAGTAACAACAGAGAATGAAATATGGCTTCCATGACTTGCCAATATACACAGTCACACTGGTATCATGTCACTTGCTTGATTTTCACCAATGCAGAGTGTGAAATTAGCATTACCCCTTGAAGCTCAGGCACTTAATTGCAAGTCTGCATTTTTTCTCTATCGCTGAAGGTAGCTTGGCAATCCCCTTACTTTGGCCATTTGGTATCATTTAAGAGATTGAAAGGCCTACTAGGTTCGACTCAAATGGCAGCTGTACCTTTGTGCTGTCCCTTGGTATTCCTCTTTCATGGGACACCTGACTAGAAATCTACCGAAATACCAGCGCTACACTCTCAGGAATACCTACGTAAATACAACTGCCTTCCCCTATACAATCATATTTCCATCTGCATCACGGGACAGAAAGTGGTTTCTAAGATAATATATTCTCCTTCACCAGTAGCTGTTGACTAGGAGATGCTTGTGTCACCTCTCTGTGGCCTTTGACATGGTCAATCCTTATTCAGAGTGATTTTGCAGTGATAAACACCACCAACTGGTTCAAATCATTCCCGTCTGTACACTTTGACAGTCTCCGTCTAAGGCGGTATCCCCACCATGTGAGGGTTCCAATTGTTGTTCCTTTATCACTAACATTTTGAATGTATACTTGGTGCCTTTATTCAAAAAGCAACAACCCCAATTGTATTCTGATGACTCGCTGCTATACATTACATTTTCACAGGATAGGTCTTTAATACTATCACTTCCACAAATACTCTGCAAAGTTGAGATTGCAATGGAAAATAGCTATCTCCAGCATAGCAGTGCCTTGATAGACAGGAATATATTTCAGGCAAAAGGGAGATCTGATTTGTGCTCACTTCCACCTCTACAGTTGCTGTGTCACAACCTGCCTCCATGAAGGTCAATAGTCTTGGATTTCTATTAGATGTTAATATGGCCACGGCAAATCACGGTATCTCCCCGTGCCTAAATATTTAAAATTGTATCTGGTGTTTCTGTAAAACACTCTCTTGCCCTGGGCCATCTTCTCACTATATAAAGTAAAAATATTAAATTTGATGCACAGATAGGAGAGGTTATTATTATCTCTTACCACGGACGAGCTTGTTTAAATCTTTTTTCATGTATTTTCATCTTCTTATAGAACCTTAGGGCTAGGATCATTGGCAAATTTCAGGTTGAATTATTGAAACACTCCTTAGTAAAGACTCGTCTTATTCTAAATACAAAGATAATAGCACAAATGCCGCTAATCACGCAGGAAGCTGCAGTTCAGCTCTCTGCTGGCCTCCAGAGAAGAGATCTCTCATGGCAAGACATACTTAGGCTGTCTTTCTACGAAGGTCTGCATTTGTTTTCGTCTAGGGGTGATTTTGTTCAAGTGCATCCATAATCTGGCACCCCCTTCACTGTACAGTACAGTTTCACTGCGTTCACCCTGCCATATTTTTAGGAACCAGTACAAGCTGCTGCTTCCCACTCTTTGGTACAAGCTACATTCTGGAGGTGGTGAAGCTTTTTCTTTCTCAAGTGCTCTGTATTCCTTGGCCTCTGAAGTTGGGCATCTGTCCACCCACACAAAAGGACTTAATTCTTACTTGTTCTGGGAAAAGTCGAAGATTTCTTTTCATTTATATTTTGTGCATCATTAGGAATGTGCAGAATGTAGTTTTACTATCGATTACACATGTAGCCACTGATATTGTGCTAATCTTTTTTTTAAACACATTTTCTATGAAATGTAGAAGTGTGTTTTCCAGACCCTTTGTTCACTAGGCATCAAGTTAGGCCTGGCAGTCATGTTTTCCAAAACAGATGGATTCTTCCTACACATTTCACTGTTCGTTATTTCTGCAGCACACAGTTAAGCTGAGGCATGTTAGTTTATTTCCACTACCACTGTTCTTGTTCTCGATGACTCTAATGCCTATCCCCAGCTTAATCTCAAAACGGTAACTATCAACAAGGCCCTTCCATTTGCCCACTGTACCCTGTTCTTTCTTAATAGGTTGCTGTTGTTCACGTATCAGCTTTGTTCTACCATCTCCGGATGGGGTTAGCTTAGAGTGGGTAGCGTCAATATTCATAAGGTGGGATAGTGCTTAGGTGCCAAGGCAATATGACGTCTAATAAAACTGTTCTGAGTTCTTATTTGCTAATAAGATGATACATTTGCTCACACTATGATCACTCAGCACTTTCTGTACTGTCCTATGGGAAGATTTCCTATATAAACACTTCAGTTTCAGAATGAGTCAGAACTTGCCCAAAGATTTTCCTATAATACTCGGGATGGTGTTTGTTTCGTGTTGATTTTGCTGTCCTCTTGGGACTTTTTGAATGTGCACTACTCTATAATTATCTATTTGCTGAGATCCTTGTTGGGGTTTATTCTGTACCACATCTTTTGTATTTTGTAATAAAACCCTTAAATTAATTTTGCTGGTCTAGAACTCATTTATAAAGTGGGTCTTGATCTTAATTGACTGTAGGGATGTACCTTATCTTGAGGACACATTGCCTCATTAAATTGAGGTTCAACACAATCTCTGATTCATCAATCCATGGGTGTTCTTTTGAGGTAAATGTTTCTGGTGCCAAAACAAATTTACTGGGGACCCAGGCTCCCACAATAATTCAGGCTAAAAAACCTATCAGTACTACTATGGTGGATACAAGTGTAATAATAATTTAGTTCATGTATTCATTGATAAGCAGCTGCCCCAGATATAGCTAGACATAGGATTGAAGAAGGCACGGTTTCTTTCTTTCTAGTTGTGAATTTCTTGCACAGCTCTTCAATCTATCTTTCCTCCCCCAGTGGATCTTATTTTCCTTTTCTTTGATTCTAGATAGTCTTTCCAGTTTCCCCTCTCCACAGTACCGCTTTCTGATGCTCAGAAATCACCCACATGCAGATAAGCATGGCTCAGGATGTGCAACACCTGACTGGTGGTGCGCACCTTCTGTCTGATGAGGTTCTGAACGTATCTTGGGGTGTGCAGAGCCCGGTTCAAGATCTGCAGAGCGGGACTACTTGTTTGTCTGTTAAACGTTGTTTGAGTGCCTAGAGGTGGCTCAGCGTGCTCAGATGAGGGCTGATAGTGCCTGAAGTGTGGTTAAGTGTGCCTAGGCAGGTGAGACTTATATCACCACTAGGGATACATGGACCACAGTAAAGGGTGAGCAGAGCTTCAGAAAGGGTATGTAGAGAGTGACTGGAGTGGGAACAATTTGGCTGATTTTCTAGATGTAGACGAGGATGGCCGGACAGAGGCTAAGTATGCGGGTGATGTTGTGCTCAGTTTATCCTGGAAGCCCTTTGCAATATGTATGTGTGAAGCTGGCTTGTGCCTCAGCTGTATGTTCTTACAAACTCCTCTGCTTGGTACTTTAATACTCTGACTTGACTCACTCTCTCATTCCTAACTTGTGGTATAATGCCACGGTTGGGAATGAGGGAGAGCCGGGTGATGATGGGTGCACATGTGCAGTAATGTTGTTTAGGGATTTGCGAGGGCTTGTTTGACATTGGGTCCTTTTACTTTTGCAGTACCTCCATGTGTTTCTCAACGAAGTAACCATTTTAGTTCAAGTTCAAAACGAAGCAAAGCACTCCTTTGCCATGTACACGCCAGAGAGGACGAAGCAGAGATGGCCAATACGCATTGGAGCGGCCACAGAGCAAGAGATGCACGACTGGGTAATTGCGAATCATTCGATTCAGTAAAATTACATTTATTGCATTTTGATCAATAATTTCTCAGCGCAGCTTAATGCAATTGAAGTGTTACTTGATTTTACACCTTTCTCCCAGTTACAGTACCATAGGTTCCTGGTAGGTTGGATTTATTGAACACCCGCAATTCAACAGGAGCTAATGTGATCAGCTGTGAAATCAATCTGATAACTAATTGCAACAGATATCGTCTTGGAAATGTCTTTTCTGCCTGCTGTTGTCATTAATTTATCCAGGTGCACCAACAGTGAGTTAATACCTAACATGTACATCACTTGTAGATCCAAATAATGTGGATCAAGATGAAGCAGGCTCAAGTGCCCAGCAATGGTTTCCTGGGAAATACTTGCCCATCTGTTTTGTTACTTTTGTACTATAATTCTGTCTAATTTGTCAGATAGGACTCCTAGCACTGGACCAAACCTCTGGGCATGCATGGACCAGTGTAGACAGTCCATGCATGTCCGTCCCGAGCCCGCCAGTCACCCCATATGCACACACTACTTCCCTCTTCGTCTACTACTTTTATTGTGCAACCATTATTGAATGAGGCTCAATGAATAGCCCACAGGATCTAAGGTGAAATCTATAGCTTTCTATAGACATGTGCCTGTCGGGGAGATCTGTTGTGGTCACATCTCGACTGTGTTGCATGCTTTGTGTAAATAACTTTCTGGTTGCCAGTTGCAAAGCAGATGCTTATTGTGCCCAGTTGTACATATCATGCTACCGCCACTTTCGATTCATCTTTGCACTAAATAATCTGACCCCAACGACTTGGACTATGATGGTGGTGCAAGACTGTAGAACAACAAAAACATGTTTTGGCGTCGCACCAGTACTCCTAGTCCACATAATCCGTCACAGTACAGTGTCAGCCTTCCTCTGCCCAACTCCTGGCCACATTGTTTAATCTTCTCGCTTCATATTAGTCAAGAATAATGGAAAGGCTACCAGGAAATATTTGTGGCTAAGCAAAGTCCGTTGGAGAGGTCTTCCGGTGAGCTTCTAAGGCTATTCAGTTGAGTTGTTAGTTTCTCGTCACTCACACAACTGAATCCTTAACAGGACACTATACATATTAGTCTGTTGACTGTGACTTTTTTGAGCTGGAAAAACGTTTTGGCGAAGGTCTGGCTTTGGGTGTGGTACTGTTTGAAGTGGGAAACAACCTTTACATCGCGGTGATTACACCTCGATGCCATTACAGCACTGTTGTTACAACGACCTTGTTGTTAGCATGCAATGCCATTACTACGCAAATCATTACATCAAAGTATGTGATTGGTTATGGAAAGTAACATTGTCCAATATTTTAGAAATGCTTTGAAATGCTCTTCTGTTTATCACTAGTTAAAGAAAAGATTTTCAGCAGCCCACATAGGTCTGTTGCCAGTCAAGACCCTGCAGTCAGAAGTGCAAGACAACTATCACCATCAGAAAGCAAATGAAGCGCAGATTGGTTGTTTGCATTGCCAAGCCTACTGCTTCCGCTCTGAATATTTCTTTACCTCTGTGACTGTGCAGTGTGGGTGTTGTTTTTTTTAAACTTGTTATTAATGCTCAAAGCTTTCTAGACTTTAAGGCAAGATTGTGTTACTCTGTTGGCAGCTGGCTCTACTGAGTGTGTCCTGTTCTGAAAGTCGAAGAATCCAAGGCCCTCCCTCACACCAAGCTGTTTGGTCTGTTACCTGCAAAGGAGACATCTTTGTTTGTGAACCAAGTGCCCAATTGGAAGTCCCAGCAAACCCAGAACCGTGTGATCAAATGTAAGTGTTCTGGCAGTAGTATCTCTATAGAAGGTGTCTGCATTGTATGTAATGTGTTAAAGAAACCATTCAGTAATATGTATCACAATCTGGATTCATATCAATGCCTGATTCAATACAAATATGTATCGTGCAATTTTAGACTTATGTATATTTTATTTAGATTCTTGAGTGTTTTTTTTGCATGGGAAGGATCTAAAGGGTATCCGTTGGAGACATCTACTGAGTGCTATTTAATATCCTACCTACAAAGTGCGCTATGGGGTATATTAACTACATTTTAAAGAATTACTTAAGGATATACATTACCTTTAAACTAATCTTACAGAATTCGAATAACTACAAAACTGCATGAAGCTTCTGACCCCCAACCCTCAGACCCCCTCAGTTAACCTTCAAACCCCGCAGAGACCATGCGTCAGCTTTCACCTCACTCAGACGGCCTTCAGAGACCCTTAACCCACATTTGTAGAGCTGGCCATTGCATCCTTTCAGTCTGCTTTTTTTTATGACCTCAGCTTCTTCAGGATGACCCTCTGAATCCCCAGTTGGTACCCATTTTACCTCAGCAAGCTCTCAACCCCCTTGCACAGGCTCACATACTCCCTCAGCCATCAACCGTCCCTTGGCAAGCACTCACCTGCACTTACCTGGCTGTCACATATCCTCAGATCTCATGATATTTCATCAGACAGCCCATGGACTATACCCGGTTGCAAGCTATTTTTTATGCCAGCAATATCTCACGGAGGGCCATTTGTAGGAACACATTTTCCCATAGAGACAGAATGGGTAAAACTCTTTAATACATCTGGCCCATAGTTCCCAATTGCATTGTTTACCCACCTGGTTACTTACTCTTTTCATATAACTTTTGCTTGCAAGCGGCACGGAGCGGAAACAATTAGGTTCATTAGTGTTGTGAACCTATTAATGCAAGTGTGATTGCAAAAGACACCACCCCCTCCCTGACCAGCCTACAGGTATCCCCTAAAGTCTATGGTTTTCTACGAGAATCATTTGAAAATACCCCAGTTAGGACTCTGTTGGGTGACTATATTGTTCGGGGATGCACTTGCATTACCAGGAAGAATAAACTAAGCCTTTATAGGGATTCTTGAGCCCTGACGAATGCCCCAGACCAGATAGGCTAATTATTGAGGGCAGAAACATGTTGGTGATTAGCAGAGGGGTTTGAACCCGCTGTGCTAATTGTTTTTGGTCATACCCAAAGTCCTAACGAATAAAGGTAACAACAGAGGAACTTTGAGGTATTTTTAGATTTTCTGGATCCTGCCCTGTCCAGTAAGCTTTATGTGAGAACTCCCTCCTACCGCCAAGTCTTCGTGGAGATCAAGTCCGCCCTGGTATATCCTCTTACTGGGGTGGGGAGAGGATGCAGATGATGAAGCATGACACCATTATGTGTGTGAGACATCCTCTTCCACTAAGGATGCCCTTCTCGTTTTAATCTGACCCCCTCTGAATTTAGTGACTTCGTATGACTCCTTTGGCAACTAGGCCGTGGTTGTCTCCATCTGTGATTTTCCCTGTGAGCACCCTTCTTATATGTGATGTATAAATGTCTTTCGGGAACTCTAACTGTTCATCTGCTACAAAACTTTTCTGCTTGGACCATCTTCTGCTAGTATCTTGTGTGATTTTGTGTGAAAAGTATGCCAGTGCTTACAATTTTGATGCAAATGACCGACGGAGTGTATGTCTGGTAATTGTGCACAATGCCTGAGGTTTAATGTTTTCAGCAGAATCTTTTCTACTAACTTGTGTTAAATGTCAGAGTGTGATTTTCTGGCAATTAGTGAGAAACATGATACGATAGGAAAGAGAGTCAGTTGATACTGCACGTGAACAAGGAACTGTGATGACAAGTTGTATAGGGACGGAATGTGGACAGGCCTAGAATGGACGGAGCAGAGAGTAGAGCTGTGGGTGAGGCTAGACCATGGACTTTAGGAAAGAGAACTTATGGGAAGCAGAGTAATAGTGTGGATGAGATAATGGATAGTCAAGAATGGGGAAAGAGAGAAGTAGGAGGAGGGATGAGAGAGAGTGGAGGTTGTAGTAAGCATAAGGAACGGCGTAAGAGGCCAATGAGTCTAACAAAGAAGAGGTTCGACGAGAATGAATGATTAATAGAGTCACGGAGATCGAAACTCAGTCTGTGAATCGCTGTTTTTGAAATGTAGTGGAGCGGGCTTCCAAAAAGCAGTACTGACTGATTCGTGTTGTTTTTGATTTATATGTAACGATATTGTCTTTGGTCATGCATTTATATTTTAATGTTGACACTTTTGTATTTGGAAGCTCCTAAAAATTTGGATTGCCACCTGAAATTTTTGGCTAAGGCGCCATTGTCTACTTTGGCAAAGCATTACCCTGGAAGTTTTTATTGTGTCCATGCAAGTTGTAAAACACAAGTTGTCTTGGTGTCCAGCTCCTTGCAGTTATCCAAAGATGCCCATCTGCTGCATCAATGATGCCGATTACTCAAAGTGAGGGCAGGAGCTTCCCTATCCTACAGCTAAAAAACAAGTGGGTGGTAGAGTTTTCTCTGCTTATTACCTGGAAAGGGGGGAGAGTTCACAAGCTCAGCTGCAACTGATACTACATGGACACTGTGAACTTTGTAGTTTGGCCTAACCACTAATGGTGCAAGTCTGTGTCTTTTATTTATCATGGTAGGTGCCCACCGTTGAGAGTCATCTACGGTTACATCTACGGATCTTCTCTCTTTTGGTGTAATTGCAAGACCTCAATGTATGCTGGACATGTGGTGAGAGACAATGAAAAACTTGTTACTGGACACCCGTACTACCTCCCACTTAATTGCTACCACATGCTCACTTGGACAACTTTTTTACTGCAGTTTGGGTGGTTTTAGCATCCCACGACCTGGCTACTGTTGTGGGTCTGGACCTACAACAGTAGCCACCAAGTTGTCCCCATGAGTGGAACCGCTTCGGATTCTTTCAAAGTACATGTTGTCTCTAGTGTGATTGGTTACACCACTGAAGAAAACCCTATAAATATAAATCTCAGTTGGTGCTACATCTGAGAGACTTTAAAATGGTCAGATGAGGGTGTGCTCTAAGGGCGCAAGGATAACTGAGGGGTGACTTAGTCTTCCATTATTCAGTGGGTGATAAAATCAAAACCACTTTGTTGGGTAAAAGTGCCATATTTGGTTCTCGCACCTAAAGACAATTCAATTTGTGGCATGTACTATAGAAATAGGTATTGTTGTTCGTGTTATCTTTGAAAGACATTTCTTGACAAAGACATTTTGATTTCTCAACTTTCAGGTTCTGGCGTCAGGTCGGGGGACACCTACGTGTTGTAGAATGTGGTAGCCAGGGAGTTGTGTGGGGTATCGGATATGACCACACCCCTTGGGTTTATACTGGTGGCTATGGAGGAGGTTTCCTCCAAGGTAAGTGTAACTCAGGATTGCATTTTGTTGATGAAAGCAAGTATTGTATGTTTTATCTGTGATGTGTAATTTATGGCTTTGCATCTGCTCCATGATTTTATTGCATCAGTGAAATTTGCAAATATTAATGAGGTGGTTTTGGATGGGGCTGTGTTCTGATTTTGCAGTTAAATTTGCTAAGACACATCTATGATGATACATTAGATCAGTGACTCTGTTCAGTTTTGGATGACCAGGCACAATGTTGAATGTATCTGATTTACATGAATAGTATTTTGAGTATGTCTACAGACTACTTTTATTATTGGCACTACCGTCAATGTTTGATAAGAAACTTGCTTGTCCTGTCTACATGACCTTTTGGTCAAACCAATGGGCATCTATTCATCAAAAAATGCCAGGAGTAATGGAAGTGACAGCACACACTATTTCATCTGCACACTCATGACATCACAGGCAGTGACCGCTTATGACCTTTGACATTGGTGACATTCCAGGCAATGACATCCTTGAATGTTCAAGATCTATAATAAATGAATGTATAGTAATAACAAACGATACTAAAGCAGATAAAATATTGTTGTGACAAATGAAGTAGCGAGGTTCAGTGTAGCGTATGGAGGGGCTTTTCATGAGAGGGGGGTCACTGTACAGTAGGTGCAGTACGAAATTATCCTGAAGAACGGCTTGGTTTTCTCGAAAAATAAAAATAAAATGAACAACGCATCTTTTCGAACACAAATACAGGTGTTGCTGCTTCAGTCGTGGTTGATACTGAAAGTGAAGATTAGGCCTTTATTTACTGATTATACAGTCTTGTTTTGTATGTTTCCCTAATTTCAGCATACTTTCTAAATGCTCTTGCTCACAGTGGCGGCTCCTCCGCTAAGGTGGAGGAGCGTAGCCTCACTGCTTTTTTTGCAGTGATACACAGAGAAAAAAAAATTATAATAACGCAGTTATTATAATTTTATTTTCTCTTACTTCCGCCCACACCTTTGCGGTAGGGCGCGGGGGTAGGGGAGGAGTGGTAGTACCCTCCTAAAGTGCGCAATGACTGCTTGTCTTGCACACTTCGCATGTTCTCCATGCAGGCTGCATTAAGTGGAGAACATGCTGAGGCGTTCAGTCAACGTCTAAGCACCGAAACATGGCGTACAGACCAATCACAACACTGCTAAGGCAGGGTTGTGATAGGCTGACTGGGACCCCTAGTGTGCTTCCTGTGACCGAGCGAGGGAAGGACTACTGAGGAGAGACGCGGCGAAAAGGTAAGTTTTTAGGTTTCGCCTGAGCCAGCACGCATGCGCTGCTCTGGCAGACATTAAGTAACTACTTAGAAAACTGGTATTTCCCGGCCACCAGCTTGCCAGCACGCGCCCAGCTGCTCGCGCATCCCTTGCGTGCTTCGCGTCATCGTGTTCACTTTCGCTTTGCCGTCCGGCTCAGCCTGCCAGCAGCAATCCTCACTCAAGGTACGGCCCCTCCGGGTGGCTTGCATAGAACTCCGCCCTCTTCTTCCTAATGCTGCTATGTCTAATCTCACGCTCACCGTCTCCCCTGAAAGCTCCTCCTCCCTGTACCGCCCACTTCATCTCAACAGAGCTGTCATGCCCTCCGCAGCCGGTGTTCCGCATCTGGCTTGCTGCAAGGTCTCTTTCTTCGATCTTCACTTCTCTTGCCTTTTCCCTCATCTCCCTACTCTAGCCCAACCTGCTCACATTCTTGCAGTTTTTGTCTCACTCTGTCACTGCCTCTTACTTTCTCCTTGTGGACACTTTTTTTTCTGCATCGACTCTTCGCTACTTGCCTCATCGTGTCTGACCTTCCCATTTCTTCTAATCTGCCTCCATATGCATTTGCTCCACCCTGTTTCCCGCCTCTCTCTCTTGTCCCCTTTCACCGTTACCTGCGCCCCCTCCCACCCGCGCCTAAACCCAGTGCTCATGCGCCTTACAATTGAGTGTAATAACAACTGTACCGCCGCCCCAGGACTGAATTTGGGTAAGACTTCGCTTGGGTAAATAACTTCGCAGACCTAAAAATGTGATACTTATCAGCCATAAAAAATTTCGAAGGAGGCACAAGGCGAGTTAGTTGCAAAGGACCAGCTTGCTGCCTGTTACTTGTTTTTTTTTGCTTGGCTTGCAGACTCATAATCCCCGCCTCTTTAGCCCACCCCCTCCCCCCGGCCCCACATTACCTCGGAGCGTGCATTTGTGTATTCCTGGTCTTGTTAATATTGTGCTTTTGTAATGTTATTTTTTACTATCTCGCTACATTGGTAACTTTGGGCTTTTGTGTCTGCTACATTAATTCATAAAAAAAACAATAGTTCATATCACGCTTCCAGACGCATCCTGTCAGTAGATGAGTTCTTAAAGAAGTGTCCCGTCAACCCGCTGCTGATCCTTCCTGCCTCCTAAGCATTTCTGGGAAATCTGGGGCTTGTAATACTCAGCCCCCTCCCGCTCTCGTAGCTTGTTGCAGTCAGCAATCAACAGATATCATGGCCTGTGCCCTAGCAGACCCTAAAGACATACAGTAGTCTCTTGAGCAGACTTGTCTTCCACTTTTTGTTCTGTCCCGGATTAACTTCCCTGTTCTTTCAGCATTACCAGGCATTGAGAACAGATAGATTAAAGAACCGGGGACCGCTCCAGCGTCAAAGCACCACAGCTGTGTGCAACATTGCATGAGCAATCCTTTCTGTGAAATCTCGTATTTAACACATCTTTTTCATTCTTATGCCCACTGGTAGCAGACAATGTCAGTAAAAGGACATTTCGTTCACAATTCTTCAAGCACAGCTTTTCTGTGGTTTGTGGAGTTATTTATAACAACACCCATTTTTTTTAGACCAGGGGAGAAGGGCGATTTTTACAAAAGAACACGTTTTATGGGCGATAAGGGAGTAAAATAAAACGGTTTAAGAAATACAAACATACGTATTCCCATGAGGAATCAGTAAAATAAATACTTTTTGTTTTGATTAAATTAACTTTTAAAAATAGAAACGTTTGCACATGTGACCATTCTAATACGATTATGTGTTCCTTCTTCACTGTCCTCATAACATATCTTGACAAAAAAACGTACTGCAAATGGACCTACTAAGGTGGCTTCTGTAACAAACATCATGCACACCAGAGGCCATAATAGTTATGGTTCAAATGGAGAAAGGGTAATAACGGGCAGAAAGGCTGGGGAGTAAGGGTAGACTCATTATGTTTCACACTCTCAACCAGTTACCTCCCTCTCGTCTACCATAACAATAGTCTTGAAGTATTTAAACCTCCTGTGTACTTAAATGCAAATAACTTTATTGATTTTAAATTTATTGTAACAAGAGCTCAAATAACAAGCATTTGCAATGCAATAGGTCTCGCATTTACGCAACTTTAAGCTATTGGCATTGGAAATGACAATGCCTTTCATTTACGTTTTAAAAACCAAAACATAAAATAAAAGGCATTGTCATTTACAATGTCAATAGATCAAACTTGTGTAAATGCCCTCACTCCTATCTATCTATCTATCTATCTATCTATCTATCTATCTATCTATCTATCTATCTATCTATCTATCTATCTATCTATCTATCGCCCTCACTCTATCTATCTATCGCCCTCACTTAATCTGTCGATCTATCTATCGCCTTCACTCTATCTATCGCCCTCACCTAATCTGTCTATCCATCGCCATCACTCTATCTATCTATCTATCTATCTATCTATCTATCTATCTATCTATCTATCTATCTATCTATCTATCTATCTATCTATCGCCCTCCCTCTATCTGTCTATCGCCCTCAGTCAGTCTGTCTATCTATCTATCTATCTATCTATCTATCTATCTATCTATCTATCGCCCTCACTCTATCTATTGCACTCACTCTATCTATCTATCGCATCACCACAGCATCACTCAGCACCAATACAGCATCACTCAGGGGCACCACAACATCACTACGCGCTACCACAGCATCACTGAACACCACAGCATCACTCGTCGCCACCACAACATCACTCAGCGCCACCACAGCATCAATCTGTGCAACCATTCAACAACAACTGGTTCAAATATGTTCTCTCAATGTTTCAAGCTTTATTACAAATGTCACAAAAAGATGTTACTATTTCACTTCTGTTCTTGGATTTTCGTCATAGTAAAATACACTGAACATAATCTTCACAAAAGTTATTTACAAAAGTTTAAGCTATTGCCATTATAAATTACAATAACTTTTATTTAAGTATTAATTATTGAAAACAAAATAAAAGCCATTATTTGTAATATCAATACATCTAAGTCACTTAAATACAACCCATATTGCATTACAAATGCTATAGGTGTGAAATTTGCGAAAGTTAAAACTATTGGCATTGTTAATGGCAAAGCTATTAATTTCGCTATTTTCAAAACCAACACATAAATAAACAATGTGTCATTTACAATACCAATAGCTCAAACTTTCCTAATGCGAGACCTATTGGCTATGCCAATGCTTGTTTTCTTTATAGCCGCTTCCCCGTGTCCTTCCGCGTCCTCCCCCCTCCTGCCCCCATCCCCCTACTTCTGATCCGTGCCAGCCACTTCTGCTTGCACAGTCCGGTTATTCATAGAGCCCTGCAGAAAGCGCCACCCTAATTCTACTACAAGAACTTGCATCACTGTTCTAAATTTGTTGAAGATGAGATGTGAGCTGAAGGTTCATCAAAGGTTACTGGTTTATGTCATGCCTTGTATTTCCTAATTGGCCTTCTGGGACAAAAGCCATAAATGCCTTTCATGGCATCATGTACTAGGATGGAGATTCTTAAGCTGTCACCATCAGGTCATAAGTGTCTGATGTGTTCAGACGATGTTATCATTATGCCAATTAGTGATTTTCAAACATGAGAAATGGTACCTCATTGTGATCACATAATGTTGGCAAGTATGCTTTAAAGGCGAGCAGTCGTGCAGGCAAAATGATTGTTGGTTTTCTTTCCACATACTAAAGATCACTCCGTTATTTCCAGCAGATATACTTTGTTTGGCAGGGGTCGCAGGGACTCGGGTAGTGGTAGCAAAGGGTATTTGCAGCCGGGACCCCTTGACAAGGCTGGGCTGGCTGTACTGGCTATTGGGCGTTTCCCCGGGAGACCAGAAGGGCGGGGTGGGTGGCGGTTTTGTAGCAGTGCAACTGTTTTGAAAGCCCCGCTGCAGAGTTCCTTGTATACTCAGTAGTTTTCAAACAACATCAAAAGTGTCAAGATAACTCTGGTGATTCATGTACCTGCTGGAGAGAGAGGGAGTTTTGTCTAGTGGCAGCTTAGACTCATTTCAGGTAGCGCTGATCTCCGCACATCTAAGTATAGATTTCAGTTGTAAATGTGGTAGGGACAAGGGGGAGTGGCTGAAAATTGGGATATACTTATCCGTAAATGGAAGTGGGTTTAGGAAAATTTAAGCAGTATTTAGGGAGGCAAATGCTAATACAAACATGCAACAACATAAGATCAAGACCAGTTCAATCCACAAATTATCCTTCTAAAGTTACTACAGCCATAAAGGTGTCAAAACAGGTGTAAATGTACTCTGAGTAATACTCACCCATAGAAAACACTGAAGGCAAATAAATAAAATGAGACCCCAAAATTATTTCTGCATTTATAGTATGTATATTGTGCGGAAAGCGGTTTAATATTGGTGTGTTTTTTGACCTCACCCTGTAATAAACTCACAATCCATCTTGCGTCCAAGCAGGCTCAATTGTAAAATCATAGTTCAGCCCTGGGTATCTGTGGCTTCGAGCAGTCAGACTTTAACAAAGGAACAAGTGCAAAGCATTTAGAAGTACTAAAACATTTGAATAAGAAAGAAAGACGACAGAAAAGAAACCCAAAACCAATTTATAAAAATAGATCTTAATTTTATGGATTTTTAGACATCAAAACATACAAGCACTGGCAGCTACTGCAATTGGAGGTTAAGTATTTATAATTGTCACATTTTAAAAGTTAGTTATGAAATGAATAAATGTAAATGAATTTGTAAGGGACAACTGCTTCTTCATTAGAAGGGCCCTGGGATTGTGCCAAAGAGTGGAAGTAGTAACACAACTGCACATCTTGGAACAGAAAGGACTTCAGCTGAGCCTTAAACGTTCGCTCATTATGGACCGAAGGTATGATGGTAAAGCATTCCTTATAAAATGTAAACACTTGCTGAGCTGGTAGATTGCAGGGGGACAGCTGCTGCAAGTCTGACACAAGGGTCAGAGTAATGTGTTCTGAAGATTTCCCGCATTACAGCGAGGTCACGCAAATCATCTGATGAAAAGTTAACAGTGTGTGTTTTTAATTCTCTGTTGATTTTTCAGGTATGGTGACCAATACATAGTCAAATTCTACGAAAACAAAGTAGGGGTGGGCGGAATTTGCGTAATCGCGTTACGCAAATCTCCGCGAAACGGTAAAAAATCTCCACGAACATGCAGAAATTACACGAACACACGGAATTGCTTGTTCGCGATGCTTTTTTCCTGTTCGCATTCACTTTTTGCGTGCTTGTGGGGTAATATCTCGCGAACACGCATTTTGAGATCGCGAACAAGCACAGAATTTCACGAAGTTGCGGAATTCAGAATTTTGGACAATTACGCGTTCTCCGTGGAAGGCAAAATTACCCAAATTCCGCGAGCGGAACGGAATTTACCGCCCAGGCCTAATACAAAGAGAAGCACGTTAAACATCTCCTTCATCAAAGAGCGATGGCATCATACCTTAAAGGTCAAATGATCATAGCAACAAGACAGGCAAAGATAATCTTGCTCATAAAAACAATACACAAGCGGCATTCACAAAATTTCATTAGCGAAAGTGCATTAGTGCAATAGACTCCGGGAAGAGTGTCCTAAACAACCTGCGAGACAAGGATCAATGGTCAAGTACGATAGCATAATAAATTAAAGATCAGGTAATCATAGCCGCAGAATAGATCAAAATAATCTTGATGTTCATAAAGATAAAAGATGTCTTAAAATGTCATTGATTAAGGTGCATGGTTGCAATTTACTCCATATAGAGTGACCATAGCAACCTATAAGACAAGCATCAATACATAGTCTTGTCATTTTAACAGATTGCAGAGCCGTTTATTTGATCGCTAATTAAAGCTCCCAATCCATTCAGATTTTGGAGACCAAATTAGATCACTCTGTCTCTTTGCCCTCTGGCCCTTACACTCACGTAGACCCCTCTCCCTGTTATACATAGCCAAGAATTGTCATCTCCACTCAGAGAAAGTAAGAGATCGAGGGTTAATCCATCCTGAAGCAATGCACGTGCGGGCCATGGCCACAAAAAACAAATACCTTTCACCTTTAGAGTGCCCATGATCCGCACTTACCCCTAACAATATTACTTGAGGGATAACTCTAATCTGTTTCTTAAGGATCATGCCAATAAAGGTCCCAATCTCCTGCAGCTAACTGGATAGAGAGGCACATGTATTAAGCATATGGATCATTTTTGCTTGCTCAGTTCCACATCTATGGCATTTCGGATTAACCCTCTTACCCCATTTACAAAGCTTATCAGGCGTATAATACAAGTCAAAGACTGTTTTTTAATGCTGTTTTTTCAGTCCCGCTGTCAAAAGAGTCTTCCTGCACATCTCCAAAGAGCACTGAAGTGATTGCCCCACCACCCCCGATCTTGCTTCCCACCCCCAATCTTGCTTCCCCTTTGTCATTCTGAAGTTCTAGATCATCTGGAAGGCCCTGCACTAGCAGGTCATAGCTTTGTCCAATTCTGCTTTTCCGCGCTGCCGCTTCTAAAACTGAAAATTTAACAAGAGAGATTTGATTCTTATCCATCTTGTTAAAAAAGTCACTGATCTGTAGATACTTTAAAGACTTGTCTTTCATCACACCAAACTTCTCCTTTATCTCATCAAAAGTAGAAAATTGATCACCATCACAGAGATCTCCTATCTCGAGATGTCACACCTCTCGAGCTTTATACGCACCCAGTCATGAAAGATACTTGCAGAGCGGGAGACCCCCACAAGGGTGTATGCATATTAATTAAATAGTGATATTGGTTTTCCTTCTGACCTGTCACCAGACTCTAATTGTGGTGTCAACTGCCTTAAACTGTTTTTGTTTGTAATAGCTCTTCTCCAAGTTTCTAAAAAAAATAAAACTCTTAACCTCAGACCCCAATTTGAGCTGATATATAGATGGTACCTCAGCAGAGCTGATTCTATGACTACTGCCCGTAATCAGAACCCATAGATGCTGCGACATGCAGGACCAATAATACAGCATGAAGCTCGGGGCTGCCCACCCATCCCGATTTCTTGGAGAGTCATAAATCTTAACGTTCTTCTTGGCTTCTTAAATGTCCATATGAACACAAACTTTATAATTTGGTCAGCCAACACGTTTTGATCTGTAGCGGGATAGCTCTAAACATGTATAGCACTTTCGGGAGGATAAGCATTTTTTAAATATTGCATAAGTGTAAGTTAACCTTTGTGAATCAGGCACTAAGCATATCTGTCTGTTTTCTGCCAGATGCTGTGGTGAAGTAAACAACTGTGTTACCTCAAGATTGATACTGTGTTGGGCTGAATGTGTTCTCACCACTATGGCAGAGGTACAAATGTGAGCATTTGATATTCTGATATCTTGTTACAGTACATTGCACAATCCCAAGTTATAGTCAGCGCCACTGGAATTATGCAATTTAATGGCTGTGAACTTTTCAACAAAAATATGGATTTAACGCATTTCACACATAATCTATAATCTGCTGCATAATCTGCAGATTTAAAATAAATGTTTCTAGCACAAACAATCATAACTTACAAACAATGCTGCAATACATGTTGCTGCAGCAACAAATGATGGACGGAATGCTGAATGAATGACACTTTCACCCCCAATCGAGATCTGGGTTAAATCCATCTTCTTTTGCTCACTTCACCACACTCAGTTTGGACCCAGCCATATGCAAATCAGTCTTGACCCTGTTCCTAATGGGAACAGTCCAGCCCGAACTGCCAAGCCAGTTCTTCTCTGGGCCAGAAGCAAGCATCATGGGACCGGTTTCAGGCTAATATCAGCCAGGCTAGATTGAATCCTGTGGCAAAGTGAGCAGGAGACCCACGTCTGGGCATATCCTGCTCATTTAGGGCAAGCAAAGAAAACACAAGGAGATGAGGGACGAAGCGCTGAAACTTTTCAAACACTCACCCCAGTCACAGATCTGGATTGAATCTATCATTGTTATTTAGCTCTCTTCGCCACCCCAGTTCAGAGCCAGCCATATGCAAATCAGCATGGACCCTGTTCTTCATGGGAACAGTCTAGCCCGAACTGCCAAGCCAGGTCTTCCCTGGGCCAGATGCCAGCATCCTGGTACCGATTTGGGGGTAACACCCCTCATCAGTCAGGCTAGCTTGAATCCAGTGGCACAGTGAGCAAGGGACCCACATTTGGGCATACACTGAAGCAAACAGAAGGAGATGATGGACCGTGCGCTGAAACTATTCAGACACTCCCCCCTCCCCCAGAAGATATCCCACTAAGGCGTAGAAAGAATTGGCCTCGCCTTCAATGGCCAGCAGAGCGTGTGAGGTGTTGGGGGTCACTATTGCTATGTCATCGCATAAGCCAATACTTTATAATCTGTGTGGCTAATCGTGACAGGTTTGGATCCACCTGTTATTTTCCAAATGTGTGATCAAAGACTATATACAGGGCAAATAAAAGGGGTGAACATGGACATCCCTGTCTTGTTCCTCTAGTATTAACCCCTCCTGTGCTCATGACGAGCTCAGCTCGTCATGAGCCACGGCGCTCCGGTGCTCATGACGAACTCGTCATGACCGTTGGAACGCTCGCACGCTGGGCTGATTCACCTGCTGTGTTGAGCGTTCCATTAAACGGGCGCGGTCATGACGAGCTCAGCTCGTCATGAGCACCGGGGCGCTGTGCGCGCCCCCCAGCACAGCAGGGGAAACAGCCCCGCAGCGAAGGGGTTAAAAATCTGTTCCGATGTCTTCCCCATAATCTGGAGTCTGGCCTTTGCGGCTTGATATAACGCCCTGCTCGCCTTAATGCAGCTCGGACTGAGTCTCTTCCACTTTAGGACCACCCATAAATATCCCTAAGAGACTTGGTCAAACGCTTTCTCTGCGTCCAACAATACTAGCCTCATAGGAGATCTTGTTACTTCAAATATATATCTAAGAGGGTAATTACCCTACGTACATGGTCGGTTTTCCCCCGCCTCAGGATAAAGCCATGCTAATGGTGGGAAACCTAGCCAGCTGTTACCTTCCCCAAGCTTCTAATCAAGATCTTTGCATAGACCTGACCATCTGCATTTATTAAAGATATGAGCCTATATTATCCAGGATTTAAAGGGGGTTTGCCCTTCTTCCTAAAAATCATGATATTTGTATCTTCCCACAAAGTAGGGACTTCCCCTTCCACCTGAACACATAAAAGAGTAGCAGTCATGGTATATAAAAGTTCAGGCAGGAATGTCCTGCCGAAGTCTAAGGGAATCTTGTCTGGCCCAACTGCCTCCCATGGCCAGAGAATTCCCCCTCTTGAACTTTTCGGTATAATACGATATGCGAGAAACCTACCTATATTTTCCCCATATTCATAACATTGAGTCTTAAAACTTTGAAATTTGGTAGCCACTTCCTTGCTATAGTGCTGGTTGATTCTGGCTTTAAGCGCTGCGATATTCTGTACAGTGTTGTTCCCTTTTTGTTCATCCATTAAAAGCCTATTAAGTTTTGCCTCTTGATGAGAAAGTCTGTCAAATAATTCCTGCATTTGATTTCGCGTCTGCCTTTGTTTAAATAGGCTAAAGCTAAGTGGTTCCCCCCTTGTTCCTGCATTATTTTATTATTAGGTTATCCCACACCACCTTGGTAGTAGCCGTACCTTGATTGACTCGCAAAAACCCTTTCAGCTATTGACACATATGGGCTTTATATTCCTCATGCAGCAAGAGTTTCCTGTCAAAAGTCAAGATCGCGACGACCTTACAAAGCCAGCTATTGCACATTCTAGCACTAAAGGGTTGTGATATGGCAATACCCTTGGGAAACGTTCAGTTCAGACCTGTCCTGCCAGCACTGCGGACACAACAAATGAATCCAGGCGTACCAGTTTATTGTGGGAAAAAGAAAAATATTTATGTCCAGGGTCGGGGTTTTTCAGTTTATCCCATGCCTCAGTCAGCCCATGATCTTTAAATAATTGCGGCACTGCTTTAAATATTGATGGTTTCATGCCCACATATGGACTGAATCCAGCATCCTTCCTCCCTACGGCCATGTGCAAGTTAAGATCTGCACAAAATATAAGGGGGATTGGCTAGGTTGTGCGTGCTGGTTAAAAATAGCGGGGTCATCCACATTAGGGCCATACACTGAACACAAAGTAAAGCTCCTTGTGCCTGTGCAGAACTCCACTTTAGCCCGTCGCCCCTTTTTTCAAATGGATTCTAACTGCTTTCCCAGCAGCTTTGATGGCCACAAAAGCTACCCCATAAGATGTCATCCCATGCGTTGTATAGCAGAGAAGAGAATACCAACTCATTGAGTATTCTTTTTTCCCCCCCATTGGACATGTGTCTCCTGGATATGCACTAAGTCGGGCTTCATTGCCTTGAGACCCAGTGGCATTCTATCCCTTTTGAATCTATTGTTTAAGCCACATGCCTTTATCATGCAGATATGAAGATTATTTTGAGCCGTTTCCTGCCAAGTTTAGCCCTGTCTTAACTTTGACTTCTCTATTAAGTTTCCCAATCATACTTTTTAGCATCAAGTCCTCAATCTCATCGGCATATAGTTTGCACTGTCTTTCACATCCTCCCCTGCCTGCTACTAGCTTCTTTGTAACGCATACCTATGTTCCCCAATTCCTCCCCATCCAAAACCCTAGCCCTTTTTGCACCCTGATAGTGCAGACTTGTGCAGTAGTACTCACATTTGTCATGACTGTAGTTTCTGGACCGGTTATTTCTTTCCTTAAAGTGGAGTCTGTATTGTTCACGCCAAAATGTATACCTTATCATCATCACCTTTATTTCAACAATACATGTCATAAAAGCAGTACAATACATAGAACGTACAAGTAAAAAGAAGACAATAAAACTGTATAATTGACAAAGAGTCTAGATGTTACATTCGAAAGGTAAAAATGATACCTACTTGTTTCTTTTTACTTAAACACTCCATTAGAGTCTTTTCTTCTCTCTCCCACTCTCTATATTGCACGCTGTTGTTCTTTTCCCCACTACCCATGCTCTAAGTTAAGTTCTCCCTGATGGGCTTACCCTTGCTCTGTGTTTTTCTCACCCTCATGTGCTTCAGCTACCCCCTTATTTTGCTCTCTTTCTTCAGTTCACGGCATAAAATGGCAACCGAGAGGGAGCTCAAGGAAGGAGCTCATGGGTTTTAGGATCACTATGGTTGGAAATCCCTATTGGACCTCCCTCCCCTCCAGCCACTCCCCGCACCCCCGGCCCAAGTCCTTGGACCTACCATGGATGTCTCCATGGTCGTATAGTACCGGTAAGATACTCCTCGGACCTGCTGCCCCATCCGATAAGCATGGACATCGCCAACCTCTGATGCCCCCGGAGAAAGGTGGGCAAGTCTGAACCAACCCAGCGAGTGTCCAGTGCTGGTATTGGGCTCTGGAGGCCATGCCCGACCCTCAAGTTTGGTCGGATCCCGCACACGCAGGTGGCTTGTCGGTCGAGTCGTGAGCGTGGAAGGAGGGCAACGCCGTTGCTGCCCCACCCCACTGGTGATCCTGCTAGCTAGCGGGTGTGAGCATCTTTGCAGCAGCTGGAAAGAAGAAAATAAAAAGGGGGTGATTGCGAATGGTGCAGAGATTCTCGCAGGGGCTCACAATGGTCGCTTCCCCCACTGCCAGGGAGCTGACCCGAATGTTCCCAGGACAGGGGTTGCTGGTCTTCTGTGCCTTCCCGCCAGGCTTTGCAGGGTTTTAGGCCTCACCCTGCATTGTCCTGAGCAGCCACAGAGACGTTGCTGACTTAGACACTCTCCCCCCCAGCGGCACCCATGACATGAGAACCTGGAACCTTAAATTCTATTGTCCGAGGACCATAGTCGCCGCCATCTTGGAACAGTTCCCCCCCGGCCAGTTCCATATTGAAGAGAATCATAGGAAAGGAAATCCTTCACACTGAAAGAGAATCCATGCGGCAAAAAAAAAAGTGGAAATTGACTAAGGACTAATACTACCTTGACAGCGTTAAAAAAGGAACAAAAGACACTCATTTTTCAACCTCACTGACTACTCACTGATATCATAACAGAACCAGCCTCTCTACCAGTAATGAAGGCTGAAACAAAATGAAGATTATAAGATACTGGTTAAGCACCCAAACTCTTAGCCAGTTGGGATTGGGCTTATTCCAGTCCACCTCAAGCACTGCCTTGTTCTGCTCATCCTACACCAATGTCTGGGGTATCCTCCTCGGTTGGAGTTCCCCTGAGGTTGAGATGATGCCTGCCTCCTCAACATTCCTCTGCCCTTCCGTACCCAACTTCATGAAACCCTGTGGTCCGAACTCTTTCTCCATCACCATCCCCTCAAATGTCTCAGTTAAGGTGGCCAAAAACATCAAACGCAGGATGATTAAACAATACCCTGAAACAATCTTTGCTGCTATATATTACAACACCTCCAAAGGCCAACAGAAAATGGATCTCATCTTCCACACCTGACCTGCGAAATGGAACACTATACTAAGGAACGACCTTCATATATCCAACCACATGGCCGCAAACTGACAATCACTAACTCTACTACGTTCAAAAGTAACATCTCTGCAGCCATCTACAGAAACTGAATACTCATGATTCAAGCCACCGCCGACAACCTAGATTCACTTGATTCCCTATGCTATGGAACGCCATTACTCATTCGCACATTACCCATTCGCACAACTCACCCTCCCCTAATCAACCTCCTCCACTTGTGACAACAGAAATAATCTCAGGACTCACACCAACAACTTTAAATATACCCCCCTCCACCACCACTTTCTCTGCCTCCCCCTCTGTTTCCACAATACCTCTTTCTTACTGTACCACACTACTACCCCTCACTCACACACTAAGGACGTGTTAACCAGGCCGGCTCATAGGAACATCACTAATTTGACTCCCCAAACTACCGACAACCCTACCTCCACCAATCCTATCCCGTGATCTTCTATCCTCCAGGGCGTTCCTGAGGGTGGCCTACTAACAAATGCACCCAACTCTCACAACCTACCAGCAGCACTCACCAATCTGATGACTGAATCAAGACAAGACTGCCCACAATACCCATAATTAACAATATAGTAACCAATGGCACCATGAGTCACACCCCCTCTCTGGACTGCCTCACACCGGACAGCTTGATATTAAACACCCCCACCTCCTTCCCTTGAATATTATTCAGAGACTTTCTACGATAGAAATCCAATTGGAGATAGTAATACAGGGTGTAAACAAAATCTTAATGAACCTAAACATTCATCCGGAGCCTGCCCAACGCTTACACCTACTACCCACCGGGACCAACAATCAACACCGTAGTCTTCCCAAGACACAGCCGCACAGCTGGAACTCAACACCTTTTAAGAACCATTCTCAGAGACCGAAAAGAACAAGCGCCACAATGTTTCTGAAGGAGACAACAGATCTTGCTAATTCTTATGACTCACCATCAACCAGAGACAACTTCACTTACAAGATCCAGGTTATCACTGGATTTTGGAGAGACCACATCCCACCTAGAACGACGAGGCCACCAGCTCACCACATCAATATACCCATAGAACCTCCCCCTAGGAAGCTCAATAACAATGAAATGACCAACTGCATGCTTATAAACTGCAGATCTGCAATCAAACACTCAACAGAATTGATGGAAACCATCCTGAACCACGACACTGATATCACGTTCATCACAGAAACCTGGCTGCTGTGCCCCCTGGATTTTCAGTTGTCAAGAAGGACAGACAGAAACATTGTGGTGGTAGCATTGCAATCATCCAAAAGAACAGTATTGCCATTACTGAAACTGACACCTGTACCTACAATACATTTGTCTATATAACCTCCACCATAGCGTTGAAGGACTACAAAACGCTGTACTGTGACCTCCTTTACCACCCTCCAGGCAACACATTTACCTTCGGAGAACACCTATCTGACCTGATAACACACTGCTCACTCCCGAACACTAATAAGATTAGGTGGCCTCAACCTTCATTGGAACTACGAGAACAATACTCTAATCTTTACACTTTTACTCAATACTAAGCTTATCCAGCACTGCAAAGATCAAACTCACAACAGGGGCTCAATGCTTGATGCCATTATAGCTCATGAAGATACAGTTACTATTGACCACAACCTTCTAGTCGACTAGTCGGTCCATCACATCATTCTATTTCACACTAACCAAACAATTCCTCACCAATCCCATACATAGAAATCCCTTCATTGGGCAAGAAGCATAAGACAGATTCCCCTAGCTTATCTTGAAGTAAGGGTGATGGCACTACTTGCCCCACTTGAGATAACCTCTCTACAACCGAACTTACAACCACACTACAGTGCAACGAAGGCAGCCATCCTAGACCAAGTAGCCCCTCTGAAACAAAAAAGGGTCAGAAACGCCCCATCAAGATCCTGGTTAAAAAAAGACCTCAACTCTGAAAGAAGACAACTCAGAGCTGCTAAAAGACTTTGGTGTATTAACCCAGCCATAACCCACCTTGACCAGCTAAAAAAAGAACGCAGAAAATATAAAAAACACATCTGGAAAGAAAAATCTGCCTTCTTCTGCAGCACATTAGACAATGCCAAAAGCCATCCCAAAGAGCTTTAACACCTTGGCTGCTAAGGCTTTTCCCCTCCGGTGCTGGAAATTTGTTTTTCCCATTAAACATGACGAGTTGACCTTGTCATGAGCACAGCTCCAGTGTGCCTCATGACGAGTTCACCTTGTCATTAGCAGGGAAAAGGTTAATATATCATTAAACAAGAAACCTCTAAGCCACCCATAAAAACCATGCAGGTCTCCTAATAACCATTTGACAATTTTGCAAATTTCTTTAATGATAAGATCACCAAGATTGAGTGCTCCCTCGATTATTGCACCCTGTCATCCAGCGAAAACCCGCCCTCCAATATTGGAAGAAGCAACTCTCGCACACACCCCCTTGATTCACAAGCATAGATCTCCTATCTGGACTCACACCCATCCGGCTTTCTACCGAACATAACCAAAGGCAACCAACTCCAAGGGCCCCCTATGATGCTCAGGAGCTGGAAAATGTTCAACCCCCTCTCGGAAGCAGACATCGCTGAAATGTATTTGTCTAAGCCCTCCTTCCATGTACTTGACCCTAAATCACGCCCTAACCGCTCTTTGGACCAATACTGTAAATAGCTTCTTAAGGACCAGAGTTATGCCAGACTGTCTTAAAATTGGCCAAGCCACTTCATTACTAAAAAAAAACAGGACGGACCCAAATGACCTCAGTAACTTCAGGCCTGTTCCCATCCTCCCCTTTTTAAGCAAAATCCTCATAAGATGTGTTCTCATTCAACTCAGCGACAACCTACGGGACCCTCACCAATCGGGCTTCAGAAAAGTGTGAAGCACAGAGACAGCGATCCTGAATGTTATAGATGTAATCAGATCCTTTGATGTTGCCTACTTATACTCCTTCATCTATCGGCAGCCTTTGACACGGTTGACCGCAAACTTCTCCTTAACTCCCTCCGAGAAATGATTGGAGCGGATTGGGTGGTCCTACAATGGCTCACATCCTTACTACAAAACCACTCACAACAAATAAAAATAAACAATTCTACTTCTGACATATTTCCTATCACCCGGGCTGTCCCACAAAGTTCATTTCTCTCACTTTTCAACATCTACATGGAGCCCCTCACCATCATACTAAATAAAGACAATATCCCTTCCACCTCTATGTGGACAATACCCAGCTGTATCTGTAAACATCCTCAGTAGATGACATACATAGACTAAATGCTACTCTCAGAGATGTCCAGCACTGGCTATCACACAACCACCTAAAACTCAACCAAGATAAGATGAAAATCCTACTCAATCAAACAATGAACAGACCCCTCAAATTAAAGAATAGCTAAAATCCATCAATGCTCTTAACTGCCATTTTACCTTGGCTGACTCCTCAAAATCTCTGGGAATCACTCTGGACCCACGATTGAACATGAGCAAACATGTAAGGAGCACTGCGAAGAGTGCTTTCTACAACCTGAAACTCCTCATCAAAATCAAACCTTTCATCCCTCCTAATGATCTTAAATATACCACACATTCTCTGGTTCTGTCCAGATTGGACTACTGGAATGCAACCCTCACAGGCACAGCAAAATTACACTTAGCCCCCCTCAGAACAACTCTAAATGCAGGTGCTAGGATGGTCACCGGAGTCATGAAATAAAACCACATCTCACCTTCTCTGAGAGAACTAAAGTGACTCCCGATTGATGCGCGTTCTAGCTTCAGAATTGCATCTCTCACTCAGAAAGTCCTTCACACTGGCAAACCAGCTTACCTTGGGTCCCAACTCAAAAAGGCAGGCCAGATGAGAAATCTTAGGAGCACAAACACCCTACTTCTCATTCTGCCCAAAACTTGCGACCATAAAACCTTGACACGCTCCATCTTGAGAAATACCCCTAAAATCTGGAACACCCTCCCTGTCCATATCAGGACTCACCTTTCCTTCGAAAACTTCAAAAGGCAGATCAAGGATATCTTCCTCAACAGACACCTCAACCAACTGGATAGCAACCACCCAGCATGACAGAGTTACTCTACTGTAGGAATCTCGTCCAGATGATAAACAATCAACCAACGCAAGAGGGTTCCTACTGTCTTTTGCTTCCCCTTCTATACTCCCCTCCAGGCATAACTTGATTTGACACAAGACAATGTTTGCTGCGCTAATGTTTTGTCCGTTATGGTCACCATAATTGTTGTAAAGCGCTCCGATACCGTTAGGTATGGCCATCGCTATATAAAACTCTTTAATAAAATTTTAGTCTCTCCCACCCGCGGTTAGTTTAAATATAATTTGTCTCCTCCAGCCCACTCCTTATTGCCTCCACATTGCTTTCCGCATCTGCTCCTCCATTGAGCCCCTTGACCTATCCCTATCCTTTCCTTTTGTATTTATTTAATTTTTGGGGAGCCTCTACAGTACATTAAACAATCTTGGCAAGAAAAAAACTTTTCTATTTATAAATCCATGTGACGTTCACCATCATGGATCAGTAAATAAAAGTCAAAGTAATTGGTGCCTGTGTCATGACGCTGGCCCATGCATGCATGGTCTCGTAGGTGCAAAAGACACATGAGAGTTACATGTGCGGGGCGTGGCTTAGCAAGCCACGATGGCGGCTGTGTTCTGCTGAGGCTCCCCGATCGGGCTAGCATCCTGCCCAGTTCCAGCGATCGCTGGGAGCCTCAACTTTCAGGTTCGGCACCCGGAGTGCCCCCACTTCAGGCGGCACCCCCCTGGTGCGGCGCGGATCGCGCTACAACGCGAGGTCTTCTGTGTCACCTCCCGCCGGAGCCGCGCGCCGAGACACAAAATGGCGGTCCGCTGATACCTGCGCCACTGTCACCCGATCGGTGGCCTTAAGCGGTGCGACCGACCGGCAGCCACGGAAATCCGAACAGAGAGGTGCGACCAGCCCCGGGAGGTGAAACCGCGACCAGACTCCCCACCGCAGCCACACGTTCAGGCGCAAGATGGCGGCCGCAGCTCCGAGGCTCCCTGTTACCAGCACCCCATCCCAGCCGGGAGTTTGACCAGACTACAGCATCGACCCCGCCTGCCACCGCGGATTGCCTGTGCCTGCGGACACATCTGCTTCACGGCGCAGGACCCTCTGAAGACCGCGGCTCTCCTAGGCGGTGAGTGCCGGCCCCACCCCCCGCCCGGAGATTCCAGCCCCAGTGCCCCGACGGCCCCCCGCACTCTCCGGGGCTTACCGGAGGACGCTCGCCTCTACGGCCCCCCTGGGCGGGCGGGCTAAGACATTACTGGACCCACGGGCGTCTCTCCGGGTCGTGGCGCCTGACCCCAACATGGCGCCTGCGGGGACCTAAGCACCGGGCTCGGTGCGTGCTGCCACTTCCAAGCCCTGAGAGCGGCGACACCCCCGGATTGGCGGCGCCCGCCCGGCACACTGGAGACGACCCGCCACCACACCCGGATCTCTGGAGCCTTGCCGCTTGCCCCTGGCCCCGGCGAACGGTACATAGACTACTCTGAGTGCCAGACAGGGGGCGGGAGCCTGCCGCCGCCACATAGCCTCATCGTGGGCGGCGAGGGGGGGCTCCTACCTCTGGAGAGACTTGGCAACAGGGTAGGGCCTCCGGATCGTGTGTGCCCGTGGCTGCGCACCTATCCCCCAGCTATGCCACTGAACCCACCAACTGCTGTGGACCGCCGGCACGCCGCGGACTTGGGGGCCCCCTGGCTTCAACTCCCCCGGGATCCTGGACTGCCGAGTGAATAGAGCTGCCTAGCCACACCTGGGCACCCACTGTCTTTGCTGTCGGCACCCCTCTGCTGCTCTGCGCACCGCTGGGGCGAGATCACTCAGCGGACGAGCCCCCTGGCCGCCCCCGCACCAACGAAGGCTGCGTAACCAACCCCCTCCGGGTTGTTGTCCGCCCCAGCGAACTGGTGTTTGGCGGCCCGCTGTCCCCTGACTACACAGCGATACAGGGCCCTTCCCATCGACCCCATGGGGAAACCGAGAGGCCCGCAGGTGACCGCCGTCCCTGAAACGGCCCCTGAGAACATGCCACAGACACGGGCCTGGTCGCAAGTAAACACGCCACACACTGACCCCACATTGTCAGCGAAACTGGACCAGGTGCTGGCAGCAATAGAACTGTCCCGACTCTCAATGGAGGAACGGTTGGGTGTCCTGACGACAGACATCAGCCTGATCCGCGATGACCATCGTAAGCTGGCGGACAGAGTGAAGGAGGGGTAGCAGATTGTGGCCGCGCTGCAACCCAAGGTGAAAACTCAATCGACGGACATGCAGGAGGTCCTGCGCCGAGTGGCGGCCCTCGAGGAACGTACGGTGGATTTGGAGGGACGCTCGAAGCGATGCAACATCCGCGTCCTGGGTCTGCCGGAAGGAATTGAGCACTCAGACCCCCTGACCTACATGGAATCATGGACCAGTACATTCACCCCCGAGTCGGAGGGCTCTGCATTCATCTCCATTGAAAGAGCCAACAGGGTCCCCGCCCGGAAACCTAAGCCGGGTCTCCCTCCACGTCCCATGCTGGCCAAGTTCCTGCACTTCCGAGACCGCGATGCAGTGCTACGGGCGGCCCGGGCGGCGGGTCCCCTGCAGGTGGAGGACCAACAGGTCATGGTGTTCCCAGACTATGCCCGAGAAGTCCAACAGCAGAGGTCTACCTTTCTAGACGTTAAGAGACGCCTCCGTGCGAACGATATCCAGTACTCCTTACTGTTCCCGGCCCGCCTCAAGGTGCTACACAAAGGAAAGGCCATATTCTTCACCACTGCGGATGAGGCACAGGACTGGGCTGAGTTCCACTGTCCGCTTATCCCCAAAGCCGGGCCCCAACGGGAACACACCAGCCATTCACGACGTTCCAGAAGACGGGACACGAAACGTACCCAGGCGGGCTCATCCAAAAGCCACACATCCTCCCCCTCGGGCTCACCCGAACTTACGCAAATCGTACGGGAGAGACGAGACGCTTTGAAGGCGGTGGCTGAACTACACCTCTCTCCCCTTGCACCGGACTTAGAACGCCAACCGCATCTGTTCACCCCTGAGAAAGACCGAGACAGCGATGGCACAATGTGGGGGTTTGGCCCAACTTCTTCCCCTCTCATTGTCGCGCACACGATGGACGCTAACCTGCCTGGGCAACCCGGCACCTCTTCCTGATGGGCGAAATGACAATTAATGTATCCTCTTTTCTTGGTCGCTGTATGTGCTGTTTGTGAGCCAAAGCTGCATAACCACTTAGCTGTGTGCGCTCGCGCGCGATAGACACATCTCCTACAAAAGCCCGATCCGCGCACAAGCCCAGCGGTAACACATGCTGCCACCCCCGCAGAATTCTGTTGTATTTCTCCCCTAGTGGGACACTAGTTTGGATATGCCACCCCCGGTGAAATATCCCCTGTATCGGGACTGTTTCCCACCCTTGGTTCTACCTGTTTTTACTCCCGATAGTCCCCCCCCCCACACCTACCGAAGCATGGCGCGCAGGAGCAAACGCGAGACACATGACCACACTGTCCCCGGGGCCTGCAGGGGGGCCCCGATCACATACACGATCCCTTAGCGATGATGGCTCCTAGTTCGGACGTTAATGTCCTCACACTAAATGTACGGGGCCTCCACACGCCCAGTAAACGCTACTCAGTCTACTCCTACATAAAGCGCATGACAGCTAATATTGCTCTTTTACAAGAGACACATATTAACGCTACCGAACTAGGCCGATTACAGGCGAAGTGGCGGGGGACGCACACAAGAACAGCATACAAGACTACTCTTCACACAATGCGAACACGGCATCATCGGCGCTAGTGGAATGGGATGCGTTTAAGGTGGTGGCACGGGGGGAATGCATCAAACAGATCGCAGGGGTTCGCCGCACATTGGAGCAGACACTCTCAACCACGGAACAGCGTCTAGCTGCACTCTCTAAACAAACCGACAACTCAGAAGAACACGCCGCGCTCACAGCCGAGGCGAAGTCAACATACCAGGCGGCCTGTGCTGATCTCAGGAAATATAATTTCAGGGCCTATGCCACCAGAGTCCATAAAGACAGGGACAAAACAGGAGCGCTGCTGGCCTGGATGGCGAGGCAAGACACCGAGATCAAACCGATCACGGACATCATCAACCTGGAGGGTGTGCTAGTGCGATCTCAAGCTGAGATCCTCCTGGCGTTCCAACGCTACTACGCTAAGGTGTACGGGGCCCCGCCCCCGGTTCTCCCCGTCGTTCGTGGACCACTTCCTCGATCCACTGTCACTGCCCCAGATATCGGATGTTGACAAACGGACGCTCGACACTAAAATAGCTCCCTCAGACAACACCCAAGCACTGCGTGCCTTATCTCGTAATAAAGCCCCGGGTCTAGACGGCCTCCCGCTAGAATAGCACTTGACGTTTTCCTCCCTGGTGGTCCCTCGCCTGGCTCAGGTGTTCGCGACGGCCCTTGATCTGGGAGTGTTGCCCTGCTCTTTGCGAGAATCAGTGATCGTTACCTTCCCGAAACCACACAGAGACCCACACCACATGGGCTCGTACCGCCCCATCACGCTCCTATCGGCGGACTGTAAGGTCCTCGGGAAGATACTGGCTGACAGATACGCCCAGGTCGTGTGCCCACTGATCCACCCTGACCAATGCAGATTCGTTCCAGGGAGAAACACCTCACAGAACATCCGCCGAGTCTTCCATGTCCAGGACCAGGTGCGGGACAGATTCCCTCGTGCCGCCTGCCTCATCTTAGATCTGGAGAAGGAGTTCGACACCCTCACCTGGCCGTACCTTTTCTCGGTCCTACGCAGTCTCAATGTTGGCCCGATACTCACAGCATACCCACGCCTTCTATACACCGATCTGACGACACGCGTCCGGATTGGGAAAAACATTTCGCCTGCATTTGAGGTCCGGCGAGGCACAAGACAGGGGTGCCCCCTGTCACCTCTTCTTTTCGCCCTAGCCGTCGAACCGCTGGCGATCAGACTGCGTCAGGAGGGATTGCACTGGGGCATCCCGCTTGCGGACGTCACACACTGCGTCTCCATGTACGCAGATGACCTCCTCATCTATGTCCGGGACATCGAAGTTGACCTTACCCCCATAGGGGTGGCGCTCACAGAGTTCGCAGATGCCTCGGGACTCCCAGTGAACTGGGACAAGTCCACGATCTACCCCTTCCACCCGGAATTGCCACCCCGTGACGTCAAGCTAGGGACTCATAGACTCTCGTGGTCCGCGGAGGCCCCCTGGTACCTAGGTGTCCGCCTATATCATTCTCCGGCCGACATCTTCGACGGTAATCACAGCAGAGCGCTAGCTGGCCTTCGCCCGGCTGTTGCCTTCTGGACCAAGCTCCCACTAGCCCCGATAGGGCGGATAGCCCTGGCTAAAATGGTGATGCTCCCCCGGCTCCTCTATCATTTCGCTAACCTACCAGTGGTGCCACCTAGGTCCTTCTTCCGAGACCTCAACTCCCTCCTAAGCACCCTTATATGGGGCTCAGGTCGACACAGAGTGGCCCTGAAAACCCTCCAACTCCCCACAACACAGGGCGGGCTCGGAGCTCCCTCCTTTGAGTCCTATTTCCTGGCGGCGCAACTCCAATGGCTGTCGTATTGGACGGCGGACCGACATACCCGGGAGGCTTACACCCCGACCGGCAGAGTCACGACCCCGGAGCTTACCCGTCTTCTCCTCCCGGGCACCAAACCACGACGTACATACCCCCTCCAAGTCACGATAGCGCGTCAATGCATAATGCGGATCCACCGGATATCCCCCGGAAGGACCCCGTACTCCCCGTTACTACCGCTGGTTGGCTGCCCCAGATGGGAATCCTATTTCTCGGCTCCTATGCTCGCCGAATGGACGCATTGCGACATCACGGACATGGAGTCGCTCTTTGAGGAAGGTCAGCTGAAATTGTTCGACCGGCTGGTCGCTGAGTTCGCACTTCCCCCAGGTCAATTCCTCAGATACCGACAGCTACTCGAGGGTTTCCGTCCTTACCAAAATCTCCAGGCCGGCGAACCTGACACACATCCAGTTATACACACTATCCTGCGTATGGGAACGGGACGCCACTTAGTCACCTGGCTATATAAATCGATCCAAGAACTCTCGTACGTCCCCCTGGCGACCCTGAAAGCCACATGGGAGGAAGACATCGGGCGCGCATTACATGATTCGGAGTGGACCAAGGCGCTCGAGGCCCCGAAACGAGTCTCTAGGAACGCCCGTTTCAAAAACATCCAATACTACATACTACACAGGGCGTACCTCACACCGGCGCGACTACAAAAATGCTATCCCACAACACAATTCCTATGCCCCAGATGTCATTCCCCCGATGCGGATTTCCGCCACATGTTTTGGAGCTGCCCCGGCCTCCACTCCCTATGGCAGACGGTACACGACACACTGAAAGACCTCACAGGCCTCGCTACCCTGGCCTCCTGGGAATCCAGCGCGCTAGGCATTTTTCACATCTCTAAACGGGTCCCGGCACACAGGCGCTTTGTATCCTTAGCGCTGCTACTGGCGAAAATATGTATAGCTATGCATTGGCGATCTCCGGAAGGTCCCCCCATAGTGGCATGGACAGGGGCAAGTCTGTAAGTGGGCGGCGGCCGAGGAAGATGCCCTTCGGGAGGAGGAATCCAGGGGCGCACGTAAACATCCCATCTCTATGGAATGGGCCATGCTCCTCCATAGCTTCCGGCAGTCCTTGCGCACTGATGACCCGCCCACGCCTACACCTCCCCCCCCCCCCCCAATCACGGGCCCGACTGTTCCCCCCCCCCCCTCCCCTCCCCAGCCAACCTGCTCGAGTGAACCCATAATTCTTGGCTGATGCCCCTATCGGACTCCGGTACTCCACGCCCTCCTTGTCAACGCAGCGCCCCAATGTTGACCGTCCTGCTACCCACATGCACGGGGCACCTCCGCCCTTTGGCCGCTTTACCTCACTGTGAGCGAATACTATGGACCCCCTTGCCACCCGACGCCCGACACCTGTCTCCTTCTGCTATGCTCTTGCTACCGCCTACATGCTCCCTCCCACAGTTCCGTCCCCCCAGTTACTTGGCACCACCGCTCTGCGAACTATACAGGCCCTGATCCAAAGACCCCTCTGGTGGAGACTTACAAGACTATTATTAATCTCCTTTCTCCCTTGCGGAGCTGGTTTCCTGTATCCTAGCCTGAATACTTGTTTGATTGGTCTGTAATGTTAAGTGGATGAAATGCCAAATTACACAGGTTTACGTACAGAAAAGTTGCGCGAACGGCTGAATGTTGACGCCACGCCAGCAGATGATCTTCCCTGTACTTATGCTTGATGATGCAACAATAAAAACAAGTTTAAAAAAAAATGAGTTACATGTGCAAGTATAAAGTCCACAGCCACTTTATTATCACAGCTTTTTTTATTTAGTTATTTTAAAAAAATCCACAATGCTGCACAGCTTCGTTAAAACATTTTGTTTTTTCCTGATGCTGTGCAGCATCGGCAAAATTAACTGGCAAAGCCAATGTCATACCTAGGAAAGACCTATTGGCATTGTCAATGCTTTTGAATTCTGATGCCACTTATCTCTTGGTCAGATAGGTGCTGAGCAGTTGACTTCAAGAATTAGACAGGCCTTTCTTGCCTCAGCTACCCCTCAACAAAAGAGCCACTGTACTTGATGGGTCACTTACTTTGCTTCTTGGTTACTGCTATTCCCTATATGTTGCTCTTCAATTAGGTGTTAATTCGAGGCAGGAAAGTGCTTAGAACACCTCAGTTCATTCACTTAATTACCAGTGTAAAAGAACTTATTACAGTATTCAGAGGATTATTACATGAGCTACTTATTTGGGTCTGAATCTAGTTTAAGACTGCTTGTATCAAATTCATATGCCTCCATTACGTTGGTCCTAACCGAGGTTTAGCTATGACAGCTGCAACGCAGCATGCAAAATAAATTCCTTATTGATGTTCTGGGATTGCATCTCACGTCTAGGGAGTTGCATTCTTTTTTTTTCTCTTCCACATGAATTCTCCTTCTTGACTGCTTTTAGAAAGATACAGAGGACTTTCTCATTCACATTTTTTGAAAAATTGATATTTAATGACTCCAAGGTACTCTTTCAAGAATTGTGCACTTGAAAATTGATGTATATCAATCAGTGATTTGCTTCTGCCAAGTCTAAGAGTTGAATAGTAATGTCATATAGAAATATTAATACTCTTGATGCTTCTGAGATCATGCTGTGCATGTTAATTTTCACTTCTATGTATCAAACCAAATGCAACCAAAAAATAGCTTTAGGTTACGCAAGGCTCAACAGTATAACTTTGTTGGTAGTAAATCCATACAAAGAACATATACACCTTCAATGAATAATTGGTCTGATCACATTAGCTTACATATGTTATGTGTGCGTGTTAAATGTTGTAAAAATGTGAAGACACAACTCTTTAAAAAACTATTTTAATGCAAAATGTGAGTAAAAGTGTGCAAATATGCCATGGTATATTTTAGCAGATCTATAACGTCCCCGCCATTCTTCAGTATAACGCTGTGGTCAAGTGTTCAAGCCGCCGGCTGAATATGCTTAGACACATTCTCCCACTACTCAACTTTTCCTATTATGTAGACTTGACAAATTTCTCCCGAGGCGAGATCGTTTGCTTTAAATAATCTACATTTTTGTCCCTAAATCTCAGATCAGATCCAGATGCAACAAAACAGTGAGAATGTGCTTAAACTTAAAAATCGCTTAGAACCCCCATGGCACACAAACGTCTTTAGTTGCTCCTAGGGGAAAGAAAATAATTAAATCCGAAGCAGTCTGCATCATACAAAATAGCATTTTTGGAGAGCTTACCAAAGTGCCCACATGTCAACACCACACAACGGCCAAACACCTGTGATTTATCAAACCTACTGGATCTACTCAAAGTAATTCAACAAAAAGCAGTGTGGAGAAAGAATATTATGCATGCACGAATCAACACTCTTTAATGATTAGGACCCTGAAGGTTCAGTCCACGTACCACCGATTCAGGAATGCTGTAGAAACTGGTCTATGTGACGTCTCTGTGGATGTCTGCAAAATTATTCTCTTTTTTATATATATTTTTAATAAATGCTTCAACATTAAGACCCCAAGGAGGAGAAAAATGATTAAAACAATATCATAATGAGCATTCATAATCAATTATTACAGTGCATTCAAGATGAGAGTAATACATGAGATAAAAAACATCAGCTCAAAAATGATGGTTATAACAAAATAGCTGCGATGACAAGGTGTAAAAAAATAGCTTGTCTGTCATCAGATACCTAGTGCAAAGGATACAGAGCACTGATCACAGAGACCTCCATATTCTGCATCTAGAGACCGTGCCAGAATGACAAAGGTTACCTACTCTTCCTAGAGATAATGGAGAGATCAGATTATTACCTACCAAAGAGCACTTTATCAAAAATTACACTGGCTATACCTCAGTTGATAGAAGAGGGGTAGACCCGAGAGAAAGTATAATAACCGCTCCTTAGGGAGGTGAAGAGTGTCCCAGAACATTGATCCCTCCCCGTGGGACGGTGGTCGATCTACGGCCCATCTTTGCAATGGAGCCCAGACCTGTTAGCCACTTTCTTGCCTTTACGAGCATATAGGCTGGTTTCCAGATCATAAATGGACAATAATACCTTTAGTCATTGATAAAATGTGTGTGTGGAGGGGCTGGGTTTAGCTAGGTTGACGTGATGGATATGTGAACGACTGCCATAGCAACTAAAATAAAATACTGCCCTGCCTTAGTGACCATACCAGAATGTGTACCCAACAGTATTAACTGAGAGGTGATTGTGATGTCCAGCTGCAGCTCCATTGCCATAAACCTAGCTATGTCCTTTTCAGGAAATCAAGTTCAGGTCAGGAGCTGAACATATGCACTAGATCTGCCTCCTGGGTGTGGCAATGGTGGCCACTCACAGCAGCATTCCTCCCCCATTTGGCAATATTAGCCTGAGTATAGTAGAGGTTATATATTGTTTAAAAATGCTGTGCTTGCAGTTTGAAGAAAAATGCAAAATTATTCTCAGTGAAGGTAGCGTGACCTCGAAGAAAAGCAGGAACATTTTCCTGGCATTCTATTGATCAGTGACCAATGCATAGGACTTTTTTTTCACTGATGGGGTTAATTGCCTCCATAAGCGCCTCATTAGATAGGGGGAAGGCTCAGACTTCTGCCCTGGAGTCCGAAACTCTCTATTTACTGTTTAGTTGTCTCCGCTGTAGGGGGAGAAGCAACAGATTCAGCGCCCAATCAAAAATGACAATAAGAACAGCTCTTTTAGGGAGGTCTAGCATGTGGTTTAGGAAAGACACCTCTGGGGAGTTGTCAAGGCCACATTAATTTTGAAGATATTGCAGTCCCATGTCCAAATCATTGAGATGAATTGCATTGACTGCTCAAAGCCATTCACCTCATTCTTGTTTGAGATGAGTTGAGGGTCTAAGAGTCATAAATATACAGTAAACGTGGCTGTGTGGAAACACTGATTCAAGGTCTCTTCTTTTGCTCACCTCTTACATATGACTATCTGTTTTTCCACCCATGAAAGTGCTTCCAGCCTTTGGGGTGCTTTCCATCAAGAATCAGATCTTTACGTGCTATACCTGCACTGAGCAAACTTGCGCCTGCTGGTCCACAGTGTTTTCTTAATCCATCATTACTTCCCCCAACTTCCTAATCTTTTGTGTGCACTGTCCTGGTCTACCATTGTATCATTTTGGGTTGGTTTCTATCTCCTTGCTCTCCTATAATTGCTGTACACACCATCTCATAGTGGTCAGTGGTCCATCTTCAGCTGCTTGGTGCTGCTATATTTTGCATCTCAATTTTATGATGATGGGGAGCAACTGTCTTTGAGTTTATGATGTCATTGTCTCACTGTGCGACAATGTTTGTGCACTGATCTTGTTGCGTTTGTTTTGAACATAGTTCCCTGCATTGTTTCTGCACTATGTTTCTCACAGGGAGGAACCCTAGAAGAGGGGCCGATCTTCAACTCCACGAAGACATGTCTGACACTGAGCCCAGAGAACTCCCCCACCCCAATAGTACCTCAGTACCCCTCCTCCATCTTTGGTACCCTGCCCAAGAGATTTAAGTAAAGTTGTTCTAAAGGAGATCATCTTGCTGTGCATAGCTAAACACCAAGTGGACCATTATAAGTAGGTGATTTCTGTGAAACAAAATAGGCGTGGCCCTGACTCGCTGCTAGTTTACTCCAAGTGAATAGGAGGTCAATGCTGACTTCTCTTTGTCTGGAATGTATGTGTGTTTTAATTGTATTTAATCATCTGTTGTGTATGGCATTTAATGTACCAGTGAAGTGAAATCTTTGTGCATCCTTCTGTTCAGCTCCATATCTTCAATCTGTTTTGGATTATTGTCGGTCGTGGGGGAAGAGAGAGTAAAATGGAAGAGAGATTATTCATGTTACTAGCACCGTGGGAAGGTTAAACCCTTGGTCTTTAGCACTGCTATGCTAAGCAGACTTCTAAAGCCCCTGGCTACCCGAAGGCTTCCCAGCGCTGGATGAGCCATAGCATCTTGCATCTTCGCTAACCGGGATTCTGTTGAGGAAGCTTTTAGTGGAGGGAGAGGCAAGCTTTCAGCAGTTTCTTAAACCGAGCTGTATTGTCTACATATCCGAGTTCTACGGGCAGTGCGTTCCTAAGTTTAGGAATAAGATGTAAGAAGGATCTGCTGCCCCATCTAGTCCTGTGAATTCGGGGCACTTTCAGGAGTCGAGCAGTTGGTGATCTTAATGCCCTACTGGGAATATAGCGAGTCAGAAAGTGCCCTAATCAAGGAGGGACCTTTGGAGTTAAGCCCTCTATATGCTAGACATAGTGTCTTGAAATGTATCCTTTCTTCAATAGGAAACCTGTGAACCGAGGCCAAGGCATTTTTAGCTGAGGTGAGTTTTGGGGAGCTGAGTAAAATCCTTGTAGCCGTATTTAGGAAGACCTGGAGTTTTTTAGTAATGTGTTTAGGGAAGCCTATATATAGGGAGTTCCTGTAGTCCAATCGAGAGAAACTAGGGATTGGACAAGACTGATGTAGTGTAGATAGGGAAGCAGTTATTGACAGTGGAAAAACCCATTTATGAACCAGACGAGGTCTAGGTGCAGTGGGTTATCAAGAATGTGATGCAGAAAATGGTGGTGGCAGGTGTTAAGGGAATAGAGTAGGAAAATACCACAGAGGGCACTTTTTAGACCTAATGGGATTGTACAAAGAACCAAGGAAAAATAATGGATTCACTAGGGATCTGTGGTGTCATGGAGAGAGCAAAGAACAATAGGTGGTCCCTATAATGAAAAAATAGCGCATTGATAAAGTGAACAAAGTTTAATAATGAGTAGTAAATCAGAAATTATTTTATTTTACAAAAACTTAGATGTAGAGAAAGTGCCAGTGAGATTAAACGTGGTTGGTGCGCTGAAAAATTTGACATACGTGTAAATAAAGCAATATATATATATATATATGTGTATCCTATTCAGTTCAAGCAAGCATGGCTCATATGTGCATACTATATTATTAGGATGGGTCTGTGATAAAGGACGGCTGCAGGTATATCCCTCAAAGATGCGGGCTCATCATCAGGGCTTAAGAAGATGAGATCCAGAGAGTAAGATTAGGGAAACAAGCAGCACTGATCGGTTGAGCTCATTAGTGGCACCCGTGGTGACCTGACATGTCCAAAAAGAAAGGAACTAAGAATAATCCAATCCAGTAGTGGTAAAGCAAGTGCTGTATTGGAATCTTTGCTTTGGCGATCTGCATTCACCTGTAGGCAGTCATATCCCTTATAAGACTTGTTTTACTATTGCTTAAAACAACATTAAGACCATCTTACAGTTTTACGACAATCTTAATATTGCTGGGTCTGATTTACTATGAGTTTTTAGTTCTAATATTTTCTCAAACCAGGAAAACCCCCTTTGTAAATAAGGCCATCTTACCTGGCATCTGATAGTGTTAAGACTTTCTTAAGTGAGGGTTGGTCCTTCGTGAATCTGACCCAATGTGTGGATTTATTCATACTTGATACTGTTAATTCCAGTGCAAGTTTAGTGGAGAGGATTTATCTTCGTATAGTTGTCATTGTAAAGACACAAGATGTGGAATGATCACAGGAGTGATTAGGCACTAAAACGTATCCTTGTTTGTCAGTTGCAGCATTTGTACTACACAAAAGGACAACTACAAAGCATTTCAAAGTAGTCTGAGAACATACAGTTTCTATGAGGTCAAAGTGCATCTATGAACATTAGACCTTACTTTACTAATGTAATGAATATGTACCTAATGTGTTCATACACAGGAGTGTATATGTATTATTTTATGTTGTACAGATTTGTAGAGTGCACTATCACTTAGGAGGTATATTGATGCTAAGCCGGTGTGAGTGTAGCCAAATCTAGGCTTTAGTGAGACTGCTCAGAAAGCCAGGCCATCAGCTTCTTGCATAGTTCAAGTAGTGAGTAGGAGGCCCTCGTGTATAGTGGCAGGTTGTTCCATGCTTTAGAAGCGATGTAAGAAAAGGCTCAGGATGAGCTGAGGTGTCTGGAAGGTTCGTGAAAGCAGCTATGCTTGCTGAGATATGCTGAGCAAATGTTTTGTAGTGACTTGAAAGTGTGGGTGAGGATTTTGGTGGGCCATCCCAATATTCTGTAAATGAGAGTGCCATTTAGGATGAAGTTAGCTGTGATGTGGAGCTTGAATGACAAGTGTTTCCTGAGGACAACATGTCTGTAAAGTCGGTGCAGTTGATGGTTTTCTTGTGGATGATGGGGAGTCCGCCTCCTGACTTGTGCAGTCGGTCTTGCCTGGCAATCTTCTAGCTGGGCGGAATGGCTGCGGCAATGTCTGGTGCCCATGTGGGGTTTGGGCAGGTTTCTGTGCACAAAAGTAGATCCAGGGCATTGCCATGCAGTAGGTCCCAGATCTTTGTAGAGTGTTTAGTAAGTGAGCGATGTTAAGGACCATGCATGTGAGGGCGGAGTTTGTGTGAATGTGGTTGCAGGACTGAGTGTGAGGGAGTTGGGTGTTAGATTCCGTTGTTACGGGGACAGTTGGTTGTGGGTAAGTGCATGAAAAACTTGCAGGAAGTGTAGGAGAATGCTCCGTATTGTTGTGTGGTGCTCTGAGGCAACAACATGTGGAAAGGCGGCCAAGGTTGAGGGTGAGGAGGGTTGCTGTAGGATAGAGGCGGAGGGGAAAGGACCAGGCTTCCTGGGGCTGGGCACAGTCCAGGTATGAATGGGTGCAGATGGGCTTGTCTTTGGCGTACCTTGGGCGCTTCCGCTGTGCATCTATATTGCGGCCGCTGTTAAGTAGGTCTTGGGACGAGGGCTTAGTGATGTCTATTCCTGTGCAGATGAATGATGTGGAATACAATCATGTCACATCTTATGCAGATGGATCATAGAAGTACACATCTTCATTTCTGGTCAGTTTATCTCTTATTTTGTAATATTTGTTGATATTTGTTGATTGTCATGTTTAAATAAAATGAGTGAAAATTAAAAGAAAAGTATCATTGTCATGGCTTCATTTCATGCAGGGTTGGCAAGCAGCACAGATAATATTCACACTCAGTCTGATGTGAAATATGTTTACATTTATGAAAATCAGCGATGGAATCCAGTCACAGGATATAGTAGCAGGTAATGATCTTGATATGGGGTTCTGAAGAGTGACTTGTTTTTGCTGTGGAAATAATTAGTATATATATTGCTTGTGCCTGCATAAAAATCTCGTGGTTTGTTGTGAAAATCAAAAGAACTGAATGGCTGAACAGGGCAATGAAAATAGTCAAATTGTGTTAATATATTTTAATGGAAGCAATACCTAGGGTATTCGATACACATGGGGTTAATGATGACCATATTCTTGCTTGAATGGCTTAAGTTGAAGCACACATTTTAATCCTACGATTTAGTTGTAGCCAGTTCTATCTACAGGTTGTTTTGAGGGAGTAAATTTGGTCATAATTATGAAATGTAAAAAAGTGCTTAAACTTGCATTGTCGCCCAGGAATGAAATGCAGATTTGGAATCTGCAAACAAATTTGCTTGGGTTTGGTACAGGTTCTTGGTAGTAAGTATTAACACAAGTCTTATAATACATTTTTAGGTCTCGTGACCTATCAATGCGCATGCGCATTGAGAGAAGCGAGACTATAGGGCTTTAAACAAAGCTTACCTAACTGTGGCGATTTGGTGCTGTGCCCGTGGCTTTTAGGTCAATGCGCAAGCGCATTGACCTAAAATGCGCGTGCACAGCACCAAATCGCCAGCCATCTGTTCCCCAGCTTGGATCTCCTGGCTGCTCCTCCCCTAATTATCCGCACATCAAAGGCTGCTCCCGCCCCCTGCTTCACACTTCAAACGAATGCTACCGAGAGCATTTCCCGGCCGGCCGCTTTTAATTTCATTTCGCAAGCAGTTCCCCCTCCTCCCTCTCCTCCCTCTCCTGACTTTCTCCTGCCTGCCACACCAATCCAAACTGAGGCGCTGCTGCTCCAGTCCCTGTATTACTCCCACTCATCTATGATTAGGAATAAAAGACTGTCGGTTAAAAACAGTTTCAAGATAAAAATGGTTTCCCATTACTTTTGCAGAATGTTCTGCATTTCCTTAACCGCCTCCAACTCTCCGACTTTCACATGCACATACCGCTTTGCTGATACTGACAGAGACATGCGCTTTATAAGCAGGAAATAGAATTCTACAGGAAACAATACTACCGAAGACCATTCGAGGGTGTGAGCTCAATGCCACCGAAGAGTACGTACAATTATTATACTTAAAGTTCAGTCAACTACCCTTGATGCACGGACAACCTTTGAAGAAAGTGAAAAGCATGTACCCTCACCCTCACCCTCACTCACCCTCAACCCCTCACCCTCACTCACCCTCAACCCCTCACCCTCACTCACCCTCACCCTCACTCACCCTCAACCCCTCACCCTCAACCCCTCACCCTCACTCACCCTCACTCACCCTCAACCCCTCACCCTCACTCACCCTCAACCCCTCACCCTCACTCACCCTCAACCCCTCACTCACCCTCAACCTCACCCACCCTCACCCTCACTCACCCTCACCCACCCTCACTCACCCTCATTCACCCTCACCCTCACTCACCCTCACCCTCACTCACCCTCACTCACCCCCAACCCCTCACCCTCACTCACCCTCACCCTCACCCTCACTCACCCTCACCCTCACTCACCCTCAACCCCTCACTCTCACTCACCCTCAACCCCTCACCCTCACCCTCACTCACCCTCAACCCCTCACCCTCAACCCCTCACTCACCCTCACTCACCCTCACTCACCCTCAACCCCTCACCCTCACCCTCACTCACCCTCACTCACCCTCACCCTCACTCACCCTCAACCCCTCACCCCCACTCACCCTCACCCTCACCCTCACTCACCCTCAACCCCTCACCCTCACCCTCACTCACCCTCAACCCCTCACCCTCACTCACCCTCAACCCCTCACCCTCACTCACCCTCACCCTCACTCACCCTCACCCTCACTCACCCTCACTCACCCTCACCCTCACTCACCCTCACCCTCACTCACCCTCACCCACCCTCACTCACCCTCACCCTCTGTCACCCTCACCCTCACTCACCCTCAACCCCTCACCCTCACTCACCCTCACTCACCCTCAACCCCTCACCCTCACTCGCCCTCAACCCCTCACCCTCACTCACCCTCAACCCCTCACCCTCAACCCCTCACCCTCACTCACCCTCTACCCCTCACCCTCACTCACCCTCTACCCCTCACCCTCAACCCCTCACTCACCCTCACTCTCACTCACCCTCACTCACCCTCAACCCCTCACCCTCACTCACCCTCACCCTCACTCACCCTCACTCACCCTCACCCACCCTCAACCCCTCACCCTCACTCACCCTCAACCCCTCACCCTCACCCTCAACCCCTCACCCTCACTCACCCTCACTCACCCTCAACCCCTCACCCTCACTCACCCTCAACCCCTCACCCTCACTCACCCTCACTCACCCTCACCCTCACTCACCCTCACTCACCCTCACCCACCCTCACCCTCACTCACCCTCACCCTCACTCACCCTCACCCTCACTCACCCTCACCCTCACTCACCCTCAACCCCTCACCCTCACTCACCCTCACTCACCCTCAACCCCTCACCCTCACTCACCCTCACTCACCCTCAACCCCTCACCCTCACTCACCCTCACCCCCTCACCCTCAATCACCCTCAACCCCTCACCCTCACCCTCACTCACCCTCACTCACCCTCAACCCCTCACCCTCAACCCCTCACTCACCCTCACTCTCACTCACCCTCACTCACCCTCAACCCCTCACCCTCACCCTCACTCACCCTCACCCACCCTCACCCTCACTCACCCTCACCCTCACTCACCCTCAACCCCTCACCCTCACTCACCCTCAACCCCTCACCCTCACTCACCCTCAACCCCTCACCCTCACTCACCCTCAACCCCTCACCCTCACTCACCCTCAACCCCTCACCCTCACTCACCCTCACTCACCCTCAACCACTCACCCTCACCCTCACTCACCCTCAACCCCTCACCCTCACTCACCCTCAACCCCTCACCCTCACTCACCCTCACCCACCCTCACCCACCCTCACCCTCACTCACCCTCACTCACCCTCACTCACCCTCACCCTCACTCACCCTCACCCTCACTCACCCTCAACCCCTCACCCACCCTCACCCTCACTCACCCTCACCCTCAACCCCTCACCCTCACTCACCCTCAACCCCTCACCCTCACTCACCCTCAACCCCTCACCCTCAACCCCTCACTCACTCTCACTCATCCTCACTCACCCTCAACCCCTCACCCTCACTCACCCTCACCCTCACCCACCCTCAACCCCTCACCCTAACTCACCCTCACCCTCACTCACCCTCAACCCCTCACCCTCACTCACCCTCACTCACCCTCAACCCCTCACCCTCACTCACCCTCACTCACCCTCAACCCCTCACCCTCACTCACCCTCAACCCCTCACCCTCACTCACCCTCACCCTCACTCACCCTCACCCTCACTCACCCTCACTCACCCTCACCCTCACTCACACTCACCCTCACCCTCACTCACCCTCAACCCCTCACCCTCACTCACCCTCACCCTCACTCACCCTCAACCCCTCACCCTCACTCACCCTCAACCCCTCACCCTCACTCACCCTCAACCCCTCACCCTCACTCACCCTCACCCACCCTCACCCTCACTCACCCTCAACCCCTCACCCTCACTCACCCTCACTCACCCTCACTCACCCTCAACCCCTCACCCTCACTCACCCTCACCCTCACTCACCCTCAACCCCTCACCCTCAACCCCTCACCCTCACTCACCCTCAACCCCTCACCCTCACTCACCCTCAACCCCTCACCCTCACTCACCCTCACCCACCCTCACCCTCACTCACCCTCAACCCCTCACCCTCACCCACCCTCACCCTCACTCACCCTCAACCCCTCAGCCTCACTCACCCTCACCCTCACTCACCCTCACTCACCCTCAACCCCTCACTCACCCTCACCCTCACTCACCCTCACTCACCCTCAACCCCTCACCCTCACTCACCCTCAACCCCTCACCCTCACTCACCCTCAACCCCTCACCCTCAACCCCTCACCCTCACTCACCCTCACTCACCCTCACTCACCCTCAACCCCTCACCCTCACTCACCCTCAACCCCTCACCCTCACTCACCCTCAACCCTCACCCTCACCCACCCTCACAACACATATTGTGTTACAATAGGTGTCACATTTGCGAAAGATAAAACTATTGGCATTGTAAATAACAAAGCTATTAATTCGCTATTTTCAAAACAAGCACATAAATAAAAAATGTGTCCTTTACAATACCAATAGCTCAAACTTTCCTAATGCAAGACCTATTGCATTGCTGTGCTTCTCTCCCCTGCTGCACTCTCCTGCTCTCTAGAGATGTGGCCTAACGACCAGAGCTGCCATCTAAGTCACGTAAATACAAAACATGTTGCATTCCAAATGCTATAGGTGTCACATTCGCGAAAGTTATAACTATTGGCATTGTAAATGACAAAGCCATCAATTTAGCAATTTTAAAAACCAACAAATAAATAAAATATGTCATTAACAAGACCAATAACTCCAACTTTTCTAATGCGAGACCTATTGCATTTCCAATGCTTGTTTAAAGAAGTGAACTAGTTGGGTCGTATGGTTATTTACGGAAGTCAAAACTGTTATTTGAAAACGTCTCAAAAATATCAAAATATTATTAATTTTGAAAGATATTCCAAAGCATTATAAGTTGTTTTAGTTAGAACTGTTTGGCAATTTTTGTATGAATTGGAATTGTTTTGTTCAGGTGTCGGCCAATGGCCAACAACCACACTACCTCACCAGTGCGTCTGTTGGCCATTGGCCGACACTTGGAAAATAAATAAAGACCCCTCTGGTGCAGAGCACCAGCGGGATTCCTTCATTATTTTTTAACCTTGAGTTGCTTGCGAAGAGTTTCCCGAGCAGCCTAAGTCTTTTTTTCCCTTAGTGTAATGACAGTCTGTGCGCAGGGCTCGCTGACGTCATTACACTAAAGTGACATTAAAACGATCCAATGGCCGTGATTCACTTTCACTGCATCAGTGCTCGGGGGGCATATCTCGGCACCCGTGTACTGATTGGGGCGGGAGAGGTATCGTTGGAAAGGGTACAATTGCCCATTTCCAATGACATGTCTGTCCAGTGGATCACTGCTTGGGGATCACCATAGGAGAGCGATCCCCAAGCAGGGATCCGCCCACTAGACACCACCGATTTTAGAGGAGTGATGCCTTGAGCAAGGCCTTGTGCTCGCCCCACCCCCATATGAGAACAGTCTTTCTGCAGCTCCTGGGAGTCGGATGGAGGTAATTAGCCCTGATCTAATTCCAAGGGGGGCACAAAGCCCAGTAAACACAAGGGTATTTTCATTAAAATAAATATAGGGGTGGGGGCTGCCCACTATTGTCATGGCCATGCCCCCCCAAAACAAACAGCTACAGTGACACTCTCTGCACCTCTGGAGGGCAGATGGGGTGATTACCCCCAATCTGCAGAAAGCCCACTCGAAACCAGGCAATGTTGTTTTTTTTTTGTTTTGTTAAATATAGGGGTGGGGCCCGGCCATGTTTCCACCCCAACAAGAAATGTCCACTAGACACCAGGGTCTATTTTGAAATTAAATATAGGGGTGGGGGCTGCCCACTATGGGCATGGCCAAGCCCCCCCCCCAAAAAAAACTTTGGTGACAGTAAATCTGCATTCCTTGGAGGGCAGATGGGGTGATTAAAAGCCCACTAGACACCAGGGAATGTATATATATATATATCGGCCCCCTATCTGCCTCCACCACCGAGGAGCAGAAAGCCCACTAGACATAAGGGTCTGTTTTTGATTTAAATATAGGTGTTGGGCTGCCCACTATGGGTATGGCCACGCCCCCACCCCCTAAAAAACTACGGTTACAGTCTTTCAGCCTCTCCAATAAGCCCAATAGATACCAGGGAATCTACAAAAATCCTACCACCAGGCATTATCCTACTTGTGCTGATAAAAAAGCTGTGCCACTTGCACGGCTGAGACTAGTGCCCGCAACAGGAACGGATCAAATCGAGGTCAAAGGGAGTCCCCTGGCAAAGTCTCCCATTGGATTTTTGTGAATTCCTGCGGATTCCGAAAATTTCCATCACAGAAATGTCAAGGAAGTGTGTGATTTCAGGCAAAATTTGAGGTTTGCAGGGCATTTGGGTTAGAAAACCTCATGGAATCCACCAAATACACACCACCCTGGAATTCCCTGGTTGCCTAGGTTTAATAAATGTCTGTTTTTCTTAGATTTGCATGGGTTGCAGCACAGCCCCAAATACCGCAGCTATCCGATTGCGTGTCTCTCAATGTATCGATAGAGGACATTTTTGTGTCGTAGTCGTGTAACCCACCTACACAAGTAGAGTACCGTTTTTATTGGTGGACAGGTGGGACCTCAAAGTGGTAGGAAATATGTGGCTTTCTGTAGATTCCAGAACTTTCCATCACAGAAATGTAAGGAAAATGTGTATTTTGTACCAAAGTTTTAGGTTTGCACAGGATTCTGGGAAAAACCTTGCTAGAGCCACACAAGTCTCCCCACCCTCAATTCCCCCAAGTGTCTAGTCTTCAAAAATGGGCAAGTTTGCTAGGCTTCGCTAGGTGCCGGCAAAGCTAGGACCCATGATCCACAGCTACCCACTTTGCAAAGAAAGGGTCAGTTTTAAGTGATGTATACATGTTGCGTTTTGGGCTGTTTCCTGTTGCAGCCACTAGGCCTACCCACACAATTTAGGTTCTTTCCAGAGACTTGAGTGAGTGCTGGGTGAAAGGAAGTTTGTGGCTCCCCAGAGACTCCAGAACTTTACATTACAAAAATGTGAGGAAGATGTGTATTTTAGTTAAAGTTTGAGGTTTGCAAAGGATTCTGGGTACAACAACGTGGCAAGAACTTCATAAATCACCCCACTCTCGATTACCCCAGGTGTCTAGTTTTCACAAATGTGCAAGTTTACTAGATTTCCCTAGGTGCCAGCTGAGCTAATGCCCTAAATCCACAACTACCTACTTTGTAAAGAAAGGGTCAGTTTTGAGTGGAAATATATAGTCAAGCCTTGTTGCATATTGGGCTGTTTCCTGTCACTGGAACTAGGTCTACCCACACAAGTGAGGTGCAATTTTGTCAGGAGACTTGAGGGTATGCTGGGTGGAAGGAAGTGTGTGGCTCCCCTCAGATTCCAGATCTTTCCATCACAGAAATGTGAGGGAAATGTGTTTTTAGTCAAGGTTAAGTCTTGCAAGGGATTCTGGGTAAATAAATCCTGGTGAGAGCCATGCAGTTCACCTCATCTTCGATTTCCCCACGTGTATAGTTTTAAAAAAATTGCATGTTTGCTAGGTTTTCCTAGGTGCCGACTGAGTTAGGGCCCAAAATCCAAAGCTACCCACTTTTCAAAGAAAGGGTCAGTTTTGAGTGGAAAGATTTATGTATCCATGTTGCGTTTTGGACTGTTTACTGTCATAGGCCTACCCACACAAGTGAGGTATCATTTTTATCGGAAGACCTGAGGGAATGCTGGGTGGAAGGAAGTTTCTGGCTCCCCAAAGATTCCAGACCTTTCCATCACAGAATGTCAAAGTTTGAAGTTTGCAGAGGACTCTGGGTAAAAAAATATCGTGAGAACCATGCAAGTCACCCCACCCTGGATTCCCCCAGGTGTCTAGTTTTAAAAAATGTGCAAGTTAGCTAGGTTTCCCTAGGTCCCGGCTGAGCTGTGGCCCAAAACCCACAGCTACCTACTTTGCAAAAAAGGGTCAGTTTTCAGTGGAAAAATGTGATGCGTCCATGTTGTGTTTTGGGCTCATTCCTGTCGCAGTGCTTCTTTATGTTTGCCAATGAAGATGGTACCTCGTTTGTTTACGAGGTACCATCTTCATTGGCAAACATAAAGAAGCATAGAATAATTGAACATTTGTTATCACCTAGATTTTGAGGCAATTGTGCCTTCCAAATGTAGGGTAGTGTACAAGAAAGAAGACATTTTGAAAAATATCCTCTAAATCATCTTCTAGTATGGGTATCTACAAATTCAGAGATGCACAAATAACCACTGCTCCTCAACTCCATATCTTGTGACAGTTTCAGAAATCCATAGTGTTCTTTGATGCCCATTTTTCACCGTACATATTTCACCATATGAATTGATACATGGTAAACTATGAAAAACCATGGTACAGTGCAGCTCAGTTAGTAACTCTGGATACCTTGGGAACTTGGAGAACCTACCAACCTTATATATCCTTGCCCCCGGAAGGGTCTAGGCCACGTAATGACTTATTGCTTTTGTAAATCGGCCATTGTGACAAAAAGCTAAAGATGAAAACTTTGTCACAAATAGCCATTTTTTCCTACTCATTTTCAGTATTTCTTTATTTCAAGTTAGTTTTTTTAGAAAACCTGAGAGATCTACACATATTACTCCTTGCTGAATACAGAATGTTGTCTATGTTTCAGAAATCTATAGCTTTTCTTGATCACCCATGGGTTTCACACTGGTTTCCACAACAAACTGGAAGTAGGTTGAGCACACAAATAATAGGTAAAAGGGCCTATGTCGTTGTTAAATGCCAAAACTGTGGCTACATATGTGTTTTTATTCACCTCTGCATGTGTCTGAAATCTGGGAAGTTGGTGACTTTAACACAGCAAACCATTATTTGATGCTATTTTTAGGACCACAGAAAGAACCACTTTTATCAAGGTCACGTTTTCCCTATTTTCCCCAAAACTCAAAGTTTAGCTATATTTTGCCTATTTTCTCCGTCCCCTCCAGGGCAATCCACTAACCCTGGGTATTTTTAGAATCCCAAGGATGTTGGAAAAAAGGATACAAATTTGACGTGGATACCTCATGTGGAAAAAAGTTATGGAACCCTTAGCGCAAACTACCCCAAATATTTAAAAAAAAAAAAGGGGGTCTGGCACAGGTGAGGGGGGGGGGGGGTTCCAGCAGTTAAGGGGTTAAAAATGTATGTAGGTTCTTTAGGGTTTTTAAAAAGTTTGAATTAGTATATTGTAAAAATGTGGAATTTCAAGTTTAATTGTTATCAAATAGTTAGGTTGTATAAAAGATTGGACTGGGTAGTGTTTCTTTAAACAGTGACAGCTGATAGTTAAGAACTTGAAAAAAACTAGTAAAATATGTCTCTAATTTGGAAGCATCCAAACAAGCTTTTTTAGGATGTATTTGTATCACTAGTTGAAATTGTAATAAAACATGTTTAAATGTGGGAAGTGTTATAAAGTATTTTAAGTAGTCGAGGCTTTCTCTTATTTTCTTAAATTATTGGAAAAAATTAAAAAAATTACATTTTATTAGGTAGAACGAATTTCACAATACAGTAAAGGATAAACAAGTGGATTTTCTTCATAAATATCACAAGTAATTCAACAGCTTTAAAATGTTGTTACCTCCAACTATTTTGAAGAAGTAGCATCACAAATATTCATCAGCAGTTTTTCCTTAGTCGTCTGTTCTTGAGTGGTGATAACGAGCTATTTTATGTGATCAGAGTGGAACAGCGTGAAAAGGAGAGCCATGACAAAGTTCATAAACAAAATATTGTATGGTATAATACTGCTTATAATTCTATAGATATCCTCTCTCCCACTCATCCCCACCATCAAGTCCCATATGAGACTAGGCCTCTGTATGAACCATAAGACATATCCACTCACTTGTGACAGAGGTGTGGTGGCAGGGACAGCATGACATGCCCTGCTTCTTAATTATTTTAATTCACAGACTGCTTCCATCTGAGAGAGGATGTGGTTCCTTCCTTTAAAGACAACTCTCACAGCATGTGAAATTGAAGCTTTCATTTCCAAAGTGTTGGTTTAGTTTTTAATAGATTGCAGCTACAGTCTGCTTTGCTGGAAGGCCTGGCTTAGGTCCAGAATGATAATAATTTTGCCACATTTTACCTTCAAGTCCAACCCTATAGTGTCTGTGGTGTTTATCATATCATGCTTTTCAAATCCACTATGAGCATTCTACCTCCAGGTGTGTTTCTCCTGGTTGAAATCTTATCTGCTTTCTGAACCTTTCGTCTGGTGAGCGATCACTTTCCAAAGAATATGACCGTATAAAGTAGTGGTTGTTAGTCTTCGTTTGAGATAAAGGGGATATTCCAATTTATCTGAGTTCGGTGTTGGGTTGCCCTTGCTGCTTTACTGCATTGTTTAACCTTTGTTTCAACTGGAACATAGAGAAAATGACTCCAGTGGTGTGGAAAGAGTTTGAGAGGGTCATTACTTGCCGTCCTTTGGATCAATAGCAAAAAACAGTCATCATTGGGGTACCCTGGGCTCTGCACCTGCTGCACTATTGATAAAAAAAGCCCCTGAATGGCACAGTCCTCAAGCATTGATTGCTATTGAAGTTCTTCAGGCTTCTGTGCATGCCTGTCCATTTTTGATTTCCATGTCAACAAATGACCCTCTTTTTCATATTTCCATTGCAGCCTCTGTACAGGCAACTTTCATGTCAATAATTTCACATGTCCAAGGCATGCTTTGCATCCAACAGAAAGGTAAAACGGTATATTATTCTGTAAGCCCACAAACTCAAATACTCAAATAACTTCTACAAGTTAGTGGTGCAAAACAAAATTTCCAATACATTAATATTTAACAGATGGGGTGGAGGATAAAGTTTATCAATTTGACAGGTGAAAACCACTATTTTTCTACTACTTTGTCTACATATTTGACCGAAAATGTTAAAAAAATTACATTGTTAACATGTAAACATCTTGCATTTAGCTCTGCAGAACAGTTCTCCTTTAGATGCCATTAAAATGTAAAACCAGAACTTGCTTGTTTACTGGTGGGAGAACATAGAGATTAGAAAGGAAACCAAAATACACAACTAGGAGCTATTTGTTGAGTTATTGTTTTTTGTTTCATTCCTTCTGTGTGCTACAGAGGTCTTCCAACTGACAGATACATGTGGAGTGATGTATCTGGTTTGCAGGAGTGCACAAAAGTGAATACGAAGACGCCATCACCACAGTGGTCATGGGTAAGTAACTTTTGCATTTCAAAATGTTAAAATTATTGAGCAAACCAAATTATTAGGCAAAAAAGTAACCGAACAGCCAGAGCAGCCATAAACTGATCTAAAGAGTTCAATTTACAGCAATCGAGGTGCAAATACTTCACTCTTTATATAATAAAATGGCAGAATAATTGCAATTATGATTTACGGCCCGACTTAAATGTTTACAGTATATATTCCACCTCCATGAAAGTCCACCCTCTCAATTTAAATGCGCAAGTATCTTCAGTTTGGTAAATACTCCATCACCGCCATAGTCAAATCTCTCCCACAGCCTGATAAAATAAGGGTAGTCAGATAAATGGCTACATGTTCGCCCACCCAATCAGGATGGGCAGACATGTAGCCATTTCAATTTTACTGTCTGTCCCCGCCAGGCAATCGCTGGGGGTGAGGGACGATAAAAGCCAAATAATGCTCCCCACTCCATAGGAGATGACTCCCATTTTAGGATTTACTTTTTGAAAATACAAAAAGAATACTGTTTGGTGCAAAGTTGCGTCCTACTGATCCAGCCCTGCGGCAACCAGAAAAATACATTGAGAGAAACCACCCTCACAGTGGTTAGTTAATAAGTAGTTATTAAGTTTGTAACTCAGGTGACACTATGTAAACGTTTCTGTTTATTGATCCCAATTAATCCTAGACCAAATTATGCTTTGTACATTCTACCACTCATGTGTTATCAGAGATGTCCTGATGTCAGGCAAGTTAGCTTTAGCTTTTCTTCAAATAGTTATTTGTAGAGCTCTGAATAATGCTTAAGCGGTTTATCTGAGAATACTTTTGTTAAAAAAATGTGTTTATGAAGACTTTAAACGAGGAGGTCATGTTACTTAAATATAAAGTATAAACTAGGAAATTACATGTTGTAGATTACAATAATGTTGCAATGGTGTATTCAAATAAGTGGCCAATCTCTAAAATGAATGGGTTTTTGAATTTCACCATCAATAAATGAAATATAAACTTATCCCAAATAAGAAACTTCCATACCTAAATTATATGGCGAGTCATTCTTTTGTAAATAAATAAATTGCAGGTAATATAGAACTATTGGATTTATATGTGATTAGGGTTTGTCAGACCTGTAAACTCTTGCCATTAATATTGTGGTTCTAATTGGGTAGACTTTTTCTCATGAGAGAGCTAATGGATGTGTTGTTTTCTAGTCAATTACCTACGTGGTTGTAAGAGTATTTGGAGTGAAGGTGGAGGAATTTGCCAAGAGCAGGACGCAAGGGATTCTCAGTTGTTTATAGTTGACAGCGTAGTTGATTTGATGAAGGAGAATTTGTGAACTTTTCCTTGGTCCTGCGGTTAATTGACAGATTTTGAATGAGTTGAAAAGACAGCCTTACTGATCACATTTACACACTTAACACACTACCCTTAGGTTAATGGTGCAGTTAGTATTAAGAAACACTTGTTGCATCTGTTGATGGAAACCACACAAGGTTCAAGGGATTGATACTGGATTTTGTCCAGGCGTGTTGGTAAATTTGGGTGTCAAGAGCATTGGTGTGGTAAAGCAAGTTGTGGTTGTCTGTGATCAGTCAGAGGAAGTTTTGGCAAATATTGAAAAGTACTGGCAAGAGAGAAGATCCTTGTGTATGTCTCCCTAAGAGTTTCAGGGATTCCAGAAGGTGGTCTGGATATTGATTCATGGCAAGCAGCATAGTATGAGGGGCTGGAAATGGGCAGGTAGGATTCAGGCTCCAGCTACTAAGTAATTGTTGGCTTTGAATGCTGGAAATTCTCCAGTTTGGCAAATGTGTTCTGATAATACACTATGTTTTGGTTCTAGGTCTCAGACTGGCATATTGATTTTAACATTTCGGGTGGATCTGATCGTGAAGGATGGCAGTATGCCGCAGACTTTCCAGCGTAAGCAACAACTTTAAAAAGAAATATTATTGCACGCACTTTGTAAAGGAATGGTAACTTTATAATATGGTCCAGTGGTTAAGTTTCAAATCAAGCTTACATACTTACATTATGACTGTTAACAAAGAACTCCAATTCCTTCTAACATTACAGTATGATGATATGCATGAAAATGTCCCAGGTACATTCAGTTTGGCCAAAGGCATACGCTCCCCCGTCAATGTTCTTTGACCTTCCCCATGTATCCTGTTTTCGATGTTCTTTGAACCAAAGTCCAAACACACTCTGTTGCTTAACTCCACATTGTCTGCTGTTATAATAGTGAGTAACAAGTGTGACTGCATACTGACTACATGCACGAGAGGCTAAGGATACCCACCTGACAGACGTGATTGAGAAATTATACAAAGCCTACTCATTATAAAAGGGAATAGAAAAGAAAAATGGATAAACAAAGAAAATGAACACACAAACACTTGGAGAAGGATTCCAACCTTCTATTATTATGAAGTTGTCGTATCCAGGAGTGATCAGATAGAGCGCCATCAACTGACATGGCTTTTATATGTTTTTGATATGTAAGTGGCTACTACTTGCCCTCCCAACTGTCACAGACAAGCATCATAGATCTTAAACAGAACCCGTTTGGGCATATGTATTCACAAGGCAATTCGGGAGAGGATTGTGGATCAGAACTGTCCTCCTAGCTGGGCACGTTTAGCCCTCAGTGTGCCATGCTGCTCTGTAAATTAAGCTACTACCTTTCTCGTACTTCCTCATTTACAAGATTCTTTAGGATAAAAGGAAGCATTCACATGAAATACTGCTGCCACTAGAGAATGTATAGCTGTTCACTCTCTCTATAATAATAGACAAGACATCCATCAAACCCAACTAGTGATGTTCCTATATTATTATGGTATTGTGCTGTTGATGGCAGGAAATGCATTAAGAAATGTACCTAGTTGAGTTTTTTGGGGAAAAACGATCTTATTCTATCAAAGGCGCATTTTTCATCTGAAGGGGACTGAATGGGCAATTGCCATACCTACAAAATATCAGATCAGGTCTTATCTTAAAACTGTGAGGATCTCGAGGCATTCATTATCCCTGCCTACAGACTAATAATGCACTTCACTTGATGGCAGTATCTTCCACAAGTTAGAACAGACTACATCTTGGAAAGTTATAGAGGCGGCAGCACTAAACAGTTTTATGGGTAATGGATATTTGCTCTAATATCTCACTCTACATCAATGAAATGCTTTCTTCACATCTATTATATGTATGTTTTTGATGGGTGCTTCTAACTGCAGAAGCCTCAACTTTAGAATGCTCCCAGGCACCAGACTAGATCTAGAGAATTGTTCTAGCAATGCTCCAGCGTGGTAGATGGTGCTGTGTGGGTCTTTGGTAACTCCATACCGCCGTCAATTTGACAGTGGGGAGCCACAAATAATCATGAACCCTGTGCACTTACATCAGTTCCTTTCTTTCCATGCTCTTTAATGCGATCGAGAGCTAGGCTCCCAACTTTGTCAGTCTTCCAAAGAATTCAAGTTCCTACTACCATAGAGTGCTAGGGAACATTTTCCCACCAATCCCCACAGGATTCAAACTGTGCTGAGGTTGCTGGAAGCCCACACACGTATGCTTGTGGTGGTTTTTTACTCTGGCAGCCTTATACATGCAACCATGATGCTGGAAATGAGGGGTGAAGCTCTATATCACTGAACACAAGAAGATGTTGCAGTCAAAACACAAGTCCGGCTTCAAGTTACAGGGCCACTTGTGTCCCATTCTCGTGGCTGTTCCTGAGTAAGGTCAAGCTCCAGGTTGAAGTTTTATGATAAGTTCAAGTTGTAGAGACACATAAAGTGTAATGAAAGATAAGTACGACATGACCTCATCCTGTCATTCAAAGTCATATGCGAATGCGTTAGGGCATCAAGCTAAAGATTCTAGCCTGCTAGCACCTTAATCTAATCTGATGCAGATAATTAGTCCTTGCGCAAATTTTGTTGACTCTGCAGCAAATAGTGGCATTCAAAGAAGCTGTTCAGCAATTTTTTCATGCACTTCTGATCTCCACTGGTGCGCCTTTAGGCACCTCAGAGCCATAAGTGCTCACGGTCAGACTTCTTCCAAGTCAGCGTCCAACAGATCCTCAGACCAGTTACCTGGCCCATACTAGCATTGTTTCAACTACCACACGTGCACAACTGTCCACATCTGTTCTATCCATTTCACTGTGGGCGCGGAATTCAATTCAGATGCTGGTCTTTGATCCTGAACCAAGATAAACCCACTCCAGGCCTATGTCATGCCACAAAATAACAAAGATGTAACCAGTTCTGATACAGTGAGCCATCACTCCAAGGCCTCTCCTGCAATGCCATAACTGTTTTGGACCTGATTCTGATACAGCTCAGAACTTACCTAAATTTCCTATTGATACTAATGATGACAAGTAGGATATTGTTCTCTGCCAGCTTAGCCCTCATATTTCTTAATGCACTATTTTTTTTTAGTATGTACACCCACTGCTAAATTTGTAAAACAATAAGGGGCTGATTCTGATGCGGGTTGGAAATGCTTCCCGACTGAATCGGGTTGGAAATTGTTTCCAACCCACTCGGAACGGGACAATCCGACCGACGGAGGACAATGCATCCGGATGCTTCCCGATACGATTTGGTTGGACTCCCATTGACTTCAATGGGAGCATATGTTCCTAACTGCATCATAATTGGGCCCTGGGTCGTTCCCAATCCGATTTGGAAGGAGCAAATGCCATTAGGAGGCCTTCCTAACCGCATCAGAATCAGGCCCTAGGTGGGAAAGCTTTCCAACCCCCATCAGAATCAGGCCGTAAGTGTTGATGACCAAAGTTTTGCTCAGAAGCTCTCTCTGGCTCCATGGAAGGTCGAGGTGCTGAAAATTAAGGCTGGAAGTCTTGATTCCACATCATGCTTATTTAATCCAACACTAAACACTCTTTATCACATTTTGTCTTTCTTTCTCTCCTCCTTCTTTCCTTCTTCCTGTGTGTTTTCTCTCTCTTGTTCTGTGTCACTCTCTGATGAGGAAATATCATAGCCCTGTCTCCAGAAATGTGGGCTAGCGGGCCCCACTTGCAACCACATGTAACCATAAAGCACTGGGAACACCAATGCTTTGTGGGACATGGTCTTCCCGTTAAACCACAGGACCTTTTTTCCCAAACAATACAAGATAGCCAGGACACAGCCAAGAATGTACTGTATACCAGCTTAGACACTACAAACTGCATCGGTAGATCTATTTGCACAGTGTTGAACATAGGAGGCTCATCTTGATGAGAGCAAAAAGGTTTTTAGGAGATGTGTAAGCTTCCCTAATGTATATGCCCTTTAATGGGTCCAGGATGTTTGGGGAGAAACTGCTTTTGTATCTAGAACGATGTAAGGACAGTCGTGGTTCAGCATGATCCTTGGGACTACTGTTTCCAGCCAAGCAATTACATCACCAGTAAAGAAATTTCAGAGGCTATTCAGAGGGGTAGCTTATATACAATGCTAACTGCCTGAATCCCACTGCCAGGGGCCTGCACGCCAGACTACTCCTTCAGGTGCGGCCTTGCCGCTCTTGCCCCTTTAAACACCTTCTTGCCCACCCACCTGCATGCCAGCAAGCTATTACACTAAGCGGAGCTCTTCTGGCTGGCTCACATGCACCTTGGCGACGGAGCTGGACACGTTGCTCCCTCCTCCTCCCACGCGACAATGGACCCGATACATCGGCCTGCAACGCGCTTTTGCTGCACTGAGCCCCGTTCGGTGTGAGCCTCCCCACATATAGACCATCTTCCTTAGTCACTGCACCGCGGTGATCATCCGCATCCTGGTCCGGACCTTGAGGCCTTCAGATCAGCAAACGTCTGGCCCATCCCGGATACTTTATCTGCACCAGTTCAGACCCCGCTGCAGCCCCGACTAGAATGGGCGCCGGTAGTGGGATTGCGCGGCGCCAGGTGGTAGCAGCTGCAGAATGGGCCGCAAGGATCCCAAGCAGCGCCTTCTCCCTTTTGAAAAGGTCACTGACCAAGACCTCGCAGACTCCATGGCTCAAGGCGGCCAGAAAACTTCAGCTCCAGAAGGAGATGCTCCCCAGCTGGGTTTGTTGCTGCAAGAAATGAGAGCTGGATTCAGGGCTCTGGTCGTACAGTTCGATACCCTGGACAAGCACATGGCGGAACTGGGGTCCAAGATACAAGCTCATGACCGGAGGCTGAACGTAGTGGAGTACGGGACAGCGCAATCCTTGAAAAGACTGGATCGACTGGAACGCATTCTCAAGGAGATGGCGGTCAAGAATGAGGACTTGGAGGCACGCAGCCGTCGCAACAACGTGCACATCCTAGGTGTCTCGGAGTCTACCGCTACTGGCCGAATGAACACGCTGCCGGAAACGATCCTGATTTACCTGTTTGGGAGAGAGGCTTTCATGGCTGGCTTTGTGGTTGAGCGCACTCATAGGTCGCTGGGGCCCCGTCCTAACCCTGGGTGCCCGCCTAGACCCATAATAGCTGGGGTCATGAATTTCAGGGACCGTGACACAGCTCTACGACTGGCTAGGGAACAGGGCGAGACATTATGGCAGGGATCTAAACTATCCTTCTTTCCAGACTTCACCATCATGGTGCAGGAAGCCAGGCAGATATTTACCAGTGTCAATGCGGCTCTCCGGAACCTAGGATTGAAATACGGCATGTTGTACCCTGCCAGGTTGCGAGTGGAGGTGAATGGACGATCTCGAGTGTTTGATAATCCCGCGGAGGTGCAGGAGTTCTGCCACAAGTTGAAACTAAATAACAAACGCCCTACCAAGGGGGAAGGTCTGCCCCCCTCGTAGACTGGTTCAGACGCAAGCTTAGAACTTTTTTCTGGGTCTGGACATGGCTAATCTGGTTGTCTGGTGTTGATCCATGTGCCGTTTTAAGATTTGCAGGGACTTCGTGGACTTATTTGTTAATGTTATATGTCAACTGCCACGTCGTTGTTTGGGGCGTTGCCACTACCCCTCATGGTGTACACCCACACATGGTTATGTGAATTCCGCAAGTATTACCTATGTTTCCTTTTCAATTCTTCTGAGGAAATCTTATTTTTGCACTGTTATTCGTTAATGATGGTTTTGCCTCTCTGGTTGGGCGGGAAGGCTGGGAGGGGGGTATGGGTGGGACAAAGCTTAGTTGCGCTGGGACTTTATTGCTTGCACAGATTTCTGATTCTGATGAGTTTATAGGCCCTCCTTTTTTCAAAACTCGCTCCAGATTACCCCATGACACAGATAGGACATAATGTTGGCCCCTCAGAGGTTATTCTGGCTACCTGGAATGTGCGCGGCCTGAATAACACCAGGAAAAAGAGACCGGTAGGGCAGTACTTGTTACGCCACAGAGTGGACGTTGCCTTCTTGCAAGAGACGCACCTACCCCCATCAGATCAGGCCCTATTTGCTGTTGGCTGGGGCGCGCATAGATACTTTGCTAACTACAGTAGTTATGCTAGGGGCACTGCTATACTTATCCACAAACGACTTCCGTTTCATTTGACTACTGTCACGCAGGACAACGAAGGCAGATTCATCATTGTGATGGGCTCTCTGTTGGGTCGCAAGTTAGCCTTAGTTTGTGTCTATAGTCCTAATGTTGATTCTCCAGATTTTTACTACTCCCTGCTCTCCAAGCTGGCGCAGCTCGGTCCAGCTCCCATTTTACTAGGTGGCGATTTTAACATTGTCCAGGATTTAGTGTGTGACACCACATCCAATGCTCCTGACCACAAACCTCGTGCGAGAAAGGCACTAAGATCGCTTTGTGAACACTTCTCCCTCATTAACATTGGTGGAAAGCTAAATCCCCTAGACGCTGACTTCACACACTACACCATCTGTCACAACACGTGGACTAGGCTGGACTGCTGGTTAGCTTCTCCTGATTTAGTCGGCTGGTGTCAAGCAATCACGACTCTATCGCGCACATACTCCGACCACTCCCCTCTACTGTTGACTTTGAAGATTCCCCACCCTGAGGGTTTTGAAAGACAGTGGAGGTTCCCCAGTCGTGCGCTTGAGGATGAGGCGTTCCGGTAGGGTCTGCGGGAGGCAATTGAAGAGTACTTTACCCTTAACACTGGTTCAGTAGACACTGTTGCAATGCTATGGGAGGGGTTTAAAGCCTACATAAGAGGGGTGTGCATATCCAAAAACACTGGAGTACTGCGAGAGCTTCGTGCCACATTAGCCCGGATAGAGCTGGAATTGGGGACATTAGACACCAATCCGATGCAGAATCCTGGGCCTGACCTAGACGCGCGCAGGCTCTCCCTCCTGGCTGATTTCAGAGATAACGCTGAGAGGGAGATACTCTACATGGGTAAGTACCACAATGCTAGAGTGTATGGCGAGGGCGAGAAACCGGGCCGATTGCTGGCCCTAATGGTCAGACCCCCTTATGGCAAGGCATGTATACCTGAATTGAAGTCTGCGCTGGGGCATCACCTTTCTGGCCATTAAACATCCAGGGGGAATTCCTTTCCTATTTCAAGGCCTTATACACCACTAGGTTGGGCACTGACACCACAGGTCAGGAGAGTTATATGTCTGAGGTTGTGTTGGTGTTCCTGGATAAGGTTATGCAGGACTTCCTATCCCCATAACGGAGGACAGCATAGATGAGGCAATATCGGCATTGAAGAGTTCTTCCGCTCTGGGACTCGATGGCTTCTCTGCCGATTTTTATAAGGCCTACAAGGACTTATTGATTCCCCAGCTCCTCGCCATGTACGCAGAGGCCCTTGAAAGACAGATCTTAACACCCACCCTGCGAGAAGCGGTCATCATCTTGTTCCCCAAGCCAGGTAAGGACCCGCTATTATGCGGCTCCTATCGTCCGCTGTCACTACTTAACCTGGACTACAAAATCTTGGCAAAAGCTTTGGCCTGCCGACTATCCTTGTTGATGGAGTCCATTATCTCCCCGGCCCAGTCTGGTTTCATACCTCACCGCTCGACGGCCTTTAATCTGGGCACGTTGTTTAACACCTTACATAGAATCAACCCAGATACCCCTGCTGCGGCCATCCTGCTAGATATGGAAAAAGCTTTCGATTCCCTTGAGTGGCCTTTCATTCTATCCATCATGCAACGCATGGGAATGCCATTCGGTTTCACCGCTACTACTGCTCTGCTATATAGTCGGCCAACGGCACGGCTCCGTTTGAATGGCACGCTGTCCCCACCTTTCACGCGGCACCCGGCAGTGCTGCCCGCTGTCACCACTACTGTTCATTTTAGCCATGGACCCCCTTATGAGGCACTTCCAGGAAAAACATTTGCACTGTGGATTGCAGTTTCGTACGGGCCCCCTATTAGTCTCACTGTATGCAGATGACACTTTCCGTATGTTCGCAATCCCCAGCTTAACTTGGACCCCCTCATTCAGGAGATTTTACTCTTTGGAGTGTATTCCGGGTTGGAAATTAACTGGCGCAAATCTGTAATCTTCCCGCTAACTGCCAGCACGGTCAGGTGGGATCTGGAATTCCCCCTGGAATGGAATACCGACTCGGTTAAGTACCTAGGCATTCATATACACCTGAATACTGAACAGATCATCTGCCGTAACTATGGGACAGCAGTTGCCAGACTGGAGACACAGGTCGAGAAATGGCTCCAACTCCCTCTATCCATGGCAGGGCGGGGCTCACTAATTAAAACGATCGTACTGCCTAAATTTTTATATTTATTCCAAAACATCCCTATCCCGCTCACTAAGAAATTCTTTTTAACCCTGCAGTCTCATTTGATAAAACTGGTATGGGGTGGCGGTCAACACAGAGTTAGATGGAGAATGATGACTCTCCCCTGCGATCGGGGCGGCTTCGGTCTGCCTGATCTTAGATTATATTATTTGGCTGCCCAGTGCAGTTTTGCACATGCGTGGTATCACCTCGACGCCAGAATTCCCTATCTCCGGCCGGAATCAGCCTTTGTCCTACCAGACACTCTGGCGGCAATTTTACCAAAGGGTTTCCCTAGAGACCCCACGGATATCCAACATTGCCTCGACCACCAGCTGGGCTTGGGACCAATTGCGTCGCACTACGCATGTTCCACTGCTCTACTCTTCGGCTCTCCCACTCCTGAATCCTTAAGCGATTCCCATCACAGGCGAAAAATTAATACAGAAGACGTGCCTCAAATTCGGCATTGTGAAGCTGGGCAACTTGTTTCCCAACGGACACACTTTCGATCTGGAAGATGAGGCCCTTTTCCCTAACGCCACTTTCATGGACAGATTTGTCCTTTCCCGAATCCGATCTGCCTTGCGGGCTACTTACCCGGACTTCCCCTTAGAGCCCCCATACTTCCTCCCTCTCACCAAGGTGATTGACAGTGAAAGTGGGGTACACATCGTATCCCAGCTCTATAAAACCTGTGCTGCTGTTGTACCGGTCAATGATGATAAGGTACGTAAAGCCTGGGAGGAAGATCTGGGTGGCCCGATTTCGGATGAGCAACGGGCCGCTTTCTGTGTGGTCACTAACAGGTTGTCCCTCAATAGCAGACACAAATTACTTCACTTCAAGTTCCTACGTCGAATGTACATGACCCCAGCCAGACTCCAAAGAATAGACGCACTAAGGATGCATTGCTGCGTCAGGTGTAATGCTCCAGAGGCGGACTTTGCCCACCTCGCTTGGACCTGTCCGAGCGTAAATAGCTATTGGGTGGCCGTCCATGAGAAAATCAGTGATATGGTTAAGGTTCCAATGGCCCCGTTACCCGAGATTGCACTATTGGGATACGTTACTCAATTTCCACAGGCTACTCACAGATTTGTTTCCCTTAGTTTACTACTGGCCAAGCAGGAGGTGCCGATTAACTGGGGTGGCAGAAAGACTCCATCGGTAAAGGGATGGCTAAGGAGTATGGCGTCTTGCTCTACAAATAGTGACATTTATGCCACAACACTCTCCCCACCTCCAGACCCAAAGACATATGGGGCCCCTTCAAAGCATATATACAAACCCAGCAGCTGACCCCCTCCGCACAGAAAGAGCATGGTATAGTGCCTGCCGGAGTGGGCTAGGTTCGCATATTGGGCCTGACACAATCCGACTCTCGGCGAGCTCTTAGTTATGACACTGCTGCTATGACCTGTTTGATCTTGAGCTCGTTTTATTTTTCAGTAAAAAATTAGATTTTATGGATTACATTGGATTATGCCTTGGGGAGTGGGAGCTTGATGTGCTCTCTCTGGGACAGCATTTGTATACCACTACATTGTCGATCGCATCATGGGGAATATATATTTTTGCATATGCTTTCTTGTCACGCTGCTTTTTTCGTGATTGCGCATTTGATCCAGGTGCACTAATGCAACTGTAATGAAAATGCTAAATAAAGTTATACATTTTTTTTTTAAACTGTCTGAATCCCAACATTTCCAGTGGCGGCCGACACAACCAAGAAGTTGAGGGGCAGGTGGAGGGGCGCAAGGGGGTTGAGGAGGATTAATAATTTTAAAAAAACTTACCTGAAGCTGCTGGCTGCCTCCCGTGTTGTGCGTCAGTGTTATTCTTTGTGGTCCCAGAAGAACTGAGACAACTTCAAAGACTCCTTGTGCAATTCCCATGCTGCTCTCACACTATGAGAGCAGCACGGGGATTGGCCTGAGCAGGGCTAGTTTGATGCTCCGCTCAGGCACAGGGAGTCTGTGCTGTTTATCCAACCTAGCTGTGCTATACAGCTGGTTTGGAGAAACCTAAGTGTGTATGTCTGTTTTGCCGACCTAAGACGGCCGACCAAACAGACATGCGCCCTTAGAAGTGCACTCCACTCCTTCCTCCCATGGCCCAGCCCCGCCCCTCCAAACACATGCTGGCTCAGCAGCAGGTGAAAACTAAAACGATAATAAAATATTGTTTTATTTTTCAGCTGCTGGCTCTGCGCTAGTTCGGCGACACTCCCCCACCATTGCAGAGGAGCCGCCGTTGAACATTTCAGCCTCTGTCCTGGATATCAGTGCAGATAACTCTGAGGCTCCTCAGTTTGCCTCCTGAATCCTGCTGGCCAAATATACCAGGAGGTAAATGCTGGCCCTGCAGTGAGACATTAAATCCCAGTAGAGACAGCATCAAGAGAATCTGTCCAATTGTATCCAGATGCCAGAGGAGACTGCAAAAGATCTACACTGGTGGCTACTCGAATGCTATTGGGTCAGCAGCAGATCCCTCTCCTTATTCCACCCAAAGCTGACAGAGGTCAGAAATGCATGACTGCTGAATTGGGAAGGACACCTGGGAGAGATGGAGATCAGAGGTCTCTCGTCTCCTGTGGAAACTCAACTCCTCATCAGTTTGTTGGAAATGAGGATGATTCCCCTGGCATTGAGGGCTTTTCTGCCCACCATCAGAGATAGGCTTTTGCAGGTGCACATGGATAACGCAACTGCCATATGGTACTTCAACAAGCAAGACGTGTTGTGGTCTTTGGCCTGTCTAAGTGGTTTGACTTTCAAGTAATTTCTCTGGTGGTAAACCAACTGGCGGGTGACTAAATGCCAGAGCGGGTATACACAGCTGCCAACATTTAGCAGATCATGAATGGCAGTTGCACCCGGAGGTGGGGAGTACGAAATTTTGTGCATTGGTGTTTCCAAAGCAGCTTTCTCTGAGATGCCTACTGTTTAGTGTGGGGCTCAGGACTCCTGTGTGCCTTCCCGCCACTGCCTCTACAGCCTTGTGTTCTGAAGAAGATCAGGAATAACTGGCCCCAAATCATCTTATTGGCACTGGATTGGGCCAAAGGAGTGTGGTACCTGGAACTTCTGGGCATGAACAGCTGTCCTCCCATCAAGCTGCCACTTCGGGAGGATCTCCTGTCGCAGCAACATGGTAGGGAACTGCACTCAGGCCTGCACAATTTCTAAGTCCATGCTTGATGATTCAGCGACTGCAGTTGTCCTCCTTCGATCTTCCGCCTGAGGTCAATGATGTCATCTTGAGAGCAAGGAGTCCTTCCATGAAATCAGTGTATGCCTGTCATTGGGACAAATTTGTGGATTATTGCGCCACCTGACAAATTGACTCATTACAAGCGCAGTTGTCTGAAGTTTTGTTTGTTCTGTCCCTACCCCAGGAAGGACTTGTTCGGGGCACTTTTGAGGGCTGCTTATCAGCTCTTTTTTCTGCTTTTTGTTGTTGCTTAATGTTATATTTTGTATTAAATATAATGCACTCCCTCCATAGTTGCCATGTCACCTGCTGCTCAGCATCTGTGTGTGATGTGACAGAATGTTTATGTATACCTGATGGATCAGTTATAGAGAGAAGGCTGAGCAGCAGGAGGCTTCTCCTGGTGGGGTATTGATTTGGCATTTACTTGACATCTGTAGCAAGGACTATTATCTCCTAATAAATGTCATCATAAAACCGATGTGACATGCCCACAAAGAATCTTTCCTTGATTGTAACACTGGATCAACCCCCTCAGTAGGTCACTGTTAGAAATGGGGGTCTCTGGTTGGCAGGTTTGTACCCTGTCCAAGTAGGGACCCTTCCTTCTAGTCAGGGTAATGGGGATTAAACTTCTAAAATAGCCCTTGCTTACCCCCTTTGTAGCTTGGCACGAGCAGTCAGGCTTTTCTCAGAAGCAATGTGTAAAGCATTTGCACATAACACACAGTAATACAGTGAAAAAACAACAAAAGGACACCACACCAGTTTTAAAAAAACAGCCTATATTTATCTGTGTAAAACAAGACCACAGCGATATAAAATCCAACATACAGACAGAAAGATATGATTTTTGCAAGAATAAACATAAAAGACAGTTCCTTGAGGTCAATAGCTCCATCCGGGGCTATCACAGCATTGTGACCAAACAAATCGACCAGTTCAGGTCGACCGCGGCGTGGTGGGCCAGATACTGTGTTGGGAAGACCAGCAAACAGTACCTTGAAAATGTAGGGCATATTGACCCTTGCGATGAGTTCCGTTTGCGTCGGTTCTGGAGGTCGGTGCAAGAGCTGTTGGGCCCTTGAAGTTGCAGGTCGAACTCCGTGAGGATGAGGTCAGGAGCGCTGGCAGGTGTCAAGGCTGCGGGCAAAGTGGAGCAGTGCCCGCTGGTCGTGGTGCAGGTAGCAGCTTAGTAACGTCGTCCAGCGGCGTCGGTGAGACCAGGGCTGCAGTGCGAACAGGTCACGGTGCAAGCAGCGGTGTCGTAGTTTCTGAAGCGCTGTCGTCAGTCGACGATCTGGAGTCTATGGCGCTGGCATCGATGGGCCAAGGCTGCGCTGTGGGATGGGCAGTGCATTGTGTAACTTACAAGCGGTGTCATTGAGTGGCATCGTTGGGCATACCAGGGAGGCGATGTGAAGCGAGGCGGTGTGAAGTCATGGTGCAAGCAGCGGCTCAGTGGCGCCGTCGGGTGGGGTCATCAGTGAGAATGGGTAGCGGTGCGAAGCGGGGCAGTGCTCTTGGCAGTGCCTACAGGTCACGGAGCAGGAAGTGGAAGCGTTGACGGCATCTGGGATGTTTTTCATCTATGGCAGCACAAAACACACAGTTCCCAGTACTGTTGGCAGATGAAGATGAAGTCTTTGATGTTCCTGAGACTTCTAACAATAGGCAAGCTCTACTTCAAGCCCTTGGAGATACTGAGGAAATAAGCTGAAGAAAGTTCAGTCCAGTCCTTTCACTGCCCAAAACAGAAGCAGCAACTGCAGGCCAACCCAACAAAGCAACACACAGTAAAGGAGCAGTACTCCTCCAGGCAGCTCTTCTTCTTGGCAGATTCCTTAGTCCAAAAGAGTTCTAAAGTTCCGGTGTCAGGACCCCAATATTTATACTACTTTTCTCTTTGAAGTCTTTGGCAGAAAAGTCCCTCTTGCTCAGTTAAAACCAGTTCTGTCCTCCCTGGTCCAGCTTCACTACATGGGGTGTTATGTTATGTTATGATTATTTATATAGCGCATGGCTACCCCAGCAACAGGGCGTCCCAGCGCTTACGGACATTCCTAATTATAGTGCGGCCAGAATGGAGGTGAAAAGTGCCAGATCACAAGGGAGTCCTAAGCAGAAGAAAACAACCAGGTTTTAATGTGTTTTCGAAAGAGAAGATGGTTAGAAATAGTGTGCATACTTAAGGGAATAGAGTTCCAGAGTTTTGGGGCAAGACACCTAAATGACCGGCCCCCAGCTCTGCACCTCCGGATCTTGATGGTACATGCAAGAGAGAGGTCCGCAGAGCGGAGAGCCCGCGACGGGACATAGAAGGAACAGAGTCCCTGCAGGATTTGGGTGCCAAGGCGATAGAGCATTTTGTGAATGAGACAAAGGGTTTTGAAATGTATGCGTTGTTTGACAGGCAGCCAGTGCAACCTACGCAGAACCTGGGAAGTATGGCAGCGTTTTGGCAGTCCAAACAAAATGCGGGCAGCAGCATTCTGAGCACTTTGCAGTCTGTTAGTGACTGTCAAGTTGGAACCAAGCATGAGGGCATTGCAATAGTCTAGATGGGATAAGACCAAAGCTTGGACGATTGTCTGACGCATGGGAGGTTCAAAGAACCCAAGAATAGGTTTAAGAGAACGAAGGCGGCCATAACAAGTGCCAGCCACTCTTTTGGCATGGGATTCAAGTGTAAGTGAGTCGTCTATAATCACACCCAGATTTTTAACTTCTTTCTTAGGAGTAGTAGGCGGGCCCAGTGTGGAGGGCCACCACTGAGGGACACCGCAACCTAAGGGGAAGCTGCTGGATGAGTACGGCGGGGCATGAACCTGGAAGGAACGGTCCGATAGAAATGACACGAACCAATCCAGAGCTCTGTCCCCGACACCTTTCTCCCACAGTCTCCTAAGAAGGATCCCATGGGAGACCGTGTCGAACGCCGCACTCAAGTCCAGCAGAACCACGGGCGAGGTGTTACCCATGTCCTGTGTCACCCTTAGCTGTTCCGTGACGGCCAATAGGGCCGATTCCGTGCTATGTTTAGCACGGAATCCGTTCTGAGATTCTTCCAAAATCCCATTAGTCTCCAAAAAACCTATCAAGATGGAATTCACATGTGCTTCCGCCACTTTAGCCAAGTACGGAAGCAGGGAAATAGGTCGGAAACTTTCTGGCTCGGAAGGGTCCAGGGTGGGTTTCTTTAACAAGGGGACAACCTTGGCATGTTTCCAGGTTTTGGGAATAGTAGCTGACTGAAGAGATCTATTAATCAGCTCCCGTCCTTCAGTCATGATGGAGTCCTGGAAAAGACTGAATAACTCTGGTTTAACCGGGTCTTCCGGGGATCCAGACTTGATTTTTAAAGCCAGGATTTCCATGTCTGTCTGTGAGATGGATGGAAGGGTAAGGAGCAAATAGGGGAGGTCCGGAGGGTCTATGTTAGATCTAGAAGTCATTGAGGAACCACCAGAGTTGAGTGAGTTATAGATCCCTTGAACTTTATTAACAAAGAAGCAGGCGAGCTCTTCGCACTGCAAGTCAGACACTATTGTGTTATTGTTCCCCTCAGGTAACTTAGTCATCTCCTTCACTAGCGCGAAGATAGTTTTAGCGCGATTAGTGCTGGAGTTGATCAACTCAGTGTAGTAGCTGGCTTTGGTCTTTTTTATAAGTCTATGATAGGCTTTAGTGGCGGTTCTAAAGTTGGTCTTAGCACAAGGGTCATAAGACCGCCTCCAAATACGCTCAAGTACTTTACATTGCTTTTTTTTGGTTGTAAGTGCCTCGCAGTACCAAGGATGGGACTGTTTGCGTTTTCTTAGGGATAAAGTGATCCAAAGACTTGTTGATCCACTCTCTATAGGCTAAGTCAGCCTCCTCCACATTACCAGACCAATCTGGACGGGAATTTATTAGCCTGGCCTCAAACAGGGCACCATCAAGTTTATGCCATGGGCGCCTCCAGAGAGGAGGAGAAGGCTTTTCCCTAGGGCTGCCTGAGATCTTAATATCGATCTGTACCAAAAAATGAACCGTCCAGCTGAGGGGGCAGGGGGTAGAAGCAATAGTTCCCTGGATATTCGAGAACACCGGGTCTAGCAGATGGCCTGCCAGATGTGAAGGCCCTTCAACCAGCTGACATAGCTGGCAGGCTTCTAGATCGCCAAGGAACTTTAGTGTAGCCGGGGACTCACGGGACTCAAGATGGAGGTTGAGGTCTCCGAGTACACTGAAGTTAGCTGACTGCAGGATAAGTGCTGAAGCGGTTGAGACTAGTGACTCCTGGAAAGCGCTCGCTGGGCCGGGAGGGCGATATATCAAGAGCCCGGTAAGGGTGAAGGTGTCTGAGATCCTTAACTTAAACAGAGTGCTTCACAGTTGGCTATGTTTGAGGGGGAAAGAGTGCAGGAATAGATGGTTTTAAAAATCACCGCCAGTCCCCCACCCCTCCCTTTGGGTCTGTTTTTAGTTAGAATAGAGTAACCAGAGGGGAGAGCCAAAGCCGGAATAGCCAGTGAGTCACTAGTTAACCACGTTTCCGTTAGAACTAACAGATCAGGAGAATGGTCAGTGAGGAGCTCATAAACATCCTCGTGATGTTTCACTAAAGACCTGCAGTTAAGGCTCAATATCTGTAAGTTCGCAGTAATTTTTTCTACTGAGGCCGTAGCCGGTGGGGTGAAAACAGCCTCCGTGGCCTCAAAGCCACAGTGGTCACATCGCAGATATTGTGAGCCTGGATGCCAGAGATGAGCTGCACAGGCCGACTGATATTGAAGAGCAAGAAGCTCCTCACGGGCAAACAGGGCCATTCAGGAAGACTATCAGACCAGGGATTCTGGCCACTGGCGATGGACCAGCGCGGACGGGCGCAGACGGGCTCGCCTTTGGCGACCCGCCGCCGGTCCGCTGCGCGTGGGGAGATTGTGTGCCTAAGAAGGCACCGGTCCTTCCTCTGATGGAAGTGCTACGCCCACAGGGGTCGGGCAAAAAGGTCGAAAACGCCCTCCACACAACCGGCACCAGCCGTGATGGACCGAGGCGAAGACCAATTTAAAGGTACAATGCGCTTCTCAGGAATACACAGTTAAAAATACACGAAGCTGTATCAGGCAGAAATCACAGTTTTAAAAGTAAAAGTTAATAAGGCTCACACTCGCCGTTACAGCGCCTAGTAAATCAGGCGCGTCCGCTGCAAGTGGGGAGATGGTGTGCCTAAAAAGGCACCGGTCCCACCTCTGATGGAAGTGCTACGCCCACAGGGGTCAGGCAAAAAGGTCAAAAACGCCCTCCACACAACCGGCACCAGCCGTGATGGACCGAGGCGAAGACCAATTTAAAGGTACAATGCGCTTCTCAGGAATACACAGTTAAAAATACACCAAGCTGTATCAGGCAGAAATCAGTTTTAAAAGTAAAAGTTAATAAGGTACACACTCGCCGTTACAGCGCCTATTAAATCAGGCGCGTCCGCTGCGCGTGAGGAGATGGTGTGCCTAAGAAGGCACCGGTCCCGCCTCTGATGGAAGTGCTACGCCCACAGGGGTCGGGCAAAAAGGTCGAAAACGCCCTCCACACAACCGGCACCAGCCGTGATGGACCGAGGCGAAGACCAATTTAAAGGTACAATGCGCTTCTCAGGAATACACAGTTAAAAATACACGAAGCTGTATCAGGCAGAAATCACAGTTTTAAAAGTAAAAGTTAATAAGGCACACACTCGCCGTTACAGCACCTATTAAATCAGGCGCGTGGAGGTGGAGCTAGCATTGTGCAGAGCAGCCACAGCCTATTCAGGTGTCATTGACGACTCCTCCCACCACTATAAGCCCAGGATGGCCCATCAGTATGTGCAGGGCACATCTCTTTAAAAAAAAAAAAAAATGTTGTCCTCAGCTCACCTTTAAGCACTATGCAGAATGTTACAGCCGTTGTAGTGGACCTGGGCTCCCTCCGGCCGACTGCAATTGCTTAGGTCCCCTGACCTACTCCTTGTACAGGAGTTTTAAGGTGTAATCATAGGACTGGGGGCCTTTGCCTTTCAGTATCTACACAGCCTCAGATCTCTGCCCATGGTGATAAGAGGTTGCCAAAGGCTATTTAAGGCGTTACCAACACTGGCCATAGCAAGGCGAGCCATCGCAAATGCAGAGTTCAGCAATTCCTCCGTTCTTGGAGGATTAGGGTCTTTCCATTTCAGGCAGATTTCCCTGCGCGCCAATAGAATAAAGCACAGTAAAAGTCCTCTATCCCTTACTGCTAGATCTTTTGTTGATAGGCTATCATCAGCAAAAAAGACTAGAGTCCCATTAACCGTGATGCTGGTACCAAAGATCCTGCAGAGGTAGCCTCCAACCCCTTCCCAGAATGTTACCAGCTTTGCACATTCAAAGAAAACATGGATGTCATTCGCTTTGGGGGCCATGCATCTATAACATTTCGGCTTGGGGATTGGGGCAAATTTTGCTATTTTAGCTGGAGTGTAATAGATATGATTAGTTACAAAAAAATGTTTTTTCTTTAGACTGGCAGATTTGGTATATTTATATAGAAGATTTAAAGAAGGCTCTAATAGCTCCTCTATCATAGGTTCAAAGGGAGATTGTCTCCACACCAAAGCCTGAGATGGAATATCTTTGTCATCTGCTTCAACCAATTTATTGTACCAAATTGATACCTCTCTTTTTATCAGATGATCTGACATAAAGAGGTACTCAGTTTCCCAGTCTCCAATTATACCCCCGCTCTCTGCCTCAAACCAGGATTTCAGTTGTAGAAATTTGAATTTGGAGAACCCAGGGCCTATCCTAGCTTCCAATACTTCCCACGGGTACACCCCATTGATGTCCCCCAGATCCGACCAGATGAAAACTCCTGCCTCCCTGATAGGGGCAGCCAACCCATCTTTAAGGCAAAGCGGAGTCCCCGGGAATCCCAAATGGGGGCGTGGTCAGTATAGTACCCAATCTCGCACCTCGTCCTTACTTTGCACCAGATTTCTAGTGCATTTTTCAAGATCTTCAGGCGCACCTTCTTAAAAAAGTTTTGTGCTCCAAATTTATAGAGAAACCCTTCTGTTCTGCCCCCTTCAATCAATCAATCAATCAATCAATCAGAGCATTTGTATAGCGCACTACTCACCCGGAGGGTCTCAAGGCGCTGGGGGGGAGGGGGTCCGCTACTGCTCGAACAGCCAGGTCTTGAGCTGCTTCCTGAAGGCGAGGTGGTCCTGGGTCAGGCGGAGGTGGGTCGGAAGGGACTTCCAAGTCTTGGCGGCCAGGTAGGAGAAGGACCTTCCTCCTGTGGTGGCTCTTCGGATGCGGGGGACGGCGGCGAGGGCGTGGCTGGTCGATCGAAGCTGGCGTTTGGGAGCGTAGAAGTTGAGGCGGCTGTTGAGGTATCCTGGTCCTTGGTTGTGTAGGGCTTTGTGTGCGTGGGTGAGGAGCCGGAAGGTGATTCTCTTGTTGACCGGGAGCCAGTGCAGGTCTCTCAGGTGTCCGGAGATGTGGCTGCGGCGGGGGATGTCCAGGATGAGTCGTGCTGAGGTGTTCTGGATCCGCTGGAGTCTTTTCTGGAGTTTGTCGGTGGTTCCGGCGTAGAGGGAGTTGCCGTAGTCCAGACGGCTGGTGACGAGGGCCTGGGTGACCGTCTTCCTGGTCTCGGTGGGGATCCATCGGAAGATCTTGCGTAGCATGCGCAATATGTTGAAGCACGACGAGGAGACGGCGTTGACTTGTCTGGTCATGGAGAGGGAGGAGTCCAGGATGAAGCCCAGGTTGCGTGCGGGGTCAGTTGGTTTGGGTGCGCTGCCCAGGGCGGGGGGCCACCAGGAGTCGTCCCAGGCGGAGGGTGAGGATCCCAGGATGAGGACTTCCGTCTTGTCCGAGTTCAGTTTCAGGCGACTGCTCGACATCCATTTGGCTACGTCTGTCATCCCTTCGTGCAGGTTGGCTCTGGCGGTGGCGGGGTCGTTAGTGAGGGAGAGGATCAGCTGGGTGTCGTCGGCGTAGGAGATGATGTTCAGGTTGTGCTGGCGTGCGATGGCTGCGAGGGGGCTCATGTAGACGTTGAAGAGTGTTGGACTGAGCGAGGAGCCTTGAGGGACGCCGCAGATGACTTCGGTGGCTTCCGATCTGAACGGAGGGAGACGGACTCTCTGTGTCCTTCCGGCGAGGAAGGAGGTGATCCACTCCAGTGCCTTCTCCTGGATTCCGACGTTGCTGAGGCGCTGTACTAGGGTACGGTTGCAGACAGTGTCGAAGGCCGCGGAGAGGTCCAGGAGGATGAGGGCCGCTGTTTCTCCGTTGTCAAGCAGGGCTCGGATGTCATCTGTAGCTGCGATCAAGGCGGTCTCGGTGCTGTGGTTGGCCCGGAAGCCAGACTGCGAGAGGTCGAGGGAGCCATTTGTCTCGAGGAAGGCGGCCAGTTGCTTGTTGACGGTCTTCTCGATGACTTTAGCCGGGAACGGGAGCAGCGAGATGGGGCGGTAGTTCTTGTGGTCGGTGGGGTCGGCTGATGGTTTCTTGAGTAGAGCGCTGAGTTCGGCATGCTTCCAGCTCTCCGGGAAGGTAGCGGTGTCGAAGGAGGTGTTGATGATGTCCCGCAGGTGGGGTGCGATGACAGCGTCGGCCTTGTTGAAAACGTGGTGAGGGCAGGGGTCTGTCGGGGATCCGGAGTGGATGGAGTTCATCGTGCGGATGGTGTCTTCGGTGCTGATCGGGGTCCAGGCGCGGAGGGTGGTGGTGGGGGGCGGTGGTTCGGTCGTGGCGTGCGTCGGTTGAGTGCTGAAGCTGTAGTGTATGTCCGCGATTTTGTTGTGGAAGTAGGAGGCGAGGGAGTTGCAGAGGTCTTGCGAAGGGGTGATGTTGTTGTTTCCGGCGTTGGGGTTGGAGAGCTCTTTCACGATGTTGAAGAGTTCCTTGCTGTTGTGTGCGTTGTTGTCCAGTCGTTCCTTGAATGCGGTTTTCTTGGTGGCGTGGATCAGCTGGTGGTGTTTTCGGGTGGCGAGCTTGAGGGCAGTCATGTTGTCCGGTGTTGGGTCTCTGCGCCAGGTTTTCTCGAGTGCTCTGCAGTTCTTCTTGGAGCTCTTGAGTTCGTCGTCATGCTGGTACCACTTCGACATTGCTTATCTGCTTACTGGGGAGTACCCCCCAAGATGAAGTTGTAGGTTTCGTTAGAAGCATCCTGATGGCTTTAAATTGGAATGCCACCAGGTACCAACTAATATCTGGAAGGGCTAACCAGCCTTTAAGCAACCTCCGCCTCAATTTCTTCCAAGACAATCTAACTCCCTTATCTCCCCAAATAAAACTCCCGATCTTGCCCTGTATTTTGGAAATGTCATGTTGAGGGACCCTCAGGGGAACAGCATTAAAGATGTAAGTTAACTTGGGGAGGACAGTCATTTTGACTAAATTCACCTTACCAAAAATAGTTAAGGGGAGATTTTTCCACCTTCCAAACAGACGATCCAATTCTTTAATTACCCTTTTCAAGGGGGCAATTCTATCCAGATCGTTTACTATTGTAACGCCAAGGTATTTGAATTCTTTGCTGGTCTGCCCTGTCCAGTGTGTTATATTCCAGCACAATACCTCCATCTTGGAGGAGTTGGCTAGGTATCCCGAAATTGAGCCAAACTCCCCAAAGAGGACCTATACCCTTGGCATTGTTACTTCCGGGTCACTGGTATAAAGGATAATGTCGTCCGCATATAATGCTATTTTTGATGCATACTGCTGAGATTTAAAGGGCTGAATATGATGGTCGAGTTTTATTGCCTGAGCCAACGGCTCTATATATATGTCGAACAAGAGGGGAGAGATGGGGCAACCCTGCCTGGTTCCCCTCTGAATCTCAAAACTGGAAGTAAGCGTCCCATTTACCAGAATTTTTGCGGAGGCTCCCTGATAACATTGTCTGAGCATATGAATAAACACAGGGCCAAAGCCCATAGCCTCCAAAACCTCCCATAGATAAGACCAACAGACCCTATCGAACGCCTTGGCGGCATCTAAAGCAATTACCGCCAAGGGTTCAGATCTTACTATGGCCAGATCGATATTACCAATGAGGAGTTGTGTCTGTTCCTCAATAAAACGCCCACTAATGAACCCCTTTTGATCGGAACTAACCAGCCCCAGGGCCAGTTTGGCCAATCTCCCTGCCAAAATACCCATAAAGATTTTATAGTCGGAGTTTAGCAGGGAGATTCGCCGATAGGAGTCAGCCCTCAACGGATCCTTTCCAGGCTTAAGTATTAATACAATGGTCGCCTCTCGCCATGAACTTGGTATTACCCCTGATAGACTATAGATTGATTTAAACAGGGAACCCAATGTTGGTGTTATCTCCTCCTCAAGAAGTTTATATATTTCGTTCGGGAGGGCATCCAGACCTGCTGCTTTCTTATTTTTTGATAACTTTATTTGCATTTTAATTTCCTCCAACGAGATCGGGGAGTCCATAAGGTCTCTACCCTCCTGCGTTAGGGACGATAATGATTTAGTGCTCAGCCAGGTCTGAATTTGATTTTTTGAGGGTTTCAAATCCTCTTTATAGAGATCTATAAAAAGAGAGAGAAGGCAGTTCTTTATGTCCTCTATATCCGTTGATTTATCTCCACTATCATTGATGACTAGCTCGCTTATATAGTTTTTAGTGCGATCCGTTCTGGCCTTCCATGCCAGGGGGGCACCAGCCTTCTCACCGTATTTGAAGTTCTCCATGTTTTTATTTAACCATTGGGCCCTGCATTTCTCATCTAGCTTGCCTCTATAGTCCAACCTAGCTATCTCAAGGTCCTCCTGTATTTTACCAACCCTTTTGGGTGGACTGCTCCCTAACAGGAGAAGATCTGCTTCTAACGTCTTAATTTTATCTTCTCTCAGTTTTAACTTGCGGGATTCAATTTTATTTTTAGAAGATATAAGACCATGTAGCCTACCTCTAAGACTGGCCTTAAAGGCATCCCATACCACTCCTATGGATGTTGAGCTGATGTTAATCTCAAAGAACTCCAAGGAGGAGGCCTTGATGGCCAAGATAATTTCAGGGTCGGTTAACATTTTCCTGTTGAGAGTCCATCTCGTCTCAGCTACCTTCATTGATCTATTATATGAAAACAAAACAGGGGCGCGATCTGAGAGGTGGATAGGGAGAATAGAAATAGCCGAGGTTTAAGGCAAAAAATCTCTACTCATGAGTATATAGTCAATCCTTGAGAAATGATGATGTCTTTTACTATAAAACGTAAATCCAGCAGCCTCTCCCATCACCTCTCTCCAGACATCTACCAGCCCTATATCATGCATCAGATTTTTCATTACACGCCGAATATGGGGTGCCCCTATATAATGGCACTGGTTTGACCTATCTTTGTTAGGGTCAAGGAGGACATTAAAGTCCCCCTCTATAATTATAGGGAGATTCTCCAAAATTAACTTGGAATAAAGTTTGGAAATATATGTTGGATCATCACGTTAGGGCCATAAAAAGACACACAGACCAAATCCATGCCTTCCAAAGCCAGATGCGCGATGACCCACCTCCCAGTTTGGTCTGTCTGAAAAGATTTTATGGAACACACTGACCCCCCGTTTTATTAAAATTGCAACTCCACGAGTGTTTGTTATTTGACCAGAAACGCAAAAGCTCTCGACCCAAAAGGTGTTTGTAAACAATTTTCTAGCTTCATCAGCGGTCAAATGAGTCTCTTGCAAAATACATATCTGTGCCTCAGAGAGTTCTAAGTACTTCATTACCAATCTCTGTCTCCTGGGGCACCTCATTCCGTTAATATTCCAAGAGAGAAAGCTTTTCTTCCTACCCTGAGTCGCTACTCATGCCATGTCTCCTGAATTCTATGACCTAAAGCCAACGGCCCATAAACCAAAATCCTAAAGTGAGATGAGTATTTTTCCATTTTTCCCCTTTTGCTCTCCCCCCCACGTGCCCCCCCCCCCCATCCACCTGTGCCCCTTCACTCTCTTGAGGAACCCTCCCTTCCAGATAGGCTAATCCTATTTAGTCCCTCCCACCTCAACCTCAAAAAGAAAACTTACTAAGAAAAAATAAAATGGATAAACAACCTTGACTGCCGCTATAGGGAGCAATTCCTGTTTTCCTGATATCGTCATATCCTCATTATAACACACTATCTCTATCAATTCCCAGGCTTCCCACTTCCAATTTCTCTAATTTCTGCTATGAAGTCATCGACTTCTTCTGTGGTACGGAACTGGTGCATTTTATTATTGAACATAGCTCGTATTTGGGCTGGGAACTTCAGTTGGGCCTTAACCCGTAGTCCCTTTAACTCTTCTAGTCTGCTCCCTAGCTCCCATTGCCTGGTTGCTGTAGTATGGGATATGTCTGATCTTATATGAAAAATAATTGGTTATTTCCCATTAAGGGAAAAGGAGATAGAGCCTCTGCCTTAAGACCAGCAGAAAGTATTTGCTCCTTGACTGCATAGGAAAGAAAGTTAACCAGAATCTTCCGGGGCTTAAGCTGGCCTTGCCTCCTCCTAAATGGGTCCCGATGGACCCTTTGAATCTCTTGAAATAAGTTTATATCTGAGGAGCTTTTTAGAACAGTTCCCTGTAGCAGTGTGATGATGAACCCCTTCAGGTCAGTCCCTTCGATGGTCTCCGGGGGGAAACATCCTTTACAACGAAACTTTTACAACGCAGTGCTTTTACAACGCAGGTTTTACAACGAAAACCATTACAACGCATTGCGCTGGGGGGCGCTCTAGGATAGGGAATAGTTTTAATTTACTATCCAACACCTTTCCTACTATCCACGGGGACTGGAGTTGGAATAGTAAATTAAACTATTCACTATCCAGCACCCCAAAGCGTTATGCGTTGTAACAGCATGTGTTGTAAAAACTGCGTTGTAACAGCATGCGTGGTAAAAGCATGCGTTGTAACTTCATACAACCGTCTCCGGGACATTCAAAAGTCTCAAGTTGTTCTTCCGGGAGTGGTTTTCCAGTGTTTCCAAATCCTCCCTCAATGTCTTATTTTGGGCTGCCAGTTTTGCCATTACTGATGCAGCAGTACTTATTTCTTTCTTAATGACAGGGATTTCTGCCTCAATTTTGTCTGTTCTTACTACAACCTCTTCCAACCTCTGGGCCAACACCTCACAGGAGGATTTAATCACCGCTTGGTTAGCCTCAGAGACAGAGAATCTGCTTGCAAGTTCGGCTTGATTTGTCTCTGAAATCTTGATGCCCGTTATCATTTCCCCCTTCATTGCCATTAGAATTTCTGATAAGGAATGTAGCGCCCTTATATTATCCCCAGAAGCTCCGGAATTCTCCAATTCTACTTCTACTTCTACTTCCCCAGACTCAGAATCTGGTTCGGGGATCAGGATCGGTAATGCCATTCGTAACCGTCGTACCCTGGAAGGGAACCTTTCCCTGATTTAATGCTGCACACAATTCTCCTTGTACATCATGAAGATCCGGGGGAGGAATGCACTGATCGTGAACTTCCAGAGCCTTAAATCTATTAAACAACAGCACCTCTAGATGAGGCTGTGATTCAGACAGAGCTGGCGAAGGATCTATCTGGCTCATAACATTCATAGCGTTAGATTGCTTAGTCCCCCTCTGTTTACATTTCTGAAACGAAGTCAGCAGGGGTGTCTAATCTTTATCAGCATCTGGTGCTTTGGTTTTGACCTTGGTTTTGATTTTAACAGTCCCACTTTCCGTGCAGGGCACATCTCAACTCCCTTAGTGTGAGTGTCTAGAGTGAATGCACAAGCAGCCTCTGTCAGTCTAAAACTAGACCACAAGAGGCACAAAGGATGGTTAAGACAGAAAATGACCCCTTTCTAAAATTGCCATTTTCAAACACAATTTAAAACCCACCTTTAGTAAAATATATGTTATCAAATTCTGAGCTCAAGGAGCCTAAACTCCATTTCTTTATATTTTCCCAATTGAAAGTTACACGTGTTCTAGTCTGAGTCCACTCATGCCCTTACCTTTGGGAGGTACTGCTCTGTTATCTATTCTAAAGGTCCATCAAAAGAACAAGTTACTTACCTTTGGTAATGCTCGTGACAGCGGATGCTCTATCTAACCACAGATTATTCACTGCTCTCCCACCTCCCTGTTCTGTGGAGTTGACTTCTTAATATTTCACAAGGTACCAAGTTATTGATCATTTAGTTATGGTAGTCAGTTTGTTTGAAGTGCTGGACTTCTCAGGGTGTGGAAGGAGAAAGATTAAGAAACTGATACCCGCGTGCAGTAGTGGTGCTTTGTAATGTTCCGCTCAGTCACTTCCGTGTGGTATGGAGTTATCATGGACCCATAAAGCGCCACCTATTGGTGCACAGGAACATTGCTGGAAAATTTCTCTGGATCCACTCCGGATCCCAAGAAATTTGCTTTTCAACTTTGTATACTAACATTGGGGTATGGGAGAACATGGGTCATAGAACGACCTGTCTAATAAATATTAACTAAGCAAGTAATTTGCGATCCCACTGCTTTAAATTATTGTGAAAGATTGAAGTATTCTTTAGGTTAAGAATCTGCAGTTTGAAAGGGTATCCACCAGAAAGGGAGTTACTGGAGGTAAGTAATGTATTCTTTTGTTCAACATATATCCGCACTTCGTTGATTACCCAAAATTGTCGCCCCTAATATGAAAACGAGGTTCATCTCGCAGTTAAGGAAGCAGCTTGATGTTACTTGACAATCAAATTAAGTTAGATCTTCGGTTTTAATCCCAGAGCTATAGCCGGGAAAACACAAAGCAGTTGTATTAATTCCTGAGTGGAGAGAATGTGGGTTCTAACGGCTAGGGCGGTCGACCTCGGAGCTGGGGAACCGGGTTCGAGCCTCAGCTGGGACACTCAACATTCTGTGATTCTGAGCAAATCACTTTATCTCCCCGTGTCCAACAAAAATGAATGTGTCCGTCTGTAACGTAATATACATGACGCGCGCCAGGAGACTGTGGGTGTGGAGTTTTTTACTGGTGCACCTTGGGAATCATGCAAATGTTGATTCTCGAATAATATTCCACAAACGGTTGTAACTCCGGAATATTTCCACTCCCTCACCCCGAAGTACTTTTGCAGTGGCATTGGTAGATTCAAGAGCCTACTAGGCCGTTTTACAGCCAACTTGTAAATGGCCTCACAGACCTGCGTGACAAGGGCAGGTGGCTGCACAAGGGAAAGTAGAGGGTTACTAAATAAAGATAGTGAGGAGAGAACAGGAAGCTGCCAAGATGCTGTGAACAACATGGAGCAAGAATAAGCACTGAGAAAACTGCCAAAGTATGTCTGGAAACTGATGAATCAATCTTGCAAGTGTTGGGAACATTCCCCGCCACTCTCCTTTAGCAAATAGACACAAGAGGCTCAACAGCAGTTCCAGCAGTGGAATGCTTGGGAAAGAAGGCACAAACAAAGATGTTCAAGGTGTTGCAATTCATAGGCAGACGTGCAACATTTTTCTCTCACCTACTTCCCGTAATTCTTAAAAATACTGTGATTATTGAAGAAGTTAGTTAATTAAAATACAAATAATTTAAAATACCAAATATGTGTGCAATGATTAACGTAAAATGTAAAAGATAAAATGACTCACATTTTAATGTGCAAACTGCACTATGCAGATATGGTTATTAGTTTAGGCCACAGAAGCACTTAAATGCAAGTTTCTTTTGACTAGAAGTAAACTGGACAATGCTGAAACGTGCACAATGGAATTTAGAGGCTTGACCTTCATGTGATAGGCTTAGAAATATTTGTCATAACTACAGAATGTTCAGTTTCACAAATGTATAAAATTTTGCTAAGAAACATCTTATTTTGATAATCAAACTTTCTATTTTCCCCATTTTCTTACATAATGCTTGAATAGAATGGTTGTATATTTTGAAACAGTATTTCTTGTTCAGGTAATGAAATGCATTACTAAACAGTATTCTTGCAAGTTAATGTTTCGCTTCTTTAACATAGTTCATTGTTTACTCAATGAAGCATTTAACATTAAAAGGTTAAACTGTGTTCGCTGCCTATGTGAACGAAGCTTATGAATCGAGAATCTACATATGTAAGATGTCTGTATCAAACTTTGCGATAAAACCTTGCAAGTTGCGTGGAATTTCGTGGGAAAGGAAGAGCTGAACTCACTCTCGAACTAATTTGAAGGTCTTAAAAAGGGTTTTGGGTCAGGAAGAGAAAGGGGCGCACAGCTAATGATTAGCGCTTGGTGTAAATCCATTCAAGTAGGGTGTGAGGTGCAAAAAGGTTGAGGGGATAAGCCCTATAACGCCCCAATAACAATGAAAGCCTTCGCTACCACTGTATATAGTACAAAACAGATCACCTATGCACACTCTCGTAGATGGTCTCTGTTGAAAATTAAAGACACTGTCGCAGGGTTTCTGTTCTCACACAGAACTGTGCACAGAGGAGTGGAACCTCGGCAAATTAGGGTGTCCCAAAACTTACCTTAGCAACCAACTCACCCCTTACCGAGCTAGCTACAGTGTCTCATTGGACATATCAAACTCCCAATGTTTAGACAAACCAGAACATGAACTTACAGTACCTCAGGGTACGTGGAACTCATGAACACTCTTTTGTTATATTATCATTACAAACCCGAACATGGAGTAAAGAAGACACATGTGCATTTGAAATGTTTATTTACTAATGCCGTCTTCTCAGGCGCAGTATCTTAGATAATACAAGTATACTTATTATCAGTATCAAAATTATCAGCATAGTTACTAAGACATAAAAAGCGAATGGTGACAGCATGTTAACATGCTGTAATGAATAAGAGTCAACAACACTTATATCTCACCCTCCCTAACACATATACTATATTATTAGCTAAGAAGGTCTCTTTGGGTTGTTTTAGGGCGGGCCCATACCTTAGTGTCCTAGCATGAAGGAATCACATCAGCATACACCAGCTCTCTCTGCATGTGCACCGCATCAAGTGTGTTAACAATTCTCGTGCAAAGCAATATCAATCCCGCCTCAAGCCCAAGTTGGCAAAGGCTGCACTTGTGTTATGACTATGAAGGCGTGGAGATCAGACCTCATAACAATTCCATATCGTGTTGCTCCTGAAACTTCAGCACTCTCCGTGCAGACATGGTTTATTAAACAAAACTGATATCAGAGCAATAACATATTATTCTCACATACACCACGGCAAACCACTAGGTTGAAAGCTAAGTCAACAATTAAGGGTCGTGTGCAGAAGTTGCAAGAAAGGAAAAATGGCGTTTAAATCTCAAATGTACCTATGCTAACTTAACACGATATAAGGATATATAGGAGCTATATAACAACACTACTGTTGGAACAACCTACTCCGAGGACAAAATCTGTTATTTTTAAATTTTATGAATAGGCTTTGTGTCCTTTGCCTTCTATGTCCACTTTGACATATTCAATTTATCTGCGAGAGTGTGCATAGGTGATCTGTTTTGCACTCTCGAACTAATACTGCTGTTTGATTGGATCCTAAGAGGCGAGACCTGCTACACATTTCCCAACATTATTTTTGACTTTTATATTGGTGCGTGTTCCTAGTATAGTCTCAACACTCACTCCACACTGCTATTACCAGACACCCCATCCGTTTCCCTGGATTGTCAGATGTTGCTTCCACTGCTGCTGGTCATTCGTTGCCTTTGAGAGAGAGTTTTATATAGCGCGAACTAGACCCGAACCGAATCAGGTATCAGAGCGCTTTACATAGCACCAGTTATGTTACATGAGGACGGACACACATTCATTTTAGGCACGGGGAGATTAAGTGATTTGCCCTGAATCACAGGAGGTTTTGGCCTCGTTACCGAGACTCGAACCCAGGTCCCCAGGTCCGAGGTCGAGCGCCCTAGCCGTTAGGCCAACTCCTCTCCCCTAACTCCTCTCCCCTAGTGCCTTATTATTGATGCTCGATTACGGATTGCTACTGCAATTGTATACTTATTTGCTCAATTTATTGAAACTCGGCTGAGTTCCATGAACTACTCTGAATGGGAAGCTCAGCTGCTTTGATAAGATATTTAGCTTTATGCTCTCTTTAGCTCACTATTTTCCTTTGGAGTTGAACTCTTCATGAGTTCTACTAATTCTAAATTCCGGTCCTGTTCTTTAGAATAGGGCATTTGTCCTTAATGGAATTTACTTGATGCATTATTTGATGATTTGTTCTAAACATATTTTTATAAGACGTTTGTAAACTTCCTTGATTTTATTGACTAATCTTAATAAACGGAACAAAAATAATCTTACTAAACTCTTAATGAGAAACAAACATTTGAAAACTAATTTAAACTCTGCTCATTGATTGAACTTCGAACTATCATTGTGATTTAACATATGCTGATGAAATAGCTCCTGATGCAAAATACGGTGGTAAACATCTGGCACCTGAAGGGAGTTATACTCTGAAGCCAGTGCGGGAACGGGGCTTAACCCTGAAATTGATGGTAAAGAAAAGGTTATTATTTTTATTAATCATTTACAGAGCGCAACTATCACCCTAGAGCATTTTGACGCTAATAGCTTATCAGTATAGAGGAGAGACTGTGAATAGTTACATAGGACTAGTTTGGTGAAATGCCATTACTGGGGGAAAGAGCCAGGCTTTTAAATTTTTCCTAAAGCTCAACAGATTGGAATCATTCCTTAGGGAGAGGGGTAGATCATTCCACATTTGAGCCGCTCTGACCTGGCAGGCCTGCCTCCGAGTCGTGTTTTTTTTAAAGGGGGGTACAGACTCCAGAAGGGCAGAGGATGATCTCACACTTCACAGGAAGCCAATGAAGTTCCTGCAGCGTGTCAGTTGCTGAATCCCATCTCCCTTTATTTAGCACTAACTTGGCAGCCATGACCTGGATCCTTTGAAGCCGCTTGAGCAGATAGTCTGGACTTCCTAAGGGCAATGAGTTACAGTATTCCAAACTGCTCAGTAGCATATACAACTAATTTCCTGTGGCTGTGAGAGCATAGGGACAATTTTCTTCAGATTTCTTAGGAGTCCGTGGCATACAGCTACATTTGTATTGACTTGAGCCTCCATTGAGTGTCTATCGTCAATTTGGACTCCATGCACAGAATGTGTTATGCCCAAATCAGAGTTCTTTGATCACAGCCAAAAGTTAGCAGGAAGCTGCTGTTATGGAATCCCTGGCGAGCGGCACAGAAATTATGTTTTATCACTACTAAATTTTAATGTATTCTCGCCAAGCCATTTGGCCATCTCTTTCAGCCATCCATGAAGATTGTTTAGTTGACTTGAGTCCGATTTACCCAGTGATATCATGAATTGAGTGTCATCTGCATAGTTTACAAACAATATCCAGAAGGACTCACTCAACGTGAACAATGGTCTTAAGTAGACGTTGAACAAGATGGAAATCAGGGCAGAACTCTGAGGTACTCCATGCCCAATTTCTTTATATTCAGATACAAATGGGGCAAGAGACATAACTTGCAATCTTCTCGATAGGTAGGATCAAACCATTTAAGGAGTGGGCCTCCTATCCCAATCTCTTTTAAACATGTAAGCAGAATAAGGTGGTTGAGAGTGTTCAAGGCGGCAGACAAGTCCAGCAGGATCAGTACCGCCATTCGACCGATGTCAACTTGCATCCAAGGTTGACCATATTATTAAAATGTTGACTCAACTCCGCGCTATCATCACTAACTGTAGTTATTTTATGTGTATTTTTAAAGCACATTATCACCCACAGGGTATCCTTGCGCAAAGTTCTTTGCATGTTTATTTTTAAATGAACATGAGGAATTTGGTGGCCCTTTCGAAGTTTCAAGCAACTAAAAGACTGACACCCTCCTTCCTGTTTAAATGTTGCGAGGAAAATGATTTTAAAGTTAACTCGCAAGAAAACAACGCAATCATATTTTGTGCCCACTTGCGATTGTAAGAAATATTGTCGGTCGCTGGGAGAAACATACCAGGTAAAAGCAGGAAACGCCCTTAAAGTGGTGAAGCCCTTTTACTGTGATCTAAGGAAAACTAGACTTGTATAATAAAAACGTTCACACCTCTATTTATAAGCAGCCCTAAGCAGTAGTACACTCAACTTTCCGACATATGACTGCTCACCGGTCAGTTGCATGCACTAATTATATTTTGCTCTCACAAAACCTTGGAGAGCAGGACAGTCCCTTTGGAAATAAAGCAGTTGTACTTTGCATAGGCAGGTATAAAATTGCTGTGTTTTTTACACTTCTGCCAATGCATTCTGAGAACTGTATTCCTCCAATTCAGGTATTGATATTTACAGCCTTCCAATGAAGCCGGTGCATGTATGTATGTATGTGTATATATATATATATATATATATATATATATATATATATATATATATATATATATATATATATATATATATATATATATATATATATATATATATATATATATATATATATATATATATATATATATATATATTCACTGAAAAAACCATAGGTTTCAGGCCTTATATAGTTAGGAATTAGCATTTAAAAAAACCTTTGAAATTCACTGAAAAAACTATAAGTTTTAGTGGTGTTATAGTTAGCTGGACATTTTACTCATACAAAACCAATGAAATTGCTCCTATATAGTTAGTTGTACTAACTATATTTCGCGCACCCGCAATCCACTGCTGATGATGTCACATATTAGATCATTCATGACATGGTCAGTGACATCACTGATGACATCTCAAAAGGTTTTTTAAATGCTAATTCCTAACTATATAAGGCCTGAAACCTATGGTTTTTTCAGTGAATTTCAAAGGTTTTTTAAATGCTAATTCCTAACTATATAAGGCCTGAAACCTATGGTTTTTTCAGTGTTTTAACAAAAAAAAATGATTGGTTAACTGGCTTATTAAGTGTATCTTGGTGAATACATATATTAGCGAGTAATGTTTAAATATTTAAATATATGCATGAGTGATGTAGTAGTAGTATTCAAAATCCGGTAGCGCAAGTCCTCCAGCACTCTTTGGTCTCGTCAATGTAGCCCACGCTACTCTATGCCGACCCGTCCCCCATAAAGGATCTCACCAGGGACTTCAGGTAGCGAAACATTCCTGCTGGGATCCAAATAGGCAGGGCCCCAAAAAGGTATAGCAGTCTCGACAGTGTCACCATTTTCAATGAGGATATCCTTCCCATAACTGATAAGGGTAATGATCCCTAGAAGGCGAATGTCTCTTTCTCTCTGTTGATAGCTTTCCCTACATTTCCCTCTAGTAAGTCCACCCTTTCATGGTAGACGGTAACTCCCAGATATGGGAGGCATCTGCCCTCCCAAGCCACTTCCGCTCCAGCTGTGGTTTCTCACGCCCAGCTTTCGTGGGGAAAAGGCATGCCTTCCTCCAGTTTATTCTTAGTCCAGATAATCTAGCCAGTGATGCTAGTAGTTCCCCTGCTCCCTCCAGTTCTTCCCTCGCGTCTCGAAGGAATAATAGTAAGTCATCAGCATATAACGCAATGTGCTGTAATCGGGCCATCTGCTCCAACCCCCTGACTGCCAGAGGCTCCATGGCCAGATCAAATAATAGTAGGGAGTGCGGGCATCCCTGCCTCGTACCTCTCCCCACCTGATAGGTTTCGGAGATCGCGCTTCCAGTCTTGACTCTGGCACAAGAGTATGCATATAGTAGTGACATCCATTTCATGAATTCCGGTTCTAGGCCAAATCTCCCCATCACCCTGAACAGATACTGCCATGCCAGTCTGTCGAAGGCCTTTTCGATATTGACTTCGAATATGACTACCTCATCTTTGTCATAAGATTCGGACTCTAGAATACGCATCAGCCTTCTGATATTCATTGCTGTGTTGCGTGTTGGGATAAACCTTGCTTGATCTATGTGTATTAGGTCTGCCATATGCGGGAGCAGCCTCGTGGCTAGGAGTTTACTTAAGACTTTATAATCTAGATTCAGCATGGACAGTGGTCTATATGCTGTTTTATATATTGCTGGCTTGCCAGATTTTAGCAACTGAATGAATCAGTGCTTCTCTTGTAGAGCCTGGGAGTGCCCCCCCCTGTTTTGCTTGATTATACATTTCCACCAACCTCGGTCCCAAAATGTCAATATACAACAGGTAAAACTCAACTGGGAGGCCATCTGGGCCCGGTGTCTTATTCATGGCCTTGACATCTTGTAACTCTATATCTCTTCCCAGTGTTGCAGCCGCCTCTTCGTCTTTCATTGGTAGAGTCTGGGGACCTATGAAGTTGTCAATAACAGCCTCTGAGCACACCATCCTACTCTTATAAAATTTGGCGTAATATTTATAAAACACCTTATTTATTTTGTGTTACTCATATGATTCCCCTTCCAGTTCATCCCTGAATTCAAGTATAGTCGACCCTCTATTAGCCTGGTTAGAGAGCCACGCTAACATCACTCCAGATTTATCCCTCTGCGCGTGAGCTCTGATCATGTAGTTTTCTATAATCATAAATTCTTTCGACATGCTTCGCTACCAGCTCTTTCGCTACTAAAAGTTGTTCTTGTAGTTCTCCATGGTTTGGCATCCCTTCCTCAAGTTCCCTTAGAATTTGTTTGGCCATCAAAGTATCTCTCTGGAGCATCCTCTGATCCTCACTGCCTCCGAGATGCGCTTTCCCCTAATTACAACTTTGAATGCGTCCCAATTACTCATTGAGTTAGTAGCTACCCCTGCATTATCTTCAAAGTAATGCCCTATCACTTATCTTATCACTGACTGAAAGACCTGGTCTTCCAAGGCTCCTGTGGACACAAGGAGATGATGGACGGAGCGCCAAAACTTTTCAGACACTCACTCCCAGTCACAGATCTGGGTTGAATCCATAATCCATCTTTATCTCACTTCGCCACTTTAGTTCAGACCCAATTATATGCAAATCAGTCTTGACCCTGTGCCTCATGGGAACAGTCCAGCCTGAACTGCCAGGCCAGGTCTTCCCTGAACTGGAAACAAGCATCCTGGGACCGGTTTCTGGGTAGCACCCTTCATCAGCCAGGCGAGCTTGAATCCAGTGGCAAAGTGAGCAAGGAACCCACGTCTGGGCATACTCTGCCAACTTAGGGAGAACAAAGCAAACACAAGGGGGTGAAGGTCTTAACCTCCAAGTGAGGATGCTCAGTCGATCTCTAATCCACTGAAGGCCCACTAACGGAATTATGACCGGATATCGTCCGGGCTAGGTATTTGCTTAATTTCACGTGCTCATGTACATCTGGGGAGCAAAGTATGGCGTCAAGCCTAACATGCAGATTGTACAGACAAGAGAAAAACTAGTAGTCCCTGGGTGGGTGTGATGCCCTCCAAGTGTCAACTAGACCCCATTGGTGTTGCCATGCTCTTGGAGCTTCTGCCATGCGAAAAATGGGGAATCCCTCATTGGCGGATGGGAGCAATCTAAGTCTATGTCTGTGATGCAATTAAAGTCACCGCCTAAAATCACCGAGCCAGTCAGGTATGGGGGCGACTTCCTGGATAGAACCGCTAAGAAGGAGGCTTGATCTGTATTCAGCCCATATACATTTCCAATGGTTATGTCTCTGCTATCTAATTTACCTACTAGGACAACATAGCGCTCTTCTGGGTCGAATATGTGTATGTTACACTGAAATAGAATTCCTGCCCTCACCCATATAAGGTGAGTTTGTATAGTATGTGTGACCTCTCCATCTTCTCTGAAGAGCTTCACCTTCCGCCTTCCTTATTAGTAATATGTGTTTCTTGCAATAACGCTAGGTGGGCACCCTTTCTAATCAGATATGCATGTATTTTATGGTTGTTAGTCATTGTGTGCATACCTCTCACATTCCATAAGATGCATTTAACATCTACGGCGAAAATCATTGGGTCGGTGCCAGTGAAGGTCTGCTAATTACTGTAGACCAGTTAGACTACCCCCAGCTAGTGAAACCCCTAAAGAACAAACTCCCCAACAACCCCTCCCCAGGACACGTGAGAACTCGATACCCATCCAAACTCAATACCAATTGGTAAAGTTCCGCAGATTACCTGCGCTAATGTGATTGGGGGTGAGGTCTAGACTTAGTGTACTCGGGCTCCACGCTTCCGGTTCTCCCCCTCCATATCTCTAAGGATATTACCCCTCTCCCCCTCCCCATTCCTGTTATAGAGCCCCCCCAGTGCGTTTGTTTACCCCTTATTCGGGGTCAAAAGGATATCACCATTGAAAGTTATTGTCCATTTGTGTGTGCTGGCCACAGTGTGTTTGTTTACCCCTTATTCGGGGTCAAAAGGATATCACCATTGAAAGTTATTGTCCATTTGTGTGTGCTGGCCACTGGGGCCCTATTCAGATGAGATCGTCTACTGATTTGTGAGTGATTTTTGGAAGGTCTGTATCAGATTCCTCCGCCCAGCTGGCACCTCTAGAACCATCTGGTGTTTTTCCTCCATGTCATCCCGCATGGATTTAGGGCTGGAGCCCGCCTGACTCAGTTCTGCAACCTCACGTAGTGTTCTATGCCTTTCTTCTCTAGTTTCCTCTGGGAGTGGCGTGCTGGCTTTTTCTGGAGTTCTGTGTTTCTTCTGGGCTACTTCCTCTGGTGAGTTCTCCCTTGATCTTCTCAACTGGACTGTATCCAGCCAATTCCCCACTTCTTGGGCAGTCTGAAAGAACCGAGTTCCCGTTAGAGAGGCCACTCTTAAGCAGGCTTGTAATATCATTGCATACGGGAGCTGGAGCCGTCTGAGGCGCTTCTTAACAGCCAGGAAGGAGGCTGGCTGTCGTTGCACCTCCCTCATGAAATCTGGGAATATCATTATTTTGCTGTTTCCAATTTGCAAGGTTTTGTTTTGTTGGGTTTGCGCCAGGATATGGTCCCGGTCTCTAAAACGGGGCAGGCGAGCAATCACAGAATGCGGCGGCACCTGGCTTTGGGGGTCGCCCGAAACCCATGTGCCCTTTGTAGCACATAGAATTGTGAGAGGCCCTCCGGGCCACTTCTGTCTTCAGCTAGTGCTCTAGGAATTGCACCATGTCTACGCCTTCTTAATTTTCTGGAAGCCTAATGATTCGTGTATTTTTTCTGAGGGATCTCCCTTTGCTGTCTTCTACCCTCGCTTCCAGGGACTTCAACCTGTTCTTTACTTCTGACAATGATTTAATCATTTCTGCGACCTCCGATGGTATGTCTGCCATCGTGCATTCAGTGTTCATTACTCGTTCTGCTAGGCGGCAATGATCATCTTTTAGTGGGCTCCAATCCGTGCCTATGGCATCTATCTTAGCTTCAATCACTTAACGAGACGCTGGGATCACCTCCATAATGTCCGCCAGGGTGGGCCGGTTTTGAGTAATCTCTTTTGGAACTCCTCCTGCATCTTCTTCTTCGCCTGTGTGCTCCTGTCTTTTGCGGTGATCCATTATGTCCTGTCCTCAACGTTTGGATATCCGCCCCATTCCCGGCGGGTGGGATCCTGTCTTCGTCGTCGTGCTGTGTAGCTGCACTCCTGAAAAATAGGATTGCCTTAACTGTTTGGGTTTATCACTATCCGCACGCTTTCTCTATACTTAGATTTCTCTGACGCCTTTGTTGAGGGTAGCTCTCTACTCCGCTTCCCTTTATTGCAAACTTTTCCTCTAGCTGCGACTGTCCTAGTTATTGCTGGACAGTGTGGGAGCAATGTTTTCCGATATTGCTGTATATCTGGTCCGTGCGATACACTCCGGGATTAACAGCCTAGACTCTCCTGGTACTTGTTCTGTAAGGGTGCTCTACTACTCCAATCTTGTTCACTTGTCATTGCCCTACTGCGTTGGGTCAGCTCCAGCCTGTGCGCTTCCCCGCATCATGGTGGAGGCTCCTAACTTCCTGACTATTGTTGGGGTCTCCTGCTCCGGTTCCCTCAGCCCCAATCAGGTAGCCTCCTTCAAATTCCAGCTGTCGACTGGTTGCGCCAGTCAGGGTCTATTCCTTAGTGCAACTCGAGTGCTATGGCCTGCTGGGCTGCCTTGGTAGGCCTCCGCACTCAGATTGTCATGTCGCCCCTGGTAATTAGTAGCCGTTTCGTTACTGCCCCCAACTTCTGCTTCTTCTCAATGACTTCGTGTCCCCACTTCAGGAGAGTGGTTCTCTTCCACTATTTTGTTTTGCTGCAGGGATTATTTAGGTCGCTGTGACCCACTCAGGGGTGTCTGCAACTGTGGCTGCCTAGTTCCTCTGTGTCAGCCCTGCTTCACTCACTTTCCATGGGTTCTCCTTCTTGGCTAGGCCACCCGATATCTTCCGTGACCCTCGCTGCTCTCATTCAATTTTGGGCCCACCTCTTTCCGCCGTGTAGCGAGCGCCTGACTCTGTGAGCCCAGAGCGCCTTCTTCTCCTCTCCAGAAACTGTTCACCTCTCTGTTTCAGGGCAGTCTCTACACCTGCTGCCCCCCTTGCTGTCGCGGCTCGCCTCCACACGGTCCGCAGGGGCCCTCTCGCACCTCCAGGCTGCCCGGTCTTTATCACCTTGATCGCAGCCCCTGTTGGGCTGTGGCCCCCTCCTCTTTCCAGACTCGTGTGAGTGCCCCACCTCGCCTCCGATGCGTGCCCCCTCACCTCTGGGTTTGCTCGTGCTGCTTCTGGGTTCCCCACTGCGGCACCCGGGCACCTACAGTTTGCCGCGGTCTGCCTGCAGCTACCTCCGTAGCCGCCGTCTCCCGCCTCAGATCGCCCCAGCAGGGGGAAACCACTCCGTCACCTCTGCTCTACTTCCGTCGTCCCCAGGTCTTGGGTCACTCTCAGCCGATGTCAGCAGCGGCAGCTATAGGCCTCACGGCAGTCGCACAGTCCCGCCTCAATTACTGCTTCGTAGGCCTCTCGCCCAAGTCTTCCGGGATGCGATAGCTCCTGGATTCGGCTAGAATGCCCCTCCCCTGGGCCTTTTAATCGCAGAGCTGCCTCTATATGCAGGGCATCAGTCTCAGACAGGGAGATATTCTCCCCACTCTTCCATCCGCATCCGGGCTGTACCTTCCTCAGCTAGCGGCCGCCATTTCGGAGCTCATGCGGCCATCTCCCCAATTTTCTCAAGTGTGGGATTCTCGGGGTCGATACGGCTCTCTGTTGCGCTCCCCACTCATTCAGCCAATGTGTCCCCCCCTCATATATATGGGAGGGCTAGATGATTGCGATGGGAGATCGCCGGGCTTTGCGAGGCACGTCTTACTCGAGTGGTGGTTAGCCACGCCCCCTCTCCTCTTTGTTCAAGTATGTGCATTGTAACCCCCCTTAAACCCACGTTCCATATGTATTGTACACTGTTCGGATACCTCATACCGTAATTTAGGCACAGATGTCTAGAAGGCCTAACTGATAAGCAGCTCGAAAACTTTTATCTGAAGTTAACGTCTTTATTATTTGCAAACAGACATAACAACACTGATCCTTGCTGGAACACCACTCGGTTAGTGAGGGGTGTTTTTGGAAAAATAATCCACAGTTGCAGACAGTCTTTCACAGAGGGCATAGGCTGTGCACCAAAGTGGATGTGTTGATTTCACCATTGTATACCCCAAATAAACAGGGCCTTGCCCACTGTAACACCAGCACTGCTGCTGGTGTCCTCGGGTGCAGCACTGTAGTCCCTATTCGAGCTGTTATTCCTATTTATTGCATAGCCCCTCTTTTCCTACCGAAGTTCTCTGAGCAATGTCGATCAGGGCAAAGGAGGTAATCTTTACCCGGAAATTATTTTAACCTCAGTAGTGAAGCTCGACCCCACCGCTGGATAGCTACAGTTGGCCCTGCCCAGGACCAGGGGCTGCGCCGTTCTATCTAGCTAAAATTGGTATTTTTCCTGTTTGATGCACACCGAGCAACTTCTCAGCACCAGGGTCCCATTAATGTCCCAAGTGTAACATGTATAGCTGTTTAAATTTTCAGAAATAAAATATTTTCCCTGGTATGTGCCTCTGTCTTCGCAAAGGAATGTTGCACTCAGAGTCTCCATAAACCTTCCTAGTCCACATGAATAGGTAAACCAATGTCTTTTTTAATATTCTATTGTAAACAAATGTTCCTGTCCTTGGTATTTGTGATATTAGCACAGTTATTTGTTTTACACGTGTGTCTATAAGTGGGGGTATTTGTGAATCTCTGTACACGTGAGGAGACATGCACCAATAAATTGAATTATTTCTACACTGTGTACTAGTTGCCTAGAGTTACATTGATTATTTACAATTTCCTTAATAATACGTAGGAGAGGGTGTGAATATAGTACGTGTCACAGATTGCTTTGCTGCATTGCTAACGCAGAGCCATGGGGAACTGCAACGTTTTTGATGTATGCAGTAAAGTTGGGGAGGATGCACAGGTGCATTCAACAGTTCTAACAAGGGGCGAGCCGGTGTCCATAACAGAGCTGATAGACGTGGAGTCATAGTGTTATTAAGCCTTCACATGTGAGAGGGCGGGAGACAACATCTCTCCTTCACGGTGAGTCCAGGTGGGGTTTCCACCCCACACTGTGACGTTGAGAGGGCTTGCATGAGCACAGAAGTCCCTGGTGCTCCACTGGTATGTAAGATGAATGGGCACTTTGATAGCAAACTTCCTCTTACGTTAGACCACGTTTTAATGAGAGGCATTCGATGTCCGGTGTTTATGCACCAGAGATCAGACTGGCATACCTTCTTTCTTAGCAGCGGTATGATAGCTGGAGTCTGTATTCGTTAATTTATTTCAGATTGTTGAACTCTTTTGTCTGATATCAACAAAGTTAAATGATGTATTTTTTATTTCCCCCTGGGATGTGGCCCCCCCGGGAGCAAACGAAACAAAGTGTGGGAGACCGCACTTGTTTTTTTTTAATTTTGCCTCAGATTCTCTGTGAATTTGCAGCAAAATTGAATTGGAAAAAGTTATGTTTTTGGCCCCGGCGAGGTCGCTTGGCCCCCACCTCCAGGTCTGGTGGGAAGGGGCGGGGGGGGGGTGGTCAGGGTACTCTTACCCTGCCCCCTTATGTTTTTTCTCACCTGTTTTCTTGGGACTCAGATGAGTCCCAAGATGGCTGCCAACACTTCCTGGTTGAAGTTTTGGCAGCCAATCAGATCTCAGCATATGTTCTGGCGGATTCGCTGAGGATTCTTATCCCTAGATATCTATATTTCTTTTTTCTTGAATAACTCCAAAACCACTGAAGGGATTTACACCAAATTACAAAAAGCACTTTTTCTTGACCAAGAGCTAGCTTTCTGCCAACTTTGGTGGAATTTCTTTCAAGTGGTTCGTGCTGTAGTCTTTGTTCAAAATCCTAATGGGAAATTGCATGAGAAAAACGTGTTTGGGCCCCCCCCCTTTTTCTTGCTCCCCCCTTCCCCCCCGCCCCCCTTGATGGATCACCCGAAACATTCCAGACATCAGTGAGTGGCAAACTAGTTTTCAAAATTTTGTAAAGATCTGTTAAACGGCACCAAAGTTATTAGCAAAACAACAAATGTTTTGCCTAAGGAAACTAGGTCCTAACTATACCTACCTGCTGATGCTCGTCTGTGGAAGGCTAAGGGCGAAACGAAGCGGTCTTTCTTCGTGCTGTTTGTTTATGTTAAATTAATAAAGTAACTCTACCTGAATGGAGCCATGCTTGTTGTTTTCTAGTCTCAGAGATCAGGAGCTGAGCGGATATATATTTAAGCAAAGGTTACTGGGATGTTATAGTTAGGTTCAGATTTTACACACACAAAACCATAGAAATGCATCAGTTATAGTTATACTTATCTGAAGAAACTATAACTCGTGCCACAAGGGTACTATAACTCGTGCCCCAGTCATGCACAGGTTTCTCCTCAAAATTTTTATTGCAAATGTTGCAATGATATTCTCAACAATGTCATAGAAGATGTCAGGACTGATGTAATATTTGGTGTAATAAGCAGTGCATGGAGAGCTCATGAGTTATAGTTACAACTACCTCCCTCCCGTCTCTGCTTGCCCTTTCCCAAATACCCGCCTCCCTGACCTCTTCACTGCTTTAAACCCCCTTGTAGTCTATTTCATTCTAGTGAGTGGTGATGTTATGCCTTTTAATGTGCTGTTAGTGTATAGCTGACGTGCTGATTGGAGCATGTGTACACAGCTGCTACTATGTGGCACATGTGTTGTCACTGTTTGTTTTCCACGTGTGTGGGTACTAAGTGCATGTGCGTGTTTACACCACATGTGGCCGTTTGCCAATAGTTTTTAGAGCTGGAAAACCATTCCTCAAGTGAATTAGGTATGCGTTATCATGGGCATGTCAGAAAGTATCTGTATCTTCAGCAGTAATTGAATAGCCACATTTCTCCTGTGTGAAATGATTGAACTGTTCGTGTCTTACCTTATTGCTTCTCATTTTACAGAGTGGGACTCCACTTCTTCAAATTTCACTTTCTTACTTTTTCCGCATTCACCGGTGAAATGTTTCAATGCGCCATTGTTGTTTAACTTGAATTCTCTTCAGAAGTCTTGATGCCATCAAGGTCTTCATGCTCCTCAGTGTACTTGGCAAAAGTAGTCCTTTTAATGTGGTTGATGCGATGTAAACTAGCCTAACACTGTGATTCTCTCTGGGTTTTTTTTGTGCAGTTTTATATAGCGTCAACATCAACCGTAAATAGTAGAGCACTTGAAATGAGCACCAGTTCCTTTACACAAGGACACATTCATTTTTGTAGGCACGGAGAGATTAAGAAATTTGCCCAGGATCAAGGATGTTAAACCTACCCCAAAACTTGAAACGGGTTTCCCAGCTCCATAGTAATAAATCCGGCATTTGTGAGGCTCGAACTAATCACCCCTAAGGGTCTCACTGCGCTGCGGGCTGTTGGGGAAATTAAGGGACCTATTTCACAGAGTCACTTGATGCTGAACTGCCGCTAGGGAGCGCACTGTGAGCCTTGTGCTCCGGAGTCAGCCGCTCTGGCCACTGCACCACAGTCAGCCGCTGTGGCCCTTATGCCACATCATCTCCTTAGCCTCGGCCTCAGTTTCACATTTTGTGCATACAGCCAAATCACTTAATCTCCCAGTGGCAGCCTGCATTTGCTGTTGGTTGCCTGTCCACTTCCAGCCCGTTGCTGCTTGCCCTGCTAAACTCCACTGCACAGATCCCCTCCTCTTGACTCTGCTTTTCACAATTTTTTGTGTGCAGGTTTATTTAGTGCCAACACCACCCAAAGGTATTGGAGCACTTTATATGAGCACTCGCTACTTTTTTTGTGCAGTTTTATATAGCGCCAACCCCACCCAAAGTTAATTGAGTGCTTTCCATTAACTGCCAGTTACTTTTCATGAGGACACTGTAAACGTAGGCAAATCATATAATCTCCCGGTGGCAGCCCGCCTTTGCTGTTGGTTGCCCGCCTTTGCTGTTGGTTGCCCATCAACCTCCCCCCGTCCCTGCTTGCCCACGCTGAACTCCTGTTGCACAGATCCCCTTCTCCCCGACTCTGTTTTTCAAAACTTTTGTGCAGTTTTATGTAGCACCAACACGACCCGAAGGTGTTGGAGCACTTTACAAATGCACCAGCTACTTTTTTTGCAGTTTTATTTTGCGTCAACACCACCTGAAGGTATTGGAATGACTTAGATTAGCATCAGTTACTTTACACAAGGACATATTAATGTTTGGAAGAAAAAATTATTTATCCCAAAATTAAGCAAACTCCTAAATGGTTTTCTTTGGAACTCCCCCTCGTCACGCTTCTTCGTCATGGAGCGATCTATCAGGGCTACTTTTAAGCAGTGACCTCCCATTTCGAATTGCACCGCTACTTCTAATACCAAGCAGCCTTGCCTTTATCTAGGGCCCACATGTTGCCCTTACATTTTGGACCAGCGAAGAGGACGATTAAAATATAAAAATCATGAGATTTTTATTTCTGCCACTATGTTTTTTCTTGAGACTCAGGCTGAGTCCCAAGATAGCTGCCAACACTTCCTAGTTGAATTGTTGGCAGCCAATCAGATCCCACCATGAGATCCATGCTTAACCCCTTCCATGCGGGGCTGTTTTCCCCCACTGGGCTGGGGGGCGGGGGGCACGCACAGCGCCCCGGTGCTCATGACGAGCTGAGCTCGTCATGAGTCACGGCGCTCCTGTGCTCATGACAAGCTGAGCTCGTCATGGACACACCCGTTCCCATGGAACTCCCAGCACAGCAGGAGAATCAGCCCAGCGTGCGAGCGTTCCATTTAACGGGCGCGGTCATGACGAGCTCAGCTCGTCATGAGCACCGGAGCGCCGTGGCTCATAACGAGCTGAGCTCGTCATGAGCACTCAAGGAGTTAAGCTCCTCCAAGATATCTATATTTCTTTTTTCTTTAATAACTCCAAAACTACTTAACGGATTTACACCAAATAAAAAAAATGCCTCTTTCTGTACCAAGAGCTATCTTTCTGCCAAATTTGTTGTGATTCCGTCTAGCGGTTCGGGCTGTAGTCGTATCTAAAATCCCTATGGGAAATTGCATCGGGTAAACACATTAGGGCCCCCACTTGATGAATCACGCCAAATCTTTTCACAGCTGCTGAACTCAGGTGCTTACTAGTTTTGAAAAGTTTGTGAAGATTTGTCAAACGGCGACAAAAAACGCTCTTGCTATGGAATCTAGGTCCTACCTATAACTGCATACTCCTGACCGCCAGTTGGATATATGTTTAGCATGTGGGAACACATTGGGGGGGGGGGCAGTGGTCTTTTAGGCCACTGCAGGCTCCCTCCCAGGTTGCCCAACATGTTCCCAAGGAGAAAGCCTTCCTTTTGCAAATCAGATACCGTCTGATTTGAGGTGTTGCCATCTCATCAAGGATTTTGGACCATGGTTGTGAAGCATTGATATGCTGTAATGAGACTTCCAAATAGAGTGAGAAACGCTATTAAAGCAATTCATAATTGGTTGCAAAAACCCTTTAATGAGTGGGAAATACTTTTTTGACCCGTAAATGTTTTTTTTGTAACAAAATACCCTTTTGCTGTCACAGATCCTTTATTTAGCTGTTTGTGGGCTTTGTGATCACAAAAAGAGTTTTATACAAGAGGTTTCAGAATAAGCTATCATGAGAGGAGCCAGGTCTCAGCTAATTTCAGACACCAAAGGATAGAACGTTTGAGTTTTGGCAGGCACATTGTTTATTTGACAGTTTGGTGTCGCTAGATGAAAGATTGTTGGGCAGGGCAGGCATTGACGAGCCAGGTACGTTTTGCAGAGGTTCCAGTGCCATTATTTATTAAACTACACTACACTAGCCTTTCCTGAGAAACACTGCAAAAATCATAACACAATCAATTTAAAAACTCATACAATTACAATTCAGATGAACGTTACACTTCTACATTATTACAATTTAAGAAAATTACTAAATAATTTTGTCAACCGATAGCAGATATTCACAGTAGGTGGATTTAACAGTAGATGTAGAGCATCCTCCAGTTTCTGCCTGTTAATTAGAAAATATAGTTCGAATAAACTTTATTTGTAGATTCAACAGCCCAGCGCAAAATAACAGTACCTAAATCATATCTTGTACATTAGTACCACACAATTGCCCCCCAGAGTGAGTCCCATACATTTTGATCGATATATTTTCACCTAATGCAAGCTGACCAAATTTAAACTTCAGAAATATGCTTTGGGGAAATGGCAGATACTGTCTTTCAAATTGCATTGAAGTCTGTTTATTTTGAGACAGTGCTGTCATTCATCTTGAAAACCTTGTATCCAAGTGTATTAATTTGCATTTGACCATGACCTCAAAGTATTGTTGTTTTTGGGATGCAACTAATTCTTTAGTAATTCCCATTATAGTCAGACTACAGAAAAATGTTTTAGAAAATGAATAGTTCTTGTTGAATATATGATTATTCAACGATTTCAAGTTCCACGCATGCCTTTACCACGCGAATTTTACTTCGCATGTGTCTTTTGCACGCAGCATTTGACAACGCATGTTTTTACTCCGCAATCATAACGTTACGAAACATCTGACGTCCCATTTACATTTACATAATGATACTGATAGGCTACATGCAGTACGAAGGAAAAGATCGATGTTTTAAACAATAATAAACAGATTCCCTTACATTATATTTTTATTTTTTTCATAATGCGCTTAATTAATACCCTAATTTACAAAGTTTTGATTCATATCTTACCCCTGTACGTCTTTCACCATCAGCCCTTTCTTCCACCGACCACGGAAACAAGCGTCAAAACACGTCTATCAAAACTGATAACGGACTTTTATTATGACGTGCTCTTTTCCTTCAGCGTTTTGAGGCATTGTAGAGCGTTTTTTTTTTACGTTTTTGAAATTTTCTTCTTATTTATTTATTAATATCCGCTTGGTTTTTTTTGGGGGGGGAGACCCCCCCAACCCCCCTAGCCTCTCCCCAGTCCCCCCCCCAGCCCCCCAGCCCCTTAATCCCCCCTCCCCCCAGCCCCCCAAAGCCAACGCAGATCGTACTTGCAGAACGACGACAGGAAGGAATACCACTCGCGTGGTAAAGACGGTCGTTGAAGGCTTACGCGTGGGAAAGACCTTTGCGTGGTGAGTGACGCGTGGTAAACGTTATGCGTGTTATTTGCTTCGTAGTAAATGATGTTTCCCGTTCTTGTTCACAGCCAGGCTAATGTAAGAAATTGGGTTTTTATTTGGGCAGGATGTGAGGCCTGCAGAAGCAAGCAGTCCTCAATTTCTCCTTACTTGGAACCAAGCACCCTATTATAGCACTTAACTCAGGGGAGCGAAGCAGAGCAGTCTAAGGCCTACTCATGGGAGATTGTGTGGGCTAGTAATGAAAAATTACCTAGCATTCATAACGAAAGTTTCAACCCTATGAAGAACATGGAGGCGCGGATTATGCTCAACTTTCAATCCGTTATTCATCTCCAGCAGAATTCAACATTAGAGAAAAGAACCACCTTTCCTATAAATCCACGGGAAAGAGACTAAAAAACTTTAGCCAAGCAGAGTCTCTATCTGTCCTCATAACGCGTCACTCCTCGTGACACATCCTATTTCGTTCTTGTGACATGCAGTAGTTCCAGTGACTTCTTTTTTCCCCTTTACTGTTGACGCAACCTGAAATACAAACAACGTACTGAGATCCAGATTCCCATAATGTGGCATTTTGTAAAACACAACCTAGAATTACCAAGGCAGTCAGTTACACAATCCTTCATTACCTCAATGGAAAACAAACATCACATGAAGAGACATTACCAACATATACTTTTACCTTACGCAGTAACATGATGCATTAACCCATAGAGGCATATCATGCCCAACTCTATCCCAATGGGGGGACGTATCCCCATAAACCGCGGGTGGGAATAATCCTCGCTTCCGTGTCCTTAATAGAAGTGAAACTTTCCTACGAACACTAGGAAATGTTTCATTCTATGTCAGACCCAAAGACAAGGATTATGCTTTTTCAAAGCTTGTCAACCACCAACGAGACCATATGCAAAACCGGTTTAAAATAAAACCGCTTGAACATTGAGTCCAAAGACCAATCAGCTGCGTTCAAGATATCCTTCAACCGGGCACTCAGATTGAATGCTTTTGAAACCATGGCTCCTCTCACAGAGTGACTGCCAAATTGTAAGATATCAATACTGGCCTCTTGCATAACCCAATTTATCCATCTTGCAGTGTTTGGGGAAGACACTGCCTTGAATGGTTTCTTAAGGGATATCAACAACTGTTTCTCCCCAGGAGGTCTCAACTCTTCCGTCATACTTTTATATGTCTTCAAACATTGCACCATGCGCAATTTCAGGGAGACATCAAACGCCAGGTAGGCGACAACCCGATAATTGGACTTTGTCCTGCGGGAAAGTGAAAAGTCACCCCATCTGGTGTGAACACTCTGCCCACCACATCAAGGGCTCGGAAATCCGAAACCTTGTGACAGGAAATTAAACATTAAAACAACGCCAATTTACCCGAAATCTGTTTCCTAGCCAAAAAATCATTACGTGGCCATGAGGAGAAAAGATGTAGCATCTGGTTAACATCCCATAAGGCCGAATATCTGAGGCTTGAGCCTTATCCAGAAAGGTAAATGTGGCTATAGATTTGCCTACCTCTTTAATGAAAGGGTCACCAAACAGACTTCCTTGGGCAACCGACCCCGCTTCAGTGGAAGCCAGATCCCTGAGTTTAGGATCAACTTTCATCAATAATGTCCTCTGCCTCTCTGTGTATAATGCGCAGTTTTCATTTCCTAGAAAAATTAGAGTATGTTGCACCCAGTCAGAAATGGACTCTGGTGAGAGCGGGCCCCAGAAGACTTTGCGGCCTCTGCCAATTACAGGATTTTTGTGAGAGTCCCTAATGCATCCAGAAGCTTGTCCAGGCAGTACCTCCAGGACCAATCAATTCCTTATTTGGGGTCTTTAATATGTTTTACCAAACAGGTGGCCATGCGAGGATCTATATTGGGGGTGAGAGCCACCTTATCTGCTAGGGGGTGCCGAGGACATTCGGCGCGCAGGCGCATCCCTACTTCTCAAGAGGTTGTGTACGCGCCCTGCCACATATTTGGTGACCTTAGCCGATGGGGTCCATTCCGCTCACCTTGGGTGCATGAGATCATTGGGGTCCAGCATGTTGGAAGCGTCATCCTGGTCATCATTGTAAGGAGTGGGAGCTGATTTTGTGGACGGGCACCAAGGACTGGAAGGGCATGCTTTTATCATTAGAATCCCCATAGGAATCATTGTTGTCGCCAATCGAGAAAGGGGAACTAGAGGAGTCGCCATCTGGCAGTGGGCCTAGCAACACACTGAATCATCCCTAAACCCAGATAGAGCTGACTTGGCTTGAATTGCCTTTTTTAGGCTCTTAAACCTGCTTATGTTCATCCCTCAGTCAACTTTACGCATTTGGGGGCATTGGGCATCCTCAGCAGAATGCATGGTGGTTCCCCTGGGCTGGGGTGGGTCCAGCGTAATACTTTGGGGGACAGGGCAGGAATATGCAATTTCCACATGGGAGAGGTGTGGTGCAGTGGTCAGGGCAGCTGACCCCGTAGCTCGGAGCTCACGGTTCGATCACCAGCACCAGAGACAGATCGGCTTTGCATCATGTGACTCTGGGCAATAGCTCACTTAATCTCTCAGACGGCCCTCAGTGCTTTGAGACCCTTACGGGTGATTAGTTTGTGCTTAATTATGAACCGGCTAATTCTAACGAGCTGCAAAAGGAGCGCTGAGGTGCTGCCCGGTGGCTTAACACAATACCAAGTAGAAAAGCAGTCTAGAAATGGCAAAACACCGTACAGGAAAAATCTTAGAGGAGTAAAGATCAAGAGCACTTATCTGCCCTGGAGTAGGAAAAAAAGAGGAGGTGTCAGGAGGAGCGACCCGAAATGATAGAGACGCTGATTGGCTAAAGTTTTGTAGTCCCTATCCCGTGGGTTTAAGGGAAAGACGGTTCTTTTCTTTAATGTCGAAGTCTGCTGGAGATGAATAAAGGATCGAAAGTTGAGCATAATCTTAGCCTCCGTGCTTGACATAGAATCACCATTCAGTGCCACAGAATATTAATACTTTATAAATGATTATCCAGTCAGTATTTTTCAGATAATTGTTTTTTTTTACATTCCACACACAGTACTAAATACTACCCATTAATTATACATATATATATATATATATATATATATATATATATATATATATATTACCTACTGGCGGTCGCCAGTAGGTATATATAGTTAGGATTTTTTCTCTATGGGATTTTTGAAAATTCTATGTCTAATAACTTTAGCGTTTGTGGACGGAATTGGCTGAAATTTTCAGGAAAATGGCACATTTTGTTTCTGAGCAGCCCTTGAAAATTTGGGGGGGGTTCGTCAAGGGGGGGCCGAGAAAAAGGGGGGTCCCAAAACGTGTTTTTAACATTGAGTTTTCCATAGGGCGGTTGGCCTCACTTTTAGCCCGAACGGCTGAATGGATTTGCACGAAACTTGGCAAAATTGTAGGGACTGGTAGCCCGATGTGCCTTTTGTAGGTCTCAATATATGTGCTCCAGTGGATTTTGAGAAATTAACGTTTAAAAAAAGATATATATCTGTAACAGCGGACCTGGCAGCGTCCCAGGACGCGTACTTTTCGCGCAACGGAGCTTTGTGAAGCGAAGCTGATTGGTTCTCCGGCGTCTGTCAACATTCCAAAAAGTCCGTAGCGGCCGCCATCTTGTCTCTCGGTAGGATCGAGAGACAAGAGGAGGTCAAAACAAAGGGGGAAATAACTATAAGGGGGCATAGTAGATCCTCGCTGACCCCCTAGGTTTGATGTGGAGGTTTTAAAAGGGCCCCGCGGGGCAAAAAATAATAATAATAATAATAATCGAACGGCTGAATGGATTTGCACGAAACTTGGCAAAATATTAGGGACTGGTAGCCCGATGTGCCTTTGCTAGGTCTCAATATATGTGCTCCAGTGGATTTTGAGAAATTAACGTTCAAAAAAAGATATATATCTGTAACAGCGCTCCGCTTCGCGTAACGGAGGTTTGCGAAGCTGATTGGTCATTCTGTCACTGGGCTATAGTTGGGCTACATCTGGCTGATATTTGGGCTACATTTGTTTTTTTGTGTGTCTGGCGGCCATCTTTGGGCTACATTGGGCTACATTGGGCTTCATTGGGCTACATTGGGCTACATTTGGGCTCCAACATATATATAGGCCAATGTAGCCCAATATATATTTTTCAAAGTTAATTTTCGTAAAAACCACTGGAGCATATATCTTGAGACATAGCAAAGGCACATCGGGCTACCAGTCCCTACAATTTTGCCAAGTTTCGTGGAAATCCATTCAGCCGTTCGAGCTAAAAGTGAGTCCAACCGCCCTATGGAAATGAAGGAAATGAATGGGTAATTTGTAATTAGCAAATAGCTAATCGCAAACTAGGAATGGTAAAGAATCGCTATTTATTCCTTAAAGTTCGCTATTTAGGAAATGCAAAAAACTTTGATGATACATATGGCGGTTCATCTCTAACAAGATAAGAAGCATAGGGATACATTTATGATGACTGGCGCATCACCAGGGATGTGTTAGTCATTCTGTGCCGCTGTTCCGTCACCTATGGTGTGCTGCATTTACAATGCGGCGCATCATGGGGCAAAAACAGCACAGATGCGTGATGTATCTGTGCCGTAAAGGTGGCGCATTGCTGGAGTTGTATCGCAAGTGTGATGAAGCTCCAGCAAGGGTCGGGGGTGCCCCTGTCGCAGGGTTTCTGTTCTCACACAGAACTGTGGACAGAGGATTGGAACCTCGGCGAATTAGGGTGTCCCAAAACTCACGTTAGTAATCAAAAACTCCTTAGCAAGCTAGGTACAGTGTCACATTGGATATAACAAACTCTCAATGTTTAGACAATCCAGAATATGAACTTATAGTACCTCAGGATACGTGGAACTCATGAACAGTCGGTCGTTATATATTTCTTAGAAACCAGAACATGGAGTTAAGAAGAACACATGTGTATTTGAAATGTTTATTTACTAATGCCGTCTTCTCAGGCGTAGTATCTTAGATAATACAAGTACACATATTATCAGTAGCAAAATTACCAGCATAGTTACTAGTACATAAAAAGCGAATGGTGATAGTATGTTAACATGCTGTAAATGAATAAGAGTTAGCAACACTTATAAGCAGCCGCGGGCCGTGGAGGGAGTTACGGTGAGGCAGGGAGGCGGGGAGGGGGAGAAGCAGGGTGGAGAATACAAGTACACATATTATCAGTAGCAAAATTACCAGCATAGTTACTAGTACATAAAAAGCGAATGGTGACAGTATGTTAACATGCTGTAAATGAATAAGAGTTAGCAACACTTATAAGCAGCCGCGGGCCGTGGAGGGAGTTACGGTGGGGCAGGGAGGCGGGGAGGGGGAGGGGCAAGGTAGAGAGGGCTCCACCCTGCTTCTCCCCCTCCCTGCCTCCCTGCCTCACCGTAACTCCCTCCACGGCCCGCGGCTGCTTATATCTCACCCTCCCTAATACACATATTATATTATTTGCTAAGAAGATCTCTTTGTGTTGGTTTAGGGCGTGCCCATACTTTAGTGTCTTAGATTTGAAGGAATCACATCAGCATACACCAGCTCTCTCTTCATGTGAACCGCATCAACTGTTGTGTATGTGTGTTCGGCAAAGCAATATAAAACCCGCCTCATGCCCAGAATTGGCAGAAGTTGCACTTATGTTATGAGTATGAAGTCGTGGAGATCAGACCTCATAACAATTCTGTATCGTGTTGTTCTTGAAACTTTAGCACTCGCTGTACAGATATAGTTTAACAAGCAAAGCAGATAGTAGAGCAATAACATATTATTCTCATGTAAACCACGATGAACTACTAGGTGGAAAGCTAAAGCAACAACTAAGTGTCGTGTGCAGAAGTTGCAAAAAAGGAAAAATGGCGTTTAAACCGGTAATGAGCCCATGCTAACTTAACACGGTGTAAAGATATCCAGGACCTAGATGACACCTCCCCATGATCCGGAAACGAACTGAATAAGATAATAGAAGTGCCATCTCATGAGAGCAGATTGCAAGTTTATATGTGGACGGTCCGCAAGGTAAAGCATTAAAAACTAGGAAAATTTAATGCTAAAGAAAAATAAAACAGCCAAGTACTTTATCGAGTCTTAAGCCAATAGGCAAGGTAAATAATAAAAACTTGACAAATAAGTCAATGAATTGTCAATGAAATGCTAGTACTCAGCATATCAAACATGAAAAAGGTCTATGACATAACTGTGTATGCAAAATAAGCTGCAACAGCCTCCAATAGGAAGTCACCGTCTTCATCCGAAAACAGTTCAGCCATCCAATTTAAAAGCGGAAAAGAACATACGTGCTCTCCCAGCACCGGATCCTCTATCACCATCAGAGGACAGCTCGGTGGGTTTTCAAGAAAGCTCTGTTCCAAGAAAGACTGTGCTGCCGCCAGTAAATTCCAGGGACCAAGTAGTCCATGCATCAATGCCACAGCCATAATCCTTTCGCCAGGACAAACCAACTCGTGAGTAATGATAGGAGTCATCAGCTGATTAAAGTCGACGTCAGGAGAAACCGGTCCGCAGAGACACAAATCAATGGCCCAATCGAAATCACAGGTCAGGCAGTGAAATACAGGCTGGACACAGGTGAAGTAGGAGAATCGAAAAGATAATCCATATGCCGTGCTTAATATCGCCAACGGCATTGTGCCATAATATTCTAGCATGCGATTGCGGAACAGTGTCAGCAGCTGCAGGGTGGGAGGTTGCATAGGAGGGACATCCATATTTAAAAATGTAAAAAAGCACAAGAGCGTCCGCTGGTAATGCAAGTAAAAATGCCAATCCACGAACCAGAGTGGAGAAAATAGAATGAAAGGAAGCAGGGATGACTCCAAAGATTTTCTCAAATGAAGTCACGAGACCACTGGTAACAACTTTAAAAAAGTGCGCCAGGGCCTTTGTGGAGGATGCGTTAAAGATAGTCGGAACCATCTTGCTGAAATTGAAAGGCAAATCTGAATTGAAAAGGGTCTGCACCTCTGTACGGGTGTTCGCTATGTGAAGCACGAAAGTTTCACGGGCCGAACTCAAGGCCACCTCTCTCTGAGACAAAAGAGCTCTTATTCTTGCCATGCCGTTGAAATCTGTCCCAAGGTTGGTATTTGTGGCCAGATTGAAAACTCCCTATGTTCATGTGTGGGAGGAAATAGAACATTTCTGCAGCAAATAACCCGTTCACTTACTGTTACGATAAAAGGAATACTTTTAATTAACTCAGAACAATCTTCATTATTGAGCATCAAATAACTACCATTTTCCAACAACTTGAACGTGGGGATGATAGCAGGAACTGGCGTGCCTTGCAACACGCAAGCCATATTTGGTCGGTGTTTGTTGCATGAACCGTGTAACTGTATGTGCCTACACATTAGTGAATGATCTGGCGTCTCAGTGCATTCCTCTCCATTCAGATAAACTTCTTGATCATCTTTGAAACATCTGTATGTGTATGGAAGCGACCAGACCTCATGAAGAAAAGCACTACCTAAAGGTTCATAACGACCTATTGGTATATATTTCATACAATTTGAAAACTTATATAAAGCAAAAGGCAGCGTTATTAAACCGTGGATAAGGCACGTTGCCAAAAAACCCGCAATCCTCTGTTGATGATGTCACTGAGCATGTCATGAATGATGTAATATGTGACATCATCAGCAGTGGATTACGGGTAATAGTATCTCTAGTTTACTCCCCTATAGCTGTCTTTCTTTTAACATAAGTGTCTGTTTCCTTCCCTTATACTTACTGTTTTTGGTTCGCTTCCGGTTCGCGTACCGGCGAGCGAACTGGGAAGCGAACTAAGAGAAATAGAGGTTGGCACAGTTCCAAATATTGTACCAATTTTTTTAATAACGGGGAGGTAGTTCTGAAAAGAACTTTTTTTTTTATTGTTTTTGTTGTTTTATATTTTTTTTATTATTTTTCGGAACATTTTTTTACTTTTTTTGAATTTTTCTGAACAGTTTTATATTTTTTTGGGTTTTTCTTGGAGGGGGCAATGAAAACGATTCATTGTAAAGGGCTCAACAGGAGCAACAAAACAAAAAAAGAAGTATTTATTATTTTGGGCGTTTCGTACAAACTTGCATATGATAGTCAATAGCTCTGTTGATCAGAGTGATGCTTCTTTCTCCGTAGGAAATGAATCCATCGCAAAATACGCAGATGTGTTTTACTTCACCAAATTTCATTTGTATATTTGGCACCATCTCCCTGCCCTCTGGTCCCGTTACTTCCGGTACAACAGATCTTCTGGCCATAATAGGGAGATTATCTAGGTCGTTCCGAAACTGTGCAGCACTGTAGTTGTTAGGATGCCACCTAGTCATATGGCGATGCATTGTGTAGTTTCCGAAACTGTATTTTTTCTCGGTTCCTCTGGACAGTCTATCTTGACATATAAGGCAAGTTACGTATCTTGCATTTACTTTTTTCTGACCTTTGGGAATTTTAAAAAATTGCCAAATGAAGTTTTCTTTCCGGTGAGACGTCCTGGGCTGCTCAGGCAAAAACTGCCTCTCTTCGTGCTCGTCGTCCTGTTCCTCTTCTTCCTCTTCTTGTTGAATTAGAACTTGAGCAGGTGGTCCACTCTTCCTTGGATGTGGTGGAGGTGGTGGGGAAGCACCAGCTGAAGCTACTAAAGAAGCCATTGCTCAGTGATCACAAAGGGTCTTTCTCTCACAATGATGAAAGTCAGAGTGAGGAAAGAAGGAGGGATTTTCATCATTTGGGAAAAACAAGAGTTCTCAACCAATCAAAAGTGTTCATTTTAGATTATATGACCCAGTCTTACATCATTAGGAAACCAAAAGTGAAATGAACCAATGAAAAGTGTTATTACCAAGTCACATGACTTGCTGTGTTTACGTTAAGCGCTTTGCAGGGCCTCCCGGTTTGCTTCCAGAAACCTGCGCTTTGCGACTCGCTTCGCGTACCAGTTCGCTAACGTAGCACGTCATATGACGTATCACGCGACAACGTGAAACGTCATGCGGACGGGAGGCGTCACGATGTTGTTTTCTAACGCGGCACTTGCGGTAAAGAAACGTTTACCGGCTCGCGGTCTATTTCGCGGCATCAAGGTCAGCTAACGGGAAGCTTCCCGATTCGCGAAGCGGGAACGAAGAAAAAAAAATATTAAAAAAAAAAATTATTCATAAACATATAAAATATATTTTTGGATTTAAAGAAGAATACATTTTACAGCTACAGATATTAGCTGTTAAAAAACCAATGAAATTCACAGAAAAAACCATAGGTTATAGACCATATATAGTTAGGAATTAGAATTTACAAAACCTTGAAAATTCACTGAAAAAACCATAGGTTATAGACCATATATAGTTAGGAATTAGCATTTAGAAAACCTTATTTTACTCACACAAAACCATTGAAATTCCATATATAGTTAGTTGCACTAACTATATATCGCGCACCCGCAATCCACTGCTGATGATGTCACATATTACATCATTCATGACATGGTCAGTGACATCACTGATGACATCACTGATGACATCTCAAATGACATCACTGATGACATCATCTAGTGTCTGTGTGTTTTTGTAAAGTTTAAATACGTTTTATATATTGAAGAATGAGTGGATGTATGGAAGACTGAGTGTGTGTGTGGCTGGCTGGGAGGTGTGTGACTCTGTGCATATCAATGTGTACTTGTATCAGTGATTGTATAAGAGAGTAAGTATGTGTTAGTATATGTGTGAAAAGTATGGTGTTCTGTGTTTAACTATAGATGAGGAAATCGAAGTGTGATTGATTCTTCACAGGACTGACTAGGTGTATGAGTGCATATGATAGTGTTCTAATAATAACTGACTGTATGTATGAGTAATTGTATGGGTGAATGAGTGAATGTGTGTGTAGACGTACGAATCAGTGAGTGCGTATGTAGTAACTGGTATTGGTGTGTCATGATGTCATCAGTGATGTCATTTGAGATGTCATCAGTGATGTCATTTCAGATGTCATTAGTGATGTCATCAGTGATGTCACTGAAGTATGGTGTTCTGTGTTTAACTGTATAGATGAAGAAATGGAAGTGTGATTGATTCTTTACAGGACTGACTTGGTGTGTGAGTAACTCCATGGATGAGTGGCAGTGTGTGACTGTCTGCATAGGTGTATGAGTGCATATGATAGTGTTGTAATAATGAGTGACTATGTATGAGTGATTGTATGGGTGAATGAGTGAATGTGTGTGTAGACGTAGGAATCAGTGAGTGCGTATGTAGTAACTGGTATTGGTGTGTCATGATGTCATCAGTGATGTCATTTGAGATGTCATCAGTGATGTCATCAGTGATGTCATTTGAGATGTCATCAGTGATGTCATCAGTGATGTCACTGACCATGTCATGAATGATGTAATATGTGACATCATCAGCAGTGGATTGCGGGTGCGCGATATATAGTTAGTGCAACTAACTATATATGGAATTTCAATGGTTTTGTGTGAGTAAAATAAGGTTTTCTAAATGCTAATTCCTAACTATATATGGTCTATAACCTATGGTTTTTTCAGTGAATTTTCAATGTTTTGTAAATGCTAATTCCTAACTATATATGGTCTATAACCTATGGTTTTTTCTGTGAATATATATATATATATATATATATCAGGCAGATAGAAATACCTTAAGTGACATTCTCAAATTTCATTTGACCACTACTTGGTCATGATCCCCAAAATCACAGTACCACCACACCTGTACTATATACAAAACATAACAATATAGGAGTATCACTTTAAATAAAGCAGGTGTTTTGACTCTGCCAAAATTCACCACATCTAGCTGTAAGGCAAGCCTATTTGCTTTGTCAACGGGTCACCAAGTTAAAAGATCATTAATCCACATGTTATGGATCCCCATTATGTCACTGAAATCAGTTACCATGTTTAAATGCAATGTTTATCAAAAATCACTGTCAACAACATATTATCAATAAGGCAATTTAAACCAGCCTAAAAATATGTACCAGTCTTTCTCACCCACCAGTAGAACACATAAAATGCAGTCCCAGAACCAACCAATAGAGGTTGCTGCATTCCCAACCTGAAGAACAAACATTTCAGCATTAAATACTTTTTAAATAGTCAAAAAGTCTCTCTAGGCCATGCTTCCTTCGTCCAGGGAGACAATTAAAAAAAACATTTTTCATTGACTAGTACAAGATAGAGCACAGTACAACAGTATATAGGTATAAATACACATGGGCTAGGTGGCATAGGCAAGTCAGGGGGCGATTAGAAGAGGATTATACCCATAATCACACCGTTATACATGGGTGGCTGAGGGTCCATGTTGCAATGTTGTTTAAAGTAACAAAAACTAGCATGTAAAAGTGAAGAAAAACCCATCCCCCTGGAAACTCACCAATGTTTCATTCACAGGTATGAGAGCAAAGGGTAGGAATTTTCAGAATTCAAGATCATTGAAGCTTGGGGGTGTATCCCACCAGGTGACCCTGCAGGGCGGAAGACTGTAGTCCGGTGATATCAAAGGGGAGGGAGTAATGGGTCGGATCTCAGCAGAAGTGTCTAAGGAGGCTGGGAGGCATCTGCGGGCCAGGGTGTAAAATCATGAAGTATCAGGTCCAAGTGGTCCACGAGGGTGAACTTCTGCAACCCGTGGTACTCCTCCCTGCAGATTGTGGTGCTTTCCACCTGTGCCCATTGGATCACTTCGGTGTGCCAAAACGGGATCGATGGGAGAGTGTCCGATTTCCACCTCATTGCTACTACTCTCTTAGCCAAGAGTAGCACAAGCTCGGTGAAGCGTGCTGTGACCTTGCCACCTTGAGACGGGCATGCAAACCCAGTAGGCAATGTTGGACGATAGCTAATTGTTCCCAGCATGTGGCTCTCAATATGTCGGAGAGTATGATGTCCCAGAAGGGTTGTAAGGGTCCACAGGTCAAGAACATATGAACCACATCCGCTGAGTCTGCTTTGCACCTAGATCACTTATCTGCGACCGTGGGATAGATGCAGTGAAGCTGTTGGGGAATCAGGGCCAGGACACCGGTTGGTTACAGCGCGCTCTATAAATGATATAAATAAATAAATGTAGACCCTGTGTAGGCTGAAAATGTTTGTGTATTTGAATCGAGGGTTGTGAGGGATCTTGCTGGGATATTCCAGCGCTTTAAGTAATTCCGAGTTGTGGAAAGGTTGTCCCAGAGAGTCTTCCCATCCAAACCACAGTCAGGGCAGCGCCTCCAGGAGTAACTGTGCGAAGGCTCGATATGTTATGTTATGTTATGTTATGTTAATAACATTTATTAGGCGCAACAGCTGCCCCAGCGAAGGGGCGTCCTGGCGCCTGATCATATGCAACAACACAACAGATCAGAGCTAACAGAGGGGGATATTAGCCTACAGAGATGAACAAGTGGGTTTTGATGGCCCTTCTAAAAAGGGTCAAGCTGTTAAGGGCCCGAATATGAACAGGAAGGGAATTCCATAAGTCTGCCGCCAACACGCGGAAGGAACGTCCTCCCATCCTGCTAAGCCTGAACCTAGGCTTATTCGCCAGATATTGGGCTTCGGATCTAAGGGATCGCGTGGGGACATAAGAAGAAATAAGGCCTGTCAATGTTACTAAGCATTTACCATGTTCCAGTGAATACAGCGTGCGGAGTAGCAGGTATTGTGGTGGCTCAGGGCCAGGGACCCCCAGTATTGTTGCTGTGTCACCTGTAGAGCCCCATATGTCAGGAATTCTCCCTTGGGTAACCCATAAAGTTTGTGGAGCTCCTGGAAGAATAGCAGTGCTCCCTCCGAAAACAAGTCACAAAGTGTGACACCTGCATCTTCCCAAATCTCCAGTCACCAAGCAGTCATTCTATCACCCCTCTCCAGGGGTAGTCCTCTGAGCGAGGTCAACGGGGTGTAGGGTCGCATGGCATTGTCTCCCAGAAAGCCTCTCGGCAAAAACTTGAGGGCTGTGTGGAGAGGCGGTGGCAAAAATTGGGGAGGAACAATGGTAAGCCCTTGGACTCCGGCCTGTGGGATCCCGGTTTCGTCAATGTTGTGTCCCACCAGCCAGCGGACCACTAATTGGAGTTGGGTGGCCAGATACTAGTGTGTGAAGTTTTGTGCACGCAATGCTACCCTTTTCCATCCACGGCACCAGAGCAGGTCTATGAACATGGAGTCTAGGCATCGAAGGGTGTTTCCCAGGATTGTCACTGGTAGGTTTGTGAAATAATATAACAATCGGGGTAGTATCAGCAATTTGGACGGGGCAGACGTCCCGCTACGGAAAGAGGCAGTGTATTCCGGAAAGAGATCTGGGAGCACAGGGATCTGTGTCATGCTTAGGTTCCCCTCCAGGAGGTCCTTTCGTGTGTGATCTATTTGGATCCCCAAATATTTAAAAATGCACAGAATCCATGTACGGTGTCCGTCACTGACCAGGAACCGGCTGCATGGGTAGATGTTCTACCAGATGGTAAAACAAGAGATTTGGCACAGTAAATCTTGATTCCCAACATTTCACCGAAGGCAGACAGGGTGAATATAGGCCAGCAAGACCACATAGACGTCCTGGTGGTAGAGAATCATGTTGACTGCATAAAGAGAGATTATGTGTTTCTGGGCATCTGGAGGAATGCCCCAGCGATTGCCTTTGACTCACAATTGCATCGGTAGCGGTTTCAGCGCCAGCACGAACAGTAGAGGGGACAGTGGGCTGCTCTGGCAAGTGCCTCTCTGTATAGTGTAAGAATCTGAAATATGGCCGGCAGTTCTGGTCCTGGCGCTGGGGCTGGAGTAAAGGAGATGGATTCAGCCCAGCATCTGTAGGCCAAATTTAAAGCATGGGAGGGCCCAGAACAAATATTCCCAGTTCATCATGTCACATGTTCTAAGTCGAGGGATAGGCACCCTGCCCAATGCCACGCTAAAGGGGCATGTTCCATAATTACATAGAGACACCGTATAGTCAGCAAGGGGTTGCGACGGGAGATAAATCCATTCTGGTCAGCGTGGGCCAGGTCAGAGAGGAGGGGGAGAATACTGTCCACCATAATCTTTCTGAGTATTTTGTAGTCATACGAGAGGAGTGAGATTGTCCTATATGAGAAAGAGAATGTGGTTTCTCAACCCGATTTGAGATCTGCCCCACATGGGCCTCCCGCTAAGAAGGATGATGATGGCCCCTCTTCCCTTGCTGATTGGAACACTTGTAGGAGGCATGGCATCAAGGAGGACTCATATGTCCCATAATACTTGCGTGGTAGTTCATCAGGACCCAGTGATTGACCTCCGAAAAGGGCTCTGATTGCCTCTCTAATTTCCTGTTGCTTGATCAGAGCAGTTCAAAGGTATCTGGCCATCTAAGGTAAGGGGATATCTGCAAGGAGAAGTAATGCGCTTCCAGTGCTATAGTAGCCTCGGATCTGTAAAGCAAGGAATAGAACTAGTGAAAGACCTAGTTGATGCCGCACTGGATATGATGGAGTGCACCAATTTGGTCAAGGCTTCAACCTGGGAGACATAGGGCTAATTTTTTTAAATGCTTTGGGGTGAAGGTTGCTATGTGTTTGGGGCCCAGGGGGTGGGGTTCTGGGCCCCCTTTAAGTTTATGCTGTCCCAGGAGATGGGGTCCACAGGCCAAGTGAGTCTGGGAAGGTAGGTCCACATACTCCCCCTCCCTGCAAAAATAACTAAATAAATCTTGCACTGACCTTTAGGCTCTGGCCTACCCCTGGGGTAATTTAGGAGATTTCGATGCTCCCAAATGGGGTCAAATGGGTTCAAAGGTCCAACTCTTCAATTATGGATATTTCGGGCCCCTCTCTGTTGATTTCAAAGGTCTTGGGCTCATTTTACTACTGAGGATTAGCTCAAGCTAGCAGGAGCATTTTCTGCAGGCCTCCTGGGTGCAAACAGTGGCAGACTGTGAATCTGGATTTATCTGGCTCCTTGCACCAGCCTTCTCTTCTGCTGTACCTTTCACAATTTCACAGACCCCATGACCACCTGGCTGACTTGCTGGCCATCTGGGCGGTAGTGGAGCCAAGTCGTCCCCCATCTGGTCCTGAGGAGGTTTAACTGCCCCTCCTGTTCGAAGCAAGTAATCATGTTCCCCTTATTGAAAAAAACATCGCTGGATCCAGCCTGCCTGAAAAATTATAGGCCAATCTCACTCCTGCCCTACCCAGTGAAGATTGTAGAACGGGTTGTGAGCAGAGCACTCTCTCAGTTTCTGGAGGGCAATGACCTGCTGGATGAGTTCCAGTTTGGCTTTCGCCCAGAGCATGGAACTGAGACCGCTCTGCTGACAAGGGTCAATATGCCATCCTGATCCTATTAGATCTGTCTGCCGCGTTCGACACAGTCAACCACTCGGTCCTCCTGAAACGACTGGAGGGCATTGGGGTTGCTGGGCAGGCACGAAAATGGTTCCACGCCTATTTATCTGACAGATGTCAGGCGGTGGCCCTCTACCCTTTTCAGTCTGAGTTTATCAAAGCCCATCATGGTGTGCCGCAGGGATCTGCGATCAGCCCCATTCTTTTCAATGTTTATATGTGTCCTTTGATGGACATGATCAGATCTTTTGGACAAGGGGTAGTCAACTATGCATATGATACCCAGCTGATTCTCTCACTGGAAGGGGACCAATCAACCACCCTAGAGAACTTCCACAGTTGAATACGGAACGTGGCTCAGTGGCTGAAAGACAACTCTCTGCAATTCAATGCAGACAAAACTGAAATTCTCTGAATTCAGAACGAGAGGGTGCCACAGCATCCCCCTGCTGGTCTCTGGCCTGGTCACGTGGACGCCCCTCCGTTGCCGTCTAAGTCTGTTCGTAACCTGGGGGTCCTATTTAACGAAAAGCTGACACTGGAGACACATGTCAATAAGACCTTGGGGATGTGTTTTTCCCTTATTAGGGCTATGAGGAAGATTCTTCCTCTGCTTCCTACCCATACATGCCCTCTGATAGTCAGGAGCGTGATTTTGAGCAGATTAGATAACTGAAACTCCCTGCTGCTGGACGCCCCTACGTTTCTGACTGGCAGGCTTCAGAGAATCCAGAATATGGCAGCCAAGTTGGCCTTGTCACGTCCATGTCACTCCTCTTCTTCTCAGGCCCTTGTGGAGTTGCACTGGCTCCCTATAGTGCAGAGAATTCATTTTAAATCACTCTGTGTTGTGTTTAAGGTGCTTCATGGACTGGGCCCTTTACTATTACAGAGTAAATTTGACTGGTATGTTCCCTCCCGCTGTCTTCGCTCCTCTTCAGCTTTTCTGGTGAAAATTCCCCCGTCCAGAAGAGTCAGGTTGGGAGGTCAGGCTTTCAGTGTCGCGGCTGCCAGACTCTGGAATAAGCTGCCCCTGGAGCTGCAACAGATGAATGACCTCTTACCTTTCCGTAAACAAATAAAAACCTGGCTCTTTCCTACAATTTAAAGTTTTTTCCGTTTAGCTTCCGGTATCTTTTCTTTACCCCCCCTCTTTTAGCGCCAGGATGCCTGCTTGGGTTACAGTGCGCTTTATAAGTTCTGCTTACAATTACAATTACAATCTCTGACCCTTGGAATGGCCCACAAATCCTGGTGTCAGCTGTAGGCAGAGTGCTCAGTCCATTAGGGCATCAGGGGGCTTGTTCTTCCAGCTGCATGTTCCGGGGTGTCACTTTAATGCCCAGTCTAGCTTGTGGGTTGTGGATTCCCCTTTATATAACCTTTCCCCTTTCTGGGCTTTGGCTCCGGGCCAGCTTATGAAGCAAAAGGCTGGTGTCAGGTATCTTTGTATGTGCTGGGGAAAGACCCTTTAAAGTGTACCCAGATGGAGGCCTATCCCAGGGCCCTGCAGTCCACCTCCTCTCCCTGGCTCACCTTCGGGCCCCACAGTGGGGGTAGGGACTCAGTTCGGGGGTTTGCTGGCGGGTTTGCCCTCTGCGCCGACCGAGTGCCTTGACTCCGGTTCCGGAGTTGTCGTGATGTCGGGACTCAGCCTGGAGGGGCATCCCACTCTGATGTCTGGCCCTCCTGCAGTGTCTTTGCACAGCCCTGTGGGGCTCCCTGCGTCGTCGCTGGATGCAGCTGCAGCGCGGAGCTCAACGTCGTTCCTTCCTGCAGATTTCCACCTCGGTGGAGGTCGATTCAATGCTAGGCGGGCGAGTCCTCTTCAGGGGTCGTCAATGTTGATCGATGCCATTTCGATGCCGGTCGACGTCGGTTCCATCCCCGGCTGTTCCTCTGTAGGTAGAGGATGTGACTCTGGAGGGTTCTCCACCCCCAGGGTTGTTTCACTGCTCCATGGAGCAGGTGCCCATGGGGCACAGGCCGGCTCGTCATTCTGCGGAACCTCTGTTGTTCGGTGGACGGATTAGCCTGCAGCCGTCCCCTACCAATGACTTGCTGTCACCGCCTCGGATGGCCACGGAGGCTAGACCAGCGTTTGCGAGAGCAGTTTGCAAGGCTGCGGATATCTTTCAGATGCAGCCACCCTCTGTCTCCCTGCCTTCGGGTCCTTTGTTGGATCTTTTCCACCAGGGCACAGTGGACCTGGAGCCAGTGTTGCCTTTTGGCTTGTCCTTACATGATCTCCTTCTGGGAACTTGGGCCAGCCTCATTGCCATTGCCCGGCTCCCGATGACCCTGCCTGTATGTCCCTCCATCCTATGGCTCAAGGACTTGTGGTCCAGGCAGCGCTCCCTTCCTCTCCTTCTCCATTGCTTCCTCCCACTCGGGAATCTAGGTGGTGGAGTCGTGTGGCCGCTATGTTTTTCCATCCACCAGCTCGGGTCTTCGTTCCCTGAGCACGTCCTGCATGTTTGCTCGAGCTGCTTTTGCCCTTTGGGACTCAGTCGAGCAACTCCTTCCCTCTTTGCCGGAGGGCCCTCATGCTGACCTGGACCGGCTTAGTAGAGATGGCCGCGACATGGCACAGATTTCTATCCGGTCAGCCATGGAAACCACTGAATCCATGGGTCGAGCTATGGCCAGGTCAGTTGCTCTGCCTCATGGTTGCCCGATGGCAGTTTCACGGAGAATGTTTGGAAGCAACTCAGGGATCTGCCCTTTGATGGGGTCAACCTGTTTGATGGACATGCCGACTTGGCGGTCCAGCACCTCATGTCTGGGTTCCCATGACTCCCATTTTATTTAATTTATTTTTTTAGTCCTCATGGCGGACTTTTGATTTCGCATGTAGTTTTGTCACTGCTTTTCTGGGTTTCGTTTCTGGGTTCAAGACGTTATTTCCCAGACGGGTTGTAAGGCTGATCAGCCGTGTTTTTCCCTTCCTTTGGCAGCTGTTTATGCATTTCTTTTTTACTTCTGCCTATGAGCTTGTCTCAAGAGGTGTCTCTTGCTTTTTATAGGGATGTGACATACCCTGCGTGGGGTATTCGTGAGCTATTATGTAGCTGCTCTTCCTTGCCCAGGAAGTTTTAGAGGCTCCTGTGGAATCTTTCTCTTATATTTTCTGTCCCTCTGGGGACATTTCCTATGGGTTATACTGTAGGCTTCTCACTTCGTTCTGTCTTCCTGCTGTGGTAGGACACCTCCTCTGAGGAGACCCACGGACTGGAGAGGCCAACACCTGGAGCTTCTGGGTTGCAGCCTATGGTTGTTCCGTAGCACTCTCCTGCTTCTGTGGATACAGCCTGCTCCAGTCTAATGTTCTGTCATATCCGGTTTGCCCCAGGAGGGTTTTCATGTCCTCCTGTCTTGCCTTGGCTACTCTGTCAGCCTTCGTTATGCCCCTGGCAACTTTGGCTATCTTCGGTGTGAATACGTGTTCATGTGGGCGCCTTGTTCTGTTCTGCTCCGAAGCGGTTTCTTTCATGCGTTCTAGGCGGGCACCACATGTGGATCCACACTCGGTGTGTGTGCTGTCCTGGGCGGCCCATAGTATTATTCCTTTCTCTTCCTGTGGTATTGTCTTCTTCCCTGATGTTGGGAAGAGCTTGGGCTTTTCGCATGACTCCCACCCTGTCTGGGGTTTGCCTAAGAGCAGTGAAGTCTTCGCCTGACAGGTCTCTGCAGCGTGTTGACTGTTGCCCTTTGCTTCCCTCTGCCCTTTCCCGACTGGGGGGCTCAAGTTCTTCTGTTCATTGCCGCACACAGCTCAGGTGTTTCTCCTTCTGGCCTCTGCTGCGATTGTCAGTGGAGGTACATCCAGTCTCTGTATATATACTTTTTCACACACTATGTCTGGGTATTACTGACTTCTTCTTCTTCGTTAATGTAGTGGTCAGTGTCCCCGCCTGTATCGTGGTAGCTCATTCTTTCCTTCCCCAATCGGAGGTTGGTGTTGCCCCTTTTAGTGGATGGGCATTGTATTTCCTGCTATGTTTCACATCGGTGCCGTTGGTACCCACGGGCGACCTCCTATTCTCTAGGGCTGCTCTTCGAGTTACCCCTTGGTTGTCACTTTCATGACTTTTTCATACATTTCTATATGCTCTATATAGGTCATGAGGTGTACATGAGAGGGCAAGCATACAGGGTTTTCCCTGATGTAGTTTCTGGGGATTGTCCCAGATTTCCTCCTCTTCCTCCTCTTAATTATAATAATAGTTACATTTGTAAAGCGCCTGGTTACTTTGAGGCCAGAGTGTCCCCACGCTATGGTAGCAGAAAGAAACAACAGCTCAAACCAACAAAACAATTTAAAAAGCAGGAAATAGATGCGTCTTCAGACCTTTCCGGAAGACCGACTCAGAGCACTCCAGCCTGAGTGCCTGAGGGAGCGTGTTCCACAACTGGGCAGCAAGGTAACAAAACGAGCGCCCACCCATCCCGGCTCTCTTGATTCTGGGAACAAACACCTTACCTATCCCACTGGACCTTAACAGTCTAGTCGGTACGTAAGGAGTTAGAAAATCATGCAGGTATGTGGGCCCCTTTCTTTGTAGAATCCCATGGCTCACACACAAAGCCTTGAACTTTACTCTCTCCCTAATGGGAAGCCAGTGTAGCGAGGCCAGCGCACCAGTAGCTGAGGCCCGCTTCGGGAGCATGAGAACTAATCTTGCTGCTGCATTCTGGATGCACTGCAAACGCTGCAGGCATCTGGCAGTTGCACCCAGATACAGAAGATTGCCATAATCTAGGCGAGAGGTTATCAATGCATGAACAAGAATTCTTCTAGATACAGTGGGGAGGGCATCAAGGGTTTTCCGTAGACTCCTTAATATGCCAAAACAGGCGCTTGCCACTCGCCTGGTATGGGAGTCAAAAGACAGCGTGTTATCCACCCAAACCCCAAGGTTTTTAGCTTGTTCACAAGGTGTGGGAGTCGGGCCCAATGACTGGGGCCACCATGCCGAGGTCCATACTGATGGAGCCTTCCCTATCACGAACACCTCGGTCTTGCTGCCATTCAACCGTAGGCAGGTATTTGCCATCCATTCTACCAGTTCTTCAAGGCAGGATACAAAGTTGGAGGCAGCTCCGACCCGGGCTTGAGTTAGAGAGACCACCAGCTGGGTATCATCAGCATAGGACAGGGCATTAAGCCCAAATGTATCCGAGTTTTTAGCCGGGAGGCGACATAGAGATTAAACAGTGTTGGGCTCAATATAGAGCCCTGAGGCACCCCCTGGGTCAGCTTGAGGTTTCTAGAGTAATAGCTGCCCTGCCTGACTGAAAAACTACGCTCAGATAAAAAGGATTCCATCCACTTTAGTGCTCCGCCAGCTACACCCCCACTCTCTATATCATGAAGCAAGGTATGGTGGGCAACAGTGTCGAACGCAGCACTTAGATCTAAAAGAATTAAGGCCGTTGTTTGTCCTTCGTCCACATACTACCGGATGGTCTTGGTCGAGTACAGCAGGGCAGATTCCGTGGAGTGAAAAGCCCGAAAACCAGACTGGGAAGGATGAAGAAGGTTATTGGAACAAATATGTGCAGTGAGCTGTGTATTCACAATCTTTTCCGCAACCTTTGCAAAAAACAGGAGCAGGGAAATGGAGCGCAAGTTGTCAAGTTGGTCAGCGCTAATATGGGGCTTCTTCTGTAAAGGAAGTACCACCGCCTCCTTCCACATTTCCGGACCACTCCTGAGATAAAAGACAATTCTAAAAGGTGTCTCAAAAAAGGCTCGAGTGCGTCAATACTCCCTCTAAGCACCCTGGGGGTAGCCGGGTACCTGGGCAAACCAGACTTGATACTAATGGCAATCTTTTTAAAAATGTCCTGAGGGGGCACAGTGAATTCATAGAGACACTGCCTTTCAGACACATCCACAGATTCCTTTTCCGCTCTTTTACCCTTACGAGCCGAGTCAGGAAAAGAAGAATAAATCCTCTTCACCTTATCAGCAAAATGTTCAGCGACTCGATTGCAAGACTCCTCAGAGCCCAAAATGGGCGCTGCAGCGGATGTCGAGGAGGAAATTTCTTTAAAGACCTTAAACAGCTCTTTTGTAGAGTTCTCTGGTGTTTGGATCCTTACATTAAAATAAGCAGACTTCGCCTTCGTGATGAGCGAATGGTAGTGCTTGAGGCTAATTTTATACTCTACTTCCAAAAGGACTGAGAAATCTTTCCTCCAGCGCCTTTCTGATTGTTTGAAAATGGATTTAGCGGTTCGTAGCTCTTCACTGAACCAAGGAGCTGATTTGCGTCTATTCATGGACATTTTAGTTGACCAAGGTGCGGTGCAGTCAAGAGCAGCAATTATACGTCTCTCGAGTGCTTTACACACCTTATTTACATCCTGTCCATAGGGGGGACCATCCCTTAAAAACGTCAGGTTAAAAGCCTCCTGTGAAAAGCCAGCCCACTTCCTTCTTTTTATACCATGCTTAGCTCTCTCCTGTGTCTTAAACAGGGGCGGTTTTATCCTAAACGTGATCAGAAAGTGATCTGACCACAGCACCCGGAGCGGAAGTTCCATTTCCAGCGCATCCCAGTTGGCAAAAATAGGGTCAAGTAAATGACCCAATTTATGAGTGGGAAGTTCAGATTTTAAAAATATTTGCAACATTTCCAGTTCTTGGCGCAACTCTTGTGTCCCGAAGTTAGACGCATCATCAAGATGCAGATTTATATTGCCCAGCAGCAATAACCTTTCATACCGGAGGGCTGGTTGAATATGGTATTCAATGAGCCTGGGTATAAATCGCGAGTGGGGGCCTGGAGGTCTATAAATCAGTAGCCCCTTCACGACATAGTTAGTGGCTAAACTGATAGTAAAGAAACCTGCCTCACCATCAGCTATGTCAGCAGGTACAAGAGAGCATTGAAAATCATGTTTATAGATGATTGCGATGCCCCCTCCCTTCCCTGACAATCTATCCACTCTCATAATTCCGTAGCCACTGGGGAGTGCCTCCAGTATTTCAGGGGCAGAGTCCGTGTCTAACCATGTCTCAGTGAGAAATATAACATCTATTTGATCTTCCTCTTCCTCTTCTTCTTCTTCTGGGTGATTGGTTTGTGTGTGTCCAGCTTGCCGGTGACGTTTGGTCATTGAACCTGTAGGTTGACTGGTTGACTACCTGGTGATGTGCCTGTTTTTCTCTGCCGACGTGCACATGCTGTTGTTGTTACGTTTCATTGAGCTTGTGCATTTGTGTGGTGTGGTTCTCACTGTACACAATGTCTGCTTACATGTATTCTTATAATCCACATCTATGTATCTCCTGGTAGTCGTAGTTTGTATGTCTCGGCATGCTGATATCTACCCCTGAGATGTCATTTTTTGGCATCTGCTGTTGTGCATGTTCACTTTGTATGTTCTGACTCTGTCATACTGCTTAGTCCCTTCTCTGGGACTTTGTCTCTTGCGGATCCTGGGATCCTTTTCTCAGTTTCACTTCCTTTTGCAGAAGTTTGTGGCATTCTGCCATTATGACTTGACCATTCTGGTTCTGTGATTTCGTTTCTTCCCTGTCTGGATGAAAGTGAGCTCGTACTGTCCTCTGACGGATTGTGGTACCTTGCTTCCCTTGCACATGCTTCAACCCTGAGCTCATGGTTCTGGTGTCAGCCACGCTGGCATTGCATAGCCTCATGAGTCTGGTGTTAGCTACAATGGCATTTCTGTCCCCAGCCTGTTCTAGTCAATGCTATTGACGAATTACTTCCCTTGAGAACTTGGTGGCTTTTAGTCACAGACCCTCCTCCAATGGGGTAAAGCTTTAGTATCTATTCTAAGTTAAGGAATCTGCGGCCATATGTCTCTATCAGATGAACGAGTTACTTAACTTCGGTAACGATGTATCTGGTAGAGACACAGTCTAGCAGCAGATTCCTTAACGCCCGCCCACCGTCCCCGTTCTGGGAGGACCTTTCCAGGTTGGGTTCTTCCCACTTGCCTCCTTACAGGTGGCCTTGGTCTTCCTGAGGGGTGCTCTAGTTCACCTCCCTTCAGGGCAGGATGTATCATTCTGTTTTTGCATGTTGACTCTCCACCCATTCTCGTTCTTGGGTGGTTAGGTTATGTGCTCTTCCATGCTTCTCCACCCTGGTTCTTCCGGCGTGTGGATTCTCATGTTATTCTACCCTCCCTCCGCCCTCGTCTGTTACTCCCCATTGTTTGGGGATCACCTTATCTGTGCTGCAGTCGATTGGGTTGGGGATCTATTTGACTTGAATATGACACGTTATTTTGCATGCCATTACTTCGCATGCCATTACTACGCGGGTATTACTTAGCAATAACCGTTACTACGCAAGTTTTTAGTTCACAAACCATTACATTGAAAGTGGTAATGTATACGAAGTAAAAACTTGCCTAGTAATAAAAATGGTATGCGGAATAACGTGTCACATTAAAAAAAGACATTTAACCCCTTTTTTACACTACACTACACTACCCTACACTACTGAAACACCACTATACTACTCTAAGCCACTACCCCCTGCACGAACATAGGCATTTCCCCACTCCGGTCCCTACACTCTTTCACTACCCTTCACAACCCCGACACTACACTAACTACTAAAACAGTAACCTACACTATACTAACACCACAACACTATCCTGAACCCTAAAACACTACCCCCAGCACGACCCTGCCCTGTGCCCCAGTCCTGTCCCTACTCCCAAACACTACCCTGCAGGACCCCCAACACTACCCTAAACCCTACAACAGTACCCTACACTACTCAAACACGACAATACTACCCTAAAACACTACCCCCAGCACAACCCTACCCCTACTCCCAGTCCATCCCCTACACTAAAACACTACCCTGCACGACCCTAAACCCTAAAACACTACCCTACACTACTACACTACCCTTAATCCTAAAACACTACCCCCAGCACGACCATGCCCCTACCCCCAGTCCATCCCCTACACTGAAACACTACCCTGCACAACCCCAACACTACCCTAAACCCTAAAACACTACCCTACACTATACAAACACTACAACACTACTCTAAACCCTAAAACACTACTCAAAGCACGACCCTGCCCCTACTCCCAGTCCAGCCTCTACACACAGACACTTCCCTACAAGACCCCCTGACACTACCCTAAACCCTAAAACACAACCCTACACTACACAAACACTGCTACACTACCCTAAACCCTAAAACAAAACCCCAAGCATGACCCTGCCCCTACCCCAATCCGCTCCCTACACTTAAACACTACCCTCCAACACTACCCTACACTATACAAACACAACACTAATCACTAAAATACTAACCCCTGCACGACCCTCCCCCCATCCCCCACTCCTGTACCTACCCTCAAATACTACCCTACACGACCCACAACACTACCCTTAAACTAAAAACACTACTCCTCAAACACAAACCCTACAAAATTAAACAGACCCTCTTACCTCTCTCTCCTCGGTGGGTGCCTGGAGCCCCTCCTTCGATGCTGTTGTCACCTGTTCTGTTTCCACCACGCCGTCTTTCTGGCCTCCACCTCACTGCAATTTGTCATTGCTGCCTCCTCGACTCCCGTCACCCATACACGCATTACTACGCATGCGTTGTAACAGCGCATGCAAAGTAATTACATGCGTAGAAAAGGCCACAAGTTATTACAGCGCATGTGTTGTAGCGCATGCGTAGTAATGGTACGCGTTGTAATGACCGTGTACAAAAGGATGTGTACCATTTGACTTTGCTACAGCCATAGGTCATTATGGAGGTGTGGTGTACATTCTCTGTTGTTGCACACTTGTGGTCCTTGCCATAAGTCAAGCTGTTCCAGTCTTGTTGTCCTTTACAGTTACATCCTGTGGTTACATACTATCATACAGTTCCATCCTGTGGTTGCAAACAATCCTTCATTTGTCATGCCGTTCATTTCATCAACATGGTGATGTTTCTCATTCTTCTATGATTTCTTGTTGTTGATCTTTTTTGGCACACTGTTTTCATACTATCACAGTTTTTGTAGTGGCCCGCTTTGTGGCGTGGAAAAGTTTCACAGTAGAAAACGGATGTCAGCGTACGGGGGCGGGGGGACGACTTATATAGCTCCATTGACGTCACTTCCAAAACGGATGACAACGTATTGGGGTGGGGGGGTACACTTATATAGCTCCATTGATGTCACTTCCATGGACGACGTCAGGACGGAGCCGGGCGATGCTGCCCCCGGCGCGCAGAGGTACTGCTGGGGAAAATGTTTTCCGGATCCAGTCTGACGCCTGGAAATATTGTAAGTTAAGGAATCTGCGACTAGACTGTGTCTCTACCAGATACATTGTCTCGTTCGTTTAGGCCTGTCAAAAGGGGTATTTTACAGGTGAAATGCAGTTTAAAAGTCCCACAGGGAGATTACCTGTGACCGGCTACCAGGCTGTGCACGCCTGTAGTCTCGTACATGAAGCCATACGTCTGCACACGTGTTCATGTGTAACCAGCCCAGCTCCTCTTACCTTAGCTACGTCAAAACGGCCTTATCGTAAAAGGCAGACGCTGGTGGTGAAGATGTGCCGTCCAATTTACCATGAAGTTTCTGGGAGTGAGACTCGGGTAGGGAGAATTAGTCGGTGATCAGAAAGCAACTTAGCAGTACTAAGTGGGCGAAACACGTATGCAGTAGTGAAGTTCTTGTCATATGACTTTTTTTTTATTAATGTTCAGGACTGACAAAGGTTATAACGGATGATCTGACAGCACCTGTAGAATGTTATACCCTTTAATCCTAATTGAAGGCGATCATTTTGATTGAACTAGAGCTACTGAGACCCAAGTAATTTTTCCAAATTTGCGATTCATTGTAGTCAATTTATTGATAGACATATTGGACTGTTTTTCAAGGTCATATAATGGTACAGCTTGAACTTTTGATATATAGATTTTGAGCAGTGATTGTACTTCTCTATTGCCTTGAAAGCTAAAGAATTGCAATAAATCATATCCTGTGGATTTTGCTTTAGACTTTTGACGCCTGTCATGGTTATCATTTGAAAGATTATTTAACACGTTTACTCCCACATATTATGATCTTTTACTACTTAAACTCTTTTCCCTTTTTAACACCAATTAATTGGAGTTTTCAAATCCTGTGCTCCCATTATCAATATTTTAGTTGTCTCCTCATTAACATAGACATTAATGTGATCGGCTCGTGTTGCAACAGTGTTGATCTGTCTCTGTAATCCTATGGGAGTAAGGTCCATTAAATTAAAACGCCTGCATACATCAGAGTAGATATTTCTGTGTTCCTTTGGAAGATAAGTGGAAGCGTATTTTATTAAGGTTGGAATATCTGATCAATATAATGAGAATACCAAAGGGGCTAAAATACAGCTTTGTTTTAAAACATTGTTAACTTCAGTTTCACCAGAGTGCGTATTTGCCCTCCCCATGAGTATTCTTATCCAATTGTGACAGTGCAGATTTGTCACCGGTCGTAGTATCTCAATCAGGATGCCCATTTAAAATAACTTGTGCTCTGTCTAGAAAATCAAAAGCACCTCTGAAATCCACAAACACCACATGAAGCTTCATTGTGATGTCTGACATATTTCTCGCTTATCATACCTAAAGATAAAATGCTATAAATCAGGGGACATCCATCCTTCCCGAAAGCCAGATTGTTCAATGGGCAGGAGTTGCCATAATTTAACTGATGATGGTAAATGATGCAGGAGACTTTGGCAAATCTCTTCCCTATAATATCAAGAAAGGATATCCGATTATAGCTTTTCGGCAAGTTGCAATCTCCAATCTTCTTGAGTAGAATGGTGTTACTGCCCTTCCATGGTTGATGAGTCAAGTCAACACTTAAACAGTAATCAAATAGAGGTTTAAGTATTTCAGCCCACAAAGTCGGATTTAGTTTAATCATATTAGCTGGAATGCTCAGGAATGGAATTCATCGATTTTATTTACTATCTGCTCTGTTGTTAAACCATTCCAAGAGGAACTTGAGGTGAGGGAAACTAATCTCATGTCAGATGGAGTTGTTTTTCTTGAAAGATATAACTTATCAAAGTAAACACGCCAATGCTCTTCATCTTTTGGATTTGTTTTTAGGGCAATCCATACCTAGGCTTTTCACAATTAAATACTAAAATGTGCACATATTACTACCACATGATGCCACCAAGGGTAAGGGAAAGAAATATTTGGCTAACATATTCTCATTAGATTGTTTTGGTGTCACAATTTTTGTTCAGTAGTTTGTCAGAAGCATTGAACTGCTATAATAAAGTGGAACGCTTTCTGGTGGAAATACTATAAGTTAAATACAAGCAACCAAGTTAAGTTAAAGTTTAAAATGAATTACAAGATGCTGCATTTAAAATAATATTTAAAACTATTTCAATATCTTGCAGATCATATCACGGTTACAAGACCATGAAAGATTTTGTAAGGCGAAGACGATGGGGAAGGTAAATAAATGCTTAACTGATTTACCAAGGTATGCAGAAATTGTTTTTTTAATTTACTTCATTTAATGTTTTTACATTTACTCTTATAGATTTTTTGCTAGACAAAACATCATAGAATATATTTACAAAATGAGCGCAAGGGTCAAATGCAGTGTTTACCCTTCCTTTTTTGTGGTCTGACATATTCTGTAAAGCTTTCCTGTAGAACATCATGTAAATATTGTATCAAACATGGTCAGTCTTTAATAAGCTTCATTGTAAATCCTGTACCAGATGCAGACTTCTTAGACTTCAAATGTGACTCCTTTGTGATCCATGCTGGTCAGAAATTTATTTAACCTAAATGCCACTTTAAGTACAAATGGAACATTATAAGCTGTTATGTTTGCTTCTTTCAGAAAATGTAAAATAGTGACGACGGGGCCATGGTTGGAGGTTCCCCCTATAGCGCTTTGGGACATCTCTATAATACCAGGCGCCAGTAAAGAAAGTGCGGAGCCAGTCGCGCTGTGGGCGATCAGCTACAAAGGAGACGTCTTGTGTAGGCTTGGTATAACGAGATGCCTTCCAGCTGTAAGGATTGTTTATTTTCCCTATTATTTGAGATGTTTCCATGTTTGGCAAATCATGTTAAAATGTGATATGTTTCTAAACTGGTTTTTCCACGTAATTTTTTTTTATTGCATTTGGATAAAAGGCCTGACCATTACTATGAATTTTTTTTTAAAAGGATACCCATTCCTATTGAGAACCTGTGCTCTACAGGATCTTCTTCAGCAAAAGAGCAGGCAATTTTTCCTTACTCATTGAGCTGGTTACAAATGTACAACTGTTTGTTGCTAAATTATGAGTGAGCACATATTCCATGACTTATTCCAAACCCCACGACTTACACCATACCCCAATTCTTAAATTTGAAGACACAACAGATAATTTCAATCCCTGAAAATGATTTGATCCAGTTAACAAAAAATGTAGGGAGACAAGATGAGTTGATCATAAGAGAATGGATAAATCATTAATTACATCCTGTACTGCTCTGAACTGATTCAAGCTCGGGGAGTTTTGAAGAAGGTATTTGTCATTTTTAATAGGAGAGTATAGTTTTCATTGAGTATTTCCAGTAGGCAGTGTCTCTGCAGCAGTGATTCCTTATATCATTTATAAATGTAATTCACTCTGAACACAAAGGTGGCTCCTGATCTTTTTTGGCTGAATATATTAGCCTCAGGTATAGTATTTCATTTATTCTACGTAAACAGACATTTCTTTCAACTAAGGAATGCAGAAAACTTTTGGGTAAATGATTTTCTTCAATCTAATCTTTTTCAATAAGCTCTTAAAACCGTTGAGTTGTTGCTCATTTTGTTCTAAATGCCTGTTTCAGTGTCTTGTGGCGTTCTTGTGCTCCCACTCATGCATTCAATTGAGGTATATTATATTAATCATAAAACCGGCAAATGATTTTTAGTTACATGTGAGAATAACTTGCTGTCAAGGGAGCTTTATTATCATCAGGGTGATGCGTTCTGTTCACTGATGTAAAAAATATAGAAGTAAAATATTTCGATGAAAAAATACAGAATGCAACAATATCGACTCCCTATACTTAAACAGGTAAGTACAAAAATGTAGATAAAAAATATCGATGTAAAAAATATAGTTGTACAATAATTTCGAATTTTATTTATATATAAAATTAAGTAATACATATTAAATATGTTAAATAATACAATTAATATTAAAAAATGAAGTAGATTTAATATAAATTTAAAAAAATATAATAAACTTAATTTGTACTAAATCTCAGTTCTTACATCAGAGATCCCACTGATCTCTTGAGTCATCTTCAAGACCTCACATGGCAGGATTCGTATTTGGTGGTAACAATGGATGTAACATCCCTTTATGCGAACATTGAAAATGACATTGGGATGCTGGCATGCAGCTTCTTCTTAAAAGAACGCAACATACAGTACAATCACCATACCAAATACTAATAGACATGGTTGAAATGTGTTTGAGTCAAAATGTGTTCTTATTTTGGGATGATATCTGTCAGCAAACAAAAGGATGCGCAATGGGCTTTTCCTTCCGTCCTGGATACACTTGTCTCACAATGGGGTGGTGGGAGCAACAATTGGCGTGGCACCCTAACAATGATCAATATGTAAATAAGACAGCAATGTGGCTGCGCTATATTGATGACCTTTTAATTTTGTGGGATGGGACAGCAGAAGAATTCGAGCAATATTTTAAAATCTTGAACTCGACCAGAGCCCAACATTAAGTTTACCTACACAATCAGCAAAGAGAGAGTCGTCTTTTTGGACACTGAGATTTATGTCAGTGAAAATAAACTGCAAACAACCTTACATCGAAAGACCACATCTACCAATGCAACGCTGCATGCGGATAGCTTCCACAAGGCAACAATAATTGACAACATCCCCTATGGAGAGTTCCTTAGGATCCGGAGGATCTGCTCAGAAAATGGAGTTTGGGAAAAACAAAGTATGAATACCGCGAGGAGATTCAAACAACGGGGATATAAAAACCACCTAGTGGAAAAAAGTTGGAATAGAGCAGATCAGAAAACAAGAGAAGACACAATAACAAGGAAAGCCATAGAAAATCCAACATCCTCACAACCAATGGAAGACTCAGTAAGATTGATTATAGACTTTTCCAATGAATCGAAACAAATCACGAAAATCTTGAGAAAAAATTGAAAATGACTGCAGTTGGATTCAACAGTGGGAAAAATAATGGGCACTTACCCCAACATAACATTTCGCTGAGCACGAAATTTGAAAGACAAGCTAGTTCATAGCCATCATCATGGAAATGTGAAATCAAAAGGTACACAATGGTTACAAACTAAAGGCTTTATAAAATGCTATAACTGTAAAGTCTGTCAAATCGCAAAGAACAAGACAGAAGTCAAATTACCAGATAACACCATGTGCCAAATAAGAGAACTAATAACATGTAAAATTCCATATGTTGTGTACGCCACAGAATGCCCGTGTCCTTTGATGTACATTGGCAGTACTATATGTGAGCTAAAGAAGAGGATATTAGAACACGTTCGTGCAACAATAAATACAGATCGGAGCAACGCCGTTGCCAAACACATGGAAGTGGAACATAAAAGAGATTGGAAGCAACTAAATTTTTGTGCCTTGGAATCGATCCCACTCAATGTTAGGGGTGGAGATCGGGTAAAAAAACTACAAAGGAGAAAATCGAGAGAGATACTGAACTTCAGAACATTGACGCCGTATGGACTAAATCAAAGTGAGGACTTACATGTTCATCTGTAAACTGGATGACTGAATTATGTTACAAGAGTAACAAATGGATGTAGAAATGTTGAAATGTCATTTAAGTTAATCTTATAAATGAAGAGTAACTCCATATACTAGGAGAATCCCTTTATATGATAATAAAATAAAAACTGCACTCCGCGTAAAAAGAATTAGAAGACTTAATAAAAGAAGAAGGATAAGATGGCGGCCCTGAGGGATAAAAAATAGGTTTCTCATACATAAGGAGTATCAGACCTATATTATGTTAGCATGATGCATCTACATTTACCTCTTTTGCTTGCTCCTTCCTCATGGGGAAAGTTCAGCATTAATTCTGATACCCACTGGAGAGTTGTAAATTGATATTTTAAAGCAAAGAAAACTAATTGGCAAGTGTAGGGCCCCCACCCATGGGGATAATTGATTACCACAACTACCAGAATGCTATTCACTGGAGAAAGCATTCAAATAATGGAGAATGAAGTTGCGTGATTTCGTCATTCGCTGAACTTTGCCCCATGAGGAAGGAGCAAGCTGCTCTGAAACATGTAGGGATTTCAAAGTAATCAGACACGATGCACAGCTTTGTAATAATAAATGCTTCGGTGAACTTACCCTACGTGAAGTCGCGTCTTTGAGACCTGAGGCACATCTTGGAACATGTGACACGCCGCGGAGGATAAACCGCACGTTTGGAAATGTGATGACGGGACTGCTTGGCTGTTATCTTTCAGCCTGTCAGCAGCACGGAGGTATGGACATTTGGAAGCTGTGCATTAATTCTGAGACCCACTGGAGGGTTGCAAATTGATATTTAAAGCAAAGAACACTAATTGGCAAGTGTACGGACCCCACCTACGGGGATAATTGATTACCACAACTACCAGAATGCTATTCAGTGAAACACGTAGGGGATTTCAAAGTAATCAGACTCGATACACAGATTTGTAATAATAAATGGTCTCTCTCTCTTGCCGCCTCTATGACGCTCCCAGGAGGTTCTTTTTAAAGCCACTTTTACAAAAGTTGAATTTTATTGAGGTCCGTCCTGCCCTTTGCTTCTTACAAATGTTGAGCCCAGAATGCACCTTATTTGTAGTTGGTTTTTTGAAATCCTCCTTGAAAATCAGAAATCGTCTGGTGTATTAACATGCCCTTACACTGTAGCTGCCATCCCAGTAGCTATCCCGCGAGAGCCTCGAGGCACCCTATGGATGATTGTTTTTTATTATATATATATATCCCCCCACTTCCATATAAATGTTTATTTATGTACTGTACTTAGGAAATATGTATAAGTGCTCCCATGAATTTTAATAATTTATTGGATGCAATGTAACTTTTATTGTTCTATGATTTCTAAAACCGAATAAAGTATTTTGAAATTGAAAAAAATTGGTCTCTCTCTCTTTTTTTTTTTTAAGCAAACTATTTAAAAATCTTCAAACTTAAATTTCTCAGTGTTGAATAGCGGAGGGGTAAAAGTTACTGTCCCCACTCCAATGAATGCAACAATAGGGAAAGTGTTGGAAAGTGGGGAGGGGGGTACTATTTCCACAACAGTGAGTGCAACAATAATGAAAGTGTTGGATAGCGGAGTGGTTAAAATTACTATTTCCAATCCAGGGAGTGCAACAGTAGGGAAAGTGTTGGCTAGCAGAGGGGTAAAGATTACTGTTCCCACTCCAGTGAGTGCTAGAATAGAGAAAGTGTTTGATAGCAGAGGGGTACAAATTACTATTCCCACTCCAGTGAGTGCAAAAGTAGGGAAAGTGTTGGATTGCAGAAGAGTAATAATTATTATTCTCAGTGTAGTCAGTTCAAAATGAAAAACAAACAACATTTTAACACCAACAAAAATATTTTAAAAACTAAATACATTAATAAATATATAAATGTTACAAATTAAAATACAAATATATTTAATATTACAATAAAATTAAAAAGCATTTAATGTTAAATACATATGACAAATACCTACAAATATTATATTAAATAAAATTAAAATAATTTTCAAACAAATACATATTTTTAATTAGTAATTATTTAGAAACAAAAAAAATATTAAATAAGTTTACTTTTTTAATTTCCTACCATTTCACATCACACGATTCACAATCCACTTCTAATTTTCTTTTTAAATGTACTTCCTTAATTAACATAATGAATTACCAATTAAATAAATATTATTAATTCAAAAACAAATTACAACTAATAAAAATTATTAAATCCCCACACTTTACCCCTATAATCCCCACAACCCACAGCTAAAATTAAACTGTGAAAAAATGTAATTACACTCTTAAAACTTGTTTTAAATTAAAAAACGAATATTATTTAGCAACTAATTATACAGTAAGGAAAATTAATTTACCCCCCACGCTGTACCCCTATAACAATAAAAACCCCACACTAAAAATATAAACAAATACCCTAATTAAATATAAATTAATTAATATTAATGATCAACTCATATTTTACTAAACATAAATTTCTTCCCACCCTTTACCCCTATAAACCCCACAACTAAAATTAATTACACAAATTCAATATTTAATTTTCAATTAATTCATTAATATTAATTAACAACTAATTATTAATGACTTAAACATAAATTACTTCCCACCCTTTACCCCATAAACCCCACAACCCACGCCTAAAAAATCACACAATTACCATAATTATTTATCAATTAATTAGTTGATATAAATTAACAACTATTCATTAATCAAAAATAAATTACTTCCCACCCTTTACCCCTATAACCTTCACAACAATTATACAATTACATAATTAATTATCAATGAATTAATTATTAATTAACAACCAATTTATAATTAATTATAAATTACTTTGCACAATTAACACTATAAAATCTAAATTAAATAAACAAAAAATAATCATTAATTTATTATAAATATATTACTTCCCAACCTATTTCCCTATAATACCACAATGGAACTAAAAAATGCAAAATGTAATTTAAATAAAAATCATAACTACTAACAATTTAACACATTTATTAAAAAACATAACCAATTCTTATACATAAAAACATATCACATACATTTAAAACATAAACTAAAATACATAACTCTAATTAAAAAATCGATATTTTAAATAACTATATTTTTGCAAACAATATTAATGACTTCTATATTTTTTAAACGATATTTCTTACCTTAAATTCGATATTCTTGACCACAATATTCTTGCTGTCGATATTTCTGAATCACAATATTTCCAACTCGATATTTGTTTGTCGACATTTCCAAATCGATATTCTGTCTCAACACCGATTAGTTCCATCACTCGTGTCCTTACAAAACATTAACGTCCCCACTAAACATGATTGGTGTTGTTGATGCTGCCACATCTTTGAATCACCATATTTCTTGGCCAACATTCTAAAGCACATGCATTTTGCTGCCTCTATTTTGGGAGTCAAAAGCATTGAAGAAAAGGCGTGCAAAAAGAAAACTCTGTAGGTAAGAGCAGAAGCAGTTCTCTCCCTCAATGGAGGAGGCACTGGAAGTGTCAGCACATGAAACTGCAGCATTCATGACAAGTCAGTGGATGCCTCCTCTTAAATATTCCATGGTGGATGGATACAAAAAAATTGTAAATCTGCATGGATTAAAGCACCTCTACCGAACAGGGCAGATCTATTACGTTTTGGAATACACAAACATTCTCAGTAGTATGCATGGAAAGCGTCCCAAGGACCAGATTTCAAGAAGTAATACTGGGAACGTTATGTCAATTAATCCTTTGGCTCCTATTACCCAATCCATAATTCAGTGTAGCCTTGATTTAAGCAACCGGGGAAAGGGTGCTGATGTGCAAATGCACATTATCTCTTCTGTTTTTTTCCTCCACACTTTCCCGTACGTCTCCTCCAAATCTAGAGGTAATCTGTCCCATTGCAATCGTAGAATAGGAGTTAATCCATAGATCTCTGATGGGTTCATCTCCAACCTTTTCCAAGGTGAAAGACGGTCAGATAAAAGTTGGTGAATGCGCTCAAATTACAATTTTGTGGACATTTGGAAACACAGTGCCAAACACGCTGTGCTGTGTATCAATCCACATAGCACCCCTTGCTCACTTCCCACCCCTTGTGTGGGAGTTACGGCTGCACATTTCCCTGCAGCGGTAGGACAATATATGCAGTAGTAAACCCATTTGTGCCAGCCAAGATTACTTTTTTTTTATTCCTGGTAGGCTTAAATCAGTACATTTTCCCCAAAAGACCTACTAGACCGTCTCTAGGAATCAAGCCACACATGAGGTACAGAGGTATTGGCCCTCTAACTCAGTGGTTCTTAACCTTTTGACCTCTGAGAACCCCCACTTAATCATTACAGGAACCTGGGGACCTCCACTGAATCATTACTGGAAGCTGGGGACCCCGGCCTACGCATTTTCAATTATTTGAACCACAAAACAATACGCAAATGGTTATCTTTTGAAGCCGTACCAAAGAGGTATGTTTTGAGCAGTGTATTTATGCCCTTTGGAGCAATGGTACGACCTGCTACATGTGACAAGCAGCTGATGAAGCAATCCAAGTGAAAGAAAAGAAGGACTCCTCTAGAGGGGATCTGTGCACGTCAGGGATGCCATGTTTTCTGCACGAGGAGTGCGGTGGCTATCCCTGAATTACGGTTAGTGAAAACGCCACTGGCAAAGTGAAAGAAAAGAAGGACCCAGGGAGATTTCAAATTATTTACATGAAGAATGGGGTGGGCAGCTTAGAATTCTGGTGTTTGTCCACCACCAGAGGGAGCACCAGAACAGTGGGTATGGCGGCCAGTAAGAAGTGCTACGAAGTGTTTGCAGGGAGCAAGTACTGATACTGCCATTGAAGGACTAGTACAAAAAAGTTAAAAAGTCATCATGTCGGCTCGCGGTGAGACATACAGAAAGTTCTGGACGCTGGTCAGTGAGCAGTAGGACTGAAGGGACTAACTGCAGTATCACTGCCCCCTTCCTAAGCAAAGGTTCTCTGTGTGTTTTTGGTGTAAAGGAGAGCAAAGAGGGTGTCTGCAGAGAAGAGGATCCATCGCCTCCTGGTGGGCTACATTTTATGGCGGGTTGTGTAACTCACAGACTTTACAGCCAATGGTTGAAGTGAGCTGAGCCACTGACCCATAATGTTTGCTCGGTGAGTGGAGGCCGAGTGATTGACATTTGAACATACCAATGGATGAAGAGGGTGGACAAAAAGCCAAAATGTGAATGCACCCCCTATAATATTTTTTTCTTTGGAATAACAGTTTGGCTAGTCAGCTAAAACAATTTCAAATGTCAGACCTGAAAATGTGTGCACTATTGCTTCAGCATGTCATCTAGCTTATGCAAATTTTGCCACTCTGATTAAAACTCAAGACATTTCTGACTTTCAGTCAAACAAAAATAACCTCTATATTTTATACAATTATTTATAACTTTTTAAAACAACTTGTGAAAAGTGTATTAAGGAGTTTTAGAAAAGTCAGTATTGTTAATTAATTGCCTTCCTTGGTGTTTAAGAGTTTAGTAAAGTGGTTCTTTTTAATAAAAAATAGTGTTAAACAATTTATATAGGATTTATTGCCCCTTTCCAGTACAAGTAGACGCTCACATTTCACTTTTAGCTATGATGTTTCACCTGCAGTTGAACATTGGGCCATGTCTGTAGTGGTTGCAGCATTAGGTTTAGTCTCTGTCTATTTTTGACTCACATCTGTTTGCGTACCGGTTGCTAAATGTAGCCATATCCCCCTATTTGGATATCCTTAGCCTTGGTGGTAGGATGTACCCCCTTTGCTTCTTCTCCCCACACTCAGCATGTACACTGACATCTGCAAGACCAGACTCAACAGGCCCCACAATGCCTTTATTAAACAGGTAAGGTGCGTTTCTACTATTGCAGTCCTGATGTTGAACCCTCCTCAAAATGAAGCACCACAAGCAGGAAATGGAGTCCAAAGTGGCTCCGAAGTTAGGACTGGGGGACACACAAAGATGGCGCTCCAAAAATGTCTGCCCACTTTGTTCCACAATTTTATATTTTTTTTTACACCAAACGTGCAGAGGTGTAGTTTCAAGGGGGTGTTTGAGGTGTTACACACCCGTTAAAAATGTATTCTGTTGTAAATAGTTGGGTACAAGTGCTTTCAGTTGGGTATGATGAAGTGTCTGTTGAATGTCACCTGAGATTTGTACATGCCAACTCTGACAAAAACACACACACACGCTCCCTCTCGTCTCTATTTTGAAGTCCTTAAAAAATGTTGATTCGTTTGAAAAATGTTGTTTTAAGTACCCTATCAATCCGCAAACCTTTCTCTTTCCACTGCCCCTTAAGCCACCCTCATGTCCTGCTTCTCATTTAATGTGTTTTAACAAGGTATCCCGGCGTGTTTGTTGGGAAATCTGAATCTCACATCCTCCAATTTTATTAACCAAGCTAATCTCCTGAAAAATGGAGGCCCAAAGCAGCCAAAGTTGGTTTACAGATTTTCACTGCAAAACACTTTTGTTTTGTAATGTTTAGGAATCTTGTGGATTTTGTTTCCCAGCCTATTCTCACCACCTTGTAATTTTCCTTTCGCCAACTAGTATCCAAGACTCCTATGAATAATTAGACAGTGGTGGAAACATGGGATTGAGTGTCTAAAGTGTCTCAGTGCATTTGGAGTTGATTCATGCCATAAGGAGAGCAGCGCATTATTCATGTATAAGACGTTGTTAGAGAACCAAAAAAAATCTCTGTTTTGACTATGTTGGTAGATAAATCGACCAAGTAGGTTTATGGTTAATGATGGAACTTATTTGTGTGTCTTTTGTTAGGGGTCGTCATGGCTTCATGTTGGCACGGATCAGCCTTTCATCTCGGTGTCAATTGGCGCATACTACCAGGTTTGGGCCATTGCTAAAGATGGATCTGCATTCTACCGAGGCTCGGTCTCTCCAAAACAGCCTGCAGGTGAGCACTGACCAGAGCAGCAGTATTGCTTCTTTTCAAAGATACTTTTAAGGGAGAAAGGGCAAGCTAATGTAAAAGTCACTAGGGTTTTACTCACTCCTTGGAAACACTGAACAGAATGCACTGTTTTGATGGATACATCTACCTACGGATTCCTCATCTTTTGAATATCCCAGGTACCTGACCAGATATAAAAAAAATTCCATAGGTCTTCCATGTTGTAGGTGGCACTGTCTCTGTGTCGACGCTGTAAGCATCATCATGACGTCACCGGAGTCATAAAGGGCTCACCTGGGTGTGCTTACGTCAGTTCCTGTTTTACTGTGTCTTCAACGCAGATATGGAGTTCTCTCCCTCTTTGACAATTTACTCTAGAGTTTTTCAGCAATTTCTCTCATAGATGCAGTGTTATCACGTCTTCCCCAAAACGTTCAGACTTTCAACGTGCAGGGATTTTGAGGGTTAGATGTATATTACTGACCCTCATGACATCTGCGATTGGTATATACTCAGGCCAGAACTCCGGATCCTGTGAGTCCTGTCAGAGCATGTGTCCTTAAGCCATCAAGGTGCTAGAAATGAAATTCTTAATGGCCAGTGCCGGAGGTGATTGTTTGGGCAAACAACGCTGTTGGCCCCATTCGAGACCCCTTCCGAGACCACCAAGGTTCCTGACTTCGATGTTGAGGAAGAAGAGATGTAAGCACAAAAAGAAGAGGTGACACAGTAATAAATATTGGATCCGCTCCAATGCCACCTGTGGAACCAAAGCTGGTGCTGTTGCCTTCTACACCTCCACCTCAGGAACTATCCTACCCCAAGTTCTCTTCTTCTGGTATTGATCCCACGTTTTTCCCGAATGCCATGTTAGTGGTGTGTAGGAGAACTATGGCCCCTGGAGCTCCTTTGGGTCTTATTGGACCTCGAGAGATGCCATATGGCCGCCTGCTAAAGGGACTTCCTTCGGTGCTGTTTGACCTCCTTCACTCCTGAAGCCACCCACACTGGTTCCCAAAAGCCCTGTTGGCACTTCTTTCTGCAAAGTCACCCTCTCTTCCTCTCTTGATGCCAATTGCTAAGTTGTGTGACAAAGTGCTTCACCAGCCTGCTCGAGAGGCCTTGAATCTTCTTAAGGAACAAGAGTATGGTCAAGAACCCTGCACCTGTTCCTATGACAAAATCATACATGACCTCTTTGGCAGTGAACCTGGCCCTCTGGACGTCCAAAAAGCAGACGGTGAGGATGATCCTCCACAATACCGCTCAGATGCCTATGGGACTTGGGTGATGCCCTTGGCATAGACACCTCCCCTGAATGTGGATAAGTTAGATCCTAAACAGCTTCTTCCCCTGATGTGGCTTCCTATCATGGTAATGGTGATCAGGAAGGATGCAGACATTTTTAAACTTCGTCTTCCTTTGGTTTGAATCAGAGCATCCTTCCACTCAAACATTGGAAGCCCTGTCCCCTTAAATGATAATCTTTTATAGCCCATTTTGGCAGCTTGGGAGAGGACTACTACATCTCTGTGGGGAACAGGGGCATACATAGTAAGTACCTGCATCTCCTAGTTGATCCTGCCTTTCACTTAGTGCACTCCTAGCCGGAGAGACTACCTCTTATTTGCTGAAGTTCTCCCCAGGAGGCTTTTCTGCAGTACTTTCCGATAGTCCAAAATATTGTTGGCTGTAAGCAAGAAAGTGTTCTTTGCAGGCAGTTTGTCACTTAAATCCTTCTATACCACCTTCCGTTTGAGCTGCTTCACGTTTGCCTTATTGGCCATGGCAGACCTAGTAACCAACATTTTGCTGGAACTCGCACATGGTTACCTTTTTGAGGTGGTCCGGGATGGCAAGGCAGCTTCCAAGCAGTTTATTCAGTCGGGCTTGGATTCAGCAGGCTGTATGAAAAGTGTAGTGGGATCCTAGGTGACACTCAGGAAGTCATGCCTGGCTCAGAATTTCTGGCTACTTCTCGTTTGTGCAGCCCACTCTCATGTACTTACCATTCGATGGGCCCCAACTGTTCAGAGAGCAGTCCGAATCTACCTTGGAGAGTTTTGAGACAAGCCGTTCTATAGCGCTCTACCTTGGATTGCAGTCCTCTCAGTGTGACTAAAGGCAGTTTTGTAGGTCTTGGCGATTTAAACAAGGCTTCCATTTTTGCCATTATCTGTGTCAAACAAACCAGAAACAGAAGTCCTAGAACACTCTGCTCTGGCAGTTTTGAGGCTGTGAAACAGGTCGAGCCATTCCAATCAAGAGCTAGCATCCTCCTCCTCCCTTACTCCTACAGGGAAGCAGAACTAGTTTACCCTTGTTCACCCATTTGATACTGGAGGGAGTCCAGATTTCCTCCTTTTTGGGTCCTTCAAATTGTAGAAAGAAGGTATATGCTACTACCCTACCTTTGCACCAAGCTCCTCCCTGTCTCCCCCTACCTGCTAGTGGATGGAGCATTAGAATTGGTGCCTGAGCAGAAGATTGGGCAGGGGTATGATTTTCAGTACTTCATGGTGCCCAAGAAGGTCGGTGGTCATTGTACAATCCTAGACCTCAGGATCTTGAATCTCTTTCTCCGCAAAGAGAAATTCAAGATGGTGACCATGACTCACATTCTTTTGGCACTGGAAGTGTAAGACTGGATGGTGCCCATAGACTTACAGGATGCGTATTTTCAAATTCCAATCCTGAAGTCACATGGAAAGTACCTGCATTTTATAGTGGGATACACCCACTACCAGTTCACGGTCTCAATCGGACTGTCATTGGCACCCAGAGTCTTTACTGTGCTGGTGGTAGTAGCAGCGCATCTCAGATGATCAGGTTTTCCTGATGGCTCAGGAAAGCAAAGTCCCTTGAGATGATTCTGCGCTACTTGCTTTTGACAGTGTGCCTGCTGTTGTTCCTGGGAGTTTGATCATTGTGCCCAAATCCCACCTGCCTGGAGCCGTCTCATCACCTCCTGTTCATAGTAGCAGTAATGGATTCGAGCCTTCCTACCTCCTCCCCGGATTTTAGACATCCAATGTATAATTCAGTTGTTTTGTGAATTTGCTCGGATGCCAGTCCTGTTGGTCTTGTGCTGGCTAGCTCTAGTGATGTCTTGTATCCTTCTGGTCACAAATGTACGCTGGCACACGAGGGCTCTCAAATGATGCCTCTGCAGTCAGTGGTTGCAGCACAGGGAAGCGTTGTTGAATATCATCTCAGTCTCCCGAGGCACTACAGTGTATCTAAACAGGTGGGGTGAGGAGGAGTATCTAACATTAGGGATGTCATTTCAGCTCCCACTAGCTGTGGTGACAGAAGCCTCCACTCTATGGTGGAGTGCTCATGTGGAGGAGCTGGATAAGATCAGAAGCCTTTGTTCTCCACATGAGCAGATTTACCACGTCAGTCTGCTGGAGCTAACGGTGGTTTGCTTAGACATTTCTACCTTCCCTTTGCTGTCAGTTGGTCCAGATCTTGACAAACAATATGACCCCTCAAGCAGGGGGGCTGGTGGGGTTGCACCTTCTTTGGTCTTAGGCTCACCAGCATGGGTCTTGGGGTCACTAGTACGGTATCTGGCTTGTAGCAAACCATCATGCGAGCTGTCTGAACACCAAAGATAATAGCCTCAGTCGGCCTCAGCTTGGTCTATGAGTGGTGTTTCCTTCTGAGGTAATTCAGTACATCTTCACCTATTGAGGCATTCCCTAAGTGGACTTGTTCGCAACTCACAACAATGCATATTGCCAAAGGTTCTGTGCCCTCCAGTATTCAGTATAAGGAGCCATGAGGATCACATTTTGTTTGAAGTTGCGTTTCCTCTTCGCCATATGTTTCCTTCCGTACCCTTGATTGCTCAAGTACTGAAGAAACTTCACCAAGACTGGGCCCAAATCGATGGAAAAGGTCTGTCACTTGGTGAGCTGAAAATAGGGTGGATAGCCTGAAGGTTCATCTGTTAAACATCCTAAAATGTGCAGTAGTCCTTGTGCAAAAGGGTTGCGTGGTAGGGAATATCAAGGGTTACTTGGCAGCCTTGTCGGCATTCCTCTGTCTCCTGGTACAACCATTTTCCTGCACTTCCTCAACGGCTTGACCAATGTTTCCCCATACTCCCTTTGTTATTCCCCAGTGGGACCTCATTTTAGTTTTCATTTTTCTGATGCAGTCGTCTTTGGGGCCCCTTCATTGTTGTCTGTTGACTGCTAAAACTGTATTTCTTGTTGCCATTACTTTAGGGAAGTGTGCCAGTGAGTTATCGATCATTTGCCATTCTTTTACCAATTGGATCTTCGAACCAGAGCAGCTTTCCTTCCAAAGTTGTAAACCCTTTCTATCTGGATAAATCTAATTACTCGCCCTTCCTTCCATCCATCCCTTCATTCCACCAAGAAGGAGAAAAGGCTGCACAGGCTAAGCCCGAAGAGGGCAGCCAGTTTTTATATGGAGTGCACCAGTGAGTTTTGAACTAATGAACCACTCTTTATGGGGTTCGCAGGCAAAAGGGAGGGCAAAGCTGTCAAAAAGAGACTTTATTAAAGAAGATCATCCTATGTATTAAGATGTGTTTTGTCTTGATGCAAAGAGCAACCTCCAGAAGGTATGAGTCCATTCTATCAGATCAAAGTCTTCCACCGCAGCCTTGGCACGAGGACTCCATGGGGCTGACATCTGCAGAGTTCCAACATGGATGCCTATCCGTACGTATACTAAGCATTACTGCTTCCTTTCGGAGGTGCATCAGGATGGTCATTTTGCCCGCTCGGTTCTCCTGGACTTCCATGTTTGACCGTCTAGAGTAACCATTACCTCAAGTTCCTCCTTTGAGTGGAATACTGCTTTTTAATCTATTTAAAAGGTGAAGAATCTGCAGCTAGAAATATCCATCAGAAGAAAAAGTTACTTACCTTTCATAGCATTCTTATTGGTGGATACTATTATGAACCTGCAGGTTCCTCACTGGTCCTGTCTCCATCCTGTCTTGAAGTATTGTTCTCTGTGCTATTCAAGTGCCCTCTTCATGGATGGTCCCCTCTGTTGATTAATAAGGTTCCAAGATTGTTGTTGCACTGCACCTCAAATCACCTAATGTCATTCTCGTCCTTTCACCTCATTGGCACTGGAAAAATAGGTAGGGATTAGGGACTTACATTGGCACGCCGGGGTGGGTGCTTTATGACTCGGGTGAAGTAATTATGACGTCACTTCTGGTGTCCACACAGAGTCTACGTCACCTGCCAACATGGAAGAGCTTTGGTAACGTTTCCGGATCCAGTCTGGCACTTGGGATATTCTAAAGGTATGGAATCTGCAAGTAGATAAATTAACCGTCACATAAACATGTTACCGAAGGCAAGTAACTTTTTCATCTGTTCCAAAGACTTTTTAAGGAAAGTTGTAGACACCCTCTGGCATAGTGTACAGTACATGTTTGCAGTACGAGTATGCGTAAGTGGTAGGATTTATAGGTTTTCTGAGCTCCATTGCCCTGTGCACCAGTAATGCGTTATTTGGATTCCATATTCACAGAACTGCAATGTGCACTTACCTTCAACAAGACATAACTATGAAACCATAATAAGTGACAAAAATGTGGATATAGTTAGTAAACCTGCCTGTTCATGCAAGACTGATATGAGGGCAGGATAAGTGGATCCAGAAACTAGATTTATATACTTTTTTATAGATTATCCCAGCACATAATACAGGCTAGGGGTCCATATGTTAATTACTTTTCTAATACATGAACGTATTGATCATTAATTAACATGCACTTTAATTATTTCGTTTTCTTTTTTAGGTGATTCTTGGTACCACATACCATCACCTCAAACGCAGAAGTTAAAACAGGTATCTGTTGGACACACCTCTGTGTATGTTGTGGATGACAATGGTAAGCTACGTTTTAACACTTAACACTTACACCACTGGAAAAGTGAATGTCCTACTTGAAGTAGGTGGTAAACTGCGAGTATTTTGCTACCGCAAATGCAGTTGCGAAACAACAAGTACATGGCATGTTCAGTGACTCGCAAAAAAGCATTTGTACATGCCTGGAACCTTTTTTGCGGTCGCAAATGGGCCAATCTCCCGTTTGCGGACGCAAAAAAGTGTTGTACATCTGGCCCCAAGTGCTATTCCTTGCTAGATCCAGAAGCAAGAGTTATGCTGAGCTCCACTGTCTTTGGACCCTCATTGGCGCAGGCAGTATAGGACCATCATTTGGTGTGTGTCAGTCAATTATTTACAGACATGTGTATTTTCCTTGATCTGAGGGATCAGGTGGAGGCCCTTGTGTATGGCTGTATTTTGTAATTATTAAAGATTATGAGGTAGAAGCCCTAAGGAGGACCCCACGTGCATTCACCCACACTCCTTCTCAGCAGACCTGGCACTGACTGGGGGTCCTCTGTCGTAGTAGGACAACATAAGGCAATATGTGCCATACCAGACACGCCCCTCTGAGTAGAGGGTGCCGGGTATGGATAAAGAAATTATATTTGCTGTGTGAGAATTTTACTTAATTCTGTGCATTTGTCCTGTTGCCAAGTGTCAATGTGTGTATGATCTGCCGAGATTCTGTATAAATATATGGACCAGTGATGCTTTCCTATGTATTGACTCTTCCGTCTACTGTAATCTGGCGCTCTGTCATTACATTCAGCATATATATCTTCGTCTTATTCGCATTGCAGATTGTTATTGTTCTTAAAGAAGCATTATAAATGATCAAGCATTTTCATAAGACTGAACGTCATCTTAGACTTTGGAAGTGCTTTTACACATTAAGTGCAACTTGTTTACCCGCTCATATCTACATTCTGGGATTTCTGGAAACACCATGGAACCCAGGGGGAAATGCGTGGGATAATGGGATATTATTGGCGAATGAATAGGAAATGACTAGGACCCGAATTAATGATTCACTCTAACATTCTTCCTTTCTCAGGGGATTCTAAGGGTTCCTCTCGGAATCCCCATTAACTGGAAACCTTAACTATGTGTGAGCGGATTTTGCACCTCCGAATCCTGGCACAAAATGTAAACTGTGTTAATTTTGCAAGCACACGTTTAAAGGCACTGTAGGCAAACATTTGCCAGGAGGTGTAAATAAATTTAGAAAGTAAAAATGTCATAAGCTTATAAGCAATATTTCACGTTGCCTATGGCAATTCCCTTTTGCAACATACGATGTATTGGACTTGCTGCGTTTATTGCGTGTTCTAATTTAGGTGAAGAGCGTTTTTTTTTTTAAATTAACTCAGTTGTTTACTTATTTTAATAACAAATACACAAATAGCGGGCGCATGGTCAGGGGTGTTTTTTGATAAATAAAGGAGTGCGATAACTCATGTCCACTTAGGAATTGTTCTGTAATCAGGACCTGAAATGGGGTTGGTAATCGTACTGTGGCGATAGGTACCTAGGCAGAATGAAGGTGACATCCATACTGGGAGGGAATGGCGAGTTTGGTACATAGCAAGAAAGTAAATTTGGGTTTAAGAGGAATGATGGCGGTGAAGTGATAAAGGGGCATATGTATCAAGCTCAATTGCGATTGCAAACGCTAAAATTGGCAGAATTTCAGCATTTGCGATCGCAATTTAGCTGTGTGCAGTGTATGAGAAAAAAAACACTTGCAAAATAAGGAATGGCAAAATTCGCGATTCACTATTTTGCGATTGCATTTAAGGAATCGCAGATTGCGATTCCTTAAATACAATGTAGGACGTACATTAAAAGTGCGATTTGGCCGTAAGGGATCGCAAATTACCACTAATTTCAAGTTGGTGGAAATTTGCGATTTCTTTGTAAAATGCACTCTTTTGCACTTTTCAATGTGCCATGTGGCGGACATACATGCCCTTAGGCCATGTATGTGTGCCACATGTGCACACATACATATTTCAGAGGTGCAACAGGGTGTCCTTTTGACACCCTGGCACACTTGAAATTGCATTCTCAATTTGCGATTCCCTAACTGCTAATCGCAAATTGAGAATGGCTTCCCATTCATTCCTATGGGACTCCTAGCCCATAGGAATTAATGGGAAGGTATTGGGAATCTCAATTTGCGATTCGCAAATAAGGAATATGTGGGATTCGCAAAATTATTAGCAAATCCCACATACATAGCATTTTACGATTCTCAAATTGCGATTCGCTGAAAATGTAAATTTGAGAATCGCAAAACAACATTTGATACCTATAGCCCAAGGGCATGTTAATAAAACATTTCTGTAGGACATCAAACACAAATGATAGTTCTTTCGGGAATCCTTTGATGATCTTCCTCCAAAGTTCAAACAGACCCTAGTTTTAATGTTTTTGAGATTTCACACGCATTACAATTAGCAAAGAAAGTATGAATTAAAAGGGGTGGTGGATTATTATTTTTTATTTTCGTCCTCAAAGCATATTGTCAATTTAAAAATTCATTATCTGTCCTGAAAGGAATTTTTTTCGGGGCTTTTGAAGCAAATATGTTTTTTTGTTTATAGGTAGTAATATGTGCAATCACAGTTGTATCGAAATTCATAGTTCTCTAGTAATCTTTCCTCTGTTAGTGCAAACGTTCCCCTCAAATGTGCCAGTTTGTGCCTATTGAAAACTGGATTGTGCCAGTGTGAGACAAACTACTACCTAATCCTTCTGTGGTATCAAACTTTGTGTAGCCATTCTCTCAGGCCTGGCTCCCTAAAGTACTTTTGGATATCAGCACTGCAAGGTGCTAGTGTGTCATTAAAACTGACAGTGCATGATGAGCCAGCCTATGTACATCATTGCATCCCTGGATGTAGTAGTAAAAATACTCTTCTAGGGTTGCACATGTGTTTGTTAGCAAATACAGCACCAGATGGCACCCATTTTCTGCTCTGATTTAAGCAAACCTTTCATTTGACAGTACCAACTTGAGCAGTTTGAGTAGTGCTCACTTCTGTTCATCTGGCCTGGTGATACCTTAAGATAGATGCTCTTAAACACAACAAGGGACGTTCATTATTAGCAAGATGTATTTTCTTTGGGTGTTGATGAAAATCAAAATGTATTACTTGCTGAGGTTTGTAGAAATCTGGAACTTGATACTACCAGGATTTTCTTCCTTGAGCTGTGGTGCAACAACGTGGCATGCTAATGCTGTAGTTTTAATTAGTGTTGATGGTATTACTATATTAAACTACCAGGTCCATTGAGTCATAAAAACTGTGTCTAAGTAAGGCACGTGGAAACCACGCCAAATTATGATACGCTGTATAAATTAATGGTAATTAATAACAATAAGTAACTATTCACAAAAGGAGTTCATCTCTTGCACAGTTTTCATGGGTGGAGCTGTCGTCTTATCAAGTGTGACTAATTATCTTGTCAAGGGAAACTGAAAGTCATTGTACTACTGTCCACATGCATCACACCTTTGGTACGTAAGACCCTCACTCACTTAGTGTTGCATGCTTCATCAAAGGGCCCTTTTCCATTGGGGTAAACACTTGTGTGTTGTAAAATGTCGTTTGTGATTTGTACATCAGGTGCTCCAACAGTAAATGTGTGTTTAGAGCTCCTTAGAATGAACTGGTAGAACCAGTTTATGTTGTCCTGAGCACCCTTGCTCATGACAGTAAGCTTTATAGCTTCTTCTGTGAATACTTCATCAGTGGATTTTGGCTGTGGATGGTTGTTATTTTGGCCTTGGTACAACCCTTTATTAAAACTAGGAGCTGGTGTTTAAGGTCATTGGGGTTTCAGGTACTGAAGCCAATGCGAAGGGAAATCTTACTTACAGGATTTAGTAAAATATTAAAGGAATTACTGAAGTGGACGCTGGAATTTACTGTAATATGTACTTCACAAATATAACTAAGTATTTTGTGCAGTATTGATCCATACTTCAAAAATGTATTAGATACTTTTCTGTGAATTAATCAATGCTCCATAAATACAACTAATATTTAGTACAGTATTAATCAGTTCACATAATTACAGCAAAGCACACTGTGCAGTATTTTCGGAGTGACACAACGTTAAGTCCACACAAAGGAGCTATTTAAAAACATTTGGCAATTTTTATTGTTGCAGGAAATCTATGGTACCGTCACGGAATTACTCCAAGCTATCCCCAGGGCACGGTGTGGGAGCATGTTTCAAACAACATACGCAAAGTTTCTGTGGGACCACTTGATCAGGTACGTTGGATTAAGGAGTGGTAATATTTTCTTTAAAATGTGTTCTTTGACCAGGTACGTTAGATTAAGGAGTGGTATTTCTTTCTTTAAAATTATTTCTTTGACCATGTACGCTGAATTAAGGAGTGGTATTCTTTTATTTAAAATGAGTGCATTGACCAGGTACTTTGAATTACGGAGAGGTATTCTTTTCTTTAAAAAGAGTTCTTTAATTAGATATTAATAGTCTTTCAAAGTTAGCCTTTCTTACTACTTTTCAGATGTCAAATCATGGAAGGTACTTGTGAAATGAGTAAATAACCCTTTTCAAGGTTGTGGTGGCACAACTTCTTTGCACAGGTTAGGTTTTACCATAGCGCATATCTCAAGCTTTTCTTGTAGATCTGCGGACGCTGCCTGTATTAACTTCTAGACGTGTTGCCTAAAGGTTGAAGTACGTGTCTATATAATGCAGCATATTTTTACCAGCCACTCTGTGGCATTTGCATAACTACCTGGTCAACAATTGAAACTTCCTGTTGGTCAGTAGAGTTCAATAATAATTAGTGGTGCTCCTAAGACTACTCACACTTTCCTCAAGATTGCAGTCTCTATTTGTAAAATATAAATTCAAATCCTGACCTTTGCTAAAATGTAATACTTATTTACATAAAGAACAACCTACCTAAATAGCAACATGGCATACTATTATATACAACCATACAGTAGCAAATTCCGTATGAGGCATCCATTTCCATAAAGAGCAGGACGAAAATCATTTGCTTAGGCTACTGTCCGCCTCTGTAGAAATCATCTTCGACATATTGCGAAAATAACTACCCATGTGCCTTTTAGAACATTGTGAAAATCCCTTTGTTTCTATGGTCTTCGAGTCAAGTCAGCACCCACAAATCCAGTAAATTTCATTATGTGGAACAGGGGATAGCATTATTTTGTATGGAGGTGTGAAATATGAGTGGAAAAAGTTACAGTTCAGGAACCAATTGTGTATGATAGCGTTGGACCTGGCCCTTTCTGCAGGGTCACCCCAAGATTTCTACCTTCCGTTTGTTGTACCTATTTTTGTCTGTATTATTACTCTGTGCACTTTATTCCTGCTAACCAATGGTAAATTGCTTGTGCTTTCTCCCTAAAACATGGTACAATTGGCATTTGCCGGATTGGGACATTTAATTCTCTTAAAAGTCCCTAGTATGTGGTACTACCTGCACCAAGGGCCTGTAAAATAAATGAAATATTTGGACCTGCAGCACTCATTGTGTCACTCACTTAAGTATCACTTTAAAACCTGCCCAGGCCTGCCACTGCAGTCTGTAGTGCAGTTTTAAACTGCCATGTCGCCTGGCAAAATAAACCTTTTACCAGGCTTAAACCATCCCTTTTAAAACGTATAAGTCACCCCTAAGGTAGGCTCTAAAGGCTCTTAGGGCAGTGCGCATTGTATTTAAAAAGTAGGACAAGTGTTTAGTTTTTCATGTCCTCGCAGTGAAAAACTCCTAAAGTTGTTTTTCACTGTTGCAACGTCTATCTCACTAATTGAAAAACACAGGGTTATCATATTACCTTTAATAAGTGCTATCTTTAAATTAGAAACAGATAGAAATATAGTGTTTACACTAAAAATTAATTGTAATTTAGAATCTTGTTTAGTGGTGAAGTCTGATTTTAAGTTGCAGTTCTGAAAATGCCAGTTTTACAAAGTTGGTATTTTCTTGTCCCAAAAAACCTGTGCCTTCCTCGAGTATCCTGGGTCGCATGATTGTGAATGGCTGTTCGGTTGGGATTTGTATATTCATTCCAGACAGTGGCACAAAGGGGGCCTAGGTGTGAACAGGATGGGTCATCCTGGCAGGAAGACTGGGGAGGGTCTGTAACCAGCCCCACTTACACTGCACGCAGAAAGGGGCCTGACTCCTGGCCTGTTTTTTGTCACCCCCAGACAGTTTGGAACCTTGACAGGGGAAAAACCTTTCAGGAACAGTTGTGGGAGTAGAACAGGGAGTCCCAGTTCCACACACAAAAGATGGAATCAGGTATACAAATTGGACTTCCATAGCCATTCTTCAGAACACACCTGCTCCGGTAGAAGTTACAGAAGAAGGACTGCCCTGCTGTTTTAGGGACTGCCTTGCTGTTGGAGGCAGAAGATTGGACCTACTTACCTTCATCCCAGGCTACCCTGGGTGACTTCTAGGGTCAATTGTCTGACCTCCTGTGTGAGCTACAAGGACACAACAAGCTTCAGAGATCTCCCTGCAACTGCCTACGTGACCTGTTGCAACTCGACCTGCCTGACCCAGCAACTGGACCTGCCTGAGCATTCCTTCTGGCTTCTGCTGGGATGAATCATGATCCCCAGCAGGTGCCCTCCTTTGCTGGCATCAGGGAGAGTTCATTCAAAGAAGAAGGGTGAAAATACTGAAGTTTGGACTCCTTGTGAATGCAATGGGCTCGTTCGTTCCAAGACTCTACCGCCTGTCAACGCAAAGCTCTGATGAAACCTGCTCTTCACACGGACAACAACTTTCCAAGGTGACTAGCAACGCAACACCTGCACTTCATTTTAGAGCAACGAGAGACCGAGACGACCGCCAACACGAAACTACGACAACAACCTTCCACAATGCCAAATCAGCTCTTTGCACTACTGCAACGACAATCCACAAAGCCCGATATGCTGTTTGCGCTACAGCGATGACTGTCTGCAACGCTTAACCTGTTCATCTCAGTCTCCTCCTATACGAACAGAACTCTCTACATCGGACCTAGAAGGTAACTTTTCGGAGGGACTGACCTGGTCCCTGTGTCCAGCCTGCCCTCCATCGCGGTCGGCCTGAATTTGTGACTTTTTCCATGTCTAGTGCAACCAGATGTCTGCAAGTGGCACTTTATGCTTCTATGTGCTGCTTTCACTTAAAACTTTAAAATTGATTATCTAAAGTGCTACTCATTGGATTTTTGTTTTTCTTGTATAATTAAATTTATTAGACTTTACTCTATTTTTCTATATTGGTTTGAGGTTTTTCTTATGGTGTGTTTCCACTATATTATTGTTTGTGTGCCCCATAAATATAGCCTCTAAGTTATGCCTGACTGATTTTGTGCCAAGCTACAAAAGGGTTAAGCACAAATTAATTTACTGACATTTGTGGTTCACCCTGACCAGGATTGCACTGGTCACTTGAGTGTGGATTCCACCCCTCTCAACACGAACCCAATTTCTTACAGATCGTAATTAAAAGATTCCAGACTTGGTTTTGGTGCCATTGGTTGTTAAAGTTTGGTGAGCAAAATAATATTCAGTGTGTTCTCTGCATCTCTAGTTTTAACTTCACTAAAGCATTTTTGTTTCTGGGAATCACTTAGCATCCTCTTTATTAATCTCTCCATAGGTTAACAAACTGAGTTAACTTACATCATCTTTCTTTATTGTGAATGCCCTTACCGCGTCAGGCTCGCATTTGCTATGAAGGAGAGTTGGCAGAACTAATCCGCCTTTATTTAAGCTCTTAGATAATTTTCCCATGCATAGCACGAAGACAGCAAACATTAGCGACCGCCAACATTGTTCTTGTGCAGAACAAAATGTGAATAAGGATGTTCTGTTATTCTTCTGTGACAATGATGCATACCATATTTCTCGAAGTCATAATTATTTTAATTTTCCAGACCTGTTGTTTTAGGAATAGGTCCGTATCATTGGGCCTAATGAGGTCATCTTCATAGAGAACGGGAAATATGAAATACATGATTTTCTGCACCATTTCAGTGAATTGAGGGCCAGATGTAGGTAAAAGCAGTTTTGCGAGTCCTTAATAGCGATTTTTAGGGAATCGGTATTAAGGACTCGCAAAATGCTATGTAGGTAGGAATCGCAATATTTTTTGCGATTCCTTAATATTCCTTAATTGCAAATTGTGATTCGCAATCAAGGAATACCTTCCCATTCCTTCCTATGGGCCTAGAGGCTCATAGGAATGAATGGGAATTTCGCACGCAATTTGTGAGTACCCAATAGGTACTCGCAAATTGCATAGCCAATTACAAGGGTGCAAGGGTTCCGGAGGGACACCCTGTTGCACCCCTGAAATGTGCATGTGTGCACATGTGGCGCACATACATGCCCTATGAATGTGTGCCACATGGCACTTTTAAAAAAGCGAAAATTGTTTTTTTAAAGGAAAGCACAAATTACCACCAACTTGAAGTAGGCAATATCGCAATTTGCGATGCCTACTAGCATAGCATTAAGGGAATCACAAATTGCGATTCTCTAAATGGTTGCGCAAAATAAGGAATGGCAATTTTAGCGTTTCCTTATTTTGTGAGTAGGTATTACATTGCACACAACTGAATTGCGATCACAAACGCCGGAATTCGCAGAATTTCAGCGATTGCAATCGCAATTTGTCTTCCTATATCTGGCCATAATTTGTTAAAAAAATTGAAACAATTGTAATTAGTTATATAGTTGTATGCATGGTAAAGTATATGAGATGTGTACTGAAATTTGTCAGATATGGATATGGGATGTACACCTTTATGTTCATTTGGTAGTTCACACATTTATTGTCTCAGTCTTCAGATTTTAGAATTGGTAGGCTGTGTCACGGTACCAGCAGTCACAGTTTAGGAGGGAAGTGTGTAAAATATTAAGCTCTAGAAAATTCTACATAGGCAAAGCATGTCAAGCATTTCATTTAATTTATAATGCAGTCAGAAAAAACTTTTTGTGATGGATGCTTCTATCTGCACATTCCTGACTTTGTGAATCCTCTTGGATTCCAAAATGCATCTGCATGCCGATAGGTGGCACCATCAGCCTCCATCGCAGCTCTGTCCTGTCCATGTCATGACAACATGAAGCCCCATATTGATATTGACACCATCTGCGGGTTTCAAACAGTGTTGCATATGTTGAAAGCAGATTTTAATCACAGATCTCTACAATGTCAGCCTATGTTCTGGGGGCTGAACATGACTCCATATCCTGTTACAAATGCTCCTTGATGCACTTGAAGGTGATCAGGGAGAAAGTGGGCAAACGTTCCATGGCTGAATGCAGGAAATTAGGCCAATTCTTCTTCAAGCAACCCTTGTCAAATAAGTCAAGGTATAAGGCGTCCAAGAGGAAGCAAAAAAATGACAACCGAGATTCCCCGACTTACAGACCCTGCTGTACGTGGGGAAGATCACTTAGAGATCCATCCCCACCTTCATCCTCTTGCTTAGCTCCACCAACAGTATTGGAAATTTCACTTTTATTTGAGGGGTTTTGCCTTCCATCAACACCAACAGTTTTAGCCTATTGATCAGACCATGCAGAGCTTTCAAGCCTTCATTGGCAGCATGTAGTGGAGAGGATAAGAGCAGTAGCTGTCGTCCTACTCCTCTCCTTGCACCACAACAAAGCAACTTTAGTTCACTCATTGGCAAACAAGAGCACCCTGTGAGAGGTTAGATTCATCATCTCCTGTCCCTCTGATGTCAGTCACTTCAAACTAAGGAGGTTTGTAAAATTTTCAAGTTGTCTATGCCCTACCCTTTCTGTAGTCTCTTCCTCATGGTGATTACATTGGTTTCAGAAGATCATGCTCATATCCTTTCCAGGGAAGTGCTGATATTGCTAGCCAAGGGCACACTTGACACATGCAGAGCGAGGCTTTGGGTATTACTTCCATTAATTTCTGATCCCTACAAAGGACGGAGACTTGAGGCCGATTCTGGACCTCACAGTATTTAACACATTCCTGAATATTTGATTGGGCCCCCTGGGTACACAGGGATGAAAAGACTCCTGTGTAGATATCGAGAGATCAATATAAAAGTTAGTGAGAGGTAGTGTAGAGGGATATACCCTTCTGTCATATTAAGTGCCGTGTTCCACTTAAAGTTTGGTGTCTTTGCTAAGTACCTACCCACAACCCTGAACGTGGTTTGCAGTGGAGCGGTCAGCATTTTTAAGGCGACCGAGGCCGCTCTACATATCGGCGTATGTGAAGTCATGACGTACAGGAACGTCGAAAAAGCATCCAGTATTTAACTCCAGGTCCTCAGTTAGAAAAGCGTGTTTAGCATGGAAAACAACCGATTGGCCTATTTGGGTGCCCTCATTAGGTTGTCAAGGGACACATGAGAATATATATTGGCATGTGTATGATGCTGTGTTTAAATCTCAAATGGGAATAAAGTGCAATATTTTTAGAATCTTGGGGGCTACATGAGAATATTTATCGGCGTGTGTATACTGCAGCATTCTAGTCTCAGATTCCATTAGAGTGCAATATTTTAGAACACTAAATGAAAAGTTCCCTTTGTATAATACATAAAAATAAGTGTACGTTGATGGCACTTTGGTGTTGGAACAAAATATGCTTGCACGTACATGATTTTACTAGAATATATCTCTGGTGTCACATCACAAAAGAGCAGTTTAAGTTAATGGTTATTTAGATGCAAGTGAGTTTTCATTTTCTAGATTGCAAGTACTCACAAATTATCTTTAGGTTATTTGGATATCAGTGAGATCCCAGTGTACAGATAGTAAGGTCCAAGGCATAACACCATTCAAGCCTCGCTCATGTGTTGCTAATTTAAAAATCCATCTTTGCTCTTTATTGAACAAGTGGTCCTGGGTATTTGTGCTTTCATGAACTTTTTCCAGGACAACCCAAGTTATGTAATTTGAGGTGGAATTATGTTCTAGGAAGAAGCTGATTACCTTGGTTGTTGATCATTTACAGTGGATGGTGCTTCTGTGGTCATTAATTAGCATTCTGACCGGTCTCATGGTCATACCAATGTATTGTAATTGACAAGGACATTGGAAGAGATATACACAATTGTTGGTATTGCAATTGGTGTAGTTCAAAATGCACCATTTACGTGTATATCCTGTATCTATCTCCTTTGCTTGCACAGTAAGGTTACAGATGTTGCACTTGCAACATGTGTAATGATCTGTTACTGGCGGTAAGCCTAAGCTTGTGGTGATACATTCAGTCATTGGCTCCTTTTTCAGTCTGGTATGTAGAAGGTGGTGTCTTAAGTTCCTTGAATGTCTAAACACTAGAAGAAATTGTTTTGGAATTGTCAGATTTCTAGTGTTCACAATATGCCATTTCTTGTTTATGATCTTTATTATGTTTGACAAAGGAGTACATGTTATGATGGAGGCTAGATTTTGTTGTTCATGCTGACGGCACGGATTCCAGGAGACAGTCTCTCTTAATTTTTGTTGCTCTTTTCTTCTCTTTCCAAATGACGTTTTAAGGTTTGGGTTTTGTCCTGACTTTTCTTGATAGGTCTTCTCCGGTATATTGGTATATTCTTGCAGCGTGCCCTCGGATTGCTGCTATTATCTATAATGCACCAAGGGTACTTATGCGTCAGTGTTGTGTAAATTGTTTCTTTCTAAGGGTGAAAAGATGTAGAATTCTGTAACACTACTCATACAGAAAGTCTCCCTTTCCTGCTGCGGCATACTGAGTGGCAGGATTAATAGCTGAATGACAGTAGTTGTCTGGCCCTCTCGAGTAACAGAGATCCTTTGTTTGTAGCAGAGATCTCCTGTTTGTAGCTGAGATCTCCTGTTTGTAGCTGAAGTTCTCCAGAGCTGTATATGCCTAAATTGCATACTTATCTCACCACTGCCAGACTTTCTCGCCACTGCTTCACTGAGAAGAAAATGCGAATTGTGAATATTGAGAAATAATGTACCTGGACTCAGTTGCACAGGGGGGCTGATGCTTCTAGCCTACTACTTGGTAAACAAATGATGCCTCCTTTCTGCACCTACCTAAAATGTATCTCTGCCCTCTCGGCCGTAATCCTCTACATTTGAAACAAAATGCTTTTACGTCTGTTCTAGTCATAGTGAATTTGTCTGGGGAATTAGATTAATAAATGAGTCGGCGCTAGTGCCTTTTCCAAAAATCCATGCAAACAGCAACTCGGCTAATAACCCTCAGTGTGTTGGGATCTGTTCACTTATGTCCGTACTCGGACACCGTATTGTATTGTGCTCCTTTTCACCAGCTGTCAGTTCTAGAATGTTGACAGCTGGTGACTGACCGAGCGGCTGTAGCTCTGCAGCACTGCGCCTCAGTGGAGCCTGCGTTGGTGTACTTAAAGAAAAAAGATCTTCTCTTCAACTTTGTACAGGCTTTCATTCCATACAATTTTGGCGACTATGAGCACCAACACAAGAACCCTTTGCGTTGAGACTCTAGTGAGAACCGCTTATGGTCTTCAGCGCAGTTGCAGCTATGTTTCGATTTTTACACTTCGGACACCTCTATCTAACCACGGAACGGACCACCTCATTTATCGGTGTGTCATTAGGAAAGCAAAGTGATTGTTTTTTGGGGGGGAGTTTAACCAGCCTTTCTCTCCTTTGCTCATTGTCTGTGGTGATTTCTCGATTGATGAACTGTTACTGTTTTGGCGCAATCTTAGAGTGTTAACTATGCTGTTGACAGTTACTGCTGTGCAACGACTTTTATCAACTGTCAGCTGCACACTCCTGCGCGCATGTGATAAGCCAGCTGGATCTTTGTTCCTCGTTGCATAGTAACGACGCACGTACGTCTACGTCATAGGCCTCTATCTTAAATTTCTTCAAGGTCGGCGTTTCAGTTCTTTGCTACGTCGCTTTACACACTTGCTTTACGCCAACTTTCCCACAGCTTTCAACTTACCTGAATCTCTTCGCACGGAAAGAAAAAAGAGATCGTAAATCACTCCCAAAAAGGAAATTTCAAGAATCCATATTACAGCAAGAGGTACTTCAATTTATGCTCACTTAAGTTTATTGTGGACAAAGCAAAACCAAAGGGATTTGCCACTGGATTCAAGCTAGCCTTGCTGAGGACGGCTGATTAGCCAGAAACTTGTCCCAGGATGCTTGTTTCCCGTTCAGGGAAGACATGGCTTGGCAGTTCGGACTGGCATGTTCCCATGAGGCACAGGATCAGACTGATTTGCAGATGGCCATGTCTGAACTGGGGGCGGCGGAGTGAGCTAAAGAATGATGATGGATTAAACCCAGAACAATTTACTGGGGGTGAGTGCTTGCATTGTTCAACACTCCGTCCATCATCCCCTTTGGTATTGCTTTGTTCTCCCCAAGTTGGCAGGGTATGCCCAGACGTGGGTCCCTTGCTCACTTTGCCCGTGGATTCAAGCTAGCCCGGCTGATGACGGCTGATTAGCCAGGAACCGGTCCCAGGATGTTTGTTTCCGGTCCAGGTAAGGCATGGCTTGGCAGTTCGGGCTGGACTGTTCCCATGAGGCACAGGGTCAGACTGATTTGCATATGGCCATGTCTGAACTGGGGTGGAGGAGTGAGCTAAAGAATGATGATGGATTAAACCCAGATCAGATGACTGGGAGTGAGTGCTTGCATTGTTCAACACTCCGTCCATCATCCCCTTTGGTATTGCTTTGTTCTCCCCAAGTTGGCAGGGTATGCCCAGACGTGGGTCCCTTGCTCACTTTGCCACTGGATTCAAGCTAGCCTGGCTGATGGCGGCTGATTAGCCACAAACCAATCCCAGGATGCTTGTTTCTGGTCCAGGGAAGACATGGCTTGGCGGTTCAGGCTGGACTATTCCCATGAGGCACAGGATCAGACTGATTTGCATATGGCCATGTCTGAACTGGGGTGGCGGAGTGAGCTAAAGAATGATGATGGCTTAAACCCAGATCAGTTGAATGGGAGTGAGTGCTTGCATTGTTCAACACTCCGTCCATCATCCCCTTTGGTATCACTTACGTTTACTGGCCCTAGAGTCCTGCTTCGCACTCCCCCTCTATTGCCTCGCGTGTTGTTTGATTGGCTTGTACGTTCAATTTCAAAATGTTGATTTTCGTGTGCTCGTTCACGCTGATGTGTACAGCATAACTGATACCTACAAGCAGCTTCCATGCATACAACTTTGTTTCTAGCACAGTACTTGCTTATCAATCCTTGTGCCTGGTGTCTGTTGGAGCTCGATACCTTGTTTTTCTCTCTTCACCCCTTGCCCTCACCACTCCTTTACCGCGCATTTCTTCCAGTCGTTTGGCATGTCCTCATCCTCCTCGGTTATGGCGTATGGGTATATTTGTGGATCCTATGTCCTCCCCAGACATTCCTACCAGCTGAGGGTGAGCCCTTACTTAAATGGGAGGAATGGAGGGAATATTTCAAAAACTATATATCTACGTTTGATGACGATGAGGATTTTACTGCTGAAAAAAAATACAAAATGTTCTTGAATTGTTTGCTGGAGGTATCAAGGTATATTACAGCATAAATAAGAAAGTTAGAGGGGAGGGGGAAGGTGATATATTTGCCAATGCTATAGACAACCTAAATGCTTACTATAAGCCCACTGTCTGTGTAGGTATGGACAGACGCAAAAGAGGAAAGAGGGCAAGGAGAAATCAATTGAGGATTATGTATCAGCATTGAACAACTTAGCCATAAATTTTCGCTTTGGGAATTTGCACTACGAATTCTTCAGGGACCAGATAGTCATGCAAGGTTCCAACACTAACATTCAAGATAGTTTTTGGGCCAACGAGGAATCCCCTCTGCAAACCATTATAGACATTGCCAGGAGGGCTGAACTGGTCGCTGCGCCAAAGCTGTTCTCTCGGAGAACAAAGAAAAGAAAGATGATGGTATTGTGACCAGGGTGGTTGAAACCAAATCCGTGTCCAAACAAAGCAGAAACAATAGGGGTTACAAGCCTGCTTCCAGCAGAATACAAGGCAGCAACAAGAGACTTTTGCTACAGTTGTGGTAGCTTATCACATATGGCTGACAATAAGAAGTGTCCTGCTCGAAATCTTAAATGCTTCGTTTGTGGTATTATTGGGCATTTTCCAAAAAGCATGCCATAGAAAATCTACAGGCTCTGATAACTGGTTGAGGTGAATGAAGATGCAAACCTCATGATGAGGTGATCATGTCTGTCCTCAACATAGAAGACAAGTGTGTTCTACAAGTTAGTGAGGCCCACACCAAACCAAAACCAAGAAACAAGTGTGCGTAAAACATTTATAGGCAATCCCATAGAGGTATGTGGTTTCAGAAAACTAAATTTTGCATTCAAGGGGAGAGAGTCCTCAGGTAAACTATATGTAACGTCTGTGGGCCCCTCCATTTTAGGATGGATGGATCAAGACAGCCTGGGAATTATACTTGATCCCAGTAAGTCCGATCCAGTCTTGGTCATCCAAAACGATGGAGAATATACAGCAAGAGTCTATTAAATAAGTTCCCCAGAATCTTCTCTGGTAGGATCGATGCCTTAAATGGGTACAAGCACACAATACATGTTAAGTCTAATGCCATCCCAGTTGTGCATAAAGTAAAAAATTTACCATTTGCAGTAAAAGATGAGGTGAAGACCCAATTGGATAAACTTCTTCAAGATGGTATCATTGAGTGTGTAGAAGCCTCAGAGTGTTTGTCCCGGGTGGTCGTGGCCAAGCAGCCCAATGGAAACCTGAGGCTATGTGTAGACTTACCCCACCTTAATGATAACATTGTAATTGGGCAATTCCCTCTCCCTAGAATTAACGAGCTGTTGGCAAGCACTAAAGGAGTAAAATGGTTTTCTACCATAGCCCTGAAATTCGCTTACCACCAGGTTCCCCTGCATCATGATAGCAAGAACCTTACTACATTCATGACCCCATTTGGGTGCTATCGGTTCACCAGAGTACCATTTGGGTTGGCATCTGCTGCGGCAATGTTTCAGAGATTGATGCACCACATCTTCATGGAGGTCAAAGACATTTTAATGTTCCAGGATGACATCCTCGTGATGGGAAGAACAAGGGAGGAGCATGACATGAAAGTTAACCAGGTCCTTGGGATCCTTGATGCCAAAGGTTTAATGGGTGAGCATAATAAATGCAAATTTGCTTGCACAACTGTAAACTACCTTGGACACAAGATTACAGGGGATGGAATCAGACCAAAGAAAGAACTGTTAAATGCCATACTAGATTCACATGTACCGTGCAACAAGGAAGACTTACGTTCGTTTCTTGGTCTGGTTGAATTCTATGTGAAATTTATTAAGAATTTCCCATGTAAAACTTGTGATTCAAGACGATTGCTCAAGCTTAAGAACAAGTATGTGTGGAATGATACATGTCAAGACTCATTCAGTACCTTAAAGAAAGAAATGTGTTCCGCTTTACCATTGCAAGGCGTTGACCCCCTGCTAGAAAACATTATCACGACCGATGCCAGTTGCAAGGGTCTGGGTGCTGTTCTGTCACCCAAAAAGACGCAAAGGGGGCAGAATGCCCCATTGCTTTTGCTTCCCGCTCTTTGACTCCCACGGAAGAAAAATACTCCGTCATAGAGTGGGAGGCACTAGCATGCGCTTGGGGACTCGAACATTTCCGACAATTCGTCTGGGGAAATAAAGTTACCCTACACAGTAACCACAAACCGCAGACAAAGGCGTTCACTACGACAGGCCTGTATGCAGCTTCCCCAAGGCTGGCAGGGCTATCTGTTCGCCTCTTCGATTTCAACTATGTGTTCCAGTATGTACCTGGTGTAAAACATGTAGTGGCAGACTTCCTGAGCCGCATGCCTGCTGGTGTTCCAGATCATGATAACTATGATGATGTAGAAGAGTTATGCATTGCGAATATACATGAGGAGTTACAAAGGGTTTCGTTGGATGAACGGATGCTGGAGCAAGCCAAAGACTCTGTTGTATGCGACGTGTTAAAAATATGCTGTCCAAGGGTTGGACCTGTAAAGGTAAATTGACAGATGCTCTACGCCCTTTTTGGGAAGTCAAACATGATGTTGTCGCAGGAGAATGGATTTCTTTTGAGAGGTGGTAGAGTTGTTCCTCCTTGCAATCTTAGAAAGAAAATACTCAAGATTTGCCACAAAGGATATTTGGGCATTTGGAAGACTAAGAGCAGAGTCAAAAACTGGTACTGGTGGCCCGGCATTAGCATAGCTTTTGAAAGAGTAGTCAAAGACTGCACCTTATGCCTCAGTTCCGACAAAAGTCAAGTCACTTTCAGGCATCCAATACATCCCATCACTTGCCCCACTATGCCTTGGGAAAGAATTGGGGTAGACATTATGGGAACCATTGTTGAACATGGTGAGCAAGTGTACACGATTGTCCTCTTTGACCATTTCTCCAAATGGCCAGAGATAAAATTAGTCACTAAGCCAGACACCTTCAGTGTCGTCAGTTTCCTTGATAAAGTGTTCACCCGAGAAGCTTTCCCCAAGCTCATAGTTAGCAATAATGGTCCCCAATTCACATCAGACGTGTTCAAAACCTACCTTGATAGAAACAAGATAATTCATAAAACCACTGTAGTCTACCATCCCATGGGCAACAGTGCAGTTGAACGCTTCTACAGGGTCATCAAGGGTATTATCCAATTGGCCAACAATAACAATCTGTTGTGGAGACAGGAAATCCTTAAAACACTCTCGGCTTATCGTATCACACCATATAGCAGGACTGGCCACAGCCCCTTTGAGCTCATGGAGGTAGAACTCCATTGTCCAAGGACAATGTTGGTTGGTTGATCTCCGCCAAAAGAGTTCATTGGTCAGCTGACCAAGCGAGGAGTAATTTGGTGGAGGCACAGTCCATTTGCAAGAATCAGTATGACAAGAAACGTGTGTGTAGACCTGTTAAGCTAAACATAGGGGACATGGTCAGAGTTAAGAGCAGTGGACACACTAGCAAGGGTATGAACAAATTCTCACAACCCTTATCCGTTTGCAAGGTGTTTTGCAACTCTGCACTCCTTAGTGACGGTAAGGTGTGGCATTTCTCTACACTCTCTTTATACAAGCAAATCCCATTGGACCTTGCTAGCTCCAATCCTGACAGTTTCACCCGGGATGAACAAATTCTCACAACCCTTATCCGTTTGCAAGGTGTTTTGCAACTCTGCACTCCTTAGTGACGGTAAGGTGTGGCATTTCTCTACACTCTCTTTATACAAGCAAATCCCATTGGACCTTGCTAGCTCCAATCCTGACAGTTTCACCCGGGATAATGACGTCAATACCGGTTCACACATCTCCACCATAGGTGGTGCACTTAGTGGCTTATCAGATGAGGAGGCTGACTACAAGTCTTATCCAACTGATAGTGAAGGTACATGCCTCATCCTCAATACCCAGCTCTAATCCCATGCAAGATATCCCTGATTCCAGAAGCCCTGTTAGAAGATTGATGCATTCATTGAAACTTTCTGATTATGTTTATGAATAGTACATTCTTGTATACCATAACTGTTCCATGCTCATGCAGTGTGTCATATCTCTCTGGGATATTTATTTCTCTCTCTCTTTCTCTTTTCTCTCTCTCTCTCTTTTCTCTCTCTCTCTCTCTTTTCTCTCTCTCTCTCTCTCTCTCTCTCTCTCTCTCTTTTCTCTCTCTCTTTTCCCCCTCTCTCTTTTCTCTCTCTCTCTTTTCTCTCTTTTCTCTCTCTCTCTCTTTTGTCTCTCTCTCTTTTCTCACTCTCTCTCGCTCTCTCTCTCTTTTCTTCCAAAGGGGGGAGATGTGTTGTGGTTTGTTCACTTATGTCCGTACTCGGACACCGTATTGTGCTCCTTGTCACCAGCTGTCCGTTCTAGAATGTTGACAGTTGACAGCTGGTCGCTGACGGAGCGGCTATATCTCTGCAGCACCTCGCCTCAGCGGAGCTTGTGTTGGTGTACTTAAATAAAGATCTTCTCTTCAACTTTGTACCAGTTTTCATTCCATACACCAATATGTTGCTTTTCTTCTCATAGAGACCTGAAAAAGTGAGAATTGTGATTCCTAGACCGATTCACAAGAAACTGGACTGTATAATTTGCTATACCTATTTATCCATGTGTGTTCTGTGTTTTTTGCCTAACCATGTGCATTTTCGCATTTATGGTAATATTCTTTCTATTGGGTTGAGATAGGTTTGCCTTTGGGGGACAAACCAGTTGAGCACAAGACTATAGGACAATGCTCCACTTTCATAGGATAAACCGATTCATCTTGCTTTACTGTAAAAGACACTGTAATCTAATAAATTGTGTATTGTAAGAAATTGGAGTATTACTCAAATATTAATCCCAATCCTTGTCAGGGATAACCACTGAAGTCACTAAATAAACTGGTCATCAAACAGTCAAGCTCAACTTAGAGTCAATGTGTGAAGTATGTATGCAGCACTCAAGCAGTAAAAATGAATACACAAAAACAGGGAATATTTTACTAAATAAAATGACACCAATGCAACAAAAATCCCATAAGTAGAACTGGAGATTTAGGGCCAGATGTACAAGGCTTATATCTTCCACTACACTCTTTAAAAAAGAAGTAAAAGCTATCCTCATGGCTAAATACACTTGAACTATTATCTCGAACTCTGTTAACACCCTGCACCGATCTGTACTACTTGTTTGACCCATTTACTTATTTGTATGAGTTGTCTTATTACTCACGTAATGGGCTGGGCAGCCACATATTTGTACTGTGTGATCTACTGATTTATTTGTTTGAATATGTTCCCTCATGTACCCCTCTATGTAAAGCGCTCTGATATCTGCGAAGATCTTGTTCGCGCTATATAAAACTTTGAAAATAAATAAAATAAAACCTGCCAATTTGCGAGTCGCAAGTTGTGTCGCATTTGCGACTCACAAATTGGGTTGCACAACAGTGTCTGAGACACTGTTTGGGATTCCCAATGGGGTCGCAAATTGCATGCCTCATGCATATTATTGATGCAAGCTTCATTTGCGACCCCATTGGGAATGGCTTGCACTCCCAGGGATGGTGGCCTGCTGGGGTCAGCAGACCACCATGTCTGGGACTGCTTTTTTTTTTTTATCGTCCCGTTTTCCTTAAAGGAAAACGGGACATATTTAAAAAATAAAGCTGAAACTTTTCAGTTTCATTTTTAAGGCCAGGCAGTGGTCCCTGGGATCACTGCCTGCCCATAAAAAATATTTTGAGAGCCACTCACAAAGGAGAAGGACTCCCATGGGGACCCCTTCCCATTTGCGAGTGGTTTACCCCCCGTTCTGAGAAGGTTGGTAAACTGCAACTGTTTTGCAACCACAATTGCGGTTGCAAAATAGTCATACATAGATTAAGGAGTTGCTATTAGGAAGGGATGCCCGTGGAACGCCCCTTCGTAATAGCGAGTCGCCTATCCTATTTTGCGAGTCACAAATGGATTTGAAACTCACAAAAATAGGATTAGTACATGGGCCACAGGTTTTTTGCGGGTGCAAACGGGTCTAAAACCCATTTGCACCTGCAAAAAACCTTAGTACATCTGGCCCTTACATTTTTTATTCGATTCAATTCAAAACTTCAATCAGCAGCATTGTAGCAGTCATTAAAGTTATTCACGAACAGAAAATGATAAGAACATTTTGCATCATAACAATTTAAATTAAGATTTAACCAATACCTAAAAAGCCTCAGCTAAGGGGATAAAATATCTCATACAGTACAAAATTGCAACAGCATATCCTATCAGTGCATCAAAGTTTGCGCCCACGTTAAAAGACACTTCATCATTATGTTAAAGTAATAGAAATATAAGAGCGGGTCTTCATTGATTTAGGACATAACAATACTTCTTTAAAATAGGGGTTTAAAGTCACTTGGAATATTAATTGCAGAAAAAGATAAAATGAAGCATGGTCTGTTTAGAAACATCGTCACATGGGCAAGATATGGAATCAAGATGCTGTGTATAGCCCAGGGGGAAAGCATAACAGGTACTTAACAGTGCCTGATCTAAAACGAAATAAAGTGAATGTTCCCATCTGCTGCGAGCAGTCCCTAGTCAGTTAGTGACGTTATCAGTATCATATAAGTCCAATTATCTTATGACAGTAGGACATGTCTGGAGACTCCTGAGCTGTATGGACTCATCGAGCTGGAAAAAAGCCTCCGTCACGCTCCTTTTACTTATTGAAACACAGGTCGAGGGATCCCGGAAAAAAAGTTCATCCCTATATGACTATAAACGGTCTTAACATAACCACTTCAGGAGATTTGCAAACCTTTATCCAGGGAGAGGCAGTTCAGTATTATGTCTCTTGTTGAGGCGTACTCAGGTTTTTTCCATAATGATGAGCAGGGCCAGCCGGACATGGATCAAGTCTTCCAGGTATCGCAGCCCAAGTTCTTTATAATTGATGTAATTGGCAGCAGAGATGGGAAGTCCCAGCAGTCTCCTTAGAAATCTATTTTCTACTTGCTGGATTACCTTACAGTTGGAAATACCTCATAACTCTGCACCGTACACAGCAATTGGATGGCACTTATACATTTTTAACAATATGTCTAGAAATCCACCATCCAGGGGTTGGGAAAAAGAGCATAGGGACCCTTTGGCCGTAGAAAATGTTGTTGTACGATGAGAGATGTTAAAAGACCATGGCCTTTGGGAGGATAAATAAATAGCCAGATGAGGGAAGGTGCTTGTACTGGTCAGAGCGTTGGTGCCACTTGACAGGGTTGATAAGGGCCTGCACATAGGGCCACAAGACATGAAGCGTGACTTGACAAAATTAGTTCTCAGGTCAAGGGAGGTCATGAAGTTGGTAAAGGCATGTACTAGGAGACCAGTGCCCTAGGTGTACGTGCTATGAGCACTGTGTCATCCATGTTCAAGAGGGCTGGGAATAGGTTGCCCCTGATTACTGGGATGTCCTGAGTTGCGTCTAAAAGTGAGGGATGGAGATCATTCATATACAAAATAAATAAAAGAGGGGCTAACACACATCCCTGCCTGACACCAAGCAGAATGTTTATTACTTCTGTGACTTCTCCCTGTTGACTATTGCGGACTCTAGTCTTCGTTACCTCATGTAAATGGTCCAGAAAATGCACCAAAACAGTGTCAAGCTCATAAGAAATACGAATCTGCCTTAATGTCCCCCTGTTTACACAGTTGAATGCCAAAGTCAGGCCCATGAATACTAGGTAAAGCGCAGGTCATTTGGGCACTGTATGTTTACCTAGCACCAGGTCAAGATTAAGGTATTGCTCGATAGGCCCTAATTTATGTCTGAAGCCGTACTGACAGCTATAGAGCATAGATTTGGTGGACTTGTCACCTGAGCTTGGATGAATTGCAACCTCTACCTCTGGCAGAGTTATTTAAAAACATCCCACTAACATCTTTGATCAACTATAAGCGTGCCTCCTAGATGAGGGGCAGCATAGATTCCCTTAAAATGTTCCTCCCAGTTGCTACTAGTGATCTGGCAAGAAATCGTGACAGAGGGACTGGATTTGCGTTCAGTAACAGTAGCCCGAAATGTATAAATGCAGCCCTGTTTGGATATTTATAAGAGTGTATCCGAGCAAGAGCTTACAACTTCCTGACAGTGTGTTTTTATGATTTTTGTATTGCTTATCTAGATTACTCACCAAATAATGATCCCTTGGTTTGGTAGTTAGTGCGAGGCGAGGATCCCTATTAGCTATTGAGCAGGCAATGTTAAACCACCTTTAAATATTAGGGAAGGGTTTAACTGGTTTTAATAAGCCCTTCTTACTTTTGTGGTACAAATTAATGGAAGCCTCCCCCACCTGTGATCCGTGGTCCTCCTCAGGCAGGCAGGTGAGTACCAATTTATAGTTTGCGCGGATTATGGAGTCGAAGTATTGTGTTGGGTTTTGCAATTTCCTGGCTTCTCTTAGTTTATCTGATGAGGATTGGAAATTCCAGAGAGCTGTGTCCCTTCCGGGTTCCTCCCTGTGGTGTGACATTCATTTATTTCTATTATGTTGTGGGGACTACCATGCCATTTAGCAGCTGTCTAACCAAGTTACCAGTAACAAAAACATAGTCTATTATGGAGGGGCATCCTCTACCTTTATATGTGGGGGTCTCGCTGTAGATTGAGGTTACAATGGCCATCACGTTTTCCATGGTTAGTGAAGCGAGATGGATAAGCAGGTCACTGTCACCGGGGTTAGTGCGTGAATTAATGGCAGAGGGAGATGATTTGGGCCAGGTTACAAATAAACTGGAAATGTGGACATTGAAATCATCAACCAGGCAGAGAAAAAATGAACGTCCTCTCGAAGCTGTGTCATTCCTTAGGCTATGTGTGAAGATGAATGAAGGTGGATACCTGGTTTAATTCTTAATAAGAAATGCCTTCAAAATACACAGTGTACCAGCCACGGTTATCTGGTCACGCTTGGCAGGATCAATGTCAAAAGCTAAGGCTGACCGCAATGGAGCATGGATAGGGTACAGGATCCAAGTTTGTCCCAGTGAGAAAGTTACCTTCAAACATAAAGCATTTTCATGGAGGTAGAACCTCTTCAGTGGAGCCAGGCAGCCGACTGGATCTGAGGACATGCTCGATGACGATTTGGAGATGCTGCCTGAGGTCTCAGAGTCGATAAGAGGCTCCTCTGCATCAGGCTTGGTGAAGCTGTTGACGAAGGCTGTCGACATTGATGCTCGGATGCTGCTTGCCGTCTAGTTTGGTGAAGCTGTTGATCAAATGCTGCTAGTCATTGAGTCTGGTGAAGCTGTTGATGAAGATTGAAGCTTTCAGTTAGGGAGGCAGGAATGCATTCTACCCACAGCCAAGGGTCCAGGACCTTGAGGACTGTATTTCAGTATTCAATTCCATGGATGCCTGTAGAGGGGACCAGAACAGGTCCAGTTTGGACTGGTCGGTGAAAGTGGATAGGAGCACACTGCTTGCATGTAACAGTGCCATTACCCCATAGCATCTTGGTAGTTGTAGTTCAGTTTTTCACACAAAGTTCATATTATTTTTCAGCCAATGCTGTCTTTCGAAATCGTATCTCTAGACACCAGTGTTTCAGGTTTCCTCCCTCATCAGTAGAGAATATTTACGGGTTGCAGGACATGCTGCCAATTTTCTCAGGTATAATCCCACTCATAGCATGCAGGTGTTCCAAAGCTCGTCAGCTTGGGGTGGACTCACGAGAGCCTTTTATCACATGTTACATGCAAGCAGTGTGTTCCTACCCACTTTCCCAATTAGGGCTGGTCGTCTGGAAAGCAGACAGAAAAATGCCTCTGTAAGTTTGTTGCAATCCTGCTGCTGAAACTGGAGGTCAGCCAATAGATCTTTGGAGTCACCTCTAGCGTCCTAGAGTGAAATCAAGCAGTTCAAATGTTTCTTCTGGTTCTTCAGAGAGCAGGGCAGTCCTTATGAATCTTCTTAGGTCCAGGAGTGTTCTGAGGAAAGGCATGTGGCATGCACATTTTATGTCCAGTGCCAGCCTGTGGATGGAGGGGGGCAATCATTTGTCCACTTGCTAAACCAGTTTTGGTCAGTTCCTCCCCTCCCACTGCCAGCCTGAATGGTGAGACAAAAGGAAGGCAGGCCTAGATGTGGGCTTTATCTACCTGTGACAGGGTAAGCATCCTTTCAATCTCATGAAGGGGCTGGGCACTGCCCTCTGGCCACCCTATCAAGGGAGAAGTCCCTCTCTGCAGAACCACAATCCTTTGTCCACTGCCTGGGAAAAATAGACGCTCCCGACAGGGGTGCCATCGGAGGTCAGGTGATAGCTGAACACTAGCAGGGAAGCTTTTTGGTTTTAGGCAGGAAAATGACAACTTTCTTTAAAAATTTAATTTTCAAAATAGTAATGTTAAATCCGACCTGACCTTTATGTTGAATTTGAAATTACTATTAAAATGAGTTCTTGAAATATTTTTCTAGCTACTCTCTAATTGAATTTAGCACTTAAATGTAATAGTGTAAGCTAGTGTTACCTGTGGAAGTGCCAGGCTTGCCAGAGTGAAACTCGACTGGAGGATTTTTCCTGCCAGGGCAAGTAAGCCATTACATATATACATGTCCAATTTTTAAATAAAATGTACCCAGCCCTTTTGGCTTTTAAGGCCTACATTAGGGGTGACATAACTTTTAAAAAGGAAATATTAGGTCTGGCAAAATGTTTATTTTACCAAGTCGGAATGGTGTTTTAAAACTGCACAAGCTGGCTGCCAGCCTGGAGACATATTTTACAGTACTTCTTTAGTCGGTGACACAATAAGTGCTAGAGCCCATTAGTATCATTTAATGTCAGGCCCTGTGTGTAGGTAGTACCACATACTAGAGTCTTATAAGTAAAGGAAATGTGTCAATTAGGTGTATGCCAATTTTACTATGTTTAAAAATGAGAAAAGCACAAGCACTTATTCCCTTGTTAGCATGGTTAAAATGCAGTTCTACAGCCAACAAAAATAGGGTTCAGTAAAAATGCAAAAATAAAATCCTGGGTGACCCTGCAGGAAGGACAAATTTCCAACATGGACACTTAAGAGCAGGTTTCTCCAACAAGTATACTTATAAGTAGCTTTCCTGTTTGTGCAGCCCTGCATACTAAATTAGAAGCTTGTGCTTGGTTGATTTATCATATGTACACCACAGTTTAAAATTGTGTATTTGCAGAACTCAATAGCTGATGTTTGGATAAATATGGTTGAATTTTCCATATATAGTTGAAGCTGATATTTGAGTGATGAATCATGTGGCATTGGAGAGGTTTATTACTAATATTATTACCATGGTGCCAAGGTAATTGCAGCTATAGTTGTTATGTATTACCCACGTAGAGGAATGCCACAATGTCAAAGCCTTTTTTACATTAAGCTGGCAACTGTGCTTGTTGAACTAAGATCATCACTGGTAATCTTGCATATGGTGGCCACTCACATAATCTTGTCTGTTAAGGACATCATTACAACACTAATAATATTAGTAGCTCTGGAAGGTTTTAATTGAACATTAGTAGCTGTTACTACAGAAACGGTTGGAGATGCCTGCAATAGACACAGAGCATGTCTTACAGGAAACTGCGGACACATACACCCAACATTGGGTGTTTCAAGGGTGTTCCCAGAATGCATTGTTTAGTCTTCTATGAGTTTGTGTATATTATATAAACGTATGCATAATACCATGTTATAAAAAATATTAAAATATTTGCAAAGTCTGTTTCTTAGACTTCATGTTGGACAACTACATGGTTGTATGTCGCAGTTTCAATCTCAAAACTAATATTATATTGCTGTCAAAATACCAATAGCCAAAATATCGATATTCCATCCTATAATGTACATGACTATTAGCCCGATTTAACATTTGCGGTCAGGCCATCCTCCGCCAGGGAGACAGAGTGGCGACAAAGTAATTTTCTCTGTCGCCATGGTTGGGGCCCCGATGACCAAATTTAGAAATGTCCGTCGGGACAGTAAACATTTCAACCCTTGACAGAAACCAGTGTCATGGCGGTTCCTGTTAATGTACATTTTCCTTCCTGATCAGGCAAACATGTTAATTTGTTTTTAAATAAAACTTCCCCCTCGCTATGGGATTCATGTCCTGTTGAGGGGGAGAATTTTGCAGTTTTCACTGTATGTTATCACCAGGGTTTTCATTGGCAGTAACAGGCATTGGAAACTGTATGTCCGCCCATCTAAATTAGGTGCACGGACATACAGGTCAACCTCTGATGGCCCTTACCCCGTCGGGCCATCAGAGAGTTGTAACCACAGAGGAAGCAGAGTAGTCTCCAGTGTTGTAACGCTAAAGGTCCACCCGCATATAAATCAGGGGGGCAGACCATTATGCTGGTAGAGTAACCTTTCTGGCACCATATAAACTGGCCCCAAAAAATCTATACTTAACAGTCAAAAATAGAGTTATATATCCATTACCAAAATATCTACTACAAAACAATTGTCTTAAAAAAAAGAATCTATAACTTAAAAAATAAAAAAATTCAAACATATAATATCCAATCCTAAAATAAAATGTAAATACTTTGCAATATGTATGTTAAAACTGTGTACAGCCAAACATTTTTTATTTATAATCGTACAATATATAAACTATATAATTATTATAAATTCACAATAAATAAAATAGAGGGTTTGTATTCTTAAATGATTATACATCTTTTTAAATAAAAAAAGGTATCTCCATGTTAACAGAGGTTATTTAAAATATAATTACCAACTAATTTGTAATGAGAAATTTAAAAGATAAGCACATAAAATATAAATATATCAGAAAAGCACACAACAAAATTATTTAGTTAAAAATATGTTAAGAAACATTCAAATTATAACATTAAAAAAGTATATAACATACCATATTTTAGTAAGAAACATTTCAACATCAATATTTTCTTCCAAATAAAAAATGAAATACATGCCCTGAATGATATGTTCCTAAATATTTGTGCTGTAACTATATTTTGGCCACGGTATTAAGGCCCTTACCAACTAAACTGATAATCGAATCACACGTACTACACACAAACTAATATAAAATCACTCATGAAAATGCACTGTGCTATTTAAAGTAAATGTTATTGTTAGAACATTGAAATGCATGAAAGTTTGGTTTGATAGGAAAAAGTGTGATTCTGATAAAAAACAAAGAATAACATACAAAAGGTAAAAACTTGACAATATGATATATTATCAATTTTGTTGTTGTCATTCTTTACTCGTTGGCACCATTATGCTTTACTGTTTCATAAACATGTCTTATATTCTCTTATTTTTTCGCATAGGTTTGGGTAATTGCAGACAAAGTTCAAGGTAGCCACGGTCTCAGTTGTGGAACGGTTTGCCATCGAACAGGGGTACAGCCACTGGAACCGAAGGGGCAGTCGTGGGACTATGGAATTGGGGTGAGCAGTCACCTGACTATTTTCTTCCTTTCCAAGAAAAAAACCATTTAGTGAAGCAGAGAAAGGTCAATTAAAATCAGGATTACCAGAAGACCCATTTGATATTGCAAATACTGAAAATGTAGATTTATTTATGTGCATTTTTCTAAGACTAGTAAACATAAAGCAGTGAAATAATTTGAAGAGCAGAATCCTGATAGTGTGTAAATTTTAATTTAAGACTTGGCTTTCAGTATGAGTTAAAGTTATCGGCTGCTATTTTAAGAGGGCATGACAAGGATTATTAAAGGTACTCTTCCAAAACATTTTTGTAGATGAGATTATAACTAAATGTAAGGCCACTCAGAATCACAATTAAACTATAAAAAGTAGAGACACAATCGAAACAATAGGGCTGTTCACAAAACATTTTTCCTAGCAGAAGTATGAACTGAAAGGTATAATGCTTACCAATGTACATTTTAAAGAATTTGAAAATTTTAACTATGAACCAATTATGTGGGGGAGGGGAGGTGTGTATGTAGAGAAAACGTTGTGTGTTTGGGTAAGTGTGGGTGCAGTGCCAGTCTGTGTGCTAAGTCAACCTAAACATCAGCAGACTCTAAATATGTCTACAAAGACAACATAAACTTTCCTCTCAAAGCTTGATTTGCAACATAGCAAATGGAAATTATCAAAAGTCGCTTAAACCTCTCGGTCAAAACTCTTAAAAGCCCAGAGCCCTTGAGGGGCGGAGGAAAGTAGAGGAGACAGATACAGGCCTGGAAACATACTCTGGTTGGGCATTGTTGGAGCGAAAAAAACAGATAATTGCAAAGGTTTGCCAACTCCAAGTCCACATACCACCTCTTTTTTTCTTTACGTGGGTCAGGAAAAACTAGGCGTGTCCCATCATTATCCTTAACTGAATCGTAATCAGAGACTGTGAATGATAGGAATTCCCACCACAGTCCATTCAACATTCTTTCCTTTTGAGTTCAAAAGCTGTCAGCCTTGGGATTTTAGAACACAAATGTCCCTTAGCCCACACCTCAGTCTTAATTGGAATTAGAACAATAAGGTGGCCTTTAACACTCAGAAGTCATCACCCTTTTAATGGTCTGCAGTTCTTGTCTCCTTATAGGGATGACTTTGCTCAAACTGTTAAAAACATGCATGCTGGGTTTGATCATTGGCATGCCTCTCTTCCTCTGTGTGGTCCTAGCCACCACTCACATTTCTCAGTATCACACAACACTGCTATTAGTATACCGACTCCTTGCCAGAAGGCTTATTTAGGGGGATTCAAGTCACCTTCATTACACTCAGTGGGCTATCCTAAGACCTCTCCAACACCACTGTCAAAAGATAATGCTGTACTCCTGCCTGAAGACTTTATTAGGGCTACTGATGGGCATATGTAAGCAATTGGGATATTAGTTGATGGGGTGGGGACCCACCTCAAGTAATAATCATAATCCCTGTCAGGGTGAGGCCTCAACGTCACTAAATTAACCTGATCTTAGTCCTGTATCCTATGGCACAGAGCAGACAGGCCTACCTTAGAGGCATTGTGTCAAGTATGCAGTACGAGGTAACTCGGGTGCTGGGGAATTGACTGAATTACAATTGTTGCCTACAATATGGCTGTGCCTTTTGGGCTTGGTGACCCAATCCAAACATACTAAATATGTAAATATGTAGAAAAGATGATAGAATTGCGTTTAGCCGTGGCAAAGAAATATATAGCAATGCACGGGATGACCTGTCTGTCTACCAGGACTTAGGTGCAATTTGATGCTGACCACGATGGCAGGCTAGTCAGATACACTAACTAGGTTTGTCCTGGTCCAAAGATATTTCCTTCTGACTTTAGTCCTCAAATCCCAATCCACAACAGGTGAACACTTCTAAAGCCCCACTGGGCCTCAACTGAGCACTGGGAGACTCACAGGGTGTCAGGGGTAGTTGTTTAAATGTTTTTTCTAGCTAGTCCCATTCTCAATATACAGTATTAGCATCTAATATTGCATCCCTGTGTTTTCCTATGAATCAGCCAGCCTTGCTACAGTGAAAATAGATTTTGTTGCCTTTTAATTGTAAGAACATGTGTTATATTAGGCATTGACATGTCCCACTTTTAAATACCTTATCCCCTGCCTTTCGCTCAATAAGGCCTACTCAGAGGTGATTCTTATATATTTAAAAAGAAGGTTTATTTCTGTCAAAAGGGGTTATTTTGATGGATCAAATGTGTAGTTTAAATCTGTACAGGCAGGCGACACGGAGTAGTTCATCAGCCATGTTTGCATTGTCACTCTAGTGGATGGCATAATGGGTGCTGCATTCAACTTGTGGAATTTAACTCACAGGCCCAGAGTACACTTTAGTACCACATACAATATATATTGTATGGTAATTTAAATATGTCTGTTAGGGAGCACTTGCACATTAAAACTGGATTAGCAGGAGTAAAGTGCACTGAGTTGTACAACCAACAAAAATAGAGTTCAACAAAGAGGCAAAATATTTGAGTGACCCTGCAGAAAGGACACGTTTCCGACATCGTACCAGAAACTTGGAAGCTTTATTTTCCAGGAATCCCATCTTTATTTTCAACTTAGTGAAGGAGGCATGCCCACAATATTGAACTCTCTGGTTTCTGTAAGTTTTAGTCAAGAAGGACCTGGAGTTGGTAAAGGAGTCCTTCTTTAAACATTGGACCTTAGATAGGGAAGACCGGGAGCTGAGGAAGCCTAGTGTGCGCAGATTTGTCACCTTGAATACTGCGCAAACCACTGAACCATTTCTTCTGGGGGGGTTTATGTGGTTACAATCGTTTTTTATTGACTAGGTTTCATTTCGATCTTTTTTAACTACTGCTTGCGCAGCCACGTGGGTGTAGTAGGGGTCAGAGCTTAATGTCCTGTGGCTGCAACGGTAAGTCTCCACAGGACAAGCTCCATTTTATTATGTTCTGTAGTTATTATGAGGTTTCCCGGAAGACTTTTATTATCCCCATTTTGAAAAAGCTTACGTTCAGCAGGTGTGCCCTGCTTTTACCTTTTAACAAATGTTATCTGACAAAATTGTTTTTATGTTCTTAACTTTTTAAAATCTGCTGTTGGACTCCGAGCCAGTTGCAATTAACTGTCTGAGGGATACAAGTCATGGCTGAGCTGTGATCCCAGAAGTATCGCCACCTTGTACTTAGTCTTTGTAGGGATTTTTTTATCTCTTTTTTTTATTTAAAACATATATTATACACTCACTTCATAATGCCATATTTTATTTTGGTGAATAGCATCTGATGTTATTTGGTAGATTCTTTTAATGATAGACTTCTTTGTATATACTTATTTATTTGACTTGTACGGTTTTATGCAAAAAACGAATAAAGGGAATTGATTGATTGCTTGATTGAGTTTTAGTGTCGGAGTGTTGCTAGGCCTTCTCAAAGTTTTTATTCAACTATCTAAGCTCATCTCATCACACTCATTTTTAGGTATATGCCCTTAATTTCAACTAATGCCCCTTCCTTTGGGTAAAATCTTCACAGCATCCTCTTTGTAGAATGCTACAAGTCTTTCAGTGCAACCATACTCCGGTATCCCCTGGAGAAAGAATGGTACCAGAAAGCCTACATGACTGGAGTTCCTTTACACAAAATCCTCTAAATGCGCAGACTGGACTTTTCAGTAGATGGAGAATCCGCACCTGGCCCTTGAAAAAATGGGGTCAGAATTGAAATTATTGAGGGGAAAATATAATTGAGTCTTGGCTACCTAGCACCACCTCTTGGATTAATCCCTCTGTTCCAGATTTCTTTGGAAGACATTTTTGTTGTTTTTGCATGAAGGCAATGGAGAAAGTCAATCCTGTATTTGAGTTACCTTGTCAGTATTGCCAATAAAGCATATGCCTGTTTAGCACACACTAACAATTTCAGAATCAGTGGGGAAAGGGAATCGCCAGTAACTTGAGGAAGTGAAATTATGATCACCTCTAAATGTAATGGTGAAAACAGATTAGAGTTTAAGATGGTTCACGGTAGTTCTTGTCAAGAATGTTCGGAAAATAAGTGGCAAATGGTGAAATTCAAACCATGTTCTGCATGAGTTTCTTGGTCAGATTAGACTTTAATGCAAATATTTGTATGCATTGACTAGTATCACGCGTGACATATTAATTACGTGTTGTACACAATGTAGGAGACCCTTTTAGGGGCAAATTAAAGAGAGATCACATGTCCACAGCCCGAAACAGCTTATGTTGAGGTGGAGCTGGTGGTCTCATTAAAACCTGAGAGTCCATGCCTTCCACACAATTGTGTTTGCAAATGTGCCCCTCTTTCAAAAACGGTGTTAAAGCTCCATGATTCTTCTACGGGCTGCAGACTATGGGCCAGGGGCTCCTGACATGTCGTGGCAACTGCGCTTTAACTTTTCTTAATCAAAAATTGTGGAATTCTCTTCCACTAGAAATGTGCCGCATCTTTCCTCAGCTTCCACACGTAACGCTTGATATTAAGTTTACATTCCACTACTTGCAATCAGTTGCTCATCTCTTAGCTATAGTTTACTATGATGTGTGCCTTACAAGTGTACTCATTCATTTATGCAAAAAGAAATAAAATTACAGACTTCAAGAATTTCTGTTCTAGTTTATTGGTCTCATCCCATTATTCCTTAAGACAATCACTAGGTTCGGTGAAATTAGTAGGAGAGAAGCCAATAGACCAGGGAATAGTCTAAGGTGACAGTCAAGACCTGAGCGACACGAAACAAGACAAAAAAGCTAACCAGACCGGAAAAGTAAAGAGTAAAGGAACAAAACGCTAAGCGTAAAGAAGGATCAGTTAAACAAACTTCAATCTCAAGCCTGGAGAAGAGACTAGGCAAACAGAGCAAAATACAAAAGCAAACATTGAAGACGCTCTGCAGTATGGTATTTATGTTGGAATAGATTTGTATTTTTCCTTTGTCACTTTCCAAATGGTACGTATACTTTTTGCTCCATCGAGGTGGGGAGAAGGATCCATGCCTTCACAATCGAGTTTTGGAAACGTCATGTTGCCAAGGTCTCATGTTCTGAAAAATCGGTTCGTTTCCAGAGCTCAATAGTGAAGAGATACTCGTCAGCGTGCCTGTCGAGAAGCACTGTAACCAAGCAGTACTCGAGTGGGTTGCTTGATACAGATAATCAAATGCTTAAAAAAATGTAAAGATTGCAAAGCCAGTCTTCGAGGCACGTGGCTTCTAAGTTCTCCCAGAGTCATATAGAGAAAATTGTGTGATTAGTATGGCCTGTCGATTTGAAATGGTAATGTTGTATGTCTCATGTACCCAACCCGCCACAATGTCCCGCGTGTATTTTGCTCGTATTTTACACTGGGTGATAAGCTGTCATGCCGTAGAACCTCACTAAAGTTGGTTATAAAACACATTTTTTTTAAATGTAAATATTGCAAGAGATAGTAAAACAAAACACTTATTTTCTTAGTCTGACTTAGGCCCTGATGTCATCAGTAATAATTAAACAATTTCCTATTTGCGATCCCCTGAGAATGCAAGGATGGTGGCTGCAGGAAACAGCAGACTACCCTCCTTGCATTTGGTTTTCCAAACAGGAAATTATTTTTAAGAGCAGCATGTGCCCATTAAAAAATATTTTGTCAGGGAACGCATCAAGGAGCACAGGTTGTGATCCCCGGGAGCACTTCCTGCCTCTATCAAGCCTCAACCACAACTCCACCTCCCTGAACCCTACTGAGGCTGCTTGGCACGCTTCCATTTGGGGACAGCTTTCCCTTTTTAGGTCTCGCACCTGGCGATACAGCGCGAAAGCGCTGTCGCCTGCGAGACCTATAGTTGGCGAGTTTGCTTCAAGGGCCCGAAAAGGGAGACAGAAGATGGGCACGCGCAGGCTGCAGGCCGACTGGGGCACGCGCGCGTTCACCACGTACAGTTACGCATTGTGCCCATCTCCTGTCTCCCTTGCAAACCTCATGCACTTCTCACATGCAGTAACGGCCAACACACACACACAGCCACACCCCCCCCTTCTTTCGCTTCGCGTTACACAGGCACGCACACACACACACACAAGCCCACACAAACAGAGACACGCACACACACACGAGTGCACACACACACGCACGCACACACACACACGAGCGCACGCACACACACCCATGAGCGCACACATACAGAGACACGCAGAGACACACGCGCGCGCACACACACACACACCACCCCACCCCCGCCGCCGCCACCCCCAGTACAACTAAGCCCCACTCACCGCATCGGCGCCACTCCGGACATCTGCAGCCTCCGTGGGGCTCTCCCTCTGGCTTGGGAGCCCCGCGTCACCACTGCTCCTCTGGGCCGGACTTCCCAGAAGGCGGAAGTCCCGCCCCACGAGGTGTGATGCTCCCGAACTTCCAGTTTCGGAATGTGCACGCGCACGGCTTGTTGTGTGAGTAACTAACTGCTTTTTATCCATAAAATTTGATAGAGAGCGAATAGCCGCACCAGCTTTTTTTTACAATGAGAAAAATTTGAAGTGATTAACAGGCTAAGATCCTCTTTGAAATCACTGAGCCATTATTGCGAAAGCTGACTAGGAGTTTTAAATTGTCTTTTATCGCTTTTATATTCCTTCGATTGTTATTCATAAGCAGTCTGGATTGAGTTGCATCTGCAAACTGTGAAAGGAAGACAGGAAGGGGCCTCGCTCCACGGCAGCCGAAACCAACAGGAGCCATCAGGGCCGGACAAAGTAAACAAAAGGTGTCCCGGCAAAAATACTGAGTCCAAGCTTCCTGTCCTCACGCTATCTCGTTCTTTCCGTTCATACATCTTCACTCTTCTCCATCCCTTACTGCCCAGCCCTCTATTTCTATCTCTCTCTTGAAGCCCCCTGTGCCCCCAGTAAGGAAACCACTTGTATTTTGCCCAAGCGACCTATTTGATGACTCCGACGCCAGGTTACGCGTGTCAGATCTACATGGAAGTTCGAAATGGAGGGCTATACATGTCACCCGAATCCAAAAAAAGGCCAGAAGATTTAGTGGCATAACTCAAAATTATGCGGTTCCGCAGAATGTGTCGAGGGGCCCCGGAGACTCCCATATACTCATAGTCCTGAGTCTGAATGTGGCCTCCTGCACCACAGGGACAGTTACACCCCTGTGAGGACCCCTCGACGCCTCGTGAGAAGCAAGACCATTAAATGCTAATGTAATAAATACAGGAATCTTGAATCCACAGAGAGCAAGCTCGACTTTAGCAGCAGCTCTCTGTACGGATACATATTCTTAAATGGAGAGAAGGCAAGTGGTGGAAAGGGCTGATGTGATCTCTCTAAACGTGCAGTATCTTTTATCAGAAATGTGGGCCCTGTCGTCCCACTGAAACTATACAGCCCTACAGAAAAGTAGTGGTCCTATCCAAATAAAAGTGCAGCAACACTGATAAGCGACCCCTGACCCTCCTGGTAGGTCGCTCCCTCTCGGCGCAACTCCGCCTGCGTGTGCCTGCCCCTGCTGCCGCTGCTAAAGACTCGTTGTTCCCATCCGTTTTCTTCACCCTCACACACCCTCACCCTCACACACCCTCACTCACCCTCTCACCCTCACACACTCACACACTCACACACCCTCTCACCCTCACACACCCTCTCACCCTCACACACCCTCTCACCCTCACACACCCTCTCACCCTCGCACCCCCTCACCCTCACATCCCCTCACACTCACATCCCCTCACCCTCACATCCCCTCACCCTCCCTTACACCCCCTCAACCCCCTCATCCTCACACCCCCTCACCCTCACTCACCCTCTCACCCACCCTCACCCACCTTCTCACCCTCACACACCCTTTCACCCACACACACCCTCTCACCCTCACACACCCTCTCACCCTCACACCCTCACCCTCACACCCTCACCCTCGCACCCCCCTCACACCCTCACCCACACCCTCACACACCCCCACACACTCACACCCCTCACACCCGTCACCCTCACCCCCGTCACCCTCACCCCCGTCACCCTCACCCCTGTCACCCTCACCCTCCCTCACCCTCACACCCCCTCACCCTCACAACCCCACACCCTCACAACCCCACACCCTCCCCTTCACACACCCTCACACCCCCTCACCCTCACACCCCCACATCCCCACATCCTCGCACCCCTCACCCTCACACACCCCCTCACCCCCCCTCACCCACCCTCACACCCACACCCTCACACCCCCTCACCCTCACACCCCCTCACACAGCACCTCACCCTCACAGCCCCTCACACCCTCACACACCCTTACTCACCCTCACACACCCTCACTTACACACCCTCACCCTCTCACCCACCCTCACACCCCCTCACACCCCCTCACCCTCACACACCCTCACCCTCACACCCCCTCACCCTCACACCCCCTCACCATCACACCCCCTCACCATCACACCCCCTCACCATCACACCCCCTCACTCACACACACTCGCACCCCCTCTCACCCTAACACACCCTCACCCTCACACACCCTCAGCCTCACACCCCCTCACCCACCCACCCTCACACACACTCACACACCCTCACCAGCATAGCATAACAAAACATAGCATAGCATTACAAAACAAAGCATAGGATAGCAAAACAAAACATAGCATAGAAAAACAAAACATAGCATAGCAAAACACAACAAAGTCTCGGCGCAACTCCGCCTGCGTGTGCCTGCCCCTGCTGCCGCTGCTAAAGACTCGCTGTGCCCATCCGTTTTCTTCACCCTCACACACCCTCACCCTCACACACCCTCACTCACCCTCTCACCTTCACACACCCTCTCACCTTCACACACCCTCTCCCCCTCACACACCCTCTCACCCTCACACACCCTCTCACCCTCACACACCCTCGCACCCCCTCACCCTCTCACATCCCCTCACCCTCACCCTCACATCCCCTCACACCCTCACCCTCGCACCACCCTCACACACCCCCTCACCCCCGTCACCCTCACTCCTGTCACCCTCACTCACCCTCACACCCCCTCACTCTCACAACCCCACACCCTCCCCCTCACACACCCCCTCACCCTCACACCCCCACATCCTCGCACCCCTCACCCTCACACACACCCTCACACACACCCTCACACACCCTCACCCACCCTCACACCCACACCCTCGCACCCTCACACCCCCTCACCCTCACACCCCCTCCCCCTCACACCCCCTCCCCCTCACACCCCCTCACCCTCACAGCCTCACACACCCTCACACCCTCACACACCCTTACTCACCATCACACACCCTTACTCACCATCACACACCCTCACTCACACACCCTCACCCACACACCCTCACCCTCTCACCCACCCTCACACACCCTCACACCCCCTCACCATCACACCCCCTCACTCACACACACTCACACCCCCTCACCCCCTCTCACCCTAACACACCCTCACCCTCACACACCCTCACACACCCTCAGCCTCACACCCCCTCACCCACCCATCCTCACACACACTCACACACCCTCACCAGCATAGCATAACAAAACATAGCATAGCATAACAAAACAAAGCATAGGATAGCAAAACATAGCAGAGAAAAACAAAACATAGCATAGCAAAACACAACAAAGTATAGCATAGCATAGCATAACAAAACATAGCATAAAAATCAAAGCACACCATAACATAACAAAGCATAGCAAAACAAAACATAGCATAGTAGAACAAAACATAGCATGACATAACAAAACACAACAAAACATAGCAGAACAAAACATACCATAACATAACAAACATAGCATAACATAACATAAAACAAAGCATAGCATAACAAAACATAGCATAACAAAACATAGCAAAACACAACATAGCATAGCATAACAAAACACAACAAAACATAGCATACGTAACAAAACATAGCATAACAAAACATAGCAAAGCACAACATAGCATAGCATAACAAAACATAGCAAAGCACAACATAGCATAGCATAACAAAACACAACAAAACATAGCATAGCATAACAAAACACAGTATAGCATAACAAAACAAAGCTTAGCATAGCATAGCATAACAAAACATAGCATAACAAAACATAGCATAACATAGCATAGCATAACAAAACATAGCATAACAAAACATAGCAGCATCGCAAAACAAAGCATAGCATAATCAAACACAACAAAACATAGCATAGCAAAACACAACAAAGCATAGCATAACAAAACACAACAAAACATAGCATAGCATAACAAAACAAAGCATAGGATAGCAAAACAAAATGTAGCATAGCAAAACAAAACATAGCATAACATAACAAAACATAGCATAACAAAACACAACAACACATAGCATAACAAAACATAGCATAGCTTAACAAAACACAACAAAACACAGCATAGCAAAACAATACATACCAAACACAACAAAGCATAGCATAGCATAACAAAACATAGCATAGCAAAATAAAGCATAGCATAATAAAACACAACAAAACATAGCATAACAAAACATAGCATAGCATAACAAAACATAGCATAACAAAACACAGCATAGCATAACAAAACACAGCATAGCATAACAAATCAAAGCATACGATAGCAAAACATAGCATAACAAAACAAAACAAAACATAGGATAGCAAAACAAAACATAGCATAGCATACACCATTACTCCGCACCACCACAGCATCACTCAGGGGCACCACAACATCACTATGCGCTACCACAGCATCACTGAAAGCCACAGCATCACTTGTTCTCCATCACAACATCACTCAGCGCCACCACAGCAACCATTCAACAACACCTGGTTCAAATATGTTCTCTCAATGTTTTCTGGATTCAAGCAAGCCGGGCTGAAGACCGCTGTAATCCCACAAACCGGTCCTCGGAAGCTTGTTTCCGGTCCAGGGAAGGCATGGCTTGGCAGTTCGGGCTGGACTGTTCCCATGAGGCACAGGGTCAGACTGATTTGCATATAGCCATGTCTGAACTGGGATGGCAGAGTGGGCTAAAGAACGGTGATGGATCAAACCCAGATCTTTTGACTGGGTGTGAGTGTTTGATTGGTTCAGATGCTCCGTCCATCACCACCCCCTTTTTGTACCTCAATGTTTCAAGCATTATTACAAATGTAACAAAAAGATGTTAATATTTCACTTCTGTTCTTGGATTTTTGTCACAATAAAATACACTGAACATAATCTTCACAAAAGTTATTTACAAAAGTTTAATCTATTGCCATTATAAATTACAATAACTTTTATTTAAGTATTAATTATTGGAATAAAAGTAAAAGCCATTGTTATTTCTAATACCAATGTGCCCTGAATGAATCTCCAAGACATTCGGAAGGCATAAATCTTGAGCGTCCTTTATGTCTGAGCCATCAGATCACAGAGGACATACATGCTTGGCCTGAAGCAAAGAGGACCAAGTTAACCGGCAAGGAGCATTCAAATGGCATGTCCGAGAAACCATGCCCAGCAACATCCTTGTGAGATGGTGAACGAACTAAGCCAGCTTGCTGTACTGTGTGTCCATCATCCAAAGTGAAAAGAAGAAGCGCCTGGTGATTTTAAACTAGTGGTAGCCTTTTGAAACTTAAAGGTCTGGTGAGTCAAACAAGAGGCAACAGACCTATTGTAAATACTACTGAAAAGATCTGAAGGCTTGTTTAACTGGGCAGATGGTTCTTAACGGTCATTTCTGCTTGCAAGACAAGACCGCATATGAACCCTTGTTGGAAACTAGTTGCGAGGGCTGACCCTTCACAGAACCGGACAGCATAATATCTGCAAGGAACAGGAATACAAATTTGAAAGGACAGAGACTAAATACAATGGAAATATAAAACATGGATAAAGTGTTTTTGGGGTAAATTGAGCACAAGTACAAAGATAACATAAGATCAACTGTAAAAGAAGGGGGAAATGGTCACTGACTCTTGAGATATTGTAAATTGTTTACAAAACGGCAACCTAAACTACAAAATTAAAGATGGGACAGACAGAGCAGTGGGTATGTTGGTGAAGCAGTCAGGCAAAGGAGAAACGTCCTGTTGGTAAGATCTTAAAACCTGATTGTATGTAAATTATTTTTTGTTCTAATTGGCCTAAGTCTACAAATAGCTGCTGCTAGAGGCAGTATTGAGTTTGAGTTGAATTATCATCACTTGAACACAGGACCATCTTTTTGTTTGAATGAGATTTTCTAGCTGAAGCCACCTTGATAGCCTCCCAGAAAGCATTAATGGGGTGGAAGGGAGTCACATCTCCACAAACTGGACCTTGTGAACATCTCAGAATTTTCACTGGTATTTGTAAGTACAGATAGCTCATCACCCACCTTTCGACACTCTAGGGTCGAGTGTGAGAACCAGACGTGGAGAGGCATACAAAAAAGTGTGCTTATACTAAGGCTGCATCAAAGCATATCAGGTGCTTAGTAGAATTGTAGCATTTTTCTGTGTAGACACCATGTATATCCGATACATTTTGTTTTCTGTTTGATAATTTTGATAATCTTTAATTTTGTGACCAGTGAAAACAAATCCTTGATTTTCGACATGCTCCTCCACTTATATGCCAGGAACAAACATTTGGAATACAATTTCAATCTCAGAGACACAGGCAGAACAAACTTACACCTGCCAGATAACTATGCACAAAGCAAATAGATGCCCAAAATCAAATTAAACATTGGCATATTTCTTTAGGTGGGAGGTGTATAACAAATGTCAGCTTATACGCAATATACTTCTGGCATAAACATAGCGTCTATTTTTATTGGCGAATATGGTCAATCCAAACAGGATGTGATAGAATTGCTAATCACTAGTTAGTTTGTTGCACAGATTAAACGAATATGTGATTTTGATAAGGTTGAAACATTCTGGGACTTGATTGTGAGATCTTGTTTGATTTCAAGTTTGCGTTAGATCAGGTCAGTCACTAAAGCCTGTTTCCACTTGAGTTGTGCACCAGGTTTTTCCTTACTTATCTTTTTCACTCATGGTTCTTGTGCTCTGATCCAATCTTGCATTGTTTATTGGATTGCGGTTCATTTAGGCTTGCCAAAGAAAAGTACTTAACAGGTGCATCAGATTCTTAATGCAATGGCTAGGGCTCTGTTTGAAGAAATATGATCAGATAACTGGCTGGTTTGACCAGCTTCACTGTTGAGGATTATGTTTATTGCTTTATGTCTGCCAGGTGAACTTTCTATGTTTAGGGTCCCAGATATCCTGCCATACGTTTTTTAAATAATGTAATAATCGAAGAGAGTCAACTCACTGTTTAGTCCACTAGAAGTTCCCAAAATCCACCTAGGAGAGTTTGTTTTCTTTTTTTGTAAAAGAACTCTCACCCACTGATTAATAAAGTGGCATGCCTCATCATAGAGTTCTCACCGATATGAACAGTATCAAGGCGTGCTTACGACCTCAACCCTCGGGGGAGCACTAGGTATAATGGGAGGGATCTTGGTAACTAAAATTGTCTGAATATAGCTCTAGGTTTGAATTTTAATGTTTGGTCAGTGTGGCAAGATTACAAACAAAAGATAATACCTTTGAGGTACTATTACTCCAGCATCTACTGCAATATAAATGTCACCTTTTCCACCAACTCATGGTCATGTGTCTTTACTCAGGATCCGATTTGGCACCTAGATTTCCCAGAATCCTTATGTAATTAATTGTTCTAACCAGCAAATTTTGCACAGTCACAGTCACTCCAAACATTCATTCAAACGGGTCTGGGATAACGCCTAAGTATTCTGTAGTGTGCTCCCAACTTGCACTGAGCCCTTCGTTGTCTCTTCAGTCATTCACACTTCTCATTAACCTCTAAGGCCACTGTTTGAGAGTGGCCTCCTTGCAAGCACTCAGCATGTGTCATCATTAATCCCTGATAGATATCACAGCATGATATAATGAGAAACTACATGGGTTTGCTTTTGTTGGTTAAACTTCTTTCACTGTTTCAGAAAAAAAGAGCCATAGAATGCCTAACAATGAAGTACTGGAATGTGTCATTAACCACATTAAAATGGAACCCAGCAGCACTACACAAGTACATTCAGGAGGCTTCAAGTGGTAAATATCTGGGTTCACTTGTCCTGCTAATTTTCGTGAGTCTGGGAATGTCGGGGCGAATGTGCCCCCCCCCCCCCCCCCAAATATGTTGCGCAATATCTGCCACCAGAAAGTGGCACTTGCATAAGGGTAAAACTCTGATGTACTGGTGATCGTAACCTTTCGGGAACACATACTAATTTGACCTGCTATAACAAATATCAAACCTAAATAGTGCACTATGATCCTGAAATATTTTCTGATCAAAAAAGGGGGAATATTGTCAAATCACTAGTACACTGTCATTAAATTATAATGCTTTGATGGAAGATCCCATTGACTGGAAGCCAATAGAGATTGCCACAACTACGAAAGATACATTTACATTGTCCTAGTTGTACATCTTAAGAGGGATCTTTAACAGTGTTTTGTAGCCCACCAAAATGTACCTGTCTTCTAAGTGCATGGTCACTGGAGTACGTATGTATCTTCTGTGGGTCTGCCAGGCAGCAATGCTAGGTGAGCAGAGCTGATTCGACATTGCAAAGCAATACATACAAAACCCTTCCTGTACTAGAACCTAACATCACCTGTACCCCCCAACTTGATTGTATAAAATCCATCTTTTTGCTGTTTCTGCTAGTTTTTTAGGTCGAGCCAAGGCAGCGCATGCACTGTCTCTTCGACATATGCTGTATTTACTCTGTAGACCTAAAGCCCGCCCATTGCCTTTTTATTCATCCCTTCGATTATCGTTCAGAAATGCTTGCCTGCTAGTGGGTAATCCTTCCTCTTTGTCCCTCCTTTTTGTGTTTTGTTTTCTCCCATGGAGCACCTCCCAATTACTAGTATCTTTACGCTTTTAATAATAATACAGTCTATAAAGCGCAAAGCTACCTCACTTTAGGCGTCCGAGTGCTGGAAGCATGTTTCTGCATCCTATATACCACTTTCAAACTCGCGAGTATCCTGCTCCATAAATACAAGTTTTAAGTTTCTTCCTAAAATGTCTTCCGATTGCTCCTGACGAACCAATAAGGGCAAGGCATTCCACAGTTTTAGTGCCAAATAGCTGAAAGAACTTCCACCTGGGCGCACCATTTTTTACCTTTGGAACAATTGTCAGCACCTACCCTGCGGATGTTAAATTCCTAGAAGGTACATATGGTTTCAATACGGATCCATTGAAATAATCAAGGTCTGGATAATCTTTTTTTTTGCTGACTCTGGCAACAGGCTCAAGATTTTACTTAGCATCTTGCACAATCCAAAACATTGTCCTGCCACTGCCGTGACTTGCCTATCAAACGAAATGTTGTCATTAAACCACACACCAAGGTTCTTCACCTTAGGTTTGCGCGCAGGAACTGGTCCTAACTCCAGAGGCCACCATGCAATGGACCAAATATCTGCTTCAATGCCCAGAGTCAGAACTTCGGTCTTCCCTGCGTTGAGCTTGCAACAATTCAGGTGTATCCACATAGCAACCTCTGCATGGCAGAGGCGCACAGCGGAGGCCATGTGGGCTGAATTCTGTGACAGCGTGATGATAAGCTGCGTGTCATCTGCATATGAGATGATGGTGTTCGTTTTGGGGGACTATTTTTTTATTGATTCCTGCTCGTGTTGTGTTTGTCGTTGCATTAGCCCTCTCTCCACCCCTCGTCATTGCTTGTTGCTTCTATTAACATTGCACAGCTGCGTCGTGGCTTAAGAAATAAAAGCACTATGACCCGGTCAAAGCTGGCCGCGTCATAGCGCTTTGTTTTAAAGCAAGGTGTCATTACATTAAATTTAAAGTGTCACAACTGTCACACAAGGAGTGTGTGGCGAGCCGCCAGTGCACATTTACACTGTTTGGTACTCAACACTGACTTGAGCCACCCGGACTGTGCTCAGTCATGGAATACATCTCTGCTCCCAAGCTCCGATGCCATCAGGGAAATTACATTGATAGTTCAGCCCTTGAACCTGGGTTGAATCCCCCTAGACACAATCTTTTTAGGTTTCGCCTGGCGTCCGCTGCGCAGCAGCGTTCGCGCAGGCGAAATCTGTTGATCTACACTATGTGGCAATGTCCTGCCTTAGTCTACCATTGGCTAGCTCCATAAATGGAGACTAGCCATTGGCAGACATTGTTGTCCGTCACTCTTTCCCCCGTCCGGACGCGAATCGGGGGCGTTCCCGTGCCTTTTTTTAAGTCCCGCCCCCTTTTTTCGTCACCCGCCCCTTTTTTCGTCACGGCATTTTGTTTTTGTGTTCATTACGAGTATGAGAGGTAAGACCTTTTTTTATTATTTATTTTTAGTAACTGCTAATGTTAATGTGTGTTTAATGCTGACTTTACTGATAATGTGTGCTTATATATGTGTTTATTTTACTTGAGGGATTATTAAAACCTAGACTGAGCCAAATAACGTTATACGTTTTTCTTGCCTCTGCCATACTACAAGGCTCCTTATTGGCCAATTGAAATCTGTCTCTACCCCTTGGCGTCCCCCATTGGTTACATCGGCGGCAGGAGGCGGGCCCAGTGACGTGTGCCCCGCTGCTAGGGCTGGGCTTCCCGGCGGCTGTAGTAGCGAAGGAGGCGGCGGCTGGGAGCGAGCCCGGCACCAGGTACACATGGGACTGGCAACATTTATGCGCCCTTGTAGAGGGCGCCATGTTGTGGGTGCTAGAGGTGGGCTGATATAAAACCGGAGCGGGCCCCAGGGAGGGGGCTCTGTGCATCGCTGGCTCGTCTTCTTGGCCGTGATTTCACAGGGTCGCAGGGAAGTGTTGCTGTGTGCACGTCTCTTCTGTTTGGGAGCTTATGTTCAGCTTAAAAATTCCATCAGACAACCCGAGGTCCGCAGCAATATGTACTTAGACAATTAGCATTGTTTTTCGTTGTATAAGCTTAGCCCTAAAGGGAAGGAACGTGGGGCAGAGGTTTAGGAATTCCATGTAATTTTGTTTAATTTGCTCCTCGTCGGTTGTAACCAACTTTATTGTTACACCAGTCAAGAATAAACGACCCTAAACACTCCAATGTAACGTGCAGTGGAGCAGCTCACCTCGGTGGCACTTTTGACCCCTCACAGCCACCATCAGCCTCCCTCTCGCAGCCAGTTAAGAGTTTTCATTCACCTCCAAATCAAGGCGCAAACAAAAACTGCGAGTCTTGATTGATTGAGTTTTCAGATTTTGACTGGACAAGCACCCGCTTCCAGGTTAAAAATGTTTTTGATATGAACCAAATTCTTCTTGTAATAACGTGATGTCTGCAGCAGTTTATTAGCGTTACATTAACGCTAAGTTAAGGCGTGGGATTGTGTGATTGGTCTCTAGGAGTTAAAACTGAAATGTTTATTTGATAAACCAGCCCAGGGGGCCTTGGCCTTGTGAATCACACACTTCTCGTCGGGCCTGGAGCGCGTGCTTCCTGCTGGCACTCAGAGAGTTGGCAGCTACAGGTGGTTGCACGGCTCAGCACACAGCACAGATCTGTGACGCCGCCACCCTATGGGGGGGGGGAGCGGCGACAGTGCATGTCACCTCAAACGATGGATGTGGACAGTGGGCATTTCCCCATGTGTTTCTGCATTTAGCTAGGTCCACCATCGAGCTGCAGGCATACAATGTGCACGCTACACTTTCAGCAGCCTGTTCCACGATGCTGTGTATTTATCATTTATTAAAATCTCCACGTTTTACAGTACTTTTGTCGACAATATTACCAGATTAAATTCACGGAAGTTTGGTCTCTTTTGAAGCAGACAGGTTACACTTTTTACACTGACTGGCATATCCGGCTTTTGTGGGACGTTGTTCTGTCTCATTCAATAAACGCAAACTTGTAAACCTCCTAATAATAGTACGTCACCACAGGCTTCTGTGGAAGTTGGAGTATTTAAGCGGATTCTTTTAGGTGTAACTCTGCTGTTGGACTTTACTCCATGTCCGTGTCTTGAAATGTTAATAAAAGCAGTATTGGCAAAGCCATTGGGTCTAGCCTTGGCAAAGCCTTGGCAAATATATACATTTGGTACATAATTGTGAACTTTTTTTGTTGCTGAGATGTACATTAGAAGTTTTAAAATAATAATACGTAAAACGGAGTAGTTGTTTTGGAAGAGCATCCTCTATTTTGACATGAGCCCTTCTATCTTTGTTTTGATGGGACACGTTTTTGTTGACTATAGTAGACATAAGTGTGGCTCTGTGTGTGGCTCTGTGTGTGTGGGGGGGCTCTGTGTGTGTGTAGGTGTGGGTCTGTGTGTGTGTAGGTGTGGGTCTGTGTGTGGCATTTGCGAGAGATTAAGCTATTGGCATTGTAAATGACAATGCCATTTATTTATCCGTTTTCATCACCAACACATAAATGACAAATTTGTCATTTACAATGCCAATAGCTCTAACTGTTGCAAAGGCGAAACCGTTGCATTGTAAATGCTTGTTTTTGTTAAGTCACTTGTGAGGTGATTGTGAGAAGATTTGGAGAACATTCCCTGACGAAGGGCGCCATGCCCGAAATGCATTGGAGCGCATTAAGAAACGATTATTGAATGATAATTGTCATTGAACCAAATCAGTGATGGATTGAAGTAAAGTCCAATACATCAAATTCACGGATTACACATTTTGACTACTGTGATTTTTACATCGCATATTAAGTGACAGTATACCCTTTGTATATGGTCAAAGATAATGCCTAGGGGGATTCAACCCAGGTTCTAGGGCTGAACTATCGCTGATATATTAAGCCACGCTTCTGACCAGAAAGCGATACCCCAGGAGCACATCAAACATTACAACCTTGGAATTTAAATTTCAGCTACTGAAGGCAGTGCACCTGCACTTTATTTGATATTATCAGGGAAATGACGTCTTGTTTAAAGTAGAGATTGCAACACAGAGCAAGAACAGGTTGAGAAAGAAAAGCGGGAGGCTATTCCCCAGAAGGCTGCTCCTATTCTCTCTCTCCACTCCCCTTTCTTGAGAAGCTGTGGAGCTTTTTTTATTGCAGCTCTTTCTTGTTTTCTTCGCTCCCCTCCCCCTAGTTATTTTGAGCTTTAAAGTTGTATTTACTGTGTAGCAATGATAGTGCCGTTGCGTTTAAGCAGATTTATATTTCGGTTTATTTAGTTGTTTTGGCTGCCCACGTGTTGCACTTTATCCTCTTCAGAGGGTTTGAGGCACTGTAAGTAGAAGGAATTAGAGTAAAAAATGTCATAGATTATAAAATGCAAACAGTACAGTCAATCACATGACAACCGTGCATAAGTGCGCGTGAGCTGCTGCGCACTTGGGTGGGCAGGTGCTTTGCGTAGATTGATGGGCAAAGAAAGAAATTTCAATCCAACCGGTCTGTAGCCCATTACCTTCACATGTGTAGCTCCTAGACTCACTACTCCGTCCGTGACAGCACGTCAGGACCCCCTCGCAATACTTAGGGCCTAAGTATTGCGAGGGGGTCCTGACGTGCTATCATCTGGAATTTTTGGGTGGTTACTACTGATAATTGTGCTTAGGGTGGTCATAGTGTAATGTTAATACATATCATCGGCATTTTACAGTGATAAAATATGCCAGTAGCTCAGCAGGACTTTCCTTGAGCAGAATTAGCTCTCACTACAGAAAAGGTTGGAGACCCCTGACTTAGGCCATCAGCCTACTTCCTTTTATGTACTTTTAGAACCGATGTTAGCGTTGTGAAGTAACCTAAAAGGTACGCGCAGCGCTTTACAAAGCTCCTAAATAAATATATACCGTTTTTAGCTTTCACTTTTATTTGCCGCCAAGAGATGCTGTCTAAGGTGCACGCCTTTAACTCCTGTCCATCCAGAAGCATAGCGCTCCTCTCATTGGCTCCCGTGGTATCGTCTTAGTAACCTGAGAGGCAGCGCTGCTGTTTCAGGTGCATGCCTTTAAGACCCTGTAACCCTGAGACACCTCTGCCATCCACGGTGTAGACCTGTAGCATCAGTGAAAATTTGTGATTAGCTATGCTGTCGGAGGCCACACTTCTTACTTTTCTGCACGTAGTATCAAGTACTCACGACATAAGTTCTATGTAAATATATAAATTGTGTAATGATATTTGTACCATATGTGAATTTTGGTGTCTCGAGTGCTTGGTGTTTCCTTAGGGCTTGACTGAGTTATTTGCATTCCATTCTCCTCATATTTATGGATTTTCACACTTGCCCCTTAACCCACTGTCTGCTGCATAATACCAGACTTCCATAACCACAGAAACCCCGCTTTCAGTCTCGGGCCTTTCAATGGTTAGGACACTCTGTACACGGGGCTCAGTACAGTACAATACCAAATGTTCGTCAGCTTCACCTGCAGATTACCGTACTCAGCTTTAAAGAGGTGAGAAATGTGCCCATGTGGTCTAAATACCCAATTTAAGTGACTTTCTGTTGCAGCAAATGAAATCTCAGCACATTTTTAAAGCCAGGGTGTAAAATATGGTTCTTTCCTCGGCATGAAATTGACTTTCATCTCGATTCATATGTATACATTCTAAAGTCGTTTTTCTGAAGCATCAATTAACATAAGAGAGCTCTTTTTATTTATTTTTTCGTATACGCAGGCCACCCTACATGGCGGCATTTTAACTTATGTAACACCTTTGACTTGTTATTGGAGAGCAGAACTATCTTGGTGTGTGGCACTGGGGGCTCGCCTGAGAAACCTTACTCAGCAGCATGGCAGCAGTTGAAGGAGTTTCACTTCTCAACAATCAGGGGAATTGTAGACTTGCTTAGCTGAAGAGCAAGGTCTTGAGGGTCTCCCTGAAGGTGCTCAGGGAGGGGGCGTGTCTGATGTCCACCGGGAGCTCGTTCCAGGTCTTGGCCACAATGTAAGAGAAGAATTCTCCGCCTGCCCTGGCTCTGTGGATGCACAGGGTTGACAGCAGAGGTATCTTGGATTACAACATCTATGGCCTGTTAAGAGCGTCTAAAACAAGTAGGTGGTGGAATTATGTGTGCCTTTAACACAGGTGGCTTGTTGAAAGAACTTCAGTTGGTGGTAGACAGCAGAGCTATCTCTCCGTGTGTTCACCTTGTGATTGTTGCATAGCCAGGTCCAGTTCCTCCTTTATAAACCGCAGAGAGGCGAAGAGAGAAACAGCACTGCACCATATCATAAACCTTCAAAATTACAAAGCACTTGCTATTGTACAGTTTAAGAGTAATCCGTTTACTTACCTCGGAAGGATGAAAGACTGAGCTGGCCTGGCTGGGGTTCGAACTTGTGGTGGGCAGCTCTCAGAAGGTTTCATCTTTAAACCTTTAACTCACTGAAGTGCTTTAATCTACATGTTATTTTAAACCATGGGGGTCACGTCCATTACGGGGGCCTGGTAGGACGTACTAAACAGTTAGAACATAGAAATTACCTGGCCTCCAACTCACAATAATGCTTATTTATTCAGCAGATTTTGAATACAACACATTTAGTTATTGACCATACTTTAACAATTGTATTCCATTAAAGTCACATTATAGCAACAGTTGTACATATTTCATGCATTCAAGGTGTACACATTTCATTTTTCAGAACATAATACTTTTGTCAAAATGCAAGAAATGATAATGCAAAAAACATTAAAACCATATTAATGCGATAGACCATATCAATACAGTGATCCTTTTGAAGTTACACCAGTCAGTCTAGCTAATAATCAGTCTGCCTGTGCTAAGAACATTTGCACTTTCTTATTTTACAAGGCACATAAACGGACTCGCTACGGGGAAGTAAGCATTTTAATTCTCTCTGGGGGTATATTTTGGTATTAATGCACCCTCTTAAGAGTCCCGCTCAATGCGTCTCCCTTGTAAACGGCAGGAAAAAAGGCCGACACGTTTCCAATCCCACTCTGAATTTGGGAATTATCATCAGGGCTAGAACCACGGTGTAATCTGTATATTAAAGAAAAAGGGGGGAAGGGGGGGGAGGACGTGAGACATCACCATAAATTAAAGCTTGTTTTCTACCCTTCTGCTCTATATTTAATGGATTTTGAAAGATGGCGGGTGTACCTTGTGTTCGTTAACTTAGCTCACTCTTGTAGTTCGCATTCTTTTTCCTTTTTCACATGTATCTAAACATATTGAAATGAATAATATGAGTAAATGTATGGGTCTGGGATTTCATTTAGTCATTGCCATGGCAAACTTATTTGAAACTTACTTGGTGATTCTTATGCGTGTTTCATTCCTTCCTTTCAATAACGGTTTCTTTGTGGTTTCATAAAAACTTGCTCTCCGCCCTACAAAATATGTACTGTATTCCATTAACCCAATTGTTATTAAAACAGTCTTTCAATCAGGCCACAGCAACATTGGGTACTCCTCTTACTTGGAAAGAGCTTGCTCTCTTCTCTGCTCAGATACTTGTTGCTGACACGACGTATGCTTGGTTTAAGCCATCAGGCAAGTTAACATGAACTCATCGTTATGTGCTGAAAGAATTAAAGTGTGCTTAAATTCATGTTCACGTCAAGGCCTCTGTTCGAAAGATTAAGGCATGGTGTACATTTGCTTGTGGGAATGGTGTACTGCTTCCCACCGCTTGCTGTCGGTGCGCGGCTATGCGTTCCCTGGTTCTTGCACGGTTTAGCCTGCGCGTGTTTATTATTCCGGGGAACGTAACTGTCAATGCGCATTCATTCATTTTAGTTCGCACGCGCCCTTGATGGGCCTGATGGTCTTTTTTCCGGCCTGGTGTTAGCAAAGACCTTTGATTTTGCTAAAATTATACGTGTAATACATTTATTGGAGCTTTTGGCCAGCCCTCTTCATTGATGTGTTGTTGTCCTTCAGTTTTTCTTCCTCCCACTTCATCAAACAACGGGCAGTGGGTTAGCCCCTTCAACTATTTGCTGATTTCACTGTGACTGTCCCTGTTCATTTTGTTCACAAGAACATTTCCACGGACAAAGTAGTTGCCTTCATTGTCAGATACTGTTATGGCAATATGTGTTTTATGAGTCCAAATAAATATTTTTGCTTACGGCTAATATTTGTCTTTTGTTTGCTGAGGCAAAAGCAAAGTTAGGCAAACCTCTGTCTAAGCAGAACAACTGTGGCCCAAGATAAAAGGCAGGCAGACAGAGAGCTGCTGACTTTGCCAGTGCTTGTTACTGTGTGGGCCAATAGCCTTTTAAGGTCTCATAGTATCTAGACATATTGTTTGTTTGCAGTAGTTTTACAGTCTGCACATTGCTTACCATTGGTTGACTTTATTGTCACTCTCATTTGCTTGCTTGCTTATTCTCTAGATCGTGTGGACTTTCCTTTTTCTTCGTACTTTTATATCTACCCCTGTAACATGAATGCATAACTTGTATCATTCCACTGCTTACTTTTCAAGCGCTACTTTTTTCTTTTTGTTTTGTTTCAATCGTTTTTTTCTTTTTTGTTACCAACCCAACACAGATTGTTATCTAAAAGGAAAATAAATGAGCATGTCATTGTTTTAGGCAGACGCATTAGTGTTGCATGCACATACACAATTGACATGGCTGATTGTGTCAGACGTTTTCTTTTTTTTGTGTGTTAAATCTTTAGCCATGCTGCACAGCAGACCATTTACGAAGGCCAATAAATCCCAAAGGCAAGGCCTCTTGGTTTTGCCAATGCTTGTTTATTTACTTTAGCCATCTGGTATTTGGAGATGAATGCAGCTCTTCCCTTCCAGGTAGCTCCTAGCCACAAGTCAGCTTCTTTAAAAATGATTACATTGATTTATTTGACACTTAGGTGAATGTCACCCAAGTTTGGCGTATACTACATTCATAAATAAAGGCAGTTACGCTTCTAGGATATATTTTTCCGAATTTATATATATTCCCCAACAGATAAAACCCTGCCTAGCGCCCTTAAAACCCCATACTCCCGGGCCCTACCACTGACAATTTCCCCCTACTCAAAGCACCTGAACATTTTGCTATGGGCCTGACTGGGTTCATGCACCTTTTCATACCTTGACCCTGTGCTCTGGTTCCAAGAAACCTTTCCAGAAAGTTGTAGACATTTGGAAACTAGTACATACGTTCCAAAACGTTTCAGCAAGTGTTGAGACTTTAAACACTTTCTTCCTGGAAGACCCACTCTGCCGAGGTGCCATGGGTGTCCAAAACAAACTGCCTTAAAGGGTACAATGTCTAAGTCTGTACTGCTCAGAGATTTTGTCCACGTAACAGTCTGTGGCCACTGCAAGACTACAACAAAAAGAGATAACTGCATTGTGGCTCTCTGCTCGGCTACTGCTTCTGGCATTGGCTTTCGTGAAGATATGTGACTTCTAGGACGATTTCAAACTACAAATATACACATTTTGACTCTGACGAACCATCAATCCTTAAGCAAACTTGGCAAGGGATGTATGCCCAGGTCCCCGGTGTTCAATAACGTTTGACCAGGATGTTCCTTTGCTTACAACTTTTTCTCGTTTAACTAACTTAGTTTAGAATTTTTAAATTAATTATTTTAGCTGTCATAGTGTGTTTGTGTTACTATGGTACCACGTGCAATTTTCTCCTGAGGAGGACTTTGCTCTTTGTGCCAACCTACCGACGGTGTGCCAGGGATTCCTCACATAAACCTATTTGCCTCTTATTTATTAGATTGTTTTGGCTTAGTGGGGACTTCGCCACAGTTTAAGTAAAGATTGCATCATCTTTTTCGCCTAATTAAACAATCCGGTTTCCCGCACGGACAAAATCACTGTACATCTTCATCAGACTGATATTTCTACCCGTGTATAAGTGGGGAGTGGAGGAATTTATGAATATTGCATACCTTAAAGTGAGGGAAAGATAGGGTGAAAGTAGACTTCATTTTTGTCTGCACACTAGTAAAACATGCATGAAAAATCCCGCCTGTCTGACCTCAGGAGAAAGTCTAACTCGATTCTTGAGTGCAAAAAGTCAAGGGAAACATTTCAAGCCTACTCCAAGTTATGTGTAAACAGGGAAAAAAACAAATCTCTAAAACTTTCGATGAATAGGTGAAAAGTGAGTGCTGACTTCTCTAATCCCAGCAAAGTGTTCAATCAGTCAGTCAATCACACAGAATTTGATAAAGCGCGCAGCTACTTCAAGCAGAAGGGTCCCGCCGCACAATCAGACAGTATAGGCCAACCATCCTTACATACAAGCTAAACACTGTCAAATAACGCAGGTTGGGCGGGAGACTGTTCCATAGCTGAGCAGTGAGAACATTAAAGGAGCGGCCACCACAACAGGACTTCAAGAATTTAGGGACCCGCAGGAAGTGGCTTGTTTTTGGATCTGAGTACCCTCTCTTGGATGTACGGAGACAGTCTGTTTGGCAAGTAGCGTGGGGCCTCACCATGGCGTGTTTTCAGTTTATAGCCTATCAGAACCTTTCTACAGCTAATTGTCCATCCCATGTGTGAGAATACCAATGCCGCAATTATAGAAAACCAAAAAGCAACGATAATTTGCAGCCTTCTTGAGTCCTTTTGGCTGTTTATAGGGAGTATGGAGTCTGATATATTATCATTAAAACGAGCTACAGCGTATCATGGAGCACTGTGATTAGTCTGAGAAAATAGGCCCCCATCTTCCAAAGCATTTCAAAGAGGAACTTGCAAGCAAGTTCAACGCTGCCTCTGCTTCAGAGAACACTGCTGTGGCCTGAGTTCTGGGTGTGTGTTCAAGAAAGATTAATAGTGGCATGACTGCCATGTGTCTGTTGGCAAGAATGTATACTAGGATTTTGTTGGCCATAGCAGCCTATTGGATGAACAGTTGCAGAGTCCTTCTTAGCTTTGATAGCAACACCAGTCTCTCATCGTTAAACAATATGATTGGATATCTGCTGCTGGGCTATTGAAATATCCAGGCGTCATTGATGAATAAGCTTCTCCACTTCCACCAACAGTGCTGGAAAGCCCTGGCTTTTCAAGGGGTCTTGCACACCCAAACCAATGGTCCCGACAGCCTGTCTAGAAGCCTATCCAGCCTTCTCGTAGTTAGATGGAGCGCTGCTGGTAGAGGTCAAGGCCAACAGCGAATGCAGCAGTCCTCATCATCTTCCTCACCTGCTGCTGCTGCTGCTACCAAGCCACTTTAGTTCCCCCCTCCTTGGGTCATGTGGGACCGATAGCAGGCAGAATCCAATTTTGCCTGCCTACCTGGCATGTACAATGAAATTTGTGCGCAAAGTTGCAAGTGACACAGGATGCTACTCTCAATAATTCTTGGTCTTCATGAATGATAAGTCGAAAATGCAGACTTTGGCTTAGGTCCTGGTGGCATTTGATCTCCAAATCTGGACGATGTCTTTGGACTTGCGGGAGGCTTACTTTCAATTACTGATCCAGCAGTCCTTCAGATATTTCCTTTGGTGTGTCATGAAGCCTAATCACTTCCAGTGCACTGACTTAACATTTGGCCTTATCTCGACCCCTGTATGTTCAGAAAGGTGGTTGCAGCTCAGTTTTGTAGGTTAGGAATACATGTAATCCTGTACCTCATTGAGCGCACCTAAGTGAGTCTTGGGCCACTTGAAAGTGAAAAGTTCATAGCTGTACACCCTCGTATTTTCATTCAGTGAGCCAAAATCCAATCTTCAAACTATGCAAAGGGTTCCTTTTATCCTGGACACTGTGGCTTTGAAACCCTTTCCGTCTCTGCAGTGAGTCAGGGATATTCAGACTAAGATACAGCTATTTCAGGCTCATGCTTTGATTCTGTCAGAGATAATTTTGAGGCTTATTGGTCTCCTGGCCTTGTGCATACTGCTAATACTTCATGTCAGCTGACACATGCTGGCTCTACCATGGAACCTTTGCCTTCAGTGGGCCCAAGGCATGAGATGTTGCTTGAGCAACATCTTCACATCTGAAGTTATAGCCCAACGCATTTAAGGATGGATGGTGGATGCTAACCCGATGTGTGGCTGACCGTTTTTCCTACCCCATCCACAAATCATGGTATTGATGGATGCCTCTTATCTGGGCTGGAAATGTCTCACCTGGATAACGTGAAGATCAATGATCTCTCATCTCCAATGGGGCAGTTCACTTATCAACTTTCTTGAGCTGCACACCATACTTCTGTCCCTCAAGGCCTTTCTGCCTTCCATCAACGGAAGGTCAGTCTAAGTTTTGGATGGAACCACAAGCACTGTGTGATGCTGCAAAAAGCAGAGCAAAGTTGGGGTCCTTTGTTGTCTTTCTAGAGGCTCCGAGGCTGTGGCTCTACAGGATATCGCTGGCAGGCAGTCACTTGGCAGGTTCATTGAACATCAGTACTCGCAAACTCTGCAGGAATCATCAAGTGGAGTCTACTTCTAGAGGTGGCTCAGGGTGTATTCATGCAGTGGGGCATCCTCAGTAAATTTGTTCACTATTAGCTAGAAGTCTCAATGCCCAGTCTTTTACTCTCTGGAGTACCCACTTCAAAGCACTCTAGGAGACACATTCCACCATCGATTGGACTCTGCCACATTTTATGCCAACCCACCTATGCTGCTGATCTCACGGGTCCTGAAGACGTTCAGGAGGAGCGGGGTCGGGGCATCTAACGTTCACTTCGGCTGCCTCTTCAGGAGACCTGTTTTCCCAACAAGGGGGATTTGTCTTAGCACCCAAACCTACAAAAGCTATTCTTCCTTGCACGGAGATTGTGAAGAACCAACTGAGTGGATTTGATTCCCTCCGGAGGTGGTTGATGTGAGTTTGGCAGCTCATCGCCCATCTATGTTGGGGCAGTCCATTACACTCCTGCATTCTTCTCTTCACCAAATACCTCTAAGAAGAAGGAGAGACAACACAAGTTGGATCCTAGGTGGGCCCTTCATTTCACAGATACATGACTAAGGAGCACCAGTTGGATGATCAACTCTTTGGTGGATTCACTTCTGCAAACAAAGGAAAATCAGTATTGAAACCAACCTTATTGAGGTGGGATATCCTTTGTAGTAAGCTCTGTTATGCTGTGTCTAAAACGGATCCCCCTGACAGACTTTGTGTTCTTTCCACTGAGGGAAAAGCTGCAACTATGGCTTTTACTACAGGTATTCCAGACTTCTTTCAAGCTGCTCCACAGACATCTGTCCATACCTCCACCACCAAGCGCTACTGTGTTGACTACCAAATATGCAGGAAGGGCATTTTGCCTAGCTAGTTGTGCAGGACCTCCTGGTATAAAGTCCACTCATCTTACCCAACGCCATATGAAAGGAACTGTTTTGTTATTGATTCAAAAGGTGAAGAATCTGTGCTTAGAAGTATCCATCAGAAGAACAAGTTACTTACCTTAAGTAGTGATCTTTCAGGTGGATGCTCTAACTGGCGATTCCTTACAGCCGACCCATTCTATTGAGCAGACTTCTGGTGGTGGATAAGGTTCCAAGCTACAGGTCGCACCACTATGGATATCCCAATTTTTCTGTTGCTCCGCATTTGAGGGCGCAAAATAGGTTAATATACTGACAATAACACGCAGGGATGGCACTATGTCATTACTTTAGGGAGTGAAAGGGAGGATTGCTGTGTCAGGTGGTACCTCTTACTAGTATGCCCAAGCTACCGCAGAGTAGTTTCCTGATCCAGTCTGACACTTAAGAGGATTTAAAAGGTGGGGGGATCTGCGGTTAGGCAGAGTATCTATTAGAAGGATATTTACCATTGCTGAAGGTAATTAACTTGTTCTTTTTGATGATTTCCCCTTCAGAAAATTCATTGTTGGTGACAAGTTCTTTTCCGCTGTGGCACCAGCCCTGCAAAATGCTTTACCTCAGGAACTGAGAGAAGCTCAGCAGCACTTTACAATGTGTCTTTCCACTAATCTTTTGTATTTTTCATCACTAACTTTGATTTTGACTTGCCTGTTTGTATTTGGGAAATCAGTCCAACCACATTCAAGGGAATCAAACGTTTGAAAAAGTTTTTTTGCCATAGTTCTTTATTAATTTTCATAAGACATCATCACACAATGCTTCAAGACCATTCACGCTTCCAGGTGATCGGGGCAGTACAGATAGGACAGTAATAACGACATTGTGTACATTATTGACAGTTGCAAAACAACCACAGCTCAGCTTTAAATTCAACAAAAACAAGAACCATTCGAGTGCACTGTGCTCTAGGAGTAGCTGTACAATTAAAGATGACATTGAAGTACGAGTTTGCTATCCAGCATCATGTCATGGCCCGCTTCGTGGTGCCCATCCCCCTCATGCAATATTCTCCCTCTGTGCCTGCACCCACCTTCCCCAAAAAACCCCCATGCCCGATCCACCACTCCACTGTACCCGATGCTCAGGGTGGGTGATCGTCTATTTAAGGTCCCAGTTTTTCAAGGTAAGTATCTCGTTCCGTATAGTGCACGCCTCGGCCCCCCAACCACGGGTACCTGACACCACGTCTACCTCGGCTTGCGCCCATTTCCGTAAATCTGTCACCCAGTCGCCAAGTTTTGGCGCCTGTGCAGACTTCCATGAAAGTGCAATGTATTGGTTTGCAAGCACCAATGCTAGCTAGATCAACAAATTGTGACATGTGTTTATGCTTTTTCGTGTTGACGATTATCCCCAACAAACACACTGAGGCATCTCTAGGCAGTACTGCCCGTGAGGTCAGTTATGTTTTTCAATATTGCATTTCCAAAATCCCACTATAACAATGCAGTGCCACCAGGGCACAAGTCCTAAATAAAGAAGTGGGGGGAACGCTCAGAGATGGAAGTGACGTCACGACAGGAAGTGACGTCACGGAAGGTAAAAAACCTAGAAGTGGGGGGACGCACAAATACGTGAAGTGACGGCACGACCGTAAGTGACGTCACGAAAGGTCAAAAAAACTAGAAGTGGGGGGACGCTCATGCTTGGAGGGGGCTATCTTTTGTGTGAAGGGGGCTTGCGGCCTCGCTGGCGTTTCGCATTCCGCCTGTGCAAACCCCAACCAGTTCAAAATTCAGTTAAAAAATAAATAATATTAATTCACAAAATGGCAACGAGTACCTAATATTGCAGAAACCTTTCCTATATCATTCTACAGAGCTCATCTGAAAGTGACGCAATGACCTACTAAGAATCTCCGTAATCGAGAATAGTCTTACTTAGTAGACAAAGTTTGCAACAGCCCAACTTTTGCCCAGTGCACTCGGGTAAAACTAGATGGCGGAAAAGTGAGAAAAAAAACATGAGCCTTGCAAGGCATACACTGATGTCTAATGCAGTTACTTTTACCCACTGAGCTAGCTAACCAGACAGTTCACCCCAAAGAGGAGGAGCGCGAGAGAGGCGGGGCGAGGCTCGGAAACACACTCGAGGAGCTTTTGGAGGGGCTGTTTGTACTTTTGTAACCTGACTCCAGCCATGACGTATCACTGAACGGGCTTGCCGTGGGGTGCCTGTGTCGGTAATGGCTCACTTGCTGGAGTGGAGGCACCCATCCTGGGGCCTTAATTATACTGTCTTTGGGAACTGTCGGCTCAGCACATGACCCGGAGCCGTAGACAGCGCTAGCGCCAGCTCAGCACCGCTTTTGCACAGGGGGGACGGCGTCCACCCGGTAAGACCCCTTAAAATAAGTGGGGGGACGCCATCCACCCGCGTGGTTACCCCACTCGAGCCCTGAGTGCCACACCATATGCGAGAAGTCAGTATCATCTTTGCCACATCGGGGGCACTTTGAGCCAGCTGCTGGGAACACATGACCTATTGTATGGGGGGTTAAATATGTATGATGAAGTTAATTAATCTGGACATATCTCATTCTGGCTTTCCTGGAGACCCCTTTAACCATCACTAAGACACATTTCAAGAAGTTGACACTCTGAATTCACCGAATGAAGCATTTAGGGAAACAATTTTGAGTTACTTCCAACTCATGTTCACTAAAAGGAACTCAATTAGATGGTGCTACGCCACTCCAGTTGATCGTACACTTAATGAAAGACTTAGCTGGGCTTATTGAAAAATCTGGTCATGGTGTAGAGAGCAGCCTTTTTATGTGGTAGTGTCAATGTAAGGGCACACCGTTCAAAAAAGTCCAGACGACCCTTATTGGTTTACAGGGCTTACTTTAATAATCCAGAGGGCTCTATTTATGGTAGTGTGGTCGAGCTGCTTTGGCTTTTCATAGAGGAGTGTTAAGCATTTGTTGTACACACAGTCAATAAATGAGACACACTCTCAAGAAGAAATCCGAGACCAATTAAGAAAAAAACACATTTTTATTTTTTGTGAATTTAGAGACCAAAATCTTCGGAATGTGGTAAGCACTTTCGGAGTTATTGATTTTGACAAGCAAACAAAAGAAAATATTCAAATAACAGTTTTTAGGTTTGATCCTCTAACGCAGTAATGTTATCCTATGGGAGGAAAACACACAGCAAACATATACTTGCAGTCAATGTACAGAGGTGCCCTTTAGCAAACAAAAGAAAATGTACAAATAACAGTTTTTAGGTTTGATCCTCTAACGCAGTAATGTTATCCTATGGGAGGAAAACACACAGCAAACATATACTTGCAGTTACTGTACAGAGGTGCCCTTTAGGACTTATGGTGCTAGGGGCCAAGGTTCAAAGAACCTCCAGCAGTTTGAATTTACCTACCCATGGGTGTCCAGGTGCAGAGGTGCTGGCTGGTTTGGTATCCTCGAGCGCTACACTGGTAAAGTCAATGGTACCTGAAACAAAGAGGCTGCAAGGGGGAACTTAGGGACAGGTCCAGAAGAACCCAAGGCGTGGTTCAGGTCTTGAAGACCCCTAGACCAAGGGGACACAGTCAGGACTCGTGAACCAGGGCTGTGGGGCTCCGGCACAGAGGTGTTTCGCTGGCTGACCACTGGTTTTTGAGGCTCTCATGGTTCTTGGATTACCCACAGAGGGGAGGAAAAAAATCCAGAAGGCCCAATCTTGTGTTGGGTCTTATCGTTCCTGATTACCCTTGCCGTGCAGGTGGGTTTCTACGGCTGTGGTGTCTGGCCTGGATACAAAACAAGCCTTGGTTGGAGCAAGTGCCCCTGTACTCGGGGGTATTGGTGCACATGGGATCCTGGAAGGTCTAGCATCTCGAAACTCAGCAGTGAAACGGGGCTGACCTCCTAGAGCCACAAAGACTTCCTTCTGGCGCACTGCTAATACGGTGGGCCCGATGGCCAACAACACTTTCTACCAGACAGATGCGGCTGGTGCCTGTGGATAGAGGAAGGTGGCTACTCCATCCCAATGTTGATACTAGATGGTTGGCGAAGTGCTGGACAGCCCTCCAAGTGTTGTGGAGGATGTAGAGCTTGTGGAAAAGTAGGGCCGTTGTGAGGTATCAGCCAACAGGCAGGGTTTGGCGCCAAGTTCGGTGCAGGTCCACAGTTCTCGCAATGACGGCTCTTCTTTATCCTTCTTCAGTTCCCAGGTAGACTAATCTGTTGCTCTGGTTTTCGGGGACCCCATACTCTAATTAGGGGCATTTAGGGGAGATTTGGGTAGTAGTAAATGGACTGCACCCCCTAATGGCCACTTCCTGTGGGGAGTAGGCATAACCCTGACTCAGAATTATCTAGTTTCACCAAAAACAAGACAGTGAAACCTTTTTCTGACTGTCTACTTCAGGTAGTCCACCTTAGGGTTGTGACTAGCCTGTAAGTGAGAGACACCACCTGAATATCTAATTTGCTTTTAGGGACTTACTGGTCGCCAAAGAAAATGAAGGATGGCTTAGTGTTTGTTGAGTTAAAGAAAGAGGAGAGTTCATTAAATCATATGTTTGGATCCCAATCTAAAGTCCATATTCTCTGGCAAAAAGTGAATGAAGCAAATACAAGGAGATGATGGACGGAGCGCTGAAACTTTTCAGACCCCCCCCCCCCCCCCCCCCCCCCCAGTCACAGATCTGGGTTGAATCCATCATCGAGCTCACTTCGCCACTCCAGTTCAGACCCAGCCATATGCAAATCAGCCTTTACTTTTTTCCTCATAGGAACAGTCCAGTCCGAACTGCCAAGCCATGTCTTCCCTGGACCGAAAACAAGCCTCCTGGGACCTGTTTTGGGGAACGCCCCTCATCCCGCCAGGCTAGCTTAAATCCAGTGACAAAGTGAACAAGTAACCCACGTCTCGGCATACCCTCCCAACTTAGGGCTAACAAATCAATCACAAGGAGATGATGGACGGAGCGGTGAAACTTTTCAGACTCTCACCCCCAGTCACAGATCTGGGTTTAATCCATCATCGTTCTGTAGCCCACTTCGCCACCCCAGTTCAGACCCAGCTATATGCAAATCAGTCTTGATCCTATTCCTCGTGGGAACAGTCCGGCCTGAACTTTCCAAGCAGGTCTTTCCTGGACCGGAAACAAGCATCCTGGGACCGGCTTCGGGGTACCACTCACCCCCAGTCAAAGATCTGCCTGTTTTGAACTCCCAAACGGCAACACTAGTGCGGATAATCTTTGAAGATTTTTATTCATCACTTCCATCGATGTATGTTTGATGGTTGGGTAGTTCTTAGTGTGAGATATGAGTGTGTGAGCTTGTTGCTGTATATGAGGTTAGAATGGCTGGTTGTGGTTAATACCATCGGGGGCACATCAGAAATTACTACTGTTATTAGTCTCACTACATATGTATAACATTCAGAGGTGTTTTGCATGATAGGTAAATATATTTGATTGTAATGAATTTATAGTTTCACAAACATGTTTTTAACTTTATATAATCAGATTTTTCCTTTTCGTACCCATATAAATTAGTTTAATAATATTCTTTCTTAAAGAAGAAAAGATTATAAATAACAATATTAAAATGATTGTGGCTATGCTTATGACAATAATCTTCATGATGGACAGCCGTTAGAGCTCTTGTTAGCCTAATATGAAGCAATTCAGGTCCTGTAGGAGTGTATTCTAGTTTGCTTTGTTTAGGGGGTACCTTCTCTTTCTTAATGGACAGATCTGGGTTTAATCCATCATCGTTCTTTAGCTCACTTCGCCACCCGAGTTAAAAAAGTGAGTGAAATCATGAAAATTAGTTTGAGTAAGCAAGTTACTTTAGATACAAGTTTAGTTGTATATGGTTGTACAGGTAAAGCATTGAGTCTGACAGAAGCATGGTTTCAGGATATGGTGCAGTTGGCTAGCCTGGAGCAGGCCTTTTACAAAGGTAACATTTATAGGCTCTGTTAGGACTGGAGTATTTATATTGCACAGTTGACTGCTCTACCCACTATTTTTCTCCTTTATCTATGTTACCCTATATTGATTTGTAGTTCTTCAGTAGCAGCCTTCCTTTGGAGCAGCTTTTGTACAGTTAAAAAATTGATACATGATTTTATGTGGGATCTTGTCTTGGAATTTCCAATCTATATATAGCTGCCTGTTGTACTAATATGATTTTATTTGTAGTGGAAGATAGAATCTATGATATTGGTATTCACCTATACATATAAAAGGCCGTAATGGGGGGAAAGCCAACGTAAGATGATCAAGGCATCTGTTATTTAGATGGTTCCTATGAGCTGGAGATAGGTGTTTACAAGAATTACAAAGTTAACGGTGATACTACTAGAGTAAACTAGGGTTGAGGCAGTAGTGAACTGCTCAGAAGCTGAATGATTGGGGAGCTAAAAATATGGCTAAGATGTTTCTGCCAGGTCCTGGGCGATGAGTGGTTTCTCTGACATTGTATTGTTTGATACAATATGCCGGGTCTGGTGGCTCAGTGGACTAATGCGTCCATTGCAGGGGCCTGAGTTCGGCCTCATGGTCACAGGTTCAAATCCCGGCGGGTCCACTCACTCTTTCATCCATCTGAGGTCGATAAAATGAGTACCATTAAGTTGGGTAACAATGAACATCTATTAATCAGCGCCAAGAGACCTCTGGGTGAACGTGCGCTTTACAAATACTCATGTTATGTTTATGTTATGAAGTCAGGGTGTCCATACTTTTCCTTTCTTTCTCTTGCTAACTAGTATTTCTACTAGTTTAGGGGGAATTTTGTAAAGTTGCAGCACATTTGTATGGTTCAGCTCAACCCAGAATTAATGTCATGATAATATCTTAGAATGTAAACAGAAAGGTAGTAAGAAGATTGCCAGAGTTTTCCTGCAGATCACCAGCACTAGGTTTTTGTAATTGAATATATTTAGATTACATGATTTTGATTCTATTGTATGTGATTGAGCAAACACTGAGCAATAATGTGACAAAACATAGATGTGGGGGAATTCATTTAGAAATAATGAAAACACAAACATCTGTGAACTACTTACGCTGTTAATTAACCTTTACAGGGAGGATGGGAGCATATCACTGTGCGAGGAAATGCAACGGTGGCTCTGAAACTTGTCACACAGGAGGATAACAATGAACAGCCTTCTAAAGGGACTGAGTCTGATGATCAAGAAAGGAAGGGAAAAGAATTCCAGCCTAGAACAAACTTGTTTGTCGAAGATGAGAATCTCAGTGGGAATGCAGTTCATTGCTAGAAACTCACTCTCTAGGTTCCAAACACTGTTTACTCCAACTGTAGGTAACAGTTGAAAGGGCATTTATTTAAATTGACCATAAGGTGGTATTTTATGCATAATAATATACATCTGAGAAGTACTTTCTTGTTTACAAATCAATATTTATGAGTGAGGGTTCAGAGAGTATCTGAACCCTTGTAGCACTTTTTAATGTGATGCTTGGTGTTGTGTTAAGGTCATTTGTAAAGTGGGTTTTTGGGAAGTGATATATTTATTGCATTATTATTAAGCTATACATTATAAGACTACTGATTATGTACATGGTGGTTTAGAATGAAATGTACTGCTACAAGTATTGATCCACTAAATGCTAAAATTCAGAAAAATGTAGATATGGTAAATGTTATTGGAAATTAATTTCATACCCCCACCCCTTGGAAATCTCACTGCCTTTTATTATTTGCTTGGACAATGCACCCAGCCCGTTTATTGCTAGGGCAGTATTTACAGTAGAAACTGATATTAGAAACAAATCATTAAGGTTTTCAAATAAGCGATTGTTACATTTTGTCTTAAATCGTCTTCTTCATTTCAAGTCTACTACTCTGTTAACCATACTTAATGTTTTTATTAGTAGAATGTTTTTAGAAAATAACTTGGTATTTATTTTTCCATTTGACTAATATGAGTGGAATGGTTTAAAATCCAGCTATACAGTTTCAAATATTTTTAAGAGGGCCATTTGTTTAATTGTTTGTTAGAAATATGTTATACTGAAGTTTCTTTTCCACTTTGATTTGCTGTTCTTTTCCTATGAAAAAGTGAACATTTTTTTCGCAATGACGATACCCCAAATTAGTTGCAATCATGTCCTCAAACATATAGTAATCCAGTGATTGTTATTAAAAATGAGAACATTTTACTTGCTAACTTGCGCTGTAATAGTTTGAAAAAGCATGCAATGACAGAAATTCAATTTTTGGACCTTAAGTTCAGTAAATTAAGTTTTAGTCATGTATATGCTACGGGGCTATTTTGTAATCAAGACTGTCCACTCAAGGAAGGTGGAAGTACACCAGAGTCAACTTATTTTCTAATATTGTTTTAGCTGCATAACATATAGGTATGAAGGTTTCAAGTACTGTCTAAGCATTGAAACAATCACAAGTATTATTGTAATAAAGTACTCAAAGGGCAGCAATCAAAGGACAATTGCAAATGTATATGCTCAAACCATGTTTTTTTAGCCAGCCATGGATGACCATAGTTTGATTGTTTAGAGTTTGTCATTTGCACCTCTAACATTTGTAGCTAGAATGTATTTTTATCCACCATGAGAAAAATTGAAGTTTGTATTTCATAACACCATATATAGTTGCTTTTCTAGGTGGAAGTGCTGCCTAAATCACTTATGTGACTAATTTACTTTTGCACACCTTAACATTTCACATTCAAGGTTGGTATCACTTACGGATAATTGTTCCAGGAAACATGTTTTACTTACAGGATGGTAACAACTTTGATATTGGAACAGTTTGCATGTGGCATATTAATAAGTACATCGTCAAACAATTCAACCTTAAAACATAACATAAATATCTCTGTATGCATTAGAAAAAAAAATTGCTCATTCTTCCTCTAGCACTAAGTTTGAAATTGTGAGCATGTTAATATTGCATTGATGTCCTCCTTCAACTACCCAGACTGATGATTCACAGGTAAATCTCCAATTATAAATATGGACATGAATGCCTACTACCAAATTTATGCCAAATTTGTTCTCTTGTTTCCAGTACAATTAGAAGATATCACCTCCAGCTTGTGATGGCTCTGTACACTGTTCCATACTGAAAATTACTAGTGTAATTCTTTGTAACAGCATGTATTAAACTGCTGCTTCTAGGAATCAGACTTTTTAGGTATTCATAGTATTTGCTAAAACACAAATAAATTGGGAAGTGGGTATAACTACAGGCATGTTAATCTTTAAAAAACGGTTTTTTACTGGTAATCAGTTAGAGTAGATTTATGAAACCTAATCCTGGGTGGGTAGGTCAGTTTGAACACTTTTGCATTAATAGTTAGTTCAGTATACTTTCCCTGTGAAAACATATGAACACCTGTTAAATAGTGATCCATTTAATTTTTAATTGCCAATGAATACATACTTATGTGGTAATCCCTGCTAGTTCATTGGTGACATTGTTTTAAACTACAGAAGAAAGATATTCTATATCAAAAAGGTAAATTATTAATATAATCATAATAAAGTATGCAAGCAGGCAATTCAGCGACCCTAACTACAATAGGATATTAATTTGTACTGTACTTCCTTGCATTAAACACACTTTTTTCCTAGCAAAAGTGTAGTTTTTCTGATAAACTACATTGTGAGTAGAAATATTTTTGCATATGAAAGAGATTTTTTAAAGCTATCTCATGTGTTGACTTCACTATGTCTTTTGTTTCTACTTATTAGCATTTTTATGTCTTAAATATACCTTCCATTGTGTTCAGTTTACAGTTTCAAACTTTTTAGCAATTCACATGTTGAAAAGAAGCTTGGGGAATATTACCTCTGTATGTGTATGTAATGTCCTTGTTTATAGCGTGCTTTATAAAATGTAGATTTTCCTTTTGAACATGTGTTCACATTATGGTGTTTTGACCACAATATTTAAAAGGTTTGCATGTCTTCTTCTCACTCCATTGTCACAAATCATTTAATATTAGAAACAAGTCATTGGCTGCTTTTTGAAAGTGTGGTTCTTGAATAAAGTATGAATTGGGATAACCAAACAATGTCAAACCTTGTTGTGCTTAAATCCCCAAAACTGCCAGATGCATGTGGCCTTTTTCTTGTTTTTAAATAACTGAAACTGTTAATGCCTTTATTGTAAAACACCCTCCAGGGGTTATGTCTGTGGTATAGAAAAACCTAAATAAATAAATGTGGTTAGCTGGTTTGCAAATGGAATGTGTCTAGCAGCAGACTGTAATTCAAATTGCCGTAGGATCCACCAGTTTGTCACAAATGGCCTAAAACAGTGGCTTTTTCGAAGAGGGACGGGAATGTCAAAAGAGGAAAATATAATTAAACTAGATGCTCAAAAAAGTCTTGTCTTGCATCTAAGCTGACTGTAGATGATAGTCTGTTAGTTTTTATGTTCAAGGTTCCTTTTGTCCACCAAACATCTCAAAGTTCTTTCAGTCTTGCTGCGAAGCCGTGGCCTTATGGGATGAACCAAACACTCCATTTTAGTACTTAGCAGAAGTAGTTGGTTAAGCTCTGGTTCCAAACCGACTGGCATTTCATTACTCGTATAGAAAAGCATTGAAAAACTTCATATGCTGTGACCACCTTGTCTTCTTTTTTCCCTTTAATTTGTCATTCACAGATATGTAATATAAGCAAAAAATACACACTTTAGATAAATCAAATTTTTGAAACAACATTTTTTATTATTTGAAAGGCCATTTGAAAAATTATTTTTTTACTATTTGCCAAATATCTCAATTCTGGTTTGAGAAACCCCATGTGGTCATACAAGGTGAAATCTGTTCACATTTCCTTTTGCTTAAAAAACGGTTGGCTATTCCAAGAAGTTCTTGAACATGGAAACATGTTGGTAAATGCATTATGTATACAACCATTCATTCCTATAATACTCTTGGTGTGGATGATTGGGTTATTTGATTAATGCTCAGTTCTTGGGGGATAGAGTGAGATGGTTCTCATGCTTTTCTCATGGCGGGCAATCTATGTAGGCCATTTTATAGATTTTGAAACAAAATTCCTCACCTATTGCAAATAGACCCTGGAATTTGTTGAGGGTCTTGCACACTGTGTGAGTGGATGTCTGTTTCTGTTTAAGCAGTAGGCTTGATACATCTTTTCATCCATCATTGGTTTCCCACACTGGGCTGCCAATGGAGGGCTTCCTTTGTTGTAGTCATCAGATGTGCTGCCAAAGTCCTGGATCTTCAACTTTGTTCTGTTCAGATCAAAACAAATGTAGTTATTGAAGTTCTACAGCCCGTGCTTGGTTCTTCTGAGCCCTTAGTACTGTTCTATGAAGCCCTAACTAATCCTCCTATGGGCACTTAGTATAGACCTTGCTCTTGCCCACCAGTGAACAGGCAGATGCAGACAGACGCCTATTGACCCTGATTTTCTTACACAGCATACTACACCTGAAGGTTTAGTAGTCCAAGCTCCCATCATGCCCTCCCTGATATGGAGTCCCACAGGTTTGAGTTTTTCAGGAAAAATGTGTTCTCTTTTGCCTGCATAGCATTGAAGTTGGTCAGTGCAAGTTGCCCACGGAGGTTACATGCACACTCTCTGGGACATAGCCAGCCAGATCTAGCCAGTATTCCCGGAAGACTTTAGAGCCTTATTGGCTCAATCCATTGAAGATGGTCGGCTTGCAGCCAAATATGGGATTCATGCAGGTTTGGATTCTACCAATTGTGTGCGCTCCATCGACATTGAAGGATGAGATCCACAGGCTATTCTGTATATCTGTAGGCATCTCTTATGGATATGCCTTTTTTGATGGATCCTGCCTTTCTGGTGATAGAACTGGAACGCTTCACTGAAAGCTGTGTCACTGTGCGGTCTTTGGGCTTTTCGATCCCTGACAGGCAGCTTCCTTATCAGTTTTCATACTGCTGAGGCTATTCCAGAGAGAGTTTGTTGTATAAGCAGCACCAGGACTCTCTGCTCTGATGCAGTCATCTCCTCCCTTTCGTGGCTGGGGATGTGAATCAAATAACAAAAGGCTGGCAAGGGAATCATTCAAGCTCTAACTCGTGAAATAAAAAGAGATTTGATCAACAATATATGCATTGAGATGTCTCTTAGTACTAAGCATCAAAGTTATAAAGAAAATAATTCAACATTTAAGCGCGTACAAGAAAGCAAATGTATTTTAAAGGGTCAGACAAATTATACAAACAGACATGAGGGATTACACAAATTCCAGCATTCAACAGACTGATAACTCAAAATTGTCCTATCAAGTCCATAGATAGGGCCGAAAGTACTGTTGGTCCACTCTTACAAGAAGATACTTCGACCAGGGCCAAATCCATTGATAACATAATTATTCGTATGTTGACAAAAGCCAAACTGGTTTTAAAGAATCAAGTATTGGACAGATGTCAACGTTTCGGTCTCTTATATAATTGATATGCAATACCATCCTCCGGACAATGCTTAGAAACATAATACCACGTAGATTTCACAATTTTATATAATCTGTGCTTGAAACGTGCAGAAAAATAAACTTAGTAATTACAACTTGATTTTTTTTTATTTTGAGCTCACCGCAATCCTTGTTTTTTTAAACATCTGTTTAATGAGTTTTTTGTTACATTTACTGTTGATATTTTCCTAATTCTCTATCACAGTTATGAAGGTCTAACATTAGTTCTTATTGCAAGTAGTTTGATGTAAACTTACATTTCTTTTGCTCGTATTATTTTGGGTGCCTATCGATCTAACATTCATACATTAGACAGTTTTCCATCCAGATGGTTGATTTGATATGTTTGAGTCAATAAGCAGGTGGTTCCTTTAACACATTTTAACACAAACAATAGTATCTACTGAGCATTTTTGGTAATAGGTACCATTCAGTTATCAATCACGTTCCATGTTTCCGCGTTTCAATTCATAGTGTTCGCTATCTATACTGTGTTTTTTTGCCCCCATGTTACTAAGTGATGCGCAAGCCGGGTAGGTGTTTGCGTGCGTTACAGCTGATCAGTAGTCCCATGTGTAACACGCATGTTTATCAGTTAATTGGCCCCTTCCAATTAACCTACGGTTTAGGATGGGGTATGCACAATGAGAGTGTATAATGAGTGATGTTTAGCCATTTCTACTTTCACTCTTCATGCATGTATCTAGCCTTAGCGTGGTATGAATGTCTTCCACAGTTCACTAGTCCGTTTGGCGTTCTTGTAGCTGCACAGCAATGTGGGATGTACTGGGGGGGATGAAGGTGAAGTATCTAAAGGTTCTGTCCTTTAAAGAGTGTTTAAGTGTAAAATCTGCTGTAGGGGTTGCGAGGTCCCCTTAATTGTGCATGTCTGTCCCTGCCTTCTAGTTTATGGGGTGGGGATAAGTGGGGGGGAAGACGTCTATCCGGGTACCAATACCCCAAGCTTGTCCACTCTATGCGCCTTTACCACTCAGACCTCCCCCACAATGTCAGCAATAAGGTTCACCGATAGGAGACGGAGAGGAGGCCACCTGCTGTCTGGTCTCGTCCCCTGAAAGTCGTACAGTATGGCCTCCCAGTGTGGTGCAATGGGCTCCTTACGGAGACCACGGACGCTTCAGTTCACAGTGCTATACCTTCTGCCCTGGCCCACACCACGAGTGTCTGACAGCAGGTCAGGGGGATCAGGCTTTTTCCACCGTTTTGAGATCATTAGTTTAGCTGTCAGCATGCCTAAATCCATCAAGTGACAAGTGGCTTTTAGCCTTTTACTCCTTGGGTATATTATGCATTCCTCCTACGAGCATTCCAGAGTGTGACCCAGGTTGGGATTCAGAGTCTTTCTTTAATTGTAATGAGTCCAGGACATTTGAGCTATGATCCCAATATTTGAGCCTCAGTCCTGTTTTGCAGTGAGAGCTGATGTGAGGCTATTTGTCCACAACACCCGGTGGGATATATGAGCTCTGCAGTGGGATCTGAAGTCTCACAGAGCCTCACACCAAGGAAACTTGTCAGATGTCGTCCAGGTTTCAGAGGAGACTGCTTAAGATCTGCAGTAGTGGCTGTTCAACCACAACATGAACTGCGGTAGAGACCTCTCTCTTGCCCGCCCAGAACTGACGGTGGTGACAGATGCATCACTGCTGTGATGGCAGGGCCATCTGAAAGAGGTGGAGATCAGAGGACTCTCGTCTCTGCAGAACACCTCCTCCATATCAATCAGTTGGAGTAGTGGGCCATTCCCCTGCATGGAATTCCATGCTGCCATCGCAAAGTGGAGGCTGATGAAGGTTCTGATGGACAACACAGCCAGTATGTGATACTGCACCAAGCAGGGTAGAGTTGTGTACTAGTTCTGTGCCAGGACACTGTGCCAGTGGAGGTTTTTGGAACAGCTTGGGCATCTCTCTGATTGTGAACCACCTGGTGGGATAGTTGAAGACTAGTGCGTCAAGCTCAGCCAGAGGTACCTGATGGATCACAAATGGGAGTTACACTCACGGTGGTACAGGGCATCTTCTGACAATTGGGAGAACCCTGGCAAGATTTTTTAACCTCCACCCTGAACGCATAGTGTCCAAATACTTGCATATTGGATTTACCTCAAAGGGCCTCCTAGGAGATGCATTTGGCCTGGGGTGGAACATAGCGCTCTTATGCCTTACTGCCTCTACCTCTTCTGCCCAGAGTTTTGAAAAAGATCAGGAGCAACTGGGTCCAAGTTATCTTAGTCGCATCAGTTTAGGCCACGAGAGTTTGGTACATGGAGCTTCTGGGCATGTGTGTCTACCCTCCGATCAATCTACCACTTTGGGAAGATCTTCTGTCACAGGAGCAGGGTGGAGTTCTCCACCTGACCCTGCACAATCCACTCCTTTATGCATGGTTATTGATTAACAACAGCTGACCGCATTTAATCTGTCACCCAAAGTTGTGGATGTCATCCTGACTGCCAGGCATCCTTCCACAAAATCAGTCCTAAACTTTATTTCGATTTTAAAAATCACAAACGTTGATACAAAATACACATAGCGGTGAAGATAAAATATTTCCAATTTGCCTATTAAAATAATTCATCTAATATTGGAACAACCACTCTAAAATTACGAAGGTATACAATTAATATATTAAAAACTCTAAAAATAAAAATATCCTGCCAAAGCTAATGCTTGGGATACCAGCTGTCATTGGTTCATGTTGCAAAACTGCTGCTTTTTTAGCTTGCAATATCAATGCTATAAAGTGCATAGTGCTACTACAAAACCTGAGCATCTACCTTAGGCTCCTTTCTTTCCAGCGAATTATCCACACCCATCCCAGAAACTTTGCAACCGCGATCACAGTGGACTCTTCCATAGATGTACTTAGAATCCTGAATGCCTCGCTGCTGGACCGGGTCCCCAGGTTCAAACATAGGGGTTTCAACCATCTTCACCTAGGTTTACTATAGGCTGGGCAGGCAAATAAAATGTGTATAGCTGATTCAGTTGAATTCGGCCAATGTGGGACATTACTGCTGTTCAAGCTACACCATTTGTTGGTAAATGCATTGGTAGGGAGTGAACCCACCCTAAACTGATGATACAGTTTCCTATCTTTGGGGGTGGTAATTAGATCCCAGTAGCCTTCGTATTTTACTTCATGCTTGAAATCGAGGAAGGCTCTGGACAAAGAAGGTACAGTAAGGGCTGCAAACCGCCTCATTATTATCAAATTCCAATATGCTGCCTTAAGCTCTGTTTTGGTTGTAAAGACAGTGTCAGCGGGGGAAGTCCATAAGCAGCTCATCCCCATCTCCCAGAGTGTAATTCTAACACACCTTAACCATGGAATTTTGTTGGTGACATCAGCCTCTTTTACATCTTTTAAAGCCAGGGCATAGTGTGAAAACTCAGGGGTCACCCATAGCCTTCTCCAGTATGCAACTGGCCTATAGTGTGCCACGTCCCTAATAGAATGACAGCCCAGATTTGAGTATAGGGGTAGTAACGGGGTGGACTGTGGGAGGCCAGTTAAGGACCGCAGGAATTTGTTTTGTGCTAACACCAAAGAGTCCAAGTTGGCATATCCCCACAGCTCGGCCCCATATAGGATTGAGGCGCAGATTTTGGTGTGATAGATTTGTAATACAGGAGCAATAGGTTTAGTATATGAAGATCTCTGCTCCTTTAGCAATGCATCCGAGAGTTGGGCATGCTTGACTGTGAACAATTGTATTTGGGGCTTCCAGCTTAATTTTTTGTCAATAGTTACCACTAAATTGGAAAAAATCTCAGTTTGTTCCAGAGTACCTCCCTTCATTTCGACTCTACCCACAATGTCTTATGTTTGTGCAAGACCATGTATTTGTTTTGTCCACATTAACGATTAAATCGAGGTCCTCACAAAACTCCTCGAATCTCGAGAGGGCACACTGGAGGCCCTTTCTTGTCTTGGAGAGGATGAAGGTGTTGTCTGCAAACATGAGTAACGGGATCTTATGCCCGGCTAGTGACGGCGCATCTGTTGGGAGGTTCTCAAAATAGTTCTCCACCCCATTTATGTATAGAGAGAAGAGGACGGGTGCTAAAACGCATCCCTGTCTGACCCCCCTTCTCTACAGGATCCCATCTCACCTTGGTGTAGTTAGCGGCATGTAGCTTAACCAGAAGTGCCAGAATATCTAAAGGCATACCTAGCTTCAAAAAAGTGTGCCACATCTTAGTTCGGGAAACGAGGTCGAAGGCCGACTTAAGGTCGACGAAGGCTGCATAGATGGTGCCTCCCCCTAAAACTAAACCTGAACACCTGGTCGATGGTGCTAGTACATGACCGAAACCCCGCCTGGAGGTGAGACAGGATTTTGCATTCCTCCATCCAGGTCTGAATTCTACTTAGTATCAATCTTGCCAATACTTTTTGTATACAAACGATAAGGCTTATGGGCCTGTAGTTCTTTTGTAGAGTGCGATCCCCTTTTTTAAAAATGGGAAGTATTTCTGCTTCTGCCCAAATACCGGGCATAGGTGCTCCATTAGCAATAGCGTTCACTAGGAGCTGAATGTATGATGCCCAGTTAGGTATATCGTGGAGGAACAGATCTGCGGGGATGCAATCTGGCCCTGGTGCCCTGCCTCTTGGTACTAATTGAAGTGCATTTTCCACCTCTTTCTTGGTAAAATATAGGGTGAAGGCGGGGGGAGGGTGGCATATCAAAGTAATCATGCACGTTGCCAGCACATGCAAACTGGGTTTTAAAATGTGAGACCCACTGGTCTGGCTCCACATAGTTCGAAGGGACCTTGTTAGGAGCCCCACTACCCCACCTCACCAAGCGCCAAAAAGCAGTCATGTTTCTCACCGAACATGCTTCGAGCAGTTCCGCCCAGTGCTGTTCATCTCAATCCCTTTTGGCACGATATTGCACTATCTCGTAATCTGCCCTAGCCTTAAGTATTTCTATCCTATGTTTTGACCTAATTTCTAGCGCTAGGGTTCTATAGGCCAGGCGGCAAGGAGTGTCATACGAGGCGGCAGCTTTGAAGCCTGAGTGAATCATGGGTTTTTTACTTTTAGAAATAAAAAAAACTTTTGAGCTGTATAAACAGTTCCTCGTGGACCTGCACAACTTTAACGTTGAGCTCTTCCTGTGTTACGCAAGTCTGTAAAATACCTAAAGCATTAACTACCAAATTACTTATTTGCTGCATATGCTCATCCTTTTTAAGCACATATGCCCATTTAACACGTCTAGTATCGTTTGTCAGTTGGGCCTCCACATAATCTATACGTGGAGCCGAACTGGCTCCACGAGATATAGACATGGGTAGTAAGGAAAGCAGAAGCGGGTTGTGGTCACTCTCGGGTCTTCGCAGACCACCATGTCTACAAGATTGGACCAGAACTCTTTATTGAGTAGGAAAAAGTCTATTCTGCTGGTGCGCAATCCAGTGCTAAAGGTATGCAAACCTAGTTTGTCAGAGATGGATCTCCCATTAGCAGCCCTAATCCCTTGTTCCAAGCAAATGACTTTTAATTGGAGTGCTGCACACGTCTATATTTTTATTGCAGGGAGTTCTAACAGGGGAATGGACCACTGGGCATCCTCCTCTGCACCAAGGTTTATGTCGTAAATGTGCAGAAGTTCAAATGTGCATAAAAATCAGCAGCTATTATGACATTATCACCTCTGTGTTCTGATAAAAACAAATCTAATGAAGCTACAGTTGGGGAGGCTTTCCCACCTTGCAGGCCTCTTGCATAAACATGAATAAGTAGCATGTCAGGGACCGTAACCTAATTATAAGGATGTCCCTACAATTGATGTGGAGCTCCTCTACCATGTACTGATCGCATTGTCTAACCCAAGTGGTCAATCCCCCTTTGGGTCTGTCGCGTTGCCCTTTTTCCGCGACCTTAGAAAAGTTTAAATAAAGATGGCGAAATACTAGGTCTGTTTCCCAGGTGTCTTGGAAAAACAATATATCGGCCTCCTTGCTGAATGTGGACCATTCTGCAGAGGCTGTTTTGTGTAGAAGCCCAGCGATGTTCCAAGAAATTAGTGTGGATCCTGTAACATCACTGTTGTTATTTCCATAACCTGGCTGATGGCATACACCGGTTGTCACCCCAGGATTGGAAGCCCCTTCATGCAAATGATCTTCTACAGTTCTCATGCCCCAGTCCCTTCCCGTACCCATCCTGGATAAACCCGCAGTCTTTTCGTACTCCGGCCCATCCAGTGTGGGTAATGGAGAGCTTCCTATCGTAATAGGGCCTAAAACCCTGTGAGCCATTAACTGTGGGGCCATACTGCAATTCGAAATAGAACGTAGTCAGTCGATGTCCTCCAAAGTAGAGAGGAGCTCGAATCTATTAAGTGTTGGAACTACGTAGTCCTAGGGACCTTGTGCCTGAACTGCGTCCCTTGAACCGGCCCTGCCAGTTGTTTGCTGAGAGATAGTGTGATAAAAGAAGCCTAGTGGCATAGTATGGATATTATCCCTACTCAGATACCTAGACCCTGCCCTATCTAGGATAGTTTGGACAATCAGTGGGGATCCGAAGCTCAACACCACACAGTCACCACTAAAGAATTTCGGGGTTTTCCCTACCCATACAACTCTGAGTATCATTTTAAATTTGTGGAATAGGCAGTTACCCAGCCCAGTTCTAGTGTTCAACAGGTGGAGGGCTTTGTTCTTAAGTGATGCCCAATGTTCAACGTCACCTGGAGAAAGAACTGGCACATTAGAAAGTAGCATGGTATACGATGTGGCTTCAGGCGGTAAATTAAGACATTTACTGAGATCCTCAGTTTCACCCTGCAACGTCCCTAAATCGCGGTGCCCCAAACTTTCCCTACCATGGGCAGCGGGAGCTCTGGCCCCGCTTTTTGAGCGCCTCCTAGCGCTTGACGGTGCGGTGTGCGGCATGCGCGCCGTACAGAATGCCGGGAGATGGAGTCTTTGGGGCTCAGGCGGCAATGGCGGTTACACAGCGCAATGGCAGTCTCAACACGTCGCGCCGGTCAGTGGCAGAAATCCCAGGACACAGGTATGCAAAAAGTCAATCAGTGGGTTCCTGCCCTGCGGGAGCCCTGGCCCCCCTTTTGAGCGCCTCCTGCCGCTTGACTGTACGGTGCGCGGCGTGTGCGCCGCACGGAATGCCGGGAGATGGAGTCTTTTGGGCTCAGGTGGCAATGGCGGTCCCAAAGCGCAATGGCAGTCTCAACACGCCGTGCCGGTCCATTGCAGAAATCCCAGGACACAGGTATGCCAAAAAGCAATCAGTGGGCTCTATCTATTTATGCCAGGCGCTAAGACATATTTTTACCCTGGTGTGGTGCCCACAGGCCCTCTGCTAGCAAAGCTGTAAGATATTTTGTTCTTTGATTTGGACACAATTAAAGGTTGTATTTCGGCTCTTTTGGCTTTCCTTTGTTTCCCGGACCAACAATCCTTGTTCAAATCACCTGATGTAATGTAGTTTCTTACAGGTTTTACACACAAAAATATTATTGTGATGCCATAGTGGGACCTTAATTTGCTACTGGCTTTTCTCATGTATACTCCCCTCATGCAGATACACAGATGCTGGTTGTGTCTTTTGACACTTAAGATAGTTTTCTTCACCATGATCACTTCAGCTCATCAGATGAGTGAGCTCCAGTCTCTTTGGGTGGAACCACCGTACACCAGCACCAGCTTTTTCTGGACAAAGTGATGCAGAGGACCAGGGCATCCTTTTGAATATCCTGACTTCTTTTCATGGTGGACAATGTTCTTGCCCCTCCTCACCCCTCAAAAGAAGAGGAGAGACTCGATCGGCTGGACCCCAAAACAACTTTAAGCTTTTGCATTGGTCTTGCCTAAGACCATTAGTGGATGATTAGCTTTTCGTGGGAATATTTGGGGCAAAGAAAGGCTGTGCAGAAAAATGTATCAAGGTGTGTAGTCCTCTGCATTAAGATCTGCTGCTCATTGGCCAAGATGCAGCACCTGGAAGGACTGAGGACTTACTCCTACAGGGCCATGGCTGCTACCATAGCGATGGCATGCAGAGTATCTCTTCTTGACATCTGTCAGGCCGCAGCGTGGGTGCACATGTTCACGAAGCACTATTGCATTGACTGCCAGGTCCAAAGGGAAGGAAATTTCCTCTTGGTATCTATTTTATAGTTGAAGAATCTGCGGTTGGAAGTAGCCATCAGAAGAACAACTTATTTTCCTTCAGTAACACTTTTTCTGATGGAAACTGAATCTACCCGCAGCTTCCTCACTGCCCTCTCGCCTCCCCATTCTGGGGAGTGGTGTATATCTTTCCCATCAAAATAGGTACTTAATTAGAGATCTTCGCACTGGTATCTTCAATTATCCTGCGCCTGACAGAGTGGAAAGAGTCAAGCAAGAAACTGACGGCAGTCTTCAGGGGTGTTGCTTATGCAGCTCAGCTCCGTCACTTCCGCGCGAAGCAAATTTAACTCAAATCCATGCAGTGCCACCTGGCACACTGCCCTGAAAACTTCCTATCCAGCCTGGGAAATGTTCTAAAGATGAGTACTATGTTGTTACATCGAGTATCCACCAGAAAGAGCCTTCTTGAAGGTAAATAACTTATCCCGCAGGCGCATGGAGCTGATGTGACTGGAGCATTAGTCATATCCCATCTAGTTAATGCCAGTTCACTTTATCTCTAGTCTAACAAAATGCTATGAGGTACATGTATAGGAAAATATGGGGATTCATTTGGCAGTGATCTTAAGAAACATTTTTTTTTTTTTTTATATTTTTATTGCAGATTCACAAGGATCCAGTAACATACACTCAAGTACTCCAAACAAGAGTCACCAGTAGCCCATCTCCCAACCAGCTGAAGGATACACGGCCATTCAGCCCACATCCCGGGGGCAGGGCGGCGAGTTTCGGTACCATGCCAATAGTGTATCTTATACATTTCGCTGAGCATTCAAGGAACAATCCGAGCATCTGCATTTTCTTTTTTGCTGAACTCCCTCCCCCCCCCCCCAGTTAACAATGAAATTCAATTAGTTTACCTCCGTCAGATTGCATGTAAAACTTTGTTACAGTCACACCCATCTCACCCATTCCCCCCCCGCCTTGCCATAGGATGCCCCTCATCTTTCTGACTCACAGATCTTCAGTATGTCACGACAGACAGTGGGCGCATTTTTGTCTGACACCCTTACAATGTCAACGGCTCCTATACCTCGGTAATATATCTCCCGACCACTCGGGGAAGCCCTCCCTCAGAGCCCCCCGTCTAACCCATGGTAGTGTTTCCACTTAGACCAAATTCTGCGGAATGTTTTGGGGCACCCCCTGGCCTTATAGGTTACCCTCTCTGCTGCCATATAGAGATCTAGCCCTCGTCTCCATTCCTCCATATCTGGGGGTTCCGGCGCTCCCCAGTGTTTTGCGATGTCCCTTTTCGCGACCACTAGGGCTAAGACCAAGAATATAAGGTGGGGGCGTGTCAAGTCTACGCCGTTAGACATGCCCAACAGTGCTAGCTTGGGATCTTGTGGGATTGGAGCCTCCAGGACCTCTTCTAATTCTTTGAACACCTGGGTCCAGTAGATTTGGATTACAGTGCAGGACCATATCGTGTGATAGAAATCTCCCACTCCTTGGTGGCATCTAAGGCAACTTGGGTCCTCTACCTTCCCCATTCTGCATAGCCGCTGCCTGTCATAGTATGTTCTATGGAGTACATTCAACTGAATCAGTCACAGTCGGGACTTGATTGCCACCTCCCGAGGGTGCATCAGAACTGTCTCCCAATCTAGGTCCTCCATCTCGCCTACCTCCGCCTCCCAGGTGGTCCTGAGCTTCGTTAGGTCCCCTAATAGATGGTTAGTTAATGTCTTTTATGTCAGTGAGACCGCTTTTCCTGCTATCTGCTCTTGAAGGAGCCTCCCTTCCAGTGGTGTATATTCAGGGATGTCTGTGAGTGTGATACGTTGGGCCCTCCAGGTGTGTTGCAATTGTATGTATTTGAACCGTTGTGTGTCATGGAGCCCGAAGTTCGACTTAAGTACTTGGAAAGACTTGAGCTCTCCCTTGGCAATTACATCTCCTATAGTAGAGATGCCAATGTCGTCCCACCTTCGGAAACCTCGCAGTTTGTGGAGTTCCGTCAACCACTGACAGTGCCACAGTGGAGTCTGACGTGTGGGTTTCCTGTCCCACCCCATGCGACTATTGGCCTTCTTCCATGCGGCGAGTGTTACCGCCATAGCCGGGAGGAGGGAAGTCCTTCTAAAGGTTCCGTAGAGATAGCATAATATGTTTTTGGACGACATTTTCGCTCTCTCCAGAGTGTATGTCGGGTGGTCCGCCGGGGCATGGAGCCAGTCGTTGATTGGCGTCAGGTGTTCCGCCCAATAGTAGGCCTCCAGGTTGGGGAGTGAAATACCCCCACTGTATTGGTGCCTCTGTAGCGTGGACAGGGCCACCCTGGCATGCATTCCCAGCCACAGGAAGGAGCGCAGATCCGCGTGGATCCTGTGAAAGACCAACGCCGGTATCGGGTAATATTCGTTTTGTAGAGCATAGAGGAATTTCGGCAATGTAACCATTTTATACATGGCCGCTCTGCCGAGGAGTGTCAGTGGGAGTAGTCGCCATCGGTTCATATCTGCCACCGCGCTGAGTATGATCCGTTCTAGGTTTCTATAGAAGGAGAGGGACTCATTAACCGTTATAAATATCCCGAGATATTGGAAGCCCTCGGTGGTAGTCAGCAGGTTGTCCGGTAGACACCCCCAGCTGTTGCGACCGCCAGGGTCATAAAGTACTGATTTATGCCAGTTTATTTTGTGTCCCGCCATTCCTCCGTAACTTTCAATTTCTCTGAAGAGCTCTGGGATCGAGACTTCCGGTTCAGTTATGTAGAGCAGGATGTCGTCTGCATAGAGCGAGATTTTTTCTGAGATCGTGGCCGCGCCGCTGCTAGTAAAGCCGCGAATGTCAGCGTTTTGCCGTATCCTGGCAGCAAGTACCTCTATTGTGAGCGTGAACAGGAGGGGGGACAATGGGCACCCCTGCCGCGTGCCTCTTTGAATTCAAAACTCGCGCGATAGGGTCCCGTTTACCCGTACCCTGGCTCTCGGGGCAGTGTAAAGGAGTCGGACCCATTGAATAAATTTCGGCCCAAAGCCGAACTTACCTAAAACTGCAAAGAGGAAAGGCCAGTGCACCGCGTCGAATGCCTTCTCGGCATCCAGGGAGAGGAACCAATGTGGGTCATTGCGGACCCTTACCTCTTGCAGCTAGTTATGGGTTCTCCCAAGGTTTAATTTAGTAGCTCTATCCGGCAGGAAGCCCGATTGGTCTAGGTGTACCAGATCTGTAATAACTACTCTCAAACGGGCCGCCAATATGGTTGCTAGCAGTTTCACTTCTGTGTTCAGTAGGGAGATGGGTCGGTATGATGCGCAACTCTCTCTGGGCTTGCCCTCTTTATAGACCGGGACAATCGTGGCCCTCGCTAGGTCGGGCGGCAACTCCCTCTCCTGAAACGCATCATTAAAAAGGTCTCGCAGGCGGCGTGACAGGAGGTCTGTCGTTCGCTTAAAGAACTCTTCCGGGAAGCCATTGGGGCCCGGTGTTTTGCCCGGTCTCAGTCTGGCTATAGCCTCGGTGACGTCATCTACGTTTATATCCGCCTCTAGGGCTGCCATAGAGTCGGGGGGATGGTCGGTAGGACTGTATCTTCCAAATATTGTAGTGTCTCCTCTTGGCAAATTCACGGGCTTTATAGAATGTTTCAAAATGCGTGGCAAAAGTGTCGGCTATTCCCGCATCAGTGTTAACAGTAGCGCCATCTACGGCTTCGAGACTATCAATCCATCTCGCCGCCCGCTCCTTCCTGCTAAGCCATGCCAGGAGCTTCCCCGACTTGTCCCCCACATCGTAAAGCCTGTGAAGGGTGGCAAGGGATTGGGTCCTAGCTTCGTTGGTTACAAGGTCCCTGTAGTGTTTCTGTGCATCTAGAAGCTTTCTGAGGGTCCCGGCGTTTTTGTGAGCCTGATAGTCCCTTTCCCTCTTTAGGACGTCTTGTTCGAGAGCAGCCACCTCTGCCTGGCTTCTCCGTCTTTCCTCACCCAGCCTAGAATTTAACCTGTCTCTAAGTACCGGTTTCAGGGCTTCCCACAGAGTAACATTGGAGTCCACCGTGCCCTCATTTTCGGCCAGATACACCTTAATGTCCGCCCGGATACCTCTTAGTAGTGTCGCGTTTTGCAGATCCCAGGCCGCCAGCCGCCAAGAGCCCGTATCCCCACCTCGGGCCCGACCTATTTTCACATACAGCAGCGAGTGATCCGATATGCCCCTGGCCTTGTATTCTGCCGTGTGGTCTGCCCTCAGGTATTGGCGAGACATGAAGATGTAGTCGAGTCGCGAGAACACCTTGTGCGCCCCGGAGTAGTACGAGTATGTCTGTTGCGTCGGGTGGAGCCACCTCCAGATGTCTGTCAGTCCTACGGCAGACATCCGATTATAGAGGGAGGTTTGGTGTCCCATTCTAGATACATCACCAGATCTGTCGCACCCGGGGTTCATGACATCATTAAAGTCTCCCCCCACCACTTGTATCATATCAGAGGTGTCTAGGAGTATCTGTGTAAGCGCTGTGAGTGTACGGGTCTGCAGTTTAGGTGGTGCATAAACCGAGACCAGCGTGTAAGTGCGTCTGTTCCAGGTGCCCTGCACTCCAGCATATGTCACTTGTGGATCAAGCCAAGTGCGGGTAATGCAGAATGGAGCGTTTTTTTTAACAATGACTGCCACCCCTCTAGAGTCCGAGTTATATCCTGCATGCACCAGAACCCTGTGTCTCCATCTCGCTATAAAGGCGCATAGAGTACCCTTGAGGTGTGTTTCCTGTAGGAAGGCAATGTCTGGGTCAATCCTTTTAATGTAAGCGTTCACTAGGCCTCTCTTTATTTTTGAGCCCAGACCATTAACATTCCAAGTAAGGATGGTTAGTCTCCTATCTCCCTCCCGTTGAGTGACTACGGTACTTGCCATTGTGTGAGGCGGTAACTGCGTGCGGCCCGGCCCTGTCGTGAGCAAGCGGTGTGTGGGTTCAGTTCGAGATGCTGTATGACTTCGGTAAACTTGTGTGTCCCCCAACCATCCCCCCTTGGCCTCCCACCCGAACTAACTTGGAGACCTGTACCCCCTCCCCACTCCCCATCTCTTTCCCTTTCCAATCGAGGAGCCAAACAGAAACTACAACCTGAGTCAACTTGAAAATCCCCCTCCCCTCCCCTCTCCCTGCCTCCCTCCCCATCCAGTCGCACCCGTAAACAGGACCAGACTATCCGTAGGAGTAGGCCTGTCGCCCACCCACGCATCCCACCATTCAGAAAACAGTAAAAATTACAAAGAACAGAAAGGGGGTGCCAACTTGCGTGTGTCCCTAAGGTGTGCTGCATTCACCGTTGTCCAGGTGCACCTGTCAAGAATGCGAGTCTTGCATGTCCATCACAGAGGCATTGATCTGCCCTGAAGAGTCATGTTCCAATCGGTGGATCGCCTCCACTAGAGGGTGAGCCGAGCCCGGCCCCCCTCCCTCGTCCTCCTCACCAGATGTATGATTTCCCAGGGTTTCCTCCTTGTCCCCTTCTGACCGGACCTCATTCCGGAGGCAGCGGAATCTGGAGCCCGGAATAGGGTCATCTCCCGTCGATGCCGACCTCCCGCGCCTCATGTCTCTCGATCCTTGGTTCTGATACGGAGTGTCCTGGGTCTGTTTCTTTACCCTCCGTGCCTTGTTCCTCTGGGGCTTTGGTTGTTCCCATTGAGTCCTCTGCCTCACTGATCTATCCAGCTCCACTCTCCCAGAGGTCTCTCTGCTGTTGAGGATGGGACGCTCCTCAAGCCACTGCCACGCATCCTCCGGGTGGGGGAAGAATATTGACTTGTCCTTATACAGTACCTTAAGTTTTGCAGGGAAGAGGAGCATGTATGAGATGTTCAGAGTTCTCAGTTTCGCCTTTACTGCATCGAATGAGCGGCGTTGCTTCTGCACCTCTTGACTGTAATCAGGGAAGATCATAATCGTCGTGTTTTCCATCCGGATCTCGCCCATTTTTCGCGCCTCTCTCAATATCAAGTCTCTGTCAGCGAAGTTCAGGAATCGGGCGATGACCGGCCTCGGTCTCGCTCCTTCAGGCGGTTTGGCCAGGAGGGCCCTATGCGCTCGATCGATAATAAAGCACGGGGAGAACTGCGCACCAGGGAAAGTCTCTGTCAGCCATTTGCGGAAGAACGACGCCATATTCGTCCCCTCGATTCCTTCTCTAAAGCCCACAAAGCGGAGGTTGTTGCGCCTCGCCCTGTTTTCGGCGTCGTCTACTTTCCACATCAGCTGACGGTGGGAGGCTTGCAGTTCCGCCATGTCTCTCTTCAGGGAGGAAACCGACTCCTCGGTGTCACCAATCCTCGTTTCTGTTGCCGTCACTCTGTCGGACAGCTTGCGGAAATCTTGTCGAAGCAATGTCACTTCCGAGCCCACTTCCCCTATTTTGACCTCCAGCGCCGCCCGTGACTCCTGGATATCTGTCCTGGATGCCTGGATGGCCTCCATCAGCATGGCAGTGTCGGACCGGGTCCCAGTCGCCGCCGTAATCGACTCCTCCTGGTGTTTCCCATTTCATTTAGCTTTATTCGATTTTGTAATACAAATCATAAAAGCGTACAATATTAAAAACATACGATTAAGACAAACTTAACAAAGGCTACAAAAATATTGACAAAATTAAAAGTGAGGTTTTGAAAAAATTGTTCAGAGGGAAAGAATCCCGGTCCTAAAGTGCATACCTAATTCATTCTAAAAACAACTTTACACAATATTTCGGGATTTAAATATTCTAACGGTCCTGCTTTTACATAGATGTCGCCCTCCCCATGGGCTACTAATAAAAGCCACTGTAGTATTCCATATCGCGACGGTTCGGTGCAGGGAAGTTGCTATTGATCGATCTCCACACAGGTTTACCGATAGCATGGGTGTAGCCTGCCCCTGGTCTAAGTGCGGGGAAACGAGGGTAAAAGTCATAGAGGTCCCCAGTATGTATCGGTCCATCTTCTCCTTGGCAGTACCAAGTTAGGAGGAATGAAACAATGTTTCTGTTGCAAACTTTTACTAAGACCATATCCCCAGCGATGTCCTTTCGTAGGGGACCTAACCAGCCCACCCTTCTGACTGCTAGTATTTTGCCATTAAGTTCAGCAGGCAGGGGTCTATTCCTAGATAACCAGTGGGTAACCTTATTTTGTAGTTCCTGTTGGGTTTCCGTTTTTCCCCGTGTGATTGGTGGTACTCCTGATAGAACATAAACAAAGGGAGCAGCCTCTGGTGATAAGTTAATATGAGGTGCTATGTTTGACCCCGAACTGGCGATGTTACGCTGTGGAAATACACGATTTGGCAGAGGATAAGGAACCTTTGGATCTAGTATATTAGGCGCTGAGGCCTGTGGCTGGGCATTGGTGCTTAGTGCAGTTGGTTTCAAAGTTCCAGAAACAGCTGATAAATGGGATTGTCTGATATATACCTGATTTTTTAAGGAGGCCAGATTTGTGTTGACCGTCGTCTCTAATTCTGTGAGTCTATCCCCCAGAAGGTCTATTTTTGCCATCAATGGCGAAATGGCGGAGTTAATTAGCCGTTCAATGAGAGTCAGTAAGGACGACTGTGAGGGCGATGCTGAAAGATCTATTCCGCCCACTGTTTCACCCGGCTCTGAAGTTGGCGGGGAAGTAGTCGCAGACAACAAGGAGTTTGAAGATAATTTGGGATGTTTAGGTTGATTCCCATTTTGTATGCCTGTTTCGCACTTCCTTTTGCCAGGTGGAGGCCATACAGTTGCTGTACTGTGGACATCTGGTGGATTGATTTGGGGTTGTTCGTACGGACTGTTATTCAAGTTTTGTGGATCAGTTGGGGTACTAATGTAATCAGGACTGCTTACAGCTTTAGTGTACTTAGTTCCACACAGTCTGTTTAGTTCATCTAGCCCTGTTAAGCTATTTCCATAGCCAAAGAAAGATACGCGAGGATGATTAGTAATTAAACACTCAGGTGACAGTATAGCGTCGTTTATCCCTGGATTTAAGGGAGGTTGCTGAGTGAGCTTATTTCCTTGTGCGTCTTGTGTCCCTTTTGGCAAGCCCCTATGTGAGATGACTGTATTAATTTCCCTCTTTCGTGTCATCGTGATAACAGGGGTATGATAAATCAGTTAATATGAATACTCAAACGAATGATGAAAAATACCTTGTTGGTGAGTTCAAGTAGACGAGTATACCCTCTTTCTGTTGGAGGCAAGGGGGTGGCCCGTCCCGTCCTTCTCGGTCCTCTGAGGGCCACAGAGGGCCCGCCCTTTGCCCGGGCTTAGCCCGGCGTCCCGCGAGGGAGGGCTATTGCTGTTTTAATGCGCCTTCTGGCGCTTGTGACAGGTCACGTGGTTTTCCCTGGGCTGCTGGGGATTGCAGTCCCTTCACCTGCCCTCCTCGCGATGGCCGGCGCTTCCCCAGATGGAAGTGGGAGCGGGCAGCGGGAGACAGGCAGCAACCCCAGCAGTTCTAAGGGTCAGTGAAGTCAGCAGCCCTCCGCCCGGGCTCCCCAACGGCGATTCCTGGCAGTTCCCGGTTGCGCTGGCAGGTTCGATTGTGCTCCCCCCCGCTCAGCAGGGCTATCGCAGTTTTAATGCGCCTCCTGGCGCTTGTGACAGGTCACGTGGTTTTCCCTGGGCTGCTGGGGATTGCAGTCCCTTCACCTGCCCTCCTCGCGATGGCCGGCGCTTCCTCAGATGGAAGTGGGAGCGGGCAGCGGGAGGCAGGCAGCAACCCCAGCAGTTCTAAGGGTCAGTGAAGTCAGCAGCCCTCCGCCCGGGCTCCCCAACGGTGATTCCTGGCAGTTCCCGGTTGCGCTGGCAGGTTCGATTGTGCTCCCCCCCGCTCAGCAGGGCTATCGCAGTTTTAATGCGCCTCCTGGCGCTTGTGACAGGTCACGTGGTTTTCCCTGGGCTGCTGGGGATTGCAGTCCCTTCACCTGCCCTCCTCGCGATGGCCGGCGCTTCCCCAGATGGAAGTGGGAGCGGGCAGCGGGAGGCAGGCAGCAACCCCAGCAGTTCTAAGGGTCAGTGAAGTCAGCAGCCCTCCGCCCGGGCTCCCCAACGGCGATTCCTGGCAGTTCCCGGTTGCGCTGGCAGGTTCGATTGTGCTCCCCCTCCTCCTGGTGTCTCGGCGCCGCGAAGTTATCCATAGGCCCTAGCTTCTGGGCTTTGGGGAGCGTGTCTCTCTTGCCCATGGCCGTGCGCGGCTTCGGGGATTCCCCCTTCCTCCGTCAAGGGCACACAATGTCCCGGGGGTCCCACGTCGCGTCTCTCCTCTCTTCGTGAGGCGACAGCTGGGGGTATAAGGCCCTGGGCCACACTTGCCTCCACTGCCCCCTGCTCCCTCGCCGGATATTCCTTCCCCCAGGGACGGGTTGGCCGAGTGGATGTCAGGGCCCGTCTTCCCGCCCTGCCCGATCTCGCCCCGGTGGCAGTGCAGGTCCCGAGCAGCGCCGCAACTGCTACCTATCAAGGCGGATGTCCCGGGGTAGACGCCAGCGCGTCTGAGAGTCGGGCGGGTGGGGGGGGGGAGAGTCCCCCACCAGGGTGCGTGCGAGTGTCCAGAGCTAGGTGCGGCGCCCCCGACCAACACCACCGGTGTGTATGGGTCTCGCCAGCCGATGCCACCTCTTCCCTGCCGGAGCTATGGGGGCAAGCACATTCAGGTAATCAGGAATTGGATTCCCGGGCCGCCATCTTGGTAAAGGGGGTCCGCCACCAGGTGCCGTGAGCACTCCCGCCGGGTTCACAGGCACTCTGCCTTTCCTTCCTGACCTGTGCCTCAGGTGTCCCGCCGCTTCTTAACGGCGTCCGGCGCCCTGCAGCGTCCCCCCGCAGGCAGATCGGGGCTCCGGCGCGGCGTCCGCCATGTTGGTAAAGGGCGACCCGTCCCGTATTGCCGCAGCTGCTTTCACCGGGCCCCCAGAGTCAGCCCCACGCCCCAGTCTTGGGCGCGGGCCGTTGCCTGCAGGTTCTTTCCTGTCTCCGGTCCTCACCAGCGGCTCCACTCCGGTCAGTCAGGGCTCCGACGCCGAGGGCGCCATCTTGCCTCCAGATGCGAGCTCCGCGATTCTCCCGCCGAGGTCGGGATATCCGATGGATTTCGGGCCCGTCTCTGCCCGTCGAGCAGTCCCACAAGTTACGGGAGGGTTTCTGTGCCCGATTGAGGTGTTAGGTGTCCTAGGCCATCAGTAAAAAGCCGGATCTTGTGGCAGCACGGCGGGAGCTTCGGCGCTGCGCGTCCTACCCGGCCATGCTGTTAGCCACGCCCTCCGATCTTAAGAAACTTGACCTGAAGAGGGGAAAGAGTTATATTGTTTGCGAGTCGGAGGAAAACTGTAAATGCAGTGTCATAGCTACTTCAGCTGTGGACCAGCATATCTGTGAGAAAAATTGCTGTTCTTTCTAGCCAGCAAAACACAAATTTCCACAAGTCCAGCATTGCACTTCCTTACGTCAGGCAGGTCCTCAGGCCTGAATTTCAGGACTCCCAATCAGTGTTTTGTCCTGTGATATTTTTCTGAAAACATCCATAGGACCCAACAACACACAGAACAGCAAGTGAACAAGTGTTAGGGGTAGATAATGGAAATCCTTACCGACCAGCATATAAAAGAAGTGACAAATAGAAGAAAAGATGTATGAGTTATGATTCAACTTTACATACATGCCATACTTTTTGACAATTGAACGATCATCTGGGCCTCATGGACAAAGAATTTCCAGAAACTTGGTTCTAAAAGTTATTGCGAACAAGTGCATTCAAAATTACCATGACACACTTTTACCTATAGTAGCTGTACACAAACCTGTCTGATAATAGGAGAATGTACTGGACATTGCAGAGGTATAAATCATAAATTTGAAGAACTTGAATGGAAGCTAGCAGAAGTAAGAGCCTTGCAATCTGACCTGAAATGAGATAGCTGGAAAGAAATTGATAAAAAGGTATTCCCTTCATTTAGGCTTCGGTATGTAGATGATGAAGGTTCCTGTGATCCGCTTGATAAATCAAAAATAATTGACATGATATGCGCAGTTTGATTCCTTTCTTTCAGAAGGCATGTGAATGCCTACTTTGACCCCTGGTAGAATGACATCGGAAGGGAGGTCAAAAACTTTATGGTGGGGCCGGAGGCCTGAAGATGGCCTCCTATTAGGTGAGCTCCTTCAGCTGCATCTTCTATCCTGCATTATCCTTTGCTATCGCACCACTATTTTCATGCCTAACCCCTGCCAAATGAGCAATTTACCCCGGTGACTTTGCTGCTGCCAAGATTTCCTGGCGGAAACTGCCCCTACAGACATATTACGACCCAATGTGGCCTACTGCATGACAATGTGACGGCCTGGGCTACAGGACCTCGTGTATGGGGCTGCTTGCTGCCTTTGCCTGTGCCTGCACCGGATCCCTCTGGCGAGGTCAAAGGCTCTACATTGGCATCCTGCGACCCACGTGGTGGCCGACCCACCATCCTCCCGTGTCTCTCTGCTACGCTGCGGCGATCGGCCGCAGGTTAGTCCCCACATAGTGAGTACCATCAGGCGGGCAACTAGAGCCAAATTTCGGGGGGGGGGGGGGGGGGGGGGGTTGAAAAATATTTCGGGGGGGGGGCTAATTCTTCCAACCGCGGACAGAGTGCCTGTAAGAAGGGGTCAAAACACAACAAAAGCATCATTTGCAAGTAAATGGTCTTTTAAAGACCTGTTAAGTACTCGGGTGCGGCTGCAATCGAAGCTCGCCAGCCCGCGAAGCTGTCTCCGCCGGACTGACAGACACGACGGGGGGGCTGAAGCCCCGTGAGCCCAATGAGTGTTGCGCGCCTGAGGACCATGCATCCCCCGGCTTGCGCTGAACTAGGGGGCCTTCCCAGACTAGTCACTGCATTTGCAAGGTGTTCCTACCAGGCAGGCAACTAGAGCCAAATTTCGGAGGGGGCTGGAAAATATTTCGGGGGGGGCTAATTCTTCCAACCACGGACTGCGTGGCTGTAAGAAGGAGTGAACACACAACAACACCCTAATTTACACGTAAATGGCCTTTTAAAGACCTGTTAAGTACTCAGGTGCGGCTGCAATTAGACAGTCGCCAGCCCGTGAAGCTGTCTCCGCCTGGCTGACACACACGATGGGGGGGGCTGAAGCCCCGTGGGCCCAATGGGTGTTGCGCGCCTAACTTCCTACAGAGATAAACTGCCTGGGGACTGGGGGCCTGTGTGCCTGCATGTCCTGAGCATGATCTATGGTGGTGTGACCCGTGGCTCTCCTTTGACCTGCTCAGACTGATCCTCCTCCCTGCTGGTAACGGATCTGCCTGAGACTTGCGGGGCACGGCCCGCTGTAGTATGCTGCCTCACTGTGCCTGCGGGGAGTGGCAGTCCTCATGGACCAACAGGCACATAGAACTATACCGGAGGGAGATTGGGCCTCTTGAGACACGCAGTGCCCAACACAGTGGTGGTGCTGACCTGCGGTGGCAGTCCTCGTGCTGTGGCTTCTTCAGTCCCAGACGGTAAGGATATTTGGACTCATACGTGGGCCCCGGGGATTTTATTCTACCATGGAGAGCTGTTGTGCATCCTACCCAAACTGTGCCCCACCTTCAGAGGTGAGTCCACTGTCACTAAACTTCTGGCACTACCTCATTCTGCCCTGGTAGCTGCTCTGTGCCTGGAGTGTCTCCTGAAAGTGGGGGATGAATTTTTACTGGCAATACCTGGCTGGGACTGGATTGGAGCCCTCCACGAAGCCTCGACCATAGCAGGGCTGGAGTCCTGGCTCTCACTGACTGCGGGGGCTTTCTCTGGTCCACGACCTCCCTGTGGTGCATTGTTAAATAGGGCAGGAGACTAGTTGTGTCACCGGGGACCTACGCTTAAATACCAGTGTAGCACTGTGACATGGCATGAGGCCTCCTTCCCATTCACTTCATTCATGTGTGCATGAATGGCTGTCTGCCTCTCGGCTCAGCAGAGTAGTGCCCACTGGTGGTGCGCTGTGGAAGTGGCTGTCCTGCTGATCGCACTCTGTACACGGGGACAGACCCTCCCTGACCCTGCACTATCTACAGCAAGGCCCAAGATTGTGACACTAGGGACACTCCTCAGTCATAGTGACTATTGTATCCACCCATCACAACTACGGTCTTCGTCCTGTTACTGTCAGGCAGGATTTGGGGGCAACCAGAAAAACCTATGATTACTTTCATGTGTCTTCTTCTATCCACATAAGTGCATACATGCAATTCCGTGCTTGTAAAGGCCCGAGCAGCACCTACTGCAGTGGACAAGACCAAACAGACTCAACCTAAGCGACAGTTTGAGTAGAGAAAAACCTCTAGGCTACGAGAGGATGAGGCAGCAACACGTGAGACAAGTGCAGACACCTCAGGACCTCCAATGGGGGAGAAATGCGCCAAATCCTGACAGCCATGCTGCTCAACCTTACCAAGATAGATGGGAAAATCAATGCCCTTACGTACTGCATGGACAGGATATCGGAGCACATTGACAAACATGCGGAGCGCCTAGACATGTTGGAAAGACAGGTGTTAGAAGCAGAGGATGAACAGGTCTCAACGGCGAGGGTACAAAAGCAGATGGAGAAGACATTGTCGGTGCTGCAGTCTAAGGCAGAAGACTTGGAAGCCCGCTCCAGATAGAATAATCTTCGTATTGCTGGCCTGATTGAATCAACAAACTTAGTCAATATGGAAACCTTTGTGGAGAGACTCCTCATAGAACTGCTAGTGCGAAATACATTTTCCGATCTTTTCGTCATAGAACGTGCTCACTGTTCGCTGGCCCCGCGGCCACTGTCAGTAGCTTGACCCCACCCAATTATAGCAAGTCTGCTTAATTATCGTGATGCAGCACTGCGCCGCTCCAGGGAATTACAAAATCTTGGAAACAAAGGTGCAGAACTTTCCATTTCCACGGATTTCATGCCACGCGTCCAGGAGATGTGGAGACAGTTTCTTCCTTTCAAGAGGAAACTGCAAGAACTGAGAATTGACTATGCTATGCTCTACCCTGCTTGCTTGCGAGTGACTGTTGATGGGAAAACGAAGATCTTTGGTGATCTAAAAGTCTGCAGCAATTCCATAAGCAACATGAGTCGAGCAGTGGCAAACGGAGGTACCGGAAGGTGGACGTCGGCAATCCAGTGGCCTTTCCCGATATGGAAGGACCAGGTAGATGCTGACCTGTCTCTTATCTCTAGTGCATCACAAACTGCGAAGTGTTAACTCATTTCTGATTTCATGTCTTGCATTGTTGTTCTATTTTAGGTAATTCCTTGTCTGTGAATGCAGGATTGTACATTTGCTTCAACAAGCGTTTTACCTGGACGATGTGCAGGGTCAGTGTCTGTAGTGATAATCTTTTGGTTTGCCTTAATCATTTGTTCTGAGGTCAGGTGGCGGGTCCGCGGAGGTGACTGAGAGGAGCTGCTGCCTGCTGCTTAACTGGTAGTTCGGACTGGACTGTTCCCATGAGGCACAGGGTCAGAGCTGATTTGCATATAGCCAGTGTCTAACCCAGGGTGGTGTGGAGTGCAAAAAAACGATGGATTTAGGCCCAGATCCTTGTACTGGGGTTAATTTATGACATTGTTCTACATTCTGTCCATCAACTGTATTTTTTGCAATTTTCACCCCGAGTGGGCTGGGTATGCTCAGACGTGAGTCCCAGGCTCTCCACACCACTGGAGTCAAGCTATCCAGGCTGATGAAGGCTGATAGCCAGAAACCGGTCCTTGGATGCTTGATTCCGGTCTGGGAAAGACATGGCTTGGTAGTTCGGACTGGACTGTTCCCATGAGGCACAGGGTCAGAGCTGATTTGCATATAGCCAGTGTCTAACCCAGGGTGGTGTGGAGTGCAAAAGAACAATGGATTTGGGCCCAGATCCTTGTACTGGGGTGAATGTATGACATTGTTCTACATTCTGGCCATCAACTGTGTTTTTTGCAATTTGCTGCTTAATTGGATACATAAATATAGATGTGAAGTGAGGATGTATAATCTGAAAGAGACTGTTATTTGTAGTTTCCTTAACTTGTAATTTCCCTCAGGTGTCAGTCTGGAACTGTAGATTTTTCTATAGCAGTACCCCTGCATGTCGGTCGGTGACGTCAGTCGACTCTGTATCTGTCATCGGTGTTGTGGTCGCCCGAATGACATTGTGGTGCGTACTAAGATGCACCCCTGTGAATTGACGTCTATTCTTTCTTTTTCCGCGCCAGCCTAGAGCAGATCCAGAGAGAGCTACCCTTTAGCCGATTTTTGGCTAGCTCTTTTTGACTTTTTGTTGACGTCTTTTTCGAACCTTTGGCTCCTAGTGCACTAGGGATGTCCCAACGTTGGACCGGCTTCAAGCCCTGCAGCGCCTGGCACAAGATGATGTCTGTGACAGATCCGCACCTTGTGTGCTTTTGGTGCCTGGAGCGCGACTACGACCTGTAGTCATGCTCCGACTGCCGGGCCATGAACTCAAAGACTTTGTGGGAGCAGTCCCAAAAGTTGCTGGAGGCACCGGCGGTCGGCTCCGCGTCGCTCCCGGTCTTGTTCAAGAGAAAGGTCTTGAGGCCGTTGGCAGATTCCTCACTCCTCGTCGCACTCTTAGTCGTTGAGTTCATCGGGTAAGTCCAAACACAAGAAGAAGGCGAAGAAGCACATGTGCTCTTCACCTTCTCCTTGTCGGTTGGCTGACACGACACGGGATTCAAATGTCGTCACACAAAGGCTTTGTCTCTGGTGCCTGATTCAGGGATGAATCCACGCCTCCCCCTATTTCTGGGACCCGGAGTGTCCCTTGCCTAACTTCGGCAGATTTACAAGGCCTTACACCTCGTCTTTGGGCAGCCTGACTCCACGGGTGTGCCTTCAGGCCCCATGGAGCGGGTCGGGGATCCTTGGCCTTCGATGCCGGCAGCTCTGGCCCAGCACAAGAGGACCCCACGGATCCAGGTTTGTATCTGGATCGACGCCGGTCAATCTCACTCGACCTTCCCCTGCGCTGATCCAGACAATGACGGCCCCAGCGCCGGTTGTGCCCCCGGCCGATGCCATCCCCATCCTCATTCCCGAGTTTGACCTGGAGCCGGATCAATGTCGGAACCAACGCCAGAGGGTACTTATGTTCCTCTGTTCATCCCTGATGTTCCCTACCGACCAGAGGGTGGTGATAAGGACTGGGAGGTCGCTGAACCATTTAACAGACCAGCTTGAAGAACCGGACTGGCAAGAGGACCTGGGTGATGCCAGAGGGCTGGATACTTCTCAAGACACTGGTTTGCTTTCTCCCCCTACTGTGGCTACAGAGGAGGGAGCTGCCTATGCTGTGGTGGTGAGAAGGGCTGCTGAGGTCATGGGCCTTGAGTTCCCTTCAGTGGCAGTCAGGATTAACCTCCTGAAAAAGGTGCTTCCGCCTGCAGCTTCCTCTTCCGAACCTCTATTGCCATTTAATGAGGCGCTCACTGTCATCCTTCTGCGCACTTGGTCCAAGCCCAGCAGAGGGGATCCTGTGGAGAGGACAATCGCTCGCCGCCGCCACCACCGGCCCCGGGTGACCCAGTGTTCCTGAGCCAACATCCTTCCTCTGAGAGCTTGGTGGTCCAAGCCTCTTCTTCAAAAGGTGCATCCCCTTCTGCCCCTCCAGATAGGGTATCCAAGAAGCAGCACCTTCTTGGGAAGTGTATGTTCTCTTCCTCCAGCTTGGCACTGTGGTCGGTGAATACCGCGGGCCTCTTGGGCCGCTGCCCCCTTTCCATCTGCGATATGGTCGTGCAGGTGCTGCCACAGTGCCTGGAGGAGGCCCGAGCGGTTCTCTCCCAGGCAGTGGCAGTTGGGAGAGACGTAGCCAAATTCGCCATCAGACGTGGACTGGATACCACCAACTCACTGGGCAGAACCATTGCCACGTCAGTAGCCCTTAGGCTCTACTCCTGGTTGAGGACATCTGGCTTTTCGGGGGATGTCCAGTCAACTTTGATGACATGCCCTTTGATGGCTGTCATCTTTTTGGCGACCAAGCAGACTCGGACTGGAATGCTTTAAAGACTCTAGGGCTCGGCCAGATCTTTGGGCCTTACTGCACCTACTCGCCCACTCCAGTCTGCTTTTTGTCCCTTTCGTGGCTATGGAAGTGGCACCCAACCACGTCCGGCCGAGTCTAGTTACCGGTTCACGCAAGTTTCCCAGCCTCTGCGTGGCTGCAGACATGGGGCCCAGCAACCTCACGGGAACCAGTGGGCAGGCCAGTCCACCCTTTCCCACCCCCCCGCGGGGGGTGGGAAAGGTCCAACGTTTCAGGCCCATCAACGGGTAGTTGAAGGCAGGATTCACCATCATCTCCTTCACTGGCAATCCATCAAGTCGGACAGGTGGGTTTTGCAAATGGTCCGAAGGGGCTACTCCCTCCCGTTTGAGACTACCCATTCTTCCATGCCAATCGCATGTCGGAGGATCATTTGGCACTTCGCCGCCAGGAAGTCTATAGAGATGGTCCCTGTGCCAGAAGTAGGTTGTGGTTGCTATTCCTGCTACTTTCTGGTGCCCAAGAAGGACAAAGGCCTGTGTCCTATTCTAGATCTCTGAGCCCGCAACCACTTCCTCCGGAAGGAGAAGTTCAAAATGCTCACATTGGCTCACATCCTGTCTGCCCTTGACCCCGGAGACTGGATGGTGGCATTGGACTTGCAGGACGCCTATTTCCATATTCCTGTCTTGCCATGCCACAGACACTATCTAAGGTTCACGGTGGGCCACGAGCACTTTCAGTTCATCATGCTCCCCATTGTTCTTACCAGTGCCCCTCGAGTGTTCACAGAGGTGATGGCAGTGGTCCCAGCTCATCTGTTCAAATCAGGGGTTCCAGTCTTCCCCAATCTCGACGATTGGCTGCTGAAGACGGGCTCACCCCAGGCTGTCATCTCCCATCTCCAGACTACAGCAGACCTCCTGCATCCAATTGGGCTCACTACAAACGTGCCGAAGTCACACCTGACTCCCTCTCAGATGCTCCCTTTTATCAGAGCTGTTCTGGACACAGTGCAGTTTTGAGTCTATCCTCCGGAGCAGCGAGTCTGGGATATTCAGGCTATGATACCAATGTTTCAGCCTCTATCCCAGATTTCAGTGAGAATGACACTGAGGTTTTTCTGGGCCTCATGGCCTCTTGCATCCTGCTGGTGGATCATGCCAGATGGCAAATGTGGGCTCTTCAGTGGTACTTGAAGTTCCAGTGGGCGAAGCATCAGGGGACTCTTTCCGACTGTGTTCAGATCTCAGAAGGAACTGCACAACAACTGCAGTTGTGGCAAACAAACCAAGCTTGGGTCAGAGGCAGAACCCTCTCCCTTCCCCAACCAGATCTAACAGCTGTGACAGATGTGTCACTCCTGGGATGAGGCGGCCATCTGGGAGGGGTGGAGATCAGAGGCGTCTTGTCACCAGCGGAGTCTGGGCTCCATATCAACATGCTGGAGCTCCGGGTGTTCCAACTGACACTGAAGGCATTCCTTCCCTCTCTCAAAGGGAAAGTGGTGGAGGTGTTCACCGACAACAGCACGTACCATGTGGTACTGCAACAAACAGAGCAGGAGGGGTCGTGGACCCTCTGTCAGAGGCTCTTCGCCTCTGGACATGGCTGGGACATCAGGGCATGACCCTGGTGGTCCAACACTTGGCAGGTTCTCTGAATGCCAGGGTGGAAAAACTCAGCCGTCAATGCTTGGTCGATCACAAATGGCATCTTCATTCGGAGGTGGTGCAAGGTCTATTTCAGCGGTGGGGTGAGCCTTGGTTAGAGCTGTTTGCCACCGAAAAGAATGCACAATGTCAGCAGTATTGCGAGTTGGAGTTTCCAAGGCGGCACTTCCTTGGCAACACTTTTCGTTGCGAGTGGAACTGCGGCCTCCTGTACCCCTTTCTGCCTGTACGACTTCTGCCCCGAGTGCTCAAGAAGATCAAGCGCGACCAGGCCCAAGTTATTCTTGTGATTCCGGACTGGGCACGAAGAGTCTGGTATGCCGAGCTCCTGAGCATGCCCATCGATCCTCCGATCAGACCGCCCCTTCAGGAGGATCTCCTGTTGCAGAAGCAGGAGACAGTTCTTCACCCGAACATGTCCAGTCTCTACCTCCTGCGTGGAGATTGAGCGGCGACAGTTGACCACTTTCGACCTTCCGCCCGAAGTCTGTAATGTCATCGTGACAGTCAGGCGTCCCTCCACTAAATCGATATGCGCCTGTAGATGGAATAAGTTTGTGGCACAGTGCACAACAAAGGCTGTGGATCCCCTTTCTGCCCCTCTTTCAGAGGTCTTTTTGTAGATACTTTCTTTGGTCCAGCAGGGCTTTGTCCTGGGCACTCTCAAAGGCTATCTTTCTGCTATCTCTGCTTTTCTTCAGCTGCCCGATCAGCCATCCTTATTCAAGTCTCCTATTGTTAATAGATTCTTTAAGGGCATTACTCATCTATTTCCTCAATCTTCTTTCATAATGCCCCTGTGGGACTTGAATCTTGTTCTCACATATCTTATGTGTGCTCTCTTCGAACCTCTTCATAACTGTCTTCTCTGGCTTCTTACTTTCAAAACTCCCTTCCTTGTGGCCATTACCTCTGCTCACAGGGTGAGTGAGCTTTAAGCTCTGTCTTCCAAGTCCCCTTTCTTCTCTGTGCATCTGGACAAAGTGGTGCTTAGAACAAGGCGTTTGTTTCTTCCTAAAGTGGTTACACCATTTCATTTAGGACAATCTATCACTTTGCCCACCTTTTTCCCACCTCCGCACCCTTCCAAGGAGGAGGAGAGACTCCACCGTCTGGACCCTAAATGTGTGCTGTCATTCTACCTTGACTGCACCAAAGATTTCCAGATAGATGATCAGCTTTTTATTTGATATGTAGGTGTGAAGAAAGGCCGGGCTAGTCAAAAATGTAACATATCTCGATGGGTTGTCCTTTGCATAAAGATCCGCTATGCTTTCGCGAAGAAGGATCTTCCAGTGGGGTTGCGTGCTCATTCTACTAGGGCTACAGAAGCAACCACTGCATTGGCATGTGAAGTCCCACTCCTTGATATCTTCCAGGCAGCAATGTGGGCATCTGTACACACATTTACCAGACATTACCGCCTGGACAGCCAAGTCTAGAGGGACAGCTATTTTGCCCGTTCTGTCCTCCAGGACTTTCTCATCTGAATTTGGTTCGCAGACCCTCCTTTGGGGTTGGTATTCCTGGGGTATATATTCTAAGGTAAGGAATCTACAACTAACAGTCTCTTTCAGATGATCAAGTTACTTACCTTTGGTAACGATGTATCTGTAAGGGACATATGTTAGTTGTTGATTCCTTACCGCCCCACCCATCCTCCCCGCTCTGCGAAATGATTTCTAGGGATAGGGACTCCCGTACAGGGCCCTAGTTGTGGCGCACCAGTGGTCAATGTCTTTCATGGCTCTACATTTCTGGCGTGGAAAGTCATGTCAGAACTGACGTCATTGCGCAGGGGTGGCGTCTAAGTAGGTTCTGCAACGTCATCCCGGCGATCACAATGCCGATGACTGACGCGGAGTCGACCGACGCCACCTAACGACGCACAGGGGTACTGCTAAAGAAAACTCTCCGGACCCAGACTGACGCCTGATGAAAATTCCAAGGTAAGGAATCTACAACTAACATGTCTCTTACAGATACATCATTATCAAAGGTAAGTAACTTGTTCTTCAAGTTTGTTTATTGCACGATTGGCGCATGGTATATTTTAAATGCGGCCCGTGACTCTGTTACAGGGGTGCTCAGCGGCATTCTCTGCCTCCATGTGTGCTGTGCCCCACATTGTTCTTGTTGGGGTTTGCTGTTTGGGGGTATGGGTGGGCCTGAGGTGGGAAGCACATTGACATGTCACATGTTGGGGAGCATGGTGTGGGTCGGGGAGGTGGGTCGTTTCTCCAACTAGCTTTGAGGCACAGACAAGGGCAGACACTGGTACATGCGCTGCAGCTGGACTACTGTTTTCCATAGCACATCGTAGAAATGCCTGACGGGAGGGGGCACTACCGCTTCCCGTCGGTGTGCTTCACTGTTGAATTTCATAACTTAGATTGTTAGAGGGCTGAACGGTAGCAGGAACATCCGTAAAGTAGTAATGTATCTAAGGTGTCATCAGACCGATGTAGCCTTATTGCAGGAGACACACATGGTTCCCAACAGTGGGCTGCATACACAGAGGTGCATGAGGGAGCATGTCACGCTCTGGATTTCACTACACATGCCTGTCGGGTCCTAATTTGGGCCATACGCGGTTCAAGAATACAATTGCAGGATGTGTGTGGACCCTGGTGGGCATTTCGTGGTGGTGCGTTGCTGTAAAGAACTCTTTGACGTGTTACTGGTGGGATTCTATTGGCCTGACTATTAAGACCCACAGTTTTATCATGCACTTCAGGCTAAGCTGGCCCGCTATGGCAGTCTACCTCAGATATGGGGCGATGACTTTTAATGTGTTCAGTCGCCTGACTTGGATTGCTCCCAGTACATGCACTAGCGGCCGTCATTGGCAGCCTGTGCCATTGCAACAATAGCTGAGTGTTGTGGCCTGGTAGGTGTGTGGTGCCATCACACTCCACAGGGTAGGGAGTACACATATAACTCCACTGTTCATGACATACATACATGCATTGGGTACTGGCTTGTCCTGCGCAGTTTGATATCCACGGTCCGGCAGTGTGATCATCTACCTCGTACCTACTCGGACCTCTCCCCGGTAAGATCAGTGTTTGAGCTGGAGGGCCTACACCCACAGGCTTTCTCCTGGTGCTTCCCGTAGTGTTCATTGCTGGATGCTGTGTTCCGCGAGGAACTGGCGCTGGCGATTGATGACTACTTCTGCACCAACTTGGGCTCGGTCGCAAAATTCACCACTATCTGGGACGCCTTTAAAGTCTCTTTCTAAAGGGTTAATTTCTTAAAGCATGCTGACGTGCTCTGCTCTGCTCAGGACCATCTTGCAAGGTTGGAGAAGGACTTGGCTGATCTACAGCCTATTCATGGTGAGATGGCAAAGCGGAAACCATTGAGTGACATTCGAGCTAAGCTAGAGGAAGACACTGAGTTGGCTCAGAATGAAGTCACGCACTTAGGCAGTTATGCTATGTCCAGAATCTACGTGAGGGTAAGGGACCAGGTGCTACTCTAGCTGCCCTCATTCAACTTAGCTGGGAAAGCAGTGCAGTGCTCACGGTCATGGATGAGCAGGGTGAGCCCTTGCATGGGGCTGACCGGGTAGCAGATCGGTTCCACCGCTATTACACCGATCTTTACACTTTGCAAATCACGCGTGATGAACAAGCTACAACTGACTTACCTAATGCATATAATCATGAACTGGTTGACTAATGCTCAGAGAGAGAGTGGCTTATGGCACCTCTTCACCCCACCAAAATCTCTGCTGCATTGAAAGATTTGCCAAGCAGGAGGGCTCAGACAGCTTGACTGTCGCCTTTTATAATGCCTACCAGGACAAACTTACACCACATCTGGTCAAACTTTTCGAGGAGATGGTGTGAGACGGATGTATGCCTGCGACAATGTGTCAGGTGTTACTGGTCACTCTACTCAAGCCGGATAAACTAGCTGACCAATGTTCATCCTACCAGCCACTGTCTCTCTTGAATACGGATACTAAGCTCTTTGCCAGGATCCTGGCTAGCCAGCTGACGCCTGTGCTCACCAACATTGCGGGTCCTGAGCAATCCGGCTTTATGCCAGGCCGTTCTCTCATATATAATCTTCGTCATCTCTTGGGCGCGATCTCACGTATTGACCTTGAAGTCCGCACCCCCACAATTATTTTAGATGCAGGGAAAGCTTTTGCCTCCTTTGTTTGGGTATTTATGTTTAAGTCAAGTAGGAATGGGTGATACCTACCTTCAGCTGGTCCGGGTTCTTTATACAGAACCGACGGTTCTTTATACAGAACCGACGACATGCATAAGTCCTAATGGCCTGAGCAACTGTGCATGGTCTGGCACACATACAGTTAAGCTTCCCAGCTTCACTCCGCTGAAGGTCAGTAATAGCAGCCTTTGGCTGAAGCAAGAGCCCCCTAGACAACAAGCATTTCTACCCCATCACAACTTGGAGTGCTGTTGCGGACAAGCAGGGGCAAAGGAGAAATGGGCAACAGCCCCCACCTTGAAGACATACAACGCGGGGTCCTGGCGCTGCTGTGATATCGAATACACCCCACGGGGTACGTCTACCGCACTCGAGGAGACCCTGCGACGAGGGTTTGCCGCAAACAAGGAGCCAGGCGCTGGCCTCCAGGCAGCCGCCTTATCATTGTAATCTACTAGAACGTCCAGTAAAGATGGAAGACCCCAGAACATGAACAGGCCCTTCCATTTCAGCTGATAGACTGTGTATGAGGAGGGAGCAGGCAACATCAGATCTCTCTATTACCCTCTCCCATCCCTCCTGGGGCCTTGTTGGTAAGGAGAGCTGGAGTTAGGAGGGGCTCTGCTCAGATATGGAGGGGAGTGGATGACAACTTTACTGGGCTGACCTGTGTCAGAACACAGGAAGGGCACAATGGAGCACTCATTGGAAGCAGAGCTGGGTTGCCAGAAGGGAACCAATAGTGATCTGTGAATGGAGATTGAACAGCAACAAGACTTGAACTAGAGCCCTGTCCAGCCTAAATAAAAGCAGTTAATTTCACGTGTGGCAACAAGCGGGCTCTCTGGAGACTCAATGAGTGGAATCTTCCTTGCCCACACACTCACAACTGGGCCTCCCTTCCACACTGCCATATTGCTGCCTGTTGCACTGACTGGCAGTCACAGTTTTTTTTTTAATTTAAGTTTGAGGGCTCCGCCTACCTCGGCCCCTGAGCTTACTTTGGGCACTTAAGGCTAAACCATACCTGCCATATGTGACCCCTTTAGTTTGTCCTGGCTTTTTAGCAATAGTGTAGTATTTGCGTTCTGGAACTTGTCGTTTCTGGTTACAAGAATGGACATATAAATGCAACCATTATTGTCTTATGTGCACTAGTCTAGTAGGCTCTTCTGAGGCTGTTATCTGCTGAATTATAATCTGCTGTCCAAATTTTGGTGATTTTCAGAGTTTAGCAAATCAATTTCGGAATACAGTACCAAGTAGGCCCTCCTTTGACAGGATGAGTACCGGAATGACAATTAGCACAACTGTGGAGGACTAGATGTACAGTTTATGGTGCATTTTCATTTGGCTGTTTGTGCAACTACTATTGACTGTGGAATCCTTAGATTATTCTCAGTGTTTCTAGGTTGCCATGGGCCCTAGTGCAAGCAAAGTAACCAGGAACCTCACTAGGGTGACATCTCAGTCCGTCGGCTGCCCCCGAATCTCCTCAACCACTTTCAACAGTCTACATTTGCCATATCAAAACTCACTACGATTCTCATTTACGCACACACACTATTGTGTTTCCACTCCCAGGACTGCATTGCTGCAAGTCAAAGCCATAACCCTAAAAAGCATTACAAAGCCAATAGGTTTGGCCCTTGTAAAGGACATGCACACAAAGACATAACACACACGGACCCCACACTCACACCACCAACCTTAAATAGGCACATCCCTTATTCTGCACTTACACAGGCCCATGCCTCACTGTGCACTCACACAGGTACAACCTGCAACCCGTAGACCACTTGCCCTACACTCACAAAGGACAATGTTAATCTTACATTCACACAGGCACATTCCTCACAGTACACTAAAAAAAAACATGGAGGCGATACCTCATCCATTTAGATATCCTGTTCACACACAAGTACACCGCTTACTAGGAAGGAACAGAGTATGGACCGATGGTGGCATTGGAGGCACAGCTTGGGTTTCTGGTGTATCTGTCCTTTAGTGCAATTCAAAGCTCTTGAAGTAAGCTACACTGAAGCTTGGTTGTCCACTGGGATTATCTAGTCTCCAGTCAGCCACACCTGGACCTGCGCTGTGTATGCTAAAATAAAATACATCCAAGGTGGCTGAGAGCTGCAGTAAGGCTTAGATGTCCTCCCAACTTCCAGTACTGATCATTCCAGTTCACTTTACTACAAAAGGACTCCAGCATCGTCTTCTAACACTGTCCTGGGAAGTCATGCTGGTCAGAGGAGACGTTTGGCCTGCCCGGCACAGGCAAGGAACTAAAAACAACCCTGGAAAGGATACAACATTCAAACCCCACAACACAATGTCGGAGCAAACACGCATGACTGTCCCTGATGAATGGCTCCAGAACAGGTCATAGCTGCTCATTGTGCCAGAGAGTTGTCTGTAGTACCAGGGAGGGAGCTGCCAGACCGGACAGTTGCTGCTGGTGCTAGGACTGCTTCAGGTACTATCCTACAATTACTCAGCTTACAATAGCAGATGTCAGACAGTGTACTGGCCAGCAATGTTGTAGATCAAACAATTTAATGGGTAGACGTGCATAGCATTCAACTTGAAACTGGATCATACCCAGGGCAACTCAGCCTGCTTTCCCAGTAACTCGTGGTTTTTGCACGAAGGAAGGAACGAGGAGCTAGATGCAACATTGCACCTGAAAATGAGTAATATCTGTTGTGGAAGAGGAGTTCCGTCCCATTACTTACTCAACCCAAGGCCTGTCTTCAGATGGAGCATCTCTTGCCGCAAAAGGACGGTTCTGTCTTCACGCCTAGTGAAGCCTAGGCACTCTTTGCAGGGATCATCTGTGTGTGGAGTAGGCAGTCAAGCTGATTTAGTTATTCAACACTTGGACTCTCTTACAAGCAAAGTACAGGGTGGGAAATTAAGTCTCAAGTTGCTGCCCTGGAGTAATAACTGGAAACAGAGTAGTTCATTTGATTTATTTTTTGAACCGTTGGCCTCTCTTACAGATTTTGACACTTTTAGGGGTACAGGGGCTCATTCTGAATGCCCTTTAAATCCTGGGCCTCACTGCCCTGGAGTCATCACAGGATTTTCATAGTTCAAGCAAAGTCTCTCTGATGATAATACAGCTGATGGTACGATGTAGATCATTCAAATTTCTCAGAGGATTGAGCAAATTTGGAAACGCTGCAAGTTTGCGAATATGCAAAGTTTGCCACTGTTGCAAACCTTCGCCTGCAGGCAAAAGTTTTGGCAAAACATTGAGTACATTTTCATGGAAAAACCTTTGTTTTGAGCTAGAATTGACCAACACACATATACTCTGTGATGGTTTTCTCCTATAACCCTTACATTTTGCTGGACCAATTACCAGATCTATAGATTACTTACTTTTAAAAATAAGAAGTTACCAAAAAAATCTTCCCAAAGCTGACAGAAGCAGGTTTTGATGAATCTGCTCACCACCAGCTGATATAGAGCTAAGCCCATTCTATGTGATGCTTCTTCTTCTGAAGGTCTGAACAGTTCTATACGGATGTATCCAGTGAACTATATCCCTGGGTGGGTAATGGGCATGTTGCTGAGATCCCTTTGTAACCTTCACTACAATTTAAGTTCAACCTACAACAAACCCTTGTCTAATGCAATGGACATATAAATTACCCCACCAGGAACAGATGTAGTTAGATTCTCAGCCCTGGTCTGTCTGGTTAAACCACCCTCATAACCCTGACATTCCTTGACATCATTGGGTAGCCTGACAAGCAGGACACCCCAGCTAGTGTGGCTGTCAAACAGCCAGTCACACTACAGTCTTGTACCGCTGGTCGGCCATAGCCCGGTAGAGCTAGGCGAGTCTGCAAAATGTCCGACTAGTGTGAATCTAAAGGTTTGCCGCCAAGTCACTTAAATGTCAGGCGAGGCCTGCCGAGAGGCAACTAGGGCTGGATCAGCCAGTCACCTGCATGTCAAGTTACTAACGTAGGCGCCTCTGAAGTGTAGATGCGGATGAGCAGTGACAGTCACTTGACAGTCTAGTACCTCTAAGAGATCCCTTGGGCTGGGACACACACCAAGAAGATCACAGTACCATGCCGTAGTCACCTGCTGCTTGTCACTGTTATTTCATTATTGCCCTTGGGAGAGCCCTCCTGATTATGCGGCCTTGAGGCTTTACTTTCAAACACATTAGCAGCAATGCATGCAGCAAGGTGCAGGGAGAGGCAGTGCTGGGGCATGCTTCCAGCTTTCACTGTGCAATTTATTTGATAAATAAAATATGCTGTTTGAAATAAATGTAAAAATGTAAAAAGGGCCCTTTATTTCATGCTTTAAGTACCATCTCAGCTGAGGCTTCGTGCTTGTGAGAATGCATGAGAGCAAGTGAAGAGGAGCAGGTGAGTTTCAGCTGCCACAGTGAAAATAACAGAGCACTCTGACCTCACTCACTCAGGGCCTTAGCACCGGAAGTGGATACTGGTGGCTCCCAGCTGCATATAGGTTTCGATTCAGACTCGAGTCAGGCTGAAACTGAAAGCCAAAAACCTTCAAACAGTTATTTTTGTTCCATTAACAGAAAAGCCTAGAGTGCCGGCTTTTCTCACATTGTCTAGTTTCAACCTCCCTTCTCAAACGACCCCCAAGTGTGTTTCGGGGGAGCTGATTTCTCCATCTCCAGCCCCATAGCACTCGAAGCGCATCTAATCAGCCCACATCCCTGCTCAGCCTATCTGGACGAAAGTTGTAATCCCCAGAAACCTCAACTCACTGCTCCTTGGAAAAACTCATGAAGAATCCTCGCCCTTAAATAGTAGATTTTGATAAAGTGCACTAATACCAACAGGCCTCTCATTTCCCAGCCACTGTGTGTGTTCTTTTTGATCCTTGGGCCCAGATGTCTTTTAGGAAGACTGCAAACAGATATAAGATGAAACTGGCACCTCCCTTAGGAGATGTGAAATGGACTGAGTTCAAGCATGCATCACATTAGGCCATTGTTGTTGCACTCTGAACAAATTGTTCCAAGCAGCAGTTACAAAATAAAATAGATAGCTCAAACCTGGTTAAGGATTTCCCTTAATGAAGGCAAAACTACCCGGAGGATCTAATTTTGACGTTGGGTGAATTTACCAAAGTGAAGATCCAAGTTGGTAGTAGGAGATAGTTTACGGTAAAACAGGTTTTAATATTGACCCCTCACACACTGGGGGATCAGCTGTGAACAAATATTACAGAATTACAAGAAGTGAGGTATTAATGTTCTGGTGGATTTCAAGGTCAGACATACGTGCTAATGAAGTCAGTAAAGGCCTACTAGAAGTTGTACAAAGCATACAAAGGCATAACATTTTTGTAGAGGACATTGGACTGTTTGGTAGGCCTCATCCCACTGCAGAGCTCAAATATCAAGAGTTCCTAATGAAAGTCAATATGCGGATAACTAGATGAGCTTTATCTCGGGATATCATTGTAGCCTGTCCAATCAGGAGGGTGGCCTAGTCTATGTGGATGAATTCTACTTCTATATTGTTTCTCTTCTCATGGATTTCTGTCCTGGTTCCTTTTGCCCTAATTCAATTCCTTATTTAGCAAATTTACTTTTGTTGTAAAAACATGTTTTAGCTTGGTGTCAATACCACAGATAATATGGGTCGGAAATAGAGAAGGTGCACATTTATCGGTCTCACAAAATGACTATCCACCTACCAAAGTTATGGAGTCACACCTTCATAAAATAGTAGAATAACACAAAAGAAAAACCCTAACATAAAAAAACATAAACAAACCCTAGAACCACCACTTAGAGATTTAATAACAGGCTGGTAGCTCAACTGGGGCAGCGTTAGAGCCAATCACACATCAGCCTTTGTCAGACACGTGGTTGACTTTGACTTTATTAAAGCACTATGTACACTTCGGTCCACCTCTGCAGTTATATTTTTTATTTTACTGAAGTTTCTACTCAAGGAAAGAAACACTGCCTGCCCCTTCCTTCTATAACCATTTACCACATGATACAAAATGTACACCAGATTAACATGACTTTGACAATGCGGGGATCCCTAACAGTGTGGAACTGGCCATTTGGTCAGCTGAGCAACCCAATGGAAGACCAGAGGACCAGAGAATGTTTCAGGCCCTGGCCCTGGTGTTACCGACAACCAGCACTTACATGACACTTTTGTTGGTGTTTAAACAATTTAGGAGGAGGTTGCTACCACCCGTTATTGTGATTGCTGTGGTTCTTTCCTCTACTAGAGGAACGCACTCTAACAAAGACACAATATTATGGCCTTCTCTGGAGAGCCAGGTGAAGTTGCCTGGAGTCCAATTTATAGCCCCCAATAGTTTTTAGGGCAAAACCTGCTCATAAATGGAAATTCTTCGGTCAACTCTGCCATCACTGGTTATTGTGGTTCCTCAGATTAATTTCTCTTAAACCAGCAAGATGAATACATGTTAGCGACATTGAAGCATAACCCCTCTTTCTGAGGATTAGTAGAAGTGGGGCAGAGCGAGTATTTGAGCTCCTCGCAGTTTGTGAATTCTTTCTGCGTGGGTCAGAAGTGGAAGAGGTGGGTACGTAAAAAGAAGGTTCTCAAATGCTGGCGAGGGGCTGGTTGATGTGAAGGAAGGAGCGACTTAGGCTTTGCCTTTTGTTCTGTTTCTTCAGGCTTGCAGTGGCCCTTCCTGGTGGCAATCTCTTCACTCGCATCTCTGACCAGCTTGTGGCACCTTCAGACTTCTTCTTCTGAAGCCATCTCTGCCATGTTGAGACCCACCACCGGCATAATTTTTGCGTTTTGCCACATATTTCATGATGCTATACTCCGTTACTCAAATTTTATTGCACTATTAACTATTTCCATAGACCTGATGGCATGCACACACCTGCTGTTAGGTAGGGCTTGGCATAATAGTGCTCATTCGCATTCTAGGCCGATGGGGCCCACATGTTGCATGTCAAATTTGAAGTAGGGCACATAGTATCAGGTAGACGCTGCTTGCTGTCTATACAATGTTTCTATCAGGTGCTCTATTTTCTAGTCAGTAAAGTCTTGTTTGTGGATACTTTGGCATTTTCTGAAGTGAACAATTCATTATTTCAGATGTTCTGGCAAAAAAATATGGATATAGATGAAAAACTGTGAAATAAAATGCATAATTGTGGTCAATTTTGACCTTCTTTCTGGGGTGGAGGAGAATACCCCCTCAAACCTCCCTCGTGGGTTTCAGGCTAGCTCAATCCAGTATGAGGCTGGTGCATTGTTTTTGAGGGCTACTTCTGGTTTCCACCCGGCTCTGTACCTCATGCCCTTGTGTCCATGAGTGCCTCCCCGTTTTCTATTGTTCATTTTACTTTTTTATGTGTCAGCTTAATTTGATTGTAGGTATCTGCTTTTCTTTGTTTTCTGTCTCATGACGGGCACAATGTATTCACGAATGTTTACTTTTAAGGCAGTGGGCAAGTACAATGTGTGACTCCTGATGTTTGCTTCTCTTCAGGCACAAAATACAAGCCTAGTGGAGGGCCTCCAGATAGCTTATCCAGAGGCACAGGTACACTGTTAAAGTAAATTCGAGTTGAGGGGCTTCAGGTTCATTCACATCTAGCAAGAAAGAACAGACTTTTCTTTCCTAAGCTTCTGCTTTGCCATTTGTTATGCTAAGTGTTCACAGTAAGTTCATCAATGTAAGCCCTTTGCCATAATCCAATTGGTTTAATCAACTAAGCAACATTTACTCAAAAATAGGAACACTAGGGGACAGATTTATCAAGGTTGTGCATCGCCCTTGCAAGGGGGCGGAAAGGTGACTCAAAACCTAAGTGCGATTTATCACGCCATGAAAGCCCACCTTGCGTGGCCCTGCATGGCTTGATAAATCTTAGGTAACGCTAGGCAGCACAAATCGCTGCGTTACATTACTCTGCCCCAGGGAGGCGTTCCATGGGTGGAGCTTGGGTATCCCTACGCATCCACCAATGGATTTTGCCACATTCCCATATTTACCATTAGTAGTAGACCTGGAAATGCGTAAAAAAGCTACGCATCCCCAGGTGAGGTGTAATGAGGAGAAATATCTTTATTTCTCCTAGTTTTTAGGTCTTGCCTAGGCAGCGCATGCGCTGTCTACGAGACATGTGGTTTTCAGGCTGTGGGATTTGCACACGCTCAGAGCACTTATCATGTTTTTCATTCGCGTTACCATACATTTGTCCCACCTAAGGGCATTTTGTTCCTCCCTGGAGAGAGATCCTGCTACATGGATCATGTCACTTCTGGGCATTTATTTTGTTTTCGCGCTCTTCTTTTACTTTGGCACATCTGTTTTTAAGTTTGTATTCATGCTTAGTGCGGTGAGCGGTGCTTCATCACGCATGGCGGCCAAGCGTCTTTCATCTTTTCGGCACGGCGCCCGCAGCCTATTCCACCTATAACACAGAAGGTCTCTCCCCAGGGCCCAGGCATTTGAGTCGCTGCTGTAAAACCCCCAGTGGGCAGGGCGCAAATAAAGCAGGCTGCTTAAAATGGCTTCCGGTTGCTGCTGTTTTAAAATGCTGAGTGATATGTGTTGTGCTGTGTTCTTTCCATCTTGTTATTTTGGCAGAGAAAGTAACAGGCAGTACTTCGGTGACCCTCTTTCCTTCCTCCGTACAATGATGTTTCCTGCTTATCCTCTCCAATGCCCTGAGAATAAAGGTGGTGAGCCTGCTTCCAGTCCACGTGGTTGTGTGCTTCACTTGGCCCCAACAGATTTACAAGCCCCTTGCGCCATCTGTGCATCACTTTTTGTGTCGTACCGGTGGCACATTTTACTGCTCCATATTTACTTGGACAAGAAAAGCCACCCTGCGTGACTTTTTCTGTCCTTGTAAATATGGTCCATTTGCACACAGCACTTTGCATGAAAAGGGTGTTCCATGAGTGTTCCCACGCAACACCCATGGAACCAGACACATAACCAGACATATTTCCAGATTTATGAGGAATCATAAATCTGGAAATGCATGTGAATGCTACGCTTCCCCAGGGGAAGCGTAGGGAGGCGCGAAGAGGAATAATGTATTAATTTCTCCTCGTTTGAAAGATCCTCTTTCTATGCGTGCTGCATTCTGCAGCACACATAGAAAGATGAAATCAGCTCTAATGATTGTTTATGTACAGGAAGGGTTCCCTTCCTGCACATAAATAATCATTGAAACAATGACGTTTTTCAACTTCTATGTGTGCTAATGCAGCACACATAGAAGTTGAAATACTGCATTTCAGATTGTTTTTGTGCAGAAAGTGAACCCCTCCTGAACAAAAACAATCTCCCCATGACACAGGCATCCTTGCACCATGGTGCAAGGGTGCCTGCGCGGGCGCAGGGCAGCAGTTTGTGCGCCAGCGCAGGGGGAAGCACAGAGGTGCGACATATGGATGGCTATTCCTCACTGAGTCACTTTCCATGTAAATCTGCCCATGGTTTCTACGCTCCTCGTCGACTGAAAGCACTCCCACCCGCCACCTCATGCTTTCTCTAATCACCAGGGAGACGTTAGCCATCTGAGGTGAATGTGTCCTTTACCCGCATCGGACACAACACTCAAGCGCCCATCGTTTCCCATAAGCGCTATAAAAGTACACACTAACACCCTGATTCACGTTACGGAACACCAGTGTTAAATGATTGTTGGGTCTATCATACGGACATCTTTAGCTGTCTGTTGTGGATATACCTATTCTGTTCAATACAAATGCAAGTGTGTATTGGGCCATTCAACTGTTTATCATTGAATGGTTTAATTGCCATTCTCCATTCTTATTTCATTGATTTCCAATTCAAAGGTTTCAGAGTACATCTTTTCTTGCCCTCCCCTCACTTCAGGAACCTGCAAGCACTACTCCTTTCAATGCATTTCATTTTTTGCATTGTTATGTAGCTTCTTGCAAGGATACATTGGCCTGTTTTCCTTATCTTAGATATGCTTAATGGTAAACTACCTTTCGACTCTTCCTGACTTCGAAACTTCTTCATTTAGCAGGTACTTTTCTATTTCACGTATAATACGCTCAAGTTTACTTATCTTATTTTTATAAGCAGGTAATCAAACTAAACCTTACATTTTATGGCTAGGTAAAAGACATTGTCATTTACAATGCTAATTGCTCTAATTCTTGCAAATGTGAGACCTATTGCATTGCAAATGCTTGCTTCTCTTTCTACATGTACTGCGTTCTGCAGCACACACAGAAAGAGGAAAATGCCTCCTATGATTATTTTTTTGCAGGAGGGTGTCCCTTATTGCACAAAACCAATCCTGCCTACAACACAGGCACCCTTGCACCATGACGCAAGGGTGCCTGGATTGGTGCTAGGCAGCGAAAGTGCACCAGCGCTACAAAAGGACACAAATGCACCATATAATGTTGAATACTGTGTTGTCCTGCCCTTCCCCTAACACGGAGCGCAGCAGGGTGGCTTGCTGCGTTGCTTGAAAAAAGTATAAATGTGAGCCTAATGTCTAACATAATGATGCCAATATATTTTTGGAATACCTTAATATCCAGGTTGGCAGCACTTATTGTTTATTTGTCTATACTTGTCAAATAAAGTTGGTAGGTCTCATTTAGTAAAGCCTTGGTGTTTGACTCTAGCATTTGCCAACCATGTGACAAAATGTTGTAAATCAACCTTTTAGGTCCCACATGAAAATATGCATTGTGTAGTCCCTGGCACTTCTATTTCTTTGCTTTGTACTGGCTGTATCTGAAACAGGAAGTTCCAAGTAGGATAAACAGACGTCCATGCCCACCCATTAATCGTATACTGACTATGCTCGTTGGCAAGTGCGTGAAGTTGTATCGGTAAACCGAGTAGTATTCTAAAGTGGCCACCATACTTGCATCGTGGGGATGAGAGTTTTATAGTGTATTCCTCCCTTGGTTGTTCTTCATTTGCACTTCCAAAGAAACATCATGGTGAATAACATTTGTTGTAAGTATAATGTGGCATTTTGTCAAAGAAGTTCTCTGTCCAATCTTGTGTACCTTGGTCGAGCCACACTCAGTAAGTGTGTTTGGAGCAATATCCGTGCTATGCTTGGCAGATGGCAAGACCTGCACCAGGGTGCAGGGTGGGTGCTAGTGGAAATCAGCTTGTTTACCAGAGTTTTGGGTGTAAGATTGTGGGTCACATAACAACATGTGACAGCTATGTTTCTGTCACCAGAGCAGTAAACCCCACACCGCACCTCAGACTAAAAGACCTGTTGGTAGTCAGAAGGTATGTATCGACTATAATCTTTGTAGGAAGGTGGAATCTGACTATATGGTTACCCCAACTTTTTTGCTGGTGATTTCCTGGTGCTATTCAGCCCCCCAGACTATCTGCTTTCTCTATAAAATGGACTCCATGTACTTTAGGTACATACCAGATTGGTTACTGGCTCACTCTTGTGAGCCCATGTATAGTGTACCATAGGTACCCAGGGCAGAGGTGTACCATAGGCCTAACAGGGGCTGCAGCATGTATTGTGCCACCCCTGGTTTGCCTTCCAAACTGACACCACAGGTCTGTTCACACAGCCTGGGTAAGGTAGTGTAATCACCCCTTACTTAGATATAGTATACCTATATCTACCTTTACATATAGACACGTATACACCTATAAGCCACTCCTATGGTAGGCCTCGACAATCCTGGAGGCAGACTGCCTGGTTTTATGTGAGAGGGTGCCCTAGCATGAGCTGAGCCCCTCTGCAGCTTTCGGAACCATCTCCTTATAGCTGTTCTATGATATAGCCATACCATATACTCTTAAGTGCATTATAATCCTCTCGGTTAATGCTAACTTTGGTTTGGCTTTATCAAAACATGTCATGTAAGGTGTCAAACACTTTGGAATACTACCCCCCCCCCCGCCAATTCTGGTGGCGGGGGTAGCATTCCACCCTTCTAGAGGGAAAAGACATGTATGTTACTGCTTTACCCGGTTAAAGTTAAACAGAACCTCAGCATCACAAAATGGATGCTGCTGCCACAGAGACAAGTCTGACCACCTGGTGCTGGGGGAAACTCCAGCAAGGGCGGCCTGGACAATAGGTTTCCTGTCCAGGGAGGTGCCAGCACTTCCCCAGACAGGGGTTTTGTGTATTGAGGCAGGGAGGGCTGCATTCAGTGAATGCATCTAGACACTGCCTGGGGCACACAAGGTGCTCCATGCATAGCCCGGTTCAAACCAGTTGCTGGGAAAGGGGTGTAACCCCCCCCTTCTCAGGTCCACCCATAGGAGGGACTTAGGTAGGTAATCCAGCCCCCATCCTCCGTATAAGTATAGGAGCTGTGTCCCCAGGACTTTAGATTATCCTGGAATGAAACTTTGATACAGAAGTCTTGGACCTTTGACATTCTATTCTGACTAGAAGACGGAAGACATCTCCCTTGTGGTCAAGGAGTGACCACCCTGTTCATACAGGCACCAGCAGCAACTTTGCCAGTCTGCAGTTTTAAGGGTCCTGCCGGTACCCGAAGACTCTATGACTCAGAAAGTGGACTTCCAGACTTCTCTGACCCTGACCCACATCCACAGTAAAGCTGAGACCCGTGGCGGACACGAGAGACGTGGGACCGGACATCTTGTACATCCTGCATTTTGCTACCTGCACTCCTTTCCTGAAGCCTCAGTAAGCTGTGCATTAGGGTATGAGAAGCCCTAAACCCGAGCATCATTTGACCTGAAACCCAGGCCCACACACTCCGCGAGTGTCCCGTGGGCCCCACCTTTACATTTGTGCTTGACGCATCTTCCTGGCTCTTGCCCGTTGGCTAGTGAGCCCCCTGAAGTCACCATCTTGAATCTGACTTGCGATCCTGGTTGCTCCAGGCTTGCCCCAGCTTCCCTAAAAAGGAGAAGTGCCACAGACCTTGCTGGTCTGCAACAGAGCCAATCTCCACATCCTGCGTGGGTTGCAGTTGCCAAGGCTTGTTGGGTCCAATCCGGATACTGATGCCGCAATCATCTAGATCCATTGTGGGACAGCTCGAAACCAGCTCCTAGTAATCATCGATGCCTCCTGGACCTCGTGGCTGAAGAGACAAACTCACCTTCTTCACCTTAAAGCACCCGACATCGCCTGGTTCCTTCCTGGTCACTGGGTAATGACCCAGACTCTGTCCCCTCTGCTTTCAGGTTCTTCACATCTCCGATACACCCTTGGATCCACCGGACACTTTTCCTCTGGTCACCTGCAGCACTTCTTTGCAGCTCTCCATAGAAAACGACGACGAAACCCGACATCAAAAGACACCTATGCTCCCGGCTTCTGTGGGTGAGGTAACACGAGTACTCTGGTAGTCTCGAGGGTATTGGCCCTCCTAGTGTCTAAGCAAGTGTCCTTAACTTGTCACTTTGTAACTTTTACGAACTCCATTGAAAGTCAATGGGAACCCACGCCTGTGTTTAGACACTGGACGCGGCTCCCGTGGGTCTCCTACTTCTTAACCTTTGGTTGCTTAGTGTAGCCCCAGAGATTCTACAGGCCATAGGCCTGCTTTCTAACTCTAACGTGGTACTTATACCACTTTCTTAGTATATGGTTAGAGAGGCCCCTAGGGCATAATGTATAATGTGCAACTTATTGTGTATTAACTGTGTGACTTGTATTGTATTTTTGACTCTGACCTCATAAAGAGTGCAGAGGGGTTGTGTTTAGATTAAATACATATATATTTGATATATACCTTGTGTGGTGTCCTTTCATCTGGTATTCAAGGGATTATATATGGTAAAACAACTTGCTTAACTCGCCTACTGAAGTCTTAGCCTGAAGACTGCTGGTTCATGCTACCACTAGGATAGCTTTCTATAAGGTTGACTTTACAACCATCATCAATAAGGGTTGATTAGACTGGTGCAAACTGCCCACTAGAACTAGTGGACATCATATGCCAGGCTAACTTCTCACATTGGTGTGCAGCGGTTGGGATAAGAGCTTACACAACGAACCGGGGGTCTAAATGCCTAATATCAATGAAAAGGCACAACACTTCTCACAATGGTAGAGTGTATGAAATATACTACAAGCAGCTAAATATAAGGAATAAACTCACCAAACAAAAGACTCTATGTGATAATCTGGTAGGGATCAGCCACAAAGTTAAAGTCTGGATAAACATCAACTCATCCAGGTGATCAATTGTATCATTTGGTCAACCAGTTACAGGGGATGGTGAACCACTTGATCATAGAGGACACCACGCCATTTTGTGCAAGGCTGGATCCCGGCCAAAAATCACTGGAGAAGAGTACAATGGGTGGTTGCTACTAAATGCCCACTGAAAAAAGGGAAAAGAAAGAAAGCAGTGCAAGAGAAAGGGAATTAAAATAAGATGATGTGTCCAAATAAAGGGTATTTTTATTAAGAGTGCGGACACACCTCCTAATTAAAAACAGAACAGTGCAAACTGCAGCTTAAACAAATAACTGCCATAGAAGGGCCAACATGTTTCAGCCAAGAGGGCTATGCTTCCCTAGGCTTTCTTCAGGGCCTTTGTTCTCAATATTGCTACTGCGTTTTTTGGTGAAATTAACATGAAAATAGAAATTGACACAACAGTGAAGATAGGTACTTGCTGTGATACAGTGAGTGAATAAACAATCTGTTCCTCCACATCAAGGGATGCATATGACATCTGTGATGGATCAAAACAAACATGTACTGGTCTTTAGTTCCTTTGTACATTCCTTGTAATATAATGCAAATAGATGAAAACTTTAATTCGCTCACCCAGCTTGACAGGGGACTGGACCTCACCTCACCTGGATCATGCTCAGGATTTTGAGGCCCCGCTCTATGAACAGTGAGATAAGAATAGAGGTGTAGAACCATGGAATTGAAAAGTAATCAATGTCAACATGAGATACTCACTCCAAGTTTCTATTCATAAATTCTAACTGCATAGAAAGTAAATCATCTAGGCATACTTTCTATGTTTCAAACAACAAACAGAAACAACTCAAACTACTAGTAAAAACTGGAATTGCCACTATCCAGAGTGTGTATACTAAGCACACCAACGTGTTGAAAGAAGAAACTACTAAGGAGCAGGATTTGGTTAACCCCCCCCCCCCCTTCTGTAATTCTCCTCACTCGTGGTGTTAATGGAGGTCGCTATGCTAGTGAAGCAACTTGGCCTACTACTAGATTAGGGTTTAGTAGAAAGGTAACAATGGGATGAAATAGACATAGCTAGTATTTGGCACAATGTGGTGGACGCTACAATGGTGAAACAGCTAGACGCACTCTCAGATTACAATGCACTGAAAACATTATACATGCTGTGCGTCCAGCTATCCACATATCCCCACAAACAGCTTAGCACACTAACCGATTAAAGTGCACAGGAAGATTAAGGCATAGCTCGTGTCATAGGAAGTGGTTTACGCTTCAGTTGTAAAACAACTCAGCGTGTTCTCAAAGAGCGATGCAATCGACAAAATAAACATACTGTGCGTAGAGTTGTCCTCGAATACACACACCTCACGTGAATTTAGTAAACAACAAAAAGCTTGACAACGCTAAAAAGCTTACCTATGCGTCGGTACCTCAAGGACTGCACTGAGTCTAGGGGGAGGCACCAACATGAATTCGAGGCTCCTATAAGTAGGACTAGCAGAAACCTCATTTGCCGCTGTCTCGAGCAACTTAAATTAAGACCAACAGTAAACCGCTTATCTCACCCTACACAGACTGCATTTCCATGAGCTGCCTCCAAATCAGAATATTGATGTCTGTATCGCATTTACAAACAAAATGTTGCAAGACGCATGACTACAAAATGATGTCAGACCGTGACGTTTGTAGTTCTCGGTGTTTGCAGTGACAGGATAGAATATACTATACAAAATGTTGCAAGAAGCCGCGCATGACTACAAAATGCCGTCAGAACCATGATGTTTGTAGTTCTCGGTGTTCGCGGTGACAGGATAGACTATACTCCTCAATAGGACTAACACTCGCTAATTATACGAGTAATATTGGAATAACTGTATGCACCTTGCGTGCTGCATGAAACATACCCATGAAATAGAAGGGATTAAATAACCTGACGATAACAAAACCTCCAAGGACTACCAAATGATGTCATAAAGAAGACATTTGTAGTTCTTTACTTGACTGATGGTGTCTGTAGTTCACAAGGTATTTGATTGTGGTAGTATTCTCTCGACTGTAAATAGTGCTAAGCCCACTGTCTGGACAGTACAATCTTATAGAAGATCATAGGAGCAGTACTAGGCACTCCAAATTAATAAATGGACTAAATACCTCCTCAAACGGCCACCAAATGGCGTCATCAGCATAGCGTCTGCGATTCCATGCCCGGACTCCCCTCATTAAGACCAATGTGGCACACACCCCTCTCCTCTATAACATCAGTGAACTAATATGTCTCAAATCTTTTAAGGCATCCATAATATGTCAACTCCCACTCTAATAGTTGAACTCCCTCTATGTACCCAATAGTGGTGATATTAATCTATTTTATGCTCGATAAAAAACGGCATCCTCTTAGAATAGACTATTAATGTAAACAGTCTCCGGTAATCAATATGTATGTGTGGATAAATGTTCCCATAGCTATATCAAATTGCCAAACTAAAGTGGAATGGTCAGACTAGTATGTTCAAAAAAAGGGACTGCTCCATATTTCCTTCTCTGTATGCGCACACCCTTGTTTCTAAGTTTTTTAAAAGGGGAAACTCCTACCAGTATATTAAAAACATCTGCCTCATGCCCCTACAGAGGTGTTACGAACTATTGAGAAGGCACAGTTGGGTGAAAAAAAAACAATGGAAAAGTATAGTTGAGGGAACATTCAGCAACTACTACATAGTTACTCTCACCTTCAAGATCAGAGGAAGGTATATTAAAGCGTGTAAAACATGCTGGTACCAATGCAAGGCAACAGGTAAGATCGCTAATTTTGTCACCAACGTACAAAATATGTTTCATGAAGGACAAGCAATCAGCCTGATAAGTTGGTCCATGGTATTTCATCGTTCAGACCCAACGTATCCGACTTGAGTTTAAAAATCCATTTCTGCTCTTTCAGAAATAAATATCTAGACACATCGCTAATGTGGGCAGGAATTACAGGTTTCTCCAAGACCGTCCATTGGAAATCTTCTTCACCATGATTATTTTCAACAAAGTGTTTAGTCAATCTAGTGATGGGTTTTTGTACAACGGAAAGAGCTCTCATGCTTAAGCATCCGGATCCGCACTTTGCGGGTCGTCATCCCTACATATTGAATTGCGCAAGGGCAGATCAGGAGGTAGATGAGATTAGAACTATTACAGTTCGAAAAATACTTCTGGACCCATGGCCGGTGAGTGCCAATGTCCACTGATGTGGAGTGTCTCGTTTGTGGACAGATAGAGCAATTCCCACATGGATGGTGGCCTACTGCAGCAGGGAGGTTCCATAATGTCCCAATCATTCTCTTAGGCACTTCCTTCGGACGTGTGTGGACCAAACGGTCTTGTATGCTGTTCGCTCTTTAAAAAGCAAACAGAGGTTGGGCAATCTTGTTCCTGCTCTGATTCAATAGGCGCCAATGTCTACGCACAATCTTCTGGATATGGTTGGCCTTAGTGGAGAGTGTACTCACAAAAGTCAACCTCTCCATAGGTGGCTTGGGCACAGGGGGTTCCAAAAGTGCCTCACGGTGGTTATTTTTAGCTCTCTTCAATGATCGCTTGATAAGGGGTCCTGGATAATGTCTCTCTGCAAGCTGCCTGGATAGATCCCTAGCATGATGCCTGAAGGTGTTATCCGTTGAACAGTTACTATGTAACCGAAGGAATTGCCCGTAAGGCAGATTGTCCCTAGGGACAATCTGCCTTACAGGCAATTCCTTCGGTTACGTAGGAATTATAGGTTTCTCCAAGACCGTCCATTGGAAATCTTCTTCACCATGATTATTTTCAACGAAGTGTTTAGTCAATCTCGTGATGTTTTTTTCACAACGGAAAGAGCTCTTATGCTCAAGCATCCGGATCCGCACTTTGCGGGTCGTCATCCCTACATATTGAATTGCGCAAGGGCAGATCAGGAGGTAGATGAGATTAGAACTATTACAGTTCGAAAAATACTTCTGGACCCATGGCCGGTCAGTGCCAATGTCCACTGATGTGGAGTGTCTCGTTTGTGGACAGATAGAACAATTCCCACATGGATGGTGGCCTACTGCAGCAGGGAGGTTCCATAGGGTCCCAATCACTCTCTTAGGCACTTCCTTTGGACGTGTGTGGACCAAACGGTCTCGTATGCTGTTCGCTCTTTTAAAAGCAAACAGAGGTTGGACAATCTTGTTCCTGCTCTGATTCAATAGGCGCCAATGTCTAAGCACAATCTTCTGGATATGGTTGGCCTTAGTGGAGAATGTACTCACCAAAGTCAACCTCTCCATAGGTGGCTTGGGCACAGGGGGTTCCAAAAGTGCCTCACGGTGGTTATTTTTAGCTCTCTTCAGTGATCGCTTGATAAGGGGTCCTGGATAATGTTGGTTTCTTCGTAACCGAAGGAATTGCCCGTAAGGCACATTGTCCCTAGGGACAATCTGCCTTACGGGCAATTCCTTCGGTTACGAAGAAACTGTTCAATGGATAACACCTTCAGGCATCATGCTAGGGATTTATCTAGGCAGCTTGCAGAGAGACATTATCTAGGACCCCTTATCAAGCGATCATTGAAGAGAGCTAAAAATAACCACTGTGAGGCACTTTTAGAACCCCCTGTGCCCAATCCACCTATGGAGAGGTTGACTTTTGTGAGTACATTCTCCACTAAGGCCAACCATATCCAGAAGATTGTGCGTAGACATTGGCGCCTATTGATTCAGAGCAGGGACAAGATTGCCCAACCTCTGTTTGCTTTTAAAAGAGCGAACAGCATACGAGACCGTTTGGTCCACACACGTCCAAAGGAAGTGCCTAAGAGAATGATTGGGACCCTATGGAACCTCCCTGCTGCAGTAGGCCACCATCCATGTGGGAATTGCTCTATCTGTCCACAAAGAGACACTCCACATCAGTGGACATTGGCACTCACCGGCCATGGGTCCAGAAGTATTTTTCGAACTGTAATAGTTCTAATCTCATCTACCTCCTGATCTGCCCTTGCGCAATTCAATATGTAGGGATGACGACCCGCAAAGTGCGGATCCGGATGCTTGAGCATAAGAGCTCTTTCCGTTGTAAAAAAACCATCACTAGATTGACTAAACACTTTGTTGAAAATAATCATGGTGAAGAAGATTTCCAATAGACGGTCTTGGAGAAACCTATAATTCCTGCACAAATTAGCGATGTGTCTAGATAATTATTTCTGAAAGTGCAGAAATGGATTTTTAAACTCAAGTCGGATACGTTGGGTCTGAATGATGAAATACCATGGACCAACCTATCAGGTTGATTGCTTGTCCTTCATGAAACATGTTTTGTACGTTGGTGACAAGATTAGCGATCTTACCTGTTGCCTTGCATTGGTACCAGCATGTTTTACACGCTTTAATATACCTTCCTCTGATTTTGATGGTGAGAGTAACTATGTAGTAGTTGCTGAATGTTCCCTCAACTATACTTTTCCATTGGTTTTTTTTACCCAACTGTGCCTTCTCAATAGTTCGTAACACCTCTGTAGGGGCATGAGGCACACGTTTTTAATATACCTGTAGGAGTATCCCCTTTTAAAAAACTTAGAAAGAAGGGTGTGCGCATACAGAGAAGGAAATATGGAGCAGTCCCTTTTTTTTGAACATACTAGTCTGACCATTCCACTTTAGTTTGGCAATTTGATATAGCTATGGGAACATTTATCCACACATACATACTGATTACCGGAGACTGTTTACATTAATAGTCTATTCTAAGAGGATGCTGTTTTTTATTGAGCATAAAATAGATTAATATCGCCACTATTGGGTACATAGAGGGCTTTCAACTATTAGAGTGGGAGTTGACATATTATGGATGACTTAAAAGATTTGAGACATATTAGTGCACTGATGTTATAGAGGAGAGGGGCGTGTGCAGCATTGGTCTGAATGAGGGGAGTCCGGGCATGGACCGCCGACGCTATGCTAATGACCCCATTTGGTGGCCGTGTGAGGAGGTATTTAGTCCATTTATTAATTTGGAGTGCCTTGTACTGCTCTTATGATCTTCTATAAGATTGTACTGTCCAGACAGCAGGCTTAGCACTATTTACAGACGAGAGAATACTACCACAATCAAATACCTTGTAAACTACAGACGGCATTAGTCAAGTAAAGAACTACAAATGTCTTCTTTATGACGTCATTTGGTAGTCCTTGGAGGTTTTGTTATCGTCAGGTTATTTAGTCCCTTCTATTTCATGGGTATGTTTCATGCAGCACGCAAGGTGCATACAGTTATTCTAATATAACTCGTATAATTAGCGAGTGTAAGTCCTATTGAGGAGTATAGTCTATCCTATCACCGCAAACACCGAGAACTACAAACGTCATGGTTCTGACGGCATTTTGTAGTCATAAGCGGCGTCTTGCAACATTTTGTATAGTATATTCTATCCTGTCACTGCAAACACCGAGAACTACAAACGTCATGGTCTGACATCATTTTGTAGTCATGCGCGGCGTCTTGCAACATTTTGTTTGTCAACCCGATACAGAAATCAATATTCTGATTTGGAGGCAGCTCATGGAAATGCAGTCTGTGTAGGGTGAGATAAGCGGTTTACTGTTGGTCTTAATTTAAGTCGCTCAAGACGGCGGCAAATGAGGTTTCTGCTAGTCCTACTTATAGGAGCCTCGAATTCATGTCGGTGCCTCCCCCTAGACTCAGTGCAGTCCTTGAGGTACCGACGGATAGGTAAGCTTTTTAGCGTTGTCAAGCTTTTTGTTGTTTACTAAATTCACGTGAGGTGTGTGTATTCGAGGACAACTCTATGCACAGTATGTTTATTTTGTCCATTGCATCGCTCTTTGAGAGCACGCTGAGTTGTTTTACAACTGCAGCGTATACCACTTCCTATGACACGAGCGATGCCTTAATCTTCCTGTGCACTTTAATCGGTTAGTGCGCTAAACTGTTTGCGGGGATATGTGGACAGCTGGACGCACAGCATGTATAATGTTTTCAGTGCATTGTAATCTGAGAGTGCGTCTAGCTGTTTCACCATTGTTGTAGCGTCCACCACATTGTGCAAAATACTAGCTATGTCTATTTCATCCCATTGTTACCTTTCTACTAAACCGTAATCTAGTAGTAGGCCAAGTTGCTTCACTAGCATAGCGACCTCCATTAACACCACGAGTGAGGAGAATTACAGAAGTGGGGGTTTTAATCAAATCCTGCTCCTTAGTAGTCTCTTCTTTCAACACGTTGGTGTGCTTAGTATACACACTCTGGATAGTGGCAATTCCAGTTTTTACTAGTAGTTTGAGTTGTTTCTGTTTGTTGTTTGAAACATAGAAAGTCTGCCTAGATGATTTCCTTTCTATGCAGTTAGAATTCATGAATAGAGACTTGGAGTGAGTATCTCATGTTGACATTGATTACTTTTCAATTCCATGGTTCTACACCTCTATTCTTATCTCACTGTTCATAGAGCGGGGCCTCAAAATCCTGAGCATGGTCCAGGTGAGGTGAGGTCCAGTCCACTGTCAAGCTGGGTGAGCAAATTAAAGTTTTCATCTATTTGCATTATATTATAAGGAATGTACAAAGGAACCAAAGACCAATACATGTTTTGTTTTGATCCATCACAGATGTCATATGCATCCCTTGATGTGGAGGAACAGATTGTTTATTCACTCACTGTATCACAGCAAGTACTTATCTTCACTGTTGTGTCAATTTCTATTTTCATGTTAATTTCACCAATAAACGCAGTAGCAATATTGAGAACAGAGGCCCTGAAGAAAACCTAGGGAAGCACAGCCCGCTTGGCTGAAACATGTTGGCCCTTCTATGGCAGTTATTTGTTTAAGCTGCAGTTTGCACTGTTCTGTTTTTAATTAGGAGGTGTGTCCGCATTCTTAATAAAAATACCCTTTATTGGGACACATCATCTTATTTTAATTCACTTTCTCTTGCACTGCTTTTTTTCTTTTCTTTTTTTTCAGTGGGCATTTAGTAGCAACCACCCATTGTACTCTTCTCCAGTGATTTTTGGCTGGGATCCAGCCTTGCACAAAACGGCGTGGTGTCCTCTATGATCAAGTGGTTCACCATCCCCTGTAACTGGTTGACCAAATGATAAAATTGATCACCTGGATGAGTTGATGGTTATCCAGACTTTAACTTTGTGGCTTATCCCTACCAGATTATCACATAGAGTCTTTTGTTTCTCTGTGTGTTTTTGGGATAAGAGCTTGCAATTTGTTTTACCAAATAATCTTGTAATGTCATCTGAAAGATCATATCAAGGTACCTGTAGGTACATATAAATCAAGTCTTAGATATACATAAGTTCTACTGATCTTAGTAGTTGTAGGTGGTAAGGGCCTAGCACACCCTGACTACAATTCCTAGAGAGGTTCTAGTAGGAAGCCATTTAGTGTAGGTAGGTGCACACACCACACCTCACTAGAAAATGTCCTTGGAAGCAGGCCCTAGTGGACCTCTTCAAGAAGAAACCCAGAGGGTGCCTTCTAAGTATGACTCATTCACTTTTCATGAACTGAGAAGCCTGTGTGCAGTCAGAAAGTTGAGACAAGGGCAGAGTTCAACCTTCAACCACCTGGTAGATATCTTTGTGGCTCATGATGTAGAGAATGCATCAGACCCAAGTAACCAAGGGGGTAGACAGGGGTGCCATCTCTCAACAGAGGAAAATACCACTGGAGATGATCCATTGGTCTCTGATGAGGATGATGACCAGGATGTAGCTGATGAAGCTCCCCTGGGCAACACAGGACTGTCTGGAGGTGGAGAGGGCTATGGTAGGCCCCCCTCTAACCTTCCAGATAGGCCTAACAATGGGACCAGAAGGCCCAGATCACTGTCCAATGGTTCTGATCATTCTGATTCCTCAATAGGGTCCAGTGCCTCTGCTGTGAGGAGGATGACTTCCCCTCAGAGGAGAGAGCACAAAGCTACGATGAAGGAAGTCAAGCTTAGGATCAAGAGACAAGAGGTTGCCCTTGCAAAAGAGACCCTGGCTCTTGAAAGAGAGAAAATGTTGTGTGGGCTAGAGCCCACTGGTGGCAGCATAGTACCTAGAGATAGGGAAAGGTCTCATGACCATAGAAACCTGAACAAGATTGTCCCTCCCTATCAGGTTGGGGATGACATCTACAAGTGGATAACTGCTTTGGGAACGGCCTGCAAAGTGTGACAGGTCCCCAAGGAGCAGTGGGCAGCAATCTTGTGGCTCTCCTTTGCAGACAAAGACAGAGATACGCTCCTGACAGTTCGTGAACATGATGCCGACAACTACAATGTCCTAAAGAGTGCTCTGATAGATGGGTTTGGCTTAACCACTGAGCAGTACAGGTTGCTGTTCAGAGATACCCAGAAGGCACAGACTCAAGATTGGACTGATTTTGTAGATTGTGCTACTAAGGCTCTGGAAGGCTGGTTACTGGGTAGTAAAGTAAATGACTATACAGGATTGTACAATTTGATTATGAGGGAGCAGATCCTTAATAATTGTCAAAACCAGCTTTTGCACCAACACCTGGTGGACTCTGATCTGACCTCTCCCCAAGAATTGGGAAAGAAGGCAGACAAATGGGTCAGAACCAGGGTGAGGCCTAAAAATCAGGGTGGTGACCAGAAGAAAGATTCTACCAAACCTCAAGAGAAAGGTGGGGATAAATCTAAGGACAAATCCACTACAGGGCCCCAAAAATCCTCTGAGGGGGGTGGGCCTCAAACTCCTTCCTCTAATGTTAAGAAACCTTATTGCCATGTATGTAGACAACCTGGCCACTGGAAAACTGACAGCAGTTGCCCAAAAGCCAGCAATAAGGAAAATATTCCTCCAAGTAATACTCCAACACCTCCTGTTACTACTAGTAGTAATCTCCCAGGTGGTGGGAGTGCCCCCAGCAATTTGGCTGGGTATACTTGGGGAACTCAGTTGGACTCTGGCCTAACCAGGTCCCCTACTACAGCAACTCTAGTTTGTGATAATGGCATGGGGTTTGCCAACTTCACTGCTTGTCCCAATACCATGGGCAAGTACAGACAGGAGCCCCACATCAATGGTCAGGCAGCTGTGGCCTATAGGGACACAGGGGCTAGCATCACCATGGTGAATGAGAGACTAGTCCCCTCAGAACAGCTTTTACCTGGGTTTACATACCAGGTGACCAACATTGATGGAGTCAGGTCCGATCATGCCATGGCAGTAATAAATCTCAGCTGGGGAGGTGTCACTGGCCCAGAGAGAGTGGCAGTGTCTACAAAACTGCCTGTAGATTGTTTACTGGGCAATGATCTTGAGATCTCAGCCTGGGATGAGGTAGAGCAACAGGCCCATTCCAAAACGATAGGCCTTCCTGAAAAAGTTAGTAGGGCTGTGATGGTCACAGCCCAAACCCAAACAGATTTTTGTGTTGTGAAGCCTGAACCTATGGATCACTCCACACAGACAGAGAGCATTGGGGAGGAAGAAGAGTCTCCCTCCCACCAGACTTTAGGTGAGGGTCAGCCTCTTCAGGGAACTGACCCTACCCCTTGTGAAGGAACTGCCCCAGAGGTAGTTAGGCCTGACCTGGCAGAGCCCCTGATGTCAGTGGACCCTTCCAAGGTGGTACCCAGTCTGGAGCAGGTAACCTGCCCTTCTCTACCCTGCCTCAGTCAGCCCAGGGCTGTAGAGGTCAGGGAGGCCAGTGGACCCACAAGGGCCCCCTGTCCAGAGGAACCCCCCCATCAGCAGATTAGGGGCACCCAGTCTAGCAGCCCTAGCCAAGTGAAAATTCCTCAACACTCTGAGGGATCTCCCTTACCCTGGTGTAAGAACCTTGCCCAGATGGACTCTGTTAGACACAGGCAAACCTGGGACTCAGTGGTCCCAAACCTGACCTGTCCCTCCATTGGTCCAACCAAAGGGACCCAACCTCCAGCTGTAGGTAGCCAAAGGTTGACCCTGAGAGCACAGTGCAACTCAGTCATGGAAAAAAAGGCATACATGGTGGATAATGATTGGAGGAATCTGAGCTCAACATTAGTGGAGCCTCACTTCAGTACTCCATCCCAACATCAGCCTTTTACTTTGCCAAAACACCCCATAGGAAGTAAATCCCAATGGTGGAGACCCTCTGATACCGTTAGGGTGAGGGATTGCTTAGTGGACCATAAGACAGGGGGTAACCATGCTAGTGCAGGTACTTCCTTATATGGCCACTTAGTCAATATAGGCTTACTTGGACAAGGATAGCCTTATCTTCTTTCGTTGGGGGGGGGGGGTTGTGTAGAAAGGTGGAATCTGACTATATGGTTACCCCAACTTTTTTCCTGGTGTTTTGCTGGTTCTCGACTTAGTTGGCCTGGGACCCTGCTATTCAGGGCCCCAGACTATCTGCTTTCTCTATAAAATGGACTCCATGTACTTTAGGTACATACCAGATTAGTTACTGGGTCACTCTTGTGAGCCCCTGTATAGTGTACCATAGGCATACCAGGGGCTGCAGCATGTATTGTGCCACCCATGGTTTGCCTTCCAAACTGACACCACAGGTCTGTTCACACATCCTGGGTAAGGTGATGTAATCACCCCTTACTTAGATATAGTATACCTATATCTACCTTTACATATAGACACATATACACCTATAAGCCACTCCTATAGTAGGCCTCGACAATCCTGGAGGCAGAGTGCCTGGTTTTATGTGAGAGGGTGCCCTAGCATGAGCTGAGCCCCTCTGCAGCTTTCGGAACCATCTCCTTATAGCTGTTCTTTGATATAGCCATACCATATACTCATAAGTGCATTATAACCCTCGCGGTTAATGCTAACTTTGGTTTGGCTTTATCAAAACATGTCGTGTAAGGTGTCAAACACTTTGGAATATTACCCCCTTCAATTCTGGTGGCGGGGGTAGCATTCCATCCTCCTAGAGGGAAAAGACATGTATGTTACTGCTTTACCCGGTTAAAGTTAAACAGAGCTCAGCATCACAAAATGGATGCTGCTGCCACAGACACGAGTCTGACCACCTGGTGCTGGGGGAAACTGGACAATAGGTTTCCTGTCCAGAGAGGTGCCAGCACCTCCCCAGACAGTGGTTTTGTGTATTGGGGTAGGAAGGGCTGCTTTCAGTGAATGCATCTAGACACTGGCTGGGGCACACAAGGTGCTCCATGCATAGCCCGGTTCAAACCAGTTGCTGGGGCACTCCAGCCCCAGCTCTGGTGCAAAACTGGACAAAGGGAAAGGGGTGTTACCAACCCCTTATCAGGTCCACCCATAGGAGGGACCTAGACAGGTAATCCAGCCCCCATCCTTAGTATAAGTATAGGAGCTGTGTCCCCAGGACTTTAGATTATCCTGGAATGAAACTTTGATTTTTGATTGAATTCTTGGACCTTTGACATTCTATTCTGACAAGAAGATGGAAGACATCTCCCTTGTGGTCAAGGAGTGACCACCCTGTTCAAACAGGCACCAACAGCAACTTTGCCGGTCTACAGTTTCAAGGCTCCCGCTGGAACCCTGAAGACTCTGCGACTCAAGAACTATTTATTTATTTATTTTATTTTTTCCATTTGTAAGGCGCTACAGCTACCCAGAAAGGGTTTCCCGGCGCCGAGACACAGCATAAGGATGTCAAGAGAGATTCCTGGCTATTCAAGTTATTGTTCGAATAGCCAGGTCTTAAAGTGCTTTCTGAACTTGACATGATTTTCCTCCTTTTGAATGAAGGGAGGGAGTGCGTTCCAGAGGGATGGTCCAAGGTGGGCGAAGGATCTGCCTCCCATTTTTGCCAGTTTAAATCTTGGTACACAGAAGTTGGCAGCAGATTGCGAGCGAAGATTCCGCTTGGGAGTATAGGGGTGAGCCAGAGCTAGGAGGTATTTGGGAGCAGTACCTGTCTTGATTCTGAACATGTAGTTCAGGGCTTTGAAACGGATTCTGCTTTCAATCCTGAGCCAGTGGAGTTCGCGACGGTAGCTCAAGACTCCAGAATTTTTTGGGATTCTGTGCAGTAGTCGAACTGCAGCGTTCTGGACAAGTTGTAGTCGACTGACTACCGCTTTGTTTGAGCCAAGGTACAGAATGTTGCCGTAGTCAAGTCGTGATGTGATGAGGGCGTTGACTACTGTCTTTTGAGTGGAAGGGGGCAGCATCCAAATAATTGTCCTCAGCCATTTGATGATGGTAAGGCAGAGGCCAACAACTTTGTTGGCCTGTTGGCTCATGGAGAGGGAGCTATCCAAAATGACTCCTAGATTACGAACTTGAGTCACTGGGGTAGGAAAGTTGCCCATCTGGTTTGGCCAGTGTGAAGGATTCCAAAGATCTTGACGTTTTCCTAAGAGAAGAATCTCTGTCTTGTCTCCGTTGAGCTTTAATTGGTTACTTGTCATCCAATTAAGGATGTTTTGCAGCCCTGATTTGAGGAGAGAAGGGGATGTCGGACAGGGTTCAGATAGGGAGAAAATAATTTGGGAATCGTCGGCGTAGGTCATGAGGGTGAGTCCCAATTTTTCGGCTAAGTCAGCTAGGGGTCGGAGGTAAAGATTAAAAAACAGGGGACTCAGTATAGATCCCTTTGGCACGCCATGGGGGGCCTTGAAGGTGTCGGAACAGGCCAGTGAGGATGGTATTTGGAAGGTCCGTTCTGCCAGGAAGGATCGGATCCAGTCAAGCGCTTTTCCGCGGACACCATTTCTGTGTAATGCCTTGATGAGGGTTTCGTGGGATATGGTGTCAAAGGCCGCGCTCAGATCTAAAAGTACGAGCGCGACCGTCTGACCTTTATCGAGGAGATTCCGGATATGCTCCGTAACTCCGAGAAGGGTGGTCTCTGTCGAGAAACCAGCCCGGAAACCCGATTGTGAGGGGTGTAGAAGCGAGTTTTCTTCGGCAAAGATGGATAAGACCGAGTGGACGTGTCTCTCCAGGCATTTAGAGAAGGCAGGGAGCAAGGATATGGGTCTGTAGCTAGCTGGACTTTCTGGGTTTGTTGTGGGCTTTTTTAGCAGTGGCGTTATCATGGCATGTTTCCAGAGGGTCGGAACTGTAGAAAGTTCAAACGAGGAGTTAAGCGTGTCTGCGATGATTTCCAAGGAACGATCGTCCAGTTGTTTAATTATTTTAATCGGGATCGGATCCCTGGGGGAGCGGACTTGATGTTTTTAAGAATGGTTTTCAGTATATCAACCGAGATGGAGGGCCAGGCTTCCAGGGTGTTTCCACAAGCGGGAGTATGTTCCAGGTCGGGAGAAGAGGGTGGTTCATTATTATTGCTGTTGATGTCCCTGATAATTTTCTCGATTTTATCAGTAAAGAAGCAAGCTAGATCTTGACATTGTTGAGTGTTCAGTGGGGGAGCCGCGGCTGTGGTTTGTGCAGCTGCTAGTTCTTTGACTATATTAAACAAAGTTTTCGGCTTATTAGTTGCTTCCGTGATAGTATTAGCAACGAATGAGGCTTGTGCTTTTGCGCAGGCAGTGTGATATAGATTCCTGGCTTCATGGTAGATCTTTTTTGTGTCAGGGGCGAAATCTTTACGCCATTGACGCTCAAGTGCTTTGCATTTTGATTTTTCAGTTTTTAAAAGGTCGTTGAACCAAGGGGCAGGGTGGCGGTGTCTGTTTCCTTTGATATGGGGGGTGGGTAGACAATGGTCAGCGGCGTCGCTGAGCCATTTGTGAGTAGCTTCCGCTAAACTGTCCATGTTGTGACCATTTCTGGGAGGGTTTTCGTGGAGTGCTACATTTAGTTTTGCCAAGTCCAGTAGCTTCCAGTTTTTCCTGAATGTAGCTGGAAAGTCAGATTGCATAGTGGAGGCGGGTGGGAGATTTATACTGAATTTTATTAAATGGTGGTCCGACCAACAAATGGGAGTGGTGTTTTGCCATTTTAGTTCGTTAATGTTGGAGATGATTGGATCTAGCAAATGGCCCGCTTTATGTGTAGGTCCGGTATTGACTAAGGTCAAATTTAGGGCCGACAGATCCTCTAACAAATTAGAGCAAAAGGGAATGGAAGAATCTTCAAGATGTAAGTTTAAATCGCCAATAAGTGAGAAATTGTTTGAGGCGATGTAGTAAGGGGTGATATATTTGGCTAAATTTGATGCCCATTGGGAAGAGTTTCCTGGGGGCCGGTATATCAGTAAGCCAGACATCGTGAAGTTCGGGTTCAAAGAAATTTTGAAGAAGTCGGTTTCGCAATCAGGGATGTCTACTTGTTCTAGCGTACATTTCAAGTCTCTGTTAAAAATGATTGCTATTCCACCTCCTAACTGTTTGTTGCGATCTATCCTAGTGATTGCATAATTGGCGGGGAGGGCAGTGGCAACGTCTGGGCCGGCACTCTCGTGCAGCCACGTCTCAGTTAGGAAGAGGACGCTAGGGTTTTCCTCCAGTAGGAGGTTGAAGATGTCCAGTTTGTGTTTTGGTAGTGAGCGGCAGTTGGTGCTGTAGAACACGTATTTTAGTGCCTCAGCGTTGCAAGGCTGTTTGCGTTTCCTGTGTCTTCTAGTAGTGTCAGGATAGGGTTGGCAGATAGTAGTGCTGAGTTTGCAGTTTTTGCAGGAGATAACTCCTGTTTTGTGGAGTAGTGCACCTCGTGTTATTAAGTGGGCGTAGCGCTCTTAGTTCTGTAGGGGATCTTACCAGCCTTTTTTGGGTGGGGGGAGCATAGTCTTCTGCCCCATGCCCCGTACTGGCCCGGATGGGCACAGACGGGCTAGTCTTTGGCGTGTCTTGCTGCGCTCGTCCGCTGCGCTTCCGTGGAGTGTGCATAGTTATGGGGGGGGAGGGGGCGTGGCTAGTTCTAAGGGGAGTGGCCTCGAGTCTCGTGGGTGGTGATGGCGGCTGAGAAATCGCCCTTCCTACATCAGCGCTGGCTTAGCTGTGCGGGAAATTGTCATCAGAAACCCAGAAACAACAGATTTAAAAGAATAATAAAAGCAAACACACAGTGTTAGTGAAATCAACAAAGTGCAAATTACGCTGTTTGTTAAAAAAGTTAAGGAGCAACACCCCCGGCTTCCGCCTCAAGGGTAGCTGTTTGTCAACACCGGCTTGTGGTTCAGCACGGCGTTTTAAGCGTCTGGGAGGGGGCGTGGCTAGTTCTAAGGGGCGTGGCCTCGAGTCTCGTGGGTGGTGATGGCGGCTGAGAAATCGCCCTTCCTACATCAGCGCTGGCTTAGCTGTGCAGGAAATTGTCATCAGAAACCCAGAAACAACAGATTTAAAAGAATAATAAAAGCAAACACACAGTGTTAGTGAAATCAACAAAGTGCAAATTACGCTGTTTGTTAAAAAAGTTAAGGAGCAACACCCCCGGCTTCCGCCTCAAGGGTAGCTGTTTGTCAACTAGACTTCCAGACTTCTCTGACCCCGACCCACATCCACAGCAAAGCTGAGATGCGTGGTGGACACGAGAGACGTGGGACCGAACATCTTGGACATCCTGCATTTTGCTACCTGCACTCCTTTCCTGAAGCCTCAGTAAGTTGTGCATTGGGGTACGAGAAGCCCCAGCCCGAGCATCATTTGACCTGAAGCCCAGGCCCCCACACTCCGCGAGTGTCCCGCCTTTACATTTGTGCTTGACTTGTCTTCACAGCTCCTTGCCTGTTGGCTAGTGAGCCCCCTGAAGTCGCCATCTTGAATCTGACTTGCAATCCTGATTGCTCCAGGCTTGCCCCAGCTTCTCTGAAAAGGAGAAGTGCCACAGACCTTGCTAATCTGCAACAGAGCCCATCTTGACATCCTGCGTGGGTTGCGGTTGCCAAGGCTTGTTGGGTCCAATCTGGATACCGACACCGCAGTCATCTAGATCCATTGTGGGACAGCTCGAATCCAGCTCCTGGTCATCGTCGATGCCTCCTGGACCTCGTGGCTGAAGAGAAAAACTCACCTTCTTTACCTTAAAGTACCCGACGTCGCCTGGTTCCTTCCTGGTCACTGGCTAGTGTCCTAGAGTCTGTCCCCTCTGCTTTCAGGTTCTTCACATCTCCGATCCACCCTTGGATCCACCCGGACACTTTTCCTCTGGTCACCTGCAGCACTTCTTTGCAGCTCTCCATAGAAAACGACGACGAAACCCGACATCAAAAGACACCTATGCACCGGCTTCCGTGGGTGAGGTAACACGAGTACTCTGGTAGTCTTGAGGGTATTGGCCCTCCTAGTGTCTAAGTCTAAAAGGGTTCCATCCTAGTCCATCCGGAAGTGTCCTTAACTTGTAACTTTTACGAACTCCATAGAAAGTCAATGGGAACCCGGGCCTGTGTTTAGACAGTGCACGCGGCTCCTGTGGGTCTCCTACTTCTTAACCTTTGGTTGCTTAGTGTAGCCCCAGCGATTCTACAGGCCCTATGCCTGCTTTCTAACTCTCATGTGGTACTTATACCACTCTCTTAGTATATGGTTAGTGAGGCCCCTTGGGCATAACGTATACTGTGCAACTTATTGTGTGTTAACTGTGTGACTTGTATTGTATTTTTACCTCTGACCTCATAAAGAGTGCAGAGGTGTTGTGTTTAGATTAAATACATATATATTTGATATATACCTTGTGTGGTGTCCTTTCATTTGGTATTCAAGGGATTATATATGGTAAAACAACTTGCTTAACTCGCCTACTGAAGTCTTAGCCTGAAGACTGCTGGTTCATGCTACCACTAGGATAGCTTTCTATAAGGTTGACTTTACAACCATCATCAATAAGGGTCGATTAGACTGGTGCAAGGTGCCCACTAGAACTAGTGGACATCATATGCCAGGCTAACTTCTCACAATCTTGAGAGAAAACTTTAAGATAGCACAGCAAACACCTCTGAAAGATGCCACACAGGTAATGTGGACCATATGGCGAAGGAGCTGTGAAAAAAGATGTCTGTTGCATTGCCTGGATAAGGTGACTGGCGTTTTTAAAGCCACAGGGCATAGCAGTGGAAAAATACTATTCTTATACTAATATAATAATGGTAATACTAATTATTAAAACAATATTAATAGCTATTTAATTGATTGCCATTTAAATATTGATATAGCTATATGACTATCTTAAAATATGAAATTCCAAATAATATACTGTAAATAATGTTGCAATGTTCTAAATCTTTCATAATAAAAGAAGTCAATAAACACGTTTTATACAAGTAATAAATGTTATTAGACGAAGTTTAAAAACATTACAACTTATAAAGGTCAACAATTCTCTAAAACTATATGTAACTAATTAAAGTAAGCAGAAAACAATTTGGTGATAATATTAAGGATCCCTCCTCACATATGACTTAACGGATGACATCACTGCAAACTATGACACCCCCACTTTTTGCTTTTGCCACACTGTTTTTGGCTTAGGCTGACTGGGATCTTGCTATCCAGGACCCCAGTCTATTTGCTATCTCCTATAAATTTCAATGCATGTACTTTAGGTACACTCCAGATTGGATGCTGGGGTACCCTTATCAGTCCCTAGTATATGGTACACCATGTACCCAGGGCAAAGGTTCCCCCAGAGGCCTCCCATGGGCTGCAGCATGTATTGTGCCACCCATGAGAGGCCATCCAAATTGAGACGACAGGCCTGCTACTGCAGACTGTGTAAGATGGTGCTTGCACCACTTACTGAGATATAGGTTCACTATATTTTATTTTTTGTGTTTTATAGAGTGCGAACTTGACCTGTGAGGGTATCAGAGCGCTTTACATGGTATACAGTGTTGAACAAACAAAAGGTTTAAAGTGCAGAAACATACAAGATCAACTAGTATGGTTGCAATCACCATCAAAGTCAGTAACAACAAAGGTCCCATATGTTCTCGGCGTGGGGAGTAGGTATCGCTAGAAAAGCCCCATACAGGTGGTCATTTGTGATATTAGGTTCATTTGACAATGTTATACACCTTTAGAAATGTATTCTATCAAGGTGAATGTACAGCACTGATAAACATCGGCCTATTTATAGATGCAATGTATCCAATTACAGGGAGGTCTGGCCCTTATTCTGAGATAAGGCATGCTCACTGCGCATTGCTAGAGTCTTGTTCATTCAGTCCATTATGAATGAAGTCCAGGCGTGTCATCCATTTGGACTCCCTCGTAATGAGGATCAGTCCCATGTTACCTCCTCTGGGCCCAAGAGTCGCTTTCTCAAGTACGATCCGTTGGAGATCTTCCGGTCCGTGAGTTGCAGTTTTGAAGTGTTCTACTAAAGGTGCCCCTTGCACCTCATCCTGCTACAGTGTTGTAATATCCGCGCTTTGATTTTTTGCTGGGTCTGACCCACATAAATGAGGCCGCATCTCTCTAAATCACCACACTTAAATACCTATCAGTCACCCCTATGGCAGGCCTTATCAATCCTGAAGGCAGGGTGCTGGGTTTTACATGAGAGTGTGCCCATGCATGAGCAGCGCCCCTCTGCAGCCTTCAGAGACCATTCTCCAGGGTTGTCTGTGGTGCAGCCAGACATATATGTTTAAGTGTATTATAACCTCGCGGTAAATGCTAACTTTAAGACGGCTGCTTAGAAACATGTTGTGTTTGGTGTCAAACACCTTGGAATCATACCTGTGGGAAGTATGATTCCACCCTTCTAGAGGGACATGTGTGGGTCCCCGGTATACCCGGTACCAGCTTTCTCGACCTGGGCAGCAAAAATGGATGCTGCCAGCCACAGACACGGGTCTGCCCTCTAGCTGCTGAGCCAAGCTCGCGCAAAGGAAGGCATGACAATAGGCATCCTGTCACAGGGAGGTGTAACCACCTCCCAGACAGGATTTAGTGTATTAGGGCTGGGTGGGTGCACTGTCTGAGTGCCAGAAAGTCTGTACTGGGGGCACATTTGGTGTACCTGTGCATAGTCCAGCTCAAACCGGTTCTGGGAGCCATTGGCTCCTGCTCTGGCGTGAAACTAGACAAAGGACACAGGTGTAGCCACCTCTCTGTCCTGCCAATCCCATATGAGGGTCCACAGAATCTATCCAACCCCTTCCCATGGGTATAAAGTGGCTTACCTGATCTCAGGACTTTAGATTTTACCTTGACAAGTTTCTGCTAAGAAGAAACCAAGCACTTCGGCTGCCTGCACGACTGAAGAATCTCCCTTGGAGTAAAGCAAGCACCTAAACGCATCTACCTGGTTTGCTTCTCCCAAGCTCCTGAGGACTTAGAAGATTTCAGCAACATAAGAGGTGGGTTCCCGTGGGTCCCTGAGGTCGATCTGCCCTCTCAGCGGTTCTGAGACCAGTATCCCTCGTGGGGAGCGTGCAACCCGAACCCCTGTGCACTGTGTGGTTTTGCAGTTGCCTATGCTTGTTGACCATTCCTGAGCGTGTGCATTGGACTCCATGTAGTCCTGATCCCGAGCAGTATTTACACCGAAGATTTCTGGCCTCCACTCCACGAGTGTCCTGTGGGCTGGTCCTTTGCTTACTTGCTTGAGGTCTCCTCGCGATCCCTGGTCCGTTGGCCTGTGGGTCCTGGCGATGGTCTCCTTGTGAATTCATAGGCTTACCTGATTGCACCAGACGTGCCCTGACTCTCCATTGCTTGAAGAGTCCCCTTAGCCTTGCTGGTCTACACCGTAACCGCGAGGGTTGCATTTGCCAAGGCTTGGTGGTGCCCCAGCTGGATATCGACCCCTCAGCTCCCGACATCCTCCGTGGGAAAGCTCACCTCCGGATTTTGGTTGTCCTAGATGTCTCCTGGCCCCCATGGCTGCAGTGTCAAACAACCCTTCTTTGCACCTGAAGCACCCGACATCGGTGGGCATTTGACTACTGAGCCCCTGGTCACCAGAAGTGACCGTCTGCTTTCAGGTTCTTCTCACCTTGAATCCAGGCTTGGATTCCACTGGACACTCTTCGCCTTCCTGGCAGCAGTACTTCTTTGCAGAACTCCATTGAAAACAACGGTTTCCGACATTACTTGACACCTATGCACCCGGCTCCTTTGGGATAGGTAACACGGGTACCTTGGTACTCACGGGTGGGTTGTCCTTAGAACCTCCTATGTTCCAAAGGGTTTGCTTGAAGTCCTCTTAGAAGTGTCCTTAAATTGCAAATTTCGAACCCCGACTTTCCCATACAGTTGTACAGAGCACGCATCTGTGTTTCCTCACTGCACTTGTCCTCCGTGGGCTCCCTTTGTCACTCCTCTGGGTGGTTCTTGGGGTCCCAGCGATTCTAAATGCTCCAGGCACTGTGTCTAGTCAAGTCGTGGTTGTTATACCATTTTTTTTGTATATGGTTTGGTCTCCACCTGGAGCTTGCTGTGTATTGTGTTATTTACGAATGTTCTATTGATTCAGTATTGTGTGCTTTATGTTTTGATCTCTTGTAGAGATTAGAAGAGAAAGTTATACTAATAAATACATATGTTTATATAACTACTGTATGGTTCTCCTTTCATTTAGTCATTTAGTAGGTGATGTTCTGGTAAAACAAGCTGCTTTACATTCCTTCAAGGATAATCCTGAAGGCTGCTCTCCATAGCTACCACTAGGATAGCTTTCAATAAAGGTTATCTTTGACCTCATACATCATAAGGGTTGTATGGACTGGTACAAGGTGCCCACTTTAATTAGTGGACAGCATATACCAGCCCAACTTCTCACAATCACCTGGTATTGTCTATGGATAGCATTACAATACACTTATGAGAAATGGTCCTGGTTGACTTCCTAAAGTGCCTTAGACATGAATCTTTGCGGCTTACATGTGAAAAGAGAGCCAGGTCAAGCCTAATCTACAAATGGGACTTGTGTGTTTGTAGTTGTATGTACACATCATAAAGGGCACTGTGCAGAACATGTGCACGTTGCCTTGAGTTGAGAACTAACCAGTGGGGATCACATCCATAATTCACAAGGGATGCAGAAATGGATGTTCACATCGCAACACTTCGCAACACTTTGCACCTCAGTCATGGTTGATGGAATACTCAAGGCAAAGAAACGTCACATTAAAACCTTGCCTGCACTGCAAGCCTTGCATGACTATCCTTATATAGAGCAATTAGACATGCATTTTAAGTTTGTCACTCCTCAGTAGTCATGGGAAAGAAAAACAAGCATGTCAGAAGTACAACCATACGGTCTGTTCTCCGATGAGAGTTACCGTCGCCACGGCCGGACTGGGAATTGAAACCAGCCCTGGCAATCCGCTCGACCCGCCCCCAAGGCAGTTGCTGGGGGGTGCGATTGTCAAGCACCACTCCCACTGCCGCTTTTGTTACAGGCGGCCGATATTACAGCACTGCTGCAAAACAGCCACCCATAACAAAACTGGACCCCACCCTTCCAACCCACCGGGGCAACACCTGGTGGCCACTACGGCCAGTTCGGCCCTGCCCTTCGCCCAGCAAACGTCAGAAGGCTCCTAGCCTTCTAACCAGGTGGGTGATTGGAGTAACGATTAAGTGTAGAGCAAATGAGCACCTGTGTGTTAATGTTAAAAACCTACGGGGTTATTTGCAAGCCCCTAGCGCCACCAATGCATCACTTTTTTGGATGCACTGGCAGCGCAGTGTGATGCCCCATATTTACAAGGCCACGCAAAGCCCCCCTGCTTGGCTTTTCATGGCCCTGTAAATACGGCCCCATTTTACTTATCACTGTGCGTGAAAGGAACGTGCCATGGGTGTTGCTGTGGGTGTTCCCTTCCCATGTAATACCCATGGATTCTGCTGCATTCCGAGATTTACAACATTTTGTATACGTGGGAATGCATCAGAATCCTGTGCCTCCCCAGACACAACGACGAGAAATAATTCTGCAGCACACATAGAATGAGGAAAAAGGCTCTTGTGATTGTTTTTTGTGCAGGAAGTTGTCCCTTCCTGCACAACAACGATCATGCCCCAATTTAGGCACCCTTGCACCATAATTGTGCGCCAGCGCAGGGGAAAGCACAGGGATGCGTCATATTGTAAATATGACGAATCCCTTTGCTTTTAAAATGACGCAGCTCAGTGCAGCAAAATGGCTTGCTGCGCCTCAGCTGTGTCATTATGTTGTAAATAAGGCCCTTAGTAAGCATGGTCCACGCAATTCAAAGGTACTCTATGGGTGCTATGAGGCATCATATAATGGTGAAAGAGATGTATTTCAAAGGCATTAGCAGGACAGCAATGATATGTGGGGTAGGCCCAGGGCATGTGTTTATATCACAACTCAATCAGAAGAATTGTAGGGGATATACAAGTAACAGAAGTGTGTGGCAGGTGCATGGTTTCAGGACTGTGAAGAGGGCTCATAGTAGCCACGTTTATCTGCCAAGGACACACCATCAAGGTCCCAAAAGTGCATCTAAAGAGTGCCTTGTTCTCTTTAGATAAAAGATACAACCATAGAGATTGGGTGTGCAAGGGACGTGCATGTAGGGTATTTGGCTACCATACTAAGGCTATGTCCAGTGAAAATGCTTATTATAATTTACTTTTAAGTGTATGTCGGGAGAAATGGTGGACCCATTGTGGTCGACATCGATCTATCCATTTAGTTGTATGTTGTCTAACAAAAAATTCATGATTAACCCCTTGCGTGCTTGTGACGGAACCGTTCCGTCACAAGCCTCGGGTGGGCTGTGCTGGTGACGGAACGGTTCCGTCACGGCCCGCTCGCCGCGTCTGCGCTGAAGGTTCTATTGGGCGGGCGGGGCCGTGACGGAACCGTTCCATCACAAGCACAGCTCACCCGAGGCTCGTGACGGAGCGGTTCAGTCACGAGCACGGGAGCGCCGCGCGGCCCCCCTCCCCCTTAGCACTGCGGCGAAATAGCCGCCGCAGCTAAGGGTTAATAGAGCCTATCTAGCGACTACTACACCTTCTCAATGTTTATCTCTGCACACTCTTCCCCCATGAGCAACCCCACTCATCATTAGAGGTCGAATGACTGGTGCACCAAGGTGGGACATCACCCCCTTTGCCCATCTGTTCATCTCTGCAGAGGGGATGAAAAATTGATATCTCTGCAGAGTCTGACCATCAGTACTTAACCACTTGGCCAGCTTAGCTCCATAGCATAGCAGCTGATCTTCCTGCTGGGAGAAAAACCTGCCAACTTCCCATCACTGCACGGCCCTTCCAAAGGCGGTTCAGCTCCAGAAAGAAATACAAGCACTACATCACACACGCCTCCACTTATTCAGCAGCAATAGTAATTTCCAAAACACATATGACTGGAATGGATGCCTTCCAGGGTGGAATAAAGCATTTAAGTGCTAGAGAACTGCAGTGTACTTTGGGATATAATTCTTGAGTGACCTACGAAAAGGGCTTAATGGATCAATCAAGGAAGCACCTTTCATGAACTCTGCCCTATCCTCATCTTTGACTGACAAATATAAATATACTTCAAAATTATAGGTAAAATATGCAATTCACTGTGTCTTCTCTCACCTCTTCCCATAATCATTCCATAACTGATGACAGCTCAAGATATAGTGTGTCAAGCAATCTGTTGACAATATTAGGGAGGACTGGACGTTGCTGGAACCCTGTGCAGTAACAACTCCACAGACTAAAAGTAACTTGGGAGCATGGAGAAGCAACAAATATGGAAAGTTGCAGGTTGTAGTTGTTTTTGTTCAATTGTACATGATTGCTGTTTGGTGGTTGCAGACTGATCAGAACATGGTTTACAGTTGATGGCGATGATGATCATTAGGAATATGAAGTTAAAACTGCCCTTGGGTTATTTGGCATTTACTTCAAAATATTTTGTTAAAAAGCATCTAACTTAAACATTTTAATAAATAATAATAATAATAATAATCAGGGCCTGAGAATTTGGTGGGCAGGGTACCCAGTCACAATCGTGGTGAAGTCCTCCAAATTCTTAATCTGTCTGCCAAATTTAGAGATGAGTGGGCTGTAAGCTTTCCTCACTGGAGCCCTTGTTTGGTCGGTTGATGGAAAACTTAAACTGATAGCCGGACAGAGTAGGGGCCGTCAGAGGAAGGGCATTACACCGCCCAATCTTTTTAGGGTGGATGGTGTCATTTTCCTTCTGTCTGTCACTGCCAGGTAGAACTTGGCTGTGTATGACAGAAAAAAAACAAATAATTACCCCACTCACTCTGGGAGAAAACCCTCAGGGTGTGGAGGTTATTAGTTTTTTGGTTTTTTAGAAGCGAGCTCCCACTTTTGGAGTTTGTTTCTGAATAACAAAAAAGTTCAAAATGGTTGATGAACATCCGTCAAAATGGAAAGCATCCATTAATCAAACCTTCTGTACTTCTGATGGCAGTTGTTGTAAATGGCCCTTTTTAGGGAGCTTTCCCAAGAATTTTGCTTTTGTCCCTCCTGGTTTTCAGCTGATCTATGTGCTAGCCTTAGGACTTTGATCACATTTCACATTGCCATTCAGTGCCAAAGCGCTGTGCTTGTCTTATACATACTGGTGATTGGTGTATACATGAATGGCTGATTTGAGTTATTTGTAAGCCCCTTGTGTAGAGGTAAGACACATACCTAGGGCATGTGACTCAAATGCTCCTCCATGGGCCTGCAGCACTGGTTGTGCCACGCACAGTGGTAGCTTTTCAAACATGCCACAGGTTTGCCCTTGTAGGGTCTGTGTGTGCAGGTTACTGTTACTCTGCTTGGTATTTAAAAAGCTTCTTGCCATAGTTTTGCATGGCTCTCGCTACATCCAAGTACTCCCAGGGGGAGGGTGTGGAGTCGGTAAGAAGCAGGGCATGGGCACTGGTACACTACATGCACTGGTAGTGAATGTCACTGGGTGGTGCATTCGGTACGGTGGGGCCTGCTTCTCGCATTGATTAACATGGGGGACCAGTGGAAAGGCTATTAAGCATTATTTCCTACACAAAGAAGAGTGTCAGTATAGTGTTTGATATCGATGAGTTAGTAATAGCAACTCCTCACCGGTTGTGCGAGTGGGTTCAACATTACTAATGTGGAAATGCCACTTTAGGGAAATGGGCATTTCCGTGCGTGTGACTGTGTGTGCCTGTCAGTCTGTCTCCAATCCACATCTGGGTGCTGGGGCGACAGCTACTTCTGTGCATTCTTGATGTAAGGCCATGAACTAGGTGCTCAAGGGAAACTGCAGACCTCAGACTCTGAGGGGCCTTTCTGGGGGGGATGCAAGGGGGTGGAATTGGCACCTGGTTTTAACGGGGCAGGTTCTTGGCCCTACTAAAGATATTGATCAAACCTTCCAGGGTAGAATGGCAGACAGGAACATTTTTAGAGAGGGCCTATGCATTTCAAAGGAGGCCTATTTAACTGATATCATCTTCAAAGACTATTATGGGTATAATTACTGGGGCTCTGCCCTCAGGAGTTAGAGACGCTTTTGGGATTGGATCCATGCTATGCTGGTTGAAGCTGGGACATCGACATGCGGAACCATTGGGGCAGGAGGGACTGCAACTGGATTATATGCAGACTTGTGGTGGTCTGGGGCTTGTCATGGTCCAGGAAGGGGAATATCACTTAATGGATTTTACCTGGATGTTGCTGGCCTGCAGCTAATTGCCAACTGTTGTGACCTGGGTCCTTAAACACTCTCCAAGGACCGGTTGGCGGGCCTCATGTCCACGAGATCCCAGGACCAGAAAGGATCTCCCCATTTCCACAAGATCATAAGGGCCACGCAGGGTGCGGCAGAAACGGGTGGAAGTGATCGTTGGTTGGGACCAGGACCATCCTGACATACACCATAATCACACTGTGCAGATGACTGTGCTCATAAAGATCAGTGGCCCACCTGGGGTGCTGGAACATGAGGAGTTCGAGGAGTGGGGGGGGAGTTTGCCAAGTCCGAGGGACCCGTGCTTGCAACTGGAAACCTGTGCTAGCTTGCATTCCGTAGCGTGTGATGTCCGAGGGGTGTTGGGAGACATTTGCCAAGTCTGTAGGACCCGAGCTAGAGGCCTAGACTGTCTCCAGGTTAGGAGGACGACAGTGGCTGATATCGCAGCTTCCATCCGAGGTCACCAGCTCCCTTCCCCTGGACCCACGCCACAATGTACTTTGTTGTTGAGAATATCATGTCTGATACAAGAGGTTTTGTTGTGCCTTTTGTGAACCCATGGCTGGCTGCCAGGAGCAACTGCAACTCGCACCTCCGCTTGAGGGGAAACAGCCTTAACAATGTGGGCTCAGCCACGCATGTCGTTTCCCCACAAGCAGAAACACGATTGCTTTACCATGCATATGCCTTAACAAAGCATATGCATGGTTAACGCAATGCGCAGTCTAGATGCAGAGCGGATGGGCGGGCACAGGAAGACAGTAGGGGGAAGGATCGGGAGAGGACACAGTGAGGTAAGTGTGGCTGGGGCCAGATCTTGGGAAGCTGGGGGGGTGTTTTTTGGGGTGGGGTAGTTTTTAGGGCTCAGGGTTGTTTATAGGGCAGGGAGCAGTTTTAGAGCTCAGGGCCGGAAGCTGGGGTCTGGCGGTTTAAGGAAGTTGGGTTAGTTTGTAGGGCTCAGGGCGGGGAATGGGAAGGGACAGTTTTCAGAACTGGGGCAGTTTTAGGCCTCAAGGAGAGGGGGCTGCGTCAGGGTAGGGGTCAGTTGTTATTGCTCAGAGTGGCGGGGCAGGGGTCGGGGTCGTTTTTAGGACATTGTGGCAGTGTTTAGGGCTCAGGCAGTGGAAAAGGGACAGTTTAGTAACTGTGGCAGTTTTAGGCCTCAGGGCAGGAGGGCGGGTCGGGTATACTTTACGGATGTTGGGGACAGTTTTTAGGGCTCAAGGCGGGGGGGGCTGAGGTCAGGTTATTTTTAGGGCGTGGGATACATTTGTAGGGCTCAGGGCAGGGAAAAAGGACAGTTTTCAGGGCTGGGTACTTGGGTATGATCTTTCACATGTGTCCCTTTACAAATCATGTCCTTCTCACGAAATTGCGTGGTAAAGGCATGCATGATAAAGGTGCTGTCATGGTTAAGAACAAGTGGTTCAGGCATGCGTTGTGCAGGCATGCATTGTTTCATCATGCAACCCAGCTTAAGGGGAAACATTTCTCCAGTTTGGAAGCACGCCATCGTCCGGTGTCAATGTCTTTTGCCTACGGGGGCAGAGGGATGCCGTTGGTTGTCCTAAGGCCTAATCTGTAGGGACCAAACCAAGTAACTGTTTCCTTCCATTTTAGGTGGTGCCGACAATCTAATCAAAGTGTTGACAGCGGGTGCAACATATATCATTGGCTGGTGTAGTCTGAGTGACTGGTTCATGAAGCGTAGTCAAAACCTGTGATTTCTTGACCATTACAACTGTATGGAGTATGCGATATTGGGAATGTCGTTTTTTATGCTAATGTGTTAGCGGGAAAATAGAATGCCTCTGAACAGCCTGCATATATGATTCTGTTGCTTTTGAGTGGGAGGGATTGCTTGGTTCGTGAACACTTCAGGGAAGTACGCACATGGGTTTATGTTGTTTACGAGGCTGAGGGGATAATGAGGCAAGTGAATACCTATGACTAGTACATATATGTTCATAGCGTTCTGCTGCGAATGGAAGAATTCGACAATTGCATGTAACTGTAAAGTATATATCCAATGTATATGTCATTTTGATTTCAATGTGTGTTTAATACAAAGAGCAGTGTTTTATACATACAGTGTGGAGATTTTCTGTGGTCTACTCACTGTGTTGAAAGGGTGGGGTTGTGCCAATACTTTACACTTTGACCCTGAGGATACGCCTGACTGCTCAGTGCCAGGGTATCCAAGGGTGAGCACAGGTTATAGAGCAAGTGTATTGCACTCAACCTATCTAGGACAGCGGATTCTGTCTGGCTTCGATGCTTCCCAGCCAGCCAGAGACCGCTCGGTCTAACAGTGGTTCTTCTCAAGGTACAGAGATTACTGGGCCGGAAGTCCTTTCTCAATTCGGCAGACAGTACTTTTTTTTAGGTGGTGGAGATAATGACCTCCACCACCCTGACAGACAAAGTACTGTTCAGAAAGTTTCGTGGGCCGTTGGTTTCAAAACTTTTAGACTGAAAATTTGAAATTTAAACGTTGGCCTTTGGCTTGACTTGGCCCAAATTAGCTAGGACTGGGGTTCGAATGGTGCAGCTGTCCTTTTGAAATAACTCTAAGGTAAGATGATGGGCAAAGCCGCAGCTACGTGCAGGTTTAGGTAGTAAAAATAAATCAGTTAAAAAAATGAAGTAATTATTTTCTTTAAAAAAAATGGCATCTATTTGGATGTAAATAAGACATGCTTTCAAACATTTGTCCCAAGCTAATTTTCAAACAAAATGTTTTTCATATATGATCCTGAAATTCGAATTAAGGTAATTTCGCTTTTTGAAGCTAAAGGAGTTTCAAACCTTCAGCCTGAATTTGCTGACACATGTTAAGGATCCTTTTTTTTAGGTTCAATCCACATCCACTTCTGGGGAAGGGAGCACGACAGAACTGTGACGAAACACATCCCCCCCAAAACAAGTGTGTTTAATATGAATTATAATATTTATGGTATTCTGAAAAAAATGGTTAATTTCTGCAAGCAATCTTCCAACTGAACAGAATTTGCGAAAATACATTTATTTGAAACATGAAAAAAAGCGAAGTCAAGTCTGGTGTTAGTCTCTGGTTTTCACCAATGAAAGGGGTTCCTTTTCCTAAATGTAGTGTCACAGAACGTTGCAGCATGGCAACAAACATGTCAGCAGTGGAATAATAGGACAAACTGTGGAACGCGCAAAGGTTGCAGATAGCCTGAGGCCAACAGTCTCTCAGAGTAATTCTTGTGTATTCTAGGTACTTCATAGGTCAAACGCACAAGCAAACACATTGACGGTACACAAAGCAGCTTGGAAAGTACAAAATGGCTTTTATGCGAGAGTGAATGCTGCAGCTTTAAGTCGAGGCTCACTCAGCAGTTTCTTTTGCTGCTCGCGTTAGTGCTTCACATTTAGAAAAATATTGCTTAGGTTGACGGGGGCAGACCAGAGAGTTCTTCGGTACTTCTCTGTTTCCACTGCATGTGTCAGTATTTTGGCTTCATCTGGTGTAATTGAACATTCTATTGAATCCTGTGATAATCCCGCACATCAAGGCTTCTGTGATCCAAGGAGTGAGGAAGTGAGATTCCCCTGCTGTGCATGTGTTCATACATACATATTAAAAAATATATAAACAATTTAGAGGCGAGATATAAGAAACACCTGTGAACTCTGCAATCCAGGGGAGAATTTATCAGCAGAATTTTCTCTTTCTTGTATTTTCTAAATTTAACATTTTATCCAGAAATGTGAGGACTTTACAATAATGCCAACTTAAAATCATGCCCTTTGTTACGGAGAATCAAACACGGGGCACATGTCAAGTGTCCAGTTTCAAAATACACAATTTTGTTTCTAGTTTTAAGTTCAGAATTATATTTTGTTTTGTCAAACTTGGGTTTATTAAATTTCAGGTAGTTGGTATTACAATCAGCAGCATCTTGAGAAAACACAGCTTGTAGCATAGTGTGGGAATCCTTATCGAGCTGAATTTGGTACATGGGCAATACATACATTGCAAACAATAAAAACAGTAACAAAACAAAAACAGTGGGGTCCAGTGTATGGAATGCTTGATCTTGGAGCTGTGTAGGCAGGCAAGAAGCTATGGTGGCTGGTGTAGCCACAGGGTGAGTACCAGAAGTGGTGAAAGAGATAGGAGAGGCAAAAGGATGAGGTCAACTCTGGAACTAGAATTGAAAAAGATGCAGCGCCTCGTATGTGTAGAGCAGGCCATCAGTGGTAGGACCTTGGACAAATACGACACCAATGGACCCCATGCAAACTCAACGTTTTTAAACCGTCTGAGAAGTTCAGAATTGATTTTTTCAAAAACTATGTTATCTTCTCATTAAGGCTGCTTTCAAGTGCCCAGTATCAGTCCAAAGGCACTTCAAAGTCGTATGCCAGTCTGTAAAAAACACAGCATTGCTACAATTCAAAACAATAGGAGTCCACTTTAACTTACATCTCTATCTCCCCACACCCTCTCAAAATAGGTGCACTTTCACCAAGATGGCGAGTTCATGAAGTACAGGGTTCGCCAACCTATTGCAGACATAATCCTCCTCCCATTCAAAACTACATACTAATTCAGTCTCTGAATCCTACCTGTTATTTATGATACATTGGAAACAAAAATATTAAATACATAGTACAAAACACATACATTACAAAATGTTTACACAAATACCACTTGTTCTGATTTTTTTTTTTTTTTTACAATAAGTACTCGTGGTAAAATACTCCGCATTACTGAAGGATAAAATTAACTCCTACAGTTCTCTGCCAGTACAACATTTATCATCTCGAACAGAAACCCTTACAGGAAGAAATACCTCCTCATAAATTGGGGTAATAACCACCCCAAAAAATCTGTTGCTATTCTAGGTTACGTATTGTCAACAAATACTAAGGTTAAGGACAGTGACGTGGTTTTCTGTCACTGCCCTTGCAATTTACACACTGCTTCTGACCACTGGTCTTTTTCACTGCAGAATGCACCTTTTTATCCTTGGTTGTAATTGTTTCTCTGCTACAAATAATGCCTGTAGGACGAAATGCTATATTCTACCAGGGTATCTTTACTGGCAGTAGGAAAAGCCTCTAAGCTGGCATATTTTTTTTATAACTAAATAAACACTGGCAGAATTTGCTTGGTGATAACATATAGAATTGTCAGCAATTTATGTGAAATTAGCGTATATTTATTAAAATCAAATGATCATTTATTCCTTGTCCTGTACCAAGCATAAGGAGAACATTCAGGAATCCCAGAAGTATACAGTCTGATTTAAAAAACCATGCAACAACTCCTGGCCTTCCTGTAAATAGTGCCTCTAGTAAGACAGAGCTTTCTGGTGCCAGTGGTAAAGATCTTCTAGAAGAAGATAATCCCACAAGAGATACAATGGAAATGTATTAAAAAAAAAATCCTATACAGAAAAAGAGACTGTGACAAGTTAGGTGCACTAATTTCGGAAGAATGCTTTGTGCCAGTCCTGGTAAAGGCCATAATCGATGTTCAATGACCAGTACATACCAACAGCTTCCTACCAGAGCCACAGACATTCCTTCGTAAAATTAAAATGCAATCTCAGTAACTGAGATAGTGGTGCATCCCACAAAAACAAATGCCTCAGCTCTGCATAATCAATGTACAAAACATTTGCTACGCGTGCTTAAATGTAAGCACATTTCCCAGAATATTGTTGATTTTTTGTGGTAGAGCATATTTCCACTTATTCACCACAGTTGGGTTTTCAAACTGGAGTTTTACTCTTTGTTTGAGGGCATGATGAGTGACCAGGCACTTGTTTTGTGCTTCTTCTCTTCAGGAGTGGAGAGGCAAGAAAAAGAAGGAGAAAGGTATTTTACATAACAATTCCCTGGGACTACTGTTTCAGATACACACCATTACCTCCCCTGCCATTAACTATTCTACCTTGGAATTTAAACCTGATTTACCATATCCTTGTCAGCCAATTTTGTAACAATACAATTACTATAATATTAACATGATTCATTTGTTTGACATTTACCTCATCACTAATTCCTAAAGCTATTCCTGACCTCTCCCAATTTTAGTGTCTGAGGACTTATTTTCAATACATTAACTAACATTCTCTTACCTTAACTTACCTTAACTGTATTGCTCTTTAAATAATGTTCCCTTGCCATAACCCTACTGCTAACCCTATCTCTTACCTGTAAACTAAGATACGTATCAAATTATTTGTACTTGATTATGTTTTTATCCATCCTTTGTCAGTAAAAACTGTAAAATTCGTTTTGTCAATTAAATTAACTGACGTTAAATAAAAGAAAATAATTAAGGGACACTCATCCTCAAATTATTGCTAGTTCTAACTTTGATAAATAGTGAATGCATAACTATTTAAATTAAATTATATATAATGTATATAAAATATGTACTCATCCTAATTCTAAATGTAACCCTAACCAATGTTACATTTTTAAGATGATTTGCTGAAATAAATTAAATAAATATTTTTTTAAAAAGAAAACTTTACTCTAGCTCTAATAGTATCCCTAACCCAAACCTCCAACCTTACTTCAAACAATGAACAATATTTTTATATTGTATTTCTTTTATTTATTCTCGGTTGTCACCAGAATACTAACCCTAACTGTAAACTATGTTTGCTTTATTTTAATCCATATTTTAATTTTGTTCCATTTAAATAAACTAAAATGAATGCATAATAACCCATTTTTTCATACGTAAGGTAATGGTGAACAATTTAATAGTAAAAGAGGTAATGGTTGGTGCTCTGGAGGTAAATTTGTAGTGGTTAAGTTGGAGAAGTAATGTTATGCCCTACCTTCTTTATCTTCTGTACTGCTGGTCTTTAGCAATGCCACTTTCCCATTCAGAAACACGTCTAACATCCTCACATAGGTGTTTTTTTGGGATCTCACACATCAAAGACAATTCAAACTACACTCCTTTGATCTATAACACTATGAACTTTAAAGTGGTAACCATCCCTGCTGTGGCTGGCAAGCAATTCACAGTTTTATATGTAATAGTCGGGGCTTTAAGTAGGCCGGGTCTCACCAGGTCTGAGCACTGGTAGTTTTTTAAACGGGGCCTCGAAACGGGTCTCTATTGGGCTCTGTTTTGTGCCCTGGCACAGGCGGTCTGTTTTTTTCTGGACGGCAGTGACAGATGGCACATCAGGTGCGCATGCTCCCACTGCTCATTTCTCACTAGTGGAGAAGTTACGGTATGACGTCATGCCAGGTGAGTGTTGTAGGGGAAGGGAAATCCTTTAAAGAGAGTCATTTTCTCTCTGGATTTCCCTGCTCTTTTTGAAACTCAGGAGCAGCAACATTGTCTTGGTGTCACCAGGGCTTTAAGCCGAAGCTTTTTCAATATTATATACAAGCCATAGTTGCTGCTTATTTATCTTATGCAGCTAACAGCCATTGACAAAGCCAATGGTCCTGACTTGTTGTAGGTATGATGTTACTTGTTGTATCATATATCTGGATGCAATGACTGAAACAGCTAAATACAAGTCGTGCGGCACACTATGCTAAGCGCAGATTTTTAGCTTAAGTTTGTAAGCCACGCCCCTAATTACATTAGCCACGCCCCTTTGAGAGACTCCCCAGTTTTTTCATCCCACGTAAAGCCCTGGTAATAGTACTTCTATTTGTTGAAAGTAATGATGTTTCCTGAAGCCCACTGTTGCCTGACCTTAACCAATTTTATGTTTTCCATAGTGAAACACAATATTACACCATTAGCTGCAAAAAGTACATAATTTATAACCAGACTATTTATTGCTCTTATATCTCTCTTTGCACCTTGGTGCTTGCAACTCATCAGTATTTTACTCAGATGGAGAATTTAGAGAGACATAAACTGCGAGTACTTCAAAATATTTCTTTGAGGTCTACCTCTCATGATAAAAAAAAACAATGAAAAAACACTCATTTTACTTCTCATGTCCAGAGGGATCGGGTGATGGCACATTCCATAATATAGGGGCTAAGTCAGTAGCTTACATTAGCTACCTTGCCGGAAGCTGTGGATCTGTGTAGAGTATTTTTTTAACTGTTCGTCGCTCTCATCGTCTCCATTGTGTTTCTGGTAATGTTTGTAAAGTTTGCCCCCGTTTGGGGAGCTGTCACCTTCTTTTGCAGGTAAAAATCCATTGGACAAATTGAGCACAGTAGCAGTTAGAGTGTTAATATAATTCTTTGCCAATGTGAGTGTTTCAATTTTGGACAGCTTCTTCTCTGCCCTCACATGAGGAATAACTTCTCGCAAAGCTTGGAAGGCATTGTTGAGTTTGTGCATTCGCTGTCTTTCACGCTCATTGCTTTCCAGTCGCCGCGTGGTGTGTTCCTTTACCTTAGATGAGTGTTTCTTGCGTTTTACGGATACTCTACCCATCCCTTTTACATTTCCCTTGGACTTTTCCTTGTAGTCCGAACATTTCAGTACTTCCAGCTGGTCGGTTGCTGGTTCGTCAAAAGGTAGGTCCACTGCGTCAGCTGCAGCCCTTTGTTTCCTTGCTTTAGTTTTTGACTTCATGCTTCAACAGGGTGCAGACTTGGTGGCAATGGTCATGTGCTGTAAAAAGATGAGATCAGAAAGTTAGATATAAATCTTCAACTGCTTACCACAGTAAATCTGAACTGAGAAGGGATAACATCAGGGGCTGCTCCTCCAATAAGGCGGAGGAGCGTCACCCCACTGCTCTCATAGCATTGGAAAAGGGAAAAATAAGATGATAATACCAGAGGTATTATAATTTCATATTTCATAGCCATGGGGCTAGGTTAGGGCGGGGCAAACAAACATGCACTTTTAGCAGGCGCTCCACCAGGCTGTAATGCACAGCCTGGGTGGAGAACATGCACAGGCTCCCAGTCCGTGTCTGAGCGCCGAACCACAGCGCTTAGACGAATCACGACCTTGCTATCATGTTGGTGACAGCAGCGTTGCGATTGGCTTAGGGGAGCTTGTGTACTTCCTGCTTAAGAGACCTGGAGTCAGGAAGAGATTGGGAGAAGGGACAACAGAGGAGAGACGGCAGCCATGAAGAGGTTTTTTCCAATAATTTGGTTTTTTCAACCCCCATGCCCAGCCACCCCTGTTCTCTACCAGCCACCACTGCATAGCATATCAGATCTGGGCTTACTTTGTACAAGTGCAACGTTTTAATCCTTGAAAGCCACAAAGAACCCCCATTACTAACTGCAGGAAAGCAGAAAACACAACTTTACTTTTAGAAATGCCTAACTTGGCTTGTTTAACCCCTTCCATGCTGATGACGGCCGGGAGCCGTCATGGCACACAGTGCTCATGTGCTGATGACGGCTCCCGGCCGTCATGACCGCACCCGCGATCGGAATGTGCCGCACAGGCGCAGAATCGCGGCCGCGCACTAGGGGTTAAAAAAGCAGGTTTATATAAGTTTGGTTGAGCTTATTTTTACTTGGCTACTCCTAATCAAAACAGTACCTGTGACAAATAATGAGGGCAGGAGTGCATTACGTATCTTGCCACAATAGCCAGAGAGGAACATTCCTTGCTTTGAAAAGGTTTTAGGAGCACATAGACAATAACAATTAATAATTATTGTCATGTGAGGACATATGAGCAAGACAAACGTCCGGGGCCTCATTTATGGGGTTTTGCCGTTGGGCAGCACCGCATACCTTCCTGCTGCGCTGCCCTACTGTAAAACAATAGGGCAGAAATGCGCTGTATCCTTGTAATATGGCGCATTACTGTCCTTTTCCTCTGCACCAGCGCAAAATGGGCTGAAGTGCGCCAATGCAGGCACCTTTGCACCATGGTGCAAGGGTGCCTGAAGTGCAGGGCTGATTGATTTTGTGAAGGAAGGGACACCTTCCTGAACAAAAATCAATCAATTCAGGCGATTTCCTTTTTTGTGTGGGCTGCAGAATGCAGCACACATAAAAAAAGGAAAAACAAGGACAAATGTTTTCATTTCTCTCCGTTGAGATTCCCTAACGCAATCCCTAGGGTGGCATTAGGTTCTGACGCATTCCCTGGTTTACGATTGCTCGTAAATCTGGGAATGTGTCAGGTTCCATGGGTGATGCGTGGGAACACCCACAGCAACACCCATGGTAAGCCCCTTTCACGCAGTTTTCTGCGTGAAAGGGGCACATATTTATAAGGCCATGAAAAGCCACGTAAAGTGGCTTTACGTGGCCTTATAAATATGCGGTGGCACATTGCGCCACTGGACCGTCAAAAAAGTGACGTCCCGGGGGCGCAAAAGTGCTGGTAGGGCCTCATAAATGAGGCCCACAGTTTCTATATAGAGACCATTTTTCCATGAGTGTCACCAATAAGCTTTGCCTAATCCTAAAATGTAGGATCTAAGGCCACTTGCTGCTGCTTGATGACAGGGTCTTTATTCAAATGGGCCAGTGTGAATGTGCACCAAATAGCTAGTTTTGAGGCCAGCATGAGTGCAGAAATACAGGAACTACACTAACACAAGCCAAAAAGGCACTGAAAAAAGCTAGAAGTCAGGAGAAAATTCAAGATTAGAAATCATGAACAGGACTACAGATATCAAAAAAGGAATTCAGAAAGCAACAAATGAAGAGCAGGGTATACTCAGCATGCACCGGGACAACAAACGACTCATTGGCAGACAAAATTACTAATACAATCTCAAGGATGTACTGAAAAAGCACTGGGACAACTAATACCCTTCTGGCACATGGAAACAACAACAAGGATTAAGGACAAGGATACAGATGGAAAAAGCAGACAAAGGGAAAACACAAGGTTGGTGCCAAGTCAGAAAACAGGTGTCAAAGGAGGCTTAAAACGGAGAGAACATGAATACAGCATACATGCCAGAAAGTCAAGTCAGAGAAATAGGCAGAAACAGTGATTGGTGAGGCAAAGGAGTTCACAGATAAATCAGAATGCTGAACAAATTTGCAACAGCAAAGAAGGTAGAAACAAACTGAGAGCTTGCAGCTAAAACAAAACACTGCACAGTGCATCTAGAGAAACAAAAATAGCTGGAACAAAGGGCCCGTTTCGCAAAGTACATTTTGTAGTACATTAGGTAGAATTGCAGTTGTACTACTTACCTCACTACAAAATGCAATTCACATCCCTAAGATTTTAAATCTTCATTTCCAATCTCCACCTCTCCCATCATTTCTATGGGGAGATCCTAACAAATGCAAGTGCACTACTAAGGGACCGATTCCGATCTCGCTGGGAGAAGGCTCCATCCGACTCGGATCCGGAGGGCTTTCTAACCGACTCGTGCTCTGGGGTTCTGAGTGCCCAAGTATGATGCGAACAAGCGCTGACAGGCACGGGCGCTCTGAGCCCCATTCAAGTCAATGAGAGCCTGCTGTACGACGCGTACATAGGTTCCCATTGACGAAAAAGGTACGTTGCGCACAACTGTAGTGGGGACGCATATGTGCCACACTCAACATACATGCATGTGTAGGGGGGACCCTTGGGCTCCCCCTGCGATCGACTTGCACAACTACGGGTGAAGGGGGTCCGACCCCCGAAGTTCGCTTCCCGGAGGGTTTACGTTTCGGAGGCTCCGACTCGATCCAGCTGTCTGAATCATGCATCGGACTGGCTCGGTCGGATATCGCCTCCATTGCATGGCACGGTTTGCTTATGGATGAGATGTACAGGTCAGTTTGGACCCGGAACCGATTCGGTCGGCGATTTCGAGTTTCTTGCATCGTACTTGCTTGCTCGTACAGCTGTATGAGTTGGTCAGAAAACATGCGGGCACGTCTCATACTTTTTACGGCCGGATCGTGTTTGGAGCCCTTCCGAGCGAGGTAGGAATCGGCCCCTTAGTAGTAAATGTGGGAGGGATCAGTGAGAGTGGCTGGAAAAAGGGCATAGTTACTAGCAAATGGGAGTGGTTTAGTAAGGCGTAAGGAGGGGGGTTTTGAGAGTTAAGGAAGGGTTTAGGAAGGGACATGCACCCACCCACAAAAGAGTAAACCCATTGCTATTCACAACATTACTATTACTACACCCAAAAAGGCCCCAAAACAGGAGTAAATGTACTTCAACTCAGAGCTAAAGTATGTCCAGCACCAAAAATGGTAGTACAACACCTTCCTGTAGAAAATAATAGAGGTGGAAACTTACAATAAAACCCCATAGGAAATAATGTTACATTAAATATTTAAACTAGTTAAAAATATAAATACATTTAATTGAATATTGCAAAAATCTGAAAATAAAACATACTTATTATTTTATTCTTTAATATTTTAATAACTTTCTTTAATATAAAATAATTAATTATATTTTCTTAAAACATAATTCAATTACATTAAATTAATTCTATATACCATTGTTAATAATTTCTACCACATAATAAAAAATATTAAAATTAAGCTAATAGGGCTGTAGGATTGTAACATATGGGGGGGGTGAGATGTATTGTTTCCAGAAGCTTATTAAAATATGTAAAAATAAAAGATATTTAAATAAAAATATTTTTTTAACAATTTAACACTATTTAACTATTTTAAATAATTAAATTTAATAATAAGTTCTATGGGGGTTTAATTTTACCACCCTTATTGTCTATGGAAAGGTGTTACAGTAGTATCAGTGGTTACCCATGTGTGGTGCTGGGCTTACTACCGCTCCTTTTCGGCAGTAGTAACTGATAAATGTGGCTCCACCCCCATTTTTTGCAGCTGAAGACATGTGAGTCTACACTTGTGAGTAACTGTACCCTCGTATTTTGTGACTAGGCCAAAGTAGGGAAATAACTCAAAAGAGTAAGAGTAAATTTACTACAACCAAATCTACAGTAGTAGATCGCTCTTTATTGATAGACCCCAAAGTGTTTCTAAAAGCTACACCACGAGTTGTGCCTCCCTTCCTAGAAAGTGACTCATTGCATGTACACTGGTACCAGCAGAGTCACAAAGCACGACAACCTTATAAACAGCGAATGTAATTAACCGAGAAGTCACTTCTAGACTGATCCTTGGCACAGAACCTTCACACACCGAAGTTTGTTATATTCACAAAAAAACATTCATTTATATTGTTGCTTTAAATTTATTTTCAGTTAAAGTTCATAAGAAAGGTCGGGGTACTAACTGTGCACAATTTTTCATACTGTGCTGATTACCAACATGGCGTACTTCAAACACAAACAGGATGTCATGGGAGCTTCAATCACTCATGCACGCAGATAACCTCTGAAAATGTACACATATCAAGTTAATATCTTGTTTCCATATGCTCCAAATTCAGTTGTTCAATTCCACTGTACAAAGACACTGATGAATATAAAATCTAACAAGCACTGGCAAGGACAATGACAATAGGTCTGGCTTATGAATGAAAGTGCCATTGGTATCACTGATGGGTGTAGATACTCAAAAACTAGTCAATATTTACTCTGTCACTTATCTTTTCACTCATGCATCGATTGATCAATCCACTGACTCATAACATTTTTGATGATGCCGATTTTATTAAGATAGATAATATATGTAATGCCACAATTGCACTTTCTGCATTTGGTCCTATTTAGATGAGATATTAAATTTTATCTGTGAAGGTCTCTTTTAACGAATCTTATGTATTCGACGTCACAATTCCACTTTCGGTCCTTTTGCTTTATAACCATTTTAGCCTATGAAAACTCAGAATGGCAGTATTACGTTTTCCATTAATTAATCTTATGCATTTGACAGCACGATTGCACTGCTGATGATTATTCAATATAAGCACTTTAGCCTAGGAAGGCTCAGAATGTTTACACTGAATTTTCGTTACATTATTTTTTTTTAGCATTTTTTGAAATCTGATTAGTTTTATTTGTTGATTTATGTTGCTCATATATTTTCTTGCTATGATTTTAATTAATCTTTGCAATAAAGATCATTCACAGGAAATGTGACCTTCAGAACTGGATAAAATACATTGCAGGAAAACGTTATGAGCAAAGTCTACAGTAGTAACACTGCCTTTTCTTTGGCAATTTCTCTGCCTCGTCACCAACCTTCCTTACTTGCAATAGTACATTAAATTGCATTCATGCAGTGTATGTGTTTCAAGCAGTTCCAGCAACATACACAGCAGTGAAATGGTACCTGAGAGGGTGACCAGGGCCGGCTTTAGGGCGGTGCGACTGGTGCGGCCACACTGGGCGCTGACCTGGAGGGGAGGGGGCACTGACCTCTGGGGGGCGCTGTGCTTAGCATTAACTTGCAATTCAAAAGCACCTGATTCAGAGTTCCTTTTGGGTCAAAGTTTAAGGCAGCAATAAAGATGCCAAAATGACTCTTGTGATTATTATTTCTGCTGGAGAGAGATAGGAGTTTTGTCTAGTGGTAGGATTGACTCGCCATAAAGTAGCGCAGAGGGTTAATATGCCTGCTGTAAAGAACAGACTTGATTTTTATGAGGATAGCTGAATGGATTAGTAACGCCAGCCTTTACCAGCTCTTTAAATCAAATAAAATGTATGTGAGAGAAGGGGTAATTGATAGATGAGGGGGAACTTTTGTCAGGTAGTAGTGAGGGAATCCGAGGAGGAGGTCATGTGGAAGGGAGGTTCCAAAAAAAGCGCTCAAGCCGGCCCTGAGGGTGACATGAAACTAGTTGACTACTTCAAAGTTCTCAGGATGATCAAATCCATGTGTGAGGACTTAATTCGTAGGAGAGTGATTATTTGCACTCTTCCATGTAGAGTATTGAAGGGCATATTTACAGGCTCCTATCGCCACTGGAGCATCTCTTTTTTAAAAGTTCCGGTGGCTCAGCACCATTTTCAATATTTACGAGGTGGCGCTAACCCTCATAGAGTGGCTTAACGCCACCTTGTATATAAGTCAGTTTCTGCCACAGTCCTCCAAGGCAAAGGGGAGTGCAATGGGTGTGGCTCTGGGCGTTTCACTGCAACAACCATTGCTTTTTTACACTGCCTCAGATTTACAAGGAAGTGTAAATCTGTGGAAGCGCAACAACTATGCAAGAGCAGGCATTAGAATGGCTTACAAGGAGAAATGCTTTCATTTCTCCTAATTTTTGATTTTTCTAAAAGAAAGAGCAAAACGCCATTAATGATTGTTTATGTGCAGGAAGAGACGCCTCCTGCACCCTGCACATAAACAATCATTAAATAATGATGATCTGCTACTTCTATGTGTGCTGCAGAATGCAACACACAGAGAAGTAACAAATAGCCATTATGGATTGTTTATGTGCAGGAAGGGGCACCTTCCTGCACATAAACAATCATTCCCTGCAATGCAAACATCCTTGCACTACTGTGCAAAGGTGCCTATGTTGGCGCTAGGCATCTCATTTTAGCGCCAGCGCAATGAAAATCACAAGGGTGCGCCATATTGTAGTAAATACGGTACATCCCTGCATTTTGAAAATGTCAGATCACCACGCTGCCAGATGTGGCACGGCATAGCGCTCCGACTTTGTCTAGTAAATATGCCCCTGAATTTATAATAAAATAAAAAATGGCTACAGGTACCAAAATGCTAAAATAAATCTAGTTTGGATACAGTACCTGTACATGGAGCTGGGAAATTTGAAAGCTATGGAACTGTCTCTACCATAAATAACTATGGTACCGCAATTCTGGCACCAAGGAGTCCTATGCTATCTTGCCAGCATTCCAAACCAGATGGCAACAAAGCCCAGCCCTTAATGAAGTTGGTGAAAAGATCTGAACTTCATCCTGCCTCAGAATGCCCTCTGTATAAGGGCCCCCAGTATTTTGGATAACTGACTGATTTGCTCCATGTTTGTTCAGCATTCTCTCCATGACACAGCAATGCTACCTCCATTCAGGGTCCAGCTACAAGACATTCGCCATTTCTGACTAGCCCCTACACCAGTCCTCCCTCCCAACATTACCATTACTGTACTCCTTCCTTTTTCTCCATCCAACATGCTGCATCATTTTCTCCTTTCAGGCTCCTGAAGCACTCACCTCATCCATGCTGCTGCAACTCTCTCACCCTTCTTGCAATCTACTCTTACCCTTCCCTTCCTTCTGGATGCTGGGACACTCACCCCTTTGGGTGCTTGCAGCATTCCTTACACCAGTAGTCGTACAGGACCCCCTCTCTCTGGGCTTACTATAGCTGTCACCTGACCCTATGTTTAAGAATACATTTTAGCCAGAACTATTTTTTAGCCAATATCACTAAGCATATTGTGACATATAAAGTAAAACTACAAGTCTGAGAATATCTAGGGCCATTGCCTAAAACAGTATTTGTTGAAAGCTATCCTTACTAGCAAGCTGGAAGCGTTGCTTTAGGCTCTTGAGGCAATACATCATTCTGATTTTTGAGTTCTGATTTTGTGAACTTTCTCTTGATTGGGGAACTTCCTTACCACACACTCTAAACTCTGGCCTAGATCATCCTTGTTTTGTGAGCATGCTGCCTCTGCAACCTGTGTCACTTTAATAACAGTGTAACAAACAGCATTAGGATCACAGCAGCTGAACATGGTGACAGGATCAATGTACATTACACTTATTCCATGCTCTCTTGTTCCCATGGTTTTGCCTACTGTCTCACACCCACCCTTTCCACACAGGCCTGTGCCTCATAAAATTAGAAGCTGTTAAACTGCCTTGTTGACCTGTGATAGTAGGTTTGGCTCAGTTCTCCTGTGCACCACAGTCCTGTCCCTTATTTTGTTAATCTAGCAATAGTGATAAGTAATCTATGCGAGCTCAGTTGTTCCTGGCACCTTAGGAGAGTGTTGCAGGCCATAGTCTGGTAATAGGCAGTGTCGGGTAATAGGAAGAGTCTGGTAATAGGCAGAGTCTGGGGCTGTAGGGAGAAAGCATCATGAACTGTGGGGCTGCAGAGCTCATTCGCCGCTGTGAGAGGTGGCTGGAACACAGAACAAGTATGCTTCACTGGTGTTCTTGAGAAGAGTGTTGTCATGAAAAGTCTATTAGCTGAAGTGTAGATTTTATAGAATGATTTATTGATCTTAGTTGAGGTAAGTATATAGCTTAGTAAGCTCTAGGATTACTCCATAGTAAGGCCCCACCAAGAGCAGCCTCCCTGCTGCACAGCCAATACTCCAACTGACACTCCAGCTCAAAGGCACCCTTACATTCCATTGCATCACCATTCACCCCAACATTCCACACAGCACATTCATACTGACTGAGCAGCAAGGGCCAGAGTAGCAGGGAAGATGCACAGTAAAATACAACACGTGGCTCTGAGGCTGTCTAAGAGCACTGTTTCATCAGTGAGAATGGAGGCACTGCAATTCTTTGCAAATGAAGTTTCAAAGTTTAATTATGTGCCCGATTAAAATAATCGCATATCACCATGATAAAATCAGTAAAATATAAAAAGAACACGTAATTTGAACCCGAGTTGTATATCAGAATGTTAAACCCCCAAACTTATCATAATACATTAAATAAATATTTTTTTTTTTTTAAAGTTGCCTAAAATGCTTACGTTCAGCTAATCCAGCTATGGCAGCTAAAGTCTGCAAGGCAGCTAAAGTCTGCAAGACAACTATAGCCGCTTGAGGGTGGAACAAAGTCTCTTCACGGATTTTAACAGCAGGGAAGGCTGAAATTGTTAATTCCCATAGTAAACATTTACATCAGCTGATATGCATGACACTGGAAGCAATAAAGCTTTGTAAGTTTAACAAAGCTGGGAAGGCTTTGGCCGATTACTTAAAATGTAAGCACTCCAGACAGAACAAATCTGTAATCAAAGACCAAAGGGGGCAAAGCAGACAATGCGTAAATTAATCGCTAAAGTTTTCAAAGAGTTCCACGTAAGCTTGTATTTGAGAAACCAAACAATCAGTTCGGTGAATTGCAAATGATATGAGGATAATGTCCACATCTCCACATATTCAGGAGCACTTTTTTACTTTTTGATACATTTGCTACGAGGGAAGAAATATCTACAGCTAATAAAGGATTAAAAATTGGCAAAGCCGCTGGACCTTATGGTTTTACACCTAAGTTTTATAAATCAATGGGGGAACAGTTATCCTCTTCCCTCTTAGAACTGTTTAACCACTATGAGGAAATATGTGGCAATACTAAAGAAGCTATAATAGTTGTCTGACCGAAAGAATGGAAACAATATTTTGGCAAAAAACATCAGACCCATACCCTTATAAATACATACTGCAAAATGTATGCCATGATCTTAGTCAACAGACTACACCCTCTCAAACCTTTTACTCCCTCACAAACAAGGTAATGAAAAATATATTCTCCAGTGATAGCACCCAGCTTTGCTGTTGTGGTCTAGAGCAGGGATTCTCAAAGTATAGCCAGGGACCGCAAGCGGCCCTCCTGCCCTTTTATTGCGACCCCTGGTGAACAGCAGCACTGAGCTGCTTTTCGCTTAACCCCTCCCATGCTCGTGACGGAACCGTTCCGTCACGAGCCTCGGGTGGGCTGTGCTGGTGATGGAACGGTTCCGTCACGGCCCCGCCGCCGCGCCTGCGCGGCGCTGATTTTGCACCTGCGAGGCGCGTTCTATTGAGCGGGCGGGGCCGTGATGGAGCGGTTCCGTCACGAGCACGGGACCGCTGCGCCGTTGCCCTGCCCCCTTAGCGCTGCGGCGGAATAGCCACCGCAGTGAAGGGGTTAACAGAGCAGGAAAATTCAGAAAGCTGCAAAACAAACGGCCATATTTATTTACACGTTTTGCACATTAGCTAAAGTAACCATAAGGAAGACAATAAAGTGCCTAGATAAATTATCTTTAGTAACACTTTTAGTTTTAAAGACACCTTTAGTTTTACACTCTCTGCAAACAAGTGTATTTTATTAACATGCATGAGAGTTTTACCTTGGTAAATCAGATTGTCACTGCATTGAAAGCCATTTATTAGCAGTGATAATTTTCAAACATGATTTTGGAAACTTTTGTGCCATCCCAGTCTGAAAAGAATGCTGTTAGTGAACCAAGAGGGAAGTCATTTGTCAGGCGCATCTTGTGTGTAGCCTTGGTTGTTATATAATTGGAATACCATTATGGTTTATTAAATCAAACTCGAGAAGGTTTTGTAAGGTCCATATCCTATTCCTGAACTCATGTATTTTAAGGGGCTCCCATATGTGTTAATGAAGAAATAGGTAAAGTGAAATTAACAAATTGCCTAGGATCACACATTTTCATCAAGTGGGGAAGCCAGGACTGATGCCATTTTTCTGAGTCCACATTTTGCAATTCAGCCACCAGATGATTATCTCTTACCCTCTCACATTTCACATTAGAAGTTAATGCTTTGACTTTAATTCTTGATGCATGAGAATAGAGCATTGGTGGCAGACAGAAGTCATGTGAGAACTCAGTTTGCTGTCCACACCATGCACCTGCTTCGCGTCTCCCTGCGCTCACCTTTCATCACCCAGACCCTCCCATTGTTGACATTGGTGAGGCCCTCGGGCATGCCACAGACTGCACTTTGCAGCACCCAGGGAAATGTTTGTAAGTACCCATGGTCCAGAGAAAGCCAAATTCTCAAGCACAGCATCTGCAGCCAAGCATTGGATGCAGAAAATGCTTTCTACAAAGCTGCATGCCCATTTCTACATGCAACTCTAAATACGTTCGGATTTGACAAAAAATTCAGCAAAATTATTTAATTCCTCATTTTGTAAACCAGTGGCAAAAGTGAGAATAGCTGGATCATCTGTGACTCTTGTAATATAAAAAAGGGTACAAGTCAAGGTTGCCTGTTATCTCTGGCACTCTTCCTATTGGTAATTGAACCACTATTTCAATCTACAAGATTAAAGCCCTTAATCGAAAGAGTGACGTTTACCAATATATCATACAATGTGGCTGCCTATGCCAATGATATATTGATCTTCAGAGAAATACTGACCATCTCATCCCAGCATTAATTGACACTATTGATAAATACTCAATCAAGAGACTTTTAGCCACAGATTCCTTACCATAGGATTATCCCCAGGCATCAGACTGGATACAGAAAGAAAAGATGCCTGGGGATAATTCCAAGATAAGGAATCTGCGGCTAGATAGAGTCACTACCAGATAAGACATCATAAAAGGTAAGTAACTTCTTCTTAGCCTCTGGTTACATTTTAAAAAAAGACATGGGGGTGAGACCTTTAAATATTCACTGTAGAAGGAGGTATTAGGAGATACAGGCTTAAAGTGGCAACTGGATTTCTAAACTATATCTTCCATTACACTTTAATGCTAACATGACTGAATTTATAGACTCAAAGAACAAACATTTATCATATCTCCGAGATTGCTGATCACTCATGTATGTATGAATAAAGCTAATAATCAAAGTTTTAACTGATTGTTACCTATATGAGTCCCCAAAGTTCCCAAACAGCTCAAATAGTATCACACTACAATCTAAATCATCAAATCTACTGCCGAAATACTAATTAAAATGGAAGGCAGAACTATTTCAGATTACAAATATACCCATCCTCCAAATGTTTGCAACAAAATTTGTGAAGAAACTTTTTATAATGAAATAACAAATAACCTATCCTTAGCCCTAATTAAATGTATGTTTTTGCACAGAACTTTATTGGCTGCTACTGAACTACTCAAACTAAAATTCTGAGACAACAACATATGGTGGAACTGCAACTCGGAAACTGGAGATACAAATCATGTGTTCTTTGACTGTCAAACTTTTGGAAGGCTGTTGAAGAATTGATGAAAACAGTATTACAAACCACTGTATCCTTAGATTACAAGATGATAGCCTGGGGTCTACATAGCACAGATACACTCCATAACTAAATAAACCAGACCTATAGCTAATTGATGTAATGCACACATCCGGTATCAAATCAATTCTCTGTAACGGAAAATTGTACAATGTCTCCATTCATGCTTGGTGGGAATGGTTTTCATACATTAGAAGTAAGGCAAATATTGTACTATAGCAATCGCGCTGGTGTTCCTCATCGTGCTGTATGTGGGATAAATTAGACAAATATAACCCCGCCAGAGAAAATGATCAATCTAGGCCATACATGTTTATACAATCTTATCACACAAGGGCATTAATTGAGTGTAAAAGCACATCTTCATTCCTATAACGATATGGAAATCTGTGCTAACACTCCCACTCAAAAGTCTATCCATATGTTTTTTTTATCTTCTGACAAGTCTAGTTTCTACTGGCTTTCCATCTTTTCTGTTCTCTTTCTTCCTCTTTTTCCTTCCCCATTTCTTTAGTTCCTCTCTGAACCCAACTTGCCTCTACCTATATAGACACCGCATGTCTGAAAATAAATAGAAGAAGATGAAATCATTATGGTGAAAATCTAACATGTATATGTAATGACACGTGATGACTATGATGTTACTGTTTTCTACTTACATTTTTTATTTTTTGTTATTCTCTGTTAACCCATATGTTGTATTTATTGCTTTATAAAAATAAACATTTATCAAACTAAAAAGCAGGAACAAGCAGCGCTCATGAGAGAGAAGTGCAAGATCGGGGGAGTATAGAAAATAAAAGAAGAAATATGAGAAAGTAAGTGAGAGGCATCAAGGGTATAATAGAAAGAAGAGTTAGTATATGTTAGAAATTGGGTTTCTGATGCAACAGAGGGAGGGATCATGGGTTGCAGCAGCCTCCCACACTTCGTCTACGGGGGTATATCCCAGGTCCTGTACTAACTGCCACAAGAGTTGTGCTGACGATAAGGGTGGATGCTTCAAAATCCACGGGCTGGGCAAGCAGACTTAACTTGGAGACTCCATTGAGGAAGGGGACTAGAGTCCCACAGGTTGTGGTCCTCCGAGGCTTCTTTGCCTGGGAAAAATTAGGCATTTTATTGTTTGGTGATGGGCTTAATCATGGGTCCAATAAGTCATTTCAGGACTTACAAGCGAATATCAACTGCACTCAGGTTTGCCGTTACCGCCAGCTCCGACATGCACTTGTGCCCTATTTACAATATGTCAAAGACATCTGTGAATTCTCCCCCTTGGAAGCTAAGATCCTACTCACTAATATCAAAGAGCATACATTATCTGTCATATATCAGACACTACTTCATAATCAGCCTGACCCACTGGAAAGGGTAAGGGAGACCCGGGATCACCTTAAATTGCTACATTGCACATATTTCACTAGGGCACGCCTTTTAAGGATGGAGCTGATTATGACAGGAAGTTGCTTTCGATATGATGACCTCAATGGTGATGTAACCTCTTCACTGTGGCGCGAATTCAGCTGCAGTACTGGACACTCCGATCGCGGGCGTGGTCATTTCGGCTCTTGGCCGTCATGAGCACACACCCACCGTGACTCACCACGGCCGGGAGCCGTCATGAGCATGGAAGAGGTTAACGTAGACACATTCTGGCACTGGCCTCTTTTTTTTGTCCATTTGGAGCAGAGTGCTGGGTACCTGGGAGCCAATACTGGGTTGGAAAGTACCTAGAGACACGAAATTGATTCTCTTACATATTACAGAAGGCACGGAAGGGAACAGGTACCAGGGGGCGTTGCTTTGGCTAAGCCTGATGATTGCTAAGCAAGGCATAGCACAGACTTGAAAGAATATGGAGGCTCCATCTGCTAGTAAATGGGGCAAAGGAATAGATCATTGCATGGGTTTGGAGCACCCTGTATATTTGGCACTGGGTTGCCCTCAGAAACATCACAAGATATAGAAAGATTGGGACAGTCACAGGGGGATATTGTTAGAACCATGTCCAGCTAGACCATGATCCATGGATGGAGACACAAGCTCTTTCGGGGTTGATTAGGATGGCTAATGGGATGGATGAGTCTTGGGGGCCGAGTTGCAGGGTCGCTGTGGGTACTTAGCTTGCAAGTGTCATATCATGGGCATTTGACTCTTTCTCTATAGCAGTCCTTAAACCGCACAGCAGTCCTTCTTCCTGGCAGAGTATCCACAGGTCCAGAACTGTACTGAAGTGGTAGGGCCAGAAGTCCATTCCTTTTACTCAGTGGTGCCTTTGAAGTGGGGGAGACTTCAAAGAAGGGCTTTGAAGTGCACAGAGGTCCTTCCTTCCTGCCCTGGCTCCAGACTCACTACATGGGGCTAAGCAGTTCTTTGTGTGGGGACAGGATACAGCCTATTCAGGTGTAAGGGTGAGGCTGTGCCCAGCTCCCCCTCCCATCCTGCCCAGAATAACTCAAGTCACCCCTAAGCTCCCTTTGTGTGTGGCCGTCTGAAGGGAATGCACAAAGTTCGGCTGTCACTCACCTCAGACATGCATTGGAGACAGGCTGTAGGCACACAGGTCTAAGGACAGAAAGTGGCATTTTTTAAATTGTAATGATAAATTCTACTTTACCATTAAAGAGTATTCATCATTACATGTCCATAGGTACTAAACATTACAGCTCTACCTCCATTCAATTGGAAATTACAGCTTATTTAGTGTAATAAGGAATTCCCAATGTTAACCTATTATTAGTGAACAACTAAATTGGGATTTTCTCACTACCAGGACAAGTACAACTCAAAAGTACATGTCCTACCTTTGAATTACACAGCACCCTGCCCCATGGGCTCTCTAGTGCCTTCCTTAGGGGTGACTTATATGTAGAAAAAGGGTAGTTTAAGGCTTGGCAAGGGGTTTAAATGCCAAGTCGACATGGCAGCCACAGGCCCAATAGTAGCATTTCATGTACAGGCCCTGGGCACATGTAGTGCACTTTACTAAGGACTTATAGGTAAAATAAATATCCCAATTGTGGATAAGCCGGTGTTACCACATTTTAGGGAGAGAGCACAAGCACTTTAGCACTGGTTAGCAGTGGTAAAGTGCACAGAATCCTAAAGCCAACAAAACAAATTCGGCAAAAAAGGGAAGAGGAAGGCTAAATGTTGGGGGGTGACCTTGCAGAAAGAACCATTTTTAACAGTACCTATAATTAAACAGTCATAAGAACACAGCAGAGATGAGTAGTGACGGTAGATAATGTTGGAAATGTCTTTCCAAGAGAAGACTTTAAAATGCTTCTTGAAGGATGTAAGAGAAGTGGTATTGTGGAGAAGTGAAAACTGTGCGCTCCAAGTTCCGGTAGCACTGCTAGACTAATACTGAACCGTGGTAACTCTTTCATCAATGCTGGGGTGTTAGGAGAAAAGATTTAGTTCTTCATTTGGTGGTGCGGAATTATATAAAAATAGCTACTTGTCAGACAGGATGCTTCAGAAACCTGTTCTGTAAAAACAAATCGTTGTGTCATTTTAGGTGCCTGCAGTTATATGACAAATTATGGCAGCATTCTCATTATATCAGCACTTTGAATATGGCCTCTCCAAATGTGCCAGGGCTCATATTGTATTAGGATTTGGGTTCTAGGAACGCTTTGATTTTGCCACTTTTCCACAAATTATCATACTGAGGCGGGAAGCAATGTTTACACAGTTGGAATGCCTTGTGAGTTGGTGCACGCCCACACACATACATTTTAGGGTATTTAATTCCTCTCTAATCTCTTCCCATGTTAGAAAAAGTTGAAAATGCACTCCTAACAAGGCATAAATAAAATTGTTTCCATGGTGGGCTAAAAGGGGGTTAAGGAATTAATTAATACATTTTATTGAGAGATTAATTAAAATCATTGCAAAACCAGGTCAGACAATCATGTAGCATAATCTGCCGCATGGTGTCTTACAATGCTCAACAATCTGTATTATGTTAACATGTAGTATAAAAAATTAAATAGCCCTTTGAGGACAAAAAAAGTGCAAAAGAGCAAAGTTGCAAATAGCAATATCTCATAAAAGCTTTACAAAAGATGCACCAGATAACACTGAGCACTCGCTGCGTGATGTCACAGAGACTAATTTGGCCTAACAGTGTCTTTCGTGTATTGTGGCCGAGTGTCCACTTTACCTGCATCACCAAGAAGTGTATGTGTGCCAAGTAGCAAGGTAAATTGTTCATTAAAAGCATTGCTAAAATGCATGTGTGCAAAGTTACAAACAGCAATATCCAGTACAAGCCTTACAAAAGGTGCAGAATGTAACGCTGAGCACTGCCTGCATGATGTCACAGAGACTAATTGGGCCCAAACATGTCTTTTATGAGTCATGCCCGAATGCCCACTTTACATGAGTCATCAAGAGGTGCATGGTAGCATAGTACATCATGCATTAAAATCATTGCTAAAAGTGGTTGATGCCCAGCACTCGCTGCATGACATCTTCGAGTCTGATTTGGATGAGAATATATTTCGTGTAACATGTCCAAATGCCCATTCTAACTGCATCATCAGAAACAAGTTAAGGGTAACAGTCTTAAAGCCAGCGGGTTGTGTAAAGTCTCTCAGCAGATTTTCGCATGACCAATTTTCAGGATGATTTCTGTAAACTCTTCTGGATTTCTGAAAGTCCTAAATCTTCATAAATCCAAGGGACAAATACCTGAAGGTGCACTTTTGCGACTCTCTTAAAGAACAGGGGCATAGATTCATCAACTGAAATTGCGATCGCAATAGCTGCGAAATAGCAATTGCGATCGCAATTTCAGCTTCCGCAATTCATGAAGCAAAAACCCACCAATTTGCGAATTCGCAAATAAATCGCTAATGCTATTCATCAAACAACGCAAATTGCGAAAAAAAACAAAATCGCTAAATGCGAGTCGCAATTTAAGGAAAGGTCAAACCAGGTGGTAACCATGAAGTTCAATAGGAAAAAATAATTCAAACAGGAACAATGGGCGGAGCAAAACAAACACACTTAAGGAGACACAGTAGTAGCATGAGTACATTCACAATGCCAGGTCTATACATCGTGGCAAGGCGGCTGAGGCTCCAGCGCGCAGCCCGGAACCAACGCAGGATTCAGGAGCGCATCTTCCGGCTGCGGATAACACTCCTGGGCCAGACTGAAGAGGAGATATACTCCAGATACAGGCTAAATGGGGCTATGATTCACAAGCTCATCAGAGACCTTGACCCCCTGATGCAGCACCCAACAAGGAGGACCAATGCTGTGCCCACCCATGTCCAGGTCCCGTGCTGCCTGCACCTCCTGGCCTCCGGAAGCTTCCAGGGGATAGTTGCAGTTGCAGGGGGGATCTCCCAGAGCACACTGTCCCGCTGCCTACAAAGTTTCCTGGACGCCATGCTGACCCGGATACACCATTACATAACCTTCCCAACCACCCAACAGGACTTAAATCAAACAAAGCTTGCCTTCTACAACATTGCGCAATTTCCCCATGTAATTGGATGCATTGACTGTACCCACATCTGCCCACCCGCTGAGACCGAGTACATGTACCGGAATCGCAAGTCCTACCACTCACTGAACATCCAGATGGTCTGCAATGCAAAGATAATCATCACTGACAGAGTGGCCCAATACCCGGGTAGCACGCATGATTCCTTCATCTTCCGGCACAGTGGCATACACACCCGCTTGGCCAGGGGTGACTATGGCGAAGGACACCTCCTCGGTAAGTATACATGCCCACATACAGTACGTCGAGAACATGTAACTGCGCATAACAGGCACTGACCCTCTGCTCCTTTCATTCAGGTGACAGCGCCTACGGCCTCTGTGAGTACCTCCTCACCCCATACCTCAACCGTGCCACGCAACAGGAACGGCGTTACAATGCTGCACACATTCGCACTAGAAATTGCATTGAACAGACATTTGGGCTGTTAAAGAGCCGATTCCGCATCCTACATAAGACTGGTGGGGACCTCAAATACCAGCCTGAGGTCTGCTGCCGCATCATGGCCGTGCGTGCCATACTCCACAATATTGCTACCAAGCGGAGGATACCTGTGGAGATCTCTGGCAGTGAGTCGGAGGGGGACAACCGCCCACCTGCACATGTGCATCATGCACGCGGGGAGAATCCTGCAGAAGGACACAGGCGCCGCAACCAAATCACAATGAACTATTTCTAGTGCACCCATACCCCTCACACAACACTGCACTCATGCATGTCAGATGAAATAATGACATGAGTCGGATTTACGTTTGAAATAAATTCTTATTGTTTTTTGCACAATAATAGCGGTTGTGACCTGTTCCAATGCCCTGGCGACGTCCTGGCAGCATTGCACCATCTGAATCTGCATCGCAAGGGACCGGCGTGAAAGTTGTGAGGTCACATTACCAATTAGGTCATTTGATCTTGTGTATGCTGACAGCCGGGTCAGCAGCTGGCGGTGGCGGCGGCGGGTGATGTCCTGCTGTGACACCATGATTTGGCTGTTCTCACTGACAGCAGCCGTGAGCACCTGCACGCTTTCCGTGAGCTGGCTCACATTGCGCGCTGTCTTATAGAGCTGCAGCTGCATGGCTGCCATGTGCAGGGCCGGACTGGGAACCAAAACCGGCCCTGGCAAAGTGCTCGGCCGGCCCCCCTCCCCACTTGGGGAGGGTTGGAGGTGCCGCCGAGCGCTTTGCTAGGGCCGGTTTTCGGCCGCTTTTGTTGCAGGGCCGATTTTGCAGCATTGCTGCAAAAACGGCCCTGTAAGAAAATCGGCCCCCAGGGGCCCAAAACCAGCCCCCACCCTTGCGGCGCACCGGGGGATTGCCCGGTGCCCGCTATGGCCAGTCCGGGCCTGGCCATGTGCCGTGCCTGCTTTTGGTGGACAGCTAGCATCCAGCGTTCTATAGCCAGCCCTGGATCCTGGACAGGTTCCCCCCTGCCAGCGCGTGTTGCCACGTTGCGCTGCTGCCTCATCAGTCCGCTGGACTGCGAACGCACAGTGGCTGTGCGCTGTGTCTGCCTCCTGACCACTGCCATGGGTGTCACATGGGGTGGTTGCTGTCCTCCTGTGGCTGCAGGGGTGGCCCTGTCCGCATGGGGGAGGTGATGGTACTGGTGCTGGTGGTTGTGATGGTCCAGGTCGTGGGGCAGGATGTCCCTCTCCCTCGGTGTCCTAGGGTTCTCCTCAATGTGGAGTGCCTCGCTGTCTGTGCTGGGTTGTTCTGCAGCACCTGTGATGTAAATGGGTGCATGATTAATGATATGTATCTTGCAATTGGGATGTTGCAAAATGCATGCAGGCTTGCATTCCCTGACTGTCTTTAGGGATATGTTTCACATGACAGGTCTGGCTGTGTGTGGCTATCAGGGAACTATTGTCACACTACAGGTCCCACAATGCAATATGGCATTTCAGATGTGCATGGCCTGCATTACTGGGGTTATCAAATGGCTAGCTCTGGAGGCATGGGCATTGTTAGGGGACGGGGTCGCAGTTGCATGCCACTTACCTTGGGATTGTTGGGTGAGTCGGGAGGTGTCCAGCCAGGTGACCCCCACGCAGGCTGCAGGGTTGATTGTGTCCTCCACCAGGTCTTCAAGTGGAGTGTTGGGCGCAACTGTGGGGTCTCCTCCTCCCGTGGCATGTTGCTCCCCCAGCCTCTCTGCAATGCGCTCTTTGGCACGACCTCTGAGGTCGTACCACCTCTTCTTCAGCTCATCAATGGAGCGCTGGGTCACTCCAACAGAGTTCACCTTGGACCGGATGCGCTGCCAAATGCGCCTCTTGTCGGCTTCAGGCACCTTCCGGGATTCCTTGCCAAATAGCCTGGCATGGTCCTTGCTTACACCCTCGATGAGGAACTCCAACTCCTGCTTAGAAAATTTGATTTTGCGTTTTCTGCCAGGTGCACTGCTTCCTGCTGCTTCCTGGGACATTCTGGTTTAGTGAGTGTGTCCTGTTGTGGTGTTGCAGGGTGTGTCTGGTGGAGCTCTGTCCTGTGCTTCTTCCACTCTCAGGCTCTGTGTTCATAATGAGTGAGGGAACTGCCTACTTCCTGGTTGTGATGTCATCATTGTGCTCGAAATGCGACTTCCTGTTTTTGCGATCTCGCAATTAGCGAGATCATAATTTGCGATTTCGGTAATTGCTCAATCGCAATTTCAACATGGGAAACAGGTGATTCTGCGAATTTTGTACGATTTAGCGAAAATCGCAATCCGCAATTGCGGCCGACTGCGATTCGCTTTTTTAAATCACTTTTCTTGATGCATCCCATTCTGCGAATTCTAAATTGCGATTCAGTATTTTTCGCTATTTAGAATTCGCAGAATCTGGGCTTGATGCATCCGGTCCAAGGTGAACTCTGTTGGAGTGACCCAGCGCTCCATTGATGAGCTGAAGAAGAGGTGGTACGACCTCAGAGGTCGTGCCAAAGAGCGCATTGCAGAGAGGCTGGGGGAGCAACATGCCACGGGAGGAGGAGACCCCACAGTTGCGCCCAACACTCCACTTGAAGACCTGGTGGAGGACACAATCAACCCTGCAGCCTGCGTGGGGGTCTCCCGGCTGGACACCTCCCGACTCACCCAACAATCCCAAGGTAAGTGCCATGCAACTGCGACCCTGTCCCCTAACAATGCCCATGCCTCCAGAGCTAGCCATTTGATAACCCCAGTAATGCAGGCCATGCACATCTGAAATGCCATATTGCATTGTGGGACCTGTAGTGTGACAATAGTTCCCTGATAGCCACACACAGCCAGCCTGTCATGTGAAACATATCCCTAAAGCCAGTCAGGGAATGCAAGCCGGCATGTATGTTGCAACATCCCATGTGCAAGATACATATCATTAATCATGCACCCATTTACATCACAGGTGCTGCAGAACAACCCAGCACAGACAGCGAGGCACTCCACATTGAGGAGAACCCTGAGGACACTGAGGGAGAGGGACATCCTGCCCCACGACCTGGACCATCACAACCACCAGCACCAGTACCATCACCTCCCCATGCGGACAGGGCCACCCCTGCAGCCACAGGAGGACAGCAACCACCCCATATGACACCCATGGCAGTGGTACAGGCCACACCACCACCCAGGAGGCAGACACGGCGCACAGCCACTGTGCGTTTGTAGTCCAGTGGACCGATGAGGCAGCAGCGCAACGTGGCAACACGCACTGGCAGGGGGGAACATGTCCAGGATCCAGGGCTGGCTATAGATCGCCGATGCTAGCTGTCCACCAAAAGCAGGAACGGCACATGGCAGCCATGCAGCTGCAGCTCTTTAAGACATGGTGCAACATGAGCCAGCTCAAGGAAAGCGTGCAGGTGCTGACGGCTGCTGTCAGGGAGAACAGCCAAATCATGGTGTCACAGCAGGACATCACCCGCGCCACCGCCAGCTGCTGACCCAGCTGTCAGCATACACAAGATCAAACCACCTGATTGGTAATGCCACCTCACAACTTTCACGTCGGTCCCTGGCGATGCAGATTCAGATGGTGCAATGCTGCCAGGACGTTGCCAGGGCATTGGAACAGGTCACAACCGTTGTCCAGAATCAGCAGGCGTGTGTCCATGGCCAGGCAGGTGGGGGGATGATGCCAGCAAGGGCACATCAAGTCTCAGCAGCCTGTCCTTGCCGGTGGTAACCGAACGCCGCCGTAGCACCAGGCCAAGTACAGCATCACGGGCCAATACTGGCGAGGAGGATGTGGAGAGGCGACTGGGTGCGTCCGGCCGGAGGCGCCAGTGATTGTATGTAGTCTAGCAGCAGTGCCATGCTGATTTGACAAGCACGCCTGCTTCGCTATCATGGGGCTATATGAGAAAATACAGTTGTCATGTATTGTTAAAAGAAATGAAAAGAAATATTATTGTGCAAAAAACAATAAGAATTTATTTCAAACGTAAATCCGACTCATGTCGTTATTTCATCTGGCATGCATGAGTGCAGTGTTGTGTGAGGGGTATGGGTGCACTAGAAATAGTTCATTGTGATTTGGTTGCGGCACCTGTGTCCTTCTGCAGGATTCTCCCCGCGTGCATGATGCACATGTGCAGGTGGGCGGTTGTCCCCCTCCGACTCACTGCCAGAGATCTCCACAGGTATCCTCTGCTTGGTAGCAATATTGTGGAGTATGGCACACACGGCCACGATGCGGCAGCAGACCTCAGGCTGGTATTTGAGGGCCCCACCAGTCTTATGTAGGATGCGGAATCAGTTCTTTAACAGCCCAAATGTCCGTTCAATGCAATTTCTAGTGCGAATGTGTGCAGCATTGTAACGCCGTTCCTGTGGCGTGGCAGGGTTGAGGTATGGGGTGAGGAGGTACTCACGGAGGCCGTAGGCACTGTCACCTGAATGAAAGGAGCAGAGGGTCAGTGCCTGTTATGCGCAGTTACATGTTCTCGACATACTGTATGTGGGCATGTGTACTTACCTAGGAGGTGTCCTTCGCCATAGTCACCCCTGGCCAAGCGGGTGTGTATGCCACTGTGCCGGAAGATGAAGGAATCATGCGTGCTACCCGGGTATTGGGCCACTATGTCAGTGATGATTGTCTTTGCATTGCAGACCATCTGGATGTTCAGTGAGTGGTAGGACTTGCGGTTCCGGTACATGTACTCGGTCTCAGCGGGTGGACAGATGTGGATGTGGGTACAGTCAATGCATCCAATTACATGGGGAAATTGCGCAATGTTGTAGAAGGCAAGCTTTGTTTGATTTAAGTCCTGTTGGGTGGTTGGGAAGGTTATGTAATGGTGTATCCGGGTTAGCATGGCGTCCAGGAAACTTTGTAGGCAGCGGGACAGTGTGCGCTGGGAGATCCCCCCTGCAACTGCAACGATCCCCTGGAGGCTTCCGGAGGCCAGGAGGTGCAGGCAGCACAGGACCTGGACATGGGTGGGCACGCATTGGTCCTCCTTGTTGGGTGCTGCATCAGGGGGTCAAGGTCTCTGATGAGCTTGTGAATCATTACCCCATTTAGCCTGTATTTGGAGTATATCTCCTCTTCAGTCTGGCCCAGGAGTGTTATCCGCAGCCGGAGGATGCGCTCCTGAATACTGTGTTGGTTCCAGGCTGCGCGCTGGAGCCTCAGCCGCCTTGCCACAATGTATAGACCTGGCATTGTGAATGTACTCATGCTACTACTGTGTCTCCTTAAGTGTGTTTGTTTTGCTCCGCCCATTGTTCCTGTTTGAATTATTTTGTTTTTTCCTATTGAACTTCATGGTTACCACCCGGTTTGACTTCTCCTTAAATTGCGACTCGCATTTAGCGATTTGTTTTTTTCTCGTAATTTGGGATGTTTGATGAATAGCATTAGCGATTTATTTGCGAATTCGAAATTAATTCGCAGAATTAGTGAAAAATCGCTATTACAGATTCGCTAAGGGGGGTCCACATTGATTCTGCGAATTTATGTTTGCGAATTCTCAAATTGGTGGGTTTTTGCTTCATGAATTGCGGAAGCTGAAATTGCGATCGCAATTGCTGTTTCGCAGCTATTGCGATCGCAATTTCGGTTGATGAATCTATGCCAGGGACCCTTATTTATTTTCATGTTTACCATAATGGTGCCTGTAATTATTTTTCTTTTAATGTTGGCATTCATCAAACAGATTTGACTAAATAATGCTGTTGGAAAACGGTCTTTAGAGTTATACAATAGTTTAGCAAAACATAATTTTCAAGCTGCAATTGTTTATGTGCATTTTATGTTGAAAGCAAACAATCGCAAATCTTGCTTTGATGCTTTTTTGTGTATTTGCATATAATCAGGGAGCATTCTTTATGCATTATAAGTGGACTCATATTGTTACATTTTATAAACGAACATGTTTTTATATTGGAACTTCCATCTGTAATGCAAACTGAGCTTACAGCTGGCCCTAGTAGTAAAGGCTTTTGTATTACTGAATCATATATACAAGTTAGAACAAGTTAAGCATATGGATAGAAACCTTGCCTTAGTGGCAGACTAGGTAATTTCATAGATCCATGCTCAGGTCCTGTAAACTGGCAGCAAAAGGGTTGTGTTGTAGGGGAGCATGCCTGCATGTCCAGTGTACAAAACAAACATGAAAACATGTTGTCTTTGACCCTGAACAATATGTCATAGGCGTCAAGCAATAGAAATTCCACACCCCTGTACGCAGAGATTGTTTGACTTCAAAAATATTCAGCTTTTTGGTCAGGTGGTGAGCTGCAATGGGGAGTCACTGGACTGTATTTGAGAAAAGGGTAGGATGATCGAATTGAGGGGGTTCTAGAGACAAAGTAAGACATTGCGTGTTAAAAGGATGTCAGTGGTTCCAATCATAAGTTCTAAATATTGTTGGTATCTCGACCATATGTTTGGGAGCTTTTACAGAAGCAGAAAACTGTTTCTATAATTCCTAGGTGTATGTTAGCAATTAAGAAATGCTATTTGCTTTATTAAACAGGCCTGTAGATGATCTGATTATTTAAATGATACCTGTAATTAACTAGGGGGCATATTATCAAGGAGCGGCGTTAAAATTATCGCCACTTTAGCGGCAGGAAACTGCTGCTAAAGCGGCAATAATGGGCTTGATAATATGCCCTTGAGAATTCCAATAGTAGCCCATGTTCAGGTGATAACATGGCTTCTATTGGAATTCTCTACGGCATATTATCAAGCCCATTATCGCCGTTTTAGCGGCAGTTTCCTGCCGCTAAAGAGGCGATAATTTTAATGCCCTTCCATGATAATATGCCCCTAGATCTTTTGGGGGCATATTCGCAAGAACCTCGTTAAAATTATTGCAGTTTTAGCGGCTGGAAACTGCCGCTAAAACGGTGATAATGGGCTTGCTAATATGTGTAATAGAATTTCAATAGAAGACCATTTTAGATGTGCAGGACATCTAACCTGGGCTTCTATTGGAATTCTATAACGCATATTAGCAAGCCCATTATCGCCGTTTTAGCAGCAGTTTCCTGCCGCTAAAACGGCGATAATTTTAACGAGGTTCTTGCTAATATGCCCCTTGGTTCTTTGTAACTCAGTACAGTGTGATCAGCGGTGTTATCAGTGTGATCAGCACTTCCTGGAAATACTATGAAAATACAGGGTTCAAAGGCACTGTACACAAGGAGATTTGATTCTCATTGGAATTTACCAGAAAACAATCTTAAATTCAGTGTCAGGTAAAAGACTACAAACATTAAGGGAAATGATATGTGTGTGTGAAAATATGTTACCACAAATTTTTAAATGTTTCCTCAAGAACAGTACAAGTATATTTATTAAAAAAAGAGATGCAGATGAAGAGGTCAATGTTACCTTTAGAAAAGCATTCAATATTTCATCACGTGGTACTATCGGTGATGACGTGGAAATTGTGTCTTGACTTTAGAATTAATTTGCTGTCAAATGTGCAAAGTACATCATCTGAAGTTCGAGCCCACTGCATCGGTTGGTATGTCTAGATAGGCAGAAAAAAGACAGACAACATGAATGAAGTTTAATTGAAATAACCTGTTGTAGAGAAGAATGCTAGATCAGTTTGCAAATGTCTAATTTCACTATAGCCATTTTAGTTTGTCAAAGGTTCACTATTTTATTTTTAATATTTTTAGTTTTTTCAATTTATTTTTAATTTATTTATTTTATTAAATTTATTATGAATGCAGAAAAATACAAAAACAAAAGGAACCCAAAAAAAGTGAAAAATAAAATAACATAAAGTACAGAGACTAATACCGGGCATAACATAATTTACAGTGTACATTAGTGAATACCGTCCATCACTCATAATGAGTATCATGTAACATAACGTGTAGCATCATGTCATCCGCGTCGCGGAATGTTGAAAAAAAAGAGAGTGGCAGCAGAGTGATAAAGAATCATTATATATCCACCCCTGCATCAAATACCAGAGCAGCCAACAAGCGTTCCAGAACAGTAGAACTGGGAGGATCCCTGACATTCCCTTTGTGAATACAGCCTGGGGCACATGACAGGCAGCCCCATCTCACTTCGTTCACTGAGGTGGAGGGGGTGCCCCATTTCCGGCATCATTATCTTTAGTGGAGAGGTATGTCTTATACAATTCCCAAAAGTTTTTGGGCGGCTGCAAGGGGGAAGCATTTCGCTGTAATTTTCGGTTTGGGTACAACAATACATCATATCTTTTGACCAGCTGGCTACTGTGGGGAGTGGGCCATGGGACCAGCATACAGCAATCCTATGTCTCGCAATCAACAATCCCATATCAGCTAATCTCCTTATTGCTTTGGGAAGAGGTTTGGAGTATCCGAGCAGCGCGAGCATGGCATCTGGGGTTAGTGGCATATCAATGATGTACCCTAGTAATTTGAAAACCTGTGTCCAGAAATTAGCAATCCCCGGGCACACCCATGCAAGGTGAAGGAAATCGGCCACGTCAACACAACAACACTCACACACAGCAGCATCTCGCAGCCCGTACCTATGCAGTCTCTAGAGAGTGTAATATAGCCTATTGAGAAATTTGAAGTGAATCAACCTGTGTCTCCCATTTAGCGAAATACGCTTCGTACTTTCACAGCAGTATATCCACATTTTAACATCTATATCAACCCCCAAATCCACCTGCCATGCCAATCTCGCCTTCGTGTAGTGGTTGGAACAGTATCTCTGAGTAGTTTTGTATAGCTTTGCAATTATATGATTCATAGGATCAGTTCTTTTTTTTTTTTTTTTTTTTAAACCTTTATTGTACAGGGAAGGCTCACAAATACGGGCCTACAACCCAGCGGGCCGGCCACCACAGGAAAGGATCTTAATCAACAATACAGAAACGCATACAGAATATCACAACAAATCATACAGGAAATAAGGGCTAAAAGCCATATAGCAACCAGCAGGGACAGGATACGAGAAGGTTGATTTTCTAATATATAGAAACGGGTACAACAGGATAATAAACAGGTAGGAAGTCTCGGAGGGCCGTGGTGGGCCGCGAACAGCCACAGTAAAAGACACAGGATAACTCAATAATGACAAATACCTATCGGTAAGGGCAGAATATGAGTCGTACCAGAAAAACAGTGGCAACTGCCGTTCAACGCCACCCACCACAATAAGAACATATCATATCAAACAGAGTCGAAAAAAGCTTATCAAATAAAGCCCTCCGTACACTGATCAGTTCTAATTATATATGTGAGGGCAGCCACCTCAGGCGGCTCCTCCATATCTGAGCCAAAATTCTCGAGTAATGACTGACTCAATCGGTGAAACTGAAACCTAGTAAGTGTTGTGTGTTGTTGTACCGCCATGGCCACTTCGTCCCACGTTCTGATTATACGTCAGAGAACATATCGCCTATCGTCTCGATATGCAGGGACTCCATCACCCTCGTAACCCCCCTGTCAGTACATGTGGACAGCCATAGACACCAGTCAAGTGGCCTATAAGGAGAGTACAAAACGGCTCCCACCTGTAGTTTCAAAAGATGTTGCCAGACATGCACCCTTGTGTTGATAGAGTCTACATGCCAGTCCTACGGTCCGGAGGTTTAAATACGAGTGCTGGCAAAGGGCGTGGAGCATCTGCCACCCTCTCAATCTGTATATGGGGAGCATCAGCCGGGCAGTGTATCCAATAGTGTGCATGGCGCTTTGGGCCACTCTATATTATACATCTAAGTCTTGGGCTCCTAAGCCCCCCAAGTGATATGGAAACCCCTTGGCGTAAGAATGGACATAAATACCTTTGTCAGGGGGATCATAATATCTACATAACAGTACCAAGTGCGCTAGAGTCTGTTGCAAGCTTTCATCACAAGGACATATTTCAGTAGAACTCGATCGTATTGCCCTGGCGGGAAACAAAGATTAGATCGAATTGTACACTGACGAAACTTGGTAAGAAGTGATCTCTCCCAGAGGCATCTAACAAGGGAAAGGTAAGGTTCAGACCCGCAATGGTTTTTTAAAAACAAGAGGGTTCTCAGGGACAGTTTTCCCTGGGCCATATTCTCTCTGTACAGGTTTTAAGAACAAATTCTTGATTAGCTTCCTATCTTCTTTCTTCAGGTGCTGAAGGCTATAGAACAGTTCTGGTCCGTCCAAAGACATGGCAGCACTCCTAAGGTCTTTAAGCCACAGGTTTTTGTGGCCATACTTGCACCCAAGTCAATCTTCAATCACATCTCTATTGAGTGTGGTATGCTCACCACTCCATACTACTATCCACAAAAGAAGCGGGGCAATTTCGGCAAGGTCTTCAGCATAATCAAGGTACAACTCATCGTGCAAAAAAAAACCACCTGAACTGGTAGGACCCAGGTCTAACAATCTCCTGCAAAAGCAATTTCCCTCTCGCTGGAAACTCAAACAATTATGATACCCCCGGAGGGTGGCACCGTATAACAACACAGGGAAAATTAAACCCGATTAAAAGTGGCGGCCAAGAGTCCATCCACACCTAGTGCATAGATCTTTTAGATATGTTCCACCCATTCTATGGGAGTGATGTCCGAGCCTATGTCACCCGGCCTGGCAGAATAAGACTGCTTCCCATTAGCAAACTCCCAAAAACCCCTTGCATCCCCGGAATTACAGGTGGTAACTAGGCGCTCCCAAAGTTTTTCTTTTAGGGTTAACTTCTTATTCCTAATGTCATTCTTATAGGCTGCTCTTGCAGTCACAATGTTCTGCTAGTTTCTTGGGCTAGCGTTAAGCATTTTATGGCGCCTCTAATTAGCCACCCTGCACCCTTCATCAAACCAACCAGTTTTGGGAGTTCTACAAGGTCCAGATAGTTTAAGCATGATGGTGCTGATGGAACAATTTGAGAGCTGGAAGGCACCCAAAACAGAGGTGGGTGCGCCTTCAAAGGTTAGCAGTGAGGCCATGATCAGGCTCAGGTTTGAACCGACTGTTGCCTTTAACTGGGAGGAAATTGATATGCCGTACCATTTAACCACAAGACCCTGAGCTTTTGAGATCAGGCCAGTTAGTCAAGCGGTAGGATTTGGCCGGCTGTTGGCTGGTAAAGCCATACTGACCTCGATGGGGTTATGCTCACTATAGCAGGTTTTATGTATCTTCCCAGAGATTACAAAACATTCGAGGTTCCTGGAGATAAACTCATAATCTATAATTGACCCTTTACACCAACCTGCGAAGGTGGGTCATTGGTTGGAAAGGTTCCAAACCAAATCCATCACATTGCAAAAATCAGCCTTCTCAATAGCATTATGCACAGTGGCGCCTCCTCTGCTAAGGCGGAGGAGCGTCGCCAGCGTCGCCCCACTGCTTTAAGAGCAGTGCAGCGGAAAAATAAAATTATAATAACCTGGTTATTATCATTTTATTTTTCACTAAGGGTAGGGTTACGATGGAGGAGGGGTTTGCCCACTCCAAGTGCGCATGACTGCTTGGCCGGCCCTCTTTGGCCGGTCAAATAGTCCTGTGCACTTTGCATCTTCCCCACCAGGCTTGTTTTACACAGCATGGTGAGGCATATGTAAAGCCTCACAGTCCCCGTCTTAGCACTGCACAGCCAATTGAGACCAGGGTTTTTTTAAGCAAGGAGGGAAATACTAGGCGCACTGCTCACGGTAGTAAAAAATGGAAAATGTAGTGGTGAGGGTGCATGCAGGTGAGGGGACAAGGCCCTAAACCCCTCCAAGGGTGTGTGTCAAGACACACACTGTACACGACAAGCAAAACCTGTTGCACACCAAATAAAGAGAGTACAGAAATGATGTCTCAATGGACATATAAAAGTTCAGGTATCCACATTTGTAGACAAAGGAAGACGAAGGGTAGTACGACTCCTCTTTTATTGCTATGGATGGCCAGCCGACACGTGTTTCGTCGTAAAGCAAATACACTACTTTGACGACTCCTCAGGGCTGGGGAGGATACAAAAATAGAGGATGGAGTACAATATACCAATACAATGAACATTACATATTTTGGTGGATGTCTCAAATGCAAGTGCAGTGTGAGGGTGAGTAAAGTGACAATATACATCAACATTTTCGTGAAAGCACACAACACCGTCCCCGCCGTCCAGTGTGGATGTCGAAGAATGGTGAGCAAGCAGGGTAGTGGTAAATAAGTGAGTATGTCTGTGCCGCCGGTTGGAATAGTGTCATCGTGATTAGGATCCTAACGTGGTGCCGCAAAACAACATAAGGGTGGGGGAGGGGAGACCAAAGGTTTGAGGCCATTCGTATGAATAAGTCCCTGTTCTAGTGTGGTTTGTACGTTACGAAAATACAATATGTGTGCGATGATTATTCCGAAAAAAAGTGGTGCATAGGGAACAGTTACTTGGGTCAAGAGAGATGGGTGTGCGCTTCCTACCTGTAGTCGACAGGTACTGAACCACAGGTCTATAGAGTTACCAAAGAGAAGGAAACAGAAGGGAGGAAATCAAACTACACAGTCTAGGGAGGGAAGGCAACATAAGAATCTTAAAATAGAAATCATGTGTATTAGACATCGAAACGGTTCTTTTGGGGTCAGTGTTTGTGATAGGAGGAACTCACCGCTATGCCGGTGATAATTCCGACCCGGCCCGCTCAAGACCAGGTTAAATACTTTCCAATCGTCGTGGTAACTTATTCAATCAAAGAGTATTTTTTATACGATTCGAAGGCTGAGGAAGGAAAATTAGTAAGTTTCAGAACCGTAAGCTCATTCTAATTATGGGTTCGTTGGTGAGTTTTGTTGAGAGAATTTTTACAGTTCCTACATAAAAATAGACCAGAATCTCACCTTGCAAGTGGAGTATTTGGTGCTCTTAGTTGGCTTCTCTGAAAAAGGTATTGTAAGACGGTAAGGGCATCCACTTGTTCGAATATTGAATATGTGGAGGCGCAACAGCGCGAATCCTGGATCCATAGTCGCGGTTGATCCAGGAATAGGGAGTGGAGAATAAAGGAGAGAAAGAGCAAGAGTATCAGTCTACCCGCTCTCATTGATAGTAAACGAGCATTTGTATATGCGTTGTGATAGAAGATCAATCATGACCATGAGTGATCTTAACTAAATGTTAAGACCTTCTCAAGTAAATCGAGTGCTGGATTTAGTATTTAGAGCTATTCTTTTCTCTTACCCGAGTTGCGGGAGAAGAAGCCGGCAGGACGGGTGCTCCTGCACAGTGGTTCCGGGTGCAGACACGTGGTGTCGACCCGGAAATGGTTAAGTAGTCTAGTTAGGACCCGTATCGAGGGAGCTAGAGCATTGTGATTGGCTTAGTGGAGGGAGCCGGCCGGCAGCAAAAGGTAAATTGATTTCTTTCTTTTTTTTTTGGTCTCCACCCCTCCCCCGCCCCGCCACGCCCGTCCCCTACCCGACGTCACTGATTATGCAGTAGCCTACCTCTGGTGTCAGATGTCATAAAGCAAAATGGGGTGTTGCAAGCCAAAAACAGGTCAGAGGCAGTAGGGTTTAGGCCAGTTTAGCGTTAACCTCCCAGTAGTACATTAGCTCTTTAGAAATGCAGATCATGGTGACTAGCCCACCTCGAGCTCTATGGCCTGGGTAGGGAGTGACTGAGATGGTAAAACATTAAAACCATCCCAGGTAAACTGCTCCTGGGCCCATGTTTCCTGGAGCAGAATCAGTCGTACTGGGTGATACATTTTAGCCATTCTAGATCCAATAGCTTGGCCATAATGCCTGCAATATTCCAACAAAAGAACGTTATAGCAGAGTCCTGTTGGGGGATAGCTGTTACAATGGGGGGGTTGGTCGTCAGTGACTAGCTGACATTAAGGCTAGGGATTGAGATGTCTGAGAGTCAGTCATTGTGATCAAGGGAAGAAACCTACTAGAAATGGGGATACATCGTTTTTCTATGTCCCATATCACCGGGGGTAGTCCTACTGTTAGACAGGGTTGCAAATGCCTGTAGAAACAGCCAAATGCAAAAACAACAGTTGATAGACAGAATGCAGAACAATGTCATACATTCATCCCAGTACCGAGATCTGGGCCTAAATCCATCGTTTTTTTGCACTCCACACCACCCCAGTTCAGACATGGCCATATGCAAATCAGCCTTGACCCTGTGCCTCATGGGAACAGTCCGACTCAGACTGCCAATCCATGTCTTTCCTGGACCGGAATCAAGCATCCTAGGACCGGTTTCTGGCTATCAGCCGTCTTCAGCCAGGATAGCTTGACTCCAGTGGCGTGGAGAGCACGGGACTCACGTCTGAGCATACCCGTCCCACTCGGGGTGACAAATGCAAAAACAACAATTGATGGACAGAATGCAGAACAATGTCATACATTCACCCCAGTTCAGAGATCTGGGCCTAAATCCATCGTTTTTTTGCTCACCACACCACCCCAGTTCAGACATGGCCATATGCAAATCAGCCTTGACCCTGTGCCTCATGGACACAGTCCAGCCCGAACTGCCAAGCCATGTTTTCCCTGGACCCGAATCAAGCATCCTAGGATCCGTTTCTGGCTATCAGCCGTCTTCAGCCAGGATAGCTTGACTCCAGAGGTGTGGAGAGCATGGGACTCGCGTCTGAGCATACCCATCCCACTCGGGGTGACAAATGCAAAAACAACAGTTGATCGACAGAATGCAGAACAATGTCATACATTCATCCCAGTACAGAGATCTGGGCCTAAATCCATCGTTTTTTTGCACTCCACACCACCCCAGTTTGGACATGGCCATATGCAAATCAGCCTTGACCCTGTGCCTCATGGTAACAGTCCAGCCCGAACTGCCAAGCCATGTCTTTCCTGGACCGGAATCAAGCATCCTAGGACCGGTTTCTGGCTATCAGCTGTCTTCAGCCAGGATAGCTTGACTCCAGTGGTGTGGAGAGCATGGGACTCACGTCTGAGCATACCCATCAAGAAACAGCCAAGCAGAAGGATTGTAATACCCACATCCGAGTGGAGCTGCTGTTTTGCACTATGGGTCAAATGTTAGGCCAAGATGGGTGACTTACAGTTGACTACTACATAGTCTCCTTTCAACTTCTTAACAGCTGGGCCAACCCACCCAAATCTCCTCACAAAAGTATGTCCCTGTATTCACTGATATTAAAATTAGAGGTGTGACACAACCAGTGGCACTTTGGTTTTCAGGTTGGCTGTAGATTCCTTGGTGTTAAAGGTAAGATGGGGGACCTCCCTCATAATTGCAACGTATCATCAACAATCAGTGGCAGGTTAAGGCAAGGCAAACCTTTAGGGGGCTGAGAGCGTCCTCCTGGACCCCGAGCAAACCCTGCTTCAAAATCCCCTGAGGCAAGCCATCACTGGATGAGGACGCCGCAACTACTCCAATAGGTGTAGGTGGGGGACTGAGAGATAACAGTATCAGCTTGTGAGCTATTTTGGACAGAACAGGTCGTATTTGTATGTTAGGGTCTAGCTGCACCCTCAGGAATAACAGAGGTGGCTGGCTGGACCACACCTGCAGGAAAAAAAGCATTAGTGGTAGTAGACATTTTAGTCAGGGCTGAGTTATGCAATCCCTCCACCAAGTGGGTGAAACACAGATTTAAACGTATCCAAAATAAGGTCCCTTTCAAGCGTAGGAGCTTCACAAACTTCCTGGTGATCCACAGTTGGTTCTCATTGGCTCAGGGTTCATGCCAGGTGTCTACTATTCAATCAGGGATTTGTATCAATCAATCAGGGATTTGTAAGCACACTACTCAACCATGAGGGTCTCAAGGTGCTTGGGGGAGAGGGGGGGGGGGGGAATGGCAGCTCCGTTCAGTTGAAGAACCAGGTCTTGAGTGCCTTCCTGAAGATGTTCAGGGAGGGGGAGTGTCTGATTTCGATCGGGAGCTTGTTCCAGGTCTTGGCTGCGACGTAGAAGAAGGCTTTTCCGCCTGTTCTGGCTCTGTGGATGTGCAGGTTTTTCGCCAGGGGCGAGGTCGGCGGATCAGAGGTTTCTCTTGGGTACGTAGAAAGAGATTCTCTAATTGAGGTATTGGGTTCCGGTGTTGTGGAGGCATTTGTAGGTGTGGGTGAATATCTTGAAGGTGACTCTCTTCTTGACGGGGAGCCAGTGGAGGTTTCGTAGGTGTTGGGTGATGTGTTCGTGTCGAGGTATGCCAAGAACCAGTGTGGCAGCGGTGTTCTGTATGGCCTGGAGTTTAAAAAAGCAGAGACTTGTTGATCCTGGTATAGAGGGCGTTTCCGTAGTCCAGCCTGCTGGTTATGAGTGCATGGGTGACGGTCTTTCACGATTCGGAGGGGATCCATTTGAAGGTCTTTCGGAGGATGCGCAGGGTGTTGAAGCAGCTGGAGGTAACGGCGCTGACCTGGCGGGTCATGGAGAGGGAGGAGTTGAGTATGATGCCGAGGAGGAGCTTGGCGGGCATCCGTGATGGCCGCGTGAGCACAGCGCTCTCCGGACCCCCGCCACTCCCGGCATGATATCCTGAACATATCCTGATTCTTCATGAGGATTTATGTAGAGGACGCTGGGCTGATCTTCCTGTGATTTTTGGAATTTGATTTGGACCCGGGGCGCCGAAGATATGGCGATTTGAACTTTCGGGGTCCGCCCTTGGGGTGTGCCCGGGACTGGGTGAGGTTCTCTGGCCGTCTCGGAGTTGAACAACAACGGCAGGGGGATTGGACTTGTGGGTCCCCCTCTTAAGTTTCGGTTTCGATTCTGCCTCAGACTGAGACATCTGGCAGGGGAGTCTGGCCTGGGCTGGGTCCGGCACACGGTACGGCTGTCGGGCCTTTGGCTGGCTTATTCTCCTTTCAAGCTGGTCCTCTCCTAGTGGTACCCTTGCAGCGGCCTTCTGGTCCCGACGCCCTACTTTCCTGTGGCCATTTCCATCGGGTCGAGTGAGTCTCCTGGTGGCGCGGTTTCCGACATGGCGGGCAGAGGGGACCGAGAGACACGAAAGACCAAGACGCCCCTGCGTGGGGGCCCGGTCCAGTCTAACGTTATGGACCGATACACCCATGCGAAGGGGTCCCCCGGAGCCGCCCTGCCTGGCCCAAGTGCGGTTGATCACATCGTAGACGCATCAACGGAACCGTCCTTGCAGGACATCATGGGCGCCATTTCTGGCATAAAGGAAACGATAGGTCAACAATATGAAGCTTTGGCCCACAAAATCGACACCGTGGCCATTGATGTGAACTTGATTCGGGCCGACCTATCTAAAACCAATGAGAAGGTGAAGTCATTGGATCTCAAGTCATCCAGCCTCACGGCAGACGTCTCGGAGATACAGACAGAGATTGGCAATCTCCGTAGGGTGAACGATTTCATGACCCGACGCTTGGAGGACTTTGAGAACAGGGCACGTCGCTGTAATGTGCGTGTGGTTGGCGTTCCGGAGAATCCAGAACCGCACTCTGTTGATCTCCTGGTTGAGGACCTGATCCAGAACTACCTCTCTCCGTCTGGGCTGAGTAAGTTCTTCGCAGTGGAGAGTGCCCATCGTGTTCCGGGAGGCCAAGGTAAGCCTGGCGCCCCGCCGAGGCCTATTGTTGCGAAACTCTTCCACTATAGGGATCGGGACGCTATCCTGCAGGCATCACGTGTGAAGGGCCCGGTGGCCTTTGAGAATGCCACGGTGAACTTTTATCCGGACTTTTCTCAACTGGTGCAGAAACAGCGTATGGGCTTCCGTGGAGTCAAGAAGCGTCTCCGGGACATGGGACTGCGCTACGCTATGCTTTTTCCGACCAGGCTGCGAGTTGAGTACAGTGAACAAACCTTTTTCTTTGATCGGCCTGATTCTGTGAATGACTGGCTGGACTCCCTGCCGGACCGACCTCCTGCGGCTGAGTCCGCCGCCCACCCGGGTGGTGCTGAGGGTGGTGTAGAGAGCTGAACTGTTTGTTTATGCCCGGGTCCTCGTGTCAAGTAACTTCTTCTGGGATTCTATGCCTAAGTGCCTCTGCTGTCTGAGTGATCTCTTTGTTATTTTTCTTGTTGGGGTGGCGGGTGGGTCAGAGCCTTTCCTCCTCCGGGGTCTTTTTGTAGAATGGGGGTTCTTGGGCGACAGGCACACTGCATGTTGGGGTGGCTTTTTAGCTTCTTGCAGGGGTGCAGGGTGGGGGGTGTTTTCTTGATTGTTGGGGGGTGGGTGGATGGGAAGTTTGATGTTTGTGTGTTGTGTTCTCAAGGCGATTCTATCTTGCTAATGATGTTTTTGATGTCATGCTCATTGGAGGGGGGTTGCGGCGTTACTTTATGGGATGGGGGTAGCGGGTTGAGGTTTATTTCGTGGAATGTTAATGGTCTGGGGGATCGTATTAAGCGGGGTGTGGTGTTGCGATGTATACGACGTTTGTCTCCAGATATTGTTTTTCTGCAGGAGACTCACTTGGTAGGCAATACATGTCGTGCAATGAATAGGTGGGGCTATCGCCTCGCCGCACATTCGGGGTTTACCACGGGTTCCAGGGGGGTGGGTATCCTTGTTCGGGCTTCCCTCCCCCTAGCTATTGATGATGTGATCCTTGATGATCGGGGGCGATACGCCGTCCTCGTGGGTCGCTATGAGGGTCGAACCCTTTCCTTGTTTGCCGTTTATGTGCCCCCCGGTCTACAGACCTCTACCTTTTCCGATTTGGGCCGTGTGTTGTTGAACCTCCCTGATAGTACTCTCTTCATAGCAGGTGACTTTAATTCTGTGCTCTCCGGTCTACATGATCGTCACCCCCCTAGGGACACCCCTTTGTCCCAACAGTGGCTGGGTGGGTTTCTGGATACGTTCGGCTTGGTGGATTGCTGGAGACTTATGCATCCTACTCAGCTTCAATACACTTTCCACTCTGGGGCCCATGGGAGTCTGTCTAGACTGGATTATTTCCTGATGCCTGCGGCGCAGTCGCCAGCGGTTCGTGAGATTAGGCACCTTCCCCGGGGCATCTCTGATCATTCCCCGCTCTGGCTTTGTTTTGAGGTGGGGGTGGAGGCGGCGGGCCGGGTGGCTCCTATCAACCCATGGTACCTCACCTCCCCCGAGACCCGCAATCTCTTGATTAAGTCTTTGGACAATTATTTTTTGGACAACGAGGGTTCCGTCTCCTCTGCTGTATCCCTGTGGGAGGCCTTTAAGACAGTGATTCGCGGGCAGGCCCTCGCCCTTATTGCCGAATCCAAGAAGGCGAGGAATCGGGAGGTGGTAGACCTTGAGAGGGAGATTGCTGAGATAGAGGCTGACCTAGAATCGAACGTTACATCTGATAAACTCCACGCCCTGGGTCTGAAGCAATTTGCTTATAAGTCTTTGGTCACAGATGCGGCTAAAATGATGTTTCGGGAGCAACAGGGTCGTTTGTATGATGTGGGGGACAAAGCGGGTAAATTACTGGCATGGTTGGATAAGACGGAGAGGGCGAATCGTGTGGTGCCTGTGATTCAGACTTCGAGTGGCGTGGGAGTGACAGACCCGGTTGAAATAGTTGAATGTTTTGCGGATTATTTTCGTGCGGTTTATACCCCTGTGTCTGAACGGGATGTTGATGACTCTCGCCTTTTGTTGCGTGATATAGCTCTGCCCAGTGTTTCCGATTTAGACCGAGTCTCTTTGGAGTCCCCTTTTACTACGGACGAGATAGCGACGGCCATTCGCTCACTCCGTTCGGGCAAGGCTTTGGGCCCGAATGGATTGCCAATTGAATTGTACAAGCTACGTCCTGACAAGGTGGCGCCCTATCTTCGTGCCATGTTTTTGGAATCCCGCGAACGGGGTATTCTCCCATATGATCTGCGTTTGGCTACGATAGTTGTTATTCCCAAAGAAGGTAAACCTCGGGACCTTTGTTCGTCTTACAGGCCCATTTCCCTTTTGAATGTTGAACCCAAGGTCCTGGCTAAGCTCCTGGCAACCCGCCTCTTGACGGTCATTAGTGGCTTGGTTCATCCGGATCAGTCCGGATTTATCCCACATCACAACACGGCTCTCAATCTACGCCGTCTCCACGGAGCTGTTGCGAGGGCGGGGCTACTGACGGAGCCGGCCATTTTGGCTTCGCTGGACGCCTCGATGGCCTTTGACACGGTAAAGTGGCCCTATCTTTGGGCAGCTCTTGAGAAATTCGGTTTTGGGCCTGAGTTTATTGGTTGGGTGAAGTTGTTATACGCCGAACGCTTGGCACAGGTAGTAGTAAACGGTCGAGTTTCTGTCCCCTTCTGTCTTGGTAGGGGGACCCGTCAGGGGTGCCCCCTGTCTCCGTTGCTTTTTGCGTTTGCTCTGGAACCGTTGGCTGCGTGGCTTCGATGGGAACCTTCACTCAAAGGGATCCGTTGGTCACCGGATTTTGAAGACCGCGTCTCGCTTTACGCGGATGACATTCTTCTGTATCTTACTTCCCCGCGTAAATCTTTAAATGTCTTATTCGACGTTCTTACTTCGTTTGGTGCTAACTCGGGTCTGGTTATTAATTGGGCTAAGTCCTGTGTATATGTTCTCTCGGGTGTTTTGCCCCCATTACCGGACAGGTTTCCTATCCAGGTTGTCCACTCTGGCTTCAAATATTTGGGGATTTTTATCACGCTGGACTCCTCACTCCGGTTCGAGCGTAACCTCCTTCCCCCGCTTCTTAGACTGCGACTGGATGTGGCCCGTTGGCGTAAGCTACCCCTGTCTCCTCTGGGCAGGGCTGCCCTTTTTAAAATGATGTCTTTGCCGCGATTCCTATACGCGCTTCAAAATTCTTATGACGACATTCCCGCTACCTATTTCCGGGAGATCGAGAGTCTTCAAAGGCAACTGATCTGGGACGGGCGTCCACGTATCGCCCTTGCGAAACTTACTATCCCTTGGTATGACGGGGGCATGGCGCTCCCCGATATCAAGAGATATTATTGGGCTGCCCAGCTGTCTGCCATTAACCACGTAATGTATTCCCCGGGTCGAGATCCGGCCTTTGAGATGGATAGACTCCAGCTGCCGGGAGGGGATTTTAATAGAGCGCTTTATTCCAGATCGGCCGGGCGCCATCTTGTGGGCCCGTCCAGGATCGCAGTCAATGTGTGGCGCGCCGCGAATGTGAGTTTGGGATGGGAGAACCGACTGACAATGGCGACCCCGCTTTATGCTTCTGAACGTTTGGGGTGTCTCTGGTCTACTAAGGGCTTTGACCGCTGGGATATGATTGGGATATGTAAAGTGGGTGACGTCTGTGTGCAGGGTAGAGTGAAGTCTTTCCAGGCCCTTAAGGCAGAATATGACTTGAGTGATAGAGAGTTTTTTCGGTATTTGCAGGTCCGGCATGCCCTGGCCTCAGTTCTGACTCCTGATGTGACCCTGCCCGAGTCCTCTCCCCTTGAGGATCGTATACTGGATGGACACCTGCCCGATAGCACTATCTCCCTTATCTACAAGAAACTTATTAATAATCGCGCTGACTTATTGGTCCGACTTCGGGAGGTTTGGGTCGATGACGGATTGGACTTGGATGACGAGGATTGGCAGTCGGCACTCTCTTCTCCGAAAGAGGTCGCCATCCCCGCACGTCTCCGTTTGGTTCAACTTAAGATCCTCCACCGGGTGTATGTAACTGGTCCGCATCTGGTTGTGATGGGTTTTTCCCCGGATGGTTTATGTAAGCGTGGTTGTGGGATGAGTGCCACATTTCTGCATATTCTTTGGGAGTGCCCGGTGGTAGCAGCCTACTGGATTGATGTGCTTGCGGTGATGACTGTTGTGACTGGTATTACCCTGCGGCCTGAGGCCCGACGATGCCTGTTGAACGTGTGGGAACCCACCGACTATTCTGTGGCCCAGACCAGATGGGCGACCTTGGGATACATGGTCGCGAAGCGGGACATTGCGCAACTTTGGGGCGCATCCAGACCTCCCGAAGTTTCGGTGTGGGAGGATAACATGGACTGGTCCATGTTCCAAGAGAAGACCGTCTATGTGGCTAGGGGCAGACCCGGGGCGTGGACGAAGATTTGGGGTCAGTGGAATGCATATCGTGGAGATATTTGTGCCCCTCCCTTGGTTGACGCTCCAGATGTGACCCTATCTCCCTAGGCTGACGTTCCCGAAAATTTTTCATATGGTTTTAGGATTTTCCTGCCCTCCCCGCTGGCCCCCCCCCCCCCGGCCATGCCGAGTTTCATTGCTTTGCTTTTGTCTTCCTGATTAGTTGCTTTCCCCTCCGCCTCCTGGGCTGACTTGATTACTGTGCATTCGCCTTGTTTAGAGTTTGTTGTTTTTATGATTAATATAAAAATTGTCATGTCCTGTCCTATGCTTCGAGCAATAATTGGTACCTTCCTTGTGCCCGGCCACGGGAATGATCGTTCGCTACTTATGTTGTGCGTTGCTACTAGCGGCCAGCCCGTGTGGTTGTAGGCCCATCTCTGTAACTCTTATTTTATTGCTCAATAAAAAAAAAAAAAAAAAAAAAGAGTATGATGCAGAGGTTTTGGGCGTGGTCCGTGGGGGTGGGAGGTCTCCCAAGGGTAGTGGGCCACCAGGTGTTGTCCCATGCCGAGGGGGAGGGTCCAAGGTTGAGGACCTCTGTCTTCTCCGAGTTGAGTTTCAGGCAGCTGCTGCTCATCCAGGACACGACGTCCTTCATACCTTCCTGGAAACTGAGTGTGGTGGTGATGGGGTCCTTGGTGAGGGAGAGGATGAGCTGAGTGTCATCGGCGTAGGATATGCTGCTGAGTCCATGCTGTCTGACGATGGCCACGAGGGGGGGCTTGTAGATGTTGAAGAGTGTGGGGCTGAGCGACGAGCCTCATGGTACTCGCAGTTCATTTCTGTGGGTTCGGAGAGGAAGGGTGGCATTCTGATTTGTTGAGTTCTGCCGGTGAGGAAGTAGCGGATCCAGTCGAGGACAGTACCTTGTATGTTGGCATCGTGGAGTCTGGCGGTGAGTGTGCTGTGGGAGTCGGGTGTCAAACGCTGCAGAGAGGTCGAGGAGGATTAGGGCCACGTTATGTCTCTGGTTGAGGAGGGTGCAGATGTCGTCTGTGGCAGCGAGTAGGGCTGTCTCAGCGTTGTGGTTGCTGTGCAAACCGGATTGGGAGGGGTCGAGGATGGAGTTTTGTTCAATGAATTTAGTTAGCTGGGCGTTGATGGTCTTCTCTGTGACTTTGGCCGCGAAAGGGAGGAGGGAGATGGGTCGGTAGTTCTTGAGGTCCGTGGGATCTGCTTAGGGCTTCTTGAGCAGGGGTCTGACTTCTGCACGTTTCCAGCCATCAGGAAAGATGCTGGTCTTGAGGGTGACGTTGATGGTGCGTTTGGCAGTTCGTGTAGGTTGGCGCTTTCTTCTGGCTGCAGGGGTACACTTGCTGCTGTTTGAGACTTCAGGCGCATCATTTCCTATTAAAGGTTCAGGGTCAGAATCAGCAGGCGCTGTGCTGAGGGGGACAGCCAGGGGCACAGGGTCAGAGCGGGACTGAGAGTATTGTTGGGTTGGCGGCGGGAGTCTAAGGCCCTCCCCTGCATCCAAGGATAGAGGCCGATCCGCAAGATCCATTTCTTTCACAGTCACCCCTACTGCACAGACTAAAAAAGTGTCTAGGGTATTACCATGGGCAGCATTTTAGCAGAGCCTATCTCACCCAAATAGTTTACGATTGACCATGCTAGTTTACGATTGCCCATGCTGGTCGCGTGTCAACCCTCAGGCGGCTAGACTGGAGTGATTGTTATGCTTAAGGAGTAGCACACCCAAGGAAGGAGGAGAAACCAGGCCTCATGCTAACAGCTGAAATTAATGCTCATTGTTTGAAATACCAAATTCAAGGAGTGGAGGCCCATCCCAGTCTCCTCCAGGCAATGACGAGCACACCCTTGGCCCGGGCGTTTACAATGCATTTCCCGCTGGGAAGGTGGGGCAGTGAACTCACGCTTTAAAGCATACCCAGCTGCAGGGGTTGGAGTTCCCAGGGACTGCCTCCTGGGGCACATGAGAATGCTGGTAGGTCTAGTTCTCTGCCCCCAGAGCCGGCACCAAACAAAATAAGATCCTGCACGGCAGGCCATGACGACGCACTTTATCAAGCTTAAAATATGTATATATCCTGACCCTGTCCTAATAATTATGTCCAGACAAACCGTAATAAAAGATGATGTGTTGTAATGTATAGGGAAAATTTAGTATAATATGGTTTGAAGAAGAAAAAAAGCTTAAAGGTATATAGTTTTGTAACTTTTGTTGATTTTGTAGAGAACTGCAGTAACATAAATTTAGTGTGGTATTCTTATGAAATACAAGTTAAAAAATATAAACACCAAGGCCACACCTTGTATATATTTATGCAGCTATTAGAACTCTACCGGTGCCAGCTGCACAATTCTGAAGCGGTGAGAACTCACCTACTAAACCTTATTTCAGATGATCACATGATAAATGTAGGTGATAGCTTGCTAGGGGCTTTTCAGTTTTGCCTTGAGTGAGAGCAAGAACAGATGTCTAAATAGGACAGCTGTGACTTGTAATAGCCTAACACAGAAAGGAGCTTTGTTACTCCTCCACTTCAACCAAACAATTGAAACACAATATTTGCACAGAGGAACCTTGTGGATAAAAATAGAGAATCATCCATGAGTTATTCTAGCAGCCTGATGACACCACAGACAGTGTGTGTCTTCAGCTTTCCCTAACGCATCTTATGTATAGACCCCAAAACGCTTGTAAGGTTGCCTTCAATAGCCAGGCCCTCTTTATCTAACAGATACCCCAACTGAGACTGTCGGGAAGGAAGATCAATCATCAACTAGGAGCAGCCAGGAAGAGAGGGACCCTAATACCAGCAAATGTCTTTGGCTAGGATTCATAAAACACCTGTAAACTACTACATTTGCATGGCCCACTTCTGCTTGGTCGTGATAGGTAATCGTTTTTTTTACCTGATAAACATTTATAATTTAGACTAGAGTGCAGAATTTACGAATGTTGTAAACTATTCATATGAGGGCACTGCATTTACAAACAATGCTAATTTATGCTCAAATCCCAAACCCACATAACTATGCACTTAATGTCTATGGGATGATTTTTTTGTACCAAATCTGTTTGTGGAATTTTGAAATATACACTAACCAATGCCTCCAACCCGGTGGCCAGTGCGGGTGACATGACGGAACCTAAATGACTGACTACTAGATCCCATACCCACCCTCCCTTCTCCAAATCAGCAGTCATCAAGGAAGCCATTCGTCACAGTTGCATTTGATGATCTGCCACTCATTCTGCATCTCATAGTCCCAACCATGTTCCCACGCTCCTCTCCCCCTCAAAGCTGGAGTATTTCCATATGATCTGGTAGGATTATAAGAAATACACGAAAGAGCTCCGTGCACTAGAAAATAATAAATCCAAAATTGGAGCCCAAAGCTTTTCAGATTTGTGAGCATCACTCAGGACTGTAAGAGTTAACGGTGCAAGCATTCCTGAGAAGAGGGATTTCTCGTTTTACCCCATAGTGCCCTGATGCACACAGTGCCACTGACATCTCCCTTCCCGCAGTGAAAACAATGAACATGTGAGTCAGTTGGGTAGGGCTAATGGGGTATAGTATGGAATCTGAGTATGTTTGCCTGGAATATGAGCTCTATTACATCTATGATGGTCGTCCAATTAAGAAATCTTGGGAACTGCCAAAGCAAGTGAGTTAGGACGTCCATCTTTTTTCAATAGATGTGTTTCTTGGATAAAGCATATATCACCTGACTCTCTTAATATACCCTGACCCAACAGCATCATTGATGGTGCATTCAACACTCTTGTGTTAAAGTTAGAATATTCAGCATTTGTGGGTGTGGGGGGTGCTCTATGGGAGTGAAGCAGCTGCCTGGGCAGTCCCTCCTATACTGTCAGTTTGTAAGGCAAACACCGCCTTGGCTGACTAGTCTCCCTCTTGCTCCCTCCAGAAAATTATAAAAATGTGCCCAAGAATGCATTCTTCCAAACCCACTAACAGAATGCGCACAAACGTTGCCTCTCTCATGGCAAAACAAACAAACAACCGCTTCCAGAACCATCATGACAAAAACATCTGGTGAGTGTCCAGGGCGATGAATGCACACCCTGTTGTTATCTTGCCTCTACTTGGTTTGATGAAAATCCGTCCAGCCTTCCAAGAGACAGAAGCAAAATGTGAGTGTCCAGTGTGCACGTGACAATATGAATAGTTTTCAGATTGCCCACAAACTCAATAATCGCAGACAATCACAACACAGTAAGCATGGACAATACCGTGCACATGCACAGGACACTCACCAGTGTTTTCCTCCCAATGTTCACACTTATTACAAAGAAAACAAAAGATAAAAAGAACAGCAGCAGAGCAGCAGAGCTGCATGAACCATAACTGTGAAGGTCAGTTCGACCAGTTTTGAGCATCGCTCCCCAACCTGCTAGACAGGCCAGAGAGAGAGAAAAAGAAAAAGGGTTTTATCCCTCATCCTCCCCTCGCCTGAACCAAGGGAGCAAATCACTCTCCCAAGCATAGGGTGGACGTAATTTACTCCCATCATTGTCTTGCCTTGGGGAGGAGTTAATGAATCTATTATGTGTATATATGTATATAGAGATAACTCTAATCACTAGTATAAGCAGTAGACCTTTGTACTCTCTACCATTCCTATGTGACTCTTAGAGTATATCCATTCGTATCCCTTCCCTATGTATATAGAGATAACTCTAATCGCTAGTATATGCAGTAGACCTTTGTACTCTCTACCATTCCTATGTGACTCTTAGAGTATGTCCTTTTGTATCTCTTCCTTGAGGGACTTTACTATTTGTACATTTGCAATTTTTCTTTCTGTTTGTATCTCTTCCTTGTGTGACCTTACATCTTGTACATTTGCAATTTTTTCTGTTTCTTTTTCTTTTATGTAACGCATGTAATCCTAAGTCCTTTTTGTTTGGCAACTGGTTCTTATGTAAAGCGCTCTGACACCTTCGGGTAAAGTTCGTGCTATATAAAATCGCATTAAATAAATAATAAATAAATAAAACACCATCTACTACAGCCTTGCACAATGATGGGAGAACAATTGGAAGGACCTCCACTGCATTTGAAAAGTGTGCATGGGGTATTTTGCACCCGTACCCTCCACTTGGCACTAGGGTAGGTGAAGACAATTATATGAGAGCCTAGGAGCAGGCCAGGCCTTATAATATACCTAAAACCGTTCTACCTTCCCCAAAGACTGCCCAGGGGCCGCATTATATATGCAGCACATTTTCCTTCATTGCCCGGCACACTGAAGGAAAATGCAACATATTATAATGTGCTCTCAGGGCAGCCATGCACTTGCGCTGCCCTCAGGGCAACGCATTCCCCTGAAAAACAGAGCGGCTGCTTTGAAGCTGCTCGGGTTTTCACAGTTTTAAAGGGGATTACAGATACCCTTTCAGGTGGGTGCAGTCAGTGACTGCACCCGCCTACAAGGAGAGGTCTCCCCCCTCCAGAGGGCTGCTCTCAGTGCACCTCCTGAGAGCTTCTTTGCCTCTAAACCCACGTCTGCAATATGGCACAAGCACAGAAGCAAAGAAATTCCCTTATTTGCATGGGACACGCCCATTGCAAATGAGGGAACGCCCCCTGAAGATAGTGCTGGCGCTTTATGTGTGCCAGCGTTATTGGCATTACAAAAGGAGCCGCACAAGCATTTGCGGCCCCTTCTGTAATACCGGGGGCATACAAAGATGAAGCAAACGCCCATTGCGCCCTTGGGGCACTTTGCTTAATACAGCCCCTGGTGTGTGTCACCACCCTCCCGCATCATTATGTGAGGAATGTATGACATTACAATGCATGCTTTTATCACGCATGCCTTTACAACGTGGTTTTTACAACGCAAACCTTTACAACGCATAGCGCTTTGGGGTGCTGGATAGTGAATAGTTTAATTTACTATTCCAATTCCAGTCCCCGTGGACACTAGGGAAGGTGTTGGATAGTAAATTAAAATTATTCCCTATCCTAGAGCGCCCCCCAGCGCAATGCGTTGTAATAGTTTGCGTTGTAAAAGTTGCGTCGTAAAGGCACTGCGTGGTAAAAGTTGCGTTGTAAAGGATGTTTCCCTTATGTGAGCCATGTAGGAGTAGGTTAGCTCTTATCCATTCCTGTAACCAGCGGCAGCTCCTCCATGGGAGCAGAGAAGCTCTGCCCCATCCCGACACAGCTGCAGAAAGCTGAAAAAAATTAACTGGTAATGGAAGGTTTTTTTTTGCCATTTTATTTTTCTGGCTTTCTGCCGAACGGAGAGGGCAGGGTGGGGCCAGTGCGTCATAACTGCTGATTGACAAGTGTCCCTTTCACATGTCGGTTTGGCCGGATACATTATTATGGCCAAACAGACATGGGCAATTCAACCTCTGCAACCCGGCTGTCATAGACAGCTTGGTTGGAGAGCAGACACAGGCCTTCAGTGCTCTTCGGAGTGCTGAAGCAGCCTGCTCCAGCCAATCCAGACACTTCTTTCATGTAGCATGAGAGCAGTATCTGCCGCTGTCCGCGCGACCCGCAGGGGAGCATGGGCGGGGCAGCGCCCTAGTCCCACACGACGCGCGAGCTTAGCTCTGTCACGCCCCTCCTGGCGCCTACCTCCAGATTCCTAACAAAGGGGAGGGCTCACCTGGGAGGAGGGGCGCCCCTCTGGTATTTAGGACCCCAGCGCCAGTGCTCGGCCTCTTTCCCGTTCATTTGGATTCTCCCTCGGCTCTGCGCTGTTGCCTCGCGTTGTGTTGCGTCGGCGGATCGCTTCTAAGGTATGTGGCTTCCAACTAGCCTCCCCCCGGCCCGGTCCCTGGATATGACCAGGTTGATGGGGCCCTGTGGTATCGACCACGGGGGTGGGGGGCTGGTGGTTGCTGGTCGCGGGCTAGGCGAGGCGGGGCGGGGGCGGGATCGTCGGCTGTGTGTAGATCGTGTTAGGAGGGAGTATCCAGCTTAGGGACGCAGAGCGGGTAACTGATCGGCTTCGGATCGCCTCGGTGCTACAGAGCTATCACGCTGTGGTTTTGCTAAGTTTAACCACAGACGTTTATGACCGTAGGTAAGAAATGTACCCAGGTAAAACCAATTTTAAACGGCCTCCAGCACAAACGATACTGATCAGATGCCAGTGCGAGCGAGCAAAGTATATGCGTGTCTTCAGTTAGGAGGGGGAGCTCCGTGGAATGGCGGAGCTCCGTGTGAATGGCGCGGGCAGAACGTGACACGTTCCTATGGCAGCTTCTATGTACCGAGAGAGGCGGCGCTGCCCACGAGTCATGCTACAGCATATGCGTGTCTTTAGTTAGGAGGGGAAGCCCCGTGTGAATGGCGCGGGCAGGACGTGACACGTTTCTATGGCAGCCGCTAGGTACTGAGAGGCGGCGCTGCACACGAGTCATGCTACAGCTCACTGCAGCGTCCGCGGTACCAGCATTATTCATGGCAGTCAGCCAGTTAGTTCTTCACCCCCGTTAGTCAAATGAAATGATTGTAATTACGGCGCTTTCTGCGTCAGCCAACTGCTCTCCGAGGTTTCTCGTAGCAAATTACCGCGCTTTGACCTGATATCAAGCGCACAAAGCAAGCTGCACTCCTGGCATGCGTGGTATGAAAGTTGGGGCGTACTGTAGCAAATTACCGCGCTTTTCTGCGTCAGCCAACTGCTCTCCGAGGCTTCTCGTAGCAAATTACCGCACTTTCTGCGTCAGCAAACTGCTCTCCGAGGCTTCTCGTAGCAAATTACCGCGCTTTATGCGTCAGCCAACTGCTCTCCGAGGTTTCTAGTGTCCCATCGCGTATTGTCCCATACCAGTCTCCAATGAGTAAAAATATACAAAGAGTGCATAAAATGAGTGTCAGTGAGTTATTAGAAAGACCTGATATCAAGCGCACAAAGCAAGCTGCACTCCTGGCATGCGTTGTAGGAGAGTTGGGGCGTACTGTAGCAAATTACCGCGCTTTCTGCGTCAGCCAACTGCTCTCCGAGGTTTCTCGTGTCCCCTGGTGTATTGTCGTCGTGTATTGTCCCGTACCAGTCTCCAATAAGTAAAAATATACGGAGTGTGCACATCACATTTGTTCCTCGGCAAAACGTGCACTCTCATGCGCTGAACGAAAACTCTGGAAGTAATTTAGAAGAAAGGCTCCTGACGTTTATCACTTCAAGTAGCCTCGGTTTCAAGAGGCAACTCTGCACAAGAGCCTCAGCCTAATATGGTCAAATAACAAGACCCCAAACGCGAGCTAAAAATCACCCTTCTTTCATGAGCGAATTTCTTGATTCGATTCGGAAGCAATGCGTTCCCTAGTAAAACAGGGTATGAAAATTGCTATTTAAACCCTTTGCAGAGGGTCAGTACCAACTGACGTGCTCACCTTTCACGTTTTCTCGAGATAATGCAAATGTCATTTTAGAGAGAGGATGGTGGCGCAAAAGAAAACACACAGGCCGCGCAAAAGAAAACACACAGGCCGTGACTATGACGAGTCGATCGGGGTATTTGTGAGGCAATACAGAAGAGACAGGCTAGCATTTGTTGGACCTAATCTGAAATAAATTATCGGGCAGTTAAATTGGACTGGGCATTTGCCTGCCTAGGCCTGAGTTTCGAATAGAGTGCATGACCCTACAGATATGGTGCATTAGGACACGGTGTCTTTGTCTCGATCACTGTTATTCAAATTTGCTCGGGCCTAGACCAAAAGCATGTCACTGCCTAAATGCGCTATATTTTGACGTCCCATTTCTTCACTCGCCGAATCTCTTCTTCTCGTATCTCACCAATACAAGGCAGTAATAAAGCTGTGCATTACTTGGCTTTCCTCAAATGAAGCAGGCAGGGCCCACACTGCTGCAGAGCGCTCGACAGCGAAGTCCGCGAGGCTGCTCTTGGTTGGTGCCAGATCCGGCCGCCATTACCGGCCATGCGGTATTGCCATATCCGGCCGCCATTACCGGCCATGCGGCATTGCTGGTTCTTTGTTACTCTTTTGGGCATTCCCCCCGATACGGGTTTCTCTTCGATACGGTTCTCCCTCCATTGTGTGGTGCATTCTGGGACTCGTAGTTCTGGGGGCTCCAACGGCGTGCGAAACGGGGACTGGAGGGACGGATACGGTCAAAGGTGTGCAAATGTGCGAGCTGCAAGTCCTGTATATTATTAGTAAGCCCATAATGCATCTGCCATAGCCAGCCTGCTTCTGCAGTCTGGTCACGCGCCCTCAAGAGTGTGGGAATTGTTTTGAAAAATCAAAAATCTTAGGAACGTACTTTGACCGCTACCTAAACTCGTTTAGGTAAAATGCTAAAGAAAATAAAATATGGAGTACTAGGCACTGAGTATATTCAATAACCTATTGCCAGTCAGGTGTGCTGATTAATCTTTTGATGCAGGTCGTGTTGCACTTTAATTAACATTGTTGCACTTCAACTAACATTGTGAACCACTGCTGGGCCACAGAGTTCTCTTCTTCTGCTCACGTGCTACCTGGGGCTCGTTTCTTCCATGTTGGCTCCTGCCAGAAAGAGTTCACCGTACGAGGCGCGTTTGGGGCAGTATACACGATGAGTAATTCGGTTTTATCTTTCAGATCACGCCCGGGAACACGTCGCAAGGTCTGACAGCTGCATAGGATTATCGAGTTTATTAGCAGGTAATTCACGGGTGCGAATGGGACGGTGGTCGTGTTATCAATGGGGGCAGGCACTAGTCAGCAAGGTTGCTTACCACAGATGTTTTCTTCCAGGTTGGCTCCTGCCAGAAAGAGTTCACCGTACGAGGCGCGTTTGTGGCAATATACACGATGAGTAATTCGGTTTTATCTTTCAGGTCACGCCCGGGAACACGTCGCAAGGTCTGACAGCTGCATAGGATTAACGAGTTTATTAGCAGGTAATTCATGGGCGCGAATTGGACGGTGGTCGTGTATCAGCGGGGGCAGGCACTAGTCAGCAAGGTTGATTCGGTGTACAGCAGACTCGGTAGGAGTCCTGCTACGCAACGTGCTTTGGAGGTAGACTCATGTATTTTCTCACCCGTAGGAACCCGAAAGGGCAGAAGCCATCGTGATGTCCACCCGCGGCGCCGCTTTGCCACAGGATGGGCTGTGGGCAGAATTCCTGGCAGCCGCGCAGGCTAAAGGGCCCGCATGGGCGCAAGGTTTCATAGAGGCGCGTAGGCTAGAGGAAGCTGGCCGACCCAGCGCCCCGGAAGACGCGGCGGGCACCTCAGGCGAAGGGATGCGAAGGTCCTCTCGGAAGAGAAAACACACTCGCAAGGATTTTCCGGCCGTGCCAGCGTGAAACGAGCAGCAGGGGACAACATCCCCCCCCCGCCACCCCCGCCCGTGGCGAGGCCCGTTGGATTACCCGTAATGCCTGCCGTGGTGCATGAGTCAGCGGCTGGATTAACAGACTTGGCCCAAATGGGTAAGACAATGGACGAAATGATGGGTTTAATGGCACTTTTTCAAAAACGTTTAGATGATATCGCGGCGGCACAGAAAGGGGTGGCCTCCCCCCCCACCGGGCCGGCGACGTCTGATCCAGTGATGCAAGTGTGGGCTCAGCAGGGTACTACTGTGGGGTCACACGGTCTTGGGAACGCAGCTGCCGGCCTGCAAGTTCCCGCAGTGGTGGTGCCACGGCCGCCTGTCACCCCCATCACTTCTCAGAATGCTGGCCAGGTACCTGCCACTGGGACAGCACCCACATCGGAGAGTGCGGTTAGGAGCATAGCAGCTAGTGCAATCAGTGGCGCGGCTGGCCCAGTGGAAACACCACAACCTGGTATGGCTGTTGTTACCCCGGCACAAGTGGAGGCGGTACAACCGGTCTGTGCGGGCCCGGGCAAGCCAAACACGACTCACGCCCCGCTGTCAGCAGGTCATTTCTCCCTGGCTCGGCAGGTACCACAGGCTGCGAAAGAAGGGATATGGAGGAGGGAGTATATTGATATTTTGACACTGTTGATGCATGACAACGCAGGTGCAGACACTAGGAGGATGGGGAAGAAAGATGATGAGAAGAAGGTTAGGTACCAGTGTTGGCCTGAGAAGACAATAGAAAATTGGACCGAAGCATTTAACATTTTATCAGCAGTAATAGTGCAGAAGAATCCAGCACAGAGCGAGGCACTGATGGAATACGCCAACTCCATCCAACAGGGAGCTAGGGAGTCCGGAGGGATGGGCTGGTTTTGGTATGATCAGGAATTTAGGAAAAGCATGGCCAGCTGCCCTGATATTGGGTGGGAACATACTGATATCCAGCTCTGGATCAAACATATGTGCAAGACAGGTAATAATCAGAGAGACACACCATATAAAGCACAAGGCGAGGCAGACACTAGGAAGTGGGAACAATGCCCGAGGCGTTCTTTCCAGCAGCCCTTTCGGGGGGGTCGGGGGAGGGGCCAGGGATCCGGACCGAGACGTTTCAACTCTGGAACCTGCAGATTGTTCAATAGTGGAACATGCACCTGGGGTAGAGCTTGTAAGTTTGCCCATAATTGTAGCAAATGTGGTGCCCAACATGCAGCAATCACTTGCACCAACGGCCAGAACCCCCCCCCCCCTCCACAGCACATGGAGCGGACGGAAAACGACAATAGGGCACCTCCACAGCACAGGGATCGGACGGAACACGACAATAGGGCACCTCCACAGCATAGGGATCGGACTAAGCACGCCAATAGGCCAGCAGAGGGCAAGGGCCCCTCTCCCATAGTGTTACAAAATCTTTTACCTTTACTCCGACTGTACCCATTTACGAAAGAGCGAACTTTACTAGTGGAAGGTTTCGTGGATGGCTTCAGGATACCTTACAAGGGACCTTTGGGTTCCAGGGACGCTTTGAACCTCAAATCAGCCTGGGACTTAGCACAGGTTGTTGCCAGTAAGATCAAGAAGGAAGTGGAACTGGGGAGGGTGGCGGGCCCTTTTCCTTCACCCCCCTTGGAAAATTTTCTAGTTTCACCACTAGGAGTTGTGCCAAAGAAGCAGCCCGGGGCATATCGTTTGATTCACCATCTGTCTTACCCAGAGGGCAACTCGGTCAACCATTGGTTAGAGGAAGGGGCGTGTTCTGTGTCCTATTGCTCATTGGACATGGCCATAGACATGATCAGGAGAACGGGCAAGGGGGCGTGGTTAGCTAAGGCTGACATCGAATCAGCGTTCCGCCTCCTGCCTGTTCATCCCGATAGTCAACACTTGTTAGGTTTCAAATGGGAGGGTGCATTCTTTTTTGATCGCTGCATGCCCATGGGCTGCGCAGTCTCGTGTGCCTACTTCGAGGCTTTCAGTTCTTTCCTCCAGTGGGCCCTCACAAGCAAACATGGCATTTCTCAAGTTACACACTATCTAGAGGATTTTCTATTTTTTGGCAAGGAGGGTTCTCAAGAGTGCGCAGAAGTTTTGCGTGCCTTCGAAGAACTGGCAGAGCATTTGGGTGTCCCCCTGGCTCCAGGGAAAACTGAAGGGCCTTCTCAAACACTCACTTTCTTGGGCATCGAGCTGGATACCGTTAAAGGGGAATCTAGGCTCCCAGAGGACAAGGGTAAGGATTTGAGGCACGACATTAGTTCACTGGTTGGCAAGAGCAAGGCAATACTAGAAGTGGTTCAGAGTCTTTTAGGCAAATTGAACTTTGCAGCACGGGTCATACCAGCTGGCAAGGTGTTCTCTCGCAGGCTTGCAAGGGCTACGGCTCACATCAGAAAGAAACATCATCTGGTGCGCCTGGGTACAGGGCTGAAAGCAGACCTCCTGATCTGGGATGAATTTTTGAAGGATTTTAATGGCACCGTGATATGGAGGTCCCCCTGGGAAAGCAGCCAGGAACTTTGCCTGTTCTCAGATGCATCTGGTAGAGAAGGTTTCGGGGTGATCTTTGGTGAAGAGTGGTGTGCCATGCGGTGGCCAGACGCTTGGCGCAAGAGAGGAGTGTCCTCAAACATAACAGTACTGGAGCTATTCCCCATAGTGGTGGCACTACATCTATGGCCAGAGGGCCTGGGTAACAAGAAAGTGGTTTTTTGGTCAGATAACATGGCCGTGGTCCAGGCCATCAACGGGTTGTCAGCCAACTGCCCATTGGTCCTGAGCCTGCTCAGGGAGTTAGTTAGGGCTGGCTTACAGAGTAACATTGAATTTAGGGCAAGGCATATCGAAGGTGTGAAGAATGTGGCAGCTGACGCTCTCTCTCGCTTTCAGTGGCTCCGATTTCGAGAGGCCTGGCCGCAGGCTAGGGAGGCGATGACACCATTCCCGGCACCACTCTGGCGACTCCTTCAGTTGGGGAGCGGTTGAAGATGATGGGACAGCGTTCGTTGGCCCAGGCTACTCGGAGAAGATACACGGCCCAGCTGACCACTTTCCGTGCAGTATCACTGTCCCTGGGGGCAGCTGCTTTAAGTCCCGTAGAACAAGTTGAGACTTTTGTTGTGTGGGCAAAGGAAACGGGCAAGGCACATTCATGGGTGTGCGGCCACCTGGCGGCACTCAAACATGAGACTAAGCTTAGCGGAGAAGACGATCCCACAAGTGCATTTAGGATTAGGGCAGCATTGAAGGGGTGGGCCCGAGAAGAAGTTAGGTCTCCTGACAAGAGGGTTGGGATTGACTTCCCCGCTTTGCAGCGCATGATGGACATTGTACCATCCGTGGCCAATTCAGCGTTTGAAGCTCCGCTCTTTGCAACAGCCTTCTGCTTAGCATTCTTTGGCGCCTTTAGAGCCAGCGAGCTAGTGGACAAATCAAAGTCAGACCGATCGGGGAGAGCCCTGGACATGATGGACGTTTGTGCACGGGACTCCCTGGCACTGTGGGTCCGTAAATCCAAGATGGACCAGGTAGGGAAGGGTGCATCAATCACATTGTAAGCGCTGGATGACCCCAGGTACTGCCCGGTTGCCTCAGTCGGGGAATACCTGAAGATCAGGCCTCTGCTGGCAGGTCACTTCTTAATCCATGCAGATGGCTCCCCACTGACTAAATTCCAGCTGGAATGCGTGATGGCCACAGCCCTGGCCAAGGCAGGTTTGTCAGGGACTGGTCAGAAATTCTCCAGCCACTCATTCAGGATAGGGGCGGCTACAGCAGCATTTAAGGCCGGGTTGGGTGAGGAAGGAATCAAAAGGGTAGGGAGGTGGTCATCCGCTTGCTACCAGCGGTACATCCGCCCCTGAAATGTTGCCGACCGCTACGATTTACTAAGTTATGAGTAATAAGGGTCATAAGTTACTTGAAAACAACACTTTTGGGTGATCTAGTGAATTTGCAGTGCGCACGTTTAAGTGTTATGTATAATGTTTATGTCACATCACGTCTTTTCGAGTGGAGTGTGCAGTGTTCACCAATATACAAAGTATTAATGTACCGGCTAGTACCCAATAAACAAAATATGTTGAACGGCTTCTGGTCCTCTCTCTCCTGTAGCGTGGTTTCAATATTTGTCTTGTCTCTTTGCAGCGGACTGTTGCGTGTGGGTGATGGGCCATTCTTACGTTCCCAGGCTGGAACGATGGGCGACATCCAAAAGATGGAATTTGGCTTTTGCAAGGACACAAATTCAGTGGTTGGGTTTTCCGGGTATGAGATGGGGCCAGCTGAAAAATAAGCTTGAACAATGCCTGGTAGTTCAGGCCGGTCCTCCTAATATTCTCAATATACAGGGAGGAGGGCCCTGATTCAGACCATGCAGAAGGACGTGGCCGCGATAATGAACAGGCTAGGAGCTACTGAGCTATTCTGGTCAGAAATTGTCCCCCGCGAAGCATGAAGGGGCGCACGATCACAGGTGGCAATAGAACAGTTCCGCAGGAGGGTCAACAGGTCCATGCAGAAGTTTATGGAGAAGAGGGGACTGGGGTTTATCAGGCACGCACTCAGACAAGAAAGAACTGAAGGTTATTACGAGAGTGACGGGGTGCACTTGTCTGGGTTGGGTATGGATGTTTTCCTCCTAGACGTACAAGAGGCTTTGTCAGCGGCAGGTTGTAAGTAGCATGTTTGATGGGGGGCTCTGTCATCGACAGGGGCCTCCTCCAGAGCTGTGGTGGAGTACAGGGCGATCTGGAAGCAGACGGACAGTAAGGGTACCTCTGCGGCAGAAGGGTACAGTAAGGGTACCTCTGCCTGGCACAGTAAGGGTGCCTGAGCCAAGGACCTGGAGCCAAAGGAGGTTCCGGGAAACCGCGACGGCGCCCCGTTAGTCCTTCGGGCGGTCGGGGGGCCTGAACCGACCGGGGGTGTGCCCCACCGCTCCGCCCTGACAGGGGGGGCGGGAGTATAACAAAAGTGTGATAAAGGCACCATCAGAGCATCGTCTCGCCGTGCAAGATGGCTCCTTAGGCAAGCGGGACAGTGAGGGGCTGCCTGCTTTGGATCGCCTGTATGATGACACACCATAACGAACGTCATACCATACCTGTGTTGTATGAAATAAACCTGCAGCAGTTCTTTCCCATAAACATGTCTCCTGAGTTTCTGTTGGGAAATGTAAGTGTGTATTGCAAGCGGGGGGAGCGCATGGCGGTGTGGGCACTATGGATTGGATAAGGAGCTGCAAGACCTAGCGTTGGAGGAGTCTGGAGCCAGCCGGAGAACACCGAAGGCATGCTGCAGGCTAAGAAGGTAAGTGAAAGGTTTTTTTCCATTTTGAAATGTAAGTGTTTATTTGTATGTTTAATTTTATTTATTTCGACTCACCATTTTTGTGGGTCACCAAGAGCCACTGCCTGTAGCCAGTTCACAATTAGGAACAGGGTGCAGAAGCAGGTGCCAACTGACAAGCACTTCCATGGCCTTCAAAACGCTTCACATCACAGAGTAATTTGTTTGCAGGCACCGCAGCTGACTGCACATCAATAGCCCAAAGTCACGGAGTTGCAGGGGTGCTGGCACTGCTCCTATGCCCGTTTCATATTTGTGAAAAAGGAGCGGGTGCCAGCTGACAGGCCGCTGCACTGCCAGCACCATTATGCAGGCCAGTGAGGACAGGAGCCAGTAAGCTGGCACCTGCTCCTGCACCCTGTTTGCTGATAGGCACAGGGTGCAGGCTCTCCACCACCTGCACAAGGCTGTAGGCAACAGAGGACTGGTTGGCTGCCACCGGCCCTTGTGCCCCATTTCAAACTAGGGAGCAGGAAAGGGTGCATATCACCTCCTCCTCCTTTGCCCCTCACTCTTGGGCAAGGTAAAAGGGGCAGATGGGGGACACACAACTCCTTGGGCGCTTGGGCAAGGTGGCCAGGAAGCAATCACATTTGAATCCTCCTCCTTCCCGTGGGCAAGATGGCAGGGGGAACAGAGCACACCTTGTCCCCTGCCCTGTGCAAGACAGTCATGGAAATTAATATGGAAGCCCAGGAGCAAGGAGGTAAGAGGCACTAATGCCTGCCTGTTGGTGGGTTTATAATAAATCCTTTACACTCATCTACCTTTTTAGAGAGAGAAAATATGATTTGGGGTATAAAAATAAATATTGATCCTCTGCTTCATTTTTAAAAAAATCTCTCCATTCTCTTAAATAGCTTTTTTCAAATATCTCAGCCATTGGGGGACACAGAAGGGCAATAAGGGATGCGCATGGCTGCACACACAGTGAGTCTAGAGGTGCAGATGTGGGACTGCGGATATCAACTGAAGGGGAGTGATTCAATTTAGGAAATCCGAGGCCAGAATCAAGTTGACAAGTTTTAACAAAAGGTTTTGCCTCTGACACCATTGATCATACACTCTTATTTTTGAACACAGAAGTCCCTTTTATTGACTCTGTTATTTGTATTGCTTTCTTGTTTTCTTTATACCGTTATTTCTCATAGGGTAGGCTTGTTAGCAACCTATACACATAAGATACCTTGACATTTCATGTCTTGATTTTTTGCACAAAGATATATACAACGTATCTCGATTTCTCAACAACATATAAATGCAGATTTGTACATATAAACAAACATAAATGTAATTACTTTCATTTATAAAAACAAACAAACAACACAATGTGCTTACAAAAACATGACCCTATTACAATTTCTCAGGTCAAAGTCCTACTATTCTACCAGAGTTAGGATCATGAAATGTCAAGGTATCTTATGTATATTGGTTGCTAACAAGCCTACCCTATGATAAATAACGGTATAAAGAAAACAAAAAAGCAATACAAGTAACAGTCAATAAAAGGGACTTTTGTGTTAAAAAATAAGAGTGTATGATCAACGGTGTCTGGGACTGCAGGGCACAGAGCAGTAGGTGCAGGGTGGGGCAGCACCAATGGCATCAGGAGAGAAAGTGGCATACAGTGGGCATGCCATCATGCCATTCCTATTGAAGAGTCCACACCCTTCACCACTATGATTCGAAGTATGGCTGAGGCACTAGCCCTCATCCTGACAACCCAGGAGGTCAAAACTACCCTCCTAACAAAAGTCCTTAATCCTGCACAATCTACTCAGAAATAACAAGTGTGATTGAGGTCTTCTGTTCCTTCAGTTAATGCCGTTTAAAGTGACTCTTATAAGGATGTCTGTGTGTAACCCCTTGAGGGCAGAACACCTTTCCCTAAACATATATTGCAAACCATCTTGTCAGAGTCCATTTCCCTTCATTGTCTAAAGAGTCTGTCCCAGACTCCCTTGATTCTTTCATAGTCTTGCCTGATATTTAGACTACTTCTTTGCCTGATGACTTGCACACTACGCTATGAGAGAATCAAGATTACCTATAAAGGTCATATTTATGTTTATATATATTTTTTTGACAGCTTTTCTCTTGGGTCCCGTCGGAGGTCTTCCTACAGCTCCCTTGATTCTCTCATAGTCTTGCCTGATATTTTGTAAATCAGACAGAATCTATGCACCTACTGTCATATTTATTAACCTTACCACAAGAATTCTCCTGTTTACTTTGCTGCTACTGTTTGCACACAATGTAAGTACTGGTGACAGAATATTCTCACACATAGGTATTATAGGAATGAATACATATTGTATTTTCTCTGATGTAACTCTATGCCCATGATATTTTTCAGCCTTGAAACGTCCCCAGGCCAGCGCGTCTCTATGGGCCAAAACACATGTTGGCTATTATCACATCAGTTGAGGAACAGAGAATAAATCTTTACCTCATCACAAACTGGACTTCTACTATCTTCTCTTTTCCTACGCAATATGATGAATGCAGTTCTCCTTCTTTAACACTATATAGGTTGTTTTGTGTCACTTTAATGCTAGTTGGCCATTAGATATACATAAGAATTACGAGAGAATATTAGTTGTGTGACATTGTATCTTCTATTCAGAAACATTCGACTCAGGAGCCTCTGTTCCTCTTTAATGAGGCCTTACCTGACACGCTGGTGGGCACCTGGTCTATGAAGCCAATAGGAAGGTGGCAAGGCGGCATGGATCGGCTCCCGGGGTTTCAGACTTCCTATTACAGCATCCCACACAGAGAGCTTTGTTGTCCAAGCAATAATGAGCTGCTGGAACTCCAATGTATTCCCTATCACCTCACCTAAAACGGAACTGAAAAGAATGGAGACATTCGCCAAATGATGTTTTCATCGACCAGTGTCACCCTCAGGTCATTAACCCCCTGGCTGCGGCCGGAATTCCACGCCTGTGCGGGACATTCCGATTGCGGGCGTGGTCATGACGGCTCCCGGCCGTCATCAGCACACGCCCACCGTACCGAAGGGGTTAAACACCACATGCCTCCTGGGCAGTTATTCACACACATTCCAGGATAAATTGGCGGATATCATGCCAATGGTCTCAGACAATGTCCGTCAATCCTTACAGAAGTTGATCTTGGATGGACATGATGCAGCAATATACTCTATGAAGTCTGGAAACTACCCACTGTTCGGGGAGAGCAGTCGGCCCCACCAGCCTGGAGCTTAGGTGCTAAAACTGGATTAGCTCCTCTGTAATTTCTGTGGACATCCACAACCCCTTTGACGGTTCTAGACTGTTTGGAAAGAAAGCGGACCCTGGCCTTGAGAAGTTTAGAGACAGCAAGGCCACTTATGACTCTCTGGGCTTACCTCTCCTATGTCAGAAGTTCCCTTAGCACCAGCACCCCTTTCGAAGTTTTGGTAGGGGCTTCCTGCACAAACAAAATTGCAGGAGTAAGCACAGAGGTCTAGACAAGTATCAGATTGTTTGAGCCTTCCATCCTGCCCTTTATTTACTCTTGTAGATTTCCGAAGGGCAAAACTGTAGTAGTATAGGGACAGATGTGTACATTAGCACAGTTACCTTTTTTATACATCTGCCTCCATCAGGGAACATATTTCTCCTGCTGGAAAAATTTACTTTTCCTACGTCGGTGGACTGACCAAGCAGGATTTGGGAGCATAATTTAAGAAACCTGGGGTTCTTTCACAGCTGCTCACCTTCAGGTTGCTCTCTCTCGTTTCGTGTAATCTGGAGGGGATTTTTATGATCCACCATTTTCCAAGCTTGATGGTTCCCTGGGGTTGACCCTCCCCTACACCCCGGTGGATGATCATGCTGGCTAAGCACACCCCGAAATATATTGTAGTGCTACACAAGTGTTCCTTCAGATATGCCTTTAAAGCCTCTTGCATTTCTTTTATATAACTTTTTATCCAATTACTTGCAAAAAATTATATTGTCAGAATACAAGTATTCCACTTTCTTTTTCAAATGTCTCTGTTTCACAGTATGAAGCAGTGAGAATCTATGGATTAGGACAGGGTGAGGCTTAATCCAAAGGGAAAACATATCCAATCAAGTAAAGCGTGGCAAACCAGATCCAGGTATGATCTATTAGTGTGGATTTCAGACAATACATGAATCCCAGGATAGTCAATGAGGGCGTCAACATATAGCAAGAGAACATTACATTTTAGTGAGACCTATGCCGAAAGAAAGGAGGGCTGGATGTACTAGCTTATGCATCAGATTCCATTGAATTCCCTTAACAGGCAGCCCTGGTTTATCGGTCATTTTCTTGTAGTGCTTCGCTCCAGGAATCAAGTATTGGGTGCCTACGAATGTCACATGCTTTCTCCTTATGCCGGGCTTCCTCCTCGTCCTCCCATGCCCACATCCTTTATTCACCTTTCATATGCAGGTCCCCCAATAGCTTTCCAGTAAATGGCAACAAGTCATTTAGGGAAGTCAATGCTAAGTCAATTAATCTATTATCTACTTGTTTGGTTTTAAGTGTGGGGAAATCTCCAAGTAGGTACACCTCCGGGTTGCATGTCACCAGCGGCGGCTCCTCGACTAAGGCGGAGGAGCGCCACCCCACTACATTTTGAGCAGTGGGAAAATGACAAATAAAATAATAATAACAATATGTTATTATAAGTTTATTTTTCCGTTGTCAAGCAGGTTTGCGGGGCGGGGCTCGGCTGTGTTACAGCCAGCTAGAGAGGAGTGGTGAACACTTAAGTGCGCATGGCGGTTTGGCTGGCCGTCCAAACTGTAATGCGCACTTTGCATGTTCCCCACCAGGCTGTAATACACAGCCTGGTGAGGAACATGCACAGGCTCCCACTGCCTATCTGAGCGCCGAACCACGGCGTTCAGACCAATCACAAAGCTGCATTGCAGCTTTTTGGATAGGCTTAGGGGAGCCTTGGTGTGCTTCCTGCTTCAAACAGGAACCGAAGAGTACGACGCAAGGCGTGGCGGCGGTCCGGCAGCAGGGTAAGTAATTTTTTAATTATTTTTTTCTCCCCTCTGCCCCACCCGTGTCACTCGGTGGCAGCCGCCACTACATGCCAATTCTCTGTCAAGCTTTGTGAAGCTCATTGCATTTTTAAACCAGTATATTTGAAAAAAATGGCCATTATATTGCTCTACTCTCCCTCATTTGATTTCCAAAATTGTAGCTGAGGCGGGATAGTAAAGCACTACTGAAACTGGCTAATCATGGTTAACAATAATAAAAAAAGTGAACCAGATTATCTACATCCCAAAGATTCATAGAGGATTATCTTGAAGATCCTCATCCATGTATTCTCACCTAACAGAGTATGGTATCCCATTACCTCATTCGTGACGGGAGGGACACGGAGAACCACACGGGATGGCCTGTCTCGCAAATGTGAATGGACCATTCTAGGTTCTCTCCAACTCTATGAGGCATCACTCGACATCACTACAAGGCTACAAATTGTGCCCTTAATATTGATGAGTCCAGAAGGTCACTGCAACCTGGACAAGTTATTTGTAAGTTATTGTACTTACAGGGGGTCCCTTTCTTATGGTCCTGACGAAAGCCTTAGGCCCGTGAGGGCTGTATGTGGCTGAAACATGTCAACCCTGTCACCAGATGTGCAGGACCAGTAATTTATCCACACAACATCGCCTTTTCCTTTTACCTTACCCCTATCCTTTATCAAGTTTTCTAATAAATGCCTTCTTGAGGATAGGACTTAATTTTATTACCCACACGTCACCACTGCCTTCACTTGAAGTGTTCTCCTCTAGGCAGGAGTTCAGTTTTCACCTGTAGAACTCGACACTCAAGTGTACTAAACCCTATAATGATGCTACCCACTAAATTGCCCCAACAGAGATAACATACACTGTTGGGTGAGAATATGCGGATGAGCGACTTTAAGACAATCCTCTATGAACAGTTGGTATGTAGGAATTGTCGTTCACTTTTTTTTTATTATTGGCATTGAATGGGAGGCTAAGTGAACCTGTTGAACTTGCTTCCATCTCCCTCCTTTTTGATTTGTGCATTCATGTTCTCTGCAAAACCACTATCCTAATGCCTTCTAAATACATAATTAGTACAGCGAGAATTTGGCCATCAGGGTATTATGGCTCCAACAATGCTGGTAACCATAATAAGTCAATTTGCGGCGGGTGTAATTTTTCTATCTCAACCTTATTGCTCCTTAACTAGAATTGAAGAAATGTACATTTCTTCAGCAAGCTTCTAAACTGTGCAAAATTTGCAAAGTTTTTGGAACATCACAAAACTTGCAGAATACCTGTCTTGAAAAAACTGTTTTGGTGCAAGAGTTGTTCTGCCAAAATCAGAATTTGCTGAATTCTATCCCACATTTGTCCAAAGTTGTGAAGAGCAGAACAGGATAACCAATGCAACATCACAAACACTTTTACCTTATGTTTTTCACTGTCCATCAAAATGGCAATGAAAGACAAAATGTTGTGACGCCGTTTCTAGTAGCGGATAAATTACAGTCCATTTTAGGATCATTTGAGTATCATCCTGGAATGTATAAAATGGAAAACCCAAATTATCTGATAAGCCTGGCAAGTGGGGGCAACATAGATATAGAGTAAGGTAGGGCTGAAAGGGGACTTTGAAGAACCCCACTTTTAATACTAAGAAACTCTAAAATGTACCGCTGAGAGAACAACTGTGTGCTCATCTTTCCTGGAAAGATCTCAACCAGGCGAATGCAATACCTCTAATTCCCTTAGCCTCGAGAAAAATTGCCAAGATGGAACAGATGAAAGTGTCACATAGAGCTAATAAATTCACTAAGACAAAGTCTGTGATCCCTCAGTCAACCTAATTTATTTATTTATTTAGTGTTTTATATAGTGCAAACGTGACCCGTTAGGGTATCAGAGCGCTTCTCATTTACATAGTCATCTCACTCAGGAGCGAGTATTCATAACTAACTCAAGCATAACATTACAATCAATGAACTGGAAAGACAAATGCAATTCCAATAAAACCTGAGCCTAAAGGATACATCGTATTACAGTTTTGTTACCATCAACTGAACCCCATAACAATACTAAATTTACAGTTAAAAGTGAGCATTAGCCTCTGTGTGTTACGTGGTTAGACTCTCTGATGAGAGTTGTATAGTTCCCAATTAGCTTCTATTTGGAAGTCTTGAGGCCCGGGGCTAACGGATTATATACCCGGAGGGGTATAATCACTAAGAAAATTATTAGGTGCTTGCTCTAAAGAGATTCATACTAGAATCCTAACAAGGGTTGAAGTTAACAAACTACGTGCATGAAATTTTAAACAAAAAATCAAAAAAACTAAAGAAAACCTTATAATATGGAAAATATGGAAAATATGGAAAATTATACTAATGTAGACACAGAAAAGGAAAGAGAAAAAGGAGAAAAAAGAGAAAACCTGTGTTTAAATATATACAATTCATAGAAAAAGTTTTATTAACAATGATAAATAATTCAATCCTAAAACATATAAGACAAAAGGAGCTCAACACAATACACAAACAAAGATCTATAAACAGTGCAATGTGTAAACAGACAAAAGTGGCTGAGGAAAAAAGCTCTACAAAAATCAGAAGTTCAGGACAAAACTGAAATAACACAAAGCAAACTATGCGTCCTCTTCAATTTCGGCCACATATGTGCATCTACGGCGTTTTGACCATAGTAAAACTAAATGGTCATCATCAGGACAAACAGTAATTATATGAGCGTCCGTACCAGTTTCAATAAAACATCTATAAACAAAATTATGTAAACATGAATATCAGACATTCAAGGGTTATATTACAGCAAAAAATGAGTGACAAAATCCCTCGCTATTTAGAAAAAGGAGAGAAGAAACAAAAGATAATGTGCCTGAAAAGGACTACCACCACCAAGAGGAAGGGGAGAAAAGACCAATAAACCATCTTCAGAGCATATATGTGTGAAAAGAATAGATTAATGTGCCAAAATGTCCCATAACTACAAAACAAGGAGATGTAATAGTCAATTCACCTATTGTTAAAGTAGACCCAACCGAAGGTGCAATGATCGTATGGAGTCCGCCCAGCACTGGCTCACCACTACTGTCTTTTCTTTCTTTAAACTTTTTCTGAAAGTCAAAACTCTAATCAAAATTATGATTTTTGTTAGAATACGGAGGCCAAATGAATTACTTAACCCCTTGGCTGCGGCGCTCACATGCTCGTGACGGAACCGCTCCGTCACGAGCCTAGGGTGGGATGTGCTTGTGATGGAGCAGTTCCGTCACAGCCCCGCACGCTCAATAGAACGCGCCGCGCAGGTGCGCCGAGCGGGCCGTGACGGAACCGCTCCGTCACCAGCACAGCCCACCAGAGGCTCGTGACAGAGCGGTTCCGTCACGAGCATGGGAGGGGTTAAAATGGCGGAATCACAATTGTATTTTTATGTAGGTCTGTCCATGGGGTTAAAAGATATATGGAAATCAAAACAAATATTTTTAATAAGAGCTAGCCTGTACCATAATTACACACTGATATTAAATATGTGACATGGTTAAGACCTTTTGTTTAAGGTCTGCAGTGGTTTCAAATCTCGTACTTCACAGAAATTAGGTCTAGCTGTGAATTTGCTCCCAAAATTCCCAGTACTAAATTAATTTGTGGGATATTTAGCTTCCCTAAACAAATAAAAAAAATTAAACATAGCATTTTGTCTTTCTTTTCAGTGCTGGTTAAACATTTTTTTTTCAAAATGACAGTGCTGCTTTTAGACAATAAATCAGCGCATCTGACAAGTTTGTCCTTGCAGGCTCATCCTGCAAGCATCTACCAATGTATCCTCTTCAGTGTGTGAAAGTAAACATTGTAAACGCAGAACCCTGTCAGAAAAACGTTACATTGTACCACATTGCACTTTATTTTCTTTCTTTTTATATATATGGTTAAACCTATGCTTTAGTGTATACTATAAAAGAAAAGCCCATTTTCGAATGCCTATTTTGAATTCCTTACAATGCACTTTTTTATTAAAAATGTGTATTAATAATACTACGTATCGAAACATATTTTAAACATGAGCACGTTATGGGCAACAAAAACACACATTTTTCAACATATTGGCAAACATATATTCTGTCTCAGACAAACAATACATTTTAATTGATGACGCTCAGATGCTCAAAATCTTTCTACAGAGTATTAAATCAATTAATAAATTCTGCAATATAAAAACATATATGAGAATAACAAGTATAATATGGTCACATATTAGTGTCTTGAATTTCAGGTGACATCTGTATCTCTATATGTATACATTCTTATATAGATACAGACATATATATATATATATATATATATATATATATATATATATATATATATATATATATATATATAAAATAGAATACACAATTATATATATATATACAGTCTCATTTGAGCCTCCCATCAGCGGGTGTGTTATATATAAAATGGGGAAGTGGGTCGGCGGTTGCGCACACTGCTTCCGTTAAAGCCCCTGAAGAGAAGCATATGGAGCTTCGAAACGCGTCGGGCAGATCCTGTACGGAGCGGCGTCTACGAGTGGATCCCCGTCCTCACCTATACATAAACCAAGCTGCTGTTCGCGTGCTACTCAAAAAGGTGGACACCTCCGAGCATTGATATATATATATATATATATGTAGAAAACATGACAGGTAACCATGGTACTATATATATATATATATATATATATATATATGTCATGTGTTGTGATCAAGTCCCCCAGGTAGGGACGAAACGCGTCATGGCTGCCTACACTGTTTGTACGCTGTAAAAGAATACACCGAAGGTATTTCAAGATCTTTGTGGTCGGTGCTCTTCAATGGCATCCTGCGAAGGAAAAGCGGAGACGACGAGTTTTCTTCGACATTTTGGAATAAAGCACTTTTTTTCATCCCTCCATTGCTGTGGTCTGTACCTGTTTTGTGCTGGTATTCGTTTGGATCCGTGTACTGCAGGACTGTGGATTCTGATATATATATATATATATATATATATATATATATATATATATATATATATATATATATATATATATATATATATATATATATATATATATATATAACATTTCATCAGGGGTGTAATATGTAAGATCATAAGCAATGCATGCTGAAAGCTTGAGTTATGGTTCATTCAGTAACTATAATTATGGAATTTCAGTGGTTCTTAGGGTTTAAAACGTTACATTTTAACTGACATTTTCACCTAACAATAACATCGCTTTAACCTTCGTTTTTTCAGTAAATTTCTAGGAATTTTTTCATGGAAAGTAATATTTTATTACCGTACCTCTCTATACAAACTCAACTCTGGCCTTCGTGGCCAGGCCATTCACACAACAGACCCCATTTGTGCCCAAACCCCCCCACCCCGTTGCTGGACAAACAGAATAGTTGGGCATTGCCCCAAGCCTCATACTATTTTTCAGTGGCACTGTGGTACTGTTGTGAATTTTCATGAGGGCCATGCAGGGTCTTGCAGCAGTAGTCAGCGCCAAGAAAAAATAATAACTTTTTCTTCAATCCAGGGTAGGACCGCCCCACAAGGCCCAGATGCTCAGGGTACCCTTCCAATGCCTTGTTATATTTTAGTTTTTATTATTTCGTACGACACGGGGACCCAGTCCCCGAGTAATAAAATGGTGTCTGCAGCATGTTCTTCAGGTTGCGGCCTACTAATTAAATCACATGTTGTGAGTATATATATATATGCACACACAAGTGAACCTACATTTCTCAAAAACTACTGAATGGATTTACACCAAATAACAAACAGCACCTTTTGTGGATCACAATCTAGCTTTCTGCCACATTTGGTTTAATTCACTTCAGCTGTATTAGCTGTAGTGCTGTTCAAAAACCCTATGAACAACTGCATGGAGAAGATATGTCTCTGGACTCCTCTTTTTCTCGGCCCTTCGTTGACAGATCACCTCAAAACATTCCAGGAAGAAGCTGGCTAAACCTTTTTTGTGGAGAGTTTTGTGAATATTTATGAAATAGAGCTGAAGTTATTAGCAAACAAAAAAATTAGTTTCCGATGGAACCCCGTCCTAACTATAACCAGACAGTGGTTAACGCCACTGTGTATACTTACATATACACTCATGCACAACATCAGGAATCCCATTCAACATAAATTAGAATATTGAAATGTTGAGTGCTCCAGTGAAGACAATGGAGTGCTCCGGGCTTCTAATGGCTGGTAGAAGCCTGGAGCATCAACATGCCAGTGTTTATTCACAGCTGTTGCTGTGAACAAAGGCCTTATGGAGGTTGAGGGGATTTCAACCCCCCAGGCTCCGTGAAGCCTTTGTTTTTACAAATTAGAACATTCTGCCCTCAAGGAGCGGAATGTTCCAATAGCCTTAGAGCCCTCTGAAGCAAGCTCTACCAGCCATTAAATGCCTGTTACCTTGTTAAAGGCCCTCACCGAATGCTGTAGTGGGCCTTTAATGGCCGATAGAGCCCTGCTACGGCGGGCTCTAAGGCTATAATACAATTCTCTGTTGGTTTGTTCAAGAAACTCTCCCTTGTTTTATGGCTTCTGTATAATTCACCGATGGCACTCAAGGTGAGAAAAACAAACATTAAAACCAGTTCTTCACTAAAAGTGTGTCAAATTGCTCACATAACCGCTAACTAATGATGGTCTATCCCTGATGAAATTCACATCGCGAACCTATTGTCTCTTCCCTTGTTTTCTATTCTCTGTCTTTACCAGCCTCAATCTTTACTTTTTGTCTCTATAAGCACTCTTGGCAGTTAGATTACAAGATTCAGGATTTAAAACTAGCTTCTTTGCAAGAAAGTGCTTTGCAAATATTTAAATACATTTTCTACCTACATTACACATTCGGTGACCCTCATTGTGAGAGTAGAAAGTTTATAGGTAAAGTTTCCTTATCACTAAAAACTCTGACCTCATTAAATGAATCTACACAACACTCACCCAAAAAACATCCATGCATCTAAGTGTGATACTGGAAAGTTTAATTTAGATTAGAGACAAAAGCCATATGGGTTCCATTTCATCAGGGTGATTAATCGCTGACTAATCAATGTCAGATTCTTTTTCTTTTAAATCCTCAGGGCATTTTTTCAAGAATTTCGAGTTCGATCTCAAAATGTCCTGTTTCAAAATGAATGACTATTACTTAACAAATTAAATAATTTATGGGGAGAGACACAGCATGCTCATTAACCTTCAATTACTTTACTCCATTTATTATTCCTTCTTTTTGATTAACTGTATTCTTTACACCTATTTTGCTAATTTAATTAAATTTAATTAAATTAAAGGAGGACCCAGAACAAGGTCCTCTCCATTTTCTTTTTTACCTAATCCCTATATTTAATTACTACTCTTACCCTTTCTGTTTCTCTAAAATCTTGCTTAAAATTCTTTCCCATCAAACCCCAATATTCATGGAAAATCTCCACTGTGGGGATCTAGAGGCTATAGGGCCTCATGGGTGAGCTGGCCTCCAATCAAATTCTATCTCACACAAAAAAAGCCACTTCGATGAATTTATATTATTTTAAAGTTCTACAATATTTTATGGCATGATTATCAGCCTATTCCTAAACACACTCAAAGGTTTGACAGGATGTCCTCACACACCTACCAGGTGTCTTGCTTCATCATAGGCTATCCCCATGCTCTCCAAAGCCTACAATTTGATACACTAAAAGATCAGGGAGGCACTTGCATCTAGCCGAGGATCCGTGAAAGAGATTAACCACAAAATGTGATAACCCAGTGTACTTTTTACTATGTAGGGTACCACTTGGTATTTAAAATTAGGTGTGGAGTATTGGGGAATTAGTACCCCAACCCCACTGTGATGGCAACATGTTTCTGCCTTGCAGCTCAACTGAGTCCATTGCATTCATTAGGACAGATGTTGGATTGGCTTTAAGGAGATACCCTTCATATATAGTAATGTATTGCCGGTCTAACACTTGTCGCCACCCAACGCTCATAGGTCGCTTAGTTACATGGAAAACAGTAATAACATATGTGTGTTACTAATATATATATTGACCAATAAATCTGGACCTGGTGTCCTTCAATCTCATATTTAGGAAACATTGCATGCAAAGTAAGTATGACACTGCACTTGTGTATCACACCCAAACAATATTGTGTAGTGCCGTGCTGGGATCAGCTCACACACTCTTACTCTAATTGAGGGTCATCTGGGCCCCATGGAGACAGGCCTCAAGAACACCTGTAGTCATACTCCACATAGGAGAGAAAAGGATCGTCAACCATTCTAATCTAAAATTAGTAGTCACTGCAGAAAGTGTTACTTCCCACCACTACCCACCTACTACACCAAGGTGTGTTCCTCGCCGTCCACCTATTCATACTAGCTCTTCCTTCTGATAATTCTGGAAGTCACTGTCTGTTAACCTTAAATACCCTGATGGGGGTCACACCTGTGATTAATTAGTGACACACACCAGAGTATCAGTAGTAGATGTGCAATTATACCCCTAGTTGCGCCCTCTCGATGAGGGTCAGCTTTTTTCAGGCCCCTTGCATGCACCTAAGCCGGCGCATATTGCTATGCAGCTGTGTCAGCGTCCGCTCTGAAATTAAATGGGATAGTGTGATTGTGTCCCCCAGCAGGAACCAGCTGATTCGCCCATTTCAACCAGGCTCATTTGATGCAAGGGGGGAAGGGGCGTAATGCCATTCAGCTGTCAGGGTGCCCGTCTAAAAATCAATGCGCTAATGTGATTGTATCCCCAGGCGGGAGACAGCTGATTCTGCTCAGTTCAATCACAGTCTTGCATTCGAATGAGTGCGTCACCACTGGGCATGGAGCGCTCACTTGGTTAAGTGCATGACTCAGGACTCAGACCTAGGATTATGGATAATGCAGTCCAGATACAACAATCATTGTTTGCCCCAGCGCCCCAGGCTTAGTTTGGTTTTCAGAAGCTTTTGTATAATGTTAAAAACATTACAATGGCATATTAAGAAACTGATAGGCAATATTAACCCCTTGCATGCGCTGCGAATTTTCGCGCTGTGCGGCCGTTTTAAAGAGTGGGCGGGATCATGGCGGCCCCCAGCCGTCATCAGCACACGCCCACCGTGATGCATGATGGATGGGGGCCGTCATCAGCATGGAAGTGGTTAAAAGAAAAGTGTGAATAGATGTTCTATTTCAATTCGTATGCAACTTAATTAAGATTGATTCAAAGTGGTAACAGAATTTTATGCACATTGCTTTATGGCTGGAACGGATGGCAATCACAGTGCATGTATAAAACCCAGGATTCATGGTGATGTAGTCCAGGAGCACCACTGGTTGTTGCGTGGTCCATCAGTGTGTCCTGAGAACAAGGGTAACGGCATATATCCGTGCCCCATTATTACGGGCTCAGTGTGGTTAAATCTGAAAATATATTTTCACCAGAAAGTGTCCAGAGATGCATTCTGGGACATGGAAACTGGATAGCCCTTAGCTTCACATCCCACTAATATCATACAAAAAAGGGGGGTAAATGAATATCCCTCAATTAGTTATTTTACATAAACAGGTCTCAGAGATCATCGTCGTGAGGGAAGTTCATATAGTTGGAGCCACGGGTATTTCATCATTGAGGCCAACTTCCCACACCCTTAGACGATACACCCATCTCTGTTCTCGGATGAAAAGCTTCCTCAACACATCAAGGACACTTATGATTGGCCTCCAAATAATGGTGTGTCAATTTTGTGGCACTCTTTCTACATCGTACGGTTCTACAATGTTCATTGACTCTAACATTTATAATCCTGGTGGGGATGTATGACGTTACAACGCATACTTTTACCACGCATACCTTTACAACGCGGTTTTTACATCGCAAACCTTTACAACGCATAGCGCTTAGAGGTGCTGGATAGTGGTAAGTATAATTTTCTATTCCAACTCCAGTCGCCGTGGACACTAGGGAAGGTGTTGGATAGAAAATTAATCGTATTCCCTATCCTAGAGCGACCCCCAGCGCAATGCGTTGTAATGGTATGCGTGGTAATGCCTGCGTTGTAATGGTAGTGCGTTGTAAAAGTTTCGTTGTAAACGTTGTTCACCCCTGGTGGTCATTCCCACATAGAATAAATGACATGGGCAACTGATAAGGTATTCCACATATTCGCTGTTGCAGTTAGTTAATGATTTCAGTTTCCAGGTCTCACATTTTTTATATCCACTTTCTTAGTCTGTGTGGTGAATGCACACGCAACACAGTTAGCACATGGGAAATGTCCCACTGGGGCTTGATTCCCCCAGAGTGTATTTTGTTGTGGTACCAGGGTCTTCTGGACCTTTGTGTGTCCTTGCATGTCACATATGCTGGTATTGCGTTTGTAAGCAAAAAGAGGAGATGGCCATTGTTTGATACCACTGTTCAATATCCTCCAATGTTTACGAACAATGTTTTGCACATTGTTCAAGATAGGAGTGTATGTGTTTACACACGAGATTCTATCTGTGTTAGTTCTTAGGTTTGTTTCCAGTAGGGCCTCTCTATTATGGTTCTTGGCTCTTTTACGGGTTCTTCGTACCATTCCCCTAGGTAAGTGCTGTGCAACCAATTTCTTTTCCATGATAGTGGTTTGTGATTCAAAGGTCTCAAGAGAGGAGAAGTGGTGTCTAACTCTCACAAATTAGCCCACCAGGAGGTTTTTACATAGGGCCCTTGGGTGGAAGCTATCGTATAGTAATAGGCTATTCTGGTCTGTGATCTTGTTGTGTACCCTGGCTTCTATGCCACTGTCCCCAATGGTGATAACCAAATCTAGAAAGACTGCCTAAATCCTGCAGATACCATAGGTGAAATTGAGGTACCTATCTCTAAAATGTACCCAGTGAGCAAATTAATGTCCACTCCACACTCCTGTGCCATATTATCAAGGTGTCGTCAGTGTAATGAAGCCAAAGTTATGTCTTATCTCTATATGGGTTGTTTGGGATGAAGATGTGATCAGCCTCAAACTGGTGTACATAGGGGCAGGCCCTACTAGGGGCGAAGGTGCTGCCCCCTGTATCTGATAGTAAAGTACGTCCTCAAATTTGAAACAATTCTCAGTTAGTGCTAATTAAACGCATTTAGCACAAATCATCTTGGGGTTATGAAGTCCCACTCAGTGTGTTCCAGGATCCCTTCAATTACTTCAATGGTGCATGTTTGTGGGACTGCATGGAACGGGCCTGAAAAACAGCTGACCCTCTTCAAGAGAGTGCACGTGGGGGTATAATTGCACAGCTACTTCAGATACGCTGGTGGATGTCACTAATTAATCACCGGTGTGACCTCAATCGGGTATTTAAGGGTAACAGACAGTGACTCCCACAATCATCAAGAGGAAGAGCCAGTATGAACTGGTGGACGGAGAGGAACGCACCTTGGTGTAGTAAGGGGTATTGGTGGGAAATTAGCATGGTTGACAATGCCAATTCTCATAGCTTAAATGATTAGAGAATCGTGGTTTTATTAAAGGCAAGAAGTCTAGCCTTATGCATAAAACCCTTTTATTCACCACTTTGAAGCAGCAACCTTTAAAATTCCATACTAGAACCAAGTATGACAACATAAACCAATAGGAACTTCTAGCCCAACGCCCCAGCATCTTGCTCTTTTGGCGCTACTGTTGGTCATCCTGCTTGTTTGCTTTTAAACTTACTCCAAAACAATATTCTAATTATCTAGGAAAAGAAGTAGCACAACCATTATATCCCAAAATTTTAATATCTGCAAAAGTAAATAAAGTGTATTATATTATTATCACTGCTGTAACTTGAAACTATACATATTTTACAACTTGTCAACATTTGTATTTCCTACACCTTCCACTGGGCTGGGAGGGAACGATAATTCTAGCCTCCTTGTTTTAATAAAATCACAATTCTCTAATCACTTAAACTATGAGAAACTGCAATTTATGGTAAGACAGAAGGCAAGCATTATCCATATTCAAAGCTTCTTAACACGAAATTAGATGCATGCTCTACTGGTTGAAAATAAAACTTCCTGCATTCAACCAATCTGCTGCTTTCATTATCTCCTTCAAACTACCTCTTGCACAAAATACTTGTGAAGACATAGCTGTAGGAAGGTATGATATGACTACATGGTTACCCCCACTTTTTGCCTGGTGTTTTGCTGGTTTTTGAATAGTCTGACTGGGATCCTGCTAATCAGGACCCCAGTCTATCTGCTTTTTCCCTAAAATGTTATGCGTGTACTTTGGTACCCTCCAGATTGGATACTGGGATGCCCTTATAAGTCCCTAGTATATGGTACCCCCATGTACCCAGGGCATAGGTACCCAAGAGGCCTCCCATGGGCTGAAGCATGTATTATGCCACCCATGAGAGGCCATGCAAAAGGGAACTACAGGTCTGCTACTGCAACTTGTGTAAGCTGGTGCTTGCACCACTTACTTTAGATATAGGTTCACTATGTCTATAGGTCACTACACTTAAAACTTATCAGTGACCCCTATAGCAGGCCTTATTAATTCTGAAGGCAAGGTGCTGGGTTTTACATGGGAGGGTGCCCCTGCATGAGCAGAGCCCCTCTGCAGCCTTCGGAGACCATTCTCCCGGGTTGTCTGTGACTCAGCCAGACATATAGGTAGAGGTGCATTATAACCTCGCTGTAAATACATTCTCGAAAAAGGCTGAAACAAAATATGTTGTGTTTGATATCAAACACCTTGGAATCATACCTCCACACCGTTAACCGGTGTGGGAGGTATGATTCCACCCTTTTGAAGTGAGCTTCGTGGAGTCACTGGTCTATCCTGTGCCAGCTTTCTCAACCCAGACAGCACAAAATGGATGCTGCCAACCAGAGACACATTTCTGCCCTCCTACTACTGAGCCAAGCTCGAGCAAAGGAAGGCAGTACAATAGGCATCCTGTAACATGGAGGTGTGGCCACCTCCCAGAAAGGATTTAGAGTATTGGGGCTAGGTGGGTGCACTCTGAGAGTGCCTGAAAGTCTGCACCTGGGACACATTTGGTGTCCCTGTGCATATTCCAGCTCAAACGAGTTCTAGGAGCCATTGACTCCTGCTCTGGCGTGAAACTGGACAAATGACATGGGAGTAACCTCCCCTTTGTCCTGCCCCTCCCCTAGGAGAGTCCCCTGAATCTGTCCAACCCTCTCCCGTGGATACAAAAGGGCTTACCTGGCTTTAAGACTTTAGATTTAATCTGGACAAGATTGTCTCCCTCTCGGTCCAAAGCTTTGTCTGTGCCCTTGATTCATACAGGCTCTGTGCAGGACCTGTGGTGCACTAAGGACAACTGAAGAATCTCCCTTGGGGTGAAGGAGTCACTCCCCTGCATTCACAGGCACCACAACGCAACTGACCGGTCTGCTGCTCCCGAGCTTCTCCGGACTCTGAACACTCCAGCAACACAGGAGGTGGGTTTCGGAGGTCCCTGAGATTGATCTGCTCTCTCAGCAAGTTTGAGGCCAGTATCCCTCGTGGGGACTGCATAACCCAAACCCCTGTGCACTGTGTCTATTTGCAAGTGCATATGCTTGCTGGCAATTCCCAAGCTTGTGCATTGGACTCCGTGTAAACCCTGACCCTGAGCAGTATTTTCACCAAATAACTCTGACCTCCTCACACCAAGTACTCCGTGGGCTGTTACTTTGTGATCTTGCTCGAGGTCCCCTTGTGACTCGTGGTCATTCGGCCTGTGGGTCCTCCTGAGCATCATATTGATTTCTCTTGGGCTTTCCTGGTTTCTCCACACATGCCCTGACTCTCCATTGCCTGGAGAGTCCCTGGACCTTGCTGGTCCTCACCCTAACCTGCTTGACCTTCCTGCGTGGGTTGCTTTTGCCAAGGCTTGTTGGTGCTGCAGCCGGATACCGACCCCTCAGCACTCAACATCGTTTGTGGGACAACGCGTATTTGGCTCCTCATGGTCGTCCTCGACGTCTCCTGGTCCTTGTGGCTACAGAGTCAAGCATCCCTTCTTCAAATCTGAAACACCAGACATCGGTGGGCATTCGTCTCCCGAGCCCCTGATCACTCTGTAGTGACCCAGACTCTGTCCCCTGTCACTTCATGTTCCTTTCTTCAAGAATCCATCCTTGGATTCCACCGGACCCTTTTCACCTTCACAGCAGCAGCACTTCTTCAAAGCCTTCCATAGAGACCGACTGTGGTTTCCGACGCCACTTCAACTCTATGCACCCAGCTCCTCTGGGATAGGTATCCACTGCTGGGGTGGCTCTCCAACCTCTTAAGTTCTGTAAGGGTTCCTCGAAGTTCTCCTAGAAGGGTCCTAAAACTGTAAAATTGCAACTGTGACTTCCGCATAGAATTGTACGGAGCCCGCGGTTGTGTTAGCACACTGCACCCGTCCTCCGTGGAGTCCTTATTTACTCACCTTGGGTGGTTCCTTGGGGTCCCAATGATTCTACGTGCTACAGACCTTGTCTTGACCAGAGTTGTGGTTGGTATACCACTATTTTAGTATATGGTTTGGTCTCCCCCTGGAGCCCACTGTGTCTTGTGCTACTTACAATTGTTCTATTGATATTGTATTGTGTGCTTTGTGTTCTATCCTTGGGTAGAGGATACTAGAGAGTGTTATATTAATAAATACATATTTTTATATAACTACTGTGTGGTTCTCCTTTCCTTTAATTAATAGAAGAGGTGATATTCTGGTAAAACAAGCTGCTTTACATTCCTTCAAGATTAAGCTTGAAGGCTGCTCTCCACAGCTACCACTAGGATAGCTTTCTAAAGGTTATCTTTGACCTCATAGATCATAAGGGTTGTTTGGACTGGCGCAAGGTACCCACTTTAATTAGTGGACAGCATATATCAGGCCAACTTCTCACAATAGCTCCACTCACAGAAATAGATTTACATTTTTCTACATCAACTCCAGCTTCTCTCATAATATTCTTCACCCAACTTGCAATAGTTGCCACTGATACAGCCTTAAAAGGCTTCACATGAGATATCAATAATTGTGTTACACCATCATCTCTATATTCCTGCGTTCTCTTCTCATACTCCCTGCTGCAACCTACAACACAACATTTTGGCATTTCTTCACAATTTGGATAAAATACAGATTCTGACATAGTCTTAGTTCTTCTCCAAATTTAAGAAAGTACTCCATCTGGTTGAAAAAATCTACTTCCAAAGCCTGGACATCTAATACTCTTCTAAATGAGATCAAACTCAGCAAACTTCCATGATAACTCCCTCAGAGCTAAGAACGTATTTACTAACCAGCTATCAAACAATTGAAAACAAAATTCACATCCCAAAGTTTGTCATACCTTGCTTAGGTTGGTCTCTTGAAACAAATACCCTTTATAACTCTAAAAAACAAATCAAATGGCTTTTACCCGTAGATAAACCTTCAAAAAGTGAGTGACCTGCTGCTATAGTTGATCTATAGCAATTCTCTGTCCTATACACTAATCCCTGACTGAAGAATTCTGCCCACAAATTGGCATCTGCTTCTTCCTAACTTGTTTATATATGTCACACCAGATTCACTGTCCATCCTCAAAAGGACTGAACAACCCTGTTAACTTTTTGTAGCTACGTAGGGTAAAGAAACCCACTTTCATCTCCAAATAATTTATGTATTCCTGTTTCTCTGTCATATTCAATTTCCCTCCTGTCTCTTGACCTAGACCCATTGCACCCCATCCTAGTATACTTGCTTCCAAATCTAATACAAAATCCAGAACTGTCCTAAAAATAGTTGTCCATTCCATCCTTCCAAATTCTCCAACTACCAGGTTAACTCCTCTCTCACTTCTTCTGTAATCTTCACTTTGTCTCTATACCACAAACCCCTTAAGAGAGCTGAGGACTTCAGTCTCTGAAGGGCTCTTTAGTGTAAAAGTCCTGGGAAGACAGCCTGAATTGAGGATGGCAAAAGGAATACCACTATAACTATATCCCTCAACGTCACTTCCTGCCTCAACCGTAGTTGACTCCCTTCTCTATTTATCAACTTTATCTTACTTTCTGGTAATTTCAATTGCACCTTCTCTGTATCTGTGACGAATCCTAGGAACTCCAGGTGTTGAGCTGGATGTAAAGTAGAATTTTCCAAATTTACAATAGATGCCAGATTCTCAAATAAACGTCTAACCATAATCAAATGTTCCATCAAAACTTCTTTCTCCTAGTTCATGATAAGAATATCGTCTAACTAAATCACCATTCTCATCCCTAGTTTTCTCAACAGTCCCATAACTGGTTTCAATACCTTTGTAAAACACCACGTGGCAGATGAAAGAACAAAAAGTAAACACTGAAAATGAAAAAGCTCTCTTTTTCACCTGAACTGCAGGAATTTCTGACTCTCACTCTCTATTAGTATCTTGAAATAAGCATCTTTCAGATCTAATTTTACCATCCAATCCTTCTCTTGCAAAATGTCTCTTAACATATGAATCCCTTCCATTTTGAAGTGACGGTATGTCACATATTGATTCAACAGCCGAAGATTAATCACAGGCCTCCATCCCTTGTCCTTCTTTTTTACTCAAAATAAGGTACTTACAAAAACGTTCCTTTCTTGTTCACCTGCACTAAAGCACATATTTACCTAATGACTTGACCATACCTCCACCAAAGACCCTTGGTTTCCTCAGCAGTATCCTTTTTTGCCAAGTTTCATAATTTTGGGCTAATCTTAAATAATACTGCCTTCTTCCTCTCTGCCATCTATCTATCTATCTATCTATCTATCTATCTATCTATCTATCTATCTATCTATCTATCTATCTATCTATCTATCTATCTATCTATCTATCGCCCTTGGTCTCCATCCTCTTAGGATTCCTAAGTCAACCTCCCTCCATTTACGTATGTATCTTCCATCAGATCAAATATATGGGTTAAATGACCCAAAATAACCAAAGTTTTGTCCTTGTATTGTTATAAGGAACGTTATAGACCCTTTCTAGGATGTCTACCAAGCTTGAATAAGAATGTGATTAACTCTGGGCTCAAATTGGGTGTCATTGTGTCCTTATCACCAACAATTGAATGTGAACACTCTGCCCTCATGACATTCCTTTCCTCTTTCTCTAGACGTTTCCTAATTCTCTTCCTTACATATTCCGCCACTTGTCCCATGGACCATGAGTCGGAAATTCTTGGGTGCCCTATTTGTTTTGGGTCAAATAATTTTTGTCCCAGAGGATCTCTAATACACTTCTCAGTGTTTTGTGTAAAACTCCCACTGTCCCCAAATTCTGTTTGGATATTCTTCCCCGTCATCATAGCCCATGTCAAATATGTACTCATCTAGCTCTCTACTTCACCTATTTTCCCTTTATTAAAAATCTGGTATGCAGGGTTAGCCTGCCTTGAATTTGTCCTGCTTTGGCCAACCTTTCCTTGCGAACAGCTTGGGCTCTAATTTTTGAAGAAATAGGCACCTCTTCTACTGTCAAATGTTTTTTTTTATTTTTTTATTTTTTTTATATTATTTTTATTTATTTTCACCTGGTACAAATTTACAAGAACATTCGATATTATTTCAAGTTAAGCAGGTTCATAATATACATACATAATCTGTTCTCATCTCATAAAATAACAATACCCGAAATGAATCGAAACTAAATGCCAGTTCAGTTCAATTCTAATTTCCCCCAGATTTTCTCATATTTCTGCAATGATTTGACACCTCTAAATTCTGCTAACGCACATTCCATAGTTTTGATTTCATTAACCAGATACCACCATTCCAAGGCGTTGGGTGGGTTTGGACTGACCCAAGCTCTAGCTAGAGTTAATTTAGCACAGGAAAGTAAAATAGATAGCAATACAGAGTGTGGTTGATTTGTGGTATGTAGGCCTAATATTACCATAGGGGCTGTTATTGGAGTGCTGAGAACCTTTTTTATAACTAATATTTTCCCCACTTCTTCCCAGAACTTCCCAAGTTTTGGACATGTGAACAGCATGTGTATAAGATCTACTGCATATTCGTCACATTTTGGGCACTTGGTTTTCTCTCCCAAATTATTATTGGAGGCCCATTTAGAAATCCTTTCTGGTGTATAGTATAGCATATATATGGTTCTATATTGCTGTAAACGTAAACTAGAAGATCTTACATGATAATGAATGTTAGTGTACGAATTGCTTATTTGTTCTCCTGTTACGTTGATTGCCAGTTTTACATTCCATTTATTAGCTAATATTTCGTTATCGTCCGTTCTTAAGTCTGTAAAGATCTTGTATGTCAAACTGATTATTGATTTCTCCTTTTTTGAGTTTAAGATATCCCAGATGCCCCCACTCGATAAGACTTTAATGCAGTTCTTTCGCACAAAGAAGTCGTATATTTGCCTATATTTAAACTCGTGTGTGTCAGACAGTCCATATATTTGTTTTAAAGTACGGAAATCCATTATACCTTGAGAGGTATATAAGTCTCCTAGTACCTTGATACCTTTCGATTGCCACCTTCGGAATTCCCCATCACTAAATATGTTAGGTAGTCCAGGATTGTCCCATAAAGTTAATTGGGTATGATATATATTGCTTTTACAGTAGATAAGTATCTCTTTCCATATCTTTGCTAAATCCCGTGCAGTCTTAAATTTAACCCTTTTGTAGAAGTTGGGGTCTGTGATACGAAGTAAAAATTGTTTGGAATCTCCTTTTAAGAGTAAATGGTGGTAGAAAAGCAGATTCTCTGGGTCTAATAAAGATCTGATACGCCTTATAAATGAGGCCCAAAAGTAGAGTTTCAGATCAGGGAAATTGAGACCGCCTGATCCGATTTGATTTTTTAACATCTTTAGCGATCTCCTGGCTTTCTTATATCCCCAAATAAAGTTACAGAAAGCGCTATCTAGTTGTTTGAAAAAAAGCTTATTTTGTGCCAACGGGATTGATCTGAATAAGTATAGATATTTGGGTATGATTTTCATTTTTATTAGATTTATTCTGCCAATTAGATTTAATGGGAGTCGGTGCCATTTTTTTAAATTCTCAATGGTGGTTTTCATAAGTTTATTGTAGTTGATCTTGTTTAGCTCTTTAATATTTGAGGTGATTTGTACTCCCAAATAAGTCGCAGTCTTACAAATTTCAGGCATTGGTTGGGGGGGGACAAAATTAGCTATTATTTGAGTTTTATGAGTGTTTAATTTATAACCAGATACATTGCCAAATTTGGATGCTTCTAAATTGATTACTTTCAGAGAGTCGGTAGCCTCAGTCACATAAATGGCAATGTCATCCGCGTATGCGGTTATTTTTAGGCTCTGCCCACTGGTTTTAAAGGAAATTATTTCTGGTTGATTATCCAATGCCTTTAAAAACGGCTCCAATGATAAGGCGAATAATAAAGGGGATAAGGGGCACCCTTGACGTGTACCTCTCCTGATTGCAAAATAGTTTGACGTAAGGCCACGATAACTGATGTATGCGGTTGGATTGTCATAAAGGGCGCGGATCCCATTTAGAAAGTTTCCGCTGAACCCCATATGTCCCATTATGTGCCATAGAGAGTCCCATCCCACCCGATCAAATGCTTTTTCAGCATCAAGCATTATCATTGCTAAGGGAGTAGACTCTACCTCAGCTATATCGAAAGCTGTTATTGCTGTGTTTACATGGGCTGATGTGTCCCTCCCCATCACAAACCCGTGTTGTTGTGTACTTACTATTTTAGGCAATAACGGTGCGAGTCTTCTGGCTAAGCATTTTGCAAATATCTTAGCGTCGGCATTGATTAAGGAGATGGGTCTATATGAGCCCATCTCCTCTTTGGGTTTACCCTTTTTGTGAAAGAATACAATTTTCGCCTTATTCCAAGAGTGCGGAGCGGACCCTGTTCTACTTATATGATTTACTACTTCTAAAAGAAGGGGTGTTAATTCTTCCATACATGATTTATACAGTTCCAAAGGGATGGTGTCTTCCCCAGCCGCTTTACCCAATGGTAGTGTTTTTATAGCTTCATACAATTCTTCTCTAGTTGTTTCTAAAGCCAAGGTTTCTGCTTCAGAGATGGTTATTTTGTTCGTAAGATTCTCTTTTAGGTAGTTATCAATTGTGTTGCCATTAGGAGTGTTTTCCGGCGTATATAGAATTTCATAGTATTTGGCAAATTGTTGTATTATATTGTCTGTCTGGTTATATCTCTTATTGTCAACTCCTATGATTTGTGAGACCGTAGATTCTGCTCTATCTTCTGCTACTTTAAATGCTAGAATTTTTCCAATTTTGTCGCATCCTTCATATTGTGTACATTTATATTTGTGAATCTGTGCACTCCTTTTTCTTAACAAGTTTTCTTTTGGTCTTACATTTTAGCCGACTAAGGTTTGTATTAATAGCCATCAAATGTTTTTTCTTTCTAAAACATTTGCTCCCTGGTCCTTTATTTGAGACACCTTCCTCCTCAGACATGGACCAATACTCTTCCTCCTCATTCATATTTCCTTTGCTATTCCTGTTATTTAACATAGTCCTAAATGGTTTTTACACACTTTCCTTCAGTTGTCTCCTAATAATGTCCCTTACTCTCTCTTCCTGCATTTTTTTCCCTGCTGTCTGTTCAGTCATAATCTCCCAGCTTTAAATATAATACCATTTTTAAATAAAACTAGGGGCCAGATGTAGGTATCCAAATACCGGTCGGTAACGGCCGAAAATACCGATTTTCGGCCGTTACTGACCGGTATTTGGATATTGAGATGTAAGGGCCTAAAAAAGCTACCAATTCGGTAAATTTACCGAATCGGTAAAATTTCCGAATCAGTAAATTTACCGATTCGGTAAATAAGAAATGGAAAAAATGACTTTTGAGTAGTAGGTAACCTCTAAAATACCGAATTTGCATGAAATTCGGTATTTAAGAGTTGTTATTTACCATGGATTGAAAGCAGGTGGTAACCAGGTGCAGGCTATGAAAAAGGGCCCAAAATGCAACAGTTTGACCAGAATGGCGGCATTCTACGTGATAGCGAGGCAGCTACGGCTACAGGCAGAAGGAGAGATTGTCTGGAGAAGGGAGGAGCAGGTCTACAGGCAGAGGATCACCCTATTCCAACTAACTGATGCAGAGATCCTACAAAGGTACAGGCTACAAACCCAAACCATCCTGGACTTGATCAGGGACCTGCACCCACTTTTGGAGCACACAACCCCAAGGGCGCACGCCATCCCACCCCATGTGCAGGTGCTGTGTAGCCTACACCTGCTTGCCTCTGGGAGTTACCAGAGTGTGATTGCTGCAGTAGGTGGGGTGTCCCAGAGCTGCCTGTCCCGTTTCTTTAGGAAGTTCCTAGAGGCCATGATGCAGAGAATGCATCATTACATCAGCTTCCCTGAAACGCACGCAGAACTGCTCAGGACCAAGACAGACTTTTATCAAATAGCACATTTCCCCAACGTCATCGGCTGTATTGATTGCACCCACATCCCAATATGCCAACCAGAAACAGGAAGTCAACCCACACAATAAATGTACAGGTAATCTGTGATGCTAACTACATTATCACGGACATAGTGGCCAAGTTCCAAGGAAGTACCCACGACTCCTACATCTTTCAGAACAGTGGGATCTAAACACGCCTGACAGCGGGGGAATTTGGCGAAGGATACCTGCTAGGTAAAACACTGTGTGACACTCCCTTGATACATATTGCAGATGTATGTGTGCATGTGAGTAATGTCTTTCTCATTTTCAAATAGGGGATAGTGCATATGCCGTCCGCTCTTTCATCCTGACACCCTACCTCAACCCTTCAACCCCCAGCCAGAGGCGATACAACAGGGCACACAAATCTACCAGAAACATTGTTGAGTGCACCTTTGGGCTGTTGAAAAGCAGGTTCCGCTGCCTCCACAAAAGTGGAGGGGCACGCCAGTATACACCAATCACCTGCTGTAAGATGATTGCAACTTGTGCAATGTTGCACATCCTTGCTACTAAGAAGGGCACCGAGGTGGAATTGAGTGACTATCAGGACCATGATGATGAACATGCACTGCCTGAACCCAACACAGCAGGAGTTGCGACACCAACAGATGGTAGACACAGACGGGCAGAAATCACACGCAACTACTTTTAAGTAAGTAAAGAGACACAGACAGGTGGAGTATGCACCCAACGTAGCTTAATATTTGGCACTACGCAGGTATTCAAAAGCACAAATGTGCAACACAAATGTCATCCATTTAATAATGGTAGTTCTGGGTCACTTCCCCATTAACTGAACAAGTCATTTCCGCCCACGCCTACCAGTGCCATATGTAAGTGGCTGGATCTCTTCACTGTGCATTTGGGCTGTAGGCTCACCATGGCGCCTGCTGCTCCTCCGTGTCTCGCCAACAAGGAGGCTTGTCATGCTGCTCCTACTGGTGCTTTCCTCACTTTCTGGTACATCCAGAGCAGCAGTTTGTGCTGTCTGTGCATTTATCAGCACCTCTACAGCACTGGTCATCCTAGCAATGCCCCTAGACACCTCATTGCGGTTGTGGGTGAGTCCCTGTTGCATGTTAATATCGTCTGCATAGCAGGGAAGTGGCTGTGGCTAGGCGGTTTATTGCTTTATTTTGCTGCTGCGCACACTGCCTCTCCTTGCGCCTTGCTAACATTTCCTGGTCCAGTTTGCTGCACAGAAGCTGCACTAATTGTGTCATGTCCCGCATTCCTGCAGCCATCTCCTTGTTCACATCAACCAGTTCTCCAATGCCCTTCCCTATATCTTTCACATGTGTGTTTAGGTTCCTCATCTGGCGATGCACAGACAGGATGGCCTTCCCCTGCATCCTTTGGATTTTCAACATGCTACCCTCAAGGCCATGGAAGACACTGGGACCCTCCACATGAGCTGCTACAATGCTTTCTCTGTGCCTGCGGCGTCTGCTACCTGTACGGACACCCTCTGCACTGGACTGCTGTGTGGCAGGGCTACCTTCCCCAGCCAAGGTTTGTGTGTCATCCCCCTCCATGTCACCTGCTGATGACTCCATTTGTACAAGTGGGGCAACTACATGCCTCCTGCTTTTTTGTGATGCAGGAGTTGTCAGAGGCAGTGATGCAGGCAGTTCAGGTGAGGACAGTATCAGAGGGGATCCTGAACGTTCTGGCGACGCCTGCAGATTTGGAGAAATTTCTGGGTCTTGGGATGATGGCTATGTAGTTGGTGCACCTGTGTCCTCTGTGACATTCTCTGCACTTGGGCATGGCTCCTGGCTGTCATCCCTCTCTGGTGCCGTGCCTTCCGTCTCCCTGGTCCGCCTGCGAGACGTCTCGCCTGTGGACATGTAAGCGTACATTAGCTCGGTGCTACTGCCTCACAGCTACTACAATTAAATAATTCTCACATAAACACTGTACATGTTGCCTGCGCTTGATTATGTCTGAAATGATTTGCCAAACTTGTTGCTTGCTCTGCTGTATGACATGGTCTTTCATTTGATGACTACATGTCCCATAATGCATTGCACCTGTATAGTGCTACCTCTACTGGACTGGGGTTAACTTTGTCACATAGGGAAAAGGGAAGGCTGATGGGGTGGGGTGATTGCTGTGCATGCGTCTTACCTTTTCTGGTGGCAGCTCTGGCTGAGCTGTCTGCGTCTCCCAGTCCACAGACGCTCTCTGGTTCAATGGTGGACCCCACCAGCTCCTCCAGGTCAGTCAGGGGGGGTGCCCGGTTCTTCCCCCCTCCAGTTTTGTTTGCCTGTTTGTGGAGCTCAGCGATACAAAAGGGGATGTGGAGCTCAGCAATTTCTTTCTTGGTCAGGCTCCTGAGGTCATACCACCTCTTTTTCAGGTCATCTATGTCCCTTGGAGTCACTCCTACAGCATTCACCTTTGCTTGAATGTCCAGCCAAATCTTCCTTTTGGCAGATTCAGCCACAGTCAGGGACAGCTTGCCAAACAATTTCTGGTGTTCCTTCACCACCTCCTCCACAAGGACCTGCAGCTCCATGTTCCTAAATTTTATTTTCCTCTTCCTCTCTGGCTGTACGTTTTCACTGCTGCTTGCCATTTTCACAGTTTAAAAGTGCAAAAATGTTCTGTGGCTCAGGGACTCAGCTCAGCTCCAACTGCCTCTCCAGAAGCTTCTAATTACTTGCAGCTGCCTGTGTAGCCACTTCCTGGTAGGGAGGGGGAGGGTGGTAGCACCTGATTGGCTGCCTGATTCAGTTTCACTTTTATTTGCTTTCCGATTCGGTATTTACCGAATCGGTATTTCCCATTCATTCCTATGGGCCAAAAGGCCCATGGGAATGAATGAGAAATACCGATTCGGTAAATACCGATTCGGTAAATACCGAATGGCAGATTCCGAATGTTACCAAATTTTTACCTACATTGCATTTACCGATTCTTAAATACCGAATAGGTAAAATTCGGTATTTTAGAGTCGGTAAATTCCATTTACCTATATCTAGCCCTAGATTGTTAAATTGGTGATTTTTTACTTAGCTGAACAGTAATGTAATCGCTAATCCTTCAATGCAATGAAAGGATTTTGATCGATCGTTTTGTTCTGCGACAAAACGTCCCAAAATTCTACAATGATGCTACCTGGCTCCACAATCCATTTTCTATCATGACCTTGTTGTGCATTGCTTCTTTGTATTCCCTGTTGGGAGCGAGGCATGGAATGCCGGTTGCATTCTTCCACGGTGTTCCAGTCCAAGTGTGAGTTGCTGCCTGTACCTTGGACTGGAAGCCGTGCTGCCTGGCTCTCACCTGTTCATCTTCTAATAAACTCATTCAAGAAGTAACCGTTGTCTTTCATTACAACAACTGGCGACGACCTGGTTACCAACGCGTGTGAAGCAAGGAAGATTACAAAAAAAAAAAAAACAGAAAGAAGGAAGAAGAGGAAATCTTAACAGAAGGAAGTACTCAAAGGGTATCAAATTGACAGGAAGACTAGCTGTATACTGAATTAAAATACCATTATCTTCCACCTCGGATTTCTGAAGACAACTAAATTGTGAGTAGACTTTGTGAGTTGACTTTGGCCCTTACTGGTTAGCGGGATCTCTTTGAGTGTAACTGCCGTTCAGCCACATTTTTCGAGTGGCGGCAGTATTCAGAGACCCTGCCAGGTGCGTGCTAAGTTGGCTGTGACGGAGTAGCCGTGACGCACATGACGGTAGCGCACACCTCGTGTGGGATGTCTTTGAGCTGGGTTACGCTACGTGACTTATGTAACAGCCATTTTGTTTGCAGTGGCTGCTGTGGCAACTCAAGGCATACACGGCGTTGTGTTTTTACCGAGCAACATTCGTTTGGAACTTTTCTCTCTTCTCACAGAAAATAAACATAGCGGGACAGGTGAGGATGTCAGGTAAGGAGGATTATCTCATTCCGCACTTTATAATGGTTTAATTTATGTAATTTTAAGCAGACTTACACACTTTCTTTTTCTCATGATGGGAGAGTTACTGGCAATGCTTTAACCTTCTTCTGTTATTATAATATCCACGAAATTGAAGAACTATACTATATTCATCCTTGTATGGAAGAAGGTGATCACCAAGAAGAAATAGTCATGGCTCAATAAAACTAGACAATTAGTCCTCCCCATTCCTTTTGGACAACAGGACCACGTCCAGCAATGGAGTGGCTGGAGTGTAAAGATTATTTTGTTAACTATATCAAAGCTGTTGATGAGGCAGGCAAAATGAAAGCCGATCAAATGAAGAGAATTTTGATACATTCATTAGGACCTGTAGGTCTGAAAACCTATGATCGTATGCCCAAAATGGTTGTAAGTGGGGAAATTAATGTTTTTGAAGCGGCTTTAAAAGACCTAGATAAGTACTTTGCACATAAAGTTTGCATTGATGTTGTACGCTATAAGTTCTTCCAGAGGAAACAGAACAAGGGTGAATTGGTGGATGAATACGTTGATGAACTAAAAAAACTTGCTATTGACTGCAAGTATGGTAATTTACATGATGACCTTTTACGTGATCAGCTAGTCATGCACTGTAGTAACTCTGCAATCCAAGATCGCTTATGGATAAATGGTCATGTATCTTGTATCTTTAGAGGATGTACTACCCATCATAAGGAAGGCCGAAATGTCTGGAAGAAGTGCTACACAACTTAAGGAGTCTGATAAGGATACTGGAGGGGTCTTCAAAGTCCAAAACATGACCCGTGGACAACCACAACAAAATGTTGGCAGAAACCCTAACCAAACACAAAGGAGTTCTTGGAGAGAAAAAGAACCGCAGGATAGACATTGTTATCGCTGTGGCAACAAAGATCATTTGGCGTTCAGCAGAAATTGCCCGGCTGCGAAAAAGAAATTTTGCATTTGTGGTCTTATTGGTCATTTTAGTAAAATGTGTAGAAGGAGGAAAGGAAATGTAAAATACCTGTGCGAGGATGACACTTTTACTGAGGTTGAAGTTGAGAATGAGAATCCTGAATTTACAGGGTAATTTTGTGATTAACATCACAGATAGTTCAGTTAAGGAGAAACATGTGTGTGACATGTCCAGAGATGGGGGACCTATCAAGATGTTTGCTGCCTCAGGGTCACAGTATACTATAATAAACTAAGGAATTTGGAAGGAGAAATTTGTTAAGAAAATAGGCCAGCAATTAATTCCCACTGATGTCAATCCACTAAGTTTTACTGGTGAAAAGATTAACATGTTAGGTTTCAGATGGTTGACGTTCTTGTTCAAGGGAAGGTCAGCAAGAGGAAAACTCTATGAAGCTCAGTTTGATCCCTCCGTTTTAGGTTGGATGGACCAAAAGAATTAGCAAATTTTTTTCGACCCAAATAGTGAGGAGAAAGTACTCATTATGGATGATTCAAGTAAACTACAAGATGGAATGAGTAGCATGTTTCCAAAGGTATTCAATAAGGATTTAGGTGCTCTTAAAGGTTTTGAGCATACTATTGTAGGACCCATCCCTATATTAATAAGGGATGAAGTTGCCAAGGAGTTAGATGGGTTGATTGAGAAGAATGTGATCGAAGAAGTGGAAAATTCTGAATGGATTTCTCTGGTGGTCGTGGCACACAAAGGGAATGGCAAGATCCGTTTATGCATTGATTTGCGCCACTTAAATAACAACATTGTCATCGATAGGTTTCCGCTGCCTAAAATCAATGAGATGGTATCATCTCTCAAGGGTGCTACTTGGTTTTCCACCATTGATCTTTCAGCAGCTTACCATCAGGTTGTGTTATCGCCCGAATCAAGGAAGCTTACCGCTTTCATAACACCGTATGGCTGCTACAAATTCAAACGCATGCCTTTTGGCCTTGCTTCCGTGGCTGCCATCTTCCAGTGCCTAATGCACAAGTTGTTCAGAAAATAAGTGGGGTCAGGACAATATTTTAGTCTCTGTCAAATACAAGGAGGAGCATGATAGCAAGCTGAAAGATGTTTTGAGTGTGTTACAAGATGTTGGATTAACTGTTGAAATCAGTAAATGCAAATTTGCACAGAGACATATTATCAGTGAAGAAGGTGTTAAACCCAAGCTTGCTTTAGTGAATGCAATTGTTGGTTTGTCTGCTCCAACCAACAAGGAGGAAGTGAGATAATTTTTAGGCATGGCTGAGTACTGCGCAAAATTCATTCAAAATGTTGCCAGTAAAGTTCAATATTGAAGAAAAACTCTAAATTTGAATGGACTAGTGAGTGTGAGACAGAGTTTGGTCGGGTGAAAAGTGATTTACAAAATGTGGGTGCTCCTAGTAGTTATGACCCCAATCTGGAATGTATTTTGACAACGGATGCAAGCAATAAGGGTTTGGGAGCTGTCTTATCGCAGAAATGTGTGACCAATCAGGCGAAGATAATTTTGTTAGCTTCAAGATCTTTATCTCCCTCGGAAAGCAAATATCCTATTATCGAAAGAGAGGCTTTGGCTTGCGCTTGGGCCCTGGAGCATTTACATGTATTTGTTTGGGGGAAACCTGTTGTAATCTGTACTGATCACCGTCCCTTAGTAAACATCCTTACTACTGAGGGAAGTATTACAGCATCAGCAAGGTTAGCCAGAATCTCCACGAAAATAAAGGAATTTGTCTATAGTTTGGTTTATGTACCGGGCAAAGAAAATGCCATTGCTGATAGTCTGTCTAGATTGCCACCTCCCATGGAAGAATGTTCTGATGATTCATGGGGGGATTTCAACATTGCACTTATTCAGGACGCTGGAATACCAGCTATCGAGCAAGTTGAGTGGATGGAGGAACAATGTAAAGATGTTAAATTACTACTAGTTCAAGGATTTTAATGCAAGCGTTGGCCCAAGAAGGATGATGTTACGGACGATTTGAGATCTTTCTGGGAAGGTAGCACTGAACTGTCGGTGGACAAGGGTTTAGTCATGAGGGTCATACCTCCTGAGAGTCTTAGGAACAAGCTATTACATTTGTGCCATGAAGGTCATTTTGGGATTGTAAGAACTAAGATCATTGTTGAAGGCATTTTACTGGTGGCCAGATGTTGATAAAGCTGTGGATAGATTTGTGAGGGATTGTGTAATGTGTTCTTCTGCTGACAAGTCTTTTAAAACTTTAAGACCCCCAATGAGTGAGGGTTCGATTCCAAATTTTCCATGGGAAGTTTTTGCAGTGGATATTTTTGGTCCTGTTGGAGAGTTTAAGGAATATGGTTTAGTTGCCATTGATTTGTTTTCCATATGGCCAGTGGTAAAAATGGTTGAGAGAGTAGATACTGACACTGTTCTTAATTTCCTGGATAAAATGTTTGTAATGGAAGGGTTACCTGTTTGTGTTTTGAGTGACAATGGAGTACAGTTTACGTCCAGGAGTGCCAAGGAATATTTTGAAAGGGTGGGCATCAAGCACAAAACCACAGCTCTTTACAACCCCAGTGGTAATGGCACTGTGGAGCGCTCTAACCGTCTGTTGAAATGAGTCATCCAAGCTGCTATTTCCAAGAGGAAGGATTGGAAGTTGGAATTGCAGAAGAGTGTTTGGGCTTACAGATTCACCATGCATGATTCCACAGGTTTGTCTCCTTTTGTCATCATGAGAGGCAGAAACCCCAGGTGTAAGTTCTCCCCTGCCTGGCTTTCTGATGGTTCTTTGCAACAATGGTCTGTGGAGGAAGTGAGGAGCGAATTGGTGCAGGTGCATGATAAGAGTAAATGCTATTATGATAAGACTCATGGCCTCAAGGAGGTGCAGGTCAAGGTCAGTGATTTAGTTTGTGTGAAGAGACCTGGTAAGGTTCCTAAGGGTGAGAATCAGTTTGGGCCACTACAAAAAGTTGTTGAACCTCTGCGCAATGCAGTGCGTTTGGAAGATGGTAGAGTGTGGAATCTAAAGAGTATTGCGCTGTGTTCCGGGAAAATTTGGAATGTTTTACAAGAAGGTTTGGTGGGTGCTGATGGTGTGAAGGATACTGAATGGATGGAAGATTTTCTTGACACAAGCTCTTTTCGATCAGGAGTATCTTCTTATATCTCTTCGGAAAGGAAGATGGTGGAGAGTGCTGCGGAAAAAGGTGTGGTTGACACTCAGGATAGTTTTGAGGCAGAAAAAGGTGTGGTGGACACTCAGGATAGTTTTGAAGCTCAACCTGTTGATGGGGGAATGGAAGTTTTGGAAGCGGTGCAATCTGGAATGAAGGAACTGTGCTCAAGTGCCATTAATCCGGTTGTGGTTACACAGGATACTGGTGTGAGTGGAAGTAGGAAGAGAACACTTCCAGGTTGGCTTAAAGAATATGTAATGTGGTTATAGTTTACATTACTGCATTCTGTTTGTGTATAGTTTTGGAAATTCTTATTGCACAATTTATTTGGCTACTTGTTTTGTTTTCTGTGTCGGGGGGGGGGTGTGTTGTGTATTGCTTCTTTGTATTCCTTGTTGGGAGCGATGCATAGAATGTCGGTTGCATTCTTCCACTGCGTTCCAGTCCAAGTGTGAGTTGCTGCCTGTACCTTGGACTGGAAGCCGTGCTGCCTGACTCTCACCTGTTCATCTTCAAATAAACTCATTCAAGAAGTAACTGTTGTCTTTCATTACAACAGACCTATTTCCTTTGGATAAACCTACCTTTTGTTTTTATATTTCTTACTCTGGAGATAGCAAGCGCTTATCTCATTGGCTTCTCAAACCTTTTATTTTTAATGAACCTCTTAATTTCAATTCTCCTTTGGGCCAGAACAGTTTATTAGTTCAAAATTCCCCAGGGCCGATGCTGCTCTTACATTGCATGTGCTCCGCACAAACAGCAGGAGCAGCAGGACTTCTTTACACCCCTCCAGGAACAGAGCAGCTGAAACGATGCAAACGCTCCACTTGAAACAGTAGGAGCTGTGACCTCGCTGCACGCGAGTTGCACGAGACAGCGAGCACTTTGCCACGTTCTGCCAGAGCTTCGTGAGCCACGTGCTCCACCTCACATGCACTCTGAAGTGGGATGGCATAATAGAAAGCCTGGAAACATGCGGCTACATCCGCACTGCTCTTATACCCTGCTTTCCTTCAAATTTAAACATTAGAGGTCCAAGACAGTTACACTTTGTTGTTTGTTTTTGTTTTTCCGTCAAAACTTCAGAACCTCCAGCCTTAAATCCAACCTAAATCCTAATCAATCGACCTTATAACTCAAGTTAGCTAAATAATAATACAAAAAAATATTGTTAGCATTAGTAAGACAATTATTAAAACATTCCTACCTAATATAAACCCATAAATTGGGTTCTTAGCTATACCGCGATATAAATTACATACCAAATTCTACATATTAATAAAAACACACAATATATTACATTCTACTGCTCTTTTCATACATTAAATTAAAGGTATACTTTTCTGCTCAGACGCAACAAATAAAAAAGGAAGACGCTGGAGTGTTGAGGAGTTTTATGGACTAGACGTTCTAATTGGTTTACGTTGTCATACTTGGTTCTAGTATGGAACTTTAGAAGTTGCTGCTTGGAAGTGAGGAAAGGGTTTTATGCATAATGGTAGCCACCTGTCTTGCAATAAAATCCTTTCCTCTTCCATGCAGAGTGTGACTAGAGGGGTTCCTGAGGCTTTTCTCCAAGGGGCTCAGATGACCCTCTATTAGGGTAAGAGTGTGTGAGCTGGTTCTCACAGCATGATACTACACAATATTGTATGGGTGTGATACACGTGTGCAGTTTCATGCTGACACTGCATTCATTATTTCCTAAATATGAGATTGAAGGACACCATGTCCAGATTTACCAGTCAATATATATTACCTACTGGCGGTCGCCAGTAGGTATATATAGTTAGGACCTAGTTACCATAGGAAATTCGCAACATTCTATTGGGAATAACTTTGGCGTCGATTGAGGAAATTGCGTGCAATTTTCCAAAATTTGGCCATCTCAGTTCTGCTCCTTCCCTGAAAGTTTTGGGGGGATTCGTCAAGCAGGGGCCGAGAAAAAAGGGGGGACCCAAAACGTGTTTTCCCATGTTAATTTCCAGAGGACGATTAGACACGGCTACAGCCCGAACGGCTGAACGGAATTACACCAAACTTGGCAAAATGGTAGGGACTGGCATGCAGAAGTGCCTTTTCTATATTTGGTGAAAATCCCTCCAGTAGTTCCTGAGAAAATTAAAAGAGAAAAAATATATATATCTATAGAAGCTTACTGTAAGCTTACCTTTCCGAGCACGAGCTGCATGCTGATTGGCTGTCAACTGTCTGTCAACACTCCAAACCAGAAACTGTTGGCAGCCATCTTGGGACCAATATACATGATAGCACCTCATTAAAAAGCATTGCAGTTAATAGAAGGTTTAAAGACTTTAGTTACATTATAAATTATTTGTTGATAGTACCATACTAATTTTAAGAATTGTGGGGTTTTCTAAGGTGATTTTACCATGTGAAAAAGCCTTCTGCTGGGATATCATGAATCATGTTTGAAAGAAAACTATTATCTCATGCTTTTCCCACAGTGGTTTGGAAGGGGATCTATAAGCTAAGCTGAAAGCATATTTTCTGTAAATTCACATTATCTTTCTCAGTCATGTGAGAATGAAGTCTGACATTCTCAGTAAAACATGTACATCCAACAAGGACAGAGACTGTCAGTTGATTCCTTTGTGTTCTACTGCAGCTTCCCAGAGTGTTCTAAAGAACAACTAGAGCGCTAACAGTCCTACTTATTACAAAGGTATGGCACACCTGAAGCCATCTTGATTGGAATAAAGTGGTAACTCTTAAAACATTTAATTTAAAAAGGAACAAGATGAGGGGGTTCATTTTGCCATAGAAATTATGATTAGTGCGGCAGAAAGAAAAATTAGGGCACATTTTGAGTGACTTTTCAAATCCTCTTCTATTTCATTAAAAAATTCTTACATGCAGTCTCCCAAGATGGCCACCAGAGACAAAAGAGCCCAAATGTAGCCCAAATATCACCCAGATGTAGCCCAAGTATAGCCCAATGACAGAATGTCCCCGAGTGTTCTAAAGAACAACTTCTGCCATGCAGACTGAAACATGCACTTTGAATACCAGCAGCAGACTTCCCTGGTGAGCAGTAGCTTTACTACAGTGATCTAATGAGCAACTAGAGTGCTAACATTCAGAATTTATGGCAAATGTGTGACACATCTGAATGCCTTCTTGTCGGAACCAAAGTAAACAAGCATTGAAAATGCAATAGATCTCGCCCTCGTTTAAGTTAAAGCCATACTGTTTGTAATGAGGTGGCTTTTTAGCTTTGCTTTTATTAGTGTTTTTCAAACTTTCATGTAAATAACATGCATATGTATGTATATATGTATATGTATGCATGCATTTATATTTGTATTTATATAGATATGCAGATTATATATGTTTATATATGTATGTATATATATATATACACATGCATATATATAAATGCATATGCATATATATGCATATATATGTGTATATGTGTGCGTGTAGAGAGAGGTAGAGAGGTAGAGACTAGTAGAGAGAGGTAGAGAGTGAGTCATAGAGAGTAGAGAGTGAGTAATAGAGAGTAGAGAGTGAGTAATAGAGAGTAGAGAGTGAGTAGTAGAGAGTAGTAGAGAGTGAGTAGTAGAGAGCAGTAGAGAGTGAGTAGTAGAGAGTAGTAAAGGGTGAGTAGTAGAGTGAGTAGTAGAGAGTAGTAGAGAGTGAGAAGTAAAGAGTAGTAGAGAGTAAGTAGCAGAGTGAGTAGTAGAGAGCAGTAGAGAGTGAGTAGTAGAGAGTAGTAAAGGGTGAGTAGTAGAGAGTAGTAGAGAGTGAGTAGTAGAAAGTAGTAGAGAGTGAGTAGTAGAGTGAGTAGTAGAGTGAGTAGTAGAGAGTAGTAGAGAGTGAGTAGTAGAGAGTAGAGAGTAGTAGAGAGTGAGTAGAAGAGAGTAGTAGATAGTGAGTAGTAGGGAGTGAGTAGTAGAGAGAGAGTAGTAGAGAGTAGTGGAGTAATAGAGAGTGAGTAGTAGAGAGTAGTGGAGAATATTCCAAAGTTTGGCACAGCACCACTTGCACACAAGTCCAATCAAATCATATCACTTAGAGTCGTTATTGAAGCGCTGAATCTTGGTGTATATTCAAATGCTTTTATTTTCCTTAAGTTTATGTACCACAGCCAGCCGACGCGTTCCGTTCTGTACAACAGAACTTCTTCAGGGCGTTCTTATTTCCTTCAAGTTATGTCGGTATCCTGTTGTCATATAACTAGATATTTCTTCCAAATGTTAGACGAGACGTAAGCACATTCTTATTCAAAGTGACTAGGTATCAATTTTACCCACACAATTCGGGCAGACTTGAGTAATTTATAGCATCCACAAAGTCAGTCTTTCAAAAATTCCAAAGTATAGGACATGATAATCCAAATCCAAATGTTTCTCAAAAAAAGTCATTTTCAATTGTTCGGAATATCGTGATTTAAAAACCCTGACCCCCTGAGCAGGCCTAGGGGGTCAGGGTGCTTCTACCCTGCTCCCTTTGCGTGTTTTGCACCTTTGTTTCACTGCTTTCTTGTGACTTCATTCTACCGAGGCACAAGATGGCTGCCACACTTCCTGGTTTGGAGTGTTGACAGACAGTGGCAGCCAATCAGCATGCCTTCCCGAGAAAGCTGCATGCTCATTGGCTGTCAACACTTCTAACCAGGAAGTGTTGGCATCCATCTTGTGCTAGTGTTGACAGACAGTGGCAGCCAATCAGCATGCCTTCCCGAGAAAGCTGCATGCTCATTGGCTGTCAACACTTCTAACCAGGAAGTGTTGGAATCCATCTTGTGCTCGATAGACAAAGGCAAAAGAAAGCAAAAAAAGAAACGTGAAGAACACACAAAGGGGGCAGGGTAGATACACCCTGACACCCTAGGCCTGCCCAGGTGGTCCCACAAGGACAAAAAAGGACCACATTTTTTTTTAAAAAACCTGGTCTGTTTTTTAAAAAATTACCCCACGGGGGGACCAAATCGCGGGGCATAGTGATAAAAAAGTGTGGGGGGTCCACAATCCCCCCCACACTTTCCCGGGGACTGCCGCCCCCGGGGCAAAGCAACACAACCCCTTGGCGCATACTGGAGGCCCCTGGTGGGCTAGTTGGCCCCCAGGGACCCCCAGTATGCAAGGGGAATTAGTTCCTACTCTGCAAACACGCCAGGGGTTGCGCTGCAGAGAGGTGTAAAAAAGAGTGTGGCCTCATTACACCTCTCTGCAATGCAGCCCGCTAGCGCATACTGCAGGTTCCAGGTGGGCTAGTTGGCCCCCAGGGACCCCCAGTATGCAAGGGGAATTAGTTCCTCCTCTGCAAACATGCCCGGGGGCTGCGTTGCAGAGAGGTGTAAAAAAGGGTGTGGCCTCATTACACCTCTCTGCAATGCAGCCCCTGGCTTATACTGGAGGCTCCTGGTGGGCTAGTTGCCCCCCAGGGACCCCCAGTATGCAAGGGGAATTAGTTCCTCCTCTGCAAACGCGCCAGGCATTGCGCTGCAGAGTGTTGTAAAAAGGGGACGTGCCCTTCGAACACCTGCCTGCAAAAATGTAGTAAATCAGTATAAAAAAAACAAATTAATACATTTAAAAATTGTCATTTAAAAAACCGTTGAAATTCAATGCAAAAACCATAGGTTTCAGGCCTTATATAGTTAGGAATTAGCATTTAAAAAACCTTGCCTATTCAATTAAAAAACTGTAGGTTTCAGGCCTTATATAGTTAGGAATTAGCATTTAAAAAACCTTGCAAATTCACTGAAAAAACCATAGGTTTCAGGCATTATATAGTTAGGAATTAGCATTTTAAAAACCTTGCAAATTCACTGAAAAAACCACAGGTTTCAGGCCTTATATAGTTAGGAATTAGCTTTTAAAAAACCTTTGAGATTCACTCAAAAAACTATAAGTTTTAGGGGTGTTCTAGTTAGGTGGACATTTCACTCATACAAAACCATTGAAATTGCTCCTATATAGTTAGTTGTACTAACTATATTTTGCGCACCCGCAATCCACTGCGGATGATGTCACATATTACATCATTCATGACATGGTCAGTGACATCACTGATGACATCTCAAATGACATCAATGATGACATCACTGATGACTTCATCCACGTGACAATCACATACACCTTTTCATACACTAGTAAAATCTTTCATCACTCTTTGTAAAACACAGAGTATCATATTTGAATCTATTGACACAGCAATACAAGTATTTAAAAACCCACTCACTGATTCCTAGATGTATACACACATGTAATCAATTACCTGTAGATTCACTCATACATGCTGTCATTGAAAAATAGAACACTATCAAAAATACTTATACACCTATATCAACATTACACACCAGCACACAGCCTATTCACATATGAAGTTATCATACTCACTTATGCAAAAAATTGATCATACTTAGTTAGCTACACACTTATACAAACACCACTTCATCTATTCATTTAGATAGTAAGTCATATTTAGTATATTATAAAATCATTATTACAAGTATACAGTTATCCATACAGTCACTCACACAATCATTGAGTCTTATGTATACTTATTTATATACAACAACTGACACATACACTGCCTTTTATTTTTCTAGTTTGTTGGACATGTACCATTGAGAAATGTATTTGCTCATCACCACAACCATAAAGATATTCACTCACCCAAACAACTGTTAGAACATGTAGTTGTAACTTCTTATATCTACTGAATCAACTATTCACACATCTTTGGGCAGTCACACACCCTCCACAGAACCACACACACATTCACTCTCCCATACAAATACTCAATTAACTAATCAGTAACTAATATAGACTTTCACATAGCTAGTAACCAACTGGAGAACCAGTTTACACAACAACTGACAAAGTGATACAGATATTCACACAGTTTAGTCACTATCCACTATATTTAGCGAGACACTATACATTGTTAAAGTCCTCCATCCAAATATTTATTTTTATATATCTACTCATACTTCAATGCAAATTGCTATATATATAATGCATATTTAAATAACGAAGCAAACCACATTCACTGGACGATGTCATCAGTGATGTCATCATTGATGTCATTTGAGATGTCATCAGTGATGTCACTGACCATGTCATGAATGATGTAATATGTGACATCATCAGCAGTGGATTGCGGGTGCGCGAAATATAGTTAGTACAACTAACTATATAGGAGCAATTTCAATGGTTTTGTATGAGTGAAATGTCCCGCTAACTATAACACCCCTAAAACTTATAGTTTTTTGAGTGAATTTCAAAGGTTTTTTCCTAACTATATAAGGCCTGAAACCTATGGTTTTTTCAGTGAATTTGCAAGGTTTTTAATATATATATATATATATATATATATATTTGAAGAAAACCGCTCCTACAGCAAACAAGAAGAGGCACGTACACGAGGCGTCTATGGATCAGGCTTATTTATTATTGTTCAGGTCGCCCACGACCCTGCAGAAAAGGAGAGGCGCGTTTCGCCTGCGCAGCAGGCTTTGTCAATCTGTTTTGGCACCATGACATTGTAGGAATATATAGCCCTCCTCCCTCTTTCAGGCACACATAAACATAGAGGATAGACTACAAATTTGGCCATTCTAGATGGAAGAAGTATTGACCTGCAACATGTGCCTCCTTAGTCAAGTGCAGGGTATTATATATATATATATATATATATATATAGGATGTATGACGTTACAACGCACACTTTTACAACGCATACCTTTACAATGCATTTTTTACAACTCAACATCCATTACAACGTATTCCATTACAACGCATGCCATTTACAACGAAATTTTAAAAACTACATTTACAACGCATTCCATTACAATGCAAAATACCTTTACAACGCATACCATTACAACACATAACATTACATTGCATGTTTGGTAAGTATTGGATAGTGTAGGGGTAAAAATTACTATTCTAACTCCAGGGGGTGCAACAGTAGGGTAAGTGTTGGATAGTGTAGGGGTAAAAATTACTATTCTAACTCCAGGGGGTGCAACAGTAGGGTAAGTGTTGGATGGTAATGTTATGCGTTGTAATGGTATGCGTTTTAATGACTTAGTTGTAATGACATGCGTTGTAGTGGTGTGCGTTGTAGTGTCATGCGTTGTAATGGTTGCGTTGTAATTGCATGAGTTGTAATGGATGTTGCGTTGTAAAAGTTTCGTTGTAATGGTAGTGCGTTGTAAAAGTTGCGTTGTAAAGGTTGTTTCCCATATATATATATATTGGTGACACACATATGTTATTACTGCTTTCCAGATAACTAAGTGACCTATGAACGTTGGGTGGCGACAAGCGTTAGTCCCCAGTACATTAGTAGATGTGAAGGGTATATGCTTAAAGAGGATCCAACATCTGTCCTGATGAATGCAATGGACTCAGTTGAGACGCAAGGCAGCAACATGTTGGCATCATAGTGGGGTTAGGGTACAAATTCCTCGATACTCCACACCTAATTTCTAATACCAAGTGGTACCCTACTTAGTAAAAAACAGATTGGGTTATCAAATTGGTTTTTAATCTATTTCCCGGATCCTAAGCTAGAAAAAATTGTGTCCCTGATCTCAGGGTGTAGGGTCCCTCTCCATCAAACTAAAGTTTTTGGAGAGCTTGGGGCTATCCTATGATGAAGTATGACCCCTGGTAGGTCGGTGGGGACATCCTGTCAACCTTTTGCATGTGTTTAGGGATTGGCTGATAATCATGCAATTACAATATGCTGTAGAACCGTAAAATAATATAAATTCACTCTGGTGGCTTTATTGTGTGAGCTAAAAAACATCCTAACATCCTTGTCATTTGTGTTTGAATATTTTTGTTTCAGAAAGTTTACTGACCCGAAATTTGTGCTTCCTGTGGTAACTGAGAATCACCTCACCCCTTAAGGTTACATGTCCTATTCAAAATTCTCTATGAGATTTTTCACATCAATACAACAAAAACTGATGTACAGAATGAATACTCAGCAAGATCCAAACTAACCCTCCTGCTTAATTTGTTATAAAATCAATTGAGTTGTTCCTGAGAAATTTGGAAAAACAACATATCTAGATACCAGGAAGATTATGTCTGTAAACAGGTTTACAAATGAAAATGTAAAATTAAACTCAGAAACTGATTGAGTGGGGCTCTTTTTCAGCCAATGTGCCATTTTGTGGGTCATGAGCCACCTCATTGGGTTCACGTAACCTTGTTGTATAAACAATGTGGTAGGTTTCAGTGAAGCCGATGGAATCACTCCCCAAATCTAGAGGAGAATGCAGCCATTCTGAGGTTCATGTCCTGTGCACGTTGAGCATTACCACAGGCTCTGTCCATGAAACGCTCCAGCAGGGATGCTGGGCACAAGGCATGGCCTATGACTATACCATATGCGCATAATGTCATAAATGCACCAAAAGCGATGTCAGTGGATACACCGGGCAGGGGTACAAGCAGACAAAAAGTCTCTAAAAATGATTCATTAGGTGACATTATGCTTGTGCACTAATATCAATAAGTATCTATCACTATTAAAAACATTAAAAACATCTTCATTTTCAACAATTACTTAAGTTGAGGGGAATATAATTATGATTCAAAATCATCTGCCACTGTAATTAGAGAATTATGGTTGGCTACAAATTATAGCACTCTCAATCCAAGACACTAGACATGCTGGTGAGATCACATACGTCAACAAATACAGTCATCATCTATATGTGCTAACTCTTATTTGAAGGGGGTAGGCTCCGCAATTCTTCTGAATACATATTCTCATAGACATTGCATTGAGGCTAAAGCCAGCAATACTACTGAAAGTAACTAGATTCCCTCACACAGAGAGTACAGAAAGGAAAGGCTGTTTTTGTACTAAAGAGATAGCTGCCTACAGTCTACATGGAGATTAAAGGCTGCAGTATTGCTGTTGGCAACCAGATGTCCCTATTCTGATTACTAGGGGAGTAGAAGTTGTTTCAGTTCAACTTACAAGTAATAACATTTCACATACATTAAATGCAATTATAACAAGACATTTCCCCTGTTAGCAATCATGAAATGTCCTCATACGGACCAATCAGAGAAACAAGGTCTCTGAGGTCACACTTGCATGTAAAATAAATCAGGAAGCATCACTGTCAGAAAATATTTTTGGAGAGAATAAAGTCTGCTGCACTTCTACTCACAAGTGACAGAATTTGTTACAGGTGTTAAAATCTACTTCAAAACTGAAGCACCACTATTTACAATCTAGATTTACTTGAATAAGCTATACAGACTAGAACAGGCCTTGAAAAATCTACTAGCCTACTTGCTATGGCAGGTCAGATTTGAGCCAGAAGGAACATGTGATCTGTTCATTCAGAAAGTGAATGAGCAATAAAGACACCTTCAGGACTTATTTTTATCTTGACACATTTGCTCTCTGTTCAAGGACAGGTCAAATGTCAGTTTGTCTTTTCACTAATTGTTGCTGTATCCTGGAAAATTGTGTGTACTTTTCTTTCTCTTATTACAGTTAGAGGTTTTTGTCAAGTGAGCTGTCTGACAATCGTGAAACAAAAGGCTGTAGGATGCCAGGGTTTTTCTTGTAATTCAGAAGTGATGCAAACAAAGATTTAAGTTGGAGCAACACAAATCAGAACACTTTACTTGGTGATGTGAGAATGGAAAATATTTGGAGAAACTCGATTTCCAAGCATTATACACTATATAGTTGTATCTGTAAAACCAAATGTCAGTGAGAAATATTGAGGCCATTTCAATGGAAAATCTGCTGATTGCAAATAAGTGTACTATCACGTCATGCTTCAGGTATGTATTTATTAAAAGTGATAGTGTTTAAACATGATTTGAGAAACATTCCTGCCCTCATGACAATGACGTTAATGTACTAAGAGGCAAGTCAGCGGTCAAATGTATCCTGTATGTGACTAGATTTGTTTTATATATGGAGCAAAAGTTAAGTCTATTAAATAAAAAAAATAGTGTTTATGTAGAGCAGACATGCTGACCTCATGTATTTGAAGGTGCTCTCATCTATGATAAAGCCGGCTCAGTGAATTAAAATATTTTCCCAGGATCACATATTTTGAAACCAGTTTATGGGTCAAGAACATTATAATTAGGTCAAATAGATTATTTAAGTCTAGACCTGCACGTCTTGTAACATTTTTATGGTTTTTCGAGGCCTGAACAAAATCTGCTTCAGTTTTAGCTGCATGAAAACGATAACATCTCTGGCATTAAATATTGTTGAATGGAAGCAATGTAACAGTCAACATCAAGAAGTTCCTGGAAAAATACTTACAACTTTCACAATGCCTTAAAAAGTTCCTGGACACATACCCCTGGGTCTGTCTCTAATTGTGAGCTGCCTCTCATCATGAGCTTTGGGCTTATACGCATTCAAGCTGGAAGGTACATTTGAAAAACCTACCGAATCGAAGTCGCTGTCTGTGCAGCGGGATCATCTCACCACTATGTACTCCAAGAAGGAATAGTCTGTCCTGCTGCTCCATCATGATAGACAACTGCCTGAAGGTCAGGTTTTCGAAAATCTTGCTTGAATGGCATTGGTGCCCGGCCCACCTTTGTAGGGCAGGCATCAATACCTCCTATCTCTGGTGAAGAGGCAAACAGCTTGCCTGCAACATTACACATGTTCTTTGATCCTGTCCATCAGTAGTTCATGGTTGAGGCAGAATCCTTGCACTGCATGAAATCTGTGTGGCAATAACCTCATCCTCTGACCTAGTGCTTCTCCATGACATCTCACCATCCAGGGGATAGTACTGCGTTGGTGCCAGTGGTTCTCCATGGCCTGGATGGTGATTTTGTTGTGTTTTCTGTGGAAGAGTGTTCCCCCACCAATGCACTGCGAAGGGATAAGAAGATTGTTGACAATGGCCACTCACGAGATACTGATTTACATACGTTCAAGATTACCTACCTTTTATTGACAGGATCAGGAGTCACTTCATGACAATAGCCCAGGACCACCTGTCCACTTCGACCCACTAAAAGTCTATCCTTCAGTTTTAATCCCCTATTTCACTATTCCTTTCCTGCCCTAACCAATCTTAGAGAACATTAAAACTCTGCTTCTCTGCTATTTAATTGCCCACAATGGGAATCTTCCATTTTCTCTTCACATCCTTTCTTCTTATGTCAATGATTGTATTATATTGTCTGCATTTATTATACAGATCCACTGGGATCATGCAATTCTGTGGCTGCTGAGTTGTCTGACTGGCAAAACAGGGTTGGTAATTAGGAAAAGGAATTTTGTGGTTGCAAATCCATTGATTTTGCTAAATGTAGTTTGTGACAGAAAACCTACTAGGTTTGTGTGCTTAAAATTCATCCTTTTCCCAAACATTGATGGTTTATCCCAAAATGCCTATGTTGACATCTTGAATCCTACAAATCTTTCAATGTTACTATCCTTGTTTGCCAAAAATGTACCACTTACAGTGAAAGCGGTCCACCCTCCAAAATTCCTCAATAGGGCTCTCCAACCTCCTTCTTAAAAGATACATGATTTGTGATTAACTTTGTGCAAGACAAGATTGGGTGTGCAGATGTGGAGCTAAGCAAAATAATCTGTTCTTTCTAAAGCACATGATATCGCAGTTTCGCTATTTTCTAAATCCCATAAATACAAATTTTTGCATTTTTTTTTTAGCGAAACTGGCCTAAGAGTACTAAAGCAATATACTAAAAACAACTGTTTACGTTACAGATTCACCCTTTTTAAAATTTGTTTTCGCATAGGGAGATTACATTATTTGAGCATAATCACAGGATGTTGAGCCAAAGCTGGGATTTAAACCTGTTATCGATGTTATTGATGTTCCAAAGGCACTAGTTATAGACACGGGCTACATCTCCTTCTTTATTTATTACTAATTTAGCGGTACTCAATTTATTAACTTTAGTGGGATAAAAGGATGAATTAGCTATGCAGGTGGGTATTTGACTTCATGAAATGCAGGACCATAAACACCCATACTAGCAGCAAGTGCTCAACTCCTTGAACCATCTTGGGGGTGTATGTCTTTGACACCCAATACTACATACCTCCAAATTCAACAAACATGCCGCGAAGCAATAACCACCACTGATGACCATTTCCTTCAGAGCTGGGACCCACTTAGAGCCTACACTGTTCTACTACACAGAGAACACTACTGTACCTGATGCCAGTGTTTCCATACATCAACCCATTCCATCCAAGACACAGATTCCGTCTGGGCCTTAAGGAAGTCGTAAGTTGAAGAAATAAGTGGCGGCTATTCTATGAGATTTAATACTACAATATGTCAAGAATACAAGATAGTTGTATAATAAACAAACAATATCTAAAAAGTAGTTATCTTCATCTGTTTCACTTTTTAACATGGACTTGTAACTCTGGCAATGCTACTCTGATACTGATCTTTAAAAAAGTGCTATTAAGTTTAGTTCTCCCAGTAATGGTAGGTCACCCAATAGTCTCAGTAGCTTTCAAAGCAGAAAGTTACATGGGGTTTAGCAACCAGTACGTGCACTGTCAATACACAAGCACTGCGTACCCATTAGCGGATGTGCTATCTTAAGTGCAAAACTGCTGTATCCTTTTGTAATAGTAACTACCTCAGAAGAATGAAAGTATGAACATGACATGCATGCCTGTATTTAAATTCCTAAGCGGGGGTCAAAAAATCACACGTCAGAAACTCACTGAACCATCTTCCTGGATTTAAAGACTACGTCGATTCAATCATTTCTCACAGCCGTAAGTGCACTGTGGCCAAAAGAGAGAGGGTTGTGCAAAAAAATGCGTCACTCCTATGGCACTAAAATACACTGACAATACCGCACACTCACAATTCTTACCCTAATTCCAACAAAGGTTTGATGAAACAGTATCACTTTTTTCATAGTGACTATTAATAAGAACCTGTCCACGCTTTCAATAACAACAGGCTCTTATAATAGCCCGTCAAACTTTCAATTATTGCACGTGAGATTGTGTGCTAGAGACATTTTAAGGTATGGGCAAAGTGGGCAACTGCCCAGGGCTCCAACCTATAAAGTAGCCTGCAATTAAATTGATATTTCTCTTTTACCTCTGTCTATTTCTCTCTCTTACCCTTTCTTCTGTCTGCCCTAATGTACCACTGACTTTTTCTCTACCCAGTTCATTTTAAGGATGTTTGGGACCCTCGAAAAACATATTTCGACTGTTTTGGGTGCCATCTTACAAGCATAGATTAGAGAAAATTGGAAATATAATTCAAAGTTGATCTAACAGTGGGCCCCAAAACTACTCAAGTTGACACTGCTCTGTTACTTTATTGCATGTATAGCCATTGAAATTGTAACAAACGGCCATGGTATGCTTATTTAAAACAAACTTTCTAGTGAAGTTCTCCGATTTGTAGGGTCAGATCAGGAAAGTGGAGGGCCTCATTTACGAGGTTTTATAGCAGGACAGCACCGCAAGGAATCTTGCTGTACTGCCCTGAGTCAAAAGAAAAGGGCAGGAATGTGCCGTATCTTGTCCTTTTCCACGAAGCTGGCACACATTGGGCTGCCATGCGCCAACGCAGGCACCCTCATGCCATGGTGCAAGGGTGCCTGCATTGTAGGGGGTGATTGTTTTTGGGAACGAAAGGACATCCTCCTGCACGAAAATAATCACAAGAGGTGTTTTCCTCTTTCTGTGTCCTGAATGCAGCACACATAGAAAGAGTTCAAAACAAGGAGAAATAAGGATATTTCTCCTTGTTGCGCCTCCCTACCTCCACCCTTGGGGTTCCGTTAGAATCTGACGCATTCCCAGTTTTACGATTCCTTGTAAACCTGGGAATCCTTCTGATGCCATGCCACAGCAACATGCCACAGCAACACCCATGGAATGCTCCCTTCACGCAGTCTTCTGCATGAAAAGGGCACATATCTTCAAGGTCATGAAAAGCCACGCAAAGTGGCTCTGCGTGGCCATGTAAATATGCTGCGGCCCATTGTGCCACCGGAGCGTCAAGAAAGTAATGCTCCGGCAGCGCAAAAAGTGCCATAGGGTTTTCGTAAATGAGGTCCAAAGTTTTGACTGAAAATGTAGGTCAAATAGGGGTCAGATCCCTAAAATGGATTATTCAAGAGCAGCGGTCTTCAAATTGTGAGGCATGCCCCCCTGGTGTGTCTGAATTGATCTCAGGGGGTGACAGGTTCCGGACAAGAGTAACATTTACTATGCCCATAGGGAACCAAGGCAAACATCATGTTGCAAACAGTTTTGTGTTGTTTATAAAACAAAACAGAGTGGCAGCGAGACACTCCGTAGAGGAGCGTCAGTAATGTTTTTGTCACTCATGTCCTGTAGGTATAGGTGAGGTGGGGTGCAAACAACACTTAAAGTATCTTACAATGTGGAAAATTGTACACTTTGAGAAAGCTGTGTCTGCCATTCGCAAGTTAGCAATCTCCTATTTACATAATTTTAAATGGATAACTGCAATGTTTGCATAGTTGAATATGTTCAGAGCTGACGATTACAGGAATTATTGTGAGAAAATATGTTTGTCATTCATGAAAGCTAGGTGATTTTTTTTTAACTAAGGTGGCCGCGTATTAAAATGTTTGAAGACCACTTCTCCGGTGCTATGTCACATTGAGTAAAAAAAACAACTGTGCCAGTTTTATTCTAAGTCCTCTGTGGTTAGGGGAAGCCCTGTGTGCAGGTGAAACTCACGTGACAGAAGAGAAGAATAGTTCATTTTTTGACTGGTTGAAACTTGGGGCTTGCTCATACTGCAATTTTGGTTCCTAAACGAGGGCTGTCCCACCAGGGTGTCTTCGTTGGTGTGGTGGCAAAATTAAGCTCACAACAACTGTCTACGTCGCAACAACTCTCTCCTGACTGACCTGCTATCGCGACCCGAAAGCTCAAGTAAAATACACTATGCTGAGTTAACAATTAGGAGATATGGGCAATAAAAAAAAATATATGTATAGGAGTTCATTTCATTCGTTCAAATTGTGGGGAAAATGAAATGCTATTCTCGCCAAGCTCCGACCTTCGCCTCTTGGCAATACGGTCTTTCTGAAGTGGTTTGAGGGGAGCCAGGACCCTGCAAGCCCCACCCCGCAGGAAGAACCTACCTCGTGCTCCGCAAGGCTCGCGTGCCGCTTGCTGTCCCGCACGCGCCTCCACTGGCTGCTGGCTCGCGCTGCGTGCTGGGGGTCCCGGCCTCTGCACGCGCAGCAGCAGCATGCGCGAGTTCTGGGAGCAGGGCTGCTGTTAGCGGCTCCCTGCCAGGGTATTGGTACACGTTGCTTTAGTGCCGAGCCAGGTTAGGGCGGAGCCTGGCAGCATCCCCGATGCAAAGACTGCTCCGGGTGTGCTTTTTTTTTTCTCGCAAAAGCAACGGCCCCCCTATGCAAACATATCTGACGCTCATTGTTTGAGCTGGGCTGCTTCCTTTTCTCCCCGAGCTGCTCTGGCTTCCCTGTTGTCAGCACGCGGAAATAAAAGAGCCGGTTGGGTGGAAAATTAAAGGTCATGTGTCCTCTCTCGCGGGATTGTGCCAGTTCTTAATCTTCCACATATGAATTGGTTATTTCAATCAAACTTTCAATGTACTTTTGAGATCACTCTTTAGTGAGATTTGTGCAAATGCCTAGTACAGTATGGTTAGCAATTGACTCTGTGTCGCCAGGAACACCGTGCTCCAGTACCGACCTTTCTTTTTCAAAGCATTGTTTCAGGCATGTTTGTGCAGTTGGTTTCTTTGAGGTGAACCAGGAATACAACTCCCAACATTCTTGTCTCCCTGGTGACATGGAGTCATTTAGTAACCTTAACATTAATGCCAGGTTTAGCTTTTTGCCAGTCTGTTTTTTCCAAATCATATATAAAATAGATACACAGAGAAGCTTTTGGTCTGTGGGCTTCCTCCAATGATCTGTTAAATTCTGTGGCCCCCAGCTTGGCTGACCCCTATGAATGAATGAATGAATGAGAAGTATGTATAAAGCACACAACTACTCAGAAAGAGTCTCCCGGCGCTAGAGAACCTCAAAACTAGCTGCTGATGTCCTTAACCCCTTGCGTGCGTATGATGGAACCACGCTGTCATGAGTCACGGGCGGTGTGTGCTCATGACGACATGGTTCCGTCAAGCGGCTGCCGCTTCGCCCACGCGGCATTAATTCCCCGCCTGTACGAGCGAATTAATGAATGGGCGGGGCCGTGACGGTACCACGCCGTCATGAGTACACTCCCCCCGTGACTCATGACGGCATGGTTCCGTCACGAGAATGGAAATGCCGCGCTCACCCCCACCCCCCACGCCGCAGCGAATTTCGTGCTGCGGAGAAGGGGTTAAAGGGTGGGGGAGACTTAAGGTAAATGATGGAAGAGCCAGGTTTTAAGCATCTTCCTAAAGGTAAGTAAGTCTGTCAACTGCCTGGACCCGGCAGGAGGTTTCCAGGCGCGTGCAACCTGCACTTAGAAAGAGCGACCTCCTGTACGGGTGCAGCATATCTTGGGGACAGATGCAGTGAAGATGACCTCAAGGTTCTGCGGGGGTCGTAGTGTATGACTCTCCTTCTGAGGTAATGTGCGCCAGTGCCTTAAAGCAGTAGGTATTCCGGGAGGCCCAAATATAGAACATTAACTTAGTCCAGTCTAGAAACAATAAGGGCTTGGACAACTGTCTTCCTGTGGTCCAGAGGCAGGAGGGGAAGACATTTCCTGAGCATCCGCAAACAGAAGTTAAGTGTAGTGCATGGGGAGGTATGGGTCGTGAATGACCCTGTAGGAAGTGATGCATTACGGTACACCATCTACACTTCCCCATTTTTACTGTTTCCAGCTAGGGAAGGAAATAAAGTTATTTTTTCCACTAGCCAGGGAACTTTTTCATTTTTGCACCATTATTTTTCACGACCCTACCTCCCCATGCACTACACATAACTTCTATCACGAACACATGTGCTCCCGGGTCTACGTAGGTCTTAGCACGGCCCGCCCCATAGAGGGACAGGAAGATCCCAATGATGAAGCATGACACTGAATCAGGTTTCAGTGTGTGAGGGGTATTTTACAATTCCAAAAGGATTCCCCATCAAACAAAAACGAGAAGGTGCCTTTGCATCAACATCTTTTCTACACCATCGTTATGACTAGAACCTTCAAGGTTTGAAGAGCATTAAGCGATATAACGGTAGAATCTTTGTGTTGAGAAACAGTATTTAGAGGAGAACGATTCTACCACTATTCCTCTTCACTCCCCATTTTGATTTCTTGAGTAGGGTTTTTATTAGACTTAGAGCTTAGGGTTTGGGTTTTGATTGGCTAATAGGGCTAGGGCTGTAATTGGTTCCTAAGTCCAGGTCTCTCATTGGCTCTAGGGCTTAGAGTTATGATTGGTTAGGGCTAGGGTTCCCTTTGGCCAAAGGTCACATGATCTAAGGCTATTTAGGCTTAGGGCTCAGGGTGCCTCGGCTAAGGCCAGAGAGGACCAGGGCAGTTGCCTGTTTGGGCATGTTCGGGGCAGGTTGGGCCTAGGGCCAGAAATGCTGCCACTTTCACCATTCACTAGAAACCTTAAGCAATCCACAAACATAATAACACCCTCTCAGCACATGCAAACTACTTACTTACCTCAAACAAACCCTATCCACATTTCAGTGTCTCATCAATCACTACATAACCCCACAAACCACAACTAAATGCCCTTCTATATCCAACTACCATAAAATGGCACCTTCACTCTTACACAAAACACTACTCTGTCCTATACCACTAACAAATCCACACAACACAAAACCACATTATACTTAACTTTAATCCATCATACAAAACACCAGTTCTACCTTCTAATTGCTCCTAACAGACCTCTTTGTTCATCAGCAAACCTAGACTCAGACTTCCATCATATCCACCAACACCATCTGCTGCTTTTGACCAAAAACACACAACTAAGCAATCATTACACTTCACTCCACCACACATATTACCTCTTCTAGCAATCAAATCTATCACAAAAACACATAACTCTTGTCTATCCCCTCCTACACACCACATACACTATTTTCCAAAACACATCGCTCCCTTTACCATTCAACTTCCACTCACCAACAGTACTTTATGCACATATCCTTCTCAGAAAACCACTACATCAATATCTCCTCTCACTACTCCACAAAAACAAAACATAGCACACAGACAAGCATATCAAAATCTCTCACACACGCAATTTCATAATACATTCCGTTACAAATTATAATCATACACCCACTCCCACCCTCATGACTGCACACAAAATACACATCCTAAACCATCTTTAGTCCCAATTTTCAATCTTCATCAACACCTACCACAAATATGCCAACACAACAATTCTCATTCAACTGCCTCTCATCCATTGCACAATTTAGAGCCTTAGAACATGACACACATGCTTCACCACCACCCCTAACCCATACACCTTTCACCCGAAACAGATGCAAAAAACAATTAAACATCATGCCACTCTTCACAACTTCGCATCTCCATGTGTATTACACAAGGCTATCAGCAAAAACAACACAGCTCACCATCTCACTCTCAACCACCATCTCCACCACCTAAACATGCAGACCCAACAAAATGCCTTCTAAGCCTGCTGGACGAGTAATACGATAAAGAAAACCAACACTATTGATACTCTCATACAGTTAATACCAGCACTAATGACACACCTGCTACAAGTTAAAAAATACTGCTTAAACTTCTAGAAAACAAAGTCACACCACCACCACCAAAACACAATCTCTAAACTGCCTACTAATAAATGCTGAATCACTTTCTAAAAACAAACATCACATCTATGACCTACTCACTGACCCACAACCTGACTTACTCTTCATAAGTGAATCATAGTTGGGAGATCACATGGCTCCAGTGTTGCATTAAGCCATTCCTCCCGTCTATCAAACTATCACACAAAATCGTATAGGTTAAAAAGAAGGTGGAATAGCTGTTATAAACTGGGAAAAGATATCTAGGCAGATCTCATTAAGTCTATATGTGCAGTCAAAAAAATCTAGGGAGTGAATAACGCAATTACATGTGTGTTTATGACACATATACGACATGACATATTTATTATTATTGACTGTTTATTCATCATTTTTTTATAAAACGTTTTTCATTTCTTAAGATGAATATATATACATTTAATTTCAATCTTTTGTTTAAATAGTTTAAAATAATTTTTTACAATATGTTTTCGCAAGTGCCCAAATTCGCAGTGAATACATCGATATTTGCATATATACTACATTAATCAATCTTATTGCTTCTTTTTTACTTTTACATCACATCATTAAGTTAACCATGAATATTCTTTGTAGATAGTGCTCAATGCGAATGACTAAACAATGGACAAAAGCTGGCGGGTTGTTGACACTAAGCACGTTTCGGCTGAGCCTTCGTCAGGAATCCGTCTCAGTAAACAATGGATGGGACACAAAACAACATAAAACTAGATTTTTATGCCCGCAGGCCCTGTGTTTAACTATTGTCTTCAATTAAGATCAAAGAAAATGATGACATGATCAATGAGTTGTGACCCGCGTTATTTGATGATTTTTATTAAGGATTTTTAGAAATGATCCTCTTCGCCGCGGCGCAAATTCCACCGCTGTGCGGCTGAATTTGATGCATGCACAGAACGGACAGCCACCGGCCGTCCGACGCACACTCCCACAGTTGCGTCGGTCGTCCGGGGCCGTCCGACGCATCGAAGAGATTAAACAGGCTATAATACCAGAATTTTTGTAAATTGGTGACGTTACACAACAATAACAGATTGCAAAGGTATGGTCCAATGCTAGTAATAAAAATAGAAGAAACATTTACAAACAGATAGCAAATTATAATACAAAATCAATATATAAAATAATACAAATCAAACAATGTGTGTCCTGAATGTCTGTGAATCAGCTAAGAAACGGGTAGTTGTACAGACATAAGTAAAGGGAGAGTAGAGTTAAGCAAGTGTGGAATAATACCCCAAGCATGATTTGTATATAAACATACGTGCGATCTGGTGTAAGCAGATTCAAGAGATAAAGGACAACTTATGAGATTCAGTGGTTGTAAGAGTCATACTGTGAGTAAGGGAGAACCAGTTAAGTGACTCTAACAGCATGTCATGGCGGTTTATTTGTGGCGAAATAGTTATCTAGTTTGTCCCAGATATGTCTAATCGGCGATCTCCAAGGAGACTGTGGGAGAGCGATGTTGTCTGTGTCTCTAATATGGATGATCTAACTAAGCCAACCTTTGAAGGAGGCTTTGTGTGGGCCCTTCCAGTTATCTAGGAAAACATTTATTTCAGAGGTGAGTAGGAGATCCAGTAGCGCTTTATCTGCTTGGTTTTCTATTTCAGTGCTAAGGAAACCTGCAATTAGGAAAGAGAATTCTCTTTTTAGTTGGCTCTCAAAAAGAATAGATAAGAACGTGACAACCTTATCCCAAAACTTTGTCAAGGCCTTGCAGTGGAGAATAAGGTGGGCTAAGTTCACCTATTTCTTCCTTGCAATTCCAACAGGCTGGGTCTGAACGGAAGTGTTGTGAGTGAAAACATGCTGGTGTCCAGTAAGCTTTATGAATGAGCCATAATGTTGTTTGAAATAAGACAGGGGAGATTTTACCGTGGGTAATTGATTTGAAGATATTGATATTCAAATACCACTTGGAACAACAAAACAGGACAAAATAAAACAAGGACCATGGAGAAATTCAGAACTAAAATAGATAAAACAGGAAATTAGAAATCTGCAACACACCTGGCTCAAAACAAACAGCAACCAAGACAGACTTTACCTCTACAAATGTAACAGAATATATAAATCAATAATAAAAAAAGCTAAAAAAAATGGTGCTATTTATACAGAATTCAAATGGTAAATGTGCAAATAAAGAATTTTATAAAATTCTCACAGAATTTCATAAACCTAAATGCACAGAAGGACTTAGGCATTACTCAAGAATTCACTGACAAACTGGCAAGCGATTACATAAGTGAAGCAGACATGTTGGACTTCTACTTAAAACAAAAGAAAACCACCAGCACCAACCAATTTCCCAAAATTCCTTTCAAGAGTAGGCTAACCCAGCCTCTGCATTCCTTCAAACAAATACCACAAAGTGAATTTATGGAACTGGTCAAAGCAAATAGGCTTTCGGCTGCCCTTCCGACCCTTTTCCACCACAAATTTTCAAAAACATTATTTTATCTACCTCTGCTGCCACACCACTAAGAATAATCAGCAATAATTCTTTAACTACAGGAATCTTTCCAGAAGACCTTAAAAAATGTACGCAAACGGCCATTGTTAAAGAAAACAAAACTGGACCAGCATGTTTTCTGACACAGACCAATTACAAATGGACCTTTCCAGGGCAAACTGATAGAAAGAGCAGCATTAGCCCAGATGTCATGATTCAGTGAAGATAACTCCACACTTTCAGACTAGCAAACTGTATTCCACCCAGGCAGAGACACAGAGTCTGCCCTCATCGCCATATGGGATTAAAAATACAGTAAACTGGAACAGGTTTTCTGTACTACTTCTCTTGGACCTCTCAGCTGCCTTCATCACAGTTGACCATTACATCCTAATAAAAAGACTCTACAAAGCTGGCATAGAGGAGACTGCTCTCCACTGGATCACATCCTGTCTTAAGTTCATAACAAATGCCATCCATACTTCTACTTTTTCATTGAAACCGTACTTCACAAAAGCAGGGGTCCCTAAAGGCTCTATCATCTCACACATGCTTTTCAATATCTACATGACGTCATTACCAGCAATGGTCAATGAATTTCAGTTCACATTCTATAACTATGCAGACGACACACAAATACTCCTTAAACTGGAAAGCCCCAAAGACATTGGAAACTCAAACATCTTCAATTGCCTCAGAGACGTTGATCAGAGGATGATATGGAGCCTTGTCAAATTGAATGCTTCCAAAATTGAAATACTCACATGTGGCAACTGGAAACATGACCCACTCTGCTCCTGGCCTGACGATCTGGGACCACCTCCTAAAGTATTTAAGGAATTAAGAAACCTTGGAATTACCATGGGCTCCGAGTTATCAATGAATGCTCAAGTGGACAAATGAGAAAGATCAAGCTTCATTACTATGTAAACTATGTGACGCATCTTCCCCCACATGGGATTTCCACACAAGGTCCAGGCTACTATCGCTCTTGTTCTGTCTATATATGATTATGCCAATGGCCTCTAGCATGGATCATCTTTATCAACTATGAAAAGACTACAACAGACTCAGAAATCTGCTGCCAAACTACTCCTACATGTAAAGCCGCAAGCCCACGTCTCCCCTGCCTTGAGGGCCCTACATTGGTTACTGGTTGCCAGAAGATCCACCTATAATCTGCTTTGTATCATCCACAAAGCAATACATTGAACAGGACCACTTTCCACCAGGAATAAAATCATCAAATACATTCAACAAAAGAATGTCTTCTCAAGATTGGCACCTCACCTCAAAACAACACCATACAAGAAAAATACTTAAGGTGGTACATCATTCTATGTTCAAGCAGCCAAACTATGCAATTCATTACACTCAAACATAAGAATCATGGATAACTATGTTATCTTCAGAAGGCTACTCAAGGGCTGTCTCTTTCCTAGATAACCACCATACTCAAACACTAATTTACAGCATATCCCTGTGTACGTGAACATTTATAATTTGATTATAAATATCTATCTAGATAGGCGTATTTCTTTAAACAAATATATATATAACAACTATGGTTTTTAATATACATAGATATTCATTAGGTCTGCTTAACAAATGTATGCATTACTTATGTTACTTATGGTTAAATAAATACATAATTCTATGCTTACCATGTTTATAGGTCTCTGCATAGTTTTTATAGAAGTTATTTGATTAGAAGTTTATGATTCTCTGTTTTATTTATCTATTACAATATGTACATATTATCATATCTATTTTATCTACAAGTGCTTCACTATTGAAATATCGGGGAAAATATAAATTAAAAAAGGAATTGAGTTATAAAAATACACAAATAAGTTAGCTTTAAGCACAGCAACACTTGAAAGTCTGAGTTTATGTATACCCTTTCTATTTAGTCTTGTGTCTATATATTTATTACTTTACTCCTGCTGTAGTAGAAAAAAAGAACAAAAAAACCCTTTCACTATCTCCAATGCACTACTCTGTCTTACCCTATTCCTCGCTCATCATATACTCTACCTCCACTCTCTGACTCATCCAAAACCTCATTCTACTACTATGATAACCTTTTTAAGAATCTTCCCTCCTCCATCCCTCCTTGGCTCACCCAAAACTAATTTTATTTCTATGATCTCCAAACTAACCCTTTCTAAATTCTTCCTTCATTTATCCCCCATTTGACTCACCCCAAACCTAATTTTACTACTATGATCTGCCTAATCCCTTTCTAGAGGCTCGTCCCTCCTCCATCTCTCCTTTAACTCATCCCAAACTCCATCTTACTGCTATGATCTCCCTGATCTCTTTCTAGAGACTCTTACCTCCTCCATCTCCCCTTTCACTAATTCCAAGTCTCATCTTACTACTCTGAACTCCCAAATAACATTTTCTAGACTCTTCTATCCCTCCATTAACATATTCAATTCAACTAATAGACTCACATTTACACTACTCAAATTAACTCATATTGGCTCCCTTGACTTTCAGTGACCCCATAAAGTTAAGTACCTAGAGAGAGTTTACTAAAAAATAAAAGAGAATAATGAAGAGCAATAATTTGAAATCAATTCTTGTTAACAATAATAGCAAAACAAGCAAATGAATTGTTAAATAAAAGTCCAAAATTCCATAGCACTTCCTGCAGTGGATACATTTATCCAAATAAACTTTCCCTGATGTGTATAAGGTGTGCATCAAATCTGATCTGAATGAATTTCAGCAGGATTTCCCATGTCTGATACTATAGCCTTCAGTAAAGAAGGAAGTCCGTGGTGAATATTCCACTTGACCAGTTTCAAAACTTTGAAGTTGGACACAGGCTAATTTCTCCAATATTATCCTTGGTATGGAAGTAATGAGGTAGGCTGGTAGTTATTTGGGTCTGATGGATTTAGAGTTAGATTGTTAAGTAAAGATTTGACAATTGTAGGCTTCCAGTGGTAGTTTATGCGTTTTTGGACTCTGAACAATAAGGGAACAAGGTACATTTTTGAGCTAAATAAAATATTAAATGAAATAAACAGGCAGCACAAATACATATAATTAAAGACAAATGGAATATTTTCTTCAACCTATCAGCAGTTGGAAAACAGAACAATAAGCCACTGTATATTAAGTAGAAACTGTACTTGGGCAGTTTGGGTTCCTGTCAAGGGTGCTATTTATCTCTTATGCCAGGGTTGGATTGGGATCAAAATTAGGTTCGGGCACCCAAAAGAAAAGTGGCCCACATTTGCGTTTTGCCGTTCCACAAAACACTGCTTTGGCAAAGTATTATGAAAAGAAGGAGGGCCAGGGTCGCTGATAGAGGCATGTTTTTTTCACTTCACTTCAGTAAAAAAAAAGCACGGATTAGTTCACACTGGTTAACCACACCTGAATACAAGCGAGGCCACTTCTGCTCAGGCCCTCCTACCCTGCTCAATCTGCATACATTAATGGGTGGCCTGGTGAGAGAAAGGGAGTGATACCTCCACCCGTTGGTAAAAGGGAGGTAATAGAGGCCCATCTGCCTCCAGAAAAGCCACTCAGGCACCCACTGGGCCGCTGGCGGAATCCGAACAGCAGCGACACTGCCCAAATCGGGCCCGATGCTGCCCAAAAAAGTAGCCCACAGCTGGAACTAGGATACCGGACCCTCTGCCATTGCCCGATTGTCCGCCTTACCAATCCGACCCTGTCCTATGCACATCATTACAGAAACTTCTCCTCTGCTGAAAAGTGGGTTAGGCCTGCAGACAGACACATTTTTGTTGTAAAAATTGTTTCTAGAGAGATGAACGGTGCAAAACATTATTTAGGATGAAGTACCTAGCGCAGGAAAACTTGACTGGCAGTAGTCACACTGGCTATTTTTGCTCAATCTGAGATACCTAGAAAAACAAAAAGTGATAGGTGGAATGCTTGAATTAATGCTTGAATTAATATCGAAGAGTGGTAATTACCCAGGGGTATTCATAGTTACCTTTTATGACCACTATGCTAGTCTGGAGAGAGAACAGCCAAATGCAAGTAAGTCTTGTTTCTGCTCCACTAGGAACCGTCAAGTCCACACTTCTCAGCTAGGCCCCCTTCAGACACACTCACAAGCAATTCCAGACCAGCTTCAGCCTTTTTGGCCTTGTCAGGGAATTGCTGCTTGAGTTCTATGTGACAGTGAGCACTAGAACTATGCCTGTCACACCTATCGTGTTGTACTTAGGCAGCAGCACGTCTAAAAAGTGATTCTAGGGGGCGGCACAATAAAACGGGTGGGGCGACCTTCAACAGGCAATCATGATGAGTTTAAGCACATGCATTTAAGTACATGCTGCATAAACAATCACATTTAAACATTTTAGGTAATCACATGTTGGATAGAGTAAATTCATCAGTACAAATTTACAAACTACACAATTTAATTACAATTATACATGGTGTTTCTCTGCAAAATTCAAAGAAATAATGCATAACAATAATTGGTCAATATAATTGGGAACACATAATTTGTTGTCTGGTGTTGTCTAGTGTTGCAAAGAAGTTCCAAGGGAGAAAACATATTCTGAAACTTTTATCCTCACATGGAGATTTACGGCTTATTTGTATGTTAAAAATACATGTTGCACTTATTTATAGGTATTTATTATTGTATTTTAATTTTTTTATCATGAGCATGCTTCAAAGCATATCAAAGCACAGATTTAAACCAAACATCGCAGTTGGGCATCCTTCATATATGGTCAAGTTACTTGTTACATGCTTTGTGCAATACTTTGCAAAAGATTTCTATGAAACTATATTGAGTGTTTTTCAGTTACTGTATAAGTGCAGTGTTTGCAAAAGATTAAGAGTAAATAGGTATTCTTGTGGATTGCTGCAAATCTTTCAATAACAGTATCCGGTGGCAGCTGCTATTAATGTTAAGTGGTGTGTCAGGGAGGAGAGGTGTGGGGGGTGGGGGAAAATAACAAAATAAAAAACAAAAGTACTTACCTGCCACTGCCGCCCGCCGTCTCAGTGTTCCTCTGCTCTGGTCCCAACTCCTGATTCCCCAGGGGCTAGTGCACACTGTGCAGGCAGCCAGACGCCCATCAAGATGCTACTCTCTTGCTGGTAATACTATTCATCAGCATGAGCGCAGCACTGTGATTGGCCTGAGCGGGCTGGTTTAATGCTCATTCAGGGCCTGGGAGGGTGTGCCTCTTCTCCACCTGGCTGTGCAGCACAGCTCTAAATGCGCATGTCAGTTTGGCCAGCCTTAGACAGCCAGCCACACAAACATCCGCACTTACAGTGCGCAGTACTCCTCCCTCTCCTGTCATCATGGCCCGCCCTGCCCTATTCTCAGCAGGCTCTAGCACCATGAGAAAAATAAAATGATAATAAAATGGTTATATAGTCATAGTCATAGTCATACATTCTTATATAGCGCACAGATCACCGCAAGGTCTCAAGGCGCTATGTTTACCTCTGCTGGCTCTCAGCGGGGAGGGCAGCGGGCGCTCCTTCGCCATATCCGAAGAGCCGCAGCTGACAGTATCCATATAGATTTGGGCTGCAAGTTTGACTTTAAATACTCAAGTGGATGGGACCTCCTTTCCTCTGTCGTGCACAGAAATTACTTGATTAACTTTAGTGCTGAGAAACCTTTTTTTCACATGGTGCACTGCTTGTAGATAAAACAAAGGCAATTTTAAAAAGCCTGTTCAGTTCAAATAATGGAACAGCACAAGGTTCGAGAAAGTTTGAAAACTGCAGAATCATTTTTCACGCAATAGAATCTCATGTTTTATTTTACTACAGAGTTCACGGTGCTTGCTTAATTTCAATCATTAAGTCATCAAAATGACACTAATAACAGAGGCGGTAGCATTGCTTAGTTTGTAAAAGAATAAGTGATGGGCCCAAAGTTTTGCTCAGAAGCCTGAATCCGGTGCGTTTGAATGTCTTCTTGCCGAATATCAAGGCTGCATAGTCAGGATTCCACCTCAAGCCTCTTCTTTCTTCTTTCCCGTTGTGAGACTGTCCGCTTCTTGCTCTGGGACAAAGTCTGCTGAGACAAAACAAGTACCGGTCCTCAAAAGAGTACTGTTAGGTTGGGTCTGTTTCATCACTTGTTGTATCCGGAGGGAACAAGGTATAAGTATACCGATCCTCCATACTTTTCCTGTAATTTGTCTTTTAAATGTGATACTTTGCACATCCTGATGATATGTCCTTTGTTTGAACAGCTCTGTCACAAATTTTTAAAACCTCTTGTTTTAATTGATTCCTTTGATCAGGTCAGGCCAGCTTTTTTGTTTCTACAACTTTTGTAGTTAATTTGTTATAACATATTAATCTTTCTTATGGGAGCTCATAAAGCTGTACGACAGGGGACATTACCAGCGATACTGTATTGCGTATAACCCTATTCATTTACTTTTCGTTATCTTGATGAATTCTTTTATGTACTTGTATGATTTTATTGCAAAATTGAATATGTCTTTTATGATTGTATCAGATTAGTATCAGTATTATGACATCCATTTATGTTTTTTTTGCTTGAAATTTTTCTTTCAATCATTGCAGTGCACATTTTTACCCCACCTATTTTAGTGAGTATTGCTGGGCGGCCCATACTAGAAAATAATATAGGTAACACGGGTGACAAAGTGGACCCTTAATGAGCCCACTTCCAAGAACTTTTTTCTGAGGTTTTTGTCCGTTCAGTTTTTGTCTTAGTATTGTGGTCGCATTTTGACATGTAGTTGTTTTATATACTTATACTGCTATGACCTGTGATCTGCATATATCATGTTTTATGTAATTCTGATTATTTTGCACTGTGCACATTTATGGTTCGTTGAACTGAAATAAAGTTGGTTGAAGTTGAGTTAAAGTGGAGTACCGGTAGCCCTCATCTGAACTATTGAAGGTGTGATTAAGTCAGATTTTCAATTAAAAGGCGTTTTTTGCTTATTAATAACTGTAAAACTAATGTGTATTAAACTTTAAAAAAAAAAAAAAGCTAAATCCACTTTGGATTCTTCACAGCATGTTTCATACTCATTCCTCAAGCAGGGGCATAAAATACACGGGGGAGTAACATGCCGCGTTTTAACTTCCTTAGGAATCTTTGCTCTTTGATTCAGAAACAAAATGGCTGAATGTCATTAAACCAAACCTTGCATGTAAATAGAACATTACTCAAGGAAATGCCATTACTTGATTTGAATGTAAATCTGTTCTTTAGTTTGAGAAATTATCTTTTAAAAAGTGGTCCAGTCAGGAATAGGGAGGTTAACTTTAGAGATGTGTGGACCATTAATTTGTGGATCCTTTGTGGATATGCGAATCCTTAAAGGATGTGTGAATCAAATAAAAAAATGATAAAGGGACACCATTGGACTAGGTAGCTTTTTCTCCTGTCGCCAATTGTGGATTCGCAAATCTGGTTGCTGGTTTTCAATTCTGTGGCAATCGGATTTAGAAGGCTGCCACAGAAATCTTTCTATTGTGTCTGCCATTACCCAGCACTGCGTCCCGAGCACGATGTTGGGAAAAGAAAAAGGGCATATTAGGGTAGTGTGAACTGACCGTGACCCCAGGCCAAGTGGAGGGGGAGCGCAAAAGTCCCCACCCAGCAATGCAATTTTTATTTAAAAAACTATTTTTATCACAGGAAATGCAAATCCTCTGTGGGATTCATAAATCCTGGACCCTACTCAGGTTCTACAGGCCCAGAAAAGAATACAGGATTCATGAATTCGGTAAAAAATGGGTAAAAAGTATTCAGTGCACTATTGCTGCACCTGATCAACATCCGTACATAGGGGTTGTCTGCACCCAGCCCAGTCCTTGCCACTAAACCCGCTGCACATACCTGGAAGCTGAGCAAAGCTGGCGTTGGCTGCCCTCAGAAGGATGTCCCAGCAAGGCCTTGCTGGATGTCTGACTGTCTGGCCAATCACTGATGTGCAGGGGCTGTGCATGGCCATAATCCCAAACTTTAGTGATTGGCAAATGGTGAACCATATAAACTATCAGTATGCACACACACACTTGCCTGCAGGGTTTATACTATTTCATGCTAAGGATCCATCTGAGTACACACAGCAACTCTATCCTGTATACACAGACTATGGTGTTATCAGTAATGTCATCAGTGCTGTCATCAATGATGTCATTTGAGATGCCAGCTGTGATGTAATCAGTGATGTCATTTAACATGTCATGTGATGCAATATGTGAGATCATAGGCAGTGCATGTTGAAGGTGCAAGTTATAGTTAGATCAGTAAACTTTAAAGTATTTTAAACATTAGTGTTTATCTCATTTAAACAGTTAACTATAATGTCACTGTAACCGTTTTTTCAGTAATTTTCTGTATTTTAAGCTAAGATTTACCACCATACCTAACTCTAATGTCACTTTAAACTTAGTTTTTTTCATTGAAAAAATTAAATATGCTATGGCAGTGAAAATAAATGTGGCCCAATAACACACTCTTTGTAGAGCACGATACTAATTAACACACATTCAAACATTTATTACTACAGTGCAAAGGTCATATTCAAGTTTATTACCACAGGACAGCAAAGTGCAATGGTCAAAAACACCTTTAACCGACTAATAGATTGCATGAAATAATCATTTTGCACATAGAAACAACTCTGCGAATAGTCACCATATCTCTCAATGTGATTTTACTTTCTGCAAGAATTTAACCCCCAGGCATCCTTGTTTTGATTAAACATATTTGTTTAAACAATAAACAAATACACATGACAAAATGCCATGGCATAAACCATATATGCAGATGTGCGGAGTATAATATGCTATCCATTACCGTTGTTGAGAAGGACAGGGTCACCATGACTCACTCAAAGCTTCGGCTAAGCCAAAGCCCCTCCACCAAACTGAACAATAAAAGTAAATAGCCTATTACATTCTGCACCACTGCATATACACTTTTCATATGCATAAACATGCATTTTAAATTTGCATTTATATTACAGCTGTAGTAAATTAACTATATAGGGGTGGTAGTTTTATGTCAAGGCCAGTAAGAAAATTGTGAAAGTCAGCAAAAGACACTACATTTACCCCATTTTAAATACACATTCACAAAAGCAAATGCAAAAAGACACAATTTGGTAAGTATTTAGAGTTTGCTAGACTATTTCTAAATTATATTAAAACCAAATGGAAGCAAAATTGGCAAGTTAAAAAATGCAGTGGATTTCACACATTCCTATTTAAATACCAGCTACAAACCTTTCCAGTATCTTAAAACAATCTTCCAATATCAATCAATCAATCAGCACGCTACTCACCCGTGAGGGTCTCATGGTACTGGAGGGGTGGGGGAGCATTGTGCAGCTCTGATTCAGCCAAAGAGCCAGGTCCTGAGGCTCTTCCTGAAGGTGTGCAGGGTGGGGGAATGTCTGATGTTGAGTGGGAGCTCGTTCCAGGTCTGTGTCGTGATGTAGGAGTAGGCTCTTCCACCTGCTCTGGCTCTGTGGATGCGCGGGGTTTTAGCGAGGGCGAGGTCGGAGGAGCAGAGGTATCTTTTGGGTACCTGGAAGGAGACTCTTTTGTTGAGGTATTGGGGTCCACGGTTGTGGAGGGATTTGTAGGCGTGAGTGAGTAGCTTGAAGGTTACTCCTATCTCGACGGGGAGCTAGTGGAGGTCTCGTAAATGTAAATGTAAATGTGTTGGACTTGTAAAGCGCACAGCTGCCCGTAAGCGTCCCGGCGCTTGCTTAGGGAACCCGTCCTGGTATTCCCCTGTGAGAAACCCCGGCAGGGTGTCCACAAAGTGAAAGCCAGGCATCCCGCCGCGAGGGGCTGTAGTCGTAGGTGCTGCAGATGTGGTCATGTGGGGGGATGCCAAGGACGAGTCTGGCGGGAGTGTTCTGGATGGTCTGGAGTTTTTGAAGCAGGGATTTGTTGATTCCGGCGTAGAGGGCATTTCCGTAGTCAAGTCTGCTGGTTATGCGTGCGTGGGTGATGGTCTTTTTGGCTTCGGGGGTATCCATTTGAAGGTCTTGCTGAGGAAGCAGAGGGTGTTGAAGCACGTGGAGGAGACGGTGAGGGAAGAGTCGAGTATGATACGGAGGTTGTGGGCATGGTCCGTGGGTGTTGGGGGGTTGCCGAGGGTGGTGCGGAGGGGGTGGGTCCGAGGACGAGGATTTCTGTCTTCTCCGAGTTGCGCTTCAGACAGCTGCTGCTCATCCAGGATGCAACGCCTTTCATTCCTTCCTGGAAGCTAAGTCTGGTTGTGTCGGGTTCCTTCATGTGAGAGATGATGAGCTGGGTGTCGTTGGCGTAGGATACTATGATGAGTCCATGATGTCTGACGATGGTGGCGAGGGGGCCATGTAGATGTTGAAGAGCGTGGGGCTGAGCGATGATCCTTGGGGGACTCCGCAGCTGATCTTGGTGGGTTCGGGGGGGAAGGCGAAAATCTGATTCTCTGGGTTCAGCCGGTGAGGAAGGTGCAGATCCAGTCGAGGGAGGTTCCCTGCATACCGGCGTCGTGGAGACTGGCGGTGAGAGTGCGTTGGGAGACGGTGTCAAAGGCTGTAGAGAGGTCTAGTAAGATGAGGGCCGCCATATGGCCCTGGACGAGAAGGGTGCAAATGTCTTCTGTGGTGGCGAAAGGGCAGTCTCGGTGCTGTGGTTGCTGTGGAAGCCAGATTTAGAAGTGTTGAGGATGGAGTTGGCTTCGATGAAGTTAGTGAGCTGGATGTTGACGATCTTCTCTGTGACTTTAGCCACAAAGGGAAGGAGAGATATGGGTCTGTAGTTTTTTAGGTCTGTCTGGTCTGAGTAGGGCTTCTTGAGGAGGGGCTTGATTTCTGTACGTTTCCAGTCATCAGGGAATGTGCTGGATTCGAAGGTAGTGTTGATGGTGCGTTGTAGCTTGGGTGTTATGGCAGCGGCAGCTCTGTGGAAGATGTGCGGCAGGCAGGGGTCCATGGGGGCTCCTGAGTCAATGCTCTTCATGGTCGTGGTGGTATCTTCGGTGGTGACCGGGGTCCAGGCAGAGATGGTAGGCTGGTTGGCGTTGCTGGAAGTAGGTGTGGATTTGGTGTCTGGAGTCTGTTCGTTGAAGTATTGTAGAGGGACTTGATCTTGAGATGGAAGTATGAGCCGTGTTTATTGCAGAGGTCCTGGGAAGGTGTGATATCTAAAGCTTCGCTGGGGGGTTTGGGCAATTCCTGTATGATGCTGAAGAGTTCCTTCGAGTTGCTGGTGTTGGCGAGGATTTCGTCCTGGATGAAGGTCCTTTTAGTGGATCTGATGCGTTGGTGGTTATCTGTCATGGTGTTCCTAGAGGTGGTTCGAGCTTCCGGGATTCTGCTGTTTCTCCATGCTTTCTTGAGACATCTGCAGGTGCGTCTGGATTCTCGGCGGTCGGTGGTAAGCCAGGTGGCTTTCCTGGGGCTCTGTCCGTCGCAGTGTCGGAGGGGGGGCGAGCTTGTCTGCGCAGTTGGTGATCCATCTGTGTAGTTCGTTGGCTTCAGAGTTGATGTTGGTCGTGGTAGGAGGGAGATTGTGGTTTGAGTGTGGAGTTGAGGTGCTCCTCAGTGACCTTGTTCCAATTCCTTCGCGGAGGGCGTGGTGTAGATTTGCGAACAGTGGTTTTATCGAAGGAGAAGTGTACGCAGTGCTGGTCCGTCCAGAGGGGTTGCATGGTATGGCTGAAGTGGATGTTGCTCCCTCCTGCGAAGATGGGGTCGAATTTGTGTCCTGCCTAGTGGGTAGGGGTGGTGGCGAGCTGTTTTAGTGCAATGTTGGTGAGGTTGTCCAGAAGGGCAGTGGAGTTCAGGTCGCTGAGATTGTTGAGGTGAAAGTTCAGGCCTCCGAGCAGTAGGTAGTCCATGGAGGGTCCGGGAGGTCTGTAGGCGAGAGTGCTGCATAGGGTCGTTCTAGGGATGGTCTGGTTCTGGAAATGAAGAATGTCAGGGTCCTTAATCATTTGCAAATAAAATATAATTTCCCTTGGGACATTTTTCTGCTCATTTAATTTGGAAAGTCCAATTTTATGGCCTGGTGCTTTTCCTACATTTGGAGCCTTTTCTTGGTTTGTCAATCAATCATAACTCAATCAGGATTTACAAAGCGCAGCTAATCATCTGATAGGGTATCCAGGTGCTTGCAGGCCTCAGAGGCATTTCAGAACAGCCAGGTCTTGAGGGCCATTCAGAATTCAAGGAGGGAGGTGATCGTCCGGAGCTGCGTGGGGAGGCTGTTCCAGGTGTTTGCTAAAATTGTGAATATTTGTTCAGCTGTTTAAGAGATTAAATGCAAAATGTGAGTGTCCTGTGCTCATGTCAGACTGTCTATTATTTTTATTTTTCACATTCTCACAGATCATGGAAAACTCGAACATATTGTGAATGAACAATACTCTCAATGTTCACAAAATTAAGAGGAAAAATAGTAAACAGAATAAATCAAATTAAAAGTAGAACAGTAGGAGACCTGATGCTGTATTATTTGTAAGTAGACGGGTAAGCGCACACACTTATTAATAGTTATCCTAAAACTGTTTCACCAGCAGGGGAGAGACTAAGATAATTAAGGCTTTTAGCGGCTCACCATCTTGACCTGGCCAGGACAAGGAGGTCAATATATAGACCCCCTGCCTAAGGCTAGGGAAGTCAATTGATTGACTTCCTGCCCTTTCCCAAGTGTTGGGGAGGGTTGAATGTGTCTAAATCCCCTCCTTTCTTAAGAGTGGAAGGGCTATCTAATGTTTCACCTCTGCAGCCTATGTTGCCCTACAAAACCCCCCTCTCTCTCTTAGCCCAACAACTCACTCCACTGTTGCCCAGAAGCGGGGTGATGTTCACTAAACCACCTCATCTTGCCCAAGGTTAGAGTGGGTCTGTAAAAAAAGCAAGGCAGCTATCAGCTGTCTCCAATAGCGAACAGGGCACACAAGCTGGTGTAATGTCTGGAGTATAGAAGAGGTCAGGTTTTGAGATGGTTTCAGTAAAAGGCGTAGTTTTGCTGACAGCGAAAAATGACAGGTAGAAAATGTCCGTGTTTTATCACTAAAAAGGAAAGGACCGGCCTCTTATTCACAACAGTTTTCTAAACAATGGCTCGCCAAGCAGAAGAACAGCGTAGAACTCTACTCGGGGTATAGAAATGCAATTTTCATTGAAGAAAAACAGGCTTTGTGGCAGATATACACAGCTTTGAAAATGGTTTTTTTGACTACAGGAAGGCAGTGACGGAGAGATAGCTGGCCTGAGATGGAACAATGGACCTAGAAGAAGCCTGAATAAGTTGGCGCTGCAAAGTTGTGAGGAAGTTCTAGATAGAGAGAGCTGTAGTAATCAACTCTGGGCAGGATAAGCCATTGAGTGAAACGTTTATGGCAATCTGTGGGAAGGAGCTACATTATTCTTTGAGAATGTTTGATATTACTGTTGGACTGCATTTTAAAATGCCCTTTATGACTCCATTTTGTGTTGCCATGCTCTCGGCAACTTGGTAAAGAATTGCCTTTCACTCCCTGTCAAAACTTGCCCAACCCTCCCTGCTCCTTGTGGTTGAGTTAATTCCAAGAAGCTGCCTGTGTGCCTCACCCCCACAGCTGTGTCAGAGACTCAGCCACATCCTGTCCATTGTTAGTAACTCAGCCTGTCATGACCAGTTGCCCTGTGACCACCCCAACTGATAGAGGAAGCACAAGGTTATGCCCTGTGACCATACCAACTGATAGAGGAAGCACAAGGCTGTGCACTGTGACCACACCAACTGATAGAGGAAGAACAAGGCTGTGTCCCATGACCACACCAGTTGAGCAAGGAAGCAGGGGGCTGCGTACATTGTGCAATCAGAGACAGATGGCCCCTGGCCACGATTGCACCACACAAGACTGACGAAGAGCTTGTCAGATGAGGAACTTGTCTGAATAGGGAACTTGTACTGTGCAAATGGGCATGGCTAGCGAAATAAATATGTGTCATGCTGTGAAGTAAGCAGCAGTCTCTATAGAATTGTCTTTGTACCATTCTGGGACCTCTGTCCTTAGCTCGAGCTAATACATTACTTGCTTCCCTCCACGGCTGGTTGTCCTGGTCTCTTTGGTAATGTATGATTGATGCAAGAAGGACCCGTAGATTCAAGGCGTTTCCCTGCGCCACTGGCTCTGACTCTCCCAGTGGGGGGGTCTCCAAAAAGCCGGTTCTACAATTCGGCGCCCAACTCGGGGCGTCTTCGGTGGTCGCCATCGAGCCTGGTGGTCGTAAGGAGTCCGTGATCGAACGCTAAGGGAGGCGCGCCACTGCATTGGCTGAAAATTGTCATTGTGGGCCCAAGGTCTCCGATTGCATGATTCCTCCCTCCAGTGGGCTACCCGGCTGCGGCCCCGACTGACGCACCAGTTCTGTTTCCTAGTCTTTGGAGATCGAGACCTTTGTGACACTTGCCGTGCGACGGAAGATTGATGGCCAGGTAAGAGTGGGAGTGGCCCACTTCTTTGGTGATTTGCATCTTTGTTTTGGTATTTGATTCGACTTTTGCAAAAGCCTAAGCCAAAGGGTAAGTACAGTTATAGGCTGTAAATATTCGATTGCACCCTTTGATGTTTGGATCCGGGATACACATCTAGAGATGCCTGGACTTAGTAAATTCTGGAAATGGTATTATTGTTGTTGTACACAGCACTCCACATTGGAGGAATCTTGTCAGATTCCTCCTCTGGGGACCCTTAATCATGAAGTCTATGCTATATGGTAGTTTTGAGCCTCCTGTTTAGATAATTTAGAGGAGAAATTATTTCAGAGAAAAGTTAGGCCAGCAGTGCTTGATTCCTTTCGGGTTTGGCGCAAGGAGTCCAAACAGAAGGAAATCAAATTAAAATAAATGAATAAATAAATAAGTAAATAAAAGCAAAGCTAAAGCAATGCCTATGAGTGTGATTCAGACGGCACAGAATTGTGATGATCAGGAAATAGAAGAGGGTATAGTGATACATGATAGATTGCATAAATACAGGTGAACGGATGTTACGTTGCTAAAAAGGTCCCTGAAAAGACTCAGGACAAGGGGGATGACCCTCTCATGTCCTCTATGTTGAGCACCCCTCCACCCTATACCCCCGCCCTGTATCCGGCCCCTGATCCCGCACAATTGACTCCCGCTACTGCTCCAGTTGTTGCCCCTGCCCATGCCCTGGTCCAGTTGTTGACCCTGCCCATGTCCTGGTCCACTTGTTCCCAATGACCCGACTATTCAGGCCACTGTACCAATGCAAGTACACCTTTCCCTTCCCCTTGTTGCACCTCCCACTGGTCCCATGCCTGCCCAACCCTAATGTGCCCTCAACTCCCGGTGCAACTAACGCATTCCTTGTTGACAGCCTTAATGATTATCACATATATATAGTCGCTAGATATTCTTTTGGCAAAGGAAATAGTTTTGTTTGGAAGAAAGTGTACAAAGTAATATATTCAAAAATAACATCAGTATGCCATTTGGTATTGATTTAATCTGTAGATTAAAATATCTTGCCAGACAGCATTGAACATGATCTCCTTATGTTTATCTTGAATTTTGAGCGTACAAGTTTCTGCCCGGTGTTGGCTCAGTGAGCCACTGCGCCTGATATAGAGGTTTGTGTTTAACATCATGGTTGTAGGTTCTAATTATAGTTGGACCTACTGAAACTTTCATCCATTGGTGTTGATAAAAACAGAGTACTATTGCGTGGGGTAGTGACACACATTTGCTCTATGCTGGTATGTTATGATATTATGTTCTGTGAATTATTGTAGCCCCTAAAAGGAAAAATTATTTTTAAAATAGGGTGAATTATTGCAGATTAGGAAGAATTAGGAAGGCTTTTTGTCTTTGACAGCTTCTGAGTGAACAGAAGGTGGGAGCTAGGAGCGCTTGCAGTGGCTGGCTCACAGCCGAGAAAAGTTCTGCTTTTTAGTTTCTCTGTAAACAATGGAAGGAGGCTTTCATGTCACATCTGTGGCCTCATCAATTAGGGCCTTGTCTCTGGAGAAGTGCATCTGAACAGCCTTGCTAAAACAGGGCCCCCCAAAGGGAACATTTATGATGAAGGGTTTCTCTCTGAAAATCCCAACACCATGCTATATGCTGTGAAGAAAGTGATGCATTCTTAGAATTTTGTGGGCTAGGCCAAGGTAAAAAAAAACGATTAGCAAATTCAGATTTATTTTTCACAAGAAAAATTGTGGCACAAAGGAATCACGGAGTGTACAAAATTGACAAGCTGGTTACAGTTAAGTATATTCTATTTTGTGCTCTGTTAATGAGCATTATGTTTTGTCTCCTGATTGAAAGTTACAGTTGATATTTTTATGTTATGAGAAGTGCCTCTGTTTTGTTTGTTGTGTATTCTTGCTTCTGCCCACTGATCAGTCATGGATTGTTCTGGGTGGTTTTAAGGCTGACAAGACACGTGAGTTGGTTTGACACAAAAAAAAAACGTCATAGTTGTAAGAGGAAAAAGGTGAAATGTGCGCCCTGAATGACTATAGGTAGGAAATGAGGGTAGAAAAAGATTGGAACGGACCAAGAATGTTACACCAGGTGTAGGAAAGTGGTGGAAAAGCAGAGGTCAACAGCAAACGCATCAGTGATGGTCCATTCCACGAGGTGGTGGAACAAGTGTTCCATATGTCAACATGCAAATTGCAAAAAGAAGGGTGCTGTCAGTAATATGTCGAAAGAAGATGTGTTTTTTTTGACAGACGGTCACCACTAAGGTGACCTGCTGTCAAAAGGAGGGTGAGGAAGTAAGGAAATAGAATTTTGATTTTAAACCTGACAAATTAAGCAGGCCAAAATATTGGGTTTTGGGCTACAGGTTCACTGTGCATAAAGTGCATGACAAAGTATTGTGTGTCACCGCTCTTTTGCATGTGCTACTATAATTCGTTTATGCTTTTTGCGCTTGGTATACAGCAAGTATACTTGATGGCTTGGCATGTGAGTTTTTTATCTTATGCGTGTTTTTCTTATTGTTTTCGTTTTGACAATTTTACTTTTGATACTATTACAAGCTCCCCTGTGTTATGAGGGGATGGTCATGACAATGTCCATCGCTACGCAACAGTCGGTTAGACTTGTTCTGGTTACTAAGTTCCACAGATATGATATTTCATGCTGTGAACATGAGAGACAACACTTCATCAGGCGTGTCTATTTGGTTATAATGGTATTGAAGAAAAATAAAAGAGTTATACAGGATTAAAAGCGTGTCACCTGCAGTTAGTCACATTACTGCCCCCTTCCCTTAAGGAACAGGCAGCCCTTGATTAAAATGTTCCTTGATTGGACCCTAAGGAAAACTCTAAATTTGTGGCTCTTGCAAAAGGTGACTAAAATCTTCTCATAATATTGCACTACTTAAACCTGTTCTGCTTCCTAGGTAGTGTATGGTTTTGTTCCTCAAAAGAAACTGGATCTGTAGCTGAGATTACAGTATATGGTGTAGCGGCCGATGGTAGAGTTAAGATATATGTACTATTTTGTTCTTTTGTGTATCACCCATACTCTTGGTGTTGTGTCACATGCCTGAGTATCACCCAAGTAATTTCTTGTTCTTCCTATAGATTTTTTTTTTTGCCCCTGATCAATGTTGCATTGTGCCTAGTTATTGGGGATTTTAGCTGTGTCCTAGTCCCATTTCCCTTTTTCTGCATTCCTTTCACCAATCGACCCTTGTATTATGGTTCATGCATTGTTCCCAGACTGCAGTGATGTATCAGGGACCCCCACATTATATATAATTCCCTTCTGTATGACCAGGCTGGTTCTTAAGAATTTTCTTTAGGCCCACTTCGATGTTTTCCAGTCTGACTGTTAGGGTAGTGATGGATTGGTTAACTGACTCAATACTATAGTAAGGCAAGTTTTCCATCTCAAATAGGGAATACCTTATGTTTATTTTTTTACATGATATATTTTCAATGCCTATTCTAGTTTGGTGTTTACCCTTTTGTCCCTGCTGTTTTAATTTTCAATGAGATCAGATGTGTTCTAATAATGCAAATGCCAGGACTCTTTAGTTCTTGTCTTTTGTTTCCACATTTTGATCATTAGCCTGTGTATTGTATAGTACCCCTGATGCACAATTATGAAAAGGAGTGTGAGAAGTTGGCCTGATGTATGATGTTCACTATTCTAGTTCAGTAGAACTTAAGTATGTAAGCTTTGTTTATATGTACCTTTGGTACTTAATGTGATCTTTCAAATGATATAAAGATTGCAATGGTAAAACAACAGTAAGCTCAAATCCCAACCGCTGCACACCAATGTGAGAAGTTGGCCTGATGTATGATGTTCACTATTCTAGTGAGCACCTTGTATCAGTCCAAACAATCCCTTATGGTGGTGGTTGTAAGTCAACCTTATAGACAAGCTATCCTAGGGGTAGCATGGACCTAAGCAGTCTTAGGCTTAACTCAAGAGGGCATGTGAAGCCAGCTGTTTTACCATATGCAATCCTTTTAATACCAAATGAAAGGACACCACACAAGTTATATATTATAAAAATATATGTATTTATTACTAGAATAATCCTCTGTACTCTTTATGAGGACAGAGGCACAAGCGTTTAAACAAAAGCACAGTTAAACATACAAAAGTTGCACAGTTTTGGATAGGCCCGGTGGCCACTTAAACCATATATTAAAATAGTGGTATAAGAACCACGTCTCGAACAATGGTGAGGCCTAGGGCCTTGGGAATCGCTGGGTCTACACTGGAGTAACAGCAGTTAGGACGGGAGAGGCCCACGGGATTCGGGTGCAGTGCCTAAAGCACACGCATGCACCAATGCAAAGTCAATGGTGCGTAAAAGTTACAAAGTTGCAGATTTAGACTGGAATAGAACTTAGCCACTTAAAACTAGGACACTAGAGGGGTAAACCACTACAGGAGCACCGGAGTACTCTTGTTACCTCACCCATAGGAAGCGGGTGCATAGGTGTCAAAGTGCGTCGTGTTTCGTTGTGGAGTTCTTTGGAGCCTGGAGATGAAGATGCTGCAGGCGGCCAGGAGAGAAGAGTCCAGTTGGATCCAAGGGTGCATCGAAGATGTAGAGTACCTGAAAGCAGAGGGGACAGAGTCTGGGTCACTAGCCAGTGACCAGGATGGAACCAGGAAGGAACCAGGCGATGTCGGGCGCAATCAGGTGGTTGTCAAGAAGCTTGTCTCCGCTTCCACGTGGCTCTCGCTGTCGGCGGTGTCGGCTTCCGGATCAGAGTCAACAGGCCCTGGCAAATGCAACCCACGCAGGATTTGAAGATCGCTTCTTACTCAAACCAGCAAGGTCAGAGAGGCTGCTCCTTTTCAGGGGAGTGAGGGCCAATCTGGAGCAACCAGACCAGTGGTGTAAATTTAAAGGTTCGTCATCGTAGAGGCCACTAGCCAACGGGCACGCGTTGAGCAGGAAAATGCTAAATGGCCCCACGCAGCATTCGGTGAGTGTGGAGAGGTGATCTTTGGTGCAAAAGCTGCTCGAGGCTGGGGCTTCTCAGTCCCCAATGCACAGCTTCGAGGGTGCCTCGGGAGTTGCACGGGAAGCACTTTGCAGGCTTTCCAAGATGGCCGGTCCCATGTCTCACGTCACCTCCACGGGTCTCAGCTTTGCTGTGGCTGTGGAGCAAGTTGTTGGATGTCTGGGAATCTGGTTCTTGTTGATCTCTGTCGCTCGAGCTCCGGCGGGAGCTGCAACAAAGCAAACCGTTGGGCGCTTCATGGTGCCTGCTTGCACAGGGTGGTCACTCCTTGACCACAAGGGAGATTCTTCAGTCTTCCACGTCGAGTGCGATGTCGAAGGGTCCAGAGTTTCGTTTCAAAGTTTCAGTCAGGATTATCTAAAGTCTATGGACACAGCTCCTACCTTTATTCCAAATCAAGGGGCTGGATTACCTGCTAGGTCCCTCCTATGGGTGGGACCCAGGAAGGGGGTGGTTACACCCCTTTCCCTTTGTCCAGTTTCGTGCCAGAGCTGGGGCTGGAGTGCCCCAGCACCGGTTTGAACTGGGCTATGCATGGGGTGCCTTGTGCGCCCCAGGCAGTGTCTAGTTTCACTCGCCCTGCCTGCCTCAATCCACTATCTCCTGTCTGGGGTGGTGTAACACCTCCCTGTGACCGGAAACCTTTTGTCCAGGCCTCCCCTGCCGGAGTTTCGGTCAACAGCAGGAGGCCAGACTTGTGTCTGTGGCAGCAGCATCCATTTTGTGATGCTTAGGCTCTGGTTAGTTTTAACCGCGTTTAAGTAAAGTAACATGTCTTCTCCCTCTAGAAGGGTGGAATGCTACCCCCGTCACCAGAACTGGTGAGGGGGTAGTATTCCAAAGTGTATGACACCTTACAAGACATGTTTTGATAAATCCAAACCAAAGTTAGCAATAACCGCGAGGTTTTAATGCACTTAAGAGTATATGGTATGGCAATACCCTGGAACAGCTATAAGGACATGGTTCCGAAAGCGGTAGACAGGCTCAGCTCATGCTAGAGCACCATCTCACATAAAACCAAGCACTCTGCCTCCAGGATTGTTAAGGCCTACCATAGGAGTGACTTGTAGGTGCATATGTGTCCAGATATAGGTTTAGACATAGGTATACTGAGGCAGATTTATGATAACTGGCACATCCCCAGGGATGCGCCAGTTATCTTGCGCCGCTGCTCCGCCACCCATGGTGCGCCGCATTTACAATGCGGCGCACAATGGGGCAAAAACGGCACAGATGCGTGACGCATCTGTGCCGTTAAGGTGGCGCATTGCTGGAGTTGCGTCGCAAGCGCGACGCAGCTCCAGCAAGGCTCGGGGGTGCCCCATCTTTGCAATGCTGCGTCAAGACCTACGCCTGCTTCAAGCAGGCACAGGGTTTTGACGCAGCATTAGCCTGAAAGTGACTGAGTGAAATCTTATAGATTTCACTCAGCCACTTTTGCGAGGCGCACCTGCCCCGGAACGCCCACCCTGCGCCGGAACACCCACAAGCGGCGCTGGGCTTTACAACGTGACGCTTCTGCCTAGATGCGTCATGTTGTAAATCGGTCGTAGGGATGCGCCACGTTTACGCCGCCTTGCGTGACGCAACAGCGGCGTAAACGTGTCGCAAGGGCCTCATAAATCTGCCCCACTATATCTAAGCAAGGGGTGATTACACGACCTTGCCCCAGCTGAGTGATCAGCCAGTTGTGTCAGTTTGGATAGCCAGCCAGGGGTGGCAAAAGATATGCTGCAGCCCCTGGTAGGCCTTGGATGCACCTATGCCCTGGGTACCTATAGTACACTGTACAGGGGCTCATAAGGTGATCCAACCCCAATTGGTGATGTACCTAAAGTACATGTATGTGAATTTAAAGAGAGAACAGCAGGCTGTGGATCTGATTAGCAGGCCCACAGCCACATTAAGTCGAAAACCAGTAAAGCAAAAAGTAAAAAATGGGGTGACCATAGGAAAGCAGACCCTACTCTCCTACATAACCCCCCCCCCCAAACGCAGGGACATTAAACTTAACCTTGACCAGATAAGTCTTGATGTTCTAAGTGGAAATACCTGGCGAGACCATCTGCATTGCCATGGTCAGTCCCTGGTCTGTGCTCCACTGTAAAGTCCATCCCCTGTAGGGAAATGGACCACCTGAGCAGTTTGGGATTTTCACCCTTCATCTGATTTAGCCACAAGAGAGGCTTATGGTCGGTCTGAATCTTGAAGTGAGTGCCAAACAAGTATGGTCTCAACTTCTTCAGGGCCCAAACCACAGCAAAGGCCTCCCTCTCAATAGCTGACCAACGTTTCTCTCTAGGGGTCAGCCTTCTGCTAATAAAAGCAATGGGCTGGTCTTGACCATCTACATTAAGTTGTGAAAGCACAGCTACCACCCCCAACTCAGAAGCATCTGTTTGTACAATGAACTCTTTGGAGTGATTAGGACTCTTTAGGATAGGTGCAGAGCACATGGCCTTCTTTAGGTCGTCAAATGCCTTTTGACAGCTAACTGTCCACTGAACCTTTTTTGGCATCTTCTTGGATGTCAGATCATTTAGTGGTGTTGCAATGGACCCATAGTTCTTTACACATTTTCTGTAGTACCCAGACAGGCCCAAGAAAGCTCTGACCTGTGTCTGGGTGGTTGGAGGAGCCCAGTCCTGTATGGCCTGGATCTTGCTCTCCAATGGTTGAACCTGACCCCCACCTACAAGGTGGCCCAGGTACACAACCTTACTCTGCCCTATCTGGCACTTTGTGGCCTTGATAGTCAGGCCTGCCTTTTGCAGGGCCTCTAAAACCTTCTTCATGTGGATCAGGTGATCCTCCCAGGTGGAGCTGAAGACAGCAATATCATCTAGATAAACTGCACAACAGTCATCCAACCCAGCAAGGACTTGGTTCACCAACCCATGGAAAGTGTCAGGTGCATTCTTCAAACCAAAGGGCATCACCACAAACTGATAATGACCTCCAGGGCTTGAGAAAGCTGTTTTGGCCTTGGACTCCTCAGCTAACCTGATTTGCCAATAGCCAGCTGTCAAATCAAATGTGCTCAGAAATTTGGCAGAGGCCAATCTATCAATGAGCTCATCTGCTCTTGGAATGGGGTGAGCATCTGTCCTAGTGACAGCATTGAGACCTCTATAGTCCACACAGAACCTCATTTCTCTCTTTCCATCTTGGGTATGAGGTTTTGTCACAAGGACTACTGGGCTGGCCCAGGGGCTCTCTGATGGCTCAATTACTCCAAGCTCAAGCATTTTCTGCAGCTCAGTCTTTATACAATCCCTGACATGGTCAGGTTGCCTGTAGATTTTATTCTTCACAGGCAGACTGTCACCAGTGTCCACCTCATGGGTGCACCAGTTAGTTTGACTGGGTGTTAATGAAAACATATGTCTGTGATATTGCAGAACTTGTCTGCATTCCCATTGCTGCTGGTCAGAGAGGCTGCCTGACGAGGCTACTCCATCCACTGAACCATCATCAGGGTTTTGGGATAACAGGTCTGGGAGAGGGTTACTCTCTTCCTCCTGGTCCCCATCTGTAGCCATGAGAAAGCCCATGTCTGCCCTGTCCACTTATGCCTTCAATCTATTGACATGGAGCACCCTGTGGGGGCTCCTAGGGGTGCCAAGGTCCACCAAGTAGGTGACCTCTCCCTTTTTCTCAAGTATGGTGTGGGGTCCAGACCATTTGTCTTGGAGAGCTGCTGGGGCCACTGGCTCCAACACCCACACATTCTGTCCTGGCTGGTACTCAGTCAGCACAGCCTTTTGGTCATGCCAAGCTTTCTGTAATTCTTGACTGGCCTCAAGGTTTTTGGTAGCCTTCTCCATGTATTCAGCCATCCTGGAGCGGAGACCAAGTACATAGTCCACTATGTCAAGTTTGGGCTTTTTGAGAGGTAACTCCCATCCTTCCTTCACAAGACACAGGGGACCCCTTACAGGGTGTACAAACAAAAGCTCAAAAGGGCTGTAGCCAACCATCTTTTGTGGGACCTCTCTGTAAGCAAAGAGTGACAGGGTAAAAGGATGTCCCATCTTCGCCTAAGCTTTTCAGGTAACCCTTTAATCATCCCTTTTAGGGTCTTGTTAAACCGTTCAACAAGCCCATTGCACTGTGGATGGTAGGGTGTGGTGAACTTATAGTTAACACCACACTCTTTCCACATTGCTTTCAAATATCCATGCATGAAGTTGGTACCTCTGTCTGAAAGTACCTCCTTTGGAAAGCCCACTCTGGAGAAAACTCCAAGTAGGGCAATTGCCACAACAGGAGCTGTTGTGGTCCTCAGGGGAATTGCCTCTGATGATTTTTTTCTGCAGTAGCACTTAATATCTATAAGGTCCTGAAGAAAGCCGGGCTAGTTGGCCGCACGGCTGAAACATGTTGACCTCACTTGTTGCCAGAAGATAGTAAATTTGTTCCAGACTATCAGGCGGTTTTTATTGTATGGCATTGGGACAATACTCAATAAACTTATTTTTTGTCCTCTTAGTCATTTTTATCTCACACACGTTTATCACTTGCACTGCACTCCATCAGTTGTCTCACATCTTGAACAATCACAGTGGCTGAGATCTTTTGAGAGCATGAGGTCGAGTATCCATGTATGTTAGCCTTGGAGCAACACTGGCTACACCTGGCCCTCCTCTCTTTGCTCCCCAGATGACGAAGCTCCGCCAAATGGGTGGGCTGATGGAGACTTTTCTCATGCCAGTTATTGGTCAAGCTATGTAGGACTGGTGAACAGGCGGTTTTAGAGCATTCAAGGTTTTTCTGTCACACCAACAGACTGATTTTCTCCCCGTAGTTGGATATACTTCATTATGCACTGCATACGTTGCCGTGCTCCTTGGGACGGCCAGTAAATAGCGGAGGAAACGGTTTTCAATGCATTGAATAGAGTCCACCTGCTCAGACCCCCAGAGGCCAGCCCCGTATGTGGCTGTTGGGATACACTTAGCTTTATAAACTTGAAGGAGTTCTCTGACAGGCCTCCTGCCAAGTTTTTGGGAGAAATTTATAAGGGCGCCAGTGGCTCTGGAGAACGCGTGCCCCCTGGTGGTTACAGCCAGTTTCCATGAGCCCCTTCTTTCAAAGTGTATACCGAGGTAGCAGAAACTGTCAAGGACCTCCACCCTTCTACCATCTAAAACAATTTGATACGGTGCCCTCCTGTTCTTAGTTCCGCATGACATAGTATATGTTTTTGAGACGTTCATGCGGAGGCCTCTAATTTGCATGAACTCAGAAAAATTTTCCACCGCTCTTTGGAGTCCAACCCTTGTCTGGGGCATAATAGATGCGTCGTCCGCATAAAGGAGTATTGGGATGGATGATGGTTAATTGTGGGATAATTATGGTAGGTCTCAGCAAGATAGCCCCCTACTTTGTTAATATATAGAGTGAAGAGCAGGGGTGCTAGGATGCACCCCTGTCTTACTCCTCTGTGGATCCTGAAGGTATCGGTGCACTCGCCTCTCCTACCGAATCTGACGCGGGCACCTGCCCCATGGTAAAGCTCCTTGATGAACATAAGAATTTGACTGTCTAGACCAATTTCAGATAATGTTGTCCAGAGCAGCTCATGGTCCACGCAGTCAAATGCGGAGCTTAGATCTACATAGGTTACAAAGAGGTTTCTTTTTTTAGCATGAGTATATTTTGCTGTGATTAAGGCCAGATTTAGTCCCTGCTCTACAGTTCCCTTTCCTGCCCTGCAGCAATACTGTCGGTAGGAGATGATCTCTTGCTCTTCCAACCAGTCCTGCATTCTATTTAGAATGACTCTGCCTGCTACCTTCATAAGACCATCGAGTAGGGAAATTGGTCTGTAGCAGGCAGGGTCATTTCTATCCCCCTTCTTGAATATCCGGACTACAATTGCCTCAGGCCAGGTAGGTAAGAATCCAATTTTGTTTAAAGAGTTGAGCACATTGGTCAATATGGGTGCCCATAAGTCAGTCATGGATTTGAATAGATCAATTGGGACGCAGTCTGGCCCCGGTGCCTTCCCAAACGGGGTATCATTGAGTGCCTGGTGTTTCCTTTTTTCTGCATTCTGCTGCCTGGGAGCCCTGCAACGTTGACTCCGTGCTACCGCTGGCCCTAAACGAACTTAGCTGCCCCGTAGTCCTCTCGCCGCCGCAATCACATCTAAGCGCCCGCCGAGTGGAGGACTACCTTTCCCAGCGGGCAAAGCGGCGGACACGTCAGACTCGCGCCCGGAGGCGCCTTAAATTGTGACCGCCATCGGTGGAGTGGGTGTTTCCTTTTTTCTGCATTCTGCTGCCTGGGAGCCCTGCAACCTTGACTCCGTGCTACCGCTGGCCCTAAACGAACATAGCTGCCCCGTAGTCCTCCCGCCGCCGCAATCACATCTAAGCGGCCGCCGAGTGGAGGACTACCTTTTCCAGCGGGCAAAGCGGCGGACATGTCAGACTCGTGCCCAGAGGCGCCTTAAATTGTGACCGTAATCCGCGTCGCGGGAGCGCGCGGGTGCGCCCGGGGCAAAGGGCGGGCCGTTTTGTGGCCGTTCGGGGGCCGAAGGAGGCCAGGCTGGGCCATCCCCCTTGGCCATTGCCTGTCTTTTCATCGTTGGACTTCACCGCACCATAAAGTAAGAACTGCCTACACTGGTTTGCTGGTCTACTGTCTCCTATTAACCTCATGTCAGTCATCATGCCCCCTTCTAAACCAGTTAAACAACCAAAAACCAATATACAATCCCTGACAGCTATTGATCGCATGTTACAAAGGACCATTGGAGTAGTGACAACTGCTGTCGAGCACACTGAAAGACGCTTGTCGCTACCCGCAGGCTCTTTGCCTCCGCTTTCCATAATTAACTTGTCGGATACCACTAATAACTTTCAGGACTCTTACCTACTTCCATAATTCGTATCCCTTCCACGTATTCCATCTGTGACACAAGCACAACACATTCAAAAGTACTCCAGCATTATGGTACTGCCTTCCCTGCACTCCACGGCACTTTCTCCTTCATTGGCTAACGACATCAGTGCCTCTGTGGGGGTAGTCAGCAAGGCCGCGTCCCCCTTACATCAACCTGTGGTTCAAGACAAAGAGGGCGATATTAGTATTCCTCTCCAGTTACGTGAACAGATTTCCCCGGCCAATCTTACAATAGACTTACAAGAAAATGAGGCCCCACTAGAAGGGACTTCGCTGTTATTGCCACAACTACTTACTCTTTCACCAATAATGACTAAGAACCAGGGTGTTCCCAGAAAGAGGAAACGAGGGGTGGACCTATCCCAAGGTAGAAGAGCTAAGTCTAGGAAGAAATCGGATACTAAACTCGGAAATATTAAGAATACTCAAAAAGATTTGACATTAAACGAGACAAACACCCCAAATAAACTCCCAGCACAACTCCCTTTTTTTAAAGAACTGGTAGGGAACTTTGAGAATTTGATCAAATCATTAACGTTACCGATAGTACACAGGTTAAAAATTATTTCAGAAAAGCTAGGAGACATAGAAAGCACAACTCAAAGCAATGTAGAACTCACTAGAGATCTAATTAACCAGATATCTAGGAATTCAGTATGTAGGAAACCTACTATTCCACTAGTTCCCCAGGAAAAACATACAAGATCAGAGAGTAAAACAACGAAAGGGCAAAACAACCCCAAAACGTCCTGTGATAAACCCATCATGGCGCATCCCTCGCAGTCTGAATCGGCCCTAAAAAATCCTACACCTCTATCTCAAATCCAACAAGGCGCAAGAAATACAGGGGACAAAAACACTAGGGTCGTTGCAGCAAACAAAGAACTCAATAAAAATAAAACAGCCGCCAATGGGGCTAAAAACAACCCTAACTCTACAACTGGTAAAAATAATCCTAATGCCCAAAATAGGCCAGAATCCAGAGCCCGGCGTGAGATTCAAATCATGCTTCCTCCTGAATCAGCTCCCCTTGTCGCTGTGTTGACAGGGGTTCCCGAGTTACTTCCAGCCCAATACGAGGACTACGGGAGCCTCAAAAACAAAACAATACATTGGCTAAAAAGGAACAGACCCCTTCCCCCAAATATCAATGGAGACATCCTACATGTAAGAAGGGCCAAATGGCTGGGCGTTAGACCTAAGGACATCAGTGGAGATGTCATAATTATCAACTTTAGAGACTACAGAGTAATGAATCACCTAAAGGAGTGGTATCAGGAAAAGGAGAATCTAGGTATACAGCTGCAGCAATTAACCTACTTCTATCCTAGGACATTGATATTACCTAAACATCAACAGGAGTCTCATTATCAGAGACACCATGAGGCTTATTATTATTCACCCACCTTAACAAACAGATATCACGCTCTCCTAGGTCTTGAAGGTGTAGATTGACGCTCCCAGGGATTCTCTCCCAAGGTATCCCCTCAATTCCAATCCTATTGTTTAGATGATCAGCCATTAGCTCACCCTAAACCGGGAGCCTCTACGAGAAATGTAACCGACTCACTCACTCAAACCACCAAAATTGACCCCCCTCAAAATCTTCTTAATAACTCAAAACTCTCGTTAAACACAGAAACCCCGGGCTCAGTTATCACATCGAACGTAGCGGGTCTAGCTGGTAAAATTAAAGATACCCACTGGCAGTTAATAACAACAAGCCATTCCATCATTGCCGTGCAGGAAACATGGGCAACTGAAGCACTACATCTCCTGGGCTACAAAACCTTCTCTACACCAGCTATACCTAGTAGAAGAGGTAGATCGAAGGGAGGTTTATCCCTGTATACATCAATCACTACTGGTCCAACCGTTTTAAAAACCTACCTGGATAACAACTATCACCAAATTTTAATTACCACCTGGGGTCTTCAAAAAAACGTAATCATAATAAACTTTTACAATAACATTCGACCACCAGAAGTAGAAAAGGTAGTTAGAAAATTGTTAGGTACTCTTAATTCCATTGAAGAATCCCTAACTGGGGACATGACAATTATTTGGGTAGGTGATTTCAACTGTTCCATATGCCCAATGAGCTCAAAGGGGGTGTGTGGCTTAGAGGGAGAAGACCACCGGGCGATATACCATCACTTCTTCCATACAAAGATTGGGGACTTAATGAATAATATAATGGGAGATTACTCCCTGGCTTTCACTAATGAGCTTTGTAATCCACCTAAAACATTTAGCCCTACCTTCAATGGCAGAGGAACAAAATCAATTATAGATTTTGCACTATTTTCAAATCGATACGCCTCCCAGGTCACTAACTGGGAGATTTTTAATACAGCTATGAGTGACCATTACCCGATTTCGGTGACCTATAATTTTGACCTCAATAGCCGACCTCAAACCCCATACACTTACTATGATCTTAACCTGACTCTTGGCCAAAAAAATGGGTTTACAATTAAATGGGAGAAAGTAATTCCAGAAAACTTTACAAAAACCCTGATGACTTCTACCCTAAACGATATTAATGTGTGCCTGTCCTTAGAAAAAGACCCAACCACTGTTCTTAGATACTTTGGCAACATCTGCTCCCGCATTAAAAAGCTTTTGACAAGAATCCCTCGTAATATCAGTAAGGGCTCCCCGGGCTGGTTCGACGGAAAGTGTACAAGGGCACTTACCGCACTCAAAAATACCCTACATGCTAGCTCGTCCACCAGAACCCAGATTAGATCAGCTAGACGGAGTTATCGCTCTGCCCTAACTTCCAGAAAAAAAGATCTTAAAGCTAAGGCCTGGGCCACTTTGCATTCGGCGTGCGAAAAAAAGGACAACGTTGCCTTTTGGAAGGCCGTAAACGCACCATTCTATCAAGAGCGTTTGGGCCCCTGCATAGACAACGCAATTCCCGCAGAGGAATGGGTGCAACATTTTCAGGCCCTTTATAGTATCCCCGCTTCCCTAGAAGATTCCACACACTTAAGATCTATCGCGGACAATCCGGGAAGTTCTTATCCAATAGATATCCATTTTGAATTGGAAGAAGTTCAAAAAGCTCTAAAGGAAAGTCCAGCGGCTAAAGCTCCTGGACCCGATAGCGTCCCAATTGATGTTTTTAAAAATCTACCTGATCTCTGTGCTCCAATACTTACAAATGTACTCAATTCCTCAACTCAAATTGGTTTTATCAAGACCTGGCAAGAGGCTGTCCTGGTTCCCATATACAAAAAAGGCGACAGAAATGATCCTGCCTGTTACCGGCCTATTTCGCTCTTAGACGGCCTAATGAAAATGGCAGGCAGGATCATTCTTACTCGAATACAGGAATGGCTCGATGAGAATGATGTTCTATCCCCACTACAATACGGATTTAGGTGAGGGAAGGGAACGATAGAACAGGGTCTTAACCTTGCCCTCAAAATATATACATGCTAAAAAGACCAACCTATATGTAACCTACGTAGACCTCAGTTCTGCGTTTGATTGCGTAAGGCATGATATTTTGTGGCAAACCTTAGGGAAAATTGGGCTAGACAACAGGATTCTTATTTTTATTAAAGAACTTTATTTTGGGGCTGGTGCCCGTGTGAGGTTTGGCAAAAAAGGAGAATGTTCAGACTTCTTCCCTATTTACAGAGGAGTAAGACAAGGGTGCATTCTTGCACCCTTGCTTTTTAATCTATATATAAATGATGTGGGCTCTTTCCTAGTACAACACTATAATGATTACCCCGTAATCAAGGGAAAACCCATACCTATACTTCTCTATGCCGATGACGCGGCAATCTTATCGCAGACGAAGAGGGGATTACAAAATGCTGTAGATACATTCTCACACTACATGAGTAAAAGGGGGCTTCATATAAATGTCTCCAAGACCTTTACCATGTCTTGTGGCCCAAGGAAAGCTAGAGAAACTTGTAACATAATTTTAGAAGACAGACGCGTTGACCTAGTGGACACTTTTTGTTATCTAGGCGTACACTTCGATAGACGAGGCACCTGGAAACCCGCAGTCAAAGCGAGAGCCCTTGCGTTTACCAAAGCAAACGGAGCACTCTTAAACTTTGCAATAAAAATAGGATCGAGGCCTCCTAGGGAGCTTCTCCAAGTCTTTAAATCAAAATGCGTTTCTATAGGAACCTACGGAGCAGGATTATGGGGATTACATCCTGTCGAAACAATCCAAAGAATAGAGAATACATTTCTATGATATCTCCTGGCAATGCCCATCAGCACATCTACATACGTGCTCCACGCCGAGCTTGCCATACAACACATCTCGGATATCATAAAGGTGGCACCAATCCTACTTTGGCATAACATCTGGACCAACCCTGCCACAACATTAAACAGAACTATAATAGAGGATTGTTTGTTGTGTGAAGGGGTAAAAAACATTGCATGGTTCACCTACATAAAGAATATTGTATCTGAAATTAGTCACCCGGAATATTTCTCAAATCCAACCACAATGGATTTTGTTTCACGATCCGGCCTAAAAAAAACTTTGATGGAACACTTTGAAATGAAAAGATGGAACATAGAAAGGGCCAAGATATCAGTGATTAATCATGATGTTGTTACATTGCACAGAAACATCCAGCTGTACCTTGTAGTAGATCAACCCTTTTTCTTCCGTAGGCTACTAACATGTTTTCGACTTGAAACGTTTTTTAGATTAATAACGCTCCCAAGATGCAATGATTGGTCTAAAGATAAAATTATCTGTCCTTGTGATGAGGTCTCTACACAGTCCAATATCCATTTTACTCTCTATTGTACCTTCTATTCATACCCAAGGTGATTAATTCTAAGACCTCTTCTTCTATGCTGGGGAATAAGAAAGTCTCGCGAGGCATACAACAAACTAAGGACATTGGAAGATTACTATACTATTAACACCGTAACCATGTATCTGAGAGCTTTACTGAGACTAAGACGGACATTGAGACTTGAATAATTGCTGTTTCCTTGATGAATTAATCCTTTAATTATTATTTTTAACTTGTATGTTTTTATCGAAATCCCGTGCTAAGTTCTAAGAAACCAATTAGACCAAATTTTATTACCGGCTTCTTATTTTTAAATCATAACTTGTATTCATGATGAATTTTTAACGATTGTGATTTCTGTATATGCTTTTATGATTTGTTTTTACATTTCGAATAAAGCTTTTTGAACGAACGAACGAGTGCCCTGATCACTTCCTCGTGGCGGAACTGGATCTCTAGGGGAAAGGAACTTCTCAGGACATGTTCCGCCGGGGCAGCCGGGTCTTTTGCCATTGGGCCGCGATGGTCAATCTTGTTATATAAGCTTTCAAAATGTTTGACCCAGGTGTCTGCCGGAATGGCTACGTCAATTTGGGGTACCTGTCTGTTTTGCAAGAACAGGGCGTTTCTTTTCTGAAGCTTCGTGGAGAGCCAACCAGGCCATGGATTTTAGCTCATTCTTCCTACTAATTAAGGCAGCCCTATATGTGCGCCTGGCTGACCTTATCATTTCCCTGGACCTTGGTGAGGAGTGAAGAGCTTTCTTTAAGGCGACAAGCGCCTTTGTACAGCTCCCATTGAACCAGTCTGGGTTTTCTTTTGGGGGGTGGTGTGGCACTTTAGTTAGCAAACCTTTTATCCCTGTGCAGATTTTTAAAAAGGAAGCAACTATCATTTGATGGTCATCATCAATACGAAGGCAATTTAGGATATCATCAAGGGTGTTACCCACAAGTGTTTGAATGAAATTGGTAGGCACCACCCTGTCCCATTTAATGCAAAAACCGTTTTTAGCCGCTAGTCTATGTGTAACACTATATAAAGTGTTTTTTGTAGATCTTAAAATAGACTCAGAGGGCTTCAGGGTTATTGAAATAGGGTAATGATCGCTAAGGGGGGTGTCTATAGTGTCCCAATCAAGGACAGTCCCTGAATATCTAGATGACAAAAGCATAAAGTCAATAGTTGAGTTGCAACCCCTCCCATTAAAGGTGGGTCTAAATGGTTTGGTTGGGGTGCAGAGCTCATTTACAAATGACAAGACGAAGTAGGAGGAAATAGTATTGAGGAGCTCCCCGAGTTTCGAGTGGGCGAAATGAGTCGGGCCCCCTCGTTTAGATCCCCCATCCCACAGATACCTTCCATGCCTCGGGGGCAAAGGGAGCAATTAAAGTCCCCTACCCATAGCAAGGCCATATCTCCCACCTTCTGTTCCTCGATTTTTATAAGGTTTGACTGGAGTTTTTTTATTACGTACTCTGTCAAAGCAGGGGGAATATTGTTATAAAAGTTTACCAATATCATGTTTTGTAGGGATCCACAGTAGGTGACTATTATTTGAAAAAAATCATCAGTTAAAAACTTAACAATTGGGGATCCGACAGTCGAAGAAATATAGGTGCACAGTCTCCCCTTGTGTCTGCCACTTTGACTGGGCGTAGCTGGGGTATGAAGTGTTTTATAACCCAGAATGTGTTGTTCCGTTTTAGCCCATGTTTCTTGGATGCATATAATACTGTATTTTAGGGCCACTGTGCGCCAAACTGGATTATAAATTTTATCTGAAAGACCCGCTACGTTCCAGCTGATGATGCTGCTAGGAGGTGGCGATACTATGATATGAGCATTTTTTGTGCTAATGGGTGTGATAGGTTCTAAGGTTCCCAATGAGGGAACCCCACCAGTAACAGATTGATACCCCTCACAGTCAACAATTTCAGCAGGGGAATTTGTGTCCCGGCAAGATGTTCACGAAAGGGTAATTCCCCCATCGTTAATTTTATAGATATTGTCCAAGGTGGGGCTAACCTGTTTTTGCTTACTATTATTATTACCCTCTTCATTGGATATGGTATGGGGGACAAAAATATCAAAGATTTTCGCAACAGGAGGACTCGTAGGAATGGGTGGGGCGATGTTTAGTGCCAATTTTACCAAATCCCCGCTCCCCCCTCGCCCGCTTCTGGGAGGCTCCAGAGTGTAAGATTTTTTGACAGCGGAACAGTTTATGTGTCCCGCTCGGGAATAGTTGGCAGAAACTAAAGGGTCTTTAACAGCAGTTTGCGGGACAGTGTGATTTAATGCATTTGGAATGGTAAGTATTACATTATTATCTCAATCGACATCTTCCAGACCCATAAGTGGGGCAAATCGATTTACAGTGTTGATCTTGAAAATTGGGCCCCCCATAAAGTTCCGGTGTCGATTCATGTGTCTGGGCTGCTGGGGTAATAGTGACCTAGGGTAAAAATAGCTCAGGTCATGTATCCTTATCCCGACTCTCCATTCTCACAGTACCAATCATTTAGGTATAGTATTACTCTTAGGTCCCTAAAGTTAATGATTATTACATCCCCTTGGATATCTTTGGGTCTCTGGCCGACCCATCCCAGCCTCCTCACATGTAGGATCTCACCGTTTATGTTGGGAGGTAGGGGTCTGTTGTTTCGTAACCAGAAGATAACTTTATTTTTAAGCTTAGAATAGCTTTCAGTTTTCCCCATTTTTAAATCTGGGACCCCTGTCAGAACTACTACGTATGGGGCTGCTTCTGGCGGCAAGTCTATTTGTGTATTAATGCTTTTCATATTCCTCATGTTAGGTGGTTTCTTAGCGCTGTCTCCCTGATTGTTCCCTGGCTTGTTTATGTATCCTACAGATCCTTCTGTCCTTGGGCCAAATTGGTTGCTGCTGTGTTTCGGAGATGTTCATGTTTTATCATATGCTACTATCGGCAACTCTGTAGTTTTATTCACTGTGTTTATACTAATCTTATTAGATTGTGCAGTAGTGTTTTTTTCCCGTTTATCGCCTACCAAGCTCTTAATAAGGACAGTGTTGGTGGTAATTGCGTCTTGTATATACCCCAGGTGGACAGCTATCCGTTTCACCCTTTCTAGCAAAGGAAGTAGTAGTGACTTCACTAGGACTTCTATGTTCCTCATGAGCTCTTGGAGTGGGGGAGTCAGTATGGGTGTCTGAACTGGGGCAGTAGTCCTTATTTCTATGATGTTACTTTTTGTATGATGTTGGGAAATCTTTGCTAATTTAGTAGGCCTGCCCTTTTGTCTGGTTCCCTCCCTCTTTCTCTTTAGTGTAGAAACTTTCGATTGTAGGGGAACTCTAAGTTTGTTTTTTGGAATAAGCATTGGGCTCATATATGCAGTCGATTCTTCAGAGATTAATTCTAATATAGAATCTGCGGTAGTGTCCAGGTTACTGTGAGTCCTGCTTGGATCCGACAGGGATCTTGCATCCTGGAGTAAGGACGGAACACTGATGTCACTGTGTGTAGATTTTTCCTTCCCTGGATTCGGAGTAGTTGCTAATTGGAGGGATCCTAATGATGAGCGCTTATTTAGGAGTTCAGATGAAAGCCGGTCCCCCGTGATGGCTAATTCTTGTTCCAGTCTTGAAGTCACTCTGGTAATAAAATGGTCAAGGGTCCCTCTCACAGACCCACCCACTAAGGATTTCCTTCCCTTGTTGCCGTTTTGAGACATCGAACTATGATTGTGTCAAGAAATGTATATATAAAGATGAAAAAATAGGAAATAAGGAAATACCAGTTGAGCAGGGTACTGAGTTTCAGGATCTCTTTATGCTGGAATGGCCCAGGTTGATCTAGGGACCATGGGTGCAAAGGGAGTGCTCCGGCCTCTGAGGGCCACAGAGGGCCCGCCCTTTGCCCGGGCTTAGCCCGACTAGTCCAGCACGCGTCCCGTGACGCGGAGGAAGTGACGTTGGTTTTAGCGCCTCACGAGGTAGTTTGGGTGTTGAAGTCCCCCCACTCGGGGCCGCTTAGGGATTGCGAATGCAGGCGGCAGTGAGGGGGACCAAGAACCAGGGACACAGCGCGCTCACAGCGCGAAGACGAACTGCAGAGGGGCTCCAAATGGCCCTCACTCCTCGGACGTAAGTTCACTGCACTCCAGCAAAGTCTCCCCTATACTCCTATACTCCACTTCTGACCATACTGAACCCTCTAGATCATTGCCCAAAAGACATTCAACTGGGAGGTCTGCACTCACCACAACTCTTTTGAGGCCAGTTACCCCTCCCCAGGAGAAGTTAACAATTGCCACACTATGTGTAGTAGTGACATTGCTAGCATTGGTCACTAGGTAATTATCACCCAGTACAATTTGTCCAGGGTCCACAAAGTTAGGTGTCACCATGGTGACACTGGCACATGTGTCCCTGTAGGCCTGAGCCACTTTATCATTTATCAAAGGCGTCTGGCTGTACTTGCCCAAAGTATTGGGACTCATAGTAGTGGACATAGCCATGTCCACATCACAGAGCAGAACTGCCTGAGTAGGGATCCTGACTAGGCCAGAATCTATCTCAGTACCCATGGTTAACCCCACTATAGCCTTGGATTGTGCACTACCACTGCTAACTGTACTAGGGGGTGCAGGTGCCTTAGAGGCTGCAGTGGTAGAGGCTGTACCTTTCTTAGTGCATTCACTACCCCAGTGTGAAACTGATTTACAGGTATTGCACCAAGGTTTCTTTGGCCCATCATTCTTCTTCTTCTTTCCAGTTTGGGACCCCCTCTCATTAGAAGTATTTTGGGGGCCTGAAGAAGACGTCTGGTCTTTTTGTTTTTGATCTCCACCCTTCTGGTCTGCCTTTTTCTGATCACCTCCATAGTTCTGGGGTTTCTGCTTAACCCTGGTTCTGACACATTTGTCTGTCTTCTTTCCCAATTCTTGGGGAGAGGTCAGATCTGAGTCAATCAGGTGTTGATGCAACAACTGGTTCTGGCAATTATTAAGGATCTGTTCTCTCATTATTAGATTGTACAATCCTGTATAGTCTGTAACTTTACTTCCCAGTAACCAACCCTCCAGAGCCTCAGTGGCACAATCAACAAAATCAGTCCAGTCCTGAGTCTGAGCTTTTTGGGTATCTCTGAACAACAACCTGTATTGCTCAGTGGTTAGGCCAAACCCATCAATAAGAGCACTCTTCAGGACAGTGTAGTTTTTAGCATCCCCAGGACTAACTGTGAGGAGCTTATCTCTCCCTTTCTCAGAAAAGGAGAGCCACAAGATTGCTGCCCACTGATCTTGGGGAACCTGCTGTACCATGCATGCCCTCTCCAGAGCAGTCATCCATTTGTGGATGTCATCCCCATCTTTGTAGGGGGGTACAATCTTACTCAGGTTTTTATATTCATAAGACCTGTCTTCATCCTTGTGGATATTGCTGCCACCAGTGGAATCTAATCCACTCAATTTTTGTTCCCTTGCTAAAGCAAGTTTAGCTTGGGCCAGGGCTATCTCCTCTCTCTCTATCTGGAGTTGGACAGCTTTCATCCTAGCCGTATGCTCTTTTCTCTGAGGGGAAGTCATTCCCCTTTGAGAAGCCCTTGAGGCATTAGAAAGGTTAGATTCCCTGGAAAGGGATCTCTCTCTTCTATTACCAGGGAGTAGTCTACTATTAGGTCTAGAAAGGTGGTTCCATTCCCATGTATGCTTAGGTTAGCCTGGCTAAGCCTTCTGACCTGGACCTAGCTATCCCCCTGATCATCTGAATCTTGATCCTCATCTACCTCCTCATCTTCTACTTCTGCGGTGATGGTCTCATCATCTATGGGGGTTATTCCTTCTCCTGTAGCACATGAAGGGTCTGTGGGAGCCTTCTCTAGGTCAGCTGTCTCTAGGACATGTATCAGGATTGGAATGGTAGGGTTGTGACCCTTTTTCAGCCCCCTTGAAGTGCACAAGGCACTCAAGTCTCTGAAGCTGAGTTTTTCATAGCTGGAAGGTGCCCTGGGAAGGTCACATGTCACAGGTAGAGAACTGGACTGTTCACCTGTGCCAGACATGACTAGTGAGGTGTGGGTGTATGCACCTACCTACACTATGTGTTTACCTACTAGAACCTTGCTAGTGAGTTGTAGTCAGGGTGTGCTAAGCCCTTTGGTCTACAACTACTAAGTTCAGTAGAACTTCAGCATTTTAGCTTTGTTTATATGTACCTATGGTACTTGATGTGATCTTTCAAATTATATTGTCAAAGATTACAATTGGTAAAACAACAGCAAGCTCAAATCCCAACCGCTGCACACCAATGTGAGAAGTTGGCCTGATATATGATGTTCACTATTCTAGTGAGCACCTTGTATCAGTCCAAACAACCCTTATGGTGAGTGGTTGTAAGTCAACCTTATAGACAAGCTATCCTAGGGGTAGCATAGGCCTAAGCAGTCTTAGGCTTAACTCAAGAGGGCATGTGAAGCCAGCTGTTTTACCATATGCAATCCTTTTAATACCAAATGAAAGGACACCACACAAGTTATATATTATAAAAATATATGTATTTATTACTAGAATAATCCTCTGTACTCTTTATGAGGACAGAGGAACAAGCGTTTAAACAAAAGCACAGTTAAACAGTTATGGATAGGCCCGGTGGCCACTTAAACCATATATTAAAATAGTGGTATAAGAACCACGTCTCGAACAATGGTAAGGCCTAGGGCCTTGGGAATTGCTGGGGCTACACTGGACTAACAGCAGTTAGGACGGGAGAGGCCCACGGGATTCGGGTGCAGTGCCTAAAGCACACGCATGCACCAATGCAAAGTCAATGGTGCGTAAAAGTTACAAAGTTGTAGATTTAGAAGTCTTCCAACTGGACTAGAACTTAGCCACTTAAAACTAGGACACTAGAGGGGTAAACCACTACAGGAGCACCGGAGTACTCTCGTTACCTCACTCACAGGAAGCGGGTGCATAGGTGTCAAAGTGCGCCGGGTTTCGTCGTGGAGTTCTTTGGAGCCTGGAGATGAAGATGCTGCGTGCGGCCAGGAGAGAAGAGTCCGGTTGGATCCAAGGGTGGATCGAAGATGTAGAGGACCTGAAAGCAGAGGGGACAGAGTCTGGGTCACTAGCCAGTGACCAGGATGGAACCAGGAAGGAACCAGGCGATGTCGGGCGCAATCAGGTGGTTGTCGAGAAGCTTGTCTCCGCTGCCACGTGGACTCGGGGGCATCGACGATGACCAGGAGTGGATCACGGACTGTCCCACGAAGGCTGTCGGCGGTGTCGGCTTCCGGATCGGAGTCAACAGGCCTTGGCAAATGCAACCCATGCAGGATTTGAAGATCGCTTCTTACTCGAACCAGCAAGGTCAGAGAGGCTGCTCCTTTTGAGGGGCGCGAGGGCCAGTCTGGAGCAACCAGACCAGTGGTGTAAATTCAAAGGTTTGTCATCGTAGAGGCCACTAGCCAACGGGCAAGTGACGGGACAGACGCGTCAAGCAGGAAAACGCAGCACTCGGTGAGTGTAGAGAGGTGATCTTCGATGCAAAAGCTGCTCGGGGCTGGGGCTTCTCAGTCCCCAATGCACAGCTTCGAGGGTGCCTCGGGAGCTGCACGGGAAGCACTTCGCAGGCTTTCCAAGATGGCCGGTCCCATGTCTCACGTCGCCTCCATGGGTTTCAGCTTTGCTGTGGCTGTCGATCGGGCTGTTGGATGTCTGGTAATCCGGTTCTTGTCGATCTCTGTCGCTCGAGCTCCGGCGGGAGCTGCAACAAAGCAAACCGTTGGGCGCTTGATGGTGCCTGCTTGCACAGGGTGGTCACTCCTTGACCACAAAGGATATTCTTCAGTCTTCCACGTCGAGTGGGATTTCGAAGGGTCCAGAGTTTCGTTTCAAAGTTTCAGTCAGGATTATCTAAAATCTATGGACACAGCTCCTACCTTTATTCCAAATCAAGGGTCTAGATTACCTGCTAGGTCCCTCCTATGGGTGGGGCCCAGGAAGGGGGTGGTTACACCCCTTTCCCTTTGTCCAGTTTCGCTCCAGAGCTGGGGCTGGAGTGCCCCAGCACCGGTTTGAACTGGGCTATGCATGGGGTGCCTTGTGCGCCCCAGGCAGTGTCTAGTTTCACTCGCCCTGCCTGCCTCAATCCACTATCTCCTGTCTGGGGTGGTGTAACACCTCCCTGTGACAGGAAACCTTTTGTCCAGGCCTCCCCTGCCGGAGTTTCGGTCAGCAGCAGGAGGCCAGACTTGTGTCTGTGGCAGCAGCATCCATTTTGTGATGCTGAGGCTCTGGTTATTTTTAACCGTGTTTAAGTAAAGTAACATGTCTTCTACCTCTAGAAGGGTGGAATGCAACCCCCGTCCCCAGAAATGACGAGTGGTAGCATTCCAAAGTGTATGACACCTTACACGACAGGTTTTGATAAAGCCAAACCAAAGTTAGCAATAACCGCGAGGATTATAATGCATTTAAGACTATATGGTATGGCAATACCCTGGAACAGCTATAAGGACATGCAGCTAGATTCATCATTGAAAAATGGCCTCGCAAAGGGCCAGATTCTGAGAATCTGGCCCTTTGCAAGCGCAATCTTTGCATGTGGGATTCATCATCCCAAATACAAAAATCGCTAATTGCGAAATTGCATTTAAGGAATCTCTATTTGAGATTCCATAAATGCAATTCATTAACCATTTTTTATTTGCGAATTCGCTATTTCTGGCCGCTATTTACCGTGAAGTCTGACTTCGTGGTAAATAGCGAAAACTTAGAAAAATGCACTTTAGTGCATTTTTCTAAGTGGTATGTTACACACACACATGTCCTTTGGACATGTGTGTGAGCAACATCAGGCTAAATTTACATTTCAGGGGTGCTACAGGGTGTCCTTTGGACGCCCCTGGCACCCTTGAAATCGCATCCTTATTTGCGATTAGCAAATTGCTAATCGCAAATAAGGAATGACTCCCTATTCATTCCTATGGGCCTTTGGGCCCATTGGAATTAATGGGGAGTAATTCCTCATTTGCGATTAGCAATTTGCTAATCGCAAATAAGGAAGCTGTAGGATTCGCAAAATAAATTGCGATTTGTACATGATTCCCGTTTTGCGAGTCTGTAATAGCGATTCCTTAAGAATCGCTATTACAGACTCGCAAAACGGGACTTTGATGAATCTAGGTGATGGTTCCGAAAGCGGCAGACTGGCTCAGCTCATGCTAGAGCACCATCTCACATAAAACCAAGCACTCTGCCTCCAGGATTGTCAAGGCCAGCCATAGGAGTGACTTATAGGTGCATATGTGTCCAGATATAGGTTTAGACATAGGTATACTATATCTAAGCAAGGGGTGATTACACGACCTTGCCCCAGCTGAGTCATCCGCCAGTTGTGTCAGTTTGGATGGCCAGCCAGGGGTGGCAAAAGATATGCTGCAGCCCCTGGTAGGCCTTGGATGCACCTATGCCCTGGGTACCTATAGTACACTGTACAGGGGCTCATAAGGTGATCCAATCTCAATTGGTGATGTACCTAAAGTACATGTATGTGAATTTAGAGAGAGAACAGCAGGCTGTGGGTCTGATTAGCAGGCCCACATCCACATTAGGTCGAAAACCAGTGAAGCAAAAAGTAAAAAATGGGGTGACCATAGGAAAGCAGACCCTACTCTCCTACAAGGAGGTATCTACATGTCCCTGATAATCCTTATCATGCGTTTTTCCTTTCTGAGATGTTCTAGATAAGGAATGTAGGAACACACAGATGTAAAAATATAATGCCACTATGTGTGAGGACACACATTTAGATAGGATCCACATGTAGCTATCTACCCTTAGATGGCAAAGGATAATGCTCTCACATTGAAGTTAGTGAGAATATGAAAATACCCAATTAAGGAGACTAGGAGTACTGCCTTTGTGTGGAAAAGTAAATTTTGCCATGTTCTGTGTCCCTACGTGTCCTCCATCTTATGTTATGTGTGCATGATTAATATGCATATGTATTCCCCATGATCGATTAAAGACGCAATTACAGTTGTGTCCATCTCTAGTATGCCAGTTTCCAGTTCTCGTGAAAGCTACGAATATCAGGCCTATGTAAAGTTACGTTGCCACGTTTCTCAGTGTGCACGTTATTTCATTGTAAAGTCCCCGTTTCTAGGCCTCAAAAGGGCCTGAACACCAGATTCAGCTCCTGTCTCCTGAACCCTCGCTGAGGAGCGATACAGCCCCCACCTGTATCCTCGACCCTTCACTTACTTCCTGCCTCACAGTGCCCGGTTCAGCCTGGCTCTGCCTACGAGTCTGCCAAGAGTATGTTATGATTCTAGTTATCAGTCCAGCCCTCCTTCTCTGCATTCCTAAACTACTGAATCGCATCAATAGTTTCCGTCACAGTCTAGCCTTTACGTCTCCATGTAAGAGAAATACTGTATTTATGGTCATTTAATATTCTTCATCACGCACTACATGTAGAATAATGCATGCACCGGTCTTAGAGTCTGTTAGCCTTTACCCTGATAACTTTTAGTTTCTATCAACATGTCCTCTAAACATCAGATACTAGATAGTGGTAGGTACATGTTGCCCTGACCCTCCAGACTTCAGTCTCTACTCCTAGCACAGAGTTCATAGCCCCCAGCTTCTCCTAGTAACACGTCATTGTCAGTTTGCGCGCACCATTAGGTCAGAGGTCCCGGCTCCTTAGGTAGCCCCCTCCATGTTTCCGCCCCATTTATGACATATTCTGTTACGTTTACATCACATGTCTATGTATACGCCTCCTGTTACACCCACTTTCACCCTTATCTTTCGCAACTGCTATTGACCACACCCACTGCTCCGCCTATTGTATTCATTGTAATGCAACTGTTTTAGTATATATGCTTGTGTATTGTTATTAAATGTTAGCGCGCTCATCCCAGATCCAGCCCCGGCAGCTGCCGGGCTCTGCCATCCTATTCCTGTGCAGGTTGTCCTGTTCCTGTCCTTTATGCTGTATTAAACCTGCAAACTCCTACTACCTCGAATCTTGACTCTTATTTATTGAGCTATCTGTTATTGCTATGTCCAGTAAAACCTAGATCCGGTATTATTTATTTATATACCACATAATGGCGCCCGAATAGGGACCTGCCCTTTCCCCACGCGCCGGTGAAGCCACGCCGGCCCCCTGACCCTCTGCAGCCGTGACGGAACCATACCGTGCACGTGCAGATATTTCTGCTTCAAGTATCCCTCAGGCCCACGGAGGAGACGGAGGTGGCGGTCCAGCATCCAGACGAGGCGGTGGAGGAACGCGGCGAGTCCCGACCAGAGCCCAAGCCGAGAGTCCAAGGTCCGAGGTATCCGGAGGCCCACCCGTAACAGAAGTCCGAAGTTCGTCCGTCCGGCGTCGAAGCAGTCCAGTCCAGTCCGAGGCCTTCCGTTCTTGCTGCCCGGTGAGTACCGTTGCTGGGGTAGTATCTAGACAGGGTCAATCTAATTGTCTCTGGTCCGTGGGGTTTGGTGGTACACAGATCCCAAAACGAAGTGTCCACTCTGGTGGATGCGGGTCCTGACGTGTCTCTTTATGAGACCGGTAAGTTTCGTACTGTACCAGCAGTGCATCTAGTTTCTGTTCTAGTCAGTTCTGTTCTCGAGAAAATTCATGTATTCTGTTCGAACTGTTATTTTAAATGTTCTTCATGTATTTTAATGTCGTGGTATGAATGTGGAGTAATTATCGTGTTCATTGTGTATTGTATTGTGTCTAGATTACAGTTCAGTCATGCCGTTATTTTCCAGACTACGTCAGTTAAAAACTAGAAAAGGTCTGTTAGAAGAAGCAGTTCCTGTCCCGCCTAGGGACAGTCCAGGTCATTTTATGTATCAGAAGCATGGCATAAGTGCCATATTATATCTAGATTTATGGGTAGAGTATACCAAACAGTTAGAAGAAAAGTATAGATGGCCCGTATCGGGTACATGGGATGCCGAGTGCATCATGCGAGTAGAAGAAGCGTTATGGAAAAAGAAAGCCAGACAGTCACAGAAAGATGCCATCGAGTTATGGCGCAAAGAATCTCATAAAAGAACCGAAAAAGAAATCAGGAAGTCAGAATTAAGTAGAGAATCCTTAGAAAGAGCCCACGAAAGGGAATTAATCGAGATAGGTGAACGAGTCAAAACCGAACAGTCAGACAGACAGAGGCATGCCCTCATTAAGGGTATGTATCCTCTTCTTGCCGAGGGCTTGCCAAAAGCGACCCCGGAGGCATCCAGTAATTTTCCGCCACCATTAGTTCCGACCAAGCTACGTCACAAACCGACCGCAGCTGATATTTTCATCTCGTCCTACTTGGACGACACAGTCCCAGAGTATGCAAATCCTGTTCCGCCAGCCCCTGTAAATAATGTAAATCCTGCTCCTCCAGTCACCGGAGTACCTGCCACGGTACCCCCGGTTCAGCCCACATTACAATTTCCCACTCTGCCAGCACGAAGAGTATCAGTCGATGATACCAGTATAGGGGCCGCAGGAGGAGGTCCTCCTGGTACCCCGCCACCACACCAACGTTTAACGTTAGTCGAGTTACATGAATGTGCGTTACAGCGTACGCCCAAATATAAGTCCGTTGCAGAAATCCGACGAGCTCTTACTGAATGCCGCTATGATCCAGTTGCGGGAGATGATAGTACAGTTATATATTCCATCCGTGTAAGACGGGTGACCGGGTATTTGGATACCCTACCGAATATGAAAGAAGATCTAGACAGAATATATCGTTTCATCCGTACAGGGGATGATCCAGAAAGTATTGGCGAAGCCATGTCTCAAAGAAAAGCTGAGATCCAGCTCATGTTATTAAAGTTTCTGATTAATTGTTTAATAAGGGAACAAGATTATCCGACCAAAGATCCGGCCTAAATGAGAATCCTGACAAGGTGGAGTGATAATATAGCCGAGGGTAAGCACAGAACTATCAGTAGTATAGAGAGTATGTACAAGAGAATTCGTAAGGAAATAATAAAGTTACACGAACAACGTAAAGCAGCACAAGTAAGCGAGAAAGAGAATGACTCTTCTACAGAAGAGGTAGAGGACGAGAATCCCGCCAGAATAGCGTATGTAGGAAAATCTAGATTTCCAGACCGCCATTTACGCCTAGAACACAAGTTAGTTTTTCATCATCCAGCACCAGAACAAGGTTCTCTAGAACAAGTATTTCAAGCTATCGATCATATTCTGAAATCACGAATCGGTTATAGTGAATTAAGTACTATGCATGAACAAGAACTAGCCCGATCAGCAGTCCGATGGATTACTGATTCTACCACTTTTCCAGACGAAATAGTGGCTCAAATGTTTCTGAAATTGACCCCAGGCGAGCAGCGACTGGTGGGTATGTATATGATTCAGCACCTCATCACATTGTATGAGGGTCAACATTCTGATCCAGGCCCGTTACACGATGTCCTGAACGAGTTACTCCAGTATAGATGGAAAGGTTTAGGTACCGATTTAATTAGTGTCATTCTAGAACAGCGTCACAAATATAGTATGTTCTTGAACCCGCATTTTGTTCATGTCTCACCCCCAGAAAGTAAACCGTTTTACATAGACAGACAGAATCCGTTACGAGAAGTACACCCAGTCAGGACAACAGATGGTGAAATGCAACGAGTGTTTGTTTACACTCCGATTACAAAGATGGAACTCTTAGAGATGAAGAAATTAATTTCCTGTCACGACAAAGATCCAGCAGGGTTCCACCGAGAATTAAAAGACATGCTCCGTATGGGAGAATACACGTATCCAGATATTATTAAAATGTTAAAGGTCCTGTTGCCCGCAGGGGTATACGAGAAACTCAAGGAAAAAGATTGGGAGGTGGGAGAGAAAAAGATCGATTGGACAGTTCTAGAAGCTGAAGATAAGATACGAGTACCAGGTACCGGTCTTGGAGAGAAATGTAAAGAATTACCTGAATTGTTAATACAAGTTTTGCCCAGATTATTAGCAACTAAAAAGGAAGACTGGGATGCAATCTCAGCCTGTAAACAGAAACAAGATGAAGACACTAGTGATTTTTATTCTAGATTTGAAAAATGTTTTATTATAAACAGTGGCCTCAAGACAAGTAGCGAGTCATACCCTCATCTTTTTGTTACTAAATTAGTCGAGAATTCAAGTCCACAAGTTAAGAATCGAGTTTTGAAAGTCGAAAGTACATGGCAAGCTAGTACCCCGTCCCAGATGTTACAGATGCTCCAGTACCACCAGAATAGAATCAGGGAAGAGCAAGATCACGAGAGAAAACGTATGAAAGACACGAAAATGAAAGTACTAGTTGCACAATCTGTTCCTCAAGACAGTCAGAAGAGGGGTCCGAATCAAGCCAGTCATCCTGCAGCTCCCGTTAAAGGGACATGCAATTATTGTAAACAGCCAGGTCATTTTATAAACCAATGTGCAGTTCTGAAACATAATATAGCTACCGGTAAAACTAAAGAAAGACCACGTCCGCCTAGACAAGAACAAGTTTCACAGACTTCTCAGCCACAAAATGCACAACAGACAGTTACAGTACCGCAGCCTATTGCTGCAACACAACATGTTACACAGCAGATGTACCAGTATGCACAGTCCGAGTACCCAGAGTATCAACAGTATTCATGAAACAGCCTAGAGAGGGAGGTAGGCTTGCCTCTCATCGAGATTCCTGTAGATCAAGAAGGTCCCTATGTTCATAGTCAGGTACTAGGGAAAGACAGAAAGTTTCTGATTGATACAGGGGCAAGTAGGACCACCATCAGTCACGCCGAAGTTCCAGGGGCTCCGCTCTCAGGCTCTAGAAATGTTTCCCTTGGATTTTCAGGAAAGCCTATTGTAAACGAGATATCTAAGCCAGTTACTCTAGAAGTAGGTCCATTGTCCCGCACTACTGATCTGTTACTTACGAAGTCATGTCCAGAAAATCTGTTAGGCATTAAAACACTGAAAGAATTAGGTGCAGTTATTTGCTGCTCCCCAGAGGGAATACGATTGTTCCTACGTGACTTCAAGGGTCACTATGTATTACGAGATTTTGATCCAAGATTGTCTAATGTTCCGCAGCATCTATGGGCGCAAGGTCCAACTGATGTAGGTTTCATGCAAATCACACCCCATCGTGTGACTCTCAAACCAGGTGTAGTCCTGCCACGAATCAGACAGTACAGATTGCCACCTGAGGCTGTAGCAGCCTTATCCAAAATCATTGACGAGCTCATGGCTCAAGGAGTAGTTGTAGAAACTGACTCCAATGTATGTAATTCTCCGATCATTCCAGTCATGAAACGTACTGATCCAAATGCACCCCCAGTATATCGATTAGTGATTGACCTACGAGAACTCAATAAATGTATTATTCCCCAGTATCCAGTTGTTCCAGATATCTCTTCCCTATTGACAGCCATTGATTCCGAAGCCACATTTTTTACAGTCATAGACCTCAAGAACGTGTTTTTCAGTGTCCCCATTCATCCAGACAGCCAGTTTCTTTTCGGATTTTGTTTAAATGGAAGGAGCTATATGTTCACACGAGCTCCTCAAGGTTTCACAGAGAGTCCTAGTATTTACAGTCAAGCACTTAAGAGACAACTAGACAACATTCACATGCCAACTGACACTGCCCTGCTCCAGTATGTCGATGATCTACTGATCACAGCCCGTTCTGAACGTGCTTGCGAGCGAGCATCACTTACAGTCTTGTATTTCCTTGCCGAGATGGGGCACAAGGTGTCCCCTTCGAAGCTTCAATTCTGTGTCCAGCAAGTGATCTACTTAGGCCACTTACTGTCCAAGTGGGGTAGGCAGTTGACACCCGACCGTATCCAGTTAATAGCGAGTCTTCCTCAGCCCAAGACACAGAAGGAGGTACGTGCTTTTATCGGCCTTACTTCTTATTGTAGACAATGGATTCCTCAGTATGCATTTCTAGCTAAGCCACTGATACAGTTAACGACACAGGAGGCAGCCGTATCGACTGTCCTCCCTTGGACATCTGAACATACACTTAGTTTCAATGAGTTAAAGAAAGCTTTATGCCAAGCTCCAGTTCTAGCTACACCGAACTACAGTAAGCCTTTTACACTTTTCGTCACAGAACGCGAAGGTACAGCATTATCTGTTCTCACACAAGATCAAGCAGGTCAATACAAGCCCTGTGCTTATTTTTCGAGCACACTAGATCCTGTAGCCCAGGCTCTGCCTGCGTGCCTCAAGTCAGTTGCAGCCACAGCACTAGCTATCAGACAAAGTGATTCCATAGTATTAGGACATTCCTTGACAGTACAAGTTCCACACTCCGTGGAAGTTCTTTTAAACCGAACCCAGACTCAGCACTTGACAATTGCACGTTTAACAGGTTATGAATTGACATTGTTCCAGCCACACATAGAAATCAGACGCTGCAACGTTCTAAATCCTGCTACACTGTTACCGTCAGTTAATTCGAATCCTGCCACACACGACTGTGTGGAAGTAGTTAACACTATGACAAAGCCAAGACAAGATCTGACAGATATTCCATTACCAGATCCCGACCTGACACTTTATGTGGATGGTTCATGTATGAGAACAAGTACAGGAGAACTAGTAGCCGCGTATGCAGTGACTACTGACACTGAAGTTATTGAAACCCACCGTATTGACACCCTGTCTGCTCAAGCAGCAGAGCTAGTTGCTCTGACACAAGCCTGCATACACGCTAAGAACCTGAAAGTTAATGTTTACACAGATTCACGCTACGCATTTGGAGTTGTACACGACTTCGGAGTGCTCTGGCAGGAGAGAGGTTTCATGACTTCTCACGGAACCAAGATTCAGCATGGTCTCCTTATTCAAGCTCTGTTAGATGCCATACATTTACCGACATCTATTGCTATCATGAAGTGCAAAGCACATACGAAAGTTACTGACATCATTTCCCAAGGTAATGATCTAGCAGATCGCACAGCCAAGCTTACAGCACAGACTCCAGACATTTCAGTTAATCCGACACAGACACATACTCCAGCTCCGACTACCTGTATGACAGTTAAGGACCCTACTCAAGATGTCATAGATATCCAGTTACATGCTACTCCCGATGAAATCAAGAAATGGTCCGAACAAGGAGGGGTCCAGACAGATCAGGGATGGGTAACGAAGGGAAAAGCCACATGGTTTCTCCCCGACTCTATGGTTCAAGTCATTATCAATACCGCACATAGTCCAGCACATTTAGGAGAAAAAGCTATGTTAGATAGTATCCAGAACATTTGGTTCAACAAGCATTTACGAGCTGCAGCCAAGCAGAAAGTCCGTACCTGTATGATATGTTGCCAGTTTAATCCAGGTAAAAGTGTCCCGGTGGAACAAGGTGGATTCCAGCCCCCTGACCACCCTTTTGAAGTCCTCCAGATGGATTATATTCAGATGGAGCGATGTCGAGGTTTCAAGTATGTTCTTGTAGTTGTATGCGCTTTGTCCAGGTGGACAGAGGCATATCCAGTCCCAGATTACACAGCCGCGACCACTGCCAAGCAGTTGGTTCGTGAGTTCTTCCCCCGTTATGGACTCCCTAGAGTCGTATATTCTGATAACGGCCAGCCATTCTCATCTGAGTTGATGAAACACGTTTCCCTTTTGTTAGGGTACCAGTGGAAGTTCCATTGTGTACGCCATCCAGAAGCAGCTGGTCTCGTAGAGAGACATAACCAGACCCTGAAAATCCGCATTGCTAAAATATGTAAAGAGAAAGGTGTAGACTGGCTAGTAGCTCTGCCAGTCGCTTTGTTTTATATGCGCATGGTCGCACATTCCAGATCAGGTCTGTCCCCGTACGAGGTCGTATTCGGCCGCCCCCCTAATATGTGGGGTACACCTAGACCCCGAAGTATTACCGATGTTTCAAGTAATATGCTGACAGATTACCTAGCTTCCTTGATGTCTGCCCTACACTCTTGTCGTTCACAGGTTGCCGCCGCATTTCCAGACAATACCGAGGTGGCACCGCATGAAATCGTTCCCGGAAATCTGGTTCTTGTCAGGAACTTTGATCGTTCAAGTCCGCTGGAGCCTCGCTGGAAAGAACCCAAACAGGTCCTCCTGGCCACCCGTACTGCCGTCAAGCTGGAAGGCAGGAAGGGCTGGGTCCATTTGTCACATGTGAAGAAATTTTACGGACTAAAGCCTGTTTCTAAGAACATTGCCGAGGATTTTAAGGATTGCAAAAGTACTATTCTTAAGGACTGTCCCGCAAAAGACAATGATACTGAACCCTCCCTGTTAGAGAAAACTCCGCAACAGGAGTATAAGCAAAAACTAAGGTCTAGTAAAATAAGTCAGCCAGTTTGATTGTCTAAGTCCTCCCCTAGGTGAAACGGTTAGACCGGTTTCTGACATGTATAAAATAGACCCCCATAGTGAGAGAGTTAGTCAAAACTCAATCCGATGTATCGGTTTTTCTAAGTTTCATATTGTTTTTCAGCCTCATGATTACCTGCACAGGTTACGCATTTTATTTGTATTTTCCAGTTTCTCATGTAAATAAGTCTTCTAATGTTACAGTAGAGCACACGTTTAGTGATCTGCCTCCTCATGAACTCTCATATCGTCTTGCTATGCGTAATAATTCCTTTATCCGCATGTTACATTATTCACACCAGACCAGCAATGCCACTAATTGTTGGGTGTGTGGTCGACTCCCCCCTTTCCAGACACCGAAGGGAGTTCTGCCACTCTTTCCTTATCCATTTTCACATAATGGTTCGTGTGGAGCATGGTCCACGTTAACGTCATCCTCAACAGATATGTCTTTTCTTAACAGTACATGTTTTCCAGACAAGCAAGGTCTTCCCCACAGAACAGGGTTAGATCTAGAAAATGAAGTTTATAATTTAGGTAATTATTCTTCAAATTTCATGGTCCTGAATGTTCAGTCTGATACTACTCCAGACTTACCTGCTATGTCAGTATTACCAGTCAAAGGTGAATTATGTGTCCGAAAGAATGGTTCCGTACATGTAGGACATAGTGATTGTACTACTATTGTCAAGTATAGTGACAGTAGGAAATCTATTTTTAAAGCTTCACGTCATTCTTATTTTGTCTGTGGTCAGACCGCATATGTTCGTCTGCCCCTCGATTGGGAGGGAACCTGTTACATTGCCTTCCTACTGCCACCAGTTTTTCTAGCCCCACCTGACTATCATAGGAATTCCCACCTAGTACATACTAGACACAAGAGAGACCTCCCGATTGTCGATTATACTGAAACTGCTCTAGAACAATACATAGATATCAATAAAGGTGTATTTCCCTATTTAGGTACTGTCGTGAATAGTAAACTGATACGTAGATTAACCAGAACACTTGAAGCAGTAGTGATTGAGACTACTTCCGCTCTGAGTAACTTAACCGAAGAACAATCCTTTATGAGAATTGTCGTACTCCAGAATCGTCTCGTCCTTGACGTCATACTGGCCGATAGGGGCGGGGCATGTAGAGTCATCGGATCTAGTTGCTGCATTTTCGTTCCTAATAACGCACCGTCTGTTTATTCAGCTATAACCAGACTCCATAAAATTGCCCATATGTTACACCAAGATACAGGCACCTGGACATGGTCCGGTTGGTTCTGGAATATAATTTCCGCCTGGGGATGGAAAGTATTGTCATTTCTGGGTATTGCAGTAGCGATCATATTCAGTTGCTGCCTCTGTATACAATGTGGCCCTGCGATTTGCGGCATTTGTGCTACCTCTTGTATTCCTAGCCCCAAGTCCCGTTCTAAATCCCGTTCCAAGAAAATTCGAGACGAGCAAATGATACTGTATGAAATGATAGATGGTATCATGAATATTGATGTTTCCTGATGGAAACGTAGTGACAAGGAGGGAATGTGGAAAAGTAAATTTTGCCATGTTCTGTGTCCCTACGTGTCCTCCATCTTATGTTATGTGTGCATGATTAATATGCATATGTATTCCCCATGATCGATTAAAGACGAAATTACAGTTGTGTCCATCTCTAGTATGCCAGTTTCCAGTTCTCGTGAAAGCTACGAATATCAGGCCTATGTAAAGTTACGTTGCCACGTTTCTCAGTGTGCACGTTATTTCATTGTAAAGTCCCCGTTTCTAGGCCTCAAAAGGGCCTGAACACCAGATTCAGCTCCTGTCTCCTGAACCCTCGCTGAGGAGCGATACAGCCCCCACCTGTATCCTCGACCCTTCACTTACTTCCTGCCTCACAGTGCCCGGTTCAGCCTGGCTCTGCCTACGAGTCTGCCAAGAGTATGTTATGATTCTAGTTATCAGTCCAGCCCTCCTTCTCTGCATTCCTAAACTACTGAATCGCATCAATAGTTTCCGTCACAGTCTAGCCTTTACGTCTCCATGTAAGAGAAATACTGTATTTATGGTCATTTAATATTCTTCATCACGCACTACATGTAGAATAATGCATGCACCGGTCTTAGAGTCTGTTAGCCTTTACCCTGATAACTTTTAGTTTCTATCAACATGTCCTCTAAACATCAGATACTAGATAGTGGTAGGTACATGTTGCCCTGACCCTCCAGACTTCAGTCTCTACTCCTAGCACAGAGTTCATAGCCCCCAGCTTCTCCTAGTAACACGTCATTGTCAGTTTGCGCGCACCATTAGGTCAGAGGTCCCGGCTCCTTAGGTAGCCCCCTCCATGTTTCTGCCCCATTTATGACATATTCTGTTACGTTTACATCACATGTCTATGTATACGCCTCCTGTTACACCCACTTTCACCCTTATCTTTCGCGACTGCTATTGACCACACCCACTGCTCCGCCTATTGTATTCATTGTAATGCAACTGTTTTAGTATATATGCTTGTGTATTGTTATTAAATGTTAGCGCGCTCATCCCAGATCCAGCCCCGGCAGCTGCCGGGCTCTGCCATCCTATTCCTGTGCAGGTTGTCCTGTTCCTGTCCTTTATGCTGTATTAAACCTGCAAACTCCTACTACCTCGAATCTTGACTCTTATTTATTGAGCTATCTGTTATTGCTATGTCCAGTAAAACCTAGATCCGGTATTATTTATTTATATACCACATTTGTACCCCTTAAGAGAGACAGTGCATTCTAGACCAGAGTAGTCCCATGGCATCTGGCCACTTCCTTGAAGATTGCAGGCCACCTGCTTGCAGTCCCATTGTTAAATACAATAAATAGTCTCTTCGCTAATTTGATGGAAACTAACAACTGTGTCACATTTCCTACATCACTAGGTTCAGCGGAATCTTCCAGAGTAAAAGGCAGAGTCATAACCTGCAGAACATTCACAACGATGAGTCCTAACTCCCATCAGTGACAGCTACAAATGAGGGGCGGACATCTTGGACCTACAGTCCCAACACCCAGAAAGTAGCAAGGCTGGACAGCGATCGCCAGCGTATCATCAATGGCGGTTCCAAAGTATTGTGTCTTCTTCATCAGACGGCGTTGGACATCAGAGAAGAAAGAGGAGCTGGTTCCCTGTTTGCCACAGGACAAGAATTTTTGTGTAAAGGAGCGAAAAAGAAGGAGCCCTGTTGTTGACGGCAGGGCTGGTTTGAGGTTTCAGTTTCCTACCTGTCATGTGCTGGTAACCTCTGACAGCGTGCGGTTCTTTGACCCCCTTGGCCTAAGTTTTGACCACACCCCCTCCTTTCCTTTGCTCCAACAGAAAGGCAGTGCACCGGAGGATCCAAGATTGGCAAAAGGCACTACATTTGTAAATACCTATGTTGAAAAGAAAATTAGAATGGAAGAGCAGCCCAAGCATCCTCTGACACCGAATAACGATTGTTGGAGCCTGAGAGTGTTGCTGAGCGTGAAAGCCTGTTGGTCTCTCCTGATTAACAGTACTTGTGTCTGTACAATGTAATCTACACCCATGACCACCAAAGTGCATGGTATCTGTAGTGCCTGCCACAGAGGAGAGATATTGGTGCACTGCCTTGAGACATTGAGACTTTTGAGTGAGCTGTGAGTGTTTGCCAGGAGGGCACTCTAACAGAAACTAAGGAGCACTATCGGTATGGAAAGGCCTGGATCAAGAAAGCCCAACGAGGAAGAAGAAAATGGAAGCAGATTTGATGGACAATAGAAGCCTACCAAAGAGCCTTAGAACGGACTTTGGGCAGAGTTGCACAAGCAATTCCAGTCTAATAATATAGAGCAAATGTTAGATATGTTTCAAAATGGTCCAACAGAAGTGAATGTGTGTGACTGTTCTTACTTTGTTTGCTGACATCATTTAAGAGTAGTATTCGTTTAGTAGAACAGTATCAGGCCTGTATTCAGACAAAGAGTATCACCATTTCACCTGAAAGCATTGTTAATACCTAGGGCCCATTTCATACCACACAAGGACTGACACAGATGGAGTAGTGATAGTCTCTATTAGCTGTAGGACCCATGGATTGCTTCCCATCCTAATTAGTAAAGGATGATCTGTTTTTTGCCCCTATTCAAGTTATATGTTTGTAGGTTGAGAGACCTAATTATGGTAGTATATATATATATATATATATATATATATATATATATATATATATATATATATATATATATATATATATATATATATATATATATATATATATATATTTTACATATATATTTTATTAAACTCAAAGTCAAGTAATTTAGGTAATGAAGATGTCCTGGAGTACAGTGCATGCAGATCAAGAGAGAGGTACAGGAAATTATAGACATTGATCTAGACGACGATTGATTGTTGCCTCTACATGGAAAAATGAGGGACTGTTGGACTGCATTTTAAAATGCCCTTTATGACTCCATTTTGTGTTGCCATGCTCTCGGCAACTTGGTAAAGAATTGCCTTTCACTCCCTGTCAAAACTTGCCCAACCCTCCCTGCTCCTTGTGGTTGAGCCGATTCCAAGAAGCTGCCTGTGTGCCTCACCCCCACAGCTGTGTCAGAGACTCAGCCACATCCTGTCCATTGTTGGTAACTCAGCCTGTCACGACCAGCTGCCCTGTGACCACCCCAACTGATAGAGGAAGCACAAGGTTATGCCCTGTGACCACACCAACTGATAGAGGAAGCACAAGGCTGTGCACTGTGACCACACCAACTGATAGAGGAAGCACAAGGCTGTGTCCCATGACCACACCAGTTGAGCAAGGAAGCAGGGGGCTGCGTACATTGTGCAATCAGAGACAGATGTCCCCTGGCCACGATTGCACCACACAAGACTGACGAAGAGCTTGTCAGATGAGGAACTTGTCTGACTAGGGAACTTGTACTGTGCAAATGGGCGTGGCTAGCGCTATAAATATGTGTCATGCTGTGAAGTAAGCAGCAGTCTCCGTAGAATTGTCTTTGTACCATTCTGGGACCTCTGTCCTTAGCTCAAGCTAATAAATTACTTGCTTCCCTCCACAGCTGGTTGTCCTGGTCTCTTTGGTAATGTATGATTGATGCAAGAAGGACCCGTAGATTCAAGGCATTTCCCTGTTCCACTGGCTCTGACTCTCCCAGTGGGGGGGGGGGGGGGTCTCCAAAAAGCCGGTTCTACATTACCAGCTAGAGGAGTTTACTTTATAGAATTGCTGCTCTAAAGATAGTGAAATGTTGATGATTACGCCAAGATTTATGGCTGTGGTCACTGGAGAGGGGGTTTCTCCCAGCTCCTAGGGTCATTAGCCAGGGGACTAGATGGTAGAAGAACCACTGAAAATGAAGACCTCAATTTTATCTCAATTTAACTTTAATCACTTGTTTGCATCCAGGTGGTCCCTGCCTTTAAGCTTTCAGAGTACCAAGGTCATCTTTAAAAGAAAAACACATTTGTGTGCTGTTGGAATATGATGTAAGGGAGGAACAGAAATGCTGAATTAATGATGCCAGGGAAGACACTTATAGATTCAAAAGGGACATGCTTAGGGAGGACCCTTGAGGACCTTCACAAATGAACCTTTTTGGATAATGCGTTAAAAGAGGATAGAATGACAGCTTAAATTCTGTTATTCAGAAAAGAAGTGCTCCAGCTTAGAGCTGAGCTGCGTATGACAAGAACATTAGGTCTGTGAAGTACGATAGTGTGGCATACTTGGCAAAATTACACATAAGCAGGATGAGGAAAGCACAACTGTTAACGTCTAGCTGAAAGGTAAAATCTCTGATCATCACCCCAGTACAGTGCAACCAATGTGGCTACACATTAATACGCTCAACACTTTCACCTCAGTCTAATTATAAGTTTAGAAACAAATCGATGTAGAGCAATTTCAGTACAATCGTATAAAAGCAGAAAGAGATCAAAATAAGTACAAATCTCCTTAAGGGATGTGCCCTATATAGTACAACGCAAATGACTAATGCTAAGATAATCATCACACCGTATTTTTCTGTTTCACTTAATTTATCCATTATAACAGGTCAGCGTGCTTCCTGGCCTAGTGTCATGCCCAAATGACACACTTCAGACAAAACTCCAATAAACAGGGGAACCTTTCCCCCTATCAGTGCCCAACAATGTTATGCCAATTGGCACAGTTTACTTTTTGTTCAACAATTTGTCAATTTTAATCTCATGTATTATCCGTTTTTTTCACTCTATTTCTGTTATTCTATAAGTCCACACAAGGGAAATGTGCGCCATTTTTCCAAGTTTCTTATGTTCACCATGTGCCCATCCGGACCTCGATATGTAAACACGACAGAAGCGCTTGTTCATTAAAACAGCAGCGTTTATTCAATATAAAACCCAATGCATTTCGGGCAAACTGTGCCCTTCATCAGGGGTCACTGAAGAAAAAATAACAATAAATCAAAATCAGTACATAATATCAACATGCTGTATCACAAAATATTGCATATTAACACTCTCTATGATGTCCCCCAGTTACATTGAATCACAAACTTGCATATGCTACTTTATAATGTCCGTTTCTTGTTGGTCAAATGTACTCTGTGATCTCTTATTTATTACCATTCCTCCCTCATTGTTTAACCAAAAACTTCCTCACAATGGATACAAAAGCGCACCTGCACGGTATTACATATACCTACTCGCCCTCTTGTCCCTATGTTCTCGAGCACATTATCAACCCCAAATTCGCTCCCAAACCAGCTGTTAACCCTCTGAGAATTCAAAAGTTTACCTTCCTGCATGTGCCCCCTCCCTGTATCTAAAAAGAGGGTGTTTCTCATGCCCTGTAACGTCTCTCTCTCCCTACCGTCCTATCATATGAAGGACTACAATACCCATTTTTGACTTGCACTATGGGTATTATAGTCCTTCATATGATAGGACGCTAGGGGTGGGCAACAGCGTAAGCACGGGTGAAAGAGGGAGGAGTAAAGTGAGAGGAAATTTTGTTAAATAGATGGAGGTTGTAGGAGTATACATTGATTTACTGATATATGAATGAGAGAGGAGGAGTGGCAGCGTTTGTCACAGGTATGAGAGAGAGACGTTACAGGGCTTGAGAAACACCCTATTTTTAGGGATCACTGACATAATATCGACGGACATAATATCGACTACCAAAAATATCGGCGACAAAATATCGACACACAAAATATCTAGTTTCTATCTACAAACAGGTAAGTACTAAAATATCGAGTCAAAAATATCGTTTAAAAAAATATAGTTTGTAAAAATATCTAATTTCTTAAAAACAATGTTAAATTAAAAAAAATATAAAAAATTAATAACTAAAATACACTTAAAAATACTTAAATTACATTAAACTTAATAAATAACTAATTAAAGTTATAAAAAAATACAACCATATTTATTAAAACATATATATATAGTAACATAATATAAATAAAAAATATGCAATATTATTACCGTAGGATAGCGGAAGTGTTAAAATCACTATTGCCACGCCAGAGAGTGCAACAGTAGGGAAAGCGTTGGATAGCGTAGGGGTTAAAATTACTATTCCCACTCCAAAGAGTGCAACAGTAGGGAAAGCGTTGGATAGCGTAGGGGTAAACATTACTATTCCCACTCCAATGAGTGCAACAGTAGGGAAAGCGTTGGATAGCGTAGGGGTAAAAAATACTATTCCCACTCCAGAGAGTGCAACAGTAGGGAAAGCGTTGGATAGCGTAGGGGTAAAAATTGCTATTCCCACTCCAGAGAGTGCAACAGTAGGGAAAGCGTTGGATAGCGTAGGGGTAAAAATTACTATTCCCATTCCAGAGAGTGCAACAGTAGGGAAAGCGTTGGATAGCGTAGGGGTAAAAATTACTATTCCCACTCCAATGAGTACAACAGTAGGGAAAGCGTTGGATAGCGTAGGGGTAAAAATTACTATTCCCACTCCAGAGAGTGCAACAGTAGGGAAAGCGTTGGATAGCGTAGGGGTAAAAATTACTATTCCCACTCCCAAGGGGGTGCAACAGTAGGGAAAACGTTGGATAGCGTAGGGGTAAAAAATACTATTCCCACTCCAGAGAGTGCAACAGTAGGGAAAGCGTTGGATAGCGTAGGGGTAAAAATTACTATTCCCACTCCAGAGAGTGCAACAGTAGGGAAAGCGTTGGATAGCGTAGGGGTAAAAATTACTATTCCCACTCCAGAGAGTGCAACAGTAGGGAAAGCGTTGGATAGCGTTGGGGTAAAAATTACTATTCCCACTCCAGTGAGTGCAACAGTAGGGAAAGTAAATACTTCATATATTATTTAAATAAATTGATATATTAATATCTATAAAAAATGAATTAAAAGTAATTACCAATTTAATATAATATAATAATTAATCAATTAAAAATACAAATTAAAATAAATTATTACAATTAGTTACCTATTAGTACAAATTAATTACACATTAACAATTAATTAATTAGCAATTAAAAATTAATTAACAATTAATTCACAATAAATACCAATAAATACATTTACATATTTAATTAATTATAATTAAATTACTTCCCACCCTATTCCCCTATAAACCCACAACCCGCTACAGAATTAAATTACGCAAAAATTAAATAACATAAAATTCATTAATAAAAATTAATTATAACATAAATACACACTTTTCACACATATAACATAAACAACACTATAAAACATTCTATATTATTAAAAATTTGATAATTTTAATAACCTATATTATATACTTCGATATTTTGACTTCCTATATTTTTAAAATTCGATATTACGTTACTTACCTTAAAAACGATATTTTTGATGACTATATTCTGTCCATTCGATATTTTGTCCATTCTATATTTTGAAGTCGATATTTTGTCCATTCGATATTTTGAAATCGATATTTTGTCTGTTTACCTATTTTTAGATACAGGGAGGGGGAACATGCAGGAATGTAAACTTTTGAATTCTCAGAGGGTTAACAGCTGGTTTGGGAGCGAATTTGGGGTTGATAATGTGCTCGAGAACATAGGGACAAGAGGGCGAGTAGGTCTATGTAATACCGTGCAGGTGCGCTTTTGTATCCATTGTGAGGAAGTTTTTGTTTAGGCGGAATGGTAATAAATAAGAGATCACAGAGTACATTTGACCAACAAGAAACGGACATTATAAAGTAGCATATGCAAGTTTGAGTTTCAATGTAACTGGGGGACATCATAGAGAGTGTTAATATGCAATATTTTGTGATACAGCATGTTGATATTATGTACTGATTTTGATTTATTGTTATTTTTTCTTCAGTGACCCCTGATGAAGGGCACAGTTTGCCCAAAATGCATTGGGTTTTATATTGAATAGACGCTGTTGTTTTAATGAACAAGCGCGTCTGTCGTGTTTACATATCGAGGTCCGGATAACCACATGGTGAACATAAGAAACTTGGAAAAATGGCGCACATTTCCTTGTGTGGACTTAAAGAATAACAGAAATAGAGTGAAAACAACGGATAAAACATGGGATTAAAATTGACAAATCATTGAACAAAAAGTAAACTGCGCCAATTGGCATAACATTGCTGTGCACTAATCCTAAGATAATGGCACAGACTATCAGGAAAAATTGCATCAGATGATTCTCTTTAACGAGCATGAGCACCGTAACTCTCCGTGCACTACCTTAACAAAGGAAACCTAACTAAATAATTTGGGTAAGGTCATTTTCAGGAAGAAAAAAAAGAAAGGTGTCAGCCGTGAGAGTCTTCAGTAGAAAACACTCCGACCATGGGCCAAGTAGCATAAAGCCACGCAAGTAGAAGCAGAGGTCCACTCTCTGAGATAACCTAAAATAGACTCTCCCCCTCACTAAACCCAGCACATAATATTAACTGCAGTCGAGTTGATACTCCCATGTGACGACTTCTTGGGAAATTTCCATAGCTCTTTCACAACTGGATACTTTCAGCACCTTTCCCAGGTCTTCTCGTCCTTGATCATTCATCTCTCCCATGAGAACTATTCTCCTCGCTCGTTACCGCGATTTCCTCGGCCGACTCCTTCTGCTCATGCTTCGCTATCTACTAAGACATAACTCCATTATTCTAACTAATGAGGCATCTGCACACCTGCCTAGAATCAGTTGCTAAATATAAATGTCTCAGAGTTATACTAGATAATAAAGGTTGCTATAAACCACAAAAGGAAGCCCTCAGTTGGAAAGGCATCACAACAACATTAGCCATGAAGTCTTTAAAAAAAGCATTAGCTGGCCCTACTCAAGCCCCTCTACTCCAGATTCTTCAAAAAAGACTCCTCTCAACGTTAACTTATGGGAGTGAGCTATTGTGTGGGAGGAAGGAGGGATGCAACCACTCTGGACGAAATGATCGCCAGGGCTTACAGAACGATCTTTCAACTCCCAAATTCCACTTCCCTGCACAAATATGGCTAGAAAACAGACCCTGGCCAGAAGTGGGGCGTTTATAAAAAGCTGGCATAAGATGAAAGGAGCCGAGCAGGACACAGTAAATTCCCATCTCTGGGCCGGACTTTCACTCCAAGAAAACTCACCAGCCAGAAAGTACCTCCAAGACTCCTTATTACAGCTAGGTTTGAACAACTTTTGGTAGACTTTAGCAACCCACTTGAGCTTCCAAAAAGTAGTATTGAAAGCCACTTAAGTGACTTATTTAATTGAAGACAAATCTGCATTGGCGGAAAGGGCACATGCTGGTTTGTACTTAACAATTATATTGCTGTCAAACCACAATCATATCTGAGTGCAGGATTCAATTTACTAGTGAAGGAGAAATTCCGAAGACACCGCCTGGGCACACTTCAGATTCTTCCTCACCTACCGCCATAGAAGAGGAAACCAGGAGTCACTAATTGTTGTTGTGGTGGTAATAGAAGAGAAGATCTTCTTCACATAATATGTACTTATACAAGCCAACTGAAAAATCGACGCTCAATGCTCCACCCCATCTTCAATCAAAAAAGCCATTTGAACTTGCAGACAGGTGGTGTTGGCCTGTTTTGATCCAACTTCCACTCAATTAAACTGCTGCTTCACAAGAATTCTCAAAAAAATAGGCAGGAGTCTAGACCAACAGCCACCTTGCAATGAAAGAACAGGCGAGCAAATTGATAAAATTGACAAACATGACATTGTTACACCTGATTAAAGGCCAAGGATTATCTCCCTATGTAGAATCGGTACAGGCCGTTAAAATTACTTTAAAAACCTCGCCTTTATGTGCAATATGCACATCACACTTTCAATTAGAGAACTACAAAACCCTGCTAAAATTGGCAAGTTGCACAAGTGGCTATTATTACTAAGATTTAAAATCTTGCTTTGAAATTACTATTTTGCAGAGCTAAAATTGCACTACATAAGTTAACACCTGATGCACTGCCACTTTAACCTGTAGAAAGCTGCAGCATTACTCGGTTGATGGACAAGGACTGGGGAACAAGAACAATCCCAGCACATTCTGACTAACGAGCCCTTACCGCAGAATCGAACATAAATTTACGAGGAAAACTACCCTTTTTTATATACACATTTAAAAAATGCATTTATCTTGCCATTAAAATGACATTACTGGTCGAATTCATGGAAGACTAATTATTTGAAAAACTGTCACCATTGATTTTCACTCATAGCTTGAAAGCTTAAAGTTTTAACTTTAGAAGCCTGTACCATATTGTGCTTTTTATTCATTTAAAATCATGCCTAAATTATGTAAATGTATGCATATAATTTTTTTTATTAATCATGCATCATACACTTACATGCTTACTTAGTTGAGATTCTCTTTCCCTATAGGATAACAGTGCTGATAGGCTGTTGTGTTATATTGAATAGAACGGATTACTGTATTAGAGCTAAAACACATTTGAGTCAGATCTCACCAACAGCTGGCACTAGAAGCTGGTTCATTTTGTTTTACATCCTTTAACTATACTACATTTTATATGAGTAATAAATAAATAGAGACAAACCTGCAGAGGAAACAAAATGAGACAAAATATTCCACAGCGAAAGCTGAACATTGACAAAACGTAAGATTACGACGTGAGCTTGCACTGAAGCAGAGAACATTAGGCTAAGATGAAATAGCACATAAAGTTAAGCTAACATACACATTAGACTACAATTTAACTATCAACTTTGGCTAGTGCACTGCAATAAAAATATGTGCTCATTTCTACAAAATATATGTAGCCTCTCATAACCATGAATATAATGCAACAACTACGAAAGTGTCATTATAATTATAGCTTCAGATGATTCATTTGGGTTATACGTATGAACCTGTGAAAGACTAGTTGCATACATCCTAGTTAATTGTCTCACAATAAGACATTTCGTGTTAATTTCTCCTATCATGTTAATATGTAAATTGGTACATAACATTATCAATCACATTCTAAACATATATATTTAAAAAAAGAACTTTCAGTATGCAATACTTCACTCTTTTTAGTACATTAATTACAACAGAGTATATTTGAGTGTTGGCTATGATTGAGTATGATGCACTCCTACATTATCTCAGATAGGATCAAGGTTACACTTCTTCAATCCCCCCCTTTGATGGTGAATCAAACCATCAGGAATCGCTTATCTCATCTTCTGAGTTTATTAGATTAACCAGAATAAACCCGTGTTGTCGCAATTGCTATTCTCTTTTTTTTAAAGATGTTTTTATTGGTTTGAAATAAAAAAACATGTACATCACATATTGTTTATGTGCAAGCATTTTATCACATTTACCACATTCATATATTCAAAGGAATCAACAATGAATCATCCCTTTGCTCCTGTCTCCTCTCTATTAGTTTGACTAATTTCCATATCCTTAGTGGGCGATGTATACAGCTCCCCTCGATACATGTTCCATTTGCCACATTTTTTATCCTACTTCTTAGGACAACCCCTGGATTTTAAACACTTATTTTTCCGCTATCAGACATTTGTCTAATTCCTGCGCCCAGCTTTACGGAGATGGCTCCTCCCCCACTCCCCACTTCATTGCAATTGCCCGTTTTATAATGTGTATCCTAGTGTGGTCATTTGTTGTTCCACCTCCGTTAGGTCCGTTGCCTCCTATATATTAAAAGCCCTAATTATGGCGTACGGCTAATCTCTTTACTTAGTGCCCTCTGCATGTGTCTTGTAGCTTTCTCCCATAGAATTTGTATGCGGGTACATTCCCAAATAATGTGGTAAAAGGTTGCCTCTTGACAGCAGCGGGGGAGACACCTTGTGTCTGGTCTGTTCCCTATTTTTGCAAGCGTGACTCCAATTAGGTAAATTCTGAGGAGGATTTTTAATTGAATCCAACGGAGCCTTAGAGGAATGGCTGCTTCTCTCGGGAACATTAGTGCTGTTTGCCAATCATCATTTTCGATTTGCCCGATATCGGCTTGCCACCTCCCTCGAAGAGTGTGAAATGGATCCGGAAAATTATTGTATCATTTCTTATGTCAACGATACTGCTTTCTCTGACAAAGGTTCCGAGAGGAATCGCTCCTCTAGAGGGGAGGACAACGGTATATTTGCTAGGTCAGAAATAGCTGCTTTAAAGGCATGGCAGATCTGTAAATAACGAAAAATTTCCCCCTGAGCTAATTCATACTGTTCCCTTAGTTCCGTGAATGTTAATATTTTCCCTTTTTTCACTAGGTGGCCTATTGTCGAGATGCCTATGGTATCCCACTTATTAAATCCCGGTTGGTGACATAGTGATCCCACAGACATAGACCGACAGACACCAAACGGTAATGTTGGGACCCTTTCTCTCTAAAACAACCCACTTAGACAGAGGTGTACCCCAGGGCTCCTGCCTGAGCCCAACTCTATTTAATATATATATGGCCCCCCTGGCAAAAATTGTGGAGCAGCTAGGATTTGAAATAATCTCATACGCTGATGACACCCAGCTTATGTTTACGATAGGTCCTAACATAGATTCGGAGAAAGCCCGCTTTGCGGCGGGCATGGTCACCATTTCAAACTGGATGTCCGAGAACTGCCTCCAGTTGAATCCAAGTAAGATGGAGGTAATGCTGATGGGGAAAGCATCTAGTTTTTGGACCGATGATTGGTGGCCATCCCAGCTCGGTTTGGCCCCTGTACCAAAACAATAAGTAAAGAGCTCGGGAATAATTCTGGACCACTCCTTAACGATGAAGGAGCAAATTTTGGCCGTCATTAGCTCATGCTACCACAGTCTCCGTCTTCTGCGAAAGATTATACCGTACTTACCCACTAAATATCGCAGAATCCTGGTCCAAGCCGTGGTGACTAGTCACCTCGACTATGGAAATTCTCTCCTGGCCGAAGTCGGAACAACACAGCTAGCCAGATTACAGGTCATTCAAAATACGGCAGCAAGAATGATCCTGAACGGTCCTGCCGGCTCACCCTCGAACCCCCTACTGAGAGAACTTCATTGGCTCACAATAAGAAAGCGCTTCAAATTCAAGATATGCTGCTTAACTTATAACTCGCTCGGAGGCACAGGTCCCGAATACCTGCAAAAAAAGCTGATTAAACAGACTTCGAACAGGGCTCTTAGATCCAACTCCCTGGCCCTTTTAAAAGTCCCCAGGATTCGTCTCAGTCGCACTGGAGGCATGGACTTTTCTTTTCTCCCACCTTGTTACTGGAACTCTCTGCCCCTTGTTCTGCGTGAATGTCCCTCCTATAATATATTTAGGAAACAGTTAAAAGCCTTCCTCTTCTAGGTTTACAATTTCCTCCCTGCTTCCCATGGTCTCATAACACTAAGTAAGCGCCGAGATTCCTCCGGGTGAGTCGCGCGCTATATAAGTGTGTCTAATATAACATAGTGTCATGTGTATTCTTATTGTTATGTATTCATCATAAGTTCCCTTGGTTTTGCCAATCCAATGTCAATGCTCCTGTGTTTCCTGCAGTCTTATGCTCCACTTCTTCTTGTGACCAACTGACAATATTACCTCCTATAGCTTCTGATGCCTTTACTGCTCTATATTTATCTTCTACTTGTTGCAGGAATTTCTTTTCTATATCAGTATGAAGACAAGTCAAATTATATCTATGTGCATAAGCCATATCCACTGTTTTATTTAGCATAAAATATCTACTAACTATTTCTACATTCTGAGCATAGGAATGTTTGTTGAAATGTTTAAATAATGGGACTTCTGAAAAAAACAAATCATAGTTTGAATAATAGTACTGGAAATTACCCTGGCCATAGAATATGCTCAACAGCAGACTTCACATAATGTCATATGTCAATGGTATGTGATGTTAGGTAATGGCCTCAGCTACTGAAGAAGGCAATTGTATGCAAACATAACTATCTCTGGCTGACATAGTCTTGATATACTCATAAAGCAAACTAGTGAATGCATTAGATGTGTAATCTCCTCTCAAGGAATCAGTATCTAAATTTCACCCCTCTAATGAATACAACCCTCCACCTTATTTATGTTTCGTCTTCTGTACAACTGTGTGTTTCTCTTCCTTCAACTCAGTTGGACTCAAACTTAATCCTATAATTAGTGCTATTAGGCCTATCTCTAAGATCACTAGTAATGCAGCTATTATGTACCTACGTCTACAACTATTATTATTCAATTCCATACTATTTAGATTCCGACCAAGTTGGCCGTGAAATAGCAGCAACAGAATTTTCACTGGGAGTCTCCACCTGTGCAATTTGAAAAACAGTCTTCAATATGTGAAACAGTCTTTTCATTTTCAACTTTTTTCACACAATATACAATCTTCATGAGGCTTCCCTACTCCAACTCTGTCTTCTTATAAATGTAATCCCTACTTGTATTCTTCTTCCACCTGGACCTAGGCATTCTTCTTTAAGCAACAATACAAAGCTCATTTAACATCTCTGATAATGTGAGGACCAAGTTCATTAATGAGCCTCTCCAATAACATTTCTCTCAGTTCAGCAACTTGTTCAGGGAACTCCTCCAAATTCAAATGAGGAAATTCAGATTCATTCAATATCAGGCTTCTTAAACAGCTCAGCCTTGTTGGATATGGGTGGGCAAATGTAAGAAGAATGTTCAAGCTAATCTCCAGAAGTCAGGATCTCTACTATCAGTCCAGAATTCCCATTTCTTTCCCTCGTTGTCATTAGTAACCAGATAGGTCCACTCAGAAGAAGAATACCACTGACAAGGCACCCTCAGTCTTTTAGATTTTCAAAGATTCAACTTTCACCTACGTTTTCACTTCTCTCTGATTCACCAGAGACGTCCGATATGGGTGCAAGAGCTCCTTCCATGGACAACTTCAACCTGCTCCTCTCCTTATCTTTTGTCCAGCTTTCTTCCACCACTCGTGATTCCACAGCATTAGTTCTTTAATCAGGGTCAGGATCTGCTTTGTTCGCCAGCACTGCATCAGCTTCATGAAATTTGGGCTGAATTTCAGTTTCATCGTAACCCCCTTAGATTGCTCACGTGCTGTCTTAGGCTCTGTCTGATTTATTGAATAACAGTACTGATAGAGCGCAACATTCAGACTGAGGGATATTACAGTGTTAAAATAGCTCAACCACACTGTAAAGACAATTGTTAAGAAGGCATCAGCAATTAAGTCCTGTACAATCAAGTTTTTAATTTCTTCCTAAACCCCATATGGTTGTCAGTGAGGCGTAGGTCTAACTGAAGTTTTTTCCATAATACAGCTGCCTGGTATGAGAAGGAGCAACCCCCTGCTCTGACTTTCTTTATGTGTCTAGTTTTAGCCAGAGCGAGATTGCAAGACCTCAGTTCTCGTAAGGGAAAATAAAAATCAACTTTGTCCTGCAGGATTATAGGGCCAAGCTTGTATAAAGCTTAGCTGACCTCTTCCAGTGGCCCTTCGACCACAGCTGGCATCTCTTCTGAGAGAGATGCTGTTTCTCGTTCAAGAAACACAGAACTCTAGGAGTGTGGGATGCATGTACCCAGTCTGGAAGACCACCACACTTCACAGCTGTTGTAGTGACCAACGTCACCTGGTATGGACCACACCAACGAGGCTCAAAACAACTCTTCCTCGCGTGTTTCTTCACCACGACTCAGTCTCCTGGACTAAAGGCATGGTACTGCTCCTGATGTGGCGGTGCTGTGGCTGCTTCAACCTGATGACACACAAAACAAACCACGTCAGCCAATCCATTACAGTAATCGAGCACTAAATCATCTGTGATATTTACTAATATATTAGTAGGCACCGCAGGCTGTCCCATAGCTCTCCCCATCATGATGTCATGGGGTGGAAGTCCTGTTCTCCAATCTGAGACACTGTGAAAACTCATCAGCACAAGAGGCAAAGTATCATGCCAATTCAGAGATGTCGAAGCACACACTTAAGTAATTCTAGATTCCAAAGTGCTGTTGACTCGATCACGATACCTGAACTGCTGGCCGATAAAAGCAATACAATCTCTGCTCAACTTATAACGCTGCACATAGCATTCTCAAGACATCATTATTAAAATGAGTTCCTCAGTCTGACCATAAAGACGTTGAAAATCCTAATCTTGGAATACATTTCCTCAATAACAGCTTAGCTACAGTGAGGCTATTGCATGTCCTAGTCGAATAGGCTTCCACCCAACGTGAAAAGATGCATACCGACACTAAAATGTACCTTAATCTATTTCATACTGGCATCTCAACAAAGTCCACCTGCATCCTGTTGAAAGGATCTCCAGATCTCCCTATATGACTCAATGTGACTCAGGTTCCCTTTCCCACATTTATTTGTTGACAAATCACATACCGATAACAAACTCGAAACTCAAAACTTTGGGTTAAACTAATTCTGCCTAAACAACTTCACCATGGCATCCCTTCCTATATGCATCGAACCATGGTAATACCTCATCATCGGGGATAACAGACTATTAGGCAGTACTGGTCACATGTCTCCCAAATGTCATCAATCCGTATCACACAACTTGCTCTTGTCCAGCCTTGTTGCTCCTTCTCAGTAACCTCTTCTTGCAATCTCTTTACTTTCTCCCATGTATTAGCAATTGTCATCAAAAGGTTGAAATTGGTTTCATCTGTTCCCTCATTTGTGTGTTCACCACTAAAAGTACAGACAGTTAGTGCACAGTAGCATGCGACTTTATAGGCATAAGAATGACCAATTGTCACAAAATAATGTCCTTTACACAATGGGCAGGGTACTTAACAACAGCAACTTGTGTGGGCAATTGGAGAGCCTCTTACAGTTTTTTCATGTTTTATCCATTGCGGATGGGAGACCATGATGAGGTCATGAAACCCCCCTGAGACCATAACTGTCCAAAATCGTGAACCACACTGAACCCATACTTGCTATCAGTGAATATTGTCACTTTTAGCTGATCTGAAACGTAGCATGCTCTGGTAAGGGCAATCAATTCTGCCACCTGTGTGGGGAATACTCCTTGAAGCCAGGCAGCTTCCACCACTCCCGTAACAGTACAGATAGCAAAGGCAGCTCTCAGGTATCCATCATTGTCACTGAGACAAGAGCCATCCACAAACAGGGTGTGATCAGATTCAGGTTAAGGCTCATCCGAAATTTCTGGACGGGCTTGGTGCATAGTTCAGTGACATCGAGACAGTCATGTTCTACCTTAACTTCATCCGTATCACAATCAGGTAAAGGCATCAGAGTAGCAGGATTTACCCCTAGATTCATCATTGTCCCGTTTTGCGAGTCCTTAATAGCGATTATTAAGGAATCGCTATTAAAGACTCGCAAAACGGGATTCATGTAGAAATCGCAAAATAAATTGCGATTCCTACAGCTTCCTTATTTGCGATTAGCAAATTGCTAATCGCAAATAAGGATTTGCGATTAGCAATTTGCTAATCGCAAATAAAGATGCGATTTCAAGGGTGCCAGGGGTGTCCAAAGGACACCCTGTACCGCCCCTGAAATGGAAATGTAGCCTGATGTTGCGCACACACATGTCCAAAGGACATGTGTGTGTGTAACATACCACTTAGAAAAATGCACTAAAGTGCATTTTTCTAAGTTTTCGGTATTTACCACGAAGTCAGACTTCGCGGTAAATAGCGGCCAAAAATTGCGAATTCGCAATTCTTAAATAGTTCATGAATTGCATTTAAGGAATCTCAAATAGAGATTCCTTAAATGCAATTCCTCGCAATATAGCGATTTCGCATTTTGCGATTTTTGCATTTGGGATGATGAATCCCAAATGCAGAAATTGTGCTCGCAAAGGGCCAGATTCTCAGAATGCGAGCCCATTTTCCCTTGATGAATCTGGCTGTTAGAGTGCAACAGGTCTTCGGGGTCACATACTCTGCTGCCAAGATCAACTGCTAGTATCTCGTGAGCCTGCTGTTTGTTAAGTGGTTTGTTAAGTGCTGAGTACGAGTTTGAGTTAACAAAATCTCAACTAAGTGAGGAATATAGATAGTCAAAGGATGACCCAAGGAATGTAGATAGTCAACAGATGACCCAGCATGATACTTTTGCATCTCTCAGTGCTGACACCTGTTGCAGCAATGTATGTGAGACATTCGGACAATGCTGCTGCTACTGGATAAAACGTAGCAGAAAAATAAGCCACTGGTCTAGTCTGTGTCAATACTGAGAGCGCACAACATTCTCTTTCATTACAAAAGAGCGAAAACGCTTTGTAATATTCAGGCATTCCTAGTGCAGGAGCACAACAAAGGCTTTCTCTCATCTCTAGGAAGGTGTTAAAAGCAATCATTGGCCCAAGGCACCGGATCAGACACATCCTTGTGTGTTAGCCTCTGTAAAGGCTTGGCCATTAAGTACACATTGGGTATCCACTGGCAACAGCAGCCCACCATTTCCTGAAACATCCTGACTTCTTTCTGCATACGAGGCAGATTCATTTGCATGATTGCCGAGATTCTTTCTTGTAACACCTTTTTTGCACTCTTCACAATATAATATCATAAGTAAAGAACTTCTGTCATACAGTACTGCACCTTGTTTGGGGACACTTTATGTCCATTTTCAGTCAGATTGTTCAGCAAGGCTATTATATCAGTTTTGCAAACCTCTCGAGTATTCAATGCAACCAGCAGATCATTGATGTATTGGACTAGGGTAGACTTTTAAAGCACAACCACAGACTCCAGATTCTTTTGCAAGATCTGGTTTAAAAGGGAAGGGCTCTCCTTCTACCCTTGTGGGGCACAGCACCATGTTAAACCACAACTCCACAGCTGGAAAGCAAACAAAAATTGACTTTCCTCATGGAGGGGAACAGAGGAGAAGGCCTGGCAAAGATCAATGACAGTAAACCATTCGGCCTCACATGGAATCTGAAGCAATATCACAGATGGATTTGGTACCATGGGATAACAACGAGCCACTATGTTATTAACCTTTTGAAGATCCTAAACAATGCGGTACTTGCCGCTTGGCTTTTATAAGCCCATAATGGGTGAGCTATATGGACTCCCCAGGATCTCCTTCAATATGCTTTGCTCAATCATTGTTTCAATCACAGATGCAATTCCAGTGATTGTTTTGGGTGTCAGATTATACTTTGTTGTTCTTGGATATTCTTCATTTGGCTTAACATGGATACGGACTAGCTCAACCCCCTCAGATGAGTCCGATGTCTTTTCCAGAAAAATACCAAACTAGTTCTTCCATTGTATCTATGACATCCAATGGTAAGTCTTCCACTGTCAACATAGGGAACAGTGAGATACTCAAGTTCTGGTTCGCCAGCTTAAAGCAAAGTCTTATCATTGGTCTGAAGTTCTATTCCCTTTGGGGTGCAAATAGATGGTGCAATTTAACTTGCACAGCAAGTCTAGTCATAAAAGGCACACAAGATTAGAATCACACACTACAAATTGATGATTATCTTTGAATGTCCCTATCTTTACAGGCACTTTCTCAGTAAGAAGATTTGACAACTGTCTATTTGCAACTCCTACAACTTGGATTGTTTTTCCAGTGAGGAGTAGGTTTGGAACCTCTGCTGTTCTCACAGTAGAACAGGTAGCACCAATGTCAATCAAGAAGGTGGTGTTGTGGTCATCTACATCATCATCAACATATGGTCCACTCTGGTCTCCCTCTAAGACTGCACCAAGTGTACAGTCTTCCTCCCCCCTCTGGCATCATCATAAGGACTGGTCTGGACCCTAATCATTGGAAGATTTAAACAACAGAAAATTCTAAGACACATTTATTTTAGATTGGTGAGGCTGAGGTACTCAACATGGCGGACCTCTTTTTAGCCTAGTTTTACTTTTCTATGAGGTTTATGTTGATAGTGGCATTTGCTCCCCAAGAGGACTCCCCCAGGCTCAATTGATTGTTTATTGTTTATCAAAATGATTATACATCGTACTTGCCAGTTTTATGTATTATAATGTATTTATTGTATTTACACTTTTATGGCCAATTGACCAAAATAAAGTACTTTGATGATAAAAGCCCAATGATGAAGCGTGACATCCCCAGGGATGTTTGACGGCAACAAGAAATAGTCCTTAGGATTCCCTCTCCATTTTTCATCCACCATTTTGCCTTTCATTTTAGTTTTATGACAGGAGAAATACTGTCCTTGTTGGTTTGATTATTGCTTTCAGAGCCCAGGTACTGGCCCTTTATTGGCTCCTAGTCCCCCCTTCCCTTTGTTTTGAATGACCTTAATACACACAGTTTTGTGCACCCATCAGAATATTGGCCGGCCTGGGCCCAGTTCCCCCATGCTAAAGGCCAGTCCTGGCCGTGGACCAATGCTGACTGGCGGTGGACCCTAAGATATAGTGGAGGGCGGTGCCCGAAGTGAATCCGGCAATTTCTGAGGAGCAGAGCTGTACTGAGTGTCGCACACTGATCGATCCTAACGACTTGCACTAACTGGCTGGGCACAGCAGTCCGCAAAGCCCAAAGAACAGGAAGATGAGCATTGCCGTTACCAACATGGGAGTGTGCCGGTGAGTCAGACCTCGTTACAGGACAGGGCAGAGACACAGCTTAGTGCAGAGGAAGAGAGTTGTTAACATCAATAAGAATGGGCAGCACCAGCCTTAGAAACTGGAAAGCATGCTGCCATATGGGGACGACTTCCTGGATCCATCCATTTTGCCAGCCGAGCATGCACAATCTGTGTGCCCCTCCTCTAATTTGGATCAGATTCTGGATGCTGTGAACACATTCTGAGAGAGTCTATAACTAAAATAGATAAAGTGGATATTCACTTGGGTATATTACATGATGATCACCATAAACTGGCAACCCAGGTCAAGAGTAACAAGGTCACTCTTGAAGACTTGAAGCCAACAGTGGAGGCCTTGAAGGGCAGAGGATTGAATTATCCAGGAAAATAGAGCTGCTGTACTGTAGGGCGGGGAACTCAGAGGGGAGCAATGAGTGGCGGCCAACCCCAAACAAAAGGTGGTGAGGCAGGTGGAGGGAACGCAGGAGGGGCCATGGGAGGGGTCATTCAGGGTCAAGGGCGGGTCACAGGGTGTCACTTGGGGGGATCACGTGCGGTCACATGGGGGTATACTAATAATATATATATATTTTAAAGAACGTACTTGAAGCCGCCAGCTGCCTCCCGCGTCACATCGCGCCTCACCTCCTCTCCTTTTCCTGGTCCCAGCAGCCCCTGGGACAGACTTCCACCCAATCCCTCCTGCAGCACAAGGATTGGCCTGAACGGGCTGGAAATATGCTCTGCTCTGCTCAGACCAGGGAGTCTGAGGGGTTTGTCCAGCCTGGCCGTTCAATGCAGTTTGGCTGGAAAAACCTAAGTGCACATAGCTCTCCTACCCCCTACCCCTCCCATGCCTAGGCCTTGCCCCTCCCTACAGCACTGCCTCAGAGCAGGCAAATGAAAAATAAAACAATGCTACAACATAGTTTTAGTTTTCATTTGCTGGCTGTGAGCCAGGCAGTGGGCCGAGTCTCCTCTGCCATTGTGGTGGAGCCACCGCTGGCTGTAGTCATCAATATAGCATTTGAATATATGGCCCTCCCACAGAACATGGAAGGGTCATATATGGTAGTTTTCCTGGAGGAGTGGCTGAGCATGGAGGTGGCTCCACAAGGCCTTTCAAAAATTGCATTGGAAAAGGGCTCATGGGGCCACCTCCCCTTGGTACTTAACCGTGTCTTGGTGTAACACAGCTGTTACATTTTTCAAAAACAACAAGGTGATGGATGGAATGCTTGAATGAATCTCAGCCACTGGTAATCGCTCAGGCCGCATCCCAATCCATTGTTTTTCACACACCATGCCACCTCAGTTCGGACCCAGCCATATGCAAATCAGTCTTGACCCTGCTCTTCATGGAAACAGTCCAACCTGAACTGCCAGGCCAGATCTTCCCTGTACCTGAACACAAGCAACCCAGGACCGGTTTTACCCTTGTTATGGGCTCTTCAGCTGAGTATAGCTTGGTTCCAGTGGAACAGTGAGCGTGAGACCCATGCCTGGACATACCCGGTGCACTGAGTGCATCAAATGCAAAAAATACGTAGTGATGGATGGAATGCTTGAATCAATCTCAGACACTCATAATCACTCGGGCCATATCCCAATCCATCATTTTTCACAGCCATGCCACCTCAGTTTGGACCCAGCCATATGTAAATCAGTCTTGACTCTTCTCCAATGGAAACAGTCCAGCCTGAACTGCCAGGCCAGATCCTCCCTGAATCGGAACACAAGCAAACCAGTACTGTTTTTGCCCTTGTTATGGGCTCTTTAGCGGGTATAGCTTGGTTCCAGTGGCATAGTGAGCCTGGGATCATGTAAGGGCATACCTGGTGCATTTAAGGCATCAAAGGCAAAAACAAAAAGGTGATGGATGGAACACTTGAATTAATCTCACCCATTGGTAATCACTCGGGCCTTATCCCAATCTATCATTTTTCACCACCATGCCACCTCAGTTTGGACCCAGCCATATGCAAATCAGTCTTTATTTTATATATTAAAAGATTACAAAAAAAAAAGAAAACTGCGGTGACAGCAAACATTCCTGATTGTAATGTAAAGACAGCTGCAACTACTGACAAAGTCTCAGCATGACAGCTACATATCGACATTAAACTATTGTACCAACAATACACAGTTATGCTATGCAAATCAGTCCTGACCCGCTCCTCATGCGAACAGTCCAGCCCGAACAGCTAGGCCAGGACCTCCCTGAATCAGAACACAAGCAACCGAGCACCAGTTTCGCCGTTGTTATGGGCTCTTCAGCTGGGTATAGCTTGGCTCCAGTGGCACAGGGGGCCTGGAAGCCACGTCTCCGCATACCCGGCGCACTTAGGGCGGCAAATGCAAAAACAGCAAGACTAAAGATTATTATATTGCAATATTGGGGCGGAGTTGACATTTACAAACTGAGAGCTGAGGCTTGCCATGAAAGTATATCATTCGTTTTATGCTGATTTCCTTCTGGTCAATGGAGCTTCAAGGATGCATTCTATTTGGTTTACATAGCCCAAGTAGTGCTGAATTGAGGAAGTCCTAGGAACCCAGTACTGGATAGCATTGCCCAGTTTAGAGCATAAGCTAATTGCGGATGAGGGTTTCTCGAGGCCCAGGGCCTCTTAGACCTCAAAGGGGGTTCAGGCAAACAGTTTTCTGAGTTGGTACTCCTCCATTGTATTTGAGAGAAATGGGCAGAATTTTTTTTTCCAAATCCTCTTTTTTGCAAACAGCTTAATGTGTTTATTTTCAATAGGACTTCTTAACAAACTTCAATTAATTCAGAATCTCATTGAACAAAGGATGTCAGCTGAAACGTGTTTCGCCCGTTGGGTCGAGTCAACCAAGGCTTTTTCAAGGCTTCTATTATCATGTAGCTGTATAACATAAGTAAGTATATAATCTCGAACGAGGCGTATTTCATCCGCTTACAGCATTTTGTGCACCGATGTTTATTTGTGTTTCATAAAGTCAAAAGAGCGCGGTCCAGGATTAATCCCGTTTCGTGGCATGGTCTGCCTAAGTAGTAAGTATTCCCCTGTGCCCAAACGCACAGTTCCGTTTCATTTTCATGGATCTTAACATGTATGGCAGGTTTGAGCTGTGGTTAACAAACATCTGGGTATATTTACTTAGATTTTGCATTAGGGTTGCGCCACTTTTATGGTGCAGCCAAACGTAAAACCGTTTTTGTTATTTACTAAGTCATGCAAATCCACTTTATTTATTTATTTTTTACATTTATAGAGCGCGAACAAATGCCCTTGGGCGTCTCGGCGCTATAGACTCAGTGCAGGATCCATAGACTGATTTTACTGATTAAACAGCCATGTTTTTATCATCTTACGGAACTGGAGTAGGGATTGACATGAGCGAATCTGTAACAGTAAAGTGTTCCAGAGCTTGGCTGCTGTCACCACAAAACGTCTGTCTCCCCAAGACACCGTCTTTGTACGTGGTACCATCAACTGATGCGCAGTAGCGGATCTTAGTTGTCTGCTGGGACAGTAGATAGCTAACTGTTTTATCAAAAACTGGGGGCCTTGTTTGTGTACGGCTTTGAAAGTGAGACAGAGAGCTTTAAATTTTATGCGGGTTTTAATCACCAGCCAATGGTAATTTCGGATGACCTGTGAAATGGGTTTAAATTTGGGAGTCCCTGAAAGCATGCTGGCGGCCGCATTTTGGATCGCTTGCATTTTTTTGATGACCCTGCATTGTGCATTAGCAAACAGTCCATTACAGTAATCCAGTGATGACATTACCAGTGTACTGACCAAAGTTTTTCCTGCATTTTCTGGTACATAAGGGATTATTTTCTTTATTAATGGTTTTGTGTGGTCTAGTAAATACAAAGTAATACAAGGCACATTATGCTGCCTTGCTTTACCTTGCATAGGAAATGGATTCCATGGGTGGAGCATGTTTATTTGTCCGCATTACTTCTTCTTTTCACATGAGCTGCATTTTGCAGCACACACAAAAAGAGGAAAACACAGTAAAATATTGTTTTTGTGCATGAAGGTGCCACTTCCTGCACAAATGCAATACTGCTTGTAACGTAGGTACCTTTGCACCATGGTGCAAGGGTGTCTGCTTTGCAGTGGCGTAACACAGGCTCCCGCTGCACACCATCCCCCCCCCCCCCCCCGGTGCGGGAGGCCCCAATCTCCAGGTGCTCCCTCAGCACAGTATCCTGACTAGAGAGTTCCTGATTAAGTCTGGAGGGAGGACTCCTCCATGTACCTTTCAGTGGGGCCCACCCTCAAGTTTCGTTACGCCACTGCTGCTTTGGCGCTAAGCAACACACAGAGCGCAAGTGCTAGGAGGCAGCAGAAATGCGCCATATCTTAGTTGATGCAGCGCATTTCTGCTGTTTCCATTTCATGCAATGCAGCACAGCAACTTTGCTTGCTGTCCTTCGTTGCAGTAAAAATTAGTAAATCTGCCCCCATCCTTTGTGGCCCCCTTTCATTTACTGCCTAAAGCCTCTCTGCTTTTCAACTAACTTTAACTAGTCTCCACACTAGCTGAGGCGTGGATTCCTTTCCCTTCTTGAAGTCATTGAATTTTCCTTCACACTACTCATTTGCCACCACAGATAATCTGCTCAAGCAGAAAAAAAAGAGTATAGAATTATTTAGACCTCAGGTGCTAACTAATATTTACTGAACATGTGTTGTTTACTACAGCTCAACTCTGTGTCTCTCTTATCGTAAATATTTTTGAGTGCATTAGTAACATATTTGTGTAAGACTAGTTGCTCTGCCTAGACCTCGTAGCTCTGTCATGCAAGCAGGCTGGACTTCAAACTTTGTCACATTTTACAAGAAGATTTAACCAAGATGGAAGACTGCAGAACCTTGGCCAGTGGGATTTTCCTGTTATTACTCTAACGTACAAGAGTGGAAACAAATAAAATTGGCTTTCAGTCCTTATTAAGTTGGAAATGGGCTATCTACAATTCAAAATGTGAAGGTAATTGAACCCCCATCTAGTTACATCAACCTATGCCCTTGTCACTAACACAGGACAGGAACTGTTTACAGTTTTGGTCCACTTCCTGTTTCCTTTATTCCAACACTAGCCCATCTCACTGTGTAACAGTGGGAGAAAATATACAAATAATACAAATCAATGTAAAAACTGGGAAAAGCAACAAAGAAAGCAGGAATAGTGTCACTATGAATGGGATCAAAGACTGATTTACATCCCTGTTGTTTGCCTATGATTGGTAGTATGGAAAATAGTAAATGCTACATGTAGGCCTTATTGTCATTCGGGTCAAAGGTTAATTCTGTGATTTATCCATTTCGAAGACGTTTTTAAATTGCAGGGAAAGGATCAATGCCTGGAACAGCCTTCCTATGGGAATGATAGACCAAATAGAGTTAGAAATATTAAACAGTAATTTTTTTATGCATCGGAAAATAGACAGATGATACGAGTTGATTAGTCTGCCATCAATATACATGTATCTATCAGATCACCTTGCTCTTATAAAAGGGATTACCTTTTTCTGGACGTGTGTCTTTCCTCTTATCTTACACACAAGGCAGTGATAATTCTCCCAAAGCCCATGAATATACCATCAACCGTGTGGCACCCTCTTGGCTGTGTCTAGATTTTGAAAATTGTACAGTGGTGCCTGGAAATTGAACCTTTCTGCCTCAGAAGGCTATTCCACCAGCTTCTGAGGACTGAGATGCTGCAGCTGAATATGCCATCAGAGCTGGTACACCTCTGCCTTTACAGTCCTCCATCTGTGTTGGGTGTACTAATATGAGCTGCCATAGAACATCCCATATATAAACTGGACAGTGAATAGTGGAGGGAATCTGTGGGTGATGCCAAAATGTAGACCCACTTGCCTATCTGTTACACGCTACTTCTATCTGACACACCCGATTGGACTAAATATGAATTAATAAAATTCTACCTCTCAGCTTTCTAAATTTTCAAATTGTAAAAGGTCTGATGTCGGAATAAAAATGCTATTCAAACATGAATGAAGCAAGTTTTTCCTAAGGCATATTTATGGTATATCCATGCTCAATAAAGATGTTTTGAGCCAGTACACCGAGTGTCCATGAAGTTTGCGCCAATGAGGCAAATTACATTCGTCTTCCAGGTTACACAGGACACAGAGGTGGCACAGTAAATACTGGAAACAAAGGGGCAGATTTACAAGAAAATGTTGCATCTGTAGAGATGCATCAGTTTCCCTGCGACAGCCTGCGATACCCTTGAGCCACCATGGATGCACTGTATTTACAACATGGCATACCATGGTGCAAGGATTGACAGATGCATCAGAAATTCTGTCACATTTGGTGGCCCAAAAGTCACGCATTGCTGGAGTCATGTTGCAAGCACGACGCTACTCCAGCAGTGCATGTTGAGGCCTATACTTATTGTAGTGCGTCACTCCTTACGCCTGCTTCAAGCAGGAGTAAGGTTTTGGCGCAGTGCGTCCTAGAAGTGGTGAAGTGAAATCTTGTAGATTTCACTGCATCACTTTTACGAGGATTTCCTGTGTGGAAACGCCCACCTTGCATACATTATACCTGATGCAGGTATAATGTGACGCAGGGCTTTACGGCATGACACATCCCCATAGATGTGTCATCTTGTAGATTGGACACATTGTTTACGCTGCCGCTGTGTCAAAAAAGTGACGCAACGGCGGCGCAAAAGTGTCACAAGGGGCTTGTAAATCTGCTTCAAGCAGGCGTAAAGTTTTGACGCAGTGGTGACCTAGAAGTGGTGAAGTGAAATCTTGTAGATTTCACTGCATCACTTTTACAAGGCTTTCCTAAGTGGGAACGCCCACCCTGCATACATTATACCTGCCGCAAGTATAATATGACGCAGGGCTTTACGCTGTGACGCAACTCCCTATATGCGTTACGTTGTAAATTGGCCACATTGTTTACACAGCCGCTGGGTCACAAAAGTGACACAACGGCGGCACATAGGTGTTGCAAGGGGCTTGTACATCTGCCCCAAAATGTTGTACCTTAACACCAGTCAGCTCACAACAAGCTTAGCAGTAATATAATCTCAAAGGTGAAGGTAGTGTTGTGAAACTGGGTGGTTTAATCCAAGATCCAAGAGCCCTGAAATGGGTTCCTAATTAAAAAATATATTGAAGGCAAATGATTCTGTAGTCCAGATCAATATTTCTATCAAACACTATCTTTTTGTGCTACATTTTTCAATAGACTGGCAAATATGTCAATAAGTGGTGTTCATCTGATAGCCCAAGCCTGCTCTTTGCACTGACTTTGCTACCAATGAACTCAGGAGTCATGAAGACTCTGAAAATAAGCAAGGCTCTAATAGCAACATTTATCTTCTGTAGTTTCTTCACCTTGCCCCAGAGGCATAGAAGGGGGGTGGGGGGTACGAGTTTTGGGGGTAGCAGCACTTTTACCCTTGTCGTCGTCTGTCTCCCAGCCCCCGCCACCCTCCCCTGTCCTTAACTGCGGCTGTCGCGGACGGCAAACACAGGGACCGCCACAGCCAGCAAAAGGTCTAGCTACGCCACTGCCTTGCCATACCCTAGACCTATAGCGGCAAAATAGGAGGTTCTTGGTGGACAACGGGTCAACCGTGTGATGTCATCAGAAAAAGGGCTCAAACTCACACAGTCAATGCTCTGAATCACTTCTTCTAACTAAACCCTGATAGGTTCTGACTCTCCACAACAACAACAAAAAACATTACAACTGCTCTTATCGTCGACTTGAACTCCTTTGGAAATAAATCTTCGGTAGCAAGCAAGGCTAGATCCCTTTGGATTGCGCTCAATGAGAAGCTCTCACTGCAGGGTCACATGAAATACATTGCTAAGAATGCTCCATGGCACCTACATTCTATTTGCAACAGAAGATACCTACTTACATCTCCAGACCGTGAGACCGTAGCCTGGTAACCTAATACTACTGAGACTAGACTAGGGAACACCTAGAGAACCCCACTCTTTCACTCTATTATGTGGGAACTAATCCCCAGAAATTACTTATTATTTTCTCCTACAAAACGTCATCCCTGCCCTAGATACCCTACACGTAAAGTTCAGATGCCTTACAACCAGCTGAACTTTCAGTAGTTCCAGCTTTTCCTCTCTTTCAGCTGCAGCAAATTTTCCACGTTCTCTTTTGATGATCTCCGTATTGGTCCGTATTTATTTAATTTTATCTTTTTTTATCCATATTTATTTTGGGTTTTGTGGCAAAATGAAGCTAAAATTAAACACCCGCTGAAGATAAATCAATGCACACTTATATGAAAATATGCAAAGTTTAGTATCAACCTTGGCCATATCTACAGCTTTTAAAGCCCCTTTACTAAAATTCCTTTCTTTTTCAACCCCCTTACATATCATTCCACACAGCTATTGGCCTGGCAGTCATGGCAGACAGAATTTAGAATAACTCAAAAAGCAACCCAACTTTCGTTTTTATCCACATTTATAAATAAATACAGACAACAAAATAAATGTTTCTGTCTGTATTTATCCGGAAAAATCAGTAAAAAATTAAAACAGGGAGCCTTAGTTATAATCAAGTGTTAGACGGATATTGTATAAACTGAAGATGAACTGTTTCAAGTGTTCCTAAGAAGTACCGTCAATAAAAAGGATATATATGGACTTTTACGATGTATAGCGTGTTCTTCTCAGTGCATGACCAAATGGATGGTTCCAAAGCATATCTGCTGTTCTTCTGCTGCAGCCTCAGCACTAACCATACTCCCACCTCTAGACAAAGCAGGACTCCAAATACAAGTCGTCCAGATATGATCACTTCCGCCTGAAGGATAATCCCCTAGAGACTACTAGTTAGCAGACACTAACCCAAGGAGAAGAGGGCTGGGATCCCCAAACTCATCGCACAACCCATGGAGCAGATGATTTGAGTCAGCATTGATCTGGACGTGTCATACACCAATGACTGGAAAGTTAAAATCATGTCTTGAATTCAGCTACACATGAGGGTTACCATATGTTGTTGGTTCTGCACAGTCTACCTGTTTGTGTTAGCATTGATTGCATAGGTAAAATGTTATGATTGGTTCCCACTACCGTCCAGTTAAAGTGCTTGGTGCAATTCAATGGTGCACTGCACTTATTCACAACTTAGAGTTTGTGGTGAAAACACTCTACTAAATATGCACTGTGATTGAATATTCTGCACTTCAATCAATTTACCTTAATGCTCATTGGCTCAGTTTGATGAATTTACAAATTTTTCGTACAACACGCCAAAGTAACTACATTTGCTGTGCTGCATTGCACATGGGGGAATACACAGGTGCAGATTTACAAACACAAATGTAAGATTTACAATCCGACGCATATTGCCATTTGCGTCGGATTGTAACCCAAAGTAATGCAAAATTGTGCAATCAGCTGCCTTCCATTACTTTCGGCCAGATTTACCACTTACACACGCAGCGCAGTGCAGAAGCCGTACATGCTGATCTGCGCTTCTTGAAAGGCAGAGAAGAGGAGAGCGACAAATTTACAGAAATGTGGCACTCTCCTCCACTTTCCCTAGCGCCGGCGCTGAAATCAGCTGCTGTGCTTCATGGAGATACCTTTGCGCCATATTGCAAGGGTGTATCTGTGAGCCTAGCATAGGATTTGTACTGGAAGGGTACCCTTTCAGTAAAGAAATCTATGCACAGACTGACTTTAACCCTTTTTAGGTCTCGCTGAGCCAGCGCGTGCGCTAGTTCTGCGAGAAATTTAGTGTGTGGGTATTGACACAAGCTTTTGGTGGCCTAGCGCTTGCGTTCACGTGAGCGTGCACGCGCGCAACCACCAAGTGGGTCAAGGCTCATTAAGCCGGGTCATTAGCACTACTCGGCCGCAAGTCTTGTGGCTCCTGCCATGTCTGCTTTTGACTCTCGCGAGCACTTTCACGGTCTTACTTTACAATGTAAACTCTTCACATCCAGTGTTAAGATGCAGGAGCCTGTTAAACACCCCTGATAATTTTCCTCCCACCCCCCCCCCTACAGTCGCTTGTGCCACCCTCACAAGTCGCTCTTCTTTCCTACCCCCCCACCTCCCCAGGCCCTCTTGTTGCTCGTGTTTCCTTTCCCCCTAGGCGCTCATGTTTCCTTCCCCCCTGGGATGTATATTTATTTTTTCCCTCTTTGCTCCAGTTTATGAAGCTCCGGCCTCCTTTTTGCGCTAGTTTCCCATCACCCAGGCGCTCCCTTCTCCCCTTCCATGCTCGGCTTTGGATAAGAGGCGGAGTCTGCAGCATGCGCCAGTGTTAAGATGCGGGAACCTGTTAAACACCCCTGATAACTTTCCTCCCCCCCCGCACCCCTTTCATGGTTTCTTGGATCGTGCTCGTCTTTTTAAGAGCAAATGCCACTACGAACAATTTTGGGATGTCGGTCTTCTTTATGCATTAAACGTGAACATTTAAATGTGCTGTTCAAATAACCCCTTACCATAAATGAGTCTCCATTCCCGAGGTAAATTCCAGAAAAATTAACTACAATATGTACAAGTCTAACCTCTCAGTAGTACTTTTTGTATGGAAACATAGATGCACACCAGCAGGCAGCGGAAGACCACATTCCTATAGTAAGTATACTCGGGGCTTTTTTACTCACAGTTAAATCTTCTGTTGGCGCACAGTCACATAAACTGTGCTTAGAAAACTCAAGTGTTTCACATGCAGGTTTTAAGTGTGCAATGTTGGGAATTCATTTGTTTAAAATCACAAGTTTTGAATGCTAATAACTCGGAACTAATTAAGGCTAGCCTAATATAATTTCAGATTTGCTTCTGCAAAGGCGGAGCAAAAGTAGTGGGGCTTCAGTGCTTCTGAGGTCGGCCAGGGAGTCTCACCTGAGGCTTTCACGCTCATCGAAGCCAATCAAAGGCTCTGGGGACGCAGCCCCGTGATAATCACCTGTTAAAAACACATTAGACAGGCTTGTGCGGGTCTGCGAGGCCGCTGAAGGTAAGTGTGTGAGAGAGCGTTGGCTTCCCTTTATTAAACAAAACTCGTTCATGCTTTAAACTCCTTTTGCTACTCTGTGCTTCACACTTTTTCCATTCTTCAGGAGTCACATTTTATTGCTATTCGTTCTAACATATATTTTTCTCTCGGAGTTGTATATCTTAAAGGGCCACAGTCGGTTGCATAATTGCCAATTTTTAAGGCCACGCAAAGGAAGTTTTCCACAAATGGGAGTACTTGTATTTTTCTAATTCCATCTTACTGGAGCTGGGTACGTTTTAGAAGGAGAATAACATAGTGATCTGTGACTGGAATCTCGGAGTATCTGGTGAGCCCCGGTATGCAGGGCCTGTCTATCTGCATCTCTATGACTCTCTCTGTGACCGGCTGAGGAATCCTTCCCACACTCTGATCTCACTCTGCCCCCCCCCCCCCGAAAAACATTAACATCATAAACTCTATTTTAACCCGTTTCTTGCATCGAACGTTCAGCTCCAGTGCTGAACGTTCTAAGAAACGGGTGGGACCGCGTCGGCCATTGGACGTGCGCAGCACTACGGAGGTAGTGCTCGCAACGTCCAACGGCCGACGGCAGCACTAAAGGGGTTAATCGTAGTGTGTGGTAAGTTACTTAAGCAGCACGATCGTTGTTCTAAGTAGCGTGCTCATTGGCAGGCTGCATACTGTGATTAAAAAAAAAAAAGCATTGGCATTGCCAATAGGTCTCGCTTTTTGGACCCTATAAGTATTTAGTTATGCAGCAGAATATCCTTGGTGCAACAACACAAACTGCTGCATGTCTAAACACTTATAAGGTCCCAAATGCGAGATCTATTGGCTATGCCAATGCTTATTCCACTTTGTATGTGTGCTGTAAAGTGCAGCGCATGTCCAAAGTCGGAAAAGGAGAAATGAAAGCATTTCTCCTTCGTTGCGCCTACTTCAAAAGGACGCTGTTTTAGTATGCTAAACGATGTCTACTTTATTTAGTAAATAGGTTTTAGCATCAGAAACCTTGGGTGGTTGCATGAAACACCCATGCTCCACCCATGGTACGTCCCCTTGGCACTAAGCAATGCAAAGCAGCGCGTTACTTTCATGTTATCAAAGTAAATCAGCAAAAAGATTTAGCACCAATTTGCGTTACTTTGGTGATGCCAGCACAGCATAAAACTTAGTTAATATCCCCCTTAGTGTCAAGGAGGCTTTTCATGGAGGTACAAGGCTGGACCCATGCAATCACCCATGAGATTTGATTTCAATCCCTATCTACAAAGAATTGTAGATAGGGATTTGCACCATAATCATGTGCTTCCTCTAGGCAGACATGAGGAGAAGAGATGTTTTCATTTCTCCAACTTTGAATCCATGCTGCATTACACAGCACACATACATAGTGTGGAAAGCCTTAAAGCTTAGTTTTTGTACTGGAAAAGATGGCTTCCAGTACAGAAACTATGCTTCAGAAGGTATAGACACCCTTCCACTATGGCACGATGAGGGTCTGCAATGGGGCACGGCTGCATCTTAGATATGGCGCAATTCTGATCTCTCTGGTTCATGAAACGCAGTGCAGCAACTTTACCTGCTGCCCTGCTCAGCATGGATTCTATGTAAACCTGAGTCACAGTGTATAGCCATATCTAATATGATTGGCCTGCTGCCTCAACCTCCTGCACTGGCGCTTTAATGGGCTTATTTGCAAAGGTTTTGAATGTGGCGCACAGTGACACAAGTAGAGGAATGCCTTGCTTCTATTCACTTACTATAATACAATTGTGCAGGGCAACACAAACTGCATAATACCATGCAAGCAGTCACACAACTCCTAGCATAAACTTCCCAAACAAGTGTGCACCCACTAGGGTACGATTTGTACAGGAAGCATACAATTCCTATACACATTCCTCTGCTTGGACAAACTCAGAAGGATCTCATGCATTGGATGTGTGCTGTGCACTGCGTTGAATTTTTTTTGGGGGGAAGTAATGGACATATTTCACCTTGGTTACATCTTCAAATGGTTGTTAGTATTTTGACGCAAAGCCCTGTCTGGCTAGCTTAGTAAGTTGAGCTTTCATTAACCCCTTCGCAGCGGGGGTAATTCCCCTGCTGTGCGGGGGAGGGAGGGGCCGCGCGCGGCGGTGCTCAAGACAAGTCCAGCTCGTCGTGCTGCCCAGTGGAGCTGGGTTCATGACGAACTGGACTCGTCATGACTCCGCCCACTCCAATGGAAAGCCCGCACGGGCGTGGAATTCACCGCGCGGGGGAGTGGCGCGGCTGTTATGACGAGCCCAGCTCGTCATGAGCACAGCTCCACTGTGCCTCATGACGAGTTGGACTCTTGGTTAAAACTTTTCCAATGCAAAACTCATTTTGCGCTGGATAGTAAATACCACATGCCACTTTGACCCAGCACAAAGCCTTAGTAAATATGGGCCAGTGTCAAAATAAATATTATATCCTATACCATATAAAAACATAGATGGCATAGTTGTGAAACTAGATTCACTCTTGTAGAGGTTTCTTGGTGCCAATAACAGATAACATATGTTTATTATTACCCAACTCAATGGCATAGGAAACCCCTTTGGGGACAGAGGCAACTTTCAGCAGAACACTTATTCCAATCCCTGCATTCTGGCAGGATTTACCACCTCACAACAATCTAGTACTGTTTAGAATAAATGCAGGAATTGTCTCTATTGTGACTTTGCTTGCTTAATACAACCTCTGTCCTGCCAGTGCTTTGCAATCTCCCTTTCCTCACACGCCCACTGATAATTGCTGGCGCCTTCTATCACACAGTTTGATGCGACTGATAAACCAAGGTATTATGTATTTGAGCTCAGGCGTGAAATCCACGTAAGGTCAACCACAAGAGGGAACCTTTGAAGAACAATGAAGAGCTGATAATGGTGTTGAACTACATACACAATTAAAGAGGGCTCATCTGATAAGGTGGCAAGAAAGGTATACTTGTCAATTCAAACTTGGTTTTATATATATATACATATATATATTTCCAAGAGCAGCTCCATTTTACTGGGGGCCACCGACCCTGCAGGGCGGACTCAGACCGGAATGGAGAATCCGGTTACAAGGCTTTTACCAAGAAACAAGAACTGAGCCCAACACCGACTTATGCACAGGCTGGATATATTTATTTCATCCTCGTTGCAGCAACCACCCATTTCCTAACGCGTTTCAACAAAAATGTCTTGATCACAGGTGAGTGGTATAAATGTGTTCCCAATGGTCACATGACCTGTCTCACGAACTGCAGGTCCCAGAATGCACCCATGTATGTGGCAAAATGCAGGGTTTCAGTAATGGAAAATAGCGTGTTTCTTAAAGCAAATTGTCACGAAAAGTTAGGTGCAAACAAAGTAAATGCACAATGCCTGATGATGCTGCTCACGCTCGTACTTGCTTGTGCTGCGGTGTTGCCAAAGAAAGGAATCACCTCTCTCATCTCCCTTTCTCTCCGAAAATACACCAAATAGCCTCGGAAGTCCACTGGCTGGTGTCGTCGTGCGAGCGGGTCATGCCCCCTCCGTTTGAATTTCCAAGAGCAGCTCCATTTTACTGGGGGCCACCGACCCTGCAGGGCGGACTCAGACCGGAATGGAGAATCCGGTTACAAGGCTTTTACCAAGAAACAAGAACTGAGCCCAACACCGACTTATGCACAGGCTGGATATATTTATTTCATCCTCGTTGCAGCAACCACCCATTTCCTAACGCGTTTCAACAAAAATGTCTTGATCACAGGTGAGTGGTATAAATGTGTTCCCAATGGTCACATGACCTGTCTCACGAACTGCAGGTCCCAGAATGCACCCATGTATGTGGCAAAATGCAGGGTTTCAGTAATGGAAAATAGCGTGTTTCTTAAAGCAAATTGTCACGAAAAGTTAGGTGCAAACAAAGTAAATGCACAATGCCTGATGATGCTGCTCACGCTCGTACTTGCTTGTGCTGCGGTGTTGCCAAAGAAAGGAATCACCTCTCTCATCTCCCTTTCTCTCCGAAAATACACCAAATAGCCTATATATATGTATATATATATACACACTCACACATATATATATATATACATGCAGATATATATACATATCGAAAAATATATATAGCTATATATATATATAGTAGGTAGTTTTAGTTAGGACCTAGTTTCCACAGGAAGAGCGTTTTTTTCATTTGCCAATAACTTTGGCGTCGTTTGATGAATCCTCGCGAAATTAAACAAACTAGTAGGTCGCTCACTCCAGCTAATGTCTTGAAAGTTTTGGGGTGATCTGTCAAGCGGGGGCTGAGAAAAAGGGGGAGTCCTAAAACATATTGTCCCATGTTAATTCTCATAGAGATTTTAGATACAACTACAGCCCGAACTGCTGAATGGAATTTCACCAAATTTGGCAGAAAGGTAGCTGCTAGTCCAGAAAGCGACCTTTTCGTATGTTTGCAAAAATCTGTTCAGTAGTTTTAGAAATATTAAAGAAAATCCAAATTTGTATATATAAAGACGCAAAGGCTCTGACAACCCTCTCGATCTCGTGCTGAGATCTGATTGGCTACCAACACTTCAGACCAGAAAGTGTTGTCAGACAAAAAAGTAAAAGAAAAAAAGAAAGGGAGCAGGGTATGAATACCTGAGCCTCCCCCCCCCTCAAGCCTCTTATAGGGGGCCCATAGGGACCCCACAACGGCAAAATACCTTGTTTCAAAAAAAGAAAATTTATCTGGAGCCATGCTGCATCCGCAGCTCCTGCCGAATGTTTTTAAAAAAAAGAAGCAGGGGCTCCCGGAATTCTTTACTAATTGTCCCCCAAGTGGGCCAGGTCCTGGGAGCATTTGGCAAATAAAGGAGGGGGGCACCCAACCACCCTCTCCTGGGGCTTATAAATACTCCAGGGACCAGCACCTCACCAGGACATATGCACGATTATGGGGGGCCTCACGGACTCCATCGGGCTCCAGAGACCATGACTTCCCGAGGGCCACATTCAATTTGTAATGGGGCACCTCAAGGAGAATCTTGAGAATTCTTTACTTGAGCTGAACACCAAAGACAAAAGGATTCAACTCACGTGGAACATGGATGAAAATATGATAAGTTTCTTGGATGTATCAATCACAAGAACTGAGAAAGGACTTGAAACAGATTTATTCAGAAAAGAAACGGATAGGAATAATACACTGTATTACTCAAGCTTCCACCAAAATTCGTTAAAATGACACTTGCCTTACAGCCAAATGTTGCGAATCAAACGGATTGTCTCAAATCAAGAACTTTGCAATAAACGCATGAACAAAATGCACATCAGATTCATGGAAAGAGGATATCCCCAAGCCATCCTTGAAGATGCTACCAAAAAAGTTGCAAATATCACTCGTGAAAAGGCACTAACACAATCGACTAAAAAAGAAGACACCAGGATGGTGCTAGTGTCAAAATACTCCACACTAAGCGGCAGATACAAGAAAATCATACTTAAGCATTGGCGGATCCTTGCTACTGAACCGGATTTCAAAAATGTGTTTGAACATCCACCCATCTTCGCATACACCAGGGCGAGCAATTTCAAAGAAATTCTATCTAAAGACAGTGCTCCACGACTTGAATATAAGGGAACCAGACCATGCCTCAGTTGCAACAACTGCAACAATATCATCAAGGGTAACAAAATCAACCATCCAATGAAAGGCACGGAAATCAAAATCAAAGTAAACGCAACATGTGATTCTTCCAATTTAATTTACCTGTTGAAATGCCCGTGCGGGAAAATATACATTGGAAAAACTGAGAGGAAAATAAAAACCGCCTAAATGAACATAAATCCAATATACGGACCAAGCAAGAAAGATCTAACATTGCCATGCATTTCTTAGAACATAAGCATACTGTAGCGCAACTAAAATTCATGGTGTTGGAAACAGTTGAAACGAAAGAAGGCAGAGACAACAATAAGATACTGCTGCAGAAAGAAACAGCTTGGATATACCGTATGCAATCCATAAAGCCGTCCGGGCTGAATGACCGGATTGAATTATGCTGCTTTCTATGAGTACCCTTGATGGTACATACGGAGACATTGATTTATTGAACTAAGCTGTTTCACATTGTTCAAATGTAACGACTGTCATTAACAAGACTATGTATGTTTCATTGTATAGCATTGCCACACCGCGTGTTTTGAATTGTATATCACGCACCCTCCCATGATCCACATCGTCTCACATTCTTTATTCATTTCATACATTCCCACTAGTTTCATGTTGAAACACCTTTTAAGATGGCCGACACTCTCTTTAGGGTGCACGTAAGTCCGTCTTTCATTTCCACCCCTACCGATCGTCTACCGATGAGTCCTTTATTTATGTCATACTTCAGCTTCACCCGACCACGCCAAACCGGCTCTGAACATACGGAAGCCTGTCCACATCCCAGGACCGTGAACCGAACAAGACGAACGAATAATTGAACATGCTACAAGAATTTCAGTAAGTCGGGCGCGCGCGCCTCCCACCTAAACCTGTTCCACCTCTTTTTAACCTCCAAGTGGCTATAACTGACCAATTTCGTTCGTTTTCTATCTTTTTCACAGCATCATTGAATTCATCGAATTCAAAGACGATGTAAGTGTATTTTGTTTTTCACTCACCGCGCATGAACGATAAAACACCCCTCAGCCACCCACACCCTCCCTTAGACCCACATTAAAATCACTTTTCACATGGGTTAGAACGGAACTCGGTTTAGAAAACCAATACTGATGATCATGTATGATTATTGATCTATGTACACTGCAATGTTATAAATGTTGATGTAATCGTTATACCATTAAGTCATGAATATGTGCTATGAAGGAGACTGAAACTACTTTTTAATTACAGGGCTCCTTGAGAAAGGGCAAATGTTGCCCGAAATGCATCGGAGCATCATTGTGGAAAAATCTACATGGGATATAAAAAAAAAATTTTTGCATTGTGAAAAAACAATGGACAAAGATGTTTGAATGAAATTCATGTTGAACTCGAAATAAATGCATTTCAGAATTCAGTGGAGTCTGTTTTATACGAACCTCTACGGAGTGCCCACAGCAGGGATGTATGCATTACCTATGCACACACTTACCTTGAGCACCTCAGGGATCCCCACCCCCGGTCCCCGGGGACCACCGCCTCCCCAGGGCCAACTTCTTTTTGGAAAAATGTGAGTGGGGTACCCCCCCCCCTTACGGGCCGTTCTCGACCCGGGTACCATCTCCACCCCGGGGCAGACCCTACAACCAAAAAAGGAGGGGGCTAGGCACCCCCCCCCTCCGGGAGCAATAGATGGCCCTGGGGATCACCACCACTACCCGGGGCCGGCTGCTGCTATGTCCCAGGGTTCCCACCCCTGGGACATAGTTGTTTGCTGTGGCTTGGTGGGAGCTTTAACGCTCCACCTTGGGGGCACCCAGCAGACATGGCAGGGCCCGTGGGGTGGGGACCCCGGGGCCGAAATCAACTCAGGGGTGCCAAACAGACTCCCTCCCCAATAATAAATATGAAACTGAACAGGCCGGGCCCTGGGAGAGGGGGTCCCTAGGACTGAAATCAGCCCAGGGATAGGGGGCCATGTGGCCCCCCTCTGCTATTATAAATAGGCTTGGCCCTTTGAGAAGGGGTCCTGGGGCCGAAATCAGCCAGGGAGGGGAGGCCACACAGCTCCTTTCCTTAATAAAATTTTGAGAAAAAAGGCCTGCCCCAGGGGAAGTCGCCGGAGGCCCCACCCCTTTATCAACCACTCTGCAAAGGGGCCTCCTGGTGCACAACTGGTTGGTGGATGAAGTCCCCTTGGCTGCTGAGGACCCTTAGGGTCAATAACCCCTCCTGTTATCTCCAGGAAGTCCCACAAAGTGGGATTGCTGAGATGTTGTCAGAGGCCATGTCCCCTTTCTCCATCGCTCTGCTAACACTCCTCCTGGCAAACTACTGGTTGGGGATGCAGTCCCCTTGGATGCTGAGTGTCCTTGGGAGGTCAAGAACCCCCTGTTACCTCCAGTAAGTCCCACACTGCGGGATTGTTGAGAGCTGATTGGAGGCTCCACCCCCTTTCTCCACCACTCTGCAAATGCACCTCCTGATGCACCACAAGTTGGGGGATGAAGTCCTGTAGGATGCTGAGGGTCCTTGGGGGTCAAGAGCCCCTCTGGTTACCTCCAGTAAGCAGGGTTGCTGAGAGCTGCCTGGCGGCCCGCCCCCTTTCTCCACCACACTGCAAATGTGACTGCTAGTTAAAATACCTTGGAAATTCACTTAAAAAAACCATAGATTACACAAATGGTATAGTTTGGAATTGGAATTGAACAAAACAAAAGAAATTCACTTAAAAAAACTAGAGTTACAGGGGCATTATAGTTAGGAAATATAACTTATTTTAAACTGAGCAATTCACTTAAAAAACTAAATGTTGCAGGGACGCAGTGGCGGCTCCTCCATTAACGCGGAGGAGCGTTGCCTCACTGGTTTGATGTTATTATCATTTTATTTTCTCCTGCTGCGCGGCTGGTCTGCTCAGCTCACAGTATAGGGCAAGGGGAGGAGTGTTGGGCACACTGAAGGTCGCATGATGCTTTGGCCAGCCCGAGGGGGCCAGCCAAACAGTCATGCACACTTAACATGTTCTCCACCCAGGGTGCATTACAGCCTGGGTGGAGAACATGCCCAGGACCCCAGGCTTTGTCTGAGCGTTGATCTATAGTCTCCAGAATAATCACGGTGCTGCATTGCAGCGTTGTGATTGGCTCAGAGGAGCCTGGATGTGCTTCCTTTTCGGCGACTTCGACCGGACGTGGAGGAGAAACGACGTGGGAGAGATGCAGCAGGAGATAAGTGTACTTTTCTTTTTTATCACTACCACATCAACAATGCACCTCATCTCTCTATAGCACCTTTCTGACAAACATTTCATTTTTTTATGGCGCTACTCATAGTTTACTCACACTCAGTTCTGTATTATATTCTTTTGTATTATGTTCTTATATAGCGCAAACTGTCACCCTACGGGTATCCAGGCGCTGTAACCTAGACAGATGGTATCAACAACAGCGGGCCTGATTGTCAGTGGGAAACATTGCTCTCAATCCTAGGGAATAGCCAAGTCTTCAAACTCTTTCTAAAACATAACAAGGAGTTAGCTTGTCTAATACTCTGGGGTAGCTCATTCCAGAGGCGTGAGGCTGCTGTGCCAAATGCCCTGCCTCCCATCCTGGATTTCTTAAATCTGGTAGTTGTTACCAGATTTGCACTGAAGGAGCGAAGAGGTCTTATAAACTTGTACCAGGTAAACCTCTCCTGCATGGCTAGAGGGCCCATACTGTGCACTGCTCTATATACAATGCATAGAGATTCGAAACTAACTATATCCTTAATGGGCAACCAGTGAAGATCCCTCAGGGCCAATGTGGTAGAGGAGCTGCGTTGCCTGTTTAATACCAACTTTGCTGCTATAGACTGGACTCTTTGCAACCCCTGCAATATATATTGTGGGGCTCCCAAATACAAGGAGTTGCAGTAGTCCAGTCTGCACAGAATTATGCTCCTCACCACAAGGGGTCTAGCCTCAATGTGACCATGTGAATTTCGGTGCGGATGTAAGTGCAGAGTGGGACGAAAGAATGCATGGTTAGTGATGGGCTTGTTTGAGTGAGATTGCAGATTGAGGAGTAAGGGGGGCAGGTGGGTGAAGTGTCACATGAGTGCGGATGAGTAGTGTGCTCGTGTGAATGCAGCGTGAGGTACAAGTGAGTGCAGGGTGAGCAGGTGAATGGTGGGAGTACATGGTGAACAGTGTGATTGCTTTGAGTGCAGGGCGAGCGTAAAAGTGAAGGGCGAGAATAGGGTAGAGTTATCTGAATGCAGGGTGCATTCCCAGACACTTGGAAGTAACTCAGCATGTTGTTGACAGCAGTGTAGGAATTTCAGATATATGTTAAACTATTTTTATTATGGCATTAATGGGGATTGAGTGTGCAGCGAATAAATAATATGCTGATCCTGCAACAAACTTCCAGTCTTATGATTAGGGTTGCCTGCTCATTATTTTGATGTCACAAACGGGACAAAAATAGGCAGTCACCTAAAGCCGTATTTTCAGCTCTTATCTGTGCATACTTTGAACAGCAAATATAAATAGAAAGCACTTTTAATTGTGTTCTAGGTCTGCCTGAATGATCCATGACTGATAATTAAAGGGAACAAAGACAGAAACATCACATTACAAATGAATACATACTTTATGTATAACCCTATTTAGTGTCAAGATGAGGTCTTTGCAGGCTCTTTAAACTACACATTGCTGGCATTTTTCTTTTGGCAACCCTAGTTTATATTCCTTTTCATGAAAGGCATTCTCACACTACAGCAGTAAATGTAAATTTCAAATGTAAGGAATAGGCAGAGTGGTGGTCCAGAAGGTACTGGAACTAGAAAAACCTAAGCCTCAGTAACCAGTTTACAAAGGTATGTAAATATGCAAATGGTCTCTGGCCTAAAGGCAGTTGCTTTCAACCCTCTTGCTGCTGGGCCTGGAGGCTCAGGTCACCTGTACCCACCGCACGCGGCATGCACCATTTAATTTATGAGACAGGACTGTTATGAAGCAACTCACTGGTGCAACCAACGCCGGTGAGACAGAGTAGTGCTGCCTGCGTGCGCTTCAGTGCTAATGGAGCCCCTGGAGGCTGGAACATGGGGGCTGCTGTGGGCATAGCTGCCAAGGTTTCAGATTGCCATGTGTGACATTTTCATAATTTCAGTGTAATTATGAGTGACATTTCAACGACTATGAGTGGCACTTTCTTTCGGGCAAAATTACGCAATGAAGATTATCAAAACATATAAATATCAGAAATTACACACAGTTTAGCAAGAAGAAATTTGAGGATCTTAAACCACCAGACATGGTGCAAAGCACCAGAAATGGAAGGGCACTCAGTCGTGGAATGGCACGAAATTGTCTCTCATTGTTAGTAGATGGTCATGTACTGTGCGTGTGCTTCAGTTCCACAGAGTCCAATGGGCCATTTCCCAGCCCCGTCATCCTTGAAGACGCACACCTGCAGGGCATAGAATCTGCACCGCAATAAACAGGGCACAGTGCTGGTAACTTAGATCCACCTTGATACAAACTAACCCCTGGGGCCATGCATCATTTAAGCACATGAAATGGCTTGTGGTACATCATGACCAGTATGGAAACCCCCATGTTCTATGTGGGGGTAAAAGGAATATTTAAAACACCTCCTGATACTTAATCTGCCCATTCCAATATACTTTTATGAGATGCAAGATTGCTGCCTGCTGCAGGAGCGCCCCTAAGATTGCCAACCTTTGCCCACACTTGGCCCCCTCCCTGCCAACAATCAATCAGGAGAGCACCAGGACTCCAGGGCCTGTTTGTCCACGTGGGACCCGACCCAACAGGATGTGAGGCCACCCCAGCATGAACAGTTACCACACACGGATCCATCTTAGCTGCCCAAGTGTGACACTGACTCGCGCACGGACACAGGCACAATACAGCATTATCCACAGGCTGCGGCAGGAGCTGTGCAGTAATCTCACGGCAAAACCAACAGCTAGTATGACTGTCAGAAGAGACCCACCTGTTTTAAATTACCCGCAAGATACAAACAAAGCACAGCTGCACTTGCCAACAAGCGCTTGAAATAATGTGCACAAGTTTTTTATTTAGATTGCTTATGTGCGACATTTCAATTGCGATTGCAATCGCAGAGACCACCGAGGCAGCAAAGGCCTTTCTTTTTAGGTATCTAAAATATAGAACAAATAATACCATAAGCACTATTCATTAAGATGTTATGGAGGCTACACTACAGGAACTTCTTTAGTGGAGCTGAATTCATGGTGTTCGTTACGGCGCCAAACTACAGCGCGCACTGCCGGCAGGATTTTGGGCAAGGCAGCCTCAGACTCTGTGGGGCACAAACTTGGTTGCAGCCCACCGGCAGCCTCGAGCCTGCAGCCATGCCCAGTAACACAGCAGGCAGCTGATCGTGCGCTGCCGCTTACACTAATAAAGAAATTGTCAACACGCTGTTTGCAGGACAGGCTGTTTGTCTGACTTACTTCAGCTTGCCAGGCCGCGAGCTGTGGCAATGGGTTAATTACTGCAGGTGAGGGCTAACCAGGCCTGGTGCCCGCCATTCCAGTCCTGGCCTGCAATATGTCACTCCCTCTGCAATTCGCTGCCGTGGGGGTTTGTGAGAGCAAGGATGGTGGTTGCGGCTCGCGCACCATCGCGTGGCTGCAATAAATTAAAAAATTTCACCATGATGATTGTCACGGTGACAATCATCATGATTACATTTTTTTATTTATTGCAGCCACGCGATGGTGCGCAAGCCGCAACCACCATCCTTGCTCTCACAAACTGGAGCAATCGTCACGGTCTCCATTGCACAGAACCGGGCCAAGGGCCTATATTACCTTCAATCCCTTTCAATCTCGAACGGCCACCCCATGCTGCATCATCCCATTCCACCCCACCCTCTGAGACTGACTCCTTTGTCCTCCGATGGATAGACTCACCTGCGAGATCTAGAATACAGGGCAAGACTAGCTAGGGGTAAGAAATAATTCAATTATGGCCGGCGGCCACACAGTCCCTCTCAGTCGCTTCTGGGATGCCTCACCTCACCAGTCACCCGCACTTTTAATTGCAGGAGCACCGATGCACATGACAATGGTCACCAGCCCCACCCTAAAGGCGAAGACCATGCAGACGCGGAGACATCTGCGCGCCACGCACCATTTAATTTATGAAGAGCGAGTGTAACGTAAGTTACATAACCTATTAATTAATTACCTATCAAATCCCAGACGGTCATAGATGTGCAGTGCTTGCTGGCTCTGCTGAGGGGGGACCCTGGAGTGTGGGGGCAACCCCGCAACGCAGGGGCTGCGGGGTCCTGTGTTACACCCCTGCATACAACCTCTCATATGCCCACTCAGAAACTCACACAACCAGTCATATAATCATTCACAGACCCATACAAGTACTCATACATCCGCTTACTCATCAATAGAGCCACTCACACAACCACTCACTCGCTTACTGACTGAGTATTTATAAAGCGCACTATTGCAGAGGCGTCTTGGCGCTGAGGTGTGTGCAAGCCGGAACGGCTGACAGATTTAGAGTTGGGTAAAAAAGCCACGTTTTTATATCTTTCCTAAAGAGCGTCCAGCTGGACTGAAGTCGTAGTTGTACAGGGAGGGAGTAACATAACTTAGATGCTTGGAATGAGAAGCGTTTTCCTCCCCACCTTACTCATTTTATCTTGGGGAGGTATACCAGTCCAGTATCAGTAGATCTTAGGCAGCGTGATGGCGTATAACGAGGAAATAACGATTGTAAATCCTTCGCCCCTCCTCCATATAGGGTTTTGTGCACTGGGCAAACAGCCTTGAAATCCACCGGCCGTCTTACTGGAAGCCAGTGAAGTTGCTTTATGCTAGCAGAAGTGGGATGGTGTTTGGGTAAATTAAGCAATACTCGCGCTGCCGCATTTTGGAGTGATTGAAGTTTAGAGAACTGACTTACGCCTGCTCCCAGATAAAGACCATTACAGTAGTCTACTCTTGAGCCTGTAGCCTATACAGCTACTTATACAACTAGTCAGTCACCCATAAGGCAGCTCACACAGCCATACACTCACCCATACAGCTGCTAAACACCCACTTATTAATTTATAAAGCCTCTCACATACCCACTCCCTCACCCATAGAGCCTCTCAACACAGCCACTCACTCATCCATCCATACAACCAATCACACACACACACACACACACACACACATACAACCACTTACATACGCATTCACACATCCATACAAGTATTCCCACATCTGCTCACTCACCATACAGACATTCAGACAGTTGCATACTCTCCAAAACAGCCACTCACACCAACTCACTTAAACAAACTCCCACTCAGTCACTCACTCACCCATACAGCACACTTACATACCCAGTCACTCACTCATACAGCCATTCAGACACCCACCCACTGATTCACCCATACAGTCACTGACACACACACTCACTCACCAATACAGCCACTCACACAACCACTCACTCATATAGCTACTCAGACATCCACTCATACACAGATACATACAGCCACTCACATATTATATGTTAAAAGTAGTATCACTCATTAGTAGTACACCTAATATACTAATTACACTTTTGTAGATTAGTATATATGTTTAACACTTAAATAAATTCTTAAAAAACACTTACACTCACTAAATGATGTTATCAGTGATGTCATTTGAGATGCCATCAGTGATGTTACTGACCATGTTATAAGTGATATCATTAGCGAGGTCATAATCAGAGCACTGCAGGAGCGTAAATTATAGTTAGCTCAGGTAACTATAACTGCTGAATTTCTATGGTTTTGTACAAATGAAACTAACTATAACATCCCTGTAGACTGTTTTTTTCAGTGAGATTATAAGCTTTTTAAATTCTATTTCCAAACTATAACGTCCCTGTAACCTTTGGTATTTTAAGTGAACATATAAGTAGGTAGTTATAGTTAGGACCATGTTGACCTAGGAATAGTGTTTTTTGATTTGCCAATATCTTTGGCCCGTTTGACGAATCTTCACAAATTTTCTCAACAAAGCGCACCAGTGATTCTTGTTAGGCATGGAAAGTTTCAGGGTGATCCATCAAGCGGGGGCCAAGAAAAGGGGGGGTCCAAAAAAGTTTTGTTCCAATGTTAACTTCAATAGAGATTTTAGACATGACTACAGCCCGAACTGCTGGACGGAATACACCAAATTTGGCAGAAAGGTAACTCATGGTCCAGAAAGAACCCCTTTTGTTATTTGGTGCAAATCCGTTCAGTAGTTTGGGAGATAATAAAGAAAAAACAAACTTGTATATCTAGGGACACGAAGGTTCAGCAAACCCTCCAGATCTCGTGATAAGATCTGATTGGCTGCCAACACTCAAGCATGAAGTGTTGGCAGCCATATTGCAACTCAGCTTCAGTTGAGTCCCAGAAAAAACATTTAACAAAAAAAGAAAAGAGGGAAGGATCGGAATACCCCGATCCTTTACAATGGTTGCAGGGTCCCAGAGTGACCCCGCCAGTGCAATGAAGCATTTAATTTTTTTATTTCAACTCCGGTGAAAAAAACAAAGAAAAAAACAAGCGGGGGCTCTCGCACTTGTCTAGGAAAAAGCCTCTGGGTGGGCCATGTCCCGGGGACATTGTTTAAATAAATGAGGGAGGCGCACAGGCCTGCCTGCTGAGGATTGTGAAGCCCCAAGGACCACCTCTTCCCCGGAGGCTTTGTTTATACAGAAGGAGGGGAGCACACTGGGCCCTCCTCTGGAGTCTTTATAAGCCCCTGGGACCACCACCTCCCTTTGGTTAGACAAACATTAATGGGGAGTCGGGCGGGCCCCCTGAGCCCTAGGGACCACCACCTCCCTCTGGCTAAACAATACCTAATAGGGGGGCCCCGGGGACGACTATCTCACCAGGGCAATACTTTTTAAAAAAATACACAGGGGCAAAGAAGCATTTAATTTTTTTTATTTCGACTCCAGAGAAAAAAAACAAAGAAAAAAACAAGCGGAGCCTCTGGTACTTATCTAGGAAAAAGCCTCTGGGTGGGCCAGTTCCCGGGGGCATTGTTTAAATAAATGAGGGAGGCGCCCGGAACAGCGTGATGAGGCTTTTGGAGCCTCGGGGACCACCAATTCCCCGGGGGCCTTTTATATACAGAAGGGAGCACACAGGCCCTCCTCTGGAGCCTTTATAAGCCCCACGGACCACCACCTCCCTTTGGCTAAATAAATAATAATGTGGGGCCGGGCAGACCCCCGGGGACCACCACCTCCATGGAACTAAACAACACCTAATAGGGGGGCCCGAAGACCACTATCTCTCCAGGGCAATACTTAAAAAATACACAGGGGGCCACACGGACCCCGCACGGGCTCCGGGGACCACTACCTCCCTAGGGCTAAATTAACAGTGCCTGTATCCCATGGACCACAACCTTCCCGGGACAAATAGGTTTAAGAATTGGGAAGGGGCCACACAATCACCCTCCCCATACATTTACAGCCCTGGGGACCACCACATTCCCGGCCCTAGCCCATTCACAACAAAGGAGGGAGGCCCTGTGGCCCCCCTCCTGGAGCCATTAATGGCCGTGTGGACCACCATCCCCCAGGACTGTCTCCTGCTATGTCCCGGGTAGCCCACCATCGGGACATAGCTATTTACTTTTGCTTGGCGGGAGCTTTGACAAAGTGCTCCCAACCACTGGAAGTGGAGATTTCATCTCTTTCCCTGCCCATGGAGAGGCAGGAAAAGAGATAGACTGATTGTTCCTACACAGAGGGAGCGTCCTTTTCAGCAGCTCCCTCCGTGCAGCAGCAAAACCAGCTTCCACAGGAGGCGAGGAGCGGGCTGGGACCGTGGGGGCATTTAAGCTGGCCCTGCGGTCCCGATCCTGCACACTGTGTGCCAAAGGGCACCCAGGAAACATGTCCAGGCTCTGAAGAATGGGGCCCGCAGGGCAGAAATGGGCCTGGGCGAAGGGTCTGAAAGGCACCCTTAAAATATATACATATTTAAAGGATGGGCACCAGGGGATGGGGTCCCTGGAGTTGAAATTGACCTGGGGATGGGGACTGAGTGTCCCCTCCCCTATTTAATGAAGGCTGGGCCTCTAAGGCTTGGGTCCCCCATGCCAAAATAGGCCCAGGGAGGGGGGGCATGCGACTCCCCTCCCCTATTAAGTGTGTTTTCTGGGCTATTCCATGGATGCCACTCACAGATCCAAAGAGACACTCATGCACCCACTCACAGACCCACTCAGACACTCCTCCACCCATCAACAGACCCACTCAGGCACCCACTCACAAACTGACTCACACTCATGGAGGCACTCGCAAACCCACTCAGACACTCTCACACCCATTAGGACACTTATGCAGGCACTCACAGATCCATTGAGAGACACACACACATTGAGACACTCACGCACTCACACACCCAATGAAAAACACATGCATTCACTACGCACCCTTTTTTAAAGCTTACAGATAACAGTTCGCAAATAATATTTGAAAACCCAGAGAAATTCACTAAATAGAATTTAAAAAAAACTTAGAAATACACTGAGAAAACCAAAGGTTACAGGGACGTAATAGTTAGGTTCAGATTTCCCTCATACAAAACCAGTGAAATTCAGCAGCTATAGTTACTTGAGCTAACTATAACTTAAACCCCTGCAATGCACTGCTTATGACCTCATTCATGGCATGGTCAGAGACATCACTGATGACATCATCCACAGAACACTCACACACCCACACACAACCTCTCATACACCCACTCCTACTCCCACACAACTAATCACATACCCATTTAAAGACCCATACATGTACTCACACATCTACTCACTGTTCCACAGAGCCACTCATATACCCACTCACTGATCCACAGAGGCACTCACAGATTCACTCACTCATTCAACCACTCAAACAACTACTAACTCACCCATATAGCCACTCATGGACCTACTCACTCACGAATACATCCACTCACACATCCAGTAATTTAGACATACAGACACTTGCACGCCCACTCCTACACCCATAGTCACTCACACACTGAATCAGTCATCCATTCAGCTACTCACATACGCACTCAGTCACCCATACAGTCACTCACTCACCCACCCATGCAATTACTCACACAACCACTCACTTACTCATACAGATACAAACAAATGTATAACATCAACTGTACAGTCGCTGACATGAACACACTCAACCATACAGCCAATCTTGCATTCACTCACTCATCCATTCAGCCACTCAGCCACTCACACACCCACTCACTTACCCATACACCACTTATGCACCCATTCACTCACCCACACAGCCACTCATACACCCCAACACTCACCTTTACATGCCTATCACATGCACACTCACTCACCCATACACCACTGACACACCCACTCACCCTTACAGCCACTCAGACACCAATACAGCTACTCACACATCCAAACACCCATACAACTACTCACTCACCCATGCAGTCTCACACATCTACTCCCTTACCTGAACAGCCACTCACACACCTATAACAGCTAGTCACACAGCCACCCAGAAACCCATACAGCCACTCACACACCCTCTCACACACCAATACAACCACTCAGTCACCCACCCACATACGGATAAACCCCTTCACACAGCAACTCACATAATATATATTAGAAATAGTATCACTCTGTACTAGTACACAAAGTATACTAATTTAAGTTATGAAGTAGCTTACTGTATATATTTAACACTCAAACTTTTAGAAAACGCTCACTAGATGTCATCAGTGATACCACTGACCATGTCATGAGTGATGTAATATGTGAGGTCATAAGCAGTGCATTGCGGGGACGTAAGTTACAGTTAGCTCTTGTAACTATAACCGCTGAATTTCACTGGTTTTGTACAAGTGATATCTGAGCCTAATTATAATCTCCCTGTAACCTTAGGTTTTTTCTGAGTGTGTGTATATGTGAATATATATATATATATATATATATATATATATATATATATATATATATATATACACACATATATTAAATACGATAGAAAAGTAAGAAGTCTAGCTTTGATTTATTTGCGGTAAAGACTTGCATGAACCCTTGCAAAAAAAAAAAGGGTTCGTTATATCTTTAGTCAAGGCGTATACTACCTGTCACGTGCACATACCGAGGCTAACAGATACTACAATGTATACAAATGCATACAAAACAAGGCAGCACAAACCCAAAATGTAGCCTTCAAAAACAATAACTAGGATAGCAACACAAAGACCAATTATTGGAATATGTTTCACCATTTACTTTCAGAAAAGAAACCTGTCCTCATCCCTCCTTGGGTTATACTCATAATTGTTTTTTAAATACCACATTCCTGGTTGTGCTACTGTGCCTTGTGTACTGAATTGAATGCTTCTCGAAGGCACTAAATGTAAAGTATTAGCACAAAACTCTAGTCTTAGGGTAGTTTATATAGCGCAGCATACACCCGGAATTGATCTCTTGGTACTTCAAACAAAATCCAAGTATCAGTCCTTGGGCATTAAAAAAACTTTTTATTGAACTGCTGAGCAGTATTTGGCTATTTAATGTTTTTCATACACCTCAAGAATGATATGACAGCCCTGTACAGGTGCAACAGTCATGTGGCTAGGAGGAATAGGTTTTTGGAGTTGCTGATCAAAAGAGGTGACAGGGTTACTCAGAGAGGCACATGATTAGTTATACAACAGACTGGGGGTTAATATTTTGAGGTTATTTGAACAAGTGGCTATTTAATTGTTTTATCAATATATGCTAGTTGTGTATGTTGGTGCAGCTCAGTGGGTGTTCAGCTTCTATTGGGTTCATTTATTTTGTGGTCTGTAACACTTCACATGGGGCGGTAGCAAGGACTTTCTCTGTGCAGTACTGTGTGAGTGTTTCAAAGGTGATGGGGAGCCCATAGAGTTGTTCTCCTATGGCTGTGACAGTCTTAGCATTGGGACGAGGCAGCCATTCTTTGATGATGGCATTGGTGGGACAGGACATTACATTCTCTTCAAAAGGAAATTACAATAACCAAAATAGAAAAGGACAAGAGCTATCTTAAAGGGAAGGGCAGGTAGTATGGCTTCGGACATCCTCAGCAGATTTAAGGTGCACAATCAAAAACCTGACATTTTCTACATGGGTCTCAAGAGTGGGGTAGGCGTTTAAACAATTCCAAAACACTATGATTCTGGTCGGGAAACAACCATCACAACGCAACTTTCACAACGCACTAACATTACGAAGAAACTTTTACAACGCAATATCCATTGCAACGCATGCCATTACAACGCATGCCATTACAACGCAGATGCTATTACAACGCATGCCATTACAACGTAAGTATGGGTAAGTATTTAATTTAAACATTATTCTTTTAATTTAATAAAATATATGTAATTATTTTAAATATTTTTATTTTAATATTTTTTTGAAATATAAATCAATTTATTTAAATAATTATAATATTTTAATTACATGTAATATTTTTTAATTATAATTTAATTTACTTAAATAATTTTTAATATTTTAATTAAATGTAATTTTAATTTAATTTATTTAAATTAAACCCCCTGGAGTTAGAATAGTAATTTTAACCCCTACACTATCCAAAGCTTACCCTACTATTACAACCCCCTGGAGTTAGAATAGTAAATTTAACCCCTACACTATCCAACACTTACCCTACTATTACAGCACCCTGGAGTTAGAATATTAATTTTAACCCCTACACTATCCAACACTTAACCTACTATTACACCCCCCTGGAGTTAGAATAGTAATTTAACCCCTACACTATCCAACACTTACCCTACTATTACACCCCCCTGGAGTTAGAATAGTAATTTTAACCCCTACACTATCCAACACTTACCCTACTATTACACCCCCCTGGAGTTAGAATAGTAATTTTAACCCCTACACTATCCAACACTTACCCTACTATTACACCCACCTGGAGTTAGAATAGTAATTTTAACCCCTACACTATCCAACATATACCCTATTATTACACCCCCAAGGAGTTAGAATAGTAAATTAAAATATATTAAATAACATTAAAAATTAATTTACATGAATTAATAAACAATTATTGTAATTTAATTAAAATTAAATTTATATTACTAAAATTAAATACTTACCTATACTTACGTTGTAATAGCATGCGTTGTAATGGATTTTGCGTTGTAAAAGTTGCGTTGGGATGGCATGCGTTGTGAATGTATGCGTTGTAACGTCATACATTCATTCTGGTCTCATTTTAGGCGTGTGTATGCCTATGAATAGGATGGGGTTTCTGTGTAATTGCTCTGTGCCAGTTACTTTGGCCTTCGGGTGGATTTGGGAAATTTAATTTAGTTGTCTTTGAAATACAGCAGGTTGGTTTTTCTTCATTCCTGGATTTAGCGGAACATGTAGCCAATGACTGGATCTCTTCTACACCATTGATTCTGAGGTAGACTTGGATGACAAATTGAGGCCGCTGTTTGTGACGAAGTCTCCACATTCATGTGTTTATAGTTTGAAGCCTGAATTGTTCCCTTAAGTCAAAGGATATGTGTCTGCACGTAGGTTTATGATTTTATTTTTATACGTTTTTATACAATGAATTAGTCCCTAGATATTTTAATTCACAGTTTTAAGTAATGTAATTATAAACATTGATATTGTTGTATATGATATGTGTTTAAGGACCAAGTGGTCTAAATAAACACCTCCTCGACTGACTGACCTAAGGTAGGATTTTGCAGTCAAATCAGCACTCCAGCAGGACAACGGTTGCTATCTCAGTTTGCGCATCCAGTCACTCTTTTTCTGTGGTCGTAAAAGAAAAACAGACTTGCAGTCATCGGGGTTGTTATTCTGTAAGTAATTTTGGAGCTGATAAGTTATTATTCTTCATATACTCCAATGTAGAAATTGAGGGATGTACAGTCAACATAGAACCAACAGCGTTTGTAGGGATGGGCCGTCTTGCAGCCCTCTTTCCAAGAAAGGGATATTGGCAAATACGGATCAGCTGAGCCGCTGAAGCTCTGACACAATGCACAGCAAGCAGTGCGCCATTTTAAGACTGTTGACTGAACTCTATATTTTGACTATACCAAGGAATAAGATACAGGAGAGAAATACCAAAATGTTACAGATGCTAGGGTAGAGGGTGGAGAGCGGGATATAACCAAACTCTTGATAGAATCTGTTTCAAAGTTGCAACTCATTTTTTTTTCCAATTAAAAAATATATATATTCCTAAATATGATATCTAAGGATATTTGGAGCTTGAAAATATGGTTTAGGAATGACTATGCATCTTCTCTTATTCCTACAATGGAAACTATCACTGGAGATCGGAGTTCTCAAAGATCACTAACACGAGTAAATGAATGTTGAAGGGCAGGCTGGCGGGCAATTACCTTCCTAAGTTTAAGTCCCATAGAAACAAAACTTTTGCCTGAATTGATTTAGTAATCCCTATTTTTCCCAGTTGGTTTATAGTATTCCGTGCATTTTCCCAAGGATGAATAGCGATCACATTGCCTAAACCCGGATACATCTGGGATTAGGTACACACTCAGACAAGACGGGAACGGAATGGATTCTAGAGGCTATTCATAAGGTCATGTGGCTTTCTAATTTGGTAAATATCTGGCAGCCTTTTCAATGAAGAAACTTGGGCATGCTAATGTAAATTCATGCAATGGGTGGCATGAAAATGCCATAGGAAAGTATTTTGTAAAGGACACTAATTTAAATGGAGGAAATAAGAATGGCATGATATGAGGACAATGGATTTTGTTTAGGTAAAATATGTCTTGCTAACAGAAAGTAGATGCAAAATAAGCACTATATACAGGATTTTCAGCAATGAACCAAATGATTCCTAATATACAATGTTAAAATATATATGATTAAAGAAAAAACCACAGGGGTCCTTTCTACCTTCACAGGTTTTTTGTATGGAGTACAGAGCTCCAATGATTTCCTTCTACTGTGTGCTTAATTCACTCAGTCCTAAGATCTGACTAGTTGCAGTGATCTGTTGATCTTTGCTGTACAGGTGCAAAAACTCCAGATTTTAACTCCTTCCTTCCTTTGCAGCTAAGATGGCTTTCACAAAGCTGCTAGGCCAGAGGTCTTCACAAAGCTGCTAGGTAAGAGGTTCCAGTCTTTTCTGTAAAAAGAATTGGTCATCCCGAGCTAATATTGGTGTTAGTGGTGTAATATTGACCACATGAGGCAAGATTACATTAGTGGCTAAGACTGCTTGTAGTGATCACCTTGCATCAGACAGGGTTGCCAGCAGTAATGTAAACAGTTTGAATGCCTTTACATGGGTAATACAAAACCCCTCTACACCTGCCCAGTGATTAGTTCATGACTGTCTATACCACACAGATCATGGAGGATACGTTCTTCAGTACTCTGACTATGTCTGATTTGGTTTCGTCCATCTCATAGCCTCTTGCCTCCTAATAAACCTTCAAGGATGGACTCTGCTCCTGAGACCTCTCATGTATTATCATATCAGGTTTATCCACAAAAGATTTTGCTGTACTTTATAGGCCATGCAGTCCCATGTTTGCAACGGAATCACCAGAGTTTGAAGAATTAAACTACGTTTGGATGATCTCAGTGTAAAGTTATTCAAAAGTGTAGAATTATATGTTTCCACCCTCTGAAAAATGGGGTAGAGCCAAATTTAAGAGCATAAGTCACTATTTTTTCTTGGCATCTGAATCCATGATACTCATTTAAGGAGTCAAACAGAGAGCAGAAGAGCAGAGGTGTTATTTGCATAGATCACCCGCACTCCACTTCATTGCCATTTGCCATTGCATTGACAAATGTTAATCAGAGAACGGAAACTAATGACCAGGTTTGTGAAACATATTGTTTTGGTATTTAAAAAAATCTAAAAGGTTAAGTGGTACAGTTTATATAAAGTAGTAACTTTATCCCAGGACTTTATTTCGAGGAAAAAATTAAATCTAACATCTAGTTATCCATACAGAGGAAAAACAAATGAAAGAGCAACAGTGTTTAGTTAATAGCACACACTTTCTAAAGAAATAAATACCTAAATAAACAGTAAAAATTTTGTTGTCTCAGAAAAGGAAACCAAACTGTGGCTCTCAATTACAAGGTAAATGCGGGGTCGAATCTGCAGTGTAACAAAAATCCTGCCTGAAATTGTTAAACAAAAAGTTAAGGGAAACACAAAAGGGCCAATATGAACCTCCTTGAAATGTTGTTGCCTAGAAGGACGCCCATTCAATCAATGGCAAATCGTGACATAACCCATGAAACTGGGTGTGATGGGGGCTGACCCAATGCACACTCTCGCTATGTCTTCTAATTATACTTCATAAAGAACTGAAAGCATGAGGATATCCAAATGACTAAAGCTATATGTAGCCAGACCTAAAAATGGGCGATTCAGGGTCCCTCTGGCAAAGGCATTGCAGCCAGTGCATCAGCGAACGCATCTGTCTTGAAGCCCAGCCACTTCCTCTCTCAAGACGTTGACAAACTTGTCCCCTCTGAATAGGCCCGAGACCAGGGAGATATATTTTAACCCGTTCGGTGTCCGATGTCACAGTGGGCGTTTGCGGAGGAAGGCCGGGGGCTGTCCGAAACACGCCCACTCATGAATTCACTGGCACCGCGGCGGAATTCGCGCCGCGGTCATCAGGTTAATAGGCATCTGGAAAACCATAACACTGGTAAAGCTTTAATTACTACAAATGTTTGATGACTTTAGCTAGCATTCTGTGTGGAATATTAGCTGTAGCTTTTAACATGCCAAACAATTCAAAATGCTAATCCAACAAATTTGTGAATTTGTGTATTACTTTCTTAACCCCTTAAGCGATGCCGTCGGCCAACGGTCGTCGCGTGCACTACCTTGGTAGTGCTGCGCACGTCCGTTGGCCGACGCGGCCCCACCCGTTATTCAAGCGTTAAGCACTGGGCGCTGAACGTGACGCTCTAAACGGGTTAATGTCAGGGTTCTTAAACATGTCAATTCAAAAGCAAAACATCCCTATGTAGTCTACATTAAAAAACACAATAGAGTACAACCCTCCTGTTACACCTCCGATCCATATTAAAAATTCTCTAACAAATTCGATTAGTTCACCTTGTCTGTTGTTCTTCGGCATGTAAACAAACAACTCCAAATCCTTAATGTGCCGTGGGGCACATTGAAATAAGCTACATCTGGAACTCACTAACTAGGGAGAGATAACAGTGGATAATGGGACAGAGCAAAGGGGGAAGAGTCCAACAGCAAAGTCAGTCACTGAAATCTAGTGGCTTGCCTATATATCAATTAGTTTGGCAACATCCTGTCTTGAAGGGTTATCAGTTGGAATAGACATACCCAGCCATTCTCTCAACTGTACGCAAAACATTGAAAAGCAACCGATGCCTGTAGTATTGTCCTGAATTCTTCTTCTTAGTAAGGTCTTGCTCCTGATGCTTGACTAACTGACCACTGGGCAGATCAACGTCCACTCTCCATAAGAGGAGTGCCCAGAAATTTAGCTAAGCTTCAGTTTGATTGACCTTTGGGCTGCATTTGCTGCCCCCGTGTTCCTACATGCAATCTCTGTGAATTAATCAGTCTGACTTTTACTCTTTTAAAAGGTAAATATACCTTTCGGCGAGTGGCTTGTTGCCAAGAGAAGATGGCCTTTTGCTGATTCAGCTCCAGAATAGCTGGGAAGGAATTTGGCAAGGACAGCGGTGAATTTATAGTCAACATTTTCAAACCCACAAGATAACCAGATGGAAGTCACTCCTTTCTAAAGTTTTCAATGCTCCTTGTAGGTAGATGGCGTTTATCATGTAGCAACCAGCTGTCTCCTCATGTTTTAGCTAGGGGCCTGCCGCTAGATATCTGGCATTGCTTTTTGATGCATTTCTTACTTCATCTACTTAGTTTAGATATCTATTTTGAGAGCTTTGACATTGCACTTGTTTAGATTAATGTGGTGTCTGATTAAAAGGCATTACAGCTAAGAGTCAAGCTCCTAATCTTGACAAATTCCAGATTAAAGGCCAAGGGCATATAAAATGCATTTTTAGCTCCAAACCAAATACAAACTGCAATGAATTTATCCTGAAACGCCACATGTGAAACAAAATGAGTGCAGTTTAATATTCAGTTCCTGGACTGTCCTGTGGCTTCTTGAAAGAGGTCGCATCTCACATCTTTGATAAAATCCTTGGCTGGCGACGTGTCATTTTATTTATGTGTACACAAGTAAATTGTCCACAAAGTCCAGTGCAGTTTTGGACTTTATATTTCTAACTGGTTATAGCAGCAAGTTTAGAGCTTTAGAAATGCTCTTTTCATTTTCCGCTACCATGTTGGTCCTCTTTCATCATATGAAACATTATACTCATTTTTGCTTAGTGACAAATACCTTTATGCATGCAAATTGTACATGCTCAGTGAGAACTTTTAATACTAAGTTTGTACACATTACTTTTCAGATTACTTAGTGCCAACTGCGATATCTGGGCTTTAGGAGCCAGTGGTTCCTCTAACCCCGAGATCTTTAACATTATTTAATCCGGCTTCATTCTGCGTATGCAAAACAAAAAAAACTAACATTAACTAATACTACTAGTTCTTCTCACTCATTTCGAAATACAATCCTTGTTTTCAAAATTGGTTCCAGCCAGCGGCAAACACTTCCAGCTCCCCTATACCTGAAGTGTCACAGAAACCTAGCCCCTCTACACACAGACTTCACCAGTCAAATAACCTTTCTCCATATCAGTGGAATTACTTTTAGAAAAGATCATAGCATTGCAACATTGTATTGAAGAAACTAATAACAGATTAAGAACACTTGATGACAAATGGATTAATGAACGGGTGAGTGACCGACAGGACACTAAAGCAAAGATCAACAAATTACAAATAACTCTTCTTCAATAACAAGTGGATGATTGGAAAATCGTAACAGGGAGAACATTTTTAGAATTTATAGATCCCAGAAGGGAAGTATACTATTCAGTTTTATCAAACGCTTATACCTAAGGTGTTAGACTTGCCATCATGAGTTTTATTAATTATTCCAAGAGAACAGAATTTGGAACATAAACCAAATTGTGCTTCTTGTTATTATCCTTTTCTATAAATATACTAACTTACTCAAGGTTACTATGGCTGCAAAGTAGAAGAAACAACTTTCATTGCCTGGTAATAACTTCTTTTCGCTCAAGATATTGCAAAAGCAATTCTTAGAAATATGACCAGAACTTAAAGCTCTTAATGCTAGATTTGGTCTTTTCTATATGTTACTTGGAAAAGGTAGAGATAAAAAAAGAAAATAGCATATAAAACATCCTACCAAACTGAGGACATTTTTAGATAATTGTAAAATGTAGGACATGGATACCTCTAAAGTTTCTCATTCATTGAAATCTATTTAGTCAGTTTTATGAATTCTATTCACATGCATACTGAAGCAGGTAATTTCAGTCACAACTTTTTCGGCAGTGACTTTATGTTACATCATACATGGGCACATTCTGATCGGTCTTGGAGTGCAGACGTGTTGTCTTCATAATGTGGCCTCATCACCCTAAACCTGCTTTTGTCTGTAGGTATATGCCTTTTCTTTGTATGTCTTCTGTTTCTCTTTATAAAAAATGTTTTGTATTCCCAATTCTCATCTTTTTTCCAATCTCATTTTTTCAAATCTACCATAATTCTCTCACTTTGTCAACTTCATGAATTTATAATGAATATGGTTTTGGTTCTAGGTGGTCTATGTCATTTGTTTGAAATGTAGCCGCCTAGATCGTATCTTATTTCTAACTTCGAGTAGTTTCCTACAATGTCAAGGAATTAAGCTCTCTGTTTAAAAGACATTTTCGCTAACCTTGTCAACTTTAAAGCAATTATTTCATTACTGTAGGAGACATTTGATTGGAAAAGAAATATTAAAGAATTAAATGTGCTGTATGGGTACTGTTTTTTCCTCTCTAGGTTCGGGAAAAAGAAATAGCATGGTTGTTTTATGAGATAAACAACTTGATGTTCAACTTATACCTCAACACAGTGCTAATGCAAGAAGATGGATGGTTATTAAGTTCCTTATTAAGAATGTTAATTTAACAATTTCTAATGAATATGGTCTGAAACCAAATTGACAATTCCTTTTGGTGTAAGATTGATCAAAAGTTAATGAAATATTCTAATGGCAATTTAATACTGGTGGAGACTGTAAGCAGGTGTCTGATCCTGTTTTTGGCAAGAATTCAAAATTTACCTTCGTCCTAAGTACAATGCATAAACTTCGGAGGCTGGGAACTTCGGAGGCAAGATGGCGTCCGGCTAGTTCCACGGCAGTGATGCTCCGCCGAGCATCCCCAACTACTTGTCTTTTACATGGACATTAACCGCTGAAAACGTGCCTAAGAAGAGCGGACACAATCCCAGACGGTATGCGGAACCTACGAAAAAAGGCAAAAGCATTTGTGATCCTTACCTGCTCAATACAGCTTGATTGCAGCCTCCCGCTGCCTTGCCGTGACGGTCTGGATCGAGCTTTTGCTCGGTGGGTGGTGGCAGGTCTGAATCAGTCTCGCCCCGGCCAGCCGAGCAGCAGATCGATTCACGGCCCCCGCGGACCTGTCAGAGCGCCGACTCCAACTCTGAAACTGACCGGCGCGTCATCTCGTCAGCAACTCGGGCAGAGAGAAGGTCGGTGCAGCTCCTATGCGATAAGTGGGCAAACCATAACAAAGCACAGTAGAGTCATCGAGACCGGACTCTCCATCCTTGACACTACGCTGGATATGTCGGGTAAGGGGGGCCGGGTGACTAAACCAAAGAATCTGGCTAACGCCGCAACCAACGTGAATAATGGAACAGTATTAATCCTGGCACTCAACTACAGGGCTTAGCCGCTATGCCTCTCCGCCAGAGAAAAACGGACGCTTCCAGGCACAATGTCTCGAAGCCTGAGATACCGATGGTAAGAGGCAAAGCAGGCACAGACAAAGCTCCAAAAAAGGACCTCACAGCAGCCAGGCTCCCCGGAGAAAGCTCCTCGGCCCCTTCCTTAAACTACCTGGAAAAAAACTGTCGGCTGCCAACCCCTAATTGCTGCTAGCTTCGAGGCAGTGAGTAGCGAGGTGGTCGCAACAAGACTTAATTTTACAATTTCTAATCAATATGGTCTGAAACCAAATTGACAATTCCTTTTGGTGTAAGATTGATCAAAAGTTAATGAAATATTCTAATGGCAATTTAATACTGATGGAGACTGTAAGCAGGTGTCTGATCCTGTTCTTGGCAAGAATTCTAAATTTACCTGCGTCCTAAGTACAATGCATAAAAAAGATGTCAGTGCAATAACTCAGACGTCACTTATTGATGCATGGAGACTTTGTAACCCTATTTTACTGTACACCTTTCTCTCTCCAGTACAGAATTGATCATATATCTGTATCTAAGGAGTTCATAAAACTTAACAATTTTGGTGCAATTCTAATATAGGGTTCACCCCTATTAATTTTAATCTTGATTTCTTATGTACTCCAAATGCAAATAGAAGATGGAGATTTACCAATGCTCATGTAAAGGATCATTTGTTCACCCCTCCCTTTAAAGAATTTAGTGTTGAGTTCCTCAATTACAACTCTACTAGGAATGTTTTGATGCAAAATGGTTTTGAAGTCCTTCAAAGTGTCAGCTTCACATTTTATTATGAGATACACATCAAATAAAAGAAGAATGTGAGATAGGGAACTGTATATTATGTAAAAAAATAACAAATTAGATCAGCATTATTTGTCTATTTCCAAACCATGATTAGATGAAATTCTATAAGGCAAATTTCAGTTTAATGAAATTGCCACAGAAAACCCTTATTCTGATCCTTTCCCGTCCATTTCAATATATTATGGCAGACAGAATAAAACTGATAAACTTTAGGCAAACTATCTTAACAATAAATAAAAAAGAACAACATAAGATGGAATCTATTTTAAAGACTGATAAAAACCATATGTTTAAGGATGATTATATTCTAAATGAATTTGCCCAATTGTATAATACTTTATATACTCTAGAATTATTACTTCAACATGAACTAAAACAACCAGGAAATGGAAAATATATTGATTTTCATGCATTAGAAATTGAGAGGTGTAAGCTTGCGGTGATCCTGAGGCCATGCGATGGGTGTTCTGTGGCCTGCTGGGGCACAATTATCTGGATTACTCCCTTCCCCCGATGTGATCAATTCACCCCACTGGAGCCAGGGGGCTGTTGTGTGGCCGAAGGTAGCTGCTCGCCCGCCCTCCCTCAGCAGCAGAGAGTGCATTGAGGAGTGCGGAGGGTGCCCGGGGAACTGCGAAGGGCCTGCGGCGGTGAGTGGCCTGGAGTAGCTGGTGCGGGGCAGCGCACTGCTCAGGGGTTGGCCTTTCTCTTGGTTGTGCCTGGTGGTGTGAGGGGGACCACGTGGTTTCAACTGGAGCTCCTCTGCGGCCCCGTCATCCTGCTGCGGATCCTGTCTGGGTGTTACTGGCCCCACTTATAGACTTGGATGTCAGTCAGTTAGCTTTATTCGATTTTTTGTTTAAAATCATAAAAGCGTCAACAATACATTGGACCTTTTGCTTGGAGCGTGTCTACACCTACCCTTGGGCACTGCTGATTCTTTGTGTTTGCTGCTGCCGGGTGCTGGGCTCCTGACGCCGTTTGTGATCCCCGTTGACGGCGCCTCACACCATCTTGGCTGCCGAGGGGAGGAACTACGGTTCCCAGCATCCCTAGCGGCCGGATACCACCGCCACTTCCTGTCCCGCGCACCAGGAGGTGCTCAAAAGCGAGGAGCTCCCTCGGGGGAGCGGGGACCTTTTGCTTGGAGCGTGTCTACACCTACCCTTGGGCACTGCTGATTCTTTGTGTTTGCTGCTGCCGGGTGCTGGGCTCCTGACGCCGTTTGTGATCCCCGTTGACGGCGCCTCACACCATCTTGGCTGCCGAGGGGAGGAACTACGGTTCCCAGCATCCCTAGCGGCCGGATACCACCGCCACTTCCTGTCCCGCGCACCAGGAGGTGCTCAAAAGCGAGGAGCTCCCTCGGGGGAGCGGGGACCTTTTGCTTGGAGCGTGTCTACACCTACCCTTGGGCACTGCTGATTCTTTGTGTTTGCTGCTGCCGGGTGCTGGGCTCCTGACGCCGTTTGTGATCCCCGTTGACGGCGCCTCACACCATCTTGGCTGCCGAGGGGAGGAACTACGGTTCCCAGCATCCCTAGCGGCCGGATACCACCGCCACTTCCTGTCCCGCGCACCAGGAGGTGCTCAAAAGCGAGGAGCTCCCTCCGCGTCGCGGACGCGCGCGGACGGCGCCGGGCGGAGCCCGGGCAGAGGGCGGGCCGTCTGTGGCCGTCCGTGGACGACTGTGGTCGGGCGGGCCACCCCCCTAAGAACACCTCAACCGTAAGTGTCATACTCAAGCACAAACATGGGTGATCCCATTACTGTAAACACCCACATCGATATTTCCTCCCAGGATGCTGATACCTCTGCCTCAGTCTCCCTTATCACATCTTTTGAAACACTAATTGAAACTGCTTTCAATGAAATTGTAGAGACGGAGAGGAGGTTCTCAATGGGCTCTTATATTACCAACAACATATCGAGTGCCCCTGGAAACATCCATATTACCCCCGAGATCACAGTGGTCAAGCCACCACTTCCACCTGTAGCTGTGCCTACTGTGTCGGAAGATGAAAACACTGTCACATACATAGCTACAGACTCTGCCCCCTTAAGAACTGTGGCTGTTAGCCAACTGGCACCTCTGTCCAAAGAAACCATCCCCATTTGCACACCTGTTTCCCATGGGGATGTCATCACCCTGGATGTTACGGAGCCCTGCAGTAACAAACCAGGAAGGGGAAAAAGGAAAAGAAGTATCATTAAGCAAAATGATAATAAAAGAAAACAACCCTCACTAAACAAGAGTCAACCTACTCCCCAAAGCCTATGGAACAAACAAAAATCTTTGGGGGTGGCAACTGTACCCATGGAGGAAAAAGACTCAGTGGATATAAATAGCACTTCTTTTTCGCCCATAACTCACCCTGGTGGGAACTGTAATACTGTTTGGACCCAAACAACACTAATGGGAGACAATTATAATTTCTCCAAACAGAACGGAAACCTTATCGAAACTATAGTAGACACTATTTTTAACCGAGTGGAGAAACTTATGATCAATCAATTTAATAATGTTTTTAAAAGATTGGACAGATTAGACAACCTGGTCAAAAACGTTGAAGCCAAAAGGAAGGGGTCTATTAGTCTGGACCAAATTAGAGCCGACCGTCTTTTGAAGGACCTTGAATCCTTAAGCAACACCCTTCCATCTAAAACACAGGCTGCTTGCATTACATTGAATAAGGGAATGAAAAATCTGGAATCGTTATCATCATCGCCCATCACACAACCTCTAATCCAACCGCGAACTGTTAATTCAGGGGTTAAGTGTGCAAAATCTAGTACAGCAGCCAAAACCATTCCTACCCCTGCACCAAGGAAATTTACTCCTTTGGCCGCCACTACTAATAAAAGCGTAACCACCAAGGACGACCGCCCTACCCAACCTATTAATGCAACAACATCAGCTGCAAACGATAACATAGGTTCTACCCAAGTAAGGCCAAATAAGCCCCGCAAAAATGAAGGGCCGGCGCGTCCTCTACACTTACCACCGGACGCCTGCCCGTTTGTTCTGATTTTGGCAGGAGTACCAGTGCTGAGGGAGGATCAGGGGGAAACCTGGGTTCAACTACGAAACAAATGTATAGACTGGCTAACTAAACACAAAGGGGTCGGATATGACATATCAAGAGAAATAATATCAGCCCGTAGGGTGCCTTGGATTGGACCACTACCTAAAGACAAGGATGGAGATTGCATAGTTCTTAATTTTAAAAATCCTGGAACTGTAAGGCATTTGCTTAATATAAGTGGTAACTGCTCAACCATTCCCACAGTCGCAACCATGCTACCTTTAAGCTATTTTTACAGACAGCCACCTATGCAATTCCAACCACCATTAATGCATTTCTACCCTCCACCTAGGTACCCTCAGCCACCAGCTATGCATTTCCAGCCAGTTGCTTTCCCTTTTAATACATTCAATAGATTTGCACCCTTGTCAGGTTTGGACATGTTGGATTGACCCCCTCTAATTAAGCCAGCCAACTCAGTTGTCTCCTTTTCATCTGTTACCAACGGAAACCAGGTAGATATAAACTCCCTGACAGGGACTCCTGGAAGAGGCCAATCTACGAATCATAAGTCCTCGGATTTTGTATTTTCTGTTGTGAGTTGGAATATAGCGGGTCTTAATTCCAAATTGAAAATCAAAGAATGGCTTGACTGGGTGAATACTAATTGTGACTTATTGTTGCTCCAGGAAACTTGGTGTTTAACTGACCCCACAATGGAGGGCTTCTGCTGTTATAACTCAAAGGCCTTAGCCTCATCCATGGGACGGCCAAGCGGGGGGCTATCTATTTGGTCCAAGATAAAACCGGGGGTACAAACCAAATTGATCCCTACACCAGGCAAATGTTTTATGGCTGTAAAATACATTAATAGGATGATTTTATGTATAATTAATTTTTATAATAATGATTTTGTTAACCATCCCAACGGAAACTTTTTGTCTTTGTTTAGTTTTATTGATGATATCGTTGAAGGTTTGAAGTATGGTCATTACGATGGTATCTGCATAGGGGGAGATTTTAATGCTCATATGTATCGCACCAGTGCTCCATGTCAAAATGGTGAGGAATTGAAGAATATACTAGCCTCACGTAACCTAGTGAACGCTATGGAAATCGCTGGAACTAGTGCTGAAACTAAATTTGCTCCCACCTATATAGGCCAAGGCTGCGCCTCCACGATTGATTATATATTTCTCTGCCCATCTCTGTGTAATATAATTCGTAAAGCTGAGGTTATTTGTAGTACATACAGTGACCACTATCCACTTAGAATACATCTAGACCATCCTCAGACAAGAAAGGCTGCATCAAAGGCTGAGAGTGGGCCACAAAATTTGGTATTGTCTACTGATAGACTAAGACTAATATGGAAAGGGGCGAATAACAAAGCTATTCTAGCCAAGGTAATCAGAAAGCATCCAATGTTAATAGACATTTGTCTGTCCCTTGAGAGTACTGATGAAGTATTGATTGGGGCATTTGGCAATCTCTGTGGGGCAGTGAGAAGGGAATCCTCCAAACCATCTAGGCCCATTACAGATCACAGCCCACGCTGGTTTGATTCCGCGTGTTCTAAAGCCAATAGGGAACTGAGGGCGGCCTTACAACTAAAGCCTAGGGATTCCAACCTAGTGAGAGACTTGAGAGCTAAATATAAACGCGCCCTACGGACAAGAACTGAGGCTCTAGTGGTTAATCATTGGGAGTCACTAACGCGGACTGCCTCATTAAAAGACACCGCGGGGTTCTGGAGAGAAGTCAAATCACTCAGGTCCCTTGGTTCTAACATCCGACCAATTAACTGTAACATAAATGGAGAGGACTGGGTGGAGCACTTCTCCAAAATTTACAACACAGCTGCCCCTAGCATAGATCCTATATTGTCCTTAAATAATGCTGATCAATTGAACTTCTCAATATCTGAGGTGGAGGATGCAATTTCTGACAGCGCCAGCAATAAAGCCCCTGGCCCTGATGGTCTATCTATTGACCAGATCAAATCGGAAATTAATTTCTGGGCCCCCCTATTATGTAACTTATTTAATCACTTGACCGACAGCTCCATCCCCGAAACCTGGTCGAACAGCGTTATCGTACCAATATTCAAGAAAGGTGACAGGGCCGATCCGGCCTGTTACCGTCCGATCTCGCTGATCGACAATACATTAAAAGTCCTTGGTAGGGTACTATTTAAGAGAATAAGGGATTGGGCCGAGGACAATAATGTGTTACACTGCAGCCAACTGGGGTTTAGAAGTAATGTGGGTACGGTTGAGCAGTGTCTCAACCTGAACCTAATTATGGCCAAATATATTATTGTCAAAAAGTCCCCACTTTATTTAGGCTTTATGGATCTGAGTTCCGCTTTTGATTTCGTTAACCGTTCTAGGTTATGGTCAAAATTGCTGGAATATGGTTTAGACGATTCATTAGTATATTTTCTTTCATATTTACACAGGGATCTTAAGGCAAAAGTACGCATCAACAATGAAGGCGAATTATCTGGTGACATTTCCATCCAAAGAGGAGTTCGGCAGGGCTGTGTACTCGCCCCTCTACTTTTTATTTTATATATTAATGGACTGAGCCCTGCCCTGAGCAAGAACACCAAGGATGTTCCAATTATTAATGGTTCCCCTATCACTACCTTACTTTATGCGGATGACGCTGTATTGATGGGGCGTACCCCAAATGCGTTGCGCTCATTAATCAGAGGGTTTGTTGTTTTTATGTCTGACTTAGGTTTAAATACCAATTTTAAAAAATCATTTATCATGAATTGTGGTTTAAAAAGATACAACATTCTTTCAATTAAAAGTGGTGAAAATGAATTAAAATGCACAAGCACTTTCCCCTATTTAGGGTTATTATTCTCCAATACTGGCTCGTGGCAACATCACACCGCTCACGCAAGAAATAAGATTGGCAAATCAATCAACTCAATCTTATCTCTTCGCCAACCGAGAACGGCTGATGTGATCACCCCCTTGCTAAATATTTATCGTACCCAATGTCTGCCAACTGGGACGTATGGATCCGAAGTGTGGGGTTATTGTAATAGTCTGCCCCTGCAGCTAGAGGAAAATAGATTTTGCAGGAAGGTATTGGGTGGCATTCCTTGTACGTCCATCTTCATTTGTCACCAAGAACTTAAGTTGCCATATATAGCTGATTTTATAAGGTCAAGGCCAACGCTTTTTTGGTTAAAAACATGGGCAAATCCAGCGGCTTCCTTGACCCGTAACATAATTTCAGATTGTTTATCCCATGAACGATCCAACCTCATACCTTGGCTAAATGCGGTCAAGAATAGCTTAATTAGTGTTGGACATGGTTCCCTGTTTAGCTCGCCAAACACCATTGTGCCCGCCCATAAGAATATTGTAAAACGGGCATTGTATGAGTCATACAAAGAGGAACGCATGAGAATTGAATTAATGAAACCAGCTATTATCAAATATCTTCCACTAACTGTGATTAGTAATGCTGTTTTAAATGAATTTTACAAACCCTGTAGATATCTGTCTCTACCGATAGGAAGATGGAACCGGAGCCTCTTATTTAGGTTCCGTGATGGCAGTATTGTAAATTTACTGAGCTTTCCACTCGGCTATAATAAGAATCTAGAAGAGCTTGAATGCCCGTGTTCTGTCGGTGGGAAGCAAAGTTTACTGCATTATTTTATCTTTTGTGGCCACTATAAATTGTACATCCGTCACTACCTATTGCCAATTTTCAGAAAATACAATCTAAGAGACTTTAAATTGGCATTGAAATTCTTGCAAATGCTACCAACCGATGATGTTATACTCACCATAAGCTGCTTCATAAAAGCCTGTGTAAAATCGAGGGCAAGTATGGAACATGCATAACGATCTTCGGATGTATAACGCACTTTAAACTCTAAATATAAATTGTATAGAGATTTTATTACCTGTATGGAAACACTGTTTATGATACCATTTCATGTAATGTGCACTTTATGTCATTTATGCTGCTCATGTCTGTTTGGGATGTATTTTAACAATTTCTTTTTTTTAACTTTTGTATATGTTTTTATGTATTTTAAAAAGATTCATCCTGTATGTACTTTTATGGATTTCTCAGAATCCGAATAAAGATCATTTCATTCATTCATTTCATTCACATAAATAAACACCATAAAGTTACATAAACACCATAACATTTCATTACAACGTTAATAAAACAAGATTAAATAAGTATATCGAATCAGCTAATCAATATGCATAAATTTCATTTTCAATGATCAGCTCTAAAACAAGAGCATTAAACAAGCCTTTATCCGCAGTTACATCCTACCCTGTCTGCTTAGCTCAAACGTGTAAGTTTCCTCTTAGTGATGGGGTTTTAAAAATACAATTTTTGAACAAAAGTTGTAAACCGTTTGGGGCTAAAAGGTTAAATGACTATTGGTGTAACTGAATATATCGGGGGCTCGGGTAAAAATCGTGCAAATCCCAAATTCGAATGGTGCCATGTCTCTCTTTAGGGGGGCGAAATCGTAAATAAGGGACGATATTTCTGTTTTTAAATTTAATTAGCACCAGGTCCCCAGCGATGTCCTTGGGCAGAGAGCCTAACCACCCCACCCTCCTGACATTCAAGATGCCACCATCCAGCTCGGGTGGCAGAGGTCTATTTTTTTGTAACCAGAAAATGACCTTATTTAGCAGGTCCTGCTGTGATTCGTGTGTTCCCTGGCTGATGGCAGGAACCCCAGAGAGGACAGATACGTATGGGGCGGCTTCTGGAGGTAAGTTGATACATGGCATTCTTGCCGGAGCTGGTCTAACCACTGTATGAGTTAATGACGGGGGTTTTGAAGTTACTTTGTGGCCTATCGGGGTTGGTATACAGGGAGGCTGTAATTGAGAGTCACCATTTTTACAAATACTAGACTTGTGCTTTTCAGGGACGGTGGGAGGGTTTGGGCAGGCGGATACATCCATTTTATTATTTGGAGGAGGATACTTTTTGATTACTTCCTCGATGCTAATCAGCCTATCCCCCAAGTCGTTGATTTTTAAGACCAAAGGTGAGATGACAGCTAACAAGAGTTGCTCAATTTGAGTTAGTAAAGTCATTTGGGGAGACAAGACAGGGTCATCTAGTTTGGCCGCGGCCGTGTCCTGCGTTGATGTTATTAATTTAAAGGGAGATAATGTTGGGCCGTTGCACAGATTTTGTGTACTTGCATAGTTCCCAGTGACAATTTCGCTGTCGTGCTTCCCTCTAATATTGTGATCCAGGGGTGAAGTGTTTACTTGTTTTTGGTCTTTAAATACAGGTGATGTTAAGTCCCATGGGAAGCCATTAGAAGTAACACAGTTAGTGCCCACAGTAGGGGAGGTTATAACATCAGGTGCGTACTTTGTGCCACACAGGGCGTTGAGCTCTTCCCAAATGGACATAGTGTCTATGTTAATGATGAAAACGCCAGAATAGTCAATAAACGTGAAGCATCACAATACCTCCTCCTGTGGTAGAGTCAAGTGGGGCGCCCGTCCCGTCCTCCTCGGGTCCTCTGAGGGCCACAGAGGGCCCGCCCTTTGCCCGGGCTTTGCCCGGCGTCCCGCCCGCGTCCCGCGGAGCGCTGCTTTAAGGCGCCACCTGGCGCTGTCCCGGTGTCAGAAGGCAGCGCCGCCGCTGAGGCTGCCGGGAGATGTAGTCCCGGGGCGGCGGCGCAGTAGGCAACAAGAGTGTGACTCCTGGCGGTGGCGGCTGCAGTGGGGGCCTCCTCGCCTCCCCCCTCCGATTCGGCAAATGTCCCCGCACTCCGCCGAGCCGAGCGCTGCTTTAAGGCGCCTCCTGGCGCTGTCCCGGTGTCAGAAGGCAGCGCCGCCGCTGAGGCTACCGGGAGATGTAGTCCCGGGGCGGCGGCGCTGTAGGCAACAAGAGTGTGACTCCTGGCGGTGGAGGCTGCAGTGGGGGCCTCCTCGCCTCCCCCCTCCGGTTCGGCAAATGTCCCCCTTGGGTGTGGCCACTTGGATCCAGCAGCATGGGAGCCCCAACAAAAAGAAGGAGGAGAGGCAGCCTACAACGTCAAAGGCAGGCGTTTACGTCGGAGTTGTCGCCACCTGTAGAGGGATCTGCAGGGTGTTTGGGCGGCGAGTGGCATCCGCATACTCTGGCTCTAGAGATTAAGGCACCGGGCGGCAGAGGCCTGTACGGGACTGTGTCCAGTAGTGGCCCATGGGGATCCTGTATCAGTGTCTGGGGCTTGGCTGCCACTCCACAGCCCTCCTATTTTTTGTGAACGGGTGAATTAAAAGTCTAAGGATCATTAGAGACCCCAATATCATTCAGTGAAAGGTGACCCACCAGTGGAGGGTGTGCTGCCTTGTTCCCCCTCAGTGTGGAGAGACCTGCCCTGGCTTGGTCTGTTGGGCATCACAGTTTGGGCGAGCGTCAGCCCTTAGTCTTTGGGGCACCCATGGGAAGGAACAGACAGACAGGGTCCCCTTAGGGCAACGCTATGGATCAATACACGACCCTGGCCTCCACCTCGCAGTGCTCTTCACGGGCGATGCCTAGCAGTGGGTGGTGAAGGTGCCTAGCCGGGGGTGGTTGGAAGCTATTCAGGGCTCTCACCTAGCCCTGGTAAATAAGATTGAGACTGTTGCCCGAGAGGTCAATCTTCTGCGCACTGGCCTATGTAAGGTATCTGACAAAGTCCGACTGGCAGAGGGCTCTATTTAAGAGTTACAAACGGAGGTGGCCAGCTTAAGGAAGCAGGTCGCTGTGGTCACATCCCGAGCCAGAGTCCTAGAGACGAGGGTGGAAGACGCGGAGGGCCACTCCTGCCGCAATATTGTGCATCTCTTGAGATTCCCGGAGTGGGCTGAGGGAGTACATACTGAGCATTCTATCGCGACTTGAATCAGGAAAACATTGAAGCCCAATGGATTACCCCCATGTTCATTACTGAAAGGGCACACAGCGCACTGGTGGTTATGCCATAACCTGGAGCCCCTCCGCAAGCTATAATTGCTCGCATCTTGAACTACAAGATCGGGACAGTATCCTTAGGGCAGCCAGACACACTGATACTGCTAAATACGAGAATCAAAAGATCTACATATATCCGGATTATACAAACAAGGTATAGGGAGCCGGAAAGACATTCCTGGAAGTTAAAGCCAAACTGTGCTCAATGTGCTTTGATGATGATTGCCACTGGCTGGAGGTGTGGGACAAAGTGCCCAAAAAATATACTGCCTCCTGGAAATCTGAGTCGGGGAGGGGGGCGCTGTAGAGGACCTGTAGCTGATGGGAGGGCTTAGGAGCGGTTACTGGACCTCATCAGAGCCCAGAGGACAGATCCTGCTCGGGTAGAAATACAGAAAAATAGCACCATGGCTCTGGCCCTCACTGAGGTGCTTGCGACACAATTGGGTGAGGTTATTCGGGACCTGGTCCTTGAGGATCATTCTGGTTTCATGCAGGCGCACAGTACTACGCACAACCTTTGTAGATTCACACACATGCTACATGATGCCCTGGATGGGGAGAAGATGGCCCTGATTTCACTGGAACTTGAAAAGGCATATGATACAAAGTGGGCCTTTCTCATGGTAGTGCTCAGGGGTATGGGGTTGGGTCCCAATTTCTGTGCCTGTATTCAGCTGTTGCACACTGAACCCTCAATACGTATATGGTGGGCGGAGAACTCTCAGAGCTCCGGCCAGAGGGGAGAGGCACTCTGCAGGGCTGTACCCTCTCGCCTCTATTGTTCGCCTTGGCGATTGAGCCGCTGCATGCAGAGATGGCTACCTGGGGGATTCCGGTAGGGAACAACAATCATGTAGTCTCGCATATGCGGCTGATGCGCTGGTGTACGTACATGTTCACATCTGGAGGATTTTGATGACGTCTCTAGCCTAAAACTTAACGTCGCAAATCCTTAGTGTTCCCCTTGGGAGGGCTGATCTGGAGAAAGCCACAACAGCTACCAGCTGTGGGACTCCGGTGGGAATTGGAAGGGTTTCCTTATTTGGCGATCTGGGTTACGCCCATATGGATGCCCAACACCAGCGTCAGAATGTCAACGGGGTGTTGACCGTTCTGGAGAGCTACATTGTCTTTTGGAACTGGCTCCCTCTGTCTGCAATGGGCAGGGCAGCAATAGCAAAAATGGTCTTCCTTTCGAGACGCCTGTATCTTGCACAGAATTCTGTTTCCACTGACGGATCGCTTTTTTCATCGGCTGGATAAGTGAGCGGGTGGGAGCAGCAGGGTGGTGCTTGCTACACCGAAACTGGACATGGAGGACAGGGTTTTGGCGATCCCAGGTGTACAATTTTATTCTTATGCTACAACACGCAGGCCGCTGGCTCACAGTGTCAGACAACAGGGAGAAACGGCTCCTGGGTACTGAGTTGGGGGCGGGGGGGGGGACTCTGCTCCAGCTGCTGATGTGTGGTGGAGATCAGAGTTCCCAAATCCATACCTGGTTACACACACCGTGGGGATATGGGAAGTAATCCGGAGGGCTCCCTTCAGTAGTTACTGAAGCTGTGGGATCTGGTGCTATTCAGAAGCATTGTCTCCCCCGAGTCTATGGAGCAGTAGGGGGTATGCCTGGATGCGGGTGACCTTTACCCTGGGGATACCTTTCCATCATTCCAAGATGCACAAGATTCCTTTGGGGTGACAGCTCATTTTCTTCAGTATGCCAAGCTGGAGAGCGTAGGAAAAGAACTCTGGGTGGACTTCCCAAGGCTCATCAGCGGTCCTTGATGGCCTCATTGGGTGGGGAGAGGGGTGTCATCTGATTACCCAATTTTACAACGCCCTTAGGAGTGATATGCAACTGCGACAGAACCCTGCACAGAGAGCCTGGCAAAAAGATATAGGTGCGGCCATCTCTGATACGGACTGGGAGACTGCGTTGAACCTTGTTCGTTCTGTATCCTGTAACAACTGGTTTAAACTCCATTACTATTCTATTTTCTACACAGCACATCCGTTACTCCATATAGCCTCAACAAAATAGACACTGAGAGGGATGCTGCCTGTGCGAGTTGTGGAGTGGTCAGAGTCAACTTTCTACACTTAGCCTGGGAGTGTGCTCTGGTTCAGTCCTACTGGACACTTGTGATACCCCACAAAGAAAACGGTCACAGGGATTGGTGTTCCATTGGCTCCACGTGCCGGTCTCCTGGGAGTAGTGTTGCGCCCTAGGGGTCGCAAGATCTCCTATAGATTGGCCCAGCTGGCCTTAATATTAGCAAAAAGGTGGGTGGCTATTGGATGGATGGAGGTGAACGCCCTGTTGCTGACTCATTGGCTGAGACCTGATGGAGTGGGGGGCTGCGGTAAAACAACACATGCGATTACCACGCACTGACGAGGGGGTGTCTGAGGTTATAATGCAATGGGTCCAACTGTTTAGTATGTTTCAAGAAGATGGAGATCAACCCACGGAGGATGGGTCAGAAATGGGGACTTGAAACATTTTCTTTGTTGTTTCTCAAAGACCAAGCGGGCATTAATCTGCTACTGTGTGATATATGGCTCAATGTCTTGGTTTTATTTCTTAATGTCTTGGAATACCCTTGGACCTACGAATATTTGCACATGTGCATTATCTCAATGGATCACATGTCTTTACTATATGTATTATAATGAATCACTGCAGAATTGCCAACATGCACTGCCTGTTTGTTGGTAACAGAAATTTCTATAAAATACAGTTTAAGTTAAAAAAAAAGTTCATTAATACCCAGATGGAACCACTTATTTCTTTCCTGCTGAGGGGAATCTTTATTGTATTAAAATTAAGTTGACTCTTGTTACTTTTATTTGCCCAATCCAAAATTACTTTGCATACGCAGTCTTACTTTTTTGAAAATGGATTCCATACTCGCCTCTTTCTTGTGAAAAAAAGGGAACACATGTCTTTACATAAGTTAAAGAAGGATAAACTACTATACAGCGGAGTGTATTTTCCAGATTTTCAAATTGATCACAAAGCCTTTTGTTTAAAACAATCCACTTACTGAGTATTCTCGGATCTCATCTAAAGAATTTATATATTTTCCGCCCCAACGACTTTCAATCAATCAACTCTGATTTGTAGAGCGTGGCTAATCACCCTCGTTTATCAGATTACCAATTCTTAAAAACATGTGCAAATGAATGGGCCCTATACTATTTCTGAGTGTTTACTATAGAAATTATTTCTTAAATTCATCTATCGGACATAATAAAGTTAGTAAAGGGTTAATATGGGTTTGTCAACTAGTTAATAACAATATTATCTTTCTTCGATGCACAATATATATATATTTCGGTTTCCTAATTCATTTAAATACAAATGTAACACTTCAGCACAAATTATATCTACTATACATGATAAATTTCCAATCACAAATATAGTCACTATTTCAGATAATCTCCTTTTTGAGGCAGATCATTAGCTTCCACTCTTTATAAAATTATTAGATCTTCTGATACGGAGTAAAAAATCACAGGTGGAACTGACGTGGGAAGAAGATCTAACGGTTAACTGGGCAGTTAATTTGTTACATACAACTTGCCACAAGATTAAAAAATCCTTTAGTGCAACAAATACTATCCAATCCTTGTTTTTAATATACAACAGACCTGTTATAACTCCTCAACATTTGTCTAAGATAACTCCTGGCACACAGCCCACATGTTGGTCATGTAATGCACACTACATTAAATGATGTAAGTGTCATTATACCCATCAGTTTTGGTTTAACGTTTGTGAACAGATAAACTGTGTTTCAATTAAATGTTCCTCAATCATATGTCAACCTGGTCCTAGAATTTTATGAGAAGACTGGATTGACACATTAAATTTTAAAATAACCTTAGATTTTCGTATAAATTCCTTTAGTTAATATTTTGAGTCATTCATAAGTCTACATCTATAATTGTAGATATGCTATCGTTATATACCATTTTCTATGTTAAAGCCAAATTCTGCTTTCATTAGTGTTTATTATCTTATGTTTCATATATGTATGATCAACAAAGCCTTTGTAAAACTCAAAAAAGTTAAATATGCCTTTGAAGCTTATCAAAATTAATTGCTGAGCCACTGTGTTTGTTTTCATATTTTCTAATTATGGTTTATTTGCTGCATCCTCGAGTTTTGAATAACGTTTTCCCAAATGTACAAGCTTTGGTTTCCTCCCATAAAAGTATGTTGATCTCTGGCTGCTTGACCCCTTTTTTTCAGCTAGACACAGAAATGTCCTTAGAAGGAAGGCAACCAGGTCATTTCTGTGTATCTCTTCCTAAGGTCTCTAATTATGGGTACTGTTGCTACAAAAGAAATATGAGGGGAATCCAACCTATTTTCAGTGAATGTTTGATAGGATAATGTGCTGATGTTTACGGGATGATAGAAGGTATTGGGAGCAGTGATAAATGCATGGTTTGCTCATTGGAAACCTGGGTTTTGGATGTTCCAGAAGGGATGAAGTTGGAGGCCTGGGTGTGGAGGGGAAGACATAGAAAAGCAGGAGGAGAAATTGGTGCTAATGGATAGATTTAACTGGGAATGGAGCAGACATTAAGAGGCAGTGTATGTCAGAATGCCAATCCAAAAATATTGCGCTACAAAATGATTTGGACTGCAGCAATGTTCAGTGTCTTTTGTGACCATCACGGGCAGAAATCCGAGCAGAAGCAACGGCTCGCACAGCTGACAGAAGCGGGAGGCCGAAAGTGTCCCTCCGGGCCTGCACCCCACCCCAGGTGTTGATCCACATTAACTGGGAGGGCGCGATCCCACTCTCCTCCAGACGTCAGCGACTTGGGCCTTGATCCAGAACTCTGTCATGGGCTGTGGCGGACTCGGGCCGGCGGCTCAGTTCTTCTGTGGCTGCCGGTCCGGGTCGCTGCTGATTGACTCAGAGGGCCCAACTGACTTAGCCCTCACTCTGGCGGTCTCAATCCACACCGAGACCCGCCCTCAGCACTGTGGAGACTTCTACTTCAATTCTGTGCACACTATGTCCAGGCGCTCTTCACCACGCCATGGCAGCACCACGACACGCACTCTTGCACGTCGGAGACTCACTTCTTCTTTTGGTGCCTACGAGGCCCCGGCGCTTTTCACCAACACCCGGGCTGCACCACGACACGCACCCTGCGCATCCGGGTTTCACTTGGAACTCCGGTGCCCAAGATCACAGCGCACAACTTGCGAAGGTCTCAGGCTAGACAGAGCACACGCACCCATGGCGTATCTGAGAGTCTTCTCTGGAAACTTTTATGTTCCTGTGTTTCCAAAACAGGGAGCATCTCAACTCGGGCCCTTGGGGTTTCAAGACACAGCACAAAGCACAGTCTTCTTCAAGCAAGGGGACCCAGAGCCTCCAAGCACATCCCAACAGCCACTTCCTTAGTTAGAACAGCAAACTGCAGACCAGCCCCAGATCACGAAGCAAGGATTGGTCTATCCACAGCAGTCTCTTCAATTGATTCTTTAGCAGAGGTTTGTCTTGACCACAGAATGGGTCCAAGCCTTTCAGTCTCAAACCATATCTGTTTCATTCCCATGATCAGGGGTTTCAGCTCTCATAGTTATACCCCTCAATGTCTTTGAAGTTTGTATGTGCTCAGGGGTCCCCGACGACTCCCTAAATCAGTTCTGGGTGTCTCCCTCCCAGTGTCACCTCTTTCCCTTTGATACTGGGGGTCTGGATCCTTAATCACTCAGCAGGAGATGTGTCAATTGGTTTATAACACCAGCCCAGGCCTTTTCACCTCCCGGGCTTCTCCTCCCCCTACTCTCCAGATGCAGGGCAGCCTGGTGCCATCTCAACCCCTCCATCGGTCAAGACCTCTCACAGCTCCTCTCACCTTTCAGTTCCAGACAGACTATCCACATTTCAGAGACACACAGAAATGCTCAGAGCACAAAACTCAGCTACTTTCTAAAAGAGTGGTTTGTAAACACACAGTGACAAAACCAGCTTCACAGAAAGATGCATTATGACACTTAGTCCATACATACCAAACTTCATCTCTCCATTATAAACTGACAGGAAACTAGGCTAACAAACACAACACCCAGCCCCCCCCCCCCCATTCTGTCCTATGGGCAGAATGGCCTTTTAGCAGTGAAAAGCGAAATGGAGAGTTTTTCACTGTCAGAACATAACACACACCTCAGCTTATGTTCTGCCTTTTACCTACACTGCATCCTTCCCAGGGGTTACCTGGTACCTACCACAGGGGTGCCCCATGTGTATGTAAAAGGGAAAGCCAGGCCTGACAAGTGGTTGCACTTGTCAGGACTACATGGTAACTTAGCATTCTACACGCAGGCCCTACACTGAAGGCCTGAGTTCCCTTCTCTGCGCGCCCTTGCATTACTAGCCCTTGCGTACACAGTGCACATCACTAGAGATCTTTACTAGAAAGGCAACATACCAATTATGGCCAACCAATCACCATTACATTTTACATAGGGAACTCCTGTATTTTGACACTGATCAGCAGCGGCAAAGTACCCAAAGCATCTAAATGCAAAGGTGGGAGAGGCAAAAAGTCAGAGGTAATCACGCCAAGATATGCCAGGTCTAACACGTACCTTTTTTATTGTAGTCCTTGATTTCTCACTTCAAGACATCGTTAAACTATGGCATTGTTGTACAGCATCTGATGTCCTCATTCAAACAATAATGTAACCCCTATCGCCAACTCGTACTTTGAGATTCGGGCAAAATAAAGGCAAAATCTTGAGATCGAGAAGAATATCAGCTTGGAACAGAAGGGACCCAGGATATTCAGCGACCATATTGGCAAACGTGTGGTAAATGTGGCCCTTATTTTGCGAGTACAGTATGCTTAAGGGGTGTAGGTAAAGTCCTTTTGGCTTTAACATAACATGTTAGAATGCTTTGAACTATACACATAAATGCCTGATTTGGATATAGACTTTCCTTTATGGGAGGGGGCGGGGGGGCGAAAAAGCAACAATGAGTTTATTGGTTTTGCGAAAGCCTTTTGTGCTGTCAGTGTACTACACAAGGGCTCTCTTAACATCTAATGTATGGAGAGCCCTCTATTCAACTGAGTGTGGTTGAGGAAAGAGCACAGGTAACTCAATTGATTAAGGTGAAAATGAGAGACCACCTTTGGTAGGAATTTTGGGTTGGTACGAAGGACTACCCTATCTTTGTGGAGCTGGAAGAAAGGCTCTTCCAAGGTTAGTGCCTGGAGCTCACCAGCACATATGATTGAAGTAATGGCAACTAAGAAGGCAACCTTACAAAATAAAAATTGAAGGAATCAGTTATGTAGTGGTTAAAATGGTGGTCCCATAAGTCTTGTGAAAACAATGTTAAGATTCCAGGCAGGTGGAACCCGGGTGGAATCACTCTCAAGACATTCCATAAAGACTTTGATGACTGGCATTTCTAACAAAGAGAGGGGTTGTCTCTTTACAAATGGGTAGCCACTGCAGTCAGATGTAAGTGTATGGAAGTGAATGCAAGGCCAGAAAGCTGTAGATACACCAAGTAACAAACCATGTTTTGTACTGTAGCATTAGATGAAATTATACTTTTTTATGGAAGTAACCAGCACATCCTTTACATTTAGCTGCATAGCATGCTTTAATAGTAGGCCTGCTAGATTCTTTGAGAATGGTCATACATTCAGGTGGGAGATTAAAAAATCCTAATTCTATCACCTCAGGAGCCAAATAGCTACATTGAGTTCCTTGGGATTTGGGTGCCTGATTTCTCCATGGTTCTGAGTGAGAAGGTCCAGGTCCAGGGGAAGCTTGTCATGGGGAACTACCGATAGTTCTAGTAGTGTTGTGAACCAGGGCTGTCAGGCTCATGTGGGAGCTACTAGTATGAGTGCGAGAGATGTTTGCTTGAGCTGCCGAACCAGAAACGGAAGAGGGAGAGGCAGAAATCCGTAGGCAAATATCCCTGACCCGTTCATCCATAGAGCACTGCCCTTGGACATTGTGGGAACCTGAAGGCGAAGTTTGGGCATTTTGCGTTGTCTGCAATTGCAAACGGATCTATCTATTTGTGAAAATCCCCACTTGTGGAAGTTAGGGAGGAGGACTCTGGGTTGAGTTCCCTCTCATGGACTTGTTGCCGCATCCTGCTAAGGTCGGCAAAATTGTTGTCTTATCCCGGGAGGTGTTACGCTAACAGATGAATATTTCAATGTAGAGCTCAATGCCTAATAGTCTGAGATAGATGTGATAACTGTAGAGAAAGTGTGCCCCCCATGTTTTTGTAAACAGTACATGGTTGTCATATTGTTCATACAGACTAAGACAACCTTGCCTATCAGGTGAGGTGTGAACTCTTTCAACGCTAGGTAAACCGCTTGAAGCTTTAGGTAGTTGATGTGGAGACCCTGGTGTTTGGTGTGCCAGAGGCCCTGGACTGTAAGTGAGCACCCCAGCTGTGAGTGATGTGTCCGTTATCAGGATTTGTGGGGAACAGTGTCTAGGAAAGGCCGCCCATTTAACAGGTTGTTTGTGATACACCACTGCAGAGAGCGCTGAGTGTGGCTGTCTATCAACACCAGATCATCTAATTGACTGTGACTTAGACCACTGTCGTGCTAGACATTCCTGTAGCGGACGTATGTGTAGTCGTACATGAGGCCATCATGCCCAGTAGGTGCACGACAGTTCTGTTAGCTTTTGATAAGGTTGGAAACGTGGTAGTAGAGTTTGGAAATGTTAGATTCTTGCTGTACTGGGATAGGATAATGCCAGTTGTGTGTTTAGGATAGCCTCCAGATACAGTTGAACCTGTAAAGGCTGAAGATGACATTTTTGGACACTTAAGGTGAAGCCTAGTTGAGGGAGCAGGTCTATGGTATTTTGAGTGTGTTGTTGGCACAGAGAAAGAGATAAGCCAGTCGTTGAGATACAGGAAGACATGGATGATTTGTATGCGTAAATGTGCTGCTAACACTGGTAGGCATTTGGTGAATACTACGAATGGGAGGACTTGAATTGGTAATGTTTGCCTTCTATCACAAATCTAAGGTATTTGCAATGTGCCGCATGTATGAGAATGTGAAAGTAGGCATCCTTAAGTTTAGAGCGGACAGAAAGTCACCTTACTGGAGAAGTGGGATCACTTCTTGGAGAGTGGAAATGCTCTGACAGAATGTAATGATTTAAGGGCCATAGACCTAAGATTGGCCGTAGAGATCTGTCCTTTCGGGGATTAGGTATAGGAAGTATACACCTGATCCCTGATGCTATAGAGGGGTGGGTTCTAAAGCTCCTTTGAACATGAGAGCTTGTTTGGTGTTCCAGAGAGAGCCTGCGATTCCGAGGTGGAATGTTTGGAGGTGTGGTAATGAGCTCCAGACAGTAGCCATGTTAGATAATGACCGACCAACACCCACTAGTCTGGTAAAGTAAAGTCCACATTTGTAAAGCGCACAATCACCCGTTAGGGTCTCTAGGCGCTGGGGGCCGTCGGGGAGATTAAGCGAGCTATTGCCCAGAGTCACATGGTGCTGGGCTGACCTGCCGCCGGAGCCGGGGATCGAACCGTGGTCCCCAGATTCCAGCGTCAGTCGCCCTGGCCGCGGCTGTTATTGAATGCCATGAGGGCAAGAAATCCTGTTAACGTCCTCTGATGTTTTTTTTTGGGGGGTGGGTATGGCGGGAGAGGAAGTCATTGTTTGGTTTTGGGTGCGGCACCACGTGGGGACACACCTTTTCCTCTACCTTTGATATTTTGCCCCTATAGCAGCCTCTACAGTAACCTTGGGAAGAGGAGTGGCAACCCTGTGCACACTGGTATGAGATAACGGCATCTGAAGAGGTGTTTTTATAACCCGCTCGATAGAAGGAGCGGCAAAAGGAGCAACAGGGAGTAGGTGTTTGAAGTGTGCACATAGACTCGGCAGTCTCTGTATCCATCTTCATTTTTTCTAGGGCTAGGTCAACCTGGGAACAGAAAAGAAATTCTTTGTCGAAAGGGACATTTAATAGACTTTATTGGACTTCTGGCATAAAATCAGATGTGCAGATCCAGGCATGGCGCTGCAGCAAAATACTGGTATTAATCCCCCAAGCAGCAGTATCTGCTAAATCTAAGTCACAGCGGATAGATGTGTTTGAGATGAGCTTTCATTTGGAGACGAGCTTCCGACCCCTTTTCTTGTGCTCCTTTGGGAGATGTAGGAGTTCCTCCATTTCAACCCAGTGGGCACAGTCATACCTTGCAAGCAAAACCAGTAAACTGTCAATATGCCACTTCTGGCGTGTTGAGCTGCGTCTCTTTTACCAGAGGCTTCAATAAGTTCACTTTGCTTGTCAGGAGGTCGTGCATCACTGGCAGCTTGGGAATTACCTCACTTGTGAGCGTTGGTGACAACAAGCAAGTCAGAAGGAATCGGTCTCCTGATGTACATGGGGTCAGATGGAGAAGCTTTATATTTTTTATATCCACCCTGGGCAAGATGCCTCTAGCAGGGTCTATAAAGGTGTCATCTGAATGATGCAACATAACCTTAAGCATTGTGAGGTATTGAGAGGCCCTATGTGTGGAAGTAAGCGTTTCAAAAAGGAAGCCCTATTCCAGAGGATCCCTGTGTAGCGCGGCCATCAAAAGTAGCTGCTCTACCAATGAGTTCCTGGTACAATGTGGAGTCATCAGGAGGAGATGGACGAGCGGGGTATAGAACTGGGTCAGTGTCCCCCGCAGGGCCTAATCATATACTGTCCAGGGGTCGGTTTGGGGGGGGGGGGGGTATCAAAAGTATCATCCCCTACCCACCTGTGTACGAGTGTGGAGACCCTTGAGGAGTTATATCCTAGGGATCTCCATCAGTGTGTTGGAGATAGTGAATGTGGTTGAGGTAGAGGGGAGTGGAGGTGGCGATGGTGGTGGAAATGGTAAAGGAATGGTGGCCTTCGTCTGTTTGGCGGTGATGGTATATCAATAGCCTCTTCGAAGGAGAGTCATCTCTTCGATGGCGGTGGAGCCGGAACCAAAAGTGTGGAAAGAACACACCCTGTATGGGGCTGGATGTGTATTTTCTTTTGACAAGCACCAGTTTATCTTGAACCTTGTGGAGAACACATTACAAAGGCTAGCCAGAATCAGATTTCGGAGCCAGTTTTGAAGTAGAGGAGTGTTTCTGTTTTGGCATCAATGGTCCAGTCAGTGCCAAAGATGGGGCTGGTCTGCTCGGTACTGAAGGTCGACTCCGCATGAGGTGGACGATGTGGATGGCTTTGGCTGGTGTTACGGTGCCTGATCCAAGGGCGAGGTGTTTGAATCAGTCTTTGGGTACCGATCATGGCCTGAAGGCAGTGGTGGTCTGAGGGCTTTTTGTTCAGTAGGGACTTATTGCCTCTTAGGTTGTCTGAGACAGAGCTGCGGAACAGGGCATACCATACTTACGAATTGTTGAACCGGCAAAACGTCCTGAATCTCCATTTCAAGCTCAAGGTCTGAGCCAAAACTGCCCTCAACGAAGAACGCCTTATCTCTGCGACAGATGATCCAAAGAGTTTCTCCTGCTCGACATCTTGATGCCGAGTGTGTCTTTGAAACTGCTTTGTTGTATCGCGTGTTGACGTGCCTGACAGTCCCTAAGAGTCTTTTTTGGAGCGGAAAGATCGACAGGCCTTGCAAATCTACTTCCTGTGTTCCGGTGACAAATACAGGTAACAGACCTGATCAAGGTCAGTCCGGGGGTATTTTGCTTGGCAGTTCGGACAGAAACAAAAAGGCCATCCTCTGGTGAACCTGAAGTACATTGAAAATGGAGGCTCCGATGGGCGAGGCCCTTGATACACCGCGGTGGAGGCGCGCCAATTTGTCGAGCGAGAACTTATTCTATTTCTCGATACGCAAGATGGAATACGTGATCAAAAACAATACAGACGAGGGTGAGCACAAACTGAACAGAGCACCCTTAGCAGACTCGATGAGGTGCGCAGGCGCACATGTCCAAACCTGACGGCAGAAAGAAAACAATCTAACAATGGAGTCAATGCCCATGCGCATTATCATCAAGGGGAGGAGTCACTCTACCTTGGGCTCAAAAGACTTCTTTGAAGAAAAACAACTTGCACACATCCAGACCCAATACTAAATGGCAGGAGTATGCAAAGCATGTGTAGCTACGGCCACACATGCCTTGAACATAGGAAGATCACAGTGATAAAATGTGGACTGAAGGCAGGCAATTATCGAGGGAGAGCTCATAGCCCGCCAGACATTTTGAAAGTAGAAGCATGTTTAAAGGGCATGTCCCGTGCACAATGTCATTTGGCCGTGCATAGCAAGGTGTCACATACTTATCTCCCATTTCTTCCATCACTTGAGATTGTTGGAAATATGATGTGAATGAGAGACTCAGTAAGTATATTGATAAGTGTGTAAACATTTATAGGATTTCCTCATCAAGCTGAAGTTAAAGCAGTAATTATACAACCATTCATGTCAAGAATGACCATTCTGTGAAAGCATTCAACATGTGGGACAGATTGGTCAGCTGGATATGGCCATGAGGTTTAACTGTGCAATAGAATTCGTTATTTATATAGTATAGGTGTTTATCAAACACACTACCACTTGTGTGACTATGGGGATGTATCCCCACTGTAGAGTTTCGCAATAGTTTGTATTCTGATATTTTTGATAACTAAGGTTATTGATATTAAATGTTTGTAAAGCTTTGTTATGTAAAAAGCAAGCATGTGCTAGCTCGGCACAAGTACACTGCTCACAATGTCTGTGGTGTAACAAAACAATAGAGAAATCTGCAGTAGTAACTCCAATGTAAGGAGTTTCGAAATAGGTAGAGCCTAACCTTGTAAGTATGTGAACACCCACAAACATGCATGTTTGAGGGGGGTTTTCAAGCTCCTTCAGATACTTCCCCACCCTGGAAAAGATTAAAATTGCCTCAAGGATGGAAAGGAGGAATGGGATTTGTCTATTGGGAAATATGTCTTCTGCATGGAGAAAAAGAAGGAAAACAAATGTTTGCTCATCGGGTTGCATTTCCACAGTTCATAATAGTACAGTAAGTACAATTCTGTATTGTTGAAATAGCAGGTTGTAAGAAATGTCACATGACATTCCCAGTAGAATACTGAGAAATCCTCACATTTCGAGCCCTTTCTAGGTATACTTTTTGAACTGTTTCAGTAATTTCAAATAAGTGTAAAAGTACATTGAGGTGTAAGTCTACAAATTATTTTTACACTTTTTGGGGGATTTATGCCTTTGGTATTTTCTTAGTAACTTAAAAATGTTTGCATGCGAATTCGCCAAAGCAAGAAAATGCACTGAACAATGCAAAAGCCGCAGTGACTTCAACATTTGGTGGACTTCGAATCAGCGAGAGTTGCTCGTGATGAAAGTCTCCCATTGTGAAATCTCTTATTAAATGGAAAAGTTATCTGTTTTGGATATCTCTGCCCATTAATAAGTTTTAGACCCTTGTGGTCTATCTGCACCAAATTAGATACGTAGAAGGGATGAATTGTGAACAGCATTTTGCCCAAGTTTGGCTCACATTGGTCAAAGGGAAGGGGGTGGAGTTATTTATTCAGCATGTCCGATTTAATTCTAGATTGTGAAGGCATATGGCAAACTCCTGCATGAAGAGAAGCTTTGAGTCAATTTCTATGCTTGAGAGTGTAGCAGAATCTTCTGTTTTTCGAACAGATGAGTGTATGTGCTGGGCTATCCGTGCACTGAAACACCGGTTTGAGTAATGAAACAAGTTAAATAAAGTTTATCATCAACACTGTAATCAGATTTCAGGTAATGTTATTACATTCCATAGCTTTAAGAAAACTATGTCCATTGTTCAAACTCTTTCACAAAGCACATTCAGCATAAAGAGTCCATTGAAATTGGTTACAATCTAAATTTAAGAATACAATAAAAATGTACAGGAAAATAATTTTTACAAATATAGACTTGCTTTTTAATTTTGAATATTAAATAGTTTTTTTTAAATTACAAGCATTTTAATCACTATGCATGATAATCAATGTACAGTAAAAATTTTACAATTTAAAAATGTACACCATTTAAAGATAGTTTGACCTGAAATTCCATTATCTTGACATTTTGTCATAATCGTAGATCTGTATTAAATTACATTTGGAAAGCTTCATGATCGTATTGCATTTCTGCATATACAGCATTTATCATTGTATATACATCAGTACCATTTAAGTTACATTTACAAGACTGTGCAAGTTCCAACAATGTATGAAACAAAAATTAATATTCACAAATCATTCAAGTTCATCTGATTAACAGGTTGCTGGTAATACAAACACTTGTTTCCACCACATTTATAAAGTCTTGATGCAATAATATATATATATCGTATATTTACATATACACAAATACAGTATTTACGAATCTTAAATATACAGAGAATATTCACTTAAATTCATGAACTATACATAACAAATTAATTTATGTACGTAAGACTAAGTAAAGGAGGAGAAATTTACTTTGTTTTAGCAAAATAGTTAAACTTGTGCTCCCATACAGAATAGAACTTGGTATTTCAATTTTAAAACAATAAAACAAAAAGAGAACCTCACCATTCAAACCAGAAATGGCTACAAAAGATAATTAAATCACTTTCTAAATTGTATTAAAATTGAAAACATGCCATTTTTGGCAGTAAATTCATTGTCCTTGAATAATAGATTCACAATACATGTTTTTATAGCTAAAACCAAATACTTACAAAAATATGGGTGCAATTTAACAAAATATGTGCACAAGTACTTCTTAAACTAAAACAAGTACACTGTGAATATTATTTATTGCAATCACAAAAAGATATGACCACATTTTTCTAATCAAAGTTCATCCCACTTACTGCTTCACATATTCAATTAATGAAATTGCAAACACCTCATTTTTTTAATAGAAATGACTAACCCACCCACATAATGCTGCACTACTTTGACTGACAGTCAGGTAAAATGATAACTTTACATTAAATGGCTGCATTGCGTTCCGGGGACACAAAATCCCTTTTCCTTTTCTTTTTACATTTAATATTTTTGCTGATGCTGGGATTAATATGTACACTGCACCTTGTTCCAGGACATTGTGCTTAAGGCCTTTAATGGCCCAGACATCAATTTTGTTCTGTTCCAAATTAAAATCCTTATTGACCCAATAAAAATAGGCTTGGAACTAGTGTATAGCTGTTTTAAGATAGTATTTCAAATGTAACTCCTTATGTCCAATCAAAATTACACTATTGTCTGCTTACTGTTGCAAACTTACTCTGAAATAGTTTAACTGGTTTGTAATACATATTTCTTAGAATACTGACAAACTATTAATTTAAAGAATGTAAAAGTTGGAAGATGAGCCATTACTGGCCTCCTCACTCCCATTGAAATTTTAAGCAGATAAATTGTACATCCATTACTGCAGAGTACAAAACCATGCAATCAATGAAACATAATCAACAATTTAGGACTGACGTATCACCATTCATACCATACTGCACTTGCATTCCTAATAACTGAAGCTACATAAATTATACTTGCAGCCAGACATTTTTAAATGTATAAATGGCTTAACTTCAGCTGGTGATGAGGTCAGGGAAATAAAACCGCATGATCAACAAATAAATACAACTGTTATATATCAGCAAATTACTAAATACCATTAAAAACCAAAGAATTGAATTCCCGTTCTCTTGCAGGACGGTGAAGACGGTGTAAGGCATGTAATATATTTGTCAACCACCTATAGTTTGTGCAAAAGCGATTCAGATTCCACACCCATTTAGTGTCTGGTTTCACTAGTGAAATCCAGTATTTGTGCGAATTAGTGCTTCATTTGATGGTGGCATAAGTGAGAAAATGCATGAATGCTAGGAACAGGACTACATGTATTTCACACAAGCAAAGGAACACATACTACTCTTATATTTTTGCTAAAAAGCAGGTTTTCAGTGGTTTTTAGACAGAGGCTAAATACTGCGATACAATTTGGTAGGTGACCTCAAAGCCTGCTCAAGTTGGAAAGTATCCAGGAGTAAGGTGTGGCTACAAAGAACAGTGCAGCCATTCAGAAATATGGTGAGTGGTTAACATAAGAGCAGAGCCATCACGATTATAAAAACAATCATAAGAAGGAAACAATAGAGGTCAGCATACATATGGGTGGATTGCAAAAAGCGGGCACACACTAAATATCGACCCAAACGATTAAACCATTTTAGCTGCCCAGATTCCATTTACTGGAAAATGGACGTGTGTGCCAAGGAGGAGAGAAACATTCTACAAGTGGGAAATTAAATCTGAGAAAGATGCTATTGACACATAGGAGTCATGCAGGGTGCATATAAATAAAGTACACTACTAGGTTGGTTATGAATTGTAATGCCCTATCCACTTCATAAAAGAGACAAACAAACAAATTAAGCCTACAAGTGCCTTGTGGTCAAAAAGGAGAAAGATCCAACACAACACGCCACTTGTAAGATTACAAGACTTGATTTACAGACAAAATTAACATGGCCCAAACTCTACTAGAAGATTCGTATTACAAGGAAAAGTCACATAATTAGCAAATGGTGGCTTCCCCGTGGGATTTGTTTTCCTAGTGTTTTCAAATTAGCTTATATAAACAAGGTTCAACACCACAATGCCCTTAAACGGTGCTCAACGTAAGTGACAAGCTACTGGAGAAAGTGGGGCTGTGGAATCTCTTTCAAACTAGACTATGACAGCGCAGATTCAACTAAAAACTAAACAAAAAAAAGCTTGCATGGCAAAGTCTATGCACGAAAAAAACATTTAGTTACAAAAGTTGGAAGAACACAACGTTGTTCTACACACAACCATCTGATCGGTTGATTTTTGGGTCACCATACATTCCTTAAAAGATCAATCTCAAGCAGTGCTGTATGTAAAATCTCATTCAACATAAAGCTTGGAGCACAGTTCCAAGTCTCAAATTCTTTTGGGGAAAGCATGTTTCTTTATATTAATCTTTTGCAAGATTGGCAGACCCTTCATTGTTCAAAATTCCGAAGCATGTGCGCACAAATAATGACACATGCACATGAACATCACAAGACCATAAAGACTTATTTATGCCACACATCAAATGCTGCTGTCTAAACACCGAATTAATCTAGCAGATCATAGTTTTTAAACAAGTCTAATTCTTTCATAAATATTTGAAAATAAATCCCAGGCATACACATACAGGATTATATTTACAGCTTGATTTCTTGTTCATGTAAACATACCCATAATTACTATTAACTATATGCATACTGTATGTTACGTGTTCGGCAGCTGGTAGTGTGAGATTCCGTTTTAATTTTTCAGACTTGCAATTCACATAAAGAACATATAAGCCATTAAGTTTTAACTGTATGCCAGTCTTGATTTCAAGACTATTTCAGGGCATCTACACAGGCTAAGAAGCAAAAATTCATAGTGCAATGATAAGATACTAGTGACAACTATGACGTAGTGGAGTGTGCTTTGTCACTTTGTACCAACAGATGCAACTACAAACTAATGTCTATTTTTACAAAACATTTCAAACAAACAACCACCTGTTGTAAAGAAGTGGGGAAATACATATACAAGCACGTCAAGTATATCATGTACAAAGTAAAACAAATAAGAAAATTATTACACATTCCCAAACGAAGCAAAAAACATCCAGTTGATAAAAACAAATATCTGAAGATTTAGTACTTCAAGTATTTGGGAGCATAGCTGCTGATTTATATTTTCAAATGACAAGCAAATTGCACTGAATTTAACAGAATATTAAACAAGTTCATTGAACATATCGATTTCAACAGGACATCTTTCAGTGTTCACTTCCATGCTACATTTCCTATAGTATCTTCATGTCGCTGTGGTAAATTCCATTGCTTTCTGTGCAAGTGAGCTATATATGAATAGTTCTTTTTTGAAATTCAAAAAATATGTAATCCTGGCACAAAAAGTAATTAATCCTTTTCCCCATCTTCACTGCTTCCTATAAAAGAGTAAGAAAAAATTGAAAATATATGAGAATTTCGGAGGCACTGAAGTAATAACCAAGAATTTACTATGCATACCAGTGTGATATGTTGCACATCATTAAGTGAAACAAAATTTGAGACACCCACAGAAGTTGTACTGCTGTATTACATTTTTGCTCTTGAATTATTTGTTGAATATAACAAACTGCAGCTTTCAACACCTGCTACGCTCCCATACATCTGGTCACTTCACACATTAACTCAATGTCACATTAAGAATCAAGTGTGAATGTTGAAAAAAATGTTTTCACCACAACCAACTGTCAATAAGTCACTAAGCAGTGAATGGTATCTCACCGCTTATCAGTGAATGTATTGCCAGTGCAAATACAACTTTTCACATTCATTGTTCAACCTCCTCTTATTTTTATCAGTTTGATAAAGAATTTATATTTGTATTTCTATTTTGAAACATTGTTCTATGTCCTCTGCTGTATTTTCCCTGCCACAGCTCTAGAAATTAATTTTTTATTTACCAGCTCTTACTGCTAGACAGGTCAAGACAAACCCCTACTCTTCACGGCTTATTTCAACCAGTCCAACAATAGCTAGTAATTAGTATTAAATGCAGCACATCATGGGTGGCTTACAAAATCTGCCCTAGCTCCTTAGTCCTAGCAATCCAATCCCATATAGTTAAATGAAATCTCTCGAATTTATGATAGAGACCACCAATTTTGGAATGAATTGAACATGGGGAAGATCTCAGGATCTTGCCATCATCAATCGAACAAACACGACTAACAATAAGGGTAGTGTTCTCTTGACATGATATGCATCTCTCTCTTTATTTGCTAACATAAGATTTGTGTATAGTGTTAAGCTTTATTGTTAATAGGGAGGGTGAAGCAGCTACCACATGCAGGGAAGGATAGCAGAACTTTCATTTCACCCTCAACTTTAGAAGCATGACCCAGTTTGAGAACATGTGAACCATCGCTCTAGTCCTTACATTTTTTTTTTTTAATAACAAATTTTTATTACTTTGTAACAAAGCATACATCAAGTATAACAGTTCCCACCTCCCCTCAATCCCTTATGCGTAGGTCCATCCGGTAGATTTCTAAATAAGGGGCCCAAATTAAGCTTGATCCCCAGGTATATCCTATAATCGCTCTAGTCCTAACATTATAGAGAAACTGAAGCATAAAGACAAAAACGGACAAAGCCTAAAAACCCGTTCCCCAAGACTTCGCTGGAAGCAGTTTATCAAGTGGGTGCCTCGACTCCCATAGGTTTGCAGATCTACTGAAAATGCTGATCTTGTTAATGAGATTGGTGCTTCCCATGGTTTCATGCCCATAACCCTTTGGGGGTGAGTTATGGTTTATATTGTAACCATACTCATCATTAATTGTTATTTTTTTTATGTGAATTTCAGATTTGCATTAAAGTTAAAATACTAGAAGTTAAACAAGGCAAATGTCTGCAAAATTCCTTGAAGCACTATGAAATGGAACCATAATAATAATAATAATAATAATAATAATAATAATACACAGAAAATTGCTAATTTCTTGACTTCCATTCTTCCCTGTAATTCTGCTCTTCTCAGATACGGAAACCAGAAATCCCAGTACTTGGCTTCCCCAGCAAAATGTCATAAGCATTCATTCATTCTGAAAACTAACACCCCCCCACCTCCTTTTGGATTTGCATGAACCTCAACATTTCAGAGGAAAAGTATATGTGCATGCTTACTCTCACATAGACCCATGAAATAGCTGCAAGGTTATTAGCACATCAATGATTTTGACCCCCCCTTTAATAATGCCTGCCCCATATTAGATCTGAATGAAACTGGCGACTGCTGCACTGGTTCAACTTGCTAAAAGTGTCCTAAATTCGATTTTACTATAAAGCCACCAGTTAGTAGCACATGAAAACGATTATGCCCCTCCCTTTTTAACTGTACCCCACCCTCTGCCATACCCACAGAAGAAAGACTAAGCATGTTAAATATTTTCTAAAGTTATTAGCAATTATTTTATTTTTGGTCTTCCCAACCCCCTGTCTAATTAAGCCCAGCCTTGATGGAACTGCACACATTTACAAATAGCAAGAAAAGCTGAACATGCTGAATGTATGCCAGAGTTTATGCAAAATGATCAAATAGCATGAAAGTTATAGGCAAATGTAATAGATTTACACCAATGGATTTACACCAAACCAGACAAAGCCCATTCTCCGAGTAATGCTCTACTTTGACGTTGGTGCTAACCCGTTCAGTACTTAAAATGGAAACCAGGCTGACTGATCTAAACGAAACCAGACATCCAACATAACCCAGATTTCCATTTTTTGGAAAGTTTTGAGCGGATTCATCAGATTTTACCAAAGTTATATACAAAACGGAAATGCAAAATATATAATGGGAACTCCTACATGACGTCAACCAACAATAAGTTACTATCACTCACTGTACTTTGTATGTATAAAACTAATCTTGCTCTTCCGTACAAATGAACAAAAAGCTCACAAACCTTTCATAAGAAAAACGTATGGACCGCAAGATAAGTACACAACTCACACAATCTAGAGAGCCCAAATCCTGATCTCAAGCCAATCTGAAATCTTGAAAAGACCGGAGAAAAACACAACAGGCACTGATCTTTAATGCCAAATGGTCATATTTAAAGAATAAAATGAAAGCAACTACTTACTCCACCAGTCAAGAGCCATATTTTAATACCATCAAAACAGTAGGAAAACAAATATGCATCAAGTATTCCACGCTCCATAAATGGCATAAAAAGTAAAAAATTAATTTTAAAAAACCTTTTACTTCACACCTGCCTGCGAGACTTCAAAGAAAAATGCAACTCTGTAACAATTATTACTCTAGTTTAGCAGTACTTTTAGACCTTTGAGAGGCTTTTGATATGGTCTGGCATGTAACTCTCTGGTCTAACCTGTCGGTTACAGTGGTTGAGACCCATGAGAAAGATCTGAATGGGTCATCTCCTTCCTGTCATGGATATAGCAATGCATTCAAAATGAATCCAGCAGATCTCTAGCACTGCCCTATTATGCATCTGTTTCATTTAGATTGGCAAAGGGCGTACTCTTAATCAAGCTAGAATTCTCTGTTCAATTTGAGGATGCCACTGTGCCCTAACCAAAAAGCCCCTCCAACTCCAAAGTCTGCCATTTGAAAAATTACGCATTAGACATTTTTTTTGTCTTTCCAAATCCTTAGAAGAACCTCCATTAAAAATCCAGAATTGGCTGCTCAATCTTCTTAACTCCGCCATCCCCTTCTCCCATGTCAAATCCTGGAGATTAACTGTGGACCCTAATAAATTCTTAGTGTACTCTAAATCCGTAGATTACCAATTACACTTGCTATAAAAATTAAGCCTTTCTCTTTTGCTTTCTTAACTCAACTGTAGCGTCCAAGAAGTTATTCTACATTTGGGAGTGACGGCTAGCTTGGAGGGTGAACTTGGAATAGGAATAGTTACTACACACGTGTTGCTCGTTGTCACCCCACACTGGTCTCAAATTTAAACTGTGCAGTATTTCATATAAGGCAAAATATTTTAAGCCTATATTTTATAATCATCCCAGTCAACAAACCTTTGTGCGCAGAAACTTTCTGAAAGACTTCCATCACTTGCAAAGGTGAAGCAAGCTAAAACCTTAAAACAAGCCTAGGGGCTACCCCAAATGCATGGATCTCTCTTCCTGCAGATATCCGTTCTCCTGTAAGTCTTGTTTCCTACAGTAACAAAACCCAGATAAAATTCTTGCGGATGTCTAGCCTGAAGGACAATGTGGTCTCTTTTCTTTAATAATACTACCACACTGTGATTAATCGTAGCCATTTTATTTTCCAAGTTATATTGACTTGTTTTACTTCTAAAACACTTCACTGTTTTCTGTGTTAGGCTAACTGCTTTAATACTTAAAATCTGATAAAAAATACTTGTAGATGTAAATGTTTGATCTTCTCAAAATGTTCTAAGTGTAATCAGTCTTCCTACTAAACAACTCTCTTGCTACCATCTTTGCTACACACCACTGTAAATGTTCAAGAGCTAGAGTGCGCCAAATAGTTATGTTTAGATGGAATCCAAAATAATTAAGTAGGCAAAAAGAGCAACACTCACCTTGTTCAATGTCTGAATCTGTAAGATGTGTTATTGAAAAGCTCGCTATGTTTGCAGGAGAGATGGAGAACCGAGAATATGGGGAGGCGTGTGTCCAGCTTTTTTCCGGACTCCTGGGAGGTGGCGGAGGAGAGAAATACTTGGATGCTTGAAATGAATGCTTGCTATTAATCAGGGTGTTGGCTGTTTTAGAAAGAAACGATGGCTGTGGGGAAGAGAAGTCATCATCCCACTCAAACCCTCCTCCTGAAATAGAAATAAACATCAAATACAATTAACAAAATAAAAATGCTGAGGCTCGAACTGCAGCCTGTCACTTTAGATAATACGTATGAACATAACAGCAAAGAATCGCACTGACTTTGAAACTATTAACCCAACTCTGCTTTGTGCCGCTTTTGTTGCTGAGGACAGATATACTGCCCCCCGTAACAAAAGCGCCCCCCCAGGGGTCTAAAACCTGCCCCCACCCTGGCGGCCAACCGGGGAAACGCCCGGTGCCCGCTACGGCCAGAGTGTATCCCATCATTATGTCTGGAACAGGACCCGTTTGTTGACATAATACGTTGGTGAGTTGGCCAAACAACAAGAGAGCTGAATACCTTGTAAAAGCATCACATAAAGTAACTTGGCCACTGGGTTTTTAACTAAGCATGTCTTTTAAATCAGCAGATGTATCAGGTTCTAGGGAAGTGGATGTCTTTTACTTATTCAGTTCGTGTTTTATGGTCAACTTTTTGCTCAATAAAGCTTCTCAGCAGTCAGGAAATAAGTCTCCCAAAAAGCTTTCTGGATGTGTGTAAACTCCTCTTGTTGCTTCGGATTCCTTTCAGATCTTGCCTGGTGCACTTTTTCCCCATCGGTGGTAGGTTCTTTTGATGTCCTAAGCAGTTTCAGCAAATGAATAGCAGGAAAGGAAGCCCACCTCAAAGGAAACTTCTCTTTTCTGAGGAAAGCTAAATATTAGTGTAGGTTTTACCTTTTAGCTAGCACTGAGGTCCTAATTGATTGTTAGGGTGTCCCTTTCGAATTGGAATTACTAATTTTGTGATTTCCACTTTTTCATTTTTAATAATAAAAGTGTGCCAAGGTCAGAATGTCTGGTGAAAGCTGGTTCTTAAATTGGAATGTTGAGTGTTCTGTCGAGGAGGACATCAGTCATCTATGGAATCTTAAATATCTTTAAAGAGCTCCTGGACATTTATTTCCAGGTGAGCCTTTGGGAATCCAGCATTTAGAGTTCTAATCTTTTGATGGTTTCTGCAGGTGTAATGAGCCTCGTTCTTAGCACTAGTAATTATGCCTTAGAATTACTGACTGAATGGCAACACATATTAACTGTAATTTATTATTACTCCTAAGCAAACAACTGAAACTGAAACTAAAAACAATCTGTTATAAATGTGTACCTTTCACAACTATCTGCACAAATGCTGTAGAAGCATGTCATCCCCTACCACCAAGCCTGTGAAAATTAACTACCGTGATGTAACATTTCCAGAGAATTCAACCTGTAGTTTAAGCTGACTGTCCAATGAACTGTGCTCTCTAGACCGCTCATTTTCCAGGGCTAAGGGGAGAAAAACATTCTCCAGCACATGCCAAGAAAGTAGCATATCCCTAAGTGAGCAAGTCTCACGCACAAACACAGTTAAAGTACAATAAGCCAATTGCCAATGCATGAACAGTTAGTAAGGGTGTTGTGGGCCATTGCAAAACCTCTTATACCACTGGGCAATTCTTTTTTTTGTCAGACCGAATTAACTCTATTCGGCTGATTAAAGCCATCAAAGTGCAAATAACAAAACAGGACAGATCAAATCTACATTCATAAAATACATATATATAAAATCAGTTAAGATCCCCCGTCTTGTGTCCGTGTATCAGACATAGAGAGTAAAAAACCATAAAACAGTTAATAATCTTCATAGAGACCAGCTCCACTCAGTGTTCATAGACTACCCCTCCTATAGGGAACAATAGAATAAAATACACTTCATCATATGGTACAACAATACATACAAGAATGGGGACACTTTTCAAAACCATAACAGGGAAGATAACCACAAAAATGACAATACAGCACACCAACACATAATTAGGCCTGGGAGTAAATAAATAAGTAAGCTAAAACTATTAGCTCAGCTCAGACTTAACCATCTTTACATGTAAAAGCCAAAAAGTAAAATTTAAATAACTTGATTCATTGCCGTATCCACAGGGGAGCTCATAAGTGACCTGTTCCTATGCCTGATTGCTCCTATTAGAAAAGTTGCTACCCCAAAACAGATCATGGGTGACGCTAGCGTTTGTAAGTATACCAGCGCCGGCCTAACTTGTTCGAAGTTACAACCTCTAAGCAAAGGAATTATACATTTTCTGCGCAGTTGATTGTAATATGCACAGAAAAATATTGTGTGAAGAGTGTTCTGGTCCGAGAAATTATCACAAGGACAAGGACTTAATGTTCCTTCTTTGAAGTATCCTTTAGGAAAAGCACGGAGCCAGGGAACCATGTTGAGCCTGAATCTTGTCAGAACAAAGAGATGGTACGGTTCGTTTATATAAGATAAATATGGTTGCATTTGTCGTCCCACGCGCAGGATAGCAAATCTTCTCACCATGGGTTTTTTCAATTCATTCTCCTCCCTTAATACCCTTCGTCTTTTTAAGAACTGCTGCTTGACAGCCAGTTTACTCAATGCTGTGGGGGTCAAAAATAAATCTAGGCAGCCAAGCATTTCCATCTGGTCCTTAATAGAGCTAATCCATGGAATGTCTAAAACCTTATCCAGGGTGAGACAATCTTGAATGATCAATTGGTTAAGATTTGGAGTAGGTTGTGCCCAAATTCTCAGCCAACGCAATAAAGGGGCAACCGCAATCTGATCAGAAATAAAACCTGCTCCTAATTCCTCGTGGATGCTAAAAGTTGGCATGGAAGCAGGGACCAAAAGCAGCCTACGCAAAAAAAGTGTTTTCGGCCCCCTGGATTTCTCTGGCATCTGTGTAACCCAGGATGTCGCTCCCATAGGTTGCCATAGGTAGACACTTGGCATTATAGATCTTCGTAAGTGCCGGGAGTGGTTTTGATCCTATTCTTTTTGCAAAGTCGAAAGTGGCCCCCGATGCTCTAGTTAATACGTTCTTTTTGTGTGCACGCTGTGTGCTCCATGAGCACCGGTCATCAAAAAGTACCCCTAGATATGGAAAAGCGGGGACTTTTACTAACTCTAGTCCCTTACAATAGAATTTTATCTTCGCTGCCGTCCTCAAGCCTATGGACATAGCATGTGACTTTTTAAAATTAGTAATGAGATCCAATGACTCCATAGAATCTATAAAACTATTTAAAAGTGTTTGCAGCCCCCTTGCAGTCCTCGCCACCAACACCGCGTCGTCAGCATACAAACGTGCGGGAATAATTTTGGTGCCGGCTCTAAGGATATCTTTACAGCAAGGAATAAGAGAATCCCTTAATTTATTAATATAGAGGGTGAACAGAAAGGGGGCCAAAATGCACCCCTGCCGGACCCCTCTTTTAACTGCCCATGAATCAGTCAGGCTACCATCTTCGTTAAAGCGCACAGCCGCTGTTGTGTTTTCATGGATGGCTGCCAGAAATGAAATGAAATCAACATCTAGCCCTGTATCTTGGAGGATCACCCAGAGTTTTGATCTGTTAACAAGGTCAAAAGCCGAGGTTAGATCCATAAAGGCCAGATGGAGGTCTCCGCGCTTTGCAACTGTATACTTCCCTATCACCAAATGGAGATTAAGGCATTGGTCCAGCGTACCTTTCTCTTGCCTAAAACCATACTGGAGATCGGAAACTATACTTGCTTGATCGAGCCACTTTGTTAGTCGTGCCAGGACAACTTTCCTCATAATTTTGGCCACGGAGTCGAGGAGCGAAATAGGCCTATAACAAGCCGGATCGTCCCTTTCTCCCTTCTTAAAGATCGGTAAAAAACCCGCCTTGGCCCAGGACAGAGGAAAACCGGACAGGCAGGCTGCATTAAAAACATGGGTTAAGATCTTGGCCCATAGCTTAGGATCTGTCTTATAAAGGTCAGCCGGTACTCCGTCGAGACTTGGAGCTTTCCCTCCTAAGGTTGATGTGATCGCTTTAGTAACTTCATCAATGGTAAAAACAAGAGGGTGGCATATGCAATCACTGACTAATGTCCCTGCGGGAGTCCCGGGGGTCACGTCGCTGTACACTTTCCTAAAGTGTTGCACCCACCTCTCAGCAGGAACTACACAGTCTTTACTAGAGTTTGGTGAATCGTCAAACAATGGACTATTTACAACACACCAGAATCTAGAGCTGTTGGCCAGCACACTGGCCTGGCTAAGCTCCTCCCACGCCATCTCCCTTAATTGCCTTTTCCGACTTTCCACTGCAGGTTTGTATCCCCTCCTTGCATTTTTAACCCGTAACGCTACCCTAGGTTTTTGCTTAAGTTCCTGCATGAGTTCCTTATGGGTATTCATACAGGTTTCGTCAAACCATTTTTTTAAATTTAGCAGGCCTTGGTCTACAGGATACAGTTAAGTTCAAGGCAACCTGCTTTGCGATTCGGTCAAAGGCATCAAGGACCAATAGTGGTTGGGAGTCCTGGTCTGAACAGATCCCAAACTCCTGCGCACAGCTGGTAATTAGACTGTCAATAAAACTGTCAGGGGTAATCCGATCCCACCTCATTCTGCAGGCTTGATCTATAGGCGCAATATTAGCATTAGTAAGTTGGGTCATGGTCCTACCATTATTTACAGCATGTATATTAAGGTCCAATATTAGTGGATTGTGAAAACTAAGACAGTTTTTTGTTGCAGTTAATGTGCCTATTGTCGAAATCAATGAAGAGGAGACCAGAATATAATCAATTATACTGTGAGGGCTTGACCAACATATGTAAGTATAGGAGCTATCCTGTCCGACTGCACAGGGCTAATCAAGTTATGGGTAGATAAAATACGTTCTAAAAAAGTGCCTGACGAGGTATGTTCAAAGTGGGTTAGCTCCGGAGGGCCATGATCCTCTCCTCCAACCTTTCTAAACAATTGGTAGGGCAAGCGTGAATATTAAAATCACCCAGGACTAATGTGTCATAGTGTGTTTCAGTACTGTCACCATAATTGGCCAAAAAAACGTGAGAGCTCTAAGATGCTCTAACTCGTCAGTTCTAGTGAAAGGATTATAAAAATAAACCACTAGAAGAGCGGGCAGATTCTTCCCTGTCAGCTCTACTACTAGGATATGGGGAGAACATGATTCAATCAACGTTACTCTGTAAGACAACTTAAGGTTGATCATCAATAGTAGCCCCCCTTGCTCTACCCATGCTGGATGGTGTAGCGAGTTTACAAAAAGATGTAAACCCATCCAAATAGTAGGTTTCATTACCCTACCACATTTCCTTAAGGGATAAAAGATTCCCAACTGGCGTCACCATTTTTTGCCCTTAGACCCGCAATATTCCATGTTAAAACTTTCATTATGTCTCCATCGGTTATTGTTAAGATAGAAGTGGATTTTATTATACCAACTGATGAAGTCTGGTAGTTCAAGGGACAAGGCGGGTTAAAATTCGATAGACTAACCATGGGAACATCTATTACATCATTTATTTATTTATTTCCAGGTTTGTATGGCGCTATGAATCGATTCCCGAAGGAATATCTCCGCGCCTTTGGCACAACCAAAGAACAGAAAAGACTCGTCAACATTTTAATAAACTAGGCAGGAGATCAGTCAGTTAGGGATTTGAAGAGGAATGTTTTCAGCTTTTTCCTAAAAGGGAAATGTTCCCTACATACTCTGATTTCCTTAGGGAGTAGGAAATCAGAGTATGTAGGGAACATTTCCCTTTTAGGAAAAAGCTGAAAACATTCCTCTTCAAATCCCTTTCCACCAAATTGTCTAATACAACGGGTACTGCGTTGCTAACAGGTAGTCAATCTTGAGCGTCTAAACCAGAAAGTGCCTGAAACCTGTAGGACAAGGGGATGGAGGGAACCGTCAAGGTTCTCACAGAAGGCTTATAAAAATAACCCAGTGGCAAAGCCCAGATGGAGGTAGCAAACATAGGGCACGGATCCTGTACCCTTAGAATAGTCTGTACAACCGCAGGATTTAGAAAATTAATGACCACACAATCCCCCTCAAAGTTCTTTAGTGAACATCCCACCCACCGATCTCTGTGTATCATGATGATATTGTTGGTCACAGGTACCCTAAAACCTTTATGTTTAGACAACCAGTCTACGTTTTTATTGCGCAGTTGGGTCCAAGATTCAATTTGGTCTGGTCTAAGTGGTGGAACACCGGCCAGAACCAAAACATAAGGACATGCAGCCGGGGGCAGATCTAGCACATCTCCAGAGCACATAGTATTCACGGCCTTCAGCACAGTGGGAGTATCTCTATGATGATTACTAGCCCTCTAGTAGACTTGGCCTGGTCAGTAGATAGTGGTCTCGAAGGGCCCATGGGATGGGGCTGGATCTGATCAGCTGGTCAAAAGGAATTAACCCTACCACCTATCCCCAAACCTCCCAGGCCCAGATATGCGGTGTTTCCCCCGGGGCCCGATGTCATACATACTGGTCGGGGCATAGCGGGACTCGCATCACCAGTGAGCTCAATTCCTGCTCTGCAGGCCAATTCCCTGTTGTTACCCCCCACAGGGTCGATGGCTTCTGGCATTAACGGGGCCACGGGTACGTTAGCTGCCCCTCATGCCACACATTTACACCCGCATGCCTCCTGATTAATTGGCTCATTACTAGATTTTAAGAGATGTGACAGCTTACCTTAAATCGCCTCTAATTTACTTACAAAAAGGCGCTAAGAGAGCAGATATTAAAGTCTCCAAAAATTTCCATTGGTCTGGATCACTTCCAAGATCCACAGTGGTGTGGGGGTCAGTGTTTGAAAAAAGAGGCGTACCACCATTGGATTTTGGGGAGTGATTTTCGCATGTCCCTAAAGCTTGATGTTTAAGTCTGGCTTTGGCCTTGTTCCTCAATGCCACACTCCCCCTTGTGCGTTTTGCAGGCGGCTCACCATTCCCACCCTCACCATCCCCTCCTAACCTGGATTTAGAGGAGCATGCCACACTTTCCCTTTCCCTAGCAACTCTTTTGGATCTAGTAGCAGGGTCATCTTGAGCTACGCATGTCGTAGTTAAGGTGTGTGCTAAAGTTGAAACAGGGGGTGCAAGCAAATCTGTTTTCTCCCCAAGTGAAGTAACCAGCAGGTCCTTGGGTAAGCTCAATCTCGGATTTTTGGTAAGTTCTAAAGTGCCTAGGTGGTCCACCTCCAATACCCCCGATTTGGAAGCTGAGCCATCAACTAGCTCACTAACCGGACTTGCGACTAGAGCATGCAAGCTTAAGTGGTCTGGGGAGATTTGGCCAAAGTTATAGCCCCAGGGATGATCTTTTTTTCCCTGCATAGGTGCCCAAAGAAAGCCTTTTTTCAGTGAGCTGTATTTCATGTGTTAATACTGATTCAGCCCTTGTCAAAAACGTGTCCAAAGTTCCCACTACTCAAAAGTTCTGAATTTTGCACCCCATTGCACATTGCCCGACGACTTTTAAACAAAGCCTGAGGTGATGTGTGCAGGCCCCTGGCGAAGTTATTGATGGCTCCCCAAGCATTTTCCCATTGCAGGTCCTTGGCTGGACCTTCCTCTCAAACTTGAGTGAATGACCAGCACCGTTGTCTGTTGTCCTGGCCAACAGTCACCAATACGTCGCTCTTTGCTCGCTTTCCTCCAGGACTTTAAGGCTTTAATGCTGTTCACTATAAATCCTGCATTTCAACTATGGCATCACTCTTAGCAGACTCTTGGATACTGGGGAAGAGGGGGGTGGTGGTTGAGAGGGGGGTCCCAAAGCTAGCAAGTATCAATCACCCAGGTTTTCGGTAACTTGCAGCCCTGCCTGGGACAGCGGCTTCAGGCGAGCTCCATGCTGACAATGACCCCATTGTCATGCCCACTTACTCAACTTTTTCATTCAGCTGCAGGACTGTGGATATCCAGTACAAGGACAGCATGCCACCTAAGGGTGTAAAAGCCCTCCCTTGCCTAATCCGTTTACGGGGCACCACCCTCCTTCAGCAGGCACTAGTGTTGGCAGCCATTGTCGTGCCCAACCATAGGAATAGGAAGCATCTTTGTTTGTGGTTTTAGAGGTTAACAAGAGCAATTGAAGGACTGATATCAGTTCAAAGGGTGCCCCTTCCAAGGTTAACCTCTGTATGGCTGTGTGACCCGTTGCTGCTGGAGGGGGTCAAAAATAGCTGACGGAGAACAAGTGCCAAAGTTGAAAGAGGACACATCTCTCTGGTCCCTTCTCGGTCTGCACCCAACAATTAGTCATTTCTTTAGAGAAGGGCTTACTAAAAGAAAACAGATAAAGAAAATACTAAGCTGCATTTTAAGCATTTAAACCATTTAAAGGTTTTATTTAAAGGGAAGAGTTATACAGGAAGCATAGGTTTCTTTGATAAGCTTTAAATATGTAAATCTAGAAAATATTTTGAACTCAAGAATATGCCGAAAGAAAACTATGAGTTGATTGCTTGCAATTTTACATTTCAAGCTACTAGGCATAAAGAGTCTGTGCCGTGTCCCATAATTCTTCTGTACTCACTTTTCCCTTATAACCGACGACTAGCTTTAGGCATATCAGGCTGATCTCCTCTACAAAATGAATAATCAGCCTAAACTGCAAGGGAACGCACGCCAGGGAGAAAAAAAGGCATGCTCTGTGCTTTTCTGATTCCTTGGGCTTTGTCAGTGTGGTGTGAAGCCTTGTTTCAAACTAGCAACTTCACTGAATCCAGTGTCTCCCTCCCAACCCCATGCCAGTGACATGTATGTGCCTTACATCTACCAACTAGTAGTGCGGATTTGACTGTACTAGTCAAAAGTGGGTTGAATGGGGGGTGCAAATGACTACAGGGAGAGAGGTTAGAATACAGTTTTTCTTTTTTTACTCTTATGCAGTACATCCTCATCTAGCCAGTGCTCTCCATCTCTAACCCATGTGACAATTTTTCAAAGGACATAAACAGAAGAAGCTTTGGTATAAATGGAGCACAGAGAGGGGTATTGCCTGATGTATCTTCAGTCTTCTCAATCATTTCCAGAGATATAGAATGTATGTTGACTGCCCCCTGATGGATATTTTCTGAATCAGGGAAGTGGGGGTGGTTTCTTTAAATGGAATAATGTTAACTTCAAAAGAAAACAAGTCAGATAGTCAATGCTCCCCCGCCAAAGACCATAGTGACCTGAAGGTCATATGTTCGAATATCATTGTGGTAGGAAATGTCTTTCATCTTTCTGAGGCTTATAAAAGGACCACCACTGCATTGTAAAACTGATTTTTTTTTTTTTATATATTTTTATTGATTATAACACAAGAGTAAAAATGTACATATCGGGTGTCATTTGGTGGTACATATTACAGCGGTGATCGGGCGAATGAATTGAGGAAATACAGTACAATTAAAGGCATCTGAAAAATATCAATACCAGCTTAGAGCTGAGGCAAAACAATACGATACAGATAACCATAAGCAAACCTTATCAGAACCCGCCCACCAGGGATACAGGATATGCAGATTGGACATTCGACGCCCGGATATGAGAGACAAAAAGAGCAGGAGAAGATGCCACATCTCTTGTGAAGAAGGGAAAAGGGAAATAGAAAGGTCATAGAACAAAATAAAGGAAAAAAAAAAAAAAAAAAAAAAAACCTCAACCCCCCACCCTGCACCCCTGCGGATGGCTACGACCTAACCCCACTAGCAGCGTGCCTGTCGCCCCCTAAACTACACCCCAGGGAAGGGAAAAGATGGAGGAGGAGATGTATTACAAGACGATACGGGCTCCCGGACTCCCCTCCCCCCCGCCAAAAGCAGACATCCCCTACCGCGGTATTAAGCAAGTTATAACAGACTAATAAGCAAACCAATAGGGGAGCCACGGACAGAGAAAAGACCGTCCCGCCCAGGCCCCTGGCACCACAGACACAGCAAATCCCTTTTCGATCATAGCAGTCACACCAAACCCAGACAATAAGAATTCCATCTGGCCCTCACTCCCACAGATACAACCCAGCTGAGCCAAAAGAAAGTCATCGTATCGAATTCAAGTCAAAGTCAGCCCTGGCCCTTACGATCCATTGCACAAACCCCATCCAGTAGAACCAATATAGTAGCAAAAGAGTCAAAGTGTTGTTGAAAAAGGAGATCAATATAGCCAGAAAGAGTCAAAAAGGTTACGTCTCGAAGTCTATCAGATACACGATAGTCAATCCAAAAAATATTAGTGGAGGTCTCCAGAAGAGAAGGAAGAAGTGAGTCCTGTGCGGGCGATGACTTTGCCGATCTTGCTAGGTGTTCAGGGGCTCCAGTAACGTACCGCTGTAATCGTGCGGGCACAATCGGCACCAGTTTCAGCTCATATTCGGGGTTCTCCTCTCGAGGTAGAGGAAGCTTCGCGGGGGTGAGCGTATGCTGCAGGTCTAACACAAGGCTGGAGTCCGGTCTCAAACAAACAATCTCGAGGCGTGCCGTCAAATTGTGGAGAGCAGCCTCCATTTGCAGGCGAAGAGCCCCGATGGCGGCCATTACGGTCCCCAGGGTCGGTCCACACATCGTCCGATCCATCTCCGCGTGGGCGATAGCAAAGCAGATCTTCAGCCCCGGAGGCCGGCTACTCCGGGGAAACAAGCAGGCGCGGAGTGGAGTGGACGGAAGCGACCGGCGACTCACAGGCTTGGCAACCTTTACACCACTGCCGAGAGCGGGGGCCCCACCCGCGGACCCCGAGGGCTGCAGCAGGGTCCCGGGACCTGGCCCCCCACCCACCGCGGCAACCACGTCTCGTCGCTGTTCGTCCAGTATTCGCAGGGACCAAGGACCACCACCAGGATAAAGAATATGTTCCACTCCAATGAGACCGGACTCTGCCAGGCACCCGCGGCCGATGTTGTTCAACTGAAGCCCGGCTAGGTCAGTACTCGAGGCCCCAGCTTACACACTAGAGGAGGCCCAAAAATGAAAGACGGTGTAACTTCGTCAATAAAGGCAATAAAAACTCCGGGATTGCCCCCCTGGGCTCAGCAACGATTCAGACACACGGGAGTCTGGCGGGAGGTCAGGATAAAGTTCAGGATAAGTCCGCCAGCGACAGAGGTCGACGGAGCCGGGAGCTTATGCGGCCATCTTGGTTGCTTGCGTAGCTCCTCCTCCGTAAAACTGATTTTTAACATAGCACCATGTAAAATAAATGAGTTATTGTATGGTCTTTTTAAGATTAATGTGGATATGTATTTTGGCTCTTCTGGTGTCTATGCTGTGCAATGTTTCATTTGTTCCATAGCAATAGGACCAAGGGAAGAAGAAAAAAAAATATTTTGAGATCAAATTTATAAGAGTCAACAATGAAATATAACTTGATGGAGTAAGATGTCGTCACCATAGTCAACACGTTAAGATCCAAAGAACTATGCTGTGGTCAAGGAGAAAGACCCAAAACTAGTGATATAGTCCTCATCAACTAGTTTCAGGCAGTACTATTAGATTAGCAAGTGCAAAAAATGCAGATTGAAGATGAAAGAAAATATCCATCTTGAAAGGAGGAGAGGATCCCACTCCTAAAGGAACCCTCATTAAACCTTATAGACCTTGCCAACCACCGACTCATCACTCACCTACAACAAGATGACTGCTTTTTCAATTTATGTTCAACTCTAAAATCACATTAATTCTAACATTCTCCTGCACAATTACAAGTTTGGCTACAATTCACGCTGCAGCACAGTGACTTCTAACTACTGATATTGCAGGACCGTTCTGTTTCCTTTAGAACAGTCAATGCCCTCATACGCACACTGGAGTCTTGAAAGGGATTCACTGGCAATATCCTTTACTGGTTCTCCTCCTACCTTTCCAACCAACACCAGTTTGTTCACATGGGGACCTCCGGGTTTCAAAATATCTGCATCATGCGGAGTTGCTCAAAGTTCCATAGTGTCCCCTGTCTTCTTCAACCTCCATCTGTAGCTGCGTGGAGCAGTACTCACAAATAAAAGCAGAAAGACTCACCAATATGCTGATGATACACAACTCTACTTGAAAGTCTCCTCTGCTGTGGCCATCCAACGCCACAAACACTGCCACCACATCATCAAGACCGGTTATTTCCCAATAACAACAAACACAAAACCTTACAAACCTGGCTTAATGAACTGATCCATAATTGTTTCAAAAACCCATCTTTCACTGAATGCCAGCCTCACCCTCAAGGAGCACATTGCCAAAAAAACAAAGTCGGCCTGATAACAGCTCTCTCTTCTAAAGAAAGAGAAAACATTTCCTCAAGAAAATGACTTCAGAACTACTGTTTAATCCCTTGTACTCACAAATTTGAATGCATGGGACACCCTGCTCCATTGGCCTGCCAGACTTATCACTGGCACCCATTAACTGTCACCTGCATGTCTCAGCACGTGTCATCCAAGGCCTGAAGAAATATGATCACAACCCTTCCCCCCTTCCCCTTGATGGAACTCCATAGGGTGCCCTTGCCAGGCCGCATCATCTTCAAAACAAAATGCATCACCAACAAAGCCATTGCAGGCCTTTTTCATCTGCGCACCCAGGTTCTGGATCATTTCACAGGGGTGAAACAATGATATGTTAGTGGTATTTTCCCCCCTCCAATGAGCAGAATTTGTATTAAGAGTTTCTTGAGATGAATGGAACTAACTTCAGAACCTGTTGAAAAGCATACGCCTGTTGCCAATTGGTGGGCTAGAAGCCTTGGAAACTTGCAGGCAACTCATTGTGACATAATAAAGGAGAAGGCCTCTTCATAATATCCGAGGGACTTGGATTCTATATCAGGCCCGGAGGCAAGGATTAGGCAGATATTTCTTCACTTTATTGTAACCAGCAGACATTAAATATTAATTTAAACTGTATAAACTTAATTTCTCCCAAGAACCTCCTGCAGATGCTCTAGCTCCCTCTTTCTTCGTTGCTCCAGCAGCCCCAGTTAAGTGCCCTCAATTGCTCCGCTTCCATTTCTGCGTTTGTCATTTTTTAAACATTATCATTTGTTTGTTAATACTCTAATTTAATATAATAACGTGCCACTTATTGTGCTGTGTTTAATTACCAGTTGTCCGTTCTCAGCGTGGCCATGGGAACGTTCTTGCTCCTACATGGTAGCTTCTTTCATCTCAGGCTCTGTTGCATGGTCTGGTCTGCCGGCCGCTAGACTCCCGCGCAGAATTATCTTCACGGTTGGTGTGCTCTACCCCCTGGAGTCCAGTGAATACGTTTCACCAGTCAAATATGGTGAAGTGGGACCAGACGATTTGGCAAACAGGGGCTGTTTTGAATACTTTTTCGGCCACATTTCACTCAAAACATTTGACCAAGCTCATCTGAGCTACAGAGCCACCGCCTGGAGCTGTACACCCTTGTGGGTAAGGCTTGTATGATTTTTGGGACACATCACAGTCGACCACAATTATTTTTATTATTTACCAGTATATTGTTAAGGGAGTGTCTTGTTCCAAAGGCCTCTTCAGGCCGAATTTACAGCTTTCTTTCAAGGAATTTCCCATTATTTACAGTAGTTGCCCTCTATTTTAAGGATTTATTCATAATCCTTCTTACAACATGCATAACTCTGAGGAGTACATGGAGGAGGAGGCGATTACCTACCTCCCATTAGATAATCACTTTTGTCAAATCATGGAAGCTTCCATCATCTGGCTCCCTTGGAGAAGAAAATTCTCTGCATGGAATCTCACAGCCAAAAACCCTTGCACCGAGGGAAGACTCTTCTGGGCCCCAGGCTGCCATACCTTCAGAGCAGCCCTTGGCGCTAGTGGCAGACACTAAGCGCAAATGTGCCGACAACCCTGTGGTCATTCTTGATGCCTTTGTCCACATCAAGAAGGCCTTCATTGAATCCCAACTACCACCCCCGCCCCAGTTGACCCACAGGTAATCCAGACTCCCGGAGTTCCTCTTTTTCTCCCCCTTCTCTCGACCCCTTGGATGGGAATAAGTTCCCTAATATCTTGGATGGGAAGGGCAAACAGAACAGGCCCTGGTGCCCTTCTGGCAATTGTGGGGGTGACAATACACCTGGAATGCCTCCTCAGACCCTCGATTTAGATACACTGGACCGTGATAATCTGCTGCACCCACGTTCTGCGGAATGGTCCCCGGCCCCAAAGTTGGCTTCTTATGTAGCAGTCCAACTACGGAAACCGCTTGATAAGGAGGTACATAGCTGTTTTCAAGTGGACAGTCCTCGACCTTCCCTGGAGGGCAAAGTCATCTTCACACCTGAAATTGATGCCAAGATAGCTACCTTCCAAGCGAAATGTATGAGAGATCCCAAGAAAGGGATAAACTGTTACTGGCGCTCATTCCAAGTTAAATTATTGGATGTTGCAGGACCCTGTCCAAGATCCTGGACATGGCTAAAGATGCCAAAGCATCTGGTACACTGATTTCCCAAGAGGCATTGTGTAGTTGGGTGCAGACAGCTATGATATTCCTAGGGGATTGCCAACTGCCCGATCTACACAGAAAGGCGCAGGTCCCTTTTAATTGAAATTGACCAGAAACTGGGTGAGTTGGCAACATCAGACACGGGTTCCATCGTGCAAGGGATCTAATTGGGGATCCCTTCATTTGCGAACTCGGAAAGTTCAACTCATTTAACTTTCTTGACAAAGCTCAATCCCCCATCAAAAGGATTTTTACCTCCTGTGTTTTTGCCAGTGCCGGTTGCAGGCACTCAACAGGCCGCTCCTTTCATCAAGCCTCCACTAGGAGTGCTGATGTATGATGCGGACAGTGGCAGGACTCTAGCCGGTTTTACTTTTCCCAACCAGAAGTTACCTCCGTCGATGAGTGTTGAGATAAGCTTCCAGAGGCAATGGCTCCTGTAACAATCCTCAAGGTGATAGTACAATCTAGAGAGGGGATCAGACTTGGGGGCAGATGGTAGAGTTCTTTAACAACTGGGAGGCTCTTACATCAGACTCTTGGGTTCTACAGACCGTAAGGGGTTTCCATATCAAATTCCTTGGCTCACCATACCAATCACATAGACCAAAAACCTAAATTTCTTCCCCTGCCAAACAGACCTGGTAGATTCAGAGACTGATCAGCAATATTTTTCTGGTGGAGAAGACAAATGGGGATCAATGACGTAGAGGGGAGAGGAGTTGGCCTAACGGCTAAGGCGCTCAACCTCGGACCTGGGGATCTGGGTTCGAGTCTCGGTAACAACGCCAAAACCTCCTGTGATTCTGGGCAAATCACTTAATCTCCCCGTGCCTAAAATGAATGTGTGTCCGTCCTCATGTAACGTAACTGGTGCTATGTAAAGCGCTCTGATACCTGATTCGGTTCGGGTCTAGTTTGCGCTATATAAAACTCTGCAAAAAAAAATGACCGATCATCAACCTGAGAGAATTTAACGAGTGGCTGGTTTACCGTCACCTCAAGATGAAAGGTATCCATTTTCTCAGGGACTTGCTGCAGACGAACGACTGGCTGGTGTGTCTGGATATGAAGGATTCCTATCTCATGATTCCCATCTTCCTATCTCACAGGTGATCACTGCAGTTTCAATGGAGGTCACAAATCTTCAAATTCATCTTCCTTCCTTTCAGTCTATCTTCAGTTCCATGGTGCTTTCCCAAGGTTTTGAAGCCTGTGGTAGAACACTTGAGGTCCCGAGGTACCAGACTAATCATCTACCCGGATGTTATCCTCATTATAGATCAATGTCCAGAGTGCCTGTCCAATCATCTACATAAGACTATCAATCTCCTGGAATCACTTGGTTTTGTGATCAACGAACAGACATATTTTATGAATCTGACCCAATCCTTGTAATTTATGGGGTTTGTGGTGGATTCAGTCAATGCCACCATTAGTATTCCATCTTGGAAGCTTATCAAAATGAAGTACGAACAGCTGACTTCCATGCGTCAACTTGCCTGCGTAGTGGGCATCTTGCCCTCGTCCATACAGGTAATATTCCCTGAAGGGTGGGCGTTGCAATGCCTCAAGATTTAAAGCCTTTAACTGGGTCTCACTTACGCACAATTCGTCCCCCTCTTGGAAGAGGTGAAAGAAGAATTGCATCTTCCATATGGAGGCCTGGAATGGCTGTGCCATCTTTGGCTCCCAACCCGATCTTGTGAATGAGTCACATGCCAGAAGTACAGGTTGTGCAGCTCGCTGCAGGGAATTTTCCACCGGAGGGAAATGGTTATCTGCAGAGAGATCTTTTCACATAAATGGTCTGGAACTGATGGCATAACCTTTGCAGTGAAGTGCAAGGTCAAATGTTATGTCCTTCTCAAATTGGAAAATGTTGCGGCTGCTTGCTACATCAACCATTTAAGAGAAACAAGTTCGAAGACTCTCTGACTTGTCTTGAACTTTTTGGACCTACTGCCTAGCCAAACTGATCTCGGTCTTGTCAGAACATCTTCAAGGGAAATCCAATCATGTTGCCGACTGGAACTCCTGGCACTGGCAGAATTTCACAGGAGGCTGCCTCCTTGCTTGCCTTGCTTGGGCAGTGAGCATGATTAAAACATACCGCTCTGCCTGGTCTCGATAGTTGGGTTGTTGGGCAATTGGATCCCGTGGGATCGGGCGTTGTCAACATTTTGAATTTCCTTGTTTTTCAACTTCAGAAGGTTTTGCATACAAGTCTAATAACACCTTTCGATCTTCTATTTCGGCACGCTATTTACCACTGGATGGGCGTCCTGTAGGAGAACATATGTTGGTTTGTAAACCTCAGAGGCATTAGATTATCCTTCCCTTCTGAACCCAGGTATTCTACATTATGGGATGTTCATACGGTCTTACGCCTATTTATATCATGGGCTTAGAATAAATACTCGTCAATAAAGCAGATTTCTGCAGAATTAGCTACCTTGCTGCGTTTGGTGTCCTGTAGCAGAGTCTCAGACATGGGAGCTCCACATAAAACAGGTAGAGTATTTTACTCCAGATGGAGTGGCTTTTCGGATTTCCAGGAGAACAAAATGCAGTTCAAAAGTTGTTTCATAACCAACACTTCCAAATGTACCAAAGGTATGCTTTGTACGGCCAATAAAAGCCTATGAGTCTATGATGATCGATGTTCTTCCGCAAGGGTCTCAACAATTATTCATGGCCCTCACCAAACATCAAAGAGCAGTTTCCTCCCCTACTATAGCCAGGTGGGTAAGATGGGCAATGCAAGAAGCTGGTATTGACACTTGCAAGTTCAGAGATAATTTGGTCAGAGGGGCCATGACTTCCAAAGCCTTCTCTTTCGGAACTTGTTTAGAAGATATCCTTAATGCAGCAGACTGGTCCTCTGATTGTACTGTGAAGAGGTTCTATTCTAAACCAGTCCCATACTTGGAAAAGCTGTAAACTAGTCTAATCCTCGCCTCCGGTCCTGACATGGAATGAATAATTTCCTATTGTAACAGAAAGTTTAAATTCTATTAAGGGCACGGAGGCGAGGATTAGCACCCCTTTTAGAATGACATCTTTTACACTCACCCTTTGAAAGAGTTACTTAAAGATTTATTCCGACAAATGTATACGTTTACAGGTAATTGTACTTGTTTGATTCTGAATTCTTCTAATGTTTGCTTACATTTGTTCTGTCATTTCACGGTCAATCTCAATTTTATGGTGCTTCCTCTGAATCAATTATACAAGGGTAATTGTCTTTTCAGGGACAGACTGCACAAAACAGGATTGAAATCTGGAGTAATGGGCTGAGTTTGCGGTAATAAATAGGGGAAGTTCTTGAGAGGCCTACTGGCCTTGGATTGGATGGACTGTTTTCTGTTGCTTCCCAATTGATCATGGGTAATGAAGTTAATACAGTTTTAATAAATAGAGTTTAATGGCTGCTGGTTCGCCTCTGTGTCCTTAAATGAATTGAAACTTTCCATTACGAAAGCTAGAAAACATTTAATTCAACTAATTTAATCTTTCAACAGGAAGAAATGTTCCCTTTGTGGAATTCAAAAGGTTTATATGATAAACGAGAGGTTGGTTTGTGCACCTGGATTCAACATGAACTACTGGGAGGACATGGCAGTCTTAAATAGAACACAATGGCCAAGACACTTGCTGCTATGTGGCTTCCTTTGTGGATTTTGGTAACCTTATTTGGACTATTGTGTTGCAGCGCTTGCCTATCATGTCCAGTTTGAGCCCTTAATGTGTTGTCCATCTGTTTAGGCATTAACATGGCGGTCACTGTTTCCTACAAAACCAATAATTTCCTCTATCAATGCACAAGCAAATTATTATTTGATATTTCCAGCAGAACAGATGTTTTAACAGCAGAGTAACTATAACATTTAACAAAAACTTGTTTTCCATGATCGAACTGGTCATTGTTGTCATTTCACATGTTGAGGGAGAGCCCAATGAAGATATGTTCACACATTTACGTGCACTTACTGAAAAAAGTATAGCTCATATTAACCTTAAATCAAATGTTTGCTATATGTACTTTATAAATACTCTTTCACTTTATTCTTTAGAAGAAAACAGACTCACCCAGTTGACCATTTTAGCTTTTCTCGTCTTTTACACAATTCAGATGCACCAAAATGTAAATAGTGCTCTAAATAAACCTAAACATATACAACACAGCACTTCTCATGAGGTATCCTTTACCTTCTTCATCAGTAGAACTCTCAGAATTTGTGCATTTTTGTAAATAATTGGGACTGGACGATGAAACTGGACTGCTACTGCTGGAAAAGTGGCTGTTTGAATCAGTTGCTCGAGTACCCAGTTCCTTAGTTGGAGTTTCCTAAAGAGTATAAAAAAATGGTTTACATTTTACTAGAAACCAGTTTAAAAGTTGCATTTCACTATTTCAACAGCCAAACATTTTGCATGCCTGTCACATATCTCAGAGGTGTGTGCTGTGAGGGCTACATGTTCCAGTACAGCAAGGACAAATCATCATTTAGAAGTTCATGACAGAAGTAGCAGTGGCACAAAAACAATTATTTACCCGAAACTACTGTTCTCAGTGTTGGTATCTTTAATAACTTCACAACTTTAATCATTTTCTGCTGTAGAGCTGCCAACCCCGCGGTGATTATATTTAAGTAGTAAAATCAAATTAGCATAGAACCAGATAGAAAACCTTTGCTTTAGCAAGACACTCACCTCATTAGAGAAGTCTTAAAAATCCAACCAATGGAATGAAGGGAATCTGACCTCCAATCGTTCAGAGACTATTTTACCTCATATATTCTAGAACAGAAATGTGAAAGGAAGAAATATAGAGAGCCTATGACTGGGGGAGGGTTGCATGCGAATCTATGAAATGTGCCAATGCAAAAGATCTTTAGTTACAGGCAAGTAACTCTTTTTTACAGCACTGGATCGATCTTAGCTTCGCTTGCCTGAATCAGAACAGAAGCATATGATAAAATTATCAAAGATTCATGCAGCAATGCCAATAAAAATTGAGGCAATGTAATGCATCAATGTAGCAGGAAGAGGCTTAGCGCAACGGAAATAACGCCAAAAAACTTGCTGGCCCACTACAGAGTGTCTGGACGTTTCTGTATCCAGGCAGAAATGTCACAAATCTATAACCGCTTGTGAAGTGACAGCCCTGCAGATGTTAGGCAGGGGAGGGAACTCCAGCATATAACACCAAGTGTGCAATGGATGACCAGCTTTGAAATGGTAGCACACATTTGCCGACGTTTTCCATCTCGTAACTCCCCCAATTGAAAATGGGACAATCTTTCTGTGGAAGGCAAAAAGCCACATACTAATGACCAGTTAATCTGAATGTTTTTATCCGATCAAGTTGAAACTTCAAATACAATACAATATTTATTAAGGGAAGACCTCTTTTCAGCCACCGTAGCACGATTTTGGAATAATTAGGACTACTGTTCATTGAAATGAAAATCAGTTGGCACCTTTGGAATGACTATAGGGTTAGTACAGTAAAAATAACTTACTTGTAACCCTCAGTTTGCAGCCTGTAGAGTTGTAGAGTCACATGCTATAAACACTCATGCCATCGAATATTGAGGTTGGAATGGAACAACTTTTCCCTTTTGGTTTCAAGGTGACTTGTGACAACCCTCTCCCACCCGCAAGGATGCAGACTCCACCTTAGATTGTGTTTTCTCCTCTTAGAGTAGGTGTCAGAGCGAAGGTACTAAGCACTATAATGTCTATAAACTGAAGTAAGTACTCAAGTAAGTAGGTAGTAGCTGAAATTAATGTTACACATTGTGTGAATTTAGATCTTGGGAGATGGCACTACAGGCTGCAAAGCAATTGTTACAGGTAAGCAACTTTCCCTTCACAGAATGTGTAGCTGTAGATCACATGTTTTACATAGACAGAAAAATAAGTACCCTTCACCTAATGCAGTGGATTGTGAGCAGTAAAGAAAGACGTCTCAAATAATGTTTTAAGGACGGTTTCTTCCACTCCTGCATGCCAATTAAGTAATGATTAATGAACATGTCAACAGCTGACCAAGTGGCTTCCTTGAATATCTGGTAAAAAGGCAATTGTGGCTCCCTTTTTAAAGCTAAAGTGTGCACCCTCAGACGTCTATCAATCCTGACAAACGAGAGGTGACTGTCGAAACTAACTTGGAACCTTTTCGGCAAGTACACGAGTCCACCGCACAGAATGGCGAGGAGAGAGGACATCGAGGAATCTGTAGTTAGATTCAGTGTCCACAAAAATTAGTATTACCAAAGGTAAGAAACTAGTTCTTCTGATGGATATTTCAAACTTCAGCTGCCTAACATTTAGAATAGATACCCAAGCAGTATCTCATAAAAGGCAGAGGGTCGGAGCTGTGGACTCACACCAAAACTTCCTGCAGGATCAAGCGGGCAAAATTACCCTCTCTGCGGCCTCGGCTGTCTAGGCAGTAGAGATTCTTGCATGGACGCCCATGTAGCAGCATGGCAGATGTCAAGGACAAGAACACCCTTCACCAACACCATCAAGATAGCTTTTGGCTCGAGCAGAATGTGATTGTAGACAATTTCAGCCAGGGCATGGCATGCGTTTATGCAAAGGACAATCAGAGAAGGTTCATTTCTGTATCACCTTCTGCCCTTCGCAGCAATTAGGAGCTGGCTGTTTACATGGTATTCCTTGTTCATTCTATAGAAAAACTGAGGGGTCTCAAGGCATCAACTCTCCTCCTTTTTCCCAGGATGCAGAGGACATTATTTTTTAAAGCAGAGAGTGATTAACTTACACATGGAAGGGCGATACAATCTTTAGCAGAAAGGAAGAACGGGTTCTCAGCACCAATTTCTCAGAAAAAAAGTGGTACATGGGTTGTACTGAGAATGCCTGCAGATCACTGACACAGCGAGCAGAAGTGATTGTGAAAAGAAAAACCGTCTTGATAGCCAGGAGTGAGAGAGAGAGAGAAACTGTGCATGGGGGACGAATGTAGTGCACTTCAGAAATGTGAGGACCAAGTTAGGGTCCCATGGAGTTAAAATGAAGGGTTTTGGCAGAAACATGTGCATCACAGATTTTGGTGAAAATCTGTTTTATTAAAGGAGTGAAGAAGACTCAGCGTGTACACAGCATGTCACCTACAACCTTTCAGCGTACCAGCCGCGTGATAAGAACAGTTGAGCAGTGAGAAAGAGTGAGGCAATATGAGACAATGCAAGAATGTTAGATTACACAGCAAGTCGCCTACAACCCAGGCAGGGCCGGCCGCTTAGAGTAGCAGCTGTATGTGGTAGTTGCAAGTTGTAGAGTTCCTTCAAATAAGGAGAGCTGCATAAACCAAACAATACCAAACGTAAAACAGTAACCAAAAGAGAGGGGATATGAAGGAAAAGGTCCCCCATTACTCCTAAAAGGAAGAGAGTGAAGGAATAGGAGAAACAGGAGAGAAGAGCACGAGGAACGCTTGTTGCAAAGAGCGTGGCTGGGGGGATAGGAGAGGGGGGGAGGGATGGCAACTATGTGAGGGTGAGTTCACCCGATTAGGCCAACAGGCGATGGAGTACAAATTGTGGATGCAGGAGTCAGGGGAATGTGTCAGAAGAAGGGGGATATACAGCGTCCTCAAAAAGGTGTAAAGCCCGGAGTGTCGGGGGCTGAAAGCGGGCATTCTCCAGTTTACAGAAATTATCAATTAGTGGTTGCCAGAGTTTGGTGAAGTGAGTGTCACAGGACTTTAAGCGCGCAGTGAGAAGTTTCATCGCCATGGTAGGCCAGAGGCGAGTGAACCAGATAGTGACTGGGGGAGTCTCCGCTTTTTTCCAGTATAGGGCTATGAGTTGTTTAGCCGTGCTCAGCATATGGAGGCAGATATGCTGGTCACTACGTGCACGCAAATTATCGGGCTTGGTACCCAGTAGAGCAGTAGCTGGAGTTTCAGGCAGGGGGAAGTCAAGAACCAATTTGATGTGGCTGAGGATCTCTTTCCAGTACGTGGCCAGAAGTGGACAGGTCCACCAAATATGAAGGAAGTCCCCGGGGGAGGTCGAGCATCGCCAACAAAGAGAAGATGTAGGGAACATCTCATGTAGCCTGTGAGGAGTGTAGAACCATTGGGTCAAAACCTTAAATGCAGTTTCCCGCTGAGATATGCATCGATAAACCTTGGGAATGTCGCGCCAAAGACAATCCCATTGCGCGGGTGTGATGTCCGTGGACAGGTCAGACTGCCATCGGGACTGATAGGGATGTAAGGCGACCGGCAGGGGGTTCTGGAGAATGTGATACGTACGGGAGTAAAGGCCCTTGGAGTTATCGAAAGAGCGGACCAGCCGCTCAAAGGGAGTAAGGGCATGTGCGGCTGCTTGAGTCAGAGACGCATGGCGTAACCAGTGCCTAAGTTGCAAGTACTGCAATCTGGCCCCTTCGGGGAGTTGAAACCCCTGTTTGCAGTGTTCAAAAGATTTAAAGGTGTCGCCTGCATAAAGGTCCCTGATTGTTCGACACCCGCCATCCAGCCACTCGGAGAATACAGGAGGGTGCAAAGCAGGCGGGCAGAGAGTATTGCCAGCAATGGGAGTGTGATGGGAAGGGAAGGTAGTGAGGTCTTTGGGGACGGCTATCTTGTCCCAGATGTCGAGAACTGTCTTCCTGGGGAGAGCAATGTACATGCTGCGGGAAGGTGAGGCCCGGGGCTGCCATGGGAGGTCCCATATAGAGCGCCCAGTCATCGCCCTGTCCATATGAAACCACACCTTCTCACTCTCCCATGCGATCCATTCTGAAATGAAGCGTAAGTGTGATGCCCAATAGTATTCTACCAGGATTGGGCAGTCCAGACACCCTCTATCCCGGGGTGACATGAGTATTTTTTTTCGAGAAACACCGTCGATAACCTCCCCAGATAAACCTAGTCAATTTGCGCTGCAAGCTGAGAATCTGATGTTGCGGGATGGGGTGGGGAGAGATTGAAATACCTACAGAATTTTAGGTAAGATGGACATTTTAAGCGTGTGTAATCGGCCCAGCCACGAGAGGGAAAGGGGCCTCCAGGTTCTCAGGTCCTCTAGCACAGTCAGTCTGCATTCCTGCCAGTTGGCTTGTGACCAGGTGGCGAGTGTGGGAGTTAGATGGAGTCCAAGGTATCTAATGGAGTGAGGGGCCCATCTGTAAGGGACCAGTGTCTTTAGCGTGGGAAGCTCGCCACTGGAATGGTGAGGTTCAGGGCCCAGGATTTGTCATGATTGATCTTAAGACCAGACGCCTGCTCGAATAAGCATAAAAGATGGTAGAGGGCGGGCAAGGATCAGTGGTTGGGATAACGTAAGGAGGAGATCGTCTGCAAACAGGGCAACCTTATGTTGGTGGCCTCCAAGGGGGATGCCATGGATGTCGGGCGCCTGGCGAACAATAACGGCAAGAGGTTCGACCACAAGGGCGAACAAGAGGGGAGGGAGGGGGCAGCCCTGTCGCGTACCACTGTGAATCGAGATGAGGTTGGTAACTTGGCCATTAACCCGGACCTGAGTCGTAGGGGAAAGGTAAGGGGCCATGATGCGAGCCACCATCAAGGGGCCCAATCCTATTTTGCATAGGACTGCTTACAGAAAGGTCCAATCCACTTGGTACGAACGCTTTCTCCGTGTCGAGAGACAGTAAGCAGGCAGGTATGTTTCAATGATGTGCCTTCCCAACAAGGTGCGCTATTCGTCTCACATTGTCTTCCCCCTGAGCATCAAGCATTTTAAGATACTTCTAACATCAGGCGACTTGAATAAACAAGTTTGGTCACGCAAACATAAAAAGGTTGAAAGGGCCTACATATGACCTTTAACTTTCTGAGCCCACCGCTAAGTCTTGTTGGGCCAAAGATAAAGCAAACAAAAGAGAATTCGATTATTTAGCCTGTAGGAGAGCAAAGTGACGGTTCCAAGACCATAGCACAAATTAATATCAATAATGCCAGAAGAGATGCATTTAATTGAAGGGTACCTAACTGCAAGAATCACACTCATAACATCACCAGGCAAGGCGAAACTGCTGAATTGTCGCTGGTCAATCTCCATGCATGGAGGTGTAGAATGTTAACATTCAGTTACAGTACCCTATCCTGTTGCGGAGTTAGGAGGTCCTCCAGGGGAAACAGATGAATTAGGTAGTAAATGTTCAGTCTCAATAGATCAGGGAACCATACCCCCTGATTCAAACTGTGGCTATCAAAATGACTTGAGTCTAGTTCATCCAGACCTTCAACTCGAGGCACAAGAGGCTGCAGAGGAAGTGTGTACAGAAACCATGTACACTGCTACTGGCAGAATGCGTCCCAGGGGACCCTCTTGGCAGGAACACAAGCATGCAGTAATCTGAAAACACTGCTCTTCCTCAGCATAGGCGAAAAGATCCAGATAGGGCACACTTTAATGGTCGAAGATGTTGTTAGGCACTCCAGAATGAAGAGGCCATTTGGTTTTGCTTTTGTCGCCCTAAGTTAAGTTGGCAGGATATGCCCAGACTAGGGTCCCTTGCTCACTTTTGCACTGGGTTCAGGCTAGCCTGGCTGATGACGGCTGATTAGCCAGAAACCTGTCCCAGGATGCTTGTTTCTGGTCCAGGGAAGACATGGCTTGGCAGTTCTGGCTGGACTGTTCCCAAGAGGTACAGGGTCAGACTAATTTGCATATGGCCATGTCTAACTGGGGTGGCGGAGTGAGCTAAAAATGATGATGGATTAACCTCTTCCCTGCGGGGCTAATTCCCCCGCTGTGCTGGGGGGCGCGCGCAGCGCCCCGGTGCTCGTGACTAGCTCAGCTGGTCACGCCGCACGGTGGCGCTGTGCTGATGATGAGCTGAGCTCGTCACGACCACGCCCGTTTCCATAGAACGCTCAGCACAGCGGGGGAATTATCCCCGCGTGTGAGCGCCGCGCGGGTCATGACAAGTTCAGCTAGTCATGAGCACAGCGTAACTGTGTCTCAGGACGAGCTGAGCTCGTCATGAGCATGGGAGGGGTTAAACCCAGATCAGTTGACTGGGGGTAGATGCTTGCATTGTTCAACATTCTGTCCATCATCCCCTTTGGTATTGATTTGTGGTCTGGCAGCTAACATCCACTGAGCTTTGCCGCCCCAATGTTTAGACACTCCATAAATGATTGGCTAGCAGGGAGATCCCTTGACGGTTGAGCCATCACCAAAGACACAGTGCCTACCACCACAAGATCCAAGACCCCAGATCCCACACTGCCCTGCTTGATGCCGTACCACATGCAGTCAAATTGTTGTCAGAGACCTTTCTTTGAGAGACGGGAGAAAGGCTATCAGAGCCAGCCGGAAAGCATGGAACTCTAGGAGGCGGATATAGAGTCTTTGTTTCACTGGGGACCAAAGACCTTCAATTTCTTCCACTCCCAGGTAACTGTCTCAACCCAAAGATGATTCATCTCTCACTTTGTGATCTCTGGATGGGGTACAAAGAATGGACTGCCACATGACAAGTTGGTATTCAATTGCCACCACCAAAGGTTCTGAGAGGTTTTCTCAGAGATGCAGATGTTGTCCAGAAGCGAGCACTTGGTGTTGCACCCAATGAAACAAGAAGATTCACTGCAAGGCCCGAATTTACCAGTGAGCACAATGGACCATAAAGATGCATGAGGCTAGCAGTTCAAAATGGCTCGGAAGCAATCTCACCCAGATCCAGGACTCAGCCTGAAAAATCAAGATCATAGCCCGAATGTCCTGGACATGTTGCAAGATGGAATTGCCTTGAATGCCCTTGGTGAAGGGAAGCCTATGTGTCTGGTAAGATAGGACTTTGGCTCACCCATGTAAATCAGTAACAATGAAAGAATAGTGACTGTCATTGGGAGGATGTCTACGACATAATGCGGCAAATCCACATTGAGCAGCCAGTTGTCAAGGTACATACATTTATCCCTGACCTGTGAAGGTTGGCCACTACCATTGCTATGACCTTTGTAAACACTCAAGGGGCAAGGGGAGGGGCAGAAGGGAAAATTGGCAAAAACTCACTAAGAACCAAAGATGAGTATGTGGGACTGCAGGACTGGCACATCCTGCAAGTTCAAGGAGGCCATTCTATCCCATAGACCCAGGGTTGACCATTGTAAACCATTCCTTTCATAGAGCACGACAAAGATCAAATCGGCCAGAGACCTCTGTCCTTTCTGAGCACTGGAAAGTAACATCAGTAACACCCCCTCTTGCCATTTTCCGATTCCAGTACCCTCTTTATGGTCCCCATGGCCAACAGCATCTTGAATTCCTGCTAAACCGTGGCAGCATATTCTGCTGAAACTTGAGTAGGAATGGGTAGGATACAATGGGAGAATGCGGGCATATCCTTTTTGAACAATTTGCTGCACTTACCGATCTGAAGTGCTGGATTCTCAGCCAGGTAGGAAACAGAGTCATGCCCCCCTACAGCTGTGCAAGGTCCTGCAGGGGGAAAGCAAAGTGGTTTGGAAGCTCTTTCAGCAGGTGAAAAGGAGGTGGAAGATCATTGCTGTTGGAAGCACCCGTGACTCTGGTCGCTACCATATCCACTGCATCCGCAAAAAGTCTGTGCTGGCTGCCAAACTGATTGAGAGGGCTGGGATTTTTATTAGGACAGACCACCCAAGTAGCCATTCAATTTTCTATATTGTTGGTAGACCTGGCAGCCCAGTGAAAGCAAGTTTAGGAAACGGGCGACAAGACTACTGTCTTTAAAATGTTCTTGTGCTGAATCAGCCTCTTCTATAGTCTAGATGAATCAAAGGTCATATCCATTAACGATGCCTGCACTTCACTGGAAAACGCAGTAGCTCGCATCCAGGAATGATGCTTGACCATCACACGGGTGCTCATAGCTTGGCCTACACAGTCAAGGCCAGCCCTCAACTCGCCTTGTCCATCCTGAATTGTTTGGGCAAACGCGGTCCTGAATTCTGTAGGGGAAGTTGGCAAGATCTCGCTGGCCATGTGCCAAAAACATATTTGGTAGAATGTGTCAATGTGCTTTGAGTCCCTATCTGGTGGCATTGGAGGATATGTGTTTCAGTTAACCTTGCCCATGGACGTCTAGACCACTAAGCTTTCTGGGAATGGATGTTGAGTGAGAAAGGCCAGGTCACCAGAGGCTGGTTTTTGTTGTCGAGAGGTGAGTGATTGACTGGGTGAGCGTTACAAAAATGTGTTCACATATTCTTTTATGTATTTCTAAGGGCCTCTTTGAAAGGCAGCAAAGGCTCCTATACGGCAGGCCAAGTCTAGAAGAATTCTTTATCCGTAGGTAGCAGTAATTGAAGCACTTCAGCTGCTCTGTGGACAACCACAGCAAAGGAGGAACTTTTGTCCGTTGGTGGAGATTCATCTTCAATCTCAGGAGTAGTGCCCAACCTACCAAACATTTTGTGAGTCCATATACAATCCAGAACAGTAGATTGATACATAAACGTCATCATTGTGTGATAGGTTCTGAAGCGCATTCAAATCGGAGGCAAACAGGGGTACTAGCCTCCTATAGTAGTGCTGACTAGGGAGAGGCTGGTGATCATCCAATGTTGGAGGCTGCACTTTGGTGATTTCGAAGTGCAACATAGATCTAGCACAGGCAGACATCAGCTCTTGGTCAGACATTGGTGATGAGACCGGATTTGGTACCGACGCATTCAGGTCGGGGCAGTCAGAACAAGGTTGTTCTCAGAGATGGAGCTGAACTATGGCTTCGTGCCAGAAATGAACAAGGAAAGTGGCCCAGTGGAGTCAGTTTGGTCCAGAGAAGGATCCGCAAGCAAAATTTTCACTGATGACATGCTTGGCTTCGTGGGACCTGAAGGCACTCCATAGGGAGTCTGCCTCGGCTTGAAGAGCTGAAACATGGCCTCCTTAACGGCCTCTATCTGCTACAATTCCGGCGACAGCCAGGTGAAATTGGGGCTGCATCAGAATGGGCTCAGAGTCAGAGGATGTCTGTGGAATCAGGCCCTTGGAATTCCGAATGCACAACTTCTCACCTGTTCTGGAGGGGTGAGAGAGGAACGAATCCTTCTTGGCCTTCCTGTATTATGACATTACCAGGATAGAGTTCAGCACTTGGAGCAGGATTGACGTGGTGATTTCTCGACCAGCTTCCCTGCTTTTACTTGGATCAACCAGCCAGTAGTGGAGATGGTGTGGTGGAATGTTTGCAGCGGGAGACTGTAGAGCTGGAGTTGTGGGCTGAGACACAGGTGTAGAAGGCATTCTAGGTCGCTGAGTAGGAACAAGGAAAATGAAAAGCACCTGGGAGCCTAGCATAATACTCCGACACCTGATGCAGCTTATTTATCAAATTCACTGGGATACTCATAATGGGTTGACAACAGTATTGTGGTTCTTCATAATATTCATTATACATTTGGTCACCATGGGGACAACCATGTCTTCAGGGAGTCTTCATCTTCTTAGACCTCAAAATACCTACTAGGGTAGGTCCCCTTGATGTCGATCGTGCCTACACTGCTCCTTCTGCAGTTACTGTATATGAGTTGGGCTAGCCTGTAGTGGTCCCAATGGAATTTCCTGAGATTTCCCTTCTGTATCAGTCTATAAGGTGGGCATGGTGAAACCTTGCTAGGAGACGTATCCTGAGACTTTATAGGAGTTGAATGTCTAATAAAGGATCGTACAGCTGTTTTTGTGAATTGTCCAGATAGTTTCGCCAATAGAATTGTTATATAGACACGGTCTTCATTTATTTTCAAAGTTTTATATAGCGCGAACAAGATCTTTGCAGATATCAGAGCGCTTTACAGAAAACAAGGGCTAGGGGAAACAAAAGGGTGATTAAACAAACTATTGGGTACAGTATAGTAGTCGGTAGTAAGTGAATAGCCAGATAGGATAGCAATCAGATAAAAAGCATAATACAAAAAGGATAGCAATCAGTTAAAAACATAATACAAAGTAGGATAGCAATCAGATAAAAACATAATACAAAAAGATAATCAGAATAACAAAACCAAAACGGAGCAGAGTCTTCAATCCAATAAATCATCATTGTGGACGTCGCTGATGGTAGGGATGTAGTTGTGCTCCTCAAGGGTTTAATTGACAACAGTGTGTCAGTGACTAGAGGTGTTGAGGGTGATGTCATCTACGTAGGCATCATGGTGGACAGAGAAGCAGCAATGGAGTGTAGATTAAAAAGTTAGGTTGTGACTGTATCATTGGAGGCTATTGTTACCGGTTAGCACCAACAACGTCTTGGAATGTCTATTCTGAGCATGATGTGCCCCTAGAGATACTTTAAATGGCCTGCATGGCTATCTCTTGAGTTTTTTGGTGGTCTTTATCAGCAGTTATTGCAACGGGGATGGCCACTGCTTGATAAACCTTGCCTCATTGTTCACCTTCCAAGTGCTGTTTGAGAGAGGTTTCCTCACCAGAAGATAGATGTTATGAGGTTTTCTTCTTCTGAAAGTATCTGAGCAGGCAACACCCCAAGAGCATTTACGGTTTCAGTGGAAAAGGTACAACAGATTTTGCAATACTTGGGTTGATACCAAAAAGAAAGAGAACAGTATATGCACCCAGCATGTGGATTATTAGACTTGACAGCCTTTAAGGGGGGTATTCCCCCAAACGTTCTGCTTTCCACGTCCATTTTTGCTGAACTCATTTTAGCTGGCCGTAGGACTCTGTGCACTTTATCACTGCTAATTAGTGCTAAAGTGCGTGTGTCCTCGCCTTTAAACATGTTAAAACTGGCATCCAGCCAATTGGCACTTTTAATTTACTTGTAAGTCATTGGTAAAGTGGTAACACATGTACCCAGGGCCTGTAAATTAAATGCTATTCATGGGCCTGCAGCACTGAATGTGCCAGCCACTTACGTAGTCTTCTAAACAGGTCTTAGGCCTGCCATTGCAGCCTGTGTATGCAGTGTACACTGCAATTTCGAGCTGGCCAACTAAACCTTTTGTCAGGCCTAAACCTTCCTTCTTAGTACATGCAAGTCACCCCTAGGGTAGCCCTTAACAAACCCATCGAGCAGAGTGCAGCGTATTAAAAAAGTTAGGCATTTGCTTTTAACTTTTACATGTCCTGGTAGCTCAAATTCGTTTTTCACTACTGCAAGGCCGACCTCTAGCACAGGATAACACTGAGTTAACTTATTATATTTAATAAGTGAAAACTTTCAATTGGGTGCAGGTAGAAAGGTTGATTATGGTGTGTAAAGTATTATAATTTAAAGCCTTCTTTAATGGTAAAATCGTATTGTAATTCCCAATTGTGAAATTGCCACTTTGAGAAACGTTGAATTTTCTTGTCTAACCATTTGGTGTCTGCTGCTTGTATCCTGGGTCACGTGACTAGGGTAGCTGGCAGTTGGTCTTTGTGTATTGCTCTCAGACAGTGATATAAAGTGACGATAGGTGTTGGCAGAATGGGCAGCTCGGACTTGAGGCAGAGGAGCAATCACCTAAAACATTTGCACATCACAAAGGCTCAGCCCGAGCACACTGAAAAGGGTTAGACACTACTCTATTGTGACCCCAGACAATCTGGGGCCAGGGCAACGAGGCAAGAAATTCCAAAAACTTCTGGGGATGGAAACCTCCAGAACCTTCTCCTACTTCAAAGTGGGCACCAGGTATAAATGTTGGACCCTCTGACCCAACTCAACAGAACACCCCTGGAAGACCCAGAAGGACTGCTGTACTGTTCTGCCTGAAGGACTGCTACTCTGTTACCTTGCTGCCTGAGTAGGTAGGACTGGACCTGCATCTTGATCCAAGTTACTCCAAGGTAGGGTGACGAGAGAGAGAGGACAGAGAGAGAGAGAGAGAGAGAGAGAGAGAGAGAGAGGAGAGAGATGAGAGAGATGAGAGAGATGAGAGAGATGAGAGAGATGAGAGAGATGAGAGAGATGAGAGAGAGGAGAGAGAGAAGAGAGGAGAGAGAGAGAAAGAGAGAGAAAGAGAATGTATATGCACACACATATATATATTTAAACTTATGTGCATGCACACACACACACACACACACATTTACAAGGATACATTTACTTAACTTTTATCAACAGCAGGACCTCCACCATTTGTCCCCTGCCCACCTCCCACCCTGTCTCCGCTCTACTGGGAGCATACAGCCGAACTGCTCGTGCCGCTGATGGAAACAGAATGAATTGCCAGTTTTTTTCATTCTTTTGAAGCGCCCGTGGAAGAACAGCATACCTTCCAAATCTTCTTACAACTGCAATTACCTGACCTTTGTCTGAAAACCCAACCATTATTCAAAATAAAAAAATGCGTCGGACAGTCCACAGAAAACCGGGACTGTCCAGGGAAAACCCCGATGTCTGGTCACCCTACTCCAAGGGCAGGTTGGCTGGCCTCCTGATTAAAAGCCTCAGGGATAAAACAGGCTCCAAACACCTTGAAAACAGCACCTGGGCTTAGTCTGCTGTGAGTCTTATCCCCCAAGTGGTGGCACTCCAGTCGGGACCCTGGAAAGTAGACCTGAAGGTTCTGTACCAGCCCAGCTGTGGTCATGTGGTCAGAACTGACGCTGCACCTTACTTCTCTTTGCAACTCTGCTTTGGAACCGCTGCTGCGCAGAGCATTTCCAATGCATGACTTTGCATCGCAAGACCCTCCGCACCAGAATCTTTGGTGACGACACAGCACTCCACATTGCAAGCCCTGCAAACTCTTCAGAACCGCTGGTGCGCAACACATCATCGACAAAGGGCTTTGCATCGCAAGCACTCAATGATGGAATCCTCAGTGACACAGGACCTCGCATCACAGCTCCTCTGATTTGCCGCAGCGTGACACATCCTCGATGTGGGTTCTCGCAACGCTTTGCAATCAGGATGTAAGGTACTTCTGTTCAGCAGGCCTAACTCGGCACCTGGATCCGGCCCGCGCTATATCACGGTAGGCCTGAACTTGTGACTTTGTCCTGGCCCAACACGACCAGATAAGCACAGTTGTCGCTTTGTACTTCTAGGTACTATTTTTACTTAAATCTTTAAAATTGCATAGCTTTGCTTCTACCAATTGGATTTTTGTTGTTTTTGTGTCAAATTTATTACATTTTACTCATTTTTCTAGATTGGTGTGGGATTTTTCTTCTCTTGTATTTTCATTTTATTACTGTTTCAAGTGCTGCATAAGTAATTCACACATTGCCTCCAAATAAAGCCTTACTACTTTGTGTTAGGCTACAAGACAGTTAAGCACATATTAATTTGGAGGCTGCTTGTGTATAACCCTGACAAATTGTGGTTCTTGCTTGAGTAGGGTTTCAACCCTCTCAACCAGTAACATCATTTCCAACATAAATATTTGTGTACTATCTCTTTGAAAAATGAAGCAGTCTTTTTTTGTATTCTTCCATCCTGAGAGAAAACTAATCTTCCACAAAAAAGAAACGCTCTAGGAATTACAGGTTACCAGTATATAAAGTATCAAGTAGCTTCAAATGAAGGAAAAAAGGATTCTGAGCAGAGCTCTGAAAAGGACTCTATTCCTTCCAATTTGCAGTTGAAAGTAACCTCTGGGATCGCATTCAGTTTTCAGTCACCTCATTGACTGAAGTATGGGTCTTTACAAAGAGGTGAGGGGGGCTACAAAAGTAATGTTTTTAAGTGTGTTCCTATTTAAATGGGCCGGTCTGCTAAAAGTACAATCATCATGGGACGTCCAGCTGGATGACTAGGAAAGATTCAGCTTGTGTATCTAGGAAAGATCTAATGTTGAAGAATGGTTACTTTCAAGCTGCAAGAATATGATATGACAGCAATATGTAACAAGTTAGTAAAATGGAATACACAATGTATATACTCATAACTGGTCCAAGGAGCATTTTAAGTTCAAATAAAGGTATTACTAGTGCTGCATAGTACTGGGAAGGGAAAGCAAGTATTACATTTAACAGATGGCCAAAATCAAGCATGTGACAAAAACTGCAGATACTTAAAATTAAAAAAAAGGCACGTTTATGCAATTAGTTTCCTTCTTAACTGAATACATAAGGCAGAAGATAGTTTAACAACTAATTAGCCAGTGGCCCGCTCATGTACAATTTACATAACCCTTACAATTATCTTCTAGCAAACGTATCCTCCACAAATATATTATTTTGAAAGATTTCTCATTCTGAAACTATGGGCCTATGCTTTTCATTTGTTATAACAGTGTTTGAAATTGTTCTTAACAATATGAGAATTAATAATGGAAACATTACCTAAAACACAAACGCCGATTCTCAAAAGTTCAGAAACTCAAATGTGATGTTAAAGGCTCGAGCCCATCTTGATAGGGGGTTGTCCTCTTGGGGACGATGTTCAATATAAACAAGATACGTGTGAAAGGTGTCTTGCGCCTTTCAGTATCTTCACACTTTCATATGGGATATTCAAATAACAGTTTTGTAACACCACCGCAGTGTTAAGGGGGTCAAATTATGGTGAAGGATCCTTTCTTTTTCCAACTGGATATCACATCTAGTCTGTATGGTGGCATGGTGGTTATTCTCATTTGCCTCTCTTTGGTAGAATATTTTAATGGCCAAAGTTCAAATGCTTTACAATGGCATTAGCAATGTCACATATATTAACATTCAGTTATGTGTAGTTAAATGTATGGACGAGAGTAGCCTGTCTCCTTCGCTACAGCATTTGTGCAATTTCAGAGCTGGCAGTAAGATATGCATTTTATTTCAAACCTTTCCCAATGCACAACTGGGTCAAAGCACTGAAATCGCAGACCTCCTCTACAAGACCACCATTTTGAAGATTAAAACGGTTAGAACAGTGTCAAGAATCATACTTTTAATTAACATTTTACACACGTCGCCTTACATTTACAGGTATATAGCGATCATATATGTTGACTGACTGGATGCACCACCTTCAAATTCACTTTGCTGATAAAAGAGTGCATTCAGCTAAGTTAGATATACAAACGTGTTATTGTTTCTGAAAATGTAGACACTTTGGCAAAATTAAACAGATCTTACTTAAGGTGTTTTTGCAGTGTAAATGACTGATAATACTTTGATAGAGATAGTTTCGCAGAATACAGAAACTCTGCTCAGTAATCACGGTATGCCTCGCTCACTTTAGATCATGGAATTTATTACAATTCATTAGGAGTACTCAGTTACAATCGAAGTAAAGGTTAAAGACCTAAAGTTGAAACATTACCTGATCAAAGAGATAGACAGTGACATCATCGAAGAAGCTGACTGCCTTCTTCTCCTTCCTTTCCTCATGAAACAGCCTTTTGGATGCAGGTACAGGCAATTTCAGCAAACTTCTCAAATCCTTCCCATCATCCTTATCCGTAACAAAAATTGGAACAGGATGCACTATGTCATCATCACTATCGGAGCTAAAACTCCTAATATCATAAGCTCTGATGTCATCGTCTGAATCATCGCTGTTTTCATCCTCTTCGTCTGCATCAATGCCATCTTCTAATGATTCCCGCAATTCACTGGCATCAAGTCTGCGAAGGTATTTTCCTTCAACATCAGGTTCTTTCAGCTTTGGTATCTCACTGTGTAATGATAATTCTTTGTCATTGACCAAATCTACTGTTGTGGAACTATCAGCAGAACCCACACAGCTTATTTGCATAGGGCTGGATGTCCAATCTGTGTCTATGAAAGGGTTTGATACCTCAGTAATGTGAACAGTTTTAGCTTGAGAAAAATTATCATATATTAGATCTTTATGTTCTGGATACTGCATGGCTAGAGGCATTTCCTTGTCATATTCTCCATAATACGTCTGCTCATCAGTATCAATGTCTCTTTGAAGTTCAAAATGTTTATCTATTCCTAGCTCTTCCTGTAATGCACTACTGCTAGCAACAATGCTGACCGGACTCTGTATCTGATCTGTAACATTTCTATGAAAAAAACTATAACCTAAGTCTTCTTTGATATTAAAGTAGTCATTAAAAGGCTGATCCTCTGCTATCAATGGTGGAGGTTTTGATGTCACACTTGCAGTCTCTTCCAATTTCCGTTCTGGCTCAAAATCATTATCGGAAAAATAGGCAGAATCCCTGTATGAATTTTGCTTTAAGCTGGAACAGGTCTTTGTAGTGGGCAATTCAAGATGGTCTTCATTACTTTCAATATCAGAGCAATCTACTGCTTCAGAAATAATAATTACTGGGGTAGGCGACAGAGAACCAACATTGTCAACAACTGTACCATTTAGCACAGTGCCTTTATTTGGAGTGCCAGCAGAAGTTGTGTGAGAGGTCCATTCTGGAGACTCAAGATTTTCAGTTTCATAACCACTGTCAGCAGGTTTATCAGGTGGCAAAAGTGCATTAGGACTTTGGATGTCTGAAGACCCCAGACCTTCGTGCTCATCCAATGAGTCTAGAGAATCTGGAGTTTCAGCTGAACGTTCCAAATTTTGAGAAGGTGCTGATAAACTGTCCTCTAAAACACTGTCTTGACTTATGGTATCTGAAAATTGAACAGGCTCTACATGCATTTCACTGAAAAACACCTTTGGCGTTTCTGGCGGACATGAACTTTCTATGCTGCTCATTAGTGTTTCAGGTGCAGGTTCACTGCTCACCTTAACAACAAAAGGCTGACTGAGAGGATCATCACAGTTGCTGCCATCCATGGTAGCAACATGTTTTACTTCACTGATTATATTACTTTGCGGAATTTCATTTTGGTGAGTTTTACTCTTGGTCTTTAAATTCAAAATTTCAGGTGCAGGAATAAGATCTGTACTGAAGTGCAGTGTTTTGGTATAACCAAGAGATAAATCAGTTGATTCAACCTCAATTTCTTTAGAATAGTCATAGTTTGATGTTATACCGTCACTTACATGCAAGAGGCTATTTTTAGTTTCTGAACTAGGCATTGTTCCAATTGCAGATGAGCCTGCAAGCACCAGCAAGTCTGAAGGTGAATCCGAATTACTTCTCAATGTTTTTCCTTCTAGCACAGGGCCGACGTCTTTATTCACACTGCCACATGTATCAAACAACGAAGACAAATTTGATTTCTTATCAGCTAACTGGAGTTCGATGTCTAAACTATTCCTATCTGAGGGTGTAAATATATTTTTCATGAAGCCACCTTTTTCCAACTCTAACCGGAAATTGCCAGTGATGTCCTGGTCAAAAAGAGGGTCCCTCAACAAATTCTTCTCTTGAAGAAACAAGAAGTTATCAGTCAATTCTTTGTTTTTCACTTTCCCAAAATGAGACAGTGGCATTATTTCATTGTTATGGTAACCAGAACTTTTATGTTCATTGTCACAAAGTGATAAATTACTTTCTACAAAAATACTCGAACCAGATGTAGCAGATGAGATTTCAGGATGCAAACCATTCACCTTTGGCAGATCAAATACATTATTAACCATTACCAAATCTTCAAAATTCTCGTCCTTAGTATGCATCCTTTGGGATGAGTAAACATGGCCACTAGAAACATGCAAATATTCAGGTTTAGTGGAATCTTTCAGTTCCACTCCAGTGTGAAACAAATCTACATCTGTATTAGATTCCTCGAAGTTTAGATCCCCGAGAACTATAAATTGTGAATGTTTCCCAAGTAGACCAACTTGATGATCAATGTGTGAACTGGAAGAATGCGGTTTATAAATAGCCTGGTTGATTCCAGTATTTTCCTCTAACTGGATGTAATATTCATTTCCACTTGAAGGTTTATGAGCATCAAAAACTGGAAGTAAACCTGGAACGATAATGGCGTCATCTTGATTAACACAATCTTGCAATTCATGGACAGGCTCTGCAGATGTTTTTTCAAAAACATTAACAGGTACAGGAACAAAAATATTCTTGTAGTCCACAGCCGTATCCCGATCAGTATGGTTTTGTTCCTCATAATGATCATGTTTTGCTGCTTCCCAGACATATTCAAAGCTGAGTCCCTGGCTTGTCTCTGTTACTGTAAGGACCTCGTCCATCTCATGGTTGAGCCCATCAGCCGTAAAGTGCTCTAGAATAGGAAATGCAGAGTTTGTAGAAAGTTGTCGATTGTTCGTGTTTGGCTTAAGAGAATTCCAACGCTGTTCAAAATCAACTTCAGAGTCCCTTTGGCTTTGCATGCGGAGGTATGTTAGCAATCTATGTACTTCCTCTGCAGTTATTCTTTTATCCGATGGCAGCCAGCAAAACTGCAAAACTTCATACCTGCAAAAAATGAAGAAAAAAATTTGTAGCTATTCTTTAAGAAAAACACAGGCAAAATTACACATTTCCATCTGAATGGAAAACACAAAATGTAAATAGAGTATAATTGATCCACAAACATTTTGAGCCTTGGACCAAAAATACATAGCAATGTCACCAGAGAGATCAAGATATGCTACACAATTTTGCATGTGTTTCCAAGTGTGTTTGGGTTTAGTTTTGGTGCTCTACATTGAAAGCACGGCTCTCAAAGAGGACTAGTTTTTACACTTTAAAGATATGATAAATAAATTAAATATTATTGATTTGTTACTGCTGTCCATAATGAAAGCAAAAAAGCATCACTTGTGTGCAATTTGTTACCCAAGCTGCTTAAACAATTTTGAAGCATTTGATCCTGAATGAATTTTCCTAGTAGTCCCTGACTTGCATTTTAGTTTGCTTTCTGGGTCAGTGAACGAAGTTGATGTGGAAGAAAATGTACTACTTGTCAAAACAGTATGATTATGTTTGGAATACCACAGTCCAATCTTTTCATTCATTATGTCACCAAGATTTTGTTTGCATTCATAAATCAACATGCTACCATCCACCTTGTATTAACAGCTATTACGATGGTCAGCAATTCTTATGGTTATGACCAGAACGCTATAAAACCCAGACTGTGCAGCGTTGGAACTTTCTGCATAGACATGAAATTGTCGAAGTCAACACATATTCTGTCAACCGCTGCATAATCGGCTGATTTTACACAAAATAGTTGTTATAAAGAAACACCAAACACTGGTCACTTTCAGATGCTAATTGTTGTAATCGATCATTTAGAGAAGTGACAATGTTGACCGGATAGCATAAATATCCCAACTGCCTGGACTGCGGAAAGGCAGGTGAAAGGCCATTAAGCTGCAGGAGAATCCTTAAATGTAATTGATATAGAATAAAAAGAATGACTTTTCCGTTGTCATAATTTCTTTTGTTCAGTTATTCATAAAAAAGATCATTAAAAACTTGTTCTAAAAGCAGCAGTTATTTTAAGAGAGCACTCCAATTTTAAAAGATTCACAAATGTGTTAGATTTTGTTAAATCCCATGTCTTGAAATCTTAAGTAACATCTAATGATACAGACCCATAATAAATACAAGGTGCTCGGCACTGTTTTGCAGATGTATTTTTAAAGGAAAGTGGTGCTTTAGGAGGGCTCTATAATGTGAACTAGGGCAAACCCCCAAAACTGAAGACAAGTTTTAGAACAGAAGTGGGATGTGCAAAATGAAAGTAGCACATCTTTTAGTACAAACTTGTATACACAAAGACCTATGTATAGAATTACTTTCATAAGAAACCCATGTATTTCCCTAGCGCTTGAACTGCTTCTGTATCATATCACTATGTTAAAATGATAAAATATCAAGATAATACTGTCAAATAACTAATATTTCAACAAGAGGTCACTGGGGGCTTTGGGTAATAACTATAACAAAACAACACACTGGTCCCTAGTAACAATATTTTAGATGAGGCAGGGTTGATTAAATGACATCACAAATAAATGCATAGTTAACTACTGAATACGCCAAATTAAGCAACTGATGGCGTATTATGACATTGGCGGTATATTATGCCACTAGTTATTTGACAGTAACATAGAACACACTGGTTCCTAGTAACAATCATTCAATTCTGTGAATCAGGCCATTTGCCACCAGAAAAATGCATTGTACATCTGGCCTTTGGCTTCCAGCAACTGTAAGTTACATTTACATTACCCACTGTCGAGTTCCATACACCTCTTTTATCACATAACATGTAAAGTGCTCTGATACCTTCAGGTCTATCAATCGCTATATACAACTCAAAATAATAATAATAATAATTCTCCCAAGCATTCTGTCAAAAAGTAAAGAAAATGGCAATAAATGATGTCAAATTGCATGAATTTGTAATAGATGGCAAAAATAGGTGTTTTCTGGACAGCTCACGACAATCCTTGTTTCCAGTAGACCGCGTACGCATAGTGTTTCAGAATTTATACTAACAGCGAACATTTATCTAGTGCATTGTTAAAGAAAACTTCTCTATGCACTAATTGAAAGTGGTATTCTCCTTTCAACTGAATTTTATTAACTGACAAGGATAAACATCAGGGAATTTTCTGAAATTTGCGACATATAGGACGCAGACTATGTGGTAGGTGTGTTAACTCACTAACTTATTAATATAAGATTTGAGTGTAATGGAGACTGGGTGTCCCTATTTCTTCAAGCTACCAGGGAGAGCACTTTAATGGTACTATTGGAGGAATGGTAGTTAAGACTCTATACCAGGTGAAACAGTGGCATCTGCTGAGAATGCTAATAATGAGCTAAAAAACACCAACTCTGGCAGGGCTTTAATGCTGTGCAAAAACCTACACTCTCTTGAAACTGTAACAAGACTCATTCCACACGAAGTACTGACCTAGACTCGAGCTAGTAAAGAATGGTTATCAACCTAAATTGAGTTAGAACGTGAGAGTCAGAGCCTCAGAAGCATGAAAGAGAAAAAACACAGCTTTACCATCGATCGGAATAAGGTTGCTCTAGCTCCGGTTCAGGGAGTCTAACCCGTTTTTCCTTCACCACTTGTGCCAGAACTTCACCATCACAGAGGTCAGAGTAAGGGTGAACAGCACCGTTTAGCAGTTCCCATAAAGTCACACCAAGAGCCCTGATGGAAATAAAAAACATTTTGAAGACAAATTTGACTTAACACAACTTTGATTCAACATTTACGGATTTCAGGATTGAAACAATAAAAATAATAGTTATTTGGAGTTTATGCTAATTTTGTCGGCATCAGACCTTGCTTTATTTACCAACAGCTCCCATGTTTGTTGTTTACGGAAGAGAACAGTGTTTCATTCAGATATACTACACATAGCAAATGAATATGGTACCGCTGCCATTGTGAAGGTTGGAAGAGATCTAAAACAGAAACTAGAGTAATAAGAGATATGATCGTTTTATATGAATGCACATATTGGAAGGGAGCCTTTGGGGAGGTGCGTTGCAGAATAAAAAGGAGTGTCTCATCGGGAATATTGCCTTAACAGTGGGCTGAAGGGCATCCTCTCCGAGTACCACTTTGAATGCATGATGGCTAGATGGGGCATATACATTAGAAGAGAAGGCATGCTAATGGTGTGAGCTTAATAGACAAAAAGCACCACAAGCACAAACAATTATGACCGATCTGCTGGTGGATGATTATGATGCCCATATTTTCAACGAGAACCAGACTGGTATTCATACAAATGCTTTCGTGCAACAAAGACACCCACCTAACACACCCATACTATATCTAAATATATTCACTTAAAAATACAAAGGTTACAGGGACGTTATAGTTAGACTATCATTTCACTTGCACAAAACAAGAGAAATTCAGCAGTTATAGTTACCTCAGCAAACTGTAACTCGCGCCCTTGCAATGTACTGCTTATGCCCTCACATAGTACATCACTCATGACCTGGTCAGTGACATCACTCATGACATCTGAAATGACATCATCCAGTGAAATACTGACACACCCATAAAACAGGTCATACACCCACTCACACACAATCGCTAACAAACTCATTCACAAAACCCATACAAACACTCACATCTCATCACTCATCCATACAGCCAGTCACACATCAACTCACCCGTAGAGCCACTAACGGAACCACGAACTTTCTAAAAATTCAAATAAAGCATTGTTTGAGACAACTAAACAACTGGCTGGTTGTCTACCTAACCTTCAACCTCCCTCCTCCCAACTGTTCTGTGATGCTTTGGCCAACTACTTTTATGACAAAGTTAATGATATCTATGCTGTCTTTGCCAGCTCTGCAAAAACGCCAGTAAATATTACTTCTGAGAAGGCGAGTTCCTCCACAACCGGTCCTTCTCTATCTCAGTTTAAGGAGCTCTCTATTACTCAGGTCAGGGATTTTCTGTCACCTATTAAATCAGGCTCTGCCCTGGATCCATGCCCTTTTAAAGTATTGCTACCAGTGTTGGAAGTTCTGCTCCCAGCCATCACTAATATATGTAATACTCTGATTACTACAGGAGTCTACCCCGCTGACCTAAAAAAGACATTACTTAAGCCACTGCTGAAAAAACCAAATTTAGACAGGAATGAGCTCAAGAACTATCGACCGATTGCCAATTTGCCCATCGTGGCCAAAGTTGTCGAAAAGGCCTTAAACGCCCAACTGTCAGCCTTTATAGAACTCCATCATCTATTGGATGATTCTCAGTTTGGTTTTCGCCAACATCATGGGACGGAGACGGCCCTAATCAAGGCCACAGAGGATATCCGAATCATTCGTGATGCGGGTGGCACTGCGGTCTTGATATTGTTGGACCTTTCGGCAGCATTCGACACGGTCGATCATGCTATTTTGATCGACCGTGTCGAAGATCTGGGGATTAAGCATAAGGCTAAGACCCTATTGGCATCCTTCCTTGCCGAAAGGACTCAGGTGGTTACCATAGGGCCTTTTCAGTCTACCACCCTGTCCCTGCCATGCGGAGTACCCCAAGGCTCATCCCTGAGTCCGACACTTTTCAATATATACGTGTCGGACCTTGCCAATACCATCAGAGCTCATGGGATGAGCCTTACTTCCTATGCTGACGATACCCAGTTGGTCTTGGCCATCAGAAATGACGGACAAAAAGTGGCTGATAACTTCAATCTGGGCATGCAGGCTATAGGAAGTTGGATGGCCACCAACTGCCTTAAATTGAACTCGGATAAGTCCGAGGTGGTCATCTTTGGACACTTATCCCCAGATTGGTCTTCCCGCTGGTGGCCACAGTCCATGGGTTCACCGCCCACCCCAGTCAGCAAGGTGAGGAACTTGGGTGTCATGGTTGATGACAGGCTTACTTTTTTTCCTCATGCAAATCAGATTGCCTCCTCCGCATTTTATAAACTACGAATCATCAAAAAAATCCTCCCTTTTCTCCCTATTTCAGCTGGCAAAACCTTGATCACGTCCTTGGTCCTATCCACCTTGGACTATTGTAATGCTCTATTCCTGAATGCCCAAGAGAGAGTCCTCAACAAGCTGCAGACCATTCAAAATGCTGCTGCCCGACTGTTGGGTAACATCCCCAAATTCCAATCAGTCTCAAGCACTATCAGAGAGTTGCATTGGCTCTCCATTAGGAACAGAACTAAGTTTAAGGCTCTGTGCATTGTCTATAAGGCACTGCACAACCAGGGACCAGCCTTTCTGACTCAACAACTTATCCCCTACCGGCCCGCTAGGTCCCTGCGGTCCTCTGATCTCTTCCAGCTGGAAGTACCCCGTACCAAACTGGTCTCATGGGGTGACAGAAGATTTCTTGTTTCAGCACCTAAGCTCTGGAACTCCTTGCCGCTAATCATAAAGAACAGCCCCTCCTTGTGGTCCTTTCGAAAACAACTCAAAACTTGGTTATTTGACCAATAATTAGTTCTTCCTTAGGGCTGAATTTAGCAGATACCAGCGCCGAGATTCCCAAGGGCCTTTGTAGCGCTTTACAAATGTTTAAATAAATAAATAAATAAATAAATAAGCCACTCATGCACCTACTCACTTACTAAGGCAGCTAGTCACAGATTCAGTTATAGAGACTTAGACACTTACATACCCACTCATACAGCAAATGACACATTAAATCAGTTAACCATACACCTACTCACACACTTACCCATACAGTCACTCACACAGCCAATAGCTCGCCCATACAATTACTCACACACTCAGTTACTTATACATGTACTTGGTCACCTATACAGTGACTGAGGCTACCATATACTTTCTCTTACAACCTCTCTCACACTCACTAATACAACCACTCAAACACCCCTTCGCTCACACATACAGCCTCCTACGCACCCACTGATGCACTGATACAGTCACTCATGTACCCTGTCACTCACCCGTACAGGCACTTATAAATCTACTCAAAGACCCATTCAGCCACCCGTGCACCCTCTGATTCACCAGTTACAATCACTGAAACACCAACTCAGTCAACTATACAGATACTCACACAGCTACTCACTTACTCATACACGCACAGACACACCCACTTGCTTACCTTTACAAAAACTCACACACCCACTATATACTTAAGTATACTGTCTCTTATAGACCCAGTCACTCTTCTATACACCCCTTACGCATCCACTCACTTACCCAGGCACTTTCACAGCGAGTTACCTTAGTATATAAGTTTAACACTCAGTACGTTTTAGAAAACACTCACAATCACTGGATGATGTCATCAGTGGTCATTTCAGATGTCATCAGTGAGGTCACTGACCATGTCGTGAGTGAAGTAATACGTTAGGTCATAAGCAGAGCATTGCGGAGGCTTGAGTTCTATTTAGCTTAGGCAACTAGAACTGCTGATCTTCTCTGGTTTTGTAGGAGTAAAATTTCAACCTAACTAGAACGTCCCTGTAACCTTTTGTTTTTTCAGTGAATTTCAAAGTTTTTTTAAATTGTATTTCCTAACTATAACGTCCTTGTAACCTTTGTTTTTTTCAGTGAATTTCTAAGGTTTTTATAAATGCTAATTCCTAACTATAATGCCAATGTAACCTTTGGTTTATTAAGTGAATTTCAGACACCACCACCTTCAAAACTTATAACTGCAAAATGGGTTATAACCAACACACTAAACACATTACTATCTAAATGACTATAATAACATTCATAACTCCATTAATATCGCTGTAACACAGTGTATAACTCTTTCAGTGGAATCTATGACTGCATGCATCACAGTATCAGTAAGTCTCTCATTCACTGTATAAGTATTTGAGTGGATCTGTGAGATGGCCAATCAGTCTATCAATGATTCTGTAACAAACTGTGGGACTGTGTCAGTGAATCTAAGAGTGGGTGCATCAGTGTCACAATGGGTATGTGATTGGTTGCATGAGTCTCTCAGTTGATCTGTGAGTAGGTGCATGAGTGCTGTTGTGCATTTGTAAGTATATGACTGTCTGACTGGATCTGTGAGTCGATACATGAGTGTCTAAGTAGGTGTCTGAGTGAGTGAGTGCATGGCTGTGAGTGAGTGCATGAGTCCCTCAGTGGGTCTATGACTGGCAGTGTGAGTGTCTGAGTGGTTCTGTCAGTGGGTGTTTGGTCTCTGAGTGGGTCTGTGATTGGGTGTATGTTGTCTCAATGGGTCTATGAGTGAGAGCATATGTCTCTGAGCGGGTAAGTGAATAGGTGCATACATGAGTGTCTGAGTGAGCCTATGACTGAGAGGGTGAGTGTCTGGGTAGGTCTATGAGTGGATGTATGAGTCTTTGAGTGGGTGAATTAGTTGGTGCGTGTATATAGCTGAGTAAGTCCGTGAGTGGATGTGAGAGTCTCTGAGTGTATGAGTGTGTGACTGACTGCATAAGCCTCTGAGAGGGTCTATGACGGAGTGTGTGAGTAACTGTATGGGTGTATGAGTATCTGTGAGCGGATGTATGAGTGTCTCAGTGGGTCTTTCAGTGGGTGTGCGAGTGTCTCAGTGGGTCTCTGAGTACATACATGTGTGAGTGGGTCTGTAAATGGGTGTGTGACTGAGTGAGTCTGTAAGTGGGTGCATGAGTATCTGAGTGGGTCTGAGAGTGGGTGCATGAGTGCCCAGGTGGGTCTGTGAGTGGGTGCAGGAGTCTCTAAGTGGGTATGAGACTGCGAATGAGTTTATGAGTGGGTCTCAAAATAGGTGTACGAGTCTCTGAGTTGGTCTGTACATGGGTGCGTCACTCCGAGTGAGTCTGTAAGTGGGTGCATGAGTACCTGAATGAGTATGTGAGTGGATGCATGAGTATCTGAGTGTATATGTGACTGGGTGTGTGAGTGGGTATATAAGTGTCTGAGTGAGTTTGTGAGTGTGTACATGAAGCTATGACAATTACTGGAGTGTGTACAAACGTTTTAAAAATATTTTTCACCAATATTCACGATGAAGTTGCGATAGTCGCAATCTCCCTGCGATGGTACACGTAGGAGCCGTGCTGGAGGTCGCGTCGTCATGAAAATCGCCTGTGATTAAAATAAATCCATTTTGGACACATAACTTGTGTCACTAACACCCCCATTTCTCAAACACAAGGTCAGAGTACCTCCACCCTGACCCCTTATGTTAGCTTACACACAAATTTGCAGCCCCGGGAACCGTTCCCGTACACTAAAATGGCAGCCGCAACTTTCTGTTCAGGTTGCGTCCGGCCATTCAGAGAATTTCCGCAGGCACGCGTTTTCGTGATTAATCGCGGAACTATCACGAAATATCCACGGTCAGACATATCACTATAATTTTCTACTGTCCGGATTTGCACAAAATAACAAAAAGCACAATCTGCGCAGCAACATCTACCTTCCTGCCAAATTTGGTGTAATTTTGTCCCGTGGTTTGAGCTGTAGGTTCGACAACGCGTTCCTATGGGAATTAGCATTACAAACCCACCCTTATTTCGCGTCCCTATTTCTCAGCCCCCAGAGCACAGATCACCCTCAAACTTTCCCTGACACACAGAACATACTTTGACACTTTTTTTAGGAAAATTTCATGAACATATAGCAAACGACGCCAAAGTTACAGGCAAGTCAAAAAATGCTTTTCCTATGGAAACTAGGTCTTAACTATAACTACCTACTAGCGACACAGTAGGTAATATATATATACATATAGATATATATATATATATACACACACACATACACATATAAATAAAACACACAAACACATATATAAACACACACCCACACAGACACACAGACCTATACAATTCTGTCTGATGAGAAACTTGCACCAGCATTCAGGTGAGTGTTTAATGCTCTTTATTCATTTATATTTATTCATTTCATTAAGGAACATACACAGTATGTTTTAGCCTACAAATAAGCTCTGCTCATGATGGGCAAAGCTTCAATGCCTGGGTTTTCCTTTCACTCTGCAATCAGGAGGCAGGGACGGATGAGGCGCACTTGACTAAAAGCAAAATGTGACCCATGGTACGGTGTGTAGAGCAGTTGGGCGTATGCATGGCTTCCACAGGGATAAGGATGTGCAGGAAGCAGTTCGAAAAATCAGAACCAGAATGGATAAAGTGTCTGAATTGACAGACGAGGACGCTCTTTGGGAGGGATTCTCTGAGTTTCAAAATGGTATGATTATCTCAATCATGCATAAAGAAGCTAAAGAAGAGAGCCTAAAACACATCAGACATTCTATTTTGCAGTTCATGGCTTCCAATGCCCTAAATAGTCCAGCAAATGCGGCTACTTCTCAGGAACGAGAAGCATAAATTGCCTTTTTAGGTCTCGCCTACGCATCGCGCATTGGCTGCATAGGAGGACCTTTAGCCGTCGCCCTGCTCTTATTGGAAGCACATACTTGTGCTTGTGGCGGCATCCACCTTGTGGGAGCGAGCAGGGGCGCGCCACAAGCATGAGTATATACTTCCAAAAAGAGCAGACTGCGTGCGCACGCACACACGCACCACTCCCAGTCTTATCTAATTTGCTTCCAAAGTTTGAGTACTGTTCATTCTGCTTAGAATTCCAAAGTATTTCACAAACCTATTTGCCATTGGCATCCGGTACCGACTTCATCCAGCTAAAAAGAATGCGCCGTAGGGATTGGTCAGCTGACTCCACCCGCAGCATCATCAGTGGTGTGTTCGAGCGCCGAGAGCCACTCAGCATATCTCTTGTCACAACGCGTCATGAACTATGGCAGTCAGAGCCACAACTCAGGTGTCCCGCAGCTCTGCGAGCTTTCTCCAGGGGCTTCCCTGTGTCTCAGCTGCAGAAATTCCCTTGTCTGCCGAGGCCTATGGCCGTCTGGTCACCTCCTGCTCCTACAAACCACCAGGGCCTGTGTCACGCTCCGATGGCGTCTCCTTGCTCCCTGTGATATTCATTCCCTCTTTTGAAGTTGCTGGTAGCCCTCCCCCCACCCTTCTGCCATTCCAATTTCATTTGTTTGCCTAATTGGCAGGAGCTGGGATAACAGTGTCGCTGCATTTATTGCAAATTAATAAAATGAAGGGGTTCGGAGATGGAAATGTGGTTCCCTGGAAATGTAATTAGATGTGATCATAAACAAGTGTTGAGCGAATGCCCTCTCCTTTTACACGCTTGTTTGCTCTCTCTTAACTTTGTCGCAGTTAGGATAGCCGCGCTCTACTTTGCCATCCATCCTGTCACCTCCTTGCTTTGACCTCTCGCTTTCTATCTCTCTCCCTTTTTCTTTCTCTCGCTGTCCTTCTTAGTCGTTGCCTTTCCTTTCTCTGGTTTTGTTTGTCCCTCCCATGAAGTACAGCAATTCTACAATGTTTTGGAATGGATGTGTGACACCGCTTGAAAGGGAACTTTATTTCTTTTTCTTTCAGCATTCTGCGGGAGTAAATATGTTTTTCCTCTCGATCTTGTGTGCTTGTCCTTTTAAATGTCTAAATCCACAAGTGCTCTCTCACCTCCCCGTTTTAATGCTTTTTGTGGCTCAACCATGCTCCCCCAAATTCATGTCTGAGTCTCACACCCTTCACTGGTCCTACATTGCTACAGACACCCCCCCCACTCACCCTCTCCACACACACACACCATCACACACACACTAGTGTACATGTGTGATTTATTTTTCCATGGATGTGTGCACTAGCAGTAGTGGTTGCGAACCTGAAAAGACCTGCCACACACGTCTACCCTAACACAAATGGCTAATCAAGACAGCCACAGTTAAACAATGCCAAAACGACATGGTAATGCTGGTTTTACTTTAATACACAAAGGAGTTTTCAGTGAATTGGGGAAATTATCTCACATTTCACCTTTCTGGGGTAGACCTGAACACAGCTACGGCAATGGCACACCTCACTTCAGAGTGTACAAGCAATGCTAAACCAGATTTGTTTCTACCAGACCTCTCAAGCCCTGACAGGAAGGGTAATGAAACTATGGGGGGTGTTAGTATACTTTATTCACGTCCTTCCAAACACAAGGAAACACATGAGGCGGATTCAGGAATGGTTAGATAACCAATGGTCACAAGCCACGAGAAATTGGAAGGATCTAGTGGTTGGAAAATCTAAGGTAGTCCGGAAATCTGGTGATTGAATTCAGACAAATAAACTCTCACAACAAAATACATAAATTAAATAAATAAACAATGAGGGCGACTAAAAATATGTGCACTGGCTGCAGAATTGGATGAGCAGGTCAAGAACAGCCACAATCCAATGTAATGGAGCGCTTCAACAGACAATATCTAATTTTGCAGTTGCACCACCAATTTTTACACTAATGTACACCAGTGTACTGTAACATAAGCAGAAGCCAGAAGGACAATGTCAGGGTCTCCATTTTCGAAGTAGACCAGAGGAACCAACACATTGTTATCGTTTTGGTTTATTAAAATTTTTCGATATGCTAGACAGCAGCCACACTTTTCTACAACATAACTTTCACACATTGGCATTGCCAATAGCTCTAGCTAAACACTTAAAAGTTCCCAAAGGCGAGACCTATTGGCTATGCCAATGCTTGTTAGTCTCAGATAGTGGCCTGGCTGGAGGGTTTCTAGTGAGAGACTATCCAATTTACAGACGGAGTGGAAGATGTCCTGTACAACAAACCACGGTACTGGTTTTCTTTGAGTACATACACAGGGCTGGAGTTCAGGAAGCAGTTGGGTGATACTAATGTCAAGGCATCAGTGTTGTGCATACAGTTATACAAGAAGAACAAGCATTTATGCGCCCAGACAAAGCCAGTGGGCACTACAATAAGAATAATGAGCCCTATAGACAAAGCGCCTGTTGAACTTAAAGAGTACTTCTGTACGGTGCTTAAACACTCGTATTTAGTTTTACAGAGGCACAGAGGGCTGCCGGTGGAAGAAGAAAACATGAAGAGGTTGTAATGTGGTTTGCAGGTTTGATTGCTTGTAGCAGATCCTCTCAGAAATATTGCTTCCTCAAGCGAGCCAGAAATGGAGATATCGAAAAACTGGGAGCAATGGCGGGTAAAAGAGGGTTGTGGAAAGTTGAGCAAAAAAGTTGTATTCTTTTTTTTAAAAGAAGCATTGGAATTTCCTCAGGATTACATGAATTTACAGGGGCCTCTAAACCTCTATTAAAACGAAAACCTATTAGATCAGCATCAAATATTTTCATTTTATTGTTAAGGTCAATACAATCAATACTCGTATGTTAAAAGAGCCATCCAGTGAAATCTATCACAATAGGTCTCAAAACCCCGAACAGACATCAAACAATGGATCATTACATAACTCTTACTGTTAGTCTTTGTTAGGGAAGGAGGTCTGGGTATAAATAACTGTTTTTCCCTACACTGGATGGCCCCTTTAAAATAGTGGTCAGCGGGATGATGATTTTGACTCCATATTGCGAGTCTTCAACATTGTCAGAGGACACAATTACATACCATCAATAACTGAAATTTGTATATTTTTATGCCGATTCACATATATTCTTATAGTTGTGAGCATAGAATAATGGACACAACTTGCTCCGTTTATGCCAGACGGCTATCCAAACGATACTGGTCAGGCATAAATGCTTTACTCCTGTGCAATTTTCCACCATTACGGCAAAGAATTAAGAAGCAGTATACACCGTGCAAAGGTTGGTAAATGGGTGGGTCAAGGTGTGGTTTGACTGGTAAGTTAAGGATCGGTCACAAAAGAATGAATTGGTGGCCCTTCACAAACTACTAACCAACCCTTCAAAATCCTGGAAGCAATTGAAGTTTTACTGTAGAAAAAAAGCAAGAGTAATTTCCCCTTCAGGGTGTGAAGGTGACTGGATTATCTCCAACCACATAACTTGGTGTGTGGTGTGCAGGGGAAAGTAATTATTCGGAGGGAGGGGTGTTCCATGTGGAATGGGGAGTCCATGTGGAATGGGGAGTCCATGTGGAAGGGGGCGGGGCAGAAAAGAAAAAGTGCATTTGTGAACAGAGATGGATTCTTGTCCATGGTGCATAATTGTTCATAATGCATAATTACATGCTGAGTAACCAGACCTAAAAAAAAAACACGATTCACTCAGTTGTGGTTTCTTGGAAAGCTGCATCTTTCATAAGTAGGATTTCCACTGCTGAATTTTGTGAATTGGGGAAATTGTATATCTACACATGTGCGGAACAGTACTTCTACAAAGGTAGATTTACAATTGGCTTTAGGGTTGTGGACCTGCATTTTGAAATATTAATATGGGCTTTTTTCACGACTTTATTAACGCTACCCCCAAAAGCATGAAGATTTAAAAATATGTTACTTACCAAATATTACTGTGCTTTGTTTGATCGGCTACGAGAAGTCTGTCCTGGAAGCTAGTCACCAGCTCTGGGGCAGTCCATCGAAGAGGGAAAATTCTCTTTTCGTCGGTTTCGAGATAGTCCTCCTGAAGCAACGAGAAAAAAACAGAGAGCATGACGATGAGACTGTTACTGAATGAAAATACACCAGGTACGTTTCAATCTCCAGTCTTTCTTTTAATCTTTGAACCACTACCCGCTTCTATGATAATTCTCCTTTCAGTTTTAAGTCCAGCTGTGCAGAATATCATTGCAAATACAGAAAATACCAGAATCTTAGAAAAACATCTCCAATAGAACAAGACCGGCCACAACCATGACGCTCGCCTGAGAGGCTATGTGAAAACTGAGAGGATCTGAGCAGATGACTCCAATTAGGTTTCTAATAGCCAGAGACTGTAGCATACTTGCAAATACAACTTAACGATTTCTCCATATAAAGCCATTATTTAAACTGAAAAAAGGAATCTTGCTTAAGTGACTATTGAAAAAAAGAATCACATTACACAGATAAGACTTGTACACCTTTTCCTCAACTCAAGAACGGACCCGAAAGGTTACCTCTTTGGGAACCATCTCAAAGAACACCCCCGCTACCTCTCCCAACATCCCTGTCACCCGGGTGACCACCCCCCTCCAGGCCATTACGGACAGTGTTTCCAGTCCTGAACACTTTTGTTTAGTAGCTTAAAATATTCTGGGTGGTGTAGTGTTTCTTTTCTTCCAATAAACTAAATAGACTAACGCAAATGAAATCAATCAGTTGCCTTAAAGTGAGGTGGTTATCCTATTAACCCCCCCCAAAAAAAATAACTCCTCCCTTAGCTCGATAGTTTATTCGATATCAATGAGGCTCAACGAAGTCTGTGCTTTATATGTGCACAGGCGTTTTTCAGCCACGTATACGAACCTCAAATTGTTGTTCTATTTAGGACTTTGAAAGAAAGGAATCTGGTTTTCATGGCTAATAACGCTGCTGTAAAAAAAACAAAAAAAAAAAAAAAAACGCAAGAGTGCCTCTTCTCACCGCACTAAAGCAGAGCGCAGACAAACAGTGGAATAAAAGTGCTTTTGTAGGTTTAAAAAATAAAAAACAGCTTCTTCCCAATTCAATTTTACAGTGAATTAAAGAACGAGCTTCTTTCCAACATACCTTGTATCTGCAGAAGCCGATTCCATAATCTCCCACTTTCACCGTTAAATCCGACGTGAGGAAGCAGTTGCGCAGGGCTAAATCACTGAAAAGGAAGAGGTGCGAAAGATGAGGAAACGGGGAAAGCGATCCTTCAAAGAGGCTCTTAAATCGATATGGCGGCTTATGTCACCGCTTTCTGCTAATGGATGTTAACCCGTTCATCATCCGAATACTCAGAAGCTCCTTGTGAAACGCACTTGGAGGGCTAAATGCTGGCACCAGCAAACGCAGGGAGCAACCTTTGAGAGTTCAAACAAGGGTACCCTCAATTATTTATGTCTTCCTATGTTACATATCTAGGCAAGAATCCTATGCACCTTATTTACAATAGACACCCAGAACATAACATAGGAAGCAGCCCCTTACTTCATGTCTCAAGGACAGTGTGCCTTACTACGATAAAAATCCCAAAAACATAACCTAGAATTCAGGTGTTGAAATAATTCTTACATCACATTTCGAGGCGGGCACCCTGTGTCTTAGGAAAATCCACATCCAGAAAATAGAACATACAGAGCAAGTGATGAATTAAACCAGAATGTTTTGAGGGGAGCAACTTATATGCCCTAGAATACACACCAAGGAAATACTAATTGTGTAATTGCAATTATATAGCGCTTACCACCCTTGACGAGGTGTTGAAGCGCTTTTTCGGCGAGTGGCATGCTACTAAGGAACCCAAAAAGGATTATTGGCGAATTAATATAGTGAAATATGACATTAATTTGAGCGGTGGACAGGTTAGTCAGTTATTTGGATCGAAACGGATTGCAGAGGGGCCGAAAAGCGCTTCAACACTTCATCAGGGGTAGCAAGCGCTACATACATGCAAAGCCTTCCCTCTTCTATCCCTCCACTATCCTTTTCAATCCAAATTACAGACCAACATGTCCACCGCTCAAATTAATAGCATGTAAAGCATCCAATGGGCCTTAGTAAAACACCCATTCAGAAATTAAAACAAAGTAGGTGTTCAAATACATCAATGTTTCTTTTAAATCGTTTTTATTAGCATTTGATTGTAAAATACAGTACACATATATCAGCTATCACAGGAATTAAACATCATGCCGGTGGCACGCCATGGCGACAGTTATAGCCACGTCCCAGTGTACATCCTATCTCCTATCTGTCAGTTCAGTAGGCTACATCGCCGATGTGGGAAGCTAAATGGGTATAAAGCACGTGTCCATGAGAGATGGTCTGTGCTCTGTACTGAAGATCGGGCGTGAGTTCTCGCTAGCCCTGTGGGCGACTTGTTGCTATCCTAGCAAATAACGACTAGAACTCTTCAAAATTGGGGAGTAGAACTGGGGTACACTGTCTATGATAGCATCGCAGAATTGGGGCTTGCAGATTAAAACATCCGATTGAACTTCTGGTTGGTAGGGGGTCTCAGACCGGGAGTGGTATATGAATCGTATGCCCCAGGCTACTATCTCCGACCCATTAAGTGCCTATTCTATGGACAGACTGCAGTGGAGAGCCACGGCGTGCACATTCACCGCGGGGGAGCAAGCACTCCGGGACAGTGGTACCTCCGCCGCCTCCTGTTTAAAGGAGTGCAATAAGATGGCCCATGCCATAGATATGGGGTGCTTGCGGCTACCCTTAAGCTCTTCAGAACATAACACCTCCTCTTCCACAGTGACCCATTTGGTGACCGCCCCCCCGCCAGGCCGCTATCGGGGGTCCCCCTGGTGCCCTCCAGTGCATTGCTATGCAGCATTTATAAAGAAGCAGCAAATAAATCAATATTTCAAGCCCACATCCCTAGGTGCCTTAGAACACGCCTTGGAAATACTCCAGATTCATATTTCAAGGCCATCATTCGAAAGGCCTTAGTAAAATACACAACAAAATAAACTTACAAAACAAGCACTGAAATAATCCTTACTTTAATATTTTACAGCAGGCCGTCGATGAGCCTTAATGATACACAAGAAAAGCTAAACTTGTCTTTATCCACACACTATTTCCATTTCACACAGAGCTGTACTGACCCTGTTTTTTGCATAATGAATATGCTTATTTTGTTCTGTAAACTTTTTTAAGCCCAACCATATTGGCCATTCACAAAATGACACTGCTCAGGTACTTTAATCAGTATAAGCATTTCATTATACAAAGTTATGCACCAAAATCAAACATTGAAATGTAACTCCCAAGCACAAAAGAAAGACCAAAACACACGCCACGCAGTCCATCAATTAAAAACAAATTCCCTGATGTACAACAAAGTCCTAGTAACAAAGAGGATAGCAAATGTGTCTGCGATTCCTTCTTTCACGGCAAACAGTGGACGGCTAAAATGTGACGACACGTTTCGGTTAAATTCTTCAGAGATAACCATTCCACTTTTTCTAAGACCATATGATATAGTTCAACTATTAAGTAAGGAGAAATCCTGAAACATACACGGTGACAGACGGGTTCAATACAGCAACAAATACCACTCTCCATGGAGTAAAATGAAGAAACACAAAATAGAGTCAATACCACATTCACATTGCAAATACACAGTACTGTCAGTAAATCATTGTTCTCAATTCAAAATTAACACATGGAATCAAATGGGGCATTGTGGAAGTTCTGATGGACAACTTTGACCAGCCATCCTTTAGATTACTTTATGCACTGAAAAGAAGAGAATCTAATTTGACCTTGAATTATAGTTCAGCGGTGGGACGCGGCTAGCGGGCCAAAATGGCGGCCGCCTAATTTTGGTGATCCATGCACTTTCTGTAGCATTCGGTGTCATCCGCCTTTGGCGTGCCGAGGTTGAGTGAGATCGGGGCAATAAGTGTCCCCCTCACACTGCAGATCCATACACGAGAGAGGAGGGCAGCACTGCTGGCCCACAGGCCCTGGTGCCGTGAGAGAGACTGACCTCCATCTCTCTGTTCCTAGGCCCGGGAAGGCCGACTCGCACTGCTGCGCCAGCCCTGGGGTCTGCTGCCCGTCAGGACCCAGCTAAGTGACGGCTGATGTTGGATGGGGTTTACCCTCAGGCCAGAAGAACCACTGACCTAGAGATCCACTAACGCCATTGCTGGGCGGGCCGGGCCTGACGGCAAGCCACAACTAATGGCAGCTTGAGGCAGTGAGTGGCGGTAGTTGTGGTGGAGGTAACCTTATAAAGGGAAACAATCGCTGCCCCGCTGATACTGCTACACCTCAGAACAGCACCTGACACACAATACCACACACTCAATTGACATGCCTTAATGCAGCACCCCGCCTTGCATGAGTTGAACAAGAACACTCACCTGACCCAAGGGGACAGCAAGAGCCTAAAGGACGTGTTACTAAAACACATCACATGGACAGACACAAGTTAGACCTCACCCTGCAAGCCATTGAGGAAAGTTGCTCTGCTTTAGAGCAAAAAGTAGACACAGAGGTACATGATATGGGCATCCTGCATGAGAACAAACCTAAATATTGTAAACAACGAAGGAGTGACTGAAGTGCAAAAGAAAAGTGACAAACGTGATAGTTTAAAGATTCCGCTGTGTGCCGCACGCGTGATCAATACTCACACGCGTATAGTGTACCCAGCGGAGCAGTCTCAATGTCCCTAAGGGGGCCCAAGCAACTGTCTTCAACTGGAAGAAAGTCAGGGCGCTTGCTGGTCACCCTATAGTGGGTGGAGGGGAAGAACCTTAATTCTTAGAAGGACCCTCACTCACCACTAGTTGGTGACATGCTTCATCATCGGGTCCCCGCTGGGGTGACCGAATGCCTCCCCAGCGTGCTACGACACCTGATTACAGCGGAGCAGGATGTGGTGGGTGCAACAGTGCCCAAATTAGGAAGTGGCTAATTGTGATAGTGCAAAAGTGTATTAACAATTAAAAAATGCAAAGGTTGTGCCTTTAGAAATTTTTTTAATAATGGCCAGCCCGCATTGGTTAAAAACAAAGTGAGCGGACTCCCAAGGTTCTTAATTAAGGAACCGGAATCCTAGATCAGAAGTAAAATTTGGTCGACATGTTTCAGCTGTTTATGTTGCGTATAGCTCAGCTTTCTTCAGGACCAATATCAAAAGTCCTCCGGTGGTGTGCGCGCGCTAAGGCGCACCCTCCCGTGAGGCTCTAAGTGTGAAAAAATTATATACAGTGCCAGGAGACGGAAAAAATTCCATCAACACCACACTACACGCTCTGGTAGGGGTGTGTTGAAATTGGGAACTTCCTAAGGGAACAGATTGTGCCCCTTCGGAAACGACAGCGTGGGGTGACTTCACGCGGCGTTTTTTTCTACGCCCGCGGCACCCCTCCGTGTACCTACACGAACAGCGGCTGTCTCCTGGAAATAACAAACATAAATAGTCTGGAAAAGTACGGACCAACAGTAGTACACTTCTTCAAACCGTTCACCTACAAACCATGGAGCAGCCCTAGATCCTATTGGACCTCTCAAATTGGGTGCAACATCTTGAGGACAGAGGTGAAGATGTGGAAGGGAGGGCACAGTTCAATAATCTGCATATTGTTCGCCTGCCGGAGAGACTTGAATGGCGAGAGTCCATAAAGTACATTGACACCTGGCTCCATAAGGAGGTCTCCCCTCCGGACCTCTCACCTTTCTTCGCGTTGGTGTGTGCTCACAGGCTTCCTGTCCCGATACTACTCCTAAAAGTGCAACCAGGCCAATAACGGCACGCATCCTCAACATCAGACAGAGATACATTGTTGCAAGAAGCATGAGCTGGTTTCAGATAGAGAATGCTAACGTGATGATATTCCCAGACTACACCTTAGCGTTACAACATAAACGTTCCTCATTACTCCAAGTTAAGAAGAAGCTGAGAGAAATGGGTCTCCAGTATGCGCTTCTATACCCGCAAAACTCAGGGTCATGGCTAAGCAATGTTCACACTTTCTTTGAACCAGAAGATGCTTGGGACTGGACAAAGCAATATCAGTCTTGATGTCGCAGGCATGATGATGCAGAATGCTCGCTGTGCACCACTGAAACCCGAACCTGACGAAGCAATGGGGCATTATCGACCAGACGACACAGTGGCAAAGACATCCGGCATATTCCTGTAGAATATAGAGAGGCCCTTGAGGCAACTGCATCTATCACCGGCATCGTTGCTCCCCAGCTACCTTGTCTGGAGTTTTTCCTCCTTATTATTGCATGGACACCAATAGACTTTCCTATGGTCACCTCACAAATGGCTGATGACCTAATATGATCCCTGATGCAATGGAGAATTGTAGTTTTAGCTATCGACCTGCAATCCCGTGACACTGTGACTATTCGGGTTGTGTGAAAGATGGGGGGGATGCTCTGTTTCATCCAGCAACATTTCCTGCAGGGAGCCTGGACCCGAAGAGCCCTTGGGGTTGCTGCGATTGGAGGAAGTTGATTTATGGAATGTAGCTGTGACCCCCACAGGTCCACGGTAAGGCATTTGACAAACTGGCAGAATTGCCCACGGACTACTCCTACAGGTAGCTGTCCCTCTTCCACAGTCCTCCTTACCCACTACAGGCACATTGAAGAGTGTGTATGTATCACTGCTTGTTGCAGTTTTGAAGTCTCATGAACGGATAGTTGGGGTAGTCTACCCGGAGGGGGGTGGGTTGGGGCCTTTTGTTTGGTTTTCTACGTTCTGTTATATATGTACCTCACACAATTATTGGCTATGGGCAGCGACTGCGTGTGTGGGGGTCAGGGTTTGGGGAGGTAAAAAAGTTAGAACTCCTGGCCCTCAAACATATATCGAGATCATTTTCAGACAGACGTATGGCACGATACAAGCTAATTACTTGGAATATTAGAGGCCTCAAGGCGCCCATGAAGCCTGACAAAGTCCACTCTTCATTGATCCCCTGGGAAGCACAGATAATGTTCCTAGGGGGGCGCTAGAGGGCGCACTAGCAGTATGGCCGCACCGATGTGAGGCTCCTGCAGCCTGGATATCAAATCCTTTATTTATCCTCCCTTTCCGCCACCTTTGCTCATCCTGACCTCTCCTAAGTGGGTGGACTGCAGGCAAGCAGCCTCGGCGAAAGTTTCAGCGCTCTGCGACTTGCGGAATTGCAGTTAGGTCGCCTGGCCCTTCCGACCTGAGCCGAGATCGACATATGCTGAAAGACCTGGTGGGACCGGCAACCTACGTGAGACCGCGGCGCACCACGAGGCGACCAGGCCCAGGATGTGCGCTCCGGCGTAGCAGCTTTCGGACAGCGCCGAACTCAAGTAAGACCCCCCGAGCTGTCCAGGAGAGACCTGCGGCGCTGCCGCCACCGAGACTGCACGCCTCTCCCCCTTGACTGCGGCTGCCCCTGCCGACGCCGAGGCACTGTGCACAGCGGGAGTCGGGCGGCCCGAGGGAGGTGGCGGCCATGCTTTGTGGACATTGCTGCGTGGTACTGCCGTGTGTTTCCGGCTGACTATCCTGCTTTTTGGCCGCTGACACTAGGCACTGCCCGCTCTTCACCCGGCCGCTACATAAGAGGCCAGGGACCTTGGCTGCTAGACCACCCTCCCTTCTCTCCCGCACTGGGGCCAATTCACTGCACACCCCGGAGTAGCTGGTGAACATCCTACAGACAGGCCCTTGGCTTAAGTGGACGGCGTCCTTCTGTGGTGTACGTGGCTGTTCGTCGCCCCCCCTCCTCCTGCAACTAGTATTGAGCGACTTACCAACTGCTGGGCACTCGCTGCTGCCCCTTCTTATCTTGAGAGCCGCGACCTGATGAGCCGTGGACCTCTGATGTACCGGCTGGGACCGGAGAGATCCCCCGCCTTTCCGCGACATTTTGACGGCCTCAGGAGACGCTATCTCCCCATTCTCCCCTGCGGGCGCCCTGAGAGCTGTTTGCTGATACCTGGCAGGGACTTACCTCACACGTCTAGATTATTGCGGATCACTGTTGCCTCCTGGGCTAGGGGAACTAATAAGAAGGGTAGCGACCCTTTACTTCATTCAGCCTACTTCCGCTTCTACTACTTGTGCTGAGGCTACTCTCCTAATTTAGATTATTGACTGTGTGCTCGCCATTGTCACCTGATTATTCTGGCTCCTCCCTCGCCTCACCATATCTAGAAAAAAGGGGACTGCTTGGAGTGAGACTCTCACTATTGAATACGGACTCCAGCCCAATTTGCGACAACCGAGTACACCGCAATTTACCATCTGCATCAAGTCCCTACAAGAGGCCTGCCATGGGCAAACCCGATAACCGGCAACCCAAACTGTCGTTTGAATCCGCCGCCTCCAAAAAAGGATTACGAAGCTCACAGGAGGCAGGAGGCTCGCAAACCACCATGGCGACGGAGACTGACCCCGGCCCCGCTTTGTCCGAGCTACAACAGATGATGCAAGAAATGCGGCAGGGGTTCGCCACTATAGTGGACAAAGTCGACAGGATGTCCTCGAGAATGGACGCCATGGTTCAAAAACTGGATGTTCACGAAGAGCGCATCACTGCCACTGAACAACGCATATCCGAGAATGATGACACAACGGCCGCCCACACGACGCAACTTGCGAGAATGGACAATGTCCTCAGGGTCATAGCTGCTAAGAATGAAGAGTTGGAAGCCCAACGCCGTTGCAATAACATCCGCGTTATCGGTGTACCGGAGTCGACCAACACGGGACGCATGGAGGACTATGTGGAGAAGATACTTGTTGCGGCGATTGGCCCTGAGGCGTTCTCCAAGCAATTTATTGTTGAGAGGGCGCACCGTTCGTTGGGGCCGAGGCCCAGTCCTGGAGCCCCGCCACGACCCATCATTGCGAGACTCCTGAATTATCGAAATCGTGATGCAGCGTTGAGGGCGGCACGCGCCAACCACGCGCTTGCATGTGAGGGGGTCAGCTTCTCCATTTATCCGGATTTCACCCCTATGGTACAAGAACAGCGTCATAAATTCCTCGACGTCAAGAAGAAGCTCCGAGCACTACAAGTAGACTATGCACTGCTGTACCCAGCTAAACTGAGGGTGACACATCAAGCTAAACAGCACTTCTTTACAAACCCGCAGCAGGTAGAAGACTTCATGAAGAAACTAAAACGAGAACGTGCCGGGAACGGGCGCAATGGTGAGGACAGACAAGAAGATTTCCACTCGACGAATGAAGATGAGTAGTATTGGACACTGCGTGCCTGTATGCTGTTCTGTTCCATGAATGTCCGTCTCGGGTCCCCTGGTGGGACCTACGTGCTGGACGTCTCACTTGCTGGCTGGAGGTCACCGGACGAGCACTGGACTATGGTGGTAAAGTATTCCAGGCACCCCCCCCCCACTACCTAGACTACGCCCAATGTGGCCGATCCAAACGATGGGCGAGGTGTGGGGGGTGGCTATGTGCGCGACTAGGTTGCACCCCGAAGGGAATACCCCACTTTACTTGTTGATAATGATGAAAATGTTTGATGGTGTTGGGATTGTTAAGGGTGGGGGGTGGGATGAGGCTACTGGCAAGTTGGGGCTGCTTCAGTGGGAGGGGGGTGGTGACACGCTGGTTGGAGCGAAATGGACCCTCTGTACTAAATTCCTGTGCTATTTTGGACTCCTTATTGCTATATTTGCAGTTTACTGTTGGCAGGGCGTGCTCCGGCACTTTTGGACTGCGGCAACTAATGTATGCGTTACTTTCGCCTTGAAAGCTGAAATGACTTGCTTTTTTATAGCTATTCAGATACGCTGTGAGGCGTGGTGATAATGGCTGGGTGGGAGGTTGTATCTTGCACAGTGTCATATCGTACTCATCGCACTGCATGTCATAGTATTTTCTGAGGTACTGCGATGTGGGAGGGAGGAAGGGTGGTACCTTGCTCAGGTATTGGTGGGATATGTCGAACTGAATGTACTTGTTTTTTTCGCTGTTTCTATAGCCAGAGTACTGGGGTTGTTACAGGGGGGGAACTGGGGATTGTTTGGTTACAATGTTACGTACTAAGGTTATTCACGAAACCTACCGACGAGTTGCTAAAGCTTGATACGACAGAATATTTTGTGCGAGAAGGTCTTCTCGCAGTGCAGGTTACACAAGAAAGCGACAGGCTATCTCTAGACACCGGCATGCATACCATGCTGCGCTTACGAGTGGTTGATCACTCGACATCGGCTACTGCTTTTCTGGGAGATGGGCTATACACCACTCACGGGGGACACTAACCTGAATATTTTAACGTGGAATGTGAGAGGTCTTGGCGATCCCAGGAAGCGACGGCAGGTTCTAGCGTACCTTGATCGCCATTCCATACACATAGCCTTCCTGCAGGAAACCCACTTCAGGATGCAACCAACTCATACTTTTGCTAATAGATGGGCGATACACACTGCTTTCTCATCTTTCTCTACATACGCCAGGGGCACGGCAATCTTGGTAAAAAGAGGCACACCCTTTGTCATGGCCGGATCCAAGGGAGACTCTCAGGGACGATACTGCATGATGTGGGGTAGACTAGGGCATATAGCGGTCACATTGGTATGCTGCTACGACCCCAACATTGATGACCCGGGGTTCTTTGCTGAGCTATGGGCGGCAATTGTAGGGACAGGACCACAGCACCTCATTTGGGGCGGGGACTTTAATACCACACTAGATCCTACACTGGACAGGTCACACCCGGCCCCACAACACTACACTAGAGCGAGAGCGGAACTGCATGCTGTGGTTACGGACCACAATTTAGTGGACGCCTGAAGCCACATTTTACAGCACAAGCGCGCTCCTGGGCCAGACTCGACTATGTATTTTTAACACCGCAGCTTTACACCTCACTTACTCGGGCACACCACCTCCCAAGAACATATTCAGATCCCTCCCCCGTGAGACTCACACTGCGCTCAACGGACCTAGGCCCCCCCACAACTGCTTGGCGGATGCAACCCACAGTGTTGCTAGACGTCACCTTCCCGGAGGAATTTCGAGAGGAATGTTTCGATTTTTTCAGGAGGAATAAATATTCCGTCAGAGATGTTGAAACTATTTGGGACGCATTTAAAGTGACGTTAAGAGGGATTTGCATTGCTAAGGGAGCTGGGATGTTAAAGGCGATTGTTGCTCGACTAACGTCCTTAGAAAAGGAGCTTAAGAGCCTGGAAACATTATTGGCCACTACCCCCACTGACCCCGTTCTCCTGAAGATACGAGAAAAAGTCACCGAATATACTGCTGAGGCCACTAGGGAATCGAAATTTAGAGGCAAGTACTGGACCGCCCGCCGATATGGTGAAGGCGAGCGACCTGGGAAGGCCTTGGCTTCCACGATTAAACTGACACGCGCACCCAATGTTGTAATAGAACTTGAAGACCCAGACGGTGTTATGCTTCGAGACACTACTCAAATCCTTAACTCCTTTGTGTCGCATTCCGACACGCTATATACTTCCTCTAGAATGGGAGAACTTTGAGTGCAAGATTACCTAGCCGACGTCTCCCTGGGCTGGCTTAGCAATGCCCAGAGGGCCTTTCTTAGTGTACCCTTTGAATTGGATGAAGTGAGGGAAGCAATTATGAGTATGAGATCTGGAAAAGCCACAGGATTAGACGGAATCCCAATAGAATTTTATAAAACCTACATTGACTTTATGGCCCCAGTGTTGCGTGAGGTTTATGAGGACGCTCTGGAGGTGGGACATCTGCCGCCTTCCATGAGGGTTGCACTTATTACATCATTACTCAAACCCGGTAAACCTGCAAACAAGTGTGACTCTTACCGTCCGCTCTCATTGCTAAATTGTGATGTTAAGGTACTTGCCAAACTAATTGCTAACCGTATCAGCCTTCTGCTCCCTACTCTGATATTACCTGATCAATCCGGATTTGTGCCTGGCAGGGCCACCTCGCATAACTTGCGGACTTTTTTCTCAGTCCTCAACTCAGTGCATGAAGGCCAAGCAATGGCGGCTGTCTTCCTGGATGCCACTAAGGCGTTCGATTCCCTTGAATGGGACTATGTGTTTCGAGTCTTGGAGAGGATGGGCTTTCCGGCGATTTTCATCTCCTGGATCAGGCTCCTTTACGAGCGCCCAATGGCCAGGGTACTTATTAATGGTAAACTATCTGAGGCATTCCCCATCACCAGAGGGACCAGACAGGGATGCCCCTTTTCGCCTCTCCTTTTTGCGATAGCTACGGAACCCTTAGCCGCCAAGCTGAGACAACATCATAAAGATAGTGCACTACGTTGTTTTCAACGGCAAATACTGATATCGATGTATGCCGATGACATCACTTTATATATACGCGACCCGTGCGACAACCTAAACCCTATTCTTAGAGAATTCATACAATTCGGTAGACTTTCTGGTGTCCAAATTAATTGGGGCAAATCTTGCATATTTCCGCTTACGCCTTCCACAACACGCTTTGACTTGGACTACCCAATTGCCTGGTGTGACGGTGATTTTAAATACTTAGGGACACACATCGAAAAGGATAGGGATGAACTACTGCGTGCCAACTATGGCACTACTATGAACCGCATTATTGACAATGTTACACGTTGGATTACCTTGCCACTTTCTATGGCAGGTAGAACGTCATTGATCAAAATGGTAATCCTCCCACAACTACTTTACCTTTTTTTGAATATTCCGTTCTACCCTGGCAGGTCCTTTTTCCAGCAGCTCCGTTCAGAGCTCATTAAACTTGTGTGGGGCGGGAAATCCCCTCGCTTAAGGTGGGATACCCTAACTCGGCCCTATGCTCAGGGCGGCTTTGGTGTACCGGATTTTGAACTATATTATCAGGCAGCTCAAGCCCATTATGCCTATTTCTGGGTGCATCAACCTAGATGTATGCCTCAACTTGCAGCTGAGCACTGGCTAGCCCATCCTATCCCAATAGAAGGTGCAATCTACGCTGTGGTACCCGGCAGAGATAAAACGCCCACAACTGTACTAAGCACGGTTACCGCATGGTCCCGACTGGCTGCGAGACTTGAAGTGGCGTTGATCTATGCCCCGTTACTGCCTTTGGCCTACCACCCAGACATGCCCCTACTACAGGAAGCGGGATTCCGCAAGTTGCTCCACAGGATTCACGTGATAACCTGGGGGGACCTCTATCACAATGGTACATTTCGCTCCATGGAACATTTGTATGAAGGTATACAACCAACCCCACTTGACATTTTTTTGTACATTAGGCTCCGTCAAGGACTTAAAGCACTCACACCTGACTTTCCAAATGAACCTCTGGCCTTAGTTCCTTTACAGCTTATACTCCAAAATGATAACCCTAGCAAGTTGGTATCAACGATATATCGGACAGTGCACACACACATAGATTATCCTCCGGTGGCAGCAAAACTGAAATGGGATTTAGAACTAGACAGACCCCTCACTGACAAGCAATGGGCTTTTTGCCTCCAGCAAACAGAACGCATCTCAGCTAGCAGTAGACATAGAATTATACACTACAAATTCTTACATCGCCTATATTACACTCCAGCCCGGTTGTGTAGACTTCGACTCCGCACTGCTGACAACTGTGATAGATGCCATGACCCGGGAGCTGACTTTTTACACCTTGCGTGGACCTGCAATGCAGTCCAACGCTACTGGGTTCAGGTGCTGGCTGCGCTGGCTCAATGATCTAATTTATTGCCAAGAACAGTTAGACACGTACTCTGAGATGTTGCCGACGGCTTCACGGCCCTGTGATATTTGGGCCCCGTTACGTGGCTACCTATCTAGGGAGAGTACTGGAGCCGGAGAGAGATCGCCGGTCTAGTGCCCCCCCTTACCGTCACATCTGGACACTTCCCACCTTATGGCCTGCCGAGAGGTACCTGCATGCTATCCGAGGTATCATGGGGGCCGCTTCTTACAGGCTCTTTAGGATGTGGACAATGGTCTTACAGGCGGAAACTAAACCTTCCTATTATAGCGCCTTTCTGTCAGGACTTATGTGGAACTTTTTTTATATCTCAACACATTGCTACTGTGCTGCCTCGTCTTGCATGGGATGTCTTTCAAGGGTTCGAGGCCGTTCTAGGATACAATATATGATTGAATGCACTATCTAAATGCCTAATGTTATATCGAGATATTGTGATGTATGTACCGGTGATCAGCAGCTATTCACATATATTGTATATAATGCCTGAAATGTGTAACTGTAATGCACTCTATGGTGAAGGTTGTCGATGAAACACCCAAAATAAAGTCTAAAAAATAAATAAATAAATAAATAAATAAGAAAAAAAGATAATGTTCCTACAGGAGACCCACCTCACACTTACAGAAGGGGCCAAATAGCATCGCCGCTGGTGGGGCAGGTGTAGTCACAATTTTCCGCATTTGCCAAGGGGCGGCATGATCTAAGTGAGGGCGGGTGTCGGGTTAACTGTTGAAAACACTCGGGTAGACCCTGATGGTAGATATGTTTTTTTTACAGTAAGCTCGATGGGTTGCCACTGGCATTAGGTAGCACCTATGCCTCAAATACGAATACTGACCAAACCAAATTCTAGATAGGCCCCACCAAAGCACTGGCACTGGCATGGAGTGCCATGGACACTGGGAGGGGACTTCAACAGTTTACCTGATACAGCGATGGGCAGGTCTGTGCTGCCACTGCCGCATGCTTTCGCCCATCCCTACATGGCACTATCAAACTAGGATGCTTGACAATTTCCCTTTTCAACATGGCATGGAAGCACACATCGAACAGTTCTTCACGGAGAATTAAAATAGGGCTACCTCACCGTCAACTGAGTAGGAAGTCTTCAAGGTAGGTATCTGTCAGAGGGTTGCCGGCCCCCAGGGTACCTCTCAGAATTACTAAAGCAACACGCATACGGCAAGACACATCTATGGTGCCTTGATCATGCTACATATCTTGTTAAAACACACAGGGCGACAAGGCAGGCAGACTACTAGCAAAGAATGCTTTAGCATTAAGAGTACTACGCAAATTTCCCATAGTGCACAAATGGAGCGAGCTCACTGAACAACTGCATGCCCTCATTAAAAATGACAATAAACCTTGCTGCGAGCCTAGCAAACAGCACATACACTAAGGCCATACACCAATAACACGATGCGTCCTCACTAGACGTAGCCTTGATTGCACGCACGGGCAGGCACGACTAAAGCCTCTGCAGTACAATTAGCTGATATAGGTAGCATGGATGGGCAGCAGGCTAGGTCTAGGAAAAACGGACAGCCCGCTCTCCTGGTCTACAGAGAAGCTTTCAAAAGATCTCCAATTGAGACCTTTCATCTCATACCACTCCTCGCGTCTACCGCCCCATAGATGTTAACTCATCTGGTAACACATAACTGCTACTTCTTTATAGAAGTGAGGCCAGACAAAGTGTTCATTCATTGTTTTGTTTTTTTCCAGAGTTGGGATGATGGGTTGGTTTCACTGTTTACAGCACGTTCTACAGTTAAATGTTACCAGCATTATGAAGAAACAATGCAAAACTAACTGAATGCGCTTTTCGGAAAAGGTGCTGCACAAATGTGAATTAAAAAAAAAATTATTGTTCAGCAACAAGAGATGTCCTCAAGTTGAGGCTGGATTCGTTTTTGTACCACAATTTTAAAAGGAGCGTTGGCGAGTCTCCCAGGATGATTAAAGGTCTGTGCTAGGACTGTGTTTTTCTGTCTAAACCATTTCTGAGACTTTAAGAAAATAATTACTAAAACCTAGCGTACTTGATAGTAGTGTGTGGTTAGTTATTGCTTCTATGCAATTTTATAATGCATGAGTAAATTTAGAGTACCCCATAAACTGGTTGCATTTGATAGAATTCGATTGAAAACTAAGCCGCTCGGAACTGGCTTAATATGACGTTTGCAAGATACAGTGGATACTAATTGATTGGATCGCATCCAGTCCTAAAAGGATTATGTTACTTACCCTGTAAGCATCTATTCATACCCTGTGGTGCTGCAGATTCATATGCTATGCATAAACCTGCCATTTACTGTTGGGCCCGTACTCTGCAAGTTGTTTTTCCCTTGAGGAAGTTTGATGATGGCGCTGTGCGTTTTGTTTCTCCTCCCCCTCGGGCATTGCGCATGTCGAACACTTTGTTCCTTAGAAAGTTTGTTTTTCCCTTGCCATGAATAGAGTGAGGCTATAGTCTGCTTAGTAAGCGTTTGTTATTAGACATGCTGTGTCTGTAGGTATTTTGTCACCATCTAATACCTGTCGGGCAGTTGGGAGGGTGCATATGAATCTTCTGCACCACACACTACAAATAGATGTTTACAGGGTAAGTAATATAACCCATTTGTAGCATGTTTTGGCTGCAGATACACATGCTATGCATAGACTTTAAATAAGTACCCCTCCACGTGGGGGCTTTAGGCATGAGATGGTGAGGTACTTTGAAATAATGTTTGAAGGACAGTTTGTCCAACTAAAGCTGGTCGTCTTGATTGAACATCCACACAATAATGCTTTGTTAAAGAGTGTGGGTTTAGCCATGCTGCTGCTTAGCAAATATCATTTAGAGGCGAGGCCCCCTTTTTTTTCTTGTTGAATGAGCTCTTGGCACAGATGCTAATGTTCTTTTTGCTTTTGCAGAACATATTTGGATCCATATAACAATCAATCTTGCTCTAACTGTTTTGGATATAGTGTTTCCTTTTGTTGGATGTGAAAAAGAAACAGTTGTTTTGTTTTTCTGAAGGGTTCAGGACGTTCCACGTAGTACATAAGTGCCCTTTCAACGTCTAGTGTATGTAAAGAAAGTTCTGCGACAATTTTGGGTTTTGGAAAGAAAACAGGTAACTCCAAGGTTTGATTTAAAAGGAAAGGAGAAATGACATTGGGTAAAAAGTTTGGGTTGGTACGTAAACACACTTTGTCAGAGAACACTTTGAAGTAAGGCTCTTCGGTTGTGAGTGCATATAGCTTGCTGCGCCTTCATAAGGATGTTATCACTACAAGGAAAGCTACTTTACATGTTAAGAATTGCAGTTAGCAGTTATGTATTGGCTCAAATGGTGCCCCACATTAGCCGTGCAAGGACAATGTTTAAATTCCATGCTGGTACTGGAGGTGTACGTGGTGGAATGATTTTTCCATGAAGGCTTTTACTACAAGAATGTAGAAAAGTGACTGGTGTTACCTGTTTTGTAAATAAGCTGCAATAGCCGCAAAATGTAAGCGTATTGAGGTGAATGCTAACTGACTAGTAACAGGTAACATATTAGTTGTTGTTTTTTTGGGGAGAGAAGGATTAATATGCTATGTTGTACAGTAATGCACAAAACGCTTCCATTTTGCTGCATAGCAAGCCCTTTTGGTAGGTCATCTTGCTTCTTTGAGAATAGTCATAAATCCGTCAGGTAGATTGAGGTATCCAAATTCTATGACCTCAGGTGCAAAATTGCAAGATTGAGCTGGTAATACTTGGGATGTTCACCCTGCCCTTGCTTTGTTTGAGAACATTTGGATAATTGAATAGCTTATCGTGAGGTTGTAGGGAGAGCTCCAATAGTGATGTGTACCCTGGCTGACGAGCCCATGTGGGTACGATCAGAATTAGAGTAATTAAAGTGTGTCTTAGTTTCCTGACCACAGAAGATATGAGTGGGAGCGGAGGAGAGAGGCATACTCAAATATCCCTGATCAGTTCATCCATAGAGCATTGCCGCAGATTGTGGGTGTGGAGGTCTGGAAGCGAAGTTTTGGCATTTTGCATTTTCTTTTATTACGAACAAGTCTATAGTGGGGGTTCCCCAATGTTGGAAGTATGTTTGTAACAGTGTGCTATGTATTTCCCACTCGTGAATCTACCTGTGCATTCTGCCTATGAGATCCGCAAATGTGTTTGCCTCCCCTGGTATGTATTGGGCAAGGAGGTTGATGTTGTTACTCTTCGCCCATTTCCATAAATTTTGTGCCAATCGGGATAATTGAATGGAATGGGTTCCCCCAGTTTCTGAATATAATACATTGCAGTCATATTGTATGTGCGTGGAAGAATGGTCTTCCCTGCTATTTTGTGAGGAACGCTTTGAGAGCCACTCGAAAAGCCAGTAGTTCTAATGTGTAGAACCTGTTGTTGTTCTGTTGAGTGTCCCTGAACCACGTTGCCCTTCATATAAGCTCCCGTCCCAGAAGTGATGCATCGGATGCGACTGTTATGTGCGGGATTGGATCCTTGAAGGCTCTCCTTGCTACTATGTTTGAAGTGTTCCACCACAAAAGAGCCTGATGAACCTTGGGCGAAACCAACACTAGATCTTCCATGTTCCCTCCCACTTGTGACATTGAGATGCTATACAATCCTGAAGGCGTCTCATGTGTAGGCGAGCATGAGGCACTATTGCTATGCAAGATGCCATCATTCCTAGCAGACGCATTATTGTTTTGACTTGCTGGCGATGATGTGGCTGAAAAAGATCCAGTTGGTTTTGGAGATTGAGGTAAGCTGTCCCTAATATGGTACAGAGTATGGACCCAGTCTTGAATTTGGGATGGTTGGAGATGTGATTTTGTCACATTGATTGAGGAAACCCAATTGAGGGAATAGATTTATTGTCTTCAGGGTGTCTGATAGACATTTGTTTTGTCTGGACTCTGGATCAGCTAATCGTTGAGGTAGGGAAACACATGAATGTTTTCTATTCTTAGTTTTACACTTACTACTGCTAGTCACTTTGTAATGACCCCAAGGGCTGTTGTTACTCCAAAGGGAAGTACTTTGAATTGATAATGACGTCCATTTACCTCAAACCTCAGGAATTTTCTGTGTGCTGGATGGATTGGAATGTGAAGTAAGCATCCTTCAGGTCTAGTGCAGTCATGAAGTTGCCTTTTTGAAGTAAAGGTATCGCATCTTGTAATGTGACCATGTGAACATGTTCAGATAGTATGTAGCAACTGGGGGGCCTCAGATCCAGAATGGGTCTCAGGGTTCCATCTTGCTTTGGTATTAGAAAAGAAGGAAAATGCTACTTACCAGTATGCATCTGTTCTTGGCATGTAGAGCTGCAGAGTTACACACCTGCATAGATCACCACCTAGTGTTGGGCCCGGATGTTTGCAGTTTGTTTTTGTCCTGAAAAGTTCTTTGGAAGTCACGAGATAGGGGACTCCTCCTTTAGACCACATTGCGCATGGGCATCGGCTCCATCCTCATGATTGTTTTTCGCCATTAGGGAAATTATGGAGCTTTGCAAGAAAAGGAAGGATGTCCATGTAAGCTGTAACTAATTAAGATAATACTGGAACAGACAAGGGTAGCCAGGGAGGCGGGTGGGCGTGTGTAACTCTGCAGCTCTACATGCCAAGAACAGATGCATACTGGTAAGTAGCATTTTCCATTCGAGGCATATGAGCTGCAGATTACACTCTGTACATAGATTGTATAGCAGTACCCACTCTTAGCGGCGACCACCCCTATCTGTTGCAGTAGTTTGAAATAATGTTTTGAGAACAGCCTGGCCCACATTAGCTTGTTCTTTGGTTTGCACATCTACACAATAGTGTATTGTGAATGTGTGTGGTGTAGACCATGTAGCTGCTCTGCAGATGTCATCTAGGGGAATGTTCCCTAAAAATGCCATTGAAGCCCCTATTTTCTTTGTAGAGTGGGCTTTAGGAGGAACAGATAACATACGTTTAGCTTTGTGGTAACAAATCTACATGCATTTGACACTCCATCTAGCTATCACAGATTCTGAAATGGGATTACCCTTATGTGGTGGTGAGAAAGACACAAAAAGTTGTTTGGTCTTACGAAAGGGTTGTGTTCTATCGATGTAGTATAGCAATGCTCTTTTGACATCTAGGGTATGAAGAGCTCTTTCTACTACTGTCTGTGGCTGCGAGAAGAAAACGGGCAGTTCCACAGATTGATTGAGGTGGAAGGGAGAAATGACTCTGGGCAGGAATTTGGGATTAGTACGGAGAACGACCTTACTATGATGCATTTACAAGAAGGGTTCTTGAATGGTTAGTGCTTGTAGTTCACTAACTCTTCGCAGAGAAGTAATAGCTACTAGGAACGCAACCTTCCATGTTAAAAATTGTAGTTCACATTTATGTAAGAGTTCGAAGGGAGGTACCATTAGCCGTGTGAGAACAATGTTTAAATTCCACACAGGTGAAGTTGGTACTCTGGGAGGAATTATTCTCTTAAGGCCTTCCATAAAGGCTTTAATAGCAGGCACTCTAGATAGATACTGTCTGTTTTGCAGATATGTTGCTATTGCAGCAAGATGCAGTCTAATAGACGTATAGGCTGAGTTACATCTTTGGAGGTGCAGTAAGTATCCTATGATGTGTTGAATAGACACGTCTAGGGGATTAATATTGTCGTTGTGACAATATATTACAAAGCGTTAACACTTAGCTGCATAACATGCTCTAGTGGTTGGACGTCTAGCTTCTTTTATGACATTCATGCAGTCTGGAGGAAGGTTAAGATATCCAAATTCTAAGACCTCAGGAGCCAAATCGCTAAGTTGAGCTGAGCTGGGTCCGGGTGCCTGATCCCTCCATGGTTCTGTGTTAAAAGGTGTGGAGACAGGTAAAATTTTTGGTGCAGTACTACAGACAGTTGTAGCAGTGTGGTGTACCTCGGCTGTCTGGCCCACGTTGGAGCGACTAGGATGAGGGTCAGAGAATGCTGCTGTAGTTTGCGTACTACTAGTGGCATGAGTGGAAGAGGTGGAAAAGCGTACGCAAATCTGTTCGACCAGTTCATCCATATCGCATTGCCTTTGGACAGTGGGTGTGGATATCTGGCGGCGAAGCTTGGGCATTTGGGGTTTTCGTGGGTGTCAAAGAGGTCTATCTGCAGGTGTCCCCACATCTGAAAGAATGGTTGAAGAACTTCCGTATGAAGTTCCCACTCGTGGGTCTGTTGTGTCTGACGACTTAACAGATCTGCTATGGTATTGTGTACTCCTGGAACATGCTGGGCTAGAAGGAATATGTTTTGAGGTATAGCCCACCTCCACATGTCCTATGCTAGTTGAGAGAGTTGCAGGGAGTGTGTTCCGCCCTGTTTCTGCATCTAATACATGGCTGTCATGTTGTCCGTGCGAACTAACACAGCCTTGTTTGATACTTGCTTTTGGAAAGCTTTCAGTGCTAGGAATATAGCTAATAACTCTAGGTGATTGATATGGAGTAACTTTTGTTGTGGTGTCCACCTGCCTTGCATGGTGTGTTGCAGTTGGTGGGCTCCCCAGCCGGAAAGCGATGCGTCTGCTGTCAAGACTATTTGAGGAACTGGCTCTAGGAACGGTCGCCCTTTGGAAAGGTTTTTGGTGTTCCACCACTGCAGAGAGCGATGAGTCCGACCGGACCGCCTACCAACACTAGGTCTGTTATTGACCTTGGGCCTGGTTCCATTGACGTGATAAGCACTCTTGAAGAGGACGCATTTGAAATCTTGCATGGGGCACTATGAAAATGCAAGAGGCCATCATCCATATGAGTTGCATGAACACACGTGCTGGAAGGGAGTGTTGTGGCTGAAATTTTGTGAGAAGAGCTTGCATGCTGGCTATCCTTACTGGAGTGGGATAAGCTAGCGCTGTTGAGGTGTTTATTGTGGCACTGAGGTACTGTTGTACTTTGGATGGTTGCAGATGAGACTTGGTGTGGTTTATTGTGAACCCCAAGTTGTGTAGCAGTTGGATTGTGGCATGGATGTGTTCCACACACTGATTGTATGAGCTGGCTTTTATGAGCCAGTCGACGAGGTACGGGAAGACGTGGATGTGCTGTCTTCGTAAATGCGCTGCCACTACTGCTAGGCACTTGGTGAATACCATTGGTGCTGATGTGACTCTGAATGAGAGTACTTTGAATTGATAGTGCTGCCCGTCTATTACAAATCTGAGATACTTCCTGTGAGCTTTGTGGATGGGAATGTGGAAGTATGCGTCCTTCACATCTACAGTAGCAAGGAAGTCGTTTTGTAACAGCGGAGGAAGGACTTGTTGAAGTGTGACCACGTGAAAATGGTCTCACTGTATGTATATGTTTAGCGGTCTGAGGTCTAGAATAGGCCTTAGAGAGCCGTCCTTCTTTGGGATCAGAAAGTATAGGGAGTAAACTCCCTTGTTTTGTTGGTACAGAGGAACTGGTTCTATTGCACTTTTTTCTAGCAAGGATATTACTTCTTGCTTTAGCAGTGATAGATGCTCTTGTGATATTAGACGCTGTTTGGGTGGTATGTTTGGGGGTGTAGATGTTAGTTCTAGACAGTAACCTGATTGAATAATCTGTCGCACCCACCTGTCTGATGTGATGTTGGTCCAGGCAGGAAGGAATTGTTGTAGTCTTCCCCCCACAGGAGTGGAATGGTGGGAAGGAAGCGGAGGAAAGTCATTGGGTAGGGGTGGAGGCAGAGCAGGAGTTATTGGTTTTACCTCTGCCCTTGTTGTTACCCCTATGACCCCCCTCTTTGGTAGCCCTTAGTGAATGTGGATTGACTAGGGGTTTTATAGGAAGTGGAGGGGCTATCAGAGGCGTAGCCTCTTGTGTTGCCTCTATATGATGAGCGACGAAAAGAACATCTGGGAGCTTGCAATTGCAAGGCTCCCATAGATTTGGCTGTGTCTGTCTCATTTTTCATTTTCTCTAAAGATACATCGACATTAGGGCCAAATAGGTGTTTCTCATCAAATGGCTGATTGAGGATGGAATTTTGCACTTCAGGTTTGAAACCTGAAATACGTAGCCAGGCATGTCTACGCAAAAAGACACTAGTATTAATTGCCCTTGAGGCAGTATCTGCGGCATCTAGGACACAACAAATGGAAGTATTGGTGATGTTTTTACCTTCCTGTATGAGTTCATTGGCCCGGTTTTTATATTTATCTGGTAGATGCTGCATTATGGATTCTAGTTCATCATAATGTGCCCTGTCATATCTTGCCAATAGCGCTTGAGTATTGGCAATGCGCCAATGTTAGCTGCCTGTGACGCTGTGCGCTTACCAGGGGCGTCACGGAGTTTAGATTCCTTATCTGGTGGTGAGGTCTCACCTGATGTTTGTGAATTAGCACGTTTACGTGCATTAGATACTACTAAAGAATCTAGTGGTGCTGGACCTCTAATGTAAACTGGATTTGTAGGGGCAGCTTTGTATTTTTTCTCAATGCGAGGGTTGAGGGCCCGAGCACTGACAGGATCTTTAAATACCTCTGTTGCGTGCTTAATGACCCCTTCAAGCATTGGCAAAATGGCAGTGGACCTTGGTGTATTATCAAGTGTCCAATAGGAAATCTTTCTACACAGTATCGGTGTGTAGGAGGAGGAACGGTATGGGAAGGTGGTGGAGAAGGGACCCTTAATGGAGAGGTTGCTAGGTCTCTTTTCTTTGGAGGAGGAGGAGGAGCCGGCGCCTCAAGTGGTCTCTTCTTGGAGCTAAGAGTCAATTGACCAGTCTTAGGATCCTTTACAAGAGTTTTTTGATTAGGATCTGGTGTGAAAAGTACTTCTGAGTAGGGAAGATCCTTCGGCGTCAAAATTTGGCTCCGCAGGTTTTTTCGGCACCGAGTCGGTAGCTGGTCTTGGGTCTTTTGGTTTAGAAGTGTGCCCTTTTGAAATGTCTTTTACCGGAACTTGTTTTTTCGGTTCCGGGTGTTTTTTCGGCTCCGAAGCATGTGAATCTGGAGCTTTAGGCGTTTTTTTACTGGGCTCCCGAGTGCGGTTTCGGCATCGATGAGCCACTGGCAGTCTTCGGCGCCGTGTGCTTAGGTGTCAGGGCAACGGTCGGCTTGGTTGAGGAAGATGGCTTCTTCTTCGGTGTCGGTATAGGATCGGCACCAGGAATAGGCTGGCTCGAGCCTGAGCCGCCTGAAGGCTTAGTAGGCTTCTTTGCCGGGCCCGAAGGCGGGGCGTGAGAAGCAGTCTCTCCGTGTGCGCCCGGGCCCGAAGGTGAGGGTGTGACCGAAGCCTTTTTTGAGGGTGTTGAGGAAGGGTTAGGGTCGACGGTCTTACTTACGACCCGTTGAGCTGGAGTGATGTCCTCAACGTCGGAGTCTTCGGCATCAGAGGAGCTGGTACTTTCTTCGGCGTGCTGGTGTTCTGGCATGTCGACGCCCTCTTCAAAGATGTCATCGGGGATCGAAGCTGACGAGCGAGCCATAGTTCTTTGAGCTCGTTGGTCCCGAATCGTCTTCTTGGAGCGGAATGAGGCACAAGCGGAACAGTCTTTGGCCTCGTGCTCCGGTGAGAGGCAAAGGTTGCACACCTCATGTAGGTCCGTGTGGGGAAACTTCGACCTACATCAAGGATACTTCTTGAATGGCGTCCTTTTCATGAGCCAAAAAGTAAGACCTAGATAGGCCCGAAGGCCTTCGTCAACGACCAGAATTGAAGACGTGAAGAATTGCGTTGATGTGAAGCGCGATCGAAACAATACCGTCGAACTGGGTGAGGATTGCGCGCCGAAGGAAATTTGGTTTCAAACCGGAGCGCAGGAAACACATCCGAGCCCGATGGCGGAGAAAAACAATCTGAGGATGGAGCCGATGCCCATGCGCAATGTGGTCCAAAGGAGAAGTCACCTATCTCGTGACTTCGAAAGAACTTTTCAGGACAAAAACAAACTGCAAACATCCGGGCCCAACACTAGGTGTCGATCTATGCACAGTGTGTAATCTGCCGCTCATATGCCTCGAACAAACATTTCTTTGTTTTGATACTTGTATGGGACGATTTCAATGGCCCCTTTTGGTAGTAAAGCCATTACATCTTCTTTGAACAGGTGTAGACGTTGTGTATTTAAGACCTGCTTTTTTGGTGGAATATTTGGTGATTGTTGAAGTAGTCCTAGGCAATATCCTTGTCTGACAATTTCTAAAACCCATTGATCTGATGTAATGTTTTGCCACAAATTATGGAATTGGTGTAGCCTTCCCCCGACTGAAGTTTTGTGGTGGTCGTATTGGGGGAGGGGGAGGGGGTGAGCAAGTCATTTTGGTTGGGTGGTGTAGGTGCCCTTGTTGAGGATGCCTCTTCCTCTGCCTTTATTATTTTTGTAACCTCCATGACAGTAACCAATCCCATGTTGGTGGTATTGTTGCTTTTGATGCTGATATGTATTATTTTCTGTGTTAGAGGCTTTTGCAGCCCCTCTACCTTGGTAACTCTGAAAGGGCTGTTTTTGTGTTGTGGTTTGTAGGGCAACCATTGATTTGGCAGTGTCAGTGTTCTTTTTTTATTTTTTTCAAGCTGAGAGTCTACAGCTGAACCGAAGAGGTGTTCTTCATCGAAAGGGACATTTAAAATATGTTGCTGTACTTCTGGTTTGAAACCGGAATTTCATAGCCATGCATGTCTTCTGAGCATAATAGATGTGTTTATGCCCCCAGCAGCGGTGTCTGTAAATTTGATGGTAGCATTTGAAGTGATCTTAACCTCATTAACCAAATTTTCTCTCCGCTTTTTATGTTCTTCTGGAAGATGTTGCATGAGCGCTTGTATTTCATCCCATGTTGCTCTGTTTTAACGTGAGAACAGGCCCACAGAATTGGCAATTCTCCAATGATTAGCGTGCCCAGTGGCAACTCTTTTTGCAGCAGAATCAATCCTTTTACTCTCCTTATCTGGAGGAGGTGCACCTTCAGTGCCTTTTGCAGCTGCCATTTTTCTAGTAGGGGTGACTACAAGGTAATCTTTTGGGCGATGCCCTTAAATGTAGATTTGGATGGTTGGTGAGGTCTATATTTTTTCTCAATTCGTCCCTTGATTTGACTGGGTCTTTGAACACCTCCTTGGAAACATCAAGAATGGATCTAATTCTAGGCAAGTATTGGACTGTGTGCTTGAATGTGTTTCCATGAGAAAGTCACTTTCCTCCTCTGTAGAATGCATTGGGAGCTTGTGTTTCTCTGCAGCTCTCTGTATGATACTGTAATAAGATGGTGTTGTCAGGGGGAGAAGGTTTTGTAGGCACCAGTGGTTTAATATCTGGATCTGGTAGGACCGGGTAATAGTCTTCTCAGGTGTGTGATAAGTATCTTGTGTGCCCTGGGAATCAGTGTCTTATATTTCTCCCTCTTCTTCTCCTTGTGGATTGGGTTAAGTGATCTTGAGGTGAGGCAGGTAGTGGCGGTGGTGAGTGCATTATCATCTTTCCATGGGGGAAACAGTAGTCACAATACATCACCAACACTAACCACTGTCTTGGGACCGAAGACCAAAAAGACACCTCGTATCGTATCGGTTTCAGTCCAATAAATCAGTGCGATTCCTGCCACTGGTGGCTTCACGTAGTCATATTCTGTGGCAAATCCAGTCTCCTCATTTTCACTCTGTTCTCCTTTCTTTTTCGTACTGACAGCCATAATAATTAGCCCATTATTTTTTAACTTCTAACTTTTTTTATCTCCAAGATTGGGAGGAGGCCAACAGGGATTCTGATGTGACCTAGGGCTCGCCTGCCTTGTGTGACATCAACCACACCCTGTGATCCAGACCTCGCTATGGGGTCGTCGTCAGATCTGCAGCACAGGAGACCCTCTGTGTTTTGTTTGAATCTTCATATCTTAGTGTACGGTGTAAGGTTAGGATTGCTCTTCGGCCTCAGAAATGTGCATTCATTAAAAGATAGACGTAAGTCCTTTTCCTGGAAGCAATAGGTAGATGCAGGTCAGGTTGTGCCCTGACTGTGTTGTCAAGTGTTTTGTGAGAGTCTGTATTCGCCTGCTTGCTTGAAAAGCAGTGTGATTCAGTCACTGCTCTTTATAGCGCTTGGTTTCTTCTTTGAGCAAGATGGGCTCTTCTATCACTGCTCTTTCTAGCGCTTTACTCGGTTTTTGTACAAGGGGGTTGATTATTTTTTCAATGTTCTATATAGCGCCTGGTTCATTCTGGAGTGCTCTTTGTAGCGCTTGGGCAATTTTTTAAACAAGTGGGTTTGTCGGTCACTGCTTTTTGTAGCGCTTGTCTGAATCTTTGAGCAAGCCATGTATTCTATCATTGCTCTTTGTTCATTCTTTGCCCAAGCGGGCAGTGCTTCGAGAGTAAGAGCATTACACATTTTGACAGGTTTTGAAGACTGCCTAATAGTTTGTCTGACGATAGCCCACTCTGATGCGCGAGGCCACAGTCTTTCTGTCCATTGCTGGCAGCACTCCTAGCCTCTCCTGCAGTTTGTGGGCGCTATTCTCAGACACACGCAGCTCAGCTCAAGTGCCTCCATTTCATATCCCCCTTGTCTCTTTTTAGTTCAGAGATAATAGGAAATGCATTTTTCAAAATAACAGTCAGCCAAGTTGATGTACTAACTGTCCTGATTATTCTCCTAATTCAGATATGAAGAAAGTATAATAAGATGTACTTCACGTCGTAACATGGTTTAATGACTTGTTGAGCTTTCATTTAACTAAAACATAAATCACATGGTGCTTGCACTCCGCAGACCAATTCACAATTTGACAAGCATTCTTGTGCCAGTCTCTTTCCTGCGGAACAAGTAAAATGACAACAAGTGACTGATAGAATGTCCAATGTAGGTCCAGGACACCCGAATTCATGCCAGATTTTCTTGTCATCCACATAAAAATTTTCTTGCATTGATTTGAAAGACAACTTATGTAATTAGTCAGTGTCTAAAAACATGGTGTGGATCCAGCCCATCTGGACTTGTGTTGGACACCCATCTATGCCTCACATTTGTTAAAGAGACAGTAGTTCCACTGGTGTCACACTCAACAGCCCGGAACCTTCAAATGATACTGGTTTCAACATTGTGTTGCATATCCCACCACTCCCATCAGAAAAAAAGCACTGTCACAACCAGCACTGGGAGCACCATGGCGCTTTTTTTAATTTATTTTTTTTACTTTGTCACTCTGCACAGAACCACGCTGCTGTACAACATGGCTAACAGACGTTGACAAAGCCAATATATCTCACATAGGCGAGATCTATTGGCTTTGCCAAGGCTTGTTATATGATGAACTAGTGAACAAATGATACATTTTAAGATGAGGATTCAAGCAGTATTGTATCACATTTCGATCAGAAAATACAATTTCATGTCAGCGTAAGAAAAATTTGAAAAAATGACTTTTGCTGAGGGAAGCTAAATATATTAAATACAGTATTTTATAAGACGCACCTATGCACAAAATTATATTTATGCATCACCGCCAGTCCTGCAGCAATCTCGCATGCCATTCTTTGCAGAAGAATTACTTCGGTATCACTACTGAGTTTTTCCTCCTCGTTACAAAGGTACGCCTTGATATCACCCTGCAAAACAAAATGGAAATACTCAACTTCTCTTTCTGTTAAATGAACCTCAGAGATCCCTAAAATAAAAACATCAACAAACATGAATTAGCTGAATTCCCTTATTGGTGTCATTATATTACAACTTTTCTCCCAATAAGTACTCCTCTTACAGCTAAAATCCAATTCCTTGTTCTCCAGGGGAGGTAACTGAAACACTAATAAACAACCGAAAAGTAGGCATTGCCAAGCCCTACATCACACACATTATACCAGTCGGACAGGCGAACCATAATTTAGTCCAAACACTCACGATGCATGTATACATTTTACTGATTTTAAAGGTTTATCAAACCTTGATGCAAAACACTCTTACCTTCTAGAAGGATAGGATAGGATATCACTTATAAAGCGCACTTATGCCAGAGGGTATAGTGGACAAAGAAGAGACAGGATGGGAGCGCACAAGCAGCAACCAAGGATGAAAAAAAAAAACAGGTTTTCAGGTGTTTTTTCAAAAAAACAAGTAGGTGTCTGCGTTGGAGAGGAAGGAGGGGAGAGAATTCCATAACTTGGCGGCTGCTACTGAAAAGGAGTGGCCACCCCATCTGGTCCTACAAAATCTGGGGGTCACAAGTTTTTTCTGTGAGGAAGCTCTCAAAAGCCGCCCGGGTATACCATTGAAAAAGAGGCTTCAGATGTAGCGTACCCTTACTATGCATGGCCTTGAATACCATGCTCAGAGCCTTATCGCAGGTATGTTTCCTAATGGGAAGCCAGTGAAGGGAACGTATCCCATCCCTGGCTGACAGATGCTTGTGAATCTTCAGAATAAGACGGGTTGCCGCATTCAGTATCACCTGGAGCTTATTAAGGGAGACGCCATTAATGTTCAGGTACAGAGCGTTGCAATAGTCCAACCGTGGGGTGACCATAGCAATAATGATCGACTGGGGCATATCGGACGGAATAAAAGGCATAACCTTTTTCAAAATCCCCAGATTGTAAAAATATGTGCTGACCGTGTGGCTGACCTGTGCATCAAAACTCAGACCGTCATCAAAGATGACCCCCGGATTTTTTGCTGTCCTAACAGGGACAGGGAGGGGACCACAGACTGCTGGCCACCAAGAGTTTGACCAGATGGAGTTCTGCAAGCCAAACACCAGCACTTCATTCTTATCTGCATTGATCTTCAGTAAGTTGTCCTTCATCCAGCAAATAATGCTAGATCTGCACTGACTGAACCTCTTAGATACCCATTGCAGGTTATTCGAGATGGAGACGATAATTTGCGTATCGTCAGCATAGGATAGCACATGAAAGGCTAAAGATCAGCCAAGGGAGTCCCATAAAGATTGAAAAGGGTGGGACTCAAAGATGAGCGCACGGGCACGCCACAGGGATGACTAAAGGCCTTGGCTCTAAAGCCTCCACAGCTGACAACATGGGCCCTGTTTGACATAAACAAATGGAAAAGCTGTAAGGCTTTCCCAGAGATTCCCACCTGCGGCAAAGATGAATCATTGGCACCGGGGAGACGGTGTCAAATGTCGCAGATAGGTCGAGCATTATCAAAACCGCCGCCCTCCTTGATCAGCCTGCGCACGGATACAGTAGCCACAATAAGGCCAGACTCAAGGCTGTGACAGGCGCAGAACAGGTCTGAAAAAGATCCAAGATCTCCTGGGACTCCACATATTTCATCAGTTTTTTATTGATGAATTTCTTCAGGACCTTAGCTGCGGAGGGGAGAAGGGAAATTGGATGAAGATATAACAATGGCTTCCTTTCAAATGGCCGGCTAACTACCAGATTGGAGCATGTCCTTAAACACTTTGTACAGGAATTTGGTCGTTGGTTCTGGAGCCAATTTAAGTGTGGAGTGCTGCGTACATGGGTCCGAGGAAGCTCCTGATTTTAACCCCAGCAGTAGATCCTTTGTTTGCTGAACTGAGATCTGAGGAAAGGTAATGAAAAGGTTCTAACTAGAGTCCTGAGTTGTCACCAAATGCCGTTTTGTATAAGAATTCAACAGTGTGTAAAGATATTTTGCCTACCTACTGTGGTAGTAATCAAATATTTATTTTTATTTTTATCACCTCTTAACTTTGGAAGATATTTGGGCATTACTTTGTAACCTGTAATAACAGGGACCTGTCTTAGGATCTCCCTTCAATCTTCTTGGATTGCTTGGGGATTTACATGTGAGGGAGAGCAGTCTGCTCTGGAGGTTTGAATTCAGTCTCTAAAATATTAAAAGCTTTTAGGATGATCTAGAGTCCTTGAATGAGAACCGTAGATCTGATCCAATTGTGAAGAATCAAATCTAATGCAACTATTGTTGATAACAGACAAGTAACTCCATGGATGAGTCAGAACTTGAGAATAAGCTCTCAACATCATCAAGCTGATGTATTTCTTTGTGCCCGATAGCCTCACAATATTCTTTGATGATCAGGACCCGGGTGAGAAAAGAATGCATGCCAACTAACAGATCACATTAGGCCAGAAGACTGCAGGTTCTGAGGGGGGCAGTGCCTGTTTTTTCCTTTGCAAAAGTGTATGATTAAAAAAGGGCCGGAGAAGGCCTGCTATCTAGATGAGAGCATCTGGTTCCCCAAAATTGAAATGGGTAGAGACATGGGCTGAACACCACACAAAACAAGCATTTACAATGCAATAGGTTTCGCATTTGTGAGAATTTGAGCCATTGGCATTGTACGTATTTGTTTTGAAAACATAAATAAAAGGCATTGTCATTTACAATGTCAATGGCTTAAACTTGCATAAATGTGAGACCTAATGCATTGCAAACACTTGTTTAATCTATGGAAACTGAACAGACATTAAAACGGATATCTTGCAACATTTTAGTTAAGGAAGACTTCACATTTTCTTTCAAAAGTTCCACTTCTCTGGAGAGCCAGTTTGATTTGCTTTTCATGAAATAAGGTGCCGACACACCTGAAAAAAATGATTTTTAAAAGGAAAGCGAAGGATTGGAAGTTTTAATTTCAAAACCAATCTCCAAGGGCTCCTGCCGACTGGGGAAATACCCATGGATTAAAAGGTCAGTGTCGCCATGCTACCACAACAGTGCCCTGCCTAGTTAAATGCTTTTAAAGTAAATAAATGTGTTCATGTTAATTCATTTACTGTGAAAACGCCTCACCCTAAACATCGCTTAGGAGGCTAAATCCTTCCTCATGGCTAAATTCCTTGACTAACCCGTGCCACTTGCACCGAGAGACTTCTCACCTTTGTGATACCCTGTTCTATTGTATGATGATGTATGTATGATCCTTGATCACTGTGTTAACGTAAAGCACCCCTGCACTTTCCTCCCTAACGTATAATTATTTATTCTGTAAAATGCTCCATGTACCTTTTCACCCCCTCCTTCCTTGTACATACCCCTTTGACTCCCTGCCTACCATAGGACCCTCATCGCTATTTACCCCCCTGACTTATTGCTATTCTCTCTGTATTACTCCATCAACCTGTAAAGAGCTCTGATACCCTCACGGGTCACGTTCGCGCTCTATAAAACTTTAAATAAATAAGTAAATAAATAAATAAATCGCAAACATTAGAAGTCAGTGGGCTCTGCAAGATGAAAGGAATGGATGTCTGTTTACAAAACCGCAGCCCATGTTACGAGGACACAAAGCAAACAGAAACACGAACCAATTCATTGAAGGAGGTTATCTCAGACCCTACAGGGACATTGTGCAAACCCCTCCCCCGCCCATCACTTGTGTCGTTTGTAAAGAGACCAGAGCTGGAAATCTTAAGGAAGATGTCTGCTACAACTCTAGCACCGGCAGATTCACCGTGGGTCTTGGCAAAACACGGTCGAACCAAACTTGCTCTTAAACAACACTGGGCAGAAGAAGCTTCCATGGATATGGGCGGGTTTGCTAGGTGACATAAAGACCTCTCACATGTCACAAGCCCAAGTGTGAGTAACTCATGTAGTCAATGCACCAATCTACAAACACAGAGTACAACGGTTCGAGTCTGCCTGCACGGCGTGCCCAACAGCTGGCGGGACTCTTAGGCAGCGGCTGCCCGGAAGAGGAGAGGGAAGCAGTGTATACAAAGTCAGCAAAGAGTACAGCATGGCGCGCCCAGCAGCTGCCCGGGAATGGAGCGGCGACGATCCAGCACCGATAGAAATTAGTTGTAGCACTCACTCAATAACATAAGCACATCCGGTGATCACTGCTACCGTGCAGATTAAAATGAAAACGCAAAATACAAGTGTGTGCTTTCTGCCTCCTCCTCAACTGTGACCTGCTCTGTTTCGTGAAGAGGAGGGTTTAACATTTATTTCAGCAGTGGTGTATCAGGCGCAGGTATTCAGCACCAGTCTTTCAAGTCGTAACGTGAGCATTTTATTAATTATACCCTTTTGTCATTTCAAAAGTCATACTTGCTCGCGCCCTTACCGTTATGTAGGCATTTTTTAAAGTCAGCGCGAGGCATCTTCACGCATCACGCTTCAAGTATTTCATTTCATTTCACGGGAAACCGAAACAACGGGTGTAGCGCAGGAGACGCCGTCGCCGTGCTCGTGCACGTTGGCTGTCCCTGCGCATGATGAGAAGACACGCCGGAAGACACGCCGAGCTGAGGTAGGGGATGTGTGTGTGAGCGCCGGAGGGCCGGGGGGTTCTGTATGTATGTGTGTGTGCATGCGGGCTGGGGGGGGGGGGGGGGGTGCGGGGGGGTTTCTCTATGTGTGTGTGTGCGTATGCGCGGCGGGGGGGGTTTCTCTATGTGTGTGCGCGTGCGGGTGTGTATGCGTGGCGGCGGGGCGGGGGGATCTCTATGTGTGTGTGTGTGTGTGTGTGTGTGTGTGTGTGACTGTGTGTATGCGCGGCGGTGGGGGGGTCTGTATGTGTGTGTGTGTGAGTGCGTGTGTGTGCCTGCTTCCAAGGAGCCATGGGAGACAGGAAGCGCGCGCGACCTGATCCCAGTTCGGAAGGTTGCGCGTGCACATCACTTGTCTCCTGTCTCCCTTGACTCCTTGAAAGCAGAAACGATCACAATAGGTTTCGCTGCTACGATAGCTTCGCGATCGATTCGCAGGGCGAAACCTAAAAAACTATAGTCAAAATATCACTGAATCGCAAAAGCTCACTCACCCCATCAAATGTGTTTCCTTTCTGCACATACCACTCTTGCATTTCTCTTTAGGAACAGTTGTAGAATACGATGGGCTTCAACTCTTCCACGTACTTATGAATTATGTTCCATTACGTACAGCAATAAGATCAACATCCCACATCCTAGAGCCCACCAGTCTGAATGTGATCTTCTGCTGCTCCGCTTACTTTAATTGTTTTTGATTAGATTGAGTTTGACATTTTCCGGCCACATCCTCGGGCTGGAACCAGCAACATCAGGCACTGGAATCTGTCATGTATGCTTCAGCAGAAACCTGGTGTCACCTGATAGACATCTTGTTCAAAGGATTTCTGGAGGTTGGGAAAACCTATCCTTCCATCTAGGTCATTGCTTGGGAAGGAGTCCCCATGTCCTAAGATATTTACAAATACAAATGAATTTGCTGATGGAACTGTTCTTAATGACCCCAGGCAGAGACTGAGACGGGTATTAGCAAATTACACACGCTCAATATGCTACAGAGTTGGTTCTTATATTTTGCTCCTCTTCTCCCTTGTATGAGCACCATGTTATGGTTTAGTAGGGTTACCAGAAGGAGCATATAGTTTTCAATGGATATGAGCGAAGGGTACTGCGCTACATGTGATACCTTGGTTCCTGCTTTCATTACCTATGGTGGTGCCTTAGTTTGGGCCTCAAAGCATTCCCCTTCTCTGTCAATTTCCCAGCTCCCTTTATGTCTTAACATGCAATCTCTTTATGTGTATTTAGTATGTAGTCTGAAATCGCAATATAGCTTTTCAAAGATGGCAGATCTCACCAGGATTTATTTGGATTAGCAGCGCACAATAAAACATCAGCAAATAAGAAAATGTAGCGGTCGACTCCTTCAACTGTTAGTCTCTTCACCTTTCTCGACTTTGGTTCTAAGAGTTCATCTCAGGGCCCCACTGAATAACGGCCAAAGATGAAAAGGTGAAGGGACCAATGGTTGAAGGGGTAGACAAATCAGTTTTCTTATTTGCTGGCATTTTATTGTACACCACTTTTGATTAGCACTTAGAACATACATTACCAATCAACCACCTAATCTTTAATCAAAATTACACTTAGCCCATTGAATCAATTGGAGTTACATGTTCTTATGTATTAAAACAAATAACATCATAACTACAAATCAGGACTATTGGCTTAGTCAATGATTGTTAGTTGCATAAGATAAATAGGCAGCAACTATGGTTATTATATAATATTGAAAAAACTTCGACTTAAAGCCCTGGGGACACCATGACAATGTTGCTGCTCCTGCGTTCCAAAAAGAGAAGGGAAATAAAGAGAAAAAAAATCACTCTTTAAAGGATTTCCTTTCCCCTACGACGCTCACCTGGCATGACGTCATGCCGTAACTTCTCCGCTAGTGAGAAGTGAGCAGCGCACATCGGTGTGCCTGCTGTCATTGCAGTCCGGAAAAAACACGGACCCCCTATGCCAGGGCACCAAACAGAGCCCGATAGAGACCCGCTTCGAGGCCCCCCTCTAAAAAAACTGCTGGTGCTCAGAGCACCGGTGAGACCCGGCCCACTTAAAGCCCTGCATGAGCGTCATGTACGTTTCTGTGATATACTGCGACTGTGAACCATTGCCTACACTGCAGAATGTCCAGGGTTCCTGGTCGGAGTACAGGGCAGGTCCTGATGCAGATACTATCACAGCAGAGGTGCACACACTTACGCTAGGTCTTAAGTGCTGCAGAGTGATAGCCTCTTCGTGAACATGGAGCTTGTAAGCAATGACTGGTAAATTGTGCAGACCCATGGCATCTGCGGGCGCTGCTAGAGAGCGCTCATGTGCCTAGTTATGGTCTCAGCTGATGTGTCTGTCACAATCACATTAAGTGCACTCGCCCGTAAGCATGCAACATTATCTTCTCACGATGTCCAAGGGAAAAACGGAGACAACATTGAAGCTTAAACTATTTATTTGGCTTAATTGTCTCTTTGCGGATTGTTACGGGTTAATAACGGAACAGACTGTTGAGGCGCTGCGCGTCTATTCAAGGGGTACAGGATCCGACAAGCCTGAGGGCCCCGAACTGCATTAGATGAATCACAACTTCCTGCGCTAGAGCAAGACCAATAAATCCTGGGGGTAATCGGCCTGGGATTAAGGGGTATGGATATAGGCGGCTATATGTTAGAACCAACCTGTAAATTCAGACTTATCTCTGTAATGCTACTGATTGCTTTACTGCCAATTATTTGAAAAATCTGTTTACAAAAAAAAATTAGAGCCGTGCACAAACTCATGAGCATAGTCTATTTCGTAATCAAATCAACAGAAGTAAATCAAAAACGTTCATATGCCATTTCTGATACTTGGATTGTATGTGCGGTTCTATAGAAATGCTAATGATCAAGCAGCTTAAATTCCAGCCTGTACACCCATTATCTCTGAACCACATAAAACAAACTAAAAAAAAAAAGAACTTTATAGACTTCATTCCCTTCAAGTACGAAATTAAAACGTATCACATGTGCTAACGACAATGAAACAAACAAAAGCTCTTCGCTGACGTTGGCCTCTTGCGTAAAACATTAAAGTATATTACTACAGCGGCTCGACGCCAGATGGCAGCACAAGGCCATTAGTGAGTGATGGCAAATGTTGCTTCAACGAAACAGTCACGTCCAGGGAACACCGATTGGCTGGCGGTCAGGAGTGTGGCAGACAGAAGTCAAAGACGGTCCCAGCATTTCACCGAGGGCAAAAAACCGTGATCTGGCAAATTCAGGCTGGATATTTCAAACTAAGTTGTACACGATCTTAACCATGGGATTAATCGACAAATGACACCGTGTACCCAGCAGCCAAAATTCTCAGTCATCTAACTGTGAGTGCCCTGTAGGTAACAGGTTCAGGTCGGCCCAGCTCCTCATCTGTACGAGGTCAGCAAAAGCAGTATCACTAAATTAGGTATTAGTAACTAATACAAGTTCTGCTGTTAAATTGTATAACAACTATATTATATATGCAACACAGACCTACCCCCCTTAAAAGCTTCAGTTGAAAGGGCGTTATGGTTATAACGCAAAATCAAAAAACGCTGAAATTCGGTACTTGCGGGGTGTGTGCAGCGTAAAATAACTCACCCCAAAGCAGTTTTCTTCAAGCATTACGTCACAGATGACATCACAAAGGAGATTATTAATTAAGTAATTGAAGCAGTTTTGGGATCTGGGGCTCTGTGTGTGCAGTGCCTGGGGAAAAGCCTGGCACAGCACCCAGAAGGTACTAGGCCCAGCCACCAACCAGGCGCTTGAGTGAAAAAGGTGCCGAGCTTCAGTGTATGGTCGACACCCAGAGATAACTGGGCACCGCAGAAGGCCTCCAGGGGAACGTTTGGCATAGGAGTGTGGAGTACAGGGCCTGGCCGAAGACCAGGCCCCGACTCCAGAGCACACCGACCATGTCCAATGCCCAGGAGAAGTGAAACGTAGGAGTACAGGCGTGGAGTAGAGGGCCGGGCAAAGACAAGGCCCTGACTCCAGAGCCCAAGGACCACGTCCAACGGCCAGGAGCAGTGAAATGTATGAGTACAGGCGTGGAATAGAGGGCCGGGCAAAGACAAGGCCCTGACTCCAGAGCCCACAGACCACATCCAATAGCCAGGAGCTGATAAATGTAGGAGTACAGGCGTGGAGTAAAGGGCCCGGCAAAGACGAGTCCCTGACTCCAGAACTCACCGACGACATCCAACAGCCAGGCGATGTAAAATGTAGGGTCAGGTCCTGACTCCAGGGCCCACGGACCACGTCCAATGCCCAGGAGCAGTGAAATGTAAGAGAACAGGCGTGAAGTACAGGGCCGGTCAAAGACCAGGCCCAGAGCCCATCGACCACGTCCTACGGCCAGGAGCAGTGAAATGTAGGGGGGTACAGGTGTGGAGTACAGGACCTGGCCAAAGACCAGGCCCTGACTCCAGAGCCCACGGACCACGTCCAACGCCCAGGAGCAGTGAAATGTAAGAACAGGCGTGAAGTACAGGGCCGGTCAAAGACCAGGCCCAGAGCCCATCGACCACGTCCTACGGCCAGGAGCAGTGAAATGAAGGGGGGTACAGGTGTGGAGTACAGGACCTGGCCAAAGACCAGGCCTTGACTCTAGAGCCCACCGACCACATCTAACGACCAGGAACAGTGAAATGTAGGGGTAGGAGTGTGGGTGCGGGTTACAGTACCAGACTGTGGGCCCAGCCTGCGCCCACAAAGTGCCTTGATCTGGACCCAATAACCATTCGCATACAACCCAAGCAATGAGAAAGGCTAGTTTCTCATCTCAGAGCCTGGCCGAAGATCAGGCCCCGACTTCCAGAGCCTACTGACCACATCCAATGGCCAGAAGCAGTGAAATGTAGGGTCAGGCCCCGACTCCAGAGCCCACTGACCATGTCCAACGGCCAGGAGCATTGAAATTTAGGGGGGTACAGGTGTGGAGTACAGGGCCTGGCCGAAGACCAGGCCCTGACTCCAGAGCCCACTGACCACATCCCACGGCCAGGAGCAGTGAAATTTAGGGGGGTACAGGTGTAGAGTACAGGGCCTGGCCAAAGACCTGGCTCTGTATCCAGAGCACAACGATCACGTCCAACGCCCAGGAGCTGTGAAATGTAAGAGAACAGGCGTGAAGTACAGGGCTGGTCAAAGACAAGGCCCAGAGCCCATCGACCACGTCCTACGGCCAGGAGCAGTACAAGTGTAGAGTACAAGGCCTGGCCAAAGACCAGGCCCTGACTCCAGAGCCCACTGACCACATCCAATGGCCAGGAGCTGTGAAATGTAAGGGTACATGTGTGGAGTACAAGGACTGGCCAAAGACCAGCCCCTGACTCTAGAGCCTACTGACCACATCTAATGGCCAGGAGCAGTGAAATTAACTGGTATGAATTTGGGTGTGGGTATAGGGCCTGGGTGTGGGTATAGGGCCTGGCTGTGGGCGCGCCTTGCACCCACAAAGTGCTGTGATATGGACCAAATAACCGTTCACATACAACCCAAGGCATGAGAAAGGCTAGTTTCTCCTCTCGGAGCCTGGTGGATTAACAAGGTATAGGGTAATAGAGATCCATCAATTACATATTTAATGATAATAAATTTTTATTTATTTATTTTTATTTTATTTTGAAAGTTTTGTATAGCGCGAACAAGATCTTTGCAGATATCAGAGCGCTTTACATAGAAAGGGGGAGCATGGGGGAACATAGTCAAACAGGTACGTAAAAATGCCAATAGTACAAACACGTGGTAGCCAGAAAATCACATAAGTCATTAATACATATAAAACAAATAAGCCACGGGGTCGAACAAGTAGTACAGATCAGTGCGGAGTCTTAAAAGAGTTCAGAATGGCACTTCAAGTGTATTTAGTCATTAGGATAGCTTTTACTTCTTTCTTAAACAGTGTAGTGGAGGAGATAAGCCTCGTTTCAGGGGGGAGTGAGTTCCAGATCCTGGGTGCCATTCCTGAGAAGGAGCGTTTATACGTTTTTTCCTTCCGGAATCTTCGAGGCTTCAGCAGAAGATGGTTTGTGCCTCTGGTGTTTCTAGAGCCGCCAGAGATTGTCAGCTTCTGAGTGAGATAGCTTGGTGAGCTCATGTGGACAGCTTTGTGCGTCATGCAGGCGATTTTCAGATGTATTCTGGCTTCGAAAGGCAGCCAGTTCAGGTGTTTAAAGTCAGGGGAGATATGTGAGTGTTTTTTTGAACCAGTGATGAGTCTCGCTGCAGCGTTTAGAGAAGCTCTTAGGGGTGCAGTAGTAGTTAGGGGGAGTCCGCAGAGGGCGATGCTGCCATATTCTATTCGAGGGATGACTAGTGCTTGTACTGCAGTTTGGAAGTCATTGGCAGGGAGAAAGGGTTTAAGTTTCCTCAGGGTATTGATTTGGTAGTTCGCTCCCTTAGTTGCCTTGCTGATATGTTGCTGCATGTTGAGATTGGTGTCAAGTGTAATGCCTAAGGATTTTGCTGAGTCTACGATGGTGGGTTGGACATTGAGTGCAGTTAGGTGTTTAAGCCAGAGTTGTGTGGTAGAGATCTTGGCGGGAGGTGAGATAAGAAGGAACTCTGTTTTCAGAGCATTGAGTTTGAGATGATTATCGGCAAGCCAGGATTGGGTGCTTCTGATCGTTGAGTTCAGGAGCAATATGTCTTTGGGGGATTGTAATTTGAGATATAGTTGGGTATCATCAGCGTACATGTGAAAGTGTATATTGGACGCTTGTAACAAGGTGGTGAGAGGTTCCATAACTAGGTTGAACAAAGTTGGGGATAGGGAGGAACCTTGTGGGACGCCTAACGAAACAGGTATAGGCGAGGACTTCAGGTTGTTGCTCTTGAATTTCTGCGACCTGTTGTGTAGAAAGGAAGTGAACCATTTGAGGACTGTCCCAGATAGACCCATTCTTGTGTTTAATAGTTCGAGTAAATTCTCATGCTTAACGGTGTCGAATGCTGAAGAGAGATCAAGAAGGATGAGGAGACAGGTATCGTTTTGATCTAGCATTTAAAGGGCGTCGTCAATTATGTGAGTCATAGCAGTTTCAGTGCTGTGCCCTGCTCGGAAGCCTGATTGATGAGGATTGAGGAGGCCAAACTGGTCAATGTGTTTAGTCAGTTGTAGTTGTGCGCATTTTTCCAACAATTTGGCGAGAGTGGGGATATTGGTAATGGGACGGTAGTTGTTTAAATCAGAGGGGTCGGCTGTAGGTTTCTTTAGTAAAGGCGTGACTTGTCCTACTTTGAGGGAGTCCGGGATGGTTCCTTGTTGAAGTGAGCTGTTGATAATTTTAGTCCAGAGTGGGAGGAGCAAAGGGATAAAGTCCTTTACAGCGTTAGCAGGGAGGGGGTCCGTGAGGTGATTGGATGGTTTAACGGTGCTGAGCAGTTTCCCTATCTCTTCTTCAGAGTAGGTGACAAAGGATGACCATGTGGCATTGTTTTTTCGTTCAGTGGGTGCTATACAATGAGGCTTGGAGTAGAGGCTTGCGTCAATGATGAGATCGCTCTTTATGTTGTCAGTTTTTTGGATAAAGAAAGCGGAGAAATCTTCACAGGAGGGAGCCTCGCGCATATTACTGTGTGGCTGGGGTTGTTCCTTGCATTGAGTTCTGATTAGTTCAAACAGTTTTCTCGGCCTGTTCCTTGCATGGTCGAGCTGGTGGCTGAAGAAATCAGTTTTTTGAGCGTTTAATTTTCCTGAAGTAGGCGTTTCTCTTTTTCTTCAGTGTTTTTAGATGCAGTGCAGAGGGAGCTGATCTCCAGGTGCGCTCTGCCATTCGCATGGCTCGTCTGTCCTCGTTGAGACTCCCGTCGTACCATGGCTTGGAGATTTTGGTAGATACTCTTTTTAGTTGCAAGGGTGCAGCCTCATTAATTATTGAGGTCATTGCGTTGAGATAGTGGTCAGTCAAGGATTGAACGTCCGAAATGCCGGTAGGTGGAAGTAGGAGATTGCAGCTGTTGGGGGTAAAGAGTTTGGTTTGAGTTTTTTCAGGTCTCTTTTCCAAATTTTGGGCTTGGAGGATTGAGCCGGGTTAAATTTGACTTTTTCATTGATGTAGAATGTGACAATATGATGATCTGACCAGTCGCAGGGTTGGATCGATTCGAGTTGGATAGAGTCATCTTTGGAGATGATAAGGTCGAGGTAAGAGCCTTTGAGATAGTTATGTGATGTCACTCTGATACTATCCATGATATTGTCTGCTGTGGGCATGGTCGCGAGCAGTGCATGGTATCGAGGGGCTGCACTGTTCACCATAAGAGGTGAATTTCAGTGTTTTTTGGGTTTTGCATTTTTTAAAAGTTCCCTTCAAAGATTTTCAGGGGAGGAATTTCTTTTTTTAACCCCTTCGACGCTCATGACGGAACGGTTCCGTCATCAGCGTTGGTTGGGCTGTGCTGATGACGGAACCGTTCCGTCACGACCACGCCCGTTTTTCGAACCTTCAGCACAGCGCGAAAATTCGCGCCGCGCTGAAGGTGTTAATAATATAGCCGTATAGCCTGCCGTAGCGGGCTATACCGTCCATTAAAGGCCCGCTCCAGCGTCAACAGGGCAGGGGGACTTTAATGGCCGATATAGCCCAGATACGAAGGGCTATAAGGCTATTAGAACATTCTGCCACTAGAGGGCAGACTGTTCTAACTAATAAAACAAAAGTTTCGGAGCCCGAAAGGCCTTTGGTCACAGCAACAGCGGTGAACAAAAGCAACATTGGAATTTTACTCTGCGGGCTTTTACCGGCCCGTAGAAGCACGGAGCACTCTATCGTATTCAATGGAGTGCTCCACATTCCAATGTTCTAAAACAGTTTCAATTCTGAGAGAAGAAACGTAACTTTGATGATTTTTTTTAGTAAATGCAGATAATGTTGGAAGAGATGGTTTCGATTCTCTGGGATCTTCACCCCTGGGGCTGGGGTAAGGTATTTAAAGTGTATGACTGTAGCACCTAATGATGGAGAGCAGACAGTCCAGATGGATATACATGTGGATGTTGACAGCAGAACACCTACAATTCTACCACTGTTACCAGACAGAATAACGATGTTCAAAACCCTGCTGAAAAAAAGCAAACGAAAGCATGCAAGTGTTGTGTCTAACAAATGTCCACACGCAGTTACTTTTTTCCAGAAGAATTATTCCGAAGGAAAAAGGAGAGCCGCAGGTCGAACGTCAATGCACCAGACCAGTCCTCAGTTAATGGCCATTGACAATCCACAGGTCAGTGTTTTCCAAACTGGGGGTCCCGAGCCGATTATTGCTGGGTCGTGATATTCCAAGTAATAAATAAAGAGGTCTTTAAATTCTGTATTGATCTTGTCACATTTGCTGCGCTTCAAAGACAAGTGAAATGTTAGGCTATGTTTTCAGACAAACTGCAGCTTTGTATTAGTTTTGCACGTCGATTGGTGCTTACACACTCCTCTCACGTTGCAGCAGCGGTTGAAGTGCATTAAAAGAAGTATGGGAATTGTGATGCCGCATGCAATGGGGTCAGGGTCAGTGACCATGGTGGCGGCGCCAAAGGAGTGGCTAAAAAAACAATATTCTGTACGTTTTTGCGCAACTTAAATGAAAATAAAATTGTAAAAGTTGTTATTCATTGGGAAATGCTCGAATGTACAGTATGAAACTTCGATTAGTCAGTGCACTACAGAGTTCTGAGTGTAACCAGAGAGCCACAGAATTAAATCTTGGTTGGTGCAGTGGAGAATAGGGACTTGTGTATTTTTAGTACTACGAGGTCACAGCCTGTGACCGAAAGCACTGTGAATGTGCAAGTCATTATTTTAGACTTGCATTATACATAGTATAAGATAGACTGCTACAAAATGTGCAGAAAGGTTTAAGATAAAATGGTGCTTTCAAAATATAGATTTTAGTAATACCCAGACTATACGTAATGCAATTTTGTTTAACATAACTGTCCGTTCAACATCTCGTCAGGGGAAGTAAGCGCTATATATAAACAATTGAAATTAAAAGCCCGCACTCCAGAGCTCAGTTGATAACTCTTTGCATTAACCCCAAAAAGAATAAATCTTGCTGCATCATACAGTTTCGAGAGAATCGAACAATTAAAGCCAGTACTGGCTCCCAAGCATTTTTCACATTTGCATATTACCCTTTATATTGCAGAGTAACACGTTTGCAAGCAGGTATTCTTGCAAGAAGGCTTGTTTAGCTGTCTGCCCGCTTCGGCTTTACAGCAGAGGACACTCACTGAATGACACCTCAGCTGAAGGATTTAAACTATCGGATTTAACTGGACCGGGACTGTTGTCTTTTTGCAAAAAGTAGGGGAATGTTTTTTTATAAATCAAAATTGTATTGCGGGAAATGTTAGAGGTCAATTTCTGAAACTGTCTGTACGATCCTCCTCGGAAGCTTTATAGTTAAGTTATGAATTGATCCTCCAAAAGAACTATTTTCCTATCGATTATTTAACTTTTGCAAATGTGTTTTAAATATATATTGATCTTGTTGCGAACCTTGGGCTAGCGATCTGAATTTGTGTATGTTTTAATTAATTTTATTGTTTCATAGAAATTTCATATGTGGTAATTATGTGTATGAATTTCTTTTATGTGGATCTCAGAGTTCCGAAAAATGAATAAAATAAACTTGAAAACTTCAAGAACTATGTGAAGGAAATTGGGCAAGCGGTGTTCCAGATTACATCAGAGATCAGAATATTTTAATTGATACCTTAACAGAGGTAAATGAGCGCTCACTTTCACAGGAAAGGGATAAATGTGCCACAAGTGAGTTGGGTTTTAAATTCAAATGAGAATTAGAAGTAATCTATCGCTTGCTTTTAGATGTTGCCTACAGAGGGCAGTGAAAGACTTTTTCCCTGGCGATTTTTTTACAGTACAAAAACTGCACTGTGTTACATATGGAAAAGTCGAAGGGGGATAATTTACAGTAGGCGCGCAAAGACTATTGGGCTGAGAGGGCTTTAGGCCGATCAGGGTCCCTGGCGTGTGCTGGCAAGACTGGGTCTACTTGCCTGCCCTTCAGCCACAACTAAACGTATTTCCTACAATGGCGGATAAGGAGTAGTTTCTGTCCTGTAACTCCAGTTCTGTAGTAGGGGTATCTCTGTTATAGTCATAATCTAGTGAATAGTCCCGCCCATGTGCGTGGACCCCGGAGCGATCAAAAATAATCTCTTAAATTGTCAAAAAATGCAGAACTGCACAGCCACTTAAGAGAGAATTTAAAGACAGATAATGCAGCCTATATCCACAGGCTACACTGTCCAGTACTTCAACTAGAAATTCCACCAAAAATCCAGAAACAGCACAGCCTGTCCAGGTTTCTTTAACTAGAAACACTTGCTTTTACCAGCAAAACCCTCAGGAATGATAGAGAGGAAGGAATGGACAGACAAGCCCCATAGGCTGCCATTATGTGGCTCAGAACAGGATACTGTGCCTTTAAGAGAACCTTCCAGAACTCTCTCAGTATCCCAAAATGCACAGCAGGTCCCTTTTACTTTCAGTTCTTTTTGACGGCGTAACACGCCAGACCTGTAGCATTTTTACATGAAAATCTTTCTCCACCGGGGAGGAGTGCGGGCGCTTATGACTATAACAGAGATACCCCTACTACAGAACTGGAGTTACAGGACAGAAACTACTCCTTCTGTAGTAAGGGATCTCTGTGTATAGTCATAATCTAGTGAATAGAATGGCAAGCCCATCCCCACACCAAAGCGGTGGTGGAGAGAATAGAATAACACCACTACTTTGCGAACAGATTTCGCAGCGAAGCCTGCCCAACCTGAGCATCTGTCCTGGCATCAGTATCCAGACAGTAATGCTTAGCAAAGGTATGGACCGACTTCCAAGTGGCCGCCTTGCAGATTTCTGCAATTGGAACATTACGTAGCAAAGCAGTCGTGGCAGCTTTGCCCCTGGTGGAATGAGCCTTAGGTTTACCCCCTAAGGTCTTATTAGCCATCTGGTAACACAATTGTATACAGGACACAATCCACCTAGAGATGGACTGTTTTGAGGTAGCAAGACCGGTCCTGACTGATCCATAATTGATAAACAATTGGTCAGACCTATGAATATCTTTAGTTTTATCCAGATAAAATTTCAACACCCTCCGAACATCCAGGGAATGCAGAGACCTTTCCGCTGGAGATGAAGGATTCTGAAAAAACGTAGGTAACGTTATGGTCTGGTTAACATGGAAATCCGAGATAACCTTTGGAAGAAATTTAGGGTGAGTACGCATAACGACCTTAGCAGCATGAAATACAGTATAAGGTTCTTGGCAACACAACGCCTGAATTTCACTCACCCTGCGGGCCTATGTAATGGCCACGAGGAACGCCGCCTTCCAGGACAGGTGCTGCAACGAAGCCTTATGAATAGGTTCAAAAGGCTCCTTCATCAATCTGGACAGCACCACATTCAATTCCCATGAAGGCGAAGGAAGCCGGACAGGAGGGAACACTTTCTTCAAGCCTTCCAAAAAATCCTTCATCACAGTGATCTGGAAAAAGGAAGTCTGTGAAGGGCATTTCCTGTAGGCAGTCAGCGCAGCGAGATGAACCTTAATGGAATGGACATTAATGGCCAGACTGCGCCAAATGTAGAAGATACGGAAGGATGACATCTTCCTTACACGTCGTCGGATCATAGTTCTTGGACTTGCACCAGATGCAGAATCTCTTCCACTTGTAAGCATAGGAAGTCCTAGTGGAAGGTCGCTTAGCTTCCTTCAGTATGTCCATACAATCTTCTGGTAGATTCAAATGGCCATATTGCACTATCTCAGGAGCCATGCCGCCAAACTCAAAGACGAGAGGTTGGGGTGCACCATCTGCCCCCCCGAACTTCGTGAGAAGGTCCGGCCGGCACGGCAGCCGTATGTGAGGCAGGAGAGACCGGTGAAGCAGGTCCGTGAACTACCACTGGCTGGGCCATTCCGGGGCAATCAGGACCATCCGCGCCCTGGACTGGGACAGCTTGATGAGCACCGCCGGAATCAGAGGAATGGGTGGAAAAGCGTACAGAAATCTGTTTGACCAGTTGATCCATAGCGCATTCCCTGGCGTCCCCTGCTGGTAGTACCTGGAGGCGAAGTCTCGGCATTTGCTGTTTTCGGCAGTGGCGAACAGATTTACGTCTGGAGTCCCCCACCTTGCGAAGACTTCTCCTAGTACTTCGTCGTTTATGACCCATTCGTGGTTTTCCTGAATCAGTCTGCTCAGTGCGTCCGCCTGAACATTCTGCACACTTGGTAGATGGGTAGCCATTATCGTCAGTCCTCTGGCTAGAAGCCAGTGCCAGATCGCCTGCGCCTCCTGTGACAGAGTGCGTGATCTCGAGCCCCCCTGCTTGTTGAGGTAATACATCGTGGTCGTATTGTCCGTCTGAACAAGCAGAGAGTTGGTCTGGAAGGACGGATGAAAGGCCTTCAGTGCCAAGTGAACAGCTCTGAGTTCCAGGAAATTGATGTGATACGTGGACTCCGTCGGGGACCACGTTCCTTGTATCTGTAAGTCTCCGGAGTTCGCCCCCCCAGCCGCGGAGAGACGCATCCGTCACGATAGTCTCTGCGGGAATGTCCTTGTGGAAGGGAACCCCTCTGAGGAGATTCTCCGCTGAACACCACCACTTCAGAGACTGGAGAGCATGCAGAGACAGTTGTATCTTGTCGTCCCAAGATCCTTTCCTCTGATCCCACTGATCTTCCAAGCACTCCTGCAATGGTCTCATGTGCAGCCGTGCGTGTGGCGTGAGGAAGATACAAGAGGCCATCGACCCCAGTAGAGAAGACACCGTCCTCACTGTTGTAGATGGAGCGGTCATAAGAGCCTGAGCCTTCCGAAGGAGTGATAATCGTCTCTCCTCCGAAGGAGACACGCTTGCTGACAGCGTATTGATGGAGGCTCCCAAGTACTGTATGCACTGGACCGGAGTCGGGACAGACTTGGACATGTTGATGTGCAACCCCAGTTTGTTCAAGAGAACGCACGTCTTCTGGAAGTGCGCTTGAGCTTCCGAGAAGGAGGAGGCCCTGATCAACCAATCGTCCAGGTACGGGTAGACAAACACCTTGTTCTTCCTCAGGTGTGCAGCTACCACTGCCATGCACTTCGAGAATGTTCTGGGCGCAGACTTCAGCCCGAATGGCAATACTGTGTACTGATAATGATTGGCGCCGACTTGGAATCGCAGGAACTTCCTGTATTTGTGTGCAATGGGCACATGGAAGTACGCATCCTGTAGGTCTGTAGCGCAGAGCCAGTCTCCCTGTTGCAGCGGAGGATAAATCTGATGCAACTACAGCATGCAAAACTACTCTCTGCGAATCCACTTGTTTGCTTGTCGCAAATCCAGAATGGGCCTGAACTCGTTCTTGTCCTTCTTATGAACCAGAAAGAACCGGGAGTACAGACCTCTTCCTCTTTGAGACAGAGGTACGTCTTCTATCACCCTTTTCCTTAACAGGATGTCGGCCTCCGCCTGGAGCTCGCGCAGCTGAAACCGCGAGCTGACCGGAGGAATTGCTGGAGACGGGCTGGTGAACCGAAGACTGTATCCATTGCAAACAATATTCAGCACCCACTTGCCCTGAGTAATTTTACTCCACTCTGCCAGAAAAAAATTGAACGCTTCCCCCCACCGGAGCGGGTAACGGATGTAGGGGAAGTAACCGCTCAGGGTCGAGACCCAGCAGGGCCTTTGTTCGCTGCTGCGGACTGCTGGCCGCCCCTGCCCTTCTGGAAGGGCCTTCGGAACTGCTGCTGCTGTTGTTGCTGCTGTTCTGAGTTTTCAAACAATTAATGCCTCACTCATTTATACACATCCAAGTACAACGTAGACCTGGTAGATACACAATTTCAATGCTACCAGAAATATGTTATATAACATAAATTCCAAGGTCTGGACGTGTTCAATAAAAATGCAATCACACAGGAACAGAACATTCACCTAGAAAAGTGTGAAGAATAGAGAGAGCACCTCACGGTAGAACAACCCGAGGGGGTTCCCGGTTGATGATTACCGGTATACCCACTTCTCATCATTGGCAACTCTCTCTATTGTGAAAAGACCGTCGGGAGCGCCGGAGGGACGCGGCTACAGTGACTGTGATTAGTTCGAGTCACGGTTTCGGACACGTGGACAGCTGACACGGTGTCCTGCGGAGTGACGCTGGTATGTGCTGACGTAGCGCACTCCAGGTCCAGTACAGGTTGAAAAGACTGAGAATAATAAACCCCTCATATGCCCTGATGAAATCGCCATAGAAGGAGCGATGAAACATGTCGGCTTGAGGAAAGGAACTTTTATGGTATATGAAATATCCATTTTTAATTAGTAGTGCTCTGCTGCATCAGAATAAAACGGTAACAGCAAGCAAAGCACCACTACACAAATGATTTATTTTTCTCTTGGTGTTGTGGTTTGTTTGGGGTTCTGTTGAGTGTACTTTTGACACTTCTAACAGGTATCAGTGTTTTGATACGTTGGTCACTATTTGTGTTTTTCCTTCACTATTCTCACGTCCGCACTACTCTTCTGTTGAGTGCACGTTTGTCTTTTCACAATAGAGACTACGTTGTACTTGGATGTGTATAAATGAGTGAGGCATTAATTGTTTGAATACTGTTTGAGTGGGGGGCTGCCTCGCCCATTCCCCCTCCCCCTGTACCCCTCCAGATTTTGTGTGCTGCTGTTCTGAGGCCTGCCCACGCCCTCTGCCCTGCGCCCCAAACCGTCTCTGGAACGGGCGGTAGGTCTTCTTTTCCTTGGGCTTCTCCAACCCGACAGCAGTCAGGGTCTCGGCCTCTGCCTTCATGCGGGCCATCTCGTCATCCGCATGCTTGCCAAACAGGGTTTCCCCCGAGAGAGGCAGATTGGCCACCCGCTGCTGAGCCTCTGGCTTGAGCGATGTAAGGCGAAGCCAGGCGTGGCGTCGTTGGTTGACACCATGACAGTACCCATGTGCCGCCAGAAGAGACATCAGCCGCCGCGCTGATGAGTTGGTTCGACACCAGCATCCCCTCCTTCAGGATCTCCTGAAAATCCTCTTTCTTCTCTCAAGGAAGGAGCTCAGCGAATTGCTGGAGGGACTCCCAGAGGCACGATCGTATCGCCCTAACAAAGCAGCGGCACTAGCCGCCTTCATAGCAGTAGATGCCGTCCCACAGACCTTTCTACCTGCCGAATCTATCCAGCGGCTCTCCTTACCAGGAGGTACCGTAGAGGACGGGGTGGTGGCATGCTGCTTCCTAGCCGCCGTCACTATGACAGAGTCCGGAGTAGGATCCATCCGAAGAAAAGCCGGGTCAGAATCCGGGGCCCGGTACTTCTTAAGGAGTCTGGAGGGATCCGCCTTCGTCACCGCAGGAGTGAGAAACAACTCCTCTGCGGGCTCTACCAAGCCTGGCACTAGAGGCAGCAATGGTCGAGACAGGTGCTTTTTATGGAGCGTCTCGAAGATCACAGACGTCGTGGGTGTAGGTACCGTCACCGTGATGCCCAACTTAGCTGCACCTTGTACCAGAACATCCTGGAATGCGACGATGTCGTCAACAGGCGACACCCTCGTCCCAGGGGATTCCGACAAAGTCGGTGAGTAGTCTCTGGTCCCAGAGGAGTCCGTGCGGGACAGTGATCTGCGCCTCCTGTGGCGTCGTCTTGACCTTGTTGATGGCCTGTGACGACTCCGCGATCTCCCCCTCCGGCCGGAGAGAGAGTGTGACCTCTTTGGCTTCGGGCGCTACAAAGGCCTCACAGGAGTAGGCCTACGTGGCTTGGCTGGGGGCCTCGGCTGAGGGGTCCCTATAGGCGGAGTCGGGTACCGTGGCAGTGAGACTGACCTCGGACGGACAGGCGGTCCGCCAGTTGGAAGCCGCGGGAGAGGCTGAGGATGATGAGGAGGTGGAAGCGGAGGCGGGGTGGGAGTCCGCGGAGGCGGTTCCTTGGGTAAGGGAGGAGGATGTGGAGTCGACCTCGTCTTAGGGGGTATATACACCTCAGAGTACACCGAGCCCGGTGACTCACCCTTCTTCTCAGGCGACGGCGAGTCCCCTATCGGTACATGACGCTGACTAGAATGACTCCTGGCGCCAGAACTCCTTCTGCGCCTCTTTGGCGTCGAAGAACGTCGCCCTGACGGCAACCGTCGGTCCCTCGACGTCGACCGCCTCCTCTTCGACGGCGAGCGCCTCCTTCTCGACGGCGAGCGCCTTCGCCTCGACGGCGACCTTCGCCTCGACGGCGACAGTCTTCGCCTCGACAACGAACGTCTCCTCGACGCCGAACATCTGCGAGACTTCGATGTCATCCTCGACGTCAAGGATCCCCTCGACGCCGACCTCCTCTTCTTCTTCGCCTCGACGGCGAGCGCCGACGCCGGGCCACCTCTCGACGTCGATAACTCGACGCCGACGACGATGAGACTGTCACCGGTGATCTCGACGGCGGTCTATTCAGTTCCCTCGCCACCGAGCGTCGACGCCTCTTCGACCCAGAGCCCTGGGGAGACGGGGAACAGACTGTAGTCACCCCTACTCTTCTTCTTCGCTGACGGTGAACGACGGTGTCGCCTCAACGGCGAGCGCCGATGCCGGGCCACCTCTCGACGTCGATAACTCGACGCCGACGACAATGAGACTGTCACCGGTGATCTCGACGGCGGTCTATTCAGTTCCCTCGATGCCGAGCGTCGACGCCGCTTCGACCCAGAGCCCTGGGGAGAGGGGAAACAGACTGTAGTCATCCCTCTCGACGCCGTCGTCAGTGCTATCGACGCTGACGGAGAACAGGGACGCTTGCTGGTCTTCCTGCCCCTGGGGAGCCCCCCAGAGGCCTCAGCATGGGCAGAGGAAGTCTGCCCAGACCCACCTTTTGCCTTCAGTCTTCTGTCCTCTAGGCCTTGGAGCCTGATCTTCATCCTATCTCTCAGGGTCCTGCTGGAGAAGCCCTGGCAAATGTCACACTCCTCTGGGACATGAGATGAGGGAAGGCAGATGATGCACACCTCGTGTGGGTCCGACTTGGCCTTCTTCCTAGAATACTCTGGGCATTTGTCAAACAAAGCAGGCATTTTGACAAATAAAAGAGTATTCAGAACACACACAAGGAAGAAAACACCAAAGTACTTCAAATTAAAGCACTAAATACTAGAAAAAGTGAAAAAAATCACCAAATAAACCCTTAAAAGGGAGAGCTCAATGCTTCAGGGTCCTGCTAGCAGAACCTGGAAAAAAGAACTGAAAGTAAAAGGTACCTGCAGTGCATTCTGGGATACTGAGAGAGTTCTGGAAGGTTCTCTTAAAGGCACAGTATCCTGTTCTGAGCCACATAATGGCAGCCTATGGGGCTTGTCTGTCCATTCCGTCCTCTCTATCATTCCTGAGGGTTTTGCTGGTAAAAGCAAGTGTTTCTATGTAAAGAAACCTGGACAGGCTGTGCCGTTTGTGGATTTTTGGTGGAATTTCTAGTTGAAGTACTGGACAGTGTAGCCTGTGGATATAGGCTGCATTATCTGTCTTTAAAATCTCTCTTAAGTGTCTGTGCAGTTCTGCATTTTTTGACAACTTAAGAGATTATTTTTGATTGCTCCGGGGTCCACGCACATGGGCGGGACTATTCACTAGATTATGACTATACACAGAGATCCCCTACTACAGAAAGCCCCGACCAGCCACTGGGTGCTTTTATTGCTTTCCACAATCGATGTTGCCTTCCTGTCGCATATTGTATAATATGATCATTTCAAAGCCATAAGAAAAAGCAAAGGAATGCCCTTTTTAACGTGGACAGGTGAACATCGACAGGGGCAAAAATGCCATTATCACATCAAACAACCAGCAACACTTCCACATATGAGCCAAAATAAATACTCATCATATGGTGGTTAAAAGGCAATGTAATGCTAGAAGAATGTTGCCTTCCAAAGAAAGTCTATAACATTAGACTAGTGTCTTTAAATATAGAATGCATTGTAATAGAGTTTTGTAAAATGCACAAAAGAAAGATTAGATTTTGACATAAAATAATACAAAAGAGACCTCCATATATAAACCTGCTTACTGTGCACTTTTTGCAGCGTGGAGTATGTTTATACGTGCCATTTTTGTGTTGTCTACAGACATCTATGCACAACCTGAAGAGATTTCGAATTAAAGCCGGTTTTGTTACTGGGGGCTAGTTTTGCAGCAGTGCTGCAATATCTGCTAGGAGTAACAAAAGCAGCAAAAAACGCATTCCCTGCCTACCAGGGCCAGGCAGTGCTTCGCTAAGGGGTGGTCAGAAACAAATGTCAGGGCTGCTTTGCGTTCCCAGTCCAGCCCTGAGCATGGTGGACAAAAAAAGAATGGACTGGAATACAGGCATGGGCAGCTACCAGTGGCAGAGATTAATTCAAGCTTTCCACCAATCACTTTCTTGCTTTCTTCAGCGCCACGTTTTAAGAGCCCAGACGTGGGTCCCGTGCTCACTATGTTATAGGCCTCAAGTACCCGACTGACCAGGCCGAATGGGCCAAAAGTAGATTAATGTTGCTTCTGCTCTTGTTCAGAGGGGTACTGGCCTTTCAGACTGAGCTCAACTATTCCTCTTGGAGCAGGGCCATGGCTGATTTGCTCGTTTCTATCTGGGGGTGGCATGGTGGGCATGTGGTCCTGAATAATTACCACTGGCTGAGTTGAACTCAAAGATTCCACACAGCTCTTTTCTGCTCTTTACAAAACCTGCTGTAGTAATAACTATGTATAACACAACATTATATATTTGTTGAATGATATAGAAAAGGTTCGATGGATGTTGCGGTTTTATGGCCTGGAAGTGATCTACTATAGCCTTATAGCCCGCCGTAGAGGGCTGTACCGGCTATTAAAGGCCCTCTCCAGCGTTAAAGGCCCGAGCCGAAGGCCTTTACCGGCCCGTAGAAGCAGGGAGCACTCCATTGTCTGCAATGGAGCTCCCAACATTCCAATGTTCTAATATTGATTAGACCCATCTTCCAGAGTTTATTGTTCAATTGTGTGACTTGTGTTATCTTATTCCGCTTTATGTGGCTGTTTAATACATAATTGCAGTGAGCACATACCTCTTCACTTTTGCCCAGATTATCCAGCCTAAACATGGAGACACACTGTGACCCAGGTGGTGGCATGAGCAACAGTTAAGTGTTCCGCTCTATACCTTATATAGCTTTGTGTGGGGGGGGGAGGGTTTGGGGAGGATTCCTGGCCACTGCCATGCTGTACCTGTTCTGTCTGTGAGATAGGCATGTATTGTTGGTGCCAATAGTGTACATGTTTTGTGTGGGAGAAAAACATGCAGGGATGGTACTTGCTGCGCAGTGCCTGTTTAGTGTGTTCTTTGAAGGTGCAAGCTGTTACTACCTGTGAAGTAGCATTTCATGTTCAGAGGGTGGAGTGGATTAATGTACCACATAATATTGTGGTTGTACTAACTACCTTTTATTTTAGATCAAGTTGCTGGCAGGGGGCATGGTGACCAACTGGCAGCATGCATCCACTAAGGTGAAATGATTCAGCATGTTGAAGACATACACTTTGTTTTTTACATTTTGAAGGGACTAGATCACATTATGTTTGTTGCATGATTTACATGCTAAATATTTTCAAAGCTCAACCTGTGCACGGGCTCTTAGAGTCAAGCCAGACCGGATACTATTTGAGCATCAGTTTTACGTGGCGTGTCAACTCTCTGCAGTGTTCTACACACCCCAAAATCAGGAAATCTTACCAGTGCGTTAATGCCTCATTTCACCACACCACCACCCAACATGCACTGCTGCCGTCACCACTGCACAGCCACTCACAAATGATGCTACCAACTGCATTATCACCACTGCTCCCATACTGCCAAAGGCTACTACACCAAGCAACTGCCAATCCCTAAAGAACTCCAATGACACGTCTTCCCACTATACTGCAACACACCAACTAAATTACGCTAAAAAACACTGTGCTGTAGCCACACTACGCTCGGTCCAGGTGCCCGGAGGTACCTGGACCAAGGCGGCAGAGCAGCATTTATTTTGCTGGACCTTAGTGCCGCCTTCGACACTGTGGATCACATCTTGCTTTCTCGATTAAAACATCTTGGGGTGACAGGTTCGGCTCTCACCTGGCTGCAATCCTTTTTGGAAGACTGTTTTTTTCAGCTCTCAGAGGGTGTTACTCTATCTAAACGATGGCTCCTTAGCTGTGGGGTTCCGCAGGGATCTGCCCTGAGCCCCACGCTTTTTAATGTCTATATGGAGCCATTAGCTAGGATAGTGCTCCCTTTCGGCATCGAAATTGTCACCTATGCAGATGATACCCAACTGGTGGTTGTTCTTAACCACCCTGAGGGATCATCTAGCACTTTGGGCATTTGCCTAGAAGCTGAGGCCGATTGGATGGCACTCTCTCATCTTAAGTTAAAGGGGGACAAGACAGAACTGATGTTCCTGGGTAAGTCTCCCTCTCCCAGAGCATCGTTGGTGTGGACTACCTGTCTCGGCACTATGCCGGTGCCTAAAGAGCAGATTAAGAGTCTGGGAGTGTGGCTGGATAGCACTCTATGCTTTAACAACCAAGCTCTTCACCACTTGCTTTGGCCTGATGAGGTTACTGAGGAAAATGTTGCCCCTTCTCCCTTTCCAGGCTCGTAGGACTATGGTGCAGGCTCTCATCCTGTCCAGCCTAGATTACGGGAATGCTCTGTATCTGGGTGCACCACTGGCCACCATCAAAAAATTGCAGGTGACCCAGAACTGCGCGGCCCGTTTACTTCTGGAGTTTCCTCGGAGGCAGTCTGTTTCATCTGCCTTGAAGAAGCTACACTGGCTGCCAATTCAGGCCCTGCTATGATTTGTTCATTAGTGACCCCCTACCACTCTTCTAGAAGCTTGCGCTCCAGTACAGCCTTCCTTGCAATCCCACAGAAAGTACGACGAGCCAGGTGAGGGGGGGGGCGCTCCTTCTCGTGGAATGCTGCCACTTTTTGGAACTCTCTGCCACCCACTCTGCGCAGTGAACCCAATCTACAAACTTTTCGCAGACTCTTAAAAACTTTCCTCTTCCACTAATCTGTATACTCTGGTCTCATTTTCTTGCCCGCCTGGTCCAAGCGCCACGAGGCCTCAGGGTAGAAGCGCCCCATATAAATTGAATTTCAATCATTCATTCTTTACTCCATTACTAGCTGCAAGCTGCCTCAACCACCTATACTACTACCCCTGTATCCCTATTAGGAAGCTTAACACTGCGTTACCAGAAGCTGTGTGTCTTTGATTCACATCTACCAGACTGCTATCTCTGCACACCACAGGTCTACCAAGCCAGCATTACTTCCGCTCCCACTTCATTACACGCACCCTCTGCACCTAAAATATCATGTAATAGCATTGGGTTACTACATCCGACACCACAAGTACAACTAGTACTTACGCCTACATACTACCATACCACCACCCTGATGCTAAACATGATCCTTTCGGCACACTATATCAACTTGGACCTGCCAAAGCTTCAATACCATCCTAGGCGACATCTTTCAGTGCTACACGAACCCCACCTCCCTACTACTAACAACCCACGGATACTCATTTTATCTTGAGTTCATAAAATGTGTACAAACGGAGTAGGAAAGTCAGATGGATTGTGATTATCAAACATTGTTTAACTGCAAAGACACCATTCCAGTCCAGTCAAAGAAGTACATGGCTATCAAAATTTGGGATAAAAAAGGATTCAGACTTAAGCCCACCACATGTCAAATTCACCCTGACGAGACTCCATAGTAATATTTCGCCTGTCCATAAACTAGTGATTTCAGAAAGTCTCCAAGTGCTTCTGCTCTGTAAAACCACCCTCTTGACACTTGGCATGAATTCTAGACGCTCACATTACACCTGCTGAGAATGCAAACTACGAACAGCAGAGTAACGTAAGCCGCATTTGCAGCTGGATTTTACCAGATGGCCCAGCATGGGGATCCGAGCACTTGCTCCTACTCTAATCTTCATGTCATAAAATTAGCCGCCAGAAGTAATGAGAACTGTCTGTTCAGCTGTGCTAAAAACTCTTCACGAGTAAGATGGGCTTTCTAGTATTCAGTTCAAGGCAGACAGAGGAGAAAGCAAATATATGCACCTATAAATGTATGGTGTTTAAAGTGCGCCCCTACAAGCCATTAACAGCGAGAATATCTTTATGGCTATTTGTCAATATAAGACCGTTATAATAGCTTTGTGATCTTTTTATCATACCACATCAGCAAAATGTATTTTGTAAAGAAATTGTAGTGCAAGTTGGATAGAAGAATGTTCTAGCTGCTTTCCTTGTCACCAGCCGAACACTATAAAATACAAATATTAACTTCCTAGATTTCTACCAGTAGCTGAACAAAAATAACACGTAAGCGGTGATCACTTATATGCCAAGTGTGCGTCATTTATTATGAAATATTACAACATTGGAATGTTGGGTTCTCCATTGCAGACATTGGAGTTCTCCATGCTTCTACGGGCCGGTAAAGGCCCCGCAGAGCAACATTCCAATGTTTTACAAAGGCCTCTTGGAGCTCGAGGGGATTTAAATCCCCTCGAGCTTCGAGAGGCCTTTGTTTTATTTGTTAGAACATTCTGCCCTCTAGTGGCAGAATGTTCTAATAGCCTTATAGCCCTTCGCAGCTGGGCTATACCGGCTATTAAAGTCCTGGTCCCTTTTTTAAAGTCCCTCGCCTTAGGCTCGGGCCTCTAACGCGAGAGCTACGGCGGGCTATATGGCTATATTAATACATTTGGGAACGTAGGAACACCAAATAACAAATGAACCTCAGCATGCTGTTGGACTCTGGATTTCTTTATGGGAACACATACCTTAACCCAGAATTTAGGAGACTTCCAGGTTGTAGCAAGCCAGAGGGTATTTTGTAGCAGACCAAACCACCCCGACAAAGTAAGATGTCTGCTCGTGAAGGGAACCGTTTCTCATCGTTCTATAAAAAAAATGGGATCTGGCAACAAATGTAACCTAAAACTCAAGGGTTAGATTGTGGGTAAGTGTTTCACTTGGGCAGTGCAGCTTGCACTGGTTTTCCTGACCTCTAATGGCAACCTTTTCTCTCTCTCAATTTCTGCCGAATTTTATTATTGGGTCTCCCTTCTATCATGGAGATAGACAGCTCTCCATTATCACAAACAAATGAGGAGGATGGAGAAGTTTTTAAAAACAAGCTGAATTACTTTATTCGGTCTTCTGTTGAACAGGCTATTTCAGCATCTATGGATAAGATGTTTAAAAATATCGAAAATTCTGTGGTGAATATTACGCCCAAGACATTACTGGCCCATTCTGCGGTGGGAAGCAGAAAACATAAAAACGCCACTATACCTATAATGTCAAAGAAGGTGCAATTATGTATTCCCACTTCAGACTCTGCACTTTTGGTTAGTGAGGGTTCCACACACACGGTTGGGGATGTGGTTTCTCCTAGGCCTTCTAATAAGGAATGGGTGTCTAATAAGACACCCTCTAAGTGCAAAACAAAGTCCTAAAACATCTAGGAGCAGTCTTCATAAATAGTTCTCTTATCCTTAATACTGATGATGACATGGCAGATCGAGATGCGGACGATGACCAGGATAACTTTGGTTTTTCTGATCCTTTTTCTTCTCCTCCCCCGAAAAAGTCAAAAGTGTTATCACCCACTCATAACCATTTCGTGGCCAAAATAGTTCTTGACGCAAATGGGATGCCTATGTTCGACCCCAGTCTCATCCATCATCCCAATTCAACTGAATGGTTTCCCGCCGAACAAATGGGTAATTACATTGCATCCAGGCTTTGTTTGCCCTTGGATAAACATATAGGGCCAGGTTGAAAACGAATGCCCTAGACCAACGTTGTCTGCTAACATCACTTCCACTCCAATCATTGACCCTTCTTTCCTTACTTTCTTTTCTAAGTATGGGAAGGAGTTATGTAGAGGCGTGGACAAGGCACGGTCCACCTGCCAGGACAAGTTTCTTAAAATTATTGGTCCCCTAGCCCGTATTTTTAATATGACAGAAGCAGCAAGATTGGACCACAATACTGTTGATCCAGAAGATCTGTCCTTATGTATCCAAAGGGTCTTCTGCTTACTTGGTAACACAAATTCTGCTATCACACACAAGCGGAGGAAAGGATTACTCCTGAAATTGGACCCTAAGGTGGCAAATCTTACTACCTTAGATCACGGTATCAAGGTTGAGGGACTTTTATTAGGAGATTCCTTTATCAAGGAACTTAGTAGATATGACACTACCTTTACTTCTATTGAAAAGGCAGAGCAATCACTTAAACGTTTTTTCCCAGTAGGTTTCAGCAAGGGCCGGCAGAGGCAGGAGCCGTTTTACCGGCCGTAACTATCACAACTAAGGATACAGAGGCTCCTTCAATTCAAACTACTTTGGCTACCAAGAATAAAAGCCACAGTTCTACCCCCAGAGAAGCAGAGGGTATTGAGGGCGACTACAAAAGAGCTTCAGAACCAACTCCCAGCCAGGTCACTATTTCTGGCCAACCTACTGTAGGCGGTCGTCTTCCGTATTTTCTCACTAAGTGGCAAACAATAACTTCAGGTCCTTAGGTTTTAAATTCAATACAAGGTTATGTTATAGAGCTCTAGGCAATGCCTTTCCAAACTGTTTCCTCCTCCTTCAAAGTTTTCCTCTGAAATGTCCAATCTAATTTCACAAGAAATTAAATCTTTTCTACAAAAGCAAGCAATCCAACCTTCTCTCCTAGATCCATCTAGTTTCTTCAGCTCCATCTTTCTTGTACAGAAGAAAAACAAAGATGAGACCAGTAATCATTCTCAAGCTCTTCAATCAGTTTGTTGTTTACCGTCATTTCAAGATGGAAACGATTCTACACCTAAGGGATTCACTAGGACAACAAGATTGGATGGTCAGATTAGACGTGCAAGATGCATCTCTTACAATCCCCATTCAACAAAGTCACAGAAAATGTCTTCAGTTCCAACAGCAGGGACAGACATATTGCTTTTCCTCTATTCCACACGGCCTTTCGTCAGCACCATGGTGCTCTACAAAACAAATTAAGCCACTAGTCGCACACATCAGGTCTCAGGCTCATCATTAACTTAGGCGAAATTCTATTAATGCCTCAAAACCTTCACAATCTACTTTCTCATCTGCATCTCACGTGCTCTCATCTTTCAGAGTTGGGTTTTCTAATCAACACACAGACATCTGTGCTCATTCACTCAACCCAAATAGAGTTTCTAGATTTTCTCAAATTCTTCCAGTGCCACTGTTCATCTCCCTTTGACCAAAATCAAAGCGTTCACATCAAAGATTCTCCAAACCGTTTGCAGCTCCTTCATTTCCCTTAGATATTTAGCGAGAATTGTGGGTCTCCTGTCTTCTTCAAAACAGGCCATCTTCCCGGGTCCTCTCCCTTATTGGGCTCTTCAAAGACTACAAATCCGTCATTTACCTGAGGGTTTCACCTATTCCGATTCCATTCACATAGATCCAGAATCTTAGCTGGAGCTTCAATCGTGGATAGACCATTGAGACAGATGGAACAGCAAAACTATCTCTGCATCAACCCCTGATCTTGTGCTAGAATCAAATCCAAGTCGGACAGATTGGGGTGCCTGATGTGGCCAAATATCGACTGGGGGTACATGGTCTCACGGGAAGTCCAGATTGCATATCAACTGTTTAGAATCTAAAGCCAAGCAAAAAACTGAGTGTAATGCTCCAGTCTCCTGCGTACAAACAATATCATAGCCGTTTGTTACACCAATCACCTAGACGGTACCAGAGACAGACCCCTAGCAGAGCTAGCAAAGAGTTTCTGGGAATTTTGCCTTCTCAACAAGATACCATGAGATCTCAATACCATTGCAGTGGTACCATGGCACAGTTATTACCACGACTCAAGCGACTGGAAACTTCATACTTTGGTATTCAGGTTGCTACTACACAAATTGGGTCCTTTCTACATAGATCTATTTGCCACCAAACTCAATTCCAAACTTCCTTGTTTCTACAGTTGGCTTCTAGATCCTCTACCTTTAGCTACAATCGCTTACTTACAAGACTGGAACCACTCCACTAACTACGCCTTCCCCCTTCCGAGATGATCAACAGGGTTTTAGCACAGGCCAGACATCAACAGGCAATGTTAGTGCTAAAAGTTCCTTTCTGGCAGTCACAAGTATGGTCCCCCTCGTCTGCAACTAGTGATTGACTACCCAGTACTCCTCCCATTCGGCTGTGTGTTGGAATAATGAGTTCCTCAACAACGACTCACTTAATAACGTGGTCTCAACAACAATTTATTTACAGCGCATACCTCTACCACAAATTTTTATGGTAAAGGAATGCATGGTAAACCCACCCCCTAAAAACCTAGATGAACCCCCCAAACCCATTCCTCCCCCTAAAAACTAACTCTAACCCCCACCTCTTAAAAACTAACCCGAACCCCCACCCCTTAAAAACTAACCCGAACCCCCACCCCTTAAAAACTAACCCAAACCCCCACCCCTTAAAAACGAACCCACACACCGCACCCCTTAAAAACTAACCCGAACCCCCACTCCTTAAAAACGAACCCACACACCCACCCCTTAAAAACTAACCCGAACCCCCACCCCTTAAAAACTAACCCGAACCCCCACCAGTAAAAACTAACCCGAACCCCTCCCACCCCCTAAAAACGAACACAAGCACCCCCACCACCACGAACATTAAAGATGACACATTACAAGATGGCCGCTGAACTATATTCCACACGTCCAGGAGGCCAGGAACGCATAGACCATTAGCATTTAACACTCTGGGCCTTTCCAGACGTTCTGTTTGTGTTTCTGGTTGTTTACGGTTTGTGTGCTCTATTCAGATGATGCTAATACTTTGTGACCTGAGGGCAATGCAAACATGATTTATTACGAAAACACTGGCTAACTGCAATTCCTACAAAAACCTGGTAAACTCGATTTAGTTTGGGGTGGCTCATTTTCTGTGACCACTATCCATAACTTACAACTGAAGGGCAGTACATACTTTTTTTTTTTAATAAATCACGTAGTACCAGGTACACAGCCCTCGTTTTAGACACTTCAAGATGGCCGCTGCCTGTACGACACAGACCATACAGCATCAGGCAGGAGCCTGCTCTGAAGTATCCCGTAAGCTTGCCCCTCCCCGCGCCAGACGCCGATAGTATTTTAGCGCCTCCTGGACGCAGTTCCATGCTACCCGGTGCCGACGGTGAGGGGTATGCCGAACGGCTCACATTTCGGGGCTTGTTTGTGAGTATACTACGATGCGGACTTAGCCCGGACCCGGGCCACACCATTCTGTGAGGTAAGCGTTAGGTAAAGTAAAGGTAGAGGAGCTACTGCCCGCATCAGCGTTCACACTCTTCCAGTGACAGATTTGGTAGCTTAGAGTCGAGATGAGTGTTTCAGCATGGCCGAGCCCCACCCGCAGGGAAGTGTCAGTGTATCACGGGATTGAGTCCCAAAGCGGGTTATTGATTTGGCTGTGTTGACGCTCATACTTGAGCCCGGCTTCAGAAACCGCTTCTACCTCGCTGAGATTACAGTTGCATAATAATGCATATCACGCCAGCATCCCTACCGCGGACCGCCAGTCTTGCGTTAGGGTCTCAGGGACGCAATAGTCCTGGATTGGTTGGTGAGCTCACCACATGTCTATTTTATGTTATTTTATTGTTCCCTCAGGACACTATACTATAGGTGTCTGATTACCCCGCCGTAAACTGTTGAGGCGATACTTTCCCTAACGTTAGGCGAGTTGAGGTGTACATACCAGCCACCCTAGCATGATCACCTGTCACACCCCTGTTTTTAACCATAAGAAACCCCACTGTAACATCTTCTGAGTTTTAATCATAATGTCTGAATAAATTACCTATAAGTTTGGTAGGTGTTTATTTCACAGAGCAACTGCTGTCAAGTAATTGTTTTAACGTGACATTGTTTTCCACTTTTTGCACACTAGATGTGGGTCACACTTTCGAATATGAATCAAGAGGTATGTCGGTACTATGAATTACTCTGTAGTTTTTTATTCTCTATTTTTCTTAGGTCGTCCTTTGATGCTGTGGGTACCTTACTCACAGCCCAGTCAAGTGGTAGGTAGGTAGGTAGGTTGACCCCCGACCACTATGTGTAGATATTTTTTCACTAGGTCCTGATGAAATGCCACTGATCCTCCTGACCATTCGGCATGAAACATGTTGACCCCAAAGGGTAGAGCGTAGTTACCCTGAATCATCACTTCAGATAGCTGCCACTCTTTCCCCGTTTTTAATCAGGTGGAGAGTCAGTTTGAATAAAAGTTGTTTCTGGACTACCCAACCTGTTTTAATCACCTTTCACTACATCTACACCTCCTATGCCCCTCAACCCCACTGCGCCAAACAGCAAGGAACTAAAGATCTCTGCCAAAGAGCCCCTCTATGGATGCCCGTCGGGTATTGCAGCATCGACCCGATGAGGAGCAGGCCAATATGATTAAGCATGACACCTAGCTGGCTGGGTGTGTGAGGGCCCTAGTTACGACAGGAGGGATCCCCCTTCTTTCGTCCTTTCAAGGACAAGTCTCCTGTATGACTTTCCGACAGATCTCTCTTTGTCACACCCTGTTCTTGACCACCCAGAGGAACTGCATACTCCTTTTCTAATTCCATATCTGGGCATGTATGCTGGACCTTCATAAAAAAGCCCGATAGTCCCAATTTTTGTATATTGATTAATTTTATTAAAGACATGGAGGCGAGTATTATACCACCTTAACACTTGATTAACTTGGTATTTTTTTCACTAATTGTGCAACAACGTTTTGCAACCTGGCTGCTTGTTTGCAATGTGACCTATGCATTAACAGCCGCAAAAAAACATACCCATCCAAAGGAGGGCTTAAAACTACCTGCCTAATGAATATTAATTTGACAAGTCGAAGGGAAGTCCTACAACTTACTGCAAATGGTCAATGATGGTGGCCTGCAATGGACATCAGACCTCAGTCTTTGCATTACCAAATAGGATTATATATGTATGTATATATATATATATATATATATATATATATATATATATATATATATATATATATATATGTATATATATACATATAAATATAATGTATTTTTTACTTTTTTATTTTTTTAATGGAGCAAGTGTTTATTAAAGAGACTGATGCTACTTTAACAAAATAAAACACTTTACCATTTCGAAAGACATCTGATGGTGCAGGTGGTCCTCTGTACCACTGTCGCCTTCTCCCCCACCACCAGACAAGATTCTTGAAAAGGAAGCTGTCCTCTCAGGAACACCTTCCCTTGTGAATATGTCATCATCCCAACATGGGACTTTCTAACTTGCGTCTTTTCAATAATTTTCAAACGCAACTGAAGTGTTAAATCATTATTACATTTCATTACGAATCGCAAACAAAGCGCACACCCCATCCATGAGCTTTCCTAACTGATATGGAATGAGTTGCAGAACGTTTTTGGTGAATCAGAATTTGTTAGACTCACACAAGGGTTTTGTATATTGTAAAAAAACTTTTTTTGTTTATGCAAAACCTGAGATTCTGTGAATTGCAAGGTTTGTGACCACAAAAGTGTTCTGCACATCATGCCCAGAGAGATAAACCTGCTTGGAATTAATCTCAAGACTTGAGCTTAAACCCTTGAGTCGCATGGTGGGATCCTATGTGACGGAAATGTGGTTTTTTTTTGGAAGACTTGCAGAATTTAAATTTATCAATCTGTTTTTAGGGAACCACAGAACATAAAATACAATATTAAAACTTGAACAAGAATAATCTACAGTTATTAAAAAAACAAAACCAGTGCCGCACAGAGGACACAAAATGGAGTCAAAATGTAACATAAGTGCTAAAAGTTCTAAATATATAAGACCCAATGGGGTAAGAACTAAGATTGTACATGTTTATTTTGAAACTGTCAAACAGCTTCAAACGTCTGAAAAAAGGCAAACAGAGCGATAGAGAAATATTAATAAAACAATGGACAAACAGTTATGTACTTCATAATTCAATTTTGTTATAATTTAAGTGGAGCATGGACTATTTTGCACGGTCAAAAGAAATCATTGCATTAGCCTGACCATAGCCTTCCACCATGCTTGTGTACTCATATAATGATGAGCACAGGAAGTGCCCATTCTTCGCCTGAGAAGAGAAAATGAAGACTAGCCTGCTTAGCCGAAATGTTTAAATATGATCTCTACTATTCTATGCTATTCCATTCGTTCTTATTATCACAGCCTAAGCACCTGCTTGTAGCTTTTCTAAAGAAACAGTCAGATGACTATATTCAAAACTTATGAATGCTAGTGCATAAACAAGGGCAGCTGACTTTACTATATAAGATGGCTGTGCTAAGGCAGATTATGGCCGACTCACTCAGCGATTCACAGACTAATATTATTATTTTTTGCTTAATACACCCTTGAAGACTTTAACTGGTGTATGAGGAGATAGTCCTAAACAGTACTCACCAAGTCACAGAACTCGAACACCAAGAGATAGGGGATGGCTTCAACGCATTGCCCAAGGCATTGCACAACATTTGGATGCTTCAGAACACTAGAATAAAACACAAACTTTATCTTAACCAAAAATTTTGGAAAGTAATGTAATACGTACTTAAATAAGTAAAGGTAGTAATTAAATAGTGTTTCATTTTTCACTCGCAACATCCACATAAATTACAGAAGGAACATTTTTTGCACATAGATCATAAGGGATAACAGTTTAAAAATGTGTATTAATGAGCACCAAAGTACCTGTATAGCTCAATCAGTAAATCTTAAGAAATTAACACAATATATTGGTATATGCAAAGAGAACTGTGTCTTCACAATGCTGCTGTGGTTCTGCAAAAGTAGTGGAATACTTCATCTAAGATGCATTGCTGTTGGGAAAAAAGGGACTAATGCTGGTCATTACAGTACAATGTTGAGAAGAAACAGGCATAACTTTCTAAGACATTATTCAATGTACCCACTCTCCTACAATGGTAAATAGTACAAATGAGCAACAAGGACCACCATGATACATCAAAAGTATTAACAGTGCCCTAACACATAAGCAAAGGGTTTGGAAGTGGTGATATTTCAATGTTTGGTCTTCAATCATACAAGAGATCCATCTTAATTTCTCTAAATTATATAATTCCAAAACCAGAATTGCATCTTGGGAAAGGAACAAGTACGTTATATTCCATAAGCATATTATATATCCCAGTACCCTGAAAACCAGTCAAAAACCTAGGTACCTAAGATCAAGCTCTTTTCCCCAGACATCACACCTCTAACACACGTCTGTGCAGATGAGCTGAGCTATAAAGAGATGAGGAAGCTGGTCAAAGGTTGGCTTTAATTCTCAAAAGAACCAGTTCTTGACTTTTAAGAAAGGGACATGTTCATACACAATCACCATTTATCGCTCCTGCTTAAAAAACATTCAGCTCTTTCAGTAAGATGCCAATAACTCGATCTGCAAAAATGTTTAACAAATTGTGTGTAAAACATAAGTCACAGGATTGGCACTAGCTGCATCATCTCCACTCCACGCGCCGGGCTTGGAAGTCTGCTCACTCAAACACCCGCTCTGTAAAGATGGCTTCTCTCAACACTTCTATCGAGGTAAATGTTCAATATTTAGTTCTGGTCTCTAAAGACCAGGATTGGCAAACTGGTTCCCGAGGAGCCACAGGAATTTGACATCCAAAACATTTTCTCAGAAGGAAACTTAGCAAGAATTGATGTTTGCTTTTATCTACGAGCAGCAGGAACAAGAAGGGGAGAAAGCATTTAAAAACGGTGGTTTTAGCAACTGAATTAGAATCAAATGACTGCATGACATTACAGTTCTCTGTGTTCAGACTGGGAAGAGACAGAACTCACAGGCCTGCCTCGACAGTAGAAGGAACAGTTGGAGGAGCGGATGTGCACACCATGTACTTCCCTTTCTAAGGCATACAATAAGACAAATGTTCATTAGACAGTTTTGAAGGGGGAATTCATGATCTCTAGCAGCACACAATTGCCAATCAGAAACTTGTGTGACTAATACGAACATTGGATGCCCAGGAGACAATGACGCAGTGCGGAATACAATGCACCACTGAAAAAATATATATGAATCATAAAACATAAGCATATAGAAATGACATCAGTTTACATTAGCTGCAGGAGAGCTATTGCACATCACTGCCTCTGAGCTAGGCATTATCCCACAAAAAAGCAAGTCTCAAAAGGATTATGTTACTTACCCTGTAAGCATCTGTTCATGCATGTATTGCATTTATTTGACATGCATGGACATTTCTATTTCTCTGCTTACTCTGTTCTCCATTCTCACCCATCTGTGGGCAAACCATCTAACAAAGTCGATGCCCATGCGCAGTATGCCCAAGAGGAGGAGTCACTGTCTCGTAACTTGAAACACTTCATCAAAGAAAAACAAACTGCACACATTCAGACCGAACACTAGCTGGCGGAAGTATGCAAAGCATGTGTATCTACAGCCACACATGCCTTGAACAATAAAATAGAATCAGAATTTATAATCAGACATCAATTTCTAGGGGGTGTGGTCATGCCGGCGTTCAACATGGCCACTTAGTTGTGAAGCTCGAGCAGACACAGGCCACATATGCTTCAGGATCACTTCATTTTCCTATCAAACAGCACATAACTAGCGGGGACAGATGGAGCACCACAGATCAATGCAGATTGAGGGATGATGCTCACTGGGAATGCCTATTAACCGCAAGTTCCGCTGCGGTCCACACGACCCGGCACCACCTCGCATACCCCGTGGCGACAGGGGCCGTGGGTGAGCCAAAGACTGCCGTATCCCGGACCACCCTGCTTCCTATCGGTTACCTAGTGGACACTCGTGAGGCCTCCTGGAACAGCTCTGCCTAACCCGCTGCGGTACATGCCAGGGCCCTGGGAGATTTGACTGCGGAACTACTTCCCCAACTGAGCCCCCCCCCCTTGCTTGCCGCGAATATCTGACTCCACCGCTGTCTCGACAGGTGGAGCGGGGCATCGAACACAATAGCACACTCCACTGTGAAATGTCCACAGAGGCATCAGGACCTTCTCTTCTCTGTTGGCCACCTTCCGCAATTCACCCCCACACAGCGGTATCACCCACGTATTGCGGCCTGCTGCTGCTGGTCCGTAGAGGCCCACACAGACCAGCAATGGCCTACCCGCCGCGGCCACATTGCCGCATACAGGACCCCTGCACCATAACTTGAGGTAAGGGCCTTACTTTCAACACAGCTCTCACAGCTGGACATTGCTCTGCATCACTACTGCTTTCTTTTGTGCTGAATGCTTCATGCACTACTTTGGCGCCCCATTCCTGAAGCACCTGCCCTTCATGAGCACCCACCCTACTTGCTACCTACGCCACCATTATCATCTTTGCCTCTTGTTTTGCTGCATACCTCTCCACTCGCTTATCTTCATGATGGGCCGCAGGAACCAGAAACAACGTAAGCTGCTATTTGAGCAGTCCAAGCCCCCTCACAGCCAGGGCTCTCACTCAGACACTGATGAACTCCCGGACAGAGATGCAATGGTTTAGACCAGTGGTTCCCAAACTGTGTGCCGTGGCTCCCTGGGGAGCCGCCAAACCTAGCCAGGGGAGCCGTGCACCAAGCACTTTTAATACATTTAATGTTGAAGGGTCTGTTGGCTTTAGTTAAACTAATTAGACTTAAACGCATGATGTTGATAATTTGTAAGTGACATGCCTAAAGCTGTAAACGTAGTGCTTAATTGTTGGTATGTCGAGGAAGATGACCAACATATTTTACTGGATACACATGTTCCAACACTCCCAAAGTAGGCGGAAGATGCCTGATTTATTTTGTTAGACTCGTTATTTTCGGTTTTTTCCAAATGCATTTAACACCAATGCAAGTTATCGGGAAACTACAGTTGCCCTGTCAATTAAACACAGTAAGTATTATTAAGTATTGACATTTGTAATTGAATCATAGGTACTTCCAGTACACATTTCTTTCAGTACACACACATTTCTAGACAGGCCTGTTCTCTCCTGGAGCACAAGGAAGTAAAACACCATATATGGCATAATGCCAACATTTGGAAGCAAGAAAGAGTGACGTTTAAAAAAAAAAAGAAAACAGGAATTTATTTTACTTGCATTGATTTGGAGGCAAATTTAGGGAGGAGACATAAAAAATAAAGCTGTATGTGGTTTACAAAATCGCGAGTCACCCCGCTGAGAAAGGTGCGTTGGCACATATGACATGGGTAGAAATAGAAGTGTATGCAAATATTTTTCAAGCGCAGCAACACTTTGGCATTGGGGCCTACTTGCGTTGGGGTGCTATCTAGCACTGTAAGTGGGATAAAAAAGTTTGTGACAGGGTACTCTAAAAGAGGCATAGACAAAGAAGTGTAACTAGGAATGTTTTATTAGAGGTGCCGCCTTAGTATTATGAAACGCCCTGCGTATATGATTATAATACCTTCATCCCAATCATTTTCAGGGAGAAAAATGCAAGCTGAGGACGGGATTACACCACCCCACCCTTCCCAAAAAAATAACAGGTGGGAGCCAAGGCCTATGGATGAAGGGAGCCACAGGTCGAAAAAGTTCGGGAACCATTGGTTTAGCCGGATGAGATTGCAATTGTTTAGCTCTCCAGTGGCCAGCATCAATTCCTCAGCGAGCCTATTACTTGTGATGAAATTATACAGGCTATAGACTCCATCGATGGGTTACATAGCTCCTGGCTTGGACGGTCCCACTAGTGATTTTTACAAAGCCCAAAAGCAGCTATTGGTGCTCCATCTTATCGCCTGTACATTGAGTCTCTTGAGACGAGACTCTTACCGTCAACCTTACGGGAAACAGTACTTAAGCTTCTAGTCAAACCTGGCAAAGACCCTCTACTATGTTCTTCCTATCGCTCTCTTTAATTTTGACAATTCGATTTTAGCAAAGGTCCTCGCTACCTGCCTCCCCTTGTTGATAGAACAGATTAATTCTCCCATCCAGTCCGGGTTTGTTCCTCATAGGTCCACTTCTCTTAATCAACGGACTTTTTTCACTGTATCGAACAGAGCATCCCCCACAGTCCCTGCAGCAGAGGTGTGGCTAGATGCCAAGAAGGCATCTAGCCACACCCTAGATTGGACTTTCTTGAGGGTAACACTGACTAAACTAGGTCTCCAATGCAATTGTATAGTCCTGGTCATGCTGCTCTATTCTGCCCCAGTGGTTCGTGGGTAAAGGGCTCCGTCACAGGTCCCTTTTCCATAGCCAAGGGGACCAGACAAGTCTGCCCTCTTTCCCCTCCCATCTTTATTATTGCCATGGACTCTTTGCCCGCCATCTCCAGGAGAGACACCTACACTGTTAATTGCAACTTACTCATTGCCCTCTCTTACTCTCTATGTATGCAGATGAGATACTGCTTTTCGTTCACCTCCCCTCCAACAATCTCCTCCCATTGATTTGCGAAATCCTGCGGTATGGGGGCCTCTCTGGACTCCATATCAATGGGGCTAAACCGGAGCTATTTCCATTAACCAATTGCACGCAACCAGTATCTCTTGAATATCCTTGAACATGGTGTACCGATCCCACCAAATATTTGGGTATTTATAATCACATGGAAAAGGACCAGGTCCTCCGCCTCAATTACGGCCCAGCCGTGGAGAAACTCTCCCCTCAGGTGGAATGCTGGATAACACTTCCGCTTTCCATGGCAGACCGAATAGCTATAGTTAAAATGGTGGTCCTCCCCAATTTCTTAACTTTTTCTAAATATCCAGATGCCTCTTATGCAGCATTTCTTTGCTACATTATGTGGTCTTCTTCTACAACTGCTATGGCAGGCCACCAGCTCCACATCCGCTGGGACATCCTGACCTTCCCTCATGAAAGTGGTGGCTTTGGGGTTCCCAAACCCCAGCTCTACCACCTGGCTGCACAATGCCAGTACACATATAGTTGCTATCACACAGATGCATGGATCCCCTATCATAAGCCATAAAGAGGTCAAGTTGGCAACCTCCCCCTTTACTTCATACTCCCGGAAGGGATCCCTCCGATATCCAAACATGATCTACTACTTGCTGGACATGGCAAAAACTTTGCAGAGTCCTCAGGGGGTGGGGGTGGGGTCTCCTCTACTCCCCGAATATACCACTGGCTGACAACCCCTGGCTCCCCTTCACTCAGGAGAGACTGGTTCAACCTTTCTTTGCCTCCAGGAACTGTGCATGGTGGAGAATGTCTTTCCGGAAGATCTAGTACTCTCACACGCAGACACCGTCCAACCACCTGATAGCTTGCACATGCACCATTTCATACTTCGGTGTCTCCATCGTACGTTGCCCTCCAGGTTGCCCTCATATCCCTTGGCCCCTGCTGACTTCCCATCCTTAACATTGCTCATCGCTGACGACGACTGTGGACGAATGATCTCTATACTCTACAGTACTTGCCTTGCCATGAGACCTGATTCTACTTGGTGGATCTGGATGGCCTTGGAGGCTGACTTGGATAGCTTGCTCGCGGATAAGATCTCGTCCGGCTGCTGCTTCCAAATCAAGCTTATCCCCACCAATCCCAAACAATCAAATGCATTTTAAATTCCTTCACCGGACTGAAGTCACACCTAAGACTTTGACGCGCATCGACCCCACTTGTTCATCTCAATGTCCCAAATGCCATGCCCTAGACGCAGACTTTGCCCACCTTACGTGGACATGCCTGCTAATCAGTCCTTAATGGACCAGATTGGCACCACACTCAATGCCCTCTACCCTGATGGCACTCCTGGGGTACACACACATGAGGTCCCATTAACCACCTGAAGATTCACTTCCACTGCCTTCCTGCTCGCGAAGCGGGAAGTAGCCATCCATTGGGGCAGCAGACTCTGCACCAGGGACTCTTCCTGGCTGAAGATCATGTCACAATGCAAAAAGTTCAGTGAAAATTGTGCACAGCTGTAACCTCATACATTCCAGCCTAAAGACATATGGTCATCACTATGGGAACTTGCTCTCCCAGGAATCTGACAACTCAGGATTAAATGATACCTCGGTGGCCTGCAATCCTGGGTCCTTCATATCCACCCTCCTCACCATTCTGGGCTCAGTCTACTGGGTTGTTGGATGACTGCTATCGTTACAATTCTGGGTGTTCTGGAACTTTAACCCTTCAACCTTTTAACTCATGTTAGGTCTTTCAATTGTCATGTAGTATTCCGGTTTCTCCTATTATGGAACCTGCTGTCCGACATGTCTTTCATTACCACTTCGTCCTGTACCATATTCACAATGCTTATAACCTAGATCATCTATGTGTTCTGTTTGTATGTCCTATATTATTGAAAATCTCTTAAATAAAGGCTTAAAAAAGACATCAATTTCTGTACGTTTGTAAATATGTATGTATGTCCATATGTGGTATTTGTAGAGTGCAATCCTAACCTAAAGGTGCAGACAAGCATAAAATAGGATATGTTTTTGGGTTGTGGATGCTTAATGCATTGTGTGTTGTGAGTTCTTTACTAGTTAGGCTTGAAGGGTATGTTGTATCAATCCAATGCCTCATAGGTTTCTGTTGCACACCTTTCCATTGACCCTTTCTCTCACAGTGGAACAAAACAGAACATAATATACATAATCAGAATATAAATACATCTCGCAATACATTGGAGGCCATTGTCAAGGAGGCTCGTTTGTGTACAGCCATCATGGCATCAAGCAGGATATCTTATCTTGTCTGGGTTATCAGCAGGCATCCTGTATCATCCTTATCTTTGCAGCATTGAGGGACAGCGAGGTAGTAGGCACTCACGTCACTAACTCCTCTACACCCTTTCACTGGAGTTACTGCCATCCTTGGGCAAGATTCATTATCTCTACCTTTTTTTGGCAAGTTTTTTGGGGTCTCTATTTTGTTTCGCCCCTCAGTGTCTCTGGAGTTGCCGTGTTTGCCAAATTGATGCTGCTTGTGAATTTTCCCTCAATTACAGTGGTGGCATTTCCAAGTGATTAGTCTGTGATCCCCTTATATTTCTTCCCAAGACCTGGGCTACTTCTGCAGGTTTTGAGAGTTGATGCATTTCATTGTTAATTTCAAATGCAATGCTGAATGGAAAGAGCCAACTGTAGCAGATCATAGTTTGTTTCAGATTGTCTGTGACTGGTGAGAAGAGATGCCGTCTAAGTAAAGTCCCCGTCGCATTATCCTGGAAGAGGGAGCAGTTTTATACATCGTGATGTATCTGACCTTTTTCTCTTGCAGCTTTTAAAACATTCTCTATATATTGGAAGTCATGAACTTTCATCCAAATACTGCGGGGTTGGCTGATACCTTTGTTGCCCCCACGCAGCGGGCTCTATCTACTATGATTTAATCTGGGCTGTCATAAGCGACTGTGCAAAAGAGACATTTAACCCCTTCCATGCTAATGACGGAACGGTTCCGTCATCAGCGCCGGTGCTCCGGTGCTGATGACGGAACATTTCCGTCATGAGCCAATACGGTTTTAAACCCTTCAGCACTGCAGCGAAATTCGCGCAGCACTGAAGGGGTTAACAAAATGTTTAATACTTGTGGCTTCCAGGCCTCTCTTAGGCCGCGCATTTGTATATTATCTCTTCTGGGACAGGTTTCCAAATCTTTCTGGGATAGCATCATTTTGCGCATGAAGGGTGATACATTTGCCCATAAGGACTGAGTTTTTCTATTTCAAAATTTAAAGTTTGCCTTTTGCGTCCACCACCTGAGATTCTTCGGAGTCTCCATCTGCCCTCAATGCAGTGATTTGTTTCCCCCAGGTCTGAAATATCTGCTGAGAGTCCCACACGAGCTTAGTTTTAAAGGTTTCTAGGCTAGCCAAGAGGTCTGGCTTTGTCAAGGCCACTTCCTTAATTAAGTCTGTGGTGTCCTTTCAGAATTTTCCAGAAATCTTTCCCCATGACTGGTCTTTGTAACTTCTAAAAGGCTTGTGACTTTTGTGGATGTGCCTCTACAGCGGCAAAAGCCAGGCCCAACAGTGGAGAAGAGTATAATATCAATTTGTCTTCAATGAGCAAGTGTCAGTTACTGCTCGAATCCTAGAGCCTCTATTTGCAGGCATCATGTATTTATATACGAGGCCAAATGTTTTCAAATGTTTGGGTGAGAGCTCTACCCATCTGTTTTTTTTAAACGCTATAGCGCGATATGCGGGAGCTGTCAGACCGATTAGGAAATTATTTTTGTCTTCTCAGACCTCTTAGTCAATACTACCAAATTTTCATGCAAGCAGCTTCACTTATGGGATGTATCAGGCGCTACTGAGTGACTGGACTGGGTTGGCTTTCTATGCGATAGTGGATTTTGGGCAGGCTTTTCCAAGTTCGTGAGGGGATTTAGCTCTATTGTACCAGTCTCAGGCTTCTGTATGGCTAATTTTGTTTAGTGGTGTAAGCAATGCCTCAAATGGGCCCTCGAAGTGCTCTCTTTTCACTCGGTCTGTCTCGTTATGCGTGCAGTGCTTTCCCCCAAAATGAGTCGGGCCTCTAATCAGTAATCAAGCGATGGGTCGGTGGGCATCCTGCTGCAATGGAGTTTGTGCAGGGCCTGGCTCTCTCATCACTCTCTGGCTTCTGTTGGACTTATTTTATTTAAGTATACATTCAATGCTTCAGGTGGACCACAGAAGCACCCTCTTGTCGTGCTTTATCTGGCTCTTAACTCAAGTGGCGCCACACCCCAAAGTGTGCTGGGCCTCACATCAAGCGCTGAATTGGTGATTGTCATATTGTAATGCAACGTTCCCAGCTAGCTATTAAGTGTCTCTCATGTCTTCTCAAATTCATGTGCAATTTCAAAGGAGTGACTAGGGAGGAGTGCTCCAATGACACTGCTCCTGAGCTCCTCCAGTTCTCTGCCAGTCTAGCAGATCGTAACATAAGGGTTATGGGAGCATTAACTCCACTTCTCTGTGTACCGGTTTCCACTTGAGTTCCTGCTTGAACAGCTCACCCAATTTATTTTCTTTTAGACTCTGTTGTCAGTCACGGACATCAGTCGGGAGCAGCGTCATAGATATGTTACTGTGAGCCATTCGGGGTTCTGGCACTCCACACGGGTGACATCATTTTGTCATTCAAATTTTGCTGGCTGCAGTCGCCGGCGATCACTCAAGTGATGGTCTCAGACTGTCTAGTGTTCCATGAAGTTCCAGGTGTCACCTCCCGTGACACATTTGTTTCGGCTGCAGATGTCGTTGTTTTCTGTTCTCTGTGTGACTCTGTCGCCGGAGCTCCTCAAAGGTGTAGCCATGTTTGTTTGGCATCTCTTAGTTTGTTTAACTCAATTTCTAGGATTTTTTAGTGTAATATTTGAGCAGGATTTTCAAAGGAGGTTCTTATCGCCCTAGGTTACATACTCATGATCTGTGGAACTTTGCCAAACGACAGTTCTAACACCAAAATTAAAGGTTTTGATTGCCTTCACAAGTTCTATGTGAATGTTGTCAAATGTTGCATCTTTTTCTTTATCCTATTTGAAACAATTAAGCCATGATGGTCATTCTCTTTTCACAAGGGCTTCCAGCGGCCTTATCAATTTACAATGATTAGTCAGATTTTTCATAACTGTACTTTTTAAACTTAAACAAATGAAACTTCTCTATCACTGTGCTCACTACCCTTATGAAGGGAACTTGGGTGCATGGACCTCAAACCACCAAAGCTACCTACTAAGAAATTAGTGCCTAACCCAGGTAAGACCAATATGATGCAGACTTTGCTGTTCAGACAGGACTGTGGAAGTCCTGTCTGTCTTAAACCAAATGATAAAGGATGAGAGAATGAATACATTACAAGAAGAAAAAAAAAGATTTTAAAGTAATGTTGAGTCTTACCAGTATGGCTCTCCGTGTTTCAAAAACTGTTCTTGTTCCTTTGAACCAGCACTCGCTTTTAATTCCTTCACTATTACTCTTGCCACACTGCTGTCAGTGTAGATCTCACCAAGCAAAATCTAGTAAGGAAACAATTAAACAATTCAGCATTAGACTGCCTATCACTGGCATAAAAGACTCCAGTTTCCATTCGAACTTTAACAGCAACAACGTGGCGGGAAAGGTCATATCGGTTTCAGCTGCCAAAATCACGAGCTATTATGCCCAGCAATCAAAGCACATAGTCACCAAAACATAGAAAAACAGTAATGAAAATTAAGTAATTTGAACTGTCTTGCAACCAAATCTTTCTCCTAAAAAGTGCAGCTACTGCAGTGGACAAAAGGGTTACGTCTGAAGGAGGAAATTAAACAACAAAAGAAGCTACAGTTAGTTCTAAAAAAGCAATATCCTCGAAAAGAAACATCCAGTAAGTGATACTAAGCCATCACTTTATTTATTAACCTTTTTGAAGCGGATTCGTATACACTTTTTATCATTGGTGTCTCAAATACATGTCTACGCATATTACATTTGTTTTGGTAGGTATAACTAGTTCCAGGCTGAAATATTACTTTTTGACTACAGAAGTAATCATTTATTTAGCAGATATTTTGAATGTAAAAGATCAGGCAAAATAAATAAGGGACAACAATGGACAAAGTTGTCAAACACCGCCATCGCAACATATGGTACCTATTTTCAGGCTATGGTTAACAAAAATTGTTTTTTCCATCGACAGAAACTTTTAATTACACTGAAGTTAAGGTCGGTATGAACAAACTGTAGTTAATAATGTGAAACTGGAACACAGATGATAGAACAAGTGCTCACTGTTCTGTACACACAGTATTTTATTCAGGGCACAATCAAAACCAAATGCTTTAACAGAACACACACACATCACATCTGAAGTAGTACTCAAATGGAAGAAGCTCTTAAACAGGATGAAATAATCTGCTTGAGCAACAATTTTTAAAGCTTTAAGTTGCTATCAGTGGTGTCTGGTTGAGTTTGAAAGTGGTGGGACATAAAATGGAAGGATGACTTAGTCTGAGTGAGTGCAACTGTTCTGAGGGGTGTTTGTGGGGTGTTCATCCCACAATACTTTATTTCTTTTTTATGAAAAATAGTTTATAATGGTGCATTTTGCAATACAAACCAACCAACCCAAACCAAAAATAAATGTTTTCACAGGCATTTCTAAATAAACTGTGCACACTTTGCTCCCTTAATATTTTTAAGACTTGGGTGGTGTCCAAGCTCTTTGAACCAGTGTTGATCCCTGGCTGTTACTTGTCTGTTAAGTACCATGTATCATGTATTGATGCTAACGAAATGTGAGGATACTTCCGCATCCCTGTACATTTGCAATTAATCATGTGTGTTTTGGAGGTAGGGACGTGGTGGTAACTCCTTCACTGGACATAAAAAGCCAAGATGGCAACAGAGAGAGCCACAAACACTTAAGCAGCAGGACCCTGCAGGTTGTATCGCTCCAGCAGTGTGCCCCAAGAGGGAAACAGTTTCTACCTAGAGAGCGAGTTGAAGAGGTCTCTGTGACCTCTACAGGAAACTAGACTGCATGTAAGAAACTTCAGAATGATGCATCATTGTGGTCAAGGAATGCACTGGAAGAGATTCTATGTATGAGGGGCTGGTGCAAAAACAGGTCTCAAGGATCTGAAAATATCCACACTGGATATAAAATTTATAAAAAATCTTACCTCGACCATCCTCTTCCTTTAAACGTAATACACCCAAGGGCCGATGTCCTAACACTACAAAACTACACAAGTCCCTCGCTGCCTAGCTGTAATGGAGAGCAAGCACGACTTGTAAAAACTAAATGCCACACCTCCTCACCCATGCCAATCCAAGCACTGCTCTCATGCTGTCTACAGTAGTAAACAGCATAAGAGCAGTGGTCAGGCAGGACAGGACAGGCGAATACAGTGATCTATGCTAGACCGATGGACTGTGTCTCCTTTTCCCCAGCTCCCCTACAGTGCCGACTTTGAAGCCTGAACAGTGCATGTCAATTTGACATGCGCAGTCCAGGCATTTACACAGCCTCAGCTGGTTGCCCCAATCACGTCTACTGCTAAGAGAGACAGCACTGTGGTAATACTGCCCCATTAAAGAAGCAATGATGAATGTCATATGGACACTGTAGTAAAGTATTAGCATTTGGGTTAAAAAAACGAAATAAAGAGTTAAGATTGGAATATAGTGGCACACAGTGTGGGTAAGGAGTCAATGCCCCTACGCTCCTATGGAGGAACCGCCCCTGGTTGCTATATCGAGTACACAGAACGCCATCATATAAAATATTGCTACAAAATGTCTCAAGGTTAGGACACAAGGTAAACTTTCCTCTGAGGTCAACAATCTTCTTTGAAATGCTGCAGTGGGTATCAATGGCTGGATTATCTGGCTCATCATTCACATTTTTCCAATAGGCTGATGGGAGAGCAAGCCACAGGCCGGGGCATATCGATTTCCGAGACTGGTTAGAGTCTTAAGTCATTTTCACAAGTCATTTCCTTTCCAAAAGGTCATCACGGGTTGGACTCTGCATTTCCATATTGCTCGTTTAAGTGACTCGCTTTACGAATATTGCAGATTTTCTCAACACCTCTGAGAAATTATACAACAGCAAGTAAACCGCCATTTCATTACACTTTTCCAATTCGTGCAATTTTGATACTGTGGCATAAAAAGTTTTTCTACAGTCTTGACACCAGATGGGAGTAAATACTTTGCAAAAGATGCTTATTAAGACAATATCCGAGTTTAAGTGGTGGTGTTACGTGCAACACCTGTGGACAACATTTCCATTGATTCAGAACAATTGTACAACTGCAGAAGCTCTACTCGATGTACCTAAGGACCTATTGGGCAATGACAGTTTTTCTGGCTGAGCCTCATGTTTCCAGAGTGATCTTTTCCTTGGAATGGGGAGGCTGTTATAAGTTAATCCGAACAGCACGATCGGCTACAGGAAGTTATCTATTTTGTAGTGATTGGGTTAGAAGATACCCTCCAAACATTTACAACACCACATTTAAGAAAATGCTGGTTAGATTAACTGAATTCCGAGAAATGGTTTTATACAAAATTGATGTTCTGGCTTAACTATATTCTAAAATACTATTAAGTCTTAAGAGGTTTATGAGCACATAAAAAGGCTGACAACATTTTTTTGCCAGGCGAAAAGCAGTCAACACTTTCAAGGTTGGGTGGAGTACACAAGATCACCATATCCCAATTAAAGGTTTAGGCAGCCTTCGTTTTGCGGTGTTCGAATTGGTAAAGGGCCTGCAGCGCACTAATGTGATGTACAGTCATATTCCATAATCCATTAAAGCAGTTCTAGCTTGTGAGTGCCCCTTTGCTTAAATAGTTTATGACTTAAGCACAAGAGCACAAAGATCAGCTATCACTGAGTTAAAGACTTGAGGGGAAAAAGGAAGGATGCCAAGCAGGGAGCATTTTCTCGCCTTATTCGAACACTGACAGCACTGACAACCTGCAATGGGCCAACTTAACACCTGCCTCGGATGGTTGTCTTGAGAAGGGCATAAGGTAATCAACTAAATAAACTAGCAGACTGATGACCTTTTTCAGGAGCAAGTGGCAAAATCTTTACCATAAAATTTCCTATGCTGTTAGTGGGCCTGCTCAGTATGTTTCTCGTGCCCAGCCAAAGGAGGCTTGGCTGAAAACAACTTCTGCTTTGTATATTTGTGACATGAGATTTGGGAAGCTCCACTTCCAGGTAATACTAGTCCAAGCACATTTAGAAGTACAGCTATGCACAATTTATTGCTTAATATGGCAATATGTATATCACAAATCTTGAAACGTTGATTTTCTGATTAAGAGTATTTTGAATATAGCTGATAAAATGACAGCTCCTCGCCACTTTTCAGATCTTATATTAATTATGGATGTTAACACCTCAATATCTTTGAGCCATTCAAATTTAGCAAGCAATGACAAGCAGAGCTCCGTTTGGGTTTTCTCTGATGCACCCAAGTTTTAAACATCAATAACGTAGAGTTCGTGTTTTGGCTGAGCAGGTCTTGAAGTAACAATGTTGCATTGCCAACAGATCTAATTTAATTAACAATCGGAGAAGGAAACTTAGTAGACTAGTCTCCAAACACAATTATGCATTAATTATTAACTTGTTCAAGATTGTGAGGCTATAGCCATTTCTCCTATGAATCTGAGTGATAACTGTGGAGTTGAAATTTGAATTCTTAAATGTGTAGAGTGGAATAGCTCTGCAGATATAGTTAAGGATAAGCAACCATAGCTTTTTGCACATTTTTGTTGATATGTTCACAATGTTATCATGGGGCTAGTGAACCTGCAGCACTGCTGGGAAGGAAGATGCTTGCTTCGCACCTCAATGAAAGTACTGGAATATTTTGTGATCCGTTCAGAGCCCACAAGATTCTCATTTGTCTTACTGCAATCGTCCTAATCTAGGCATGGGTAAATAAGCAAATAAAACTGAAGTAACAACAAGGCACGCTTGAAAGTGTTTAGGGGAAATCAATCAGAAATTATACAGCGCAGCACTGTCACCACAAGGAGTATCTGGGAAAAGCCAGGTCTGAGTTTCTTTCTGAAGACTGCCAGGGAGGGTGCTGTTCAAAAGTGGAGGGGCAGGTTGTTCCAGGACTTGGCTGCGATGTAGAAGAAAATGCGGCCACTGCTGCGACTGCAACTGAGGCGGGGAGGGGGCTGCGCAAGAGCTAGTGAGGAGGAGCGCAGGTGTCCTGTGGGTTGATGGAAGTTAAGTTGTTGGATGATGTAAGCAGGACCTTGATCGTGGAGGGCTTTGTAGGAACGCACGAGGATCTTGAACTGGCATCTATTCTGGATTGGGAGCCAGTAGAGGTTTCTGATTCTGAGGGGGGGGGGGGGGTGATGTGGGTCCATTAGGGGATGTCCAGGATGAGTCGGGCTGTAGCGTTCTATATGGTCTGGAGTCTTCTGAGAAGCTGGGTGGAAATGCCAGAGTAGAGTGTGTTGCCATAGTTGAGGCTGCTGGTGAGGAGGACCTGGTTGATGGTCTTTCTGGTGTTGACTGGGATCCATCTGAAGATTCTACGTAGAATGCGGAGTGTGTGGGAGAAGGAGACGACTGAGTTGACTTGTCATTTCATGGTCAGTTTTCTCTGAGGATGATGCATAGGTTGCATGGATGATCTGTTAGTGCAGGTGTAGTTCTGGGTTTTTCTGACCACCAGCTGTGATCCCAAAGGGATGGTTTTTTCACAAAGATCAGTACTTCTGTATTGCCAGAGTTGAGTTCAAGTCAATTGTCTCTAATCTAGTTGGCTACATTGGTCATTGCATCGTGGAAGTTTGTTCTGGTGGTGGGGGGTCTTCGGTGAGCTAGAGGATGAGTTGAGTGTCGTCTGCTTAGGAAATGATGTTGAGGCAGTGGGATCTGACGATGTCCACTACACGGGGGGTCATGTAGGTGTTGAACAATGAGGGATGACCCTTGGGGTACACCCCATATGTTGTTCTTGGGTTGGAGGTGAAGAGAGGCAGCCAGATGCTCTGTGTCCGCCCTTTGAGGAAGGAGGCGATTCACTTAAGTTTGTTTTGCATCTACACTGTTTCTTTTTTCCATCTTTTCACTTACCCTCACTCCTATAGTAGGACAGAAGTAAGGGGGGCATTCAATCATGTATAATGTAACTTGTACCACAGGCAGGTACGCCCAGCTGGGGATGCTACCCCGCGAAGAGCGATGATTAAAATGTATGTGTACAATTCTTAATAAAATACTTTGAAAATAAAAAAGAGAGGCAATCCACATTCGCAGAAAGCATAACAGGAACCTACTGGGATCTCAAGGGTGTGCTCACATGCTCTGCTCTTCGAGTGCAAGCAATATTAACTATTTTTAGGTGCAACCTACCTCAAAGAACAACAAGTCTGATGAAAAGTAGAAAACTCACCAGTAATGTTTTATATCATCTAAAAGTATGGTATGGAATTAGGGTCACTTGATGCATCAAAGTGTATTCGAAGATAAAAAGAAAAACATGTCTGTTTAGCAACAAGCCCTGTCTAGTTTTTTTTTTTTTTAAATCAACTAGAAAATGGATCACTACTTGACTAAACCATCAGCATCTTCATTCAAACTTGATGCCTTTTACTTGAATTAATTATCTTATATGTAAAAAAAACAAGCATTGGAAATGCAATAGGTCTCGCAGCATTAGAGTTAGTGCTTTTAGAATTGTTTATGGGTTTTTTGTTGTAAATCTTTAGCATTTTTATTTCTTGTAGCCAATGCTAAAGAATTACAAATCAAAAAAGCCATAAACAATTGTAAAAGCTTTAACTAAAAATCCTCTGAGACCTATTGCACTGTGTGAGGGTGAGGTGTTGAGGGTGAGTGAGGGTGAGGGTGAGTGAGGGTGAGTGAGGGTGAGGGGGTGAGGGTGAGTGAGGGTGAGTGAGGGTGAGTGAGGGAGGGTGAGGGGTTGAGGGGGAGGGGTCGAGGGGGAGGGGTCGAGGGTGAGTGAGGGTGAGGGGTTGAGGGTGAGTGAGGGGTTGAGGGTGAGTGAGAGTGAGAGTGAGTGAGGGTGAGGGTGAGTGAGGGTGATTGTGAGTTAGGGTGAGGTGTTGAGGGTGGGTGAGGGTGAGGGGTTGAGGGTGGGTGAGGGTGAGGGTGAGTGAGGGTGAGTGAGGGTGAGTGAGGGTGAGTGAGGGTGAGTGAGGGTGAGTGAGGGTGAGGTGTTGAGGGTGAGGTGTTGAGGGTGAGGTGTTGAGGGTGAGGTGTTGAGGGTGAGGTGTTGAGGGTGAGGTGTTGAGGGTGAGGTGTTGAGGGTGAGGTGTTGAGGGTGAGGTGTTGAGGGTGAGGTGTTGAGGGTGAGGTGTTGAGGGTGAGGTGTTGAGGGTGAGGTGTTGAGGGTGAGGTGTTGAGGGTGAGGTGTTGAGGGTGAGGTGTTGAGGGTGAGGTGTTGAGGGTGAGGTGTTGAGGGTGAGGTGTTGAGGGTGAGGTGTTGAGGGTGAGGTGTTGAGGGTGAGGTGTTGAGGGTGAGGTGTTGAGGGTGAGGTGTTGAGGGTGAGGTGTTGAGGGTGAGGTGTTGAGGGTGAGGTGTTGAGGGTGAGGTGTTGAGGGTGAGGTGTTGAGGGTGAGGTGTTGAGGGTGAGGTGTTGAGGGTGAGGTGTTGAGGGTGAGGTGTTGAGGGTGAGGTGTTGAGGGTGAGGTGTTGAGGGTGAGGTGTTGAGGGTGAGGTGTTGAGGGTGAGGTGTTGAGGGTGAGGTGTTGAGGGTGAGGTGTTGAGGGTGAGGTGTTGAGGGTGAGGTGTTGAGGGTGAGGTGTTGAGGGTGAGGTGTTGAGGGTGAGGTGTTGAGGGTGAGGTGTTGAGGGTGAGGTGTTGAGGGTGAGGTGTTGAGGGTGAGGTGTTGAGGGTGAGGTGTTGAGGGTGAGGTGTTGAGGGTGAGGTGTTGAGGGTGAGGTGTTGAGGGTGAGGTGTTGAGGGTGAGGTGAGGTGTGAGGGTGGGGTTGAGGGTGAGGGTGGGGTGAGGTGTTGAGGGTGAGGTGGGAGGGTGAGGTGTTGAGGGTGAGGTGTTGAGGGTGAGGTGTTGAGGGTGAGGTGTTGAGGGTGAGGTGTTGAGGGTGAGGTGTTGAGGGTGAGGTGTGGGGTGGGTGAGGGTGAGTGAGGGGTGAGGTGTTGAGGGTGAGGTGTTGAGGGTGAGGTGTTGAGGGTGAGGTGTTGAGGGTGAGGTGTTGAGGGTGAGGTGTTGAGGGTGAGGTGTTGAGGGTGAGGTGTTGAGGGTGAGGTGTTGAGGGTGAGGTGTTGAGGGTGAGGTGTTGAGGGTGAGGTGTTGAGGGTGAGGTGTTGAGGGGTGAGGTGTTGAGGGTGAGGTGTTGAGGGTGAGGTGTTGAGGGTGAGGTGTTGAGGGTGAGGTGTTGAGGGTGAGGTGTTGAGGGTGAGGTGTTGAGGGTGAGGTGTTGAGGGTGAGGTGTTGAGGGTGAGGTGTTGAGGGTGAGGTGTTGAGGGTGAGGTGTTGAGGGTGAGGTGTTGAGGGTGAGGTGTTGAGGGTGAGGTGTTGAGGGTGAGGTGTTGAGGGTGAGGTGTTGAGGGTGAGGTGTTGAGGGTGAGGTGTTGAGGGTGAGGTGTTGAGGGTGAGGTGTTGAGGGTGAGGTGTTGAGGGTGAGGTGTTGAGGGTGAGGTGTTGAGGGTGAGGTGTTGAGGGTGAGGTGTTGAGGGTGAGGTGTTGAGGGTGAGGTGTTGAGGGTGAGGTGTTGAGGGTGAGGTGTTGAGGGTGAGGTGTTGAGGGTGAGGTGTTGAGGGTGAGGTGTTGAGGGTGAGGTGTTGAGGGTGAGGTGTTGAGGGTGAGGTGTTGAGGGTGAGGTGTTGAGGGTGAGGTGTTGAGGGTGAGGTGTTGAGGGTGAGGTGTTGAGGGTGAGGTGTTGAGGGTGAGGTGTTGAGGGTGAGGTGTTGAGGGTGAGGTGTTGAGGGTGAGGTGTTGAGGGTGAGGTGTTGAGGGTGAGGTGTTGAGGGTGAGGTGTTGAGGGTGAGGTGTTGAGGGTGAGGTGTTGAGGGTGAGGTGTTGAGGGTGAGGTGTTGAGGGTGAGGTGTTGAGGGTGAGGTGTTGAGGGTGAGGTGTTGAGGGTGAGGTGTTGAGGGTGAGGTGTTGAGGGTGAGGTGTTGAGGGTGAGGTGTTGAGGGTGAGGTGTTGAGGGTGAGGTGTTGAGGGTGAGGTGTTGAGGGTGAGGTGGTTGAGGGTGAGGTGTTGAGGGTGAGGTGTTGAGGTGAGGTGTTGAGGGTGAGGTGTTGAGGGTGGTGGGAGGTGTGAAGGGTGAGGTGTTGAGGGTGAGGTGTTGTGAGGGTGAGTGGGGTGAGGGTGGGTGGGTGTGAGGGGAGGTGTGAGGGTGGGTGAGAGGTGTTGAGGGTGAGGTGTTGAGGGTGAGGTGGTGAGGTGAGGTGTTGAGCGTGAGGTGTTGAGCGTGAGGTGTTGAGCGTGAGGTGTTGAGCGTGAGGTGTTGAGCGTGAGGTGTTGAGCGTGAGGTGTTGAGCGTGAGGTGTTGAGCGTGAGGTGTTGAGCGTGAGGTGTTGAGCGTGAGGTGTTGAGCGTGAGGTGTTGAGCGTGAGGTGTTGAGCGTGAGGTGTTGAGCGTGAGGTGTTGAGCGTGAGGTGTTGAGGGTGAGGTGTTGAGGGTGAGGTGGTGAGGGGTTGAGGGTGAGGTGTTGAGGGTGAGGGGTTGAGGGTGAGGGGTTGAGGGTGAGGGGTTGAGTGTGAGTGAGTGAGGGTGAGGGGTTGAGGGTGAGTGAGTGAGGGTGAGGTGTTGAGGGTGAGTGAGTGAGGTTGAGGGGTTGAGAGTGAGTGAGGGTGAGGTGTTGAGGGTGAGTGAGTGAGGTTGAGGGGTTGAGAGTGAGTGAGGGTGAGGTGTTGAGGGTGAGGTGTTGAGGGTGAGGAGTTGAGGGTGAGGAGTTGAGGGTGAGGGCGAGTGAGGGTGAGGGGGTGAGGGGTTGAGGGGGTGAGGGTGAGGTGTTGAGGGTGAGTGAGTGAGGGTGAGGCTGAGGTGTAGAGTGTGAGTGAGAGTAAGAGTGAGGGTGATTGAGGGTTTCAGTGTTAGTGAGGGTGAGGGGTTGAGGGTGAGTGAGGGTGAGGGTGAGTGAGGGTGAGGGTGAGTGAGGGTGAGGGGTTGAGGGTGAGTGAGGGTGAGGGGTTGAGGGTGGGTGAGGGTGAGTGAGGGTGAGGGGTTGAGGGTGAGTGAGGGTGAGGGGTTGAGGGTGAGTGAGGGTGAGGGTGAGTGAGGGTGAGGGTGAGTGAGGGTGAGTGAGGGTGAGGGGGTGAGGGTGAGTGAGGGTGAGTGAGGGTGAGTGAGGGAGGGTGAGGGGTTGAGGGGGAGGGGTCGAGGGGGAGGGGTCGAGGGGGAGGGGTCGAGGGTGAGTGAGGGTGAGGGGTTGAGGGTGAGTGAGGGTGAGGGGTTGAGGGTGAGTGAGGGTGAGGGGTTGAGGGTGGGTGAGGGTGGGTGAGGGTGAGTGAGGGTGAGGGTGGGTGAGGGTGAGTGAGGGTGAGGGGTTGAGGGTGAGTGAGGGTGAGTGAGGGTGAGTGAGGGTGAGTGAGGGTGAGTGAGGGTGAGGGGTTGAGGGTGAGTGAGGGTGAGGGTGAGTGAGGGTGAGGGGTTGAGGGTGAGTGAGGGTGAGGGGTTGAGGGTGGGTGAGGGTGAGTGAGGGTGAGGGGTTGAGGGTGAGTGAGGGTGAGGGTGAGTGAGGGTGAGGGTGAGTGAGGGTGAGTGAGGGTGAGTGAGGGTGAGTGAGGGTGAGTGAGGGTGAGTGAGGGAGGGTGAGGGGTTGAGGGGGAGGGGTCGAAGGGGAGGGGTCGAGGGTGAGTGAGGGTGAGGGGTTGAGGGTGAGGGGTTGAGGGTGAGTGAGGGTGAGGGGTTGAGGGTGAGTGAGGGTGAGGGGGTGAGTGAGGGTGAGGGGTTGAGGGTGAGTGAGGGGTTGAGGGTGAGTGAGGGTGAGGTGTTGAGGGTGAGTGAGGGTGAGGGTGAGTGAGGGTGAGGGGTTGAGGGTGAGTGAGGGTGAGTGAGGGTGAGGGTGAGGGGTTGAGGATGAGGGGTTGAGGATGAGGGGTTGAGGGTGAGGGGTTGAGGGTGAGTGAGGGGTTGAGGGTCGCTGCATCCCATCTTCCGTGTGTGTCTAAATGTCCAATGTGGTGAGGAACCATACGTGGTAGGTCTATCTCTAGACGGAACCCGTTATGCTTGGGTTAGCAGCGGTGAGTAATGATGCATCCAATAGTTCTGGAGGGCCGCCTTGATAAGGGCCTCATGCATGGAACTGTTGTGGAACAAGGAAGATGTGTAAGCATGGTACTAGAGAGCTTCTTGAGCAACAAAAAAGAGCATAGATGGGAGCTCGAATCATGGTGCTAACAGAGGTGGCGCATGTGGGAAGGTCTCAAAAGGGTGTTGAAATGATGTCAGAAGAAAGAAGGAGATGCGCTCAAAATTGGTCTGAATAGTATTAAAGCATAGTAAGAGAGGCATGATAATACATATGGAATATCAGAGACATCAAAAAGTGGAGGACAATGAGTGTAGAGCGGCCGGCAACTCCGTAGGTCTAAAGTCCTAGCCGAGAAAGGCCCTCAATACGTTATACATGGGTGAACAGGGAAAGGTATATACATAATAGAGATCTAAGTATGAAGAAAGGTGGTACAATTTAAAACGGATTAGCCGATCTTCGTGGTGTGCATGATGGGGTGGGCCGGAGATGGGGACAATGGGAGATGATGCAAAAGTAATGCACACATTGCGGAATGCACGTTACCAAATGGTGTGCATGCGTGAACGGGGGCCGGTAAATAACAAACAAAAAAAAGCGCACTTGGGCATGAGTGCAAAGTAAGGCATGTCAATGCTGGAACGAACCAGCAGCAATGCCCAACATATCCCTTCACAAGGGGTGCGAGGGGGCTGGTGGGCGCCGGGTCCTGCAGTGTTAGCAGATCCCAAAGTGTGTGAGCGTGTCGCCTCTGGAGAGGTGTGTCATCCATTGGCTCAGTAGGGAGATTCTTTATATTGGAAGAGTAATGGAAAGCAACGTGTGATGGGGTAAAATGTCAATGGTGAAAACGAGGAGAGACTCCCGTCGACGTGCCCCGTCATACACGATTCAAATCGGCTGGTCGGTCTGCGTGTTACAAAGAACGTTCGGCATGCCGATTGACGGGCCTGTGGCGAGTCATGATAACCATGGGAACAAGAATTCCCAGTGTAAACAAAGAGCGGAGATAATGTCAGCTTCCCCCCGAGAACGTGTGGGGCTGTTGGAGGCGGGCGCTACATAGCTTATCCAAAGGAATATGTGTATATGGGACAAGAGTAAGTAAAACAAGTGAAAGCGGGATGTAAGTAGGGGGAGGAGAAGTCTGGGCAGGCAGGATGACTCAGGGGAGGGGGCGGAGCGGGGCAGAGCGGCATGTGGGTGTGAAGAAGCCGGGCCTTTGAAGTGAAGCTAAGCTTCACTTCAAAGGTGTCGGAGGAATGCGGGCGGCTGTGCACGCGCTTTTAAGCTCAATGCACATGCGCATTGAGCTTAAAAGTCACGGGCACTGCAAGGAATCGCCACGATTCCTTGCAAGTTAGATAAAGAGTCGATGAGCCCCTATAGTCTCGCTTGCTCGATGCGCATCGACAGGCGAGACCTAATAAATGGCAATGATAAAAAAACAACCCTATTACTTTGACAGAGGTCAAAAGCTTTTAAAAAGCAACACTGAGTACAGACATTGATTTACAAATGAACTGGTTTGCTAAATTTTCTTAAAAAGGAAATATCACCTTTCCAAAGGACCCATTTGCAATTTCCTGGATGTAGCTCAGGCTGTGACGCGCAACTTGTGATTTTGAGCCATCTGTTAAGGAATAAAACAGAAGAGAGTAGGTCATAATTTAAACCGCAAGAACAACTGAATTACAGTACTATTTTAACAAATACAATGGATTCCATATCCTATAATAAGGTGTTTTTTTCACATATATACTTCTTCAGGACAAGTGTAGCAGTCAACATAAAGAGGTTTCTTCTTCCAAGGCGAATCATGTTTTGAATATGCAAGTACTTAGAGTTAAGATGGTGTGTGATTATATATAGATAAATACTAGCAAACAGACAATGTCTGTGATTATACACATTACTGAAAATCAAGTGGCTTCAAAAAATGTACAAAAAAAAAAACAGAAGAGGTAGGACTGCTGAATTAATCAAACATTCACCCCCAGTCACAGATCTGGGTTAAATCCATTGTTTTTTTTAACACCACGCATTCCAGTTTAGACCTGGCCATATGCTTGTTTCCAGTCAAGGGAGGACCTGGCTTGGCAGTTCGGGCTGGACTGTTCCCATGAGAAACAGTGTCAAGATATGCATATGGGTGGGTCCAAACTGGGGTGGCATGGGGATCAGAGGAACGATGGATTTTACCCAGATCTTTGCAACTGGCAGCAAATGTTTGCATTCATTCGGCATTCTGTCCATCAATTGTTCCTTTTGCTTTCAAATAATGTACATCACCTTAAAGAATGACTAATCCCACCTTCATTCAAAAATGGACAGGACAGCCACATCTTCACAGCCCCCATTTTCCAAATTAACTGAGTCGTCCATCTAGACATTCCCTAACAAACTACTGGTTAGCAAATTCCTCTTCCACTGCACCTCAAATTGTTACAACCCACCCACACTCGCTATTTTGTTGACTTAACTGATAGTTAATCATAAGTACCTACCAACTGCTCCTTCAAAACTGCTGCTGTCATAATAAGCCTATAAAAGGCATCTGCTGAACCCTTGAAGCTTCTGCTTGATAGCTCAATGACCATTACTTTTGCTGCTCTTAATGGGCTGGTCTTTTTCAGGCTTACCCATAAAATACTCTCTGCAATACGTCACGCTTGGGCTTTACTAGCAATACCATTGCCTTGTGCTCCTCCAAACCTTTGGATTGTTCCTACCTAGTAACATGATGTCCTCTAGCTGTACCGCTACATTAGCTACATTTGGCCTTCCCCTGGAATCGGTCATAGACCCCCTCCTCTTCACCTATGAAACCTAGGCTGTGTCCTTCCCCATCCTTACAAGCTCACTGTAAGGTTACACTCATAAATGACCTCTGTAGTCCAATACAGCTTGCTACATGCTGCCTAATGTTCCTCCCCACTGTATCATCTACTTCTAATACCATAACATATTCTAACCAACTTCAAGTTAAACTATTTGTACAGGAGATGCAAACTTTCCACCTCAATGGACAACAAACCCTGATACTACTTTTGCAGCACCTTTGAAAGCTGTCCTCCCACATTATACACTGCCAAGTCCCTTAATGAATGCTTAAAACACCATTAAAAACTGGACTACTGCACAAACCTCATTTCCACATTGCTTATTCCAAGCCCTCCAAACGTTTCTAAAGCTAGTACACCCCTTCCAACCTTCCAACAGCCACCTCCAAAATTAACCTATCTCAAAGGGCTAACCCTCGGTCATAGAAAGTCAAGTTTGACTTTATCCGTTAGTCAAGGTCAGAATGCACAGCGGCCCAACACTGCAGGATTAGGCATTCTGACAAAAAATAGGAGTTGAGTTAGAAGCCTATTTCCTTCTTGTACTCACTTTAACCACTACAGAAATCTTTGTGTTGTTGCGGCATAAAGTTATGCAGGCTAGCAGACAATGTGCAATGTCTTGTTCAACTAAGGGACAGCTGAGGCCTTGGTGTTCAAATGAAAGAGACTGGTCTGAAATCCTCAAGTATTTAGTCTTGCCAGATAAAATGCAAAACATCTGCCAACAGTCAGTGTGTGTTGTGCTTTTTCACCTTTGCAAAATGATTCAGAAAAAAGCACAATAGGCTCATTCCGGTGGAAGCCTAAAGGTGTTTTTGGCATGAATTTAGTCACATTGTGACTTTGTGCTAAGCAAACTGTTGGTACAGATCTTCGATCGAGAGCACCGTAAGTTTCCCCATTCTCCTTGCTGACATCAGTGGCAAAAGGAGTGCTGTGTTCCATGAAAGATATTTCCGTTCTGATCTATGTCTCAAAGAGCCAACATCTGTTGGCTGAGCTCCATATTCTACTCGAATGGTACTGCGGGAGGCTGAACCAGTGGGAAAGCTGGGAATATCACCCATTCATGAATAATTTTAGGATCCTTTTTGTTAAAAAATTTTTTTTAAAAAAAGGATACAAAATCTTTATGAAACTTGATATTTCAGCCAGATGGACTGTGGAGTAGGTGCATTTCAAAACCGTGTTCAGTCAAATTCCTGAGATATGACAGATGATTGATGAGGCTGTATAAAAAAACAAGATAAGGCCTTGCCCAGTGCAGCATCAGCAATAGCACTTCAATGGAGATACGGCACACTGCCTTTACGATCCTTTACCAGTTCCTGGTCATCACCTCCCTCCACCAAGCAGTGCCCAGCTTGCACTGCGGCGGAGGAAAGTGATTTACATGTGGTCCTGTTTTGCCCAGCTTACAAGGCAGCGAGGAAATACTGGCTCTTACCATTGATTAGAAATCTGGGTGGCAGGGAGTACCTCCCAATGTATAGAATCCTAAAAACTGATGTCTCCAGTTTAACTGTATTTGCACTAGCAAAGTTCCTCACCAATGTTTGGTACACTCGCATTCGCATTTTGAAGATGCAAGCTCCCTCTTAATTTTAGGTTCAGTTTTTTTTTTTACGCTGTTTTCATTCGCATGTATTTTTAAGGTTTTATATTATCATTGATTATGCATGTGATTTTATAGTGACTATACATGTCTTACTGTATATTTTTGTAGTGATTATGCATGTTTTATTGTATATCTTTGATGGCCAATGGCCGAAATAAAGATTGAATGAATGAATGAATAGCACTTCCACTGTAAGTCTTGTTGGTGTAAAGTTCAGCTAAAAAAACAGGCTAAGCTATTTGAGGGTTGTGATGCAGGAACTGACAGTTGAACTTGGAAATAGGACTGGAATGAATATTCAGCACTATTGGAAGACGTCTGCAAAGCTGGAGTAGTTTGGTGGTTCTGAACTGATATAGTCACACTGATGATATCACAATGAAATAACCACTGCCTCAAACAGCTTTCCTCTGTTCCAAGGGGAAGAGTGGGAATAGAGGAAAGGTGTAGTTAAAGATTTTCAGTCAGCTGTTGCCAAGGCATTGCCTATCTACCTTTCCTGTTTTCTTGTGAAGGCACATTAGTTTGTTTTGCCTTGCTGTAGCAAGATCGATGTCAGTTTGTCCCACTACCTGAAAATCTGCTGGAGCGGTCGGTTCCTGATGAAGTCCCCTTTAATGGCAATCCAAAACGGAGCAGCTAGCTGAATCTCCTGAATACAGCCCGGGTGCAGTTACTTAATGATATTTATTTATAAAGTTCATTAATACACAGGTCTGGTTTGCTATGTGGCTGTAAGATTGTAATTGGGCATGCTTTTCTACGGGCAAATGTAGATGATTTATGCTCTATTATTCGCCTCTGATGTTTCACGTACTATATGGATTTACCCACGGGATGATTAACACTTGAATTAAGGTATATATGGATTTACTGCTGCTTGATCTCCAAATGATACTTTCTTTTTTGAATGCATCATTCCTTTTGTGTACCTCTAATGCTTTGAACTGTAACATTTTGTACATTGTGGAACGACAAACTGGCTGGTTCGTGGTTGGAACTTCTGTTCCTCTTGTTTGTACTTAAATTGTGTATAAACTTCAAGAAAAACAAATTTTAAAAAACCAAAACGGAGCAGCTGAGAGCAACCGCCTGCTCATTCTGTATCCCTATTATGTGTTCCACAAACACATCTATCCTGTTGCTGATGGCCCTGTCTCACAACGTTTGTTCTTCCTCTTTTAGGGATTATAATCTTCTGCCTTTGTTGGGCTATATATAGTATATGTATGTGGAACTGGTGCCTATTTGGATAGAATGTCAAGTTGGATAGCTGGGGTAGGAATGCTTGTAATCCCAGATGAATGGTCAGAGCTCCAATATGTTGCTATCAAGAGATTTCTCCACTTACAGCCACAGATCTCTAGGAGATCATCTGCATAGGCAGGCCACAAACTTATGTTGTCATGATCAGCTTTACTAATGTGAGTTGGCCAAATTTCTTGGCTACCCTTTCCAACAGAAGATGGGAGAAGTGTGGTCTGCAGAAAAATCTGGGTGCATTCTTCCTCATCCTGGGGCATTAGGCAGTATCTCCAGCCATCATCCTTGTGATGATCATCCTCCAGAGGCTGGTCATTACCCTCTCCATCTTCTTCATTCTGAACAACCTGTTCCTCATCCCTTTCTGCCACTTCTCCGTTGTCTACTCTGATGTAATGGGGTAGGAGAAATGATACAGAGTGTAAAATTGGTGGAAGGCTACATTGGTAATGGTGGTGGGACTTGTGCTTGATGGAGTTTCAGTATTGGCTGTGCTTGTAGCAGCTATGGCTACAGAGGTGGCACATACTGTAGCAATTGAGGGAACAGCTTATGAAAGGTTTCCCTCATCTGTTAGAAATTGTTCCGCGAATTCAGAGGCACCTGCATCATCGGTCGGTCTTGATAGCACCGTCTTTATCTGAGGTGGAGTTACTACTTCTGACGCAGGTCGTTTGGACAAAGTGGGGTTGGTAGCACAACCTCATAGTCCTGCGATTCACAAACCCCTCTGGAATCTGCACCTCAGTGAAAAGGTTCATACTCTTCCCCTTTCAGGTCGAGCACCCACATAGTCCACTATATTTGTTTTATCCATCTAGCTAGAAGACTGTATACAGTATCTGAGGCATGGTCCTGGATGTACATTTCAGCTTCCAATTCGGAAGCTACATTTGCAGTGACAAGTCTGTGAACTCTTTCAATTTTGACGCCCAAAGTAAAAATGCAAAGTAAAAATGCATCATCTACACTAATGCCAAGATATGAATACACTGTTATGGTCATCAATAGGATCCCATTGAAGAATGCTGGAATCATTGTCGACAAAGTCTTTGTATTAGTCGCCATCAACAACAGGTTATTAACCAACTGACGCCATTGATGGGGTCTTCTGCACCACATACTGTGATGAGCTTACTCGAGTCTTCATTAACAAGTTCTTCAGTGTTATTGGGGTGGTCAGTGATGGAGCTTTTGTAATCAATGGAACAGACATAGATGGGGTTGTCGATAGAGCTATGGTGGCCAACGGAGGAGACTTTATCAACAATGATTTTGACAGGAAGGCTGACAGATGTCCAAAGGGCTAGATTTTCACATCTTTTCTCCAAAGCCTTCTTCAACACCATGTTATAAAATTATTTTTTTTTTTAAATAAATTCAGAATTCTTATCTTTCTGGGTTTTTCATTGCAGAATTCCAGTTCAGGAAGCAATAAATGTTTCCATTTCAGTGCCACCTTCGAGGAAGTGCTTGGACCAGCAATTAGTACAAAACCATCACCTGTTAAGTTCATCCCTTTAGAGGGAATCCTTTTTTCTCTCTTGAAGGTTCAATATGTGACAGAATCTAAATCCTATAGACCAACTGCTTTTCTCAGTCTAGATGCAAACATGTTTACAAAGATACTAAAACCCTGTTACGACAGGACTGGTAGGCGCAAGCCAATCTGAATTTATCAGGAATCAAACACACAATATTATTCACAGAGCGATTCATTTAATATATAACTTTATTATGAAAAAGAAACAACATAGTGCAATCACACTCAATGCTGAAAAAGCATTCAATCGTGTACGTTGTAACTTCTTGAGGCATAACTTAGTCCAACTAGGGTTCATCAGTAATTTTTAGTTGTATTGTCACCAGGTAGGTCACAACTGAAGCAAAACTCCTGGTAAATGGAAACAGGACAAGAGCAACTCACTCGCAAAGGAGAATCCAACAAAGGTAGCCCTTGTCAAGACAAAATCAGCCTATTTGGCGATGATGTTTTAATAATGTTGACAGAACCCAAAAAATTACTGCTAGTTCTCATCGTCCAAAGAAAAGTTTGAAAGAATGGCTGGGTTTAAAGATCAACAAATATCTAAAGTAAAATACTCATAAGCCTAAAGTTCAACTCCCAAGCCCTTCTAGTGTTGCCAATAAACTATTACCTCAACCCAACACAGCACCAGAAGAAAGAGGCAAACATGATCGATGAGTTGCTTAACAGTTATGACTCCTATCAGGCAATCATAGTTAGGGACTTTAACACCAAGGCCCTGGGCAAGCTCTCTCACCTCCTAAGTTCGACAGCTGACGTTGCCACCCTACACGCTCTCCTTCACAATCATAAAATATTCTCCACTCAAACACTAAAAGAAACTCTCAATCCCCACTGACACACCAACCCTACCTTCAGGAATATATCCACCATTGAGTACATCTTCCTAAGTGAAGTGCTGGCACTAAAACGCCAAGACTTCGAAGTTGACAATAGGGACAAAAGTGACCATAGAGCCCTGCGCGCTATACTGCCATTATTCTTCAAGGACTCACAATCATTATCCTCAACTAGAAAACCATCTGCGGAAGAGCATCATAAGGTCCTTTGCAGAATCAAATGGTCAGCAAACCTTGGTTGCAAATTTCTAGCATGGATTGGGGCAGGAATGTGAAATTCCTATAGCCTGATGACCAGGACATATTGTGTTGGGTCAAGGGCAACAAGTTTCCAGGTGTATTTCGTCCTTGTGACAAGTAGGCCCAACCCCCTGCAGCACAAACCATTTGGCTGCCAGTTTGCAGTACCACATAATGGATCAGGGAAGGGCACGGTCTGCAGTTAAGGTAATAATTTTGTCTATATGTTAATGCTGTTCAAACTTGTATTTATGGTTCATTCATTGAAAGCATTTATTTTTAGGGTGAGCGCTGAAAGTAAATGTAAGCGCTGACTGCACTGACCATGCTTCCAGTATAAAAATGTGTACACACGTTTTCAAAGTTTAGCAATATGAGGCTATGTATAATGCTCCCAGAATGCTCTCTGATTTGATGCCAATATTTGCAGAAGCTTGAAAGTAAGATTGACAATTCTTTGCTTTCAAAATAAAATGTTCATTAAAAAAATGAAAGTAGGAAAAAAAACAATTCGCAAAACTACTGAAATTTCAGATGCCATTTCTTTGCAGCATCATTTAGTAACGTGTTGATGCATGCTAGTATTTCCCAAACATATTGATAATGGGAAATCAGTGTAACCAGTTTCAATAAGATTATGGGATACAAAAATAAATAAACATTGGCAAAGCCAGTACGTCTGAAATTGAGAGAGCGAGAGAAAGAGAGCGAGAGAGAGAGAGAAAGAGAGCGAGAGAGAGAGCGAGAGCGAGAGCGAGAGCGAGAGAGAGAGAGAGAGAGCGAGAGAGAGAGAACATTTCCATTCTCAGTTTGGAAAGATTACAGAAGAGTTGTTGAAAACACTTAAAACGTGAACCATGCTAGTTAGTAGGTTTGCACAGACTTAAAAGGGCATTTTAACCCTGGAAATATTGCTTACCACTACCTTCAGCAGCAATACGTAGATCTGAGGAAATGTGCCAACATAAGGGGATTGCAAGTATTCAAACACTACTATGGTATGAGCCCTGGCATAATCAGAGAGGCTATTTCAGAGCTCTTATATAACGAGATTGCTGCCAGAATTTGTCGTCGCACTACATGGCACCAAAGGGAAAGTGGATTTGGTTACATGACAAATAGAGTTATGAAGCAACCTGCCCCATGAACAAGTAGATATTTTATTAAATTCCACACCCCTGATTGGGGGGGGGGGGTAGAAGAGTCAGCTATCAAGCCACTCAGTACAGCAACATCGCTGGGACACTGGGAGAAACTCATTGAAGATCTCCAACAGGTTCTGGGGAATTGACAACGAAAACCCCTGAGAAGGAACTCCCCCACTCCAACAAATGCCCCTAGCCGTACAAGTGAGCTTATTGTCAGCAAGCGCACTCTCCGCAGGGCCCTTGCTGCCAGAAGATGAGGCTGCAAATTACTACCTAGTCAAACACTCACTGCACTTAGAGCAGGTCACATGCGGAAAATATGGCACCATAAAAAGGAGCACAGTGAATCTAAGTGGCTAAGGATCTTCTCCCTTTTAAAAGAGAAGGACCATTCCAGTCTCTGAAAGTACATAAACAGGCTATGTAATTCAGCTCAAACCAAAGAGGACGGTGTTGTAGAAAGGGATTTGATCAGTAACGTCAAGCAACTATATACAATGGACCAGGCTGCAGAAACAACATCTCTCCTACCCCACATCACCGCAGATTCCTAGACTCACCATGTCATCCCTATCGCTGAGGCCGTGGTAACAGCTACCATCAAGAAAATGAGGAATAATGGGGCACTCAGGACTTACGAGATCCCTGCCTGTGTTCAAATCTGCACGAGATTTCTGGACTAGGATCCTCGCACCACTTTTTAACCATGCTTTTGCCACCACTAGGACACCGCCTCATCTGTTCTCTCCCACTTCATAAAACGGGAGACCGCAGGGATTTGTGTCGGCCCCCCTCTTTTTCAAACTAGCCACGGCATTGGAAGGCACCAGTTTAATTACACCAAGGCTAGGCAGTGTGTGCCTTCCCATCTTGCAGTATGCATGACACTGCAATTATCGATCACTCCCGAGCTGGCCTACAAAGTACCCTCAACGCCCTCCACCATTACTATCAGGAGACCAAACTACAGGTGAATCAGGGAAAAAACAAGGTCTTCGTCTTTGGCAAATACCCACACAAAGCACAAACTCACTGACATCTTAGAGACTTATAAATTACAACAACCCCAATCTACAATTACCTAGGTGTCTGGTTCACGGAAGGGGCTAAACTGGCAGCCCATCTGAGGCATCTCAGAAACAAGTCCACCAGCGTCACCCACAACCTAAACCGCCTGAGCAACCACTTACTGAGTCCAACTGCAGACTCAATGCTGAAGTTTCTGAGAGCAAAATGCTCCTGGCTCCCAACTACAGCCACTTAGTCTTTCCTGGTGCCTTTGACACGCTTCTGCCAGTTCATTGCATATAGGAAAATCTTACATGCCCCTAGGCAGGCTAGAAGAACAAGGCTAAGACTGGAGCTGGGTCTTGGGAGCCCAGACCTATGTGTCAGGGGAACTTAATAAAACACTACATTAGGGTCCTGCGGGCTCCAGAGCTCTCCCTCATAGCTCACCTTAAACCAATCTTCGAAGGGGAGGGTACCCCATGACAATCCTAGTTAGCAAAGGCAATCCTTTCATTCATTTCCTTTAGTTTGGTTCATAAAAAACAACAGCAACAATATACCATAATATATGAAGAAAACAGACTAAAACCAAATACATATATTTACATATAAACACACTATAGATAAGAAAAATGCCCTCTTGACATATGTGAAAAATGTAAAATATTCCGAAGGCAATCAGCAGTCTGAACACTGTGGTTACCAACTTGTATACCTAAGAAATATCATACTCAGCCTGGAAAAAAGCTGTGAGAACAGGCAGGTTATGCAAACCTCATTTGAGTGGGACACTAAAAGGCTCCGGCCCAGCTCCACCACCGAACCATTGAACGCCTACATCCCAAGGAAGGCCCAGCCCTACTTTCAACATGCACTTTCATCTCAGGCATGCAAAAAAATCTTCTACATGAGGCTCATCGCCTTGCAAATCTTGGACTTCAACCCTGGCTGGGCACGGCAAGCTGAGGCAACCACAAGCTGGTTATGTAATTATCACAGAGAATCTTGGCTCCATCTGTTGCGCTTCTGCGCTAAACTTGCAGATGATCACGACTGCTACTTCCTCTGTTCCAGGCTAATGGCATCAGACGGTGCAGAGAGCCTTCGGATCTGTGCTTTTCTGAAAACATGCCAAGACTCTAGCCAGACAGGGAAAATTCACAGGTTCCCTCGAAATCGCACTCCTCAATGCCTCTACAGGGTGACATTGGCCTCTGTTGAAGAGCATTATGGCCTCTGTTGAAGCGTGTCATGGCCTCTCTTTCTATCCTCCAGGGATCATAGTCAGTCCTCACTGACCACTGCACGAGCCATATGAAAATCATTGCGCAGCACAAGTTGACATGAATAAAATAAACTTAACAACAAATAGAAATCTAGGATATTCAATCCTACACTTCCTGAAGGAGAGAGGGAGGAGCAGAAAAAGGAGATGCTTTTTAAGTGGGTAGAGAAATTAACCAGGTTCCTTAGACTCAATATTAAGATATGTTGTCAGCAATTGACAATACCAATTGTTTTCCCCTTGCAATTCAGACAGACTTTAATAAAAGGAAATCCTTTCAGATGTCCAGGTTGGGGAGCTTGGCAACAGTCGAAATGAATATTCTACCAATTCTTTAATATTTATTAGAGGCTGTGCCTATGCACATCCATAAAGATGAGATAATACCACTGCAAAAGAAGACTGAAGCTTTAATGTGGGGAGGTATGAAAGCAGGTGTTTCTAAAGCACTGAGATCATGTGGTAGGTAGGCCTCTGGGCATTGTAAAACCAGTGTTAATGAACAGACCCTGGGTAGATGCCTTTGTGATGTTCTTTTGTTCCTTAGGCAGTCTAGACCTAAAAATGCCTGCACCGGATTCATATTCAGCGTGGTGACGAGAAGCTGGCGCTCGACAGACAAGAGACTGGGATGGACCTCGTACCCATCCCTATTTACACCAATCCACCATAATCCTGATTAAACACCAGTCTTCCAGGGTCCAGGCATTTCACAGATGGAAAGAGGGAGAATGCTGAACCCTGGGCCCCCTCTTTATAAAGGGGAAAATTAAAATGTTCCTGCAATGTTAAAAAGAATTCCGCTTACGGAGCGATACAGACAGACATATCCATAATCGCGACATTCAGCTACGCACCCTAGTAACAGATCTGGAGCAACAGGGAACCTCACATATTAATACATTAAAAGGTGCACTGCATTAAAAAGGGTTTTCACAACCATGTATAGGGTGCTAAAGGCAAGTGAGGGTGCGAGGGAGGGGGGGAGCGGGTATATCAGGCAATATGCGAAAAGGTGGCAATCCTAAATACCAAGGATGCAGGGGTAGGAATTCTCACTGGTGGCAAAGCATTGCTCATAAATCCCACTGGTAGTACCCTGTTCCATCAGTAATTTCTAACTGGACAGTATGCATAAAACATTTAAAATGTGGGGAGTGGGAAATTAACATCAGCCTGAATATTACATTATTGTACATGTATTGTTTCTATACAAAAATCAGAAGGAAAACAAATGCAACTCTCAGCAACAACCAATAGCATTATGGATCCTAACGACTGTCCGAAATCAACAGATATAATGAAGTTCCAAAGTTGCCGACCCACTTTAACCTGGCGCTATGAAAGTTATCTTCTCCTTTGTTTATGAATCAGCTACCTTTTGCACACAAATCGTACTTTCACAGAAGGAGTTCTGCAATTAGATCTTAAGTGAACCATATAATGCTATTTCGACAACTGTGGACCTTGAGTCTGCAAATGATTATGTATTGCAGGGTTGCTCTCCTACTTCCTTAGGGCTGATCTAAGTAGAGACACCAGTAAATTCCTAAGAAGGGCCAGGAGTTCTGATGAAGAAACATACGAAGATCTTAGACGACTCCAATTAGCATCCTACTGATAGATGAGCACTTCAATGAGGCGCAGTATAATATTCACTCGACAATAAGTCTTTTTATAGTAATTAAAACATCAACCTGCGAGTAACAGGCAAACATCCAAGAACACAGGCATGTGCTGTGTCGCCACAAATGTGTACATTTATTCATGAAATAGTGAAAGGACTGCATGATAGACCTTACAATTGACATTCACGTGGCTATTCAATGGTGGTTTAAAAAAATCTAGTACAATTCCACTGAATGCGGTTTCTTCAGTTATACTAATAAAGTAAGAAAGACGAGCTAAAAGATAAACGAAAAATAAAAGGATAAACTTGTCAGCAAGCATATTTTGAATATGCCACATAATGGGCTAAAACACCATAACACAAATTCAACCACAGCACTCAATAAACAGTACTTATTTAGATTTTTACAGATTGATTTCCGATTGCATTTGTAGTACACTCACTACCGTGGGACTCTTAGGCTCCCTTTTGTTAGAACTGAGTCAACTTAACAAAAGTTGTACAAGTCAAAATTTAACTGTATTAATTTACAAAGGATCTATAAAACAGCAGCAAAGAAACCTTTCCATACCCAAGAGCAATTAAGATTCTTTTCATTTTCCATAGATGGGTGCACAAATTGCAAAGGAAGCACAAAGTGTCTATCGCTTCTATAGTCACCAAGACACAGTAACAAACATTTATGTCAAAGAACTCATTTATTGCTGTCCTTAAATACATTCACTCTTCAGTGCCCAAACGTCAATTTACCATGGTGGAGAATTAAAGGGCTCAATTAATGGCCAGGTTCTCATTCATTATACAGTCTATAATCTAGGATAAATTAATTCCCTGCTTTTTACGGTTTTTAGTTTTTGACTTTTCCAGTTCTAAACTAGTTAGGAATAGCTGAAGCCATTCCGAACAAGCTGGGTAGAAGGGAGAGGCAAAAGCAGCAGAGTATTTAAAAAACAAAATAGCCTTCATGGTGATTTACTAATCTTAGTTCCTGCTGACTCTCCTTAACTAATGGTTAAAAAAGAAAGTTTACATTCATAACTATGAGTAACAAAATTAGTACGCACATTATAGTAGTCGGACGCTATATTACAGAGGATTACAACGAGTGGGTTTTCAGGTGTCATCTGTTTCGGGTTGACTGTCTACAGCATTGCAGAGTTGAAAGAGCTATATATATTATCTGCTTGAAAGGAAACAGTTTGCCTCTTGTGAAAGGAAGCAGGAACTGGGAGCAATCAGGAGTAACACCTCAGATGATCTCAAAACTCTATTGATGGAATAGAAACATTTATGACTACAGATAACTAGGCCATCTGAAGCACAATAACTTAAAAGTTTGAATAATTTAAATGCAATGAGTGTCTTCATGAGTTGTTATGATCAGCAGTCAGGCCAAGCAAGAGTATTTTGGAGCGACGTGCATCAGCTTGGGAAACAGGCCAGCAAATCAGTGCAGAGAATGTTGCGATAGTTCATCCACTGTGAAACATTATCCACTTCTTCCACCAGTGACTATGTAAACTCTGTTTACCTGGGGGGCTTCAGGTACTTCACAACCAACCAGACCACTTAGTCACTGGCTTAAGTTTGTCATGCTAGACCATTTTGGTTAGACCCCAGTTATTCTTGACCAAGTATTGAGAATCAAAAGACATTTTGTACTGTCCTTCGGTCTACTTGTGGCCATGCTCTGCCTTTCACTAAGAAAATGCTTGATTTGTATACCCCTGCAAGTAAGTCCTTAGATATCCTACAATACCATACTTTTAAGGGTTTCATAGTTTTCACAAGTTCAGCTTTGATAAAGTTTTCCACCTTTGCACCAACACAATGAAACTTGTACCCCATAACTTTGTGCTCAATTGCATTCCTATTAGCCTTTCCCAGAGGAGATTTATATAGCACGAACTTGACCCGAAGGTATCAGAGCGCTTTGCATGAGCACCAGTTACCTTACACAAGAACACATTCATTTTTGTTAGGCACGGGGAGATTACGTGATTTGCCCAGAATCACAGGATGTTGAGCGTCATTGCAGAGACTCGAACCCAGTTCCCCAGATTTGAGATCAACAGCTCTAGTCTGTTCACCACATCCTCTCTTGTGTGTTACACAGTGGCAGTTTGAATAGGTCAGTTTAATAGGAGCGTTTTCAACTTTGGATAACCCTACCTGGCATCAGAAAATCATTAAGGTGAACATGTGCGCTATCAAAATTCCAGTAACATAACATAATAGCATTCCATCAAAATCTTTATTCGATTAGAAGTTATGATCATAAAGCACAATAAAAAAATCATATAATTAATCTAACACTTGTGCCATTAGTCATAAAAATAGCAAGAGGACAACAAACCATTCTTGAGGCACAAAAGACTAACATACAATTGTCATGTCTGCATATTAGATATTGTTATTTAGTGCACAATGTTTAAGTGGTTATCAGCCTGTGTGATGGCCCTACAAATGGGCGTACTGTGCATTGGACCTTCTTTTTGAAACATAACAAGTCTGGATTCAATACTGAACAACTGATTAAACAGAGACACTAGTTTAATAACTCCCATTACAGTGGCAAAGCTAATGGGCTAACCTAGAATTTTCATATAACTGTGCAGCATCAAGGAAACATATGGATTGCTTTAGAATCTTGTGTCAATTTAAAAGTCACATACCTTGAGGTAGCTGAAACTGAGAAGGAGCTGAAAAAGGAACAGTTGGAACTGAAAGAGTGAAGACTTCCGCGGGTGACTGTGTGGATGGAGTATCCTCTGCAGGTGGAGTGAATTCAATTTCATCATCGAAATGATCCCCAAACTCCTATGAAACAGGGTAAACAGGATAGCATTTTATAGTGAAATCAAAACTGTTCTACATAAATAATCACAGTATTCAAACAGAGCTCTAGAAGTTAGTCAGGAAAGACTTTTTTTGCTCATTGTATGATTCTACCTCCTATTACCGGTTGTACGGCATTACAACGCGGGCTTTTACCCCGCATGCCACTTCAACGCTGTTTTTACAACGCAAGTCGTTACAACGACTTGCGTTGGGGGGGCAGGATAGTGGAATAGTTTAATTTTCTATTCCAACTCCAGCCCACGTTGACAGTAGGGTAGGTGTTGGATAGAAAATTAAACTATTCCCTATCCTACAGCGCCCTCCAACGCAAGTCGTTGTAACGACTTGCGTTGTAATAGCAGCGTTGTAATAGCAGTGCGGGGTAATGCTTGCGTTGTTATGGATGTTTCCCGTTTTACCTCATGGACTACTCGTAGGGAAATAAATGCATGCACAAAGCACAGGGCCAGAAAAAAACTTCTCCAAAACAATACTGTCATTTTAATAGAGGTCAGTACATCCTCTCCTCTTGCAGCAATACTACCCACACCTCCAATCATGACTCATCAATCTTCTCTATCCAGTGCTTTTTCCATGCAATGATGTAAGACTGCATATGCTTAGCAAGGGGATGGGCGGCTGGGTGTTGCACAAGCTGAGATCCAGAACAAAGAGTGCTGAAAACACCATATGCCAGAACAGGCTCCAAGGAAACCTGCCAAATGTATTTTTTTTTGTGGAAAAATGAATTCAATGAGTAATGCTTAAAGGTCGTGGGCAAGCACAGGTCGCACTCGGGCAAATTACTACATTGAATATATGCCGCTGATAAGTCTCATTCTTTGGTATAATACCATGAAACACTCTACGAAGAATGATTTACTTGTGAGCTTGGCTTTTAATCTCCTATCTACTGGCAAACGTAACTTAATTATCCAGTCTTCAACTAGCAGTTCCACTTTCAGTTGCTTGGCTGCTTCAGTAAGCTAACCAAGTGCACAATATTGCATACTGGCCTTCCCGCTCCGGCACCGTAACCCAGCTAGCAAAAGAGTTGCATTCGCCTGGTGAGCTACAGAGTCCTGTAGGATTTGTTTCCTTTACATATCACCAGTACTCCCTCCACTACCCCAATCCCTTTTCAAGATTCTTCTCCGCAGTACCCCATCTGCAATTCCTACATCAGCAAATTCCCAGCAGATATGAATGGGGGCCAACAATGGCAATGTAAAAGCCCATTTGACTCCTACGTCCAAACAACGTTTCCCAACAACATTTTAATGCTTGCTGGTGGTACTTCTCAGAAGGAAAGGAGGGATCCCTGAATAGTGCTGCCTTATTGAGGGACCAGCAGGGAACATTTTATTACATACATGGCTTTCACCACTCTGTTTTAGAAAACAATAATTGTGGATAACCAACCATCCTTCTAACCCAGCAACCTGTAAGAACCCTTGTTTGTTCCCACCTCCTCCTCCCCTACCCAGTTTTTAACAGGCCTGCAACACAGCAGTCAAGCTTGCATCAGGCAAAGCCTCCTAGGTGAGGTGGAACTAGTTTTGTAGCATCACTTGTGCTCTAATTAAGTGACTCTTATGTAGTCAGGCTCAGGTGGGTTGGGTCTCCCACCACAAGGCATGGGGAAGGCATCTACATCCTCTTGCTTTTATCACTCAGACTGCCGGGGAAGAACCTCACAAAATATTTCTTTCAATTTGTTTCCGATAGATCTAGCAGTATTGTCTAGCATTGTGGATCTGCACCCGTTGTACAAAAAAAAGCAGCTTCCTGATTTGAGAGGCCTCGAAGAAAGACTCTTATACATCTGCAGGATTAAATTCTGCATATATTGCAATATTGCCCCAGTTTGGGAGATTAAAATAAGACATGTTTGTGGCAGAACTGACCGGTCTCTGGAAAGGAAGTCGTTTCAATAGCTCTTGTTTCCTTGATTTCCCCTAACCCCTTATCTAAAATTGAGGATGGAGAACAAGCTGGACCTCTGACTTTGGCCAGAGTCTCTGTAAGAACCGGTTGCAGACCTAAACTGTTACCCTTTACTATAAATGGGTCAACATTTAAGGTACCCATTATCCAATTAAACTGCTAGAATATTGGAAGGGGGTCCCTAGCTCGGAGCCTGCATGGCTTTTGACAATACTGGATAAAACAGACTAGATGTATCAAAATCCTTATCATGCCCTGCTTCATTTTCTGGAACAGGATGTCAAGCTTTAGGGACTGAGGTGGGGTGCATGCATTCAAATAGGCTTGGAAAATCTTTTTTCTCCAAGAAGGCTGCCTCACACCCCAGGCAAGAGGTCTGAGAAAGCACCAGGGAAATATTCTCAAATTCTCACTGAAGCAGGTGGATTAGTTACAAATTAAGAAGCATATCTGGACAGAGTGGGAAGAGATGGGAAATTCTATGTCAGCACTTTCCAGCACCTATGAAAATATTCACTAAACTTTAGGAAGTATCAGAGTAATGGAGAAAGGGGTAGTACAGCAATTGAAGAGTGAAGAGCGACTGTGGGGGTGCACAAGAAACTCATCAAGCAACCAAATCTCCTGGCTTGGGTACAGAAAAATAAACTAAGTCAGGATCTCTTGAACAAGAGTCAGGATAACATAGAAGAATGTGGAGCCTCAAATAGATGGAACTTAATTCCCTCATCCCTTCCCTTAACCACTGTTCGTTTGGCACAAGCTACAATGTGTTTACATCCTAAGAGTGACTTCCCCACGTGCAGATATCAGTAAAGTTAGTACAGCAAAGAACACACAGCATGACAAAAATGGTGCACAAAATGCTGTGACAAGCACATGGTCCCATCTATAGCAGCACAGACAACACAAACTTGTACCAGGTGATCCCTTACTAAGAAGGAAAGAATAAAGTGAAAGGTTTTCTGGAAACCTTCATCGTTCATCCCAGCCTCACTACTTTGCGGCTTAAAAGAAGTTGACAAAGCTATGACTGACTAATCTATTATTGAATGAAGGCGGGGAAGTGTGGGGGAGCAAAAACGCAAATGAAAAACAGGCTAGCTGGCTAGCAGAATGGGGTGCCGTTGCTAAAAGCGTTAGAACACTGCTCGTTAGAACACTGATCCACGTGAGCTAGCAAGTTACCTAGACGGCTGTCCGACCCAGAACATGGACCTGTCAAGCGGTTCGTCCAATAAACGGAAAATAGACTCTCAAGACGCTTCAAACACCTGATATAATACGCATCTGGTCATGTCACATACTCGTTGGCCCAGATGACTGCAATGTCTACAAGTTTTGCCTGTTTCTTCTTCTTGTCAACTACCCTGTTTGATTGCCATTAGACTGCGGCACTTAATGTGCTTTTTGCCCCGAAGGGGCTTTTTGGATGTATCCTTTCAGGTCTTTGTTTGCACCAAGTGCCATGGTACATATGTTGCTTGCACTATTCGCATGTCACCACCTGTACTTTTATGTTACATGTTATTACCTAGATAGTTCTTGAACCACCACCGCCGGTTTGTTAAGGCTATTAAGGGCTCTTCACATCACCTGTCTAGCCTGTAGTTCCATAGCCTGATTTAGAGACCTCTGTTCTCTTAGCAGACGGTGTTGCCGTCGCACACGCCAACTTTCATATTTTGGGGGGTGGGTGGGAGGGGAGGGATGAGGAGAGGGTGGTTGTGACGGGGGAGGGGAGGGAGAAGGGGGGGTTCAAAACTCGAGGTTTTTCACCTCATTGGCCGTTTCCATTTATTTTGCTTTCTGCTTCTTCATTTTTTTCCTGCTGCGAAGGTTATTCCTGCTATGACTGCTATGACTATGCACACAATGCGCTCGTCCGTATGCCCATACATAGGGATGGTACCTGGTCACACCCACCTACCAGTCCTATTTTTGTCAACCATTATTTTAAAAGGGCTAATTCCCTCAGCGACATCGACTGGATAGATGGCTGTGACTAACTCCATAACAGAGAACCTCACTGCAGTCTCCCTGAACGTTAAGGGGCTTAACCACCCTGTGAAAAGACGGAAGGTCTTCGAATACCTCTCAAAGTCAAAAGGGCATGTCATCTTGCTTCAAGAGACTAAATGGTAAGAGGATGACATACGCTTTATTAACCTTAATTGGGTCTTTCACATTCTTTGCTCCTCGGCAGTCCATAAGAAGAGAGGAGTGCTAACCCTAATCTCAAAAAAATCTAACCTAAAGGTCACCTCGCATACACAGGACACGGAGGGTAGACTACTAGTTACCCATTTGCTAAGGGACGATGACCCAATCCATGTGGTGAATATTTAAGGCCCCAACTCGGACTTACCTGGCTTTTGGGAATCAGTTTCCCTTACCATAGGAAACATCCCTCAGGATGAACTCACAGGGGTGGGTGAGGATTTCAACCTTCCCATGGACCCCCTGTTAGACCGCAACTCAAGATGCCCATTCCAAACCTCTAGATCCCATGATTCACTAATGCGTCTTTGCAATAAATTCCTACTAAAAGACTCCTGGCGACTCCAGAACCCTGACGGTAAAGACTACACCTTCTATTCAGCCCCCCATAACTCATAATCCAGAATTAACTACATCCTGATATCTAGCCCCTTCACTCATCTCATTGAGGAAACTGATATTGCCCCATAGTTGATCTCTGATCATGCATGCATCAGCGTTAAACTCGCAGGCTCCCTCTCGGTTATGCCCCCAAGACGTTGGCGCTTTAATGATGAAGTTCTATCAGTCCCCGAAAACAGGCAGTCAATAGAAAACGCCATCACTGAATACATCACTATGAACGATTCCCCGGACATTCCCACCTCCACAGTTTGGGACGCATTGAAGGCCACAATTAGAGGGGGGATCATAGGTATTAGAGCAAAAACAAACAAGGAGTTAAATCAAGACCTAGAAAAACTAGAAAAAGAAATCAAATTCCTGGAAACCTCCCACTTCGCCGACTTAGATAACAAACAGGTCCTAGAGAAACTTGTCAAGAAAAAATATGAGTATAACTCCGTTGTCAGCAAACGCGCTGGTGTCTGGGTCAATAAATTCAAAGCCCTGAAACTGTGCGATGGGAATAAAGCTGGGAAACTCCTTGAATCCTATCTCAAACATAAACAGAAACTACTTACCATAAACTCGATTAAGGACTCATCTAATGTCACTCATACTAGGCAAGGGAAGATCGTAGATACCTTTAAAACCTTCTACGAGGACCTTTACAGGAATAAAACGCCCTTTGATCCAGCTGCCTGCTCTGACTACCTAGGGGCCTTGAATTTACCCTAAATATCTGATAAAGAGAGTGCTGCTTTAGGGTCCCCCATTAAAGACACTGAGATCCTGTCCTCTATCAAAACACTTAAGAGCAATAAAGCCCCAGGGCCAGATGGCTTTTCTGGGAATTTTTAGAAGTCCTTCGACAAATCACTGACCCCCGTGCTCCAAAAACTCTTCAATTCGATAGCCCCCGCAGGTAGTGTCTCGAAATCCATGAGTGAAGCCACCATAATAGTCATTCCGAAAGAAGGTAAAGACCCCCTCCTAACTAAAAATTTCCGCCACATCTCCCTTATAAATCTGGACTGCAAAATGTATGCAAAGATTCTAGCGGGTAGACTAAACGCCATCCTTCCTAAAATAATCGGTGACTCCCAGGTAGGGTTTTTAAAACATAGAATGTCCAACGATAACACAGCTCCTCTGCCACATTCTTGAGAAAGCAAAGCGAACACCCGATCCATTAGTAGCCATAACCCTCAACGCTGAAAAAGCGTTTGATAGGGTTTCCTGGTCCCTCTTACACCATTGCATGACTGCTTTTAATCTAGGGAAATCCTTTATCAGCATGGTTATGGCCCTTTACGCTTCACCGTCAGCCAGAATCGCCGCCAATGGTACCCTCTCGGACTCATTCTGCCTCCAACAGGGCAACAGACAAGGATGCCCTATCTCCAACCCTATTTTTGCTAGCTCTTGAACCCCTTCTATTAGACATAAAACAGAACAAGGATATAGCCGGAGTCCAATTTGGAGACACTTAGGTGAAGCTAGCAGCTTACGCTGATGACATTTTAATTGCCACGGAGAAACCGGAGACCTCCATAGAAGCACTTATGAATACCATTAACAGATACTCCCTCCACTCGGGTATAAATTAAACTGTGAGAAATCGGAAGTAAAACCATTAAACATCCAAAGCACTAGGGACATGCTAGGCTCCTCCGGCCTTACCTGGCAAACTGGCTTCATTAAATATCTGGGAATCGAATTCGGCAGCTCCCTGATAGAAACGAGCCACCATAATGAATCCATTACCCTAAACAAAATTAAAACACAACTAAAAGGCTGGTCCCCCTGTTTTATAAACTGGTGGGGTAGGGCCGAAACCATTAAAATGATGATCTCCCCCCTGGTTAACTACCTCATCATGATGCTTCCTCTCACCCTATCCCAGGACTTCCACCACAAACTTGACAATCTTCTCTCTAAATTTCTGTGGAAAGGGAAGAAAGCCAGAATTAGCCTAAAAAAACTGCACCTCGATAAAACCATGGATGGGATGAATTTAGTGAACTTCAAACTGTATCAGACAGCCTTCCTAGCGAAACAAGGCTCCTACTGGTTAATACCACCGGCCGATTACACTCCGGTTTGGCTCACTATCGAGAGAACCCTTATTAAAAATCTAGCCCCAGCGTCCTTCCTCACGGCCAAAACAAAAACACCATGTTGCTCAATTCCCGTTTTTAAACACACGAGACTTGCCCTGCTCAAAATTGACAAATTGTTGCCTCATCGGATACGGGGCTCTGAGTGGGAATCACTATGGCACAATCGCTCTATAAAATACAAAGGGGTACCCCTCCAGAATGAGACGTGGATTAACAGAGGGATATTCTTCCCCTATCAACTGTTTTGCAACAACTATCCTCTCTCATTCAAAGAACTCCAAATTACATACGGTCTAGACTCTGCTGAATTGTAGAATTTTTTTAATATTAAAACGGCAGTTACCAAAGCTAAACTGTCCAAATATCCTCCCTCCCGAAGTGCTTAGTCTCCCTCAATACTCTAGGTCACCAGGTCTCCAGACTCTATAAATTACTTCGCCCACAACATTCCAACCTTAATAAAGAACTCCAGCAGTATTGGGCAGCTAGCTCATCAACACCTATCTCAGAAGAGGAATGGTCCAAAATTTGGGAATCTGCCACAAGACATAAATTAAGCCCTATACTTTCCCAGACGAAATTTTGGCTGTTCCACAAAGCCTTCTGGACGCCCGCACGTCTCTTTTCACATAACATCAGGGAGAACGCCAAGTGTTGGAATTGTAATGATAGAGATGGCGACCTTGAACACCTCATTCTAAGATGTGCGTGTGTTACGAAATTTTGGGACCAACTATTTGCTTTCATCACGAAGGTCTTTTCCTACTCCCCGCCCAGAGAGTTCTCTACTATAGTGTCTGGATTCATCAAAGCTCTACCACTATCGGAGGATGGTCAAGCCCTACTTGATCTCATGTTCACATCCAGCGTAAATATCATCCTGAATAACTGGAAGGATACCAGCAAGGTCTCCTTTAAATGCTGGCTAAACTGGCTCACATACCCAAGAGGTGCTGACAATATCTCCAGAACACCCCTTGGAGACCCACCCCCTACTGGCGATTGTGGACGTCTCTTGACAACTATTTCAGCCTGCATAAACCCCCATGAGCCCTAGATCTGTCACCCCTGCCCATCATGCTTCTGGGTCTGAGTTCAACCTTCTCCACACTAAGTCAGTAGCCTCTTGTCAGCTCTGTAGGGCCGCGCGCGAGGGAAGATGTTGTGTGCAGCGTGCTCAGCACCAATAGGGTGCGACCCACCACATACTTAATGTCCGTTACTGTATCACCTTCGCCTTATTGCCTATGTTTTGTTATTGCAGGTATATTCCTCCCCGTTTTTGTATTGTTCTAACCCCATCCCCATTTATTTCATCTTTTGTACCAGATACCACGATGATGACATTTGCATTTTCATTGTCTATCTCCTCAGACTGTCAAATTCAGTATGTCTTCATGATTCTCAATTATTGTTTGCTTTTTTATTTTTATGCTTTGTTCTGGAAACTGCCAATAAAAAACTTGTGAAATCAAAAAAGAACACTGCTGCAACTTTGGCTATTGCCAGGTGTGGCTATGAGAACAGGACACGAAACAGCACAAATGGTCCCAATTTAGTAAATCACCAAGAACGGTTACAAAGTCAGTAAGTAAATAGAGACAATATAGATTCTTTGGACTGTTGTTTCCGACATAGAATATTCACTCCTTGTACCGCCAAATTAAATCTTGTGAAAGGCTTAATAGAGTGTCACGGGTAGCTCGGGCTTGGCATGGCAGGGAAAGCTGATGCAAATCTCTGATCAAAACGTCAAAGAGAAAAAAACATCATAATGAGTAATATGGATTAACCACGGTCATCAAAATGTATGCGCATGGGGAGAGAGAAAAGATAGACCGAGGGAAAAGATAGACCCATGACTTGCAAGATCTTCAGACCTCAGAACTGTCCACGGGATATGAATTATGGAGTCGTCAATGAATAAGGATTGCATTGTGGGCGACTGCAAAAAACAAGCATTTACAATGCAACGGTTTCGCCTTTGTAAAAGTTAGAGCTATTGGCATTGTAAATGACAAATTTTGTATTTATGTGTTGGTTTTGAAAACAGATAAATAAATGGCATTGTCATTTACAATGCCAATAGCTTAATCTCTCACAAATGCGAGACCTATTGCATTTGCACACACACACACACATACACACACGCGCAGGAGGCAAGCATGACTGACAACATGGGCGCGCAGGAGGCAAGCATGACTGACAACATGGGCACGCAGGACTGACAACATGGGCGCGTAGGAGGCAAGCATGACTGACAACATGGGCGTAGCCGTGGCTCATGACGAGCTGACTTCGTCATGAGCACCGGGGCACTGTACGCGCCCGCCCCACAACACAGCGGGGGGAACAGCCCCGCACCGAAGGTGTTAAGAAGTGCTTGTCTGATATGACAATAAGGGAGAGTAGTGCTGTAGCAAATTGTCACTACTGGCTGTTCACGTGATATTATGCAATATAGCATTTGTGTAGCTCTCAGTACCCCTCTTGTGGCATTGTAGCATTCAAAGTGTCCCGAGTGGGTGCAGGCAGAACTCTGGATCTGTATTTCTTGTTATAGAAGGTCTTGTGTTGGAAGAGTTGGGTGTGGTGCGTGGGGTCTCGACACATGGTCATTTATAGTATTGCAACCCTGTGAGAAGATTAGCAGCTCATCCTGCACAGCACACAAGAGCTTGACAGCACCTGACATCAGTGTATGTATAATAAATTGTAAAAATTAATATAAATTGCAAAAAATACATAATTGTGATCCACCCTGGTACCTCTCTGTGACGAAACTCTCTGCCAAGCATGATTCTTCGCACTATCACCCCTCACTTCCACACACCTACTTCAACCTCTTTTGTCATACCCCAGTAGCACATAGACTCTTGGTGAAATACTACCATTTCAGAAAAGACCACTCCATCCGCAGCACTCTTTGCTCTCATTCCAGTTTACGCTTCCTATCTTTGTATGCCCATACTGTGCAGTACACATAACCAACCTAACATAATAAGATCGCAGTGAAAAGTGAAACATCACTTAAAGACAACATGTACACTCCCTTCCGTACTTTTTCTCTCAAAAAGAGAGCTCCTGTACCTACTTCGTCTCCTGCGGTCGGTTCACCAGATTGCCGTCTGCCACACCTGCTTCCAGTTCTTGCTGTGTGTAAGGCCCAGGTTCACTACTCACGGCCTCTGGTGGCTCGTACGTAGCACAAGTCGAACCAAGACCATATCCAGTGGGCAGGTCATCTCCAAAACAATCTTTCCATGGAATTGTCCCAAATACCTTTAGGGGTGCGCACGCCTTTATTGTTTCGAACTTGGTGTTCCAATCAATTTTTTAATACAGATGGCACAACTTTTCCATCTTGGTTTGTCCACACTCTTTTTCTGTTGTCGGTACACGTTTCAAGTAAAGATCTGCTGTGCTCTCTTAAGACCTTTTTGTTGTGACTCCTCTTTTCTTTTGAGGTGAACAAACTGTGTTATACACCCAACTATTAGATTTAGGTGAATTGTGTATTTTTATCACCTTTTCAATGGTGACAAATGATCTTACTCTCACCTTTTCTTGTGAATTTGATATCCATGCACCTGCTCAGTTATGGTGAATTGAGTCGTTCAAAAGCCACTATGGATATGATCAATTCTGTTGTCCACTGATCTTCTGAAATGAGGCAAATCCTGTCATACGCACCTTTCTGAGGACTGCTAATTCTGTTGCCAAGACACCCTAATGATTTTTGCAAAATCTATAGTCCAAAAATGTTTGCGACTATGGTGAATCCTGGCATCGACACACCTTTTCATTTGTGGCCAGTCGTTCTGGTCACCAATATTTTTGCTTAGTCCAGTTCAGCAACACATCCTGCTTCCAGTCACTCCTGCCCACTGCACACATTTCGGCTTATTGCAATTCCACAGTTACTTTGTTGGTTACAGACCTCACTTGACACCATTTCACTTGCAATGAATCCTAGTACCCACACACCCTCAATAACTTCAACCCTACACACATTTTTGTTTGCAATTAATCCTACCTTCTGCTAATCTTTCCGCATTCCACAGTTCCAAACGTTTTCGCTTGTGAAAAATCCTACTTGTTGCAGACCTTTATGCTCGAGGTGAGTCCTACTTTCTCGACAAACCCACTCTTGAAATATATCTTCTCCGTGACTCTCGTCACTTGCAGCAAATCCTACCATTTGTGGTAAATCCGACAGTCCTCGGATGTTACAGCTTCGCTTCGATCCCACAGATGTTTTTCATGCCATAAATCCTGCATTCCGCGTATCTCTCAGCTGCGTACAATTGTGTTCTGTCACACTCGCATGCACTTTTCCCTTCGAGCAGAGTGCCCCCGCGTCCTGCCGCTTAATTTGTAAAATATGAAGTACAGGTGCTCAAATGTTTGTTGGAGGGCACACCTACTTTTTTCGGCTCCACCCATTTCCTCCACTGGCCCCACCCCCTCCACTGGCTCCACCCACATCCTCAACTGGCACGGCTAAATGTCAGATGTAATACTCGATTGATCTGAATTTCAGCAAGGGATGATCATGCATCATCATCACCCACAGTAGGAGGTTCTAATTTCCTGTCTGTGCCATCCAGAGCAGCAAGACAGGATTATGTCACTGGCCCAGGATGCCGGCGTGACGCGTCGTGTCTGTGAACTTATTATGTAGGCGAAACATCATTCTGAAAAGGAAACCTGATCAGTAGACTGACTGATCCAGTCAGATAATACATTCCTTCCCATCCCAAGGCTTTCCATTCAGTTATTCAATTGTTCATAGGCACAGGCCAGAGGCAGCAGATTGCATTAATGTGCACCAGCAGTGATAGGCAATTTAGGATTTGCATTTCAACAGATCGGACAGAGCCAGAGGGATATTTCTTTTTGTAGCAGTCGGTTGGTGAAAATGTCTTTTAATGCACTTTTGAATTGTTGCAAATTGTGCTGCACAATTGCCATTACTGCCTCAAATCGATGTAATTTGGCCCCACGATTTAGCCGCTGCCTGCTTAGGTCTCGTGACACCTGAACTGCGGTCTGTGGCCGAGAAGTGAGCATGTACTGGAGTATGGCCTGCAGCTTGTCAAAAGAGGCTATGAGCTCCACTGCAAAGACAGACATGTAGCCACAGAATGCATTCTCCTGGATCTTCATACAGAAAGAAACTCAAAGGAACAACAGTTGCTGTTGCACCAGTACTGTTTCTGTGCTGCATGCATAAACATAGATATTCCATCCATGCTAAGTCGCATGCTTGCAAACTTTTTTTTGCAAGAAGTGGTTTTAGAACGGACTGCGTCGTCGTGCATGCAAAAGGTTTCAACTTTAAAGCCTGAGCCACTGCCAGTGAGCCTGAGGATTCAATCTGTAATATGCAGTACTTGGAATATGGCCAGTCAGGAGGGCTGGGCCTGGGTATTATAGGATGCTATTCAGAATCCCCAATGCATGCGTCAATCCCCAATGCAATGCACACGTCATTTTTTCCTCCTGTAATGCACCGTTTGCTAGCTCTAGTATTTTGTTGGTTCACGATTGTCACTTTTGTAATGCACCGTTTGCTAGCTCTAGTATTTTGTTGGTTCACGATTGTCACTTTTGTAATGCACCGTTTGCTACCTCTAGTATTTTGTTGGTTCACGATTGTCACTTTTGTAATGCACCGTTTGCTAGCTCTAGTATTTTGTTGGTTCACGATTGTCACTTTTGTAATGCACCGTTTGCTAGCTCTAGTATTTTGTTGGTTCACGATTGTCACTTTTGTAATGCACCGTTTGCTAGCTCTAGTATTTTGTTGGTTCACGATTGTCACTTTTGTAATGCACCGTTTGCTAGCTCTAGTATTTTGTTGGTTCACGATTGTCACTTTTGTAATGCACCGTTTGCTACCTCTAGTATTTTGTTGGTTCACGATTGTCACTTTTGTAATGCACCGTTTGCTAGCTCTAGTATTTTGTTGGTTCACGATTGTCACTTTTGTAATGCACCGTTTGCTAGCTCTAGTATTTTGTTGGTTCACGATTGTCACTTTTGTAATGCACCGTTTGCTAGCTCTAGTATTTTGTTGGTTCACGATTGTCACTTTTGTAATGCACCGTTTGCTAGCTCTAGTATTTTGTTGGTTCACGATTGTCACTTTTGTAATGCACCGTTTGCTACCTCTTGTATTTTGTTGGCTCACGATTGTCATTATTGCTTCATTTAATGTAACGTTTGCTTTTGTATTTTGTTCACTTGTAATGTTCTCATGTATCAGTTCTGTTCCTATTTTGAAGCGCTCTGACACCTTCGGGTAAAGTGTGCGCTATATAAAAACGCACAAATAAAATAAAATAAAATAAATTTAAGTTTTTCAGACTGGCCTCTGTGCACTGTTGCCCTCACAAACAATTGTAAAATCTTCTCAAATTAACTACTAGCATTCGTACTAATAAACTCAAAATCATGTAAAATAACAATCACTAAACAATACATTATTCAATCATCAAAGAATGTCCTTGTAACATATACACTAAGGGCAAACTAAAGTAGCTTGGAGGCTGCTGAGTGGGGGCTCGGTGGTTTGCTCTCCCTGCAGTCCTGGGCATTGTCTGCTAGATTCTCTACCCTGAGCCCAAAAGGACTATGGTGTTGTACCTTGACGATAACTGTAAGTGAGACCCTCAGCGATGCTTTGAAAGTGGTAAAATTGTTGGGGATACTGACTTGGAGGTGTGGACAGACAGAGAGCACCCAGTTGCAGTACTCCCTTTGAATCCCTGAAGGCAAGAACATTTATGATGGCTATTCTCCTAATAAATATCTCAATGGTAAGTAAAACCTTTTTGCATGGCTGCTTTCAACAAGGTTCAGAAGGCTTTGAATGTTTGCAACACTAAGTAAATTAATATGAAAATACCATTTTGATGGTTTGCTATGAACGCCGTTGAAAAAATTGAAACAGGCTTACATTTGTTTTGATGACAACATTTTCAGCCACAGATCTTGTGTCATGCTAATTTATTAAGTGTGCATCAGCAAATAATTTTTGGCTCTGTCAGACGAACACCTCATTTTAACCAGACTGAAAAAATGCCAAGTTAAAACTTAATAATAAGGTTTTCAACATAAAAAAGGCAGACTAGCATTATAATGCCATATGCTTCTGAAATAAATTAATTAATTTGTGCGCGGGGGTGCACCATGTTTGGAAAAGTCAATGCAGAGTCTCAGAGAGCCATGGGCTGGCCTGGGCGGGCAGGGCTTTTTAACTTACTTCCAATTCTTATTCTGGCTGGTCTATGCCTGCCCAGGCTCAGGCTGCGCTGTCCTGACCCTGCCCTCAGGCTCAACCACGTCGTCCTCGGGCGGGGTGGGGCTGAACGAACGACGATGGCTCGTGCTGCGCTGCTGCAGTGGTTATGCTGGGCCCTGGGGTGTGGCAATGTGAAATAAATCTGCCTACGCTGCCTGAATCTCCCCTGATTTGGGGGCTCACTCGCAGATCAGGGCAGGCTAAGGCTAAGTCACAGTGACTGAGAAGGGTCACAGTCCCAAGTTGCACTGTTAAGCACTGGTCCGTGACTCACTCGGGAGATTGGAGACAGAGATGTGAAAAACACGCTGGGGCTGCACCGTACAGTACAGGGTAAATTAAATATATATATATCTATCATCGTGCAATTTGTGACATGCCTGTAGACCCGGCCCTAATAATTAAGTGCCGGTGCTAAGCACCGGCACAAATTAAGCACTGCAGGCGTTCCCTCCGCACACTTCTGCACTTGTGGAGAACGCTGATGTCTGAGCACCTTTCACTTCTGGAAAATCTTACCGCCAACACGACGTTCTGCTCGCAGCAAATGTTGATTTCTTGGCGTCTCTCTTGCAAGAAAGGTTAATGTCTGCACACCTCTCTGCTTGCTTCAAATTATGCTGTCTGCACGCTTTCCACGTGCGTGAAATCCTTCTCTAGCCCCATCTGACCACTCTTGTGGAGTCTCGCTCCGCACACCTTTCCTCTCCCGGAGATTGCTACTGTCCACGCAAGAAACGCACCCTTCCGCTGGATGAGATTCTTACATTCACGCACCTTTCGTCAGGCGGAGATTCCTATCCTTCCTCACACCTTGTTTCTTCCTGTCCTAGACCTTGCTTCTTCCCGTCCTCACACCTTGCTTCTTGCCGCGCACACCTTCCTTCCCGCGTGCAGTCCTCCTGCCTCCCAAGGATGCGCCTCTCCAGCTGGCATCGGCGGCCGCCTCGGCTGGGCGTGCGCTGGGTGATGGCGCAGGGTACACACACGCGCCAGCAGGGCCGGTGTTAATGACCGACCTAAGATATTGAATTTTAACGAGAGAAGCAAGTGTCGAAAGTTAGTTAACAAAAGGTTCGGCCGCGAAACCGAAACCACGGTTGTAGCGCAGGGAGACGCCGTCGCCGTGCTCGTGCACGTTGGCTGTCCCTGCGCTAGCTGTGAGGAGAAGACACGCCGGAAGATACGCAGAGCCCAGGTATGGGATGTGTGTGTGTGAGAGCGGCGGCGGCGGCAGGGGGGGGGGGGGGGTATTTCTATGTGTGTGTGACTGTGTGTATGCACGGCAGTGGGGGGGTGGGGGGGTCTGTATGTGTGTATGTGAGTGCATGTGTGTGCCTGCTTCCAAGGAGCCATGGGAGACAGGAAGCGCGCGCGACCTGATCCCAGTTCGGAAGGTTGCTCGTGCACATCACTTGTCGCCTGTCTCCCTTGACTCATTGAAAGGCGAAATGATCACAATAGGTTTCGCTGCGACGATCGCTTCGCGATCGATTGCAGGGCGAAACCTAAAAAGGAAATCTGCCAAAGTTTCTGGCTGCAAACTAAGATGTGGCACAGACATTTTCCAAGCTAAAAATCATTTCAGGAATTCCCAGGTTCTGTGGATGTTGCACTTTTCTTAAATAGTCTTCATAGATTGCAATGTTAAAATTGGTACTATATCCCATCCACTTTCTCTCTTAACTGAACAGTAGTGAGCATGGGTACAACCTCCGGACACCATTTCATCCTTAGTATTGGCATTCAGTACACATTTCTTTTTGGATTCCAGCAAATGTAAGGTACATAAACAAGAATCTAATTTCTTTCTTGTAGGACTCTTGTATGCGAGACGTTCCCTGCTTAGATAACACAAGCATACTAGCTCATTATAATCCACCAAAACCCCTGTGACTGTTGGAGCACAACTGAGTTGATCGAGAGCTGTGCAGCAGGAACAATAATGATGTCAGAGCGCGAGGAATGCAGCCTTACAATGATCAGCTTGGATAAGCCAACAAAGAAACTGTGTGTTAGTCATGTACAAGGATTGAACCAGAATCAGTTGGCGGGAAAATGTCTACCTAAGCAGCTAATGTTTCCAAAATTGACATTAGAAAATTAACTTGGAAAAACATCCCTCACATGAAGAGGATACATCAGCTAAAGAAAGGATGAGAGTCCCGAGAAATGTACCAAGTCCTGCTGATAGGCAGAAAGAAACATAATTTGGCACGGTTGAAGATGCAAGAGTGGGACCGCTGCTTAATAAAAATAATATGAGCATTTGTAAAGTGCCTGGTTACACCAGCTGGTGTGTCCCCACGCAGTGATGAGAGGCTGGAAACAAGAGAACCTGACAACAAAAGCACCTGAACAATTCAAGAGATCCTACAAGCGCTGAAAAAGATGAGTTTTCAGGTCTTTCCTAAATTTAACCTCGGAGACCTCTAACCTAAGGCGCAGAGAAAGTTTGTTCCAGTTCTGCGGAGCCAGACGACAAAACGACCGGCCCCCATCCTAGCCTTCTGGACCCTGGGAAAAAGTAGCAAACCCGTCCCACAAGATCTAATCAGCCTTGTGGGAGCATAGCGGGTGATCAGGTCAGCCAAGTATGCAGGACCCATACCCTGGGACATGCGATGACATATGCAAAATGCCGTAAACAGCCCCCTTTCCCTAATGGGAAGCCAATGAATGGTCACTAGAGCCTTCCTTGAGGAGGCCCGCCTTGGTTGCATGAGGACCAGCCACGCGGCTGCGTTCTGTAGACATTGAAGTCTATTCAAACATTCAGCCGTAGCGCCCAGGTACAGTATTTTCCGTAATCAAGGCAAGACATCACAAGGGCATGTACAGTAGTCTTCCTAGCAGGCCCTTAAGGACCCCAAAACAGGTCCCCACCACCCGCCTAGTTTGGTATTCGAAGGAGAGCTTGGGATCCAGCCACACACCCAGGTTCTTCCCCTGATCTCTAGGCGTAGGAATAGGTCCTAGACTCTGGGGCCACAAAGCAGATGACCACACGGACGGGGCTCTCCCCACAACAAGCACCTCGGTCTTATTGCCATTCAACTTCAGGCAGTTATTAGCCATCCAAGATGCTAGTTCTTGTAAACATGCCACGAAGTTGACGGCTGCTGAGTCCTGTTCCTGAATCAGGGAGACCACCAGTTGCGTGTCATCGGCATAGGACACGCTTGATGCTAAGAGGCACGAACTTTGCCCCCTTGCTAAAAAGAAAAATCCTTTGGGGGACATCATTCTTTGAAGACGCGTTTTTTTCCAGCTATTCCAGAGGTACCACCCACCTGACATCACTGGCCTTTGGGAGAGCTGCCTTGCTCCAAAGGGACATTGGTGGATTGAGACACATCAGTAATCTCTTACCTTCAATACAATAAAGAGCATCCCCATTGTGGACAACTGTAAAATCTGAGAAAAAACTTTTCAAATCAATTGGCTGTAAAACTGCAATTGCATTATTTACTTCCCGGTTGCTGACTTGTTGCATCGTACTCTGAACAATGGAGGCTCCCTCCGTTCAATGAATGCATATACTGGGATTTAAAGATACTTTATTAATTATATATGTTTACTTTCCAAGGACAGCTACATAAACTGGTCTTTATTTGTAAGGATAGCTGGGTGAAGTCTTCCCACAGCACTTAAACGTTGTTTTAAATAATATCAAATGTATCTGTGAAATCAGGCATAATGATGCTGCAGGCTGAATAAGCCGCATGCAAAACCACAGATAAGCTTTTGTCTATCAAACCATGAGGTTGCATACACCATCCCTTAACATTACATAGGATATGGTAGACTGTCCTGGTGGTCACAAAGGACATGGTAGTCACTTGCCCACTTTGCACAGTTGCAAGTTGGTATGGAGACCATTCCTTCAACTCTGGCCACTGCTACCACTATAAACAATTGGTCAAATAGTTTACTGTAACCTCAGCAGGTACTGTCTCCATTACAGAGATGTGAGAAACATTTGATCCCTTAACAGTATAACAATTGGCGATTCATTGTTTCTTTTGGCACTATTATTCAAGTTGACTACCCCGTAACCTAAAAGGATGATTGGTATTTTTTTTTCCGATTGCATAAATCCAGTAAAATGTCATTATTGGTGTGGGCTTTCACTCTATTAGGCACCTCCATTCTTAAACGCATTTTCTCATAGTATATTAAACCAATGACCACTTCATCAGTAGTGCACAGTAATCTGGTGAGCTATAAGACATTGTACAATATTCATACAAGATTTTTGCTGGAAACCTTAATTCCTTTGAGGTCATATAAATCACAGACTATATTTGTTTTTTCTCTCATCATCTAAGCGTATACCACATTGCCACTAGAAGGGCAAAAGACTTATAAAGGTTTTGCCTGGAATAAGAATTCTTCTGTCCAACCGAACTTATTTTAAACTTTCTAGAGATTGAGGTTAATCTTGGCACTGACGACAAACATGTTTCTAATCCTTCGTCTCCCACTCTGTCTTTCACAATCTAAGAAACGTATAAGCTATCCATACAGGAGAGAGTCATCAGGAAAGCACAGCCTAGTCAAAATCAGAAGAAATGTCATGTCATGTGTGGGAGAAACTGCTGAAAAGGAGAAAATATGGTCTTTACTAAGGTGTCTGATCCGAGTTCTAGAAAAGGCTGGTTTAGGGGCACTTATGCGCACCTCTTGCAAAAATACTATAGCTGTGTAGCATCTTTCAGTCCAAATGATATGAGGGACTAGGGAGAGGCCTGGGATAGATGTTCACTAAATTGACAGGGATTAACAGTTCACAAATAACATTTCACTTGTCATTATATGGGATACCATTATGGTTTATATAAATGACGGCTAGATCAGTAATTGAAAAGGGATAACAGCCTTTCCTGAATTTCAGTACCATGTATTGGGAATGTATGGTACTGGCGGAGGACACTCCCCTGCCACTTTGACATACCTCTTCCAAAAGCATCACAGGGTACACTTAGAGAAGTGCAGATGGGCGATGTGTTGCTGAATAACAAGGAGGAGTAGGAAGAGCTACAGACTCTAAATTAAGAGGCGTTGCTGCACAAAGTTCATATCAACGGATTATTACAGGGGTGGCAGTGGAATGCAAGAAATGATTTCACACAGTGGGCAGGTAAGTGGATAACTCAGATAATCACACTAAAGGTTCTTCAAACTGCACCCCATTCAACTAAACTCTTTGATGGCTAGCATGTATGTAGGAAAATGTAATTAATAAGCCAGACTGAAATGTAGCCATTGCCTGAGGAAGCTACACCAGGTAAAGTGCAAGGTGCCTTGCCTGCCGAAGTTCTGAGACTGTTGCAACTTGGAAATTCCTCTATGTTGGTCACAAATCACAATTTTCTCAAGAAGAAAAGTTGAGAGCCAAACATGGAATTTATCACTGTTTTTTTTCATTCACTCACCTTAAAGTTTATTTCTGGTTCTTTGCAGCAGGATAAGCAATTCACAAGAACGATGAGAAGCACGACGAAAGTACCCACAGAAAGGGCCACAAAATACAAGGAAACTTCATGATCAGCTGTTTCACCTACAAAAAACAACAAAAAATAAAAAAAGGTGTTAAGATGACAGTATAATTTTAAAAGAGTCTATTAAAGAGATGGTCTGCTATGTGGCAATGAATAGCAAACTTTTAACGTGATCATTTCTTTACATCTAAAAAGAAAGACTTTCCCAAGTCCATTTTAATTACTACATGTGTTAAATTGGGAAATAAGACATCTCCGTGTTCATCATAGGTTTCCTTGTGCTTGGCAGGGTACTTGGATAAAAGAATGGGCGAATGAGCACTGGTAGAGGTTTTTATCCTCTAACTGACAATTTGAAATTGGCACTGTGTCTAGCTTCTGTATGTTGGTGTGGTGCGCAGGGGAGATTTGTAATGAAGAAAACCCTTGGGTACTTGCCAGTTCAAGAGTACTTTCACAATCTAGCGTGGTAATACAGATTTTAGAAGAAAGGACAATCCAGTTGTTCTTAAATTATGTGCTGATGTTGTTTGATGCCATGAACAAGGATATCACTGCTGGAGTTTCACTTAAGTTACTTTTTTAATTAATAAGGAGGCGACAACGTGAATTAACCCTTAGTAGAGTAAGCATGAAATGTGCATTAAACAACAGGATGTAGATAGAACACTTATTAAGTGGATACTTATTTTAAAAACACTAACTTGAGTAGGATGGGGGTGGAGATTGTGTAGGGGGAGGAGTTTGCTTGCAGGGGTGGCTAGCAGTTTTGATTCAGGAATCATGCCAAATTGCGCTTAAAGATTCAGACTTCTATGGGACATTAGATAAGCAAGAGTTTAGAAATTTCTCCTTAGATTCAAGATCTGATTTACTCCGTTTGGTTGCTTCAAGAACTAAGAGTCATTATGTACACCAGAACTTTTGTATGGATATATTTCTGTTATCCTATGCACAGCAGGCTGGAAAATAGTAGTCACTACTAGTGCTTTGTGTTAATCCTTTGTCTAAAGGAGCATCTTTATGTCATATGTACTATGATCATTTGAAACCTCAATAAAAAATAATATTAAAAAAAGAGATTCAGACTTTAAGCCCCAAGCCTCTTGTTAGGCCCTTTACCCTTTGTATTTGTAGAGATCCTTGAATCTCATATGATAGTGTCTCACAAGCGTTTAAAAAGAGCTCAGAAATAATCAGAAGCGCAGTTTGGGATCGCGAAAAAAACCAGCTGCTGACAAACAGTAAGTACAGACTTTCTCCTTGAGGTATTTATCAAAAGGCATCGGATAGTGTTTCACTTTAACAGACAATATAACAGCGAGTGCTCGAATTTACACTTCCCCAAACCTCACCTTTACAAATTAAAGTCGGAATCTAATTTTAAGGATTTACCCAACTTTCTACCCTTTACTGATGCTCACCAAACTTGGTAAATCACACAGAATCGAGAACAAATGTTTTATCAAGCTTAGTGCGTACTAGTCACAGAGCAAGACCGAGCTTTCGCCATGGAGTTGGGATTGCGGGCTATGCAACTAATATTATTATTACATATTATACACAAATATACTAAAACACTCAAATGTATGTTTGCACAATAGAGCCAATGTAGTGTATTATTGCAAGTTTAAAATTAACCCTGTGTGAAAAATGTTCCCATTTCAAATAAGTCTTGACTAATGTTCACTAGTTCATTAAGGCCTACTCCTTACACAACCGTTTGGTGACAATTTGCCAATAATCACATGTTTTATAACAATAAATAAGTATTTGAGTATTTTATTTTATCCTCAACTCCTCCAATGCTGTCAGCATCATTATTTTCCCAGATCAGGCAGGCAGACAGACAGAACCGGATCTTGTGCGAGCTTCAAACATGGACAAAAACACGGCAAGAATTATGAGGATAAAACAATTTAAGCAGCATCATGACTTTGCAGTGTAAATAACGAACGTCTGCATCTGGAAAACCACGTTGGGTCATTATACTCTGTTCGTTTGCAATTCGGCCATTATGCTAAAGTCAGTACAAAGTCTTTGTTCACAATCCTTAGAATAGGTCACATAGTGAATGTACCATCCCATACTATTCGCATTGCATGTATAATATTCAAGATAAACTGCATGACTTGACCGTCTGTCAATATTTTTTAAATATTGTCATGTGCAGGAACTAACTAATCAATAATAAAACACAATTGAATTCCAGCTTTCTCTTGACATGTGCAATACTGGATGCATTTTTAACAAACCCATATTTGTTTCGGTCCAATGCCCAACCACTACAAATATAATGTGGATTAATATCTATACTTTCGAAATTCATGAGTCTCATTAAGAAAACATTCACAAATCTACAATCATGAAATCTTCATACATGGCTTGACCCATAACAGATGTGCTGATTTCAGAATAAACTAAGCCAAATCCACTCGAGACAGATACACGCGCAAAATAAGCACTATAAAACAAATTGGGGTGATACATGGAAAATTTCAGCATTAAATATATCATAACTTGTTATGTTATCACTGTCACTTTTTATTTATAAAATATACATTTTTTAAACTGTTACCTAATGTGAAATCCAGACATTAACATGCTTAAATTCTCCCATGTAGTGTGCACAAAACTACACTTTTGTTAATAAGTTGAAATGCGCATAAAATTAAGCAAAAAGCAAGTTTCAAGATGCTCTGCAATATAATCACAAACATTTAGTAACCCTGCTAATATATCTTGGCAGCTAACACCACAGTAATACACAAAAGACAGAACAGCCTGAACTCACCAGTCCACAAAGCATTGAGCATTATCTGCCAACACATTAGTAGGGTGAGTTTTGTCTTCATTTTTGTCGTTATTTTCTTTTTTCTTTTACAGAATGCCATGATATAGCGCTGTCAAAACTTCAAATCGGTTGTCGTATATCCGGCTGCTGTATACTGACTTGACGGCGTCGGTTAGGGTAGCGGGGGTCACCTTCTCTAGATTCACCGTCGGGAGGTTGTCCCCTCTCACCCTACCTCTTTGCCCTGGCCATAGAGACGCTGGCCGTGTGGGTGCGCATGGACGCACAGCTACGGGGATTCGAGTGGGACCGGGACCTGTCCGATAGAATAGCGCTGTATGCGGACGGTCTTATTTTTCTAACAGACATTGACAGGTCAGGGCCACGCATTATGGAAATCATGCAGATTTTTGGTGAGACGTTGGGGCTGTACATGAACCATCGTAAATCTACCTTATGGGTACTGGGGGGGCATACTCGGGCAGGAGATTGGGCATCAGCGCTACAAGTAGCGACAGGAGGCATTAAATACTTGGGCAACTTTATATCCAATGTTTCAGCGATCTCCTTGGAGAGGAATGTTGTGCCGGTGTGGGAGCGGGCCAAAGCAGATGTAAAAACGTGGTCCCGCATGCCGTTGACCATATACGGCAGGTCGGCTATTTTCAAAATGGTGGCCCTCCCTAGACTGCTGTATCAACTGCAGAACCATCCATACCAGATACCTTCCTCATGGTTTAAGCAGGTAAACGCGGTGCTTGGACAGTTCCTCTGGACGGGGGGCGCTGTGTGGGTCGCAGTGCGCACGTGCTTCCTCTCCTCCTACTGTGGCTGCCTGGCGACCTCTGACATCCTCTCCTACTACCAGGCATCCTATCTGCTCGTTCTAAATGATTGGTGGTATGGGGATAGGAGAGACCCAGCGTACGCCTTGGAGCGCCTTCTAATGGGTGCCCACTCGCTTCACACTATCCTCTATGCGGCGCAGATACGGAAGACGCTACCGCCCGGCACACAATTAGTGTTCCAGATTTGGAGGCAAGCCCTGAGGCGTATGGGTTGGTGGAACACTTTGACGGGCGAAACTCCCCTCTGGCGCAATGGTCGATTCCCCGGTCTAGCCGCGTTACAAGGTTTTGGGGGGTGGGACAGCATAGGCATCTCCACACTGGGAGACGTGCTATCAGGGGTGACCCTTAAGTCCTTTCAGGAGCTAATCCGGGAGTTTGGTATGCCCTATACTCAGTTCTTCAGGTACCTTCAATTCCGCCATGCTCTCTCCTCGTACTTGGAGGGGTTGGAATCCCTCCCTGAATTTAGCCCTGTTGAGGCCAAAGTATTTATGGGAGATCTGGGGCCAAAGAAAATATCCCGTCTATATCAAATTATTAGTTACGCACTGTTCCACTTCATTACAGAAATTACGGGAGTCCTGGGAGGTGGATGTGGGTGCCTTGGAGGAGGAGAATTGGATGGAGGCATTGGCCGGACCCCGGGGTGCTGCCATCTCGATACGCCTACGGCTGATATAGTTCAAGTACCTTCATAGAGCATATTTCACCAGAAAACGCTTATGGCGGGCGGGCCTGATCATGTCCCCGGACTGTCTACGATGTGGGCTGGAAGTCGGGACGTTCCTGCATACAGTTTGGAGCTGTTCTGCACTGACTAGATTTTGGAAAGGGGCGTGGGACTGTTTGTCTGATGTGCTTGGATGGGAACTTCCCCGTACACCACAGCTAGGTCTCCTGCATGTTTTAGAGGGGGTCGGAGGGAATATTTACAAGAGACATTTGCTTTTGCTGGGCCTCACCCTGGCCAAGATGTTATGTTATGTTATGTTAGTGCTATTTGTATTGCGCACAGCTGCTCCAGCGAAGGAGCGTCCCGGCGCACCGACAAGGTGGCAAACACAACACAACAGGAGACAGAAAATATTAAAAAAGGAGTTTAAAATTTAACACAGCTGGGAAAACAGAAAGGTTTTAACGGCCTTGCGGAAGGAAAGCAAGAGGGAAAAAGAAAAAGAAAAAGAGGGATGTGGCCAGAGCTTGGAAAGACACGCGAGCCCCTACAGTAGTAGCTTGGAAGAGGGGGCTAGATTTCTGCATGGGGCTGGAGAGGCAGATATTTGTTGCTCGGGGCTGCCCACGGAAACACTTCAAAATTTGGAAGAGGTGGGCTGATTTTAGGGGCCTGTGGCTTGAGCTCCCGGAGGATCAAGACCCTCTGGTATATGTGGGATAGCAACCAGAGTATACATTGGGTTCAGATTTTATGTACTGAAGTGGAGACAAGGAATGATGACCATGCAACGGGGGGTGAGTTGGGGGGTAGGGGTTGGGGGAGGGGGGGCGTTTGGGTAGTGGGATGGCTGGGGGGGCAATGTTTGCACTTGCCTCTGTATTAGTTAAATGATCAGTTAAATAGAAAATTGGATTGTACTCTATTTTTGAAGCCTAAATGTCCTGCAGTTATCTCTGGGGAACAGAGACCTGCACAAGGTGTATAATCTTCAATAAAACATGTTTTAAAAAAAAAAAATACTTCAAATCGGTAATTAGTCAGGTTAAAAAGAAAACTGATACATTCCCCTCATTTTAAAGACCTTTTTTGACCTTTTTAAGCCGCCACCACTGTAACCACAACCCCCACATAAGACCTCGTTTTCAATGAAAACACAAACACACACACACAAAACACCCCTCCCCCCCACCTGAAAATCACAAGTTTAAAGCAGAAGTTATGGTCCCAATGGATGCAAACTACAACACTTAGATAAAAACTAAGAAGTTGGTCTTTCTGAAAAATACAGTCAAATCATAATGGTAAACACACCATAAAGCACATAAATACATACATGTACACGGACTAACTCTTAATCGTGCCTATCCCGTATGCGTGGGTGATTATTTGTGGCTAGTTCAAATTGGATTTGATGGTTTGAGTTTTTATCATGCTAGGATGCATGTTAAAACAAGCTTTGGCAAAGACAATAAGTCTGGGCTTCGCAAGTTGGTGGGATGGCTAAATACTTTTTTTTGCAAGCACTTGCAGCAAAAATGGAAAAAAAGCTATGCAGCAACTTAAGTGACTACTAAACTCTTTCAATAAAATTGTAAAGTTAATAAACATTCATGGAGGCAGCTGGTTCACTATAACAAAGCCGCTCAGTTGTTCCATGCATTTATTTTTATTATTTGTGAAGAACACAAGAAATAGTCACCACCTGCACAAGCACACACGGTGCAGGCAGCTGCAATGTTACAATGTCACTTAAGCAACTGTAAAAAGAACTGGCAAATAAATCACCATCTAGCTGGTCTCCCAATGTGCAGGCAAAATAAATAGCCAGTATATAAAGTTAATTGAAATTAAATAAAACAAACCTTGAAGAAAGGAATTAGAGTTAGGCAAAGAGGAACAACGTGTACATGCTCTGCGCAGTCCATCAAATGAAAGAAGCTGAAAGGGTAAAGTGTTGGCCCTTTGCCCCATACAGTTTGCTGTGGTGGGCAGAAGCAAAAGTGAATGGTAATTTAACAGATTAATGGAGGAACTCCCCAGACCAAAATTACTTTGATGGATGTATATTATGAATGATTTGTTTGGAAATAAATAGTCTGGTTAGACAGCTAAAGCGGTCTGAAAGGCCAGGCCTAAAAAGGCACTTTAACATCCACGTTTAAATACCTTGGACATCCATTTTTATGTCTCACCCACAGATAGCTTTTTAGCTTTTGGCTGTCTGTTGTCGAAGATCGATTGTGTACAATACTAATACTTATAGAGGGCTTTAGGCCAGCCTACTATTTATCGTTTGTTGGCTTCTTGTCATTCTCATTTGCTTGCTAGCTTATTTGATGGCTTTCCTTCCTGTTCTTGTGCTTATCCCTCGCCTGTAGCGTAGTTTCTTTACCATCCTTTGGACTGGATCGATCAGATCCTTCCACGAGAACTGCTTTTTTCTTTGAACTCTCCTTGAGAGTGCATGAATATTCTTGCTCTCTCTCCCATGTACCGTTTCTCCCACACATCCGTGCCCCCTTGACTGTCTGTATTGCTCCACACAACTTCTAGTTTGTCTGTATGAGTGCAGTGATCACTTAGGGGCCAATTACGATGGTGGGCGGACCATCGTAGCAGTGTTTGGGACCGCCCGCCAGACATGTGGCGGTCTCACCACTGCGATTAGGATGCGCCCGATATACTTGCATGCGCATCCAGGGCTTTTAACATTGCGGGTGGTGCTGCTGACTGCAGCTCCGTACGCAATGTTAAAAGTGCTTGCACTGCATTTCCCTGCACTACTTGGCAGGCACCACGCAGTGCCTGCCACTTGGTGCATGGAAATGCAGGGGGGTACCATGGCTAACCCCAGTGCAGCGACACCCCTCTAAACAAGGGGGGCACGCAGTGGGCCCTCAAACCCAATCCCTGCCAGCCTTTCCTATACACACATCCTAATTTGGTGGACGGTGCCTGCTAAGCACCGCCACCATTTTAGGGGCCCTGCACCGTCCGCCAGGCAATCGGTGCGATTGCATTTGTCGCTGAAGCGGCGGACAGACTTTGCGTCTGCCGCGGTACCAACAGTCATCCTAATTTGGCAGTGGGTAACACACTTGGTGATGGCGGAAGGATCGCGGCGGTGGCGGTCCTTCCGCCATCATAATGACCCCCTTAGACCGTACTTCAAGCAGAAGAGTAACTGAAAATTGAGTCTTCTCCCAGAGGCCCAAAACCCTGCTCTTGTGCTGGTGCAGGCAGCAAATGGCTGGAGCATTTGCTCCACTTCCTAGCAATTTGGAAAGCGATTTCCTGTAAATTGAGACACTTCCTCAGAAAGCTGCTATGTTCTTTTAAGTACCTGTAACTACTCTTCTGCTATTTTTAAGACGGATCACGTGCAATAGGTTTTTTACATTCTGTTCAGGGTTTCCTCTGAAATTCAAAAAAAGAATCCATTCGATTTATAAAGATTAAAAAAATAGAACTTAATATTCGGTTTCAAGATATTTTAAGATAAGTGTTTGCTTCTCCTACAGTCCGTTTCTTCTTTACTTCATAACAATGTTATACAAACAAGCACTGGCAAAGTTAATAGTTCGCATGCACATTTTAAAGGTGAAACCTCTTGACTCAGCCAATGCTTGTGTTCATTAAGTTTTGTATTAAACTCAAGGTGTAATCTTAACTTCCACTGAAAGCATACTTTTTTTTACTTCGATTTACAACGACAATTTTGTTTTGTAATGCGCAATTGTCCAACTTAATATATTCCTTCCACTTTTGTTCGGTGGGTTTGTATGCAGATATATAAAGACTAGCACCCGACCGATAGACTGCCTGGGAGTTCCAATTTTGTACAAATAATTTACAATCTAATGGTTGCCACACAGTCTCTGGGTTTACACTCCACTCCTTCCTCCAATGCCGCCCTATGGATTGCAATTGTAGATTGTGAAATCAACCACATGTAAGAGAAAGCACTTAATTTCTCCTTCTTGCGACATTTACAGGTCCTCTTTAATCCATAATTTGTGACCCTTACCTAGGATTTACAACTTTTGTCCACCCAACAAAAATAAATTTTCTTTCACAATTCAGCAGAGAAACCTCACCAAACCAGTGCTTGTGTGTTTAATAATTTTCGGTTGTGACTAATTTGGGGATGGAACGAGCCATCGCGGAGGGTGAGCTGTTAATGTTGATCATTTACACACCTTCTAAAATGCCAGAATGTTTGTTATGATTTCATGCTGTAATCATTAACTTCACCTTCAATTTGCTGTACATGTGCCTGTAGTCATTCATCAGTGCATGGACTATCCTGTAGATGGGGTATATGGGTCTCTGCCTCTCCTACCCTTTTGAGCGTAAGCACTAGGTCTGCTGGAATCCCTGTTATTTTGTTATTTATCACTGTGATAACTTAGGCGTTTTATAGCCGATGTAGGTTTTGGAGTTTTATAGCTGTTATAAGTTTTGGAGTTTGCTTTGCAAGAAGTCCTAAATCCTAGCCGGTGAAGGGTCAACAATTCTTTTCCTCCCCAACAGAGTCCAATATTTTTGCCAGGCTGCAACCGTCTGGTTTGGCATTCTGATTATGGCTTCTATTGATGCTCTTTTACGACTCCCTTTCCAAAAAGTCTATGTTGAATTTAGTTGTCTCCTTCCATATCAACATTCCCATCTCTGAACTCCTTTATTATGAGATCTTCTTCACATGTGAGAGTAGAACAAGGTAGGGGGAGAAGCAGAGAAAGACCACCTTTTTAGCAGATAGTGTAGTGTGTTCACCAAGGCACTGAGTCTGCTAAGGCCCTTTCTGCCTCCATATTTTAACCATGACTCAATTCTTTCAATTTGAGGTTCAATTTTACAGCACAGCTGTCCGCAAGACGGATGGAGTGTGAGGGGCTCTGGCTGCACCCACAAGTGTACTTCTCTCTCATCTCAAGCAATAGGGTGTTAGATGTTTCACGCCACCTTCTAGAAAGTATTTTCACAGGAAATGGGGGACTGTTTCATATCTGAAAAGTACAGTTACCACTAAAGACTACCCATTTGGCTCCTATATGCTCGTTCTCCCTGGATCCCCCTCTGCTTGTTCCCTCCCATCCCTGAGTGCTGTTGCTTCTCCCTCCTGAATCTCCCTCTTCTCAGTGTGTCTCCTCGAGCTCTCGCCCCAGTGTGTGACTCTGCCTTCCTTTCCCACGTGTCCTGCTCCTTGCTGCCCACATCTCCCACCCACACCATGCGTGGTTCTGCATTCACCCAGTCCTTCCACCCTATGTTTTACTTCTCATTCCTTCTTCCACCTATTTCCCACGTGTCTTGCTTCTTGATGTCCACACCCGGTTTTCCCTGCTATTTTCCACCTTGCTGCCCATGTTCCCTTTCTGTTCCCAAGTCTTCATTCCACCACCTTGCCAATTCTCCCACACCACCTAAATTTCCTGTCTTGCAGCAATATGCACAGAGTTGGGTATGAGCCTCCTGTTATGCCAAGGCATGTTTTGCCTGGAACAAAAGGTTGTTTGTCTTGAAGTCTCCCTTGTCTTCAATGAAGTTCTCTTTTTGTTTCTATGTGAAATAGAATTGGGGTGACAAGGGACACTTCATTACAGTGTGCTGCTTCTTTCCGATCATCTTTTTTGTTTTTATTTATTAATATGAGTTTTATATAGCGATGGCTAGAACCGGAGGTATCAGAGCGCTTTTCATAAGGATCCACAAAGTTACAAAATTACATCAGTTACAAGTTACATGAGTCCACGATAACATTTCCAGAGCGTCAGAAGATGAAGTAAATGGAGCTTGAAGGGAAAAGGGGTGGGGTATAGGAGGGGGAAAGGATGGAGATTGGATGGATGGAGAGACGGAGAGTCTGCCCAAAGTACGGCTGGGTAGGTGACGGCTGAGGGGGAAGTCCACAGCCCATCTCCTCTATAGCTATCAGGTAGCTCCACCGGGCATCAGTCAAGCGGCTAGGTCTGAATGGGAAAACAGAGAGCAAAGAGGAGGGAAAAAATGGGGCGTAAAGGAGAAAGTGGGTGGAGTAAAGGGGTAGGGGGAAGAGTATGATGGAGAGAGTAAGTAAGATCTGTCCAATGTCCGGCTGGGTAGGTGAGGGCCGAAGGGATAGTCCACAGCCCATCTCCACTATAGCTGTCAAGTAGCTCCACCGGGCATCGGCCAAAAGGTTAGGTCTGCGACGTCAGAGGTTGGTTCACAAATTCGGTATCCTGAAGGGTAGGACAGATGGGGGATGAGTTTGAGGACTGGTTGAAGTCTGGTTTATTGTCAGGCAGAGTAGCACGACGTGGTAGGGAACACAGTGATAGCCATTTTGGGGTCAGACAAGGGATCAACAGGTAGTAACAGGCAAGGCAAAAAAACTTGCTAGCCAAAAGATCATGATGGTCCCCATGCCCATCACCACAGACCTGACTTTGGGGCGCATCCACGAAGAACCAGAAGTATGCGGCAGCAGTTCAGCGCGAGGAACACAGACATGCTTGAAACTTGCAAAATAGATGGGATCCATCGCTACCTCAAGATCGAATGTGGGTATGAGGCACTCCGCCCCCCTCTGTGCAGTGTCCGACGACCAGGCATGATGAGTCAACAGCCACCACTTCCAACAGGGCAACCAGGATGACTGGGGTAGCAGCATGCTTTCCACCAGTCATGGCCAGCGAACTCCGCTTCCGAGGGTCCCCACTGCCTCCCAGGGCTATCCTTAGGAATTGTTTTAGGGCCTTATAAGTAAATGCCTGCTGATTGAATCTTCCTGAGCACTTGCAATTGGAGACTGGCAGGGGTGATGTGCCGTACTGCAATTTTCACTGCTGACCGCTGTCAGTGCTTGTTGGTCTATGGGGAAGGCACAGAGCCCCTTCTACTTTAAAACCCCTCCTCCTGCGCTGAGGTATTGGATGTTGCTGGGGCACCTAGTAAAAAGCCCCTTTCATCTTTCATTTAGTCAGTCTTCTGCTGAGTGCCAGCCGCCATTTTAGGGTCCGGCAAGGCACCGGTTTGCTGCCATTTTCTAGCCAGTGTCAGGGTGTCGGGTACTGAAATTGCTCCCGTTGCCCTTAAACCACACCCGGTCATTTTAGTGCGCCCCCGCCTCACCAAATGTAAGAGTTGTGCCTTCCAGGGTACCATGTGTCCGCAACAAGGGTCCCAACCGAGCTCCTCCGGTCGCGGTATGTAGCGTCCCGCTCACTGCTCATTCAGGGATCACAATGGCAGTGCAACCACCACAAAATCCCCCAGTCCGCTCCGTCGTGGCGTATAGGGATCAGCGGCTCTGCGTCCATACGAGTGCGGCGGTCGCCGTTTTGTGCCGCTCCGCTGCTGATCCCTCGGAGCCCCTGCGATGCTGAAAACAGGTCTTATCTCCGTATGCGTGGCACTCGTTCAGCCCTTACTGGATCGGTAGCATTTTCGCAGCCTCTGAGGCAAGTTTGATGAGTTTTAAGGGCGCTTATGCGCTCGGAACACAATGAAGCCGACCTTGCATCAAAACAATCCTTAAGGAGTTTAGGGTCATGGACTCTGCGCCGCAGCCCCCTGGGCCCGTCGCCCCTCTGCCGCTGCGTAGGTAACGACAGCCACCCGGTCCGGTGTACGGACAGTCCCCCGTGTGTTTCTTTGATGTGCGTGGCTTTTATGTGCTAATGCTGTGTTTCAGACCCTTCCATCTTTTATCCCCCCACTATTCCTTTTCAATCCAAATAGCAAAGTAACATGTCACCACTCAAATTAATTACATATCTTCCTATACTAATTGCCACTAATCCTGTTTGGGTTCTGGAGTAGCATGCTTCTCATCGAAAAGCTCTTCAACACCTCATATGGGGTAGGAGGCGCTATATAAATGCAACGTTTTCCCTCTATCCTTCTCAATTCAAATTACTAACATAGTACCCACTCTAATTACTTTCATATTTTCACTATACTAATTCATCACTAATTATTTATGGGTTCCCGAGTAGCGTGCTACTCGCCGTAAAAGACCTTCAACGCCTCCTCAGGGGTAGTAAGCAATTACTTAATCATTGCATTATCACATTCAAGTTTTCTGTGAGCATTCTATACAAAAAGCATTCCTTTGTAGCTACTATTTCCTAGCTTTGGATAAGCCAATAGGGTTTCTTGAAAAATTATAATTTTTTTTGTTTCTTTTATTTATATCATTATACCATATTCCTGTCATTTACAAGTTATGTGAATAACATGTGACTATTACCAACTCATGGTATTCTATTTACTGACATTTGGGTGGATGGAGGCTGAGTTGGCCTCACCAGGATAGAAATGCATGACCTGCTAACCCCCACGTTGTTGCAGCGGTGAATGCTCAGATCACTCTACTAGGTCTCTGGTAAACCAGCATCTGTGCATGCAACACATGTAAACGGAATTTGTGAAACCCTGTGTTGACACTTGTTAGTATATTAAAGCCAGATCTGCTGACCTTACCAATGTTTTGGTGTTCCTCTTTAGAGTTTACTCAAAGTCATATGGCCCCTGCTGTACTTCTTGTACAAGCGTGGAAACTTCGTTTTCACTTGCAAGGAATCTGTTTTCTGTGTTCTTGATTTTTTGTATTGCCTATTTTCACTCCTTCCCATGTTGCTAAAATCATTTGTGGATTTCCTAATTATTCTTTGCTCACCCGTGGATTTTCATACAATTTTAAGGCTGTTCAGAGCTCCAACATGGCAACCCCACTCATGCTTACCTCTGTAACACTTATGATATGACCTTTGCCTATAGGACAACAAGTTCTGTATCAGGTAAGTTTCCTATAACAGAGGTACACTGAACAAGGACATCACTTGTTAGCGTACCAATCTGGAATTCCCTTTCTCCAGACAGTAGCTTTATATGAAGTAGCAGCCCCGGGTTACTGTTCAAAATGCAGTGCAGCCAGACTGGATACTACAGTTATGCACAACTCACTGACAGTGTCTCTCTCTCCTCCATAAGGAAGAAGCTCACAAGAATGATATACTTGGCTTACTCCGCTCATATTGTCTGCAGCCCTCGGAGTAACTGCAAGCGGATTGCTCCGGGTCTGCAGAGGGTACATACTGCGCATTCCCTGCCACATTTGCCTGCCCCCACTTCTTCTAAGAGAAACAATTCATTTAACCTATGTCATCATCTGCTCCAATTATCAGACTTCCCACTCCTGATATACAACCACACATCCCAAGAGATAATCTTCCCCATCTAGAAGTCTCAGTCTTTGGAAGAAAATGTGCTTTTCCAGTCAATCCCTGAGCGCCTGTGTAGCCCGAGTTTCATAAACTTAAGCTCACCAACATCAATAAAAAATTGAGTTATGACCTCCATGACTGTTCCGAGTAGTCAGTCATGATGGCAATGAAGCCTCCCATATTCGGGTGCGTGAATGCTTGTTGGAAATCTTCGCCTCTAATATCCCTGTGATACCACATTTCCTATATGCAAGGACATATAATAAAATGTAGGTGGGTAAACCATTCCAGGATCCATTGCTGTACTTTAGAGGTATGCTGTATAGAAAGCAAATAACTAGCAGAGCACCTCTTCAAAGCTTGGATGTATGGTATAAACAGCTACTGAACCCAGCATAAAAACTCCTCTGTGTTATGTTATGTTATGTTAGCCTCCACTTATAACGCGCACGGCTATTTGGAAGTGTATCGGCGCAAAAGCCAAACGGTAAAGAAGGGAAGGAAATAAACAAACATAAGATTACTTAAATAGCAAGGTTTTTAACAGTTTTTTTAATACCCTGAGGCTCTCAATGTTTCGTAATTCCAGAGGCAGGGCATTCCAAGCCATGGCTGCTTTAACAGAAAGGGAACTACCGCCTAGCCTGGTGTGGTCTGGCGGAACCTAGGAACAACAGCAAGGCATTTTCCTGTGGAACGAAGATAGCGCGACAGCTCATAAAACGAAAACCGTCTCCTAAGATATTGAGGCCCTACCTTGTAAAGGGCCCCGTGGAGTAATGTCAGAGCCTTAAACCGTACTCGCTGCTCCACCGGGAGCCAATGCAGCTCGCGAAGGTTATGACTGGCACTGGATCTACCCGGCATACCCAACAAGGCCCTAGCCGTCACATTCTAGACAATCTGGAGCTTTTTTAACTGATAAGCCGGGAGACCAATGTACAAGGCATTGGCATAATCTAATCTTGACAGAATGAGCGCACGGGTCACCATTTCCTTAGCCCTTTTAGGTAAAAGAGGCAGAAACTTCTTTATGCATACCAGATCTCGTGGCGGCACTGCCGGCAAATTTCTCGGTTCTATGTTGCAATAGAACAGGCGAGAAGAAAGGCGGAGGAGTAGCCTTATTTTTTAAAGATCGGATGCGAGGAGAAACAATCCTGGCAGAAAATCTGGGAGGTACGGCGGTGCTTGGAGTCAAACTGAGGCGAGGGATGGACTGCTTGATAGTCTTGGTGGTGTATCGCCCTCCATGGGGTAAGCCGGAGTTCCCAGACCTATTCGTGAACCTCGTGCAGGATTTACGTTCAAGATACGACAACATGGTCATATTAGGGGATTTCAACTACCATTGGGAACTCAGCCCCAAGGTAGGGCAGGCAAGCCAGATTGATGAAGCTTTATCAACGCTAGGGTTAGTCCAACAAGTAAAAAGTCCAACACATGTGAAAGGCCACATGTTGGACTTGGTGTGGACGACACTTCGGGCACAGGGGTCGCCGAGTTCGACGCCTTGTGTCTGGTCGGACCACTACCTTGTGAAAGGAGACCTCCTGATGAACACACAAAAAAGGAAACCCGTAGAGGGGCAGAGGGTGGTGAGAAAATGGAAAAATGTTAATGGAGATAGAATGGTGGCATATCTCCTAGCGAATCCACCCTTGAACTCGGGTGATAAGAATCCGGACGTCCTCCTTAATGATCTGGACGTCAGACTTCGAAAGACGGCTGATCATGTAGCGCCAGCACGAAGGGTCAATCTAGTGAATAGAGGCTCTGGATCTCCCTGGTACAACGACTCCCTTAGGGAGAAGAAGAGGGTTCTGCGCAGGACGGAAAGAGCTTGGCGCAGAGCCTATGATATCAAGGTGAGAAGTCTCTACTTAATGGGAGCCTTCTGAGCCTGTCATTGCCAGTGTGTGGACCAACGGACTGCCGTTCACCTTCACGCTGCGCGGGTCCCGCTTCGTCGAGGGACACTTGCCATTTTCTGGAGCTGCTGCTGTTGGGCGCAAACAGGGCTGAGGGCTGCGAGCAGAAGCGCTGGACTCAGTTTCCCAAGAGTCTCAGCACATCTCGCGCCCGTACCACCTGGGCCGCTCTCCCTCATCGCCCCGCCCCCAACTGACCTCTGAAATACCGGGACTGCCCTAACATCCCGGGAGCCTTCTGAGCCTGTCATTGCCAGTGTGTGGACCAACGGACTGCCGTTCACCTTCACGCCTCGCAGTACCCGCTGCGCGGGTCCCGCTTCGTCGAGGGACACTTGCCATTTTCTGGAGCTGCTGCTGTTGGGCGCAAACAGGGCTGAGGGCTGCGAGCAGAAGCGCTGGACTCAGTTTCCCAAGAGTCTCAGCACATCTCGCGCCCGTACCACCTGGGCCGCTCTCCCTCATCGCCCCGCCCCCAACAATTCTCCACCGATTCTAAGGACATAAATAAGCGCACAAATCCCGCTGCGCGGGAGCGCGCGGGAGGGCGCCGGGAGAAGCCCGGGACAAGGGCGGGACCGTCTGTGGCCGTCAGGGGCCAAAGGAGGCCGGGCTGGGCCCACTCCCTTTCCTCCCATTTCTTGTGTCATAGATCTTTTTTGCCATATGCTTTATGTGTGAGATCTCCACGCTATTAGTGATAACGTAGACAGAGTAGTGTTACCGTTGTCATAGATACGCCTTAGTGGTATTTCTTTCCTTGGTTCTCAATTTGCCTTGGTTAGGAGATGTCCTCACTCGAGGTAAACCCTGCCCCAGGAACGTCAGGGACCACTATTTTAGGACCCCCGGATAAATTTTTTGCAAAAATTAAAAGTGAGGTTGATAAGGACATTACACTTGCAGAGAAGAGAGCCGGCCGACGTCTCTCTATCGAATTGCTCAAACAAAGACCCCTTCCGTGCCCGGATGTAGCTACAGGTCTTTTAATAGATCTCACAGACTCAATTGAGCATGATAATGACTCCCTTTCTACAGAGGACATTCCCCTTATTTTTCAGAACAAACTATCTGATCAGATAGACCCTATAACTATCCCGGATAATATTCCCTCTCAAGTAGCGGATAGTCAACCAATAGACTTATGTACTCCCCTCAATGATCCAGCCCCATTGTACGATATAAATATACCTTCGCCCATATTTACCCCAACTTGACCAATTCGACTCCTTTCCAACACTCCTGCTGGGAAGCCCATAGCCTTATTTAAAAATACATCTTCCAAGGCGATTAACAAGTGTTCTAATACTCCCTCGGGTGCTCCCCCAAGGAAGAGGAGAAGAAAAAAGGCACCCCAGAGTGGAATTAGTACCTTTACTAATCCTTTGCATACTCTACACACGACTCCTCTAAAGGAAGGGAGAGTGGACTCAACGAAGCACACGATTCCTAAATCTATATCTGTCCTTAGTTATTCAGGGTTATTAGATGATATTAATTGTCTTATAAAGGCTCTCATTTTACCTCTCACAGAAAGGATTGTAAGTTTAGGGGAGAAACTTGACCAAATTCTTCAAGGGCAGAAGGGTTTACTTTGTTACATACCGGATGAAAGTGACAAGTTAACACAGCCTAACAAACACTCTATCCAACCTAAACTAGCGCCTGGTACCCCTTTAACAACTAAGAAACCCATAGATGGGACTTGTAAACATGTGCTAGACACAAAACTAACCACAAAACCTAGCTCAACTAATAACACCACCACCAAAGATAACCCTATCCCGAATACGCGGACCCTAAACAGACGCCCCAATAATACTAAACCACTGGGTAATACAACTTCTGACCCCTCATTAAGATCAAGTCCAAGAAATACTGTCGACCTACCACCTGAATGCCTAAACTATGTCATCGTACTAACAGGTGTACCTCCTCTGCCAGTGGGTAACCCAGAGCATCATTCTAACTTAAAAAATAAGGTTATCTACTGGTTGAGGAGAAATAGGCCACCCCCGAAGCATCTAAATTGTGAGATCGCTTCGGTGAGGCGTTGTAAGTGGGTCGGCACCAGACCTAAGGACATCGAGGGTGATGTAATCATAATCAATTTTAAAGACCATAGACTGGTCCCTTACCTTAGTGATTGGTTCCCTGGGAGAGGTGAGGGGGGGATTACCACGCACAATTTAAGTTACTTTTACCCGGAATCTTTGATGAAACCTCCGTCCCCTAATATATTATTATTAGGGAACAAAACCCAAAACCACACGAATGCTCGGAAACTGGAAGCCCTGTCGGGACCTAAGATGCCTTGGCAGTTGGACCAAAGACACCATACTCGAAATGCCCCTACTTTTTCCCAATCAACGTCTACTTATTCCCAACACCCTAGGCACTTATCCCATTTTTCGTATCACTTACAGTCTCCAATGACTTCCAAGGTACACACTCACCACAACACTAATAGCAATCCTTTTTTTCCACCATGGCAGTCTAATCAACTGCCACCAACTTTCAAAAATTCTATTCATTCGAATCAATGGGACTATTTTCAAACTTATAATCCCAAGGAAGTTTGGAATATACCATTGACCAATTTATTCCATCCTCTTTCTGGGTTGGATGAGAATGAATGACTCACCGAGCAAAGCAATAGAAACAATACGTGTGAGGGGCAGGGGGTGCGACAAGGTATTTTGCTCAAAATACTCTTATCAGTCCATTGATTGAGCAACAGGTCAAGGAGCGAGAAGGGGATATGCCAAGAGGACCTGTTCTGGAAAATAGCCCCGTCCCTCATCGTTCCCAATCAACTTCTGAGGATTGCTGTGCTCTTAGTGTCACGTCTTCTCATGCCCCTGTTATTACATCTTCCCAACCCCTGAGGAATTTCACGGGGACCACCCTCTGCTCAGATGTATCCACCACTACGGTATCGTATTTTAATTCCCTCTTATCATGGAATGTGGCAGGTCTAGGGAGTAAAGTTGTAAACAAAGCATGGTTAGCAGTTATACAAAGGCATGGTATCTTGTGTTTTCAAGAAACATGGCTGTTAGAGGAAATTCACCTGCAGGGGTATCAGACCTTTCACTCTTCGGCAGTGTTGTCGACACAGGGACACAATAAGGGTGGGCTCTGTGTTTACGTTTCTACCATTGCGGATGTTAAGGTCCATAAATTCTTTTCTACTTTGTATTTTCAAATTTTATTACTAAAATGGGGCTTTAATGAGAAAATATTACTGGTGAATTTTTATAACAATATCCCTAATAGCGAAATGGAATCTACTATGTCAAACATGCTGTCTCATATGACCCGATTTGTTGAATACTCAAAGGGGGCAAAGATAATCTGGGTCGGGGATTTCAATTGTACCATCTGCCCGTCCATCGAAACAGATGTGTGGCCTGTCTGATTATGGGGTGGAGGGTCCTACCCACTTTTCTCACACAAAGATGGGGTCACTTTTAAAAATGGTATTGTTTTTAATTTTGATTTATTTTTTGTGAATCAGACCTGTTTACCACCTACCCCTTTCGAGCCAACTTTTTTGGTAGAGGATGTAATACGGTCATTGACTTTGCACTCACAACTTATCCCAATCCAGGGTTCATATCTTCCTGGGAAGTAGGCAAAGACATATTTAGTGACCACTACCCTTTAAAATATGGGCTAAATGTAAAAGGGCGCCCTGACAAAATGGAAACTTCCCGCCTGTACCCATTTAGGATTGATTTAGCCAAAACTAACGGTTACGTGGTTAAATGGGAAAAAATCGTACCTCGCACGTTCCTAAAGAATCTTTTTTCTCATTGTGTTAGTGATATTAATGTTTGCTTAGAGGAATTCGAGGAGCCCACAAACACTATGGCAGCCTTTGCTAATATTCAATATCACATTAAAAATGTGTTGATTCGTATGCCTAAAAATAACCTTACGAATTCTGAGGGGTGGTTTAACGGGAAATGTACAAAAGCGTTGAAAGCCTTAAAATGGGTCTTGAAATTGAAACCAAGAAATCCGTCCAATATACGAGAAGCCAGGAAACTATATAAACTGGCCATTAAAGAAAGAAGATTGGCTTTAAAAAAATCTGCATGGGATTCACTGCTGGAGGCCTCTAGACAGAAAGATAGTTCCCTCTTTTGGAAGTTGGTGAAATCATTATATCAACCAAGGGAAAGAGGCAACACAATTGATCTCGCTATAACTGGGGAAAGATGGTTAACCCACTTTAGCCAATTATATAACCATACAAGGAGAGAAGACATGACACTTCCAACAGGGGGGGTTCCCGCGGCAGACAATACTATAGTTAATAGTGGCCGTGAACATCGCTCTCGTCATCCATTTCCAATAGACTTAACCTTTTCTATAGAAGAAGTTACTGCGGCAATAAAGGAAAGTGCATCAGGCAAGGCACCAGGGCCAGACTGCACTCCGGTAGATGTGTACAAAGCTGAACCAGACTTCTGGGCACCACTTCTTACAAATGTTTTAAATCAGGGAAACCGAAGTGGGTTTATTAAAACATGGTCTGATGCCATAGTGGTCCCCATATTCAAGAAAGGCAATAGGGACGACCCTACCTGCTATAGGCCAATATCCTTATTGGATGGCCTCATGAAAGTAGCAGGTAGAGTCATTTTAAAAAGATTACAATTGTGGGAGGAGGACCACAAAGTAGTATCACACTTGCAGTATGGGTTTAGGAAAGGCATCGGGACAACCGAACAGTGCCTAAATTTATCTCTCCTTATTTCCAAATATACTAAAGCCAGAAGCGGAGCCTTATTTATAACTTTTATCGATTTAAGCTCTGCTTTCGATTGCGTGGACCATTTGTTTTTATGGACCACGCTGGCTGAACTGGGTATTGATGCTCGCTTAATCATCTTCATCAAAGAGCTTTACAATAACTCAGGTGCTAGAGTAAGGTACGGTAATCAGGGGAAATGTACTGAAAAATTTCCAATCTCAAGAGGGGTGAGGCAAGGCTGCATCCTGGCCCCACGGCTTTTTAATTATTATATTAACTCAGTCGGACAAAACCTTTCAATTGCTCCAAATGATTACCCTACAGTGAAAGGCTTACCAGTCCCAATTCTACTGTACGCCGACGATGCGGCCATAATGTCCCAGACCCAAGTCGGACTACAGAGGGCGGTAAATAACTTTGCTAGTTACATGAAGGACAAAGGACTTAGAGTGAACATATCTAAAACTTTCACCATGCCATGTACTAGAAAGATTAATAGAGCCCCTTGTAATATATTCTTAGATAAACAGAAAATAGCAACAACTGATCATTTTAGTTATCTAGGAGTTTTATTTGATAGAAGGTGTCGCTGGAAGCCGGCGATTGTAGCAAGAAAACTGGCTTTTACTCGCACCATAGGCGCTCTGCGCACGTTCTCGGCTAGACTTGGTGGTAAGCCACCTAAGGAGCTTCTACAGATCTACCAGGCCAAGTGTGTGTCAACAGCTACTTATGGGGCGGGCTTATGGGGATTTGAGAATGACTACTCTCTGCAGGGCTGTGAAAATAAATGTTTATGTTATTTACTGGGAGTGCCAAAAAGTACCTCAACATTCATGGCGCATATTGAGGCGGGAGTTAAATACCTCGGTGATACTATTAAGATGTCCCCAATTATTCTGTGGCACAAAGTGTGGGTAACCCCCGAAGCTAGCTTTAACAGGGACCTTATAGCAGATTGTTTATCTTTAGATAGGGTTGCCAACTTCAGATGGTTTTCATATGTAAGATCAATCCTGTCCGAGCTGGGACACCCAGAATTTTTTGAGGAGCCAAGTACCATGGAGGGTATTTCAAGATCAGCTCTTAAAAAAATGCTAATTAATCACCTGGAAACTAAGAGATGGAATTGTGAAAAACATAAACATTCAGTTCTAAACTTTCAGGAAATTACCCCTGACGAAGGCTTACAAACTTACTTGACCACTGTCCCTAGCCAGTTTCAGCGTATGATTTTGTCTCGCTTGCGCCTTGGCACTTTCTTTCGCATGGTCACCCTACCTGACGTGAACACCTGGTCACCAAGTAAGCTGGTTTGCCCATGCGATAATATTGCTGAGCAATCCAATATACACATAATGTTTTTTTGTAAACTGTACAGCTATCCAAGACAACAATTTTTAAAACCTTTAATAAATCTTTGGGGTCTGAGGAATTGTAGACCAGCATTTCAGAGAATGTTGCGGCTAGAAAATGACCATGTGATTTTTGCCGTCTCAAGTTTTTTAAGTACAGTTATAAAGTACCGTAATTCAATGTGGTAAAAGACTTCTTTTTCTGGTACTCTGTTATACATTGTTGTCCGATGAATTAAGCTCTAAACTAAGAACAATTGATGTCTTATTACGATTTCTTTTAATTTTTAAAGTCATTGATTATTTGTACACGTTTTATTATACTTGTGCTAATAATATTTAATGTGAAATGCCAATTGATGTATTTGTTGTGCTTTCATGATTTTACATTGAAATCGAATAAAGCTTATATTTACTTACTTACTTACTTACTATGGAACTTGCGACCTATAAGCGTGCTATAATAGCCAGGAAGGCTGAGTTTTATGAAGAAAGAATCATCACAGCTACAGATCCACAGAAAGAAATCTTTAGGGTACTAAATGAACTCAGGAAAATGAAAGAACAGAGGCCGGAGTTCACTCGGGAGGATTGCCAGAGATTTCAGGATTTTTTCACCGGTAAAATAACTGATCTACTCTCTGAGATCGCTGGCACGCCCTTATATGATTGCCCCCCACAGATCAACCCGGTCAAGAAGTGGGTGGACAGTCCTTTAGACACCCTACCCTTGATTACGAAGGAGGGACTGTCACAGCTTATAGGACGAGTCAAATCTGGATCCCAGACTGATCCTTGTCCTCCGGAAATATTCAAACTGGCGTTGCCAGGAATGGAGGAGGAGGTCTTAACACTCTTGAACTCATCCTTAGCATCAGGAAAGGTTCCGCTGGCCTTCAAGGAAGCATGCCTAGTTCCTCTGCCAAAAAAACCTGGGGCAGATGTGAAATGTATGAAAAATTTTAGACCCATATCTCAGATCCCTTTCTTGGCCCAAGTGCTGGAGCAGCAGGTACTCCCCTGCCTCTCGGATCATCTGGAAAGGAATAGCCTGCTGGAACAGAATCAATCGGGATTCCGTGCGAATCACAGCACGGAATTGGTCATGCTATCTATTTTAGATGAGCTTAGGAGCAGGGCGGACAGGAAGATGCCTGGTGCCCTGGTGTTGCTAGACCTCTCCGCGGCGTTTGACACCGTGTGTCATAAACAACTACTGTCGCGGTTGAGAGATTCTGGCATCCAGGGCACAGCTCTTACCTGGTTTGCCTCCTTCTTGTCAGAAAGGACGCAAAGAGTGCAGCAGGGTGAATTAGTCTCCACGGCAATGCCAACATCGTGTGGAGTGCCGCAGGGGTCAGCCCTGTCGCCGCTGCTATTTAACATATATTTACAACCATTGATTGCCCTCCTTAACCAAATGGACTGTCAGGTATACAACTACGCTGACGACACCCAAATCCTCTTCCAAATGGACGAGGTCCCTGGGGTGCCAACAAGGTTGCAAAACATCCTTAAGTATATAACTAACTGGATGTCGCTGAACTCTTTAAAAATTAACCCTGACAAGACAGAGGTTTTACCTATCACTTTAGCGGGCAGCCCTTGGCATGATGGGTTTTGGCCCTTAGAACTTGGTCCACCCCCAGTACCTGCAGTGACGGTTAAAAGTTTAGGCATCCATGTGGATGACAAGCTATCCATGCGGAAGCAAGTCAGCATGGTGGTCGGAACCTGTGTTGGACTATTACGTCAACTCAGGGAAATCGCACCACTATTGTCATTTTCAACCTTGAGACAGGCGGTTTCCGCAATGATATTATCAAGGCTGGATTATGGCAACTCGCTTTATATAGGACTGCCCCAAAAACTTCTTAACAAACTCCAAGTGGTGATGAATGACGCCGCTAGGCTCATCTTTAAGAAACCTAGGAATTCGCACGCGTCCTCACTCTTGCGCGAGCTACATTGGTTGCCGGTGAGACAGAGGGTGCTCTTCAAAGGGCTATGCATTGCTCACAAGTCACTCTATGGCAAGGCCCCAGGATACATCAAGACCCGTCTAACACCATATATACACCGGGCAGGGCACTAAGATCTGCCGATGCCTCTCGTCTCACCCAACCACGGTGGGTGGTCGTGCGATTTCAAATACCCTCCCTGCAGTGTGGAATAATCTGCCGATGGATCTGCGCAGGGAGTCTAATCTGATGGCCTTCCGGAAGAGGCTGAAAACTGTCCTATGCCAGGAAGCCTGGGTGGGGTTATAAGGCTGGCTGTACCAATCTAGGAATCTGTCTGTTTGTGCTGACTTAGGAATTCAGCGGTGCTACCTGGACAAGCGCTTAGAGACCCCAGGGTATAACGCCCTATATAAATCGAATAAAATAAATAAATAAATGCATTTCAGTGTGCCAAAGCACATCCCCGCCAGTTTGTTGATCTGCGGCCGAAATCTCGGATCTTCCCCATCTTCCTCTACCACCACCCATAAGGATTCACCCTCCATTTGTGGGAAAGGCAGTGGGAAAGTAGTGGGCTACATAGCCATAAGTCGTCGAGGCTCTTTTGTAAGAAACTTGGCAGTTGTTACTCAACTGTAGGAAAAATGCAGTAATAAGTATGTATTTTGTGGTTATTTGGTGCAGGCAGTGCCATCCCTTTAAAAAGTGCATTGCTTTAAGATTCTACCAATCATTGTGCAGAGCCATGTAAAAGCTTTTAACTTCTCGCAATACTGATTTGATATGGAGCCAAGTCAAAGAAGACTACTTGGGCTACATATTGCCACCCATGTACAAGTTATTAAACTGGAGTCGCTGCTTCCAGTTGGGCTCTTTCACTACTCCTAAATCTTCTGAAGAATTTCTAACTCACCAGAGCATCACTTGCTTTATTACTGTATTTGGTTTGGGCTGCCTTATTCAAACCTTGGGCTGCTGTTAACAAATATGTACGAAACTGCAAGAAATGATTTACCACCTGGTTACCAAAAACCCAGAGTTGTGAAGTCTTTTACAGTAGCTAATTTGTCTTGATTGACAGCTAAAACTTTATTTACGATATGCAGCAAGTGTTCTAAGGTCAAGACCAAGCAATCTCTTCACAAATGCTTACCTCTCTGTAAAGAGGTTGAGCCATATAAGCTCATCTAGTTACCAGTAGTAACTTTAAAAGATACTCAGCATGGATTTGAAAAACAATAGTGTACTGAAAAGTGAATTTCAGTACCAGAGGTCTGGATTATAGCTCCATAAGGCATACACACATTCTGTGCAAAAGCAGGATAGCACTCTGCTTGTTGTCCGTGTGAACGAAAGAGTGAAAAGCCAGTTAGTGTGGATTTAGGGGGAAAGGTGCTCTCAACTGGGCTCCGTGTGGCTCCCTCAATAAAACTTAGCCAGATGTGCTAGTCAAAAAAAGGTTCCAACAACAAAAGAAGGACTGCCAAGAGGTGAACTGCACATTTGCGCCGCATGACCACTTAATCGTCTCACTGCGGCCTACAAGGAGCCACGTAAGAAGGCTCCCCTACCCCCGCCTGTCAAGCAATGTACATTAACTACAACACACATTAACTACCACACAGTACAGAGTATCCCAATCAAAAACTCCCCCACACCCCAAAGGGGAGGTAATTTCTTGGCCTGCTCTGAATAACCAATTTCCTTCCTGATCAGGCCAAGAAATTACCTCCCCTTTGGGGTAAAAAATACCTTTCCCATATACAGTCCAAGTAGTAGCAAATAATGTGACATAACAGTTAACCCATCCAATCCTAGCTGTTTATCAAGAGTCCATACAATTTCAATCAACGCAAAAGAAGGAGAACTTAGCTGGAGAGCTGTGAAGAAAGGATGTGGGAGTCCTCCATGAGATGTTGTGAGACTGTTGATGGACTCCGATTGGTTGTCTAATATTCTGCTTTCTATGTCATGCTGGGAAACGTCGAATTCATGTTGCTATTCTATTAAAGCTGGACCACAGCTGCTGAGTAGAATAATGAGGAAAGAGACAATACAATCCTTCCCTTCATGTCCTTAAAAGAACTCAGACTTTCATTTTTAGGAGATAGGAACTTTTTTATTTTGTAAATTGACAACTGAGGGAGTCATGAATGCTAGATCAGACTGAAGTAAACTTGGTGATTATAAATACGGTTGTATCTGATGATGAAAATACTTATATACGCACACTGCTTTGACTTGATTCGGCCTTCCTGATACAAATAAAAGAAATAGTTTTTTTTTTATTATTTTAAAGGTACTTCGGCAGCACAATTATTCAATTAGATTGAATAATTTGTTGTGGACATAAGATTTATGATAAGTTATGACTGCATTAATGTCAGCAATGTGCACGATAGAAACACAACATTTGACTGATTTTCTCAACTGAATGGAAAACAAGGAAGATGACCATCCAGACAAATATATAAAAAGATAATAAATTACATCACCTAAATGAGGATGTATGACGTTATAACGCATACTTTTACAACGCATACCTTTACAACAAAATTTTTACAACGCAAATACTATTTCAACGCATGTATTTACAACGCATGTTTTTACAACGCAGGTACCTTTACAACGCATACCATTACAACGTAAGTATTGGTAAGTATATATTAATTTTTTAATTGTAAATTAATTGAAATTAATATAATTTAATGTAATGTAATATAATTTAATTTAATTTACTTAATTTAAATTTAATTTTACTTTATTTTTACCCTGTACCCCTGTACCCCAAAAACCCAAAACTGACCCTGAACCCTAAAAATACCCCTTTATCCAAAAACCCAAAACTGACCCTGAACCCTAAAAATACCCATTACCCAAAAACCCAAAACTGACCCTGAACCCTAAAAATACCCCTTTACCCAAAAAAACAAAACTGACCCTGAACCCTAAAAATACCCCTTTACCCAAAAACCCAAAACTGACCCTGAACCCTAAAAATACCCCTTTACCCAAAAACCCAAAACTAACCCTGAACCCTAAAACTACCCCTTTACCCAAAAACCCAAAACTGACCCTGAACCCTAAAAATACCCCTTTACCCAAAAACCCAAAACTAACCCTGAAGCCTAAAAATACCCCTTAAAAAAAACCAAAAATATAACATTTTAATTATAATTATATACTTACCAATACTTACGTTGTAATGGTATGCGTTGTAAAGGTACCTACGTTGTAAAAACATGCGTTGTAAATACAGGGACCATTTTAATCTTATTTGCACAGCGAACGGAGGAACGCATTGCCCTAGCGGCTCACCTGTCTACTGCCAAGCGCTACTTCACTTCTCGGCGCACCCGCTTCGCGGGTGCCCCATCGCCTGCCCCAGGAGGGAAATACACCTGCCGTTGAGAGGAGCACAGAAGCGGTAAGGAGGGAGCGGAACCGGGCGTGTGGCTGCAGCGGGGCTGCGAGCGTGCGGGGACTTCAATTCCCAGAAGTCCCTGCTAGACCGAGTGTGAACTTCCGGTCCGCTCTCCCTGCTGGCCCGCCCCCCGCCCTCCTGAGGCTTCAAAACCACACCTACCGGCCAAAGCAAGTGGGTCCATTTTAATCTTATTTGCACAGCGAACGGAGGAACGCATTGCCCTAGCGGCTCACCTGTCTACTGCCAAGCGCTACTTCACTTCTCGGCGCACCCGCTTCGCGGGTGCCCCATCGCCTGCCCCAGGAGGGAAATACACCTGCCGTTGAGAGGAGCACAGAAGCGGTAAGGAGGGAGCGGAACCGGGCGTGTGGCTGCAGCGGGGCTGCGAGCGTGCGGGGACTTCAATTCCCAGAAGTCCCTGCTAGACCGAGTGTGAACTTCCGGTCCGCTCTCCCTGCTGGCCCGCCCCCCGCCCTCCTGAGGCTTCAAAACCACACCTACCGGCCAAAGCAAGTGGGTCCATTTTAATCTTATTTGCACAGCGAACGGAGGAACGCATTGCCCTAGCGGCTCACCTGTCTACTGCCAAGCGCTACTTTACTTCTCGGCGCACCCGCTTCGCGGGTGCCCCATCGCCTGCCCCAGGAGGGAAATACACCTGCCGTTGAGAGGAGCACAGAAGCGGTAAGGAGGGAGCGGAACCGGGCGTGTGGCTGCAGCGGGGCTGCGAGCGTGCGGGGACTTCAATTCCCAGAAGTCCCTGCTAGACCGAGTGTGAACTTCCGGTCCGCTCTCCCTGCTGGCCCGCCCCCCGCCCTCCTGAGGCTTCAAAACAACACATCACTCCCGCAGCGCGGGACGCAGCCCGGGCGAAGACAGGGCAAAGACTGGGCCGTTTGAGGCCGTTCGAGGACGGCCGAGGACTGGACTGGCCTACCCTCCTTCACCTATCTGGGGAAATCATCTACTGTGTAATTGTTGTTAGAAATTATTCTGATCCATAGAAGGTTGCATCTGGGTTCTCACTGTTTACGAATATGTCAGTTAGGATTACCCGTAGTAAGTCTGGCAAGGGAAACACCTCAATCAGTGGCCCAATGGATGATTTTATCACCCGTACTAACCAGGCAATTGATGAGGAAATTGTTAAGTTACAGTCCCGTGTTTCTCTTGAACTGGCAGCCGCAAGAAGATTATCAGAGGTAATCACTGCCTCGAAAAAATCTTCATTGGGGCATATTGCAACTGCTGTTACCCCGGTTAGACCTGCCATTCTTAAATCATTAGTTGTGCAGGCAGAGGTCCACCAGGCTCCAACTCTACAGCTTGCTTCACAGGCTGCAGAGTCCATTGAAGATGCCGGTGATATAATCTCACCTGTACTGTCTCCCGTGAAAAATGTATCTTTCAATTTTTTTAATTCAGCAACTGTAAAACCCTCTGTTGACACGCAGGTTAATAGTTCTAATTTTCCTGACCCTGTAATTTTTAACTCTTCAAGACCTAATTTAGATTTGGGCGCCTCCCTAAAAAGGAAAAAGATTTCCCGGTATGGTTATTATGGAAAAAGGGCAAGACCCGTGCAAAAACCAAAACTGCCCCCTGCTCAAATCCCTGAAACGACCGAAGGGATTACTTCAAAGGAACAGACACATGTAGAGGGTGGCAAGGGTGTGTCATTACCAGCAAAAAACCTCAGTACCCCTCAGGAAGGGAGTTTAACTGTAGAGGAACAGTTAGGAAAGGAAGGGAAGGACGGGGAGTTCATAAACACGGTTTGGGAAACGCTTAAGAAGTTACTTTCCCCCCTTGCACATAGACTCTCCTCCATTGAAAACAGCTTGTTGGAAATGGAAAAAAGTATTATAGCCCTGGCTACTCTTGGCTTGAGAAGCCTAGAAAACCAGGGCATTGGGGTAGAGGATCCGATTCCACAGGTATCTAATCCTCTTTTACCTTCTCCTCTACCTGTACGTCCAGTTCCAAAACCACGATCAGTGGGCGTGAACCAAATTATTGCGCCTCAACCTGTCGTTCCTTCCCGTCCCTGTACTAAACCTATCTCTAACCCTAATGTAGTTCCCCCTCCTAAACAACGGCCTACAGAACCTTACCAACAGTATCCCCGGGGTTCATCTGAAAAGAATAATTTCAGAGGGGGGTATATCGATCTCCCCCCAGAGGCAAATGACTACATGGTTGTTCTGACGGGCGTTCCAGAGCTTGCTAACGGCCATCACGAGAACCATTGGTCTTTGAAGAATAAAACAATGCACTGGCTCAACGCGAACCGTGCAATTCCCAATGGTAGGAAGAGCAGTGTGTTGATGGTACGACGTGTCCCTTGGGTGGGCCCCACAAAGAAATCTGTGGTTGGAGACTGTGTAGTGGTGACCTTTGAGGACCCGCATACAGCACGTTATATCTGCAATTGTCCCAATGGGGAAGGTTCCCGTGTAATTCCTAGACCCTTGTCCTTTTTCTATCCTCCACCCCCCAAAATATCCCGCTACGATGGTTGGTCCTTGGTTCAGCGCAATCCATGGAGGACGTATTCCACCAATTATCAAGAATCCTCTATGTGCTGGAATGGTTTACCCACCCAGAATAGGTACAATTGTCTTGAGGAGGTGGACTGACTTACAAGGCAAGCAAAGGCTAATGTAGATTTGATGGCCTCTGCACCTCAAATGGCAGGGCACCCTGCAAGTAATCTTGTAACGTCTGATTATAACCACGGACAAATGGAAAGGTATCCAAACCCGATACTAGCACATATTAAAAAGGCTGATGAATGCGCTGTTGCCATGATTAGTCCCCCCTCCAAGACATTGTCCATAGTTAATTCTCAGCAAGCTAGTGCAGTTATACCCTTGTTACCATTGGTCTCTAATGATGCACCAGATCCTCCAAGTACTGAGCCAACCCCCCAATTGATTCTCATGTCATGGAATATCGCTGGAGTGGGTAAAAATTTGAAAGACCCAGAATGGGCAGATTACATTGACAGCAGTGACTTCTGCCTATTGCAAGAAACCTGGGCATTGGACATCCCGCACAGGGTGGGCTACAAAACTTTTGGTAACAAGGCCTCTCAGTCCGTCAGGGGAAGGCCTTGTGGGGGATTGCTCATATGGCTCAAAATTACCTTAACTGTAAGAGCCGAGGTTACAGATACAGGAACCCCAGATATTCTGGCTTTAAAAATTGTATCTACCAATGGGGGCGAATATTACATTATTAACGTTTACAATAGACCAATAGGGCACTCCAAAGTCTCGCCCACTCTGGAAATTTTGGACACTTTTATGAAAAGGGTGGTGGGCGAAACTCCGGTAATAATAGGGGGTGATTTAAACTGCAATTTTGAACCAATCCATGGGATCACAGATATATTTCAAGAGGAAGATCAAGCATATAACATTCCTCAGCTTGACACCCTGAACTATGTCCCCTGCAGTACTCTGGCGGTTCAACTTATGAGGTTAACAGTTGACCACGGCCTTAGAGCGTGTAATGGTCGACTTCCATCAGATCTTACTAAACAACCTACCTTTGGGAAATCGAATAGTAGATTAGATTTTATCCTCGTTTCATTAATTATTTGGCATTTTATGCTTGATTTTAAAGTCTCTTTGAGGGCAGAGAGTGATCATTTTCCTTTGGAACTTTTTATTGACCCGCAGATAATTAATGACACTATAGGTCCGGCATCATGTGAGGTGGGTGTTGATGTCCTATGTGAGCAGGCACATATAATTAATAATAATAGACGTGCTTTAAAATGGCCACATCTTTTAAGCGAGGGTAAGACCCTGGCTGCAGTTTATTCATTGTTCGATAAGACCTTTTCACCCTTAGTAGGACAACCTTTAACTACTGATAATTGTGATTATTTTATTGAGCTACACACTGTCTTTTTTGAAGAACTTAGGGTCTATATGTCCAAATTGCCGAGGAAGAACTGCCAAAATGTACGCGTGGGATGCCACGGAAAACTGTGGTACGACCACACTTGCAAAATGGCCAAGAGAAAGCTCCTAGATGCAATTAGAAGTAAAGTCCAAGAGGATGTTAGACTCGCTAGGGAGGAGTATAAGCGAATTCAAAGGGCATCTCAAAAAACATGGGAAGAGTCAATCTGGGCAGAAATGCTGTTGTCTGCTAAACGCAATGACAATGTCGGCTTTTGGAGGTTGGTTGCAAATGGGGGTCATGCCAGTAGACCCGTAAGGGATTCGTATATTGACGAAATGACATGGGTAACGCACTTTTCAAATTTGTATAAACCATATGAGAATAATAATGAGGAGGAGCCCCCATGTCTACTCCCACCACCTGTGTGTCTTGATTTTACTCTGGAGGAAACACACAGAGCAATTAATGAACTAAAAAATAATAAAGCCCCTGGACCAGATAAAGTATCGGGTGACCTCTACAAACATGTACCTGAAGTTTGGGCTCCCTACATTAACCGTTTGTTTAATGCTCTGTCCATAAGCTGTAATTATCCCGACAGTTGGCGTGCTGCAGAAGTTGTCCCGATTTTTAAAAAGGGAAAAAGATCAGTACCCTCAAACTACAGACCTATTAGTTTGATGGACATTCTGCAAAAACTCTATGCTAAGCACCTACTATTTAGGATAAATGACTGGTTGGAGGAATCGGCCATACTTTCCAAATTTCAGGCAGGTTTTAGGTCCAAGACCAGTACGCTAGATCAGGTCTTTAGATTTTGTTGCCTGATTTGGAAGTATGTCCAAATTCGGAAAGGTCATCTATATGTAGCCTTTATCGATCTTAGGGCAGCATTTGACCTTGTTCCTCGCAACCTACTATGGAGAACGTTAAACACAGCCGGCCTGCCAGCAAGTCTTTTGGTACACATTATTGAATTGCACGCTAGAAATCACGCAAACATCAGATGGGGTCCGAAAGGTGAATTGACGCGTGACATCCCGATAATGCGTGGTGTCCGACAGGGTTGCGTCCTGGCCCCCACTTTGTTTTCTATTTTTGTTAATGATGTGCCTGATTATCTTAATGCTTGCAATAACGATTCGCCACAACTAAATGGAGAGAGAGTGCCTGCGTTACTCTTCGCGGATGATACCATCTTAATATCCCAAACGAAGAAGGGCCTCCAGGCACTCTTAAACTCCTTTAGTAGTTACTGTGTGACCAAGGGACTAGAAATAAATGTTGATAAAACAAAATGCATGGCTTTAAATCCTATTAGACCGGATAGAGGGAACCTGACCCTGAATGGGGAAACTTTAGGTACTGTGGAGAATTTTGTTTATTTGGGGGTAGTACTTGATTCTAAATTAACATGGAAGGCTCAAATCGAAAAAAGTAAGGTGTCATATGCCCATAATGTAAAACCTATAATCTGCAGACTGAATGCTAGTACAAGCAAAAGCATTACTCCTGTACTTGAACTTTTTAAATTCAAGACTCAGTCTGCAGCTTTATATGGGGCTGAGATATGGGGACCTTGGGCCAAGGAGAGTTTTCAAGGCCTTGATAACAAATTCATGAGATCAATTGTAAGGGTCCCAACCAGCACACCATTAATACCTCTCCATTTCGATTTGAACCTCAAACGAACCGACCACCTAGCTACCTTAAGACCGCTAATGTTCTGGATAAGGACTTGGTCCACTCCGGAACTGGTAGATTACAGAAAGGGTCTTCAAGAACTATTAAATTTAGATACTTTTAACTCCCTTCGGTGGTTCGGGCATGTTAAAAAATGGTTTTATATTTTGGGGTTAAGTTCATTTTGGGAAAACCCAGATAATTTAACAACTCTCGCTAAAAAAACTGTGAAGAGAGCATATTGGTCTTTTATGACTGTCAGACACACTCATGATAGTAGAATTGGCACCCTAACAAGAAACTTCCTAACCTTCAAAAGCGAACCATGTTTTGAACAGTTCCTGGACGAAATAGAGCCGCCTCTGGCCAAAACCCTTTTCCTGAAGTTTAGGTATGGGAACCTTATGTTGAACTCTAACGTTGAGCGTTGGACAAATAAAAAACTAGATTGTCCTGATAGCAAAAGTGAGAGTTGCCCTATGTGCTCAGTTCAATGTAAGGAGAACGAGGTCCATATGTTGTTCATATGCAAAGCATATCTAAATGCTCGGAAAAGATGGCTCAAACCGATGTGTGCTCTCTTAGGAACTAGATCATGTTTTGTAGCATACAGAATCCTGAAAACAAATACTGCACAGTTTATTGTATTTAGTATTAGCAGGTTTCTTTATTCAGTGTTTATTGTCCGAAAGAAAAGGGGACAGGTGCTTTGAAGATGGATAAATTTTAATATTGATTATTGCTGTTAAAAATTGGTATTTTTTCGCTGAATTAATTATGTCTATGAACTTATTGGCGAGAATTTGATTTTATACCATACTAATGTAATCATTGTTTTAATTGATTCCACGTATATATTGTGTATGAATGTATATATGTGTCTCTTTTATGGCCGATGGCCGAAATAAATACATGCGTTGTAATAGTTTTTGCGTTGTAAAAGTTTCGTTGTAATGGTAGTGCGTTGTAAAAGTTGCGTTATAAAGGTAACATACCCCTAAATGAAGCGTAATACTATTGCAAACCGGTGTAATGTTAACGTATTAGCCCCATGATAAACACAGTTTGACAGTATGCAGACATAGGGCAGGAAGCAGGCAAGGTGTTGAACTACTAAAAAGTCATCAACAGCTGAGCAATTGTATTACGTGACTTACAATAAAGATGATTGGCTGAATCTAGTAGTTTTAGGGGGAGGGGATCGGTCTGGCCAAGCAGTGGTATAGTTATTTAACCTCTATTGCTTTACTAACATTTGACTAATCTCCGAAATGGAGCATACTTCTCCGCTAAGGAGTATGCCTTAACAGCAGGTGAGAGTTGCCATTTGGACTCGAGAGAAATTGAAATATAGCCCTGTGTAATAATCTGAAGCTGGTCTGGAGAAGGTCTTACCTCTTCTGGCACTGCTTTAAGAGAGGTGTTGCAAAGTCTTTTGTAGCCTTGAGAAAGCTCTTGTGTAGGCATATTTTCTGGTGGAAATTCAGTAGACTAGAGTTGTCTCCCCAGTACTCCTTAGGGAATGCACAAATTGGCACCAGGTCAAGAAACAGTCTTTAAAAGTAAGAATAGACGCTAGTGGGAGTACCCACTGATTTATCATTCACTCCACTTCCTGCTCAGACCAGTAACACACACTGGGACAAGGAGGATATGGGCAATAAGTGTACCACCATCAAGCGGAGTTAATGCTCTGAAAACTTCCCCCACTGAGTCATGGTGTATAAATAAGACCCAAAATTCTAAATAAGTATTAGACTGCTACAGCCAGTTGAAAAATGCACACGTCAGAGCTAAAAAAAAAAGTATAAGCCTTATTAGAGCATTGGAATGTTGACCGCTCCATTGAACACAATAGAGTGCTACGGGCTTCTAATGGCCGATAGAAGCCCGGAGAGCAACATTCCAATGTTCTTTTCATTTCACAGCTGTTGCGAACAGAGGTCTGTCGGAGCCCGAGGGGATTCAAACCCCTCGTGCTGCATGAGACCTTTACTTTTTTACAGATTTGAACATTCTGCCCTCTGGGGCGGAATGTTTGAATAGCCTTAGAGTCCTCCGTAGCGGACACTAACAGCCAATAAAGGCCCGCTCCCTTCTTTAAGTGTTAGCAGGGGCTTTTAATGGCCAGTACAGCCTGCTACGGCGGGCTCGAATGGGCAAAACAGCTGGCCAGAATGTAAGCACTAGAGGAAGGCATATACGTTTTGAGACACAGGCTTGGATAACAGGATAGGTTAGTGGAAGAAAACCTATACAAATTGCAACACTGTTGTCGTTGTACTTTGTTAACAAACCACAACTAACGCCAATCCAGATTGGTCCTATGCTGGTGGCAACGTGGGGGGGACAGGAACACCTTATTACATACGTTTGGAAGATGCCCGTAGCAGATATATTGAAAAAAGATGTTTATTGCAATGTTGAATGTGTGATCATTGGCATTTGAGTGCACTACAGAAGTTGTTTTGGTCTTCCACTCCTTACTCCAACCAATATCCTTTAAAAAAACACAGCCCTAAGGCATATCACACAGCTATCATTGGCCTGAAATGGTAGCCACACGCTGTCTGGTTGAGTCGCACATGTCATATGCTAGCGTTGGAGGAAAGTGGAGCAAACCCTGAGAAGGTTCGAACAGATCAAGGCCCCTGATTGGCCTATCTATTGCAGACATTCTGATAGCTTGTGTGACCAAATACTTCAAACTGCTTCAAAATATTCCCTTGGAGTAATCGCAACGTCTGAAGCCTTTGCTATAAAGGAATGTAATGTGCCACAGGGCCTGGATCTCAAAATCCCGGAACTACAGCTGTGCCTGCAGAAAATGAAATACTAAATATGTCTATGGAGAGGGAATGGGAGGAGCGAAGTCGGAGGTGGTCATAGCGGTATGAACAAGGGGGGAGGGGAGGCCTGTGAGTGGCTTGTCCGAATCACATAAAGCAGGTGCTTCGGGGAAGTAGGTTGTCATTAGCATCTGGTTTCCGTATATTTCTTCGAAACCTCAATAAAACTTTTACAGTAAAGGAATATTAAACACGAATTTGATTAAATCACATTTATTACACATGCCGATGAACTACGATTAAACTGTACACAAACTACTAATGGGAATTTGAAACTTAAAATTACCCTGAGGGATGGGGAAATCCACGCAGGACAGGAAAATTAAGAAAATAATAATAATTAAGGAATGAGTGAGAAAAAAAATGAATATGAACAAATAATTTTAAAAAACGAAGCTAAGGTGAAATCGTACCTGGGAGTGCCATAAACTAACACAGAATGTGGGATCTGAGGAAGACTCCTGTACAGAAGAGGAAACAGGAAAGTGACATACCAAAGGAGTAAATCAGCAAATCTACTGTTTGCACAATTACTAACGAATGCCTAAAGCTTTGATGCTGTGATAAATGTACAGACCTCTTCCTCAAAGGCAGCCTTTAACATGTTTTGCACACGTTATAGGTGGACAACCCTCTTTTCCTCTTAGAGGTACTGATTTCTTTTTGAGTTTGAAATGTCATTTATTGGACCTTACAGGCAAAATAGTATCACAAAAGTAAAGTTAAAAGTCTGCAGATTCATGTGATTGCCGGTCTTACTGACGTCATCATCTGACACGTGCACGGATGAGTTCGACATGAAGGGATGAATCTTCTCACCGTATTCTCTTCAGACAGTACCTACTTGTGACCTTGAAACATATTCTTCTCTATGTGCGGAGACATTTCCACACAATGCATCGTGCTGGTTCTCAACGATAATTTGTTTACTCCTTACTGACAATACTATTTTGCAGTTGAGGCGTTCAAAATGCATTAGCAGCTGCATCCACTTATATATGAATGCAAAGGCGCGGAAAACATTACCTCCCAGTTATACGCACGACTTACGTCTGCGCTCCTACACATACAAATCATTTGTCTATTACAGACAAACCAAGCACAAATAATGGCCATAAAGCACGGCTCTGCAATATTTGCAGTATGAGATGCAGAAACAGTTCAGTAGGTACATTTTCTTCCTGCAAAAAAATGTAATAAAATACTTTGAAACCAAAAAAAAGTGACTTGTTCAATTGAATAACAGCAATACTTGAAGTTCCAATTCAAATGGAGGAATGGGCTAGCAAAAGCTATATGAAATAAGTATTGGCAAAGCAAATAGGTCTAGCCTAGGCAAGCCTGCAATTTTTTTATGTTTACTTTTTTTGGAAACATGCAATACAAGGTTAGAAATGATAAAAGTAAAAATGCTGTCCGCTAAAGATGAAATGCACAGGTTTGCAACACATACATTTTTTAAAAACTAATCTGGGAAGAAAAAAAAAATTACAGCCGAGTTTTATCACAGAGTCCTTCAAGTTAAGGCGACTATATTTTAGGCAGACCTGCACAGAAGTCACTTGCCAACTCTGCCAAATCTCAACCGCCACTCTCGGAACATATCAAAACCCATATTCTACTACCTCGTGTTCCGTTTATCCTTGGATACTGGATACCACAAAACCGCAGTCACTCACAGTGAAGCGAGCCAATAGCTGCAGTGGGCCGACCTGCTGCCACGCGCTGCAAGACGGCGGTCAAAAGCAATATTATGCGAGTCTGTAGAGACCAACAGATAAAGAGTACGCAAGGAAAGAACACACAAGTGTGTGTATGTCATTTATTGTATATATGAAGAGGCTCAGAGTGTTACAAGCTATTTATTACCATTGTTGATTGTGGGGAAGGGGCGTGATTCAAGAGAGAGGAAACCTTGCGTGGGTCATGTAGTCAACAATGGTAATACATACCATTTAATACTTTCCACATATATATTTATGGTTTATGCAATGGCCTTTTTTCCATGTGTATTTATGTTAACAAACGTTATTTAACCAAAACTAATGCAAGGGGTTAAATTTGTGCAGGAAGGTAGTAACTCACATTGAAAAGGTGAGGACTCATGACTTAAGAGAATGGTTTCCCTTAAAGTAACTGTTACATACAATCTGTGAGCATTAAACAGTGAGCTGTGTTAATTAACTGGATGATGAATTGTAGTAATGTGTACATTTATTAGTACTGTCGCTCTAAAAACACTTTTTTGGGCCACACATATTTACACTGGCGTGCATATATATGACAAGGTATGTAGGTAGGGAGAAACTGTGAAATAGGTTTAAATATTCCCATCAAGGGGTTCTGGTGACGTAACCCAAACGTGGTATGTGTATGTCACCAGAACCCAGCAATGGCAATGTAGGACAATATAACACGTTATCCAGAGGGATTGAACTTGAAAAAGCTGCTAGCTTCAAAGTGCAGCAAACAATGGGCACTGATTGGAATTAGAACGTTTAGATGTAGTTGATGTTTCTTGTATAAATTATTGATTTAAAAAACTAGCAACAGTGAACAATGGATTTATGAGATTCGTGGCTGAAGAGTTCGGCCTATTGTGAATTTGCAACATTTACAATATAACTCACAAATTTCACAAAAATGTTGTTTCCAGTTCAGACACAGGAAAATATTGCCAGAGAATGTACCGCAACATTTGAATTGTCTGCCACATAATTTAGATAACTGCCAGATAATTTCTTTAGCCCTGACAATGTTAAGGCTCCACAGAGTAGTTTGGGGGTAGCCATTGTGAAGAGGAGACCCATATTTCACGAGGACCTGAAAATATGCTCGATATTTCACAGTTCACTTTGAAATACGGAGTTTAAACACTGCATTGTATGCAATAAAATCCCCCAAACATATAATACATATTTATCACTGAACAAGCATAGTTACAGTGAAGTTATGTTTGCAAATTGAAACCGAAAAACCACTGGAATTCACAAGTCACTCTAAGGACTGCAATCTGTAACTTGTACGCTAGATGCAATATGCAATTCCAAATGTAAATAATTTTACAGATGAGATAACATAACAATTACCTTTACAATGGTAAAGGCATTATACTACATGCCAACCGATCTGATTGGCTTAATTTTAATCTATCTCCCACCTTAAAGTGCCCGATTCAATGTTTGTTAATGGGGAAAATAAATTCTCCGGATTTTTTTTCCACCATTGCCCAATTTCGAAAAGTTGGCATGTATGCATAATGAAAGACGCATATTAATGCACTATTATTCATCAGTGTGTATTGTTATTTAATTAAGTTGTGCTTTTAGGTGCCATAACGCATTGGGATAAATATTATAAGATCATAAGCATTTCATTTGGTGGGAGAATTATGGTTTGTGATTCTGTTGTACCAGTTGCTGCCTGCGGGCCTAACAATCTGTGAACTTAAGGGATATTTCAATTTAAATTTGCAACCATATGCAGAGGAATTTATTGCAGACTGCTAAGGAGAGCAATTTGTGTGTTAAGGAATGACCACAGATTTTCAGAATTCTGTGAGAATTTTTAGATTGTAGTATCCATTAAGAGATTGCTCATGGGGCTATCTAAATGCGCCAACTAAGTTATTTAAAAAAGTGTCCATTATCAAGAACAGAATCAATTAACGCAATATAGCTATAGAAAATTGAAATGAGAAATGAGAAATGAGAATTACTAAAAATGCATCTATCTTACTAAGTGTTCAAGAATAGAATGTCAGTTTCAGCTACTGGCTGTTCTAGTTCCACAGTTTCTGCTGAAACTATGCTTGAAATTTTGGTTCATGCCATTCATGCTCAAACTCCAAAGAAGAAAAGACAAACACTACAGGTTTAGATAACAGATCTTAAGCCTGTACAGGAAGCAACGTGTGTACATATTACTGTGCACAACTTAAAAATTCACTGAAAAAAACCCAAAGGTTTCAGGGATGTTATAGTTCGTCTCAGATTTCACAAAAACATTACCATTGAAATTCTGCAATTATACTTACCTGAGCGAACTTATGACCTCACATGTAACATCACTAATGACATGGTCAGTGACATCACTGATGACATCTCAAAGGACATAGCTGATGACATTTGCAGTGATTGCGACGTTTTCTAATTGTTTATGAGTGTTAAACATATATGCTAACTACTACAAAAGTTAGATTTGAATACTAAGTGTACTACTTTTGAGTGATACGAATTCTAACATATCAATAAATCAGGATTGATAAAGCGTGGTTAATCACCCAATAGAGTATCCAGGCGCTTGCAGGCCCGAAGACTTATTCAAACATCCAGGTTTTGATGGCCATTCGGAACTCTGGAAGTGAGGTGTTGGTCCGGAGGTGCGTAGGGAGGCTGTTCCAGGTCTTTGCTGCGATGTGAGAGAAGGAGGGCCCTCCATTTCTGCTTCAGTAGATGTGGGGAGTATGGGCAAGTGAAAGGGTAGCAGAACGTACTCTTTTCGATGGTTGGTTGAAGTTCAGGCGGTGGTTAATATAGGCGGGTCCTTGCTTGTGTGCATAGGTCAGCAGCTTGAACTGGCATATCTTATGTGATCTGTGTGGCTATGTGAGTGGGTGGGTGGGTGGGTGTCTGAGTGGCTGTATGGGTGTGTGTGTTGGTGCACAAGTGGCTGTATTGGTAAATGAGTGTGTTTCTGACTAGTTCTGTGGTTATATGGGTGGTTTTATGGGTGGTGAGTGGCTATGTTGAGTGGGTGTATGGGTGTGTGCCTGATTGTCTGAGTAGCTGTATGAGTGAGTGTCTGAGTAGCTGTGTGAGTGAGTGTCTGAGTAGCTGTGCGGGTGGGTGAGTGAGTGAGTGGCTGTGAGAGTGGCTGTATGGGTGTGTGACTGTACGGGTGAGTGGGTGTCTGAATAGCTCTATGAGTGACTGGGTGTCTAAGTGGGTGTTTGGGTAAGTGAGTGGCTGTTTGAGTGGGTAATTGGTTAAGTGAGTTGGTCTTTGAGTATTGGGCTGTATTGGAGAGAGTCAGTGAGTGAATGAGTGAGTGTGTGTGTGTATGTATGTACCTGTATTGGTGAGTGACAGGATATGGGATTGCTTGTATGGATGTGTGAATGGGTATGTAAATGGTTGTGTGGGTGTGTGAGTACTTGTATGATTGAGTGAGTGACTGTGTGCTTGTATGATTGAGTGAGTGACTGTGTTGAGAGGCTGTGTAAGTGGCTGTATAGTTGAATACGTCTGGGTAGCTGCATAGGGGAGTGTTTGGCTGTGTGAGTGACTGGTATGAGTGGCTGTACAGGCGAGTGACTGGTTGGACAATTAGCTGTATGGGTGAATGAGTGGGTGAGTGACTGTGTTGGTGTGTGAGTGGCTCTATGGAGGAGTGAGTGGTTGTGAGAGTGCTTGTATGGGTATGCGAGTGGCTGTTTGACCAGGTGCATGAACAGCTGTATAAGGGCGTGAGTGGGTGTGTGAGTTCTGTGGAAGATGTCATCAGTGATGTCACTGATCATGTCATGAGTGATGTAATATGTGAGACATAAACAGTGCATTGCGAGGTGTAAGTTATAGTTAGCTCAGGTAACTATAACTGCTGAATTCCAATGGTTTTGTACGAGCATAACTATAACGTCCCTGTAATTTAATTTTTTCCTGTGAATTTCTAAAGTACTTTTATTCTATTTCCTAACTATAATGTCCCTATAACCTTTGATTTTGTGAGTGAATTTCTAAGGTTTTTTTAAATGCTGTTTCCTAACTATAATGCCCCATTAAGTGTAAGTGAATTTCTAAGGTTTGTATAATGTTGGTTCCTCTCTGTAACCTTTGTGAGGGAGTGTGTGAGTGAGTGCATGTGTGTCTCAGTGGGAGTGAGGGAGTGTGTAGGTGTGCGCCGCGTGGAACCCCTCTTCAATGTTTATGTGTGACCTGGGGAGGTGTTGGTTCCCTGGGTGATGGGGAGGATGTCGGGGCAGACCACCCTATATATTTTCTTTTTTAATTTACAGCAGGGTCTTAATGTTGACAGCCCCGGGGATGGGGGGGGGGGTCTGAACTGGTCCACGCAGCCCCACTATGCATTATAAAATGTAAGCCCCGGGGAGGTGGTGGTTCGGGCCCCCTCCCCCTGCATTAGTATGAATAAGAGCCCATAGGTGGTGGTCCCCTTGGCATAAATAAGCCCTAGGCAGTAGTCCCCATTGAACCCCCTCCTTTTTTTCATTTTTAAATACACATGCCCCCAGGACTGCCCCATCCGGGGCCAATATTAAAAGCAAGAGCCGGAGACTGCGCTTGTTTTTTTTACTTCATGGCAATATTCACAAATATTTTGCTAAAATCACTGTGAATTTTAAAAAAAAATGCTTTTTTGCCAAGGCGGGGTTCCTCTGGGATCCCAGTACCAAAGTTGGAGTATTAGTACCCTGACCCCTTTTCTTTTTTCCTGCAGCTTTTTTTGGGGACTAGAGGACTACCAACATTTCCTGGTTGGAGTGGTGGGAGCCAATCAGAGCTATGCAGATCAGGGAGGAGGAGTGGTTTGTGCACAATAAGGGTGCATGACAGTTTGGCCACCGTCTTCGGCTGGCCAAAATGTCATGCACATTTAGCATTTCGTTATCTGGTTGTGTTTCAGAGCCGGGTGGAGAACAGTCCCAAGGCTCCCAGGCACTGTCTGAGTGACCAAACATGCCGCTCAGACCAATCACAACGCTGCTGTCATGCTGGTGACAGCAGCATCGTGATTGGCTTAGGGGAGCCTGTGTGCTACTGGGAGCCAGGAAGAGAAGACGACAGAGGAGACGCTGCGGCTGTAATCAGGATTTTTTTTTATCCTCCACGCACCACCACCCCCGCTCCGTAGCAGCCGCCACTGCCCACGAGGAGTTACGCAGCACTGCACCCTTTCTGGTCATTTCAATGAACCAGACTGTCAGGGGCTCAACTCGTAAGAACAGTGTGAGGAAAAAAAGGGCTGGAACATTTCAACATAGCACTTTTCAGCAAGGGTTGAAAAGTGAACATTCTGTGACATAATTAGAAGGTGGTCACCCCGACCTACAAAGCAGCATTTGCGCTTCATCTGCTGGGGCCAAACATATGCCCACACTCTTCTACACACACAGATACACAATCAGAACAAGAACTGATCAACATTAGAAAATAGCAGATTGTGAACAATCCCGCCAGATGCTAATTAAACCATGCATGCATGCATGCATGCATGGGGACATTAGGAAAAAAAACACATACAACAATGCATGGCAGAAGCAGAATGTACAGACAGCGCTGAAGTCCGGTTACAAAGCCTTCACTTTGGAGGCTCTTCTTCAAACAGTTATGTGTGGGCTTGAAACTGAACTGAAGAAATATTAGTGTAAGAGATTAGATGACTGAATTTTCTCCAAGACATCTTGTTCAGATGCTGCATGTCCAACTGTACACCCAGTAAAGGCCAATACCAAAAAACATATATTGACAGCCCTCAGGCAAGTAATGGGTGAAAGTGGGTGGTATGAAAAGCCACGGTCAGAAAGGGAGCAATTCAGGTCAACATTCACGGTGCAGTTGTTTGTGTATTTTTGGGATCCTGACTACTCGCGTACCTCCGATATTAAAATAGTCATTAATAAAAATACATAGAGGAGGTTCTGAGTAAGCCCTCTTCATCCACAGATATGTTAAATTGTCGTTCACATGGTGCTTCTGCCAACCGCTACAGCCAAAACGGGTCATCCCAGTTAGGCTCCTGCTTGTCTTGCCTGTGATAGCATTTCCTGGTAACACATTCACCTAAAAAGCAGAGCACTTCAGTGCCAAGGATGGAGGCCCTTCTGTCTTTTCGTTTATATTTTTGTTTTCAGGTCTCGCCTGCCAATGCGCTCACCCTCACACATCACATCACTCAGGAACACCACCGCATCACTCAGGAACACCACCACATCTCTCGGGAACACAGCCACGTCACTCGGGAACACAGCCACGTCACTCGGGAACACCGCCACGTCACTCGGGAACACCGCCACGTCACTCGGGAACACCGCCACGTCACTCGGGAACACCGCCACGTCACTCGGGGGCACCGCCACGTCACTCGGGGGGCACCGCCACGTCACTCGGGGGGCACCGCCACGTCACACGGGGGGCACCGCCACGTCACTCGGGGGGCACCGCCACGTCACTCGGGGGGCACCGCCACGTCACTCGGGGGGCACCGCCACGTCACTCGGGGGGCACCGCCACGTCACTCGGGGGGCACCGCCACGTCACTCGGGGGGCACCGCCACGTCACTCGGGGGGCACCGCCACGTCACTCGGGGGGCACCGCCACGTCACTCGGGGGGCACCGCCACGTCACTCGGGGGCACCGCCACGTCACTCGGGGACACCGCCACATCACTCGGGGACACCGCCACATCACTCGGGGACACTACTCAGGGACACCACCACATCACTCAGGGACACCACCACATCACTCTAATACACCACCACATTACTCTAATACACCACCACATTACTCTAATACACCACCACATTACTCTAATACACCACCACATCACTCAGCCCAACCACATCATCACTCAGCACCACAACAGCATTGTCCTTGCTTGCTACCAACAAGCATTGCCATAGCCAACAGGCCTTGCATTAGGAAAGTGTAAACTATTGGCTTTGTGAAGAACAATGCTATTAATTTATATATTTTCAAAGCCAACACATATTTTAAAAAAAAAATGTAATTTACAATACCAATAGCTCACACTTTCCTAATGCGAGACCTATTGCATTGCAAATGCTTGTTAACTATTTCTTAAACTTTTAACTTCTATTGCATACTGCCAATGACCGGCCTATGGGCTTTGTTAATGCCTGCTAAAAAACAAAGTTGAGAGAAAAAAAAACCACGTAGGGTAATACCCTCAGCCACAAACCCACCGGAACCCACGGTAACAGATGCGTCTGCATATGTATAAACCCATGGACTGCTCATACATCACAAAGAAAACCCAGAAACCCAGACAATAATAGAGGATGCATGGGAGGTGTCTCCCATGCACACACTGGCAGAAGCTGCAGTGGAGTAGGTGGCGATGGAATGAGTTCAAACCCATAAGGGAATATAAAATAAAGGCATTTCTGTGGACTAGAAGGACACATAAACCAAACATCAGAGCTATAAAGAGGACATAAGAATGCAAGTCTGAAAGGAAGAGCGGATCTCTGGTTAATAGTGCATTGTTGGAGGCATGAACGTAAGGGACATGATGGGACGAGCCCCCAAAGGCCAGCACTTGAGAGCAACTGAATAAAAGGTGCCTCTGAGAAAACTTAGGAGCAACATTAACAACATATTTGCACAGAACGTTCAATATCATTGAAAGGGGCGAAAACATGGGCTCTGAACTTGTTTTTCAGGACTTGTCCGCATTCCACAAAGGAAAATCATTTTGTGTTTTAAAAACGTCACCAGTCTAGTCACTGGGAGCACGGGTAAAATACACCCCATAATGTATGTGGGATGAGGAAATAATCTAGAATTAAAGATATGACACACAACTCAATGTCAGGGACTCAGGTCATAATCGAAACAAGGCGCACTTGTGATAAGGAGACTATATCAAAGATGATCGGAATAAACTGCACCACAAGTGGTAACCTCAGGTTTAGTCTCCCTTGCTTCTACAAAAGACACACTATTCACCCAATCAGGCACAAAGAAAGGAGTAGCGCACTACTCAACCACAGAGAAGCACTTCTGCGTCTACTCAGAAGCATGAGACAAGGTGCAAAACCTACTACAATACATAAAAGATCGAAGTACTTATGAAATCACTTGACAATTAAAAAAAGTTTAAAAGACAACACAGCATTCCATGAATGTCAGGTTGAAGGCAATTAAAACACAGATGTAAAATACAGAGCATGGAAACTCATTATACAAATTAGGCTAGACTAATTCACATTAAGATGTACTTATGCAAGACTTAATATAGAATGTGCACAAGAAAGAGTCAGGGATAGTACTTTGAGGTAAAAAGATGGGTAAAACGCGTCATCAAGATAACTGCCTGATCAGAAAAACAACAAGGAGTCGTCTTTTAAAAAAAATTAAAGTAGGAACAATTTGTTACAATTTCCTCAGGTAGTTAGTTTGCCGTCAGAAAAATACTATAATATGAACCCGTCTTCTCCACTTATGGGCAATTTAGCACAAGCTTCGGGTAGAAGACATTAGTGCACTCGGATTTAAGAGTAGATTGAAGTATCCTCATGAAGGCAGGAGGAGTCAGCCTGAGAACAGGATGCTCTACGAGGGGGTAGTTATGAAGGGTTGAAGCCAGGCAGCGGAGGTCCCCGAGCACGAGGATGATTTCAGAAAAAAACGCGGGAGAGCACGTGAACGTTTCTGAGTAGAAAGTGGGTGGTAAGAGTTTCGTACATGTTACGGGTAAATGTTCTATGAAGAACAGGAGCATTAGGTAAACGCAGATATAAAGGGCATGGTCACGGGGACGCCGGTCTCGCGATGCTCCGCTTCACCCCCTCGTGCAATTGTCCCTAAAAACACCGAAAACACCACATGCTTCTCAGCACAACGAGTGGACTGCAATCTGCTCCTCACGGCAGAAGACGGCGCCCCCGCCGCTACCTGGCATATGGTGGCAAAAGGCCGCTCTCCAGACCACAACAGATGGCAGACAAGGACAACAGTCGGGCGTCAGCCCTGACAAACGAGGGGGCAAGAAGCTTTGTTTGCCAAACAACAAAAGCGAGAGAGGGGCAAAAGACAATTGGAGAAAAAAAATCAAGCATTTATGTGGGTCATGCTGAAAACAAAAATGGGTTCATAACGTTGACAGACTACAATGCTAGAAATGACAGCTTAAAAACTTCAACACACCAACCTCTACACAAATAACGACTACATTCGTTTTATTACAGGAAAACGAACCACAGAGAAACGGAAACACGTGTATAGGCATTGATGTGGACAGCTGAAAGAAAGAAAACTGTACTTGGATGGAAAAAGGTCACAGTAAAACAACAAAAAAGAAGCCGCAAAGACTGCTTACAAAGGTAAAACAATTATGCAAAAAGAAAGAGGGCAACTGTTTGCAAAGACAATAGTTCTAGCAATTTTATAGGTGGAAGACTCTTCACTGACAGGGAAGTGTGTGCATTGTGTGTTCGACTGGGGGGGGCAAGGTGAGAGTGTCAGTGGGTGGAAGGATGAGTGTGTGCATGAATGAGACACTGACTTCAGTGCATGATTAGAGGGTAAGAGACTGCATGGATGGGTGTCTGGGAATATGGTCACATGTATAGGCAGGTGCATAAACGGATGCAGACCGGGTACACCAATCTTATAGTTTAAGGTCTCCGCTTGTAGATTAGTAATGCTAGAATAAAGACCCTCAGCGGGGCGCAAAGAATGCAGATAAAAGTCATCGCACGTCACCCATTCCGGCGGGTGATGACATGCTCCAGGCTAGGTGTAACCACTCAGCAGCACCAAGTGCCACGGGTTGGCGTAGTTCAACTGGCACAGCAAGTCACGGCCACCCCTGACCCCTCTGCCGCAACTTTAGCGCCATCAGCATCATATGCTCCAGCATGAGCAGCACAACAGTTCCATAGCTTGATACCTGGCAGGGCCTACGAACGATGAAAATCATAATCTGCAATTTACAAATTGTATATTTACACTTCATTTAGTTAACATAACTCAAAAGAGGGTAGGGAGTACACACTCCGGGTTATTCCCCTACCACTTACTATATAAACTGACCAGAACCTGGAGTGGAACATTTTTTTTACAATCAGGTATATTCAATATCCCCAACACAAGTAAGATCTACCAAGTGTCTAACTACTTTTCAATGACAATGATCAGAAATATTCAGGTACTCTGACCTGTCCATTAAATCTAGAACAGGTGATATAGAAAAGTAAGCTGAAGGATGGGGGGGAAAAAAGGAGGCCAGAGGAAGGGAGAAAAAAATAAAAAGATGAGTAGGTAGATTACGGGCCCTGGCAAAAGCACCTGACCATGCTCGTATACAGGGGTTGGCAGTGTCATTGGTAACCTCACCACCAGTCACACCATGCTAATAAAAAGGGTGTGTCTCTCTCAGTTCTGTTGGCCCTACAAATCAAACAGCACTGGTGGCTGCTGCCTTATCATGGCCCTGACTGACCCAGCTAAATGTGTACTGTATACCTAGGGGAGAAGTGATATTTAACTCCCTAAAACTGTGTAAGCGGCTCCTTTATTCCCAATACCACACCTCACAGACTTAAAACATTGAGTTGAACTAGAACTCAGTCAACTCACAGGTATCAGCATGTATTAGCAGCTTGTAAGAAAGCCTTCATGCTTACTTCAGAACTACAAGAGAGACAGACAGTAGTATCATTATACAAAGGCCTTTGTGGATAGCACAGTACAATAGATCCAAATCTTGTGATTCACCTTTTAATAGTCACAATTTAGGGCAAAATCACAGAAAAGATTGGATTATAAATCAGTTGCCTCATAACAACCACGTATATAATTTAAGGTAAATTCCCCACCCCCCATTTTTTAAGTGTCCATACTGACCATAGACGAATATTCATACATACCTGATGTCGCATAAAAGGCCTACAAGTCTTTATTATTAGGACTATGGTTCCCAGGTAAGCTGCTCTTGTGAACTAAAACATCAGCCATGAATGTCCAAAGACAAACTAGCCGAACAGCTGTAGGCGTGCAGAGCCTTAGCAAATCCGCACGAGTGGCTCAACATTAGGTGGATCGGGGGTGTGGGGACCTTGTTAACCTCAAAATATATCAGGACGTGTTCTAAGAGACAAGATTCAAAACAGAATTTCAAATTACAGGTAATAAAAGGACAGACTCAAAAAGGAGTTCAATATTAGAATTTAGAAAAACCATGAAGGTTTATTACAAAACTTAAAAGCCAGAATACAGAAATAATAAGAGTGCAGATGCAGCACTAATCTCATTAGGATGCATAGACCTAATTTGTCATGAAGGTTTTCAGTAATCCAAATATTACAGAAATAAAATGACAATCAGGAAATAACCCAAGCCTCAAATGTGTAGCAAAATCAGAAAGGAAAAAAAGGTCTCAAAAAGTTCTACCTCACCCCCACAGTTTTATTCCATAGAGTGTTACGGGGTGCAAATTCAGCATGGTATGATCATTGTTCCAACAAATCACACTATAATATGTCACATAAACCCTAAAACACATTTTAACACATTATATGATTTTCGTTTCAATTGCATTAGCTCTAGGTCAGCATCCACAGGTATATTGAGGAGCAGAGCAACTGCTACTAATGCATTTTATTTGAATGCACAAAAGCTCTCTAACAGTAAAAATGGTATGTTATACCTGTCTTGATATAATTCACAGTCCCAGAAATGTGTTTCTTTCACAATAGTTCCAGCACAGTGCATCACAGGAATATTGAGGACCGCAAATCATCTTTAAAATCCTATTGTGGTACCTCAATATCCGGGAACAGAATTGCACCGGACATACCTCCCAGCATCCATGTGATGCATCAAAATCTTCATAATGTGACATTTAGGAGAAAGTTTATCTATAGGTTCAATACGAGGCGGGCAGCCAGCAGAGTGTAACAATGATATGGTGTTGACTAAGTATCATCAGCTTTAGTTAGACAGTGCTGTGTAAGTCATAGCAAAAACAACAAGATGATTGACGGAGTGCTGAAACTTTTCAACCACTTACCCCCAAGTCACTGATCTGGGTTGAATCCATCATTCTTTTGCCACTATGCCACCCCAATTTGGATCAAAGAAGCTGGTTTCTAGTCCAGAAAGGACCTGGCCTGGCCGTTCGGGATGGACTGCTACCTCTGATTTGCATATGACTGGGTCTAAACTGGAATGGCGTGCAAAAAAAAAAAAAGATGGATTTGGGCCCAGATCTTGTACTCGGGGTTAATGTTTGACATTATTCAGCGTTCCGTCCATCAGTTGTTCATTTTTTATTTGTCGCCCTAAGCTGGAAGGGCATGCCCAGACGCGGGTCCCGTGCTCACCATGTCACTGAAGTCAAGCTAACCTGGCTGTTAAGGGGTAATACCCCCAAACCGGTCACAGGATGCTTGCTTCCGGTCCAGGTAGGACCTGGCCTCGAGTTTGGGCTGGACTGTTCCCATTGGGAGCAGGGTCAATACTGATTTGCATATGACTGGGTCTAACCTGGAATGGCGTAGTGAGCAAAAAAGCAATGGATTTAGGCCTAGATATCTGTACTGGGGGTGAATGTTATGACATTGTTCAGCATTCCATCCATCAATTGTTCTTTTCCATGTAAGTCATAGTCATGCCTTCCTCTGTTTTTTTTCCAGCTTCAGTTCTTTTAAGGCCTCTTTGCTATTCAAGGCACATTAGTACCAACCTTCACAAGTTCTGTTTGGAATAGACTGAGCTAAAAATGTGTTTTTAAAATTCAATGATCGAGCGATAGATGCTGCGGTAGAGCTACCGTCATTATTCTACCTTGAAAACTGGCCTAAGCAAGATTCTCAGGTAAAGCTTTGGGCTGGAATGAGTCAGAGGACGAGGTGTAAGCGATCTGTTGGTTTTGAATCACCATCATTTCAAGTTTTCTATTCCATGCAGATATTCCGATACTTGAAAAGACACATCGTGTTAGCTGTGTGCCGATGTGAAATGAAGAGGTTAGTCTTCATTCATTAATCCATGTAAACAATTGTGACCTGAACAGAGGCAGAGGATATCCTCTATGAAGGGCTTCCCGAAGCAATCCTTAGATTCACGTTATTATATATAAGTAGACATTCAAACTAAAACATAAATATAAAACAGGCGCAAGTGCCCCCCATTGAAGGACTGCTGATTTGTCACTAATACTGCCCTTGAAACTTAAAGCAGTCTTTAGTTATGGTAATATTAGTACACTCGAAGACAAACTGCATTGGTGTGTTATAGAGTCACACCTGGCCATTTAACGCAATTTCAACCGCTCTCAAAGTAGTCAAATGGGGTATGCTGGTATCAAGTCCTCAACAGCAAGAGTAATATCCGAGTCTCTTGTTGGTTCAAATTAAAAAGGGTCAAAAATTGAATTGCATCACATAAATATATATGATGGCACTTTGCACATTATTTTCCCTCAGGAAGAAACCACAGAATTTTGAATCAGCTTCAAAGACTGAACCAATGCCGGACACATTTGATCAACTGGGAGCTGGAGGTTTAATTTTAAATAGTTTGGAATAATAAATAACCAAAGAGTACGTGGGTTCCTTTCAATGAGGAAATCGATTTGCTTGTTGGCAATCTTTTTCTTAACCTTTGCCTCTTCAACTAGAGGCAAGAAGACAAGCTCTCAAATTTCTACAGTAGGGTCTTTGGCACTAGAATGACTAGAGCTTATGACAAAACAGAATAAAAGAGCATCACAGCACGATTCGCAAAGCTAACTATCATGATGGTGTCCCATTTAGTCAAAAGAATAATTTGAGTGATGAGATGGGCGTTCTTTGAAATAGTGAACTCAACTTCATAGAAACCAGTGTTCTTGTTCAGAAAAGGAGAGTAGTAGATTTGTCAGGAAACTACAATAAGTTTGGTATTACGAATGAGCAAATTGTATACTCTCATTAAGAGGACCCACTGGCTGAGATCAGACACTCGCCAGGATGTACTGACTGTTATCCAAAAGAAGGTTCACATCTATATTACCTATATTGTAAATACAAGCCATTATCCATCTTAATTAATACATAATACATCTTCTGTTCCCGTCAGTCAGTTTACACAATCAAATCTCTCAAGATCATATTTTGCATTACACATGTTACAACATGGCAGCCAACTGTAGAGCTGCACAGTATGCCACGGGGACAAAGATGATGTCTACAAGATCATGCCACAATACTCTTGTAATATGGCGCCCAACTTAAGACTTCAAAAAACAAGCTGATGGATGGAATGTTTGAATTAATCTCAGCAACTGGAGATTGCTCTGGACGCATCCCAATCCATTGCTTTTCGCCAACCATGTCAACTCAGTTTGTGCTCAGCCATATGCAAATCCGTCTGGACCCTGCTCCAATGGGTACAGTTCACCCTGAACTGCTAGGCCAGGTCTTCCCTAAAGGGAAGCACAAGCAAACCTGGACTGGTTTGCCCTAGTTGGGGCTCATCAGCAAAGTATAGCTTGGTTCCAGTAGTACAGTGAGCATTGGACCCATGTCCGGACATATCTGTCACACTTAGGGCATCAAAAACAAAGCGATAGATGGAATGCTTGAATGAATTTCAGCTACTGGCGATTGCTCGGGCAGCATCTCAATCCATCTTTTTTTGCCCACCATGCCACCTCAGTTTGGACCCATCCATGAGCAAATCAGTCTTGACCCTGCTCCAATAGGAACAGTCCAGCCCGAATTAGCAGGCCATTTGCACCCTGAACTGGAACACAAGCAACTCAGGACTGGTTTCGCACTAGTTCGAGTTCATCAGCTAGGTATAGCTTGCTTCAAGTGGCACAGTGAACAGGGGACCCACATCTGGGCATACTCGTCAAAGTCATGGCATCAAATAAAGCAATGGATGGAATGTTTGAATTCATCTAAGTCACTGGCTATTGCTCTGGACTGTATCACATAATTCAGACACACATGGCGTCTGCAACAGTGAGTTTGCAACATTGTGACACAACATGAAGTTTTTGACGCATCACTTGGGTGCTCCGAGGCGTGTCTTATGCTGTTCAGTGCACAGGTAAGCTCCTCAATTGTATTTAAAAGATGGCTTCCAGTTCTCAGTATTCAAGTGACCTGCTGCACTGGAACTTTTGAGGAAGAAACATCTACAAGAAAGAGGGATTGCATAGAAATCTACTGGGCTACTTTGCCATAGAGCATTCATGGGGGATATTTTGAGTGACCGGTACAGCTTACCGTGATACTTTAATCGACAGATAATGACATATGTATGCACAGTACATAATGTTGGATACATATATTCAGTGATCATCTACTGCCAGTACGGACACTTATTGAAAGAAAATCACAGTAATATACATGGTTACTGGGAGGCAAATGATTTTAGAATCAAATTTGAACTCTGTGTTTGTCTAGATGGCGACTATTACAAGGCAGATAGCATGATCTTGAGCCAAAGTACAACAGTTATCACAAAGGCCTTTGCATTATATTCTTTTCTCGCCCCGTTATGGTCCTTATTAAAGCAGTAAAAGGAACTTTTGATGTGCTGAAACGTGTTGAATAATGAGTGCTATTTCAACTCAATGTTTTTAGTCTGTGAATGTGTGCCATTGTGAGAAAGCAAGTGTGTGATGCCAAAAGCACTTTTTTTTACTGGATTCAGGGTAGTTACTTTATGGTATCATGGGCTTCGCTAGGTACACTACACTTGTATGGAAGGCGACTTTCAGGAACACAGTTTAAGGCAGCAACACCAGTGCTGTTTGATGTACAGGGATAGCAGAGGTAAGTGAGAGGTTCAGGCTCCCACTAGCATGGTGTTTGCAAGCATAGTGTGACTCTGGTGGTGAAGGTACCAATGATATGATGCAAACACAAGGAGATGATGGGCTGTTCCCATGAGGCACAGGGTCAAGACTGCTTTGCATATAGCTGGGTCTGAACTGAGGTGGCAAAGTGAGCTAAAGAATGATGATGGATTCAACCCAGATTTATAACTGAGGGGTGAGTGTCTGAAAAGTTTCAGAGCTACGTCCATCATCTCCTTGTGTTGCTTTGTTTGCTTTAAGTTGGCAGGGTATGCCCATATGTGGGTCCGTTGCTCACTTTGCCACTGGATTCAAGCTTGCCTTGCTAATGAAGGATGTTACCACGAACCCGGAACCAGGATACTTGTTTCCGGTTCAGGGAAGACCTGGCTTGGCAGTTCGGGCTGGACTGTTCCCATGAGGCACAGGGTCAAGACTGCTTTGCATATAGCTGGGTCTGAACTGAGGTGGCAAAGTGAGCTAAAGAATGATGATGGATTCAACCAAGATCTGTGACTGGGGACGAGTGTCTGAAACGTTTCAGAGCTTCGTCCATCATCTCCTTGTGTTTACCAATGATATGATGACACTGTGGCAGGAATACCGGCAGGTGATTTTTCCAAGGCCTATCACCTACCTTTTCCTGAACTCTTTTTCTTTCCTATTCCCTTTCTTGGTCTTCCCTTATTATCTTTATTACTTTTTCTTGAGCTTATTGGCAAGGCTTAGAGACATGTTGCAGATCTTACTTTTGTTGGGGACATTGAAAATACCTGAATGTGGGAAAACCGTTCCACTTCAGATTCGGTTTAGTTTATAGCTTCATTTATTGCTGCTTTATTTTGCTGACACGAGAATTTGAAAACAATTGGAATTTGTAAAATAAACAAAACTATAAGTATGTAAATATTTTGAACAAAATATGATAGGATGTTCAATGAAACTATTATTATGGCCTTAAAGTGACATTAACTTGCATTGGAATTTTTTTTAATTGTATAAAGGGGCGTTCCCTTCCGGGAGTGCTTTCACTGTAGCAGTTATTCTTACTGCTCATTCCCTACTATCTTTTTCTTTAACATCACAAACACGTCGCCCTCACACAAATGGCAGCCTAGCGGAAGGACAGGAAATCATTCCTCCTACTTAGCTGCGTGGTGGGCGAGCTGGATTTGGTCACAAGCTCAGCCGGTGGAAAGAGTCACGGTCTCAGGAAGGATGAATCAGTCAAAGCGACTCCCAGCACAGCTGCAGCTGATGGGTGTAGGAGGACGGGCCGAGCAGAACACCAATTAAAACAATGTGCCTTCAATGGAGTACCTGGACACTTCACTGCCCATGCACTCTAATGGAAACTCTCCTTAAGTGGACTAGCACAACTTCTGGGCAATCAAATACAAAGCTGTTTCCAGCGAGGCCTAAAAAATGGGAAATGAAGGACATATTAGCTAAGCTCTAGACTAGAGTTCTGCTTCCGGTGCCAGCTTGGTGAACAAGAACTTCTGTTTTCCTCAGCCAGGTATTAAAATGTTTGATTAAGAGATGCAGCTAGTGGCATTTTAAAGGTGTCCATTTGAATGACACAGAAGAAAAGACAGTCTTCTTCTACCACAACCATTCCCTGCTGCCCCTTTGAAATGTCTGGAGAGTGCAACCAAAGTCCCTGCTGCTACAATCGCCAATAGAGGCCTGCCTCTCTTTTTCAGATGCCACCATTGGCCCCCGTAAACATTAAGAATGTCTAGAGGGAGCAGACACTCCAGGGAAGAACCAAGCTTAACAGGCTCAAGGTAGCAAACCATTCACAAGTGTGCGGAGGTGAGAGGGAGGATGTTAAGTGGGAAAACAACAACATACAGGTTCCCCTTATGGTGTAACAGGAAGCAAAAGAAAAGGGAGCCGAACTTTAGCGCCCATAAAACTGTACTCTTCAGACATTCAATCTGGTCTGATGAAGGATCTAACTTGAACAAAAAGCAAAGCGACAGCAGTAGGCAATGGCAATTTCAAACAAAATCAGAAGAAGGTCTATAATGGAGAGAAGCAACAATGATGAAGTTTGCACAAGTGACAAAATGTGCATTTCACAATTCTGTGGTCATCTGGGGTTCAAGGAATAATTCTTCGATACATGTGGAGACTGACCAAGGAAATGGATTGGTCACCTATAGTAGAGGTCAATTCTGAGTTAGATCTAATGCCATGTAGAGAGCAGAGGACTGGATATCAGAGAATGTGAGGTTACAATTCACTGTGCCATTCAACCATGAATGCAGTCACTAGAAAAAAAGGATGACAAAGAGAGGCCAGCAAAGGTGGAAGCCTGCTGCTGAATGGGAAAGGAAAGAGAAAATTTAGACATTGCAGAGGGTCTACTGAGGAAATGGTAACATCTGAAATCCTAAGAATGGAGCGGATTATGAAGGAAAACTCAGTGAACTCAGACAATACTGCAATGAGACTATGTGACTGGCTGAGATGGGCCCAGTATGAAGTTGCGCGGATGAGATTTACCACTGCTTCTATGAGGCTGGTTTGCCTAGAGGTCTGTTGGGAGAGGATTTAGGATATTGGTTGGAGAATGTTGCTTCACTTTACTGACAGATAAATTACCAGTCACCCACACTAATTTAGCAAGGATTATTTTTCAATAGGGAAATATATGGCAGACTTTAAAATGAATAAAGGAGCATTAGAGTTTACTTATACAGGATGTTTAGAAATTGAATAAAACATTTCCTAATAGAGTGAAATTGGTTGTTGGTTATTAATAACACAAATGAAAGGTCAACATACACTAATGTATTCGTTTAATGCCATCAATGTGCTGCATTTAACAGAATAAATCTTAGATGGTAAAAGTAAGTTGGAAGGAAATGGAATATGGATAACATTTTTGACTGGGTAAGGACTCACTGAAAATTGGATTCTCTCCCTGACACTCTGATAGAAAGGGAATAGAATCTTATTATGTTGAAGCAGCTTTACAAATGCAGAGGAAGGAAATGAACAGGCTGGTTGATCAAAGAAATGAGTGGGCTAGTTACCTACTTCATTTTCATAGTGAGAGTTGGAAGGTGTTATGCAGATTTGTACAGCACACTATGACACAGGAACGTATCCGGGCACTGAGCAGATGCGAGTCTAGGCACAGCTAGGGTTTAGAGGTACTCGAAAAGTCAGGTATTGAGGTTCTTGAGGAATTCAAGAAGTGTAGAGGAGGCTCTTATATTTAACAGCAGGTCATTCAGCTTTAGGAGTGATGTAGGAGAAGGCTCAACTGCCAGATCTGGTTTTCCGTATGCGTGGGATTTTTTGCAAATAGGAGCCCAGATAAGCGGAGGTGTCCCAAGATTTGTGAAAGCAGATGCGATTACTGAGGTATGCTGGGCCAGTGTTATGTAGTGCCATGAAAGTGAGGAGTCTGAATTGTGTAGGTTTGCGAATGGGGAGCCAGTGGAGCTCCTTCAGGAGTGGTGTAAAGTGAGTGCAGCATGGGAGGTTGAGAGTAGTTCAGGTTGCTAAGTGCTGAATAGTCTGCAACTTTATGGTGAGTTTTTATTGATCTTGGCATAGTGGGTGCTCCCCTAATCCAGCTTGCTTGTGACCAGAGCATGCATGACTGTTTTCGGGTACGGACTGGGAGCCATTTGTAAATCTTCAACACCTTCAGGCTGATGGCAGGGACTTGGGTAGTCATGTTGGGTTTGCTTTCGATGATGATGATCCCAAGGTTCTTGGAGTGGGTGTTGAGGTCGGTTATCGGCCCTAGAACTGTTGGGACACCAGTTGGAGTACTATGGTGATGTGCTTTTCCTGCAGATCACGATTTCGGTCTTTTTTGTTTCAGCTTTAGACAATTGGTCTTCATCCAGTGGGTGATTTCAGTCATTCAGGCATTGTACTTGATCTGGGTACTGGAAGTCGTGTCCGTGAGGCTGAGAATGAGCTGCAGGTTATTGACGTAGGAGAGGGCATTGATACCATGAGAGCAAGTGATGTTAGCGAGAGGGATCATGCATGTGTTGAAGAGATCAGACTCGGGGAGGATTCTTGCAGAAGTCTGCATCCAAGGTCTACAGTGTCAGGCTGACAAAAACAGAGTTCAAATTTGATCCTAAAATCATGTGCCTCACAACACATCCTGTGTTCGGGTGTGGCGAAGTCAGGTGCCAATGCAGGGTTCAGACAGGTTTCCATGAGGAAAAGCAGTTCTCTGATTTCTGTGGCCAGTTTGGTGAGTGTGCGAGTGTTGAGGCTCATGAATGCGAGTGTGGAGTGTTGTGTAGGTGGTTGAAGAACTGTGTGAGAGAGAGCGGTGTTGGGTGCTTTTGGTGCGGTGAGTGTTGGGTGTGGGCAAGAACATGAAAACTTACAGGAAACACAGGAAGATGGCTCCCTCGGTGTTGTGTGGCACGACAAAGCAGTAGTGTGTGGATCAGCAGGTGGGACTGGGGGTGTGGAGAGTTGAAGCATGGTACAGGTGGGAGGGTGGAGGACTAGGGCGTGTGGCACTGGAAGCAGTTGAGGCCCAGACAGGTGTAGATGGGTTTGCCTCTGGTGCATTAGCTAAGTATCCACACTGAGGCAGCCATTAAGTAGGTCCTTGGAGGGGAGAGGAGGGATGTCAGTTCCTGTGTAGATGGATGATGGGAAATCCATTGATGTCACTTTCTGTGCAGATGGTTGATGGGATCTTTTCTTGACCTGTCTTTCCCTGCTATAAGGCCAGGCAAAGGTAGGCTAGAGCGACAACCAGAGTGTCAACAGCAGGTCATGGCAAATGATTCCTATAATCCGCAAAGTTTATCATCGTGCTTGGCGAAGAGAGAAGATAAATGGTATTTGGTTTATGGTGGCAATATTCCTATGGGAGCCAGATATTAGGTAGTGAGCAGACATCAATGATGAAAGATGTGACAGGATTTATCATGTATGTGCAGTTATAAAGGTGTGGAAGTAAAGATATAAAAGGAAGAACAGTTAACATAAAAGAAAGAAAAGCAGAATTGCTAGATGGAATAGGTTTTCAAATGTTAACTGTATTACTGAAAGAAATCATGTTTTAAAAAAGGTGTATGTTGGAAATATTTTTGGGATTTTTTTTTAAATGTAATTTTATGGTTCTATGAGCCGAAATAAAGTAATTAGGGCCAAAGAAACATTCTGAAAACTGATGGAGCCAGCAGGAGACTAGATTTGTAAACTCAATCCAGGTGGATGTTTATGTACAGCAGTGTATACAAACTGATAAAATACATTTTCAGCTCCCACAAGTGTTTTAGGTTTAATCATTACACCATGTGATATATTGAATAAATTCTGAAAAGCAATTTGTTATATATATTTACAAGGTGCACATTCTGTATAATCAAAACATCCAGGGTCTCCTCAAGCAGATGTTCTGTTTTCAACTCACTGATGCATGGGGTCAATATGGAGGGGAAAACACATGATGCTTCTGACCCGAGGTGGCTCGCCCAATATTTATGTGGTATTGTCTGAATGCCAGCCACGGTACACCTCAATATCTCATTGGGACTGTGCAGCAGCCTGTAGATCGTTCTGCTACTCATTAGGATTTCAAATGTTGTATTGGGTGCCTCACTTGATATAAGTGCTGACGCGGGCACTGCTATGCTCACAATTTCATTGAGTTAATTGCATCACATGGACATTTACTTTTCTACAGAATCCTGGGAGTCAATACCATACTAAACAACTCTCAAATCGGACTGTGTATTGCTATGTCTTCAGGGCAACATTATGTTTCTAAAGACTCTGCAGGGTTACCTTACACATTGTATTACTAACTCTACCAAGTCCCTAACTTAACATCTAACTATATGAGTCCCATGGCACTGTATGTGCAGTTCTAAATACTGGCATTCAAAGACAAGAGAATACAAAACAGAAAATAAAACAAAACAATAAATGATTAAATATATAATACAGCTGTGTTTTAAAAACAAAACAAGACTGCCACATCACAGTGTGTGGTTAGTGCCTTGGGTACTGTAGACACCTTAAGAATTAGTAATGGGCGCACACAAAGAAAGGCTTGAAGGAAAGTAGGTGCGAGTATGATTGGAAACATTTGGAACTGTTGAGGGCATGACGTTTTAGAGATGGGAAGAATCAGGAGCTGTAACAAGGGGGAAGATAAAAGACCATGCTGGAGCAACTGGGTTAAGATGAAGGACAGACACGAGATTGAAGGACAATTTGTTTAATGGAGTATGAAAAAGACTCTAAAGTAACCTAGAATCCCAACAAGGATTGTCAAAAACCTAAATGAAACAGGCAGAATACATGGCACATAAAAATACTGGTATATTACATGTGTTTTATCAGTGTGAGTAAATACAAAGAAGAACCAGACCGTATGAAAGTGAGCGAAGATGATCAAAGGAGTAATGCAGACAGAACATCAAACGCAGTGTCTGATCCCTCTGCGACCAAGAAGCTTATAAAAGGACAATTGTAGGATAAATGCCAGGCACATCACACAAGTATCTGATGGGAGAGCTACAAGTCTGAACTTTGAGGCTGCTGAAAGATTGTGGCAACGCAAGTTCAAACATGGTGAAAGATTTATTATGCAGAAAATATAGCACTCATACTTTTTAAGTAGCAGACATTGCAACGACTTGCAATATCTTGCTGGAGGCCTCTGGCCAAACTTTGCTTGGCATAACAATGTTAGTGCCAGACTATTGAGTAAATAAACAGCAGCAGAACCTGTTAGGTGAAAGAATCAACTTATAAAATCAATACTGAAGTGTGTCACGTTACCGAAGAGGTTTTGCCAGGTTTCTTTTATTTAGTCTATGTTAAAGTGTATGTCTGATTATAAAAGATCAATTTTCTTGGACAGTGAAGGGAAATTTGGCACAGGGTGACGAAAGTGACTTCTTTGGGATAGAGTTAATCGGAGCAGGGGAGGGTGTAAGGAGGCATAGAATGAAAGGGGTGGGTATGGTTTAGAAATCCAATCCCCTGCTTCCACAGTTTACTTTTCCTAATTTTGTTGAGATTTGCCTTCAAGTGCATTAGCACAACATTCTTATTTTAACTATCTTAACTAACTAACGGTGATGGATCAAGCCCTGATCTTTGGACTGGGTACGAGTGGTCTGCTTAATTCAGACACTCTGTTCATCACCACCCCCTTTTCTGAATCGTTTTTGGTCACTATAGGTGTGGCAGGGTATACTCAGACATGAGTCCCTTGCTCACTGCTCCATCAGGATTCAAGCAAGCTGGGCCGACGACGGCTGAAATGCCAGAAACCGGTCCCCGGAAGCTTGTTTCCTTTCCAGTAAAGAATTGGCTTGGTAGTTTGGTCTGCCCTGTTCCCATGATGCACTGGGCCAGGGACAGACTAATTTACATGTAGCCAGGTTCTGAGCTGGGATGGTGCAGTGAACTAAAAAACGGTGATGGATCAAGCCCTGATCTTTTCACTGGGTAGGAGTGTTCTGCTTAATTCAGATACTCTGTCCATCACCACCCCCTTTATGAATCGTTTTGGCCACCACAAGTGTGGAAGGGTATGCTCAGATGTGAGTCCCTTGCTCACTGCACCATCCGGATTCAAGCAAGCCGGGCCGAAGACGGGTGTAATGCCAGAAACCGGTCCCCGGAAGCTTGTTTCCTTTCCAGTAAAGAATTGGCTTGGTAGTTTGGTCTGCCCTGTTCCCATGATGCACTGGGCCAGGGACAGACTAATTTGCATGTAGCCAGGTTCTGAGCTGGGATGGTGCAGTGAGCTAAAAAAACGGTGATGGATCAAGCCCTGATCTTTTCACTGGGTAGGAGTGTTCTGCTTAATTCAGATACTCTGTCCATCACCACCCCCTTTATGAACCCCATGAAAGAAAGGGTCAGTACTGATATTCATATGGCAGGATATGTCTAGAGTAGCAAAGTCAGTGAATAATGATGGGTAGGAAAACTATCCATAGCAATTGCCACTGGTTTAGGCTAGCTGTAAACATTCCTCCCATCACCCTTTGAGTGTTCTAATTAATCCATATGATTAATAAACAATGTAATTTTTTTCATGTTAACAGCAAACCATTATTTAGTAATGACTTGTTAAGTAATTGACTTCTTTCATCTTGCCTATATACAAAGCTGTCATGCTAAAAGCTACAAAACCATGATTGTGTGGCACTAAAAACTTTGGTATTTATTGCTGGTTTTGCTATGAATAAGGCTGATGCGAACGCAAAAAGCACCCTCTGGACTGAAATACCCCGGCTATTGTGAGAAATAACAGGAGGTGTGTGAAACTGGTGGTAAACGGATCTAAAACCCCTGACAAAATCGTCATACCTCTGTCAAACACAGCTATCAACTCTCATATTGGGCAGCATGTATAAATCACCAAAATATTAGAAAAATTACTGTTCTCTTATTATGCCAACATCACATTCATAGTCAATTCCAATTGCTCTCACATTACACATATATCTTTCAACTAAGTATTTTCAGGCCGAAATTGGTACCCAGTGCACTTGGTTTCGGACAGCCTACATATATTGCTTTGGGCAAATCTTGCGAGAATACCATATCAATGCTCCAAGATTTGTAAGTAAAAAATGTAAGCAAATCTTTCACCTCATATATTCTCTGAATCTCAGTAAATACATATAACTGTTCTTCAGCAGCGTGCTCTAGTTTTACCTTCAATTTTGCTTGCTCTTTCTATCCTAGAACAGACATACAGGTCTTTACATCAAACTTTCACACCTATTGCGCTCTCTCTATTTAAAGTAATTTTCCACACAGTATAGTTGACGCTGTGAAACTAACATTTTCCACAGTACTCTTTTGAAGCCCACGGTTTTTATAACTGACAGTATCAGCGGATCAACTTTTGGTTTAGGCGTTTGACAACAATCCATAGAAAATCTATCTCTACATCACCCATCCTCACTTCAAATATGAGCCTTCCTCTGACTTTTGCAATCACCGTTCATGAGGAATGCCCTTATTCCTTTACTGTTTCTGCCTCCTCCTGACTCCACTGGCGCTATCCGTCCCTTCACAAGATAGTGCTTGGTTTAGCACAGATGGCACAAAACGAGAACATTAAAGAATTTGGGCAAACATTCAACATTTTTCTCTTTCAAGAAACACGAAGCATTACTAGATTACTCAATTGTGAGCCTAAATACGTTTCAAATAGTAAGCAACTTTCATTTAGAACTGTGCACGGAGTGTGACTTTCTCCCTCAAATTATAAAACGTACACCTCAAAACAGACCAGTTACTTTGGAAAATTACTTCATAACGTAACAATACTCACTTGCCTAGAAAAAAACAACAACAAAAAACACACTCAACTAAAATGGAATGGTCCAAATCAGGAACCAATCACCCAATACTAAAAGTCGGTCTTACAACCCGTGTGTTCAAAATAAGACTAAGCCATACAGCCAATCATTTTGTCTATGTTCTGGAATTGATCAAATTCGTAACAAATCTCCTTGAAAAACTTCCCAAGTAAACATTTATAATCATGAAATGACGCTGGGGCTGGATAGGTCACACCTTTTGTAATCATGCATCAAACACCACCAGGTAAGCCCTGACCTGAAATCCTCAAGGGGAAAGGAAAAGAGGAAGGCAAAGAAACACATGGCCTCGAGGCTGACTGCAAAGTGATGAGATACATCAGGAGTCAGATTGAAAGAAATGCGGCAGGACAAAGTCCAAATTGATGGCCTATAACAAGGAGGTATAATAGGCATAAGTAAGTAAGTACACATTCATAATGCGGACATTCGCCCAGGACAAAAGAATGGTTTACAAAACCCTAGGAGAGGGAAAAAACAATTAGAAAAAGAACTGAGATTCCTTAGGAAACTTCTATTGACACACAAACAAGGTTATCACCAAAAGGTGACAGACCTAAGAAATGCTTACAAGAAAGCCATATGCAGAGCTAAAACAGTAAACCTAAACTGCCAGTGGGCTGCAATGTTCCAAATTAGTAAAGACAGAAACGAAAAGGCATATTGGGCTTTATAAATTAACTTACAATCAGGGACTTAAGAGCCAACACCACCAATATCAGTTTGTCAGAAATGGATCAAACACATAACCTAACTCTATGGCACAACCCCGCCTTCTGATGTTTTACGGGAGCGTTTAAAATCATATGTAACTTTAGATAGCCCCAGTTATATTTCCACTTGACTTCATTTGATCATAAACAAAGCCAAGGCAGACACAACCCTTGTTCGAATGGCATACCACCAGCGCTTTTTAAAGCTCGTCCTGAATTTTGGTCAAAAGCCTTAATCCCACTGATTAACAACAGCTTGGCTACTGAAAACCTTCCCAGAATCTTGGTGAGGGACCATAGTTTATCTAGTTTATAAAAATGGTGCCACATGGTAGCCAGCTAAATATAGGCTGATCGCCTTTATAGTTATTGAAGCAAAGTTCTGCTACAGTGTTCTACTAAAAGAGCATGAAGCCTGGGCAGACCAACTCATCCTTGTTCTATCAAATCATAGAGGCTTAAGCCGAGGAAGCAGCACTACAAACATTCCAAAATTGGATGGTTCAAAACGGGGTTCGAAATTGTTAACAACAACGTACTCTTAGGAAAGTGAATTCCCAACTCATCAAATTCAAATCAATGCATACCATACCATACTGTGTGGTCACTCACTTGTTTCTATTCTTAAAATAATTGACAATAAGCTAATACAGACCCTCGGCTATGGGTCTGAAATTATGCATGGGCAGAACTCAAATTATTTGCAAATCATACAAGCAGATGTTTATAGGCGCACATTTAGATTGCACCCATACTTCACAGGCACACATTTGCCTAGCATTTGGTCTCGTAAAACAAGAGTAAGCCTGCCAGCGAACATGAATTACATTTTTCAAAAAATGATGAGAAGCATTGAAAAATTCCTTACGTTCTCGCTTATGGGCAGAAATTAGCAGAATGAATAAGCATTAGCAAAGACAATAGGTACTGCCTATGTGAGAAACATTAGGCCATGTCAATATATTTTAGCCACGTTGTAAAGCAGCAAGGCTAAAAGTTTGGGGAAAAAGCACTATGACATGACCATTGGTAGCAGTGTAATAGTGTAGTTTTTCTAGCAGGATGTGGGAGTTGGAAGGAAAACTGGGAGGGGGTTGTGGGGACAGGGCCAGCAACTACGGGTTGAATGGGTCAGGGCAAGCAATAACAAGGAAAGGGAGACAGGGAAGCAATGATAGGTGGAGGAGACGTCGGGGGTCAAGCAATAACGTGGGAATGTGTAAGGAGGGTCGTCGTGTCATACACGGGAGAGGCGGTGGGGCAGACAAGATAATCAACAATGCTGAACAAGAGGACAGGAGATGGCCTGCAAACACATGCACTCTTATGGAGTGCAGCAAGTAAAAAGAAAAAAAATTACCACCACTAAAATGTGAGCAGTGGAAGGACACTGCATAGGAAAAGGATGCAGTAATTGGGACAAGCTGGAGTGGAGGGAGAAACACATGAACAGGAATTGACTCCTGCACACACTGACCAAACAAGAGCCAGCAACTAAGAGCGAGTAAGAAACTACCAAATAGTAGGTAATGGGGGTGCTCTAACCTCCTTTAATCTAACAAAAAGTGTTGCAAGCATCTCAGGCTGCACCCTAAAAGCACAACCCTTGGTATGATTGCCTCCAACTCTGCACAGTCCTCCTTATGCCTCAAAGGCCTCTGGAAATCAGCAGTGACACCAACATTCCATTAAAATAATAAATATGTGAGGAATCTCTCGTATTCACAGGATAAAGATCACTTCGCTAGGAAAGCCAAAGCTTGGACAATAATAAAGACCCATACACATCCAACCCACAGCAATATTTGGGTAACTCTTATTCAACTCGCATCAATCAAGATAAAGTTCCTGAATTATAGGCTGGGCAGTCTACGGACAAAAAAAATACGATCCCACACTGGAAACATTTATAGCCATCAGTTGGCTCTGTGGGTGCAAACAAGAAACTATACTGCCTATTCCTATGTGTATGCTCTATTTTGAAAGCTGCACGTAAACACTTTCTACAAATACACTTGAATGCCTTACAAATAAGAACTTACAGACAGGCCCTGATTCAGAGCTTGAGAGGATCACATCCACAATTAACTGTGTGTACTTTTGTGAAATGTATGGATCATGCTACAAGTCTATGACACCGCACTGAATGCAGGCAGCCTTTTGGGGCAGATTGACCCTCTCACTTTTACACTGTATTAACACGTTACACAGTATGTTTCTTATATCCATTGTTTTTAAACATGTTAGTATTCAACTTTGATATATGGACTTCTTTCCATTTTTGCAATAGTTTTTATTAATCATGCAAATAAAGATCTCTATCCACCAGTTAGTAAGTACACGGCTTCTCGACCTACCCTTCGTCAATACCCTAATTTCCTTGACCATCATTGCTTTCCGTTTTCCATTTAAAAATGAATTTGCACCGTCCCTAAGAAGGGCAGCAGCAGTTTAGAGAAAACAGTGTTAACCCTAGATATTAAACCAAAGAGCTTTGGCATTAGGAACAGGCAGTCAAGCTGCTAAAAGTAAGCCATCAGAAAAAAGAATTGCTTTGTATGCCTTGAAGCTGGATTTTCTTCACATCCTTTTAGCACGTACAAAAGGGCTAATAGCTATTTTAAATTATGGGTTATATGAACAGTGTTATTTTGTAATCTGTTAATTACCATTGAGTGGGGACATAAAAAACAACTCAATTTGAAAAAAATCTTATGTTCTTTACAACAAAGTTTGAATATGTTCGCAAAAGCCCTTAAACCAAACCCTCGCTACACCTGTTAGGGCATCTTTTTGTCCTTCTGACAGAGGAAGACAGACTGATATTGTCAAACATTTTCACTGCAACAAGGAAGAATAATGCACATAAGATGTGTATCTAATCAGTTGGATCAAGTCAAGATTTGCCTAATGTTGCTGTAGACCTACTGATGTCAAATTAAACCTACTTTGTTGTTATTTAGTAGGACCTGAACTACTTTCCCAAGCCTTCGCTGATGCTTTTGTAAATATTATTGCATTGTATTACTAAGAGAAGTTCTGCGATCAAATATTTGTGTTTTCCTGTTAGGCTTTGGTATTACAACTTTTACAGAGGATTCCACTTCCGGTACAAGTGTCTTTGTAATTTATGTTCTCGATATTTTCCAAAAAAACGGAGAATGAGTTACATTATACCGTGTAAATAACCGAGAAAATAATCCATCTGGAACATCACTTTTTGGGCAGCAGAGATTTTATAGTTGTTTTAAACTTTATTATTAAGATAAGCTTCTCTTTCCATCTTATATCTGAAATGGCGAAGATGAGTATTTCTTATGAAACTACATTTTACTTCTTTAGCTCATCATAAACATTTGGTAAATGACAAACTCTTCATTTACGATTGTTGAGCTTGACAACAGTCCATCAAGGACACAGTGTATGTTAGATGTTCCCATCTGCTTCAACTGGCAAGTGGGCGATTGGTGAAAGTTCTCAATCTTCCCAGTGCAATAATTTACTTGAAATAACTGTCTTCTTTGTACAATTAAATGTAAAAAATGTCACTGTCTCAATCTTGTTAAACTATTATCTAGAAAGTATTAAGTCTATGCAGAAGCTCAGCTTCTCAGTTCAGTTTTCGGCCCACTTGCTTACAAATGTTAGGCCCTTCCAACCTAAACTATGTTTGTACTCTCGCGAACTTGGAAGTAGGTTCTATTGGTGCACGGCCAGAAAAACACCAGTTTACTGCACTTATAGATAAAACAACTGAGGTAAATATATCTCATGCAGTGATGACAAACACGTCATTCATATCTGGAAGACTGATCAACCTTCTCTCCAACTAGATTGGAGCTGTTCTCTGTGCAATGTTTACTATCAAAATGTAGTGATTAGGCACTAAGAAAACAAGTAACAACATGCATGTGAAAAGTTGAAGTGACTTCACAAAATCATCAAAATATAAGTTGTTCCACCCGGAACAATCAATTCTTGAAATGAGCATGCTCATGTCAAAGCAATCGAGGGAGAACACTTGAAAGCATTAACCTCACCGCAATTTAGCTTGGAGGTGCACGATGTGCTGGTAGGGAACAGTGTGCCCAGAGAAGAGGGCTATTGGCTATTTTTATAGGTTCCACTGAGACAAGAGGCAAAACTGAATTCGTATTTATTGCTGGAAATTAATATAGGAAAAAAAAACTGAAACCGTCTCCCTCAATATTCTTGTTTGTGCTTTCGGATTTCACAATTGCTCGTTGGCCTTTTCTGTGCCTATTGAAACTACCCTCGTAAATCTCCATGACAACAATCTTTCACATTTGGAGTGCTCTGACTAAACACCTACCAAGACACACAAAACATTTTGAACGTTCATTATGTAAATGTCTTGCTTTTCAAAATCACTCAAAATGGGATACGCAGCCTGTTTACTTTAAGCACCCACTATCTACTGAGATAAGACAAAGCTAACAAACAGTCATTTTGCCAAGATCACACAATGCTAGTCATGTGGGAAATCAGAACTTGAACTATCAAAGCTAACGCCTTAGAGCATCAGGGCTGCAGTTCCTGTGATTTAAAGTGCAATTCAGTCAGGAAAATATATGTGATACAAACTATTGTCTAATTGTGGAGGTCAAGAACTTATGAACTGCTGCTGCTCGTCAAGCTTCTGCAAAAGCACCTGGTTTTGCAATCACCAGGGCCTGGCCATTCTAAAACATACTCGCCATATGGACCATCTGTAGTCTTTGATGGTGCCATTTGTTGGTATGTTTACAGCGGAAGGATGGGTAATGACATACCTCAACACAATTCAGCATGGCTCAACAACTGTTACACTGTACATTAGAAAATAGCCGAATTGCTACATACAATCAAAGAAATCAACAAGCAACCTCTACCCAAAACATTATCCTTTAAAGCAGACGTGGCATTTGAGAGAAGAAAAGAGCATAAATTGCACTAAAAATAGTCAAATTGTGTTTTCATGTGATGAACTGCTTGCTGTTCTTAAAAACAGACGCTGTGGGTATTTAGCAACTGAAACTCGTTGTAGGCCCTATATATTATGTGGGACCAAAAAGGACACCAATTTGTATATTGTACAAAGCTCAACAGATAACTAACCATAAACTTCATGAGGAAGAGCCTGGTCAAAGTGCACACATCAGCCATCATAACACTCCCATGTTGACATGTGCAGATAAAGGCAATATCAACCAGCTTAAAGGGACTCATCGATGTGGGTTAAGCAGAGCATAACTCCTACAACCAGCAATGACTTTTGATACTTTCTCCCTAAAAGTTTAGCCTTGTCAAAGTTTCCTGTCATTCATTTAAAAATACACATTTAGAAGCCGTTATCCTATTTTCAAGCAGGATAAATGGGGTGGAGTTGAATAGCAAATCACTAATGTACAGTAGAAAGCAGCCAGCTTCTCTATCAACAGGCACCCTCAACCAATGAGGGCTTTTGTGATTGACCACGGGAAGCGTTAGCATAGTTGAGGGTCCCTCCGCGATGGCTATATAGTCACATAAAGCTCAATCCTCTCTGTTTGACATTATGTTGTACAAAACTGCGAGGTTTTAATAACTTTTATGTGCTGAAACATATTTTATAACTGCCACATACCTTTGGCCTGACAACCACATAAATATTTACAGGGAATAGCAAAAGAACATAATGTGACCCTTCTCTCAAAATCTCTCTTTTAAGACCCTGGCAATCATCAGACGTTATGCAGACGCTTATCTCTGCCAGATTCCCGCATCAGCCACAGCCAGATCCGATCATTTAACTGCAATCTGTCCTCTATAACTTCATATTACCGACCAGCACCTTCGATCCTACGATTCATACCCAAGAGGGCTCTCATCATGTGCACGACTGTGGGTCCACTTAAGCTCCAGACAAGACATTGCCCAAGAGGTCAACTCATTGTATCCAGCAGCCCCTAATTCCTGCCTACCTTTCCAAAGGAATCCTTCCCCTTTCCTTCACTCTCGTCTAGACCCTCAACTTTAGATCTCACTCCTGATGGCAGATCGACTTGGTTTGATTACTCAAAACAAATGCACAACAGAATCAGACATTGACAAAACACAACCATGTATTCTCCGCCAGGTACCTTAACCCCGCTTCTCCCGGATATGATCTCTTGTCAACCCTCTCCCTGCCCCCGATACTGGACTCGAACCCCGTACGTCGCCACTGACTCTCTTCTGATCGCCAGTTTCCAAGCTAAAGCTGCCACTGGTCTAAGAAGGAACCGGAATGGGCCTCAATTGCTCTCATGAAAGATTACAAGTAACCCACGGGACCTGCGCTGCCTTCAGGTATACGGAATGCTTAAATCAGCCTTGACTGGGTTGGCTTAAACAAAAGTTATGATCTTAAATAGACTCCAGCTCCCCGCCTCCGTTTATACACCGCTGTCATGTCTCTCACCTGCACCTGTTTGCGGAAGTGGCACGGCTCCGACACTCCCCATGATCAGCAACAGGATCCCGAATGTCAGCACTGGTGGCGAGGAACGGGCCGGCCCCATGATCAAGGTCTGCAAGCGCGCCCCGAGCCTCAGCTGCTGGCGGATGCAGTCTGCTGAGGACGGTCACTGTTGCTCCTTGCCGCCTGGCGCACAATGGCTCCCCATGGCCACCCGTGCGCGTCGCACATCCGCGGATATGACGCCCGGTGTAAGCATTGCTAATAGTCAACAGAGACCGGTGCCCAAGCGGCAAACACCGCAGCCTCTTTCGCCTTGTACCGCGGGGAGCGCTTCCTCAGGCAGCCATTACTCTGACGTCGAACTTTGGGGCGGGGCTAAGTCCGAAATGCACAATGTTGTTGAAAGACAACCATCACAGCCAATAGGAAATGATAGAACTTTCCCTCCGCCAATGGGCGCGGGCATACGAGTGAGTCTTTTTGTGAATAGGTGAGTGGGATGACATCATACAGTGAGCAATGATTGAGATACCCAGAGATATCACGTGACGGCTCCAGCCTCATAAAGTGCGTCGGTCCAGCCTTCGCATCAAGTGCGGGTCACGTGACGGTGGGGCGAGCAGCTGACTCTGACACCTGTAGCGGCATCTGCAGCAGGTGCTGAGAGGGACGGGCGGAGGGCCAATGGGGAAGCTTAACACACTTACAGGTGCCAAACGAGCCCAAGCAGGAGCCTCTACCTCATAGGGTGGAAGAGGAAGACTCATAGCTAGGGTTGCCAGGTAACCTCCCGAGCACTATAAGTGGAAAAATACTGTTCGAACTCGCTACAGGGAAGGGGAAGAGAGTAGGTCATGCTGATAGGTTAATATGTTTTTTGCAAAGTGTTTCTATTCCTACTGTGTACCACTTCATTGTTAATCGTGCACTGGTGCACAGGAAGACTGTTCATATCTAATGACGATGTTGGGTGAAAACAAGAGATGTGATTGTCCTAAATTCTTACAACCCAAATGATAACGTGTTATATAACCAATACATCTGCTTTTACAGTTTTACGTCTTTCCAAACTATATTGTCTCTACATTGCCTGTACATACAAATCGTTTTAATGTACAGCAACGGGCAAATAAATAATTGCAATCTCGTATATATAACGTATTGCATGCCATTAATAAAGCATTGTACTCACCCGGCCCAATCGGGCTTTATGCCACGCCGCAACACGGCCCTTAACCTGCGAAGGCTGCATGGTATAATGGGCGGTGCCCCGAAGATACACGAGCCGGCGGTCCTGGTGTCATTGGATGCCACTATGGCCTTTGACAGGATTGAGTGGCCCTTCCTGTTTGCAGTTTTGGGTAAGATGGGCATCGGCCCGAGTTTGTCAATTGGGTTCGTCTCCTATACTCCGACCCTCTGGCCAGAGTAGTGGTGAACTATCACAGATCAGCTGACTTCAGTCTGGGCAGAGGCACTAGACAGGGGTGGCCCCTGTCCCCCCTTTTGTTCGCTCTGGCTCTCGAGCCATTAGCGGCATGGGTCAAGTGGGACCGCTCAATCAAGGGGCTGCGTTGGACGCCAGAGTGGGAGGATAAGATCTCGCTCTACGCAGACGATATCCTGCTCTACCTTACCTCCCCTAGAGAATCCTTGTCTTGTTTCCTCGATGTGCTCACAGTATTTGGGAGGTACTCTGGTTTCGCTATCAACTGGTCGAAATCTGTACTTTTTGTTCTCAGTGGTGATCCCCGGTGGTTCCGAGCTCCTGCCCGTTGCAGATTGAGACGGTGGGGTTCCGTTACCTCGGCATGTATGTCGCGGTAGACCCAAAGCTGAGATACGCAAATAACCTGGGCCCCCCACTGTCTCGGTTCAGGAGTGATGTGGCCAGATGGAAGGCATTACCGCTTTCCCTTCTAGGTAGGGCGGTGCTCTTTAAGATGATGGCCCTTCCACGATTCTTATATGCGCTTCAGAATGCAATGGACCCCGTGCCTTCGTCCTACTTCAAAGAAATTGAGTCCCTCCAACAGCAGCTTCTTTGGGAGGGCAAGTCCCGCATCGCCTTCTCTAAACTCACACTCCCCTGGTCTGATGGGGGAATAGGGCTGCCGGACCTGCGGAAATACTACTGGGCCTCCCAATTAGCGGCGGTAAACCACACTCTTTACGGGTCTCCCTGAGACCTGGATACGCGATGGACCGTGGACAGGTGCCGGGGGGCGACTTCACAAGGGCAAGAGGGGTTGGCCTAACGGCTAAGGCGCTCGACCTCGGACCTGGGGATCTGGGTTCGAGTCTCGGTAACGACGCCAAAAAACCCCTGTGATTCTGGGCAAATCACTTAATCTCCCCGTGCCTAAAATGTAAGTGTGTCCTCATGTAACGTAACTGGTGCTATGTAAAGCGTTCTGATAACTGATTCGGTTCGGTTCTAGTTCGCGCTATATAAAACTCTGCAAAAAAAAAAGGGCGCTCTATTCCAGGACCGGTCGTTTTCCTCTTGCTGGCCCACCTGCCCATGCAGTACAGGTGTGGCATACGGCCACCCGATATCTCAAGTGGGACGGCAAACTCACCCTGGTGACTCCATTGTGGCGGTTGTATGTCAGGACAGCGCATGCTTTTATCCCGCATGCCATTACAACGCGGGGATTACAACGCAAGTCGTTACAACGACTTGCGTTGGGGGGCGCTGGATAATGGAATAGTTTAATTTTCTATTCCAACTCCAGCCCCCGTGGATAGAAGGGAAGGTGTTGGATAGAAAATTAAACTATTACCTATCCAACAGCGCCCTCCAGCGAAAGACGCTGTAACGACTTTCGTTGTAATCCCCGTGTTGTAATGGTAGTGCGGGGTAATAGTTGCATCGTAAAGGATGTTCCCCCATTGTGGCATTCAGAGAAGTTGGGCAGCTTGTGGAAATCTAAGGGTTTCACCAAATGGGACCTCATCGGGATCTCGCAGATCAGGGACGTCTGGGGAAAAGACACTATGCTTACATTCGATGCTCTCCAAGAAAAGTATCAGCTACAAGAGAGTGAGCGTTATCGTTACCTCCAGGTTAGACATGCTCTGCTCACACACATTCCCAGGGACACTGTGCTTCCGGACGCCTCCCCCCTGGAAGACCGAGTGCTGGATGGTCATCTCCCCGAAAAGACCATATCGTTGATATATACAAACTGATCAATAATATAGGAGACCCACTGGCAACCGTTAGGACACAATGGGAAAGGGACGGCATGGAAATAGATGACGAGGACTAGAGGGAGGCCGCCTCCTCTCCAAAGGTGGTGGCTATTCAAATGAGACTCAGGCTGGTGCAATTAAAGATACTCCATAGGTCATACATCACAGGGCTCCAGTTGGTGCACATGGGTCGGGCAGAGAACGGGGAGTGTCAGAGGGGTTATGGTGAGATTGGAACCCTCATGCACACATTGTGGCACTGCGCAGCAATACAGGATTACAGGGTCAAAATCCATGAAAAGATGCGAGTGGTGTTGGGGGTGGATTTGCCGCTTGAGGCTCAAAGATGTATCCTTAATGTATGGGAGCCCACGGATCTGAGTGTGTGTGGGAAACAATGGGCAACGCTAGCGTGTATGATTGCAAAGCGCAACATTGCCCAGCTGTGGGGAGCCGGTCAACCGCCCGGGTGGAGAAATGGATGGAAGACCTGGATTGGTGCATGTTTAGGGAGAGGACGGTCTACGTCGCCAGGGGATGTCCCGCGAAGTGGGAGAAGGTCTGGTGAGCCTGGAACAGTTATCGTGGGGATTTATGTGTTCCACCAGTTGTTAGAGACGATGCAATAGTGCATGAGTCCCTGTAACCCCCAAAATGTTATCCTGTATGTATAATTTTGTAATACGGAACTGTATATATGACACTGAAAGTGGTAAATGTCACCTGATGCCTTTTCTTTTTTGGTTTGTTAATAAAAAGAACTTAAAAAAAAAAAAAGCATTGTACGCGCCTAAAGAGGGTGTGGACCCTTCTGTTTTTATTGATTCTTAAAATGTGCAAAACTCTATAATACTCAGGCCAAAATCTGTTTGAATGTGCTGCATCACCACAACAATAGAGCTGGCATAACTCAATATAACTGCCATGCCGTAAATGTCTTAAAGTGGGACATTATCTTGCCCCAAGACCAGTCGCACAGCTCAATGCCGCCATTTTGACGCACATATATCCATTCAGTTTCAACCCGATATTCATAGTACTCTCATGTTAAACCGTTCTTTAAACTCTTCTTTAAACATATTTTCTTTTCTTTTATGCGAACCCACAAGTGGAATCTATTGCCATTTTTCAAATTTCTTATATTCAAACTGTGCCCATCTGGACCTTTTGTAAGAATACGAATGATGCAGAGTTCATCACAAGTAGTCTTTATTCAGTAGAAAAAACAATGCATTTCGGGCTGCTACGCGCCCTTCTTCGGGGGTCACTATAAATAACAACAAAATTATTACTTGATATGCTAATCATGAATGCACATTTCATTTTGTAATGCAAAACAGGTTCATGAACATTATATGTTATACCACATTACTTGGGGCAAGATGATGTCCCACTTTATAATGTTATTGTTGATCTTAGTGGCATTTGGGCATGCCATAAAACCAATCTGCACGCATTCGTGGATAAAAGAGACAAAAATTGGAAATGAAAAAACACTGTTTACAGGTGTGCATTCCACTCTCAAAGTGAATGCCGTACATGTTTGCCAGCACTTCCCAGCAGGCCATTTCCTCTAGGACTAGCGGTAATGCACAGTTGCAGCACTTCTCGACAGGTCTGCCACATTAGCAGATGACTGTAGTCTAACTGGCACTTCTCTATACCATAAACCTCAGGGCTGTGTAACTGACTGCAAGCATCTTACCTTGGTAGCTGTAAGCACTGCACTCCCATAAGCACCTCACTCTGGCCTTTTCCCACATAATGGCACTTTACATGAAGGAGACGTGCTTGTAAACTTCTTTTATAATGCAGCATTCATAGCCTGAATAATGTGAACCAATTATTAAACAAGGGAAAGACGGGTGCTGCAAATATGTGAGCCGAAAAGAAGAGAGCACGCAAGCTGGAGGACAACTGGAGAAAGACGTAGAGGGACACCATTCCGAAACTGGTAGGGGTCAATCTCTGTTAGGGACTTGGGAAACTACAGCGAGGAAGTGTGTGTAAAAGATGTGTATTCCAGAATGTCAACAAAATCTTAAATTTAAAAAGTTACGAAGGACTTCATTTTCACCTAGGAAGCCACCTCTGAGTGGAAATCTGTTTTCAGGTATGTGCACTGGGAGATCTCATTAATAGTCATTGTGTGTCATCTCGTATGCCTTCCTTTGTATTTGGCCAGTGTATGAAAAACCAACACAAATGATGACTTCTCCTCTCTCTCTTTCTCTCTCTCCAACTCTCACGCTCTCTCACCCTCTCTTTCTCGCTCTGTTCATACATGTATTACCTCCTTGCCTTGCACGACTTCCCTATGTCCAGATTGAATACTCTACATCGAGCACTATAATTGATGTAATTATGCTTCACAATGCCTATACATATTCAGTTAAGTACTTTCAGAGAGTACCAGCCATGGAACAGTATAAATCTCCCCTATACTGAGGTTGCCTACATGATATACATGTCATCAACACATACAGTTCAAACGGGTTGATTGACTGTGTTACGACCCCTCTAGATAATACCTATGTATGTCCCTTAAGAAGATTCCATAATTATCTGATATTAGAAATTAAATAGAACCCAGGATTATTTTGATTTGAAAAGTAATCTCAAATGTTGGCCAGCTTTATGTGATGGTATCCGTCTTGCACTACAACCCCAGACATTCATATCTACTCTGCCTGGTCTAATTGATATTTTGTCCCCACCTCAGTCAGTGATGACTCGTAAGAATCCTGAACGTCACCACAAATACTGTTATTCTGGTGTCCGCCTGTCTTCCGTGTGACAGATGGCAGACCCCCTGGAAAACAAAGTGTTGAGTGATTTTATGCATGGGCAGCAAGGGTGAGAGGCAAAGACAGGATCCCAGGAAACTCAGGCATGTTGTGTGTATTCAAGAAAAAAACTGAAGTTACTCTCAGCTCTACCACGTAACCTGCAGCTGTTCTTCTTGCTGCCACTGTTTGTTGCCACTGTTTGCAGGGGACTCCAAGCCCCAGAGGTCTTCGCGCACCCAGGAAGGAGGAGCCTGCATCCAGCCAGCCCTTTGGAAAGCACCAACGTTACCGCAGCGCGGGGCACTGTTCTTCTTGCTGCCACTGTTTGTTGCCACTGTTTGCTGGGGACTCCAAGCCCCAGAACTCTTCGCGCTCCCAGGAGGGAGGAGCCTGCAGCTGGCCAGCACTTTAAAAAGCGCCAACAACACCGCAGTGTGGGACGCGCCTGGGCAAAGCCCGGGGCCAAGGGCGGGCCCGTCCCGCGCCCATCAGTGACAGGAAGAGGCAGGGCAGGGCCACCCCCCTTGGCTTTGGCACACGACACGACATGAGCTGAAGCGATCCATGCTTATCCCGCCCAGCAGTCAAGGTTTGTCCTGTTGTTCTATCCCACCTGAACTCCTTGAGATTTATCTAGGACATCTGGCCATTGACTTTGATATATTGACAGTGGGGGATCTATTGTGGATTTGTGGTGGTTTCTTGCAGCCTAACAGCTTTTAGTTATCCCGACTTGGTTCTGCTTTTATCTCTGGTCATGGGAAAAAGGAAACATCCAAGCGGGGCTGCCAAATCGCAGAGTACTGCACACCCTCCCTCTTCCATTTTGCATTATATCACAGGTGCAATGGGCGTTTTGGAGAAACAAATTATGAGCGTGTAGGAGTCTTTAACAACTTGCACTAATAATATTTCGGGTTTAACACCTACTGACACTGCTTCAACTATCACTCCTAATCCTGGGGGCGTGGCTTGGAGATCGGCAAGATGGCCGCACTGTAGTGCAGCTCTGCCAGCCATCGTCTAAAATCCTTCATTATCCTTGCCCTAACCCGGCCATCCGGCTGTTTTGCCCCTCGAAACTGCACTGCTGAGCTCCGGAGACATCCGAAACTACCATTGTCGGCCGCATCGCAATAAACGTGCGAGTTCCGAGACTTCACATGGCCACCCGCAGATTGTAGCTAATGGTGGCGCGCGAGTGACACAGACGGCTGCCTGGGACCGGGTGACACTAGAAGTAGCAGGAATCCACCTGGGGGTCTCTCCCGCGGATTGGACAAGACTGCGCCGGACCGCAATTGAGATACAAGCGAGAGCGGGGGCCACCCACTGCGCGGCTGGGATGTGAGACGAGACCGCCGAGGGGGAGAACCAGGGAGTGAATTACGCAAGTCCCCGACGCGGAAGGAACGCATAGGCCGTGCTGAAGCGGAGCGCCTGGAAACGAGCTGCGTAGCTGCTGGCCCCCCCCCACCCCTTTCCCTGACCCACGCACAGCATCGCAAGCGGACATACTTACTAGTAAGGTAGAGAGACTGCCTGCGGTGGGTCGCTGGAACCCCCCCCCCTCCGCTGCGAGCATAGATCTGAGCGCCCGGCATCTCCACGGCGACGGGCCAGACGGAGGCCCCTGGGGGAGTGAGCCATACCGGAAGACCTTGTGGCAGACAAGCAGGAGCAACCTGCTAATAGACACCCACGAGTGCAGCGTAAGAGCCCCCCCTACAGGCACAGGACGAGGAGGCCGTGTTACAATAGCTGAACACCACCCCATAAGGTGGCCCATAAGAGCGACGCCTTTCTGGGGTACGACACCCGGAGCTGTGTGGGCTGATCCTGTTCGCCGGATCCCCCCTCTTACACAGTGAGTTTATGGACAATTGCCGGTGAAGCGGACCAAGGGGGTACAAGCATCATCGGCTTTGCAGTTAGAAGGCTGCACTGCAGAGACTGAGGCCCGAGCTGCACACGAGGTAGCACTATCTTGGGGGGGCTACGTGGGCCGCGCCATATCGCCAGCTCTGTGACCACGGTGCCATTTTAGGACCAGCCGCGTTATGTGCGACCTGGCAGTACCAGGGCCTCACCGCATATAGAGCCGGAGATCCTGGCTGCGCAATCCACACACATCAGGTGATTCTACAGCCTGCGGGCCCCCAGACGCGCAAGGGTACTGCACGTTTACAAGGCGGAAAAACTCGTGAGCACCACAGCACGGGAATTCGGTGACATCCCAACCGGCCCTGCGCCATGGGGAAGCCGGAAAAGAACCAGCCCCGCCTCATGTTCGAACTGCGGAGGGGGGGCAAACCGGGGCAAGCCACGACGTCGGACTCTGAGTTAGAAGCGACAACACCACCCCCCACGGCAATTGAGAAATCACTCATCGCTATACAACCCAGCCTTCAGGCCATCGACGGGAAGATCGAAGTGTTGAACGGTAGGATGGACCGATTCTCAACAAAGCTGGACAAGCAAGCGGTCTGCCTAGGCGAAGCAGGACAACGAATCACTGATGCGGAAGATGGGCTACAACAAGTTGCAGAAAAGACAACAGACATCACCAATTTGGGGGCAGTCATACAGGCAAAGAATGAGGACATCGAAGCGCGGTCTCGCCGCAATAACATTCGCGTCCTGGGGCTGCCAGAATCCACAAACGTGGGGAGGTTGGAAGACTATATCGAGGTAATGCATCAAGAAATCTGTGGCAAGTATGAGCTCTCCCCGCTGTTCGCCATTGAGTGAGCGCACAGGTCTCTAGTGGCGCGTCCCCCACCAGGGACCCCCCCCCCCCCCCGAGGCCCATTATAGCCCGCCTGCACAATTTCAGGGATCGTGACACGGTACTAAGAATCACCAGGCAGGAGGGCTCGATCACATATCAAGGAAACACATTATCGTTCTATCCGGACTTTACAGCCAATGTACAAGCGGCCCCTAAAGAATTCCAGAACGTCAAGATTTACTACAAAAGAAACAGATCCCTTACGCAATGCTCTATCCTGCACGCTTGCGGGTTGGAACAATGGAGAATAACAAAATCTTCACGAGCCCTAAGAACGCTATGGAGCATGCACGACACCTGCGGCGTCAACGGCAACGTTCCTCCTCCTCTCCCACCTCGGACATTGACAAGTGAACAATAAGGGGGTACTTAAAAAGACTTCAGATGGGAAAGGTTGTGATAGGTGTAAGACAATAGGGCAGGGTGGTAACATCTTGGAAGCGGTTTCATTGGGGTGGCAGCAATAGTATTTCAAGCTGTGTGGCATGCTGTCGTACAGCTACCATGGCCTACAGGGTTAGTGGAACTTACGACGCTTTGATGGCTCCTCTCCCTATGGTATCTGGGAGTGGATGCAGCCGCCACGACCCCCGATGGGAATTGTGTTTACTTAAGTTGATGTTACAATGGGAGTTGAATGAGGGTCATATATTTGGCAATTGGGGTATGCTGAAGTGGGAGGTGGGAGGGAGGGAAGTTTTTGTTTGTTACAGGCCAAGGGTATCTGATTCTAGAAATGATACATTGTACTTTTGCGACAGTTTGGAGCACTTACATGTTGATACATTGCATCTCCAAGCCACACATGACAGGGGCCACATATAATCTTGTCACGTGGAATGTCTGAGGGCTAAATACACAGCAGAAAATCAGACAGGTGTTAGCGCACCTGGACCGACACAATGTTAAAATAGCACTCTTACAGGAAACCCACCTTACTAAGATAACAGAAGATAAAGTGGCCAGAAAGTGGGCGTCCTGTAGACTTGCGTCCTCCTACTTCTCATATGCGAGGGGAGTCCTCATTTTAATCAAGAAAGGAATAGTATTTAAGGCACTGAACTCTAGCACTGATCAGGAAGGCCGCTGGGCAATGGTACTTGGGAAGCTGGGAAATGTGCTGGTGATGATCATTAGCTTTTATGGTCCGGTAGTGGACGACACAACCGAATATCTGAACATGTTTAGAACATTGCGAACTTGGCCCGACACAGCAATCATTTGGGGGGGAGACCTCAACACACAGCTAGATCCTAAACTAGATAAATCTAATCCGCAGGGTGCCAGGATGGTTAAGGTCGCTACTTGTGTCAAGAATGGAATGTTGGAATTCTGGATGGTAGACTGTCGGGCTGGGCTATCTGCGGGCCGGAAAAGCAGGCGAGGAGGCCGTAGGTAGTGTGCTATACTGTAGGTTTATTTTTATACAGTGAGCCAGAATCAGTGTCCCAAACACAAGAAAGGAAAACAAGGAGAGGTCCGGGTCCGCCGTCTGCTCCGGGTCCTGGGCGCAGTCCTGGGGCGGGGATTCTCCGACGTCAGCTCCGATGCAGAGGAGATCCACGGAGGGCAGTAAGAGAAAGAAACACAGGACCGTTAGTCTCCTCCTTATGTTCCCAAGTTAAACCGAACACCGTCACCCGGGTCGTGAGGGGGCGGGAAGAGAAAAGAGACCGTGAGGAAAGGAGGGAGGAGGGAGGCCGGAACACAAGGGGGTTGTAGAAAGGGTGTCGGGAAGGGAGGTGTGGGAACAGGGACAGGCGGGGCCACTACAAACAGTGCGAGTGCTATACAAGATATGTTACAGTGCAGGGGACGTGCTGCTAAAGAGAAGGGTATTTTTACAGGGTGTTACTAGGACTCCTAAGGAGTTGGGGTAAGGAAGGCTGAAGACACTCACCCGGTCCGCCGTAACTCTCCAAGTGAGTTACGGCCGCTCTTCAGCCACCTCCTGTGGGCTCCACCACTCTTCGGTCCACACCTCTTCGTCACCCGTCTGCTCTCCTACTCCAGCTCCGGTCTGAATCTCCTGCCACAAAACTCCGACGGGGTGTTCTGCTCGGATCCCGCTTTTATCCTGTGCTGACTCTGCCTCCGGGGCGGGACTTCCTGGGTCGGCGGGATATGCTTCCTCAGGTCCCGTGGTTCTGGTTGGTCCCTGTGGAAGAAAGAAGGGCGGAGTCCCGTGTGTTATGGCCGGAATGCCGAGTTCTGTCCTCGCCCCATGACAGGGGGAGCGCTGTTGTAGTCCCGGTGGCGGAGATGATTGAGGTAGGTGCGGGGATGTGCAGCGCTCCTGGGGGGGTCGCGGGGCCGCCACCTCACATACCCTTCCCCTAGCTGTCCTTCTTGTACGGGATGGGGAATGAGGTTAGCGTGACAGAAAATCGGCATTGCCCTGGTCTGACCCTTTCCGGTGTAGCGTCTTGAAGTGGAACGGCTGAAGGGATAAAAACCAGCGGAGGACCCGGTCGTTCTGACCTTTGTTCCGGGCCATCCACTCCAGGGGAGCGTGATCCGTATAGAGGACGAAGTCCCTGCCCTCCAAGTAGTAGCGTAGATTGTCAATCGCCCATTTTATGGCTAGGGCTTCTTTTTCTACCACTGAATAGTGTTTTTCCCTGGGAAACAGTTTACGACTGGCGTAGAGAATGGGTCTTTCATTGCCTGTGGAGTCTTTCTGGGACAACACTGCCCCCAGCCCCTGTTCGGAAGCATCTGTTTGAAGGATAAAGGGCAGGGAGAAGTCAGGGGGCATTAGAACAGGGCTTGAGGTCAAGGCGTTCTTTAGATCTGTAAACGCGTGCCAGGCTTCGGGAGAGGGGTTCCGTAACAACTCGTCGGATCGGTTTGTCTTCTTTAGGAGATCCGTCAGGGCAGCGGCTCTCTGGGAGAAGTTGGGCACAAACCGCCGATAATAACCAAGAAGCCCTAAAAAGGCACGCAGGTCTTTTTTTGTCTGTGGAAAGGATAGGGACCTGATAGCCACGGTTTTGCTCTCCTGAGGTCTTATGAGTCCCTCCCCCAGTAGATACCCTAGGTATTTGACAGTCTTCGCGGCCAGAGTGGTTTTGGCGGGATTGATGGCGAATCCATAAGAGCCCAGGGAAGAAACAACACTGCATAGATGTTTCACATGTTGTGGCCAGTTGTCGCTGAATATGACGATATCGTCTAGGTAGGCTCCCGCGTACTGTGCATGGGGTCTTAGAACATGGTTCATCGCCCGCTGAAAGGTGGCGGGTGCCCCGTGAAGACCGAAGGGCATAACTAGGAACTGGTATAACCCCTCAGGGGTAGAAAAGGCTGTCTTTCTCTTGTCTTGCTCCCTGAGGGGGATTTGCCAGTACCCCTTACAGAGGTCAAGGGTGGAGATATATTGCGCCTTCCCTATCCTCTCTATCATTTCGTCCACCCGGGGCAAGGGATAGGTATCGAATGAGGATATTTTGTTGACCTCCCGAAAGTCTATGCAGAAGCGGACCGACCCGTCGGGTTTTGGGACAAGGACGATAGGGGAGTTCCAGTCGCTAACCGAGGGCTCTATTATCCCCATCTTTTGCATGTCCTCTATCTCCTGCCTTATAACCTCCCGACGGGCCTCGGGTACTCTATAGGGTTGCAACCGGACCACTCTTCCTGGTTCGGTTTCGATGGCATGCTCAGTAATGGTGGTGCGACCTGGGGAAGAGGAAAAAACCCGCTGAAGGGGTCCTAGGGCATTGCGGAGTTCCTGGACTAGAGTAGGAGGTAGTTCGGTGTCTACACAAGGGTCAAAAGAAAAGGGCAGGGATCGGTTGCTTCCGGTTAACACCGGCCGGGGTCCTTCCCATTTTTTCAGCAGATTGACGTGAAATATCTGGGAAGTGCCGCGTGTGGCGTCCAGTTCTACCTCATAGGTCACCGGCGTCACCTGCTGGAGAATGGTGTAAGGGCCTTGCCACTGACCCAGGAGTTTCTGGTCGGACGAGGGCATCATGAGAAGGACTAAATCGTTGACATCAAATACCCTGGGACGCGTGCCCCTGTCATATTGCTTCTTCTGGCTGGTTTGGGCGCTTTCTAGGTTCTGTCGGACAATGTCCCGTATCATGCCTAGGTGGGTCTTAAGGTTATCCATATATTCCGGAAGCGGTCGTGTGCGATCGGGCTCTGCTTCCCAGGCCTCCTGTGCCATGTCCAGCAGGGTGCGGGGAGGCCGTCCATATACAACTCGTAAGGGGAGAAGCCTGTGCTGCTCTGCGTTTTACAGCGTATGGCGAACAGAGCCAGGGGCAACATATCCTCCCATCTTTTGGCTTCCAGACCCAAGAGCTTTTTGAGAGTCTGTTTGAGGGTGGCATTGTACCGTTCCACCAAACCGTCCGTTTGCGGATGGTAGGCGGAGGTACGGATTTGTTTGATCCCCAGCTCAGCACAGACCCGTTTCATAAGGGCTGATACAAAAGGGGTACCCTGATCTGTCAGGATCTCTCGGGGAAACCCTACCCGAGAGAACAGGGTGATCAGGGCTTTTGCTATCGCCTGGGTGGTGGGTTGGCGCAGGGGTATGGCTTCAGGGAAGCGGGTGGCGTAGTCGACTATGACTAAGGCATAACGACACCCGCTGCGGGAAGGAAGGAGGGGGCCTATGATGTCCATTCCTATCCTACTGAACGGGACGTCGATGAGAGGCAGGGGTTGTAAAGGGACTCTGGGGGGTCGGTAACGACTATTTTTCTGACAGACCACGCACTCTCTACAGTAGGTTTTGATCATCTGGTGTACACCCGGCCAATAGAATTTCTCCAGAACAGCTTGGCTGGTTTTCTCATCCCCAAAGTGGCCCCCTAGGAGGTGGCTGTGAGCGAGGAAGAGGACTTTGTCCTGGAAGGGGCCTGGGACAAGTAATTGTGCATGATGGGGAGTACCCCCTCCCCGGTACAACAACCCGTTTCTTTTGAAAAAGTAGGGACCTACTTGTAAGGGGTCTTCGTGCTCAAGGGCCCTTCCCCACGCTTCCTGTAGGAGGGGATCCTCCTGTTGCGCCGCCCTGAACTCTCTATCAGTCTGCCAGGGATGTTCTTCGGGTACCACAGGATATGCGCCGACGTACTCTTTCTTTTCTTTTCTCCGCTGACTTTTGGGTTTATGTGGCTTAGGTGTGGACTCCGGGGGAGACTGGCCAAGATAAGGCGCATCCTTCCACCATTGGGCTAGAGAGTCCGAGGTCTCCTGTAGTAGCGTGGGTAATCCTGGATAATCACTCCCCAGAATGGCTTGTTCAGGGAGAGCAGGCACGAGGCCTACGGTGAGGTTGGTTCCTGGATCCTTCTGATGCTGGATTCGTACTTGTGTGGTAGGGTAGTGCTTGGTGTCCCCGTGGACACATTGGATGGCCACTACTCCCGTAGGGTGCTGGACGGGTTGGGCCAGATCTTGGGGTCTTACTACACTCTGACGGCACCCTGTGTCAGCCAGGGCCATCAGTCGTTGTCCATCCACAGCAACAGGACAGTGGAACGGCGGGGGAGCGGCCCCTGGAGGGTGACACAGGTAGTTCCGTACTAGGCCTAGCTCCATTGGCTCTTCCTTCTGTGGGCACATCCGAGCGATGTGTCCAAACCCACCACAGGAGTAACACTGGGGTCCGGGGTTGGGGGGTCGGAACAGGACCGGAGAGGGCAGAAGAGGAGAAGGTTCCGGTCTCCGTCCCGGTTGTGGACGAGGGGGACGGGGAACCATAGTGTGTGTGTTCCTGTGCGTATGATCCTCCCTTCCCCGTTGGAGCTCTTGAGCCCGACTATAGGCAGAGGCAATCTCTATGGCGGTTTCGAGAGTGAGCCTAGAGTGTTGTCTTACCCATCGCTGGGTGGCCGGGTGCAAGGAGTTCAGGAATTGCTCCAGATATATATTTTCAAGGATATTGTCTTTGGAGGATGTCTCGGGTCGGAGCCATCTGTTGGCGAGATCTCGGATTCGGAAGGAGAGAGCTCTTGGATTCTCCTGGGGTTTCTCCTTTGCTTGTCGCAATTGTACCCTGTAGGTGTCGTCGTCTATACCCAAGCGTTCTAAAATGCACCGTTTGATGTCTGCATACGGGGTGGTGCCTTGGATGTTGGCCTGTTGGTAGGCCGCCTGTAGGTCGCCGGTCAGAAGGGGACCCAGGTATTGACCCCAGCGATCCACAGGCCAATTGGCCGCTTGTGCCAGCCTTTCAAAGTTCGTAAAGAAGTAGTCCGGATCCTCACCTGGGACATACTTCTGCAAGACTACTGACGGAAAAGACGAGACCGGCCTGGGTTGACCGAGAGCTGTAGTTAGCTTGTCCATAGTTTGCTCGTGGGCAACCCCCTGTCCCTTCAGGACGTCATGGAGCTGTCCCCTGTCGGTCTCAGCGGTCTTAAGGAATTGTTCCATTAGTTTCCCGAACTGTTCTTGGGATTCCGCCATCTGTTTCACCACGGCCTCCATGCCTCCGGCAGATCCCACTTCTGACACCAAATGTCGGGCTGGGCTATCTGCGGGCCGGAAAAGCAGGCGAGGAGGCCGTAGGTAGTGTGCTATACTGTAGGTTTATTTTTATACAGTGAGCCAGAATCAGTGTCCCAAACACAAGAAAGGAAAACAAGGAGAGGTCCGGGTCCGCCGTCTGCTCCGGGTCCGGGGCGCAGTCCTGGGGCGGGGATTCTCCGACGTCAGCTCCGATGCAGAGGAGATCCACGGAGGGCAGTAAGAGAAAGAAACACAGGACCGTTAGTCTCCTCCTTATGTTCCCAAGTTAAACCGAACACCGTCACCCGGGTCGTGAGGGGGCGGGAAGAGAAAAGAGACCGTGAGGAAAGGAGGGAGGAGGGAGGCCGGAACACAAGGGGGTTGTAGAAAGGGTGTCGGGAAGGGAGGTGTGGGAACAGGGACAGGCGGGGCCACTACAAACAGTGCGAGTGCTATACAAGATATGTTACAGTGCAGGGGACGTGCTGCTAAAGAGAAGGGTATTTTTACAGGGTGTTACTAGGACTCCTAAGGAGTTGGGGTAAGGAAGGCTGAAGACACTCACCCGGTCCGCCGTAACTCTCCAAGTGAGTTACGGCCGCTCTTCAGCCACCTCCTGTGGGCTCCACCACTCTTCGGTCCACACCTCTTCGTCACCCGTCTGCTCTCCTACTCCAGCTCCGGTCTGAATCTCCTGCCACAAAACTCCGACGGGGTGTTCTGCTCGGATCCCGCTTTTATCCTGTGCTGACTCTGCCTCCGGGGCGGGACTTCCTGGGTCGGCGGGATATGCTTCCTCAGGTCCCGTGGTTCTGGTTGGTCCCTGTGGAAGAAAGAAGGGCGGAGTCCCGTGTGTTATGGCCGGAATGCCGAGTTCTGTCCTCGCCCCATGACAGGGGGAGCGCTGTTGTAGTCCCGGTGGCGGAGATGATTGAGGTAGGTGCGGGGATGTGCAGCGCTCCTGGGGGGGTCGCGGGGCCGCCACCTCACATAGACGCTTGGCAAAACAGGCATGTAGGGGTACTAGCAGGCACACATATCACGCCGGCGACCAATAGCTGGTCCATATTGGACTATTGGATGCTAAGTGAAGGGGCGAACGAATGGGTCACAGACATCCGTAATCTCCCGAGAACGCTATCTGACCACAATCCGGTGTTCCTCACACTAACCATTCCCCTTAACCCTCAGAAGCCATTTACGTGGCGTTTCCGAGCAGAGGCACTACTAGACCCGACGTATGCAGACGCTATTAAAACTGCTATAGTACAATACTTTGAGACAAACGTGGGAACAGTAGACAGCCAAGAGATTCTGTGGGAAGCCTTCAAGGCCACGATAAGGGGTACATGCATTAGCACATCAGCGGGGATTTTAAGGGACATACAGGGCAGGCTACACACGTTAGAGAAGAAGCTCAGCGAGCTGGAAACCCAATATGACGATGCACCTTTTAAAGACGTGCTAGCAAGCATACATGAACACATTGATGAATATAAAACCCTTGCAGAGACGGAGGTGAAGTATTTATCAAAAAGACATGTCGCTAGACGATATGGCGAAGGGGGTCGCCTGGGCAGATCACTGGCTGGTAGGCTACAGAACAGGGCAGATCACCTCCCAGTTGAGGGGATTGTAGATGCCGATGGGCAGACGCATTGTTCCCCCACAGTCATAGTGGATCAATTCCGTCAATTTTATGCAACACTTTACACCTCCAAGGGTGGGATGGATGAGCAGGCCATGAATGCATACTTGGATGACATTGCTTGTGCATGGTTATCTGACGGGCACCGAAAATATCTCAGCCTCCCGCTAGATGTGGAGGTTGTGATAGACGCTATCAAGTCGCTCCCAAACGGAAAAGCTCCCGGACCGACGGTCTCACAACGGAATTTTATATGGCGCACGCTGACCTCCTTGCTCCTCATCTTCTAGCAATGTAAGCGCAAGTGTACGAGACAGGCCGCCTACCCCCCTCTCTGCGGCAGGCAATGATTATCACTCTTTTGAAAAAGGATAAACCCCCCGAGTGCTGCGAATCATATCGGCCCCTATCCCTCATTAACTTAGATGCCAAGATACTGGCGAAAATTCTTGCCACAAAGCTACAGCCCCTAAAGCCCTTGTTGGTACTCCCGGACCAGGCTGGGTTCATGCCTGACAGGTCTACGTCCCTCAACTTGCACACCATCTTTGCCATGTTGCATGTCCTGAATCCAGAGTTGCCAGCGGTTGCAGTACTACTAGACGCCGCTACAGCATTCGACTCCATAGAATGGCGGTACATGATACAGATATTGTGCAAGATGGGTTTTCCCCCAATGTTTATACACTGGATTCAGCTCTTATACACTGAGCCATCAGCGAGGGTTCGAGTGGGAGGTGACACATCTGAGCCATTTGACATTGAGCGGGGTACGCAACAGGGCTGCCCTCTTTCCCCACTCTTGTTCGCCATCGTGCTAGAACCCCTGGCATGTAAGATCCGACAGGTACACAGAGCGGCGGCTCTCAACTTCAACAATAGACCGGTGGGAATCTCAATGTACGCAGATGACATGGTCCTATATGTCCGCGAACCGCAACAGTATCTGTCCCCTGTCCTACGTGAGTATGTCAAGTTCAGCCTATTTTCCGGTCTCAACATAAACTGGGACAAGTCCGTAATCATCCCACTAACTACAATAACTGCGCCTCCTATAGTTGAGTACCCGCTAGTCTGGTCTGATGACCCTGTAAAATACTTAGGGGTGTGGATACATAGAGATCCTGGAGTGGTTATCACTGAAAATTACGGTGCGGCATATGCGGCGCTAGTCACGCAAGTGGACAGATGGTTGGGATTACCACTATCTCTGGCGAACCGGATTTCAATTATAAAGATGGTAGTTTTACCCACATTTTTATACCTGTTCTGCAATGTCCCAGTCCCACTAACAAAACACTTTTTTCAAACCGTCCAAACTCAGTTGTTACGACTTGTATGGGGCACCAAGCAACTGAGAATAAGCTGGCGTACCCTGTTGCTGCCCTACGAGAGAGGTGGGTTCAAAGCACCGGACTTCTATGTCTACTACCTATGTTGTCAGGCTCAATACGCCTACTACTGGTACAAACCGCACAAATTTATACCGCATGTCGTGGTGGAGGAAGGTGACGCCCACCCTACACCTTTGCGAGGCGTCATCACGCACACACACAGGCACACTCCAAGAGCAGATATAAACACGCTCGATGTCACAACATCGGCCTGGCTGGCACTTGGCCGCCGTGCCCACAAACTCCCTTATACGCACCTGCAATGCCCATTGAGGGACATGATGCACTGTCGGTGGCTCAGGATAGGGGTTCTGTGCTGGCACTTCGTGAGGCGGGCATCGTGCACATGAGTGACTTGTTCCCTGAAGGCACATATATCACAGGGGAGGATTTATCTTATATACGCAACCCTACAGTTCTATTCCAGTTCACTTGCTATCGATTGAGACGGGCGATTAAAGAACACTACACTAGTTTTCCGGAAGAACCAGAGGCACTGTCGGCCTTACAGCTGATAATCACAGCCTCAACGAGGAAAAAGCTAGTCACCAAACTGTATAAAGCCGTACAGAAAGACACACCGCATAGCACTGATACCAGTCTGGTTCGGTGGAACAGTGAGTTAGACCCCCCCATCACGGAGGAGGACTGGACACAAATATGCTCTGTAACACGGCGCTTAACTTCCAATAGTAACCTTCGCATAATACACCTTAAATTTCTACATCAAACATACCACACCCCCGCAAGCTGTGGAGGATAGGTCTCAGGGCCACTGGTGGGTGTAAACAATGTGGGGTTGAAGAGGCTGGATTTATACATCTAGCGTGGCACTGCAGGCCGGTCCTCAACTACTGGGAAAAGGTGCTATCTCTTCTCACCGACATGAAAGGTTTAACCTTACAGAATGCCCCTTCGCTGTGCCTCCTGCGACACGCTCCTCAGCTTAAAGGTATGGTGGGGATATTTGTGCAGCTGGCCTTGCTCTTGGTAAAGAGACGCACACTATTCACATGGGATAGTCGAAAGTGTTCCAAAGCGTACAGCTGGGTGAAAGACATGGTGTACTGCAGGGACCAATTGGAGACATATGCTGAGGAACTCCCGACTTCATCCCGGCCTAAGGACATTTGGGCCCCTCTGCGGGAGTATTTACTAACTTTCAGTAAAGTAGACTCTGGAGGTGAATAGTAGATACGGACTGTGAGGGTGGGGGTGTTTATGATGCCAGGATGCTGTTATTATGTCATGGTCTGTTTGCGCTTGGAGGTATTACAAACGGTGGCAGATTACTTTACTTCATATTATGTATGGTGCTCTAATTCACACATGAATCAATGTGACCTCTGGCTCTGTTATGTTGAAGTTCATTGAATGATACTCTATTGTCATATGTAGAAATTATACGAATATGCTGCGATTATGTTGTATGCTCAATGGAAAGTTGATCAATAAAAAAAAAAAAACTATCACTCCTAATCCTGCTACTAGTTCTAGTCCTGATAGTGCTGTCAGTCTGCAGGTAGCTGGGCAGAGGGAAGACAGGAAGTGCCCCCAAAAATCCCCTAGCATTGCCCTTCCAGATATCCAACTGGCCAGTCAACCCCCAAGTAAACATTTTAAAGCCCTCTCTACAGCAGTGTCCCAGGCCCCGTCAGTGCCTCTATCTGCATTTAGTGAAGAAGGTGGAGTAGGTTGGAGTGGTCAACGATCTAAGAATACCCATAAGCAATAATTGACCAAAAAATCAAAAAAAATCAGGGGTAGAACAGCAGCAAGCAGATTATGTAGCCCTGTTTGCTTTAGTTCGATCCTTATCTGAGTCAGTAAGGGTTGTATTTAGTTCACTGACAGAACAATTAAAAGGGATAGAGAAGAACTACCTTTCCCAAATGGATTTGCGGGTAAATAATCATTCAATGTCAGCAAATCATCAGCATCCCCAGCAAAGTATAGATAATAGTGTTTGTGAGCAACCCTCTTCATGTATCAATTCACTTTCTAACGTTCAAGGTATATATCAACCGTACCACATATTGGGTGACAGGACAGGGGACATGATTAGCACTGATTCAAGCACCAACCGGTCACAGGGTGGCAACCATCTCCCTCCTCAACCTTTATTACATCGACTTGGGCCCAATAACTGCCCCACCATCCCATGTAGTGCCCTACACAATCCAATTCGCACTGACCAAACAACCACTGACTCTATGCGTATTTTCCCGGTTTAAAAAATGGATTGTCTAGAGCTCCCACCTGCAGCCACACCCTATGTAGTAATTTTAGCTAACGTCCCGGGTGCTTCTAATTCTGTACACAAATCATGGGAATCTCTTAGGAACAAATCCTTAAATTGGTTGAATGCAAGGGTATTGAATTTGAATTTAAAATCATTTGTAAAGCGCACGTACACTGAATCAGTTTCATGGCGCTGGTGAGGTCGCAAAGTGAGAGCAAAAAAGGGAGCTAAATGCCAAAAGCCTGCTGAAATAGTAATGTTTTTAATGACCTCCGAAACTCCATATAGGAGGTGGATAGTCTTAACGGTAGGGGGAGGTCATTCCAAAAGGTGGGTGCAAGTACAGCAAACTTCTGCCCCCCTGCCCGCTTCTTTTTAAAACGGGGCGTGGTTAGCAAGGCCAGGCTCGAGGAGCGAAGGTCTCTAGAGGGAACATAAAGAGAGATTGCTGAATTGATAAAGGCAGGGGCAGTGCCCGCTCTTGCTTGAAAAGTTAGGCACCCCAATTTGAACCTGGCTCGTTGTTTTATAGGGAGCCAATGAAGGCTCCTGAGCAATGGGGTAGAATGATGAGACCTAGATAAGCCAAAAACCAGTCGAGCAGCCTGGTTCTGTATCAGCTGCAAACGCTGCACAGCATAAGCAGGGGCTCCATTATAGATAATGTTGCCATAGTCAATCTTTGACAGGACCATGGCCATTAGGATGAGTTTTAATGCAGAGGTGGAAAAGAACCTGGCAACTTTCCGGATCACTCGAAGTGTAAAGAAACAAGAGGAGACCACCGAATTGATATGTGAATGAAGAGTTAATTGATTATTAAGCATAATCCCAAGTGTTTTAACTGAACAAGAAGGGAGAGGGGGGGACCCAAGTGAAGGGGGCCAAAAGGAAGGGGACCAGGGGTTGGCAGCACCGCCCGTCACCACAAGTTCTGTTTTATCCGGATTAAGTTTTAACTGATTGATGTTCATCCAGTCTCGGATGAATAGCATGACGGACTGGAAACTGCCAACTCCTGAAGGAGAAGAAAGATCAAAAATGAGTTGTCGATCATCTGCATAATTGTATACAGTGACCTCCATATTCTGTAAAGTAAACACCAGTGGAAAGATATAGAGATTAAATAATAAAGGAGAAAGAGCAGACCCCTGGGGAACACCACAATTGACATTGCGCTGAGGAGCCGAGAAAGTGTCTAGATGAACTGTCTGAGTGCGGTTCATCAGGAAAGACTCGATCCAGGCTAATGCCAACTCCCCTATCCCCGCCGCCCTGACACGTGATAACAAGATGTCGTGGTCCACAGTGTCAAAGGCGGCGGATAAGTCTAATAAGACCAATATTTTGGGGGTGTTGGCGTCGAGTCCTTCCCTAAGTTGGTCCATGACCGAGATCACCACCTTCTCGGTTGAATGTCGTGGTCGGAAGCCAGCTTGACATGGGGCCAGGTAATTACTATCCTCAATAAAGGAGCTCAACACCTGGGAAACATGCGCCTCAGCCACCTTTCCCAGGTAGGGAAGCAAGGATATGGGGCGGTAATTAATTAGGGAAGAGGGATCAGCCCCAGGATTCTTTAAGATAGGGATAATAGTGGCAGATTTAAATACGGTAGGGACTAGGCCTTTAGAGAAAGTATCATTTATAACAGTGAGGGCAGGGGCAGGACAGGCAAAAACACCTGAGCCAGAATGCGGGCCGGGCATGCATCGGACGGAGACCCAGATTTTACACGCTTAAGAAGCGGGGACAGAGATTCGCTGGTTAGCTCAGGAATGTAAGTGATGGACTGGGTATTTTGTGGCGGGGAACAGTCTAAAGAAGGATTTGACGGGGAAGGGATATGTGCTTTTATTTGTGCAACTTTGTCAATAAAAAACTCATTCAGTGAGTTGCACAGTGACTGGGAAGGAGTAATCGTGGGTGAGGGCCTATCTGACATAGCTAACTCGTGCACAGTTGCGAAGATTTCGCGAGGCTGGCATTCTGCTGTCAGTATGCGTTGTGAGAAAAAAACTTTCTTGGCCTCTTGGATAGCTTTTTTATACTCTGAGAGTAAGGTGGTGTAATTAATTTTACTGACCGGGCAGTATTTTAACCTCCAAGCCCGTTCTGCTTGACGGACCGTTAATTTAAGTGCCTTCAGAGCAGGAGTAAACCACTTGTTGGCATAGTGATGGTGGTTAATGGTGACCTTCTTCAAAGGGGCCTTTTCATCGCGAAGATGGATTAGCCAACTGTCCAAAATGGCCAGCTGAAGTTGAGGGGGTGTATCAGAAAGATCAGGACAGGTAGCAATTAAAGAATCGCAGAAATCGGGGATATCAACACGACTCCAACTTCTAGCCCATAAGGTTTTAGAACTACGAGGAGCATTTCGCAAGTGCAGGTCCAGGGAAAAGGATAGTAGATGATGGTCGGACCATACGCAGGGGGCAATGGACAGATTAACAGTGGGTAAATTAAGGGTCCATATTTGGTCTAGGATGTGGCCCCGGGTATGTGTAGGGGCTCGAACGTGTTGGGTAAAATTTAAACTCGATAGCAGTGAGGTAAAATCCTTAGAAGTAGTGTCTTCTGCGGGGTCGCTGGGCCAGAAATTAAAATCGCCAAGCACAAGTACAGTAGCGTTATTAACCACCAGAGGGGCCAGCAGCTCCTGGAACGCAGGAATAAACTGAGAAGGGGTTTGAGGAGGACGATAGACCAACACACAGGTAACAGGAGATTTAGATGAAACAGAGCGTGCAACCAAACAGTCCGCCACAGGTAAAGGGGGAGATGTCAGTATTTGAAACCTGAGGTTGTCACGGAAAATTAAGGCAACCCCACCACCCGTTTTGCCATCGGGCGGTCAGCTCGTAAGATGGAGTAAGAAGGGGGAAGAGCCGCCAAAACACTGGGTTGGGAATCAGGGCGATACCATGTCTCGGTTAGGCACAGTATGTCAGGGCTGTCGCTATCAAGGAGGTTAAAAATCTCCTGCTGGTGCGCTACAGCCGATCTGGTGTTTAATAGAGTACTGGAGGTGCCTGGGTGCGGGGAGTTACTAGGGGGTGGGGGCAGGGGGTTAATAACCTCCAGTGAAGGTGGGGGGCAAGTGATGCCTAGAGCCAAGATGTGGGAGGCGGTTGTTGGGTCAATGGGATAGCTCTTACGTAAGGATAACAAATACCTGGGAGAGTATATCAGAAAAGATCGACCATGGTGGCAGGCCCCGGGTCCCGTGCGGTCACGGACGGGCACAGACGGGCTTTCCTTTGGCGCGCCTTTGGCGCCCCTCCGTCACGCCCGCTGCGCCCGTCCGCTGCGCTCCCGGAAGCACATTGCCTTTTGTATCCTGTCCCACCCGAGCACTGGACCGCTAACTCCGGCCAAGCTCGTGGGACTGCCCCTCCCAAGATGGAGGCCACCCTCTACTCTCTCGGCACCGAGGCCGGTGAGGGACTACGAGGGAAAGACCGTGAGGAGTATGGGAGCACCGGGCACCTGCACAACAAAAGGGGTTAGTGCATCAGGAATACAGTAACACAATTAAAAAATGTTTTTAGAAAATATCGCCGGGCGGCGCAATTAATACAGTTTTCTGGCACAGCTCTCAAGGATGATTTCCCCCCCTGCAGGAGACCTCGAGCGTGCCTCAGGCTCTGCCACCGCCTGAAGATCGCAGCGATCCCCTGCCTAGCTGGCCCTTTTGTATCCTGTCCCACCCGAGCACTGGACCGCTAACTCCGGCCAGGCTCGTGGGACTGCCCCTCCCAAGATGGCGGCCGCCCTCTACTCTCTCGGCACCGAGGCCGGTGAGGGACTACGAGGGAAAGACCGTGAGGAGTGTGGGAGCACCGGGCACCTGCACAACAAAAGGGGTTAGTGCATCAGGAATACCGTAACACAATTAAAAAATGTTTTTAAAAAATATCGCCGGGCGGCGCAATTAATACAGTTTTCTGGCACAGCTCTCAAGGATGATTTCCCCCCCTGCAGGAGACCTCAAGCGTGCCTCAGGCTCTGCCACCGCCTGAAGATCGCAGCGATCCCCTGCCTAGCTGGCCCTTTTGTATCCTGTCCCACCCGAGCACTGGACCGCTAACTCCAGCCAGGCTCGTGGGACTGCCCCTCCCAAGATGGCGGCCGCCCTCTACTCTCTCGGCACCGAGGCCGGTGAGGGACTACGAGGGAAAGACCGTGAGGAGTATGGGAGCACCGGGCACCTGCACAACAAAAGGGGTTAGTGCATCAGGAATACAGTAACACAATTAAAAAATGTTTTAAAAAAATATCGCTGGGCGGCGCAATTAATACAGTTTTCTGGCACAGCTCTCAAGGATGATTTCCCCCCCTGCAGGAGACCTCAAGCGTGCCTCAGGCTCTGCCACCGCCTGAAGATCGGGCTTGGGGGGGCACTCTTTGCTGATTTGAAAATGATTAGGAGGGCTAGATGGGTGGGAACAGGAAGCAAAATGTTAGAAGGTGACTGTGTCGCACTCTCATTCACTTCCCCCAATCTGGTGAAACTTATTTTTAAGAGAGCCAGTCTCCCATCTCTCACCTTAAAGCAGATTATGGTCTTACCACTTGGCTTCTTCTATTAGCCTCCTGCCCCCCTCCAACAGCTGCCTCAGGCAGTAGGCCCACATCATCAGGGGAATCGGCTAGAGTACCAACACCCAATTGAAACCCAAAACAGGTTTGATTGTCTTTCCACATTAAACAGTGTGGATTGACTAAAGAAAACCAAAAATAAATAAAACAAATTTCGTTGCACACACTGCATCACCAAATGCGATGCAGTGTGTGCAATGAAATTCATTTTATTTATTTTTATGTTTACTGACCTTTTAAAGTCCGTAATCCATACATTACTTCCCCCCACCCTGCCCCTCCCTCTCCCCACGTCACCGCCCGGTCGGTACTCGCACTACCGGCCGCGGCGGCCTATGTCCCTGAAGAAGATTCCATAATTATCTGATATTAGAAATTAAATAGAACCCAGGATTATTTTGATTTGAAAAGTAATCTCAAATGTTGGCCAGCTTTATGTGATGGTATCCGTCTTGCACTACAACCCCAGACATTCATATCTACTCTGCCTGGTCTAATTGATATTTTGTCCCCACCTCAGTCAGTGATGACTCGTAAGAATCCTGAACTTCACCACAAATACTGTTATTCTGATGTCCGCCTGTCTTCCGTGTGACAGATGGCAGACCCCCTGGAAACAAAGTGTTGAGTGATTTTACGCATGGGCAGCAAGGGTGAGAGGCAAAGACAGGATCCCAGGAAACTCAGGCATGTTGTGTGTATTCAAGAAAAAACTGAAGTTACTCTCAGCTCTACCACGTAACCTGCAGCTGTTCTTCTTGCTGCCACTGGTTGTTGCCACTGTTTGCTGGGGACTCCAAGCCCCAGAGGTCTTCGCGCACCCAGGAAGGAGGAGCCTGCATCCAGCCAGCCCTTTGGAAAGCACCAACGTTACCGCAGCGCGGGGCGCTGTTCTTCTTGCTGCCACCGTTTGTTGCCACTGTTTGCTGGGAACTACAAGCCCCAGAACTCTTCGCGCTCCCAGGAGGGAGGAGCCTGCAGCTGGCCAGCACTTTAAAAAGCGCCAACAACACCGCAGTGTGGGACGCGCCTGGGCAAAGCCCGGGCCAAGGGCGGGCCCGTCCCGCGCCCATCAGTGTTAGGTAGAGGCAGGGCAGGGCCCCCCCCCCCTGGCTTTGGCACACGACCGACATGAGCTGAAGCGATCCATGCTTATCCCGCCCAGCAGTCAAGGTTTGTCCTGTTGTTCTATCCCACCTGAACTCCTTGAGATTTATCTAGGACATCTGGCCATTGACTTTGATATATTGACAGTGGGGGATCTATTGTGGATTTGTGGTGGTTTCTTGCAGCCTAACAGCTGTTAGTTATCCCGACTTGGTTCTGCTATTATCTCTGGTCATGGGAAAAAGGAAACATCCAAGCGGGGCTGCCAAATCGCAGAGTACTGCACACCCTCCCTCTTCCATTTTGCATTATATCACAGGTGCAATGGGGGTTTTGGAGAAACAAATTATGAGTGTGTAGGAGTCTTTAACAACTTGCACTAATAATATTTCGGGTTTAACACCTACTGGCACTGCTTCAACTATCACTCCTAATCCTGGGGGCATGGCTTGGAGCTCGGCAAGATGGCCGCACTGTAGTGCAGCTCTGCCAGCCATCGTCTAAAATCCTTCATTATCCTTGCCCTAACCCGGCCGTCCGGCTGTTTTGCCCCTCGAAACTGCACTGCTGAGCTCCGGAGACATCCGAAACTACCATTGTCGGCCGCATCGCAATAAACGTGCGAGTTCCGAGACTTCACATGGCCGCCCGTAGATTGTAGCTAATGGTGGCGCGCGAGTGACACAGACGGCTGCCTGGGACCGGGTGACAATAGAAGTAGCAGGAATCCACCTGGGGGGTCTCTCCCGCGGATTGGACAAGACTGCGCCGGACCGCAATTGAGGTACAAGCGAGAGCGGGGGCCGCCCACTGCGCGGCTGGGATGTGAGACGAGACCGCCGAGGGGGAGAACCAGGGAGTGAATTACGCAAGTCCCCGGCGCGGAAGGAACGCATAGGCCGCGCTGAAGCGTAGCGCCTGGAAACGAGCTGCGTAGCTGCTGGCCGGCCCCCCCCAACCCCTTTTCCTGACCCACGCACAGCATCGCGAGGGGACATACTTACTAGTAAGGTAGAAAGACTGCCTGCGGTCGGTCGCTGGAACGGCCCCCCCCTCCGCTGCGAGCATAGATCTGAGCGCCCGGCATCTCCACGGCGACGGGCCAGACGGAGGCCCCTGGGGGAGTGAGCCATACCGGAAGACCTTGTGGCAGACAAGCAGGAGCAACCTGCTAATAGACACCCACGAGTGCAGCGTAAGAGCCCCCCCTACAGGCACAGGACGAGGAGGCCGTGTTACAATAGCTGAACACCACCCCATAAGGTGGCCCATAAGAGCGACGCCTTTCTGGGGTACGACACCCGGAGCTGTGTGGGCTGATCCTGTTCGCCGGATCCCCCCCTCTTACACAGTGAGTTTATGGACAATTGCCGGTGAAGCGGACAAAGGGGGTACAAGCATCATCGGCTTTGCAGTTAGAAGGCTGCACTGCAGAGACTGAGGCCCGAGCTGCACACGAGGTAGCACTGTCTTGGGGGGGCTACCTGGGCCGCGCCATCTCGCAGCTCTGTGACCACGGTGCCATTTTAGGACCAGCCGCGTTATGTGCGACCTGGCAGTATCAGGGCCTCACCGCATATAGAGCCGGAGATCCTGGCTGCGCAATCCACACACATCAAGTGATTCTACAGCCTGCGGGCCCCCAGACGTGCAAGGGTACTGCACGTTTACAAGGCGGAAAAACTCGTGAGCACCACAGCACGAGAATTCGGTGACACCCCAACCGGCCCTGCGCCATGGGGAAGCCGGAAAAGAACCAGCCCCGCCTCATGTTCGAACTGCGGAGGGGGGGCAAACCGGGGCAAGCCACGATGTCGGACTCTGAGTTAGAAGCGACAACACCACCCCCCACGGCAATTGAGAAATCACTCATCGCTATACAACCCAGCCTCCAGGCCATCGACGGGAAGATCGAAGCGTTGAACGGTAGGATGGACCAATTCTCAACAAAGCTGGACAAGCAAGCGGTCTGCCTAGGCGAAGCGGAACAACGAATCACTGATGCGGAAGATGGGCTACAACAAGTTGCAGAAAAGACAACAGACATCACCAATTTGGGGGCAGTCATACAGGCAAAGAATGAGGACATCGAAGCGCGGTCTCGCCGCAATAACATTCGCGTCCTGGGGCTGCCAGAATCCACAAACGTGGGGAGGTTGGAAGACTATATCGAGGCAATGCTTCAAGAAATCTGTGGCAAGTATGAGCTCTCCCAGCTGTTCGCCATTGAGCGAGCGCACAGGTCTCTAGCTGCGCGTCCTCCACCGGGGACCCCCCCCCCCCCGAGGCCCATTATAGCCCGCCTGCTCAATTTCAGGGATCGTGACACGGTACTAAGAATCACCAGGCAGAAGGGCTCGATCACATATCAAGGAAACGCATTATCGTTCTATCCGGACTTTACAGCCAATGTACAAGCGGCCCCTAAAGAATTCCAGAACGTCAAGAAGCTACTTCAAAAGAAACAGATCCCTTACGCAATGCTCTATCCTGCACGCTTGCGGGTTGGAACAATGGAGAATAGCAAAATCTTCACAAGCCCTAAGAACGCTATGGAGCATGCACGACACCTGCGGCGTCAACGGCAACGTTCCTCCTCCTCTCCCACCTCGGACATTGACAAGTGAACAGTAAGGGGGTACTTAAAAAGACTTCAGATGGGAAAGGTTGTGATAGGTGTAAGACAATAGGGCAGGGTGGTAACATCTTGGAAGCGGTTTCATTGGGGTGGCAGCAATAGTATTTTTAAGCTGTGTGGCATGCTGTCGTACAGCTACCATGGCCTACAGGGTTAGTGGAACTTACAACGCTTTGATGGCTCCTCTCCCTATGGTATCTGGGAGTGGATGCAGCCGCCACGACCCCCGATGGGAATTGTGTTTACTTAAGTTGATGTTACAATGGGAGTTGAATGAGGGTCATATATTTGGCAATTGGGTTATGCTGAAGTGGGAGGTGGGAGGGAGGGAAGTTTTTGTTTGTTACAGGCCAAGGGTATCTGATTCTAGAAATTATACATTGTACTTTTGCGACAGTTTGGAGCACCTACATGTTGATATAGGCGATGGAGACTACATTGCATCTCCAAGCCACACATGACAGGGGCCACATATAATCTTGTCACGTGGAATGTCCGAGGGCTAAATACACAGCAGAAAATCAGACAGGTGTTAGCGCACCTGGACCGACACAATGTTAAAATAGCACTCTTACAGGAAACCCACCTTACTAAGATAACAGAAGATAAAGTGGCCAGAAAGTGGGCGTCCTATAGACTTGCGTCCTCCTACTTCTCATATGCGAGGGGAGTCCTCATTTTAATCAAGAAAGGAATAGTATTTAAGGCACTGAACTCTAGCACTGATCAGGAAGTCCGCTGGGCAATGGTACTTGGGAAGCTGGGAAATGTGCTGGTGACGATCATTAGCTTTTATGGTCCGGTAGTGGACGACACAACCGAATATCTGAACATGTTTAGAACATTGCGAACTTGGCCCGACACAGCAATCATTTGGGGGGGAGACCTCAACACACATCTAGATCCTAAACTAGATAAATCTAATCCGCAGGGTGCCAGGATGGTTAAGGTCGCTACTTGTGTCAAGAATGGAATGTTGGAATTCTGGATGGTAGACGCTTGGCAAAACAGGCATGTAGGGGTACTAGCAGGCACACATATCCCGCCGGCGACCAATAGCTGGTCCATATTGGACTACTGGATGCTAAGTGAAGGGGCGAACGAATGGGTCACAGACATGCGTAATCTCCCGAGAACGCTATCTGACCACAATCCGGTGTTCCTCACACTAACCATTCCCCTTAACCCTCAGAAGCCGTTTACGTGGCGTTTCCGAGCAGAGGCACTACTAGACCCGACGTATGCAGACGCTATTAAAACTGCTATAGTACAATACTTTGAGACAAACGTGGGAACAGTAGACAGCCAAAAGATTCTGTGGGAAGCCTTCAAGGCCACGATAAGGGGTACATGCATTAGCACATCAGCGGGGATTTTAAGGGACATACAGGGCAGGCTACACACGTTAGAGAAGAAGCTCAGCGAGCTGGAAACCCAATATGACGATGCGCCTTTTAAAGACGTGCTAGCAAGCATACATGAACACATTGATGAATATAAAACCCTTGCAGAGACGGAGGTGAAGTATTTATCAAAAAGACATGTCACCAGACGATATGGCGAAGGGGGTCGCCCGGGCAGATCACTGGCTGGTAGGCTACAGAACAGGGCAGAACACCTCCCAGTTGAGCGGATTGTAGATGCCGATGGGCAGACGCATTATTCCCCCACAGCCATAGTGGATCAATTCCGTCAATTTTATGCAACACTTTACACCTCCAAGGGTGGGATGGATGAGCAGGCCATGAATGCATACTTGGATGACATTGCTTGTGCATGGTTATCTGACGGGCACCGAAAATATCTCAGCCTCCCGCTAGATGTGGAGGTTGTGATAGACGCTATCAAGTCGCTCCCAAACGGAAAAGCTCCCGGACCCGACGGTCTCACAGCGGAATTTTATATGGCGCACGCTGACCTCCTTGCTCCTCATCTTCTAGCAATGTACTCGGAAGTGTACGAGACAGGCCGCCTACCCCCCTCTCTGCGGCAGGCAATTATTATCACTCTTTTGAAAAAGGATAAACCCCCGAGTGCTGCGAATCATATCGGCCCCTATCCCTCATTAACTTAGATGCCAAGATACTGGCGAAAATTCTTGCCACAAAGCTACAGCCCCTAAAGCCCTTGTTGGTACTCCCGGACCAGGCTGGGTTCATGCCTGACAGGTCTACGTCCCTCAACTTGCACACCATCTTTGCCATGTTGCATGTCCTGAATCCAGAGTTGCCAGCGGTTGCAGTACTACTAGACGCCGCTAAAGCATTCGACTCCATAGAATGGCGGTACATGATACAGATATTGTGCAAGATGGGTTTTCCCCCAATGTTTATACACTGGATTCAGCTCTTATACACTGAGCCATCAGCGAGGGTTCGAGTGGGAGGTGACACATCTGAGCCATTTGACATTGAGCGGGGTACGCAACAGGGCTGCCCTCCTTCCCCACTCTTGTTCGCCATCGTGCTAGAACCCCTGGCATGTAAGATCCGACAGGTACACAGAGCGGCGGCTCTCAACTTCAACAATAGACCGGTGGGAATCTCAATGTACGCAGATGACATGGTCCTATATGTCCGCGAACCGCAACAGTATCTGTCCCCTGTCCTACGTGAGTATGTCAAGTTCAGCCTATTTTCCGGTCTCAACATAAACTGGGACAAGTCCGGCCAGCAGCTACGCAGCTCGTTTCCAGGCGCTACGCTTCAGCGCGGCCTATGCGTTCCTTCCGCGCCGGGGACTTCCTCACACTAACCATTCCCCTTAACCCTCAGAAGCCGTTTACGTGGCGTTTCCGAGCAGAGGCACTACTAGACCCGACGTATGCAGACGCTATTAAAACTGCTATAGTACAATACTTTGAGACAAACGTGGGAACAGTAGACAGCCAAGAGATTCTGTGGGAAGCCTTCAAGGCCACGATAAGGGGTACATGCATTTGCACATCAGCGGGGATTTTAAGGGACATACAGGGCAGGCTACACACCTTAGAGAAGAAGCTCAGCGAGCTGGAAACCCAATATGACGATGCACCTTTTAAAGACGTGCTAGCAAGCATACATAAACACATTGATGAATATAAAACCCTTGCAGAGACGGAGGTGAAGTATTTATCAAAAAGACATGTCGCTAGACGATATGGCGAAGGGGGTCGCCTGGGCAGATCACTGGCTGGTAGGCTACAGAACAGGGCAGATCACCTCCCAGTTGAGGGGATTGTAGATGCCGATGGGCAGACGCATTGTTCCCCCACAGTCATAGTGGATCAATTCCGTCAATTTTATGCAACACTTTACACCTCCAAGGGTGGGATGGATGAGCAGGCCATGAATGCATACTTGGATGACATTGCTTGTGAATGGTTATCTGACGGGCACCGAAAATATCTCAGCCTCCCGCTAGATGTGGAGGTTGTGATAGACGCTATCAAGTCGCTCCCAAACGGAAAAGCTCCCGGACCCGACGGTCTCACAGCGGAATTTTATATGGCGCACGCTGACCTCCTTGCTCCTCATCTTCTAGCAATGTACGCGGAAGTGTACGAGACAGGCCGCCTACCCCCCTCTCTGCGGCAGGCAATTATTATCACTCTTTTGAAAAAGGATAAACCCCCGAGTGCTGCGAATCATATCGGCCCCTATCCCTCATTAACTTAGATGCCAAGATACTGGCGAAAATTCTTGCCACAAAGCTACAGCCCCTAAAGCCCTTGTTGGTACTCCCGGACCAGGCTGGGTTCATGCCTGACAGGTCTACGTCCCTCAACTTGCACACCATCTTTGCCATGTTGCATGTCCTGAATCCAGAGTTGCCAGCGGTTGCAGTACTACTAGACGCCGCTAAAGCATTCGACTCCATAGAATGGCGGTACATGATACAGATATTGTGCAAGATGGGTTTTCCCCCAATGTTTATACACTGGATTCAGCTCTTATACACTGAGCCATCAGCGAGGGTTCGAGTGGGAGGTGACACATCTGAGCCATTTGACATTGAGCGGGGTACGCAACAGGGCTGCCCTCCTTCCCCACTCTTGTTCGCCATCGTGCTAGAACCCCTGGCATGTAAGATCCGACAGGTACACAGAGCGGCGGCTCTCAACTTCAACAATAGACCGGTGGGAATCTCAATGTACGCAGATGACATGGTCCTATATGTCCGCGAACCGCAACAGTATCTGTCCCCTGTCCTACGTGAGTATGTCAAGTTCAGCCTATTTTCCGGTCTCAACATAAACTGGGACAAGTCCGTAATCATCCCACTAACTACAATAACTGCGCCTCCTATAGTTGAGTACCCGCTAGTCTGGTCTGATGACCCTGTAAAATACTTAGGGGTGTGGATACATAGAGATCCTGGAGTGGTTATCACTGAAAATTACGGTGCGGCATATGCGGCGCTAGTCACGCAAGTGGACAGATGGTTGGGATTACCACTATCTCTGGCGAACCGGATTTCAATAATAAAGATGGTAGTTTTACCCACATTTTTATACCTGTTCTGTAATGTCCCAGTCCCACTAACAAAACACTTTTTACAAACCGTCCAAACTCAGTTGTTACGACTTGTATGGGGCACCAAGCAACTGAGAATAAGCTGGCGTACCCTGTTGCTGCCCTACGAGAGAGGTGGGTTCAAAGCACCGGACTTGTATGTCTACTACCTATGTTGTCAGGCTCAATACACCTACTACTGGTACAAACCGCACAAATTTATACCGCATGTCGTGGTGGAGGAAGGTGACGCCCACCCTACACCTTTGCGAGGCGTCATCACGCACACACACAGGCACACTCCAAGAGCAGAGATAAACACGCTCGATGTCACAACATCGGCCTGGCTGGCACTTGGCCGCCGTGCGCACAAACTCCCCTTATACTCACCTGCAATGCCCATTGAGGGACATGATGCACTGTCGGTGGCTCAGGATAGGGGTTCTGTGCTGGCACTTCGTGAGGCGGGCATCGCGCACATGAGTGACTTGTTCCCTGAGGGCACATATATCACAGGGGAGGATTTATCTTATATACGCAACCCTACACTTCTATTCCAGTTCACTTGCTATCGATTGAGACGGGCGATTAAAGAACACTACACTAGTTTTCTGGAAGAACCAGAGGCACTGTCGGCCTTACAGCTGATAATCACAGCCTCAACGAGGAAAAAGCTAGTCACCAAACTGTATAAAGCTGTACAGAAAGACACACCGCATAGCACTGATACCAGCCTGGTTCAGTGGAACAGTGAGCTAGACCGCCCCATCACGGAGGAGGACTGGACACAAATATGCTCTGTAACACGGCGCTTAACTTCCAATAGTAACCTTCGCATAATACACCTTAAATGTCTACATCAAACATACCACACACCCCGCAAGCTGTGGAGGATAGGTCTCAGGGCCACTGGTGGGTGTAAACAATGTGGGGTTGAAGAGGCTGGATTTATACATCTAGCGTGGCACTGCAGGCCGGTCCTCAACTACTGGGTAAAGGTGCTTTCTCTTCTCACCGACATGAAAGGTTTAACCTTACAGAATGCCCCTTCGCTGTGCCTCCTGGGACACGCTCCTCAGCTTAAAGGTATGGTGGGGATATTTGTGCAGCTGGCCTTGCTCTTGGTAAAGAGACGCACACTATTCACATGGGATAGTCGAAAGTGTTCCAAAGCGGACAGCTGGGTGAAAGACATGGTGTACTGCAGGGACCAATTGGAGACATATGCTGAGGAACTCCCGACTTCATCCCGGCCTAAGGACATTTGGGCCCCTCTGCGGGAGTATTTACTAACTTTCAGTAAAGTAGACTCTGGAGGTGAATAGTAGATACGGACTGTGAGGGTGGGGGTGTTTATGATGCCAAGATGCTGTTATTATGTCATGGTCTGTTTGCGCTTGGAGGTATTACAAACGGTGGCAGATTACTTTACTTCATATTATGTATGGTGCTCTAATTCACACATGAATCAATGTGACCTCTGGCTTTGTTATGTTGAAGTTCATTGAATGATACTCTATTGTCATATGTAGAAATTATACGAATATGCTGCGATTATGTTGTATGCTCAATGAAAAGTTGATCAATAAAAAAAAAAAACTATCACTCCTAATCCTGCTACTAGTTCTAGTCCTGATAGTGCTGTCAGTCTGCAGGTAGCTGGGCAGAGGGAAGACAGGAAGTGCCCCCAAAAATCCCCTAGCATTGCCCTTCCAGATATCCAACTGGCCAGTCAACCCCCAAGTAAACATTTTAAAGCCCTCTCTACAGCAGTGTCCCAGGCCCCGTCAGTGCCTCTATCTGCATTTAGTGAAGAAGGTGGAGTAGGTTGGAGTGGTCAACGATCTAAGAATACCCATAAGCAATCATTGACAAAAAAATCAAAAAAAATCAGGGGTAGAACAGCAGCAAGCAGATTATGTAGCCCTGTTTGCTTTAGTTCAATCCTTATCTGAGTCAGTAAGGGTTGTATTTAGTTCACTGACAGAACAATTAAAAGGGATAGAGAAGAACTACCTTTCCCAAATGGATTTGCGGGTAAATAATCATTCAATGTCAGCAAATCATCAGCATCCCCAGCAAAGTATAGATAATAGTGTTTGTGAGCAACCCTCTTCATGTATCAATTCACTTTCTAACGTTCAAGGTATATATCAACCGTACCACATATTGGGTGACAGGACAGGGGACATGATTAGCACTGATTCAAGCACCAACCGGTCACAGGGTGGCACCCATCTCCCTCCTCAACCTTTATTACATCGACTTGGGCCCAATAACTGCCCCACCATCCCATGTAGTGCCCTACACAATCCAATTCGCACTGACCAAACAACCACTGACTCTATGCGTATTTTCCCGGTTTAAAAAATGGATTGTCTAGAGCTCCCACCTGCAGCCACACCCTATGTAGTAATTTTAGCTAACGTCCCGGGTGCTTCTAATTCTGTACACAAATCATGGGAATCTCTTAGGAACAAATCCTTAAATTGGTTGAATGCAAGGGTAGGGCTCGGGGGGGCACTCTTTGCTGATTTGAAAATGATTAGGAGGGCTAGATGGGTGGGAACAGGAAGCAAAATGTTAGAAGGTGACTGTGTCGCGCTCTCATTCACTTCCCCCAATCTGGTGAAACTTATTTTTAAGAGAGCCAGTCTCCCATCTCTCACCTTAAAGCAGATTATGGTCTTACCACTTGGCTTCTTCTATCAGCCTCCTGCCCCCCTCCAACAGCTGCCTCAGGCAGTAGGCCCACATCATCAGGGGAATCGGCTAGAGTACCAACACCCAATTGAAACCCAAAACAGGTTTGATTGTCTTTCCACATTAAACAGTGTGGATTGACTAAAGAAAACCAAGAAAGTAAACATGGAGAATCAGAGTGGTTTTGTGACCGTCTTGGCGCATGAGAGGAGGCCACACAAGGAGAGAGATGAGACGTCTGCGCCTTTAGAAATTTTCGGGCGTGGTCTTGTGGATTACCCACCTTTTCCGCCGTTAGTAGCTACGGGGGTTAAGACTCCTGCCACAGCCCATAATGTTCTTTATTGGAATGTAGCTGGCTTATGCCATAAATATATCATTAATGAATGAGTTGACTTCACATCCAAATTTAACATTCTTTGTTTACAGGAGACTTGGGCAATAGAGCCAATCCATTTGAATGGTTTTAAAACATTCCACAGCCCAGCGATCGAGTCCAAGCACGGGCGACCCAAAAGTGGCCTGTGTATTTATGTCTCAAGCATGTTAGCTCCTCTGAATACTACAGTGATTGTAACAAGAGTATTTTATAAAATTGGGTCTCTTCAAATCTCTGCATATGCAACTCTGGCCATTGTCAATTTTTATAATAACGCTTGTACATCGGATATTATCACAGCTCTCCACCAACTAGATCATGACCTGGAGAAGGCTTTTCCCGCTAATTGTAGTCATCCAATTATCTTATGGGGAGGAGACTTCAACATACGTACATGCCCTGTGTCATCGAATAAGGTGTGTGGTATGACATCCCCTGATAACTGTGAGACTATTAACTTTCTCCATTCGGAGTACGGGGATACTCTAAATGATTTAATTTTTAAACATAATATGGGGTTCTGTAATGAATTAATCCGTATACCAGTTATATTGAGGTGTACTTACAATGGTCTTAGAGTTTATTGTTTATGACATAGCGTTTAGCGATCATTTCCCCCAAAGTGTCACCTTGAATTTTGACCTTGTTGGACAGCCACGAGGTGCACCAAAAGTGACAGCACTAGAGGAAATTGCGATTTCCCGCCGTAATGGGTATGTGTTAAGATGGTCCCTGGTGGATCCATCTAACTTTCTAGCAAAACTGATTTGAAAAAAGAGGGAGGCTTTTGAAGTATGCCTAGATGAAACTACAGAGGCGCACAAGTTTATTTTAGCATTCAATCATCTAAAAAAGGGCATTGGCGAGGGGCTCCATGCAAAACAGAAAAAAGCAAAGGCAGGTGTGTGTGGCTGGTTCGATTCAGCGTGTATAAAAACTCACAGAAATGTGATATTAGCCTTGGCTGAACATCCTAGATCTGTAAGTAAAGACCGGGAGTGTAGACTAGCATATAAATCAGCCATTAAACAACGGAAAAGAAACCTGAAGGAGGAAACGTGGAACAGTTTACTTGATGCTAGTCTATCCAATGACAATACCACATTTTGGCTTGTCATCAATTGTCCTTCCCATAACTTCCCAGACTCTCCCCGTGCAGAGATAGCCATAACAGAGGCTAGATAAATGCCACACTTTACTAATCTGTATTCCCCTAAGGAAGATATTGTAATCCCCCCCCCCCTCATTGCTTCGGCTCATATTGGGTCCGCCCCTCTTACCAACACATTCAATTTCACTGGTCCTTTAATGGTTTCAAGATATCCAGAGGTTTCCTTGGATGAAGTTGTCCTGGCACTGAAAGCAAGTAAGGGGGGGTAAAGCCCCAGGGCCGACGGGATCCCTATTGATCTGTTTACATTTAATATTGAGCTCTGGGGCCCCATCCTTACTTTGCTTTTCAGAGCCTGCCAAGACCAGGGATTTTTATCAACCTGGCCTGAGTCACTTATTGTCCCCATATTCAAGAAGGGTGACCGTAACAACCCGTCGCAATACAGGCCCATCTCTCTTTTGGACTGCCTGGTTAAGGTGGCTGGTCGCATGCTTTTAAGATGACTTCAGGACTGGGCTGAAATAAAAAGTATCCTCTCGGACCTACAATACGAGTTTAGGGCTGGGCTGGGAACTGTAGAGCAGGCCATTAATTTAGATTTATTAATTGGCAAATACGTGCACCTGAAAGGTGGCAGTCTGTTTTTAGTTTTTGTAGATTTATCTTCTGCTTTTGATTTGGTAGTTCACGATAAGTTATGGGCAACATTGGCCAATATGGATGTGGATTGCACCATTGTGAACTTCCTTAGAGATTTTTACGCCCAAGGCAGAGTACCTTATGGCTTTAACGGCATTTGTACTGAGCCATTTAAAATAGAAAGAGGGGTCCACCAGGGATGTGTAATGGCCCCCTTCCTGTTCAATCTCTATATTAATAGTGTAGGCAACATACTGGCAAGCAAATGTGCTGACCTTCCCCAGGTGGGACACCGGCCTATACTAGCACTATTTTATGCAGATGATGCTGTGTTAATGGCTCGCACTCCCATTGCCCTGCAGCATCTGGTGGACGGGTTTGCTCAGTTAATGCGAAACATTGGGCTAAAAATTAATATAGGCAAAACCTTCGCTATGAAGTGGCATCATTATTGAGGGTTCCACTATTCAGTTCACAGAGTTATTTTCGTATCTGGGCATTGTCTTCAATCAATCGGGTATTGGCAAGGGGGGATTAAATGAAAACAACAATGGCTCTATTAAGTTTTGCTGGATAGCTTGGCTTTAAATATCCAAAGGAAATGATGACAATTTAAAAGGCCAAATGTAGATCCACTGCCATGTACGGGGCTGAGCTCTGGGAGCATGGAAAGATTGATATACTACAGCTTGAAGAAAATGATTGTTTTAGGTCTCTCCTTGCGCTCCCGAAAATTAGCCCTACCTATGTTCGCTCTGAACTAGGTGCCCCTTACATAGCAGACTCGATCAGGATCCAGCCAGTGCTATTATGGCACAAAATAGGGTCATCCAAATACACAACTCTAAATCGAGCCATAATTGCTGATTGCCAAAAATCCTCATATGCCCTTAACATCCCGTGGCTCAAATATGTGCACAACTTTCTGACAGACCTCGGCCATCCGGAATATTTCGATCTCCCCGAGAGCCTGGCTAATGTACAAAGGAAAGCGTTGAAACTGAAATGGATCTCATTATTGGAGGAAATCAGATTAGCGTCTGAACTCTGTAAACCTACTGTGCTGAGGAATCAAATGATCTTGACTAGTTCTTGCATGCAACCATATCTAGCCAATGTGTATAATCGCGTCACAGTTTTGTGTTAACCCGTTTTCGGTTGGATATTTTCCACCTCTTAATTAGCTTTCCTATTACTAACAATTGGTCACCTGACCTGGGGAATTGCACGTGTGATGATACCTCACCACAGAACACCATGCATACCGTGCTTGTTATTACAGTTGGGTTTTACACAATGCCGTCTGGAGTTTATTTATCTGCAAATGCCACTGAATATTTTTATTTGTGCAGTAATGTCACGTTTTTTGCTGCCCGTTATTAACTATGGGAATCAGTTGTAAATAGTAATTATGTGATGGTGCAGTGATGATAGTCTTTTAATATTCTTTTTAATATTCTTGTTTTTACATAGAATAATTTTTATACCTTGTTTCAAACTCATACTTTGGCTATCTTAAATTATTGTCATGGATGTACTTTTGTAGCCTTTATGATTCACTTTGTGACTTCGAATAAAGCGTATTTTGATTGATTGACCCCTCTAAATAATAGCTATGTCCCTGCAGAAGATGACATAATTATCTAATATTAGAAATTAAATAGCACCCAGGATTATTTTGATTTGAAAAGTAAACTCAAAAGTTGGTCAGCTTTATGTGACGGTGTCCGTCTTGCACTACAACCCCAGACATTGATATCGACTCTGCCTGGCCTAATTGATATTTTCTCCCCACCAAAGTCAGTAGTGACTCGTAAGAATCCTGGACTTCACCAAGAATACTGTTATTCGGATGTCTGCCTGTCTTCCTTACGTGTGACAGATAGCAGACTCTTTGGAAAACAAAGTGTTGAGTGATTTTACGCATGGGCTGCATGGGTGGGAGGCAAAGACAGGATCCCAGGAAACTCAAGCATGTTTTGTGTACTCAAGAAAAAACAGAAGTTACTCTCAGCTCTACCACGTAACCTGCAGCTTTACACCAAGGGGCACATTTTATTTATTTTGACTAGGGAAAGATGTAGCTTATCAGACTAATCCTCTATCTTCGAAAGCCTGGAACCACTCTCTGGATAAGCCTGAAAGATGCCCTGGACAGTACTGGTAAAGTAAGAGGTACTCATGGAGCTAGCAGTGCAAAGGCACCTATAGGGGATCTGAATGAGATACAGCTTCTGGCGTACATTTCATATTTAAAGTGCACTCTCAGAATGGCAGACATTTTTCAGTGAATGGGCTTTTGCCAAGAAAATGAGAACCTTTTCAGCAAAGTTCTAATTCTGGGAGGTGTGATTTTCATTTTTTTTTTGTATTTCAGAAACACCTCCCATTGCAAGTGTATGTTTATGAACAGCAGAGGCCTTGATAGACAGGGCGTTTCTCCATCCAGATGAGGGAATTTATTTTGTAGTCACATGTCAAACAGTATCTGAGTTCTACACTCTCCACCACCTCCTAGAGTAAGCCTTGATTGCTAGCCCTAGTGATACATTGAGTTGAGAGTCAAGAGCACAAAGACAGTAACTTAGTTGTTCAATTAGAGTGCAACAGAGCGTAAGGCCTTGAGACACATGTTAAATCTCAGTACCCACCACCCATAGTACCAGTAACCGCTAGTCAAACAAGTAGCCATAGAAAAGGCCTCACACACCTAATGATACACGCTTGCCAAACCAAATGTGGGCAGTGGTTGAAACTGCTTGTATATATGTGGGAGTGCGTGACGGAAGAGTAATAAGTGACAGGTAAGCTTCATCAAACAAGCATCGCCATTGGTCTTATGAACAAGCCTGTCGCAAGCCAGCCGTTCTGAAGATTCAATAGGTTTAACTTTAGCTTGACCATGTATCATGCCACTCAGTTCACCCCGGTAAGACAATGGCACATTCATAACTTTATACTGTCCAAGACAGGCTCCTTCTTTGAGCGCAATTCAGTTCCTCAACCCTTTAAATGGACCTCACTCATGCTTAATACATCCTTTTAGAACCCATTTTCTTCTTTATTGGATCCTGCTTTTGCCATTCATTTATTACACCTAGAGAACACCAGGGGTTCACACATAGATACATTTAAGTGGAATGGGCGATTGGATGCAGCCCTGGTGAAGTGCAATGTAAGGCCCTCATTCGGATTGGCCTGGGAATTCTGATGGAAGCTACTGGCCTCTTTAGAATTTCAAGTTTTGCAGCAATATCGCACATGCGGTGTATTTCCCACCCCACCTGAGAGCCCTGCACTGGCTCCCCGTCTATAACCTTCAAGCTCCTCACCCACGCACACAAGGCACTCCACAACACCAGACTAGCGTACCTCAACAGACGGCTCAGCTTCTACACCCACACCCGCCAGCTCCGCTTCGCCGACCTCACCCTCGCCATATTCCCCCGCACCCGAAGAGCGATCTTCGGTGGTAGATCGTTCTCCCACCTAGCCACCAAGACATGGAACACCCTCCCAACCCACCTACAGCAGACCCAAACCCTGCCGATCTTCAGAAGACTCCTCAAGACGTGGCTTTTCGAGCAGTAGGAGCATTCCCCACCCCCCAGCGCCTTGAGACCCTCACGGGTAAGTAGTGCGCTTTATAAATGCTATGATTGATTGACTGGTTAGACACTGTGCCTGCTGGATTCACACAAATTCTCTAATTCCCATATGTTGTTCCCCAAAACTATGAATACCACCTTATCCCCACTCCACAATTACTGTGACCTTTAGAAACAGAAATTCTCGGATGGGGAAATAGGGGGCCAAGTTCCGTGCCACATGTATTCAGAACATAAATGGAAGAGTTGCTCCGGTAAAATGAACAATCTGTTTTGTGCCTCATATACCATATCCATACAACACTGAAAGACGGGCCAATAAATCCAGTGTGAGTCCATATGCATCATGAAATATGTTGAATGACGGCAAGAGACAAATGTTATTCAAGTTGAATTTATTGGATCCAAGTAGAGATATTTTGAAATCCGTACCCAGCTTGCATCTGATGTCCTAGTACAGGTTACCCACCTTCCAAAAGTCTGAAACTGCCACACTGACCTCAATAATATAGAATTCCACAAACATACCCAACAAACTACCACCTTTACCAAGATGCCACTGTGTTTTTACACTCAGGGATGATCTAAAAATGCATTTACCATGGTACGTAGGGCAGCCACTTGTACGGAATCAATGGCCCTGGCATTTGAAGCAAACACAAGAAGATGATGGACAGAGCGCTGAAACTTTTCACACGCTCACCAAGTAACAGATCTGGGTTGAATCCATCATCATTCTTTAGCTCACTTTGCCACCTCAGTTCAGACCCAGCTATATGCAAATCAGTCTTGACCCTGTGCCTCATGGGAACAGTCCAGCCCGAATTGCCAAGCCAGGTCTTCCCTGAACCAGAAACAAGCATCCTGGGACCGGTTTCTGGGTAGCATCCTTCATCAGCCAGGCTAGCTTGAATCCAATGGCAAAATGAGCAAGGGACCCACGTCTGGGCATACCCTGCCAACTTAGGGCAAACAAAGCAAACACAAGGAGATGATGGACGGAGCGCTGAAACTTTTCAGACACTCAACCCCAGTCACAGATCTGGGTTGAATCAGCATCATTCTTTAGCTCACTTCGCCACCTCAGTTCAGACCCAGCTATATGCAAATCAGTCTTGACCCTGTGCCTCATGGGAACAGTCCAGCCCGAACTGCCAAGCCAGGTCTTCCCTGAACCGGAAACAAGCATCAAGCATGCTGGGACTGGTTTCTGGGTAACACCCTTCATCAGCCAGGCTAGCTTGAATCCAGTGGCAAAGTGAGCAAGGGACCCATGTCTGGGCATACCCTGCCAACTTAGGGCGAACAAAGCAAACACAAAGAGATGATGGACGGAGCGATAAAACTTTTCAGACACTCACCCCCAGTCACAGATCTGGGTTGAATCCATCATCATTCTTTAGCTCACTTCGCCACCTCAGTTCAGACCCAGCTATATTCAAATTAGTCTTGACTCTGTGCCTCATGGGAACAGTCAAGCCTGAACTGCCAAGCCAGGTCTTCCCTGAACCGGAAACAAGCATCCTTGGACTGGTTTCTGGGTAACACCCTTCATCAGCCAGGCTAGCTTGAATCCAGTGGCAAAGTGAGCAGTTCGGGCTGGACTGTTCCCATTGGGCACAGGGTCAAGACTGATTTGCATATGGCTGGGTTCAAACTGAAATGGCATGGTGAGCAAATAAACAATGGATTTAGGCCCAGATCTCTGTACTGGGGTGAATGTATGACATTGTTCTGCATTCTGTTCATCAATTGTTGTTTTTGGATCCGTCACCCCGAGTTGGACGGGTATGCTTCGACGTGGGCCCCGTGCTCTTCATGCCACTGGAGTCAAGCTATCCTGGCTGATGAGGGTTAAAACCCCAAAACCGGTCCTATGATTCTTGTTTCCAGTCCAGGGAGGACCTGGCCTGGCAGTTAGGGCTGGACTGTTCCCATTGGGCACAGGGTCAAGACTGGTTTGCATTTGGCTGGGTGCAAACTGGAATGGCATGGTGAGTATAAAACCGATGGATTTAGGCCCAGATCTCTGAACTGGGGTGAATGTATGCCATTGTTCTGCATTCTGTTCATCAATTGTTGTTTTTGCATTCGTCACCCCGAGTAGGACGGGTATGGTTCGATCTGGGACCCGTGCTCTTCATGCCACTGGAGACAAGCTATCTGCTGATGACGGGTGAAACCCTGAAACCGGTTCTAGGATGCTTGTTTCCAGTCCAGGGATGACCTGGCCTGGCAGTTCGAGCTGGACTGTTCCCATTGGGCACAGGGTCAAGACTGATTTGCATATGACTGGGTTCAAACTGAAATGGCATGGTGAGCAAATAAACAATGGATTTAGGCCCAGATCTCTGTACTGGGGTGAATGTTTGACATTGTTATGCATTCTGTTCATCAATTGTTGTTTTTGCGCCAGGCATTTGAAGCCCAGCGCTTCAGAGATGAAACATAACTTCATCCAGGATCTTCCTCCAGATATAATTCCTCTTTGATCTCCCCCTCAGCTTCCACTTCAGAGACACCATCATCATCATCCTTATGAGAGGCACTGTATCAAAATCCATACTGACATGCTGAGTAAAATGCTCTTAGTGAACTCTGTCTGTCAATCACTGTTGCCATTGGGACTTTCACCAAGAGTAAGTCGAAGAGTAAGAGGGAGCTAATATGGCTGAGCTATTCATAAATGCTATCTTGTTATTTTCACATATTAAATATAAGTATGGTATTTGAAATCAATGTCAAACAATAAGACGCATAGATACACTACATGGTTTGTTATCAATACATTTGAATAAATGATCAAGCTATCATTGATGTACAAAAAAGAGTAAATTAATATTTACATGTTATGTTGCAGAAGAAATAAAGACAGTTTTCTCGATCCGAATGCAGTGATTAAAAGTAAACAAGATAATCAATGAAAACAAGAATAGGAGTGAGTAGAAGTTGTTTGAAAAAAAATATTTTATTGATATATCTATAAAATACCATTTAAGAGTCACACGGGTTTTGAGACAGAGGTCAATTTCAGTACAAAGACTTTGTTGTTTCCACAGTTCATTAATCAATCTTCAGATACTGCTTCAATGATTACACAAGTAGTTCTTAGGTCTGGATTTTGATAGTGCAGCTGTCAAACAGTCATTTCGCTTACACTGTACACAAAGTCGGCTATGGGTCAACCCCTCTCAACTATTGGCTTCTTTGACCAGTTTATTTCAGCCTTTTGCTTGGGACTTTGTCAATCGCACCTTATCTCAGCCCAGTGGAGTTTCCATCGCTCACCTAGTGACATTGGCTATTTGGAAATATCCTTCTGCTTCCACTTGAGTGCCTGCATAGAACTGTATGAGTGACTATTTTACAACTATATGTCTATCTGTCCACTCCTGATGGCTACCTCCTACGGGTCTTACTCTAATTTGGTAACTTAGACCTATGGACTTTGCCATTGTCTGTTGATGGTGTCTCCCAATAGCCATCACATCATTTGCTACCACTCTACCTATATCAAATGCTCCTCTCTCTGGCCAGTGTCTGCCACTCCTGACTTGTATCGCTCTTCAGACCCCCATGGGACACATAACATTAGAAGCAGCCACAACACTCATGTTTTTTAAATTTTTTTTATTGTTAGGGGTTCATGGGGTAGGGCTGCCGAAGTGCCTATTTGGGAGTTTATGTATGAAGCCCTGGTCCCTCCAAGTTCCCCTCCTCACATGGTAAATTGTGTTTTTTGAAGTTGGCTTATCTGTCTCTTGCATAGTTTTCTGGCATTCAATAAACGGTTAAAACTTAAAGATAAACAAGAAAGTTATTTGTGTTACAATCATCATCATCATAAATCCTTTATTTCGGTTTTGATCAATAAAACCATAAAAGGCAGCATACACACAAATATAAATTCATCCAAATTGATCAATACAATAATAAAAGTGCAATGTAAAAAGGGTTTAAAAAAGTATAAAAACAAAATTAGTCAGTCTTAATACAATATTATCACTAAATCAGGACGCTACTCAGTGAAAATACTCAACTTTTCACCGTAAGATTTGATCTAAAATGCCATATCGATAATAAAAATGTCATGACAGAAAACACAACAGGTCCACAAGTGTTGGATCTACATACTCTCACTGCTGTGTGACGGTCCATAAAATCCAATAATTTACAAATATGTTTAACACATCGGGCCCGTTACCTTGTGTAAGTGGTACAGAAAAATAATACATGGTTGATGGTCTCTACAACCTCACATTCCATATGGCAGGTATTTGACGTATTTATCTTACCATTCCTAGAACTAGTTAAAGCTAACAATGGTATAGTCCCCAATCTGAACTTAATGTAAAGTGCACTTACTTGTATCAGGTTTGGCTACTATGTCTAAATAGGGATCAAAATCAAGAGTGCATTTAAAACTTAAAAACACAAATGTCAAACTACCCAATACTGCTCTTGAAATTTCCCCCCAATACAAAATTCCAATGAGCCAGCTTGAGGGATTCTTTAGAGTTTTGTGGCAATACTTGAGGATGGGTCCAAAAATCTTCCAAACCCAACTTGAATAGCCAATTTTTTATGTGGGCCCACTAAGGGTTCTTATCTACATACGGACCCACCAGTAAACATCTGAGCCAATCTCTGTAGGGCTGTAACTCCTCTGTTGTCCACACCCTTAACCAATACAAAATAAGTCTCAATGCAGCTATATCGGAAATGTATCTCAGCTTGAGATCCATACTGATGGGCAGTGTTGGGGTACTGTGGATATTTTTAATAAAGACTTAAGAAAAATGTTCTCCGCATTCTCCGTAAAAACCAAATTACAATGGCCCTAAATATCTGCCCTATATAGAGCGGCCCCACAAGCTTGGCTTCTATATATTTCAATGTGGGGGGGGGGGGGTATCGGGAAGGAGGAAGCCTTATTTGCAAACCTTACGATGGACCCGGCACATTGTTTTAATACAATGTACTTTTTCTCATCTTTGCTGACCATTTATGTGAATCTTCCAGGTGAACTCCTAGGTAATCAAACTTGGCAAGCTTCTCGAGTACCTTCCCTTCTAAAAGTATATTTCTTTTAATTTTTTTCTTCGGTCGTCAAATACCATATACTTTGGTTTGTTGTTATTCATTTCCAGGCCATAATCTATACAAAAAAATGAAAACTTCTCTAAAAGAATAGAAAGGCCTAGGATTTTTTTTAGTAACAACAAGGTGTCAGCGGCAAATAGTAGACACAGATTGTTCCGATCACTGATCTGAGAGGAATCATTTTCACAATTAAAAAGGTATGACAAACACTAATTAATATATAAGAGGACGTGCGTCTGGGCCAGAATGCACCATTGGCATACTCCTCTTTGGGTCGAAATTTCATCGTACAGTTTGCCCACCAGTCTCCACCCAACTCTTGCAAAATTAGCAGTGTACAGTTCCTTTATTATTGTCAACAAACCTACTGGCACACCTAAACTGGCCAGTGTTTCCCATAATTTGTTCCTTGGGACCAAATCGAGGGCGCATCGAATATCCACAAAAGCAACAAATAATCTCCCTTTGTCAAGATCCACGGTCCTCCACTTAATGACTAGAAATCGTATGATTTGATTGACTGTCCGGATTTTATTACAAAATTCCACCTTTAAATGGTAAAAGGTCTCTGTTTGCTCAATCCATTCCCATAGTCTGCTAAGTATTTGTGAGCAGAATACTTTCTGTATGTTATCAATCAGATTTATGGGTCTACAATTGCCCGGAATTGCCCTATCCCTTTTCTTATGGATTGAGATTATTATGGCTCCTTTCCAGGATTTTGGAATCTGCCCTACTGCGAAGGCAGCATTAAACACGGAATTTAAATATGGGCTCCAGATCTGAGGTTCACTTCGATAAAGTTGTATGGGTATTTTATCTAAGTCAAAGAAAATTCCCTTTGGGTCTCTTCAATAGCATACTAAGACACTCAAGACTCACTCACACTTCACTCATATCCAAACTATTGCAATTGCCAAAGGATAGTATATAAATGTTTTATTCACCAGGTGAATGCACAATTACAAATCCATATTTTATATGTATAAAAAAGATAAGTCAGTGGAATACATTAAACAACAAAATGTACACAATCATACAATGAAATACAATCTAATATTTTTAAGAAAAAATCCTTGCTATAATGCACATAGAACAAATAAATGTCTCACAATTCAACAATTTAATCAGCATTAGTCTTCAAATCACAATTAAAAAGCATATTATATGCATATCAAAATTAAAATGACTTCACAAGAAAAATGACAGTTAAATACAGAATGACCAAAGGCGTGATTTGGGTGAATATTAGCAATGCCATTGGTACTGAATATGGGTGATTTGTTTAAGGGGGATGTGTGGAATTTTCACTGTATATATACACTGTTGTTCAATGAAGTGCCAGATCCATACAGATATATATTATTTTATTTTAATGTAGATGTAGGATTGCTGGACACGTTTGTATAGAAAGCCTGAAGAAGGTGGTTTGGACCAGTTATTGCCACCGAAACGCGTTGCCTTTGGTCATTCTGTATTTAACTGTCATTTTTCTTGGCCTTCATCTCCCTCACCAGTAATGAATATTGATGGGATTTCTTTTATTTCAATTCGAGGATTTCTTTCCTTATAAAGGTACATAAAGTGGGAGGTCCACTCCTCACTGGGGATATGGCAATCTCGCTAAGCTTTAGCAGTGCGCCCATGCTGGTTAACCAGCTCCCCAAAACGCCTAGTATTTTTGGCTCGAGTTTCCCCTAATAGGATGTCTCAATCTGCATATTCCCACTGTTCTTTGCTCTCTTTAAAGACAGACACATATTTCTATCTAGTTAGGACAACCATGCTTCTGTCCTTATCTTTTAAGGCTTTTAAAAGAGCACCCATGGCACGTTTACACCTCACATTAAACCACTCATTTGACCTCTCTGGCTTGGCCCATCCCTGTATTGCAATTTTTTGTAAATAAGTCCTCTAGTTTATTAAAAAAATTATTATGGGCCACCATCATCTGTCCTGGGCTGTGTTCATTTTGTTGACATGCAATCAGTTCTTTCAAATCTAGGAGGTATAACTTAGCTAACAATTCCACAGATTTGTGGAAGACCTCCCATTTAACAGAGCGCTTGTTTGGGGTTACCACCACCTGGTTAGTGATAACTTGATTACCTAGGGGGCTCTCCTCTTTTGGGCCGCCATGTCCCGGAAACACAAAATCGGGAAATTATCACTATCTTGATGGTCACTTACTAACAGGTCAGCTATTTCATGCCAAATTCTTAAATCCAATAAAATATAGACAATATGACTTGACTAGTATAAGGCTCCCTCATGAAAGTAGGCTTCACATCGCTATTTGAAGGGAATCTCCAATTACCCGGTCTTAGGCCAAACAAGCCCATAATGTCTTTGATCAGCATGGCTACTACGCTCATTTTGGGTGCTTTGTGAGCAGAGCAATGGGCGAAATCTCCCAACGATATCCTTTTCCTTAATAATATCCAAATAAGGGGCATAAGGTTCAAAACAAGAATTAAAATCGCTTGCTTTAATCACTCTGTGATTACATGACAAGGCAGCCAGGGACTTGTTCAAGATTTTCAAAGTTCTTGAACATTGGGAAAAGGGACTTGATCTATTATAAATGTTTACCACCATATAAGGCATCCCATTCTTTGTTGTAAGACTAAGGACTAATATATCAGGGCAGTCAATGTGTATTTGTTTTACATCACAACCTAGTGAAACTTTTGGCCAGATGATGAGCTCACCCATTGACCTGCCCACAGTTGAGGGAGTGGCATTAATGCAATATGAGTTGAAACCTGGCCTATACATTTTAGATGTAGCCCAACTTTCTGGAAATAAGCCCATATCAAAATAATCAGTATACAATCTTCAGTCCACATCCTCCAATTTTGCCCTTAGTCCTGAAATATTCCAAGAGAATATAAAAGGTGACGCTCTGCGGGAATTTTGTGCAATCTGTACGGTACATTGATGGGACAAATGGGGATCATCTGGGTTAGCCAGGGCATCCTTAATTTTTCACTGTTAGTTACAAAAATGGATGACCCATGGTTTAGTTCAGCGGACGACGGTCAATTGGCATTTACAAGAGTATGCATAGTTTCGGGATGAGATGGCGGTGTTATGAATCAATCCGTATCGGATAGGCCACTCTAGAAGGAATTGGTATTCTTCTGGCAGGTGTTCCCATGGATTTGTGCCACTTGTTTCAGTCACTCCATTCTACCCATATTACTACTTCCCTTAGATTTGAAGCCATCCAGATTCGACTGATTCCTCTTGAAAGAGATACTTAATCCATTTACAGGTAGAGAGAAACAATTCACATATATTAGGCCCGCCACTGTCTGACGTGGTTAGATTTAGTTCAAATGAGTGCCAAAGAACAGCCGGCATTGAGTGGCGTTTACCAGACACTATTGTTTGAGAAGATGCCAGACCGGCATTTTCTCACGTCTGATCCAGTGTAAAACTTTATTTTCCATGGACTCATTGTTCTCAGACAATTTGGTAAGCAGCTTGGGGACTTTTATCATGTAAACTGTGTGGTATACTAAAGTACTAGGGCCATTTTGCCGTATTTGAGGCAGAGAGGTAACAGATGTAACATGTGTACTGACTTGCCCGTTAACACAGGTCATAGTACGGGCAATGGGCAAGGCCCTCTGTGCCCTATCAAGGGTGACAGCGGAATCCAGCACATTCCCTCTTCCAACCATGAGCCTCGACTCACCATGATGACGTTGGATCTGTCCCGTAGAGCAAGTTATATCTCTAGCAGGAACAGTATGATCTGGGGTTGGCTTAGGTAAACTTGGACTGCCATGGGTTTGCCAGGAGAATTTACAACCTCTAGCCACATGCCCTTTAAAGACGCTACCTCATTTCTAAGGCCTAAATTAGTCCCATAGCATCACTTAATGTTGGAGCATCCTCTATGAAGATCTCAACTGGGGCAGGTATTGCAGGTGCTTATTGCAAGATTCCTGACTCTGTTTTACAGGATGGCAGAACGATTTGAGCAAACAACATCATGGACCACTACACTGCCCAGGGGAAGGGACTTCACACTTTTGTGTTTGCCACAATCGTCTCTTAACATCTGGCTGCCCGCAGGCTCCCCTTGTTTGGAGGTAACCTACGTTGTAATAGATGTTGAGTTTTTTAATGGTGGTCTAGGTTTGAACAAATCCACAAGTTTCCTGATTGACTTTCCAGTCCCAGTGTTTTTACCATTAAGTATGGCTTCTACCTCTTCTATCAAAGTACTAATCTCACCTGTACACCCAATTGACAACAACTTCTTGGAGCGCACAGCAAATTAAGGACAATTATTACAGGCAAAGTAAGTTCGGTGCTCCAGGTAGATGTGAGCCTGTTGCCTTGACTCCAAACAAGACCACTAGTGATCCGACAAATCCAAAATAGACCACCGAGCACTCTAAAATCAAATTCAGTCCACAAAATAATTTCTTTTTTCTTCAGTCTTTGTCTTTATTTCTTCATCCAAATCAATTTCAGCAAACAGCCTACACGTGTTTCGTCTTTAGTCCGTCTTGGACAACAGACTTCTTCAGGGCAGTATCAATTCTGAATTATCACTGTAAGATCTATCCACCAGTTCAGTCTAGCGTTAATGCTCATAAGGCGCACCTCGTCTTCAGGGATTTGTTGCACGATATCATTAATATATGTAGGTCGCCCTTATCCTTTATTTTCTGTATTCATCAGCTCTTAGGCTCTCCTCGTATTTGAGAGTGGTAAATCTGTAGCACGTGGGTTTCCCTTTTCTTTTTCAGTATCCAATCTGCGTAACCGCTACTTCTATCTCCGTATTTACTCGCGTGCTAATCTCACCTGTCACACAATTCGATGTTCTACCAGGATGCTGTTTCTGAAGTTTCGGGTTTTTGGATTTGGCGGCATCTCCTTCTGGACTATTTTTGCCTTTGCACTTGCCCCCTGTTTATGCTTAGACAATTGTACTTTTATAAGGAGCAGCACATGCAACACTTGAACCCGGTTCCTGTTAACAAGGCACACAAAATGAACAGACAGGAGAAAACTTGTACCTGGAGCCCAGGACGATGGCCAGGCCAGCCTCCTCCAGGCTCTGATGGGCGCGGACGGGCCTGCCCTTGGCCTGGGCTTCGACTGGGTGCAGTCAGCGCAGCGGGTCTGCCGTCAACCCTTTGTGCAAAACCGAATTAGCCTTAACCCTGTGCAACAGAATGCAAAACAATGTCATACATTCACCCCAGTACAGAGATCTGGGCCTAAATCCATTGTTTTTTTGCACTCCACACCACCCCAGTTCAGACATGGCCATATGCAAGTCAGCCTTGACCCTGTGCCTCATGGGAACAGTCCAGCCCGAACTGCCAAGCCATGTCTTTCCTGCACCGGAATCCAGCATCCTAGGACCGGTTTCTGGCTATCAGCCGTCTTCAGCCAGGATAGCTTGACTCCAGTGGTGTGGAGAGCATGGGACTCACGTCTGAGCATACCCATCTCACTCGGGGTGACAAATGCAAAACCAACAGTTGATGGACAGAATGCAGAACAATGTCATACATTCACCCCAGTACAGAGATCTGGGCCTAAATCCATTGTTTTTTTGCACTCCACACCACCCCAGTTCAGACATGGCCATATGCAAATCAGCCTTGACCCTGTGCCTCATGGGAACAGTCCAGCCCGAACTGCCAAGCCATGTCTTTCCTGGACCGGAATCAAGCATCCTAGGACCGGTTTCTGGCTATCAGCCGTCTTCAGCCAGGATAGCTTGACTCCAGTGGTGTGGAGAGCATGGGACTCACGTCTGAGCATACCCATCCCACTCGGGGTGACAAATGCAAAACCAACAGTTGATGTACAGAATGCAGAACAATGTCATACATTCACCCCAGTACAGAGATCTGGGCCTAAATCCATCGTTTGTTTGCACTCCACACCACCCCAGTTCAGACATGGCCATATGCAAATCAGCCTTGACCGCGCCTCATGGGAACAGTCCAGCCCGAACTGCCAAGCCATGTCTTTCCTGAACCGGAATCAAGCATCCTAGGACCGGTTTCTGGCTATCAGCCGTCTTCAGCCAGAATAGCCTGACTGCAGTGGTGTGGAGAGCATGGGACTCACGTCTGAGCATACCCATCCCACTCGGGGTGAGAAATGCAAAACCAACAGTTGATGGACAGAATACAGAACAATGTCATACATTCACCCCAGTACAGAGATCTGAGCCTAAATCCATTGTTTTTTTGCACTCCACACCACCCCAGTTCAGTCATGGTCATATGCAAATCAGCCTTGACCCTTTGCCTCATGGGAACAGTCCAGCCCGAACTGCCAAGCCACGTCTTTCCTGGACCGTAATCAAGCATCCTAGGACCGGTTTCTGGCTATCAGCCGTCTTCAGCTAGGATAGCTTGACTCCAGTGGTGTGGAGAGCATGGCACTCACGTCTGAGCATACCCATCCCACTCGGGGTGACAAATGCAAAACCAACAGTTGATGGACAGAATGCAAAACAATGTCATACATTCACCCCAGTACAGAGATCTGGGCCTAAATCCATCGTTTTTTTGCACTCCACACCACCCCAGTTCAGACATGGCCATATGCAAGTCAGCCTTGACCCTGTGCCTCATGGGCACAGTCCAGCCCGAACTGCCAATCCATGTCTTTCCTGAACCGGAATCCAGCATCCTAGGACCGGTTTCTGGCTATCAGCCGTCTTCAGCCAGGATAGCTTGACTCCAGTGGTGTGGAGAGCATGGGACTCACGTCTGAGCATACCCATCCCACTCGGGGTGACAAATGCAAAACCAACAGTTGATGGACAGAATGCAGAACAATGTCATACATTCACCCCAGTACAGAGATCTGGGCCTAAATCCATTTTTTTTGCACTCCACACCACCCCAGTTCAGACATGGCCATATGCAAATCAGCCTTGACCCTGTGCCTCATGGGAACAGTCCAGCCCGAACTGCCAAGCCATGTCTTTCCTGGACCGTAATCAAGCATCCTAGGACCGGTTTCTGGCTATCAGCCGTCTTCATCCAGGATAGCTTGACTCCAGTGGTGTGGAGAGCATGGGACTCACATCTGAGCATACCCATCCCACTCGGGGTGACAAATGCAAAACCAACCGTTGATGGACAGAATGCAGAACAATGTCATACATTCACCCCAGTACAGAGATCTGGGCCCAAATCCATCGTTTTATTGCACTCCACACCACCCCAGTTCAAACATGGCCATATGCAAATCAGCCTTGACCTTGTGCCTCATGGGAACAGTCCAGCCCAAACTGCCAAGCCATGTCTTTCTTGGACCGGAATCAAGCATCCTAGGACCGGTTTCTGGCTATCAGCCGTCTTCAGCCAGGATAGCTTGACTCCAGTGGTGTGGAGAGCATGGGACTCACGTCTGAGCATACCCATCCCACCCATCCCACTCGGGGTGACAAATGCAAAACCAACAGATGATGGACAGATTGCAGAACAATGTCATACATTCACCCCAGTACAGAGATCTGGGCCTAAATCCATCGTTTTTTTGCACTCCACACCACCCCAGTTCAGACATGGCCATATGCAAATCAGCCTTGCCCCTGTGCCTCATGGGAACAGTCCAGCCCGAACTGCCAAGCCATGTCTTTCCTGGACCGGAATAAAGCATCCTAGGACCGGTTTCTGGCTATCAGCCATCTTCAGCCAGGATAGCTTGACTCCAGTGGTGTGGAGAGCATGGGACTCACGTCTGAGCATACCCATCCCACTCGGGGTGACAAATGCAAAACCAACAGTTGATGGACAGAATGCAGAACAATGTCATACATTCACCGCAGTACAGAGATCTGGGCCTAAATCCATCGTTTTTTTGCACTCCACACCACCCCAGTTCGGGCTGGACTGTTCCCATGAGGCACAGAGTCAAGACTGATTTGCATATGGCCATGTCTGAACTGGGGTGGCTTGGTGAGCAAAATAATGATGGATTACACCCATATCTATGACTGGGGGTGAATGTTTTGCCATTGTGCAACATTCCATCCATCATCTTGTGTGTTTTGCTGTTCACCCTATGTGGGAAGGGTATGCCCAGACGTGGGTCCCTTGCTCACTAAGCCACTGGAGTCAAGCTATCCTGGCTGAAGACGGCTGATAGCCAGAAACCGGTCCTAGGATGCTTGATTCTGGTCCAGGAAAGATGTGGCTTGGCAGTTCGGTCTGGACTGTTCCCATGAGGCACAGGGTCAAGACTGATTTGCATATGGCCATGTCTGAACTGGGGTGGCTTGGTGAGCAAAATAATGATGGATTAAACCCAGATCTGTGACTGGGGGTTTATGTTTTGCCATTGTGCAACATTCCGTCCATCATCTTCTGTGTTTTGCTGTTCACCCTATGTGGGAAAGGTAGGCCCAGAAGTGGGTCCCTTGCTCACTAAGCCACTGGAGTCAAGCTATCCTGGCTGAAGACGGCTGATAGCCAGAAACCGGTCCTAGGATGCTTGATTCCGGTCCAGGAAAGACGTGGCTTGGCAGTTCGGGCTGGACTGTTCCCATGAGGCACAGGGTCACGACTGAATTGCATATGGCCATGTCTGAACTGGGGTGGCTTGGTGAGCAAAATAATGATGGATTAAACCCAGATCTGTGACTGGGGGTGAATGTTTTGCTATTGTGCAACATTCCGTCCATCATCTTGTGTGTTTTGCTGTTCACCCTGTGTGGGAAGGGTATGCCCAGACGTGGGTCCTTTGCTCACTAAGCCACTGGAGTCAAGCTATCCTGGCTGAAGACGGCTGATAGCCAGAAACCGGTCCTAGGATGCTTGATTACGGTCCAGGAAAGACGTGGCTTGGCAGTTCGGGCTGGACTGTTCCCATGAGGCACAGGGTCAAGACTGATTTGCATATGGCCATGTCTGAACTGGGGTGGCTTGGTGAGCAAAATAATGATGGATTAAACCCAGATCTGTGACTGGGGGTGAATGCTTTGTCCATTGTGCAACATTCCGTCCATCATCTTGTGTGTTTTGTTGTTCACCCTATGTGGGAAGGGTATGCCCAGACGTGGGTCCCTTGCTCACTAAGCCACTCGAGTCAAGCTATCCTGGCTTAAGACGGCTGATAGCCAGAAACCGGTCCTAGCATGCTTGATTCCGGTCCAGGAAAGACGTGGCTTGGTAGATCGGGCTGGACTGTTCCCATGAGGCACAGGGTCAAGACTGATTTGCATATGGCCATGTCTGAACTGGGGTGGCTTGGTGAGCAAAATAATGATGGATTAAACCCAGTTCTGTGACTGGGGGTGAATGTTTTGCCATTGTGCAACATTCCGTCCATCATCTTGTGTGTTTTGCTGTTCACCCTATGTGGGAAGGGTATGCCCAGACGTGGGTCCCTTGCTCACTAAGCCACTGGAGTCAAGCTATCCTGGCTGAAGACGGCTGATAGCCAGAAACCGGTCCTAGGATGCTTGATTCCGGTCCAGGAAAGACGTGGCTTGGCAGTTCGGGCTGGACTGTTCCCATGAGGCACAGGGTCAAGACTGATTTGCATATGGCCATGTCTGAACTGGGGTGCCTTGGTGAGCAAAATAATGATGGATTAAACCCAGATCTGTGACTGGGGGTGAATGTTTTGCCATTGTGCAACATTCCGTCCATCATCTTGTGTGTTTTGCTGTCAACCCTTTGTAGCACATCCCTCTAAGCCATGCCTCCTTGCAGAAACTCTGCAACAGGGGCTCCTTGTGCTGGGGTGGCTGGTAAATGTGGTCCCCTCTGGTCCTGTGGGACACTAGGGGCCAAGGATCCCCCTCTTGGTGCCACTAGTGTCCCACAGAGCAGGTCTGCGGGCCACGCTTTATAGCCCATCACTCCAAGCCCCCCTCTTGCAGCAACTCTGCAACGGGGCTCCTAGTAAATGTAGTCCTCTCTGGTCCTTGGGGTCACTAGGGGCCAAGTATCCACCTCTTGGTGCCACTGGTGTCTCACAGAGTAGATCTGCCGGCCGCGCAACTCTGTAATGGGGGCTCTTGGCGCTGGGGCAACTGGTAAATGTGGTCTCCTCTGGTCCTTGGGGTCGCTAGAGGCCAAGGATTTCCCTCTTGGTGCCACTGGTGTCCTACAAATTTAGGTTTAAAGTAACACTGGGTGGGGCGTGGCCAAGATGGCGAGTGGGTAAGACGTGACTCGCTTGTCTCCCCGCTCCCGTCCGCCGCCCGCTATCTTCCTGGCACTGTTGCAGCACGCTGGACCCTTGATTGTGCTCAGAGGATGGGCGAGAACTTCAAGGACTGGTTTGCAGTGGGGTCTGAATGAGGGAACGTCCGCAGCCGAAGTGTTCAGCAGCCCGGCCCCAGAGAGTCAAAATGGCGGCCCGGACTGCGTAGCTGAGCTGCATAGCGAGCCTAAGCATTGGAGGTCTCTGCTTCGGAGAGGCTGTGAGTTCCAGCTGCGCTTTCAGCAGGGGACCATTTTGGCCCTCAGGAGGTGAGAGGTGCTTCCCCCCAACGACCATTTGCGACGGAGGGTGCAGATGAGGAGGGGTGATGGAGCGGGGAGGCCCGCGTGGAGTCAAAGCAGGCTGGGCGCCTGAGCCCAAATCCACGTGCCTGGGGCCTCCGCAAACAGCGAACATCGGGTCTTCAATCACTAGAGGTGAGCAACCCTGAGGCATTTCCCGCCCCTGCCAGGCAAGGCAGACGCACTGAGTGACACTGCTCCAGGCTTGCGGCCCCACCTGGAACGGCAGGTTCCAGTCTCTGCCGAGCCTTCTTCGAGAGCCCGGAGTGAGGGTTGCAGATGGCGCATTAGACTGGGCCCCAGCACCAAACTTTTTGGGGGACACAGTGAAATAGAGAGCCCTGCCCGGCCATATAGGCCCCTACAGGATACGATCCATAGCATCACAGGGCAAAAACCCACTTGCCACGTACTGAGGCCCACAGAGGGTAGAGGACCCCGTGGTAGGTGAAGACGCGGAAAGCGCACCGACGGCCTGGCCAGCGCTTGGTCGAATTGGCAAGCCCCCTGCTAAGAACTAGCACACTCCCCTCTGCAGCGCCAGAGGCTGCGAACCTAGCAATGCAGTAGTCACCTTGGGGGGAATTGAGGACAAGACCCGGCAACCACAAGGCACGGCACGACACAGCACGCATCACCGCGCGCCGGAGATGAAGGCCGCTCAGGAGGCTCCCCGGTACCTGTAACACCCTTGGGGTGCGTACCTTGGATGTATGTCAGTACAACGCGATCATTTTGATTGCGGTACTTGACAATGCAGTTTTCACAACGCAAGTCGTTACAACGACTTGCGTTGGAGGGCGCTGGATTGTGGAATAATTAAATTTTCTATTCCAACTCCAGCCTACGTAACAGTAGGGAAGGTGTTGGATTAGAAAATCAAACTATTCCTTAAGCAAGAGCGCCATCCAGCGCAAGTCGTAGTAATGACTTGCGTTGTAATGGCAGCATTGTAAAGAACACGCTGTGTAAACACCGCGTTGTAAAGGATGTTTCCTGCGTACCTTGCGCCATGCATCACACCGCGCCGTGCCCAGAGATCGAAGACATGCTACTGGCAGCTATTCTACAGGCCGGTGAGCTGGCAGCCTCCCGGCGCGTCCAGGACTTCCAGGAGGCTTGAACGTGCTGCAATCTGCTGAGGGCCTGGGTGATTCGGGGACAGGTGTGCCGAAGGACGATATTGATAAGGCTTGGTGGCGCTGCATCACTGGAGTAGTGACAGGAGAGGCCTGCGCAGTGGTATCCACGTTGTGACTCACACCCTCATACAGCCGCCCCAGAGTGGGCCTCAGGAATGAAGCAGAAGAGAATTACAGAGTGCACTGCTCCGGCCACAGGAGACTTGACTATAAGGCCCATTGCTCACGCATTACTGCTCCCAACAGGGTGAATACCAACGCATGTATAGCTAAACTTTCTGGCACCTGCCTTGGGCCACATCCTCACGCCACTGCTTCTCGTGCCCAGCCGCAGATCAGACATGTCCTCAACATGTGCGAAGAAAGACAGAAGCGTGAAAGACATGTTCACCAAGATAACGGGGGCAAGCGGAGGAGACGGCTGCGCATCCCCACCTACGTCAGGAGGGCAAAAGACAGAATCCATGGTGGAGCTAGACACACGCGCATTCCTAGCTCAACTATTTTCAACCCTACAGGAAGACTTATAAGCTCTCAGAAAAGATTTCTCCAACGAGATCAAGGAAGTGTGTCGAGATTTGGACGCAATCGGAGAGAGGGTGGCCACAATGGAAGATCATGAAGACTCGCTGGAGGAAGAAGTGGAGCAATTGAAGCAAGATGTGATCCACCTTCAAGCCCAACAAATAGACATTCAAGCTCACGCGGAAGATTTAGAAAATCGCTCCTGTATAAATAATAGTCATGTGTAAGGCATTCCCTCAAAAGAAGAAGGCACTGACATCATTCAATATCTCCAAGGCCTCTTCTGCCACATCTTGCAGGAATCGTAGGACTTTCCAATAAAAATTGATAGAGCCCATCAATTAGGTTTACAAAGAAAGGCGCCAGCACCTTCTCCCGACTTATTGGCTTATCTCCCAGACTTTCAAATTAAAGAACTCATTCTGAGAGAAGCCAGGGAAGCGCAACCATTAGCCCATAGAGGACATGACATTGCCTTATATCAAGTTCCGGCAGTGATCACGTTGCAAAAACGTAGAGACTTACGCCAAGTCACAACCCACCTCCGTAACCAAGGGATCTCCTACTCATGGGGACACCCACTTCACTTTATCTTCAAGTGGGACGGCAGGCTGCGGAAAATAAGGTCACTACAGAAAGCTGGCAAGGTCCTGGGCATCGACAACCCTCAAGTAGCCGAGTCAGACGACAGAGATAAGAAAGGTCAAAGAGAAAGATGGCATTGTGTTAGACGACGAAGGAGTCAGGAGGCCTCCTTCAAGCCGGACCCAGAGACTATAGCTCATGAACGTCAAGTAGTGCTGGCCTCGTTGACTGCTGAATCCGCGTCCTGAGCTGAAGCTTGATCCGTTTGCTATGTCAGATAAGTGGTCCAAAGCTTTGCCGGGGGGTGGCGGGTGGGCAGGTGAGGGCAGGGGGAGTATTTATGGCCACAAGATGCACCCTACATACTGTTTCACCAGGGAGACGCGGATGTACACTGCGGCTCCTGGACAATTTTCCGGGGTAAATATTGTTCTGTTTGTTGGGGTTAGGGAGGGGGTGGGGGGTGGGGGGGGGGTGGGGTCCGGTATAGACAAAGTCTCTTTTCCATGTGGTCCCTGATGTTCCCCGAGCAACTTCACTTGCACCTTCACACTGATACATACAGATATGACCTGCAGAGGGGGAACTCAGTTTTCCTCGAGAGCGGGATCAACCCTAGGGGCTGTACTAGATCAATTCACAACCACCTGTCATGGTCCCGGAAGAGGTGAAAATACTTACGGGTAATGTTAAGGGTGTCAATAATCCAGTCAAACGGCGTGCCATCCTCTCTTACCTAGAAAATAGAGAGTCCGATATCTGCCTCCTGCAAGAGACGCATCTCCTTGCTAAGGATTACCACCCATGAGATTGAGAGCATTCCCCCAGCAATTTTTTTCTTCCACAGGGGAAAAGAAGGCGGGGTTGGCTCTGCTAATATCCAATCGCTGCAGGGGGGGGGTAGTAAGGGAGAAGGTGGCTGAACTAAAAGGGAGATTGCTTGCATACACCATACAATTTGACCCCTAATTCATAGTAATAGGTTCCTTATACGCTCCCAATTCAGGACAGGAGAGATTTCTTAAAACAGCTCTGGCAGACGTCGTGGCCCCACAAAATCGCATGACTTTAATAAAGGGGACCTAAATATGGTAATGGACTCGATCAAAGACAGATCACAGGCCTCTTATTGGCACAAAGGAGAAATATTGGGGGAAGGGAAGAAATGGCTGAACGAGATGGCTTTTGTAGATATCTGGAGAGAGGCCCACCCAACCTCGACCCAATACACCTTTTTCTCGCACGCACATAGGTCTTCTGCGAGCATCGATTATTTCTTAGGGACAGGGAGATTAACAGGGCAGTCACAGCAGTGAATATAGAACCTACGGCTCTTTCAGACCACGATGCACTGATCACGCATATATCTTTGCCGTCAAGCCCCCGCCAAGCTGGCTGCTGGAGACGTAAAGAGAATATGCTCCACAGGAAAACGGTGGACCAGCAACTTACTAAATGCAGTCAGGAATATTTCGCCCTCAATGATAGCCCCGACATCGCGATAACAACACTCTGGGAAGCGATGAAAATGGTGGTGCATGGGAGGTTATTAGCACTGTCAGCGGCCGACAATAGGGAATGCAAGGAATTGAGAGCTAGCTTAGCGACCCAGGGACAAGAACTGGAAAGAGTACATAGCAGGACAAGTGCGCCCAGGGTTTGGAGGCAGCTAGGGCACAGTTAGCAGGAATAGATTTGGACAGGGCGCAATATGCAGCGGTTAGGTTGAAGCATTCTTATTACATTGGGGGCGACCGTACAGGTCGCCTCTTGGCCAATAGGTTAAGGGCCCAAAGACAGCGGACAAAGGTCTCCTCGCTACAGGGGAATGGACAGAGGGAGGTCATCGAGGACCAAGAGATAGCTCGCACTTTCAGGGAGTTTTATGAACAATTATACACAGCTGACACTACATCAGAACCTGACACCACAGATCAATCTGTTACTATGTCCACACTAACCCCCGATCAGGCAGCAGCATTGGATGCTCCCATCCGAGTCGAGAAAGTAATTACAGCGATTTCACGTCTCAAGGTGCTCAAGTACCCCGGCCCAGACGGGTTTCCTGCTCTTTTTTTATAAGAAATTCTGCCACATTTTAGTCCAGGTTTTGACGAGACTATTCAATTCTTTTGGGAGCGCAAACCCGATTCCCGCAACTATGTTAGCGGCGGCAATTGTGGTTCTGCCCAAGCCAGGTTAAGATAGACAACACTGTGGCTCATATCGCCCCATCTCTTTACACAACGTAAATTTTAAACTCTTTACCGGAATCCTCGCCACACACCTAGGCCCTTGCATGCTAAATCTGATAGAGCCCGACCAAGTGGGATTTATTCAATCCCGCCAATGTGCGGATAATACAAAGAGGGTACTCCACCTAATTGATAAGGCCCATCAAACACACATGGATGCACTTCTGTTGACATTTGACGCCGAAAAAGCGTTTGACTGGGTGGACTGGGGCTTCCTTAGTCATACGATGTCCAAAGTTGGGTTGGAAGAGAAATTCAGGGAGTGGGTGGGCTGCTGCCACAAAAGTCCTATGCATCCATTAGAGTAAACAGCATTCCTCACGTCCATTTGCCATTCAAAGCGGCAACAGGCAGGGAGGTCCGTTGTCGCTATTCGCTCTCTATATTGAGCCTCTGGCACAGAGGGTCAGGGACAACCCTAACATAAAGGGGATTCCGTTTGGGGGTGAAACACATCCTATTAGCCTATACACAGACGCTGTAATTGCAGTGTTGATGGAACCGAAGGAATCACTCCCCACCTTTTTAGAAGAATTGGACTCATTCGGCCATGTTTCGGGCTAATGTTGGAAAATCGATGATATTGAATTTAAATCCAACGCCCCTTGCTCTAGGCCCCGGGGAGGAATGGCTATCCGGAATTCAAATGGTGGACTCTGCTCCCTACTTGGGCTTGGACTTGGCATCCTCAGTGCGCCTAACAACTCAGCGGAACTATTCCAGGCTAACACAGCAAGCAAAAAAAGATCTGGGCGCCTGGAGTAAACACCACCTATCACTACTAGGGAGAATAGCGGCAATAAAAATGTCCCTTCTACCAAAAGCACTCTGGGCCATATGTATCAAGGCCAAATGGGTTCGCAAACGCCGAGGGTCCCGCCGATTGACCAAATATGAAAAATGGCTAATTACCAAACTCTCCGATAATGGCTGATAACCGACATGTATAACATGATTAGACATAGCCCACAATCACAGGCCACACTGAGTCAAAAGAGGTGGGGGAGAGAATTAGGTGGGGAACTTACACAGAAAGACTGGGAAGGGATATACTTCAGGGACGAAACACACAGCACGTAATGTGGCCAGTATAGAAACCGCTATGAAAATAGCTACCTATTGGTATCTCACACCAGCGCGCCTCCATAGAGGCAACCCACAAAGGAGCCCTACTTGCTGGTGAGGTTGCGACAATGAGGGCACATTACTGCACATACTGTGGGATTGCCCACTGTTGTCTAACTATTAGAGTAAAATTCTTGACAAGATAGACGAGCTATTTGACACACAGATCCCGATGCTTCCGGTTTATGTCATCCTAGGCCTTCCCAACCCAATCACATTCCCACTTAAAAGCATGAGTGGCCGCCAGATGGGGTTAGCATTGGGGGCAGCGCTACAAAACATATTGTTACATTGGGGTTCCTCCATTTCCCCCACATATACAGGCTGGCTACAGAGGTTATGGTATATTCTGGGGATGGAACGGATTTCAGCTACCCTAAATAACACCACTGACTCCTTTCAGAAAGCAAGGAGCCCATTCCTAATATTGCTCTTGTCTGAGTTCAATGGAATTACCCAGCCCAAATATCTAAGAGTGTTGCGTCTATGGGATCTATGGAAAGAACAAACATCACCTGCCACTGTTTAGCATATGATGTTACCAACGTGCATTTGGGACTTGCTCATTGTGATACAGAGACTACCGGAAAGGGGGGAGGAGTTTATGTTCTTGGTTTGTTGAAGAGGCAGAGCCGTTACTAATGTCATCCACCTTTTGCCGTGCAACGGTTTCATTTATAACATATTCTGTGCTAACTATATGCTTCTTTCTGCTACAGGACCACATGTGGATTGTACTTTCTATTGCAATGCGCTACTTATGCCTCTGTATTGTTTTTGTGCTTATGAAAATGCTAATAAACACATTTAAACTTAAAGTAACACTGGGCATCTTATTCACTTAAGCACGTTCAAGGAATAGGGCTCTGTAGCCTTTCAGAAAAAAAACCAAGAGATGTATAGAAAGATGGGCATATTTCATAGAGTGGGATATACCAGCCACAAGCAAAAAGGAGTTCATGGTATGCGTGAGCGCAATGGTTATAAAGAGGGTCACTGGAATTATGTGGCAGGGTAGGTTCAAATTATGCGGCAGGGTTAAGTAAATTATGTGGCAAGAAAAGCCAAATTATTCGGCACATTGTGATAGTATTATTTCATCATTTTGTCATTTTTATGCTTTGTAACCGTGTCTGGGCATTAGTTGTACCATTAGTAACAGTTTAACACACAAATATAGCAAAAAGTTACAGACAGGTGACCAGTCAACCCTTGCAAAGAGCCTTCCACTGAACAGCAAACAAGGCTTGCTGCATTTTTACTAGCTTTTGAGCTAGAAACAATTGTTGGGTTACAATATGCACATTATGCAGCAGATGATGGATTATGTGGCAAATCTAAAATCATGCAAAAATCTCAGTGGCCACACAATCGTATAATTCCAGTGGCCGTGATTGTAATGTAGTAATAGCACAACCAAGGTGGTAACATAAGAGGTTACTGAATTTTGTCAGAAGAGACCAGGGCATCCAAGAAAGGGTGGGCCAGGATCTTTAATCTTGGGCCGTTTCTTGTGCAGCTCAGTTATTTCCAGAGTCGATCCGGGTTGGTGTGAGAGCTCATCGCCCTTGGCTCAGAAGTTGTTCAAACTGAGGAATGGTTTATGGGTGTGGGATCCAGATTGTGTTGATCCTTTTAGTATCTGTATCTTACCACAGGGTCACATTTGGTAATAGCATTCATACACACCTGTGTGTTTGGGCTATTACTTTTAAATTTGAACATGGGAAATAGGGGAGTGTCATCAGGCAAGATTAAACCCTTCCTGCATTAAGACCTTTCATATGATCTCTGGTAAAAACAGCATCCCCTGGGCCTAGCATTTCTAAACAACTGAGCCGTATTCTGCAATAACTGTAGCTTGTATGCTGCCCACCTCAATATGTCCTGCTTTTGAGGTGCACACAAGCTTCAAGGCAAGATTGTATACAGTAAATGTTAGGCAGGGATGCATAGTTTGACTCCTTCTCGATCCAGGCAGCATACTTAACTCATATGTTAATATCCTCAACACAATACACACAATCAGGATTTCAGAATGATGTACATCTTTACCACACTTTATTTTTTTTACGACCTCACTGTTTTAGGACTGGATACTTTGGTGGGTTTCTTATGATGTGGTGGACACTATAATAAACCATAAGAAAAGTAATGGATGAAGAATCTCCTCGTATGAGAACCTCTGGAGCAGGGGTGTCCCGTGTAGGTCCTGGAGGGTCTCACCCATACCAGATTTGCGAGATATTCACATTCAATAAATTTACTTACAATTATTCTAAATGGAACTAATTTCTATTGTTGGTGGTTACCCTGAAACTGTGCAATGGATGTGGTCTTCCTGTCCCTAAATGTAAATGTATTGCGACTTATATAGTGCACGTATCACCCGAAGGTATCAAGGCGCTTGCTTAGGGAACCCGTCCTGGTATTCCCCTGTGAGATACCCTGGCAGGGTATCCACAAGGTGAAAACCAGGCCTCCCACCGCGAGGGGCCGTAGTGGAGATTAAGCAAGCTATTGCCCAGCGTCGCAGAGTGTGACCCCGTGAGTCGAGTAGGCACCGGAGCGAGAATTGTCGAGTCTGTGGAATTTTTGAGCCCGAGACCCGCCGAGGCGGGGAATCGAACCCTGGTCCACAGCCGATCTCAGCTTCCGGGTCTGCTGCCTCTAACCACTGAGCCACGCTTCTGAGCCTACACTGGGCATTCCTGCTTTAGAGATATTCGAGAGCTGTTTTCCTGACACCTATTTTCTAGCAGATGCTGACATCACACCTATACTTTATTCCATCAATGGAGGCGAGCCTCGAATGTGCCAAGACTCTTAGCCTCCTGGTTGCAATTCAATCTTCGATATTTCGTAATCCAACCCAAACCTGTTCTGCATCCTGCCAGGATCAGGAAGTGACTCAGTCCTGCTTTGAGACAGAGGTGTATTAAAATATCACATATTGGTAATGAAGCTGTCTCCTATTTATGGCAGTGTTGTGGAGTGTCACACCTGTAGGAAGTCAACACTAAAGAGGGTGGTTCCATCGGAAAGTTCCTAAAGTTACACCATGTACTTTGCAGTCGCAAGAGCGATGTCAATACTTGGAAGTTCAACCCACTTAAGGAATCATAAGCGTAATTGTGAGCCAACAAGAATTTCAGAATGATATTTGTTTGCTGTATTTTATTACTTTTGAATAACCCTTTGACACATTTAGCTTTACACTGTTGATACGAAAATATTCAGCTCCATAATGCAGTCTTGCACAATTGAGAGGGTGGTGATCTCCCTAATCAGTGGGTGGGATAATCCTCGCCTCAGTATCCTTAATAGAATTTAAACTTTCCATTACGAAAGCTTGAAAATGTTACATTCTATGTCAGGACCCGAAAGAAAGGCTTGTGATTGTTCAAAGCTTATTCACCACCAGAGATGCCATTTTCTGCACTGGTTTAAAGTAAAACTGTTTGAATGTTAAATCTGTGGACCAATCTGCAGCATTAATAATGTCCTCCAAATTGACTCTGAAAAAGAAAGCCTTCGAGGCCATCGTTCAGTGAGCCGAGTAAGCCCCAAACATTAAGGTATGATGTTTGCCTCTTTTATGGTCCACCATATCCATCTTGCTGTAGCAGGATGTGAGACCGCTCTGAAGGGTTTCTGAATGGAGATCAGAAGCTGCCTCTCCCCAGGGGTCTAAATTATGCTCTCATGTCCTCATACACCTTAATACATCTCACTACACATAACTTAGGAACATCATTAAAGGCTGGACAAGAAATTATTTTGGAATTACATAACTCTACCTGTAACATTGAGGATTCAGACGTCCGAAACCTGTCTGTAGGAAATTAAACACAGCAGCATCACCAGCTTACCTGAAATTTCTTTCTGGAAGAGGAATTTGTTGCTCCTCCAAAAGAGGAACATCTGGGTTCTGGTGGAAATAGATAACAGGACTCCTCTCATCAGTTTCCGTACCAGCGGGTGTTCTCCTATTGGTGACCCATCTAGCGGGACATGTCCTGCCAAAATGGCTGATTGAAAGGTATTAAAAAAACTGTAGGCCATACTTTTGGACACTAGGGCAGACAAGAAAATTAGTATTGAGACAACGTTGGACCCCACAGGATCCAAATCCCTTTGCATAAACTAACCCATATATCTTGTCCCGTTTCACTTGTATCTTTTAACCGTGCCATCTGCCCACTCTTTCAACAAGAGATGTTCAGCTCTCTGCAAAAATACATTGAATCTCCATCATACCCAGTTATCATCCATACCATTAGATACAACTGCTCGCTCACCACCAGGTGATGTGGATGCCCTTGAGGGTCCTGAAGAAAATGCCAAACAGGGGAAGAAGCATTGGAGAATCCCAAGAAAGTTCCATCAGGACTGGAAACCATACTTGCAACCTCCACATCAGCGTGAAGGCCTCCAGATCTGCTTTCTGTCTCAGAGTGTGTGCCGATAAACTCTTTATCATCACAAATGGGGGAGACGTATATCCTTTCTCTCAACTCCAAATCCTGGAGAAAAGCTTCAGTCACCACTGCCTGTGACCTCAAGCAGAAGAACCTGTTCACCTGATGGTCCAGGCTTGAAGTGAACAGGTCCGCCATGAATTAATCCCATCTTTGTTTTATCGCCTTAAACACTTGTGAATAGAGCTTCCACAAGCTCATATCTTGGCGGTATCTTGTTTGCCAATCCGCCACCTTGTTGTCCAGGCCTGGAAGGTGTTCGCTCTCACCGAAATGTTGTTGACCATGCCGAAGTGCCAGAAGTTCTTGGCTAAGTTGAACTGGGATTTTGACCGTGGGCCCCCTCAGTGGTTGATATACCTCACCGCTGAGATGTTGTCCACCTTTAGTAAGCCGCAGCATTGCACCTTCTCTTTTGTCCAACATTTGACTTTAAAAGAACCCGCCAGAAGTTTCAGACAATTTATGTGCAAAGTTTGTTCATGTGCAGACCATTTTCTTCTTTTGGACAAGTTCCTACATCTGGCACTCCAGCTGCTGTTGCTGGCATCTGACTCTGTGATTAAATCATGACTGGATCCGAAAATCACCGATCCATTCCACGCTTCCATATGCATGAGCCACCACCTCATTTCTTCTTTTGCCTCTTCTGACAGCGGGACTTGTTCTGAGTGTTGTAAATTGGCAGCAATCGATGTTAGCATTTAGCTGAAGCCATCTTGGTTCCGGCAGCCAACTTGTTCACCATGGGCCAGATGTAGGTGAGGGATATTTACCGACTCATAAATGCCGAATTTTACCCATTCGGTATTTATGAATCGGTAAATATGAAGGTGGGAGATGTAGGTATTTTTTAAAATAAAAATACCGAATCGGTAACATTCGGTATTTACTGATTCGGTAAATACCGAATCGGTATTTCCTATTGATTCCTATTGGCTGTGAAGCCCATAGGAATCAATGGGAAATACCGATTCGGTATTTACCGAATCGGTAAATACCGAATGTTGCAAGGGGGTGTCACTTTGACACCCTCTAGCACCCGAAGTAAAGGCATGTGTGACATGTGGCACACATACATGCCCTTAGGGCATGTCTGTGTGTCACATTGCACAGATTTGCATGCACACCTGGATTCGGTATTTTACCACACAATAGGATTGTGTGGTAAAATACCGACTCTTAAGGGCCTGTGACACTCTCAGGAGTGTCACCTACATTTGGATTTACCGAATCGTTAAAAATACAGATTCGGTATTTTACAGAATCGGTAAATTTATCGATTCGGTAAATTTACCGATTCTGTAAAATAAAGGCCCCTACATGCCAATTCCTAAATACCGGTCGGTAACGGCCGAAATCGGCCGTTACCGACTGGTATTTTGTCTCCTACATCTGGCCCCATGTGCTCTGTCCTTCCTTACTGTCGTTTACTCAATTTAGGCTTTGCTACTCTGCACTTGTGCAGAAGACTCTGTAACTGTTCGTACACTTGTTTTAGTCTGTAACTGTCAGGATATTTTTAAAGGAATTAGCAAACTGCTAAGCTCCTCCCTACTGTTGACTGTGCATTTCTGTATGACCTTTTATGTATGTAAACCTTCTCTTATGTACTTGTACCGCCTTCTTTTGAGCCCCTGTGTGGGTATAAATGGTCCATGTTCCTTCTATTCAGAGTGCTACTTCATACACTACCGAAGGGTGTTCTGAGAATGTAGTTCCACCTCTAGAGGTTAATAAAGTACTTCGTTTTATATTCCAGTTTCCGTGCCAACTTCCATTCTATTGGTCTGAGGACTTGTGCAGGCAGGGGCGATCCCCTAGCACTGGTAGGCCTAGCTGGGGCCCACAACGACATGAGAATGGCAGTCTCCTGAGCACTTGATATGCTTTGAGGTGCTGGAGGGGCCTATTATGGATTGGGACCTGGATTGAGGACAATAGTAGGCTGAAGATCCATGCAATCTGTCTCAGGGAAGTCGTTTGGTGTGAGAGAGTCTTGCGAAGTTCAGGTTGAATCATCTTAATCTTTTTTGAAGGAAGCTGAGAGTCGTTCCAAGATATTCCAAATGCCCATGATCTGCTAGCTATCCAGTCCGTGGTTTCATTCGGACCGTAACGTGCGGCTGAAACACAGAACGACAAGCGAACAAACGAGGGAGACGCCAGACCCTCCAGCCACAGCCCCAGACCCTCAAACTGCCCTCCTGCCTTCCGGTTGCTCCCGCTGACCTGCACCCGGCGGAGTTTTCATCGGAGGTGCCGGTGAGCTGCCGGTCCTAGCTGCGGAAAGTTGCGAGCAGAGAATCTGGTCTCCAAGAGGCGTTCCACACGTTGCAGGGCAGAGGAGGCGAGTCACGGTCGAGATCCCTGTCCTAGCATCCAGGAACCGGGCATCCAGGAACTGGGCAGCCGGTGTCGGCAAAAAAAAAGTCCTCAAGCCCGGCGGGGCACAGTGGAAAGCGGAAAGACTGCGAGAAAGTCTGCGAGAAAGCCTGCAGGGGCGGCTCAGCGCCCAGTGCCCTGCCCTGCCCTGCCCAGCACTGGAGACCGGCACTTGAGACCAGCCTGGTGTCCTGCGTCCTGCAACGGTTCCCGCGACGGATCCGAGGCGGCAGGAGCCGCAGTGGCAAGAGGCAAGGGGCTGAGGCAGGCCTGCACTGGCCTGCAGAGGCGGCTCGCAAAGGAGGCAGGAGGCAGGGACCCACTCGAATATCGGAGCATATTGGAGCTCGAAGGTTGGTGAGAGCGCTGCGGGCTGTGGCGGGCGGGAGCGTCCCAGACATTATAAACTACATCGGGAGGGGGGGTCTCAAGCACTGCTGGTTACCTTCAGGTGTGCATGGTTGCTAGCTTGCTTCCAGGCTCCCCCCTTCTCGTCCTCGCCCCAGCACTCGCAATTCGCAACTGCCCCCTTTTTGCCACCAGCTACTTCAGCATCCTGAGCCCTGAACCTCAAGTCAATCTCAAACAGGGCAAGAGGAGACAGGGAGCGGGGAGGAATTGGTGGAGGTGTGACAGCAGCGGCAGAGGTGGCAGAGGAGGCAATAGCGGAGGTAGAAGCGGCAGAGGTGCTCGGGACACTCTCAACTAGTCCACAGTACACCTAACCTCCCTAATCAGCCCTCCCTCTTGCACAGTTCTTCTTTCATCATACTCACCCATTTTCAGCAATATCTGCTTAGCCTCACCACATTTGCCCGGGCCTACCTGACTCACTAGACTGATCTTGCCAGTTTCTACTAGTTTCTACTAGACTCAAACACCGAATCTGAGGGGACCAAGGACCCCAAAGGAATCTGCGCAACATTGTGACGTCATACGGACAAAGAAAGGGAAAGGGCAATTCCCCGTGGAGAGAAAGGAGAAAGGAAACGAAAAAAGAATCCAAGAGTAGGAATAAAAGTAGGACACTAAATAGACCATTATAAGGTCCGGGAGATCCAGGGATCCCCACGCATCCCCGAACCCTACCAAAAGATCTGGGAGAGCTTATAAGGGCAAAAAGAAATTAAATATAGACTCCGGGAACACCAGCATAGACGATCTGGAAATCGGGGAGGCAGAGGGCCCAAGGGAAGGGGGAAGAGACGAGAGGCTTATCCCCCTCACCCCCTTTCTCCCAGGTTACTCAAGCTCCGAACTCTCACGAAACCCCAAAGGGCCAAGCCATCAACCTAAAATCTACACGAAATTCTCATTTATAAAGGACGCTGGCTCAGTCCTCTGCTTGAATACCCGGCAACTTATCAACCTACCAACTCCACTACTTCCGGCAACTCCACTACTTCCGGTTTCCCACGCATCGGATCAAGGGTATCAAGGGATGCAGGCAGAACAACTGAAGGAGCCGATGAGAGGGAAGAAGAGAAAGCCCCCCACAGAGGCATTGGAAGTCAGTACCGACGATGAAATTGGAGCTGGTGGAGGGGGTGGGGAGAAGAAGAAGAAGGTGGTGTTGTCAGGAACCGCCCAGACCCCACTCAGACTGATTCAGGATGCGGAAATCACAGTGAGCTCCATAAGTCGTCTATCAGGAACTGGGGCCCCGATCTGGCCCCTGTATGTGAACTAAAAATTAAGACATTCACGAGCAAGCAACAAGATCCCTCCCAGAACGCCCAGGGTATGGGCTCAAAAACAAACTGGACCCAGAAGGACTCCTCCATCCCTTCGGGAGCTAAATGCTCCCTAGAACACTGGTCCAATTCCATCAGAGCCTCTGAGGATAATCGAGGGTCTCAATTGGCCCCAAAGAACCTCAGCATGCCTGATGTTCCAGAAGCCCTCGGTACACCTGCATCAGTACCCAGCACTTCAAACAACTCGGATCCATGGACCTCAGGTCGGGCAACATCGAAGGGGGAAGGTACCCCAGGCTTCAAACAAGTCTCTATGTCAGAGAAAAACATACCCTCACTGTAACGGGGTGTCCCCGGCAGTGATCCCCGTTGTAGACACTGGACCCGATTACTCCCCATTGCCTTTGAGACATTGTACAACTCCTCCCTCTTGTGTCCCTCAGCAGATGGACTACCGAGGGGCTGGATCCGAGACCGCCTCTGGCCGAGACGGAGAACAGAACTGGCCCTTTAATTATCAGACTGTGGATGAATGGGCGGAGCTTCAGGAGGGAGGAATGCCGTCAAATGCGGAAGCAGAGAGAGAAGAGTCATTTTTGTTCACCTGGAGAGAAGACGAGGAGAGAGTGCGGAGAGAGACGGAAGCGAGTTGGACGAAGGAGTTGCAGACTGGAGGAGAAGTCCCCGTCGTGGAGAAAACGCCTGGAGGCCACCGATTCAACGCGTCGCCCAGCCACTCACCCGGGGGAGGTGTGTGGCTTAACCAGGTGCGTGACCGTATCAAAGGCTGGGTGGGATGGAAGGGAGGTCCCGTTGTAAAATAGCGGATTCCCTGGTTCCCGGTTTCCCCTATCCTGAGCACAACCACCCCTTGCGTCTTTACCACTTGTACATAGGTTCAGAGCACGTGTGAGTTTGCTTCCTGACTCCCTTTTCCCGATGTGACCGGTCCGAGTAGGACGCCTGCCTCACAAGCTGCCCTTTTCTTTTGTTTCCATCGGTCCGGAGGCGAGAAGGTGTCAAGACGGATCCGGACGAAACCAAGCCCCGAAGAAGCCAGACCGGCTATCGGAGGACCCCGTACGGAGAGAAGAGCCGACATAGGAAGTCCCGAAGTCGATCTCCCCGACGCACCACCCTTATAAGAAAGACTAGTTCTGACCATTTGTTGAGCACAATAAAGCCCGTTGTTACCAGAACCCGACTGTTGCCCTTCTCTGCTGTCCTCGCCAGTCCCGCCCCGGTTACACTCACCCTCACCACAAGTCCCCAGGCAATCGCAACTAGAATCTAGTAAGTGTACCAAGACGGTCGCAGATCATGATATTGAAACAAAGGGGCTAGCATGCGCTGGGTACACCTTTGAGGAACAGGAGTCAATTGTGATCAGGGCCCAAGTCCACCATCAGGCAAAGTCTGCGCAACCACTAACTCCCCCTCGAGGCCATCTTCCAGTGCAAGACAACTTAGCCCCCACTTCACCAAATGCTCCGGTCCCAGAGGCCATGTATCCCACACAAGAAGAATGGGAAGAATTGGTCGCCCTTTACACCTGACCACCCCAAGCGGACCAAAAAACATCGACAATAAGCCCAAAATGTAATCCCTCGCAACCTACCATCACGATTCCAACATCACGACCAAAGGCATACATTTGGGAATCTCTCTTGCACACAATGCAACTGTCTGTCAATGCCATCCAATATCAATCACACAAAATGGACCTCCAGTTAACAGTTCTACAATCACTATCAGTCTTTGTCTCCAACATTGACAACAAGCTAGCCGAACTGAATAAGCTGGTTGAAAGGGCCCAAGAGGAGACAGCACTGATACAAACAAACTGCCCCGGTATAGCAATCGTGGATAAGCTGGCTACACTCCCGGGAGCAATGGATAATCTCCTCACTGGAATCAGGGAGGCAGTTAAAAACAGTACATCAACGGGCCAACCTGAATGGACAAATTGTTCTTGCCATACAAACAGCAGGGAAACTCTGCTTCATCCAGAGGAGCCCCTCCCTCAAATACACAAAGGAAAAATGGCAAGTGAATACGATAGTGCAAGGGCACCAAGAGCCCAAGGACTCTCCAGTGAAGGTGAAGCCCCTCAGCCAGCAAATAATGACCTAATGCCCACTCTGGAATCCAATCAAAAGGACGTCCCGCGGGGACATGGGCATTACCCAAAGCGGGGTAGAAAACAACGGAGGAAGGGCCGCAAGCTAAAGCTAGTCTCACTGACCGATGGCAAAGCTAGGAACATCCAAGTCAGCACTCAGCTCTTAGGCTCACCGCTTGTTAAGTCCGCTCGAACGAGCCCTGACACAGACACAGAATCGGACTTATGCTCCTCCCCCAATCAGGATCAGAGGCATTCATGTCAAAGGAAAAAAAACAGTAAAAAACAGACTTCTAACACAACGTCCCCAAAAAAAGCTGTCAGCCCTGCCCTGAGCAGCTGCGCTAAAGTTACAATAACCAACACCAGCGAGGGCCCGAACGAAGGCAGGGAAAAATCCACGTCTAATCTGAGCGCCTCCAGAAACAAAAAAACATCTCCTAATGTTTGTAATGAGACACAACTAGACCATTTTCCAGCAGTCTCGTTAATAGGAAGTCATCCAAACCAGGTACAAACTAGAGCAGATGACCCGAAGGCTCCAGTCCAGCGAACGCCAGTAGAGGACCACATTAGGGCTGAGACTACCTCTACATCCCCGCCGAGCGGCTCAAACAGGATAAAGGTGCATTCAGGTAACCACGCAATTTTATTGATTCCGGAATATACTTCAAGGGGCTCCTTTGACATCCTCAACAGGGGCAACATTCTACGCCTATTAAATTCCATAGACAGCTTAAAGAACATCTCTACCAAGGATCTGGCCTCAGTGGAGTTTATAGTCTTACCGGAACACCCAGGGGTGGAAGTTACTAAAACAGTATGGGCCTCAACTGATTTGACTGAAAGCGTGCTCAACGAACAAGCAAAACTCAACAGCTGGGGCATACTACTTCACCCGGTCGCAAAACCGAGATACCCAGATCCCTTGGCAAGCGATTTCCTGCATCAGATCGCCCAAAATCAGCCAAATCATGTCCATCATTCGCTATCTGTACTGCGAGGGGCCCGTAGTAAATCCCCGGTCAGCCAAGAACAAAAAGAACGGGGTGCCAGAAGGCTTAAGCCCGTAAATGGGCAAACTAACTTAGACTGGACATGGTTGAGCAGGTCCATAAATAACAAGCCGGAAAAAAACTGACAAGACAACCAGACAGCCGGGAAATCGTCCAAAAGCTTCAAAATCTGCTCCTGGAACATCAATGGCATTGGGGACAAACGTATGGACACAGATCTAAAACTCTACATGCAAAGCTTCGATATCGTAGCCCTCCAAGAAACTTGATCAGACTCCCCACCACTACTTCCAGGCTTTTCCTTGAACTTTGTTCCTCCAACTCAGTCCGCAAGATTTGGTCACAAAAAAGGAGGCCTAGCCATATACAGTTCATTAAAAAGCACAAGTATAGTGGAACCACTTCCACACAACCTAGACTCTCCGAACGCAATCCAAGCACTACGAATTACCATTAGAAACCAGGGAAAGAGGGAAGTGATCATTTTAATAAATGTTTATCTACACCCCCGTGGTAAGAAGCAAGGAGCTCGGCAGTTGATAGAAGAGCTGTCAAAGTTATTAACCGCAGAGCACACTAACAGCTTGATTGTCAGCAGTGACTTCAACCAGAATATGCTCAACAATCCTGCAACGGAAGCCTGCACCGTCGACAACTCTCTTGCTTTGGAAGAATACTCGCAGGACAATTCTTCAGGGGGTAGAACTACAAAAGCATCACTCCGACTTCTAGAAGCATTGGAAGATCTGGGCCTCAGAGCACTTAATGGGAGGTTCCCTGGGGATCGACCCCAAGCAGCCACATTCCACAGCACAAAGTCTAGCTCAACAATTGACTTCACCTTCCTCTCGGGTAACTTGTTCCAAACAACTATTGATTTCCATATTGGCTCACTTGATTACAGTGATCACTTACCACAAGAAGTAACACTAGAAGCCTTTACAATACAAATTTCGGAACGAGCTATCGGTTATGAACAAGCTTTCACAGTAAAAGACAAGCGTATAAAGTGCAGAACAGATGATCCCGTGGTCCTTCTGCTTTACGCCAAGCAAGTATATGGCGAAAACCAAAATGAAGCAAAGGGCCTTATAGCCAGCTGGGAGACATTTACAGAAGCTTTGCGAAAAAATATGGGAAAAACACAGAGGAGAAAGCAGCTCGAAGGAGGGAGTAATACCGCCAACCACAGGCAGTACTGTAACCTTGCTTTGACAAATAATGCTCGCCTAAAAAATCTAAAAACTCTGATCGGCCAGACTTTACGAAGAGTAGGGAAAGATCCCGATGCCAAGGATGAACTGAGGCTACTAAAGCGTGACCGTAGGAGGTTGGTATGGCAACTCAAGAGGGAATCAGAAGAGGCCCTCTGGGCCAAACTTTTACATGACGCCAAATCAAACAACAGTACGCAATTCTGGAGGAAGATTAATAATCTGTCCAAGGTCCAGAATTATGGAACTAATTCTTTTGTCCAAGAAGACGACTGGATAACCTTCCTTAGCTCACACTTTGGGGGCACTGATATCAACATCCAAGGTACCTCCACACAAATAAAATGCACCATGGACTGTTCAAAACTCACCTGTGATTGCCACGAGTTCCAGCAGTTAGACCAGACTATTGCAATTAAGTGTGCACTCATTTGTGACAGAATTTCAAAGGGGAGGCGCGAGGGGGCTTCGGGCCCAAACGGGATCCCACCCCTACTATTCAAGCAAGACCCTGCGTTTTGGGCAGCTGCCCTTAAACCAATGTTTGTTAAGATCTTGCAAACTTCTTTAATTCCATCATCGTGGAGGGGAGCCATCATTTCACCGATCCTCAAAAAAGGAGACCAAAGCGATCCAAAAAATTACCGGTTAGTGGCCCTGCTCGATAATGAGGCAAAATATTTTGCGGGCCTCCTTCTGCAGGAACCGTTATCCTGGGCAGCCGTTGTCTCAGCAATCCCATACAACCAAACAGGCTTCTGCAAAGGTATGGGAACCTCTTCTAACATCTTAGCACTATCTTTATTAATTGATGCAGCACAAGAAGCAAACCAACCACTCTATCTGTGCTATATTGATTATAGTTCGGCTTTCGATCATGTCGACAGGAACCTTCTGTGGGAAAAGTTATTCAAACTGAACATTCCTCCGCTGCTCTTAAAACAATTAATTCTCCTTCACAGCGACACATGGGTGCAAGTCAGGCTGGGCACCGGTGACCATCTTTCAAGAAAGATTCCAACTTACACAGGAGCAAAACAGGGCTGTGTTCTTGCCCCAACAATTTTTAATCTTATTATGGGAGACCTTTCCAAATTGCTGAATGACTGCAACTCACACGCTCCAAAGCTAGGGGGCTCACAGATTTCCAACCTTCTCTATGCAGATGATTTGTTACTCATCAGCCAGACCCCGGTTGGCCTTCAGCGGCTGTTGGATATCACTTCAAGATACTCCGCTGTTAACAGACTCACCATCAACCGGGAAAAATCAAAAGTTATGTGTATCAACCTTTCCAAAAAGAAAGCAACTAGAAACTGGCTCTTGTCATCTAGCAAGCTAGAAAAGGTCAGTGAATATCGATATCTGGGGGTCTTTATAGACCATAAGGGCAACTTCACTCCGCAATGTGAAGCCATAAAGAGAAGAGGAGTATCTGCGGCAATGACACTCAGAACCCTAAAAAACACAGTTTCCGGTCCAAGTTTTCTCCCCCTAATAAAGGTTATACAGGCAAAGCTAATTCCAGCAATTACTTATGGCAGTGAAGCTATGAGAGGGAGAGATGCTCCCTTATTAGCTAGAACTGTGGCAAAAGCACTTCGTATGACCTTTGGCTTACCAAGGTATTCATCGCCGGCTCAAATGAGGCTAGAGTTCGGGCTTCAAAAAGAAGAGCTGGCACGTAAGGGAGCCTACATAAAAACCTGGCATAAATTAAGCAGGGTTGAACCGAATACCTTAAATGCGCTCCTGTGGAAGGAACTTCAAAACAAACCAACATGTCCAGCAAGGAGGTATTTGGAGGGAGCAATTGAGGATCTAGGAGTACAGCAACTTTGGTCACTCCCAGTCTCCGCAGCAGTCTTTAAAAAGGTGGTCAACAAGACAGTCCGGAAGGAATCAGTACTGCCGGACAAAGCCGCCCTAATCAAGCGGGCTCATGGTTGGCTTACAGTTCAATCATACACCGCGCCTTCGCCCCAATCCTATCTGCAGATTGGTTTTACCCAAAAAATAAAAGAGAAATTCCTGAAATTTCACCTGGGGCTACTGCCTTCAGCGGCCCATCTACCTCCATGGTTACGGCCACCCTCACCTACAAGTTGTCAACTTTGTGGGGAAGGAAAGGAAAACATAGTCCACCTGATCACCACCTGTTCCGAGCTCACTCACGAACGACGAGTCTTCTTGCGTCCGCTTTTTAACTTCCACAAGATTCGGACTTGTAGAGAAGCAGTCCTGGCTTGCTTCAAAGGGGACAACATCCAACTGAGCTGTCGAATGGTAAAATTTCTTGAAAGAGCTGAGGCCCGCTATAAAATCTTGAAGGAGCCAACTAAAAAGAGCAATACCTTAAACAGCCCAAAGGATGACCCTAACGGTACCCCGGAAGCCCAATTCATACATTGACTTTTTGACTCTCATACTTGATCGTTTTAACAAGATGTTAAGCCCCTTCCATTTGTGTTGTTGATTTTCTTATCCAGTTTCCCTGTTTACTTGTTTTATGTACGGAATTTTAGTTTTTAACTCATCTAATTCAGACAAACATCTTATAAACTGGTGCTTCTTTGTTTTATTAACATTGTAAAGGTTTTAATTAACCATGTACAATAAAGTAATAATAATCGTCTCGTTTTAGCTTATCACAAACCCCCGAAACATCATTCTCTCTTCTGGTACAAGAAGTGATTTCTTCTCGTTGAACATGAAGCTTAGACTCTCGAGGAGGGCTACCCCTGTCTGTGAGGGTTTTGATAGTCGTTTTGGCACTAATCCATAATTAAGATATCATTCAGGTATACGATAAAACGTGTCCCTGGAGAGAAGAGTCTCTCCATGACTGGGCTTATAACCTTGGTAGAACATCATGGTTTCAATAAGGGACCTAATGAAAAGTTAGTGAGTACAGAGGGTTGTCCCATAAGACCTGCAGAAACCTGTGATGTGGGAAAAAAACTAGAATCGTCAGGTAAGCGTCCTTCTGATCCAGTTATCCCATGCAGTTGGAAGGTCTAATGATGTCCCTCAGGAGGTGGATACCCTCTATCTTCAAGTGCCAGTAAACCAACCACTCATTAAACTCCTTGAGGCTGATCACAAGACTTTGAACCCCGTTGCAGCGGTCCCAGAATGCCTGTTTCCGGTCCAGGAAGGACCTGTCCTGGCAGTTCAGGCTGGACTGTTTCCATGAGGAGCAGGGTCATGACTGATTTGCATATGGCTGGGTTCATACTGGGGTGGCATAGTGAGCAAAAGAATGATGGATTAAACCCAGATCGCTTGACTGGGGTAAGTGGTTGAAAGGTTTCAGCACTCTGTCCATCATCTTGTTCTGTTTGTAGCAATTTATCTTGGGATGACCTCCAAGAGCGGTCTATGCCCTTTTTTGGATCCTGCACATATTTGCCCAGTAACGTGACCATCCTGACTTCTATCTCGGGGTCAAGGCTACCTTACCATCAAAAGGAGGAATGGGGTCATTCCACCTAAAGACATACTCTGGCTTCTTTCTCTAGAGAATTCCTCATTCTGCCTGTGAGATAAGTTGCAACCTTCTCTATCGGAGTCCACTTGGATGAGCGGGGGTGAAGGGGGTCATCCTGGTCTAGCATGTCGGAGGTATCATTCCTCGAGGGGTTAGGAGCAGGGTCTGAGGCAACATCTGTCATCAAACGCCATAGCCTGCTGGGGGTGGTGGGGTCACCATCTGAGTCCCCCTGAGAATTGTCCCCATCTATGCATTCTTGGGCTGCTGGCACGGCGGGTGGTGGTAGGTCCCCAGTATCCTTGCCTTTAAAGACAGATGCCAGGGGTTCTTTCTAGCCCAAAGATGGGAGGGACTGGGAGAGTAAAGCCTTCTTTAGGCGGTTGAAGTCATCCATATCCACCAATTGGGCATGTTTTCTCTTTTCTCCCTCCTTGGTAGGAGCTTTATCAAGAAGCCTGGAGAGATGAGGATCCTCGCATCGGGCAGCGCCCTCCACTAAAGGGAGGGGACCTGGGTACCTGTATGCCATCTGGATAAGTTGTTTCCCCAAAGGAGGGAAAGCCTCGGCTACTGCCCAGTCGGCATCCAATGCATGGCAGAACTTGTCATCAAGCGAGAGTAGGAAATGGACTCCTCCTCTATGTGCCACTCCTCCTCTTGCATACTCTTCATCATTTGTATTGCAGTTGCATTATTTAGGGAATATATACAGCCTCTGGGTTCAGTTGCAATTTTGGGAACACTGGGGTTCAATCAGTGGGTCTCTACCCGGGATCAAGCTCGCTCCTTATGACTTCTGGGTGGCTACCTGGGCCTTGTTCCAGCTGTATTTTTTGTCTAGGGAGAAGAAGTCATGGGTACAGACCGCTAGGACGTAATGGGGTGGTGAGTTTCTTGAGATACAGACCGCATAGAGCCTATTACCACTTGCCAAAATTAAAAGTTGGCTCTGAGAGATGGGCGCGCGATGCGACCCAAGATGGCCGGTTAGCTGCAGAGCTCGGCACCACCTCGGAGATCGCAATGAAGATAACGGCGGTTCCAGCGGTATTTCAAATAGCTGTTACTACTCTACTCTACAGAATGCTGCCTTCATTTGATCATTTATTCTGTTTGACCATCAATTTTTGCAGGTGAACCCTTTTTGGCTAATTAGCGGCTGCCATTTTGTTTCCTCTGCCTGCATTTTTCTCCTCAGAAAATGACCCACATTGCTTAGAATGCTACTTTTTTCTATTTTTTGTATTCTCTTCTATTTTTTTCCTAAGAGATGATGTTTCTATACTAAAAGGAGCATTTCCTGTGAGGTTTTCACCTCTGACACAGTGTCCTACGCTGTTTGTTTTATATCGCTACACAAGGAATTCCTGGCAACTTGTTACACTGGCTCATGGGAAGAAGCAAAGGTTTGCTACGTCTTCTCGCTCTACGATCCCCATCTCCACCTAAATCAATGTCCCCTATCTCATTGGATACTGTACTAGAGGAGATACGGGCATTGCAACCTTTTGTTGAAGATACCAACTTTAGCTTTCAGACTTTGGATAATAAGTGGTCAGATATGGACTCTCGTCTGTCTTCTGTGGAACAACAGATAAGTGAAGTGCAGGATTCATCAAGCAGAATTTCCTTCTTGGAGAAAGAGGTGTTGCAACTTAACAAATTGTCTGAAGACCTTGAAAACAGAAACCGACGTAATAATCTCTGATTATATCGTCTTCCAAAAGGTCTTGAGGGCAATAACCCTGTCGGTTTCTTCACCACTTTCTTCCCACAGCTCATGGATCTCCCCACATCAACCAAACTAAATATTCAACACGCTCATCGATTGGATCCGCATTTATCTTCCTCTTCTGCTCCTTCCAAACCTCGTGGAATAATTCTTCTATTTTTGAAAAACACTGACATATTAAAAGTCTTAAATGCTGCCAAACTTAAAAAACAACTTTCTTGGACTAGTGCCGGACTCTTCATTTCTCAAGATGTTTCGTCAGCCACCACTAAATGTAGAAAGGAATTCCTGGACCTTCGTCCTGCTCTTTGTTCTTTTGGTGCACGATATGGACTTTTCCATCCTTGCCTTTTTAGGGTTACATTCTTAAACAAGACTTTATCATTTGAAAACCCCGCTGGTCTCAAGAAATTCATTAATTTTCACTCTTCATTTTCGATGGAGATTGCTGGTCCTTCATCTCTAACTTGAACTTTAATATTTTGTCTATTGTATTTGCTTCTTCTTGTCTTTAATGTGATATGTCTCTTTGCTAAATAGACTTTTTTTATTTATTTCGTTCTTACTCATTATGTTATTGTCTTTTTACAGATTTAGTGGAATTTGGTATATACCCGCCTGTGACGGTAGGCTAGGATCAGACTGTATGCGGGAACTAGCAAGAGCAAGTTTTATTGTAAGAACTCGGTTCTTACGTGATGCCAGAATTAACAATACAAAATGACGGTATGTCCTTTAGTCCTGTTTCACTTCACAGGAACTGCCTTTGGCCTTGTCCCTTCCAGAGACCTTTTTCCATCCGCTTTCTTCACTTTAAGGGTCCTTTCCCCTCAGGTATCCCGTGGCGCTCAGGAGAGAGAGAAAAAAAAAGAGAAAAGGAAGGGGCCATGAGAACTATGCTCACATCTTAAAACCAATAAGGGAAGGTGTGAGGGAGCACCAGTGCACAAACTAATGCCTGGTGTGAGTGAACTACTGTGCTGGGAACTGGGTAGATGTGAGGAGATATTAGGAGGTGACTAACGATTGGCGTGCACCCTCCTCCCATCCACCCAGTAACACGTTCCTGTACCTGTTAGAGCCACGCTCCTCCGGGAGCGCTGAAGGGGAGCTACTTGTGGTCGTTGGCCTCCAGGCTCAGTCACAACGTCTTCGTCTCCTTCCGGGGTCAGTAGCAGCACCGCTGGGCTCTTCCTTGCACACTCTTCCCTGGACTCCGGGGACTCATCGTCCTTTTCGCCGGCTGCTTCTCTTCCTGGTCTACGCGGCTCCTTGTCACGATCCTATTCCATTTTCAATGGTTGCTCGTCATAGTTGTAGGCGGTGTCTTTCTTGTCTTCTCCCCAGTTAAAGGGGCCGGGTCCATAACAAATGGTGTTCTTGTCGTCCTTCTGATATCTCCAGACATTCCAGTCTTCAGGCTGGAAAGAGAGGAAAGGACTGGGTTCAGGTGGCACAGTCCACCAGTCGCGTTTACTCTCTTGTGCCACCCCAGCACGGCAGGAATTGTGACACCGCCTCATGTTCCTGATCCCATATATGTTAAATAAGGCGTTCTGGTGTGGTGCGTTGCTCCCCCTGTTGGGTGTGCTGTCTTTGTTTTTGTCCATTGCCACCCCTCATTTTTACCTTTTGTTTTTCTGTAAAGGTATGTACTGCAGTCGTCAGATTTCTGGCATGTACTGTCTCTTCTTCTTTTTTCTTTTTCCTCCTCTTCTCTTCTCTACTTGCAATGACGTTTACCCTCACCTCCCCATTACACTTTTGTACTTTTTCTCTATTCTAGCTCTCTTTCATAACGATTGAAGCATAGCAGGTTCTTTATTGTTCTTCCTTTATTTTCCGTCTCTATCCTTACTTTACCTATTACACCCTTTATGCTCTTGTACTATTGTTAACTTTATTGTTATGCATATAATGTTATTTCTTTTTTATTCAGAGTTGTTACATGGAATGTAAAAGGTTTTATTAATCCTATAAAAAGACAGAGAATTATTTCTCATTTAGCCTCCTATAATCCTGATTTGGTCTTGTTACAAGAAACCCATTTAACGGAAATTGAGGCCCTTAAGCTAAAACGCAACTGGATTGGTTCGGTTCTTGTTTCCCCCACAAATACAAAAAAGAATGGTGTCATTATCTTATGCCATAAAATATTAGATTTCTCTGTTATTACACAGGACATAGATACTGAAGGTAGATGGATTCTGGTTAAACTTCTTATTAATAACATTCCTTTAACTATATTTAATGTATATGGTCCATCTCATCCAGGTTATACTTTTTGGCCTACTATTAGTAAATGTATTCAACATAAAGATGAGTTTTTTATACTTGGAGGTGATTGTAACCAGATTATGGAACCCTTCATAGATCGCAAATCACAGGTATGTTTTACTCCCCACAAAACTCACAAGCAGTTTCACAGAACAATTACACAGACACACCTTGTGGATCCCTGGAGACTCTGTAACCCTGACCAGACAGAGTTTTCTTTCTACTCTCCTCCACATGGCACCCTAACCTGATTAGAATATATCTTCCTCTCCAAGCCTTTAGTTCAAAATCGTATTTTTTCTTCGATTGAACTCATTTTGATCTCTGATCATGCTCCAGTGATTGTTGACTTTGATTTGCTCCGCCCGCAATCCAAGTCCTCTAGATGGAGATTCAATAATTTCCTTTTACAGGATCCAGTTTTTTCCTCCTCTTTTGACTTATTTTGCTGAGGAATTCTTCTCTCTCAATGAAGACCCATCAATTTCTCTGCTGTAGTGTGGGATAGTTTTAAAGCTACAGCTCAGGGTTATGTCATTGATTTTGTTTCCAGGAAAAAGAAATTTATTCTTAATCAACATAAAGCACTGCTAACCAATATAAAACGTCTGGAGCACCAATTTTATACTTCTTCCTCAGATTCGGCGCTACAGCAGCTCATCCGTGCCAAATTTAATTTCAATAAGATCTCTACGGATAATGCTTCCTCTAATTTACTTCGAAGTAGTGCCCTGTACTATGGTGGACGAAACAAGGTTGGTTCGCTCTTAGCTAATGATCTTAAATCTAGGAAGGAAAGGGTGTTGATAAACTCTATCCAATACACAGATGGTAAACATTTATTTAAAGATCAGGACATTCTTTATGAGTTTAAAAAGTTTTATGAGAATTTATATACTCCAAAATTACCAGCCTCGGATGCTTCTATTGACTCATACCTCAGCAATATCCCTCCTCCCTCTTCTACAGATCTTGACTTTACCTCTTTGGACACTGACCTTTTGATTCAGGAAATCGCTACCTCCCTTAACTCTCTAAAGAAAAATAAATCCCCTGGCCGGATGTTTTTTCGGTGGAATTCTACTTACACTTCTCCAACTTGCTACTCCCAAATTTTTTTAAACTCTTCAATATTTTGTACTACTGGTAGGGCGAGTGGCATCTCCTTAGAAGCATCTATATGTCTTATTCATAAAAAAGGAAAGGACCCCAAATTCTGTAAGAACTATCGTCATATATGTTTGATAAATGTTGACTATAAAAAAAATTCTAAACTTTTGGCTTTACGTCTTGAGTCTCTTCTTCCACATTTAATTGGTCAAGAACAAAGTGGTTTTGTCAAGGGCAGATTAACTACTGATAATTCTCGACTATTTTTTAATGTTTTTATCAAGGCATCTTCGTTATCTTATCTCTTAGCCACGATATCTATAGATGCGGAAAAGGCCTTTGAGGGTAGATTGGTCTTTTCTCCTTAAAACTCTTAGTTGGCATGTTTTCAGCCCTAAGTTTATCTCTCAGGTCTCTTTACTTTATTCTGCACCTGTAGCGTCCACCATGGTTAATGATCTTGGTGTCCGACAGAGTTGTCCCCTATCTCCCCTTTCATTCATTTTATCCCTTGAACCCTTTTTGTCTCGGATTCGCTATAATACTTCCATTTCTGGTTTTCTTTTTGGGGATCATCACTTGAAACTTTCTACCTATGCAGATGATGTCCTTTTTTATTTCAAATCCAGTGACCTATCTTCCTCATTTACTACAAGAATTCTCAGATTTTTCTTTGGTGTAAGGTTACAAAATAAATTCAGACAAAACGGAAATCCTTCCTATTTCTAAAATCTGCCTTAAGGAGCAGTTTGATATAACTGGTTTTCGCTGGAATAGTTCCAGAATTAAATATCTTGGTATATGATTTACTAACTCTATTTTAGATTTGGTCAAAATAAACATGCATGAAGATCTTGACTCCATCTCCAAACTCCTTTCTTCTTGGAATCCTCTTTTTCTTTCCTGGTGGGGTCGTCTTGACTCTATTAAAATGATGATTACTCCAATTTTACTATATTTAATTTTCAATGCAAAAACATTACTAGCAGCCCTTGACTGGCGGCTGGTGGAGCAGAGAAGAAAAAGGGAGCCTGGAGATTAAAGAAGGACTATTGTTACGCTGTATTGGACTGTGTTTGGCTTCATGTTTTTTCATCACCTTCCCTATGGTTCATGGCATAGGTCGTTTTTCTGTTGTTTGAAGAGCTGCTGGAGCAAAAATAAAGCAACTAGAGTAAGCATAATCCTCGTCTCTGGGTCCTGACATAGAATGAATGTTACTGTGCAGTAATTCCCACCAATACCACACAATTACAAGTTAATCCCCTGAAATGGGGAATTACTGTGCAGAGCCAGTTTTACCAAGTGGAATTCCACATGGTTTTCCTGGTTCCAGGAGGGTTAACGGTCACAATTATTACCTGAGCAGGGGGGTAAATGTGAACAGGGTGGCAGGTGCTGGGCGTGGGTGGTGGTAGGGACGCTGGAAAAGTCAGGAAGACAGGGAGTAAAGGTGCTTTGGCCTTGCTGGAAAATAATGCTGGGGTAGGAACGGGACGGAGGCTTGGCTACTGTTGCAGCTCAAGCCTCATCTGATTGGTTCTGAGAAAACCATGTGGGGGGACTCCAGTCCAGTCATGTTCAGGCAGAGCGGTATCCCTCCGGAATACTTCTCCACCGAACTCATAATGATGGCCCTGAGTGGGAACTAACTACAAACAAGTAAGTTTAAAAACAGATATTAATGAAAAGGAAGCCGGTACATCTAGATTCACAATTTCATAGTAATATACTTTAAATATAACACTGAAACAGACATACCCTTTCCCACTAATTATAGGAGAGCTCCACAAGCCAAGTACGACTCCTGTCTGTGATGGAAACATTAGAGCCATTTGAAAAATCCCCTTTTCGACTACTGAAAGTGCTGCTATGCCATATCAGTGGGAAAGTATCCTCTACACAGATTCCAGTCACTAAACATAACAAATGCATCAGAAGAGGAAAGGGGTCTTAAAGGGCCTGATTTACAAAGGGTCACACTTGAAAGTCATAAATCTGTTCTCATACTCTTACGCCTACATTTAAAGCAGTTTCTGACTTTTTTATGGATTCAAGAAGGATCCAGTGATATAGCTGACAATGGTGCAGCAGGTGCAATGGCAGAGGAGCGCAGGGGTATGAGGGCTCTTCTGCACCTCAATTATGTCTATCTTGTAATACTTAGTCTACCTTCATTGATCAAGCGCCTATTGGCTTCACCAGTGAAAAGGCCCCAGGAGTACTCCAGAAAATCTATGACACTTGTAGGTTTCTAAGAGAACTCCAATATGTAAAATGTACTCATGCAGAAAACACCCACGTAGTAAAGTCTCAATGTGTAAACAATGAAGGGTGAGCTTTTGCACATATCAATTCTTTTTTTCTCTACAGGGAAATGTTTCTTTCCTTAGAGAAACTTTATGCCCTAATAAATATGGGAGGGTTCCCTCCCTACTCACATTGAAATCTTAATTTCCTGTCTTTTAGATAAATATTAACTACCAGCAAGAGGTATGTGAATTCCCACGTTTGTAAAACTTTATGGCTGTACAATCTGATAGGGCACTCGCATAGGTTACTTGGAGTATAATACAATACAAGTTTGTGTCAAAGTTTCAGACACTGGGTTATTATTTTTAAAACAATTTTTATTGCCATTTTATTATTTCACATATAAGCAGGCATACAGGAATGGCAGTTAATCAAGACTTTACAATCATATGTCGCGGTTCGCTAGTTCAGGTGATTTCCTGAGATTACATGTAAATACAAGAGGAAAATGTAAAAGACTCATACATATCTTGTGGCATTGTGTGGGTCTTGATAAGTTTTAATGTTTGCCTAACAGAGTGGTGTGTCGTGGAATATAAAGCCGGTTTGTTAAAGGGGAGAATCTACCGGTGCGTGTGCCTAACTGGGAATTAGAATTTGGAGAATTCGGTCAGGTGACCTGGATTGTCTGCTTTATCCCTTGGGGACAAAGGAATATATTTTGTCATGTGTTTTCATAAGCAGGGGGGATGAGGGGCGTGGCCAGGAGCATGTAAGTTGTTGGGAATGCTGTTCCGCCACAGTGTTATGTACTGCCTTGGTGTTCCGTTCTGGGGGGGTATCGTCTGATCATGACTCTTGGAGCAGTTGGGGATAGCCTTCTCCTGCATCAAGAGAGGACCCAGGCTGAGTGGCATGGTTGGAGCCCTCAGGCGCACTCAGGGCGATGCTGGTTGCTGTGTGTCAGCCCCATGTTGGCAAAACTGATGCAGCAGCATGGACCATTCCATGGAGATGTGTCTCTTACGTATCCCCTGCACCTCCTCCCTCCTAATTGGGTCCTCGTCCGCTGAGCCCCATTTATTGACTGTTCCCACCCAGGCTGCTGGGGGGAGGGGGGGGGGCGCTTGGGGTTCTCCAGTGCATAGCAATCCTCCTTTTTGCCAATAGAAGAGCTAGGGAGGTAAATTGTGCTTAAACGTTGAGAGTTTTGCGCTACGGAAGAGCCCCAACCCACTAGCTTCCCATGTGTCGAAGTCTTTGAGTCCTGTTATTTCCTGCAATGTCTCGTGGATAGTCTTCCAATAGGGCCGTAGTGTGGGGCATGACCAAAATATATGTGTGAATGTCGCGTCTGTGGATTAGCATCTCGAGCACACCAACTGCATGTCTGGGCAGAAGCGCTGGAGCCTTGCTGGGGTGAGATAGGTGCGGTGCAGTATGGAAATGTTATGTTTTTGAAGCGACATTTCTAGAGACCTTCTTTGGGTACTCCAAGACGCGTTCCTACTCCTTATCATGGAATGGGTGGCCTATCTCCTCTACCCATTTCAATCGCAACGGGGCTAGTGTAGTGGCAGTGAGATCTAATCGCTGTACAAAACCACCGTGGTCCGTCCAGGTTTGCGTTGTGTGGGCAGTGTAAAGCCCTTCCTTTTTGGGCAGACCAGCTAGTGGGTACAGGAGTATATAATGGGGTATTGCCGGAAATGCGATGTATTCGCAACATGCATGCCCGTGCGACCTTTACCTGGATCAAGTGCGACGCTCTGGGTTGTGTGCCTGGGAGCAGTAGGCGACAAACGGCCTGTGTTGACATGGGCCCCTTGTCTGTGGCCGTCTCTGCTAAGTGGCATCCCGCCGTCCATCTAGACATCCACTGCGTTTGCGCTGCATAAAAGTCGGCCTCAAAGGACGGCGCTCCCAACCCTCCTTGATTCAATGGGAGCTGCAGTTTTGAGATTGCAACTGTACGACGTTTGTCACCCCATATGGGGGAACTCAGTAGAGTGTCTAACTCACGAAAACAGGAGTGTTGGTGAAATAGTAAAGAAATTGTGGTACGAGGATCATCTTGGCCAAGGCGATTCTGCCAATGGGTGGCAAGGGCAGAGCCTTCCAGAAATGTACCCGTGTCCTGGCTCCCATCAGGGCTCGGCAGTGATTTACCTTCAAAGAGGTCAGCCGGTGAGTGATAAAGTCTGATACCAATGTATCGCGGAGCACCAGTGCTCCATGTTATGTGAGAGGTCCCAAATCCTAACTCCCATGGGGGAAGGTGAGGATTTAGGGGGTATATAACAGTCTTCGCCCAGTTGACTTTAAGGCCATTTGTAGCTGCAAAGTCTGAGAGAATGTCTCCCATGGGGCTGCGGTCGGACTCTATGTCCCTCACGTAAAGTAATAGGTCATCCACATACATTGATACCATATGGGTGGTTCCTGCAATTGATGCGTCCCCCTCTTGCCGTAATCGAATCGCTAAGGGTTCCATAGCCATGGCGAATGGGAAGGGGGAGAGGGGTACCCCTGCCTGGTACCCCTCTCTACTCGGTAGGGCCATGCTAGGGTACCAAACGCCTTTTCAAGGTACAGGCCTCCCTGGGGTAGCGCTCTCTGACTCAATCCTGAACCTGAAAGAGCCTACGGATGTTCTGGGATGTATTTCTGCCTGGCACAAATCCATTCTGGTGTATGAGCGGCGGAAGCAGAGGGCCCAACCGGTCCACCAGGATCTTGCCCAGGATTTTACAGTCAGTGGAGAGTAGCGCGATTGGTCTGTACTAGACCAGGTGTGTCGGATCTCGATCAGGTTTCGTGATCGAGACTATAAGGGATTCCCGCAACAAATTTGGTAGTCCCCCACCCCTCCAGAGCTGCTGCGTATTGCCTATATAGTGGTCAGTTATGGTGCCAGTTGAGTAATGAAAGTGTTATAATATTCTAGGGGCAACCCATCCATCCACGGGGTTTTATTTTGGGCTAATGCACGGACCCCCTGTTTCACGTCAAACTGCGTAATTTCCTGTTCCAGTTGGTCTCCATTCTCGCTCGGAATTTGGGGCATTGTAAGGGGGTCTAGGAATTGGGCAAGTGTATCCCGGCTGTCTCGTGTGGGGCATTGATAGAGCATTGCGGTGTAATCGCGGAAGAGCTGCAAAATGTCAGAATGGGCTGTTGCATTCCACCGAAGGTGTCCCTAATTTCGGTGATTGGACAGAGTTCTTGGTGCAGGCGGGCCAACCAGGCCAGAAGTGTGCCTGATCTATCTCCTTCCCTGTGTCTTTTAGCTGCATACAATTTTAAGTTGTATCGCCTTAAGTCCGCCAAGCGTTAGTCAGCGATGCCAATTTGAGTTCTGCCCTTTCAAGACTTTTATCAAGCACCCTGCGGACTCCAGTTATTTGTTTGATACAGGCTCCCTGCATCACAACTTTAAAAGCATCCCACTCTAACATTCTGTTTGATGCTGTGTTTGTGTTGTCCTCAAAATATTCTACGATGCTATTCTAATGATTGTGACGAAATACCGGGTCCTCTAAACATTTGCTCTGCAATTTCCAAGTCGGGACTGGCGGGTGAGGTGGCCTCCATCTAAGGGTTAACAGATGTGCATCGTGATCTGAGATTACTTTCCCTGCGAACATAAAAAACAATCAAGTCGCACCCGCAGGTGGTGGGGTATTGAATGGTAGGTGTATAGTTTAGTGGTTGGGTTTTGGGTTCGCCATGCATCCGCTAGGTCCCAGTTTTGTGCCCATAAGCGGAATTGTTCTGTGTGCGCTTGCGTAGGGGAACCCGTGCCTGGAGGATCTGATCAATCTAACGTCAGGGCTAGTTCACAATTATAGTCGCCCCACAGCACCCATGGTGCGTGTGTCAATTGTGAAAGAATTGTTGACAGTGAGTCCCAGAACTGCCCTTGGTCCGTGTTCAGGGCGTAAATGCTGCATATTAACAAAGGTCGCCCATCCAACAGTCCCTCCAGGAATGTGTGTCTTCCTTCTCTGTCCACTATACTACGGGTTTCTTTAAACAGAACCCCAGGTCTAAGCCATATCATTGCCCCCCGGGCGAATGCGGAGTAAGTGATGGCACAAAATATACCCCACCAGTGCTTCTGTATTCGGTCTACTTCTTTTGAGGTGAGGTGTGTTTCTTGCTGCAGTATGAGCTGTGCCTCTTGCCGCTTCGCATATGAGAACACTGCATACCGCTTTCTTGCTGTATGCATTCCCCTGACATTTAAGGTCCGGAAGCTAATATCTGTTGTGTTTGATATGGTTCCTTTTTAGTTCTAAGGATCCAGGGGAAAAGGCATGGGAGGTGTTGCGTCCTGTCTTCGTCCCTGCCGCTCCTGCATGCTGATCCGACATATTGAGGCGCCCGCCCCGAATGTGATTGTGCTCGTAAAGGTTTAAAGCAATTGGGAGATGCAACAGCTAATCTTGAGGAGCCAGGTTCCAACATTGTGGACCCATCACAACTGGTGATACATCCAAACTATATGTTTCAACAGCGTTTCTAATGTATTGTGAGCGGTGTACTCTACTGGTTTTCTAAGCTCATGGCCTTGCGCGGCCATTTTGCTGTATGTGTCGGTCGTGGGTCTAGTGTGTTTCGGGGCAATTGCTGGTAGCGGCGTTCATTGTCAAGTTACTGGTCGACAACACTGTGTATGCGGCGTGTATGTGTAGCATGAAGGGAGGAAAGAAAGTTAACCTTAAGTGGCTAACCATTACAGATCGACGTGCCTGTCATGTGGGTTGGCACTGCTGTGAATGCGACCTGTGTGTGTGTCATGAAGGGGGGAAAGAAGATTAGTCTTAGGTGACCGGCTCTTTCAGATCAATGTGTCTGCCGTCTGGGGGGGGGGTCACCAATGGAGGGGTTATAGAGTCTTTGCGGGAGACACTTGTATCCCTGAAATTGTCCTCAGACGAGAGGTTATGTGGGCCATCCTCTCTGTCTGACGCCATCAAGGCTATATCCAATTTAGCTGCTGCCTGGATAGCCCTCCTGAGTTCAGCTATTTTTTCCTCAAGGTTAGGGGGACCTGCAGCTGGACTGCGTCCTTTCTGTTCTTACTTCTTGTGTTCTCGTTTTCCCCAGGCCTCCCGACCCCTCGATCTCCTCGAGCTGCGAACTGTCTCCCATTGCGAGCCGCCCGGGATATTGGTCTCCACCCAGTCGAACACTGCCTTTGGGTCCGTGAAAAATGTGGTGCTCCCATCGTTAATGATTCGAAGACGGGCTGGGTACAACAGCGGATGTTGTATTCCTTTTTGGGGGAGCATTTTCTTTGCTTCTATGAAAGTAGCCCTTTGCTGTTGCACTGCTTTTGAGTAATTAGGAAAAACCATCACCCGTTTATCTTTGACTTGGAGCGGGTTATGTTGCCTGGCCGCCCTCAACACAGCATCCATGTCTCTGAAATGAAGAAGTTTCAGAAGCAGCGGTCGCGGAGGCATCCCCGGGGTGGGTGCCGGGCCAGGACCCTGTGGGCCCTTTCAACTGAGAAGAAAGGTGTGAGTTCAGCATCCGGGTTGAATGATTGAACCAAGTTTTGATGTACCTTCTACTCCTTCCGGCAGGTTTATCACTCAGATGTTGCTGCGGCGGGATCACCTCTCCTAATCGTCCGCCTTCTCTTCTAGCTTAGTCACCGGTGCCTGGAGACTCCGTATATTGTCCTGATGTGCTTTAGTTAGCGGTTGAAGGCTGGTCAGGGATTTTCCCCCCTCTGTTACTCTGTCAGCCAACTTTTGATGATCGTCGTGTAATAAACCAAGGTACAAGGACAGGGCCCAAAAATCTGTCCTCCTTTCCGATACGGGAGTGCTCTATTGCTGCCAGCACTCTGTCCAATTTGTCAGGCATCGCTTGCGGCGTAGTAGTATCCGATGTTTGAGTTTGGTCTAGGTCTATCAGGGGCTGTTAACGTGCTGGGGCCGTTGCCTACGGGCTGTTAGTTTGGCACTGCTGCCCCATATTTTCGTCAGTCCGGGGCTCCGCTGTGCTTGTGGACTCTTTTCAACTTCCGACTAGTTGCCTCCTTCTCGAAAGGGCCCAAGAACTACTGGTCCCAGAGGTTGCTGGCTAGTGGGGAGCGGATTACTGTCCTTTTCTCTACTTGGGTTCAGTTTTCGCTAGCGTCCTGGTAATGTCCTCGCCGGCCGCACGTGAGCCGCAGTTAATGTCCAGGAGCCTCTGGGCTCTAGTGCGGACACTTCAGGTTGTCCTGGCAGGGGATCACAGGTTCTTTTTTGCGCTGCACTTGTTGCTTTGGCTGCTTTGGTAGTGCGTAGGGGTCAATCCCCCAAGTTTCTGGCGGCAACGTTGTCCCTGGGGGCTGCCACGTCTCGTCGGGCTCCCACCTCTGCTATTGCAAGTGTCATGTGTCGCCTCCTGGTGTAGGTTCCGTTGTTTACGGCACCAGGAGACCGTATCCTTAACCTTCACTGGGCAGGTGAGGAGGGAACATCTTCCTTTGCGGAGCCCTCGATCTTTGGTCTCAGCTGCTATCTCCACCTCCCAGTTCATGTCGGCCCCGCTGCAGTATAGCTGGTTGCCTTCAAGTGCTGAGCTCATGTCACTTTTGATGTGACTCCAGGTCGGTGCTCTTTCTGCTCCCGCCTTTATAGGGTGACTCTCCTCACCTTCCTGCTGCTACAATCATGTCGCATATGTCTGCCATTTTGTGACAGTGCCGTCTTGGTGGCTCTCCCCTGCACCACCTCCACGCAGCTCCTCCCGGTCAACTCTGGGATGGCAGTCAGCGGGTATCTCCTTTCTAGGGCCCCAGGTATTGAGTCAGACGGCGATTCAATAATGCTGCCTAGGCCCCAGTACCAGAGTCCCAGGCCATCTCAGCTGTAGTGGTGAGCCGTCTCTTGTCCCAATTCTTCAGCCCCCCCAGCATAGCCATCGGTACTCGTGGTGCCTGGTCGCCGCCGATGCGTCCCTCGCTATGTGATAGGGAGGAGGGAGAGCGCTTAACCACAGGGCCCGCCAACCGCAGCCACGGCAGCGGTTATTTGCTCGTCCCGGGGCCTGCTCCTCACCTATCCCTGAGGTACCAGCCATCGTTGAATCGCTGCCCGCCTCTCTGTCTTAGTCACCACCGCAGGCCCGGTCCTGGTATTGCAAACAACGGGCCCTGGGCCCTCTCATGTCTCCGCTGCCCCTGGGGGCTACAGGTTCCGGAATTGGCAATTCCTCTTCTCTCCCCCGGTGCGGCACTGCCCAGGCCTCAGCACAGGCGCCTCGGGTCATCCCGGCCGCGGCGAAATATTCCTGCTGGTGCCTTCACTTTGCTAGACCCGCCGGACAGTAGTCTCCGCCCAACCGACTCCATAGCCCCGCCCCTTGCAGTCTCTTGGTGGTATGGGGGCGCACAGGTCAACTCCTGCATTCTTCAGGTTTAAAGTCGGCCCGGGCCCCGCCATGCTTACTGGGCCCCCTAGCAGTCAGCGCTCTTGAAGTATGCTGCCCCCCGCAGAGTCTCTGCTGCCCGCAGTCCTTAGCTGTTGCCGTTATGTCCCATGCTGGGGCGGGGCGGCACTTTTCCACGGGGCCTGTTGTCCTCACGCTCGGCTGGGTTCTTTCCAGCGCACTCAGGTCCGCTCTGCTGGAAGGGCGCCGGCTGCTCTCGGCACTCGACCCGCACCCCAGAGCCACTTCTCACCTGGGTACAGCAGTGGGGCTGAGCCCAAGGCCGCTCTCAGAATATTTTGGGTTCCCCTAGGACTCCGCTCCTCATTTTGCCTGGCCCACGATCGTGGCGCTGGGGACCTCCATTTTGTGCCGGCTCGCTTATCGCCGCGTATCGCCTGATTTTCGATGCCCTGGTCTCAGATTTTGAGCTTACCCCCTTGCACCTGTCGCCACCTTTGCTGGTGCGACTTATATGGTTGCTATCCAGTCCCCACGACCAGGATGATTGTCCATGCACTGGGCCGGCGGCCGGAGCTCTACACGAGTACGTCCGCCATCTTTGATAGCGTAGCCATGCCCCAAAGTTTCAGTCACTGGGTGATCATGATTCACAATAATATTTTAATAGAAGGATAATTATTTCATACACTTTATATTGCAATTTCACAGAGACATCAATCAACATGTATATGTACAATCCACTATTATTCAAACAAAGATAAATACAATCTCATTTCATTGATCATGATATCATAAGGAAAAATAACTCCTCATTATTACTACATGTAGTATGTATGGTTCACAGCATAATTTCTTTGTGAAAAATAGCAAATTTGCAGCATTGGCACAACTGGAACAGGGAAAGCCAACACTTGTTTCGTCCACCAGACTTTGTCAAGGCTGTAGTCTATAGTATAATTCTCTAGTAATCTAAGTTATGTGTTGGGTTTTAATGTTATGAGAGAAGCTAAGTCTTGGGTAAGAGAAGGTCACATTACAAAGCTGAGAATGTATATCTAACAAAGTGATTTATTACTTGCTTTCAGAGTTACACCGCACAAAGGTGTCAATAATATAGTTGTGGTATTGTGGATATTTACATGAAAAGTGGATTCGCTAAGATATTGTATAGTGAGAAAGTATAGCAGAGAATAGAAGGTTCAAAGTACCGCCACTGATTATAGGTCCCAGTATAGGATTAGTGATCTGTTTTCAGTTGGTAGTAACCTAGGTATGGTATTACCTACCTTTGCTATCAACTGTTGGAAGCTACATTTCATACAATACTCTATAGCCAGACTTTAATGTGGACTGGGCAGAGACCTAGATAAAGTTATGTCGGGAAACATCCTTTACAACGCAACTTTTACCACGCAGTGCTTTTACATCGCAACTTTTACAACGCAAACCATTACAACGCATTGCGCTGGGGGGGTGCTCTAGGATAGGGAATAGATTTAATTTACTATCCAACACCTTCCCTACTATCCACGGGGACTGGAGTTGGAATAGTAAATTAAACTATTCACTATCCAGCACCCCAAAGCGCTATGCGTTGTAATGGTATGCGTTGTAAAAACTGCGATGTAAAAGCATGCGATGTAAAAGCATGCGATGTAAAAGCATGCGTTGTAATGTCATACATCCAGTTATGTCTCACTTCAGCCCTTAATGCTTTTATACCTGTTCATCAGGGCCAGACCTAAAAAAGGCCCTCACTCCCTGGTTTAATGATGTAATGGTTGTGGGAAAAAAACCCACTGTAAGTGCTCAAAGAAGTACGGAGAAAGGCTAATGACACCTCAGCGAAAGTGTACTATATGAGTGCAGTAAAATAATAAATAGCAACAATCCGGCAAAATAGATTTTTTATATTGTCGACAGTTTAACAAAACCGGCAGCTCCTGCAGGGCCAGTCGAGGCCTCGACTGATCACTGTAATAAATTAGCCGACTTTTTAGTCAAAAATATTAACGTTATCTATTCTAATTTTTTTTTTACAAATGTCCATGCTGGAGCTGAGGATTGTCTATGCCAGATAGGTGAGCTACGACAAGAGGCAGAATTGAACAAACTAGCATTACTTGACTCAGCTTCTTTAACGGCCCTCTGCAAACAAGTGAAATCGGGTTTTCCCAATGGCCCACTCTAACCTAAACAGTTTTAAAACGTCATCAATTAATTCTTCCATCCTTCTTAGAGGTTGCCAACTTCCTGAATTCATTTTTCCATCCTTCTTAGAGGTTGCCAACTTCCTGAATTCATTCTTCCATCCTTCTTAGAGGTTGCCAACCTTTCTTTGTCCTCTGCCACAGTAACTCGGACATGGAAGTATGCAAAAGTAATTCCTCTTTTGAAGAAAGCGTCCTTTGACACGGCTACACCTGAAAATTACCGTCCAATCTTCCTGCTTCCTTTCTTAGCCAAAGTAGTGGAAAAGCACGTAAATAGTCTTTAACTAAGTTTTTAGAGGCTAACCTATTTTGGATACATCTCATAATGATTGAGGTCCTTACATAGTACAGAATCGGCTCTCCTATTGGTGACTCTCCGTAGAGCAGCAGATAAAGGCAGATCATCGACCTTAATTCTCTTAGACCTGAGTGCTGCTTTTGACACTGTATCGCATATTGCATTAGGAGCTTCTACAACACCTCCAAAATATAGGGATAGGAGATAAGGCCTTGACATTGCGTGCCTCCTTCCTTAGTAACTACTTTTTCAAGTTATTTCCCAGCCCATCTCTTCCTCACAGAGGTTTTAAAAAATGTTGTCATGCCGTTGGCATAGGTTGTAAAGCCCATTGGGGTCTCCCTCTTTTCATATGTGGATGATATGCAACTTATTGTTGCTCTTTCTGCGGATGCAACCAAAGACATAGCCAACTTCCAGCAATGTATGCTTACAGTGTCAGCTTGATGGGAAAAACTGCTTAAAGTTAAATGGCAATACAACCGAGATTCTTTTGCTTAAGAAGCAACCCCATACCTATGGAGACCACTGGTGGCCGGAAGGCCTCGGCTCTTCCCCCAAAGCCCAAGTCATCTGTAAGCAATTTAGGCTTTTGGATGGATGATACCATTTCTTTTGAGACCCAAGTTAGAACTCTTGTGGGCACATGTTGTGGACTTCTGAGAGGACGGAAACCAATTATTGGTTTCTTTCAACCTCAAATTTGGCAGTTGATTATTAATTCTCTAATCCTGTTGCTCATGGATTCAGTTGCGGCCAGGGGTGGCGGGAAGGCTGGGTGGCGGAGGTAAAAAAAAAGAAAAACGTATGTCTTGTCCATATCGCTGCGTCCTCCTCGTTGCGTCTCTCCACTCCTTCCTCGGGCCGCAACAGGAAGGACCCAGGAAGCACAAAGTCTCCCCTGAGCCAATCACAAAGATGCAGTGCAACGTTGTGATTGGTCTGAGCGCCGTGGTTCGGCGCTCGGACGTGGAATGGGTGCCTGAGCATGTTCTCCACCCAGGCTTTAATGCAGCCTAGGTGGAGAGCATGCTGTTGAAAATTAGTACGTTTTGGTGAACATTATCTGCGCCATCTTGCCTCTTCCCCTGATGCCACACTTTTGTCGTGCGCGCCCGCCATTTCTTTAAGATGCCCCGATCAGAACGAACCCTTTTGCATGCCGCTGGCCCCTGACATAGCCCTTCGCCTTCACTAAGCCTGCACGCTGACCACCCCCCCCTGCTTGCACCTGCCTTGAGTCATAAACCCCTCTTCGGCGCTGCTCTGCCCCAGGCCCTCATCCTGTTCCCAGCGCGACACCCCCCTGCTTCCCTTTCATGATCTCCGGCCCTTAGATGCAAACCCCCTTTTTTCCCCGTGTGCCCGTTTTGTCTTCCCCGTTCCCAGGCCGACACCCAGCTCTGCCCCTCCCTGTACAATAGAAAGCTTCCCCCATCAAAGGATCCCCGGGTTGATCAAAGCCCCCACTCCATGAGATCCGATCAAACCCCCCACATTCCGTGAATCGGCGGAATATCCAGCTGCGTGATACTCATCACCTGTTATGACTAGGGTGGGGACTTCAACTGTAAATGTGTGTGGGAACGGGCCCAAAGGGGATTTCCGGGAATGTCTTTTCCATACATCAAAGCTTTAACATGAATGTGTAATCTACAATAAAGTCATAAACCAGTGTATAAGAGGCCAGGCCTCAGAAATGTATCTAGAGCACCTCAGAACGATACCTTCTGTCCGTTTCGTTGTGTTCTCCTCCGGAGAAAATAAAAACCTTGTTTCCTGCTTTCCAGTCTCCAGCGCCTGCCTCTTCATTGATTAAATAACTAGAGGGTCACAGAGGCAATACCGCCGGGCAAATATCGATTGTCCCCGACCCGACTCAGGTTTTTACAATTGGCGTCCCAAGCGTGGGGCCCATCAGCGACTCGTGGATCCAGTGGGAGAGGTCCCGACGACAGAGTGAACGACTGCAACGATCGGGAGAGCTCTTGCCCAATAGACCCTCGTCTGGCAGCCGATCATCCGAACTTCACTAGTTCCGAACAGACCTCTCTCGAGTGATCTACGGTCCTGACTGGGGACCATCAGGAGTGCCGTGAGAAATACGAGAAAAAGAGGACGATCGGGCGCTGGATTCGGAAGACAAGAAACTGTCCACATGGTCCGGGTAAGGTCGTGTAATCACGACAAGTTGCGAAACAATTGCTTGATTGTTTGATTGTTTAAAAATACTAGTATTGCTCTTTATTTATTTGGAGATTCACTGTCTACAAACGGAGAAACAACGGGCTCTCTCTTTGCAAGCAGTGGAGGATAGGTAGGGCAGCAGCCGTGCTTATTTTTTCTCCCCCACTCAATAATTACTTGAAACTGAACTGTTGTTCGCAAAACTATTGTTTCCTGGAGATTCCCTGTCTGCAAACAGGGAAGAGACCACCCTTTTTGCAGATAGTGAAAAGGGTAGGTAACGCAGATCTTTGCGGACCTACTCATTCTCCCCATTGTTATTTATTGGTCTTTTTTGTTATTTTTGATCCATGAGGTATTCACTGCCTGCAAACAACGTTGAATAGAAATATTCTGTCCAGTCTTTGCACCTAGTGATAAGATAGGCAGTGCTGACTTTTTAGTCCCTCGTTACGAGCCGTCATGTCTGTCTTCTCCCCACTGATTAATAGCCTGTTTAGCCCGGACCGTGTATTAGAGGTGGACCATATAGCTCCACTAGAAGGCACCCCTAATAAGGACATGTTCATAAACTATGGATTAGTCACCATAGCCTATAATAAATTGTGGCACAGGTATACCGAAGAGAGTCAAGACAAACAGTGGCCACTGGCAGGATCCTTTGACCTTGATAAAATAGAAACGTTAGAAATAGCCCTTCGAAATAATAAGACAACGCCAATTATGCTCGACAGTCTCGGTATGTGGCGCAGACAGGCTATGCAACGACAGAGAAAAGACGAGGACAAACCAAATAGAGAAATATACCGACAGGACAACCCCAGGACATCGCTACCCACAACTTATCCCCCGACACTATGCAAAAGACGACCAGACTTAGGGCCAGACCAATGCGCTTTTTGTAGGTATGTCGGACACTGGAAAGCCCAATGCCCGACTCTACTGAGCGTGAGTAAAGGCAAAGGGCCGACAGGAACGACAGACCGGCAGTACGAGAAAAAGCGCGAGACAAAGAAGAACCCGACTTACATAGACAGACTAGACAGAACCACCACGTTTGATTATGCCCGATGGCACAGATTTCGCCAGGACAATTTCAGCGGCATGCTCAAGTTCTCCTAGGTCGGGCAACGTCAAGACGGGAACCCAGCCTCGTTTCAAATTCGCAGACGGAAAGAGATAATTATGACCAATAACTGTTTTATATTCGTCTTGAGTCTTTGTATGTCGTACTTGTACTGTCCCCCGTCTGAGTTTGTGTGTATGTAATGTACAAATCTGCGTCATCCCTCTACACGTGTTTCCGTGTTACTCAACCTCTGTTAGCAGAAACTTAGCATAAAAGCAACCTGGAAAGAAAGAAATGGTAAAACAAAATCCGTAGACCATTAATGAACTTGAACTTTTAATTTAGCACAACAAACAAGGAATAATAACGGTAAACTGTAGAAAATGAAAGTCAAACAGAACATTCGCCCCCCCCCCATTCTGGAACCTTCCAAAGTAGGGCAGGGTTACGGCTACGCCCAACCAACGGCAACCCCTATAAGGCGGGCCCGGCCGCCAACTCTTGGTCAGGAAATCTTAACGTATGGGGGAGCCGGAGGAGAGGCAGGAGCCAGCAGCCGGGGCAGTTGTAGGTAGTCCCGCCACATGTCTCTTCAGCCAGCCGCAACGGGCCTGGATAGACTTAAGTAGTCCCGCCACATGTCCAGAGAAGAACGAGGCACCTCTTCCTTTTCTCTTCCGTAACAGCCGCAGCAGCTCTGGACGGCGGGATGCCCTGCACGTACCTCCACAACAATTTGTCCAAGTTGGGCTGGGAGGGAGAGGCGACGCGGACGAGCCTCTCCCACCTCCACCGATAGGAGGTCTCCCAGCCCCCGGCCCGACGCCGAACACCCCCAGTCAGGCGATGGTGCCAATACTTCCACAGCACCGAACACACCATGGTGGCACCCCAGTACTTGCGCAGCACCGAACGTGCAATGGTGACCATATTTTCGGAACACCGAACCTGCAATGACTGCACTGATACTCGTGCCGCGCCGAATGCGCGCCACAGGTGGCCATACTCCCACAGCACTGAGCACAGGACTTAGGGAACACCGGATGTGGAGAGACCTTCATGCGGGGCGATGAAAAAGAACAGCATGGAGTGCACCGGGAGAAGGAGACGGCGCGAACGAGTCTCCCTCGCCCCCCCCCAGGTGGGGGCATCACAGCTGCACCCCAGCTGAACGTCCCGCTCTCACACAACAGGGACCTCTTCCTTTCACTCCGAAGGATCTCTCCCACTCTTGCAAACTCGACAAGAGTGGCCCCTGTAGGGCCTCAAAATGGCGTCTGGGTCCGCTGAAAGGCGGGCCCCGGCCGCTAGAGTAACTTTGACCAGCAATATAACTCGAACATTTGCCCCCTGGAGCACGAGCCCCCATCTCCGACAGCATCTCCGCAGCCTTGAAGATCCTACAAAGGTCCCCGGCGGAACCTTCGGCCTTTGCAGGTTTCCGGTAAGGGACGGCTGCCTTGATCGCCAACGAAACAAACATGACATTGCCGCTCCTTCTGTTAGCATGAATTCTAGAACTGCCGAAAAGGACTCTGGTCCAAACTGCCAGTAATGGGAAACATTTCCCCCTGATGCTGCTTCCGGACTGAGCCGGCCCCGCCCAAAATGGCGCTGGTATCAATCGGAACTTACGAACACCTCGTGGTGTTCCTTCGCACTAATATAAACTTGATGTTCTGAGATTTTATATGATCCTTTGTACACTTGGCTAGAAAAGACAAGGAGAACTCACTCGACGAACAGTATGAAAGGATCCCCGTTACAAATGTTGATTACAAATGTACAATGTATTATATTTTTATAACTGATGTAAACCTCATTTACGACGCACACGTACGGTATGCATATAGGAAATCTGATTACAACTATTATGATTATGCTTCTAAATTATGAAAATAAATGCCCCCGAACCCCCAGCCAATTAATAGACGTTTTAGTTTCTTACAAATGAATGAGTAAAACTTTCCGATGTTTTTATTGCTGCAAACGACACCCCCCCCACTGTACGCACTTTAGCCATTGCCACGACCGGCCAAATACGACCGCACCCTCATAATCCACATGCTGAAATGATTTTGCAAAATAAAGTTTTTGAAACTATGGACGGGTATTGCATGCTTTATTTTAAAAATGTGGGATCGGTGGGAAAGTTCTTTTCTGTGCACCCTACTCTGCTCTCTCTTTAAGGTTAAAAGAAGATGGTTGCCCAGCCCTGGAGGACGGATCGGATCGACAACACGACACTCCGCCTTCAAAGTACGCGACTGACTCATGAACTCTCGCGTAGAGGAAGACCTTGACTTCCAAGGATGGGTAAAACGAACAGTGTAAATGAGGGAATGTAAAAGGAGGGTGAAATGAAATAATGTAAATGTGATAAAGTACAACGTTCCAAAGTATCAGGGAACGGAGCTGACCCAAGAACCGAAGAACCTTAGAACGCCACAGCGTTGAAAGAGGTTTTAGGATCCCGATAGTGAGATACATCCTTTGACTAGATACCTCGCACTAAGCACCTCTGGTTTCCTTTTTACGTTTCCCCGCACACGACCTATATGGGCACACTAACCCCCCTCGACTCCAGAAACCATATCCCCGGGGACCCTGCCCCGAGGAGGAAAGACGAGTAAGAGGTAAGTAAAGGACTTATGAATCCATGTATTTGAATATGCGCGAATGTTGTCTCCCCCACCCCCCACCCCCCTTTTTTCCTCCCTCTGCAGGTTACATCAGAGATTACAGCCGAGGTGTGGCGAAGATCTGAAGCCTTGCCATGTCTAATACACGAAGCGGACTAGCGCCGCAAGGTGGTGTCTAAGCACGCCTGCAAACTACTCACGTATCGAACAAACCCGGAAAATTAGCACAACCTGATAAAAAGTGATCACCCTTAAACCAGACCGGACGAATGAACCCATGTCACGTATGATGCGAAACTATGAGGGAATGTGTGTGTGTGACTGAGGCGTCGACCCAACTGGTCGAAGGACCGAGAATGCGAGAAGTGCGACAAAATGGTACCTCCTTTCTTCTTTCCTTTTTCTCAAGGCACGTCCCCTCTACCCTGTCTAATGCTCAAACTGCATGATTACAAGATTCTAACGCAGACCCGTGAATGCCCTTTACTGTGTAATGCACTAAATAGCCTTTCTTGAATACACTGCCACCCTCTCTGTTGCACGTGTACTATTTAGCCTGCCGTTGCACACTCTCTCTCTCACTCTCTCTCTCTCTCTCTCTCTCTCTCTCTCTCTCTCTCTCTCCCTCTCTCTCTCTCTCTCTCTCTCTCTCTCTCTCTCTCTCTCTCTCTCTCTCTCTCTCTCTCTCTCTCTCTCTCTCTCCCTCTATTTTTGCACTCCCACTCTTCCGAGTGATTAGCCCCGAAATTGGCAGAATGCCACCCCTAGCACACCACCTAATTGGCTTCAAATACCGTCAGTATTTGCACAAAAACTTGTCTTTAATACAATCACCCTGAGGCCGCGTCATTACCTCTCCTTTTCCGCTAGAAGTCAATGAACCGAGGTTGGGCCGTAAGGGAAAGGACAGGTAAGACGACAGAGGTTCCCTAATCTGACCCGAAATAAGGGAACTACCTGTCAACGGCTCCTATGGTATAAAACAAGGACCTCAGAATACGCGACCCTCCCCTCCCCGAATTGTCGCAATACCCAAACCGGAAAAATGATCACCCCTGTTACCTCCCCTGTATCAGCCGCCCAAAAACTGGAATTATGAAACTACCCCTCATTTCCGGTTGTGAGAGATGGGTCGATTTATGCCCTTACCACAAGTTTCCTATGTCCCTGGTTGTTCCCCATAAAATCCCTGTCCTTCCTAATTAAGTAATCGGGCTGTAAAAGGTTACGTAGGATCCAGAGTGATGTTTTACAAGGTTAACAGACTAGTCCAAGGTAAAGAAATCATCGAAATGAACCCCGTAGTAGTTGAAAGGCAGGATGCATCGATAGAAAGGAAATGTTTAGCCATGTTCGTCTCTCAGCAAAATACCTGTGTAGTACCATGTTGACGACTCACAGTACCCTTTGTAAATGTAAAACTCTAGAGAACGGCATATCTTTGCCAGGTTCGTCTCACGAAGGTGGGTCACCATCAGATGAACTGTCGTGACTGTAATAAATAATCGTAAAGGAAAGTCATAGTAAATCCAACAGGCCCGTCACCGGTCATTCATATGCCAGTTGTGAACACTAATATAACGGGCATTTTTTCATTCTTTGCCTGGAGCTGGGAGAGAAATAGACTTTTTGATTATCTTCATCTGCAAATTCTCTAAAGACTGTCTTTTCAAACTTGTTTAAGGGTACTGCTGTTGGAGGAGAGAAGGACCGGATGTGGGAGCACGAGGCCTGACTGCAGACTAAGGAACACCTGCGACATTAGCCAAGGCGAGACCACGACAGAAAAGAGCTGCAGGACGAGGCACTGTTTTCGACAACATGAGAAGACAGGGTCGACCTGATGCCCCTGCTCGATGTCCAGTGTCTGTCGACAAGTCCCCGCTCTCTGAATTCGGTCACACGCCCGCCTATTTGAAGTCTCTCGTTCCCCTAGTTTGTTCCTAATTTGGCCTTGCTCCATCCCCCTTTTCCTCTGACCTACCCTATGGACTGTTTCGTACACTCTTCTTCCATCTGAACTTTCTGACAATCACCTCAAAGGACACAGGGCGAAAAGGACCTTTCCGACCAGAAACGCGAGGAAAGGGTCGTGCCCTGCAACGCAGAACTTAGAACAGAACTGGACTTGTAGCTCCACCGCCGGTGCTCAACAGCGCCAACGAAAAGCAACAAAGAATGATGAGAACTCGTTAAACTTCGAACATTTGACATCCCCAATCGCCGTTTCTGCTAGACCTCATTTCTCTCCCAGCCGCCATTGTATTGATCATGCTCCAATCCGAACCTGATATATATGTAATAACCTGCCAGTATGAAATATGCTTGCTGCTCTCGCTACAGAATCGTTTTTGTATTGCATTCCTATGACTTTCCTGCTAAACAAATTGATCAAAGTTTATGAAATAGGTCCACCTCCTAAAAACTAGAAATGTTAAAATGTATTGTTTACAACTCTTTTCATCTAGGGTTCCTACCATTTTCTTCCTCATGCCCACCACAATAGAGAAAATGAACCAGCAAGATGTCTTGAATATGTTAAAGGGAGGACTGTTGAAAATTAGTACATTTTGGTGAACATTATCTGCGCCATCTTGCCTCTTCCCCTGATGCCACACTTTTGTCGTGCGCGCCCGCCATTTCTTTAAGATGCCCCGATCAGAACGAACCCTTTTGCATGCCGCTGGCCCCTGACATAGCCCTTCGCCTTCACTAAGCCTGCACGCTGACCACCCCCCCCTGCTTGCACCTGCCTTGAGTCATAAACCCCTCTTCGGCGCTGCTCTGCCCCAGGCCCTCATCCTGTTCCCAGCGCGACACCCCCCTGCTTCCCTTTCATGATCTCCGGCCCTTAGATGCAAACCCCCTTTTTTCCCCGTGTGCCCGTTTTGTCTTCCCCGTTCCCAGGCCGACACCCAGCTCTGCCCCTCCCTGTACAATAGAAAGCTTCCCCCATCAAAGGATCCCCGGGTTGATCAAAGCCCCCACTCCATGAGATCCGATCAAACCCCCCACATTCCGTGAATCGGCGGAATATCCAGCTGCGTGATACTCATCACCTGTTATGACTAGGGTGGGGACTTCAACTGTAAATGTGTGTGGGAACGGGCCCAAAGGGGATTTCCGGGAATGTCTTTTCCATACATCAAAGCTTTAACATGAATGTGTAATCTACAATAAAGTCATAAACCAGTGTATAAGAGGCCAGGCCTCAGAAATGTATCTAGAGCACCTCAGAACGATACCTTCTGTCCGTTTCGTTGTGTTCTCCTCCGGAGAAAATAAAAACCTTGTTTCCTGCTTTCCAGTCTCCAGCGCCTGCCTCTTCATTGATTAAATAACTAGAGGGTCACAGAGGCAATACCGCCGGGCAAATATCGATTGTCCCCGACCCGACTCAGGTTTTTACAATGCTATGTGCGCATGAATGTTTGGCCAGCCCGAGACGGCCGGCAAAACTGTCATGCGCACGTGGGGATTGAAAACCTCCCCTCCCCTGCTCCTTCAGCAGAGCATCCCCGCCACGCCCCACTTCCCAAAGCTGCCACACCCACAACAAGCAAAAATAAAATTATAACATTGAGTTATTATTATTTTATTTTTCTTACATTGCTAAATAGCAGTGGGGCAACGCTCCTCCGTCATAGAGGAGGAGCCGCTGCTGCCTGGATTATTGTGACATCATGCACCTAGGTGCCAAGAAAATGGTTATTAAGAGGCTACAGTTGGTCCAAAATGCCACTGCCAGATTACTATTTTCTCTCCCTAAATTTTGGTCCATTTCTGGCCTCCTTCAGAAACTCCATTGGTTGCCCTCTGAGAAATGCATACAGTTTAAAATCTTATGTACAGCACATAAGATCATGGATGCATAAGGAGCCCCCATTCTCTCTGGACTCATGGTACCTTACCCACAAGGGCTCTATGCTCGGCCGTCTTAAAGCTGGCGGTTAATTTGTGGAAAAGAAAGTGATCAGGAGTCCGCTCCTTTCCCTTTGAAATAGTCTGCCCTCATACCTAAGGAATACGTGGAGTCATTTTAGCCTTAGGAACCAGCTCAAAACGTGGCTATTTGCAACCTAGTTTTTTTTCCTGACTCTTATAATGCATTTCAACCTCTCTGTTTGATTTCTGTTGTGTGATACCTTAAATTAACGGTGAAGCATTAGAAAGACCCTTTGTTGGGACAGCCTTGCGCTTTATAAATTTGGTTAACATAACATTTGCCACTTGTAGTACCATCTGCCCCTCAGCTGGTGACATCCTTGGCAGCTGATGAGTATTACCTTGGTCTAAAACCTACTCATTATTTGTCAGATTCTTGAATACTTCTTACTATGCAACAATCATTATCTTCTTTACTAAAAACAGATATATCTGATGGTTAATTGAAATTTGTAGCCCGGACTCTCTTCAAAATCATCTTTGCTCATTTTTAAGTTAAACTGGGTGCTGAGAGATGTGTGTAGTTTTGCCTACAAATATTTAGAAACGTTTTGAACAATTTCACAGAATTACGCTTTAGCACAAAATGAGGTTTGCAATATCTTGAATTACTTTTTCATGTGAGGGTACACCTCGTCTTTAAAATATCACACAAGACACCGTCAGGAGAATGTTTTGAGCAGAAGATGTCTCTTGTGGCATGTTCTGCTCATGCCAGTTCCATGTGGGCCCACAATTATACAAATAGTGTCATGCAAATTTTCAAGAAATTACTTGACTTTATTACAGTGCAAAACAGGAATTGTGTGATTTTCACCTGTGTAATTAAAATGTTGTCCATGCCTAGTGCTGATGTGTAAACCTTCCCATTACTGCCTATATAATTTTTGCATCTCCATTTTGATAATCCTATAATTACGCATTTCAAAACTGTCCTTGTTCCAACTTTGTTACCTACAAAGTAATGTGAGCCCAAATTATTCAAACACTAAATTACACTGCAGTCAGAGGCAGCCTTGCTTTGGGTTATGTGTGTTTTAACAAATAACTGCTAATTTTGGCTTTCCTGCTGTGTCTCTGTTGCTGTGTTAACAGGCAGTTATCATCCATCTTTTCTTGGCCTCACCCATCCTGCCACCTGTATTAAGCACCATGTGAACACCTCTTCTAGGAAGGACCACTTGTATTATGGCGCAGGTGGAGTCAGATCATGCGGAAAAGTTCACTGAGTTATGCAGCAAGAAACGTCAAATCAGGCAGCCCTAGGTGGCACATTCTGTGGAAGTATCATCTTGTCATTTTAACACAGTGATGCACAAGTGACCCCCCCCCCCCAACCCTATGCAAAATACAAAGGTTTATTATGAATGAAAAGCATACACATTCACCAGATCCTATTGAAAATGTTATCCACCAACAAACAATGTTGTTATATTAAATGAAGACCAGGGATGGACTGTTGCTCCCTTCCCCCCTGGTTTCTGTGCCTACCCAGTTTTCTGGTACTTCTAGCAAGGTTGCCTTGGTTTTGGACCACTCGGAGAGTAATTGTGCATTGATCGGGGATGCAGCTTCTGTTTCTGTGTCTGGTGTTGTATCTCCCTCAATTTCTCAGTTGCAAATGGATTTGGGAAAAATTGTTACTCCCCTGAAAATTGTCAGCTGGAATATAGCAGGGATTGCAAAGAACTTAGATCATCCAGACTGGAATTTGTTTATGGAGTCCTTTGGAATATGTATTCTTCAGGAGACCTGGTGCCTCGAGCCTTGTTATAAGGTAGGGTATACCTCCCACTTTGTTCCGGCTATTCCCTCTATCTCAGGGAAAGGTCGTCCTTCGGGGGGCCTACTTATCTGGGTCAGTATTTCATTAGGGCTTGTTGTTTGGCAGTGTGTTTCTCTGTCACCTGATCTAATGAGACTCTCTCTTAGTGGTTCCATTAGAGGCCGGTCTCTGGAAATTTTTAACATCTATTCCAGAGGCAGCTGTAGGGACTTGTCCTCTCCCACTATTTTGGGTTTGGAACGCGATCTCAGCTTGTGCACCTCCAACATGTACGTTCTTATTGCTGGTGATTTAAATTGCACGTTCGAGCCCCTTGCTGCAGATGATATCCTTGGGATAGCAGAGGAGGACACGAGGAGGGGCATCCCTCCTCTAGCACTAGCACCCATAAAAAGATGGTCCAAACGTGCTATGCAGCTAAATGCCCAAGTTCTTGAGTATGGTTTAAGGGCGGCTCATGGCAGATCCAAGTCAGACCCTTATGGTTCGCATACATTTAATAGGGTTGGCCACTCATCTAGAATAGATTATTTTTTATTGGACTATAAGCTTTGGGCCTTTATGTCTGATATGGTTGTCATTCCTTCTACAGAAAGCGATCATAATCCGCTTTCTTTGTCGCTTTTGCCCATGTTAATAGCTCCTTCCCGTTTGCGGGATGTTCCAGTCTTGCGGACAACTGGTGAAGTTCTTCCGGCTAATTGTGGGAGGCGACTTAAGTGGCAAAAGTTCAGTTTGGATGAAGGTAAGGTCCATGGAATAGGCACAATTATGTCCAAGGCTATGACTAGTCTTGCTGGTAGTCCCCTTACTTTTTCATCTGTCTCCTCCCTTTTTTGCAATACTATAGATGCTGTTGGTGAGCTATTTGTGATTTGCAATAAGGATCCTCCTAAGAAGTTGTGTAGAGAACCCAGAGGATGGTATTCCAGGAAATGCCGGAGGGCGAAAAGGGTCTTGATAGAAGCGGTAACGTCTAAGAGTCTGGAGAGGATTGGGGTGGCCAGGAAGGCTTATAAATTTACCGTTAATAATGCCAAAAAAGAGTGGGATGACCAGTTTTGGCTAGACCTGAAAGAGGCTAGTGCCGGGAGGGACCCGAGGGGTTTTTGGAACCTAGTTAGGTCAAGAAATAGGTCGGTCGACTCCTTGCTAACCTGTAATATTCCGGAGGAGGCATGGTTCAACCACTTTTTTAAACTTTACTCATCCTCCCAGGCCGACTCCGGCGGGTTGTTTATCCTGCCTCCAATGAGCCCGGCTGAGTGTAGTGAAATTCGATCCTATACACCTAAGGAGGTGGAGAGGGTAATTTCTTCTCTAGTACCCCACAAAGCATCGGGCCCGGATGGGGTACCCGGGGATTTGTTTCGTTTAAATATGACTGAATGGGGGCTACTCATCTCCTCATTGTTTAATGCTTCCTATTGTGGTGCAGTCCTTCCTGACTTTTTGTGGAAGGTTTTGCTTGATTTGGGAATGCCCATCTACCTCTTATCTTTGGTGATTAAGCTCCATTCGGGGAATTTTGCTCGGGTGAGGTGGGGTAAGCAGGGTGAAAAGACTGCAAAAATACCGGTAAATAGGTGTGTACGCCAGGGATGTGTGCTCGCCCCCACTCTGTTCTCGTTGTATGTGAACGGAGTGGTGGAACATCTTCTGGAAAAGCCGTCCGACTCACCATCCCTGGCGGGTAGGAGAGTTCCCACCCTACTCTTTGCCAACGACACCCTGCTCATCTCTAAGTCGCCTATGGGCTTACAAATTCTCCTCGATAGTTTTCAACTTTTTTGTGAGAAAAGGGGTCTTCAAATTAATACAGATAAAACCAAATATTTGATCCTCAATCCACCGAAAAAGCTTGGGAAACCACCATTATTAAATCAGGTACATTTGGAAAGGGTCAAAGAATTTGATTATTTGGGCATCCGTCTGTCCAACACCATGAGGTGGTCAACACACCTTCAAAAGATGTTGTTGAGCCATAAAAGGGTGGCAGGGGCTCTTCTTAAAGAGCAGCGCTCATCATCCTTTAAACCTATAGCTCCTGTATTGGATATCTATTCAGCCAGAGGGGTTAGTGCGGCCCTGTACGGCGCTGAGCTATGGGGATCGGAGAATGTTGACCAGTTAGCATCCTCAGAATCCAAATTTTTGAAAGATTTATTGTCCCTCCCTTACAGTACCCCAACCTTACCACTATTTCTGGACTTGGGATGTCGCCCCATCAGAGACCAGGCTAGACTGCGCCCTCTGCTCCTCTGGGCTCGCCTTTGGAGAGTCCCAGAACTTTCCAGTTATGCAGATGGTCTTAGAGAGATACTAGAACTGCCTGGATGGTCAAAGATTGGGTGGCTGGGGAACGTAAAATCACTACTCGGGGAGTTAGGGCTTTGGGAGTCATGGTATTCTAGGACTGCCCCGCCCAAATCTACCCTGAAGAGGATTTATTGGGACTGGCTGTCGGGGAAGAGAATCTCGAACCCCGACCTTTGTAGATCCTCTAGGGACTTCATCTTGGTAAAGGATGTGTTTTATCGGGAACCCTACTTCGATGTAATATCAAAATCTAGAGATAGGGCCCTGTTTATCAAATTTAGATTGGGTATTTACCAGTGAGAGAATTGACATCGACCTGGAATATCCCGGTGCAAACCATTTCAACATGTGCCTTTTGCCCCCAGAGGATTGAGTAGGTTCCTCATTTATTTTTCTAATGTCCTGCCTACAAAGCCCCTAGATCTAGATGGCTAAAACCTATTTGTAGGGATTTGGGTATGAGGCATTGTATGGTAGCCCTGAGAATTTTCAAGTATGACACCCGGCCCTTATTTGTGTGTGGCATTGCAAAAATTTTAAGTTGGGCATGGGTGATCAGATCAAGAAGGCTTAAATTAATTGTTTAATCTGAGATATTAACTGTACCTGTTTTAGCTAATTTATACATGTTATATTTTTATGGAAATCTTAAAGAACATAATGTTTTGAATCTTTTCTAATGTATGTACTGCTTTTTAAGATTTTATTATCGAAATAAAGCCTATTGACTGACTGATTAAATGGAGACACAGAAACAGCATTTTCTTATCACTGTCATTTCTAACTCCCAGAGCACCCTACGAACAAACCCATTAACTCTAACTAAATGTTGCTGTACAATTGCAAGTGTTTGGAGGGTGGGGATTCTGGTACACCTTTTGTGGATCTCATACAGTTCTACCTTTGTGGGCTCCCCAAATGTTTTTCATGCCCAATCGTTTTTACAGGGATGGCTCCTCCGCTAAGGCTGTTATTAAAAAAAAAATTGCAGCTGTGGGGCTGGATTATGGCAGGGCGGGGCTGGTGTCACAGGGGGAGGAATGGTGAGCACGTTCTAAGTGCGCTTGACTGTCTGGCTGGCCGCCTTGGGCCGGCCAAACAGTCATGCGCACTTTGCATGTTCTCCACCAGGCTTTAATACACAGCCTAGGTGGAAAATATGCACAGGCTCTCAGTCCCCCTCCGATCACCGAACTACAGAGCTCAGACCAATCACAACGCTGCATTGCCATGTTGTAATAGGTTAGGGGAGCCTGTGTGCTGCCTGCTTACGGGACTCGCCTGGATGAGAAGCAACAACGGAGGAGAGATGGCGGCCATTAAAAGATAAGTGTGGGGGGTTTGTAACCCCCGCTCCACACCGCCACCCCTTTCCCTGCTAGCCGCCACTGCGTTTTCATTAGGACTGATATTAGACCTTTTGATTTTACTTACTTATATGGGCTTTCAGCTACTCCTCTTCATCCATAGGTCTGTTGTTGTGTCATTCACATTTTTCTTCCGCCCACTACAGCTTGGGGCATTTGGTGAACCCACTTCAGCCACTGGCTAATTTCACTGCGAGTGACACATTCTGCTCTTTCACAGTGAGCACATTTGAACATGTGGTAGTTCTCTTTAGTGCCAAGGACTGCTATGACAATGTGTGATTTTTGAGACTAAAAATAATTTTTCTTTTAGGCAATTTTTTTATATTCAATTATACAGGTTTACAAAAGCTATGATGAAGCAAAACATGCACTGACAAAGCCAAAAGGCCGGCAGTCAACACCGGACCTATTGCCTGTGCTAATGCATGTCTTTTCCTGCACTTACTGTAACGAAATGGTCTGCCACACAAGCAGAATTTACGACTTATGTAGGTGCATATCTACTGCAAAATCCTGATTCTGTGCATCACAGTTTCGATTTAAAGAGAGTGAAAAATGCTTATATGTATAAGTGATGTCTGCTGACACCATTTTTTTTAACTTTCTTTAAAATATTTAACATCACTTTAAAAGGTACGTTTTGCTACAGTGGAGAGTGAGTGACTTTGAAAGTGCGAATTATAGCCCATATGCTTTTGGCCCAAATAAGGCAGTTCTTAAAAAGCGATGGAACTAATTATTCGGGGATTGATAACATCAAAGGCGGTGACATTACAGGAAGTGACATCACAGGCAGTCATGCTTGCATATATATTCGTTTAATGCAGAAGTTTTAAATGCACTTAAAGCCAAATAATCCATTTACACATCTTGTAAATTTCATCTCACCAGTGTGCTCAAGCCTATTGTGGAAAATGGAATATTATCGTCATGTATGTCCCATTAATACACCCTCTTTCTCGTCTCGAGATCATCATGGCGGTAACTAGAAAACACGGGCACATAAACGTAAGGTTGCACACAAACACTTCTCTTCCTCAAACTGCAACTGCACATTCCTATGGTCAAGCCGATTCCGAGAAAACGAGTCCCCGTTGTAACCACCCCCTCTTATGGTCAGGCCGATTCCGAGAAATAAGCCCCCATTTACCAAGACACGACAACCAATTCCGAGAAACCAGTTCCTGTTTGCTAAACACACGACACCAGGCATCCTGTCACGACCATTTCTCTATTTTCTTATCCAAGGAACCAGCCTAGGGTTATTTCTAAACATTCTGCCTTTCCGTGACTTCCTTATAATTGTGACACAGTTTCATCTCAACTGGCATGATCTCTGTATGATCGCCATTCTTTGCAACTGATGTTACTCAAGGGAAGCTCCTTCCTCTTTTTCATGTATAACTGCCTTGCTTTCTGTGATCAAAGTAGAGACCATTCCCGAGCCTCCTTAGGTGACGGAGCTCTCCCTTAACTCGAGTTACTGAATAAAGACCCTGAATTCTAACCACCACAGACTCTGCTCTTCATGCTTGACCTTACTGATAATATAGAAATTCCGATCAAGGTAAATTACTAAATTATTTACCACAGCAAATTGGCACCCGAACAGGAACTTCCCTTTCTCCCCACACGCCGGTGATGCGGACCCGAACCTGTCTCTCCAAACATCGACGGACTTCCAAGTGCACACTGCAGGGTGTTCCTGCATGAACTCCTTCATGTCGAAGAGGGACCGAGCCGCGGCCTAGCCATCCACACGAGGCGGTGAGGACGACAGCGGAAGTCTCGACCCAGAGCCCGAACATTGTGAAGTTGCCGAGTCCGAGGTCTTCAAAACCCTGACCAGTCCCTGATCAAGAGCGCAGCGCAACTAGTCCAGTGACCAGATCTTCCATATCTTCAAGGTCTTCAAGTTCTCTGCACCTCGGTGAGTACTGCTGGGAGTGTATCAAGACGGGTTCTGATCTTTTTCAGAAAACGGTCAAGACGGGTTCTGATCTTTCAGAGCACGGTCAAGACGGGTTCTAGGTTTCTAGAAAACGGTATGTTTGTACTCTGATACTCAGGGTATATCAAGTTATCAAGTGTAAATTTGTGTTTTATTTATTGACGAAAATGCCTTTGTTTTCCAAATTGTGTAAACTGGGTACCCGTAAAGGGTTACTGGAACAATCTGTACCAGTACCCCCAAAGGATACTCCTGATTACTTCATGTATACGAAATATGGAATTGGTGCCATCTTGTATTTGGATCTTTGGGAAGGTTACACTAAAGATTTAGAAATTGCGATCAGATGGCCAAAGAGTGGCACATGGGATTTGAATTGTATCATGGCGGTTGAAAAGAAATGTTGGGAAAAGAAAGCAAGACCCTCGATGTTAGAGAGTGTCGAAATATGGCGAAAGGAAGCACATCGAAGGGAACAGAAAGAACAAGGGAAAGTAGAGAAAGCAAAGAGAATGTCAGAAGAAAGTAGAATAAGAAAGTTACAGGATCAGAATAACGATATTTGTTTTGAACAAGAGAAAAGGGAAATCTCGGCCTCTGTGACGGATATATATCCTGTCCTCTCGCAAAAGACAGGGTCCAATGATAGTTCAGACCCCAACATTCCCACAGCACCTCCCCGTCCTAAGGTTCCTTCCGTGCCCGAAGATTTCATTTCCACCTACTTAATGGAACCACCTCCTGCTTACACTAATCAAATAACAGCCAGACGGGTAGTTACACAGACGGAACCCATCCCTGACACGTCGGGTGGTGTTCTACCTATGTTAGAATGTGAATATGACCCTACTCCAGGGGAAGGCCCACAAGCAGATGTCTCCTACCGCTTACGGGAAGCTCTAGAAAGCATACGGGAGGTACCGAATATCACAAATTGCCTAAATAAAATTTACGAGGCTCTCCGAACAGGAGAAAATTTAGAAGTCCTACAAGAGGCTATTAAAAATAGACCTATCGCTCATAGAAAATGCCTCTCGCGATTTATGATTACCTGCTTCATCCGGATGATCTCAAGTGCGGGAAAGAAGGTTCCCAATGACCTACTTCAGCTAGATCAAGCAGTAGTTGCGGGAAATTATAATAAAATAAAAGAAATAGATCACTTCATTTCTCTCTTTACTAGTAAGGTTTCCATGCTTTTCATGGAGCAGTACGTTCCCGTATCCCTCACTCCCTAGGTAGCGGACAACTCAGAAATAAGACAAAAAAATTGTCAGCTTCCTCAGATAAATTGTTCCAACAAACGCAGGAAGCCTTGGATGATTGAATGGACGACGAGCCTCCACTCACCACACAAGAGAAAGAACTCGCTCGATCAAGCGCTCAGTGGGTGTCTCAATACTCCATATATGGCCCTGACATAGTCGCTCAAATGTTTTTATCACTCCCTATGACATCTCAAAGACTAGCCAGCATATATATGGTTCAGCACCTCATTACCTTGTACGAAGACACTGGCTACCCGCCCAAAATGTTACGTTCTCTTTTACGGGATTGTCTAGAAGGGAGGTGGGTAGCAAGGGGACAAGAATTCCTCAATATTTTCCTGGATCAGCGACAACGCTATGTCCAATGTTTTTCTGATATATATGACTCAAATTCCCCACAGTACTGCCAAGGTCAATTTCCCCTTCGAGAAGTACACCCTGTCATAGATTCTGCAGGAAAACTACAACAGACATTTGTCTATACTCCCTTGACAAAATTAGAAATATTAGAGATGAAGAAAATGGTCCCTTCTCATGAAAAGGATCCTACGGGGTTCCATAGGGAACTCAAAGATATCCTTCAAATGGGCTCCTTTACTTATAAGGACCTCAATATTTTCCTCAAAGTCCTGCTACCTCAAGGAACATACGACAAACTAAAAGGAAAAGATTGGGAGGTTGAAGGGAAAAAGGTAGCATGGGCAGATTTAGAGAAAGAAGAAACTTCTCATGATCCGGGACAAGGCCTGGGATCTCTAGTTCTGGAACTCCCTCGCCTTCTCCCAAAAATACTCTCTCAGTTGCTGGCCACTAAGAAAAAAGATTGGGATGCTATCTCTGCATGCAAACAAAAACCAGATGAAGATGTAGGGGACTATTATACAAGATTAGATAAATGTTTTCTTATCAATAGCGGTCTCTCCTCAGGTGGAGACGCCTATAGTCGATTGTTTGTTTCAAAATTTGTAGAAAATGCCTTACCTATGATTAAAAATAGAGTATTAAAGGTTGAAAGCACTTGGCAAGCTAGTTCCCCTTCACAAGCGCTTCAGATGCTCCAGTATCATCAGAACAGAATTAGGGACGAACAAGAACAGGAGAAAAGAAAGGACAAAAGACACTAAAATGAAGGTATTGGTAGCGCAGACTAATACAATTCCTCAGACCCAGAAGCAAACTCCAGTATCACAAGAAAGGGTTACCTGTAACTATTGCAAAAAGCCTGGTCACTTTGGACGTGACTGTCCAGTATTACAACACAATATTGCCACTGTAAAGACACAACCTCGCACCTATACCCCTCGACCCTCTGCTCCCACATCAGCTTCCCCAGCTGATACTAAACCAGCCACACAACTCTATCAGTATCCAGTGTCATCTTATCCTGAATTCCCCACGATTTCATGAGACAGCTGGGAGGAACACGATAGTCGTCCACTGATCCCGGTCCCGGTTGACCAAAAAGGTCCCTATGTACATGCTAATCTTCTAGGTAAAGAAACAACATTTCTGATCGACACCGGGGCCAGTAGGACGACAGTGCAACACAACGAAGTCACCAAGGTTCCCCTCTCTGGCTAAAATAGTATTTCCTTGGGTTTTTCAGGTACACCAGTCATCAACAAAGTTTCTGAACCAGTATCACTTCAGGTTGGCCCTCTTACAACTTCCACCGATTTGGTACTCACTAAGTCCTGTCCCGAAAATCTACTTGGCATCCAGACATTAAAGGAACTGGGTGCTGTGATATGCTGCTCCCCGGAAGGAGTCCGACTATTCCTCAGAGATTTCATAGGTCATTTCACCACACGAGAACTAGATGTCAGATTAAGAGACATTCCTGTTACATTATGGGCTTCTGATCCAACTGACGTGGGATCCATGGATATTACACCACACTTAGTCACGTTAAAAGAAGGTGTTGTCCTACCTCGTGTCCGCCAATACAAATTACCTCCAGATTCAGAACAAGCCCTTATTCAGATTATCGATGACCTGATACAAAAAGGAGTAGTCAGAGAAGTACCTTCCAACATATGTAATTCGCCAATTCTGCCAGTCCGAAAGAAAACTGATGATGGTGCACTACCAGTTTACAGACTCGTGGTTGACTTACGTGAGCTAAACAAATGTGTGGTACCACAATACCCTGTGGTCTCAGATATCAGTACTCTACTAACAGCTATAGATCCTGATGCCACACATTTTACCGTTATTGACCTTAAAAATGCCTTCTTCAGTATACCCATTCATCCAGACAGTCAGTACCTATTCGGATTCTCCCTACAAGGTCTTAGTTTCTGTTTTACACGAGCTCCCCAAGGGTATACAGAAAGTCCCAGTATCTACAGTCAGGCACTTAAAAGACAGTTAGATGACATTGTTATGCCCTCCAATACGACATTGTTACAATATGTCGATGACTTGCTGATCACCGCACCATCCGAACCAGAATGTGAACAAGCCTCACGAATTGTCCTAATGTTCCTTGCACAACATGGCCACAAGGTGTCACCCTCTAAATTGCAATTGTGTTTACAGCAGGTGGCATACTTAGGACACCTGCTGTCAAAGGAGGGTAGGGCACTCACACCTGAAAGAATCCAACTTATTTTTAACATTCCTATCCCTAAGACACAGAAAGAAGTCCGTGCCTTTATTGGCCTCACTCCCTATTGTAGGCAGTCGATTCCTCAGTTCGCCTATTTGGCCAAACCTCTGATACAATTAACGACCTCTGATTTTGCCACCTCTTCTCCATTGCCATGGACACCTGATCATACCTTTGCTTTTGACACCCTGAAACAAGCATTATGCTCTGCACCTGTCCTAGCTACACCAGATTATGCCAAACCTTTTGTCCTCTTTGTCACAGAACGGGAAGGTACAGCCTTGTCAGTGCTCACACAAACACAGGCCAATAAACACCGTCCCTGTGCTTATTTCTCCAGCACTCTCGACCCGGTTGCACATGGTTTGCCTGCCTGTTTAAAATCCGTTGCAGCTACGGCTCTGGCAATACGACAAAGTGATTCCATTGTGCTAGGACATCCCCTCGAAGTACAAGTTCCACATGCAGTAGAATTGCTTTTGAATAGGACACAGACACAACACTTGACCATAGCTCGCCTCACAGGTTATGAAGTTACATTATTCCAACCCCACATTATCATCAAACGATGCAATATCCTCAACCCAGCTACGCTATTGCCCAATGTTCCAACAGACAACCAAACTCATGACTGCCTAGAGATAGTCGAACTAGTCACACAGCCCCGGTCTGACCTTGTAGATGTACCTTTAAATGCACCAGAACACACACTGTTTGTAGATGGTTCCTGTATGCGCCTCCAAACAGGCGAACTTTCAGCAGCTTATGCCGTCACTACAGAAAACACAGTCCTTCTGGCAGCTAGAATACCCGTACATTCAGCACAAGCAGCAGAACTCATAGCTCTTACACAAGCATGTGAATGGTCCAAAGGAAAACGAGTCAATATCTACACCGATTCGCAATACGCGTTCGGGGTTGTCCATAATTTTGGTACCCTGTGGAGAGAAAGAGGTTTCCTAACCTCTCATGGTACTAAGATACAGCATGGAGATCTTATTCTTCAGCTACTGGAATCAATACACAAACCCGCAGAAGTAGCTATACTGAAATGCAAAACACACACGAAGGTCATAGACTCTGTCACTAGAGGTAATGCTCTGGCGGATGCCACAGCTAAACATGCTGCTCAGACAGGAACACTGAACACTGAAATCTCCATCAAAACGATTTGTCCAGTTATCGATCCTACCAAAGATGTAGTAGACATCCAAAACCAAGCTACAGAAACCGAAAAGAGGAAATGGGAAGAAGAGGGAGGTTCTCACACAGATCAGGGTTGGGTAACAAAAGATAAGTCCAAATGGTTTCTCCCTGACATAATGGTTCCTGTAATCATAGAAACTGCTCACGGTCCCGCACATCTAGGAGAAAAAGGGATGTTAGACAGTCTAAATCTAATATGGCACAACAAGCATCTGCGCTCAGCGGCCAAACAAAAAGTGCGAACTTGCATGATTTGCTGTCAGTTCAATCCAGGGAAAAGTATCTCAGTTGAACAAGGAGGGTTCCATCCTCCAAATCACCCCTTTGAAGTCCTCCAAATGGACTACATACACATGGAAAGATGTCGGGGACATAAGTATGTCCTCGTGGTAGTCTGTACCTTAACCCGATGGACTGAAGCATACCCCGTCCCAGACTATGGTGCCCAGATGACAGCTAAGCAATTGGTGAGGGAATTCTTTCCCCGATACGGGTTGCCAAGAGTCATATACTCTGACAACGGACAACCATTTTCCTCCAAACTAATGGAGGCTGTTTCCTTACTGTTGGGATACACCTGGAAATTCCACTGTGTCCGACACCCCCAAGCTGCAGGTCTAGTTGAACGGCATAATCAAACCTTGAAAACAAAGTTAGCAAAAATCTGTGCTGACAAGCAAATTGACTGGGTTACAGCCCTTCCGGTTGCTCTCTTCTACATGAGAATGGTGGCACATTCCCGGACGGGTCTGTCCCCATATGAGGTCACATTTGGGAGACCACCAAATATCTGGGGTGTTCCATCCCCTAAAAAGTTAACTGACATTGATTCTAATGTACTGACAGATTACCTAGCTTCCTTGATGTCTGCACTACGTTCTTGTCGTTCACAGGTGGCTGCAGCCTTTCCAGACAAAACAACGCCCGAGGACCACGCCATCCTGCCCGGCACCTGGGTGTTAATAAGGAACTTCGATCGCGCCAGCCCTCTGGAAAGAAGGTGGACGTCTCCCAAGCTGGTGCTGCTCACAACGAGGACTGCAATCAAAGTGGAAGGACGAAAAGGGTGGCTCCACGTGAGCCACTGCAAACGATTCTTCGGACCAACTCCTACTGGCATTGTTGCTAATCCTAAGGACATTGAGACAACAGACTTTATTTCAGCCCTTCCTGAACTTTCCCCTCAAAACGAGTATCAATCGCGGCTGCGATCCCATCAGAAAAAAGCTAGAGACATTGCATCTGACCCCGACCTACCAGTGGCTATTTAAGTCCAGGACATATGGTGAAGCGGTTGCTGGGAAGTGTCGGGTCAAGTATGCAAAATTCGACTCAGATTAGCCGCCCCGAAAACATGAAGAATATATGTAAAAATGTAAAATTACTGCACAACAAAGTTTCTATCTTCCTACTCTTTATGATTTCTATATTTTGTATCACGGCTTGCCTAGGTTGGTTCCTTCATTTCGCTTTCCCACCGTCTTCCCCCGCGCCTTTGAACAACACAGCTATGCACTCTCATGTAGATCTTCCTCCACATCTCGAAAATAGAAGAGAATTCTTCAATAACACATTCATCTCCACGCTCCACCAACATCAAATGGTTATTAACAAAACCAACTGTTGGGTCTGTGGTCTAATGCCACATTCCGTACACGGAGGAATGCCTTTTATCCCTCTCCCTTTCGGCTATGCTGGATCTACCTATGCCCTCTCTATGATATTCTCCGCGTCTGTTAGAAACATACCTGAGACCGAGGTCAAGAACGCTAGTACCTGGAACGAGATAAAAACAAAGACAGTACGAGCTGTTCAAAAGATGGTAGATTTCACAGCGACATGGGGACGAGCAGACAATAATGAAAATACCAGTTATTCCCTCTTTAACGACACTACCTCCTTTAGAGAAACGTTTTCAGTCCAGACGAGACAGACAGAACAGGGAGGATGAGCCGTACCCCATAAGGGCCTATTCTGTGTAAGAGGAAAGGGCAAGGGTCAGAAAATGGGAGACAGTGAGTGTAACAAGACATACTACCTGACCTAAATTTCCCAACGATGGCCACTGCCCCCAACACATATTTCATCTGTGGACCTCACGCACGTACTTGGCTACCCCAAGGCTGGTCCGGGAAGTGCTACCTTGCATTTCTCCTCCCCCCTACCTACATCGCCCCAGCAGATTACCATCTAAGTGACCCTCCGACTGTAATTAATAGACGGCGAAGGGGGGCCATAGATGCTGAAGATACAGCGGACCAAGAGGCTGGCGATTTCTTTAAAGGAATCATCCCATTCTGGGGGCCCATGATCAACAGCCGCCACATAAGACAACTGACTTGTGTAGTCCAGGGAGCCATAAACGAAACAGCTGGTGCATTAAGTAACATCACCGCTGAAATGGCTGCCGACAGACTCATGATGTTACAGAACCGTATGGTTCTCGACATCCTATTGGCTGACCGTGGTGGCGTATGTGAATTGATCGGGTCCAGCTGCTGTATATTTATTCCAGATAATGCACCCTCGGTGTATTCCGCTATTTCCCGCCTTCATGTACTTTCCAGAAAACTAGATGCAGACACCGGGGCCTGGTCCTTGACGGGTTGGCTCTGGGGCCTCCTGTCCTCATGGGGATGGAAGGCACTTACAGTTATAGGTCTTGCTCTAGCCATTCTCTTCACCTGTTGCCTCTGTATTCAGTGTGGCCCAGCACTTTGTAGTTTCTGTATCACTACCTGCATTTCCAGACCCCAAACCAGAAAGAAAAACAAGGAAAAGATTATGCTACAGGAACAAGTGGACAGCCTAATGAACATAGAGGTAGATTAAGAAAGACAATGTTAAAAGGGTATATTATGGGACAAGGAGGGAATGTGGAAAATGGAATATTATCGTCATGTATGTCCCATTAATACGCCCTCTTTCTCGTCTCGAGATCATCATGACGGTAACTAGAAAACACGGGCACATAAACGTAAGGTTACACACAAACACTTCTCTTCCTCAAACTGCAACTGCACATTCCTATGGTCAAGCCGATTCCGAGAAAACGAGTCCCCGTTGTAACCACCCCCGCTTATGGTCAGGCCGATTCCGAGAAATAAGCCCCCATTTACCAAGACACGACAACCAATTCCGAGAAACCAGTTCCTGTTTGCTAAACACACGACACCAGGCATCCTGTCACGACCATTTCTCTATTTTCTTATCCAAGGAACCAGCCTAGGGTTATTTCTAAACATTCTGCCTTTCCGTGACTTCCTTATAATTGTGACACAGTTTCATCTCAACTGCCATGATCTCTGTATGATCGCCATTCTTTGCAAATGATGTTACTCAAGGGAAGCTCCTTCCTTTTTTCATGTATAACTGCCTTGCTTTCTGTGATCAAAGTAGAGACCATTCCCGAGCCTCCTTAGGTGACGGAGCTCTCCCTTAACTCGAGTTACTGAATAAAGACCCTGAATTCTAACCACCACAGACTCTGCTCTTCATGCTTGACCTTATTGATAATATAGAAATTCCGATCAAGGTAAATTACTAAAATATTTACCACACTATTTGCACTGATTGACCAAACCATTGGCTGGAAACTGCTTGGATCAAAACACATTTTTTAATGTTGAAGTGCAAAGAAACAAACAAAACTGGTACCCAAACCACTAGCCTCTTCGCAAGTTATACCTATGCCTAATCCTAAAGTACCTCATTCTTACCAAATAGGTGGGCAATTGAACAACGTGCTCTGTAACTAAATTCAGAAACATCTTGCTCGACAATGAAGTCCAGAAAACCCTTCAGCAATTCATTCTCACCCATACTGAAGAAACCAATTTTTTACCCTTCACTCTGGCTCAATGCCACCATTTCCACTGCCTCTCATTGCTTTCCAAATCCAGGAAAAGTCACCCAGCTCAAGGACTTGATGAAAATCCAGGACTGCCTCAACTCATGCCAACTGGAGTACCACAGAAATATGGTAATGTAAAGACATTTCTAGTTAATTGAGATAATAGTTTTGCAAATGACAGGAACAACTCCGTACTCCTGCTTGTCTGCCTGCCAGATGTTTTTAACACAGTGACTCTTGGAGCCAGCTAACCCAAGGATCCTCTCTGTCCCCACCGGCCATTGCCCTACATCTTGAACCCTGTCATGCGCCTCCTCTGAGCCTCAAGCCTATCCTTATGCTCAAGTGCACATGGTATCCAAATCTCTAGACCATGTTGCATCTGTAACCAAGTGCTTGAAGATACTAGACAAAGCGATGGGCCGCAGCAGATCACAATTTGAACGCAACTAAAACAATGATCATTCTCCAGTACCTGCATCAGGTTCTCTAGCACCACTGACGCCACCATCCCCACCAGTTTCTTTAATGAGTATGCAATTTTAACTGAACGATCATATTAACAGCAATCTCAGCATGACCTTCCAAATCACCAACGTCACTAAGCGTACATTCTGCTCAAAAGCTTTAGAAAAAGCAGATCCCTTGCTAGACACTACCCTTAACTGGTACACAGATCACCAACAAACTGGGGTAAGCCAACTCCCGCCTTAGCAGCCCCAAGAACATCAGTTGCCTGATAAGAGTACAGAACACAGTAGCTCTGACCAAATCAATCAACAAAAGAATCCTTGCATTGGCTGCCTATCAAGGAACGAGTAGTCTATGAGGCCCACTGCTTACCCCACAAAGCATTCAAATGTCCTGCACCATGCTTTCTCACCAGTTTGGTCCAGCAATACCATCCAACCAGATGCCTAGGATCAACATCCCTTGACCTGTTTCAAAACGAGATGCATGCATCACATTATAGGCGAAGATTGCTCCATTTCTTATACTCCAGCCTTTGTATTTCCCTTCTACATCCATTTCCACTTGACTTGAATTCACACCACACGAAAATTCAGAAGTTCTGTTGAACGTCTCAATTTCCACGTTTCCTACACAATTAAATGACTCTAATTCGGTCGAAGGAGTTCCATTTCTTTTCGTTACATTGTATGCCCCTCTCCTGCCCTCGGACTCCGCTTAGCGCAATAAAATAGCCCTAGAGCGGTGGGCCTCATATAAGCACTATTAACGAATCCCTACACACCACTGAGCTGGACAAAAACACCATGTGACCATTGTGCTATAAAAAGCCTACTTGAAAATGCTAAATCTTACATTCATCACAAAATGTTCTGCCTTTCACACAAAAACGACAGGAATTTTAGAAAATACATCCTCCTCCAAAACTAGCATGTCATTGCTGCATAGCTTTCAACTGACCCCATGTCATGATCATATCCAGGGCTATCAGTCAGACGGACAATGCAAACAGACATTTTTTTGATTCGCGAGAATGAGCCAATACATTGTAGGACACATATTGCTTTTGGTTGAACAACATCAACTTATTGTACTTCACTGTCAGGACCAGTTGACTATGCTGATGTCTGCAGATCTATTACATTTGCTATGCCCCTCTCACAACATGAGAACTGAAAAGGCAAATACTTCTCCATCAAAGCCCACAATCTCTAGATCAAGCTCCCTCTTCATAGGAATAAATGTATGTATTTATTGAAACGTATTTATTTGAGGAATTTCCACCAAGGGTGCTAACTTCAAGTGGAATTCCACTACTCACAAATTCAAGTAGGCGGTGTTTCTTGCTCTGGAATTACTGGATCTGCAAATTCTGGACTTGGTAATCCTGGGTTCTGAAAACTTCAGGCCTAGGTCGAAGGATGGCTTTGGGAAGTTTAATAGTGGACTTCTGAAGGCCCACATATAGAATATTCTCTCCATAACATATATAGCACAAACCTAGCTGGGACGTAGTTTGGTGCTGTACAAAGTGGAGCAAGAGTTTTCAAGAATGTGTACATATTAAGTTAGGAGGAGAGTGGTTGGGATCTTTTCATGGTTCGGTTCAGGGGGCATATAGAACCAGGAGCTTCCTTATTTTTGGATACTTTGAAGAGAAGATAGTGTCAGGGGATTCCTCAAGTAGAAGGAAGAAAGAGCAAGCCTTATCAGTGGCAAACTTTTATTCCAGATCCTGGATACATCGCTTTAGAAAATGTGTCTTATTATCTTTCCCATTTTGCACATCTTGATAGTCATTCTGGCAATACCTTGGCTGCCTGTGTTGCATCTGTGTTGTGTCACCTGAAAGGATGACTTTAGGCCAAATAGGAAGAGGTGTTATTTCTTTGTTTTATTTCGTTTTAAAAAAATAATTAAAACATATCAGATACATACAATTAATGAAAATATATACACAAACACTTATTATAAGTATCTCTTCTACCTCTTTCTGGGTTCCGTTCCATAGGAACACTGTGCAGTAAAATTGTCCTGTAGAAAATCTGATACTGAACCCTGTGGTTTTATCACAGGGAGATTTTAACACTCCAAGACAAGATTTTCCAATTTGATTGTAGACTAACATGTTAATGGGCTCTTACCACACTGGAAATCTGCACATTGTCCTATTTAGTGGTCTTTCCCCAGGCAGTGCCTGGAGGAATTTGTGTAAGGAAACCACTGAGTGCGAACATTTTGTACAACTTGGAAATTGAGAGCAATTGCTGAGGGTATCTAATTTCGATTTTCTATGGTGCTGAGTATGTGGATCCATATTGGTTACTCTTGGGACTGGAGTGACATCCTGTTCACAGCCAGCATACAAATCTATTGCTTCTAAATTACTTTAATATTTTCTAAAATGTGTATACACTGGAACTAGAAGTGAAGCATCAATGTAGGAAAATTTAGCGAAGGATTTTTCCGACAAATCTCAACTAAGTCCAGAAAGTGCTGGTTTCAGGTTCAAGCCGACATACCTGCATGGTCCTTCTCAGTTCGGAATTATATTTGTGGGTCACACTTAGGAAAGGAAAGGTCTCTAATTGATAAAATAAGTAACTCGCAGGACCTAAAGATGAGGTTTAGAAGTGCAGAAAGCTCCCAGGCTCAACGTTAGGCAGTATGAAGTATAAGGTATTGCATCAATTTTTATTTTGAGTAAGTATACAACATACTTCGCCTACATCCAATAGCCAGCGAAGAAAAAAAGGGAGGGAAGGGGAGGGGGGGGGGTAACAGAGGTTCTCTCAAAAAGATGGTCAATGAACAAAACATACCATGCTCCTACATAATAATGCCATGTCAATTCCTGTTTCGACCCTCACCATGCGACGGTTAAGGTGTCGACCTGTATGCCAGGGTATACAGCCTTTACAACGAAACTTTTACAACGCACTACCATTACAACGCAACTTTTACAACGCAAACCATTACAACGCATAGAGCTGGGGGGCGCTCTAGGATAGGGAATAGGTTTAATGTACTATCCAACACCTTCCCTACTATCCACGGGGACTGGAGTTGGAATAGTAAATTAAACTATTCACTATCCAGCGCCCAAAAGCATATGCGTTGTAATGGTATGCGTTGTAAAACTTGCGATGTAAAGGTAGGCGTTGTAAAAGTATGCGTTGTAACGTCATACATCCTTATGCCAGATATGAGGCACTGGACCCATAAGTATATTGAGCAGGGGAGTTCACAAAAGGTAGTGGATAGGTATATTAAACGGGGTCCCCACATTTTCTCAAACTTAGGTAGGGGGTGATTTATGACTGCTGTTAATTTTTCCATACTTAACTAATCCCAAAGCTTGTGTGTCCAATCTGTGTGCGTCGGTGTGGTGACTGTCCACCATTTTGATAACAGGGCTTGTTTCGCTGCGGTCCAGGCGGAGATCCTTCCTCCTCCAGTTCCGGGGCAATGTGACGGAATAGCCATTGGGCTTAGTCCTCCAGGTGGCCTGCATCTGCCTGCAGCGAGACGCCCTTCATTCGAATGTTAGATCTGCGGGACCTGTTCTCGACATCTTCCAGATAGTGGGTTAGGTCAGCGTTACAGTCATTGAGTTCTAGAATTTCGCTGCAACACGCCTCTAATTCCTCCTCTCTGGTGTCACTAGACTTTTCCATGGAATCTACCAGCTGCTCCAACTCGCACAATTTATGGCGCAGTTCTCTAAAGTCTTTTCTGAATGCTAGAAGATCCAGATGTATTCAGATTTGATCTAGGATAAGATTCCATGATCCAGAGGCTTTGCAGGACAAGGTTTGACCTAATGCCTAGTCTTTTTATGAATTTGGGGATTTTACAAAAGTAAAATTATTTGGTATAATGTCCTTTTTACCTTCAGTTGTATGGAGGTTGTCTTTCAAGCAGAACCCTAAACCAGCCTGTAGAGATTTTCAAGTTACACTTTGAATTTAATTATGACTTCCAGAGGCAGCCACTGAAAACATTTCACTATACGGGTGATGTGGTCTGATATCCTGGTGCCTGTGGACCATCAGGCAGCTGGTCGGAAGATGGCTTTGTGAAGTGTAATAGTGGACTTCTGAAGGCCCACATATATGATATTCTCTCCATAACTTATATAGCACAAACCTAGCTGGGAAGTCGTTTGGTGCTGTACAAAGTGGGGCAAGAGTTTTCAAGAATGTGTACATATTAAGTTGGGAGGAGAGAGGTTGGGTTATTTGCATGGTTCGGTTCAGGGGACATATTGAATCAGGAGCCTCCGTATGTTTAGTTACTTTAAAGAGAAGAAATTGTCAGGTGAGTTCTCAAGCAGAAACAAGAAAGCGCAAGCATGATCAATGGCAATTTTTTATTCCAGATCCTGGATACATCACTTGGGGAAATGTGTATTATTTTCTTTTCCATTTTGCTCATCTTGATCATTCTGGCAATACCTAGGCTGCCTGTGTTGCACCTGTGTTGTGTCACCTGAAAAGGGGACTTTAGGCCAAATAGGAAGAGGTGTTATTTCTTTGTTTTATTTCATTTAAAAAAAAAAGAAATTAAGCATTTCAAACACATACAATCAATGAAAATATATTTAATACAAATCAGGACAGAATTACACAAACCAAACACTTATTATAAGTATCTCTTACAACTCAACAATATGCAGTATGAAGTGTAAGTTTTTTTGATGCAAGTACTATTTCATCTGCTGAGCATGATGCCTACTTGGCGGCCGTATTTGCAACTTTCTTTAGACTCCTGCTTTGTATCATTTGGCAGGGAGGGGTGGGGGGGGCAGACCACAAACCAAGATTATGTGTAGAAGGCTGCTTTATTGAAACAGGTGCACATAACATTATAATTCCTGGGCAAATGCCTTACAAAACTAAACCTCACTAATCAAACCACATACCTGACCCCTGACCCCTGACCCCGCCCGCCCCTAAAATTTCCTTGAACCCGCCCCCACCCGTACATTACAACATTACAACATTACAAACAATACAAAGCAATGCATCAAAGTATAACCCCATAAATTCAACCCATCCGTTAAAAAACCTCCACTGCCTGTCTACTTACAACTGTCAATCACCCAACATGTGTAACCGAACTAAAAATGAACCTGCCTACCCTTTTCCTGTCGATAACCCAACTTCAACAATGACCAAAAAACCTCTGCCAACCCTGGTAAACTTCCAATAACCCGGCCACCCAGAAAGTAGGGGGGGAGGAAACTACTCCCGCCCTTTCTTCCCCCCCAAGTAGCCCAGCTGTTGTCAGGCTATGCGGAATGTTTCTGGACGTTCAAACATCTTGACAGCACCTCCCTAATCTCCAGTAAATAAAGGTTCATGCCAAGCCTGGATAGATGCACTCCGTCATCTCTGAAAAATTCCACTGCCTCAAAACCAATCTCCTTGTGGGTCAATCTTCCAAAACTTAAACTTTGACAAAACCTGGACATTTCAGTGTTCACCTTCCTCCGCGGCACGTCAATGGCCCTGGGGTTCAAAGTGCCCCTCCAAACTCTGCGCAGGACCAACACAGTCCACATAACGTGACACCCAGACCATTGCTCCCTTAAACGTGACAAGTCCTTCTTCATTGCCCTCATCAGTACCACACCCTAAACTCCGCACAGATCATTCTCGCCCAGGTGAATCAACAAAACATCCGGGCACTGACCACTTGCCATCCATCTATTCAGACAGGGTATCAATTCTTCCAAAGCATCCCACCCTTACCCTTCCAGACAATTTTAAAAAGACGTTCATTAAAACCCAACATTGCACCAAAGTAACACCGGCACGCCTGGACCTGCGCCCATTTTATAAACGAGTGCCCCACTACCCATATGGTCAATTCCTTCGATTGGGAAACAAACCTGTAATGAGAGAAAATAGAATGAGACTCACAAAAAGGAGGATGACTCATGTGCCTCCTCCGCATTCCTTCTCACATAGCGCTGAAAACATCCAGATGACCAGCGCCCCAGCCACATTATGTCCCCCCGCGTCCAACCCCTGTTGTGTGCTTCGGTTGCTGCCCCAATCCGGAAGGAATGCGTCCCATAACGGACCCCGTCCAGCCGGTAATCCGTCACCCTCCTCCCATTGTAATGTTTGAAAACCCCCTCTTCCTGGGAACCTCCTGACAAAGCTCGCCAACGGCGGGTCCAATTTAGAGGGCACGTTGAAACTGGTACAGCCGCTTCCAACCTAACGTCATTCCCAATTCCCCTCTGGTCCATTTTGGAGCTGGCCAGCCAAATATGTATCCCCCCTTCCTCAATGGACACATCTAGCCAACGAACACCCCTTTTTACCTTGTTGCCTAAGAGCTCGGAAACTCTAAACGTCCCAAAAAACATCCACACCATAAGAGTTGAGAACAAACATGCCTCAAAACCGTCCCCACAGACTGGGGGTAAAGCCTCCAGTAACCGGGCCAACATCTGCCATGAAAGGGCGCTCCGTGCCATACTCTCCCCACCCGCTCCCTAGCCCAACCTTCGAGCATACTCCTCCCCACTTCCCCCGCTGACGGGGTATAACCCCACAGAAGTTTCCCCATGAAAGCAATGCCCTCGAATTTCCCGGCGATGGTAACCTTAGAAAGGCTCCTCTCAATAAGGTCCAGAATAAACTGAATCACATCCTCAGACCACCGCCAATCCTCAGATCGCTTACAGGTGCCAGATGCTTAGAAATCCCTCCAGGCCAGATTATATGCTGCCCATGTGGCCGCCGACAAAGATCCTACCACCAGTTGTAGCACCCTACGTTGCCTACATACCAAAGATGATCCAGCATTGGGGTCGGTGTCCTGTCCGCCTCCTTGGCCAGCCCACGGAATCTCCCCCACTGTGAACGAGACAAAGCACTGGCTATGTCATTGTCCACACCAGGTATATGCAATGCCCTAAAAGCAATGTCATGTCTGAGACAACCTAGCACAAAACCCGCAGCAATTTCAGAATTTGCTCATCTCTTGCGGACTGCCTATTGATGATCTCCACCACTGCCATGTTATCAACTCGGAACAAAACTCTCTTGTATGCGAACTCCACAGCATTAGTGCCACCAGTAATTGGAAAAGCTCTAGAAAAGATATGCTCCTTCCTCCGTCCTTCTTCTGTTGTGGCCACTGCTCTGCACACCACCTGCCCTGCCAACATAGGCCAAAGCCGTCACTGCCTGCTGCATCTGAGAAAATCTGTACGTTCCACTGGACGTCCTCCTACCCTGGCTAATGGCACTTCATTAAAGGATTGTAGAAAAACTGCCCACATGCGCAAATCCTCCTTCACCCCTGCCGATAGGCGGACATGGTGGTGAGGTAAATGATGTCCTGCCAGTGCTCGCCCCAACTGCCTACAAAAAGTTCTCCCTGCCCTGACAACTTGGCACGCAAAGTTGAGGTGACCAAGTAGTACCTGTATGTCTTTTACTGTCACATTTTGTTTTGATAGCATTTTGTCCAAAAGTACCAGCATTTTCACTTTTTTATCCGCTGGCAAGCGAGCCCGCATTGCCACAGAATCAAGTTCAATCCCTAAGAACGACAATCCCTAAGTACCTTTTGCAGTATTATACCTCAAATGATACTTTGTTTTCTCTTGTAACCGCACACTTGTCACTTTTTCCTCTTGTGCACTTTTTACTACCTCATGTATTTTTGGTTGCTCACAATTTTTACTACCTCATGTATTTTGTTTGCTCACAATTGTCACTATTACCTTATGTAACGTAACGTATGCTTTTGTAATCTGTTAATGTGTAATGTTTCTCATTATGTTTCATTTCTGTTCCTATTGTGAAGCGCTCTGACGCTTTCGGGTAAAGTCCGCGCTATATAAAAATGCATAAATAAAATAAATAAATAATAAAATTGTCTTCTCCGGAGCCAACGGCACCCCCAGTTCATCCGTGAGCTCATGGAAAGTGTCCAGATCTGATTGGCATTCCGTGGAGCCTGGTGAACCGGCAAAGAAGAAATCGTCCAGGTAGTGCGTCACCAAAGTGTGACCAGTGTGCCGGGTGAAGTGCCACTGCAAAAAGGTGCTAAATCACTCAAACAGAGCACACGACATAGAGCAACCCATCTGTAGTGCTTTGTCCACGTACCATTTACCTTCTAAATGGATACCCAGAAGATCCTAATCATCTGGATGGACTGGAAGCAACCGGAATGCTGACTTTATGTCACATTTAGTCAACGCTGCAGTTGCGCCCGCAGTCACTACCAGCGACATGGCCACGTCAACTGAGGAATATGAAACTGAGGCTGCCTCCTCATAAATAAAATCATTAATCGAAGACCCCTCTGGCCATGATAGATGCTGAATCAGTCTGTATTGTCCCTCTTCTTTTTGGGCACAACCCTGATTGGCGAGACCAATAAATTCTCCATCGGCCAATCATCAAAAGGGCCTGCCATTCTCCTTTCAAGCACCTCTTTGTTCAATTTTTCTTGCACCACCTGTATGTTTTCTGATGCCAATTTTAAGTTATCTGCCCACCGCCTCTGATGTGGCCCCAGGTAACCCAGATGAAACCCCTTTGTGAACCCCTCCTGAAGCACCCGCTTTGCCCGCAGATCCCCATACCCCTGCAAACCTCCTTCCAGCTTTACTATCTTAACTGGCATAGGAGCCCTTGGGCCCAGGATCCTGAGGTCCCTTGCCCCCTCTATTGTTCTGGTATTGCTGAGATTGTCCTGATGTGCCTGCGCCAGACTGCTGCCATTGCTGGCCTCCCTGCATCTTGCCGTCCCAACAGTTAACAAGGGGATGGCGTCCACTACATTTTGAGCACTCATGCTGAAACCTGCAGTAATCTCTTTTGCACAGGCCCTTATTAAAGTCCCAGCATGCTCCACCTGTCCCAGCTGCGCCTCCCACCCCTCCCCGGGTGGGCTTCCCCTGAAAGGGCCGGTACACCAGAGGCAAACCGCTAGCCGTAAAAATGGTCTTACCGCCTTTTGCTGCCACCATTGTATGCTGCCACAAATCCGTGTCCAGTTCCCCACACTTAGCTTCCGGGTCCCAAGCCATACGGTCCCGAAACTCCTCATCATACTGTGCCCAAGCGTAGCCACCCCCCGTGATCTGTGCCTTTCTAATTACATCCATGTACTTAAAAATGGATACGCAGCGCTCAGGAAACTTCTCGCAGTAAACGCTGGCATAAATCAAAAAGGCTGCCGTCCAATTCTCTATCGTCAACAGTACCTTAGGCCTCTTAGCTAATTCATATTCCTCCTCCTTGGACCTTACTTCCCTGTGTAGAAGCTTCAGCATCTTGACGTATTCCCCTTTCCAAATACGCTCCTTGGTTGCCAGCATTAAGTGAGCACCCAAGGGCGTTGTCACTCCCATATATGACAATTTTTAAATTTTTGATTCTTCACTCTCCAAGGGTTCATTACCCCCCCCCCCCCCCGCTGCCTCTGTAATCATCCCGCTCTCTACTTTGGCACCCTGTGCCACTACCCCATCCCCTGTTCCTGCCCCAGTATCCTTGACATATTTCCCTTTGTGCAATCTCCCTTCAATCTCTCCCCTACCCCCTCCTCCCCCGTCCCCACAGACACCATCTTGGGCCTATCCTGTGATCTACTATTCTCACCTGGCTCTAAGGAGAGTGCCAGGACAGACACGGACTGCCTTGCCACTGGCCCTGTCTGATCCGCAGCCCGCGGAGCCCTCACCGAGGGGCAGTGCTCTCTCCATGGTTCTGACGCTGGTGCCCTTCTGTGCGGTGCCACCGCCTGCAAAATACTAAAAGACACATGAGAGGGCCCCCCTCCTCACCGTCCCGCAATTCCCCTTCTCCGGGGCTGTCTTCATCATAATCCAACACAATAGGCTCCTCCACCTGGAGCTCAACATTAGATAAATCAACACCACAGGCCTTACCGGACCCTGCATGCCCTCCACTGGCCCTACCGGACCCAGCATGAACTCCTTGCTGGGGAGCCGACTGTACACGCCGATACTTCCCCATGCGTTGACCTCTCTGCATGTCAGTCTTCGCTGGTGTGGCTGACCACCTTGACCTGCCTGTTGTTGGGGCCAGCGAGGTCGTTCTGGACCTTTGTGCGCTGCTAGTTGAACCCTTCATACATCAAGCATAGCTTTTCAGTTCTGCAGCAAAAGCAATACTCCAGTGGGAATTTACAAACCAATTTGAGGCAAATAACCCCAAATTGATGTTAGTGTTCTTCAGGGAGTAAGTGATTTATTCTTTAGAAAAGGGATAGATGGGGTTGGTTTCTCTTACTTTGCTTGGCAGTATAGGTTCTGAAAAAGGTTTTTATATCAAGCATGTATCCGAGTGATATTGTGTTTTTGGCAAAACCGGGGTTGCTTCCGTCCAGTTTCACAAAGTGAGCAACAACTGTAGCTGGGCATGTTCAGAGGTGTTGATGATGTGAATGAACTCTTGTCAGGTTTATTTTTAGTTGCTTGACATCCTGGCTTGGATGAGAAAGAATCAGTACTTGAGCTTGTAAATGTCACAGGTTGCAGAAACTTTCAAGGAGATTTGTGTGTTGCAGACATAGACGTAAGAGTGAATTTTGTTTCCTTGGTTGTCCATCAGTATTCTGAGAGACTCCATGTAACGATTGAAGTTCAAAGGAGAGATCATTATCTGTTTCTTGCTGTCGCCTTTAAAGTTATATTAACTTATTGGAAAGATAATTCTAAATTGTCTGTTTTGCATTGGTGGAATCTCATTTGTAGTGAACACAGAATTGCTTCAATTTCTTATTCTTCAACACACTTAAAGATCAAATCTGATTTGTTATGGTTACCGTTTACTACTTATTTATCTTCGAACTTGCCTTCTACATAATTGCCTCTTTCATCCTCTTTTCTTTTCCTTTCCCTCTTTTCTTTTTTCTTTGCTATTTCTTTTTCTCCTTTTCTTCCTTTTCCTCATTCTTTTTCCTTTCCCTCTCCCTTTTTATAATAAAATGTCTCAAGTAGTTATGTTATATACTTGTTGTTCCACAGAAATGCTCTTTTTCTCACTCTTCCTTTTTTCAAATTATCAGTTGCTTGTTTATGATTATTTTGTGCAACCTCATGCAATCGTATATTATTATATCCTTATTTTCAATATGTTTTCATCTATTGTTCTGATATGTTATTGATTTATTGCACTGTTCGAAAATACTAGCTGTTTTTTGCATTTTCTGTGGTTATTTCCTTAATAAAAATAATTTAACTGAAAAAGGACAGATCATCCTTCTGTTAGGTACTCTGTCACTGGTATTCGCTGGGATGTGCCAAAACTGAGCTGGATATGTTGATGAGCAAGGAAGAACATTGTTGATATGATTTGTTGCCGAATTCCTTGCACATTGACACTACTTTTATAAGGGCGTGGTGGTCGATAGTGTAGAAACTGCTTGAGTATTGAGATGGATCATGAGTCAGGGTTCATCATTGCAGTGATGCACAGTGCATCATCTGTGATTTGAATGCCTACCTCATAATTGTGTGGAAGGGTGTTGGTGTTGATATGGTCTCGATGATAGATATAGACAGTAATTTTGATTATGCTTAACAGATGGGTGTTGCCTCTGTGCTGCATTGTGGTCAAAAGCCTGACTGATGATAAAGTGTCAGGAGTTGGTGCTGATTTGTTCTTGCTGCTGGTGTGGACCGCCTTCTTAATTATCTGGCTGAAAAAGGCTAGATGTGTGATGTGTGGGTATTTCGCAAGTCATTGTGGACGGGGTTTGTTTTGCTCAATAGTTTGGTAAACTCTCCAGTTTTGAGTTTGTTGGGGAAGATGCCTTCTGTGATCAAGACATTGACTATGAAGAGGGGAATGGGTGCTCCTCTGATGTTGGATTCAAGGTTTGCCAGGAAGGTGGGAGAAAACCCTCTTTTATATTGGCTGGTTTTTAGGGTGTTCAAGATTTTAGTGAAGTTGATACTTGTGTGTGGTTTGAAGATGTTCGGTTTGGTATGATGCATGGGCAGTGGAACAAATGGTGGTGGCTTACTTTGGTTTTGTTGATATTGTTTCTTTTAAGAACTAGTTAATGGAAGTGCATTTGTGTTGGGGGCTGGAACTCGACTAATCCAATGTTTGTTGACTTTAACGTTGTGTAACCAGGAGGACGATGGCGTGCCGCCTCCCCCCGATACCCGGTGCGAACCTATAATATATGACCCCCCCTTTTGTCTCCACAGCCCCCGAGGCTCCCGGAATGGAACCGAGTAGAGCAGTACAGTTGTGACGAAGAAGACAGGATTGGGCCCTTTAACTGGATGGGCGGGTGTATGGAGGAGGAGGAGTCCCGATCCTCGTTAAGTGGCAACGGTGAGAGACCACAGGTGTGTTATTACACCGGAGGAGCGGACAGAGTGTTGGAGAGCGGAGCGGCGTGGAGCAGTGCGGAGACCGGAGAAACGAGAGCAGAGGAGGAGGAGAAGCTGGAGGCTGGAGGCTGGAGAAGAGACAGAGGCGTTTACATCACGAGAACCATCGGAGACGGAGGAGCCGCGAGGGGGAGTAGAAGCCGAGGACGGACGAGACGCAGCTGAGTGGAGAAAGCCCGGAGGCCAACATCACCACGCTTCGCCCAGCCGCACACCAGGAGGGGTGTGGCTATCCGAGGTGCGTACCCGTATCATGGGCTGGGTTAGAAAGAAGGGCAGAAGCCTCCCCTGAACCTCCCCTTCCCCCTGGAGTCCACCACCTTCACGTACTACGTGTAATTCAGCACTTACGGTTTCCTTCACTCCCCTTCCCCTGATTGTATTATCATAGAGAGTGTGGACTGATACTTTCCTCTCTTGTGTTTCCCCCTCACCGGTGGAGCCTGGGTCACTACGGAGCCGGAGGAGGAGCCCGATCCGGAGAAGGGAGGAGGGATTACTCCGAAAGACCAGAAGAGAGAGGAGTCGATCACCGCGAAGAAGCGCGCCAAGAAAGACCTGTACCGATTATCTGTTCCACCAAATAAATCCCTCTAAAACTAAGACATGTCTCCTGCCCTTCCCTACCCCGCCGGTTACACGTAGGATATGCTTCTGTTTAATCTTTCTACAGTAGTTCAGATATAATATAATGAGAAGCTTTGGGTGTGTGTGGTGAGTTTTCTCAGGATATAGCATCAAGCTTTTAGTCTTGTATTTACCTTGTTGGTATGGGATTTTCCACAGTTCTTGTTTGTGCATGGTTTGTTTGCCCTCTGAAAGTTCTTGGATGAACCATGGTGAGGAGGATGTTGGCATCATGGTGTGTTTCTACCCAATCTGCCCCACCTTCATCTCTTGCGTGAAAGCCCTCAAAATAACCTGCTCCAATGCCCAATGTTAATTCCTCACCCTAAAATGAATGTCAAGACATCAGAGTCATATCAAGCTGCACATCCAAGGATAGCAGCATGTGAAAGACAACTGTGCCTAGAAGGTGCAGGGCACGCAATGCAAATTCTGTAGATCTAAATAAATCAAAATTTACATAAAGCAATCATACTGATCTTGCAAACTGCAAGCCCAGGGTCTGGGGGGAGAAAACAGGGAGGGTCCTGGAAATAAAAGACGTGTCATGAAACAGTCAGGGCACACATTTGGAGAACAGGAAATTACAGAGAGTACACTCCTAGTCAAAAACTTAAGAACAAATCAACCCCCTGCCTATATACCTGTGCACAGGACCTCGGTTTAATGCTGACCTCTTTCCACAGTTTAAATGGCCTTCATTTAGGGGTTAAACAGTTTGATCTGTTGCTGAAATGAGTTAGCCTCACCTGTCCATACACCCTTACTTTCATATGGGTAGGCTACTGGAGTGTAGGGGGAAATACTTGAGGAAGGGGAAGGGCGATTGATGACAGTGAAGGTTACATTTCAGTGTACATTTCATGAGTCTGGATTTTGACATCAGGGGAGGCAAACAGCCCACCCTGAGTATATTACAGTGCACACGGAGTGGGCTTTATGTCAGCCCATTTCAAACAATGGCTTTCTTGGACCAGACACTGTCAGTCACTTGTTTGAGACATTGGCAATGTTGTCATGGCTCAGCCTACAGGAGCAATCATCTCTCTCCTAATGCTATTGGCTGTCTGTGAGTGTCCCCCCACTTTCCTTTGAATGCTTGCACTGAACAGCCTGAGGAATTACTTTACAACTATAGTCCTCTCTGTTTGCTCTTGATGGCTCCCTTCTGTCTTTCCTCCAGTGTGCTAGCAATGCAAGCTTAAGCACATTAAACCCAGCCCCTATTGGATTTGTCAATGCTTGTCTTGTTTTGCAGTAAATCCGATGCTTGAATTCCTGAATATATAACTGGCTAAATAGGGCAGCAAGTGCCAGAATGCAAATAAAAAGCTGGACTAGAGAAGTTACTCGAGCATGGGCCAGGGAAACTCGGGAGCTCTGTGTGATCCCTGCTTTTTAAAATGGATATTGTACATGAATCTCTTTCTTGTAAAACTGCAGTATCAGTTGCCTTGAATCCCATATAATACCAGGATTTGCACGCCCACGTTTATATTGGGTAATCTGAACCTTCAATTTCAACCATGCTCGTTGCTGTTGGCTGAAGGCACTCTAGGTAGATTCATGAGGAATGCTGACAGCTAAATAGTGAGAGCATTAAATATATATTTGTTAAAGTATATGCTACCCATTTGCCCCCTCAAATAAGGCATATTCAATTGCCCCAGGACCCTACAGATTTACGTAATATATCTTCTTTTCTGCAAATCCGTTTCTTCACACCCTACATACCCACCTAGCAGTCTTCCGACACTTTCAGCAAGTCCTAAAATTTCAGCCGACAGCAAGTTGCATTATGGGGTGTGCAGTTTTGTTTTTAAAATATTGACTTGGTGGCCCCAAAAAAAACCTGCTGTTCGTGCGTTGAAGGCTAAAAAGTCAAAGAGTGTCTGAACGTGAGGAGGATGTGGCGTAATGGTCAGAGATGCATTCTTAGGAACCAGGTTCCAGTCTCGGCGTCGCTCAACAATCCTGTGATTCTAGGCAAATCACTGAATCTCCCTGTGCCTGCAAAAGTGAATGTAACTGGTGCCGTTTTAAACCGCCCCAATAACTTCGGATCGAGGTCACGCTATATAAAACTGCAAAACAAGAAAAGGTGTCACACACGTAAGGTCTTATCGCTTGATCGTAATGACTAGTAGCGGGACACCTTTTACTTTCCCTTTCCCTTTTTAGGTCGAGGGACCGTTAAGCTGCGAAGCAGCTTCCGGTCCGGAGAATTAATGTCTCTCAGTAGCTCAGTAGATCCCGCCTCCTTGCCCCGTCTCTTCTCCATTGGCTGGCTTCCTAAACGGAGGCCAGCCATTGGAGGAGAGATCCGTCACTCCGATGTAGCCCCATCCTTTTCGGATTTGGGGGCGTAATTTTTGCTGTTCTTTAGACAGTGACGTCGTCCGTCACTCAGCACAGCAAAACACGCCCCCAAATCCGAAAAATGCCGTAAGCTTTGTGGCCGCCATTGTTGCCCAGCCGGCGCCGAGTAAGGAGGCCTCCGTTGGAGGCCCTTAAGTATACTTTGTTTTTTCTTCTTTGCAGGGTTTTCCATTTGCGAGAGAAAATCGAATCGGCAGTCGTTCCAGCAGCGTATTGGACGCCCACGCATCCTTTTGTCCCATATTTCTACCGGTGACTGCAGGTTCCATTCTAGGCGTAGGGGATGGTTTCCACCAGCGATGCGCTTCTACGCGGGGATCGGCTCTGGAACATGGTTACGACCGGCGAGTCACGAGCATTCGAGCACCGTCGAAGGCTCACATCGATTTCAGCTAAGTGTGGGGGCAGAGTGAATTTTGGCTGGGGAAGTGCGCATTTTACAACTGAGTGCGGTTGTGTCGCCCGTTTTTATTGATCGTTGGGAGCTTGCAGGGTTCGGGTTCCTGGGAATTGCCATTGACAGCATTTGGCCCGCATTTTATATATGCGCAAGGTTTGGCGTGTTGTGGCCATTGAGTGCGAATGTTATCTTAAGCAGCCACTTCAGCAAGCTACAGTTTGGCTTTGAAACGTGTAGCACATTTTTAGCCGTGGGCATCGCATCGGCGGCAGTGTGTCTCTGTGTGGACACTATCCCATCTCTTTGGAGGGCATTAATGGGAGCATATGTGTGTGTGGAACTCTCCAGTCGGTACTTCTATAGGGGTGGAGTAGTGTAAGAACACCTCGTCAGGGGGCGCGAGCGAGGGCTGTGAAAGCACCCCTTTAGTCGGTACTAGTGCAGGTGGCGTAAGAAGAGGGCGAGAGTAGCCGAGGGTTGTGGGGGTTATTCATTGGGCTCTTACGGCTGGCACAAGGTTTTGTAATGTTTTCGCAGCAAAGAGTACATTAGCTGCACAAGACTTAACGAGCGAGTCTCAAGACATGTAGTGATCACGCCGAACTAGAGTGAGTTACAGCAGCTCTGGGCACACCCAGGAAGGGACGAGTGTACCACTTCACTTCGAACCCTTGAAGGTGCGGGCAGTAACTTGCTGGAGGACACTTGTGGGGTTTATGAGAGCACATGTCCAAAATGCATTAGTGGTTTTGCCCAGGACTCTTTTAGAATCCCTTCTGTAGTGTGTATTAAAACAATGCATAGTATGAAGGTGAAAGTGTGCCGAAGCGCCTTCAGAAGCTTCATAGAGTGTGGGGTGGTCTCATCTTTTCTCAGGTATATTATGTACCTGGTCGGAGGGCACTCACAAGAGCATTCCCCCTTTTCTCTGAGAATGTCACAGTTATCATTAGGGACTTAGGGGATCAGCCGCGCTAACCCCCAATCATTAGGGGGAACAGGTCAGAACAGTGCCAAGGAAAAGGGTGGCAGTAAAAAGATCAATTATCGATCAGTGAAGAACGGCGGTGTAATAAAGGCCTCTGTAGTCCCAGCGGTGCAGCCCCCCCCCCCTTTCAGGGGACTCCCATTCACTTAAAAGCATACAAAGAGTGGTGACGTGGGAGTCTCTGGAGCCACTCGTCACGTTCTGCCGGGAGCCCCATCATTTTGTGGTATGCCACTAGAGAGGAAAGTCAGTTTGGTTCAGGACAGCTCTTAGAACTCCCATGTTGTTAAGAGTAAGTAAAAGCATAGGGTGATGTGAACTGTGTCAACTACAGAATAAAGATCAAATAGCTGTAACGACACAACTTACTTTGAGTCAACAGTAGTTAATATTATTCTGTGTGACTCAATGCTTTTTCACTGCTGGGCCAGGACACAATCCACTTTGGTAATCTATAAAAAGGTTATTTTTTCTTTGAAAGCTGGTATTTCTCTGCAGGTAGATCTTTTAATAAGTATGCCTAATACATGATATTGGAAATTAGCTTCAGTTTTGTGGGTCTGCATGGTCAGGATCTCTCAGTTCTTTCTGACCCTCAAATCTTAGGAGGGAATTATTAACGAGCAGTTAAATAACTTTGAAAGGCTCCTTAAGAAGATCCAAATGGACCACAGGCAACAATTCCTAATTCAATTGAGACACTGCTGAAAGGATTACGCTGACTGCTCAGGTTGCAGGGCTGGGCAGCGCTGGCTAGGCCTGGTGAAACTTTTAAAACTCTTCCTCTGGGTACCAGCGGGGGAAGCGTTATGAAAGGCTGAAGGCACAAATTAAACTCTGGCAGCCGTGTTCAGCCCGGACTCACGTGGTGTGACCTATCCTGCAGCAGGCACCACTAAGCTGAGACTGTCCCGCAGCTGCATCGTGTTATATTCAAATTGATGGCATCGTCCCTTCATTGCTGCACTCTCTGCTCAGCCCCGCCCCCATCCAGGCTGCAGCCCTCACTCCTCCACTGCACCATCACTCACTGCTGCACTCTCTCCTCAGCCTCTTACGGTACCGTCCTTCACTGATGCACTCTCCTCAGCCTCTCGCTGCACCATCCCTTCACTCTCTCCTCAGCTCCACTATACCGTCCCTTCGAACTCTCTCTCACTACCTCACTCTCTCTCTCACTACCTCACTCTCTTTCACTAACTCACTATCTCTCTCACTACCTCACACACTACTACACTATCTCTCATTCACTCTCTCTCTACCTCACTACTCAACTCTCTCTTTCTCACAGCATCACAATATCACTACCACAGTAACTATCTTTCTAACACACTACTTCACAACTTCACTCTCTCTATCTCACTACCTCACTCTCTCTACATCACTACCTCACTCTATCTATTACTATCTCACTCTCACTGCCTCACTATATCACGACACGCTCTCTCAAAAATTCACTACAACACTCTCTCACTACCTCACAACTTCACTCTCTCTCTCTCTAACTCACTGCTTCACTCTCTATCTCACTACCTCACACTCTCTATATACTACCTCACTCCATTTCTATCTCACTATCTCTCTCTCACTATATCACGACACACACTCTCTAAAGTTCACTACATCACTCTCTCACTACCCCACAACTTCACTCTCTCTCTATCTCACTACCGCACTCTCTCTCACTCTCTCTCTCAAATACACTTACTCACTTTCACTCTCTCATACACTACCTCACTCTCTCTCTAGCTCACTACTTCACAACATCGCTCTGTTTCTATCTCAATACAGCACAACAACTCTCACCCTCACTACCTCATTCTTTCACTACCTCACTCTCTCTATCTCTCACAACCTCACTCTATATCTACTTCACTCTCCCACAAAACAAAAATAACTACATCACTACTCAAATTATATCTATAAAACTATCTCACTCTCTCTCTCACTAACTCTCTCCATAACATCACTCTATTTCGATATCACTCTCACTACCTAACTATAACACAAGTCACTCACTCAAAAAATAACTACTACACTCTCTCGCTGACTCACTCTCTATCTCACTAGCTCACAAGTTCACTCTCTCTCTCCAACTCACTACGTCACTCTCTATCTCACTAACTCTCTCTCTTTCTATCTTACTAAGTCACTTTCACTCTCTTACACTACCTCAATCCTTCTCTATCTCACTACGTCACAACATCTCTCTTTCTATCTCACTAAGTCACTTTCACTCTCTCTTACACTACCTCAATCCTTCTCTATCTCACTACGTCACAACATCACTCATTGTTTCTATCTCACAACCACCAAAAATCACTCTCCATCACTAACTCACTCTTTCACTACCTCACTCTCTCTGTCTCACTACCTCACTCTATCTACCTCACTCTCTCTCACTACCTCACTCTCTCTCTTTCTATCTCACTAAGTCACTTTCACTCTCTTTCACTACCTCACTCTCTCTCTATCTCACTACCTCACAAACTCACTCACTGTTTCTATCTCACTACCTCAGAACATCCCTCTACCTCACTTTCACTACCTCACTTTCTCTGTCTCTCACTATCTCACTCTCTATCTACCTATCTCTCACTACATAACTCTCTACTCCACTCTATCTCACTACCTCACTATCTCACAACTTCTCTCTCAAAACATCACTACCTCACTCTCTCACTACCTCACTCTAGCTCACAACCTCACAACGTCACTCTCTTTCTCTAACTCACTACCTCAATCACTCTCTATCTCGCTACCTCACTCTTTCTATCTCACTAACTCACTTTCACTCTTTCACTATCTCTTTCTCTATCTCACTACATCACAACATCACTCTATGCTTATATCTCACTACCTCACAACATCCCTCTCCCTCACTACCTCACTCTTTACTACCTCACTCTCTATCTCACTACCTCACTCTCTATCTACCTCACTCTCTATTTCAATACCTCACTCTCTCTCTATTTCAATACCTCACTCGCTCTCTATTTCAATACCTCACTCGCTCTCTCTCTCTCACTACCTCACTCTCTCTCTGCTAATGCAATAGGTATCACATATGCAAAAAACAAAGCTAATGCCAATACAAATGACAATGCCATTTATTTAGGGATACAAAAAAGATTAAAAAAATAATGAGCAATTCCAATAGCTCTACCTATAATATTGCCGAGACCATTGCATTGTAAATGCTTGTTTTCCAAACCGAGCTGGCACCGCAAAACAATTCTTTTTACTTTCTCTGTTGATGAGCTCAACCTGTCACCCCATTGCTTACTGGTCCAATAACGACCGCCTTGCCTCATCTCCGCCTTCTGTGCCGCCTACGTATGTGCAACAGTGCAAGGCCTGAACTGAAATGACAATGAATGTTATGTGGTAGGAAAGATCTCGTCCCTGTGACGCCCTGCAGCCATTGACTGAAAGACGTCATCACAGAATCAATGCGCGAACAGAAGCTGTATGCAGATTCTCTCAGGGGGCTCCCGATTGGCTGAAATCCTCTCATAAAACGCAGTGTGGGGGCTATGGCTTGTTCATGGGGGTGCAGGGGCGGAGTATTTGTTCAACCACGCACTGCAGAGGATGTGTTCCTCGACTTTTATGAGATATCACACGGGTGGAATGAAGAGGGCACATAAAAGCCCTCGACTTTTAGTGTCAAAGACTACCTTTAGCCATCATCACAGACTTGATCGTGCCTTCGCCACTTCATTACCTTTATTAATCAACAAAAAGGATCTGTTGTGGTCACCATTAACCTCTTTCCTCTCCAGATGTGCTTCCTGATTTACCTGTTTTCCTCTTTAAAGTACCCATTGTTATCTTTATCACTTTTCCATTTTTAACTGTTTATAGAAGTCTTTAGTGTTGATTATGTTTTTCATGCTTCCCCCTCCCTTCCTCCTCCCCCTTTCCTTTCTTTATTTCCCTTTCTTTCGTTGAAAACTTTAAAATGCATTTTTCCCTTGTATAGTTTTTCTTCCCTCTTCTGGGACTGGATTGCATTTACGTAATTTATATGTCATTTTTTCTCCATCATATGCTATATGTTTTTTTGTAAGGATGTTTTACTATGATTATTAATTCAATAAAGCTTTCTAAACTTAAAGACTACCTTTTGCGACCCCTTCCTTTAAGCAACAAAATATCTACAGTCATGGGTGTGGATCTGCCAGGGGTAACAACTGCTCTCCATGGCCTGCCCTGTGGTACACTAACACTGTCCTAACTACCCAGATCTCAGCAGTCCTTAAGGCAGCAAATGGATCAGAAATGTAAAAGAATCCTTAAAGAACGTTTCTGCACTATGCCCTTTCCCAAGACATCACTCAAATGACTTTCATATTTTCACCATACTAATTTACCACTAATCCTTTATGGGTTCCGGAGTAGCGAGCTACTCGCCGAAAAAGCACTTTGACGCCTCGTCAGGGGTAGTAAGCGCTATATAAATAAAATTACAATACAATACAATACATCAGCAACAGATTGGATGTTGTTGACGTTTAAATGTCACCTCCATCACCCATGGGTATTTTTGTGAATTAAGTATAATATTTGAAGTCAATGTTCTCCCTGAATAGACAGTAGCAAAGCAAAAGAGAGTAGTCAGGTACTTCTATAAAGCGCTGATAAGTTGTTCACTGGTCAACTCTTGTAAGATTCACCTTCAGCTAGTCCTATTTTGGGCCCGACAGCATCACACAATGATAAATGCAGGCCCCTTTTACAATAGAAAAAGTCAGACTACAAGTTCCTACAACAAATTACAAGTGAGCAAAAACCTCCTGACCAAAAGTCTCATCCAATATAAGACATTTGGAGGAAAGACCACTGATGTGCAAAGGCTCCTCTCCAAGGAACTTCCATGACTTGGTGGAAGTGATTTTTTCAAATTCAGGAGTTCGCTAAAAAAAAACCCTCTTTAACTTTTTGGATGGCAAGCCCAATCCCTATATGAACCTCTACGTCCCCGGTTAGATCAGGCTAACCGATTAGGGGCCCAATGTAGGTGGCTAAATACTGGTCGGTAATGCCGAAATTGGGTAAATTACTGCGTTACCGACCAGTATTTAGCCATGTGCAATGTAGGTGAGTTGAAACCTGCTTGCAAAATAAGGAATCGCTAAATAGCGATTCCTTATTTTGCTCTTGCATTAAAGGAATCTGAAATACCTATTACTTAAATGCAATGTACGTAGCACTAAAAATAGTGCCCTTCAGCACTTTACCACCAACTTCAGGTTGGTGGTAAGTAGCGATTTCCTTTAAAAAACACACTTTTTTGCTTTTTTAAATGTGCCATGTGGCACACATCCATGCCCTCAGGGCATGTATGTGCGCCACATGTGCACTCATGCACATTTCAGGGGTGCAACGGGGTGTCCTTTGGACACCCTGGCACCCTTGAAATACCTCCCGCTATTAACGATTTAGTAATACCGAATCGCTAATAGTGAATCGCTTCCCATTCATTCCTATGGGACTCCTAGCCCATAGGAATGAATGGCTAGGTATTCCTCAATAACGAATCTCAATTACCAATTCGTTATTAAGGAATGTTAAGGAATCGCTAATATTTTAGCGATTCCTACCTACATTCCATTTAGCGAGTCCTTAATAGCGATTCGGTAAAAATCGCTATTAAGGACTCGCTAAATGGAAGTTACCTACATCTGGCCCTTGATGTCTAAAATCAGATGTAACCTTTCTTACCTGAGTCAACTGGCCTCGTTTGACTTCTCCAAGGCTTCAACACCTTTTATCTGTGAGTACGGATAAGACCTCCATTATCTGACTTTACATTCCTGCTGTCTGAATATTTTGTGGTCCATTCCATACAGTACCCTGGTTCTTCTCCCGCCTTTATGTATTCTTGCTGGTGATAGCTCACCCTTTCTTGTTAATCCAATGGGATTGGTCACTGAGCCTCATACAAAGGGATACAAGCATTGAAAAAGCTAATTGGTCCCACCTTTTAAAAACAATGTAGATCTATTGGATTTGCTAGTGTTTTTTGCTGATGCTATTCGGGAAAAGGAAACAAATGCATGTTTGCCGGTGCTGAAAGAAAAAAATCATGATGTGTATGTGTGCATGCATCATCAAGTGTGTACGTGTCATGATGCTACAGCGGCTCAGCATAATGATGTATAGGCACACATGCGTCAACATGGATGCATACATATACGGCCACCAATACTCCATGACGTAGCCCCCATTTTTTTATATTCCAAGAGTGTGGACATCAATTTAGGAGCGGTAAATACAAAAGTGAATAAAATGTGCAGGAAAGGATCTGTTAAGAAAGGAGTTGCACAACAGCAAATTATTACTTCCAGATCCTGTATAAATGTGTATGTTATGTGTACATGTGTGTGAGAGAGAGAGAGATGAGGGAGTTAATGCCACTGAGCGTAGGTAGCAGCAAAAGGATTGAGTGGAGAAGCAATGAATGGGTGGAGTATTTTAAAAAAAAAGCAATGAAATAGCGGTGGCATATAATAAATGCCCTTTTTATTGTTTAACTGGCCTTGTTTGGGATATAGACAGATCTCACTGAATGCAGTGAAAAAACAACCCTTCTCAGTGAGTTTTCATTTTTGTTATATCATAGGTGTTTAAAATGTCTTACATTCTCTTATTTACCTCTTTGTTACTATTGTGTGAGTCTATCCTTTTTATGTTACCGCATAGCCATGCATTGATAACTTCTTCAGAAGTTTTGGAGCAATTGATACACTTTTGAAGACCAGCACTCTATTCTCCCCACACTTCTGTGGAGCCAATCTTGTCCATGATTTGGATGCATGCTGAGAAGGCTGTCTTTTCATAGGGCTTTTGGTTTGTTACTCTTATGTGGGAGAGATGGGGTTCGGGGGTCCTTGTGCTCTGATGGTGCCACAAAGGTGGTAAAGGTCTCCAGGCACCGACATTTCCACGGACTGTGAGATAATCACTCTCCAGTCCTCAGCATCAGAGAAGAACAGGAGTCTCTATGGGGAAACTTGAAACTACGGGGAAGTGGCAGCTGGCAATGCCACACTGCTTCTTCTCCTGAGCCTGGATCAGTGCTGCATGTTAGTGGGCCTTGCGCTCAGGGCTCATGTTGTATTACTCCTGTGGTGCTTTAAGGTGCGCTATGATACCATGACTGATGTCTCCCAAGAGCCGTAATTCCTTTGCGCTTGAATCCCTACAAGCGTCCCCCAGAACCAATAGATTATCTTGCACCAGCAGTCATTCGGGCCTTGGTGTGGTTTTCCATTGAATCCTTGCACGCTTCCCTCAGAATCCTAGGAGCCAATGGAAAGCCTTGCTCCCATTGTTACTGGGGCTTTTGTGTTGTTTTCCATTATGCACGTTCGAGAGAAAACATTTGTTTCCTGTTATTTGTTCCGATCATCAAGTTGCACCTGCCCATTCTGTAAGGTCATAGCAAGTGTACTAACATATGTTTTCTTCAAGGGTTTGAGAACCTTCCAGACGGCCACGTGCCCCATGTGATCTAACTATATCCATTGAGCCTTCGAGAGGGTATATAAAACCCTGCCCAACCCCGAGCCATTGCTTCACCTCACTCCCTGCGGTACAAGCTTCACCCTTCCCACTCACCTGAAGAATCCTGCTAGTAGCGCTCCAGTCTCCTTCAAGTCCAAGTGAACAGGGGGTTCCCATGTCTCCACCTTCCTTGACGTCTTCCTCCTCTCTCCATCCTGCACAGCTGCCTCGGACCCCCCACGACTCCCTGAGTCAAAGCCTTAAGACCTTTTAAAAACTTGAGTCAAGTGCACAAGACTGTAACTCTCTATTTCTCTGATAAACAGTAGTGCTAAGAGAAAGCACTTCAGAGCGTTTGATATATGTATGAACCTTGCACAGAAATGTGTGTTCCAGGTTTAATTCTTGGGAGTGTCCCACACTACAGTCTGTGATTTTGGTTAGTCTGCTCTTGTTGTGCTGCTGATGAATCCTGTAAGTGTATGTCACTGAAGTCAATGCATGGTCATTGTATATAGAGGCCTGTTAGTGTACTGATGGTAACTGCCTCATCTTGTTATTTCCAGTGTATTGCGTCATTGCAAAACCAGAGGGTTTGGTCCAGTTCGTATGTACCTCGCAGACACAAATGGTCTCTTGAGCGACAAATCCTGTTATGCAGTATCGCACAGCGGTTGAGCAGATCGAGTACAGCAAGTCGCTCTTTTCGTATTTTATCTCAACCCCAATTCTCCCCTGGGGGGCAGTGTGTGATCCAAGGTTTCTGTTCCGACATGTGCTATTCTCTAGAGAGATAAGAGGTCCAGCGTCAGCTCCAGTTTTGTCTCAGCAGTTGGGTCCAGGTGAGACCATAACACTTCACACCTATTCTTAGAAGCTCAAGAATGTGAAAGGCGATTCAGTGGTGCTGCAGTCGATTAAGGTCTGACGGACAGTGCCTCTTCCACCTTCTAACCTCAGGACTGGGTGATTACTTTAGGGAGCTGCTCGGAGGGTGGTGTACCCACCTCAGCACACAACCTCACCTTTCATTAGCCGGATCAGCATGTGATGATGGAGAAAGGCCCTTGTCACTTTCTGTAATTCCCTCAAAGGACATTCCTCATTCTGGGTGGGATAGGTGATGAACTTGGGCACCTTCTAGGGAAACATCACTGGACTAGAGCAGCATCGCCATACCTCTGAGGAGGCCTCAATGGTTAGAGCGGCAGACCCTGATGCAGAGGTCTGGCCTGGGACCAGGGTTCAATTCCCCGCCTCGGCGGGTCTTGGGCTCAATTTCCCCGGACCTGATAATTCTCGCCTCGGTGCCTATTCTAATAATTTGGTCCCACTCTGCAACTCTGGGCAATAGCTTGCTTAATCTCCTCAACAGCCCCAACAGCGCTGGGATGCCTGGCTTCACCTTGGGGGTGCCCAGGAGTGGACATTTCACAGGGAAAAGCCAGGAAGGGTTCCACAGCGGTATGAGTACAGCGCCAGGACGCTCTGTTGCTGGGGCAGCAGTGCGCTTTACAAGTACAAATTCAAATTCAAATTCAATCATGCCTGGAGAGGGAAGGGGGTTTATACCTTGTCGGCAGGTGCAGTATTGCATGACGGAGTCCTGCACTTTGGCGTAGAACACATAGACACTTGTATAGCACCCTCACCAGATGTGGCGATGCGTCTGAAGATTCGGTATAAAGGTGTGAGTTACAGCCATGTATAAGGCTGTCCTGTGAGCATTTATTCATGCACCCTACATGTTTCACTCTCTTTATTTACCTGCCGCTTCTTTCGCGTTCTTTCCTTCCTCTCTTTCTTCTCTCATATACTAATACCATCCAAACCTTTTTTTTCTCTTCTATTCTTCCTCCTTCTCTCTCCCCACATCTCTCTCTTACCTGTCGTTCTCTCCCCTATCTCTTCTTGAATTTCTCCGATTCTTTGGCCCACATGTATCAACCTATCGCAATTTGTTATGCCTTATGTACATGTACCAAGCATTTCCTAAATGCAAATTGGTAATTTAGGAAATGCTAGTCCCATTGACGGCAAGTCGATGGTAACCATGTGCAATTTTGGAAAATGCACAAAAAATGCATTTTTCAAAGAGCCATGTAGCACACACATGCCTCTAGGGCATGCGTGCGCTTTTCATATTCAAATTTTTTGGGGAGTGCAAAACCAAGGGTGCCGGTTTTGCCTTTCTTAATTTGCGATGACCAATTAGGTAATCACAAATTAGGTAATGGAAAACTATTCGCATCTATGGGCCTTAGGGGCACATGCATCATTGAGACATTTTGCACTTCTTAATTTGCGAAAAATACCGAATTGCAAATTAAGAATTGCAAAATGCTATGCATCATTTTTTTCGGTATTTATTTGTGATTCGGTAAAAATCGCAATTTTTACCGAATCCCAAATAAATACCGAATTCTTAAGTGCATTTTCGCAATTCCCATTGATTCCTATGGGCCAAAAGGCCCATAGGAGTCAATGGGAAGGCATTTACAAATTCGCAATTTGTTGATGCATTCCAAGGGTGCAGGGGGGGGTCCAGAGGACCCCCCCCTGCACCCCTGAAATGCATTTGAAAGTGCATGTTTCACACACACATGTCCTAAGGACATGTGTGTCTGTAACATGACAGTTTAAAAAATGCATTTTTTTGCTTTTTGACAGATTTTCGCAAATTACCACGAGGGTCAACGTCGTGGTAATTTGCACTTCCAATTTCAAAATTCGCATTTTTTTAAAAATTGATGCATTGCATTTAAGGAATCGCACAAATGCGATTCCTTAAATGCATTTGCATTTTTAAGAAATGCAAAAAAATACGAATATTGAAAATGAGTTTGATGCATCCCAAAAACGTATTTAGGAAGTGCAAACGGCCGAATTTACCGATTCGCACCGTTTGCACTTCCTAAATAGGTTGATGCATGTGCCCCCAAGGAACAAATGGAGTAGATTTCCGAACTGCGATTGCGACTCTGCAGGAATCGATATTAGGGAATCACTATTTTCTTACATACCATTTTGCATTCCCTAAATAGTGATGACCTAAAATTAGCTATTTAGGTAATGCAAAATAGAACTTTGATACATGTGGCCCAAAGTGTCTACGTCTCTTTCTGTCCCTCCCTATTTCTCTTTTAGCCACTCTGGCTCGAGGTTCGCAGCTGACCTGCGTGTTTGCCTTTTACAGGCCCGGTATGTAAATCAGGAAGTGGTGCTGTGAGCCCAGGGGCTGGGACAATGGCTGCCCTCACCAGGTCGCTGCGCGCGCCCCGGTTTGCCCTTTGTCATTCCATCTGGCAGCGGCGGCGCTCCTCGGCTGGCAGTTAAACATTAATCAGAGATTGGTTCATGTCGAAGAACTCGATCAAAGGCGAACTGGCGGCGCTTCTGAGAACGAGAGCTGCTCCAGGGAGGCCCCATAATCCGGGGAGAGGGTGGAAGTCGCCGTCAAGAGGGCAGATTTACAAGGCGCCCTTTGTGAGGTGCAGCGTATCATATTTTGAAGAAACCTCCCCTGTGAGTCGGCGTTGGTCACATTTCTTTTCATGTAACTCAAAGGCCCCTCTCTTGAAAATAAAGTGGAGCATTAAAGCTCCGGTTTTAACTGTGGCTCTGCTATTCGGGGGAGAGGGTGCGGCTTAACGGCTAGAGTGGCTACCCTGAAGCTAGAAAACCAGGTACGAGCCAGACGGGAGGGCCAAAGATCATGTGATTCTGGGCAACTCACTTAATTTACCCGTGCCCGACAATGAATAGGTCCGCCTGTAATGCAACTGGTGCTCGTGCAAAGCGCCCTGAAACTTTTGGGTCGAGTTCGCGATATAAAACTGCAAAAAAAAAAAAAAAACTCACAAGCCTAGGAGGTGGGCTTTAGTCACACCGACAGGACTTTCTTTGACGTTTACCTCTAACACAACATCCAATTGGATATTGTCGTCTGAGGCCCTAGTAATCTTTTATTTCCCAGACCACCATTCTGAGGGGTTTTCACATAAGCACTTGTTTTGATTTATTGTCCAGAAACGTGGGTGGCTCCACAGGTGTTTTTTTTCTCTCTTCATGAAAGCAAGGTCCTTTCGTTTTTTTTTAGAAATGTTTTTTTAGAAATGGTTTTGTCATTCAAAGCAGCGCTTTACAAAACTCTTCAAATAAATAAATTGGGGAAGTTGTAGGCATTGTGAAAGTGCTTGTGGGCCGATCAGTCAGTGTGATTTCACGTGGGCGTGCATGAGTGCAGCAGGGGACTAAATGGGGCCGTCTGCAACCTACCAAATTGGAATTCTTTTATTCGCTCTCTACGCTGTCATTCATGAATTTCATGGCTATAGCTGTGCAGATAAAGAGCATGCGGAGTTAAGAAACACAGTATGAGATTTCTTTAAATGACATATACTCAGCATATGTTTGTGCTAAAATGCTAATATTTTTATGGAGCAGTAACTTTAAAGTTACAACTTAATTTATTTACAAAACACAAAATAAATAAGGGTAAATACCAATAACGTGGCCAAAAAATAAATATGGATATATTCAGACATAAAAGTAAAAAAAAAGAAACACCATAAAACTGTGAGCCGTACTAATAAGTCTTGGCGAGGATAGATGACCAGGTGCCCCAATCTAATCTAGATATTATTTTTCCATTCCTCGACTTTGCTTTTACATAGTAGTTCCTTCTCGGAGTTGTTTTGCATCTTTTTAATCAAGCCAATTGGACCAAAACATATGATAAGAAAAATATGTAAAAGCAAAGTCCAGGGATGAAAAATCGTTCTCCAAGTAACACAGAGATATCTGGTCACTCTAGGCGAGGGGGATGGCTGGCACAATCTTTGGCAATAGGAACCCTGCAAGCCATCTTTTCTCTCTTTTAAGTTGTTTCATGTTCGAACCACTCAAGAAATTAGTGGACTTAAAGAATGACATAATTATAATTTCTATTTGTGAAGCGCAAACATATCACCCAGTAAGGGTTTCAAGGCGCTGGGGGCCGTGGTAGAGATTAAGTGAGCTATTGAACCGCAAGCCCCGCACACCGGAGTCAGCTGCTCTGACCGCTGCGCCACACCTCTCCCACATCATTCCTACTCCTGATAGCCCTCAGGATGTTGTGTAGATGGAATAGTGAGATGCAAAAAGAAGTAGTACGTTCACAATAATTATGGCACTCTCCACTAACGCCTAACTGGGCGCGTCCATGGCACCACTCTTCAGAGGGGCGTACGGAACTTTTGCATCAAGGGTATGCAAACCGCAGGCTCCCTCACTTGCAAACACAAAAGGAGCCCCCCCCCCTTCTGCTTTATTTTATTCACTAATAGCAGTGAACCAGCCAAAATGGCCGCCTCTGCAGCTGGAGATAAGCAAAAGGATACCTTCACCATAGTACAGACGTCATTCCTACAGGGTAATAGTTGGGGAGTTACAACTATGATTTGGGGATGCCTATCAAGTTGAGGTTATTCACCATTTCACTGTTCTATTGCGTTAATGGAGATTAGAATAGTGCTGTGTTGCCCAGACTTGCCAACTTCTGAAAAAGTTTCACAGTGTGAGAAGGGGGCAGGGCTTTGGGGGTGGGCTCTGTGCCGAGTTAACTCACCGCCTCCACACCCCAAAAAAAAACCAAAGCTTCTGAGGCTGCTGCCAATGTCCTGGGGAGGTTTCAAAACCTGGAATGGAAATTGGACCTGCAGAGCATCAAAACAATTAGATGAAAACCTGCACCCTGCGGGGGTTTTGAGTTAATAGTATGCACGTGGTGTAATATCAACTCCTCACTGGGTTAGCATGTTAAGCGAGCCGATATGAGGTGACACAAGGTGGCACCGTTTGGATTGTGAGCCGCTGTGGCTCCGCCTCAATGGGGGAGGAGTGTCGCCCCATTGGCTCAGAGCCAGCAGCTGAAAAATAAAATGATATTTTATTATTGTTTTATTTTTCAGCTGCTGGCTGAGCCAGGATGTATAGGGAGGGGCGTGGCCGGGCCATGGCAGATGGGTAGAGTAATGTGCGCTGCTAAGTGCGCATGTCGGTTAGGCTGGCCAAACAGACATGCCTAGTTAGATTTCTTCAAACAAGCTGTATTGCACATCCGGGTTGGAGAAACAGCACAGACTTCCTGTGCCTGAGCTAGCGTTAAACCAGCCTGCTCAGGCCAATCCCCGCACTGCTCTCATCATGCTTGGTAATAGCATGAGAACAGCACTGGGATTCGATGGGGAGGTTCTGATGCTGTCTCAGGGAATGCTGGGAGCAGGAAGCAGTGGAGCACCAAGGGGTGAGGCAGCCGGCAGCATCAGGTACGTTTTATTTATTATTAACTCCCCCTACGTTTACCCCAGTACTCCATGCACCACCTCCACCTGCCTTACCACTTTTCATTTGTGTCGCAAGCCACTGGTTGTAAGATCTGGTTACCATTAGTATGGCCTTGCAGCACTTAGAGGGTTGAGTACCTTCAAGCCCTAGTCCAGAAGATTTTGATTAGAGTCCATTTTCTATATGGAATACAATCATCAGTAGTGTGAGTGTGATTAATATGGCTGTAGTGTGGCTTGGTGCATGTAGATGGAGATATTTACCAATTCAAGTGTGATTCGTATGTGCATTACACAGCTTGAGGTATGTGTCGGAGAAACTAAGACTATTGTGTTCTGTAACTATTATGGTTCATAATGTTGTAAGCTTGTTGATAAGAACTACAGAATGTTTGAACTGTGTGCACAGCGTTATTTTTTATTTGTTTTCTTGGAAGTTGTTTGTTATCTAGTGTAATGTACTGTGTGCGAACAGAGACTTCATATTACCAGTCACATCTGGATGGAGGGTGTGCACATTTGTATGGCCTAATTATGTATTATTGTGTGTTCTATTTTAGTGTTTTGATGCCAACTGTTAGACCTGGCATCTTTGGCTTGATTTCCCCAGTCTTTTTTGCTCATGATTTCCTGTTTTTGACTGTGTGCTGCATTTAATTTTTACTGGTTTTAGAACTCTGGGCACTTTACCACTGCTGATCAGTGCTAAAGTGCAAGTGCTCCCTGTGTGAATTATGACTGTGATTGGTTATCCTTGATTGGCATATTTGATTTACTGGTAAGACCCTAGTAAAGTGCAATGCGTGTATCCAGGGCCTGTAATTCTAATGCTACTAGTGGGCCTGCAGCACCGATTGTGCCACCCACATGAGTAGCCTTCAACCATGCCTCAGATCTACCCCTGCAGTGTCTGTGTTGGCAGTTTTAAACTGCCATGTCGGCCCAAACCTTCCCTTTTATTACATGTAAAGCCCCCCCAAAGGCTAGGCCCAAGTTAGCCCTTCTGGGCTTCGTGCAGTGTATGTGAAAGATAGGACATGTACTGGTGTGTTTTACATGTCCTGAAATGAAATACTGCCAATTCTGTTTTTACTATTGCAAGGACTATCCCTCCCATACTCCATTCATTTAAATCTTTATTCAATTTTATAGATAACATCATAAAAGGCAGATCATTTAAAAACAACATACGGAGTAGCGGTGCCATAATCAGTCATATTTTAGAACTCCCACCCAAAAACGTACAAGGATCCTCTCTCCCATAGGTTATCATTGGAGCTAGCTTGTACTATCTTACAAGTGAAACTTGCAATTGGGAAGAGATAACGATTTGGAGTTTGGGTTCCCTGAACTCTGAATTTAAAAGTACATCTTTCTGTGAAGTTGGAGCCATATGTATCATCAAACTATTTTGCATTTCCTAAATAGCGAATTTTAAGGAATCACTATTTAGGAATTGCAAAATGGTATGTATGAAAAAAATCGCTTTTTATTTGCGATTCGTTAAGCTTCCTTATTTGCGAATTCGCATTTTGCGAATTCACAGTTAAGGAATAATTTCCAATGCATTCCTATGGGCCAGGAGGCCCATAGGAATGAATGCAAAATAATTCTCAAATTGCGAATTCGCAATTTGAGAATTATTGCAAGGGTGCAGGGGTGTCTCAAAGACACCCTGCTGCACCCCTGAAAAGAACATGTGTGTGCATATGGCGCACATACATGCCCTAGGGGCATGTGTGTGCATCACATGCCACCCTTAAAATTGCCAAATTGTGCATTTTTGGAAGAATTCGCAAGTTACCATCAACTACAAGTTGGTGGTAATTTGCGAATTCTTAACCAAAATTCGCAAGCCAAAAATGCTACATACATAGCATTTAAGGAATCGCAATATTGCGATTCCCTAAATGCTATGGAAAAATAAGGAATCGCACAAGTTTGCAATTCCTTATTTTGGGAATGTTTCATACATCCCAAAACATGCAAAAAGGCCGTTTGCGATTCGCAAAGGCCGAAATTCTGCGAATTTCGGCCTTTGCGAATCACAAAAGGCTTGATACATATGGCCCTTGGTCTTTAAATTGTGTGTTTGAAAATTCCACTTTTAGAAAGTGGAACGTTTCTTGATTTACCATCCTGTCCCTATGCCTACCTATGAAATCCACGTCTGGTTTAGACTGACAGTTGGTCTGTTTGTGCATTCACTCTAGCCAGTCACACTGAGGGAGCTGAGGTGTGACCTGTATATCCTGATGGCCCTTCACCAGGCTGATGGATCATCCTGAGCTTAAGTGATGGGAGGAGTTGTCACTGACTACTGAAAAGGGCTAGGCTTGTCCTCTCATAAAGCTGTTTCCTCCATCCTGTAGTGTGCCTGGAACCAAGTCACAGCAAGGCAGGATCTTGTGCACTACAAAGACTATCCCTTGATGTATGCCTAATTCAAAGGCGGAAAGGGGTACCTGTGACCCCACATTTTTAGAACACCTCTGGAGTGGGAAGAGATTCTGCCAAGAAGAAGAAGAGCTGGAGAAGCTGTAGGAGGGGAACTGCCATTCTACTTGTTGCTGTGTTGTGCAGGCATCCTGCTTGCTGTTTCTGTCTTGGAGAGTGAAAGGACTGGACTTTGTTTTCATCATTCTGCTCGTCAAAGTTTTCCAAGGGTTTGTGTGTGCTTGCCTCCTGTTAAGAAGTCTCAGGGCCACTACAAATTCCAGTTCTGAGCCCTTGGAGATGGCTTCTGCTGTAAGAAAGGAAGAATATCCATGCACTGGTCTTCAGTGCAGCTAAAGAGTCAACGCAGCACCTGCTGTGTGGCCAGAAGATCGCAGCAACCCGAGTACTGAGAACCGTGTCTCTGACGTCTGAGACACCCGCTCCGACCCCAATGCTGGCTCTGCTGTGCGCCTGAAGTTTCGATGCATCACCTGGACCCTGAATCGACAGACGACAGAAGCACACTTTCTATGCTGGAATTAACAAATCACTCCTTTGCAAACTCCAGACCGTCCAGAACGCCGCAGCAAGAATCGTCCTCAGCATCTCACGACATAACCACATCACCCAGCACCTCCGCGACCTCCACTGGAACCCTGCCAAAAAGAGAGTTTCCTTCAAGCTGGTCACACACGCCTACAAAGCTCCCCCCAACACCAGACCCCAATACCTAAACAAAAGAATCTCCTTCCATGCCCCCAAGAGAAACCTCCGCTCCGCCTACCTAGCTCTTGCCGAAATCCCCCGCATGCACAGAGGCAGAACGGGGGCAGATCCTTCTCCTACATCGCGGCCAAGACCTGGAACAAACTCCCCCTCAGCATCAGACGAAGCACTACACTGCAAAACTTCAGAAAAGACCTCAAGACCTAGCTCTTCGGATGACCTCTGAGCTTCCCGAACCCCACCCCATTCCCTCAGCGCCTTAAGATGCTTACGGATGAGTAGTTAGACTTTTGTCTCAGATTACCTTTGTAAATCGGCCCCTATCTGTGCCATGAACAAAAGCAGCTTCACACAGTGCCATACATACTCACAGATACTACACTGCTACAACAAGATGAATAATATCACAACAGATACATATACCTATCACACATGTGTAACTAGGAATATGGATATCTAACAGGACATCCTCCTCCCGCTGTCTGTGGTGTTGATTGGCCCTGCCCGATCCCTCGTGTTGCTTGCCCTTCCGCCCCCTCCTCCTGCTGTCCTTCAATTTGCTGTCCCATCCTGCTCTATCTTGCTTTACTTGCCTCTACCGTCCTGCCACACCACAAAAAAACAAGCATTGGCAAAGCCAATAGGTCTCCCCTATATGTGATTTATTGCTTTGTCAATGTTTTTTTACCAACGCTGCACAGCAGCATGGCAGCTGTGCAACATGGCTGAAAGGAAAGAAAAAAGTGCTATGACATGGCCAGTCTTGATTGAGTTTTAAATAGCTGATGAAATAGAATATTAAATATTTTATAATGAAATAATAAATCTGAATAATTTTTATATTTTAACATTAATTTATATTTATTCATATCTCTAACTACTTTAAATGACTTCATTTCATTCAACATTATTTTCTATGGTGTTTCATTTGAAGTCCCTACCACCACTATTTTCTATGGGAGGATGCTGCAGCACCAGTGGCTGGCTATATGTAGCGCTGAATTTACATTAAAAGAGTACTTTACTACATAAGTGCAGTTAAAAAGTAGTAAACTTACTCAAAAGTGTAAGTTACCTTCGTGAATCAGGCCCTAGATAATCCTATACCACAAAAGAGTTTGTTACTACATAAGTGCACTTTGTGAATATTAAAAAGTAGTAAACGTACTCAAAAGTGTAAGTTACCTTCGTGAATCAGGCCCTCGATAAGCAAATATTAACCCTATACCTACATGGATCACTTCGTTCTCGCTGTAGTTGGAGTACGCATGGGTGACAAAGATAGCTTTTCTACCAGATTGTAAGGTTTCTGTGTGTGTGCAGCTTCGTAGATGATGCTCAAGAACTTAAATGTGATATCGTCTCTAGCTAAGCAAATACCACATATGTTCAAAGAAAACACCAAACGACGGAGTAAGGGTCTGGCCACTAGGCCTTCTGACCTGGAGCACGGTCCATCTGCCTCCCCACCCGGTAATGAGATGAGAGGTTCTCCGTTGCTGCGTAGATTACACAAATTGATGCCATAATAGATTTGATGTGCTTGTAAATGAGGAGGTTGGGGCAGGGGCTGGGTCTGGGACAGATGATCCCGAACAAGCATGTAAAATGCCTGTTTGTGAGATACAGGCATTGAAGGCACTGATTGAATCACTGAGAGACAAGGTTGTCACACTTAGAGTGAAGGTAGTTAGTTTAACAGAGAGGATCAATAGCGGGAAGGTGGTTCCATTAGAGTCTTCGATAGCCCGCCCGACCACGACCTTAAAGGGGGTTGATGATAGGTGCCTGTGGCTACATAACATGGGTAACATCATATCCTCACACAATGGTACTACAACCAAGCTTACTCACCCACCCCCTACAGCACTAGAGATTGCAGCACTAGTGACATACCTAATCTAATGACAGGAAATCCGCGAGGCATTGCCCTAGGCAGGGGTGAGCATAGGATTATGGATAGAGGTGAGGTCACATTGGGCGAAGGGAGTACCTCTAAGTCAGCTCCTGGGGGGGGGGGTGGGTACCAGGAATGGGGATGGTGTTTACACTAGGCTTAGTGAAGGGAGTAACTGAGCTGTGGTCTACCTCACAGAGGCTCCCAAACTTTCCACGATCAGACGCGAAGATCAGGACTCACTCAAAAACAAGGTCACCCATTGGTTTAGGTCTACTCGACATTGTTATTCAATCATTAGAGATGACATCAAGTTTGTAGAAAGACTGCCCCTTCCAGGGTCACCTTGGGATATGATTGAAGTCAGCTTTTTTGATGAGGGTACGATTACCGTCGATCATTTCACGTATGATCCACCCTGTAAACTCCCTCATTTCTATCAGATATAGACCTCAAGCTGGACTCCCTACTAGCCCAATGTCGATAATTCCTGGGTATGCTTCATCAGGATTTCCCACACTCATTAGGGATGAATGGAGAGGGCAAAGTTGATTCCCGGATGAGGATCAGATGACCTTAGTCAATAACCAAGTATCTCTAGGGCTATAGCCAAACCCGCTTTTACCAGAAATCCCGGCACTTCTGGACTCAATTCCCACCAATAATGCGCACTGTGAGTGTACTGTTGTGGCTGCAAGGAGCAGCGTGTTTGCCACCACCTCTGGGACTGTGGAAGGGGGTATCCCGTTGACTACTCTTTAGGGGTTCTTGTTTGGAATGTGGCAGGGATCTTTAAGCTGTTAGTTGCCCCAGAATGGTGTTCCTTTGTAGACTCCTTTGATGTTATCTTATTCCGGGAAACCTGGAGCTTGTACACAGAAGTGGCTTTTCTGCTTATGTTATCAACGCCACCAGGGAGGAGTTGGGTAGACCCTTGGGAGGGCTAGCTGGATGGGTTAAAATTGCACTGGGGTCTAAAGTCAAGCTCCTTCATGTTGAATCTCAAGTTATACTAGCCTTGGAGCTTATTTTGTACAGTGGTTGGAAAACTAGGATTTTTAATGTATACAACAGGGTGGTGCGGGGCTCGGAGGAAACCATCCCGATTAACATAGTAGTCCTCCCCTGTCCCATTTCCCAGTGGCGGGTGATTTTAATTATACATTTGAACCCCTCGCCCCATCAAGCCAGATCTGACAGAGGACTGGGATTGTGAGTGGCAAATCCCACAGTTAGATCACCCTACAGTCAGGTGGACAAAGAGGGGAGTCCAGGTGCTGGCTCTCACCTTGCATCACGATTTGAGAGCCACACATGGGAGAACTAACTCTGATCCAAAAGGGGACTTTACTTTCAACAGACCTGGTCACAAAAGTAGAATAGACTACTGTCTGGTCTCCCTTAAACTTTGGTATTCAGGCAAAGATATGGTAGTAGTCAAAAGAGCGACAGTGACCATAACGCCCTAGCCCTTACCTTGATTAAACAGGGCACTCTTGAACCTGATATTAGGGGTAGCCCTGACCTGGGTGTCCTCTCAATTACGAACAACCAGAGATAAATCAGATGGGACTGGGTGGAGGAACATCCGGGGGCCTTAAGCGCAGCTAAGGGAAAAGTTTGCCTGGACTGGAGCTAGCCAAACACCATATTAACAATGTTGTGGAGATTCTGGAAAATTATCAAAAACAAACAAAAACCAAAAACCTCACACAAAAAGAACATGCTACTCTCAAAGCCATAGCTAACAACCCTACGATCATTTGTCAAAGAGCGGACAAAGGTGGAGCTCTAGTTATCATGAATAGAGACTATTACAACTCGCAAGTGCTACTACACTTACAAGATGAAAATACATATATGGAACTCAACTCCAATACCACAAAAGAAATACAAACGGTACTCCAAACCATCATAACGGAGGCTATGTCAAGAGGATGTGTAGATGATAAAATGAAGAAGTATCTCACAACTGAGTATCCCAAAGCACCGAAATTCTATCTTACTCCTAAAATCCACAAGGATCCAATCAACCCCCCTTGTTGCCCCATAGTCTCTACTTGTGGGAGCATCCATGAACCTGTGGGAAAACTAATTGACAAATATCTCCAACCCTATGTTATCACAATGGGATCTTACGTCAAAGACACCACAGACTTTCTGACCAAATTAGACAATTTGGACCTTGAAACTGATGAAGAGACTATTATGTGCACCATAGATGTTCAAGCTCTTTATACCTCAATACCCCACATCTTGGGGTTAGAAGCAGTAGAGGAAGCATTGCTCCACATGGAATATGAAGAATCTATGAAAGTATTTCTGTTGGAACTACTAAACTTCACATTGATGCACAGCTATTTCAGATGGGAAAATAATTGGTACCTCCAAAAATCAGGTACTTCCATGGAAATCCGGCAGCACCTTCGTATGCTAATATCTTTATGCACCAATATGAGAATACACACATTCTACAAAAAGATCAATGGAAACAAGGCTTACGTCTATACCTCAGATACATTGACGACATTTTCATATTGTGGAAGGGTTCCAAGGAAAACTTGATCCTTAACATACAACAATTAAACGAGATAGATCAACGCATACAATTTACATATGAAACCCATGACAGCCAAATCAGCTACTTGGATGTAACAATCAAAAAAACTGGTAATAAATTGGAAACTACACTGTACACAAAGACAACAGACCGCAACAATCTACTAGCTTATCAGAGTTTCCACCCAACTCCACTCAAACGACATTTACCATACTCACAACTCCTCCGAGTTAAAAGAATTGTTTCAGACCCTGAGGAATCAAAGGCGCAATCACAAATCATGTTGCAACGATTAAAAATAAGAGGATATCCGGAGATTGTACTAAATTCAGCACTAGAAAGAGTTCAACTGAAAGAAAGAAGTACATTACTTTCCACATCTAAAACCAAAAAGGAACCCAAAATAACATGTGTAAGTAAATATTCCACGGTGAGTCCGTTGTTAAAAAAAACCATCAAAAAACATTGGCGTATGTTACAGACTGAACCTGATTTTAATAATATCTTCGCGGATGAACCGGTATTTGCATTCACCAGAGCAAGAAATTTAGGAGAAATGATCAAGAGCACTACTGCAATCAAACCCAACATAAAATTCAAAGGTACAACTCCATGTAAAAACTGTAGTAATTGTAACAACATAATGGAAGGCAACATAATCACGCACCCTATGAGAGGGAACAAAATCAAGTTGAAAGTTAACGCAACCTGTGACACGAAAAACATCATATACATGATGAAGTGCCCTTGCGGAAAGGCCTATGTTGGACAGACGGAACGGAAATGTAAAATAAGGCTCACTGAGCATAAAAGTAACATCAGAACCAGGGTTCTAAAATCAGCAGTGGCTACCCATTTCATTGAACACAACCATCAAGTGAATCAAATTAAGGCATGTATATTGGAAGTTGTGGAAAGAAACGAAGAAAGAGATAACAAAAAAACTCTCTTAAAACGTGAAAACCACTGGATATATTACCTACAGACTTTAAGCCCTAATCAATGAACGGACAGAATTTAGTTGCTATCTATGAACATTATTACATATAGCATTAAATCAGGTTTTGTGCTGTGCTAAATACCGATATTTTTTTAATGTAAGTTTATGTATTTCATTGTGCATAGACCAGGTTACCGTTATAATACATATGTTGCACTCTTAAATCGCCCCGATACTACAAATGTTAACCTTGATGTACGGCCCCTTTAAACATACACGGGCGTAACTTCAGTTTAAAGACACACCCAACGTGTCACATGCGAACTTTCCTGCACCGATGGCAGTTTACAACGCAGCGCCGTAGGACGCCTCAAGAAATACTAATCCGGTAAGCAACCGCCGTGGGGCTTATCAACCCATAACTAAGCGCTTAACTTTACATCATGTTTGGGCATGAATGCTCATAGGTAAATATCACTACAACTGAGCACGGTCACTCGCAACCAACACGGGCTGATTAACCCATAACTAAGCGCGTAACGTTCCATTATGTTCGGGCACGAATGCTCACAGGTTAATATCATCGTTTCTGAGTACGTTTACCCGACACTGTTTTATACGCTAAGGTGTTTTTAAAATAAATGATTTCAATCGCAACATTGCGAAACCCCACAGAGAGGATCGTTACATAAAACAGTCCCCATAGCAACGAGTAGATATGCGCTTATTTACAAGTGTTTACATTTAAACCTGACAATCGCCTGTTTAGTTAGAATATCTGGGTTGAGAAATGATGTGTTACATATTTTATTGATATTTCTTTACGTTGGATAAGAGAAGTGATGGATACATTTTTGTTTCACAGACTTCCCCGATGAAGGCCCCTTGGCCGAAATGCATTGGAAGGAATGGTGTTTTGATTCATAAAAAATAGTAGAATTGGATATATATGACTCTTGATGGACAATCAATGAATGTGATTATGAAATTACATTGAACACATTTTTAAAAGTATGAATAAAATACTCAAGATTTAAAGTGTAGAAAACTTTATTTGAAAATCTCATTGAAAAACTCTATGGATTATATATTTGCTGGATTTCTCAGCATCAACTTTTCAGTGCCCTAGGAGACACTGACACATCTAGTGCCAGTGCTGTCCTCTGTGATTCTGGAAACTCGCCATGAGGCACTATACATCGAGATCAGGGACATGCTAAGACAGCCGTGTAATGCTCAAAACAAGGTAGGAAATTGCATTTAACAGAGGTCAGAGATGGGTGCGATGCTCCGAAAAGCGGCGCACGAAGAGTTCCTGCTCTTCTTATCGCCGATGACTCTCTCCTAATTTCTAAGTCCCCGCAGAGTCTACAACAACTCTTCAATGATTTTATTAAGTTTTGTGACAAACAGGGCCTGGTGCTAAATGAGGCTAAAACGAAAAAGATAATTTTATGAGAGGGATGGGCAAACCCTCAAAAAGACCTGTGTTAGCTGGTAGTAGCAAACCGGAGCTAGTTGATGATTTTGATTGCTTAGGTGTAAGAAACTGGCTGCACCAAAGAGAGGTACAGTGTGTATAGAGTCCAAGGGTCTTCAGAGGTTTGGCAGAGGTTAAAGTTAGATAAAACCTTACTCTCTAAACGGGTAGCTTGGTTGAGCAGTAAGGCAGTATCAGAGGACAGTGTTAAGCATTTGATGTAAACACTTAGCCAGCAAATGAATTCACACACTCAAGAACTGAACTCTAGGCCAATTGTTTTTGTATAAAAAAATATACTGTTGTTTTATTTCTAGAACCAAGCAAGCCTGGTACAGGTAAGCATATAAATACTTTTCAGCTACAAGATGCTGATGTTGAATATGTTCAAAATATAGTAGGACTTTGTACCAATTCGAGTTTACAGGTGTTGCAATGCAATGCACACACTTAGTAGACTCAGTACATAGGAATCAATAGGCTTTTTCAGTAAAAACACGGTGCTGGATCCTAGATTCAGAACTGGGGCATTTCCTGAAAACAGTTGAGTAAATACGTTTCATTTAGAGGTACGATTTTTAAAGAATATTATTGTATTTCAAAAGTTGACACAAACTTTTTCACATAGAATCATCAATGTTATCCTACGGGAGGAAATTCACTTTGCAGGTAAGTTACTTTAACAATACTTTTCTTACTCAGTGCTGGATACCCAGATTCAGCACTGGGACATCTCCTGAAAACAGTTGAGAAAATGCGTTTTGGTTAATCGGGTGATTTTTAAGGAATATTCTCAGTTTTCAAAAGTCGACACTTAGAAACTTTTTGGGAGAAAAAGTGTCAATGTTATCCTATGAGGAAAAAGAGGTTATCGGTTTCCAGGTAGGTAATCGGTCTTTGTAGTTTTGGTCCTGGGGTTAGACTCAGGGGTCTCCCAGGGTCAGTGCTGCACTGTTCTTGCACCCTCAGCAGCACCTGGGTGGCCGGGTACAGTGTGTTGAGGCCCAATGTTATCCTAAGGAGGATAGGTGAACTCCGGTTGGTGGCTGCTGGCAAGGAGGCCACCGGGTTGTGGGAGCAAAGCACCTAGGGTTAAGCTCAGGGCAAGTTGGGGACCAAGTTAGCACAAAAGGGGCACCCTCAGTGGCACTAGGGCGGTTGGGTGCAGGGTGCTGTTTTGAGGTTGGGTGCCCTGTTGATTTCAATGGAGATTCTCCAGGACAAAGTAACACTGCAGGCTCGGGACGATGATCTTCCAGGAGCGACCACCACTTCGAGGGGTAAGTTGGGATGTTGAGGGTTGGTTAGGCACCGCTGGGTTGGGCACACAAGACGGTGGAGCGTCGGGTGCAGGGGTGCCTTGGGACATCAGATTTTCTTACCCGCTCTGGTCAAGGTAGTGGGGGTCCTCTGGATTGAAGGTGCAGGCGTAGTCTTGAGACTTGAGGCAGGTCATGGGTCGCCAGATCTCGGGTCAGGATCGCCGGCGATCCCCTCATGGTATTTTTCTACTCGAACTCGGGCCGGGTTCGGTGGGTGCAGAGTGGGCTGGATTCGCGGTTCCTGGCTGGCACCAGTAGCTGCAGTTCAAACAGGTCCGGTGTTCACGGGAGAAACGGATTGGAGAGTGAAGGCAGGCAGGTCCTCCAAGGTTTTTGAGGTTGCTGTCCGCTGGACACACCAGGGTTTTGCAGGAGCATGTTTGAGGGTGAGACAGGCCTGTAGGGCTGGGGCCAAGTCAGTGGGGGTCATCCCCTTGTTAGCTCTGCACAGCTTCTTGCACTTCTTCTTCTCTTCTTTTTCTTGTGGTTGCTAGACCTGAGGAAGGTGCCCCTAAATACTAACTTTAGGGGCGTTACAGGTAGTTAAAGGGCAGGGACCCATGAGTTCCTTCCCTGTGGTGGGTACACCCCCTATTCTGCCACTTTCCAGTGGGAGGGGGGCAGTAGCCTGTCCTGGTTGGCTGGGTCCCCTCATCTTCAAGATGACAGGGACTCGAGGTTGGGCTTCACCTCGCCTCCCCCACCTTAGGGGTGCAGTTGGCAGATGTGGGCACACATCTCTTCCTCAATTGTTTTTCCCGCCGGTTCTCCCACCCAAAGTGGGGGGTAGAACCAGTGAGGACCAGTTGCTGAAAGCAGTAAGTGTTCTGGAGATGCTCCCAAAGGTGGCATGCCTTTGAAGCTTCTCCTTTGTGAACCCTGCTCATCCTGGGGGTGGAGGCTTGGCACCTCGTCCCAGAATGTGCATTGTTTGAGGCCCCCTAGAGCAGCAAGCTCTCGACACAGGGGTCCAGAAACATGTCTGGTGGTGGCAACCTAAGCAGCCACTCAGTCAGGTCACTAGGAGTTGGTCGGGTTTCAGGGGGCATCTCAAAGATGCCCTCTGTTGTGCATTTTACAATAAAACCCACACTGGCATCAGTGTGGGCTTAATGTGCTGAGAAGTTTGAAACCAAACTTCCCAGTCTTCAGTGTAGCAGTTATGGTGCTGCGGAGTTCGTAATGACAAACGCCCAGCACCATATACTCTTAATGGCAGCACTGCACTTACAGGGCCCAGGAATGGACTTGGGCACTGTAGAGGTACAGGGCTCATGCACCTGTACCCTCACCACAGGCATAGGGCACCCAGCTAGATCGGTGACTTATGTATGCCAGGGCAGTGGTTTGTGGGCATGGCACACATGGATGTGTGCCATGTCGACTCTTCAATTTGTTCTGCACCAAGACACGCAGCCTGCAAAGCCAGTTTGCGAGTTTCAGGGTACAGGGCCTCTAAGGGTGGCACAATATGTGCTGCAGCCCTTAGGGCCTTCTCTGATCACAGTGCTCTGGGTACCTGTGTGCCATTTACCAGGGGCTGACATGTGGCCAGAGATGTCAATTGGGTTAGTTTTGGGAAAAGAACACAGGCACTGTGAACCTGATTGGCAGGGACCCAGGGCACACCAAGAAAAAGTGCATCAGTAGTCTGCCAAAAAGGGGGGGTTACTGCAACAGAACCCCACTTTCCTACACAACCCCTTCCCCCAGCCCAAAGGCCAGGAGACTCTGCCAAAGCTGGGAGAGTCTTCCTAGTCTTTCAGGCGAGGAAGTGTTGGGGAATTGGTTTGAAAGTTGCAGGGCCTACTCTGCCTTACATCCTTCTGTCCAGGTCAGCGTCTTTGGGGAGCTGGCCTACCTCAACAGTTTTCAGGACCTAATTCCCAATGCTCCTCTCCTTACTCTTTAGTGTCTTCATCCCATCTTTTTATTTTGGGTTCGGAGGTGCCCACCTCTTCAAATTCGAACTTAGCCAGGGCAAAGCCCAGCTTACCCACAGAGGTCACCCACAGCTTGAGCAACCCCTCCATGACCAACAGGGTTTGGGGGCCTAACTTGCTATTTGGCAGGGGGCTAGGCCACCATGCCAAGGATAGTGCTGCCATGAAGGTAACACCCAGCAGAGACTGCCGACAGCTATCAGTGCCCAGAACCACACCTTTAGCTCCTGACTGGTAAGTGAAGGGCCTATCTTACAGGCGTCTTTGGGTCCTGGCTGCCTGTATGCTGTTTTAGGGCAGGGGGTCACTACACTTTGTAGTGAACACCCTTCCTCCACCCTCTGTTCTGCCAACTGAGTAGTCACCAACTCAGACTGGACAGCTGCCTGACTAGTCAGGTTTCTTTGTTGGCTAGGGGGTGCCTTACCAGTGCCACATTTGGAGTTTTCCCTCACTGGGATAGAATCTCCCTGTTCCCCTGGAACTGGGGCTAACAGTTGCCCACCTTTCCTACCCTGTTTCCTTTTGTTCTTTTGGTTTTTAGCTGCACTAACAGCAGGTTGAGCCTCCCCCCCCCAGGTTTCTTGGGTGAGGCCTGGCATTGGGCCAGTACCTCTCTTTGGCTCAGACCAACCTCTAAGTGGTCATTCCCCAGGAGAAAATGAAGGGGGAGGTCTTTACTGACTACCACCTTTCTCCACCTAAGGGACCCAGCTATTGCTAAGGGCACTACTGCCACAGGCCTAACAGTGACACCCCCTGGGACAGCCCTTACTCTTCTTGTTTCCCCTGGGACATACTGGTGTGGGAGTAGCAACTGGTAATGCACCACAGTGTGACTGGCACAGGTATCTCTCAGGGCAGTGGCTGGAGTTCCATTCACCGGTAGGTGGTGGAAGTGTCTACTCCCCTCTGGAGTCTCCAGCTTACCTCTTGGGCCCATTTCCCAGTTTAGGACTAGAAGGACTTCCTCATCTGGGGCCCTTCCTCCAGAGCTACACTGGCAACCCCTGGAACTACACTAGTCACCCCTGGAGCTGTACTAGTGATTTTGTTTTTAGGACAGCTATTGTCCTTGGTGTGGTGTCCTGCCTTTTGACAGTTGTGACATCATATTCTGTAGGGATCCCAATTCTTACCTCGGTACCCTGTTTTAGCTTGTGAGGTGTCTTTGGGCCCACCCTCCTGGGCAGGTTTTTGGGGGGGGCTACCTGGGACTCCTTACTTTTATCTTTAAGGGGTTCACTATCTTTCTTCTGGGGAGGCTTTGTAACCTCTTTCTTTAGGTCACCCCAGTGGATGTCCTAGTTACCCTTGTTTTGACCCAGTGGTCTGTCTTCTTTCCCAATTCTTGGGGAGAAAGTGGACCTTGGTCTACCAGATACTGATGCAACTTCTCATCAATGCAGTAATTAATATGTGTTCCTTCATAAACAGGTTGTGTAAATTCCATTAAAGTCATGCACATTTGTTTCCAGTTAACCAGCCACCTAGTGGTTTTACTGAGTAGTGTACAAAACCAATCCAGGATTGGTTCTGGGGTGTGTGAGCCCCCCTGAATCTAATTCTGTACTCCTTAGTGGTGAGTCAAAATCCCTCATTCAGAGTTTTCTTCATGTGATCATAGGACCCTGCATCTGGCCCAGAGAGGTTCAGAAGCCTGTCTCTGCAGTTACCAGAGAACAGTTCCCAAAGGAGTGCCCCCTAGAAAGTCTTCTTCACCCTTCCGGCTTCACAAGCCCTTTCAAAAGCTGTGAACCACTTGGAAATATCCTGTTATTTTATTTTTAGAACCAAGCAAGCCTGGTACAGGTAAGCATATAAATACTTTTCAGCTACAAGATGCTGTTGTTGAATAATTTCAAAATATAGTAGAACTTTGTACCAATTCGAGTTTACAGGGGTTGCAATGCAATGCACACACTTAGTAGCCTCAGTACATAGGAATCAATAGGCTTTTTCAGTAAAAATGCAATTAATTACTTTTCTGATTATTTTTACTAACACAGTGCTGGATACTAGATTCAGAACTGGGGCATTTCCTGAAAACAGTTGAGTAAATACGTTTTAGTTAGAGGTACGATTTTTAAAGAATATTATTGATTTTCAAAAGTTGACACAAACTTTTTCCCATAGATTCACCAATGTTATGCTATGGGAGGAAATTCACTTAGCAGGTAAGTTACTTTAATGAAACATTTCTTACTCAGTGCTGGATACCTAGATTCAGCACTGGGACATCTCCTGAAAACAGTTGAGAAAATGCTTTTTGGTTAATCGGGTGATTTTTAAGGAATATTCTCAGTTTTCAAAAGTAGACACTTAGAAACTTTTTGGGAAAAAAAGAGTCAATGTTATCCTATTAGGAAAAAGAGGTTATCAGTTTTCAGGTAGGTCATCGGTCTTTGGAGTTAGGGCCCTGGGGTTAGACTCAGGGGTCTCCCATGGTCAGTGAAGCACTGTTGTTGCACCCTCAGCGGCACTCGGGCGGCTGGGTGCAGAGTGTTGAGGTCCGATGTTATCCTATGGAAGATAGGGGGAGTCTAGTTGGTGGCTGCTGGCCAGCAGGCCACGGGGTTGTGGGAGCAAAGCTCTTAGGGTTAAGTTCAGGGCAAGTTGGGGACCAAGTTAGCACAAAAGGGGCACCCTCAGCTGCACTAGGGCGGCTGGGTGCAGGGTGCTGTTTTCTGGTCAGGTGCCCTGTTGATTTCAATGAAGATTCTCCGGAACAAAAAAACATTGCAGGCTCGGGGACGAGGATCTTCCAGGAGCGCCCACCACTTCGAGGGGTACGTAGGGATGTTGAGGGTTGGTTAGGCACCACTGGGTTGAGCACACAAGGCCGTGGGGCGCCGGGTGCAGGGGTGCCTTGGGACGTCAGATTTTCGTATCCGCTCTGGTCGCGGTAGGGGGGTTCTTCTGGATTGAGGCTGCAGGCGTCATCTGGAGGCTTGAGGCAGGTCAGGGGTCACCGGATCTCGGGTGAGGATCGCCGGGGGGACCTCCTCATGGTCTTTTTCCACTCGAGCTCGGGCTGGATTTGATGGATGCAGAGTGGGCTGGATTTGCGGTTCCTGGCTGGCCCAAGAAGCTGCAGTTCAAACACGTCCGGGATTCACGGAAGAAACAGCTTCGAAAGTGAAGGTAGCCAGGTCCTTCGGGGTTTTTGAGGTTGCTGTCCGTTGGACACGCCAGGGTTTTGCAGGAGCAGGTTCGAGCGGGAGACAGGCCTGTAGGGCTGGGGCCAAGTCAGTGGGCGTCGTTCTCTTGTTAGCTCTGCACGGCTTCTTATCCTTCTTCTTCTCTTCTTTTTCTTGTGGTTGCTGGATCTGAGGAAGGAAGGTTCATGGTGCAGCTAAATACTATCTTTAGGGGCGTTACAGGTAGGTAAAGGGCAGGGACCAATGGGTCCCTTCCCTGGGGTGGGTACACCCCTTATTCTGCCACACTCTAGTGGAAGAGGGGCAGGAGCCTGTCCCTGGTTGGCTGGGTCCTCCCATCCTCAAGATGGCGGGGGCTCGAGGTTGTGCTTCACCTTGCCTCCCCCACGTTAGGGGTGGAGTTAGCAGAGGTGGGCACACTTCTCTTCCTCGCTTGTTTTTCCAACTGCTTCTCCCACCCAAAGTGGGGGGTAGAACCAGTGGGGACCAGTTGCTGAAACAGCAAGTGGTCTGGAGAGGCTCACAAAGGCGGCATGCCTTTGAAGCTTCTCCTTCGTGAAATCTGCCCATCCAGGGGGAGGAGGCTTGGCACCTCGTCCCAGGATGTGCATTGTTTCAGGCCCCCGAGAGCAGCACGCTCTCGACCCAGGGGTCCAGAAACATGTCTGGTGGTGGCAGTTGAAAGCAGCCACTCAGCCAGACACTAGAGGTAGGCTAGTTTTCAGGGGGCATCTCTGTGTGCATTTTTCATGAAATCCCACACTGGCATCAGTGTGGGTTTAATGTGCTGAGAAGTTTGATACCAAACTTCCCAGTCTTCAGTGTAGCTATTATGGTGCTGTGAAGTTCGTAATGACAAACTCCCAGCACCATATACTCTTAATGGCAGCACTGCACTTACAGGGCCCAGGAATGGACATGGGCACTGTAGGGGTACAGGGCTCATGCACGTGTACCCTCACCACTGGTATAGGGCACCCAGCTAGAGTGGTGACTCATGTCGGCTCTTCACTTTGTTCTGCACCAAGACATGCAGCCTGCAAAGGCAGTGTGTGAGTGTCTGGGTACAGGGCCTCTAAGGGTGGCGCAATAAGTGCTGCAGCCCTTAGGGCCTTCTCAGGTCACAGTGCTCTGGGTACCTGTGGTACCATTTAGAGAGATGAGGGAGTTAATGCCACTGAGCGTAGGTAGCAGCAAGAGGATTAAGTGGAGAAGTAATGAATTGGTGGGGTATTTAAAAAAATACAATGAAATAGCGGTGGCATATAAAAATGCCCTTTTTATTGTTTAACTGGCTTGTTCGGGATCTAGACCGATCTCACTGAATGCAGTGAAAAAACAACCCCTTCTCATTGAGTTTTCATTTTTGTTATATCATAGGTGTTTAAAATGTCTTACATTCTCTTAGTTACCATTGATTCTATTGTGTGAGTCTATCCTTTTTATGTTACAGCATAGCCATGCATTGATAACTTCTTCGGATGTTTTAGAGCAATTGACACACTTTTGAAAACCAGCACTCTATTCTCCTCACAATTCTGTGGAGCCAAGCTTGTCCTTTGCTCTAATTTGAAAATATATTGGGCATATATTGTTTCACTTTTTCTCTCCATTCTCTTTACTTTAAAAAATGAATGCATGCTGAGAAGGCTGTCTTTTCATAGGGCTTTTGGTTTGTTACTCTTATGTGGGAGAGATGGGGTTCTGGGGTCCTTGTGCTCTGATGGTGCCAAAAGGTGCTAGAGGTCTCCAGGCACCTACATTTCCACTGACGGTGAGATAATCACTCTCCAGTCCTCAGCATCAGAGAAGAACAGGAGTCTCTATGGGGAAACTTGAAACTATGGGGAAGTGGCAGCTGGTAATGCCACACTGCTTCTCCCCTGAGCCTGGATCAGTGCTGCATGTTACTGGGCCTTGCGCGCAGGGTTCATGTTGTATTACTCCTGTGCTGCTTTAAGGCACGCTATGATACCATGACTGATGTCCCCCAAGACCCTTAATTCCTTTGCGCTTGAATCCCTGCAAGCGTCCCCCGGAACCAATAGATTATCTTGCACCCACAGTCATTAGAGCCTTGGTGTGGTTTTCCATGGAATCCTTGCACGCTTACCCCAGAATCCCAGGAGGCAATGGCAAGCCTTGCTCACGTTGTTACTGGGGCTTTTGTTTTGTTTTCCATTATGCACGTTCGAGAGAAAACATTTGTTACCTGTTATTTGTTCCGATCATCAAGTTGCACCTGCCCATTCCGTAAGGTCAAAGCAAGTGTACTAACATATGTTTTCTTCAAGGGTTTGAGATCTTTCCAGACGGCCACGTGCCCCATGTGATCTAACTATATCCATTGAGCCTTCGAGAGGGTATATAAACCTTGCCCAACCCCGAGCCATTGCTTCCCCTCACTCCCTGCTGTACAAGCTTCACCCTTCCCACTCACCTGAAGAATCCTACCAGAACCGAAAAGCGCTCCAGTCTCCTTCAATTCCAAGTGAAAAGGGGGTTCCCATGTCTCCACCTCCCTTGATGTTTTCCTCCTCTCTCCATCCTGCACAGCTGCCTTGGACCCCCGCGACTCCCTGAGTCAAAGCCTTAAGACCTTTTACAAACTTGAGTCAAGTGGTAGTAATAGGCTAAGTACTTGATATCAGGTCAGTGCTCACAAATCCTCCTATAGTAGTAAACAGAAGCGAGTATCAGCATCTTCAAAGACTATAGACTTTTCCTCCTTGCCCACTCAAAGATTTACTCCAATGCTTCTTGTATGTTTATACTCTAGACCCTTATTGTAACTTTGGCGCTAGAACTGCGACTGCACAAGACTGTAGCTCTGTGTTTCTCTGAGTAGTACTAAGAGAAAGCACTTCAGAGCGTTTGATATATGTATGAACCTTGCACAGCATTACATCCCACACTGGCATCAGTGAGGGTTTAAGGTGCTGAGAAGTTTGATACCAAACTTCCCAGTCTTCAGTGTAGCTATTATGGTGCTGTGAAGTTCGTAATGACAAACTCCCAGCACCATATACTCTTAATGGCAGCACTGCACTTTCAGGGCCCAGGAATGGTCTTGGGCACTGTACGGGTACAGGGCTCATGCACCTGTACCCTCACCACTGGCATAGGGCACCCAGCTAGAATGGTGACTGATGTATGCGAGGGCAGTGGTTTGTGGGCATGGCACACATGTCGACTCTTCACTTTGTTCTGCACCAAGACATGCAGCCTGCAAAGGCAGTGTGTGAGTATCTGAGTACAGGGCCTCTAAGGGTGGCACAATAAGTGATGCAGTCCATAGGGCCTTCTCTGGTCACAGTGCTCTGGGTACCTGTGGTACCATTTACCAGGGGCTGACATGTAGCCAGAGATGTCAATTGGGTCAGTTTTGGCGAAAGAACACAAGCCCTAGAAACCTGATTGGCAGAGCACACCAAGAAAAAGCGCATCAGTAGTCTGGCAAAAAGTGGGGGGGTTACTGCAACAGAACCCCACTTTCCTACACATGGTATTCGCTTTACCTCGACAATGCACTGGGCTGGCCACATTGAGAAAGTGAAACTACAACTAATCCAACAGACCACTCACATTACTAAAATCCACAGGAAAACCCTGTCCAGGCAGTTAGCTCCAGCCTTGGAAATTCATAATACCAAGGTCCTAGGTGGGGTCCTCTATGGAGCAGAACTCTGGGGCACGGGTAATACTAATTGTTTGTCTACCACTGAAAATTGTTTTCTCAGATCCCTGGTTGACCTACCTTCTAGTACCCCTCTGACGCCCCTTTACCAGGACCTTGCCCAGAGACAGCTGGCCCATAAACTGAATTATAAACTTCTCATGTTCAGGCACAGGCTGTGGTCCATGGATGAGCTCATGTCCTATCGAGAGGCACTAACTGGCCTCTTGAAATTCCACCAGATAACTCCGATCCCCTGGTTTAGCTCTTTGAGGGATTTACTGGGGAGGTTTGGGCTTGAGGGGTTTTGTTCAAACCCAGAAAGTCTGGCCATCACACCAAGGGCTAGGCTGAAAGTGATGTTTTGGGAAGCCATCTCAGAAAAGGTCTTGGCAAAAACTGAGGGATGCTTTACCAATGAATTCCTAAATTTTAAACCTGCCTCCCGTTTTGAGGATACTATTGATGAAATAGTCCCCACTCTGGCACGTAAACTATTTTTTCAGTTTCGCTACAAGACCTTACCCACGAAACTGTTTTGTATAAAGTGGCGTTGTAATGTTTTTAATGCTGATCTTTGCCCTGCGTGCAATGCCAGTCCAGAATCTATTGTGCATTTACTCTTTTTCTGTCCACACTATAAATCATTGAGGAAAATATTGAGGTGTTGAGAATCTTGACCACCGACACACGCAGAGTAATAGTCTATGGTCTCTCCAGATACTGGCATGCACTATGGATCAAGTGCTCCAAATGTATTGTATGATGCACCATACATTTTTATCTGATTTATTATTCCCATTTTTTAAACTATTTTATGGTATTTATGTAATTTAAAACCATTGTTTTACATTTTGTATTTTATCTTTCTTGTGCTGGGTACTTTTATGATCTTTGTGATCGAAATAAATTAATATGATGATGATGATATGAGACACAAATAGGAGAAAGTGAAGTTCTCTTAAAAAGACGGGATCCTATTCATGTTTATGTCAAGCTATGATCCAGTGAACAGGTCCAGGGGAGGAGGTCTGGAGTGGGATGAGTGTGATTATGGGAGTCCGGTGACCCAGGTGTTGGCATGATGTTCAACTGCAACTGCAGTCTGTCATTGCTGATTAATACAGCCATTGTGTTTTTCAGGCGCAGATTCAGGTAGACATTGGACATCAATGAGTGAATGGTGTGTAAGCACTGGTACAAGTGTGAGGTCAGCTGTTGTTAGACCTAGACCTGTAATCCATAGGGTGGTCTTCACCCAAATGTTTTGCCTGCTTGCCTCCTGTTTTCGCGGATTCTTTTTGTTTGCCTTTGGACTCGGAGCACTTTACCAGTGCTGACCAGTGCTAAAGTGCATGTGCTTCTTCCTGAAACATGGTGAAATTGGTGTAAGCACAACTGGCCTATTTAATTTACTTGTAAGTCCCTTGTAAAGTGGTATACCATATGCCCATGGTCTGTAAATTAATTGCTACTAGTGGGCCTGCGGCACTGATTTTACCACCCACACAGGTAGGATTTCAAACCTGACTCAAACCTGCCATTGCAGTGCTTGTGTGAGCAGTTTACTTCCACGATCACTTGGTATTTAAAATAAACTACTTCAATCCCTAAACTCTCCTTTATTACACGCAAGACGGCCCTAGGGAGCCTTAAGCGCAGGGAGCTATGTAAATAAAGGGAAGGTCACAAACGTTTATACTTTGCATGTCCTGGTAGTGACAAACATCTAAATTAGGTTTTCACTAGTGTGAGGCCTACTCCTCGCAAAGGTTAGCATTGGGAATTATCATATAAACTCTAAGTGGTACTTCCTGATCAGAAAGGTGTGCTGTGTCATGTTTTATATCTTTGGAACGGTGTTGATAAATCGTCCTTGCTGGTGAAGTTGGATTTGACATTACTGTTTTAGAAATGCCACTTTTAGAAAGTTAATACAAAGGAGGTGGTCTGCACACCAATTTAGAAAGTTGACATCTCTCTACATTCCTAGCTCTGTGTGCCTTGCAGCCTGTCTCCAATACACCCCTGGAGTGGGTTACAGCTATTCTTTGTGCATTCCCTCTAGACAGCAAAAAACACTGGAATGATAGGTGTGTCTGAGTACTCATCTACATACAACTGCATTTTGATTGCCCTGCCAGGGCCGGATGAAAGGGAGGGGCTAACACTTCAATTGAGTAGGTTGTGTCGTGTCCCCACACAAAGGGCTGATGTACCTCCCATAGCTAGTCTGGAGCCAGGGCTGGGAAGAAATCGGGACCTGTGCACTTCAAGGGCGTGCTTTGAAGTAACACCCACTTCAAAGGTACATTTTGGTATAAGTACTGGGTCTCTGACCACCTAAAATCAGACACTTCTGGACCTACAACTGCATTTTGTCAGAAGGACTGCTGTGCTGCTTAAAAGATTCATTGCTGGACTGCTGACCTGGAAGGCGTGCTTTTCTCTCGGTGTTGCCCAGCTGCCTGCTGCTCTCTGACTCTACTGAAGAAGAGCTGAACTCTGCCTTTTTCTCCAAGTGTGCTCCAAGGACTTTTTGGCTTGCCTCCTGTTGCTTGAGACTCAGGGATATCAAAGTCTCTACCCCTGCTCCTGTGCCTGGTTCACTGAAAGTTGACCCAGATACTTGCAACACATCTCCTGTCTGCGGGTAGCAGAACCTTCGGTCCAGTTGTGGGATTAAAATCGGTGCATGGAATCAACGTATTGCCTCAACAGCCCGATGTATTGGAACTGTGCATCGCTGCCACAGCAGCTCAGAGAGATCGGCCCGTCCCTGAAATGCAAAAGGATATGTACTAAATTTGCAATTCCCTAATAGTGATTCTTACACAGTAGGAATCCCTATTAGGGAATCACAAGTAGGAAATGCCATTGCATTCCCGCCTATGGGCAAAATAGCAAATGGTTTGTATTGCCAAGGGTGCCTCTTGGCTTAAGGCCCCCCTGGAGGCCCCCCAAATCCCTAGTGCACATGTAAGTGCCCATATGCCCTAGGTGCACATGTGTGCGTTATGTCACATTAAAAAATGCATTTTTAAATGCATTTTTTAATTCTGCACATGGTTACCATCGACTTCAAGTCGATGGTAATAGCATTGCCTAAATGCCCAATTTGCATTTAGGACATGCTATGTACATGTGCTTTAGGAATCGTAAATAGGTAATCCCTATTTGCGATTACTAAATCGCGGTTGAAATTTGCGCTTTGTACCAGGCGTAGTCTTTTTGTGGTGTTTTCATTGTGCTACTGTGAGGGTGTTTTGCACAAATACTTTACACATTGCCTCTTTAGGTTAGCCAGACTGTTCACTGCCAAGCTACCAGAGGGTGAGCACAGGTAATCTCCAAGTGTGTATCTGACTTACCCTGACTAGGATTGTTGTTCCGGCTTGTACAGGGTGCATACTCTGACAACCAGAAACCCAATTTCTAACAGCAGTCAAAGACACCGTAAAGTAGAGTTAGATGTTATTCACATGTTGGTGATGCCTGATATTATCTTTCAATAGTAGGACTCCTAGGGGCTCTATGTAAAGCAGGAAATCATTGAGGCAAGAATAGAGCCTTGAGGAACTATAGAATCACTATCATTATTCTGAAATACGATATTGTATATATACTATTCCTAACAAAATATCGTATATGCTATGTGTATCTCATGTCACCCATGTGCCATCTCAAGGTAAATCAGTTGAGCTAGAACCAATAAATACCTGAAATATCTGCGAGGCGACTTGAACGCACTCGCGAGCACTCGACATAACACACAAAAGCAGCAATTATACATACGTTCCAATTGAAATGTTGAGGTTGTCCCTTGGCCGCTTTCAGTGTTGTAAAACAGCTTCTGTAATTCTGGGCCCCTATCTTTGCTGTTTACAAACTACCTGCTTTCAATTACCCTCATGAGCTAAGGAATCTATCACGGACTTTGACCAAGGTGTGAAGTCAGGTCACATCTGCTCCATAATCTGTGTAATTGTGTAATGCCCTTCTTGTAAGCCCTACAAACCATTTCTGCTCACAAGTGAAATTAATAAAGGATACAAATTTCAGGTAAAGTATCCAAGAAAGGAACAATTATGTGGCTATCAGCAACGAATAAACAAGAGGGTTACTCACAGACATACGAAATATTGAAGGGTGAACAGTTTCACTATGACACATGCGTTTTTAGACAAGTACTAACGGTTCTCTGAATGCTAGCACATTCAGTTTCAAGCTGTGCTTAATTTGAGCTGGTGGTTGCAGGTGGGGCCCTGCGTCACGCATTTTTGGGCACTGGACTTTTTTTTCTTCATCACACTTTGACCTAGAAAGAGAATGGCAGAAAATGAGTAAAGAAGGAGAATGAGAAAATGGGAAACCAGTGACAAGGGGAGAAAACAGGCATGAAAAACAACCTGTAGGAGTGAGATAAAAGGGCAGCAGAGTTTAGTGGTGGATGCAAGAGGCATGTGCTGGAATCAAAACTAGACTATTGGCTAAAACATGGGGTAGCAGCAGCAGCGGCTCCTCCGCTAACATGGAGGAGCGTCAACCCACTGCTCTAAGAGCAATGGAAATAAAATGATAAAAACAGAACATTATTATCATTTCATTGTTAGTATTGAGCTCGCAGCCAGGTTAGTGTGGGGCGGGGCTCGCCTGCCGCCAGAAGGAGGAGAGGTTGCTGCACCATAAGTGCGTATGACGGTTGGGCCGGCCATCTTGGGCTGGCAAAACAGACATGCGCACTTTGCATGTTCTCCACTGGATGTATTGCACAGCCTGGGTGAAGAACATGCACAGCCTCCCACTCCCCTCTGAGCGCTGAACTACGGTGCTGAGACCAATCATAGCGTAACTATCATGCTGGTGACAACAGTGTCGTGATTGGCTAGGGGAGTCTGGAAGCCTGGGTGCTTCCTGTTTCCTGCGTCGGGGAGAGGCGGTGGCTGATGACCGGCGACCAGCAGGTTAATTTACTTTTTTATTAGTGTTTTTCTAACCCCATTCCCCCCACTGGTCCCTACCAGCCGCCACTGGGTAGCAGCACTGATGGGTTTTCTGATAAAAACTTTGGACCCCAGCATGTGTTCTTTTACAAATTAAGCACTGGTTTCAAGAAGCCATTGAAAGGCTCGACATTTGTAGGCATTTAGATCATACAGGAAAAATATTAGGAAAGACAAATAAAGGATTGCCCGACTACAGTATTTGAAGACAAAATGTTTTTCTGGACAAAAGTGGCAATGGTAGCAGCATTTTTAATGCAAGTGTCTCATCGCTGTAAAGTTGACCAGAGGCTGGTAATTGGAATTTGAACGTAATGAAATGTGTGTCTTGTTCCAACCATGCTAACTGTACCGTGTGGGGGTGGGACAGGAAGGAGACCATCCAATTATGTGCTGCTCGCCCACTGCTTCAGCCCTTAGCACAGTGGAAGGCATCTGACAATGCCTGGGAACAACATGAACAAAACTAGCACAAGCGTCATTGAGTAAAACACTGATATTCTGAGTCACATCAAAATGCTGCGCGTTCCATGACTCATGGTGTTAATGGATGTGATCATCATGTGTGACATGTCATTATGCAAATCTTAAGGTTGTTGTAAGAGTCCCATGCAATCTGAACAATTTGTCAAGAGCAGATGTATTTGATGTGTGCACAAAGTGTAAAATAAGGAAAGAAATGTGCCCATAATGGCATAAGCAAACAGCAGGTTCATACGTAAAAACACTTTATGGTGTGGGTACACATACAGTCGTGATGTTGATTACCTTCGATTATTAATAAGACTACACGCTGGAGTAAAGGATTGACAAATACCTAGGGGCATATTTACAAAGGGATAGCGCCACCGGAATGTCACTTTTTACAACGTTCTAGTGGAGCAATGCCCTGCACCAGGGCCAGACTGGCCATATCGGGCACCGGGCAATCCCCCGCTGCGCCGCACGGGCGGGGGCCGGTTTTGGGCCCCTGGGGGCCGTTTTTGGTGCAGGGCCGTTTTTGCAGCAAAATCGTCCCTGTACTAAAACCGGCTAAAAACCGTCCATGGCAAAGAGCTCGGCAGCCCCTCCAACCCCCCCCCCCACGAGTGGGGAGGGGGGGTCCGCCGAGCACTTTGCCAGGGCCGGTTGTGGTTCCAGTCCAGCACTGCCCTGCACCATATTTAAAAGTGGCGCTAAGACACTTTGTGTGGCGCTAAGACACTTTGTGTGGCTTAATGGAGCTTTTAAATACGTTTCCCTTCCCGCAGTTTTCTGCGTGAAAGGCGCATGCAATGTGTGTTGCTGTGGACGATCCACTGTTTTTTGACGCTGCCCCAGATTTACAAGGATCTGTAAATCTGAGACAGCACTAAATACTAACGTCATTGGAAGGGCAGGCGTTAAAGCTCTTTCCCCTACCTGTTTCAACCCGCCCCCCCTTCCCCCTTCCCCTCCCCCACTTCCTTCTTCAATAGTAACCTGTTTGTTTGACAAAATGCAAATGAAGATATATTAAAAAAAAAAATTGGAAGGGCAGACTTTAGATTGGCGCAACAAGAAGAAGTACTTTTATTTCTACTCAATTGTGCTTTTTCTATGTGTGCTGCATTTTGCAGCACACATAAAAAGAGCAAAACACCCTTAATACACATAATAAACAATCATTAATTAATGGTGATTGGCTATTTCTATGTGTGCTGTAGAATTCAAAGTAACAACTCGCTTATTATATGTTATATTGATTGCTTAGGGGCAGGAAGTGACACCTTTCTGCACATAAATAATCATTCATGTAGAAAACTTTTAATGTTTCAGTTAGTTAAAACCACAACAATACATTTAAAAAGAGTCGACTAATGTGTTTAACATTTCTTAATATATAAGTGCGATCTCTGTTGGTATGTTCTAGAGCATTCCAGTCTAATACCAAATTTGTTATTTAAATAGAATAAAACGTAATTAAAATACAATCTGTCTGATTTAGTGCAGAAGGTCTTGGTTTTTATCACTTTTAATGTTCCAGAGAGCTCTCTCCCCGAGCTACCACAGTTATGTTATCCTTTTATTGACTGGGTGCCAGGGAGTACTTTAGCGCTTGGGTGTGGGCTGCAAGGAACTTTAGTAGTAGGCAGTTCAATTGCGTGTCTACTGGGTTCAAAGTTGCCATAATTGCAGATCTGCACGTTCTTATGCCCCGCTCGTTCATAGACTTTTTAAAAAGAGATATTCGAGCTTGAGCAAGATTCGGGCAGATACAGACAAGATGGATGAAGTCCTCATTACTCCTCCCACATAATCTACAGATTTTGGGTCCGTCGTGCACCCAGATTGGTTGGTCCATAGTCGATGGAAATTTCCCCAAGCGGAGTTCCATCAATTTCTGTTTTCTGTGAGCTGGGAATGTGATTGTTAGATATGGGGCTGCCACGAGTGTTTTGTAGTTTGATATGACCATCCATGCGTGTTTCCTGGTGCTAAACGTGGCTTTATCGAGTAAGAGGGAATGAAATTTTGTCGACTTGTTTATAGCTTGTTTGAACGCCGGGTAGGGCAGGTTGAGTTCCCAAAGTTTTCTTGTTCCGGTCTCAGTTATAGCCTTTTCGAGATACTGATTGTATGGGGAGTTAACATCAGATCTTATTTCTTCCCATAATGCTTGGTGCAATTCCGAGGCTGACGTGTTGTGTTTCAGTGTATACCAGTACTTAATGCTTGCGTACTTTCTTCCCAGTGTCTCGTTTATTATTCCGAATTCTAACCTCGTCTGAGCTGGTGAGGCTCCCTGATGTATGTGGAAGGTGGATTTGAAGATGGCTGTCTGCATTTTGTTGAGCAGATCTGCGTCTTTCCCATGCAATCCTACACTGCCATATGACAGGGTTGGAAGGACTTTTGCTTTTATTGTTGCCAGTAAAGGTTTATATGATGGCCCCGAGAGCTTTTTAGCCAAAGATCTAAAAGCAAATGAGAGTGAGTTTGATCTCTGAGAGATGTAGGACATTTGCTGCTGGTGGCTTTGTCGGTTATCAAAGTGGAAGCCCAAGTACTTGAAGTTGGACACGGCCTCTAGCTTTGTCCCATCCAGGTAGATGTATGCGCTGGCTGTCCGCCGCCTGGTGATCAGCATTGTTTTTGTTTTTGTTGTGTTTATCTCCAGGTTGTTGTTTTTTATGAATTCTGCCAGCCCTGCTAATAACCTTTGAATGCCAATCTTTGTTAGATTCAACAGTACCACATCGTCCGCATAAGATAGATGAGTTAGCGGAAAGGAGCCAAGTTTAGGTGGATGGGATGGGATCTTATTCAGACTTGATGTTAGGTCTGCCATAAAAAGATTAAAGAGGTGGGGGGCTAGGACACAGCCCTGCTTTAGACCTTTACTGGTGTTAATTTTCCTTGAGAGCCGTGTTCCATTCCCCAATTTAACTACCATCCAAGTGTTGGAATAAAGGAGTAGGATCCCTCTCAGGATTTTATCCGGGATGTTCCAACTGCGCAATTTCCTCCATAAGATATTCCGATCTACACTGTCGAATGCTGCCTTTAGGTCAATAAAACACAGGTGAAGGGGCTGTTTTCTTCGAAGATATTTATCGGCTAGCACTGAGAGAGACATAATATTTGTCAGTGTCCCGGTTCCTTTCCTGAAGCCTGTTTGGTTCAACGGAATTCTCTTTGTGTCGTCGGACCAGTTTATTAGATCTTCCAAGATGAGGGATGCAAAGTACTTCGCCTCTACGTCTAGGAGTGCGATCAGTCTATAGTTAGCTGGGGATGTTCTGTCTCCTCCTTTAAAAATTGGTGATATTATGGAGCCCTGCCAGCTTGACGGTATTTTATTTACAGTTGTTATCTCTTCAAATAATTGTTTTAATTTCCTACTCCAAAAGTCCTGATCAGTTTTGTAGACTATTGGGGGGATCCCATTCGGCCCTGGAGCACCGTTGCCACGTGACTTCCTTATGATTCTACTTATGTCCTCTTCGCTGTACCTTGCTTGTTTGACCTTGTTTGATACATCCTTCTTCTCCTGTGGGCTAGCCACGTCACAGTAAAGCCTGGTTACCAAGAGATCCCCGTCTGGTGATGGATTTTCTCTGCGTTCATCCTTATTGTTTGATGTTTGCATACAAGCGGTTCTAATTCCACCGCTGGGAGTGATACTCCCTTTTCTTTTTTGGGCCACTTTGTTGGTAGTTTGTTGGATTGCCCCCGAGTTAGACTGATCTGGTGTTATCTCTGCGAACCTCTCTGTTAAAAACGCGGCCCAGTCTGCTTCTTGGACATTCGATGATGTTGGATTTGAAGGGTGATTTAAGCTGTTGATAATCCTCCAAAATGCGTTTGAGTTGGTGTTCTTGGCGGTGCAGAGTAGTTTTGCCCAGAAGTCATCTTTCAGAGATCTTTTGTGTTCCCACATTTTCTTTTTATATTCTTTCTTGAGGTTTTGTCTTTGGACCCAGTCTCTGGATGACGTAGTTGTCTTTTTTAATGCTCTGGCATTTCTCCTTATCTCTATTTTGAGTTTTGCCAGGTTCTTTGGCAAAGTAATTTTCTTATTCCGAGGTTGTGCTTTATTTGGGACGGACGTACTTGCTGGTAAATTTTCTGTAAAACTCTCCCATTTTTGTATTTGGGTACCTGTTGTTCCCTCACCCTCTATTTTTAGTCTCTGCACATTTGCCTGCAGCTCATCAATGTTGGCCGTTGTCCAGTTAAGTCGTTTTAAGTTAGTGGTCGTGAGGTTATCTCCCACTGTATTACAACTGTGATATTTGGTCAGTTTTAAGTTGAAATAAATATGTTGATATGAATGATCACTTTTTGAGGTGTGTTCTATTGAAAATTGCTGGACGAATGGCAATAGTGAAAGAGAGACTGCTGTGTAATCGAGCCTTGATGCCGACGAGGTTCCTAGATGGGTGTACTGTGGTGGATTGTCACCTTTGGTTCTTCCGTTAAGGAATCGCAGCCCTAGGAATTCCAAGCTAGTTACCAGTTTTCGACCAATTGGGTCGAATCGCTCTGTTTGCAACTGAGTTTGAGGTTTGACATTCCAAAATTCGTTGTCAGCTGCTATAATCTCATCATCCTCAGGCGTGTAGATTAGATTTGAATTAAAGTCGCCTGTTACAATGATGTCCCAGGGTGGATTATTATTTCGAGTATCCCTGATTATGGATACTAGCTAATCCAATGTGGCTTGTTTCTCTTTTGCCTTTGGAGGCGCATAAAGGTTAACCAGTAGTGTCGGAGTTGGTCTGCCTGGTATAGTTAGTTTTATTAATTGCATGTTTGGCCCGTGAGGGGCTATTTGTTCTGAGTTAATCTTGATGTCTGACGCAATATAAACTGATAATCCCCCTTTCGGTCGACCGTAGAGGACATTTTTCCTTGCTGGTATATTAAAGTGGGTGTACCCAACAAGATGTAACTCCTCCAATGCCCATGTTTCTTGGAGGGCGATGATATCACATGCTGTCCAATTGTGAGGGGGCAAGCCTTCTTCCATCCATTTCCTCGCTCCGGCTATATTCCAGGACAATAGGTGGAAGATTTCCTGGGTGCTATCCTTGTGAGGTTTTTTGGGAGGTCAATTATTGTTCTGTTTGTTTAATGTGTCTGTTAACCAGCGCCAGTAGGCGGCGTCATCCTTGGAGTTTATTTGATTGCCTGTTATAGTTAGGGGATGGGTTGTTGACGAGGGGCTGTTCCCTCTAGCGTTCCGTAGTACTGAAATTTCCTGCTCCTTTCTTTCTATCCGATTTTCTGTTTTCACTTTTATCGCAGGACGAGCTTCAAGAGGGCCTGGGTAGCGTGGTTTTACCGGCCTTGAAAGTCTTATACCCCATAAATCGAATCTCTCTCTGTAGGATAGTATTAGCTGGGCGGTTTCTGCTGTTCGCCATGTTGTTAACGTTTGTTCCAATGAGCTAGTTGTATCTTGCTTGCAGAATTTGACTGATAGTAGGTCCGTGTTAGTTAGGTGTTGAAGCCCTTCAATGTTGGCAAAAAGTTTAAACAAATTTCCCCTGTTGAGAATGTCATGCTTCCCCTGAGTTTCGTATTCCGGGGTAAAAAATAGTTGTTTAAGATGTAAGTTGTCATTGCTAGACCAGTTCTCAGGGCCTTTCCCTAACTCTGGTGTGTTGTCTGGGCTGATTTTGCAGTATGGCCCGGTCCCGGCGGATGTTTGTGTTCCGTGCGTATTGATCCCTTGTGCGCGCTGGGATATCGTGGTCATTATGGTCTGGTTATTCTCTTTTGTTGAGCCTCCGTTTGTGGCAGTGTTTATCTGGGGGGCTCTGATGTAATCAGACTCTGTTCCTTTCCCTGGAGTGACATCCTCGTTGCGGTTCAAGTTTATGTGACGGACTCCGTGCCTTAGTAATATTCTTATACCCGCAGTGGGGGGTAGATTTTTTCCACCCCAGACTTGGCTTTTGCTATTTACGGCTCTTTCATTTATTTTTCGTGGTACCTCCTGGTTATTATTTATGTTAGTAGGTATGCCCTCTGTTGTGGAATCTTGTGACGTGCCTTGAGGCCTGCTTTGTCTTAAGATTGTTTCTTCTCTGCCAACGCAGGCACAGCGGCATTAAGGCACAAGGATGTCTGTGTTAGCACTAGGCAGCTATTTATAGCACCAGCGCAAGTAAAAACATAGGGGTGCGCCATATTGTTGTAAATACGTACATCCCTACAAAATGTGCCGTAGCATCGTGCTGCGATATTTCTTTGTAGATATGCCCCTAGTTTTCATGAAGTGTCTACGTACCATTGCCGCCCAAGAAAGGCCTTAAGGTTCAGAAAATAAATGCGCGATACAAAATTCACTTTTCATTCCGTTTACAATATATTGCCATATAGGCTCATTGCCTTGCACTTAGACGATTCGTAGACTGCAGCCTACCCTTGGTTGTCTCAGCCATCAGTAGTACATTGCATTGCCTTTCAGGATTGAGTGGCAGAAACAGTTTAACAAGAAAAGCTGTAGACCGCAACAAAATAATAGTACATCGGTCAATATTAATGTGAACGGTCAGATATAGAGTAGGTTATAAATGGATGGGAAGCGATAATGATAACAAGACAAAAAAAAGCATATAAAAAGCAGCAGCTTTTATGGAGGGAGAGAAGAATCCAGGTAATATGGTTAGGTATTAGTGTTTTGCTGATGGCAGGTGCCAGATGGCCTTTAGAAATGGTGGGTCATAAATGCCTACTATTAACTTAATCAAGAAAATGGTTTATCCTGACAACCTCTAAGCGGTCTGGAGAGCGGGTGAGGGGGAAGAAGATGGGAGAAATGTTTTTAAAAAAAACATGGACATTTGGTGAATTTACATTACAATTTTCACATAAATTTGCTAAAAGTCTGGAGGTTCTGCAGGGCCAATAATGACATATTCTAATATTTTCATAGTGTGCCAAGCAGGCCTTATGCTCTCTTGGGTACGAAATTTCACACTTCGTGTGTTCTTTTCTGAAAGAAGCCATTCGGACCAGAAAAACTATGGAACAACTCCTGTATCCATCAGGGCTGCACCAACGCTGGTCCAATTATGGAAAGAGTTGAAGACTCACCCCTTTAGAGAACACTACATCACAATGCATTAACCGCCCATAACACAGTTTCCTCTCCTATAACACACTGACCATATGCTTGTCTTTAACCATGTACAGTGTTCTGCTCACTTTTGGATGGGTTTGAGCTACAGAAATGCCATATACATACATACACATTGTAGAACCAGATAACTATGTTGGGAGGGTCACAGTAAGACAAAGGCGGGCTCCTTTGCAAACTATCATGCAACATATAGCCACAATTATGTTGCGAATGCCAACAATTTGTGAATGACGGGCCACACCTATGCTAGAGTTGGTTGTATGTCAATACAACGCGGTGTTTACACCGCACTACCATTACAACGCTGGTTTTACAACGCAAGTCGTTACCACGACTTGGGAATAGTAAGATTTACTATTCCAACACCAGCCTACTTACAGTAGGGAAGGTGTTGGAATAGTAAATCTACTATTCCTTAGCCTAGAGCGCCCTCCAGCGCAAGTCGCGGTAACGACTTGCGTTGTAAAACCAGCGTTGTAATGGTAGTGCGGTGTAAACACCGCGTCATAATGGATGTTCCCCCTAGAGTTAGCAAGAAGGCCCACAATATGTTTAGGATAGGACACAGTTATGGTAGGGATAGGCAGATTGTTACCCAGAATGCTCTCGGTCAAGCCACTATAATGCCAGGGACATCCAGAATGGCATATGGACACACAATATGGCAAAAGACAGGGTACTAAAGTGCCAGGAGTAACAAGAATGTTGCCCAGAATGCCCACAATATGGCAAGGATTGGTAACTATTATGCCTGCCTGCTACCCCATTCCAGTTCCACTGAAAGCCGCTTGAACAATGCAAGCAACAGAACCTGGCTGTAGCGCTCACAAGTAACAGCTTCCACTTTTGGCTAAGGTCCTTTCCACCTTCAATCAGATGAAGTATCAAGGGAGTTTCTCACTGAGAGAAGACTGGTGCTTGCCTCCTCCCTGTAGCAAAACTGCATTCTATTATTATTCTTTTTTTACAATTGAGAGAGGAATAGAGCTGCTCTTTGTTCCTGTCAGGACTATAACAATTTGAAACCAGCCAGTGAACAGCTGGAGGATTTGATTTATAAGACAGGTAATGGCTCTGGGTGAAGGTGGTAGTTAATAATTTAAAAGAAATTGTTTCAGCACGTCAATGTCTTTGTGTTTGGTACCCAGGAGAGACCCAGAGGAATTCAAAATGATATAAAACTGGTCTCATCCGGGGGGTAATTCTGTGAACCACCTCCTGGGTAGGGAGGACTTCCCTATGTCTTGCACATCCTTTGATGGGTCGGACACATGCACAAGGATTTGAGGTCCATGCCAGTGGTGCCAGTGCAGCTGGACAAGTACAGGAAAACGTAATCCTACTCTGTATCCACGCAGAAGCTGTAGTGAGGAATTTTGAACCCACTGCAATCAAATATTTTAGAGAGCCCAACTATTCTCTATTCCCATATTCTAGAAGAGATTCAATATAGGCACCGGTTGCCATACCAGGAATCCCTGAGTTAAGGTAGGGAAGGGTTCATCTTAAACAGAGCAGATGTAGGAAAGAGGTCCTGGGTACAATATTAATCTGTTGTCATCACCACAAGTTGGATGGGACAAGTGCCCAGATAAGGAGGACAGATGTTATGAACACCCATGCAAGAGTCGATTGAAACTATGAAAGAGTTACAATTGGGTAAAGTGGGTGGACTTCTAAGTCCTCTTTACTGCTTAGCCAAAGTAATAGCTGTGTGTTGGCAAAGAACCAGATATGACCGCTTGATGAATACTTTCACCAGGAAAATCATATAAAGATTAAAGATTAGAGGAGAGTGAGTGTGTGTGAGAGAGAGAGAGATAGGGAGAGAATGCTTGGAAAACAACCCAGAGAACCTTCTTAGGAAAGGACTGAAACAGTGTTGTAGCCATAATTTGGATGCTCGCCAGCTATGAACAGGTGTGTGGTGTGCTGCATGACACAAGATGATAGATGAGCTGGGGAAGGTCAATGTTGCTGGAAGCAGCTGATGTGTCTACACGGACCAACACTCTCACATCACTGTCATTCACCTCCATGCTCAGTTCATCATGTGCGGTAACCACCATGGGCTTCATGCTTGTACCGGCCTTGAAGCCAGTTTGATTTGATTAAATCAGAGGTCGAAGTGAGTGGGGTCGGAGGGGCACTACGTGCTCATACTTTTTCGATTTATGAAAAAACATTCTCCTACTTGTTGTAAAAAGACAACCGCCCAGGACGGTTAATTCCGATAGTTTAAATGCTTCAGCTGAAGTGCCATTCAGAGAGTCTCCTGTGCTGTGAAACGGAAGTCGGGCAGACAGCTAAGCAAGCTTTCCTGCCAGAGTGCCTGCTTGCCTGAAAGAAATGCAAATGTGTGCGAGTTTATTTATTTATTTATTTGAAAGTTTTATATAGCGCGGACAAGATCTTTGCAGATATCAGAGCGCTTTATACAGATGGGTACATGAGGGAGCATAGTCAGACAGATATATCAATAGATCAAACAGTATAAGTAGGTGGCTACAATGCCAATCAAGTGGGTAAAAAGATAACAATACATATAATCACAGGGATCAAACATGTAGTACAGATCGGTAGTTAATTCTGCTAATGTAAAGGGTAATATTCAAATGCAAAGGTTGCTTGGGAGCCTACGCGAAGCTTTGTGATGACAAAAATGCATTCTTTTTGAGTGGTTGCGCAAAGAGTTAACAACTGAGCTATGAAGTGCGTGCTTTTAATTGTAATTATATGTATTTAGCGCTTACTATTCCATACGAGGTGTTGAAGGGACAGTTATGTAAAAAATATTGCATTACGTACAGTCTTGGTATTTCTAAAGTCTATATTTTGGAAGCACCTTTTTATCTTAAACCTCTTCACGCAATTTTGTTGCAGTCTATCTTATACTGTGTGTAATGCGTTTAAAATAATGACGTACATATTCGTAGTGCTTTCTGTCACAGGCTGTGACCTCGTAGCACTAAAAATACACGTCGCTATTCTCCACTGCCCCAACCAAGAATTACTACTGTGGTTCTCTGGTTACCCACATACCTCTGCAGTGCATTAACTAAAAGAGGTTTCAAAATGTACTACTGTGCATTTGCCACTGAGTAAAAACTTTTAAAATGTGTTTTTCCTGTAAGCAGCGCATTATTGTATATGTAGATACCTGTTGGTGACAGACCAAAAGAACGTACAAATTAATTTGTTTTTTAGCCACGCCTTTGACCCCGCCCCATGCTCACTGACACCACTCACATTGCATGCAGCATCACAGTTCCCATACTATTTTGAATACACTTCGACCGCTGGATGAAATATGTTTTTTTTTCCCCCGAAGTCTTGAAGGTGGCTGGTTGCTGCTTTGCCCAAGACTTAATCCTGAAAAGGAAGCAGTAATATTCCCCATTAGTGTTCCATTCCACATAGCATGGGTCTAGATAGGGTGTTTTCAAATAATGCCTTATTAGTTCCTGTTTCCAAGCTGTAGCCTGAGGTCTAAGAGCAGTTTAGTAGATTGCAGTGTAGTGGCATGAGTGCTGGGATCAGGGTCTGGAAGAGTCTGGGCTGACGGTTCCAGAGACGAGCCAGAAGCGCAGGCAGATGGTACCATAGTACACCTTTCCTCCGTGGACATCAGGACTCAGTTAGCAAAGCTAAAGGACAATCCTAGGACCAGGGCAGGGGAACCACCAGTCCTAGCAAAAATGCTCGAACCAGCCTCACACCCTACTTCTTCCCACACTCTCTCTCTTTCCATCAATCCATTTTCTTTCTTATGCTCTCTCTCTTCTCCCTTACTGTCTACCTCCTCCCTTCCTCCATATCTCTCTCGATCCCTCCATCTGCCTGCTGCAATTAACCTAAGGGAGCTGGGCAAAGTGACAGAGGCACCAGAAACGGCTCTGGGCTTTCAAAAACGGCCTCCATGGGCTCAGCCCATGGGGGAAATGCCCAGTGGATTAAAAGGCCTGTCCGGCCCTGCATCAGACAGGGAAAAGGTATGCTTTTGGGCAGGGTCAGACTGGGAACTGAAAGCAGCCCTGGCAATTTTGTCAGACCAACCTCCGGGGGAGGGCGGCCGCAAGTGTGAAGCACTTCTGCTTTTGCTACGAGGTGCCAATATTGCAGCACCACTGCAAAAGAAGCCCCCAGTAACAAAACCGGCCCCCACTGCTGCAAAACCAGCTCCCACCCTTCCAGCCTCCCGGGAAAGCGCCTGATGCCTGCTATGGCCAGTCCGGCCCTGCTTCTGGGTCTCCCCCGCTTATTCGAAGGTCAAGTAATATCACACACGTGATATTTGTACAAAGGTATCTTTTTTACAACCATGAGGCCCAGCTCGTCTGTCGACTCTTGCTCCACACCTGATAAACCGTGCCCTTGCATTCACTTCCTCCATTCCTTGGCAACCTGCCTGACAAAACACCCAGGTGAATCATTGCTTTCTTCCCTCACAAACGCGGGAGCAAACGAGGGTGCTGTTAAAAAAGGTTTTAGAGCAGCACTTTTCCTTTCCTCACCGGGCGAGAGGAAATATCTCTTCACCCTGGCAGGAGACAGCAGCGCCAAAGACAGGGGGCGTGTGTGTGATATCTTGATTAACCCACAGATAAACTATATAACATACCTGGGGAATTCCGAGACAGGGGAGGTCAGGTGATAAAGATAAACAACAGAAACAAAGGACAAAGGTTGCGGTTTCTGTCTCCAGGCCTTATTCCGAAAGAGAATTCTTTATACTGGCAATAAGTGCTTTATAAACGCGAATATTACTTACGTCATAAATACTCCGCAATGATCCCTCATCTGACTCCAATTTGTTCCCAGACTGTCAACTTGTCTGTGCTAATTTGGTGAGCATACACAGCTAATTTGATGCAAAAGTGTTACTCATGTTCTCAGACACTTAAGCATTTGACCACTGTTTGGCCATTAAGCTATGCACTAATTCGTCTTAAAATTGTATTGATTTGCGACATGCCGTGACCCATTTGGCTCCTACACGTTACTCATTTACCACTAACCCATTATTAAATTGCCTTACAGTTTGCCTCATTCGTTCCTCTAAACTTTAACTAGCCTAAAAAAAATCCCTTTATGTCTCGCCACTTATTTGACTCACCATTTGGCTCACCTCTTCCAAATTGTGAATCATTTGTTGCCTAAACTGTCACTCATCTGGCTTCTAGACGGTCACTCATTTACACATCATACTACCACTCATTCATCCCTAACGACTTATCCCCCTATGTGTATTTGGTGCAGCAAACGAATCATCACTCATTCAGCTACCAAACCCTCACTTTTCTGTTACTCACGCTCCACTCACTTTGTCAGCATTTTTTTCTGTCCAACAAATTTCCAGTAATTTGCCCTCAAAGTTCCACGTCGGTTAGTAGTTACCCGACTCTGGAAGGAGTGAACAGTTACTGCAGTGAGTACACATCCTTCCTTAAGGGTGCACAGTCTCTGGTGGACGCATAATTCGCTTCTGCATGCACAACTGTTTGCATGGGTCAGAAGTCTCTCCATATAAATTAGCAGTAACACTGGTGTTCAAGAGCTTCCAGATGGCCAGTCACATTGTTTTCTGGGAATCGTCCCTTATTGTACATCTGCTGTTTCAAACTGCAAATATGATGATGCACCATTGATAGAACAACAGTCACACAAACTGTTAATCTTAGGGAAAGCTTTAGAGTTGGACTGGCCTGTCGGACACTTTGGTACTGCCAGGTGAGCTGGCTTGAAAGGGTCGTGTGTGGGCTGTGTTTTTTTGGCTAGGTCAAGGCCCACCGGACCCAAAAAATTGGCTCCTAGAAGTTGGTAGACATGTGTGTAGGAAGCTGGCTCTGTATATACTATACCATAGTGTGGTATAGTCTGCTTAAGTCCAGTGGAACCCCAAAGGTAGGCATAGATAAAGTTAGATAGCATCTCACTATTTGTGGTAGTGTGGTCAAGCAGGAAGGCAGTATCAGAGGGTTGTGTTAAGCATTTGATGTACACACTCAGTCAGCAAATGAGTTAACACACTCAAAGACTGAACTTCAGACCAATTGATTTTGTTTAAAAAAATTATTTTTGTTATTTTATTTTCTAGAACCAAGCAAGCCTGGCACAGGTAAGCAATACATACTTTATAGTAGTAATGCAATTGGAAAACAGTTTGAATGATAATTGTATGTGCACTTTGGTTTGATTTACAGTATGGATGCAGAGGAATGCAATACTTAGTAAATGCAGTACATAGACCTGAAAAGGCTTTTTAGTAAAATAGCAGGTAAGTAACTTTTGAGATTAATCGGCTTACACAGAGTAGTATACCTAGATACTACTCTGGAACATTTCAAGAAAACAAGTAAGTACAATTGTTTTTGTTACATTATGCAATTTTAAAGAATTTCTTAAGTTTCTTAAACTCCACACTTGGAAACTTTTCACAGAAAACCAGTCAATATTATCCTATGGAGGAAAATGGTGTTATCGGTTTTGAGGTAAGTATTTGGTAGTTGGAGTTGAGGTTCTGGGGGTAGACTCAGGGGTCCCCCATGATCAAGGAAGCACACCCTCAGCAGCACTAGGGGGCGGCCGGGTGCAGAATGCCGAGGCCCAATGTTATCCAATGGGGGATAGGGGGCCTCTGGTTGGTGGCTGCTGACAAGCAGGCCACTTGGTTGTGGGAGCAAAGCTCCTGGACTCTAGCTGAGGGAAAATGGGGAAACAAAGTAGCATCAAAGATGCACTCTCAGCGGCACTAGGGCGGCCGGGTGCAGGGTGCTGTTTCAACGTCGGGCCCGCTGTTGTTTTCAATAGGGAACCTCCGGTTTGCAAAGCACTGCAGGCTTGAGGACGAAGGTCTTCTGGGTGCGACCACCACTTTGAGAGGTAAGTTGGGAAGCTAAGGGTTGGTTAGGCACTGTCGGTTTGAGCACACAAGGCCGTGGGGCGTCGGGTGCATGGGTGTCTTTTGGGGTCAGATCTTCTTACCATTTACTGGTCGTGGCTGGGGGGCCTTCTGGATTTAAACTGCAGGCGTCGGCTGGAGGCTTGAGGCAGGTCAGGGATCGCCGGATCTCGGGTCATGATCGCTGGGGGGACCTCCTCATGGTGTTTGCCCACTTAAGCTCGGCCCGTGTACGGCGGGTACAGAGTGGTGCGGAGTCGCGGTTTCTGGCCGGGTCCACAGGTTGCAGATGAACAAATCCGGTGTTCACGGGAGACAAAGTCTTTGAGGTTGAAGTCAGGCAGGTTCTACGGGGGTTTCGAGGTTGCTGGCTGCAGGACACACCAGGATTTTGCAGGAGCAGGTTCGAGGTGGAGACAGGCCCGTAGGGCTGGGGCCAAGTCAGTGGGCGTCTTCCTCTTGTTAGCTGCTGCACGGCTGTTCAGTCCTTCTTCTTCGTCTTCTTGTAGTTTCTTCTTGTATGAGGAAGCAAGGTTCAGGGGTCCCCCAAATACTAGATTTAGGCATGTTACAGGTAGGTAAAATGTATGGGTTGAGACCCGAAAACAGAGTGAGAAAAAAGTGGGGAAGGAAGTGGTGTCGCCTCACGGGAGTAACACCATGGAGGCTCTGCAGGAAGGTACTCGCCTGCCGCCTAGGTTCTCATCATTAGCATACACCACTCCAACAGAAATTGTGAGGTAAAAAAGGAAGAAAGAATAGGTGAAGGTGCTCGGGTAACAGTACCTGCGTGTGCACTAGAATTTGTGCACTGCAAGCCTAGACCCACCAAGACAGAGAAGATTGACACATGTAGTGCCCCTCTGTTCTAGTGAAGTTAAAAGTGAGCTAGTACTCGCTGGCCTTCTCTATTTTATTCTTGGCTGCTAGTATGCTCTTGTTAAAACGCCAACATGTTTCGTTGCCTATTAGAAAACTTACGGCAACTAAGAAACATGTCGGCGTTTTAACAAGAGCATACTAGCAGCCAAGAATAAAATAGAGAAGGCCAGCGAGTACTAGCTCACTTTTAACTTCACTAGAACAGAGGGGCACTACGTGTGTCAATCTTCTCTGTCTTGGTGGGTCCAGGCTTGCAGTGCACAAATTCTAGTGCACACGCAGGTACTGTTACCCGAGCACCTTCACTTATTCTTTCTTCCTTTTTTACCTCACAATTTCTGTTGGAGTGGTGTATGCTAATGATGAGAACCTAGGCGGAAGGCGAGTACCTTCCTGCAGAGCCTCCATGGTGTTACTCCAGTGAGGCGACACCACTCCCTTCCCCACTTTTGTCTCACTCTGTTTTCGGGTCTCAACCCCTTCCTTCCTTTGCCTTACTCACTTGACTTGGGTGGTAGGGGAGGGAGAGATAGGTAGAGACATATGGGTGAACAGCGTTCTCTTTTTTAATAATTTGAAAGCGGTGAACCTGGTCTAGAAAAATTAGCCAGAATAGAGGGCTATTTCCCTATCCTAATGGAGATATAGGAGGGGTTGACCAAGGGTAACTTAATCACCTAAAGGAACAGGTCCCGTGTTGTTGCAAGTATATGGAGAGGGGGACGACCTGTTCCTTGAATGCCCTGAGCTCCTAGGTGTAATAGAGGTAACATGTAGGGATCAAAGGGTCCCTGCCCTGGGGTGGGTATACCCCCTATTATGCAACTCTCCAGTGGGAGGAGGCCATGAGCCTGCCCGGCCATGAGCCTGCCCCTGGTTGGCTAAGTCCCCTCATCTGCAAGATGGCTGGGACTGAGAGTTGTGCTTCACCTCGCGTCCCCACCTGAGGGGTGGAGTTGGCAGAGGTGGGTACACCTCTCTTCTTCACTTGTTTTCTGGCCGGTTCTCCCGTCCAAAGTGGGGGTCAGAACCAGTGGGGACCAGTTGCTGAGAGCAGCAAGTGGCCTGGGGAAGCTCACCAAGGTGGCAAGCCTTTGAAGCTTCCCCTTCGTGAACCCTGCCCATCCCGAGGCAGGGGGCTTGGCACCTCGTCCCAAGATGTGCATTGTTTCAGCCCCCAGAGAGCAGCTGGCTCTCAACTCAGGGGTTCAGAAACATGTCTGGTGGTGGCAGCTGAAAGCAGCCTCTCAGCCAGAAACTAAAGGTAGGCTAGTTTTCAGGGGGCATCTCTAAGATGCCCTCTGTGTGCATTTTTCATGAAATCCCACACTGGCACCAGTGTGGGTGTAATGTGCTGAGAAGTTTGATAGCAAACTTCTCAGTTTTCAGTGTAGCCATTATGGTGCTATGGAGTTCGTAATGACAAGCTCCCAGCACCATATACTCTTAATGGCAGCACTGCACTTACAATGTTTAAGAATGGACTTAGACACTGTAGTGGTACAGGGCTCATGCACCTGTATCCTCACCACTGGTATAGGGTACCCAGCTAGAGGTGTGACTGATGTATGCCAGGGCAGTGGGTTGTAGGCATCACACACAGGGATGTGTGGTATGTCGACTCTTCACTTTGTTCTGCACCAAAACATGCAGCCTGCAAAGGCAGAGTGTGTGTGTAAAGGTACAGGGCCTCTAAGGGTGGCACAATAAGTGCTGCAGCACCTAGAGGTCTTCCCTGATCACAGTGCCCTGGCTACCTGTGGTACCATTTACCAGGGGCTGACCTGTGGCTAGAGATGCCAATTGGGTTAGTTTTGGGGAAAGATCACAGGCCCTGGGAACCTGATTTGCAGGGACACAGGGCACATCAAGTAAAAGTGCATCAGTAGTCTGGCAAAAAGTGGGGGGTTACTGCAACAGAAAACCACTTTCCTACAATGTGACTTTAGTTCCAGTAGCTCCACCTGTGTTTTTGTTAGGTGTGTGTTCAAGAAGATCAAAGTGACATGTATTAAGGTCACCTTCAGGTCAATACTTCTTGTAGTTTTTTTGTAGGGCATGCATGACCATCAAGATGAACGACTATCTCTGTGTGGGTCCTTAATGGCCATCTTCTACAGATTACACAGCTGGGACTGACCTCACACGGCCCGCTCCCAGCTGAAGCTCTCGTCCTCAAAGCTCAGGAGTCAGTTGGAGAAGAGGTCCCAGTGACGTTCTTCTTTCTCTTTTAGCCCCGTCCTTTTCAGATTGGGTTCCTTGACTTACTGCTAAAGTAAAAGGTTTCTTATCTTCTTTATGGGTCCAGATGTCCCCATAAAGAAGATAAGGAACCTTTTAAGTCAGCAGGAAGTCCGGGAGCCCAGTCTGAAAGGGGCGGGGCTAAAACAGACTGCATGAGAACCCTGGCGCTCTGCACATTGGTTGCCTCCCCTGCCTATTCGATCTCTCTTTTGTGCCGAAGAGGGCGGGTCTAGGCTCAGGTTTGTTTTCAGAACACCACCAACTTTTGGGGACTGGCAGCGACAGGTCGGAAACGGAGCTGCAGGGTTCTTGTGTATGCACAGCTTTGTTCAAGTGGCGAGCGAGCCTCGACTAAACTTGTGATCGAGGCGCCTGATCATGGAAGTCCGGGTTTGTTCTCTGTGGATGTCAAGATTCACCATGCTGACTGCTAGGAGAGCCCTGCTGCTGCTGTGCCTGACTTGTGCCACCGCTCCGATTCGGGGTAAGAGCCAGCCTTTTGTTGTGGGCAAACATGTGGCCGGATCGCAGCACATCTGGGAGCCAGATGCGAGTGCCTGCTGGATTCTGTAAGACATAGAAGAAAGACCGATATAGGGACATGGGCGCGGGCTATTCCTGGATGGAATCCTTGGAGCTGATGCAATTAGTTTTAATGTTCTTGTTTGTGTCGGTGAGGGTAGTGCGCGAGGGAAGTGCAGAGATTCAGATTCAGATTCTTTATTTCCTGCATAGTTACTCAAAACCATTGCAAAATTGTTACATAAAATACAAAAATAAATTAACAAATTCATCTGTGTGTGTATCTAATTAAAACAGAATTTAAAAATCCCCTTCTTGGGAACGTATTTGCCAATATAAAGTCTGAGTTAGTTATAGGCACTGTGTGGAACTTTATGTGTCTTGCTACTATGAATTATGAATACGTTTTAATTCTAGTCCATTCATGGGATTCTTTGCAGGTCATCATGATTGTTTTAGTCCAGTTATTTAGGACTGTTCCCATGAGGCACAGGGTCAGACAAATTTGCATATGGCCATGTCTGAACTGGGGTGGCAGAGTGGGCTAAAGAACGGTGATGGATTAAACCCAGATCTGTTGACTGTGTGTGAGTGTTTGATTGGTTCAGATGCTCCGTCCATCACCACCCCCTTTTGTACCTCTTTGTTCGCAATAAGTTTGCAGGGTATGCTCAGACGTGAGTCCCTTGCTCACTTTGCCACTGGATTTAAGCAAGCCGGGCAGAAGACGGCTGAAATGCCAGAAACCGGTCCTCGGAAGCTTGTTTCCGGTCCAGGGAAGGCATGGCTTGGCAGTTCGGGCTGGACTGTTTCCATGAGGGACAGGGTCAGACTGATTTGCATATGGCCAAGTCTGAACTGGGGTGGCAGAGTGGGCTAAAAAACGGTGATGGATTAAACCCAGATCTGTTGGCTGGGTGTGAGTGTTTGATTGGTTCAGATGCTCTGTCCATCACCACCCCCTTTTGTACCACTTTGTTCGCGATAAGTTGGCAGGGTATGATCAGATGTGAGTCCCTTGCTCACTTTGCCACTGGATTCAAGCAAGCCGGGCTGAAGACGGCTGAAATGCCAGAAACCGGTCCTCGGAAGCTTGTTTCCGGTCCAGGGAAGGCATGGCTTGGCAGTTCGGGCTGGACTGTTCCCATGAGGCACAGGGTCATACTGATTTGCATATGGACATGTCTGAACTGGGGTGGCAGAGTGGGCTAAAGAACGGTGATGGATTAAACCCAGATCTGTTGACTGGGTGTGAGTGTTTGATTGGTTCAGATGCTCCGTCCATCACCACCCCCTTTTGTACCACTTAGTCCAGTTATCTCCAATTATTGTGAGGGTTAACCCGTTACTTCTGGCAGTATATTCTTGTTGTGGTCTGGTTAGGAACAACAAATGGAAGGAGTGTCCCCAGGACCCAGGGTCCTAGCGCGGAGAACGAGGATTGTGAAAAAGAAAAGATTCATTCTTTTTTTGTAAACCCCTCACTCACCGACCTGGTCGGTGACATGCTTCATCATCGGGGTCCATCCGAGTGACCGAGTACCACTCAGGTGTGCTTCGACGTCTGCAACTGCAGCGGAGCTGTTTTGTTTTGTGTGAATAAGTGAAGTGGTGAAGTTAAAAAGTGTACTACATGTGCTCCCTATAAACTTTAATATGGAGTCAGTATGACACTAATAAACACAAGTGGGATACTACTGTTGGTGTAAATTTGACCAAGGAGTATCAGTCTTTTACGTGAATAAAAATGGTCAATATGTTTCGACCGTGTATGAATTGTTGGTTTTCGTCATGACCAAAGTAAATGGTCCAGGAGGTCTGCACATGCTAAGGTACACCCGTTTCTGACCCACCAGTGTGCTAGACCGTGTACTTACGGTTGAGCTTTTTGCAACCTTCTATGTAAGGGCAATCTGAAATAATAAAACAAGGCATAGTAATGGTACACAGGTGTACATTTTGATTGCAATTTGCCCCATGCGGTATGTTTATCCTCTCCGTGATGTAAGGTGTTGTATGCAAAAATTAGTTCGAAAGTGCATGCTATATCGCACCCTTCATGCGGTGCCGAATTATGACCCAACTTGGTGTTTTTTTAAGTATATGTACAAACCCACCATAATTTCATTTTCAGATAGTGGGTGTCTAGCGTTTAACGTAATGATTATACGTGCGCCACATTATTGTATTCAGTCAAGATGTGCATACATTCAGAGACATATATGCACACGATCATGCGAAATAGGGTGAGGTAACCAAGATATCTTTCACTAGTGATCCGATATTAAAATTAGAGTCAATGCGGTATCGTGGAAACTGTACACTCAACAGCGGACTTACTAGTAACTATTAGTACTGAGACCCCATGGATGCCGATCGGGGGCCGCCTATGAGCGTTCTGTGAACAGAAGTACAAAAAACATGAGCTTCAATCTTCGTGGAGGCTCGTGGTCAAAAAACCCCTTCTAGGTTCTCAGGGTGGAGAATCATGGGTCTAGCTTCTGAGGTTCTGTGAATTCTGAACCCTTGGGTTCCATTTTGTGTATGGCAGCCATTTTGTGGTTGCCCTCACATAGGCCGATGACTGTGGCTGAACTTGTCTTTTAAGGACATGTACACCTTAGCTCCGTACCTTGGTTCTAGAATGTAGGAGGTCTTGTATCTCTCTCTCAGGACTCGATCTCCCAGCAACCCGCAAGGGTGACTGGAAACACAGGAGCTGGATTTTCTCGGCTGGAGAAAAAGACAGCGTCTTTCTCAGTGCGTCAAAAGGGAGGGTCGGCTTCCTTCGGCTCTCGCATCAGCTGGGCGTGGGGCAAGTAGCTAGCCGCTCTGCTCCAAACCACCGTGTGTTTGCTTAAGGCAACGTTGGTATATTTATACCTGAAAGGTGCCGGGTTTGACGTAAGGTTGGACATAAGACGTCACTAAGAACTAGCAGTTCTTTCTGGACTCCAGGAGTTTTTGCGCAAATCAAAACAAAAGCAAGGGGAATTCTCGGGCTGCTGGAGGCTTGGTTTGTTTAAAGAACGCGTTGTACTTTCTAGGAGTTTAGGGGAGTAGCCTTGCCGTATTTGGACTGCATGGGCTATTACTAAATATGGATATGATTCTTATGCCTTTATAGGGATACTATTTATTATAACCACATAAGGGCATAAATCGGGAATATCGAATTAGGGTCCTAGATAGAAACATAACACCCACTCCACGAATTAATGTCTATCATTACTAAAAACTAAGCAATATTAAACATATAACGATGCATGTGTGTTTAACAACCCACCCCAAAATACAAAATTTGCATTTGAAATGGTATATGGTAAATACACGAAAATGAATATTGGTACTGTACGCTTTTTAAGCAGTGGTATCATGCAGGTAAACGCATATTTATCTCAGCTGAATGAATTGCGAAAATTACACATGAAATGGCTCTGAATACAGAAAAGAAGGTCGAGACCATTTCATCACATATTTATACAAATGCTGTACATGTGCTAGAAGCTGAGGTAAAAATATTGTCTCTAGTATCTCTAAAAATAGAAGCTCTGTCCTCTAAGAATAGTTCTATTTTAAGCAGATTACTGTGTGCCAAAAAAAAAAGGTAAATATTTTGCAGGTGGAAAAATAATTTCGCTCTCAGGGGAAAAATAGTTCCAAATGTTTTTTCAGTAGGTCTGTTTATCAAAACTGAAGGCCGAATTCAGAGTTCAGGGAACGCTGTGTACTCGTTGTTTAAAAAGTTATTCTTTTTGTTCAGGGGAGAACATCATATCAGACAGGCTTGCAAAAAATTGGTCTACAACATCAGGTGAAAGTTCGACCAAGTTCGAGAATGCTGAAATTGTGCATATGTGAGAATGATTGCTATCATCGATGTTTGGATCAGCAATCCTCACAGAAGGTTGTACCTGTTTGGTGCTGCTTTCCTCTCGTACTTCACTGCCACCTAATTGTAATGGTGAAGTCTCAACGAATGCCGTCATCAGAATAGGTAGGCGCTGGGCACAACACGATGCATGAGTCTTTACTAGACCTAGCAAAGTATCGATATCCATTGGTACTGCTGATGGAAGTGTAAGACAGACGTCCAACACGCATTCTTCGCCACATAGCAGACATCGAAGCACAGGTAAGATGCAATCTTGCCAGATAGGTCTGAATGAAAGAAACCAGGTTGCACTTAGATCTCTTAGCCGGGCTAATCCGAGGACTCTAGTTATCTGGTCTCGGTAGCGTATTGCTAAGATTGTTTCTTCCAATGTAGCTGGAGCTCTGTCTGTGGCTTGGCTTGCCATATCGGAGCAGAAGGGTCAAAAATAAAATTCCTGCTACGAGTCCCAAAAGAAGAGGCAGGCCGCCGAAAAAGGAATGGACAAAATTCGGAAAAATGCCCAGAACTGTTTCAAAGGGTGTTAACAGTCCCGAAAAAATTGTCTTAAATACCTGTGCAATGCCACTGGTATCAGACATGTTTAAGATTTGACCTAACATTTCTACGAAATGTACGGGGCAATTTGTTGATAATAGGGAATGTATCTCTGCTGCTGTCCTTGCAACTTGCAGATCATACGTCTCTTTGGACGAGGTTAAAGGCACAGTTGTCTGTAAAAGAATGATTTTCATTCTGCTTAAAGTATCAACTTGAATAGAAGAGATATTCAAAGAAGGCCATATTGCCGCCTCCATGTCTGGATTGCTGTTTGGATACAATACTTACATACAGCAAGTGACCATGGAACTAACGCTCACGAGATAGGCTTTTCCTGGCACCATGCCACAACAGCTGTGGTCACTTATTAGAACGTAGCTGCCGTTGGAAAGCTGTCTGAAAAATGGCTCTATCTGTGCTGCCGGAGTGCCGTGCAGGTGACATGAAAGGTTATTTGAAGACCCTTCGCAGGCTCCATGCAAGTTAATACCTTGACACAGGAGTGTACCGCTTAGTGATTTTTTACAATTATTACCACTAAGGAATACCTCTTTTTTCCCTTCACTATAACATTTGTGTGTATAAGGTAAATTCCATGTTGACTTGATGTATCCTTTACCCAACCTTTCATACAGGCCTGCTGGTATATATTTTTGGCAATACTTAAACTGGAAAGTTGTTATCGGAATTGTAATTGTTCCGTGTATTATCCATTCAATGGCAGGTCTCTCTGACATTGTCAATGGTAATCTCTCGAGTTTTTCAATGCTCAGAATCGTATAGTCTGCTCCTTTTTGTGCCAAACTGATTTGTTGATCAGTAAGGTTAAAGATAGAGAATAATGACGTTACGTTGATTAAACGCCATGGCACGTAGCCTGATCGCAGATTTTGCAACGTCCAGCCAAGCTGTACAATAGAACGTAATTGGGACTGACCATGTTGTAACATTAGTAAGTCCTGCTCTATTATATCAATAGCAGATGATACAATGCTGTCCAGTGAATATATTCTGGAGGACAGAGTCATTAACCCATTGTCCACTACAGAAAGTGATTTTTCCAAATTTATACGATCAATTGCTCGTATTTTTTCTGCTGTTTCAAGTTGTGTTACTTTCCAAGCTTCATTGTAAGCAGCGTATATACCCGCGTATATGAAACGTTTTTGACGCTGTTTGCGTGGTCCCAGTATGAAATCACGCAAGTCAGCACCGTCTTTAAGTAAAGTCAAGTGTTGCTTAATTTCAGCCAGTGTGGATTTCTGTAGCCATTCGAGGCATAGTTTCCCTACACTGTATGTTGTAACTATCCCTGGATGTTGTCTCTGGGAGTATCTAGGGTCTGGGTCTGGCCTGGTTTGTTTAAACCCCTGTGTTTTGTTCAGGAATCTATCTTGACAGTTATTTGTGTCTGTGGGCCAGATCAACCATTTTTTCCAATCAGGATTTGTTCTGTTTTGGTGTAAAATATGGGATACGTCTATCTCCACATCTGTAGTGCTATTACTAACAGGCATTGGCTTCGGAATAGACGGTTTGTTTAAGTCTTTTATCTTGGCTAGGCCAAGACAGGTTGTCTGTTGAATGGTGTCATTCAAGAATATTATTTGTTCTGGGATCATGCAGGCTCTAAATAATGCTTCTAAACCTTGTACCTGCCAGTCTTTTGAACCCCAGATGGTTTTTGTTTCAATGTTGTTTTTCCAAAATTCAAAACCAAATGTAATCATTTTTTCATAATTGTTTTCTGAGTAAATCAATGTAGTATTTGTCAACATTGTTTTCATTCCTGTCTTATTTAACATTTTAAAATAAAACGTTTCTGCATCACTGTTGTTAAACCCTGAGAAGTATGTGAATTTCTCATAAAATGTTTTCGAGCTGCCTTTTGGCGGTGTTGGACAATGTTCCCATTGATTATAATTTAAAACATTTCTAGGCTGAGCAGATTTATGCAAATAGTGATGACCATAATGATTATAACAGTACATTTCTTCATAATTTGATGAACCCTGCAAATAATCATGTTCTGTGAATTTGGCTGACATTACTAAATCTGACATCATATTATTAATATTTTCAAAGTCCCAATCATCAGAGAAAGTACTTGGTGTCACAAAGTCACTTAAGGAAACCTTAAATTGATGTGGATATTTCAAAAGCGCATTCGGGCCATAGATTTCATAATCCGTTTTGTCCCATGCTACCCCACCGGGTATTGGATTAGCTGTGATGTTCACTGATGACAGTTCTCTTTTCTTGAGATGAGAGGACGTGTGAGGCTTTAGGACCAAGTTGATGTTCTGACTTGCTGTGTCCATTGTACTATATGTTCCATCAATGAATTTTCCCAAACATAGAACCATGATGAGCCAAAGTAGGAGGAAAAGTACACCTAACACAATCCAAAATTCAATCCATGGTGAAATCAGATATGTTTCTTTTAGTTGGTGAAAAAGTTCAGTTACTTTGTCTTTAAAAGTTTTTGTTGCTGGCGTTTCTTCATGTTCGCTTGGATCTTTAGAAAAGTCATCGAAATTGATGAAGTAGCCAGATGCAGTTCCGTCAATTGTTGGAATTGCTTCCGGATTCTCATTAGTCTTTGCATCTTTCTTTGTTTCATTAGCATAGTCTGAGGCTACATCGTTGTAGACAGGTGTTTCTTGACGAACTGTTGCAATTTGGGTTTCAAGAGGCACAATTTCCATGGCTTTGTTGCATAGTCCTTTTTTATTCACTGCAGGTTTATCAAATGTGATTAGTCTCTCAGTTTGAACCTCTTGGATTGTAGCAAGATTTGGTTATCTGCTATTTCTTGGGAGTTCACTGGGCCTACTACTTATTATTGGCCACATGATTGTGGTTTTACCAGGTCGATGGATACAACTCGGTTCTCCTTTTTACCAGCAAGGGGCGGTAGTACAACTGATCTTGTTCCGCTGACAGCTAAGACAGGTACTGCTTTTCTGTGAGAAGGCCCAAATTCCTTCTTCACCGCGATCTTTTCTCTGACTAGATCCCCAATCTTTGGAATCCAGACAGGTCTTGCTGGGACAGGTGGTTTCTCTTCAGTGGCTGTTGGCTTTAACTTTATATTACTCAGATTTCTTCTTGTTTCATTTAAGTCCTGTAAAACAGCCAAACGATCTTTGATATCAAAGGGTTTTTCTTCTACCACTGAAGTCTGACAATCTAGATCCTGGATGTGCATTCTAGTGCCGAACAATAGTTCGTAGGGAGTGAGAACTTTTAGAGAATTTCTTGGCAGATTGTCAAGACTACGTTGGACACTTGTTAAATGTTTGACCCACCCATCACCCGAACCTAATACCCTCACCGTTATAGATTGCTTTATGTCACGGTTTCTTCTTTCCACTACCGCATTTCCCTCAGGATGGAAGGGAGAAGAGTACCGCAATGCAATGCCCATGCTGGCCATGGCCTCTTTGGAGCCAAATCCAACTGGTTCAGCTGCTCTTTCACAAGTGCGGGAAAGTCATCCATGGTCAAAGCCCCCACAATTCTTTCCCCTTTTATCATGGACCTGCCTTCACTCAAGGATCCTTTCTCCTTAGGATCAACATGGATCCGAGAAAGAGCGTCAGATTTAATCTGCTGAGCCGCAGGTCTATAGGTGATGATGAAGTCATATTCATTGAAGAATAGGACCCACCGCATCTGTCGAGGTGTCAATGCTCTAGCAGAACGGAAAAACTCTAGGTTTTTGTGGTCAGTATAGATGGTGATAACATGCCTAGCGCCCCATAAATAGTGGCGCCACTCCTCAATAGCCAATTTTACAGCCAACAATTCCCGTTCTGCCACAGTGTAATTACGTTCCGCCGGCAACAAGGTTTTAGAAAAAAAGGCGATGGGGTGCATGTGACCAGTGGCTTCATCACGTTGGGATAACACCCCACCCACAGCACACATAGAAGAGTCAGTTTCTACAAAAAATGGCAGGGCAGGGCAGGATCAGGATGTACCAACACAGGGGCCGTGGTGAACTGCTGCAGCAGTAATCGAAAAGCGTCCTGAGTCTCACTGGTCCAATCAAAGAGGACACCCTTCCTCAAGAGGCGGGTCATGGGCGCCACTATATCGGAGAAATGTGATATAAACCGCCGATAAAAATTGGCGAAACCTAGGAGCACCTGAATCTGCTTCACGTTAGTCGGCACAGGCCAGGTCTCTATGGCCTGTATCTTCTTTGGGTCCATCCGAATACCTCCCGCCGAGATAATGAACCCCAAGAACTCCACCTCAGGGGTACTGAACTGACACTTCTCCAACTTGGCGTATAGTTGATGTTCCTGTAATGTCTGTAACACTTGTAACACGTGTTCAGTATGCTCTGCCCTGATCTCAGAGTAGACAAGAAAATCGTCCAAATAGACGATAACAGTTCGGTCTAGATATTTACTGAGGACCTTGTTGATAAAAACTGGAATGCCGCTGGCGCATTACATAAGCCAAACGGCATAACAGTGTACTCGAACAGGCCATACTTGGTTTTAAATGCCGTCTTCCACTCATCTCCGGGTCGAACCCGAATAAGATGGTAGGGGCCCCGCAAATCAAGTTTGATAAACACCGTTGCTTTGCGGAGCTGGTCCAGTAACACGGAGATGAGTGGAAGAGGGTACCTGTTCTTTACAGTAGCTGTATTCAACGTTCTATAATCCACACAAGCCCTCAATGTCCCCTCCTTCTTTGGAATAAAAAATATGGCCGATGACACAGGCGAAGAGGAGGGACGGATGAAACCCAACTGCAACATCTCATCGATGTATTCTTTCAGATGTCTCTCTTCGGGTTCGACAGTGCATAAACACGGCTACATGGCAGCGGAACCCCTGGCACCAAATCGATCTTACAATTGTAAGACCGATGCAGTGGAAGACCTTGAGCACATCTTTTGTCGAAGACATCCTCAAAGGCAGAATACTGTGGCGGGACAGATCTCACATCAGCCACAGCACAGGACAAAGGATTCATCTGCTCCCCAGCCACCCTATAACAATTCTTCAGGCAATGCACTGAATCTAATGTCACCAGTCTCTGGACCCAGTCAATCTTAGGGTTATGCCTCTGCAACCACGGAACCCCCAACACCAAACCGAAAGAGGGGGCATCAATCAGATCGAAGATCACCTATTCAGAATGCCCATTCTCACACAATAAGCGTAGAGGAGCGGTCTGATGAGTGATGCAACCAGAGGTTAGCTCAGTCCCATCGATAGCCCTCACTGGCTCCGGTTGTTCTTTCAGCTGACAAGGAATCATCAGTTTCTCTGCCATGGAGATATCTATGAAGTTTCCAGTAGCACCGGAATCCAGCAACACCGACACAGGGACATGGTTCTGTACCAAAAGTAGCAAATGGGCATTGATAACAAAATGTCTTGGGGCTTGGTCTAAAGCTCCAACAACCTCGTACTGTTTGTTCCGTTCTTCACGCGTATGACAGCCCACCTGTATACAGGCTACCTTTTTGCCAAACCCTACACCTGACGGTTTCACAGGACATTCCCGTGCGAAATGACCTCCCTGTCCACAATATAGACATATGTTTTTCTCTCTCCTCCTCTTTTTCTCCTCCGGGGTCAATGGTCCCCTCACCCCTCCTATTTCCATGGGCTCGGGCGCTGTCTTACTCTCCCCCACTGACTTTACCTCAGCTTTCACATAACTACCCCGGGAAGCCTGAAACCGACTGCGTTCTCCACGCTGCTCTGATACCCGATGGTTCAACTTGACTACAAGGTCGATAAACGCCGCACAGTCCTCAGGCGGGTTCACCACCTGTGATACTATGTCCTTTAACTCTTCACATAGACCCTGATAAAACAGGGACGTCCTTTTTTCAATTGGCCAGTGAGTCTCGGATATCAACCGATTAAAGGAGGCTATATAAGACAATAAATCCTGCCTGCCCTGCCGTAGCTTCAGGAGCTCTGCATCGCTCGCCTGCATGAACGCATGCTTGGCGAACAAACCCCACATCAATTCCTTAAACGCTGAATAGTTATACAGCACACGATCATCACTTTCCACCAAAGGAATAGACCACTGGGCAGCGCTAACAGCCAAATAAGATATCGTGAAGGCGACTTTCGCAGAGTCATCGGGGAAGGCGCTCGGTCTACACATGAAGTGTAGCTGACACTGGTTCATGAACATCCCGAATTTGTCGCTATCCCCGGTAAACCTCTCAGGGGGGGCCAAAGGTACTGCAACCGGAGATGTCACTGTTACCGCTATAGGATTGCTACCACCAACAGCGCTTTGTCCCGCCCCACCGCCATACTGAAAGGTAGCAGGCTGTATAACCGGACCCGTCCCCCTGTGTTGCAGCTGCTCTCTGGCCCTTACAGCCACTAGTTCCTGTTTCAGACCCACGTATTCTTGCTGTAGATCCTGTACCTGTGCCTGTAACATCTGTACAGCCCCCATTATGTCCTGCATTGAGGGACCACCCGTACCCCCACCTAATGGGTTCCCGTCCTCATCCATACTCGTCCGGGCAGTGCTAATTATCGTGGGCTTGATATTCTGTTGGATTCCACACGGCCCGAGCACTGCAGGAACGAAGTATGCACCAGTCCCCTTCCCCTGCCCACTGGCCACTCACAAGATAACCACTATGAGTGCGCCAATGAACCTGAAAAGAGGGTGGTATTTGAGGAGACACCAAGTCTTCCACCCTTATATAACGTCAAGACACAGCTCCCTCCTCCACGCTTCCACACCTATATAAAACAGAAAAAAGACATACCCTTCATATGTATATGCTTCACACTGCACTATCCCAACACCAGTGACCATGTCCTGCCACAACATTCACAACATCTCTTACCAGTGGGCAGCGCAGGTTCTGCTTCGTGAAGGTACTGGGCATAGGAGAAAATAGAAGGCGAATCAAGATAACGCCTCTAGAATCGTAAAGCCAATCAGGAGTTCATTTGCACTGTGTCCTTCGTTTTCGCTATATGCTTACGAGGGGAAAAAGGACTATGACAAGCTATGTCTTATGCCAGAAAAAACCCCTTCGTCTTCTTTACTAAGGTCAAAGGGAAAAGGGACTGGTAGAAGGCACTCGGGAACACCGAGAATCCCAGCGTTCGGAACTAAGCCCTTCGCGGAATGACCCGAAACGTCACTTCCGCCTAAAACGATGCAAAGAGGTGGCTGAGTGAGGACGCGCTGAAAACGAAGCGAAACGCTTCGAAAACCCCTTGCATCCTCCTTACATAACCTCAAAAAAGGCACTGAATAAACAACAATATATGGCGAACGGGAGCCCCCGAACAACCAAAACCAATAACAAATGCTGGGAAAAATACAAAGGGGGGAAAGGGAAATGTAAGTAACGGGACGTGAAACTATCTATCTACCTACAGAAGGGAAAGGAGATCCAAGCAGGGGAAGCAAAGGCAGGGACGAAAAACTCATCTCACGAGCCCGTGAGAAAGGAGGGGAAAAGAAATCCAGGACAACAGGTAACTTCCAGCAAACAGCGACCAGGAGAGCAGGATACCAGAATCCATACAATGGCAATATCAAGCAATGAGGTAAAGGTAGGACCAACATTTATCCCACTGCCCGCAGGTCATGTGATGTCAGTATATGGTCACGGAGAGAGGACTAGCCCCAGACCCTAACAACACTCTACTACTCACTCTTTACTACTCACGCTCTACTACTCTCACTACTCACTCTACTACTCTACTACTTACTCTACAACTCTCTAATACTCCCTACTCACTCCACTACTCACTCTCTACTACTCTCTACTACTCACTACTACCCACTCCACTACTCTCTACTCACTCTCTACTACTCACTATTCTCACTACTACTCACTCTAGTACTCTCTACAACTCTATACTACTCACTACTACTCATTCTCGATTAATCACTTTATTACTCTCTAGTACTCACTCTACTACTCTACTACACGCTCTCCCCTCCTCTACTACACACTCTCTACTACTCACTATTACTCTACTACTTACTCTCTACTACTCACTTTCTACTACTCTCTACTCACACTTTACTAATCACTCTCTATCTACTACTCTCTACAACTCTACTAACTCTATACTACTTGTTCTAATACTCTCTACTACTCTACTCTCTACTACTCCACTACTCATTCTCTACTACTCACTCTCTACTACTCTCAAATCACTATACTACTCACTATCTACTACTAACTGTACTTCAACTCTTTACTACTCACTCTATACTACTCTCTACTACTCACTCATTACTACTCACTCTAATACTCTCTATTACTCACTCTCTACCTACTACTCTCTAGTACACTTTACTTACCCGTCAGGACACTGAAACATTTCTAAACTGAGGATCAATTTTACGGTCATATATTCTGGTCAAAGTGCATGTTTTACAGACAACCAAAGAATACAACTGTTTGCGTATCTACAATGTCTCTAGGAGAGCGCATAGAGGTCACATTTAAGCATCGCGGCCTCCTTTAGAATGGCATATATCCCAGAGAGTCCAGAAACGGATAACTGCACAATTATCCCCCCCTCACTCCCATGGAGGATACCCGCACCTCTTCCTCTACCCCCTCACACTTAGTGAAGTCAAACCCCAGCACTATTGCGTTTCTTGTTGGAGGAATATGCATGCATCCTGTTGTATCTCGTCCTGCACCCCACACTTTTCTTGCACAGGCAGCAAAATGCAATGCAATAAGTCTCGCATTTGCGAGACATTAAGCTATTGCCAAAATAAAAAGTTTGACATTTACAATGCCAAAAGCTCTAACTTTTGCAAAGGCCAGACCGTTGCATTGTAAATGCTTGTTGGGTTTAGGTATCAGTAATCTTCATTTTGAAGGATATGGTAACAAAATCTGTATCCTGGCCAGAAAACCTGACCCCCAACTAGACACTCGTCCCAAAGCCAGACCAGTGCGGTTACTCCCTGCTCCTCTTTGAGGCAGTGTGGAACTTGGCCCCGATAGCCCCTTAGAGCCCCCACCTTGAAATGAAATGAAAATTAAATGAAAAATTGCACTTATATAGCGCGTAACTACCCAGAGGCCTCGCAGCGCTTTAGACTGATTACTGTGTCGGGCTACCGGGTACTTCAGCACGCTTTTGCAAACAGGTAAGTTTTCAGAGCTTTCCTGAATGACATTCGGTTGTTATTTCCTCTCAGGGTTAGAGGCAGAGAGTTCCAGAGCCTCGCCGCCGTGTGAGTAAAAGAGCGGCCGCCCCATCGGGCTTTGTTGATTTTAGACGTGGTTGCCAGATGCAGTGTACCAGAGCGAAGAGCTCTGGATGGCGTATAGGGCAACACTAGGGAGTACAGAACGACAGGGCCTGTTCGATGGAAAGATTTGTGCAAAATGCACATGGCCTTAAACTGCGTTCTGGCACCACAGGGAGCCAGTTGAGTTATTTTAAAGCATTCCTCGCTGATTGCCAGCGAGGGATGTTGAATAATAATCGGGCGGCGCAGTTTTGGGTGACTTGAAGCCTGTTGGTCACTACCGCCGGGGCTCTTAGATATAAAACATTTCCATAGTCCAGGCGAGAGAGTATCAGGGCCTGCACCATGACCCTTCTCACCTGGAATGGAAGCAGAGGGAGCACTTTGCGGAGCATTTTCATTAGCCCAACGCATGTGGAGGCGGTTTTGGTGGCTTGGACTGAAAAATCCAGCGCTTTGTCAAGCCAAATTCCAAGACTCTTTATCTGAGGTTTAGGGGGAGGGGGGGCGCCGAGACATGAGGGCCAGATGGAAGCCAAGGTGGTCAAGGGGGGGTTGCCCAATAACATGATCTCGGTCTGTGGTACCGCAGACCATCCGTTATAAAAGAAACAAGAGTGAACTTTCCAGGGCCAAATGAAAACAAATACATGCGGTTCCAATAACTCTGAATAGTCATACAGGAACATCAAGCTCCCACGCCCCACACCACGACCCATGATTGGTTGAAGGGCTGCACATCCGCCAGTAGGAATTCTTTAAACAAGTATTAACTTCTGGCACATCTATAGATAGGATAGCCTTTTTTACCCTCCTCAGTTAGCCGGCGTGAACTGGGGTGGGTGGATGACTGCCTCGTTGCTGTATTTTCCCAATGCGAGTCTTAAAATAGTTCAAGCTGTGGTATTCTTTTCATACATTTACAGCTAAGGACATGCTACCACCATTTCAAACAATGTAGATGCGACCCACTTCCAAGGTGGCAGAGCCTGTCCTTGAAAAAGCAAAGAAATATGACGAGAAACCACCTGCTGGACGTGCCACAGAGTGACACGTGGTGGTTAATGCCCCAGGATCAGAAACATACTGCGTGAGATGTGTCCTTGCAAACCTCTGGGATCCAGGACACCTGCTGCCTGGTGTTAATGTGTTAATTGAATGGTATGGTGTTAATGTATGTGCATGACAATGTGTGATCGCCTTTGCACATTACAAGTGTAAGTTGACAAACAGTTAACTAACGATTTCTTTTCTGCCTTGCAATAAACACAAGTTCTTTATGCTAACAAAAAGTGGCATTCGTTAAAGACATTTTACTTTTCAATTTTGTATGTTACTTTTTAATATTCTTGAATTAAGCATACTATATATCTTCAGCTTATTTGCAATCTGACCGGTTGGAGGGTTTGCGTGTACAAACAGCTCTATAGGATGTCAGCAAACATTCAAAGTGAAGCAATAACCAAAATAAAATGTTTCCAATATATCTGGGGCCAGATGTATCAAGATACCCTTTTGCGATTCTCAAACAGCGATTTGTTGAGAATCGCTATTTGAGAATTGCAAAATGGTATGTATGTAGAAATTCGCTATTTTTTTAGCGATTTCTTAAAATTCCTTAATTGCGATTAGCAAATTGCTAATCACAATTAAGGAATAATTTCCCATTCATTTCTATGGGCCAGGAGGCCCATATGAATGAATGTGAAATTATTCCCAATTTGCGATTTGCAATTTGCTAATCGCAAATTGAGAATAATTTCAAGGGTGCAAGGGTGTCTTAAGGACACCCTGCTGCACTCCTGAAATTGACATGTGTGCGCATATGGCGCACATACATTCCCTAAGGGCATGTATGAGCGCCACATGGCACCTTTACAAATGCCAAAAAGTGCATTTTTAAAAGAATTTGCAAATTACCACCAACTACAAGTTGGTGGTAATTTGCGATTTCTTAGCCTAAATTCGCAAAACTTAAATGCTTCATACATAGCATTTAAGGAATCGCAATTTGCGATTCCTTAAATGCTTACGCAATGTTAAGGAATAGCAAAATTTGCGATTCCGTAATATTGCAAGGTTTTTTTCTTGATACATTCCATATTCCTATTTTTTTGTCGCAAACGCTGCTCTTTAGCGATTCGCAGCGTTTGCGACAAAAAAATAGTTTGACACATCTGCCCCTTGGTCTCTTCAGGTTTCTGTCACTGGACTTAAAACTGTTGATCATTCTTTTTTAACCCATGCTGCCCAAAATACTCACAAATATTTTGCATTAAAAGATATAAAAATCGATGTTTTATCAATTATGACCAATAATTGAAGGCTTCTTCAGTTAAAACGTAAACTTGCATTTTTGTTTTGTCTTGCAAAATTCATGGCAGAATGACGAACAATGTCGGGGCATATGTTACAGGGGAGAAGTCTTGAGATTTCTGCCGCCACAGTAGAGAGTGGAGTAATGGGCATATTGAGCTCAAGAACAGACCGCACTGGGATAGTGCATAAACAGGCTAGGACAATATTGTGTTTTGGGAGATTCCATCGTTGTATGCAGTCTGCATATATATTGAGCCCTGATGAAGTTGTGATTACGACGAAACACGTGTTGGCTAATGTAAAGTGGAATAAAGCACTCGTAAGGAGCCAGATTGCACACAACGACAAAAGACCAGGTTCTGGTGTTAACCTGGGCTGCTATGGGAATTCACAAGGGCATATTATCAAGCCCATTATCGCCGTTTTAGCGGCAGTTTCCTGCCGCTAAAGCGGTGATAATTTTATCGCAGTTCTTGATAATATGCCCCTGAGTTCTTATAACTTGCATGTGCCATAAGGCTGTATAGATGTCTATACAGAACCCACTGGTTCGGATTATGAATGTTGGGTGGACATCCCTCCTTTGTTGTGCACAGCATCACTGATCAAAATATCCTAGAGAGGTGGGATATTCAAGTGAGTACTAGGGAACCCAATGCACCCCTTTAGAGCCAATATGCCACTCCAGTGGTAGGTACTACGAATGATTCAGTGTAGATAATGAGCACATAAGATTTTTTTTTCAACAGGTATTCTCTGTAATCATAACAATTGTAAATACCTACATACGGATGCTCTTTCAACACAAACATTTTTTGCTCAGCCACTTTTAAAGTTCTACACTCCTGTGTTGGAGAACATGAACCTTACTAGTTGAAAAGGAGTAGGTAAGTTACACATTTCTGACATTCTCAGGCCTTGAGGTGGTGAGGTGTTTATACGCTATATGACTTTTAATGGATTGTTTGAACTACAGTCAGTGTTGATACCCACCGGTGTTAACAGCAGTGATGATTGTAAGATATGTATAACAGAAACAAGATGCAGCTATGAGAAACAAATCCTTGTACTATTAAGGAACCTGGTGGCACAGGGCCATTGACAAGGTAAATGACTCCCTATGAGCTATCTGATCTAGAGAAGGTGTACATAACCAAAAATGTAACAGCAAGGTGGGTAACAGTGATCATTGTTGGTGTATACATAGAACCTTGATGTCCATATGAGAACCATTTCCTTGAAATGATAGTGACAGGATGGAGACATCCGATAACGATCAATCAAATGTATACAGTATGTTTTGTTAGGAGTAATGACAACGAGTTTGGACACTTACCACTGGGTGTTTGGTTCTCTAGGGATAGAACTACATAATTTTAAAGGGAGCTGTGCTCTAGAAAGTAAGGTGTTCTCTTACACTTGCTATTGAAAATAGGCAGTTTGTTACAATTTTTCTTTTTCACAGAGGATGAACCTTTGTTGGTGATAGTCAAGTGACTCTGTATCCTTTACATCCAAGAAATTTTTGATTTCTAAAATGTGACAGAATTTGGGTAATCTTATGAATGTGCACGACATTTGCTGCTATCAGGGTCGGAGAAACTAGGCGACTACATTTTAGTAGGAGTCACTAGAATAACAGATACAATCTCTGAGGTGACTATAATTAATTTTTTTTAACCATGACAACACATACTGATAGAAAAAAAACGATTGAACATCCACTAAGGAGTGTTGTTGTCGCCTGGAATTCCAAGCAGTGCCGGATCAAACCCTGTGGAAGCCCACTGGCAGTCAAAATTTCAGGCTCCCCCTCGCAAATTATCTCTTAATACCCAATGCACCAGATTTTTTTACAAGCTGCCAGAAGATGAGCTTTTAAGAGAGAAACTGCTATGTGAATCTGATGTCTCGGGTTTAGGTACTTATAGTTGTTAATGGATACATTACATTAATACCGTTTTTTCTCTATAGAGACCTTAATGTAAAGTTTTCTTTTCTTTGAGTTGATTCATTTTTTTCTATCTTTTGGTTGTAATTTTCTTTCAAGATCAATATTATTTTGATCCGCTGTTGCGGGGCCCCTAAAAGGAGTGGGGCCCATAGGCCGGTGCTTACTTTGCCTATTTGGTAATCCGGCACTGCTTCCAAGCCTAGAGTGTCATGGCCTCTGCCACAGAGCACAAAGCTATCAATAACAGCAGGATGCACTAAGGCGTGTCAGGATGCACTAAGGCGTGTCGGTTCAGGTTTTTCCACAGTGCAGGAATGCTTTGAATAAGAGCAGGGCTTTAACTGGGCCAGCTCCTGCCGGTGCTCAGCATCAGCAGTTCTTAAAAGCAGGTGCTGAGACGGGTTTCTATTAGGCTCTCTGTTTTTGCCTTCAGCCTCAGGGTGAAAAAGTATCTTAACTCGGCAGCAGTGCCACCTTTTACTACCTTTGATGTAACTTAGAAGAGATTCCTTATGGTACTTTCACAGCCTCGCCTATTCAGGACTGAAGCATTTTCAATGCTATATACAATGAAGCCATAGTTGTTGCTTATTTATCTTACACAACCAACAACCATTGGGCCGGCTAAACATTCATGCGCACTTAGCATGTTCTCCATTGGCTGCGTTACACAGCCTGTTGTGGCCAATCAGACCAATCACAATGCTGCTCATACAGCGTCGTGATTGGATGGGAGAGTCTGCTTCCGGTGCTGCACTTTCAGTTTTGGGCTCTTCCGTTTATCCTTGCTTCAGCACTCAGAGTCTTCTCAAAACGTCTGACTCCGTAGGTGGATATTTTACATTCTCAAGGTATTCAGGCATTTCCTTATCTCAACAACTGGTTAATTGCCTCTTTGCCTCTCTCTAAGGCTTTCCAGGAGTCGGGGAGGTCTGTACCCTCCTGCTCACGCATGTCTTCCTGCTAAACTACGCCAAGTCCCACCTGCATCCTTCCCTATCTCTACAATTTATCGGAGCCCTGTTCAGGATGAAGTTGGGAGAGGTCTTTTTGGCCTCGGCTTGGAGAGACAGATTGGTGCTTCATTTAGCCGTTCTTTTGGCGCTCCCGGAGGCTGCAGCAAAACTGCATCAGAAGTCAGAGGGAGATGGCATCAACTCTAGATCCTTGGAGCCAGCCACACCTCTACCCCATTGCTTATCATATTCGGCAGCACTGGAGTCTGGTGTCGCAGGACTTCAAGGCACGGGTTCCTATCACTCCTCCAGATTTGTCAGCACATGCAGTGGTGGTTGAACCCAGTCAGCCTAGACAAGGGCCATTGTTTTCTTCACCCTCATAGTCATCTCGACTAATGCCAACGGTTTGGAGTGTGAGGCAGTGGCGTAATGAAACTGGAGGAGCCCCCCCCCTGCAAAGAACGTGGAGGACCCCTACAGGCTCAATCAGGAGCTCTCCAGTCTGAATATTGTTCTGAGGGGGCCCCCTGGAGCTTGGGCCCCCCCGAACCGTGGGGGCTGCGGGGGCCTGTATTACGCCCCTGGTGTGAGGTAGGCCTGGGAGATCACACAGCTCAAGCGGTTTGGGGCAGGAGAGATGCTCTTTACTCCACCAATTGGCTGCAGTGTGGGAGGCTCTATTTCATTTCCCCCCTAGGTTGCGGGTCTGTGTCCAGATGGACAAACAAGTGGCAAGATCTTACTTGTGTCATCAAGGGAGGATGATCAACTCTCTCTTTCTTCCTTCTGGAGAGATTGCACAGTGGTTAGAGCAGAATATTCTGTATCGGACAGCAGTTTATATTCCAGGGAAGAATGGTCCTGCTGCCCAACTCAGTCGAAAGTTTCTTTCCTCGATCTCTCTGTGCCTGTCCCCACTGTTTTTCTGGGCGATATCCCAAAGGTTTGGGTTGCCTTGGCTGTACCTGTTTGCCACAGAGAGCATTGCCCTCCTTCCTCGCTTCTTCTTCCTGCTCCCCTCTCAGAGAGCTTCTGCGACAGATGCGCTGTCGATCTTCTGGCCGGGGGTCTGCTGTAGCACTTCCTTCCCATTCTGTTGATTCACAGGGTGTTGCAAAAGGTGACTGACCAATCACTCTTGGGTTCTTCTGGTGGTATCGGGGTGGTTTCGGAGGCCGTGGTACCCACTTCTCCTTCAGTTCTCTGAATGCCCCCCTTAGTTCTTTCCTCAACATCCCTTCTCCTTGAGTGAACGGATGCGGTCGCTGGACCCCCTACAGTGCTTCAATCTGGGGTTTAAGCTGCTGAGCAGCTGCCTGTTTTGGCTCAGGGGTGTTTGGTGGCAGTTGCAGAGTCTATGCAGCTATCTTGTTGGCCCTCGACTCGCAAGTCTTATGACGGTCACTGGGGCGACTTTGCGAAATGGTGTCAGACTAAGGGGTCCAACAGCTTGTGCTTCGATGCACAGTTTGGATTTTGCACAATTGTTTCATTTTTGGGGTTTGCAAGTTCAAGTTCAAGTTAAGATTTGTATAGCGCACTACTCACCCAGAGGGTCTCAAGGCGCTTGAGGGAGGAGGGGTACGTTACTTATCGAATATCCAAGTTTTTAGTTGTTTTCTGAAGGAGAGGTGGTTCTGTGTAAGGAGGAGATGGGTGGGGAGAGAATTCCAGGTCATGGCCGCTAAGTAGGAGAAGGATCTTCCCCCCATGGTGGATCTTTGGGTGTGTGGAATCGCAGCGAGGGCTTGATTGGACGATCGTAGTTGGCGGGTGGGGGTGTAAAAGGTCAGGCGCATGTTGAGGTATTTGGGTCCTTATGTTGAGGTATTCGGGTCAAGGTATTTGCGGTTTCCACCATATGAACACAGTGGACTGCTATTTGTGCTTTCACAGGGGATGAGCTCACTGAGGTGGCTCCTTTGGTGTCCGTTCTCCTGAGTTTTTTATTTCAGAGGCTGGTTTCCTATTACCCAGTTCCCCCCAGAAATATGCCCTTCGTGCTCCAGATCTTCACTGGTCTTCCCTTTGAGCCCTTTGATTCTGTCACTTTCAAATTCCTTATGAAGAATGTGGTGTTTTTGGTGGCTGTGTGTTCAGGCAGAAAAGTGGGGAAGATTGGTGCTTTGTTATCAGTTTCTCCATTTATCCGTGTCTGGATAAGGTTGTGCTTTGAACGAGCCCTAGTTTTTTGTCCAAGAATCCTTCACACTTACCCTTTTCGGAGGCTATTGCTCTTTCTGTATTTTTCCTCACCCCTCTTCGTTAGAAGCGGTGGCTTTGCATTCTCTCGATCTTTGCAGAGCTTTGACTTTTTATCTTGGGCGTACCTCTCCTTTTCAGAGAGTGGTCTCCATCTTTGTCACCTTTGGACTTCCTAATAAGGGGTCTTGACCCTCAACTTCTACTATAGCTAGATAGATTAAGTCTGCTATCATGAGGGTATATTAGTTTTCAGGTTTTGTCAATCAGTCTCAGCTGCAAGGTGGCTCAACACTGTAATAAATAACAAACCTGACATGCACAGAAAAATAGTGCGACATGGGCCCTATGGAGGATGTGGACTAGGAGGCATTAAGTCCAAATTTAGACTAATCCAGCTAAAATTCCTACATAGGACCTATTACAACAGAAGCTGATCATACAAAATGAAGTATACAAAAAAGTGATGGATGGAATGCTTGTATTAAACTCAGTCAGTGGTAATTTCTCGGGCCACATTTAAATCCACTGTTATGTTGAACACCATGTCACCTCAGTTTGGACCCAGCTATATGCAAACCAGTCTTGACCCTGCTCTACTCGGAACAGTCCAGTCCGAACTGCCAAAACAGGTCCGCCAATTATCAAGCTGAATTTCCCGCCCTCTCTTGCTTAACCAAGCCAAAAGGAGACCCCAGGGAGGCTCCTCAGGGAGGCTCCTCCGCTATGGCGGAGGAGCGTCGCCCTACTGCTTTTAAGCAGTGTGAAGAAGAGAAACATAAATGATAATAACTTTAAGTTATTATCATTTTATGCTTCGTGATGTGTCCTGCTGCTTTGCGGGCAGGCGGGTGAGCGGGGCTGCTCTGCTCACTGAGCAGGGCAGGGGAGGAGTGGTTTGCCCACTCTTAAGTGCGCAATGACTCTTTGGTCGTCCCTCTCGGGCCACCCAAACCAGTCATGTGCGCTTCCCTGTTTCCATGCAGGCTGCATAACAGCCTGCATTGACAACATGCCCACCCCTCCAGCCCCCGGCTGAGCACCATGACATGGCGCTCAGACCAATCACAACGCTGCATTGCAGCATTGTGATTGGTTTAGGGGAGGGAGCCTAGCTGCCTGCTTCCTGTTCCTGTAGTCAGAGACAGGAGAGCAGGAGCAGCGACGCTGGACTGGCCACAAGGTAAGCTTATGTTTTTTTATTTCGCCCCTGCGCAACACTAGTGGTGACACACCGCCTCACAGCCAGCACTCGCAACACCCACACCCACCTCCTCACCCACCAGCCATGCCGGTCACCGCTGGGTGACCCAATTTGTCTCCTATCTTGTATAGACAGTGCTGTTGTGAAATTTTGTGTTTCTTGGCTGCTGGTTAGCTTTGTTCCTGTATTCTGCATACCTTTTCCCTAGGTGTCTCAATTCTTCTACTGTATTGGGAGTCAAACAGAGGGCTTCTTTTTCTGTTATCTCTTTTTCCAAGACTTCCAGTACCTGAGTCTCTCGTATCTTGCCTTGGGCCACTAAATTTTGCACCCTATCTCTGAAAATAGTTTTGAAAGCTTCCCAAAGGGTAAAAAGGGAGTCCAGCAAATTGCCATTAACAGTTAAATAAAGCTTGGAGGCCACCCTCAGGCCCTTTACCATTTCTCTGTCTTGCATTTCCCATGCGCTTAGTTTCCATGTGGAGGCATTGCAGAATCAGTCCTTTCCAACTCCAGGATAATTTTAAGAGGGGAATGATCCGAGGTACACCGAGCAAAAAAATTTGCCTTTGGATAGCAGTGCCTCGGCTATGGTAACAAAGACATATTCCAGTTTAATAATTTTGTATTACATTTCTGAGGAAAAAAATAGAACAAGAACAATTATCAGACAAAAGAACATATAGTAAATAAAGTAGTATAATCTATAAATAAATAAAGGAAGAGAAAAAAAGAGAAAAATAACAGAGGAGAGAGAGATAGAACAAGAAAGAGAGGAAGGGAAAGAGGTAGAGTAGAGAAATAAAAAGAAGATATATACGAATGAAAATGAAAATGGGAGAAGAGCAAGAGGAAATGACTTAAAATGTATGCATGCGTAGAAAGATAGGATGCTAAAGGTAACCAAAGAAGATCAGATTTAATTTTTTGAGAAAGAGTGAGAGAGGAAACATTAGCAATTCTATGTTCATCACAAATAAAGTTCCACCAAGTTAACGATGACAAAATAACTTTGAATGTTAAGGCAATAAATAGGTCAAACAGCAAAGAGGTTGTAGAAGAATCATCCAAACCAGGTGATGAAGAACCTAGAAAAACATTTTGCAATGATAACGGAATATTACATTGAAAAATGTTCATGCATTTAAACCAAATAGATTGCCAAAATGACAATACATTAGAGCATTCATAGAGTAGATGTATTAAGGTACCATTAGATTTAGAACAAGGCCAGCATAGGGGTGAAGAGGTAGGGGAAAACTTGGATATACAAACAGGAGTAATAACAGCTCTATTGTAAATACAATAGAGAGATTGTGTTATACGAGCAGCAATTGAAAATTTAAATAACTTAGACCATAAATGATCCCAAGCAGAGACCGAAAACGATATAGACAAGTCTGTTTCCCAGGCTAGTTCTATATGAGATTTAAGTCACTCAGTAACAGGTGACAACAACAGCTTATAAATGTGAACAGCTTTAGGTTTATGCTCTTGAGAGATACTATATAACGGTGTAAGTGGAATAAGTGAGGGAGAGTCAGGAGGGAAATTATGAGAAGTTAAGTGAGAAGGTAAAGCTGTTCAAATTAAAAGATATTCATGGGAAAATGTGTCAGGTAAATGATATCGCAAATGTAACTCAGGGAAGGGAATAACATCATTTTGGTGAATCAATTGATGAATAAAAAAATTCCCTTCACCTTCCAATGCTTGTAATAAAATGATTTACGTTTATACTTAAGAAATATATTATACCAGATAGTTGAGGATAAAAAGCATTGAAAAGGGTCTAAACCATCCGAGAAGAGATTATATATTAAATGTTGGGAGTATTTTAAAATATGTTTATTAGATATGAAGGTACAATTAGACATGTATATTATATGTCGAATAGAAAAGTCATTTAATAAGGAGCGTTCAAAGGCAATCCAGCGAGGAATGGGGGAATCAGCAAAATCATAGGTTAAGGTAAAAAATTGTCGAATTAAAAAGGCAGAATGATTTAAAATCAGGAAAACGCACACCGCCTTCTGACTTGGGGCGTTTAAGTTTCAGAAGAGCAATGCGCGGGGTGCCTATTCTTCCATAAAAACTTTATACAGATAGAGTTAATTTGTGAAAAATATGATGTAGGAATCCTAAAGGGTAGCATAGATAACATATAGAGGACATGTGGCACAATCATCATTTTGATTGTATCTAATCTACCCCACCAAGACAAATGAAGAGGGGACCAGGAAAATAGGAATGATTGTATTTTAGAAATTAGCGCTTTAAACGTGTAACTAATTGTGGTAGACAAGATAAAAGAAAACCAAATACCAAGATATTCAATTTTTGTGGGACACCACATAAAATTAGTATCAATAAACATATTTTGGTAACAGATAGAATTCAAAGGTAAGACTTCTGTTTAAAAAAAATCTAATTTATATCCAGAAATACTGGAGTATAACTGAACCTCATCGAAAAAAGAAGGAAGGGAGGTAGTAGGATGGGACATATATACCAAGATATCATCAGCGTAAGCTGACAATTTAGTTTCTATGGAGTTATATGTAAAGCCAGAAATGAGTATATTAACACGAATACGTTCAAGGAAGGGTTCAAGACATAAAACAAATAGTAAAGTTGAAAGAGGGCAACCCTGACGTGTACTTCTAGACAAAGAAAAAAAATTGAGAAGCCATTATTTACAAAAATACTAGCACGGGGGCATGAATATAACAATTTAACATAAGAAATGAAAGTGGGGCCAAAACCAAACCATTGAAGCTTTTTAAACATAAATTGCCAATTAATTCGGTCAAAGGCCTTTTCGGCATCTAAAGACAACATTGCAAGTGGAGATTTAAATTTTCCCCCAAAGGAAATAACATTAGTAAACATTCGAGCATTATCTGTAGCCAATCTGCACTTAACAAAAGCAGTTTGATCAGTTTTGACCAATAGTGGAATCATAGTCTCCAGTCGAGAGGCAAGGATTTTAGCAAATATTTTGCAATCATAATTAATTAAAGATATGGGACGATACTTTTTACAGAGGTAATGATCTTTGTCAGGCTTGGCAATAAGAACAATTAAGGCTTCCATGAAGGAGCCAGAAGCTTTAGATTCAGTAGGACATGAGTTAAAAAGATCCAGAAGTTTGGGAGCAAAAATGGAGGAAAAGGAGCAAAAGAAATCAACAGAAAGGCCATCAGGACAAGGCGCTTTTGATTTTTTAAAAGATTCAATAGCATCAGTTATCTCTTGAGGAGTAATTTCTTTTTCTAGTAATTCAAATTGATCAGGTAGAGAAGGGGGATTAGGAAAACCTGAAAAAAAGGTATGTACATTTTGATTAGAGGGATTGGTATCGTCAGTATAAAGTGATTGGTAATATTCATGAAATGTAGTAGCAATATCCTCATCAGAAGACGCTGCGTTGTTTATAGATTCCTTTAGAATGGGTCCTATATTTTTACGTTCAGATCTGATTTTTAAATAATTGGCTAGCATTTTACCAGCTTTATTCTGGCCACCATGATATTTAGATTTAATTTTAAGTAGGACATTGCAGGCATCAACTGTAGCAAGTTTGTTAAGAGCAGATTTGAACAAAGGGAGATTTGGATGTAAAATAAGTGTGCTCCAACATCTTGAGTTGTTGAAGTAACGTTGCATACTTAGCCTTTGCAACCTTCTTCTTTTTTGCTGAATATGAAATAGTAAAGGCACGGAAAGAGGGCTTAAAAGCATCCCAATTATTAGGAACAGAGGTATCAGAAGGATTATTGATAGTAAAAAATTAATTAATAAAAGCAGTGGCTTCAATAGTAAAAATGGTATCTGACAACAAAAAATTATTGGGTTTCCAACGACCAAATTTTGGAGAACTTAAGGGAGAATTCCAGAACAAAAAGAACCGGGGCATGGTCGGAAATAAAAATAGATCCAATCTCCGAGGATTGAATAGATGGGAGTAAAGATTTACTAACCAAAATGTAATAAATTCTAGACTGAGTTTGGTGAACATTGGAAAAAAAAGTTAATTCGAGGGTATCAGGGTTACATGTCTTCCAAACATCAAATAATGAATGAGAGGCAATGGCAGATTGAAATGATTTGTGGGATTTACCTGGGTTAAATTTACATTTAGATTGTCTGTCAGAAAAGGGATCCATCCATTGATTAAAGTCACCAGCAACAATAATATTTAGAGTGTCAATGGAAGAGAGTAAAATCCTAATACTATTCCAAAATTCAGGGTCTGGTTTGACAGGGCCATATATATTCAATAAAGCTAGTTCTTTATTATGTATAACAACCTTAGCCATTAACTAGGGGTGGGCGTAGTTCGCGAAGTAGTGCTACGCGAAGTGCACTTCGCACTACGCGAACTTCGCGTAGCGCTCCGCAAGCTGGGTGGTAGCATGTTCGCACTGTGCAAGATGCGTTTTCAATGATTGCACAGTGCAGACAAGCATCCGGCACTGTGCAAGCATTGAAAACGGCATCTTGCACAGTGCGAGCTGAAGTTTTCTGCTGCTCGAGTAGATTATTACTCGAGCGGCAGCTTTCTCAACGCGAACAGGTAGTTTCTCATTGAGAGCGGTCGCGAGCATGCGCAACCACTCACAATGAAAAACCTGACCTCCTCGCGTTGAGAATCTCGCCGGGATGTCATTTTGCTTGCTCGCGGTCGCGAACATGACGTTCAGGACCGTGAACAAGCAAAAAATGACCGCTGCACTACGCTACGCTGCACTGCACTACGCATGTTCGCACTGTGCTACGTGCAGCTCGCGTAGTGCGAAGTTGCGAAAACTTCACAAACTCCGCGAGCGTAGCGTAGTGCTTCGCCCAGGGTTACCATTAACCATCGTCCATCTGTATCACTTTGTGTAGATAAAATTTGTACGGACAATGACTTATGAAACAAAATAGCTACACTCCCTTTCGTGTTAGATGCAGGAGAATAAACAACTTGACCCACCCATTGTCTTTTTAACTTAAGCGATTCTGCTTCATTACAATGTGTTTCTTGAATGAAGGAAACCTGAGAATTTAATTTTGATAAATGAGAGAGTACCTTTTGGCTTTTGACGGTGTGTTCAAGACCACGAACATTCCACGTAACAATATTACACATATTTGATAGGTGATGGGGTAATACACGCATGGAGATGATACTCTTCAGGAAACCAACTGGAGGGAGAAAAACACCACATATAAAATGAAGAAGAAAGACAAGTTATATAACGATAAACAATAATCAAGGCACATGCAACATGAAGGACATCGTCAAGCAGAAAAAATTATTATGAAAAAAATAAGAGGGACACGAATGAAAAAAGTAAAAAGAAAAAGGAATATAGAAAAGAGAAGATAGATCAAGGAAAGAGATCCAGATCTAAGAGGAAAAAGCAATGAATGAGGAATGAGGCGCAACAGCACCAATGACAGATGGAACGACAGAGAAGAAGAAATAAAGAATAGGAGTATGAACAGCCATATAGAATTAGAAATGCAGGAGATAGGAAACTAGAGACGTTGTGAAGGACCAACAGCAGAATTCATTAAGAGGTTTTGGAGAAAAGACCTTAATTTAGCAGGATCATCAAAAGAGCATGTGGAGCCATTATGAGTAATTTTACACAAGCAAGGATGAAGAATACCATAACGAATATGCAATTGTCTCATCTGAGGACTAAGAGGCAACAATTCTTTTCTCCTTGCATTTGTGGCATTGGAGAGATCCTACGAGAGATATATGGTATGACCAGACCATATAAGATGACGTTTCGCTTTAGCTGCTGAAAGAAAACGCATGAGATCAGTAAATTCCAGGAATAGCATAATAATTCCTCTGGGCCTGGAAGCATTTGATTGAAGATGACCAAGACGATGAGCACGCTGGATGTTTAGTGAGGGTTCTGTAGGAAGATCTAGGAGTCCTGGTAGAAATCTTTTTAGGAAAAGAAGCATGTCTGTACCCTCAAGGTTTTCCGGTAGACCATAAAGACGCAGGTTATTACGTCTATTATGATTTTCAAGGTCCTCAGTATGAAGCTTGAGGCGGTGGATTTCCTGCTCCAAAACAGGGATCTTAGTAGATACATCATGTAGATCACTAATGCGTTGCTCCATATCTAGTACCTTAGCCTCCAAATGAATCCACCTGTCTTCTATTTTCTGGAGTTTGTCCTTAGTTGTAGTCATAAAAGAGTTCAACCTCCTCACCTCATCTAAAATGGTATCAAGAACAGGATTCCGAGATGATAAGATAGGAGAAGGGGGGTCATTCTTAACTCTTTTGGGTTTAGTACCTGAGGATGAAGCTTTGACAGACAGTGGAGCTTCACTAGCCCTCGTGGAATGTTGAGATGGACGAGAGGTAACTTTTATCAGAGATTTCAATCTGCCGATAAGATTAATAAGAACACAGCAAACGTATGTGCAGATCCAGAGAACAATGCCACTAATCAGAAAGAAAAAAAATAGGTCACCTACTATCTGCACTCAGAGAGGAGAAAGTACACCATCCACTTCCATAAAGTCCATGCAGATATATAATAAAAAGTAGAATATGAGGAATCTTCATGAGGTAAAAAATATGAAAGGAAAAATGAGTAAGACAGTCATCATATACCTCATACTTGCTGAAGAAAAACAGGAAAAAATGTTGCTGTACATTTAGTGGACAAAACGTTGGATAATCTCAGCTACTGAAGAGTATAATTGTAGTGAAGAGGCAGTAAACAAGCATATTTGTATGGAGAGGAGGAACATCAAGTGCAGCAAAAAACGTAGAGAAAAATGCCGTCTGAATATCCTTTGCATTAAAGGGTTAATAAAATACAAATAAAATTGCAGTTTGATGACTTAAAAAATAATATCACTGCAGCAGAGTCCCATCAAAAGCAGGCAATATAAAAATACATTGATGGGGAGATAAAGGAAGAAAAACACGTTGCTGTGTGTTTAAAATATGTAAAACGCCTGTTTACCTGAGGAGAAAGAGAGGCGAGCGGCAGCTACAAAATGGCGGCCGCAGCCACTGGTTCAGAAAAGGACAACAGGGTAGTGGGAGCGGCTCCAAATGCCGATCCGACCTGTCAAATATCCCGGGGCACACAGAAAAGGCTGTGAAATCAAAGAAGAGCTCCGCGTCTGAGCGGAGCTCAGGTGAATGCCGCCATCTTGTCTCAGCGCGTAACCCCGCACCCCACAAAGACAAATTCCAATCATGAAAATGTTTTATGGGCTCCACAGAAACAAAGGAGTATTGCATGTCAAGTGGATAATTTAATCTCCACAAGTCCCCCAGGACCAGAGTTTGCGTGAATTGCGCCAGGCTTGTAGGTGAAGGTAGTGTTTCGGTATGGGGTATGCATCTGTCTTTCCATCAAATACATTGTTGAAATTACCCCCTGTTATGTGTCTCGCAGCATCAGATTACAACAATTTGGGTCCTATGGCATTGAGAGCCCTCTGCTGAAGTCATGGGGAGGCATAGACATTAAGGATCAGTATTCTAATTGCTACACCTCTTGATCACTTGTGAATCAAGTACGGACCAGAGAGTCATAGGGATCCCGTTGGAGGCATTTCAATGTGATCCCAGTAGACACGTCTCTTGCAGCAACACCATGTCCAGTACCTGTCTACGGAGGTATTGGGCTATGACCCCTCTCCTAATTCTATGTACCAGGTATTGGCATTCCAGGAAACGATCATCAGTGCAGTGGGTTCTATCCCTTCCCTCACCATGGGACTAGAATTTGGGTCTTTGCCAGATCCTTCCATTGTGTTGTGAGTGATATCGTGCATACATATGGATGACACCAAACTAAAAAAAAACAACCCCAACTGCACCCCCTCCCCACATTTCCTACTTGTGGGCTCGAAACTACCCACTTCCTCGACTTTGGAAAGGTCTGTTGCCCACTCATGTTCCTTCCCCTACCCTTCTGAACTATGTGCACAACTTACAATATACCTATGCAATTCCCTAGAAGCAAATCAAAGTAACAATGTGTGGACCTCCTCCAACATTAGGATGCAGATAGTAACAATTAATACTCAAAATCCCACCGCTAGTCATAATCCCTCTCCCTCCTCCCCCACAGTAAAGGTGGATGTATTCTGTAGGTTGGCTTACCATCATCTCCCGGGGTCCCTCTGCCCCTGCCTTACGGGGGACTATCCACCTCAGGGGTCCGAGGCCGTCAGCAGCCATCTCTGTCGTACCTGCAGGTGAACCCCTGCTGGCCCCTGGGTCAACACGAAGGCGACTTTTATCAATCTCAGATGACTCCGGAGAGCCTTCAGAATGCCCTCTAGCTTTGCCTCCATGGCTCCATCGTCGACTAGACCGGAGCCTACCATCAGGGTCGGATTGGGAAGGTGGGCACTCGAGAAATGGCAGAGGGGCCGGTATCCAAGTTCCAGCTGTGGGCTGCTTTTTTGGGCAGCCTGGGGGGGCTGATTTGGACGGTGTCTGTGTGGTTCAGATGCCGCCATCGGCCCACTGAAAGGCAGATGGGCATCCATTTCCTTCCTTTTATCAATGGGCAGAGGTGTACCTCCCTTTCTCTCGCTGGGCCGACCCAATAATGTATGCAAATTTATCGGCGCAAGGGGCCTTAGCAAAAGTGGTCTCACTTGTTTTCAAGTGTGTTTCACCAGAGTGAACTAATCCGTGCATTTTTATTATCCTGCCTCTGTCAGAGAACCCCCCCCTTCTTTTTTATAAAACTTCACCGAAGCAGTGTTTTACGGAAAGGCAATATGCAAATATGGGCCACTTTTTTTTAACGTACCTGGGACGATTTTTAATCCCAATTCAACCCTGCCTACCATCCATGTGAGGGCTGTACTGTGGGCCCCTGGGTGACAGCAGTGGGGGTCACAGCCTTTTAGCTTCCTCTTCTCAGACGTCAACTCCCACACCACCTCCGGAGTATCAAAAAAATCAGACTTGGGGCCATGAACTACTCTGAACTTATCAGGGCAGACCAAAATGTAAGAAAGATTAATTTCACAGAGTTTCTGTTTCACCGCCTCAAATAGTTTCTTTTGGTTCTGGACCTGCCTAGTGTAGTCTGGGAAAACCATTATGGGGAGGATTGGTGAAGTAGTTCTCCTTTCTTATGCTACTCCCTTAGTATCATGTATCTGTCATGAATGTTAAATAAGCTTTTGGCGTTTGCTGGGTGGGTGCACATTCAATGCGAGCAGGAGTTGTATACCTATCAATCAGTGTCTGCGTTGGGGGGCTGAGACCTTTGTTCTTCCCCATCTGGTGGCATGGTGGTCACGTGTATACAAGCCCTCCCTTGTTAGGCTTAACAGGTCTCAAAGGCCAACCACTGGGTACAGGAACAGTCTCCAGTGCCCAGCAACTCAGGCGAAAAATGTTTTGGTCCAATTCGCTTTGTCATAGGGCCACCAGGATGCAGTAGGCAGAGGCCAGCTGTCGAGAAGCCCTATCCCCGGGGTCACGATCCGAGATGAGTGACTGAGGTACCGTATTCACAGCCCAGCCCACTTGAGCCATCCACATGCTCCAGGACGGGCAGCATGAACAAGCATGGGGTGGTCAGTAAGCCCAGTCCTAGGAAATAGCCTCCAAAGTGAGTCATGCCTCTCTTCTGCGAACCCGCCACAACCCCAGCAGCCCCAGTGTTACCAATTAATACCAGCAAAATGCTAGGGTGCTGTTCAGAGGGGAGCTTGAAATGTCAGGTGCAGTGTCAGCTGTCTGTCCCCATGCCAAGGCATGGGCTCTCACCTGGGGCAACTTGCTGAGTCATGCTTCTGAAGTGTTAATTGTAGACCTTAGGACAGTGAGGTCGGTCTCAGCTCCTTCCACTAGGCCCCATGCTAGAGGAACGATTTGCCTCCCGGGGCCGGCACCCTCCGCCTTTGTCGCATTGGCGAGCGGAGCTCCACCCGGTGTAGAATTTTGCATGGCCCCCTCGACATGGCGAAAGAGCATTGGTAGCTTTGCGTGGCCTCTGAAGTGGGGCCTTCGGGTGGAACCTCTCAGAATGGAGGAATCGTCCTCCCATCCAGCCGTAATTCACTGGGTCACCCAATCAGTTCACAAATCGCCGACTGGAGTTTTCCTCGCAGCAGGTTGTCAAAGCATTAGTTAGGGAGGAGGTTCAGAAGCGCAATCACATTGCGCCCACCATCCTAACCGGTTCGATCACGCCCTAGGGGCTTGTGGGTTATCCATACAAGTGGGTTTTGAGGAGCCCATTTTGCTATGTTTTATAACCCCTAGCTTGGTACTCAGATGGTCTAGATCTTCATCCTTCCCTTTAGAAACAGATAAATGAATATGAATTTATGAGAATCAATAATCCAAAGGGTAGTGAGTTAAAGCATGTTAACTTATTATAAATCACTTTTGAAATTGAATATAGTTTTACACTAAGTCCTTACCTATTGTAATACATGTTGCAAAGGATAGGTGGACTATAGATCAGGCTTCTTCAACAAGTGGCTCGCGAGCTACTGGTAGCTCCTGAGCTATCGATAAGTAGCTCTACTGCATCCAGCTCAGCCTACTAAATTAGAAGCTTTTGCTTTTCTTAAATATGTATGCAAAAATTAGAAATTGTGTATTCCAGAAGAAAAAGAGTGCATTGTCAGAGCTCATAAGCTGATGTTTGGAAAAAATGGTTGGAGTCCCAAAATATCTTTACAGTTTAGTCAATCAATCAATCAATCAGAACATTTGTAAAGCGCACTACTCACCCGCTAGGGTCTTAAGGCGCTGGGGGGGAGGAGTGCTGCTACTGTTCGAATAGCCTCCTGAAGGTTAGAAGGTCCTGGGTCTGCCGTAGGAGGATGGGGAGGGTGTTCCAGGACTTGGCGGCAAGGTGGGAGAACGATCTGCCACCGGTGGTCGCTCTTCGGATGCGGGGGACATTGGCGAGGGCAAGATCGGCGGAGCGGAGCTGGTGGTTCGGGGTGTAGAAGGTAAGTAGTCTGTTGAGGAATGCTGGTCCGGTGTTGTGGAGTGCCGAGGGGTTCTGTATGCGTTGTAGTCGTTTCAGGAGTTTGGCCGAAGCTTGTCTTTTCTTGTCTCGGTGGGGATCCACCTGTAGATCTTGCGGAGCATGCGGAGGGTTTTGAAGCAGGAGAATGAGACAGCGTTGACTTGCTTGGCCATGAAGAGTGTTGAGTTGAGGATAAACCCCAGGTTGCGTGCGTGGTCGGTGGGTGTTGGTGCTGCTCTCAGTGCGGTCGGCCACTAGGAGTCGTCCCAGGCAGAGGGGGTGGAGCCGAGGATGAGGACCTCCGTTTTGACCGAGTTCAGCTTCAGACAGCTGTTCTTCATCCAGTCGGCGACAGCTTTCATTCCTTCGTGGAGGTTGGTTTTGGCTGTGAGGGGGTCCGTGGTGAGGGAGAGGATCAGCTGGGTGTCATTGGCGTAGGAGATGATGTTGAGGTCGTGCAGTTGGGTGACGTGGGCGAGCGGTGCCATGTAGATGTTGAACTATGTTGGGCTGAGGGATGATCCTTGGTGTACGCCGCAGATGATCTCGGAGGCTTCAGAACGATCTGCCGGAGAGGAAGGAGGTGGTCCATTCTAGAGCCTTGTTTCGGATCCCTGCATTGTGAAGGCGTGTGCGCAGTATGCGGTGGCAGACAGTGTCGAAGGCGGCTGAAAGGTCCAGGAGGATGAGGGCCGCGGTTTCGCCGTTGTCCAGCAGGGCCCTGATGTCATTGGTGGCGGCGATGAGGGCAGTTTCGGTACTCTGGTTGCTAAGGAACCTGGACTGGGACAGGTACAGGATGTTGTTCTTCTTGAGGTAGTGGGTCAGCTGTCTGCTGACATTTTTCTTGATTAACTTCGCCGGGAACGGGAGCAGGGAGATGGGCCGGAAGTTCTTGAGGTCCCTCGGATCCGCCTTGGGTTTCTTGAGTAAGGCGTTGATCTTGGCGTGCTTCATTGCTCTCCGGGAAGGTCGCTGTCTCGAAGGAGATGTTGATGACCTTGCGGAGATGGGGTGCGATGGTGTGCTAGCTTTTTTGAAGATGTGGTGTAGGCATGGGTTTGATGGAGAGCTGGAATGGATGGTGTTCATGATTTTGATGGTGTTGTTGTCGTTTATGTTGGTCCAGGTGAGCAGGGGGTTGATGTGGGTGGCGTCCGTGTGGTCTGAGGTGTCAGTGGCTGTCAGGGCGATCTGGTTGTTGAAGCTGTTGTGGATGTCTGCAATCTTGCGATGGAAGAAGGTGGCAAGGGAGTCTCACAGGTCTTGCGATGGTGGGATGTCATTGGTGTTGGAGCTAGGGTTGGAGAGTTCCTTCACGATGTTGAAAAGCTCTTTGCTGTTGTGTGCATTGATATCAAGGCAGTCCTTGAAGGAGGCCCTTTTGGTGAATCTAATGAGGTGATGGTGTCTGCGGATGGCGTTCTTGTGGGCTGCGTTGTCATGTATTCCTATAGGTCCTGAATCGATCCCCCTATTCCTGACCCTATTCTAGTTAAACAAACCAACAAGTTAACTAGCAGTCAGCCCATGAGGCAGAAAACCCCCATGATGCAGATACCGTTATCTGACGCAGTCACACTACGGCACAGGAACGTGTTATCTGATTAGGTCATAACACTTGCGATCTAATTAGACAAGCGATATTCCTCCAGCCCCTGATAAGGCATACGGAGTTCTCATAACAAATCAAACCTATGACAACCTGGGCAAAACCCTGCGGCCATTGTTTTGATTTCACCGAGAACTTTAGTAAAAGAATGTGCTAACGAGCAAATCGTATGACATCTTTATTGACGTATCTATGTCCATCCTTACGTCAATCTCGGCACCTTAAAGGTATAAATATTACCGATCTTGCCATATGCAAACACACGCGTGGTGACGAGACGGAGCAGCCATACTTGCCGAAGCGAAGAGCAGAGCAGACCCCGCTGGCAGCAGCCCGCCTTTCTGACACGCTGAGAGACGCGCTGCTTTCTCCTGCCGAGAATCCAGCACCGGCGTTTCCGGGTAGCCCTCGCAGGCAGCCTGGAATATCGAGACCAGAGAGAGAGATACCATTCCTCATTCATCCTAAATTCCAGGTACAGAACTGAATAACCCCTCACAGAGAATTCTTTAGTTATTCACTTGGCAAAAACAAACTTAACTTAAACTGTAACTATCTATTCCCGCCCACGTATTAGACTTAGGTCAGGTACACGGGGTAGGCGTATCTAGAAACACCAGTTGAGTACGTTTAGTCAAATGTATATGTGTATATAATATATTTTATTCATTTAAAACATCTTATGGCTTAGAAACCATATCAATGTTTTTACAGTATTATTTTATACTATTGCTTTTAATGTATGCACTTTACTTAACTATAAGTATTGCAATAATATCGATCCATTTCTCTTGTATGAGAAAAGAGACTGATCAATAAATAACACCTTTTTATTGAACACGCCCGTCTCTTCCTTTTCTCTACATTCTGATGAGACTAAGAATGCACGTACTGACTGAGTAAAATAATTTGCCTTTTGTTCACACGACTCTCGAGATTGACTCTTGATTAGGGGAGAGCAAAGTTGTCATGTTCTATGGTTGTCAGAAACTAAATCCCTTCTTGTCTAATCAGGGAAGTTAATTCCTCCTTGAACATTCGAGAAAGTTTCTAGTGAACTCTGAGCTAAGCTGGCAAACCCAAAACTTTAAGTCTAGTATCGACAGTAGTAGACCTAGTTAACGTCTGGCCTAGGCCTTTACTGCTGTAGGTATTATTCCAATGCGCAGAGCCTATTGGGAAGATAGGAACTACACTACATGGCGCCCAACGCGTTTGGAAAGGGCGATAAAACTAACGTAAGACATTTAGAGTAACTCAGTCGTGCTTTCTCACTCAGACCCCTTTTCCCAAATACTCTAAGACGTCTGGAGTGGGTGAAAGGTTATATCCGCCAGACCTCGCAGGAGGGAACTCCTATGTATGGTTCTTGGTATAGTCAACGTTGAAGGATACACTGTTCCAAAATATTGTGCATCTAATCTTTGTTTCCATAAGAAACCTGATCTGCAAACAAACAAAATAACCATCCGGTCAGTAAAATGACAGACAGTGATGAAGAAAGAGAGGCAGTTAGATTAGCAGCTGACATAGCAGAAGCTGATACTGCACTACAAAATGCAGACCCGGATATAATACTCATCCCGGTCATCAAAAGGAGATCTATAACCCTTAAACTTATAGAAAATGGACTGACATGTAGAGGTGGCACAGTCATATTCGTAATTGAGGCACACGAATATCGGCAGACAGAGGTATATTATTCATGGATACATTTTCCAGCAGCAAATGCTGTAACAAAGTACTTCCACTATTACAAAATAGAGGAACCTCCTAATGAGTACACTCCTTTCGAGGAGGTGGAAGTACCACTCAAATTCCAAGAGCATTTGCTCTTATTTGATGGCGCCCTAAAACATAATAATCACATCACCAGGCTCGGTCCTTTAGGTAGACCAGGAGCAACGTGGCCGGTCCTAGCCGGATAAACACCACATCCAGACATCAATGGGATGTCTGCAGCAGAGCTGTTAACACAGCTAAAACAATTAATAAAAATTCATAGACAATTAGTTCAGTATGTGATGCGGACTTCAACAATTCAGCCAGCGATTAAACTTCCACAGCTGACCCCTCACCAGGGGAACACAAATAAAATTACACCACAGAACATCCAATCCTGCCTAGGTAAAGTACCGGCTAAACGGGAACAAATACCATTCTGGTTGGCACAGAAAATTACCCAAATAGAGGCGGTGTTTCCTGACACCACCCCGCTAGAAAAACACAGGATTCTGACTATCTGTCTCCCAATGGGAATCGCACCACACATAGAGGACTGTGACACTTGGGGTACAGTCTTTGCTTCCATCTACACAAAAACGCACGGTGTTCCATCCATTTCGGTGATACCAGATGTGCTAAAACAAATTCAAGACGAATACGGTCCAGAACCCGCTTTAACTCTTGGTATGAAATTACTGAAAGACTTCAAGCAGGTCTCGGCTATATTATTAGCCAACATAAAGGGAGAAGCAGCCAACGTGGCGATCCGCCAGAGGTTAAAAGAGACAGATATAGCAGACCAACCAGCTGAAGTTGCCAGAATCATAGAAAAATCCTATGAGGAACTAGGTAGAGATAGTTTAGGTGGAATACCAGTAAAACCACAACTGACTGAAAGTCCAGAAAAAATATTTTTTAATAATAATTCACCAAAAAAGAACTGGGATGGAAACAAACAATCCAATCCTAAAGAAAAGAAATTCCAGTCCAGAGGAAGGTCTCCTAGGCGAAGAGAGAAATCTCCGAACCAAAGACACAGGTCACCCCAGAGTGACCCCTCTGGGAAAAGATATAACCTTAGAAATAGGGATAATATAAAAAAAACCTGATAGATATCAAGACATTGATACGCGTCCCTCTCAATCTTTTCAGACTTCCTCGCAGAAATCGGAAAGAAGAGGACGATCAGAACAAAGAGAAGAGCACGCCAAGTCCAAAGACAAGGAACCTGCTCAACTAAAAAAGAAATTACAATTTCCAAAAAAGAAGGTAGCCAGTATCAAGGTAGTTAACAATGCCGAGAATACTGAGGACACAACTGAAAAACGGAGAGTGGGCTCAGACAATGCTAGACAGCGCAGCAGAAGTGAGCATAGCTCGCAAAGTCCTTATGAATCATCTGGAGACAGTGGACACGAATGAATATCTTCAAGTGGAAACTGCAGACACCAGGGTTAGCAAACCTCACAAAATATACGAAATAACATTGCGTATAGAGGGAGATAAGACTAGGAAAATAAGGGGACTATTTTGGGATAACCTCTCCAAGGGTTATGACATCCTTCTAGCTGAAAAAGACTGGCCACCAGAGTTTGTCAGGGAGTGCCCTCATGGCGAAGAAGTAATTATGCCTGCCTTCTCAAATCAAATTCCAATTCATAAAAAATACACACTTGCTAGAAAGTGGGCAGTGGCTCTAGCACCTGCTTTATATAACAAGCATTGAAAATGCAATAGGTCTCACCTGTGATTAAATTAAAGCCATTTGCTTTGCTAATGGTATTGTATAGCAAAGCAAATGGCTTTAACTTAATGAAAGGCAAGACCTTTTTTATTTTTAAAGCTTGTTTAAGTGTCTAGTCACTGCAGGAGGGTGATTTTTTTACATGAGTGCATTGCTATCATGTATTGTAGGAAAACATGAGAAAGTATGTGTAGTATCCCCAGTGCCACGTGCTTTGTAAACTTTACTCCAAGCATTCTGTAGGTGGAAATAGCAAGTCGTTTTGTGTGTTTTAATGCATCACTAGTAATCGGGTAACCACACTTTTCTTTGTTAAAATAGGTTATTGTCACAACCTGAATAATCCATTTATTTATCACATCCAAGGCAACATTTTTAACCATGACCACCAACCACTGTCCCTATCTTTCTTTCCTTCCTCTGTCCCTCTCCCCATCTCCCCTTCCACTGACCATGTTTGCACAGCCCACTTAATTGACCACTCATTTCTAATCAAACAGGCCTGCGAACATAGGAGCGATCATCTCCCACGCATTTCTGGTCACCGGACGATTGTAACACAGTCCACTCTGCTGGGCCCGAATAGTCTCATATTCTGAGTGTTGGTCAGAAAGTGAACCCATATTATTATTATCCAAGAGCATTGGGATCGTGGACAATAGTTAATAAAAAAAATTCAAACGCTACCGAGTGAAAAAAAGCGATGACATCGCTCACCTACGAAACCGAAAGAGCCCGGGCTGAGAGTGAGGGCGGGGGCTGCCCGCGCATGCGAGATCCGAGCCCCGAGCCCCGGCGCCGAAGCAGAGTGCGGCATCTTAAGTCCCGGGTCCCAGGAGGGGGCCCGGGTGAAGACCAGCGCTGCGAAGGGAGATCGTTGATCGAGACTTACCCCTGGCTGACGAGAGACAGACACGGAACACGCTAAAAGAGCCCGGTGAGTTTGGGGGAGGGGGGGAATGTGTGTGCGTGCGTCTGTCTGTGTGTGTGTGTGTTGTGTGTGCCTGCGTGTGTGCCTGCCTGTGCCTGCGTGTGTGCCTGCCTGTGTGCCTGCCTGTGTGCCTGCCTGTGCCTGCGTGTGTGCCTGCGTGTGCATGTGTTGTGAACAGCCGGCCGGGATCGGAGCGCAGGGGGAGGGGGGGAATGTGTGTGCGTGTGTCTGTCTGTGTGTGTGTGTGTTGTGTGTGCCTGCGTGTGTGCCTGCCTGTGCCTGCGTGTGTGCCTGCCTGTGTGCCTGCCTGTGTGCCTGCCTGTGCCTGCGTGTGTGCCTGCGTGTGCATGTGTTGTGAACAGCCGGCCGGGATCGGAGCGCGTGACCTGATCCGATTCCGGCCGGCTGCGTGCGCGTGACAGTCTGTTGTCTCTGCCTAGTCCTTGAACGGGAAAAGGACTAAAATGATTACAATAGATCGCTTTGCGACAGCAGGCGCGACCTAAAAATCATGTAGGATGGGATGAGGATTCTCCTCCTCACAAAATCCAGTTAAAATCACAACCTACTGCACAAAGGCAGTACCCAATTAAGCAAGAAGCTAAAAAACAGGTAAATGAAATACTAGATCAGCTAGAATACCAGGGGGTGATTGAAACTTGCACCTCACAAATGAACAATCCTTTGTTTCCGGTCTCCAAACCAGACAATTCATATCGTCTAGTTTTGGATTACCGACACCTTAACACATGTTGCAAAACTTTTGCAGTGCAAAACTCACACAGTGCTGCACTAATGAATAACATAGTGCGCAAAAAATACAAAACAACCTTAGACATCTCTAATGGATTCTTTTGTCAAAACATAGCACCAGAGAGCAGATATTTAACTGCATTCTCAGTAAATGGCACTCAAAAACAATTCTGTCGGTTAGCCCAGGGGTACAAGAACAGTCCGGGGGTATTCTCAGCGAGAGTAACAGAATTACTACAACTATATGATGATGAAGCATTATCTTATGTCGATGACATTTACTTAACAGATGATGACTTGGAGACTCACTTGAAAAGAGTGAACACCATAATACTTGGGTTCGCTGCAGAGGGTTACAAATTCAACTTTAAAAAATCCAGAATTGCCCATCTGACAGTCCTGTTCTTAGGATATGAATTATCAAGCGAAGGCAAAAGCCTGGCTGACAATTTCCTAGAGAAATGTGCCGTACTCCAAGCACCTAGAACACTAAAAAACCTACAGTCGATTCTAGGCTTCCTAAATTTCGGAAGAACATACATTGCAAATTATGCAGAAAGGGTCAAACCCCTTTATGATCTAATTAAACCAGATTTTAAAAAATCCAATTGGACTCAAATACACACAGAAATTTTGAGATCCCTACAAACAGACATGCTAATTAAAACAAAATTAGAAACACGTGATAACACACGCAATCTTGTGATTCGAGTCATCCCAGGGAGATGCGGATTCACATACCTGACCTCTAATGAGGGGGAAAAGGTACCAATTGCATTCAAATCACACTTGTACACAGAAGCTGAACAGAAATTCAGCAACAAAGAAAAAATTGTTCATGCAGTTCAAACCGCAATAGCTAGAGAGAAAGATCAAGCGGACGGTAGACATATCACAGTCAGAACAGCAAAATCAGCCTTTGAGGCACTAACAACACCGTGGAATTTACCAACAACAGCATTGAATCCGGAATGGATACAATGGGTGAATTCTATCACAACGGACAAAGTATACTACTACTTTGATCCAGAACTAGAAGAATTAAAAAATCTAGAATATGAAGAAACATATCCTCTGCCAATCGACATTCTGCCTTTACGACATTACGCCTGTGTAATCTATACAGACGGACATGCTCAACCCTCCGTTTGGGGAGAACAAGCATACAACCCCACATGTGAGATTACAAAAGAAGTGTGGCGCGGAGGTAAACTAAAACCTCTATTAACAAAGACACACTCAGTAGAAACTAATTCAGAACAACAAACTGAAATATTAGCTTTGAAAATGGCGCTAGATAATGCGGATCGCGAATTACCGACACTTATAGTGTCAGATTCATATTACTGCGTCAAATCATATAACAGCGATTTGCAGACATGGATTCAAAAAGGTTACAAAGATGACACAGATGCACCAATAAAGCAGAAACTGCTCTGGGAACAAATAGCTCTTTATTTATTTATTTATTTATTTTAGAGGCTTGTAAAGCGCGCGGCTACCTCCAGCGGAGGTGTCCCGGCGCTAAGATTACAGGTCAAATCGCAAGAGAGGTTACCAGGTTCAGAGCCATCCAAAAGACCAGCAGGGAAGCTTTAATTAAGTTAACGTTTGGGAAACAGCAGGGTTTTTAGTTTGCGTCGAAAGACTTGTTCCGATTCGATGAACCTGAGGTCCAGAGGAAGACTGTTCCAGAGCCTGGCTGCAATAACGGTGAAAGTTCTACCACCACTACGGGCCAGCCTGAATCGGGGGACATTCAATAATCGGAGGCTATTGGATCTCAAATGCCTCACTGAAGAAGATATCTTGAGTCTTTTGCTCAGGTAGGCCGGGCAAGTGCCATGGATTGCCCGAAAGGCAAGGATCAGAATCTTAAAGTCAATCCGTCTAGCTATAGGCAGCCAGTGTAGCTCATCTCGGTAACTTCTGACTGAGTTGCGAGCGGGGATGTTACCGATAAGCCTTGCTGCTGCGTTCTGAACGATTTGCAATCTTTCTATAAGATATAGAGGGGCACCTGCATATAAGCTATTGGCGTAGTCGAGATGTGCCATAATGAGTGATTGAACAATCGTTTTGCGGGAGGACTGAGGAAGATAGGGAAAGATCTTCCTTATCATGCGAAGTTTGTTGAAACAGGCCGTTGATACTTTATTAACCTGGGCTTTACAGGAAAGGGTACTGTCAAATAAAAAGCCAAGATTACGGGCAGACTGCACAGGTATAGGAGGGGGGTTCAGGACAGTGGGCCACCATAAGTTAGCAGGTGGAGTAGACTTCTGGCTAAAAAAAAGGACCTCCGTCTTGTCCGTATTTAAAGCCAAATGATTGGTAGCCATCCAGGTGCAAATGTTGCCCAGGCAGTTTCTGAAGTTGGAAAAGAGGGAGTCAGAATGGTCTCTGAATGAAAAAACAAGCTGAGTATCATCAGCATAGGAGACCACTCTGACCCCCCAGGACTCAACTACCCTAGCAAGCGGGGCCAAATAAACATTAAATAATAAGGGGCTCAAGGCGGAGCCTTGAGGCACTCCACACGTGAGGGGTTTATCTTCTGATTCAAAAGGATGCATCAGTACCCTTTGGGTTCTATCGGATAGAAAGGATTTAATCCAGGCTAAGACTGTGCCTCCAAACCCCAGTTGGTGTAGACAGGCAGTGAGTATGTCGTGTGAGACGGTATCAAATGCAGCGGACAGGTCGAGGAGAACCAACATGGCCTCCTCACCCCTGTCCACTGATTCCCTAATAGTCTCAGATACCTCTAGCAGCGCGGTCTCGGTGCTGTAGCCAGTTCTAAAACCGGACTGAGTATCGTGCAGCAACTGGTTAGTTTCTAAATATTGAGCCAGCTGTTCCTGAACCACCTTCTCCAACATTTTAGCAGGTTTGGGCAGGAGCGAAATCGGCCGGTAATTGCTGAGTTGAACAGGATCAGCGCCCGGCTTCTTCAGGATGGGAAGTAGCCTGGCATGTTTCCAGACCTCAGGAAAGTGGCCGCAGGCCAGGGAGAAATTCCAGATGGAAAGGAGAGGGTTGATTAAAACAGGGGCGAGGGTGCTCATAACTTTGGCAGGGACTGGGTCTAATGGAGATCCCGACTTGACTTTATGAAAAAGAGGCAGAGCTGTTTCGGGAGTAAGTAAATTGAAAGAGGTAAAGGAACAGTGTGAAGGATGAGAGGCAATGGTCTGAGGACTAAGTGCAGAGGTATCAAAGGAGGGGGAGAGTTTGATTATTTTATCCTGAAAAAAATCTGAGAGACCGTTGCAAAGGGCTTGGGTGGGAACACATTGAGTTTTTAAAGCAGGGGGATTTACAAAATCCTTCACAATGGTGAAAAGGGTTTTGGATGAATTTTGCGCCTGATGAATAAGTTTTGAAAAGTGGGCTCTCATCGAGGAGCGTTTGAGTTTTTTAAACTTATTTAGGGCATTTTTGTACGTGGATTTGGCAGTAGGATCGTAGGTCTGGCGCCATATGCGTTCCAGCTGCTTACATCTGCTCTTTTCCTCGCGTAAAGCAGGGGAGAACCAGGGGGAAGAAGGACGGGATCTGGCGGATGCCAGAGGGGTTAGCGGGGCAATATGATTCAAAGCAGAGATAAGGGCAGAGTTATATCTCTCTGTTTCCCTATCAAGATCTCCCGACTGCTTGAATTGAAACTGAAAGCAGGAGTCAATAGACTCACAGGTAACTTTGGTCCATTTGCGACCGCTAGCTCTGTTAAGAGAAGCAGGAGGGGGAGGAGCAGGACAGGTAATGTCAAAAGGAAGAAGATAATGGTCTGACCAAGTGAGGGGGAGGGGGGAGAAAGAGGAAATACCAGGATGATTAGTGAAAATGAGGTCAAGTGTGTGGCCTGCTTTATGAGTAGGGCCATTAACTAATTGGGACAACGTAAGGCCTTGTAGAGTTTCCAGGAATGAAGAAGCTTGTGCACAGGAAGGGTTATCAATGTGAAGATTGAAGTCTCCTAACACTGTGAAGTGGGAATGTTTAAGTGAAAAGTCTGCGATTGAGTGCATCAAGGCACTTAGGGACGAGGAGGTGGCCGGGGGGGGATTGTAAACCAGGATGCCAGCAAAGATAATGCTTGCGGAGTCCATAGTTGTGAAATACATGGCTTCAATGAGGCCAAGATTGGGGATTTTCGTGATGTTTAATTTGAGGTGAGATTTCGCAATAACAGCGAGGCCCCCACCAGGTTTAGAACTGTCACGATTAATGCCCAATAGATGATAGCCGGATGGAATGGCCAAATTTATGTCCGGATTAGTTGAATCTTTAAGCCAGGTTTCTGTCAAAAATAATAAGTCCCAGTTATTGGTATCTAGCGACAACCAGATATCAGCGGCATGAGCGGGTAGCGATCTACAATTAATTAGGGCAGCTTTTAAGGTGGTCGAGGGCTGGTGAGTCATGGCATTCTTAGGCTGAAGAATCGATTTAGAGGAAGCAGGGACAACAAATTTACAGCGTGAGCAAGTATAGGTGGAATTATCCAGGCTGTGGGGATTACAGCAGGTGGTAGGGCTGCAGGCGCCTTGGCGAATGAAATAAAGTTGGTCGATAGACCAGGAGATACTTGGGGAGCAAGAGACAGGGGGACCGGCGCTGGGCGCGGGCCCGGCGCGGACGGGCGCAGACGGGCTTGCCTTAGGCGCGCCTTCGGCGCGCCATCGGCGCGCCCGCTGCGCCCGCCCGCTGCGCGGGCGGGATGGCCCCTTACTTTTATCCATTCTTCTAAGGGTGAAAGGAGGGTGGGAGGCGTCCAGGAGCTGGAGCGCTACCCTGCCTCCCCCCAAGATGGCGGTTCCGCGTTCTCCCGGCCGGCGAGAGCGCTGTGCTCGGCTGCGCCGGGGGAGAGAGAGCAAGGACCCCTGTGACGATTTTACTCTCGTCAGAACAAGCAAGGAGGTCAATGACTGATTTAAAAAAGCATCAGGTTAAAATATTTACAATTATTAAAATTCTCAATCGTAAATATAACAGTGTCACACTCACGCTAAATTGCATATAAAAAAGGTCAAGAGAGACAGAGATGCCCCCGGCTTCCGCCTCAGGGGTGAGAGCAAGTAATCTGCAGTGAGCTAAAAACGCGAACCTTAAATAACGAGGGAGGGCGGGAGGCGTCCAGGAGCTGGAGCGCTACCCTGCCTCCCCCCAAGATGGCGGTTCCGCGTTCTCCCGGCCGGCGAGAGCGCTGTGCTCGGCTGCGCCGGGGGAGAGAGAGCAAGGACCCCTGTGACGATTTTACTCTCGTCAGAACAAGCAAGGAGGTCAATGACTGATTTAAAAAAGCATCAGGTTAAAATATTTACAATTATTAAAATTCTCAATCGTAAATATAACAGTGTCACACTCACGCTAAATTGCATATAAAAAAGGTCAAGAGAGACAGAGATGCCCCCGGCTTCCGCCTCAGGGGTGAGAGCAAGTAATCTGCAGTGAGCTAAAAACGCGAACCTTAAATAACGAGGGAGGGCGGGAGGCGTCCAGGAGCTGGAGCGCTACCCTGCCTCCCCCCAAGATGGCGGTTCCGCGTTCTCCCGGCCGGCGAGAGCGCTGTGCTCGGCTGCGCCGGGGGAGAGAGAGCAAGGACCCCTGTGACGATTTTACTCTCGTCAGAACAAGCAAGGAGGTCAATGACTGATTTAAAAAAGCATCAGGTTAAAATATTTACAATTATTAAAATTCTCAATCGTAAATATAACAGTGTCACACTCACGCTAAATTGCATATAAAAAAGGTCAAGAGAGACAGAGATGCCCCCGGCTTCCGCCTCAGGGGTGAGAGCAAGTAAAGAACAAAAAGAACTACCAAAGACTCACGTGACTCACTCACTGAGTTATCAGCGTGATGGCGTTCACGTTGTAGGGAATTCATTGGCTGAAACAGCCGCAGCGGCAGCCACTAAATCGGCTCCCGTAGTTCGAAAAAAGCGTACATTAAAATACATTGACGGTGAAACAGTGCTGGCGGTGAAAACGTCATCAAAAGGCGACTGCTCAGCGTTACCGATCAACTATCCACTCAATTATACATACATAATCGATGCAAACTCCGTCCCTTTTGCTCGAATCCCTGGAGTGGGGGATAGGGTGATTCCAAACATGGACAGGAGAAACTTGTTAATCGCAGACGCACATATGGGCGAGGGTCTCAGACACCTTAAACTAAAAGATTCTCTGGAAGAATTACAATCAAGGTACTGGTGGCCAGGCATGAGCCTGCGTCATACCATGTTTGTAAAAAACTGCCCAAACTGCAACAGAGATCGCAGTGGGGAAAGAAACAGTTTAATACCTCGTCGTTCTACTCCAGAAAAAATCAGGAGTAAAAAGGAAGGGTTGCGATTAACATATACAGGCTAGTTCCACTTATAATGTAGATCACCAGCACTCGGCTGACGTCCGGACTGTTATACAAAGATTTGCGAGTCTAAATGGCATATACGCTAAGAGCATGCTACGTTTGACCATTGTCTCCACTCTAGCCCTCAAGCCTGAGGGGAAACATGACCAAATGAGCATAGCCCAGCGGGAATCTTCTCACTTCCTTCCTGAGGGTACGGGATGGTGTAAAGAAAAAACCAAGGCATAAAGCAATCTATAGCGGAAAGGATATTAGGTTCGGGAGCTGGGTGGGTCAAACATCTAATAAGTGTCCAACGTAGTCTCAATAACTTGCCAAGAAATTCTCTGAAGGGATTCAGTGCGTACGAATTATTATTTGGAACTAGGATGATGATCTCTGACATTGATAGTCAGACTTCAGTGGTGAAAGAAAAAACCTTTGATATCAAAGACCGTTTGGCTATTTTGCAGGACTTAAACAAAACAAGAAAAGACCTGAGCAACATAAAGTTGAAACAACAGCCAACAACCACTGAAGAACCACCACCTGTCCCAGCAAGACCTGTCTGGATTCCAAAAGTCGGGGATCTAGTCAGGGAAAAGATCGCGGTAAAGAAGGAATTTGGGCCTTCTTACAGAAAAGCAGTTCCTGTCTTGTCTGTCAACGGGACAAGATCAGTTGTACTACCGCCACTTGCTGGTAAAAAGGAGAACCGAGTTGTATCCATCGACCTGGTAAAACCACAACATGTGGCCGATAACAAACAGTAGGCCAAGTGGACTCCCAATAAGTAGCAGAACACCAAGGTTTGCTACCAGTACAGAGGTCCTAACGAAGAGGCTCATCACATTCGAAACGCCTACAGAAGAACAACAAGGACTATGCAACAATGCAATAGAACTAAGACCTCTGAATACCCAAATAAAAACATTTAGCAGAGACACACCAATCTATAATGAAGTACCAAGTGAAAATGCAAGAAACAGAAATCCTGAACCAATTGGAACAATTGACAGAACTGCATCCGGCTACTTCATTAACTTCGATGATTCCTCTGAGGGCTTCAGCGAATCAAAGACACAGCCATCATCAAAAACCTTTAAAGACAAAGCTAAGGAACTTTTGAGACAACTGAAAGAAACATATCTGATTTCTCCATGGATTGAATTTTGGGTGGGTTTTGGTGCATTTATCCTCATACTTTGGCTCATCATGGTACTTACTTTGGGACACTTCATTGAGGGAAAATATGCTAAAATGGACACAGCAAGTCAGAAAATCAACTTGATCCTCAAACCACACACATCTTCACACGTCGAGAAAAGAGAACTTTCTTCAGCCAACTTCACAGCCAATCCGATACCTGGTGGGGTAGCCTGGGACAACACTGACTATGAAATTTATGGTCCGGTCGAGATCCTGAAATATCCACACCAAATTAAGATCTCATTGAGTGACTTTGCAAAACCAAACTCATTTGCTGATGATTGGGACTTCGAAAGCATTAATAATATGATGTCTGACTTAGTAATGTCTGCTAAATTTACCAAACATGATTATTTGCAGGGTTCTACAAATTATGACAGTATGTATTGCTATAACCACTATGGTAACCACTTTTTACATAGATCTGCACAACCTAGAAACGTTTTAAATTATAATCAATGGGAACATTGTGCAACACCTCCAAAAGGGAGCTCAAGAACCGTTTACGACAAATATTCATATTTTTCAGGTTTTAACACAAGTAATGCTGAAACATTTTATTTTAAATTGTCGAACAAGACAGGAACCAAAACCATGATAACCAACACAAAATTGTTATATTCAGACTCATTTTTTGAACAAATGAATACTTTTGGATTTGATTATTGGGACAAAAATGTTGAATTGAAAAGTGTTTGGGGTACAAAAGAATGGCAAGTACAGGGTATAGAAGCTTTGTTTAGAGCCTGCATGATCCCAGAACAAATGATATTTTTAAATGACACTGTTCAACAGACCACCTGTCTTGGCTTAGCCAAAATCAAAGATTTAAATAAACCGTCTATTCCAAAGCCAATAATGTTTAGCAATAACTCTGATACAGATGAAGAGATAGACGTAAACCATATATTAAACCAAAACAGAACACATCCTGATTGGAAACAGTGGTTGATCTGGCCCACAGATACTAATAACTGTCAAGACAGATTCCTGAACAAAACACAGGGGTTCAAAATGACCAGGCCAGACCCTAGATATCCTCAAAGACATCACCCAGGGATAATAACCACCTACAGTGTGGGCAAATTATGCCTTCAATGGCTACAAACTTCCACACTGGCAGAAATTAAGCAACACCTAACTTTACTTACTGATGGTGCTGACTTGCGTGATTTCACTTTGGGACCACGCAAACAGCGTCAAAAGCGTTTCATAGCAGCCTCTGTATATGCAGCATACAATGAGGCCTGGAAGGTTACTCAAATTAAAACAGCAGAGAGAATACGGGAAATTGACCGTATTCATTTGGAAAAATCACTTTCTGTAGTGGACAATGGGTTAATGACTCTGTCCTCCAGAATTTTTTCTTTGGACAGCATTGTGTCGTCAGCAATCGATATATTATCGCAAGACTTACTGCTATTACAACACGGTCAGTCACAATTGCGTTCTATTGTACAGCTTGGCTGGACGTTACAAAATCTGCGTTCAGGCTATGTGCCTTGGCATTTAATCAACACAACGTCACTATTCCAAATCTTTAACCTTACTGATAGACAAATCAGTATGGCGCAAAAGGGTGCTGATTATACAATCTTGAGCATTGAAAAACTAGAAAGATTACCAATGACAATGTCAGAACGACCTGTCAATGAATGGATAATACATGGGATAATAAATATTCCAATCTCAACCTTCAGGTTTCAATACTGCCAAAAATATATACAGGCTGGCATGTACGAGAAATTGGGAAAGGGGTACCTTAAAACAACATGGAACCTGCCCTATTCACATGCATGTGTCAGTAATAAAGGACAGAAAGTGTTTCTTAGTGGCAACAATTGTGCGATGTCACTGAGTGGCACACTTCTGTGTAACGGAATTAGTTTGCATGGAGCCTGTGAAGGGAATTCATACAACCTTTCATGTCACCAGCAAGGCGCACCTGCAACAGAAATAGAACCATTCTTTCAAAGACTCTATAATGGGAGTTACATTCTTATTGTAGACCGCAGATGTTGTAGTCTTATGCCCGGGACTCCTTATCTAGTAACTACTACTGCGAAGGTCAAGTGCTGTGGACGCACATTGTTCCCCAGCTCCTTCCCAGACAGGGAGGCAAGGGCATGGCCCGATTTGAAAATTACTTCTATTCGAATAGATACTTTAAGCAGAATGAAAACAGTCCTTCTTCAGACGCCTACCAGGCTCTCGTCATCAAAAGAAACGTATGATCTACAAGTCGCAAGGACGACTGCAGAGATAAATACATTATTATCAACTAATTCCCCCGTACATTTCGCGGAAATCCTGAATGAAATCTTAAATATTTCTGATACCAATGGGGTCTCAAAGGTATTTAAGACAGTATTTTCGATGGCATTAACACCATTCAAAGCCATACTGGGTATTTTTCCAGATTTCGTCCATTCGATTTTTGGCGGACTTCCCCTGATCCTGGGACTAATTGCAGGAATCCTATTCTTAGTCCTTATTTTTCGTTATGGCAACCCATGTCACAGACAAAACTCTTGCGACAAGGGAAGAAACAATCCTAGCCATTGGATACCGGGACCGGATATCAAAAATCCTGGGACTCTCCCGGCTTAGAGACCTGAACATGACTTGGTTTCTATCATTTCGACCAATGTGGCAAAGATGTGTTTTACCTGTATTGAGGTGTCTGCTATGCGGAGAAGAATGCGTGTTAGACACCTGTCTGACGCTACAATCGGATGCGCCGATGGATGCAGAAACATTGTTGAGCCCGATCAAGGTTCATGCTTTGTGCTGCCCTCAAAGGCTACCAATCCTGATGACGGCATTCGTGGAAGCTTCACCACTACGATTGATGGGTAGTGAAGTTCAAGATGAAAGCAGCATCGAACAGGTACGACCTTCTGTCAGTAATGCAAATCAGAATGTCAATGGAGACAATCATGCGCAAGAATGCATGATTACACCTATTTCCGAGTTAGTGGAACTTTCCCAGGAAGCTGTTGACAGTTTTTTCGAAAGCCTAAATGATATGATGTTCTCACCAGAACAGAAATAGAGACTTTTGAGCAAGCTCGCACACGGCGTGCCCTGAATTCGGCCTTCAACTTTAAAAATAAAGTCACATGAACATTTTCGCTCCAGTTCACGGACAGCAGTTTTTCCAGCAGCCCCAAATATTTTTACATATTTTTCGGGACACTATCTTCTGCTTAAAGTAAGAACTATTCTTAGAGAACTAAGGTTTCTAAATTTTAGATAGCTTATAGACATTAGCTGCCCGCTGGCATGTTCATAAAGATATTTTATTCTGTGATGGAATGGTCTCGAAACTTTTTTCTGTAAGAAACCATTTCATGTGTAATTCTCATATACCAAATAAGCAATAATGTATACAAATGCGATTACTTTGGCATTTTTCTACAGCTTGAGTGCATACCATATATATATGTCTGCAATTTTTTTCAGTATATTTGAAAATTTCAAAATGCATTTATGTATTTTGGGGTGGTAAGGTATACACACTACTCTATAGTATGTTGTACTATGTTATACTATGCCTAGATTAGTAAATATGTCCATAGTTAGCGTGGAGTGGGTGTCATGTATTCCTATAGGTCCTGAATCGATCCCCCTATTCCTGACCCTATTCTAGTTAAACAAACCAACAAGTTAACTAGCAGTCAGCCCATGAGGCAGAAAACCCCCATGATGCAGATACCGTTATCTGACGCAGTCACACTACGGCACAGGAACGTGTTATCTGATTAGGTCATAACACTTGCGATCTAATTAGACAAGCGATATTCCTCCAGCCCCTGATAAGGCATACGGAGTTCTCATAACAAATCAAACCTATGACAACCTGGGCAAAACCCTGCGGCCATTGTTTTGATTTCACCGAGAACTTTAGTAAAAGAATGTGCTAACGAGCAAATCGTATGACATCTTTATTGGCGTATCTATGTCCATCCTTACATCAATCTCGGCACCTTAAAGGTATAAATATTACCGATCTTGCCATATGCAAACACACGCGTGGTGACGAGACGGAGCAGCCATACTTGCCGAAGCGAAGAGCAGAGCAGACCCCGCTGGCAGCAGCCCCGCCTTTCTGACGCGCTGAGAGACGCGCTGCTTTCTCCTGCCGAGAATCCAGCACCGGCGTTTCCGGGTAGCCCTCGCAGGCAGCCTGGAATATCGAGACCAGAGAGAGAGATACCATTCCTCATTCATCCTAAATTCCAGGTACAGAACTGAATAACCCCTCACAGAGAATTCTTTAGTTATTCACTTGGCAAAAACAAACTTAACTTAAACTGTAACTATCTATTCCCGCCCACGTATTAGACTTAGGTCAGGTACACGGGGTAGGCGTATCTAGAAACACCAGTTGAGTACGTTTAGTCAAATGTATATGTGTATATAATATATTTTATTCATTTTAAAACATCTTATGGCTTAGAAACCATATCAATGTTTTTACAGTATTATTTTATACTATTGCTTTTAATGTATGCACTTTACTTAACTATAAGTATTGCAATAATATCGATCCATTTCTCTTGTATGAGAAAAGAGACTGATCAATAAATAACACCTTTTTATTGAACACGCCCGTCTCTTCCTATTCTCTACATTCTGATGAGACTAAGAATGCACGTACTGACTGAGTAAAATAATTTGCCTTTTGTTCACACGACTCTCGAGATTGACTCTTGATTAGGGGAGAGCAAAGTTGTCATGTTCTATGGTTGTCAGAAACTAAATCCCTTCTTGTCTAATCAGGGAAGTTAATTCCTCCTTGAACATTCGAGAAAGTTTCTAGTGAACTCTGAGCTAAGCTGGCAAACCCAAAACTTTAAGTCTAGTATCGACAGTAGTAGACCTAGTTAACGTCTGGCCTAGGCCTTTACTGCTGTAGGTATTATTCCAATGCGCAGAGCCTATTGGGAAGATAGGAACTACACTACAGCGTGACTGTCTGGTGTCTGTTTGCGGTGCCATTTCTTCTCTAGCTTTCGGCAGGTTTGCTTGGAGGCATGGAGGTCCGTGGTGAACGCTTGGAGCCTGAATACAAACTTTCTTCCTACCTGCTCGTTCTGCTGGAGCCTTTGCCGGCGACTACACCACAACTTGCCGCTCCCGCTGCGCGGGAGCCGCTGCGTGCTGTTTTGCCCCCACCTGCCTGGAAAAGATCATCTGCCCAGCTGCCGCGGCGCTGAGAGGCTGCAGGGGTGTAGCGCTGCAGGGACTCACTGTTCCAGGAGTCCCTGCGAGACCTGACGACATCCGGTCAGCGCCCCCTGCCTGCCCCGCCCCCGGCCGGCTGATCTAAGAAAAGGGGCTTGAGCTGAACATCCAGTGATAATCTAGCAAAACGCTTGGAGCCTGAATACAAACTTTCTTCCTACCTGCTCGTTCTGCTGGAGCCTTTGCCGGCGACTACACCACAACTTGCCGCTCCCGCTGCGCGGGAGCCGCTGCGTGCTGTTTTGCCCCCACCTGCCTGGAAAAGATCATCTGCCCAGCTGCCGCGGCGCTGAGAGGCTGCAGGGGTGTAGCGCTGCAGGGACTCACTGTTCCAGGAGTCCCTGCGAGACCTGACGACATCCGGTCAGCGCCCCCTGCCTGCCCCGCCCCCGGCCGGCTGTTCTAAGAAAAGGGGCTTGTGCTGAACATCCAGTGATAATCTAGCAAAACGCTTGGAGCCTGAATACAAACTTTCTTCCTACCTGCTCGTTCTGCTGGAGCCTTTGCCGGCGACTACACCACAACTTGGCGCTGAGAGGCTGCAGGGGTGTAGCGCTGCAGGGACTCACTGTTCCAGGAGTCCCTGCGAGACCTGACGACATCCGGTCAGCGCCCCCTGCCTGCCCCGCCCCCGGCCGCCCTCACAAGTATAAATACAGTTTAAGGACCGTCTCGCGGGACGCAAGCGGGACGCCGGGCGAAGCCCGGGCAAAGGGCGGGCTGTCTGTGGCCGTCCGGGGACGTACAAGGACGGGACGGGCCACCCTATTAACATCCATATCCACATTTTTTATGTACTGGGCAATTTTGTGATAAGTAATACATCCGATTGCCAGTGTGGTAAGTGTAACAACAAAGATACTGAGACTGACGCAAAGGGAGACGGTGATTTGTGCTGAAGTTTCAATAACAATCACATATAATTCACTGGAGAAAGCACTATTATTTACAACTATCAGGCCTATTCCAGGAAAGTCTAATGGGATTCAAAAAATTAAGATCTCGTAGAATATTTATGAAGCGAATGGGCACTGAGGAAGCAGTCAGGAAATCCTCTGACAAAGCAGTAAAACATGGCCGGATAACTAGGACCCCGGCAATTAGTAATTACTTTCCTGCCTTATCATCAAAAAGGGAATTATCTACCCATATTCCGGAAATAGGAAAAAATCTGGATCCTTTTGAAAATATGGAGGAAAAAATGCTTTATTCTTTGAACCAACAACCTACCCATAATCTAAGTGAGCTTGATCTTGAACTTAATCAAAAGATAATCTGCTCATCACAGGAGTTACAATCCCTGGACCATGATGCGATTCACTTAACATCCTCAACTCCAATAAAATGGTCAGGGAGCCCAGATCGTATTGATGATCCTCTTGGAATCAACTTGAAGTTAGTGGACAATAATTCAGAAGCACAGTCAAACCCAGACAAATTACCCAACAGTTCTTCGAAAAAAACATTAGAACAAGATCTAGTACTTGATTCCTCTCTGGACCCTTTCTTTCTTAAAAATATTAATACCACAAATTCCGTAAACCCAATGTCAAAGGCTCTTTTTTCTCTACAGGAAATCTTGGAATCGGTCCTTTCTTTTCTAGGACATATTCTGGAAAATTCGGATCAAACTTTAGACGTACAAATTGGTATACTAACGTTTTTAGTAGAGGAGAAAAAGAAAAAAGAATCCGCTGAAGCAATGAAAAAACAACAAACATCTGATACGACGCAATTGCAAAAGAATAACTCAATTAAAATCAACAAAAGTATACAGATACAAACAAAACGTGACTCTAGTACTCAAACATCAGAAATAGAAAAAATAGGAAAACAAATAAAGGAAAATCTGGAAATCCATAAGGATTCCACCATATACTCCCTAAAGAAACTCTTCAGAGAAGAACCCCCAAAAGTTGCCAAACAGTACTCTATTTTTTCGAAACCTACCAAAAAAACGGATTCGCACAAAACTGATTGTGACAAGGGTGATCAGGAAAACAGCACTAAACACATACCTGCTGCTGATCAAGGAGAAATAATCTCTAAAATAACAGAAATCCAGGAAGAAGGAAGGAAAAAAAGGAGAAGAAAGCCGATAAGAAGAATTAATAAAAAGAAAACTCGTAAGCTCAAATTTCAAAAACCTATCACACCTCGAAAAATTTGTGAGAGACAAGATGAAATTACAATCCTTAATATCATCAAAAAAGAGGCAACCAGTGACAGAAAAATCACAGAGAAAGTACAATCATTGAATCCAAGAGCTGATGAATACCTTCCGTCCATATTATTTTCAGAAATAGGGCATAGAAACAAAGGAATAGGAGAAGATGATGATAAGATATCCTTACGTGGGGAAGCGAAACCGTCCAAATTTTTACAATTTGAAGAACTTTTTCCCATCGATAACGTGCCACTCAATCGAGGAAGGATAATCAATCTTCTCCAACAAATACTGCCTCTACAATCTTTGACCAGCAAAGAAATAGACCTGGTGATCTTCCCCAAAAAAGAAAATAACAAAATAGCGATGGTATCCTTTTGGTCATCAGTTCTTCCTGGGATTATTCTTAGTGAAAAGGAGATACTTCATAAATGCGGCTATGACGTAATTGAAATATCTGAACCGGAGGAAAATAAATCTAATAAAAGGTCCAATGGTCCTTTTGGGCCAAACTTTAGCATGCAATCCAAAAATCATTACAAAAATACTCTTGTATCAGAAGATTCAAGATCGATTCATTCAGGGAAGGATACCCTGAAAATCCATGTGAACAATGGTGAAAGGGTAGTCTGGTGCAAAGACTTAGAAGTAAAGGAGGTCAAAAAAACTATAAAGTCTTGGGCTTGGGTCTCGGAGATACTAAACAGTAACAAAATCATTAACTGCCAACAACTTACTGTTTAACAATGGCTTGAAGATTACCTCGTGGAATATGGCTGGAAAAACAAAGAATAAAATGATTGAAGCTACCATAAATCAACCTGACATCTTGATTCTACAGGAAACCTGGGCAACAAAATCTTTATTCCATAAAGGCTACTATGTTTATGATATTCCTGCAAAAGCAACTAATCGGGGCCATGCAAAGGGTGGACTGGCAATCCTACTCAGGGAGGAATACTTATGGGCTCAAAAGATCGTCGAGACCAATTCCGATAATCTTCAATGCATTAAGGTATCATTAAAAACACACATCACAGCCCCACCAAAGGCAATCCTGCTCTTTAATGTATATGCCCCACCTGGCACTAACCAAGACGCCCTATTTGCGGATACTATGGAAACAATCTCTCAGATAATAGAAGACCGATTATATCTGTCATATATAATCATGGGCGATCTTAATGGAAAAATCTCTAACTGTGAAATTAGAAAGTGGGTAAACCTATATAAAGAAGAATCACTGGAAATATCCATTCCAAAATTTCCCAAAGGAATAAACTCAGATAAAAGAGGTAAATTGCTATTATCATTACTTCCAAATCTAAATGGGACAATCTTGAATGGCAATGTAGAAGGAGATACACCGGCATCGTATACTAGACGAGGAAATGGAACCTTCTCAATTATCGACTACATAATCTGTGGTATGGAATTATTGGAGACAGTTACGTATTTGCATTCCAACTTCATCGATGAGAGTGATCACGCACTTTTACATCTATCCACTCATTGGATGGCCAACCATTCCTCTACAAGCCAGATCATATTCTATAATAGCACAATCCTGGTAAAAGCTGATCAGAGGCGGATTTTTTGGAATTCATCAACCTTGGACAATATATCCGCTCTGATTACACATACTCAACTTCTAACAAAAACATATTCAGATGATCCATTAACAAATTTTGAATACATAGTTAACAAACTTAAATGTGCTCTTCTAGATAAGTTACAACAGGTCTCATCAGTAAATAATAATAAGAACAACAAAAATAAAAACTGGAATACACCTACTGCTAAAATACTCAATAAATTCATACGAGCTCAATACTTGAATTTTTCTCCATCAACTCAGGCAGAAATTAATAAATTAAAAAATCAATTAAGAAGAGAGAAGCACAGCTACAAAAGAACGTTGCAAGACCGTAATTGGGTTGATATCCAAATAGCCGCTAAAAAATATAATCAGAGAGAATATTGGTCCCTAATTGCTAAAATAACTGGAACAAAAAAGAAACTTCAAGCAATTCCGGTCCCACCTTATGACTGGGAAATTTACTTGAGTGATCTATATAAGGCAAACCCAACCAATCCTGATGAAAAGGACGCCGATAACACCATGGAAAAGAATAATTCCCCGATTATAAATACCTCAGCATTCTCTATAGCAATGCATATTCGAAAAGCAAAAAGCACTGGTGCCTCAGGCCCTGACCAAATACCCATCAAGGTCCTGCAAGCAGACCCCAAGGAGTGGAGTCAGATGCTATCACCCCTCTTTAATTACATCTTTAAAACTAGGAAAATACCAAAGTCATGGCAAGGCAGCATCATTATCCCTATTTATAAAAAGGGGAACAAAAACATAGCCGGCAACTATCGCCAAATAGCACTGATGGATGCTACAGGGAAAATCTTTGCCGCAGAGGTATTGGATCGACTAAAAGACTGGGCTTTCTCGCTGGGTTTAATACCCAAGTTTCAAGCAGGTTTTAGACCTAATCATTCTGTCATTGACAATATTTCAATTCTCCAGACCATTCTTGACAAATATATAGTACGGAAATCTCAGTCTGTATACGCAGCATTCATAGACTATTCTACCGCTTTTGATCGTGTCGACAGACCAACTTTATGGAACAAACTAAGGAGACTAGGAATACCGGAACAACTGCTGCAGATTATAATTAATCTCCATACCAACACATGGTGTCAAGTGCAAATGGGGTGTGAAAAAGGTTTGTCTAAAACAATTAAAACGGCTAATGGACTCAAACAAGGGTGCCTTTTAGCTCCGATACTATTCTCATTATACCTCAGTGACCTGCCATATCATCTACAACAAGGTTCAAGTCTGCCTCCAAAGATCGCTGCACAAAGTATACACGCCCTGCTTTACGCTGACGACATTGTGATGTTGGACCTTACGCCCTTTGGTTTACAAAAGCTCCTAGATATTTTACATAAATATTCAAAGGACAATTTCCTAATTCCAAATTTAACGAAAACAAAAGTTGTTTCCTTCTCTGGCAGGAAACAAAGTGCTAAGTATTGTTGGAGGCTCGGCGGAGAAAAAGTAGAAGAGGTTGATGAATACACCTATCTCGGTAGGATCTTCTCAAAGAATCTAAAAAATACAAAGCAGATAAATAATTTAAAAAGGAAATCAGAACTACATGCCGGGGCCCTCTCCAGACTCTACTCTGCTACAGGGAACAGGCATTTCTCTTCACTGCTAAAAATATACAGAGTTAAAATCCCCCCTGTTTTATCTTACGCTATGGAGCACATCCCTATAAAACAGTGGGCTTATATGGACCAAAAAGAAGGGAAATTCCTGAAAAAAATCTTGAAGGTCTCAGAATCCACACCGGTCCAAGCTCTAAGACTAGAACTCTCACTTACAAGTTCCTATGCTATAGCTGTTGCTAATGTTATCAGGTGGGCCTATAATCTCCTTCACGCAAAAGAAGAAACACTACGTTCCCTGCTTAAAATCGAGACTTTTGAATTAGATGCTTCAAAGCAAACATTCTTCAGGAATATGACTGTGGTATTCCAAATTGCCAAAATCAGTACGGATATTTTGCTCACCTGGTCAGCCTCGCAATTGAAACATTTTTTTAAATGTTTTACCCCTAAACTGAGTTTTGAACTTGACTTCGCACATTGTAACAAATTATCTACTTATAAACTCTTCGTTGAATCATTGGAGTACAAGCATGTACAGCCATACATAGGGTTTTCCCTCACACATAGTGTAAGGAGGGCAATTACAATGCTGCGATTAGGTATCCTACCAGTGTTAACCTTTACATCAAGATGGTCACCCGGTGGATCCCCATTATGTACCCTTTGTCAAGGGGGTGACCAGAACATCGAGCACCTCCTATTTGCATGCCCTAGCTCTAATGTAGTAACAGCACGGTCAAGATATCTAGAGCCCATATACCGCAAATGTAGAATTTCAACAGTAAAGGAACTATTATTGGTGTGTAAACACCCACCAAATGAACTTGTATGTTATAACTTCTATAAATTTTTAAAATCCTTTTTAACATTATATTAATTTGTAATGAATTTTCTTTTTGTAAATTGTTTTATATAATATTTGTGGTCCTCAGTTGAGTACCGAAACAAATAAAAAAAAAATTTGACTTTTGACTTTGACTCCGTGGTGAACCAGCTGGCTTTCTTGTTGGTGCGTCCGTTGGAGGGTTTCTTGATCGGGGCGAGAGTGTTGGCGCAGTCGTCGATCCAACGCCTGAGGTTGCGGGCGGCTGTGTTGGTGGGGTCGGGGGGGAGGGGTCTCGGGCGAGGGTGGTGTTTAGATGGTCTTCGGTGGTCTTGCTCCAGCTGCGATCTGTTGTGTGCGGTGGTGCGTGGTGGGTTTCTGCAAGGTGAAGTGGATGCAGGGATGGTCGGTCCAGTTGAAATCGGTGGTGTGGTTGAAGGTGACGTGGGGGCTGGCGTAGACGATGGGGTCAAGTGTGTGGCCGGCAGAGTGGGTGGGCATTGTGACGAGGTGTCTGAGTCCGAGGTTGGTGAGGTTGTCAATCACGGTGGTGGACATGGTGTCTTTGTTGTTATCGAGGTGGAAGTTCAGGTCTCCAAGGAGGATGTAGTCTGTGGAGGCAAGGGCGTGTGTGCTGACGAAGTCGTCGATGGAGTCGCAGTACTAAGGCCAGGGTCCGGGGGTCTGTAGATGAAGGTTTCTCTGAGGGTGGGGTTGGGATCAGTGTGGCAGTGTAGGTGTTCGGCGGTGCTGCGGGTGTCGTTGGTGCTGGTCGTGACCCTGAGGGTGTTCTTGTGGATGATGGCGATTCCACCTCCTACTTCGTTGGTGCGGTCCCTGCGGTTGATCTTGTAGCCGTCCGGGATGGCTATGACGATGTCGGGTGCCAAGGAGGCGTTCATCCAGGTCTCTGTCAGAAAGGCGACGTCCGGGGAGGATGTGTCGGGCAGGTCCCAGAGCTCGACGGCATGTTTGTGTGAGGAGCAGGTGTTCAGTAGTATGCATCTGAGGTGGTTGCGTCCTGTCACAGTGGGTGGTTTGGTTGCTTGGGGGCTAGCGAAGCTGCAGCTCCGGCAGGAGAAGACCCCTGTGGTGTGCTTCGGGGCCGCCAGGAAGCAGTTGTGCGTTCATCCGGTGTTGAGTGCGTGGAGGGTGTTGGCGTCGGAGCAGCGTTGGGTGTCGTGGCGTTCACGGGGGCTACGGGGTCTGGAGCTGGGTGCGGATGGGCGCTGACAGGCTTGCCTCAGGCACGCCTTTGGCGCGCCAGCCGCCATATGAAGGGAGGTGGGAGGGTGGAGCAGCTGGGAGGTGGGAGCGGGGCGGCGAATGGGCGAGTAGGGGGCAGGGCCGCAGGGATCGCAGCAGCGAGAAAACGGGTGATGCAGGGGTTACAGAAGGCAAACAGGGGACACAGGGGTAGTGGAGGAAAAACGAGGGAGACAAATATAAAAAAAACACAGGGCAGCAAAACAAAACTACACAGGCAGTATGACAAGAAATACATCAGTACCGGCCTCCCGAGGAAGAGGGGCCTCGAACCTGAGGCGCTTCTGATAGGGTGCTATAAACAGAGGGGTCTATTTACAATGCCTTTGGGCTGCCTGTACGTCACTTTTTCCCCATGTAAATAAGCCCTGGAGAGTGTACTCCGTTAAAAACGATTGAAAGCACCTTAAACGGATCACTGGAGCATAGGTAGGGGGCGCTGCAGCTTACAGTACCTTTATGACGACAGTTCTTCTCGTCACCTCATGTGACAGGTTTAGATGAAATAGTAAACAACGCAGGCTTCCATTTTAAGCTCCCTGAGTGATCTTGAAGGTTGTCTTGTAAAATGTATGTAGAGGATTATTTACACATAACACTCGGTAATTCTTACGCACATAGTTCACAAGAGTTCTTCCTCTTGAAGACATGCAGAAGCAAAGCATGTGGAAACTGGAGTCTGGACTGGAGTTCAGGAGGTGGTAAACGTGGGCCTCATCAGCAGCTGTTGCTGCAAAAATAGAAAAATACTGCACGTTCTAAATATATACACATGAAGGAGTGTTATGTTCACTCCCACCAGCGTGTACTGATTGAACACAAAAATCACCCCACTCCTGCATGAATTTATGAACACGTTTTATGACTTTCTTCAAAAGCATATTCCAAAATAATCTTAAAAATTGGAGAAGGCCGCTATTTACCGCGAAGTCTGACTGGTAAATAGCGAAAACTTAGAAAAATGCACTTTAGTGCATTTTTCTAAGTTGGATGTTACACACACACACATGTCCTTTGGACATGTGTGTGCGCAACATCAGTCTACATTTTCATTTAAGGGGTGCTACAGGGTGTCCTTTGGACACCCCTGTCACCCTTGAAATCGCATCCTTATTTGCGATTAGCTAATTGCTATTCGCAAATAAGGAATAACTCCCATTCATTCCTATGGGCCTTTAGGAATGAATGGGAGTTATTCCTTATTTGCGATTAGCAATTTGCTAATCGCAAATAAGGAACATGTAGAAATCGCAATTATTTTTGCGATTTCTACATGAATCCCGTTTTGCGAGTCTTTATTAGCGATTCCTTAATAATCGCTATTAAGGACTCGCAAAACGGGACATTGATGAATCTAGGTGTTGGTCCCCTGGCACCTCAGCCGTCCTACTGACCAATTTTAGGAGAGCAGAGGAATGAGATTTGCGCCAGTGTTAAGCGCTATATTAAAATAGAAATGTGCACTAGTGTTAAGCTATATTCAAATGACCAAAAATGTGAATGGGATGTGAAAGGATTTGATTTTTTTCTAAATGCAAAACTTTGTATTTCGTACTTTGTGTGTTTTAGATAGAAATACTTCCACAAGACAGACCCATTGGTTTGAAAAATCACTGTAATCTAAAACGCTATCCAAGATTACGTGTTCTCGTTAGCGTTGTACAACCTTTGCACATGGTGATAAATACACAGTGGTTAATGATTTTCAAACATTCTATAGAAAACCACTCTGAAGGACTGTGTGGGTAACTTCCTTAAAGGACCAAAACATGTCCTAATGTAGCAAATGGTCATTGAAGAAAAAGCCAGGCTTGGTAGAACTTAGACTATTTGAGCAGGTGGCAGGAAAGCTGCCAAACACACTCGGGGCTTTTAAATCAGCCCAGTGAGGACAGCAGGCTGTAAATCTTGAGAGTTTAGTCAATCATATCTCAGTAGTGTGCATTGCATTGCTTCAACCTTGTATTTGTCTCAACAACATTTGTTGAGGAATGTCAATGCTTCAGCTCAGGCCTGTTTCAAAGTCAGAGCAGGCAGAGAGCCAAAAGGCAGTGCTTTATGATAAAAGTGCAAGATAAGTGAGTTAGGGCCAGGGTGTGCTCTTAAAGGCCGGCAACTATTACAGCCCTAGTACGAGTACCAGGGATTGGACTGTGGTGATGAAATATACCCCAAGAGTTACCAATACTTAGGGCACCGGTAACTTTGAGGATTCAGAATCACCAGGGTTTACAAATGGAACCTTGAGGTTCCTTTGACATATGAGGACTAATTGAATGAATCTGTAATTCAGCGCCAGATTTCACTGATTATTCCTTATTTCCCCTGGAGCATTACCTGGAAATTCAACTGCTTTTAGTAGATGAAATCTGAGGGTGAAACAAAATGGATCCACTGTATTCCTGCAAATGTTGAAATTTCAACTGGGTGGTTAACGCCACCCCTCAGTCCCATCTATTATAATGTTATATATAATAAAGTGTGTTGCCATATACCCTTCGATTCGAATGAACACATCTAATTTAGAAAAATATTTTTTTTCTCACATTGGAATCTTTATGCCCATATGACCTGTTGAGAAAGATCCTAATGGTAATTTCATTATTTTCTCCTAACTGATAAATGTAGCCATTAAGAGAAGCAACAACCCTACTTTTACCACGAACACTAACGTTAACCCTAAATGTGAACTACCCCTGCCCTAGCACTAGCGCAAGAACACTACCTTACACTATCCTTAACCCAAAATCTCTACCTAATCTCTTCTTGAATACTCACATTGTGTCTTCGCATGCCTTTCCCTTCGCACTGTCTTCATACCCAGTCCTGACCCTGCATCTAACCCCAACTTTTATCCTAGCCTACCATGTGTCTCTTAACTAAACCCTTTTCCTAAATTGAACCCTAGCCCTAATCCATGCCTACTTGTAGTATTCTATAGCGTAGACCATATTTGGGCCCAGCCGCGGCCCGTGCAGGTAAGAGCGGTGGGGCCGGCTGGGGGGATGCCGACGGGCAATGGCGACGGAAAATGTAATAAATAATAAATGTTCCGTCGTCATCGTCCGTCGAAATCCCCCCAGCAGGCCCCACCGTCCCACCGCTCTTAGCTGCACGGGCCGCGACTGTTAGGGCCATGTCAAATGGTGCAACATTGAAAAGTGCTTTAGATATTTACACTCCGTAAATTACATGATCACTGACTCGGTGGCCAGAAGACAAATATATAACAATTTGCATTATTTGTTAGTCCTTAAGGCATTTACAGCTTCCATGGTGTTTTTCAAAAATGTTTCAATGTATTTTCTTAAACATCAAAAGGACTCAAGTGTAAATTATTATAAAGAGCATTAGCGAGAGTAGATGAGTTTTATAGTTTGGGAATATTGTGTTGACAAACAGAAGTTGGAGAGCTCTAGGGCTCCAAGTGTGAGCTGCAGGCAAGGGCAAAGCACATGGACCTAGATGTAATTCTTTATTAGACTTTTATGTGTTGCCAAATTATTTCATCTCCTGGTTTAAGGTAGACTAAAGTGGTGATATAGGAACTCTAGTGCAATACTGTTCTTAATGTTCTGCATCGCTCTAGAAAAAGATTGTAGCCAAGTTGTTTTGTTTCCAAAATCTTGCGAATTCTAACGTGAAATTTTGGTACCCTATTTATCAAGGTTTTGAGTCGCCCTTGCACCACACAGGGGGACATAAGGGCGATGCAAAACCTAAATGAGGTTTACCAAGCTACGCAAGAGAACAGACACCCTTATACAATGGGGCAAGGCACATGGTTGCTGAGTGCCAATGCAGTGAGAGAGAAGAGAACAGTGCCACATCTTTGTAGATTAGGGCCCAGATGTAGGTAAATCTGATTTACCGACTCTAGAATACCGAATTTTACCGATTCGGTATTCTAGATTCGGTAAATCAGATGTAGGTAAAAAATCGGTAATTTTTACAGAATCTGTATGATTCGGTAATTACCGAATCGGTATTTTACAGAATCGGTAAATTTACTGAATCGGTAAATTTACCGAATCGGTAAATTTGAAGGCCCCTATATCTCAATTTGCAAATACCGGTCGGTAACGGCCGAAATCGGCCGTTACCGACCGGTATTTTCCGACCTACATCTGGCCCATGGTGCTGTTCTGCTCTCTCCATTTCACGCAGCACATTATAGCAACTTTAGCTGCTGTGCTGCGTTGCAAGAGTTCTTAGTAACTCTAGCCCTGCTTGATGTCATCTACATCTGAAGCCTACTCCATTGGCACTGCCTCTCTTGTCTCGGCTGTCACCAGTAATGGTGCTGTGTCCCCACCCTGGTTGCTCCAATGCTCCTTCTTTGTTTCCAAGCCTGGAGTCGAGGTCTTGGTGGAGGAGGGGTGTTCATGGAGCAAGTGAGGCCTGTTGAAAGTCCTTATTATGTGCAAAACATGTTGTGCAAAATATGTATATACATAATATCCTGGGGTAAGAAATCCCCAAATCCAAAGGTGTCGTCAGTTTTGACTATATTTTTTGCCCCTCCCCCCCCCCCAAAACAGAAATGCTGACACGTGTTTTGCCCGTGTGGCTAACATGCCAAGGGCATTTTGAAGGTGATAAATCTAATAGATTAATGTTCAGTCTTATTGTCGCCTTGTAACATGAAAGAAAAGGGAGAGCCTTATGCATCTGCGGTGCGAAATGAGTATTAACTGTTTAAAGTCCTGTTTGTTACATAGGCTTTTCCATGAGATTGTATTGCTGCAGTAGCTGGTTTTCATCCAGGGTGATTTCCTCTGTCATGGATTGTAGATGTTGCAGGGTTGTGGACTGTGCCACAAGTTCACAGTGGAATAGGGGTTCAATGTTTGAATTTTGGCAGCATTTCATTTACTTACAGGACCACTGCCTGCGCATGTTTTGTTCAGGTAATGTTTCCCTCTTCTTACCACCTTGGTTTTTCTTTGGTTAAAAGCCTCACAGTAAATTTCAATAAATAGACAAATAGTCAACTTGAAATTCGAAAAATAAAAATCACCTATTGCAGTCAATATCCCTGGTATCTGGAACATTAATGAGAGTAAAGACAGTGGTTGCAAACTGAACACAGAGTCGGAGGCTTGCCTCGTGCCTGAAAGGGGATTATTAATTCCCATGTCTTGGCATACAATATACATGTATAGAAATCACATGTATTGCCCGTGGTTGAAATATACTGACTTCCGTCTACGTTATACAGCTTGCCATTCAAATTAAATTACTGCATGTGTGCAGTGGTGTTTACTCAGTTTGTATTTCAAGACCAAGGCGTGGGTGGTAAATGTGTCAAAGGGAAGTGAAGGTGAATAAACCGAAGTGTGCAAACACTACAACAACTGAAATCTGGCCTGGAAAATCTTCCTAGCAAGGCTGCATGGCAACCGAATGGCTTGTTTGGCCGCTTCCGCCAACTAATCAAAAATACCTTCGGCCGAGTTAAAAGAAAACAGATAATGCAGGCGCTCGACTAATGCAAACATTACACAATCTCCCCACCCTCGCCCAAAACGAATATACAAGCTGTAAGTTTCCTCTTCTCTTTCTACAACTATAAACCTTTTGGATTTAATACAGCAACAGTTTAACCCGCAGACTCATGGAGAAATATAAGAAAACCCCAAAATACCTTACAAACAAACTGACCTTACCTAGTAGAAGCTAAGATATAAGTGGAAAGCGTACAGTGCGTAATGTTCCAAAAATGTGGGACTAGCTCTAAGATTCGCATTGCCTTCACAGTGCTCAAGAGTAAGACCGGCCGGAAGTATCACCTATTGGCTACATGCTGAGTCACAACTTCCGGTAAGATTGTAATCCAAGCAGATAGAGTCCTCCTTGAAGCCTCGGATTCTCGGTGCTTATAATAGCAATTTAAGCACTTGGAAGGTCCCTGGAAACAGGAAAGAAGGGGACAGGAAGGGAGAAACACTGTAATAGGTGATGCTCTGAACTCTGTTCACCTGTAATCAGGACTGGACTGGGAACTTAAATCAGCCTTGGCAAAAATGATAAATTCAGCCCCCATATGTAGACGTGCTTATGCGCGCTAGAGCCAGACGGATGTATGACATTACAACGCATGCTTTTACATGGCATGCTTTTACAACGCGGTTTTTACAATGCATACCATTACAACGCATAGTGCTTTTAGGCGCTGGATAGTGAATTGTTTAATTTACTATCCCAACTCCAGTCCCCGTGGATAGTAGGGAAGGTGTTGGATAGTACATTAAACCTATTCCCTATCCTAGAGCGCCCCCCAGTGCAATGCGTTGTAATAGTTTGCGTTGTAAAAGTTGCGCTGTAAAGGCACTGTGTGGTAAAAGTTGCGTTGTAAAGGTTGTTTACCGAGCCAGACCAACTCTTTCAAGTTGACACTGGGATCATGTAAGGTACACCACCGCTCCTGGACGCCGAAACTGGCCTCCAAGTGTTGACATCGGTCTCCTGGGGCTCCAGTCTCCCGAGGGATTACTGGCTGGCTAGTCTGGCCATGCCTGTAATCAAAGGCATCACACAGTTATATTAGGATAGGTTTTAGAGTTAGGAGCAGTCTAGCTTTGTTTGTAGAATTAGACATACAACATTCATAATGCAGCTCACCACATGGTGGCTCTGGGACAGCTTCATCAATAGGGTAAATCCCGTGATAACACAATGAATGGAGAACTAAGAAAACTGCAAGGAACTAAGAAATCTGTGTTTTTCACTTAAAAATAATTGTCAGAGATTTGGATTGTTCCTAGTCATGGTCAAGAGTAGGGATTGGGTATACAACGACGTTCTCCTGATCTGTCTTCTGTGGTTCCTCAGATGTTTGTTCTCTTGTTGGAACTCGTCCTCTCCAATTGCTGCTCAGAATCTAAGCCAATTTCTATTTTATGTTAACAGGTCCCTCACTCACTCGTCACGTGATACAGGGTCCAATTATTATGATGGTCCTCCACCAGTACCACCAGCGGGTAGGAACTGGCTTTTAACTCCTTCCATCATTTCATCAGGTCTTTTTGAACCTTGGTGTTCTTTTTACGGCACTTAATCAAAGTTTAGTGCCCACATTGCGTAGGAGAACTGTTTTTCCGGATAAGTAAAGAGAATAGCTTCAGGTTTGTGTTCAAGACAGATCATCAATTAAACAGACAAATGGCAAGGAACGACTCTAAATAAACAAATAGTGACATCAAAGTGTATGTATGAGAAGTCTTGGGTGTTGATGACGTTTTAATCCAAGAGAACAATGCAAGGATCATCTTCAGGACATTAGATAAGCATGCCTGTTAATACGTGCCGCCAGTTGGGTGGCTACAATGGCTGCAGTCAATATGGCATTCTTGGAGAACGCTCGCTGCCCGTGAGTATAGACGGCAATGACCTGTTCCACGTAATGAGGGCGAATGGCCTCGAGGGCCGGTAGGGCGTGTTCCAATAAAGGTTGCCTAAGTATAGTCGGGTGCAAGGGCGAGCGGTAATCGTCCCATGCGAAGAGCCTCAACCATGTGCTCTCTACGGCGTGATGGCCTTAAGCCGGCAATACAGCGTGCTGCAGCAGGAGTCTGGTTCCGGGAATGCGGAGGATTGTGGCTCTTCGCATTGGGACGATTACTGCTTGAACACGAACCGTGAGCATTGCCTGAGCCTCCCTTAAATGTTGCCCCAATTGTATGTCTTAATGTCTTTGCAGTAGGACACAGGCTTGTGTCCCACTTTCAGTATCTTTGTGTGCTGAAACCTTACAATTTTTAGCCAAATTAAACATTGAAACTCTGTCCAGCTGGATAAGTTTAACTAATACAGAATTGATTCGTATAAACAAAACATACCTAAGCACACCAATAACATTGTTTTCAAACAGGAGGGCGTATGGATATTTATCCAGACTGATACACAGTTTATTACCGCCCTATATCCTATCAAAATATAAGTATCTCAGAAAAAGTCAAACATAGAAATCAAATAGTCCAATCAGATCTTCTGTCTTGAGGTCTGTTTTTTTTAATTTCCACAATTCACAAGAAGCACCATAACAGCAGACGCGCGTTTCGCCCACAGGGCTTTTTCAAGGCTGTAAAGAAGATGTGTATACATGTCCATCAGACACTGTATCAGTTTCAATCATATTGAAACATTTAACTCATCTAATTAGCATGCAAATTCCCTTGTGATAGGAAGTGATCAGCCAGATTTTTACATATATAAACCGTTTAGTATTACATAGAAAGGAAAAGAAAACACCCTTGTGAATAAAGTTTCCTAGAGACCGTCTATTTGCGTTGGTGGAACTTTCAAAAATCATATATGCCTAGTACAATTTTAGAAGGCAGTGCCTATAATTATACAATTATTCAATTGATTCGGTCTGTATTTATTGCTTCTTGTTCATCTCTATTCTCCACTAGGGACCACTGTGGTGTTGAATAGTAGGAACTTTTATAGCGCTCATTCACCAGCAGGTTTCTTGGCACTGAAGATGTTACTTTCCAAAAGGAGTTACTAGTTAGGTTGGTCCAGGTCTAGATGTAAGCCTGGGTGAATAGCCAGGTCTTCACCATATTCCTAAAGCAGAGGAGGTCTGGCTCAAGTCTCAGTGGAGGCAGAAGAGCATTCCAGTATTTGGGTCCTAATATTGAAAAGCGTGAAACATCTGTTCTTTTGCGTCAAAAATCTGGAACCTCTAAGAAGTTCATGTATCTTAAAGTACGGTGGGGTGTGTACTTATGGATTTTTGATTCAATGTACTTAGGGCCAGTCCTGTGCAAGGCTTTAAACAGGACAAAGTGATTTTAAACCTGGAGCGTTGCTCCACTGGAAGCCAATGCAGGTCTTTTAGCAGCGGCTTGATGTGACATTGTCTGCCTTGTTGGTATATAATTCTCGCTGCCTGATTTTGTATTAGCTGCAAATGATGTATCTGATTGCGCTGAAGGCCTAGGTATATAGAGTTAGCATGATCAATTCTTGACAGAATCAAGGAGATGACAATTTGGATACATGCCTCTCTGCTGAAAAATCTTCTGATTTTCCTCAGTTGAAAGAAGCAGGCGGAGGTGACCGCTCCAATCTGCGTGTTCATATTTACATCTGAGCCAATGTGTATGCCTAAGCTTTTTATCGAGTTTTTTAGTGCAGGAGGCGGGCCTAGCTCAGTGGGCGGGGGACCAATGCTGAAGTTTATTGTTGGGAATGATGATTTCAGTTTTTTCGGCATTGAGTTTCAGTTGATTTTTGTTAATCTATTTCATGATGAACAGCAAGGGGTTTTTGAGAAATTCCTGGGAATCTGTAGATTCGTTGATGGGGAACTCTAGCTGCATATCGTCAGCATAGTTGTAGATTTGCACTACCATCTGACATAGCGTGGCAACAAGAGCGCGGATATATATATTGAAGGGATGTATGACGTTACCACGCATACTTTTACAACGCCTACCTTTACAATGCAATTTTTACAACGCAGGATCCATTACAACGAACTACCATTACAACGCATGTTTTTACATCGCAAATGCCTTTACAACGCATGCCATTACAACATAAGTATTGGTAAGTATATATTATTTTTAAAAATGTAATTAATTAAAATTAATATAATTTATTTTAATTTAATTTTAATGTTACTTTATTTTTACCCTGTACCCCTGTACCCCAAAACCCAAACCTAGCCCTGAACCCTAAAAATACCCCTGTACCCAAAAACTCAAACCTAGCCCTGAACCCTAAAAATACCTTTACCCAAAAACCCAAACCTAGCCCTGAACCCTAAAAATACCCCTTTACCCAAAAACCCAAACCTAGCCCTGAACCCTAAAAAATACCCCTGTACCCAAAAAATCAAACCTAGCCCTGAACCCTAAAAATACCCCTTTACCCAAAAACCCAAACCTAGCCCTGAACCCTAAAAATACCCCTTTACCCAAAAACCCAAACCTAGCCCTGAACCCTAAAAATACCCCTGTACCCAAAAACCCAAACCTAGCCCTGAACCCTAAAAATACCCCTTTACCCAAAAACCCAAACCTAGCCCTGAACCCTAAAAATACCCCTGTACCCAAAAACCCAAACCTAGCCCTAAACCCTAAAAATACCCCTTTACCCAAAAACCCAAACCTAGCCCTGAACCCTAAAAATGCCCCTGTACCCAAAAACCCAAACCTAGCCCTGAACCCTAAAAATACCCCTTTACCCAAAAACCCAAACCTATAACATTTTTAATATAATTATATACTTACCAATACTTACGTTGTAATGGCATGCGTTGTAAAGGCATCTGCGATGTAAAAAAATGCGTTGTAATGGTAGTTCGTTGTAATGGATCCTGCGTTGTAAAAGTTGCGTTGTAAAAGTATTCCGTTGTAATAGTTGCGTTGTAACGGTTGTTTACCATATTGAAGAGATGCGGGGATAGGGATGAGCCCTATGGTACTCCACATTTCAAGTTTACTGTGCCAGATTTGTACGTGGAGAGCCAAACTGACTGTTTTCTATCCAGACGAAATTATTGGAATCAGTTCAGGGCAGTGCCACTAAGACCTGCTGCAGTCAGACAGTCCACCAAGTTGTCATGGTTGACAGTATCAAAAGCTGCAGACAGGTCCAGGAGAATCAATGCTTGAATGCTGTCTACCTCTGCCTTCCCTTTAGGTTCATCCATTACAGATCGAATAATGAACTCAGTCGAGTGGGCTGCACGGAAGCCTGCCAAACCTTCTCGTACAGATCTGCTACAGCATAAATGACAACATTCAAACTACAGTTTCTACCTCCATGCATAGCTGGATAGATTTTAAAGAGCCAGGTCTAGTATTTTTAACTATATAAAAATATATTCTTTAAACCCCTCCCCATATGAATTTACTTAAATCTTCAAAAAAGAAATGTGAACATTTATTTCAGAAAAACATTGTGTTGCATACAAATTATAATAGAGACTCACACTTTCATTACAACACATACTATTTCCTAAATTGTGAAAAATGTCCTGTCCATTGTATTGCTATGCTACCAAACATTTGTTTAGTCCTTTGCCCTGTACACTCTTAAAAGATGCTACCACCTCAGTCCAAGCTCCTTAAGAGAGCTCTAACCAAATGCTAACATCTCCATAATCCAATCAATACAAACTATGCTTATGTGGTGGCCAAAACAACTCTGTGTTTATTTCCTTGTCAGTCATACTGTTTTGGAATGTGGGGTTCCACATCTATGCTACACACCTTCAAACCCAGAGGGGCACTGCCCACATGGATGAACCACAGCTGAATGCACACTAATGGAACACTCAATGCACCATTCTGAAACATAAATACTTTAAAAAATAAAGAGTGCAATTAACAAATCAACTCATGATCTCACTCCGTATATTCTATGCTGATGCTCTTTTGAATAATACTTTGGTCCAGGATACTGTGTTTTACCGAACGTCATAGATTTGAAACTCCAATCTAAAATCATTGAACTATGCAAGACTTGGGACAGTTAACGTAGAATCAGGCATACTATTGTACATTTTTATTTTTTTAAACCTCTTTAGATGTGTGGATTTGTGCTTAAAGTTGTACGGATGAAATTTACCTGTACAATCTGCTTTATTCATTTGCTTTCCTTTGTCCTTTACTGGAAATACTTTCTGCCAATATGCTCCTAAGTTTCAGGTGCTGCTTTACAGTTTCATCTCAATAAACATTTGTTTTACATTACCCAGCATGCATGCCCCCTACTTGCAGTTGTTATAATTTGTCCCCAAACTGTGGACTTTTACTCATTTTATTTCCCAAAAACAAGGGTCATTTTTATTGGCATTCCTTAGATCTCAGATTGTCTTTTTTTAAAGGTTTTATTGTGTGTTTAGGGAACACCATTAGTTTTGTGCCAGCCACGGATGCCAGGGACATTCCCGTGTGACAAACATTGCCAGGTCATCTATAAAAGGTGCCTCTTGTTCAGAAAAAAAGTGGTGTAATCTATGCCACAGAATTGGGTCAGTAAGGTTGCCAGAATCTGGGGTGCATTTAGAAAGATCTTTTGTGTGTAAGTGAACGGGATACTTTACAAAATACGAATCTGGGAGCAGAATTGTACCTTAAAAGAGGTTATTTTGATTCTAAAACAGGAGCACCTGCTGGCCCACGGAGTATTATGAGAATGACATTTTATAACTGATCTAATATATGATCACCCTTAAGCAGTTGTGGTGTTAATACCCCTAAGCATTAAGATGGGGCATGACAACCACAGTCATGATACATGTCAAGGAATAAGATTGGACTGCCTGATTCAATAATGCCCCCCCCTCCAAATGCTGTGATGAGCAGCTGTTCACTGTTACTGTAATGTCTCTGCTCGGAAATATCAGGGGATGAGGCTGAGGAATAAAGATAACACCTTCATATAGTGCATCATTATCCTTTATTCGCAACTCTGCAGTGATGGCAGGACAGCATAGAAACAGCATCTCTTTGTCTAAGCCTCCCCTTCAACTACCCCCCTCCAAAACCCTCAACCCCCACGTCCTAACATACATCACAGTGACGCGTTGCAGATTCTAAAGCTGGAGAGGCGCAACACCACACACACTCACTCTTTACATTCTAAAAAATAAAACAGTCAACACTACAATAAGAATATGATTAACAATAAGTCTAAATACAATACTAATTTTCAAATAAATAAAAAAGCATTTTCATACACAGCAACAGAGTCAAGTGGACTATAACATAAGGTCACAGCAAAATGTCCATCACAGAAATTCAATTAAGTTAACAAAATTCTTGAGCCTGGACGGAGTACGGATGATCATTCCCAACCTGCCCATTCTCGTCATACCGACTTCATCCCTCTCCTGAGTCTCCACTACTTCATCAAACGTCTCCTCGTCACCTTGCTCGCCCCTTTGCTCCACATCCTCATCATCTTCCCACAAATAACAGTCTGTGTGGCAACTTCATCCTCAACATCCACTCTTTCTCTTTATTCGACTGCCTTAAATTTAGCTAAGTGACTTATGTCCCACACATGATTATCACTCAATGTAGCTGAGTTGTTTAAGCGTTTCATCACTCTCAATGGTTCAGTATATCCACTTTGCCCTTTTGGTACCTTTCCAACCCTTTTCACTTTTACCCAATCGCCTTCTTGCAACTTCTCCTCTTTTGTCGCTTTCTTTACATCATAACACCTTTTGTAAGCACACTGCACTTTAACAATATTTATTTTTATAACTTCTGTTGACCACTCAACTCTTCTTGCATAATCCATCCATCGCAAAATTGTCTTTTGTGGAAGGCTCCCTTCTACGCATCAAAACAAAAGGACTATACCCTGTGAGTGAAGGTGTAAATCTGAACGTCAACCACATTTTCTTCAACTCAACCGCCCATCTCTTCTTATTTTCACGAGTGAAGGACGCTGGCTCTCCATAAGTGCACGGAAACAAAGTATACTGTGTAGAGAGACCGGTGAAACCCAGAATGGCATACAAAGGCAAATATTGGTAATACTAATACTCTATTCGTGGTAGTGTAGGTGAGCATTTAGGCTTATAAGAGGGTAGTGCAAAACATTTGTTGTACTCCAAGAGGCAATAAATGCGACACACACTCAAGAATAAATCCGAAACCAACTTACAAAAATAACACCAATTGTTATGTCATTCTTCAGATCAAGAACTTCTATCTCCATGCAATACTTTTTAAGATATACATTTTTCAACTTCGCCAAAAAATCACTTTTTTGCGCAATTACGCACCATTGAAGTCAATGGGAGAAAATTGAAAAATGCATGTAAAATCACACATTTGGATCTTAAGGTTCACCTTCGGGATTTAGGTAAGTAGAAAGGCCAGGCCCAATGTTCCACCAGCGGATTCTCTGGAGTGTCCTGAACTCGTCCAGGAGCAGGGTGCTGAGGTCGTTGGTAGCTGGTGCACTACGAAAAAGGAGGCTACTTGAAAACACACTGTACAAGGGGACTTAAAGGTAAGTCCGAGGGGTCCCGCTCAAGGGAGCAGGTCGAAGGGCCTCAGGACCACGGGAGCACAAGCTGGTCCATCCATACCCTGGCTGGGCGGGCTAAGTACACAGCACATAGGTCAGCCGGGTGGCGCACATTAAGATGTCCTCGGGGTCAGAAGCACGCAGCTGGCAGAGGCGATTCTGGGACAGCTGGGTCATTCATGAAGTGAGTCTCAGGGGTTTCAATGTCCCTTGAAGGGTGCTTGCTTCCTGGGCAGTTGGAGTCCGGATTGGACCCTTTGTCTTGGTGAATGCTGTAAAGGGTCTCGCACCCTGGGTATTTGTGTGGCAGATTTGATCCTCCGGGGCTGGTGTACCCCTTTTGGGTCAGGATGTACTGGTTGGTGAGAACCAGCCTGTCATGCACAACAGTGTGACTGGCACAGGTATCTATTAGGGCAGTGGTTGGGATTCCATTCACAAGTAGGTAAGTGTTTACTCCCTTCATGAATCTTCGGCTCACATTTTGGGCCCACTTCCGAGTTAAAAGTTAGGGTGCCCTCCTCATTTGAGGAGTTCCCCTCAAAAGCTACACTAGAAACCCCTAAAGAAGTACTAGTGAGTTTGTTTTTAGGACAACAAGGGTCCCTGGCTAGGTGCCCTGGCTAGGTGCCCTGTCTTGTTACTGTAAAGGCACCAAGCCTTCTTGGGGCCCCAGTTCTTACTCCGGTACCCACCTTAGTTTTGTGAGTTGGTTCGGGCCCACACTTCTGGACAAGTTTTTGGGGGCCTACAGAGGACCCCTTTTATCTTTTATAGAGTAGTCCACTTTCTTCTTGGGGATGCTTTAGGGCCTCTCTCTTTTGGTAACCCCCACTATGTCAAGTTTTGGACACTCTGGTTCTTACCCGTTGATCAGCCTTCCTCCCCAACTCTTTGGTAGAGACTGGCCCCAGGTCTACTAGGTATTAATGCAACTTTTCCTGCACACAAGTACTTAACAGATGGTCTTTTATGATCAAATTGTAAAGCTCATCATAATGATACACATTGTTTCCTTTTAACCAACTACCTAGTGTTTTCACTAAAGGGTCTACAAATTCAACCCAGAACTGACTCTGGGTTTTCTGAGTCTCCCTGAATGTAATTCTATATTCTCCAGTGGAAAGTTTAAAGCCCTCAATCACGGGACCCTTCATGAGGTCCTAAGACTCAGCATCTTCCTCATTCAATATTAGGAGTCTAACCCTGCATTTACCTGAGAAAAGGTCCCACAAGATAGAGCCCCAATTATTTTTGGCTACTCTTCTGCTAATGCAGACTCTCTCAAAATCAGTAAATCATTTAGTGATGTCATCACCCTCTGCATATTTAGGAGCAACTCCTTTGGGGAATTTAGGATCAAATAATTCCTCTCTCTCTCCCTCCCTAGGTATTATGATATTGCTGACACCATAGATAGGTCCTAGACCTATCTTTTCTCTTTTCCAGGAGTTGTGCTTCTCCATTCAACCGCCTGGACAATCTTTCTAGGACAAGGTCCTCCTCTGAGGGAGCTTCCACTTTTGAGGCAGGGGTCTCCACCACCTCCTCAGCATCTTCTTCTGCTGTATGAATCTCCTGGGTATCCTTTTCATCCGCTGGAAGATCTCTCTCATCTTCTGCCAAAAGCTTCATAGGCTTTTCTTTGGTAGCATAACCCCCAGTTTTAACACCATAACCCCTATAGAAGGGCCATAGCTGGCAGTATGACATCTACATGTATGGTGTCAGGTCGAGCTTGTGAGCTTGCTCTTGTGGGGTAGTCATTGTTGGGACCTTTTTATAAAGTTAAAAAAAACCTTAACACTTTTCTCTTGTCCTAACTAGAGTACGATTTTTAAATTTTAACAACTGAGTACAGGGACTTAACCAAGGCCCTAACAGTTAATTTAAAAATTTAGAAAAACAGACCAATCGAAAAATACAACTGGCTAAAGACAATTTTTGGATTTATTCATATGGGGCCAGATGTATCAAGATACACTTTTGAGATTCTCAAATAGCGATTTTTAAGGAATCGGCATTTGAGAAGTGCAAAATGGTATGTATGTAGAAATTAGCTATTTTTTAGCGATTTCTTAAAATTCCTTAATTGCGATTAGCAAATTGCTAATCGCAATTAAGGAATAATTTCCCGTTCATTTCTATGGGCCAGGAGGCCCATAGGAATTAATCTAAATTATTCTCAATTTGCGATTCGCAATTTGCTAATCGCAAATTGAGAATAATTTCAAGGGTGCACCCTATTGCACCCCTGAAATAAGCATGGGTGCACATGTGGTGCACATACATGCCCTAAGGGCATGTACGTGCATCACATGGCACTTTGAAAAATGCCAAAATTGGCATTTTTCAAGAAATTCGCAAATTACCACCAACTTGAAGTTGGTGGTAATTTGCGATTCCTTAGGGACAATTAGAAAACATTTTTTGCTTCATACATTGCATTTAAGGAATCGCAAATTTTGCGATTCCTTAAATGCAATTGCAAAATAAGGAATCGCAAATTTGCGATTCCTTATTTTGCACTGAAATTTGCTACATATATGCAAATTTCGGCGTTTGCGAACCCATTTGAGCTTCATACATCTGGCCCATGGTCACTTATTGACAGAGTGGTATCAGCAAAGCCAAAGTTGTAGATCCACCACTGATCCACCACTGTAGGACGCTGTCTCTCTATATAGTGCGCTAAAACAAAGTACACTGTGTAGAGAGTCCAGTGAGACCCAGATTGGTATACAGAGTCAAAAGTAGATAATACTAACGCTCTATTTGTGGTAGAGTGGGTGAGCAGTTAGGCTTATCAGAGGATAGTGCTAAGCATTTGTTGTACTTACAGAGGCAATACATGAGACACATACTCAAGAATAAATCTGAGACCAATTTACAAAAATAACACTGATTTTTAAAAGTATTTTTTCAGACCAAGAACTTAGTTCTACAGTAAGTACTTTTTAAGATATGAATGTTTCTAATTCCCAAAATGAATCACTTTTGTGCACCATTACGCACCATTGAAGTAAATGGAAGAAAATAGAAAAATGCATATAAAATGACACAGTTGGATCTCAAGGTTCACCATTGGGATTTAGGTTTTTTGAAGAATTGAGGCAAGTATGCCCACTGGGGCTGGGTAATGATGGTAATACACCCCGAATTCGGCAAGTTGATGAATTTGCCTAATAGGGCACTATACTCCTTATGTTTCCCCAGAATCGACCGGGAACCACATCCACCATTTCTGGCACTTATCGCCTTCGGGTTTTCTCTGTTTAATAACACTGACCCGGTGAGTTGTCTTTTTGAATGTCACGTAATACTATGTGAAGGGCTTTGATGCAGCCGTCTTTTTGCATTTCTCTACGTAATAATTAAGTTTTTCCCCAATTCTGTTTTGCCTTGTAGTGTGTGGAATTAAATTCCAGTGTTGGGTGAACCGCGCAATTGTTAGCTGTCCGTTTTTTGTGAGGAACGCTAGGAGCTATATGGAGACTTTAGCCGTTTTTTGAAGAATCCAGGCAGGTACGCGCATTGGGGCTGTGCAATGATAGTATTAGACCTTAAATCCGTTAATCTGATGTCCTTGGCTAATAGGGCCCATTATACCTTATGTTTCCCTAGAACCGACCAGGAAACCCCTCCATCTTTCCAGACATTTATCGCCTTTGGGTCTTCTCTGTATAAATACACTGACCCGGTGAGTTTTCTCTCCTTTTGGATGCCACAGGATATTATGTGAGCGGTCTGGTGCAGCCTTTTTTTGCATTTTTCTTTTCTTTATAATAACTATGTTTCCCGCATTTTGTTTGTATTGTAGTGTGTGGAATTGATAGACCGAGGCTATCTAATATTTTGACATTCATTTTGTTGGTGGAGTACATCAGTTACTGGTGAGTCCTTCACTTTATTCTCATTATTCATAATGAGTCTTGGAGGTAATTATCTCAGTGCCATTTTTTGAATTTTGGCGCTTAGCCTGTTTTTGCGTTTTGTCTACCCTTTAGGTAGCTCACCTACGTGTGGTGCTGCCTTCCCTCAAATTAGGTAATGTACCCTACCCATCAATTGGGCAACGTTTTCATAAAGGTTTATTTCTCATAGAATAGTGGTCTGATGATCTCTTCGTTTTTATCCCAGGTTCCCTTGCCCATTCCTTGTCCTGATGAAGACCCGTAGCTGAGGTGTTAATCCTCCCACCAATGCGTCAGTGTCCAAACGTCGACAACCCCCTCTTTTGTGAAGCCTGAATCCATTTTTATATCCTGTTTCCCTTTTCCTCCCACCACCGTGCTATTCTGAATAATAATGTGTTGTGACTAAGTTTGTGGGTCAGGTTTCGTTTATAAGGAATTGTACCTTATCTTTGCTATTTGAATTCTTTTACAACTATCCCTTTACACAAACACTTTTTTCTGCACTCTATACTGCACCTGGCAGTATTTCTTTCTTCGACTCTTGTACAAAGTTTTATATGAATTTGTAAATATCAAAATAAATTAATATGTTCATAAGTGAACATTATGTGTTTGAACGATTGATGGGTATATATTATTTGTGTGTATAGACAGACGCATTGGCTTTTTCCTTTTCTTTATGTATCTTGCTAAGGATTAATTCCTATGAGAAAAATATTAATTGATTTATCTGTTTGAATACAAAGTATAGGCCTAGGACCAATTTTTTCATTCTTACCATTTGATACCCAGGTCCTGTGACAATTTTGGGTGATACCCCATTTCTTTATTCATTATCAATACATCATCCTGAAAATACAGAACCTCCTCAATATCCCTCAAAACTTCACCCATCAAACTCTGAAAAACTGAGGTTGCAGACGCCAGCCCAAATGGCATCCTCACATTTTGAAAACATCCATACAGTGTATTGAAAGCTGTTGTTTTTCAGCTCTGCTCATGTAGGAGAATCTGATAGTAAGTTGACGACAAATCTACAGCTGAAAACCATTTCATGTTCTTTCTTTTGGCCATTAACTCACTAATTTTGGGTAACGGAAATGTGTCCACTTGAATTTGTCGATTTACACCTCTTAAGTTAACATACAATCTGATTTTGTCACTGGACTTTCTGGCCCTGACTACTGGAGATTTCCATTCCGACGACACTATGCATTCTATTATTCCTGCCCCCTCCAGCCTTCTTAATTCTTTCTCCATTTCACTCCTCACAACAAACGGAACATTCCTTACTTTGTAATTTACTGGAACAGGCTTTTCCTTAAACATAATCTTGTGTTTAAATCCTTTCAGCATGCCAATCTTTTCAGAAAATACTTCACTGAATTCCTTGCGTGTTATCTCACCAACACTGTCCGCTTTATTCATCACTAACACTTGGTCTTCACTGTTCAGGTTTAAGATCATATCTAAACATCTTTGGTATCTCCAACCTAGTACACATGATCCATACCCTGCACCATACACTCTTACTTCTGCCTTTCGACTTTGAAATTTAAAAGAAACATCTCTAAAACCCACCATAGGTATTGCTTCCCTTGCAAAGCTTTCTGGTTTTATATCAGATTTCCTAACTTCCTTATCGATCTTCTTTTGAAACTTTCCTTGACCTCAAATCTGCTACCAGAACAACTGGTAGGCCTGCCACTTCAAATCTGGGTTTACTTCTGTCACTATTATCAACATCCAATACTACATCTTTCACCATTGAAATACAATCCTCTACTCCAGACTGATCATCTTCCATGGTAGACTCTCTTTGAGGATCGAAAACACACTGTAGTCTTCCCCTCCTGTCTTTTTTCCTACATGAACATGCTTAGTGCCCTATCAATAAACAAATCAAGCACTTCTGATCTCTCACCCTACAATTCTCACTGTTTGCCAAATGCTCTTGACTTCCACATCTCAAACCAACCTCCTCCTCACCCTTACTAAAGTTTCTTGTAGGCAAAACAAAATTGATCTTTCTTCTCTATACCTTTCCACCTTCCATATTTAGAAAAAAAGTTTTACCACTTTTCTTCCCACTCATAACACACACTTCTGTGCCTTCTTTACTTTCTTCTAAAGCATCCTTCACACATTAGTAAGAAATGTATGCTTTCCTCACTACTGCCAACACTATCTTTAAAGTTCTATCCCCAGTAGCCCACAACCTCTCCTGGACCCTCTTATTGTTAGTGTGCATGATAACTTGGTCCTTAATTAATTCCTCTTGAAGTGCTACAAATGTGCACGAAATTGCTATATTTTTAAGTGCAGATACGTAATCATCAATGGATTCACTCTGTTCCTGTTTACCGTGGTAAAACTTAAATCTGTCAATAGCAATAGATACAGTTGTTGCATAATATCTTTCTAAATCATCCAGTGCATTAGGATTAAAATTTATTTCTTCCCCAATTCTTAGTTTTTTCTCCATTTGAATATACAGCCTTATACCTTCTGGAAAGAACACGTTTTCAGAGTTATTCCTGATTCTGTGTTTTTTTATGGAGGATAGATGTGTGAAGTTACCATTCGTAAATGCCAATTGCATCCACCTGGCATTGTGCACATTTTAACCAGGCCCACGGAGAACACAGTTCTCATTGGCAACATTTTGGAGGTACTTGTCCAATTCTCAAGTCAACATTCCTCTCGGTCATGACCCCAAGCCGAAGAGTTTCAAGTGTGTAGGCCTTAAAGGGACTGGCTTCTATCTATGTGGTCACGTTTCAGCAAAATCATAATACTATGGCCCAGAGTCCAAAACGGATGTACGACGGTACGACGCATGGTTTTACCACGCGTACCGTTACAATGCGTTTTTTACAACGCAAGTCGTTACCACAACTTGCGTTGGAGGGGTGCGGACTTAGGAATTTTTTAATTTACTATTCCAACACCAGCCTACGTACAGTAGGGAAGGTGTTGGATAGTAAATTAAATTATTCCTTGTCCTGTAGCGCCCTCCAGCGCAAGTCGTGGTTACGACTTGCGTTGTAAAAGACGCGTTGAAAGGGTACTGCGGAGTAAAATCCGCGTGGTAAAGGATGTTCCCCGTCCAAAACAGTCCAGTCATTTAACCCCTTGGGTGCTCATGATGGCTCCACGCCGTCATGAGTCACGGGCGGTGTGTGCTCATGACGGCGTGGAGCCGTCATGCCGCTGCCGCTCTGCCCATGCGGCACTAATTCCCCGCGAAATAATGAGCGGGTGGGGTCATGATGGCACCACGCCGTCATGAGCACACGCCGCCCGTGACTCATGACTGTGTGGAGCCGTCATGGGCACTGAAGCGACGCGCTCACCCCCGTCGCAGGGAAGGGGTTAACCATTCTCCCGATGCAAGAAGCTGCCCCTTTAGATATCTCCAAAACGGTGTTGGAAGATAAGATGTTGAGCTCTCGTTTGAAGATGCCGAAAGAAGAAATCGTTACAATGGAGTGTAGGATGGAGTTTCACATTCTTGAAGCACTCCCTTCGAAAGCTTGGTTGAGAGTTCTTGCTTACGTGAAGGCTAGAGTTTTCAAGAGGAGAGAGTTTGTATTTCACATTCGATGTCACATGAGTATAACAACAGTGGAATAAGTGAGACATGGACCGGGAGAAGTATACCCACACAATGAGACAGTATGGGGCAGACCCCAGGACAGGGAAACATGTATCTTAAAACAGCAGAACACAGCCGCGGGGATAGGGATCCACAAGGATTGGGTAATGGAGGCAAGAATCATGGGCCAGGCAAAAGACACAGAGATTGGGACCAGAAGATACAGAAACTGGGGCAAGAAAATGCAGGCACTGGGACCAGAGACACAGGCTCGACTGACCCGGAGCTGCACCACCCCCCCCACCAGTGCCTTGAGACCCTCATGGGTGTGTAGCGCGCTTTACAAACCCCTGATTGATTGATTGATTGATTGAGGCTCGGGTCAGAGAAACCCAGACACAGTGGGACAATGAGACACATGCACTGGGACTGAATGACAAAAAGACAGGGACTAGTCAAATTGACATGGAGACATGGAGCTGGGGACTTAAATATTTGGACAGGAAGGTGTTGACACTGGAGCAGGGAGACACTGACACTGGGACATGGAGATGGACACTCCGACAGGGAGACACACATACTGAGATTGGAAGATCCAGATACCGGAAGAGGGATTATAGGAACAAAAAAAACATGAGCTCTACAAAAGGGTGGCAAAACACCCAGGTATGGGTTCACAGATACTCACACCAGGAGATATCTCCACTGGCAACGGGGAGACAGAAACTCTTCAACAGGAAGACGTGGACAGTGGGAGTGAGGTAGGGAGACAGGAGCATTGAGGCTGGGAGACATTAACATCGGCTGATTAAGAGTGGGCAGAGGGACAATGAGAAATATTACCTGGTAGACTGTGAAATGATAATGGGGACAGGAAGATGCAGACACTGGGAAAGAGGAACCACTGACCTTAAGACATGAGCCCAGAGTGTGGATACACTGACACTCACACTCAAATAGGGAAAACGCTGTCATGCACATATGAACAGAGAGAAGATAACATGTAAGCCAGGGCAGGGGAGACATGAACCCATGAAGGAACAGGTACTACCTTAAACACACTGAGACAGAGAGACATGTACAGTCTCCTTGGTAAAAAAAACACTAACTAAAGAGAGAAAACGCTCTCTCTAAAATCAGAAACTGAATGCTTTTAACAAGGTCACTGAGTGTCTCTATGATGTGCTACCATTAATCAGTCTTGATTTTCATTTTTCATATTGTTGCCTTCTTGACCTATAGTTTTTTTTTTTTTTTAATTTTTTAAGAATGTGCCATAAATGCCAACATGCAGAGATGTTGCCTAAAAAGCCTTGATAGGCTGATGGTGAGCCGCATAAGCCAGAGCCTTTTGGCGGTTATGTTTTAAAATTTTACCAAGAGATCTGGTTCATTTAAAACCCGGTCTAATTTTAATTGCAAAAGACAAAACGTGTACAGCATGGACTGCAGCAGTGGAACCTTCCCTAACAAGGAATAGGAACAAGACAGGCAGCGGCTTCAAGAAGAACAGTTTCAGGCTCTGTCACACACATGACAGGTATAACAGGGAGCAACAGTGCAACCTTCTGTTCCTCATGAAATAGGTACAACTTAAGCATCAACAATGTGGCTTTACTCCCTCACATGGCACGTACAGGTGTGGCAACAGCAGCAGTAGAAATAACTCTTCCTCATTGAAAAGCTGCAGGCAGTGCCTTAGCAGTTTCCGTGTTTCACAGAATTGGCACAGCTTGGGTATCAACAGTGCATGCCTCTCCTCCTCAAAGGATAGGTAAAAATTAGGCAGCAGCAGCAGTGCAAGCTCCACTCACTCACAGAACAGGTACAGCAGCACACAGCAGCAACATAAGCTTCCATTTGTAATAGAGGCATATGCAGGGCAAGCTTGTAGGGGTGGGCGGAATTTGCGTAGTCGCGCTACGCAAAGCTCCGCGAAACTGTAAAAAATCTCAGCGAGTACGCAGAGTTTCGCGAACACATAGAATTGCTTGTTCCACCCATTCGCAATGCTTGTTTCCTGCTCACGAATGCTGTTTGCGTGCTCGGGGGAAATATTTTGCGAACACGCATTTTAAAAGGGGAAACATCCTTTACAACGCAACTGTTACAACGCACTACCATTACGATGCAACCATTACAACGCAAGTCATTACAATGAATTGCGCTGGGGGGCGCTCTAGGATAGGGAATAGTTTTAATTTACTATCCAACACCTTCCGTACTATCCACGGGGACTGGAGTAGGAATAGTAAACTATCCAGCGCCTCCCAACGCAAGTCGTTGTAACGACTTGCGTTGTAAAACTTGCGTCGTAAAGGCATGCGTTGTAATAGCATGCCTTGTAACGTCATACATCCTTTTAAAAGCGCAAACAAGCAAAACATTCTGCGAAGCCGTGGATCGTGGAATTTTTGGTAATTCCACGTTCTCCGTGGAACGCAAAATTACCCAAATTCCACAAGTGGAATGGAATTTACCTCTCAGGCCTAGCAAGCTGCACGTCCCTTCGGATCATGCACATTTAAGGCATCAGTGACATGTACTTTGCTCGTACATCTCTGGAGCAGGTGCTTAATCCACTGACATGAGTGTACAGGTGGATGAGTGAGTGAATATCCGAGCTCGGCCACCACTTCACATGGATAAAACTCCATGTGAGCACACTTCCTGTCACTCTTTCACATCTCCTGGTTTCGCTCATGACAATGTCTGTGATGTTTCTGTCATATCATAGCCTGTTGCACTATTTATAGATATTGTCGAGTGATGATTTCATGATGAAATGTTGATAGATAGGGGCCTGTTCACAAACTGAATGTTGCAGCACATTTAGTAGTACTAACATAGTACTACTCACATACTACAAAATCCTATTCATTAACCCATGAGCAGAGACCTCCGCCTTGCCTCTCCTAGCTTTTCTATGCAGAGATCTCCCCAATTGTGTAGGTCTCCGTGAATGCACGCATACTTTTAGTAGTAAATGTGGGGGGAGCGGGAAGAGTGGCTGGAAAATGGAGAATACTTACTACAAAATGGGAGGGATTCAGGGAGAGGCAAGGAGGGGTGAAGGGAGGGTTAGGTTTAGGGTAGGAGAAATACCCACCCACGAAAGAGTAAGCTCACTGATATTCACAAGCTGCACTTTTTAAGTTGCTACAGCCAAAAAGGACCCACAACTGTTGTAAATGAACTCTAGCTCAGCCTAGGAGTCGATCCAACACCACACACATGGCCACTCCTAAGTACTGGAACACATTCCCAAAAACACATAAGCAAGGCAGGGACTTCAAATAACCCACCCTAAGAAATAAATGTTAAAATAAATTATCTTATTTCTACAATGAGAAAATATACATTATTTAATGTAAAAAATAACAAATGTTATTCTAATATTTGTAAATAAACGTTTTAAAATGGTAAATTAAATTTAGCTTTCAATTTAAAAAAATCAATGAATTCTATACATAACCTATAGTCATTTTATTACATATTAAATAAAAAATAAAGTGTACTATTGTGGGTTGGATTTTTAAGAAATAAATCTTTAAATACATAATTATAAATCACTTAATGTATATTTAAATCATTTACTTTTTTGATACTCTTAAGATTATGTACATTTAAGGTTACAAACAGCTGGACCTTGTGTTGAGTACTTGGTTCTACATGTATTGATCAGTAGCTCTGACCTATTAGGTCAGGACTTGCAACTCCAGAATCTCCATCCGTTAGGGAGCCCCCTTACAGTTTAAGGCCTGATAAATATGTAGGATACTGGAGTCTCTTGAGACCCTCACCACACTCTACAGGGGTGCCCTTTGCTTCAGAGGAACAAACAAACACAAACCTGCGCAAAGGGACGAGAGTATCCTAGCACACTTGTACCTGGAGATGGAAAAACACAAACAAACATAGACACACAAACACAACCTGATGTACCTAACTGGCTAAAGAAATACCCACCTGTACTCTAAGACATGAACACAAATATGCAAACCGGAACCAGGGAAATACCCATGTGCATTACAACAGAAATACACTACAATCAGAATGTAAGGTAGCCAAAAGGCAATATCAGCGTGTTTCAGCATGACCGGTTGTATGTCAATACAACGCATGCTTTTACCCCGCATGCCATCACAACGCGGGGATTACAACGCAAGTCGTTACAACGACTTGCGTTGGGGGGGGCTGCATAGTGGAATAGTTTAATTTTCTATTCCAACTCCAGTCCCCGTGGATAGTAGGGAAGGTGTTGGATAGAAAATTAAACTATTTCCTATCCAACAGCGCCCTCCAGCGAAAGTCGTTGTAACGACTTTCGTTGTAATCCCCGCGTTGTGATGGTAGTGCGGGGTAATAGTTGCGTTGTTAAGGATGTTCCCCAGCATGACCCTACAATACCAGCCCCACTTTTAACACTTTCCAGCTAGGCTAATCCCACTAACGCAAAACCCATATATAGTGCCTCAAATATTTCCTGGGACGTACAACAGCACACATCCATGACTACCCCAAAAAGTATACTACAAGGTCATAATAATTTCAAATGTGCACTATATGAAATCTGGTACATCTGGCTCCTTGGGACTCAAACTATATTTTGCTTTCTTAAAATGAAAACCACAAAGTGAGGATTTTCCTGGTTGGATATCACTATGCGGGCCAGCACTGTTTGACATTATCCCAAAGGTGGGTGTTGAGAAGTAGCTTAAACAGAATGGAATTTGTAAAATGTTGAGCCTGTTACGAAAGGTCCCCTGTTTCAGTATTTCGGAAATTTGAACTACGAGAGGGGGTGATGTTCACACACTGTGTGCACAAGAACTTTCAAACTAAGGACCTAATTTATGGCATGTTGGCATGGGGCAGCGCAGCAAGGCCCCTTGTTGTGCTGCCCTTCGCCAAAGTGAAAGGGCTGTAATGCACTGTATTTAAGCAATATGGTGCATTCCTTTCCTTTCTGCCTGCACTCGTGCAGTTTTGGCAGCCTAGCGCTAACGTAGGCTCTCTTGCAACATGGTGCAAGGGAGCCTCAGTTGCAGACAGGATTATTTTGTGCAGGAAGGGGCACCTTCCTGCACAAAAAACAGTTCTAGGTGTTTTCCTCCTTCTATGTGTGCTGCAGAATGCCACTTTACATGATGCAAAAGGGACACAGGAGGGCTCTCATAAATAAGCCTCATAATTATTTTCTTTCAAGTTTCCTTCTCTGATTAAATTCGCACACATATCAGTGACTAGAAAATGCACACAATATGAAAGTCACTAAAAACTTCGAACAATAGACTATTTTTTCTAGCTCTTCTTTAAAAGGCTCCTTTAAAACCAATAAATAATCTCTGGCCACTAGATGGTGCACTTTAGCCACACTACTACAACTCGTCAAAGTACAGGACCATGCAGGAAGAGGAATGTTTAAGGACGAATACATGAGTCTCTTGACTACAGGATAAAAGAACACAGGATCGGCCTTGGAAAGTGACTGAAATAGGCCCAGGCACCAAAATAAAAGTGTCCCCCATTAGTGAATTGGGGCAATTTTGAACTTGTAAAAGTGCTCTGTGACAGCGGCGTCACTAGGGTTGGTGTCACCCAGTGCATAACTCATGGTGTCACCCCCTCACCACTTACCCCATGGACCTCCTCCGAGTCCGCCAGTGTCTCGCATAACTTAAAATTGCGTAAAGTGCGTATGACATGGAATTATGCGCCAGGAGACGACCAAATTGTGCGGCCGGTTCGAGCAAATTATGTGGTAAAAAGATCAATTATGCAGCATAATGCGGCACATTTTTAAAAACAATCACTTGTTTAAGATTTTTTTTAACTTGGTAACACTGGGAATTGGTCGCACCTCAGTACCAGTTTAGCACCCAGATATGGCAATAAGCAACAGAAAGGTGACCAGTCCCGTTTTGTAAAGTGTCTTTCCGTGCGCCGCAACACTTGTCGTTGCATTTTTAACATATTTTGAACCGTTTGAGCTAGAAATGTAAAAATTGGGGGGTAAAATCTTCAGATAAATAGATTACGCGACAAACTGCATAAATCGCTGCAGCCGCACAATCCCACACAATTCCAGTGGCCGTGCCTAGATGCTAACATGTCCTATTCGAGTATAGTGCATGTGCCTGCCCTAATATGTCATGATGTAATTCATCGGGTGAACAGGTGCAGGTACAGTTTGCAATCTGATCTGATAACATTTTAAAGGTGTTTGATCTCTGACTCCAGGAAGGGAGGGGTGTTGCGCATATTCTGCAATAACCGGCAGTTGTGTAAACAACTGCAATATTTTATGAGGCAGGCATGTCTAGTTTCACAGCTCTGCGGTGGCAGTTACGTAAACGTGGAGAGTGTATATATATGTATAATATGTGCATGAAGCATCTTTTATCCAGGTTGCCCTCGCAGTCACCAGGGACGCAATCTTGTGCACAGCTAGCCATGCTCACCGCCGGTGCCACACCTCCCAAGCGGGCCCTTCTGCTCGCCATCTGCGCCTTTGCCGTCCAAGGTAAGAGGTTTACTTCTTTCGGTGAAATAGGGGCGTTGGCCAGTGCCCAGGGATTCGAAAGCAGCTATGCCCTCTGTTATATCCTACATATTTATATAACATGTATTCTAGCCCTGCTGCCTCTAGCTGCTCAGCCAGAGTGTGTCTTGGTATTAGAATGTTGGTGTGCCTGTGATGCGTGGAATGCTATCCTACATATTTATATAACACCCTCCAGTGGCTACGTTCAGATCTAGCTAAAGGGACACTTGGCTAGGCTGGGAGCTCAGTGGACCTGGGCATCCAGTGCGCGGATCTGTTGTTGACACTATTTTTACAGTTTAGTTGCCGTTTTGAACCGCTCAGCCTTTCATCCTTCTGAGGATGATAAAATTAGTAGTGCAGTGCATGTGTGCATGTTAGGTTGAAATGTGCTCCAGTAGTTAATTTGAGAGGCGGTGCGTTGCAGGGATGGTGCCCAATCACGCCTGATGTGATGCGTGATACTTGGCAGGCCCGTCACGGTGTCACGGTCACCCCATGTCAGGGTGTCACCCGGTGCGGTCCGCACCTCCCCCACCCCCGTAGTGACGCCACTGAGTCTGTGATACATGCCAACAGACCCGTATCAGGAAAAACGTGGCCCCTGTTTGCAAATTGGCACAATTATGAACTTGTAAAAGTACCTGTGATACATGCCAACAGACCAGAATCAGGCTGGAGACTCAGAAATGGCTTAATTTGAACTGTTTCCCGTCTGAAATTGCCTCTGCTTCAATAGAAGTCAACAGTGAAAATGCATGCCTCCATGGTCTAAAATGTTTGCATGTATGCGCTGGCTGTATGTGTTTTGCAAGGTATGTAAGACTGCAAATATTTGAGCTTGCTGAATGTAATGTTTGTTTTCATAAACGGGAAATAAACAGTAAAAAAAAACGGCCCACCAGACCATAACACAGGCTCAGAAACACCCACAAAACAAATTCACACAGTGACCTGTCAGAACAGCACTTCGGGCACTGTCTTTTTGCCCTATAGGCCAGCCGGGCTATGAAGCAAACATCTCTAATTTTTCATGTATCTTTAAAAGTGTTTTTAGTGGGCAAGTTCCAGATTATCCTAAAATCAGAAAGTCAGAACGCATGCATACCTAAACAGAGGCCTGCTCCGTTTTCCCCGCTACACACATGTCTCACAGAAACATAACTGCTGGTGTGACCTAAAACATCTCCATCACAAAAACGATTAAAACAGAAAATCAATCAATTGGTTATTGTAACATCTAACTTCCAATGAGCCCTGAAAAGATAAAAAAAGCACTGGGCTTTCAATAGTTGCATGTTTGCAAAATGCTTGTGTTATTTCCATTATAGGGCACCTGGTGTGCTATAGGAAAAGATTCTTCCAAATATAAGTTAAGGCAGTTCATTAGGAGATACTATAGCAAAGGAGGGATAAGGGGTGTTTGTAGGTCCAGCATACCAGCCCCAAAGTACATGAAATGAGAAGATGAGGTATGCAGTTCCTGTTGAGGATAGGGGAGAGGAGTCTGGGTTGGTTTACACCCTAGGGTAGGGGTGTAGACCGACCCAGCCTCGGGGATCGGAAGTTTGTTTGTTGGGGGTAAAACTGCTCACTCGCCCATCAGACCCCCGGACATCGCGCTCTTTGCTTTGCTCTCCCCCGCCGCCGCACTTGACAACGCGGTCGCAGTGAGGGGGGAGCAATTACGGACTACACCTCCCAGCGTCCCCTGACCAGGACACGGGGACGCCGCTTGCAGCGTCACTTTCCCACGCCCGGAGGCGCATAAGGCACACCCGCTCCTCCCGCGTCGCGCGGGAGTCGCCGGGCTGAGCCCAGGCAGAGGGCGGGCCGTCTGTGGCCATCCGGGGCTGAAGGAGGCAGGGCAGGGCCATACCCTTAACATCTGCAGCCACAAATGGGTAAGCGAAAGAAAGCACATACTACGGAGGAGGGTGGTAAAAATGCTAAAGTTCCCAGACACTCTAACTCCATCATGACCTACCTATCCTCTGCTGTGGGGGCCCTTACAAAGGAGATTGCTAATGCTGAGCACGAACTGGGTTTGTTACCCCCTTCCCCCACTAACACCCTTACATCTTATCCTCTGGAGTTGGCGGACACTGTACCAACTGACATACCACCCTTACACCTGGAACCAGTGGTGTGTATTGTAAATCCCCCCCCCCATGCCCAATAAGCAACGACACTGCTTCAACACCTCCTACTAATTCTATCAGTCAGAACCCCCAGTTGGTAACCCAACCAGCAAGGCGGAAGAAGGGGAAAAATGCCAACACGATGGGCACATTGAGCACGCCACCTGATCTCTTGGGAGATAAACTGGAGACGCTTTTTGTTGCCAGGATTGAACCTTTTCTAGTTGGTATTGCGAAGGATATTGTGGACACGCTAAACACCTGCTTGGAAGGACTTTTAAAGAAATGTTCCTTAATAGATAGACTTGTTAACACCAAACACCCCCACATAGATTCACTTGATAGTGGGTCGTCTGTGCAGGGAGATGTGAGAATGGTGGTATCTGGCAACAGGCCAACGGTACAGGCATTTAGTGGGGTATCGCCCCTGGTTGATAGTTCTTGCACCACCAAAGCACCACTTCTTTGTAAACAGGCTAGAGCTCCAAATACGGTGGACCTGATATCCCCTCTGAACCAGGTTAGTATACCTGTCAATAGGAAGATCATCCCCAGCGAATATAATCTTAATTTACCACCCGAGGCGTCCCCACTGGTTGCGGTTTTTATAGGGGTCCCCCCATTCATGGAGGGTGAGATGGAATCAACCACAGATCTTATGGCTAAGGCAAACAGGTGGTGCTCAGATACTTGCTGCGGGGAGAACGTTGCGGACATGATTATCCATGCAAGGAGGGTGGGTTGGCTTGGCAAACAACCAAAAATCACCCAGGGGGACTGTGTGGCAATCCATTTTAGCAGAGCTAACTTGGTAGATAGGTTATTTTGGGATGGTTCTGCTATATCACGAAGGGATCATCTGAGACCCGTCCCCTTGGGCTTTTTCTACCAACCCTTAGCCCGTATTAAGCTGATAAACCACTACCCAGTAAGATGGAGGGGATGGAGGCCACCACAGGGGGTGGGCAGTGCTCATGGATCCACAAATTTACAAGCCTTAAGGAGACCCATCGCCCCGTCAGTATCCCTTCCCGGGCCTCCCAGGGTGCAGCCGAGGGCTGTGGGTTGGTTACGAGTAATTATTTCGCCCCCTTGTCAGGCCTGGAGGACACAGACTGACTATCTACTATGAAACTGCCCCCGACAGAGGGGGACAGCAATTCAAATGAGGTCACAGTGTGTAGAATGCTCAGTTGGAATATGGCAGGAATTAGCTCCAAACGTGGTGATTATGAATGGTCTAGATTTGTTTCCGGGCACAATGTTATCGCCCTACAAGAAACGTGGGACACCGCCTCTAGCTTCTGGCTGGATGGGTTCATCAGCTTTGCCGTGGCTGCCACCCCCAGCAACGCTGGCAGGGCTAGGGGAGGTCTCTTAACTCTATTCTCATTAGATCTCAAAGGATCCCTAAAGCAGATCATAAATGCTTCCCCAAATATTTTTTGTTTAGAAAGGGAAATTAGTCCCACCAGGAGAACTTTATACATAAACTTTTATAATTCAGGGAACAGGGACATTGGTGAAAATAATATCGCCGCCCTAGACTCCTTTTTAACTTCAGCCAGTCGCAACTCACATACAACCTATGAATGTGTATTATTGGGCGATTTTAATATCCACCCCTGCAAATCTATGTGCGGCTCAATCAACCATGAGGGGGTAGCAGGATCAGAGGGACCCCACTTTGAACACACTACACCGGGCGAAGAGTTGGAAGATTTATTGGCTAACTTCAACTTCCTAGAACCAATGTCCGTGGATGGGGGGCCTAGAACACCTACCTTTAAGGGGACAGCCCCCGGCACAATTATTGATTACATATTCGTGACCCCAGGCATCTTAAACAGGGTTATTTCTTATTGTACAGTCCCCTCCCTTTACAGTTACCATAATCCTGTACTCCAGGCAGGCAATTTTGGGCCATAATCAACCTGCCCTTCTTTTCCGATTCGACCAATTCCGTTTTGGATTGTGTCATCCCTGACGACAAATGGCTGACTCACTTCAGATCAGTATATGGTGATATCGATGCGGTTGGCCAAGTGAGCAATATGACGATACCCGAGGCCCCCCCCATATGTTTTAATAGGGATGAGGCCGAGAAAGCAATACTGGCCACCACTAAGAATAAAGCCCCTGGGCCCGACGGGGTGCCAGCTGACTTCTACATACACTCTCCCAAGCTATGGGCTGGCGTTTTAGCCAACGTTTTTACCGCCGCTAATGGCAACCCTTTACCATCTACCTGGGTAACTTCTACTATCGTTCCCATATTCAAGAAGGGTCACCGTGATGACCCCGGGTGCTATAGGCTCATATCCCTTTTGGACTCTGTAATTAAGATCTTAGGCAGAGTCCTTTTGGCCAGGTTAAGGGACAGTTTGGAGAGCTGTGGGGGTTTGGCTGATATCCAGTACGGGTTCAGAGAGAAGAGAGGAACATTAGAGCAGTGTTCCAACTTACACCTGTTGATCTCAAAGTATACGGTGGCCAAGGAGGGGTCATTATTCCTTGCGTTTATGGACCTCTCCTCGGCCTTCGACTTGGTGAACAGGTCTAAGTTGTGGGACATTCTCCTGGGGATCGGGTTTGACGAGGCATTGGTTAGGTACATGGCTTCACTCCACCAAGAGCTATTTGCAGTTGTGCGGGTCACCAAAGAGGGAAGGTGCACGTCCCGTTTTAATTCCATGCGCGGGGTCAGGCAGGGCTGCATACTGGCCCCCCTGCTTTTTACAATCTACATCAATGGCTTGGGTAGTTACTTGGAAGAAGTGGATGGAGACGCTCCGCATGTAGGAGAAGCTAAGATCCCTGCTCTCCTATACGCGGATGACGCGGTGCTGATATCCCGCACTGGCGTCTGTCTTCAACGGCTTTCTGGATGCCTTTGGTTCCTGTATGGACCAATTAGATTTGAAGGTTAACTCGACCAAGTCACATACCATGGTTGTTGGGCACCATAGAAAAAAGGGTATAGCTAAAACTTTTAAATGCAAGGGGGAGGTCGTCACTAGAGTTTTGGCTTTCCCTTACCCGGGGGTGCTTTTTGATGATAGGGGTTCTTGGGGTCCTCAGGTCAGGGCAAAAACCTGGCGGTGACTAGGTCATCAGCAGCTCTTATGGGATTTGCAAAAAGGCTGGGCGCAAGACCGATGGAAGCCCTCTTAAAGGTCTATCACAGTAAATGTATTTCTCTGGTAATGTACGGCGCACCGCTTTGGGGTTATGTATGCCTTGAATCAATACAGAAGGCTGAAAACAGATTTTTACGTTCCCTTTTGTCCGTCCCGCAGTCCACACCAACCTTTTCTATACACGCAGAGGTGGGCCTGGACTACGTTAGCGATAGGCTAAACATGGCACCTTTAATCTTTTGGATGAGGACCTGGCTCAATAAAGAACTGACCCTTAACCACATGATTATGAATGACGTCATGTCTTTAGACCATCTGAGGAGGGTGCCGTGGATGGCCTATTTGAAGAAGTCTTTCGCAGAACTGGGTCGCCCGGAACTCTTTACATCCCCCTCTGGTATCAGGAAACAGGATGTAGATATTGTTAAGAGCCAGTTCATGACTAGGGCAAGAGTGGGCCGTGAGGAGAGGGAACTGCAGAAGCCGTCTGTGAGAAGACACTATCTACTAGTGAACCCCATTGCACTTGAACCCTACCTAAGTTTTGTCACTAGGCCATTCCACAGGTTTCTTTTAACTAAGTTCAGATTTAATCTCATACACTTTTATTTGGGTTGTTTTAACACATGGGATAAACCAGAGTCAGCCCCGCCTTGCACCTGTGATAATCTTTCTGTTCAAGACACCTTGGACTTTGTTATGTTTTGTGGTTTCTATTCTGATTGTAGGAAAAGACACTTGTTACCTGTTTTAAGGGAGGCTGGTTTCTCCCAGGTGAGACCAGCTTTGTGTTATCTCCAATCACTGTGTAACATCCGCATTACATTTTGCATGGCAAACTTCTTAGTGGCGGCGGCTAGATCTAAATCACACAAGACATTACAAGGCTTTCCCTAAGGAGTTGTATTTAAAAAAAAAATTAAAAAAAAAAAAACATTTAAAACCCAAATATCTTGTTACATGAAATTGATTAGTATGAAATTGAATAATTGTTTTTATCTGTATAAAAATGTTTTTATTTTCTTTGTATGATTTTTAACTAAATCGAATAAAGATTCCCTGGCTGCATACCTCATCTTCTCTTTTCAAGTTCATTAGGAGATCCCTTGTACAGCCCTCTGGTGAGCCATCAATCCAGTACAGCACCAAAGCCTTCATTACAAGTAGTGAGGAGCAGTAATACTGCATGCTTTTCACTGGTAATACCGCTTTGCATGAAATAATACCTGGGACTCATTACGAGTGAAGCTCAGCAGTATTAGGGGTGGAATACCACTTCTTCTGGATACAAGTCATCTGGAGATTACCGTGTGGAACTCCTGGCCCGATTTAACCAAACGCCTAAAATTGGAGGTAAATCTGACCAGATTTGTCGCTGGGTTTCCTGGGTGTGATTGGTTACTCCATATTCCTGAGACAAAAACTCGTTATGACTGGATTTAGGTCCGGAGATGCTAATTGAGATTGGTAATTCCAGCAAAGGTATCTCGGCAACCCACATCCAGCCAAAATTCAACTTAATTTGATAATGGGCCACTGGTTTATTATTAGTCAAAGCAAACACAAGGAGATGATGGACGGATCGCTGAAACTTTTCAGACACTCACCCCCAGTCACAGATCTGGGTTGAATCCATCATTCTTTAGCTCACTTCACCACCTCAGTTCAGACCCAGCCATATGCAAATCAGTCTTGACCCTGTTTCCCATGGGAACAGTCCAGCCTGAACTGCCAATCCAGGTGTTCCCTGGACCGGAAACAAGAATTCTGGGACCGGTTTCGGGATAACAGCCCTCATCAGCCAGGCTAGCTTGAATCCAGTGGCAAAGCGAGCTAGGGGCCCACGTTTGAGCATACCCTGCCAATTTAGGGCGAACAAAGTCACATATCTGGGTTGAATCCATCATCGTTCTTTGAGGCTGAGTGTCTGAAAAGTTTCAGCGCCCTGTCCATCATCTCCTTGTGTTTGCTTTGTTATTAGTCAGACATTTTGTAATGGGCCCCTGGCTTGACAATATTTAGACTTTTTGTTATGGGCCCCTGGTTTGACAGTTTCCAGGCATTTTGTAATGGGCCGCTAGCTTGGTATTATTCAGACATTTTGTAATGGACCCAAGGTTCGGTAGTATTCAGACATTTTGTAATGGACCCCTGGTTTGGTAGTATTCAGACATTTTGTAATGGGCCGCTAGCTTGGTATTATGCAGACATTTTGTAATGGACCGCTAGCTTGATATTATTCACTAATATTAGTTTACCAGGGGTAAAGAGGGGAAAGATTCTCCTATTCCATCCAGTATAATCATACCTAAAATTTACAATTACAAGTTAATGAGGACTAGAATGGGGAATAACAAGGCAACTTTTTGGGTGGGCATTGCTTCCCACGTTAATTCTCTGCTCCCTTTTACCAGCTGCTTAGAGAAGGTGATACATGAGACTGAGGGAGATTTGCAGCGGGGTAGGGGGGCACAGGTGGTAGTTAGGTGAGTCGGAGAGAGCCCTAAGCTAGGTGTAGTGTTTGCATCTCCCCTGTGGTACAGAAGGAGCCGAGGCGAGGGCCTGGTGCTGCTTCTGCCTGCGGTGCCAGCAGCTGCAAAGACAGGCAGATGTCTCTGGGCCCAGTATTACTCGAGCTGGTGTTTATGGACCCAGTATTTCCGGGCATGGGGACAATGGCCAGTTGTAATAATGATCCTGGTATAAACATATGCTTTTTAGGTCACAAATTCTACCTACTCAGAACACGTTGAAACTGTGAGCGTATCAAACGTCCCTCAATTTAGTAAAAACATCCTGTAAAAACGGTATGCCTATTTTATTTTGCGAAAGTAGTGTCTTCGGGTAAGCACAGCTTTTACGCCCTTCTTTTAAATGCTTGGGGAAATTTTAGGGCTCCCCGAATATTCCAGAACTGGAGCAAGAATAGTAAATCTGCCTTCCGCGTGTGCACAAAAACACCCTGCTCCCATGAGGGTGAAACTGAAGGCAAGAAACTCAAACTTCCCTGTAATGCTGGATCCCACATTTAGGGCTCGTACTTATAATTTCCTGTAAATGAGCTGGTAATATCACCCGGTAATGGTAATACAGGAACCAAAATTACCATCCCATTTCAACAGACAACTCTTAATGAGGCAATAAGTGCACCAGAATTACATTCTGTAACCCTCACCATAGGATAACAAAATCTCTTCTTAACCCCTTGCATGCTGATGACGGCCCCCGTCCGTCATGCAGCACGGTGGGCGTGTGCTGATGATGGCTGGGGGCCGTCATGAACCTGCCCACTCTTTAAAAGCGCCGCACAGGTGCAGAATCGCGGCCGCACGCAAGGGGTTAAAGGAAGCTTGATGCAACACTTGGCTAGTCTACACCATATATACACAATTGAGAGTATGCATTACCCATAATTATAACCGTGCCAAAAAAATCTATCTATTTGCTCCAAAGCAATTGCTCGTATCCACCTGAACTTTCCATCCTCCGTTCAACCATGCCAGCATGGGGGTCGATCCACCAACATGCGAGGGGTAGCTGGAGGGACATCACATACCCTTTGACATTAATGACATTGCAGGAATTGACATCATATAACCCTTGACACTAATTTTTCCAGGAAGGCATTTCACGTGACCTTAACATCACATCCACATTCTCTTACACTCATTCCTATTCTTTCTCACCCACTTGTATTCACTCTTAATCTCACTCACACTCACTCATATATACGGACACTCAGGCACAGATATACTATTGTTTTGCACTTCTGTGACACAAACCGAGCACCAAGTGTTGGTGTGGGATTTACTATCCAACGTAAATCCTGATTTGCGATGAACAGTATCCCAAAGTTACGCAAAATTGCGCTATGTGCTGCTTTGCATTACTGTGCGTGAAGTGGGCGTTCCATGGGTGGTTCATGGGCTTTCCCATGCACACATGCATGGGTTGTGACACAAATTCCTTTCTCCAAATATTCGGAGAGGAATTTATGGCAACATTTTAGGACTCATTGAAGCAGGCATAGTGAGAATAAATGTTTTCATTTCTCTTCATTTTTCCGACTTTGTATGTGTGCTGCATTGTACAGCACACATACAAAGTGGGAAAAGCCTTAAAGCACAGTTTTTGTACTGGAAAGCAATCCTTGCTTCAGAGAATGCACACATCCTTACACTATTTCGCAGGGCTGTGTGCATTGGTATGTGGCTGACAAAAGTGCACCAGCGCACAGGGAGAGAACCAGTGCACCATAATGAGTAAGATATGGCGCATTGTTTCTCTCTCCCTTCATGCAAGGCAACACATAATATTTGGTGCAGCATTGCCTTGCATCAAAGAATAGTAAACCTGGGCCTCAATCTGAAATAATCTCTTTTACTACCTGTCACTTACTATCACTCACACACAGATGCTTACACAAACACATACTCCTTTTCTAACATAAACACTCTCATCCACAAGTTTGCACACAATTTAGATTCAAGCTAAGTGTGCTCCATTTTTAAGTTCACTAGTAGTGAATAATAAATGGGATAAAGTACCCTGTGTTGTATTTTTTTAAGGATATTACGAGTCACTGAGGAGTTCCATGACCATATGGAGGAACTAGGCTGTAGGCTGAGTTCCTTTTCAAGGTTAGGAATCTTCGAGGTGAATTGCAATATCCTAATATTGTATTGGAGGGAGTACTTTATTCCTTATAATATATGGTCACACCATCACCTTTCACACAAACCACTTACATTCTTGGTGCATAGCTCTTTCATATAAGAGGGAGCACATTTGCAAACATGAAGAATAGAAACAAAATCTTAGAAACCTCTAGTGCAAAATTACACACTTAAAAAAGTTGGATAATTATTGCAAAAAGTTATTAGAATCAGTTTAATACAAGTAATTTAACAAAAAAGGCAACGTAGAAACATACAGAAATATTCTAACTTTTCTAGAACTACTTTAGGAGCATATACAATAAACATGTTGCCATAAATCTTCCCTTTCAGATTTTTATTGTACAACTAGAAAACCAGAGCAGAAGAAAGAAAAGGAACATTTTATTTTCAGCTGTTTTAATTATGCTCTGTGACATGACCCTTCTTTCACCACGGCTGCTGGCTCTGGCAGCAGGTATTGTGACGTCAGTTGACTTTTGACATGATTTCTTTATAATCGCCGACTGAGTGCATCACAAATTACCGATTATAAGGAAATTAGAGACAGGTTTTTTGATACAGGAACTGCAGAATTCCATGTATTATAACATTTTATTCACTATTAGTATAAAGAAAAATGGATGAAAATAAGGAATGAGGAGTTTCCCCTTTGTTCTTGGCACTGAGTTTGCCACCTCGGGGGCCAGAGGTCTCAAAGGCAGTGCTAGTGACGTCCTGCGATCCTTGGCGACCCCAGAATGACGACCATGCATGCCAGGTACAACTGATATCGGAACAAACCAACTTTACAATGCAAATGGACTAACACCTGTTGTGCTACTTCTGAAAGTATCTAATTTAATGCAAAGGAAATGCATTCCACTGAAATTGACATATAGCAAATCACTGAAAAAGTAAAGGATTTAAAAGTGGTTGGATTATGGTTTACCCTAAGGGATTAGGGTTAGGTTCAAGGTTTTCAGTTAATGTAAAATGTGATGATTGTGCTAAATTTCAAATGGGTTTAGAGCTAGGCATAGAGTCCATTTTATGGATAGTTTTGGGTTAGGCTAAGGGTTAGGATTTAGGGTTTAAGATTAGGGTTCAGATTTAGAGTTACAATTAATAATTAATGCAGAATCATTTTCAGTGTGTTACAAATAGGTCTGTTTCAATGAAGTGGAATGATATCGAACTCGTAGGCTCTACTATCCTCTAGAATCATACATTCTTTCCAATTGATCCCTCCCCATGCAAAACCACTAGTACTTTAGGATTGAAAACTATCCTTTGTTAAGCAATTTGTTCTTTCAACTAACCTCTTAGCTTTTGAATACGACAATTGCATGCACAATTGAGCTTTTTAAAAATATTATTTTGTTTCAAAAATTGCAAACTACAGTCTATTATAACATAATTCATCTCCCTAGTTAGAGTCCTTACAAAGCGATATAAGCCCTGAACAGAAAGACACATAATTCACTAGCCCTCTTAGAATAAGAAAAACAGTGTCTCAAAAATGTAATTGTGTTGTAGCTTTGGCTCCTCCTCTTCCTGTTACCATAAGAACTTTAAGGGCTGTGGAGACATCCTGTCCACTTCCAAGCAGCATGTAATCCAGGTGAGGACAATAATATTTTTGGGGGATCGGAGGTGATCCCAGGACTGTCACAAGAAAGACTTGAACTCAGACTAATGAAGATTACCAGTAAATAAACTAGACATTATTGGTAACTAATTCTCCCTTTTTTCTGTATACAACGTGATAACAGGCAATTCCTTCTGCTGTTATATACTGTTGAAAGAAAAACCAAAGGTGGTGATGGACGGAGCGTTGACAATACAAACACTCACCCCCAGTCAACTGATCTGGGTTTAATCCATCACCGTTCTTTAGCTCACTCCGCCACCCCAGTTCAGACATGGCCATATGCAAATCAGTCTGACCCTGTGCCTCATGGGAACAGTCCAGCCCGAACTGCCAAGCCATGTCTTCCCTGGACCGGAATCAAGCTTCCCAGGACCGGTTTCTGGCATTACAGCCGTCTTCAGCCGGGCTTGCTTGACTCCAGTGGCAAAGTGAGCAAGGGACTCACGTCTGAGCATACCCTGCCAACTTAGGGCGAACAAAGAAAAACCAAAGGTGGTGATGGACGGAGCGTTGACAATACAAACACTCACCCCCAGTCAACTGATCTGGGTTTAATCCATCACCGTTCTTTAGCTCACTCCGCCACCCCAGTTCAGACATGGCCATATGCAAATCAGTCTGACCCTGTGCCTCATGGGAACAGTCCAGCCCGAACTGCCAAGCCATGTCTTCCCTGGACCGGAATCAAGCTTCCCAGGACCGGTTTCTGGCATTACAGCCGTCTTCAGCCGGGCTTGCTTGACTCCAGTGGCAAAGTGAGCAAGGGACTCACGTCTGAGCATACCCTGCCAACTTAGGGCGAACAAAGAAAAACCAAAGGTGGTAATGGACGGAGCGTTGACAATACAAACACTCACCCCCAGTCAACTGATCTGGGTTTAATCCATCACCGTTTTTTAGCTCACTCCGCCACCCCAGTTCAGACATGGCCATATGCAAATCAGTCTGACCCTGTGCCTCATGGGAACAGTCCAGCCCGAACTGCCAAGCCATGTCTTCCCTGGACCGGAATCAAGCTTCCCAGGACCGGTTTCTGGCATTACAGCCGTCTTCAGCCGGGCTTGCTTGACTCCAGTGGCAAAGTGAGCAAGGGACTCACGTCTGAGCATACCCTGCCAACTTAGGGCGAACAAAGAAAAACCAAAGGTGGTGATGGACGGAGCGTTGACAATACAAACACTCACCCCCAGTCAACTGATCTGGGTTTAATCCATCACCGTTCTTTAGCTCACTCCGCCACCCCAGTTCAGACATGGCCATATGCAAATCAGTCTGACCCTGTGCCTCATGGGAACAGTCCAGCCCGAACTGCCAAGCCATGTCTTCCCTGGACCGGAATCAAGCTTCCCAGGACCGGTTTCTGGCATTGCAGCCGTCTTCAGCCGGGCTTGCTTGACTCCAGTAGCCATGTCTGAACTGGGGTGGCAGAGTGGGCTAAAGAACGTGATGGATTAAACCCAGATCTTTTGACTGGGTGTGAGTGTTTGATTGATTCAGATGCTCCGTCCATCACCACCCCCTTTTGTACCGCTTTTGGCCGCCATAAGTGTGGCAGGGTATGCTCAGACGTGAGTCCCTTGCTCACTTTGCCACTGGATTCCAGCAAGCCGGGCTGAAGACGGCTGGAATGCCAGAAACCGGTCCTCGGAAGCTTGTTTCCGGTCCAGGGAAGACATGGCTTGGCAGTTCGGACTGGACTGTTCCCATGAGGCACAGGGTCAGTCTGATTTGCATATAGCCATGTCTGAACTGGGGTGGCAGAGTGGGCTAAAGAACGTGATGGATTAAACCCAGATCTTTTGACTGGGTGTGAGTGTTTGATTGATTCAGATGCTCCGTCCATCACCACCCCCTTTTGTACCGCTTTTGGCCGCCATAAGTGTGGCAGGGTATGCTCAGACGTGAGTCCCTTGCTCACTTTGCCACTGGATTCAAGCAAGCCGGGCTGAAGACGGCTGGAATGCCAGAAACCGGTCCTCGGAAGCTTGTTTCCGGTCCAGGGAAGACATGGCTTGGCAGTTCGGACTGGACTGTTCCCATGAGGCACAGGGTCAGACTGATTTGCATATAGCCATGTCTGAACTGGGATGGCAGAGTGGGCTAAAGAACGTGATGGATTAAACCCAGATCTTTTGACTGGGTGTGAGTGTTTGATTGATTCAGATGCTCCGTCCATCACCACCCCCTTTTGTACCGTTATATACTGTTGGACGTGGCCCTTCTTAGGGGATTTTCCTAACAATTTTTGCTTTTTCTCCTCCTGGTTTTTACTGATTATCTTTCCTTGGCCTTAGGACTCTGGGCACTTTCCCACTGTTATGCAATGTGAAAGTGTGTGCACCTTTCCTACACATGCTAGGAAGTGGTGCTCACTTGATTGGTTTAGGTGTTGTACCTGTGAGTGCCCTGTAAAAAAGTACACCATATACCCAGGGAAGGTCCTACACTGGCTGAAGGTGGGACGCAGCACTGATTGTGCCACCCACCAGCATAGCCTTTCAAACATGTATCAAGCCTGCCACTGCAGGCCTGTGGGTGTACAGTCGCGCCTACGCTCAGGTTGGTATTTTTAACTCATTGGCCAACTTTGACTGGGCCTTCCACTATCACTAGGGCACTCCAAGGGTAAGCCCTGAGGTTGGGAGGAAGTAGTTGGCAAAAGGCAGGGCAGTGGCATCAATGTTCCCTGCCCAGGCAGTGAAAAACCCCTATGTGGGTTTTCCCTACCTAGAAGGTCGGCACTTCCAATGGGATAACACCTGTGTTTGCTGATTCCCTTTTAGTGCCTTAGGGCCCTGGGCACTTTTCTATTGTAAATGCAGTGTGAAAATGCATGCGCCCTTCCTGCACACATTAGGAATTGTTGCTTTCCTCAAGTTTTTAAATATGTCTCAAACCTCCCATTGTATGCCGGGGGTGCGCACTGGTACAGATCATGGCCCCACTAAAGATTAAGGTCTGCATTCCACTGCCCCATGGCAGACAGGACTGAAATTTAGGGGAGATATCTGTGGTTCAAAGGGAAACCTTCTGACCCAACCCCAACTTCAAAGGCACACTACAGTGTAACTACTAGTGCCGCAACAGGGCAGAGATACAATTGTGGAGACGTGGGACCAGAGATCCTGGAACCGCGTGGTGCACACTGCCAGAGGAATTTGTTGTGCAGAAGGAGGATTACTGCCATTGAGAGGGACGTACACTCTTCCTGAACAATGGCTGTTCTGGGCTGACTAACTGCTACTGTGTGGCACACTGAAGTGAGCTCTCCAAGGGTTTGTTTGATTGCCCCTATTCACTTGTGGAGGTCTCAGTGACATCAAAGACCTCCCATGAGGGACCCACACAATTTACCTGTGACACCAGGAGAGCGGTGCTCTCTTAAGTGCCCACATTGTCTGCTAGATCCCAACTGGTAGTGCGGTGTGAGTGTAGAACTAAGAATTGTGCCTGGAGACCGGATCGCCTTGTGCGGAGCCCCAAAAAGTACTGCCCGCATCTAAGGAGAGTAGACCTGCTACGTGGGACCTCAACGTGCATAAGCGTCTTCTTGGTGGTGAGCGGATTCACCTGTTGTGGGACCCGCGAGGCCCGCTTTGTCAATCATGTTTCATCTTTGCATGCTTATTGTGTACGGTGTCAGATTCACAGGTTGCGACCCTCGGATGTTGGGGCATACCCATAATCGTGCCTCATTCTACCTCATGCGACACTGCTGAACTTGTGCCTGTGTGTGTGACCGGAATTGTCTAGTGCGACTCAGAACAACGCGCACCAGATGTTGTGCCTCATTACCAGGGAGGTGCAGAAGAGCGGATTCTTGCTTAGTGGTGCCCGCATTTCCTGGTGCTACTTTGATCTACGTGTGTCCGACGGTATGCCTCTTTCTCCCAAGAGGCTCCCATGCTTCATCCCCCATTCACCGATTGTTCCTTTCATGCCCTCAGTGTGGCTGACCAACTGTCCTCTCCTCACCTGGCCCAACAACTTTGTGTTACTTGGTAGTACTGACCGGACTGGGCCGGGGTTTTGAGAGTGATTTTCTGGGCTAAGGAACATTTCCTAGAACGAAGGGAAGTGGGTCAAGAGACTGCAAGACCCCCTCCTGTGCTTTGCAGAACTGGGCTGGTACCAGAAGGTACAGTGTTGAATCCCTTGAGTGAACTATTACCCTCAGCCACATCTGCTTTGCATACAGTGGGTACACTTCACAAGTAGTGGCCAAACCCCCAGTTGTAGACTGCCGACTAATTTGCCCTGCTACCTCCCCCCACTTCTTTGCTGGCTCCCTGATTAAGTATGACTCCGGCCGCAATCGGCCTAGTATCAGTGTGAAGGTTTTTTTATCTCCAGCTGTGGGTGGTTGGGGTTAGCTGATAGGTGGAGGAAGGCTTCGGTGTCTGCATGTACATTCTCAACTGACCTGCCGAATTCATTTACATCGCCTTATTATTGCATGTCTTACTTACCTCAAGAACCCAATGAGCCAACATACAGCAATAGAAAGTTCTTTGTTCAGACACCTGGTTACTGGTAAGAATGGGACGTGAAAGGAAAACATACCAGTCAAAGATATACAATGGATTTTGTCAAGGGTATTGTTAGACCTGGCATCTTTGGTGTGTTTTTCGCCTGTCTTTTTGCTTCTGACCTCCTGTTTTTGACTGCAGCATTTCTCTTTTGCTTGTTTTGGATCTCTGGGCACTTTACAACTGCTGATCAGTGCTAAAGTACAAGTGCCGAGTAAATTGTGATTATGATTGGTGATCTATGATTGGCATAATTGATTTACTGGTATGCCCCTAGTAGAGTGCACTGTGTACCCAGGGCCTGTAATTCAAATGCTACTAGTGGGTCTGCAGCACTGGTTCTGCCACCCATATGAGTAGCCCAGCAACCATGTCTCAGACTTGTCACTGCAGCGTCTGGGTGGGCTGTTTTAGACTGCCATGTCGACTTGGCAACTGCACCCACTTACCAGGCCCAAACCTCCACTTTTGCTACTCATAAGGCACCCCTAAGGTAGGCCCAAGGTAGCCCCATGGGCAGAAGGCAGTGTATTTGAAAGGTAGGACATGTACTGATCTGTTTTGTATGTCCCGATAGTCAATTACCTCCAATTTTGTTTTTCACTATTGCAAGGACTATCTCTACTCACAGGTTGTCATTGGAGCTGCAGTGTAACTTCTTACAAGTGTAACTTTCAATTGGAAAGCAATAGAGATTTGGAGTTTGGGGTTTCTGAACTCGCAATTTAAAAATATATCTTTTAGTGAAGTTGGTTTTTAAATTGAGTTTTTGAAGATGCTACTTTTAGAAAGTGGTTATTATAGACAACAGGGGTCCTAGGGAGTTACAATGCAATAAGGAATACTAATATAGACCACAATCAATACTATATATTTCTGCGCCCAGCCGGGCGTAAAATAATTTATTAAGAATAACATAGAATTACATTGACCTGAAGGGGGTCAAAGTATGAACAATAAGATAGGGTACAGTCCTGTACCTATCCCGCAAGATTGGAAAACCAATAGAGTCAAGTAAGGTAGAAGGGAGGAAAGAGGTTTTTCAGGCAAGAGAAAAGGAGATTTTGTAGAGCCAAGGGTGGCTTGCGATTTCAATAGTAAGTTTCGCAAAATACACCCAACAGTGTCAACAATTGATTATACACATTAGGTCATATGTTACACTGTTTAAAGCGTCGACGTTTCGATCCCTAAGGGCTCTTAATAAAATGGGATCATCATCAGGACAATTTACAATCACTGCCTGTATTACAATACGAACGCCTTCAATAGTCCAAGATTTGGGTCGCGAAGGCATGATTGTTCTAGGTTAGAGATGATTTCTCTTTCCGGCTCTTTGAACTGAATGCTGGCTACATTTAGCGCAGCCGTGGGGTGGAAGTTGAACACGATGGTTTCTTCCTGTTTCAGGAGTGGGTTACCTCCTTTGTTTTGATCCGCAGACACAATGCTGGCTACATTTGGGGCAGCCGTGGGCTGGGAGTTACACACAATGGTTTCTTCCCGTTTGGGAGTAAATTGCCTCCTTTGTTTTGATCCGCAGATGCAATGCTTGCGTCTCGATGGAAGCGGCGGTGGGGTGGTGGGAGAAACTCAATGGTCTTCTCCCCCTCTCAATGGCAGCGCGATTGTGTCTGCGGATCAAAGCAAAGGAGGTAACCCACTCCTGAAACAGGAAGAAACCATCGTGTTCAACTTCCACCCCACGGCTGCGCTAAATGTAGCCAGCATTCAGTTCAAAGAGCCGGAAAGAGAAATCATCTCTAACCTAGAACAATCGTGCCTTCGCGACCCAAATCTTGGACTATTGAAGGCGTTCGTATTGTAATACAGGCAGTGATTGTAAATTGTCCTGATGATGATCCCATTTTATTAAGAGCCCTTAGGGATCGAAACGTCGACGCTTTAAACAGTGTAACATATGACCTAATGTGTATAATCAATTGTTGACACTGTTGGGTGTATTTTGCGAAACTTACTATTGAAATCGCAAGCCACCCTTGGCTCTACAAAATCTCCTTTTCTCTTGCCTGAAAAACCTCTTTTCTCCCTTCTACCTTACTTGACTCTATTGGTTTTCCAATCTTGCGGGATAGGTACAGGACTGTACCCTATCTTATTGTTCATACTTTGACCCCCTTCAGGTCAATGTAATTCTATGTTATTCTTAATAAATTATTTTACGCCCGGCTGGGCGCAGAAATATATAGTACTGATTGTGGTCTATATTAGTATTCCTTATTGCATTGTAACTCCCTAGGACCCCTGTTGTCTATAATAATCAAAATAACCCATGGTCCGAAGGTCCCTCTTAGGGTTTCCTTGTGTTCTAAAATGACTTTTAGAAAGAGGGCCATTCTGTGCCTCTGCCTGCCTGTGGAATCCACATCTAGTTTAGACTGGCAGTTGGGCTGTTTGTGCATTCACTCTAGACAGCCACACAAAGGGAGCTGAGGTGTTTCCTGCATATCCTGATGGCCCATCACCAGGTTGATGGGTCTTCCTGAACTAGGGGGTGGTGGGAGGAGTTAACACTGACACCTGAATATGGCTATGCCTGTCCTCACGCAAAGCTGTCTCCACTCCCCAATGTCCTGTAGTGTGTTTGGAGCCAGCTCAGGGAATGGCTGGGTCTTGTGCACTACAAAGACTTTCCTCTGAAGTTTGTCTATTTCAAAGGCAGAAACTGGTATAAGTATAGGACCCCTGACCCCACATTTTTTAACACTTCTGGACTAAGAGGAGATTCTGCCAAGAAGAAGAGCTGGAGAAGCTGTAGGAGGGGAACTGCCACTCTGCTGGTTGCTGTGTTGTGCTGGCCTGCTGTTTGCTGCTGTTGTCTTGGACAGTGAAAGTACTGGACTTTGCTTTCTACATCCTGCTTGCCAAGGTTCTCAAAGGGCTTGTGTGTGCTTGCCTCCTGTTGGAAGTCTTAGGGAGATCAAAGACTTCATTCACATCTTGTTCCCATGTTGTGCTGCAAATTTTATTAATCAGCAAGAACTAGTCTATCTAGACATGTGGGGAAAGTCGCAAGGGTGTATGTAGTATGATGTATGTAAAAGGGTAAGATTGACCTTTTTTTGAAAGCCCTCACCCACCAACCTAGTTGGTGGCATGCTTCATCATCGGGCCCACCCGATGACACCGAGTGTGTCCGGGGTGTGCTTCTACGCCTGATTACAGCGGAACAGGTATATTGCTGAGTGTGCGGTGTGTGTGACTTGAGAAAGTGAAAGGTTAAAAGCTGTCCAGTGATCCCAAGAAAGACTACTTTATTATTTGGGCCTCCGGCAGCGTTAAAAAAGCAAGGCGTTGGATGTGAGTGGAGTTGTATTTATGGTACTCCTACATCCGTGGTGTGGTCTACATGTTTCAGCCAGGCCTTGAAATGTGACTGGCTTTCCTCAGGACCTATGTGAAGGGTGGTGAGCTATGCTACAATTAGTGACACAGAACATAAACTATATGTTGCACACGCTAAGGTGCATTGTATGTAAGAGGGGTTTTCCCTCTCTGGATAATAACGAACAAACGATTTGTTGCTATAGCCCCATGAGTATCCTGGCAGGGGTGCTGGTCCTATTGTGTCCAGGATCCTCCCGTCAACCTGTTGCTGCTGCCATGGATCTCCGGCGATACGTATATCGGCTGGGTTTATGACACACATAAACCCAGCACTCCCGAGGGGAGGCAAATGTACTGCTGCACCTTTAAATAACACACGTAAAACAGCACTCCCAAAAGACGAGGTGATAAAACAAAACCCAGCACTCTTTTAAGGCGAGGCAAGAAAACTAATTCAGGTGCATTTAAAGTGACACACACATATTTACTGATTCAATATACTTTGAAAAGGAAGGCAAAATATAGAGGTTAAGGCAGACTCCCAATTATCAAGTAAGTTAAGCACAAAACCAGAATAACGTGTAGCATATAGACATGTAGCAAAGAAACGTAGAAATTATGTACACAAAGTAAGTAACACTTCACCGATCGTTCACTCGACATCCTTGCCAACTTAAGCTGGGGAGCCCGTTGATAGCCAGGCAAGACTCGGAATCGGGACTCAAATCCAGATTCTTCTTGTGAAGGCATGTCTAACCCACAAGTGAGCTCCAATCTGCCTCTCAACATTCTCCGCCCTTAATACCTTTTACTCAACTTGAGACAAAGGTTCTAGATACCTCGCCCCCTTTCCTCTGTTACGGAAACTTGAGCTGGCCAAACTGGTCTGTGTCAAGGTCAAGACTGAAGCTGGCCAGGCCCCTGTATTTTGACTCTGAGACAGAGCTGTACCTTCCACACATTCCATGAAAGGTATGAAGCATGCATCCCACACAACATGTTCCAGTTCAGTCTTATCGTAGAGGAGCGAAAATAAGTGAAGAGTGAAAACATCCCCTCCTCACTTTGCAGCTATGTGTGAACACAGAAAATTGAGTCTGTTACACAAGATGGAGTCAGCACAGAAAATGGAGTCAATTATGCAAAATTGAGCCAAGGGTCAATGTATCATTCTTAATAGCATTACATGCCAGCACTGGGACTCCTCTGCTGTGAGTCCTGCATTACCAAGTAGTGCCAAAACAGGTCCTGGGCCCTTGGAACAGAGTGGTTGTGCTGTAACTCCCAGAAAAGCAGTCCAAACGCCGTCATCAACACTGCTGCCTGCACCATGGTCGCCGCTCGTGAAACGCATAATGCATTGACCGTGACATCGCAGCCCCAACCTCACCGATGACCACCCTTCACACCGTCATTGAAGCCGCTCCCTGCACCATGGCTGAGGGGCCAGCTTGTGAAGAACACGACGCATCACCCCATCTCACATAGCAGCCCCCGGTTTGCCGCTGACAGCACCATTGACTCATCCAACAACCTCCCTGCTTGCACTGTGGCTGAGTTCACGACGTCTATGGACAGCAGCGCTTCTGCATTGATGCAGCACCACTGCCTCCACCGAAGCTGTGGTCAACACTAGTGTGGAGCACGATGCATCGAGTGAGACAACATAGCTGCCCTGATGCCGGCCACTGCCAGTACCCCTGACTTCAGCATCACGGAGATCGATCCGCAACACATGTGACTTCAATGTCTCATGATTTCTGCATCGACATCCGGAATTGCCGCCCCCGCCACCGCCTTATCTTCAGATCTCATCGCAACGTCCCCAAACCCCCTTAATTTCCAAAGGTACTTTGCGGGTCTTTCCGACGCCGCACCACTGAACTGTTGGAAGCCGCGTTAGCCCCGGTTGGCACTATCAACTTCAAGAAACTGTATTTTTAGTTTATTCTTGCAAAATTCCTATCTTTACTTGTGTATGTTGGATTTTTGTCGTTTGGTTGTGTTAATCAGATAAAGATTGGTTATTTATCTAAACTAGTGTGGAGTCCATTTGTAGTGTTTTCATTGTGTTACTGTTTGTGTTTTGAACAAATGCTTTACACATTGGCTCTGGGATATGCCTGACTGCTCATGCCAAGCTATCGAGGGGGTGACCAGGAGTTATCTTAGCTTTGCAATCCCCTTCCCCTGACTAGATTAAGGGTGCCTAATTGGAGAGAGTGCAAGCCATTGCCAACTAGAGACCCCCATTTCGAATATTGGTGGCAGTGGTGGGATTGGACTTGTGTTTGTACTTAACACACAGTTTTTGGTGTACAATACTACCAGAGTGCAGATCTTTTTTTTTTTCTTTCTTTTAGTGTATTTGTAGAGCGCAGACCTGTCACCCAGAGGACATCCTGACGCTATAAACTTCTGGACGGTACACTACTCACTGCTCAACCAATTTTCGGAAAGAGGTGCGTTTTCAGCGCTTTCCTAAACGGCAGGTAGTCCTTGTGGCTTCTCAGAGAACTAGGCAGGGAATTCCAAAGTTTGGCCGCTGCAACACTAAATGAGCGGCCACCCATCCTAACTCTCTGAAGCCTCGGGACAACCAGCAGTTGTGCCGAAGAGGAGCGAAGGGGCCGCGAGGCAGAATACCAGGCAAACATATTCCGCAATTGTATCGGGCCCAGTTGGTGTACCGCCTTGAACACCAAGCACGGGGCTTTATACAACACTCGCAGATGAACCGGAAGCCAGTGTAAGTCTCTTAGAGCGAGAGTGGAAGAGCTGGACCTGGGACGGGCAAGAGCCAGCTTGGCGGCCATGTTCTGCACTCATTGTAACTTCCCCAGCAGATTTTTAGGGGCCTCCAGAAGTAGCGCATTGCAATAGTCTAAACGACTTAGAATGGTACTACGAACTACTTCCGGCCTGGCCTGGGCGGGGAGAAGGGGCAGAACTTTACGCAACATGCGTAACAGCATCATGCACGTAGAGATAGTTTTATTGACGTGCAGGTCAAGCTGTAGATTTGGGCCGAAAATCACCCCCAAGTTGCGTGCTGATCCAGCCGCCGCTACTGGCTCGGAAAAGGTGGTAGGCCAAAAGTTCTCTGGAAGAACTCGCGGAATCCGGTCTATAAAACAATAGAGCACCTCCGTCTTTGAGCTGTTAAATTGGAGGGAGTTGGCCCGTAACCAGTCCGCTGTGGCTGCCATACAGAGATGGAATGTCTCCAGCGGGACCGCATTGATTCCTTCCAGAGAAAAGACCAGTTGGGTGTCGTCGGCATAATTAAAAACCGAGACACCAAAAGATTTGATAAGCTGGACCAGGGGGCGAAGGTATAGGTTAAAAAGTATCGGGCTGATGGCCGAGCCCTGTGGAACCCCCTGTCCAACTTTTCTTGGCTCAGAACTGAATGGGGGAAGCGATACCAGCCGTTGCCGGTTACCCAAATAAGATATCAGCCAATCTCTTGCACCCTCTGTGACCCCACATTACTCTAGTCTCCTGATAAGGGTCTGATGGCAGACCGTGTCGAACGCGGCCGACATGTCGAGCAGCACTAGAAAGGCTGCCCGACCACTGTCGACACGCGACCGAAGGTTGTCCAGTACGGTTACAAGGGCAGATTCCGTCCCGTGCCCGGGGCCGAAGCCAAACTGGGCCTCGTCAAACCATCCGATGTCCTCCAGGAAAGCTGAAAGCGAGCGGGTCACCCATTTTTCCATGATCTTAATAGGAAATGCGAGCAAAGAGATTGGCCTATAGTTAGAAAGGCAAACAGGGTCCAGCATTGGCTTCTTGAGCAGAGGTGACACTACTGCTAGCTTCCAACACTCGGGGACCGGAGCCAGCTCCAAAGACTGGAGGCAGATGGAATGCAGGGGCTGAAAGAGTTCTGCGTGAAAGGCCTTCCAGAATTTGGGAGGTAGTGGGTCGAGCGGAGAGCCCGAGGCTACCGTATGTGCCAAGCTATAGAAATCCTCAAAGTAGGGACATGGAAACAGTCTTAATTGGGGTCGACTAGGGGAGGTCTCCGGAGCTCCCAAATAAAGAGCTGGGTCACTCGGCTGGGGTCGACTGGGTGGTCCATCCGGAGCTCCCAGACTGGGGCCAGACGTGCCCGTCTGGGGTCGACTGGACGGACCAGCCGGAGCTCCCAAGCCAGGAATACCCTGTGTGAGAGCTACGACAGTCGGCTGGGGTCGACTGGGTGACCCGTTCGGAGCTCCCGAGCCAGGGCAAAGCCCTACTGGCCGGGGTCGACTGAGCGGGCTAACCGGAGCTCCCAAACCGAGAGCAGCGGGCAGAGGGTTTTTTAAGCCCTCTAAGATCTTTACAGTCTTCTCCTCAAAAGCACCCGCCAGGGAATCGCACAGGGCTTGCGACGCCACAACCGTGTTGGCTGCACACACTGGGTGAGACAAGTCCCTGACAATTTTGAACAGGGCTTGAGATTTATTAGGCGCCTTATTCAAGGTGGATTCCAGAAAGGCCGCCTTTGCCAACTTAATCTGCGCCTTGTAGCCCTGCAGTGCGAGCCTAAACGCTGCCTTATCCGATGCTGAATACTGCTTCCTCCAGACTCTCTCAGCACGTTTACAGCTCAGCTTTCGCTGTCGTAGCTCTTCCGTGTACCAGGGAGAGGCACGATTCACTCTCCTTCGAGACCTACGAAGGGGCACCAGCTCATCTAACGAGTCAGTAATAGACCGACATAGGGAGAGGTAGCTTTCCTCCACCGAGTTGCTCAGACAAAAATTGTCTGGTAGTAAGGAAGGCAGTGGAGATGACTTAAAAAGTCGGGACCAAGGTCTACCCAATTTCGATAATCCTACCCCGGCAGCTTCAGAGGGATGAACCCCTATGCAAAGGGAGAAAGCCACCAGTGCGTGGTCGGTCCAGCATTGGCGTAGGAAATCATTGACCACTGCTGATTGAGCGTCAGCGAAAATCAGGTCCAGGGCATGACCTCCCCGGTGAGTAGCGGCGCCGACCAGTTGCTGCAGCTGAATATCACCAAGCCCTTGGCAGAGTGTCGTGAACGCTCCGTCCAGTGGGCCGCCCTGCCATAAGTTGAAGTCCCCCAGGACCAACAACTTAGAGTGAGTATTCGATAGGTCGTATATCAGATCAAGAAAGTCTGATAGGGAGGGAGCAGAGCCCGATGGGCGATAACATAACACACCTGCAAGGAGTGTTCTCTCCAGGTCTTTAATGGAGAATCCCATCAGTTCGAAGCCCGAAACCTCACTGATTTTAAGCTGGAAAAGACCCAACGACTCTCTATAGATGATACCAATTCCACCACCTCTGTTCTTCAATCGAGGGGTGTGAATGATTTTAAAGCCTGGGGGGCAGGCCAGTCCCAGTTCAACTAGGCAGTCCTCCCGGGTCCAGGTTTCTGTTAAAAACAACAGGTCCAACCCTGAGGATTCAATCAGGAAGGCAATCTCTGTATGGTGCTTGCAGAGCGACCGAACATTGAGAAGCCCGCAAGACAGAGAATGAGAGGGGCCTGTGGCAATAACCCTCCGAGTCAAGGGCGCCAGGGACGGTCTTAGTTCCAGTAAGGCAGCCCAAGAATAGACTAGGCGAGGAGAGTGCGATGAGCCAGAGGGAGCGGCCCTATGCGCGCCCGTTGCGCGAACGGACGCAAACGGGCTTACCTCTGGCGCACCTCCGGCACGCCTACGACGCGCCCGCTGCGCGTTTAAATCTCCATCCTTATCTGGTATTCGGCCGAGCGGAAGTCCACCTCCTGCGTCCCTTGCCGTCACCAAGATGGCGCCCGAAGTGCTCCCAGCCATTACGCAAGCACACTCAGTTTTGTCTTTTTACCTTCTTGAGTTTGGATACTTTTTGAGCTTCTACTACAAGCATGTCTTAGTCTAGAGAAACATCAGTTGCCCTAGCAGATTTAATTTTTTGAGAGGACAGGTTGGAGTCCCACAATATGCAGCAACTTAAGCAAATCTGCAGGGATCGCAAGGTCCAGTTCAAAGGCCTCACCAAAAAGCAGGAGCTACAAAAGGTGCTGAGGTCCTGGGTAGCTGGCAGGGAAGCCAGGTTCAGGTTGAGGAGATTGAGGAGCAATACTTGCATGAGGATGTACTGATGGTTCAGGATTTGTCTAGGGGCAAGTAGCAGTGTCTCGTCTAGAGGTCTATCCCCAGAGGAGCTGGAGGACAGGTGTAAGGGCAGGAGGCATGAGATGGAGCTAGAGAGGCTCAAAATGCTGCATCTGGAGAAGCTCTACTTGGAGCTCGCTAGGCTCAAAACAGAAAAAAGATGGTTTTAGATCAGGAATTGATTTCAAGGGCGCTTGATTTGAAGTCCGAGTGCAGCCTGGATGGTGGGAGTGTTTCTTCAGTGTACTCAGAGGGAAAGGTACACATACAAAAGGAGGTAGTGTAGGATTATGTTGTGGGGTATGACATTGACCACTGGTTTAGGGGTTATGAGGTAGTTTTAAGGGCACACAGGGTCCCTGAGAGAGACTGGGGGCAGGACGGTGGAACCTCTTCACTGTGGAGGGGAGAGACATCTTGCTGATATTGCCAGCAGAGGATCAGATGAAGGACCCCGAGATGATGGCAGCCCTGGTCAGGAGGTATGGTCTCACCCCACAGAGTCACAGTGTAAAGTTTAGGCAGAGAACTAAACTTGGTTCACAACATAGGTTGAGTATGTGGATTTGTACTGCAGATAAGTAGATGGTTGGGGGAAGTCATTGGGGTAACAGATTATCAGGGGCTCAATTTAATTGCATCGGAGCACTTGTCCAAATGTTGTTTTCCAGAACTGTGCCAGCACCTGATTGATAGCAAGCTTACTGACCCCAGGCAGCTTGCTAAGGAGGTAGACTACTGGCTTAATACCAGGGTCCAAAGAAGTTGTACATGGGAGACTCTGCCAAGGATGGGCAGGGTCCGTCCACATCAGAAGAGTGGGGGGGACAAGGGAAAATAGCAGGAGTTCTCTAAAGGGCCCAAAACTAGTTCCCAGGGTAGAGAGGTGATAAGAAACCATGGAACTCTTCAGGGAAGCCTGGAGAGAGGGGTCCCAGAAAGTGTTATGCATGTGATCAGGAGGGTCACATGAGAGGGGCCCCCAAGTGTTCCTAGCGGGTACAGCCCCCCACCGGTGGGCAGTCACGGATGATGGCTAGTGTAGCTCTTGGGGAGTAATTGGTCCCAGGAGGGTGAGGGGACCCAGCTGAAATGACCTTTGTCTCACTAGAGGACAGTGAGATGGTCCAGAGACACCTAATTCCTGATAACACTAAGAAGTACAGGCACTGGGTGACCATCAATGGACAGTGGGTAAAGGCTCTGAGATACACAGAAGCCAGTGTGAATAATTTAAGGTGTCACCTGGTGTCTGAAGAGCAAGTAGTCCCTGATGTACTTCACCAAGTTGTGGCTTTAGACAACAGTGCGCAATTCTGTAAAGTAGCTCAGGTTCTTTTTGAGTGGGGGGTCTCAGGTTCCTTGTGAGTAGCTGTGAGCCCATCCATGACTGTGGCTTGTCTGCTGGGGAATGACCAGAAACATACCGCCAGAGGTAGGTAGAGTTCGGGTCGAACTTAGAGATGTTGGGATTGTCTGAGTGGGCGTGAATGACCACATGGTCGATGGCAGCCCAGGGCCATCAAAATGGCCTGGAGCCTGAAACAGTGGCCCAGGTGTGTGCTGGGTAGAGGAAGGGCGGGGTCTTGGGAAACCCGCTCCTGAAATTCCCATGGTCCTGGGGGAGGCTGAACCTGAGGAGGACTCCCCAGTACCTACAAGGGAAGAGGTAGCTGAACTAGGATACTTGCTAACCTGACCCATTGGCAGCAAGAAGGTGGTCCCACCAGGAAAGAGTTCTGCATGAAGAAGAGGGCATGCCCTACTCTTGTTGAAAGGCATGCCCTACTCTTGTGAGTCTTAGGCAGTAGGCCGAGGACCAGGCAGCTGGCAAAGAGGCCAGGTCACATCTGATTTACTGGTAGAATGGTCTCATCTATAGTGAGCCTAAGGTTGCTGAGCCTAGGGCAGCGCATGTTCTGGTAGTGCCCCTGCACTTTAGAACCTTCCTTTTGGGGTTGGCTCATGATGTGCCTTTGGCAGGACATTTGGGGCAGGGCAAGACCTTTGACAGGCTTGTCACTCACTTTTACTGGCCCAAATGCGAAGGCAGTCAGATGCATTTTGCAGAACAAAATTGCCAGGCAAATGGCAAAAGTGGGGTAAGTGTAAGGCTCCCCTCCAACCATTCCCTGTCTTGAGCAGCCCTATCAAGAGGGTAGGCATCAACATTGTGGGGCCTCTGGATCCCAAGACAGCCATAAGGAACAGGTTCATCCTGGTCTTGGTGGACCATGCCACTCGGTACCCAGAGGCTATCACTTTCAGGACAGTGACAGCACCCGTCGTGGCCCAGGCACTGATTAGGATCTTTACCCATGTGGGTTTCCCCAAGGAGGTTGTTTCTGACTGAGGTACAAACTTCATGTCGACATATATGAAGGCCATATGGAAGGAGTGTAGGGTGTCACCAGTTCTTTACCACTCACAGTGTAATGGGTTGGTTGAGAGATTCAACCATAACCTGAAAGACATAACTTGGGGTCTGTCAGAACCCATAAGGCATCAATGGGACATCCTCTTGCCATGCCTTCTCTTAGTCTACAGGGAGGTACTGCAGAAAGGGGTTGGCTTTAGGCCCTTTGAGCTGTTGAACGAGCAGCCTGTGAGAGGGCATCTCAGTTTGGTCAAGGAGGGTTGGGAGGAATCTCCCAGGAAGTCCCCGCAGCATGTATTTAGCTACATGCTGGCCTTCCAGAACCTCACAGCCCACTTCAGGAAACTTGCTCAGGCAAACCTAGAAGTCAAGCCAGGGGGACATGAAATAAATGCTGGTATGACAAGAATACCACTTTGGCTGAGTTTCAGCCTGGTCAGAAAGTTTGTCTGATGGAGCCAGCAGAGCCATGTGCTCTACAAGACAAGGTGTCTGGCCCTTATGAGGTGAAGGAGCACAAGAGTGATGTCACCTACCTAGTGGACTTGCGGACTCCTAGAAACCCCTTGGGGGTCCTGCATGTGAACCGCCTCAAACCCCATTTTGAGAGGTCTGAGTTTACCATGCTCTTGGTTACTGATGATGGGGTGGAAGAGGAGATTGAACCTCTCCACGACCTCCCGTCTACCAAGGAGCAAGATTGGTCAGTGGAAGGCGTGGTCCTCTCTTCTACACTGATCCTGGAGCAGCAGGGTGACTGTAGGTAGTTTCTGGAGCACTTTGCCACCCTGTTCTCACTCACCCCAGGTGTCACCCATTGGTGCACTCACGATATTGACACAAGCGACAGTCCACCTGTGAAGCACAAGATTTACAGGTTGACAGACAGAGTGAAGGCTAGAAACAAGGAGGAGGTGTCCAATATGTTAGCTCTAAGGGTGATTGAGCCCTCCAGCAGCCCTTGGTCCAGCCCAGTGGTAGTAGTACTCAAACCTCCTGCGCCTGGTGCCACTCCAGAACTGCGGTTCTGTGTGGACTACCGTGGGCTCAATGCTGTCACGAAGACTGAGGAACACCCCATTCCCGAGCTGATGAGCTCATTGATTGGCTGAGAGCTGCCAAGTTCCTCAGTACATTTCATCTAACATCTGGGTACTGGCAGATTACCTTGACCGAGGGGGCACAGGAGATGTCAGTCCCAGAAGGGCACTACCAGTTCCAAGTTATGCAATTTGGGTTGAAGAACGCCCCTGCCACCTTTCAGCGGTTGATCAACCAGGTCCTGGCTGGGCAGGAGGATTTCAGTGCCGCCTACCTGGATGACATTGCAGTGTTCAGTTCCAGTTGGGAAGATCACTTGCAACACCTCTGGGAAGTGCTGAAGGCCCTGCAGAAGGCAGGCCTCACTATCAAGGCCAGTAAGTGAAAGATAGAGCAGGGGTCGGTAGGGTACCAGGAGGAAGCAGCCAGTGGTGCCCCAAATCAAGATTAACACCATTCAGGCTTGGGCACTCCATAAAACCCACACAGAGGTGAAAGTCTTCTTAGGTCTCACTGGGTACTACCTCAGGTTTGTCAAGGGGTATGGTTCCATTGTTGCACCCTTGACGAGCTGACTTCAAGGAAGCAGCCACGTCAGGTGATCTGGACTGAAGCATGTCAGATAGCTTTTGATGCCCTGAGAGAGGCCATGTATACGACGGCCATGCTCAAGGCTCCTGACTTCTCCAAGGAGCTTGTGGTGCAGACTGACGCCTCAGAGCACGATGTGGGAGCTGGGCTTTCACAGCTAAACAAAGAGGGCCTAGATCAACCCGTAGCATTCATCAGCTGGCGGCTACTTCCCAGGGAACAGAGGTGGAGTGCAATTAAAAGGGAAGCTTTGCTGTGGTCTTGGCGCTGAAGAAGCTAAGACCCTACTTGTTTGGGACTCAGTTCCGGGTCCAGACAGACCACAGGCTCCTCCGATGTTTATTGCGGATGAGGGGTGTGAACCTAAAACTGTTGAAGTGGTCCATCTACCAAAGGGGAATGCCTGCACCGAAGCCGTGGCCACCACTCGTGAAAAGCACGATGAATGGACAGCAGTGACATTGTTATGTTAAGGGCCTATTTTTTTGAGCGCACGGCTGCCCAAGGGGGCGTCCCGGCGCTTTTGCAAAGAGGCCTGAGATCTACAGACACATAGAGGAGCAGCACAGTTGTCAAAAGAATTACGCAGAAAAGAGGAGAGTCTTCAACTCTTTCCTAAACGCCAGGAGGTTCGTAGCTTTGCGTAGAGGGAGAGGGAGCTCATTCCAACATCGGGCTGCCACAAATTGAAAGGCTCGTTCTCCCATCCGAACACGCTTAGCCAGAGGCACCTCCAATTTGGCCAGATCGGCCGATCGTAACACCCTCCGAGGCACATAGAAAGCAATCCGCTTCCTAATATAATTAGGACCGATGGAATGAAGGGCTTTGAAGGCCAGCGTCAAAATTTTAAATCTAATTCTTTTCGAAATAGGCAGCCAATGCAGCCTATTCAAAAGCAGTTGTGCGCTTGTTCTCCTTGGCAGGCCGAAGATAGCTCTGGCCGCCGAATTTTGCACAACTTGCAGTCTGGCCAGAAGATACTTGGGCAGACCTGCAAAGAGTGCATTGGCGTAATCTAATCTAGATCCCACCAACGCCTGCACTACTGTCTTCCGATATTGTACGGACAGCAGAGGAAGAAACTTCCTCAACATCTTGAGGATGCCAAAACATTTCCCAGATAGCCCCATAACATGGGGACTAAACGAGAGCGCATCATCAAGCAGCACTCCCAGATTTTTTGCTTGGGAAGATAATTGCTCAGGGGGAAACATGTCCTGGGGCCACCAGGACTTCCAGTCCGGATCAGGAGCACAGCCGAAGAACAGCAACTCAGACTTATCTGAGTTGCACTTCAGGCTGTGCCTCAGAAACCACGCGAATACTGCACTCAAACAGCGCTTTATCCTGTCGCCATCAAAAGCCTCACCTTTGCTGCAAGTGAACAAAAGCTGGGTGTCATCAGCATATGAGATGACCCGGGCCCCATAAGTCTCCGCTACAAGCGCCAGAGGAGCCATATAGATATTAAATATGGTGGGGCTCAGAATGGACCCTTGAGGAACCCCAACCTCTAGCGCTTGCATTTCCGCGGAGAACGGAGGAGCCCAGATCACCTGCCGGCGGCCCGATAGGAAAGACTTAAACCAGTCCAACACCGTCCCCCGCAGGCCGATCTCCCTGAGTCTTAAAAGGAGACCCGCATGAGGGACGGTGTCAAAGGCCGCCGACAAGTCCAACAGGACTAACATAGCCTTCCCCCCCCGGTCGAGCGTCTCCCTGATGGCGTCGGTTACCTCCACGAGGGCCGTCTCCGTGCTGTAATTCGCACGGAAACCAGATTGAGAATCATGCAGAATATTGTTCTTCTCAATAAAGGTGGTAAGAGTGAGTTGTACATGCTTCTCAACTACCTTCGCCAGAGCAGGGAGGAGGGAAATCGGTCTATAGTTAGTCCATTGCAGCGGATCTAACTGAGGCTTTTTGATAAGCGGCAGAATGAGTGCATGTTTCCACTCCCGCGGCACCGCTCCGGAGCTCAAAGATAGGTTAAGCAGGGGGTTCAGCAAGTTGTTAAGTGCCGGAGCCACCCTGCCTAGACAACTCGCTGGACACACATCCAACGGTGAGCCCGATTGCAGCCGTGTCAGTAGCTCCAGGGAGGTTGTGCAAGTCATTTGCGGAAAGACCGATAGTGTGGGTTGACTTTCGGCCTCTGAGGCTGGTACCAGTCCATTCTGGACAAGAGCATCAGCTACCCCAGATACATCCCCAGGGGGAAAGGAGTCCTGAATGGTTTGAATCTTAGCGACAAAAAAGTCAGCAAGCTGTCGAATCCACCCTTCGGTGTGAGATTGAGGAGAAGCTCCTGCAGCAGGATCTGAAAACTCCTTGACAATTCTAAAGAGTTCCCTGCTAGTATTGTCCGCACGATCGATCCTCCGCTCAAGGTATTCCTTTTTGGCTTCCGCAATCTTTTTATGGTAGCCTTTAATGGCCACACGATATTTAGATTTCTCCAGTGGATCATATTTACGGCGCCAAAGACGTTCCGCCTTTTTACAGTCTTGACGCATGGAGTGTAGTGTAGCCGTAAACCAAGGAGCAGAGTCGTGGCGAGGAGCAATTCTCGTGGGCTTCACAGGAGCTAGCTCCATAAATCTCAATCGCAGCCATTCCTGAACCAGGGTTAGATCCGTTTCTAAAGACCCCGTCAGCTTACAAGGATATTGACAAAGAGCATCGGATAACATATCCGCTGTCACTAAGTGGAAGGCTCTAGATTGGCGAGACCCCTCCTTCTGTGATCTTTGTCTGGACCTCGTCTCATAAGACATAACAAATTTTAATAAAAAATGATCAGACCAAAGGACTGGAAGCGGCGGAGAAACTGCTATCGGCGCCGTAGAAAAAAGTACATCCAACATATGTCCTTGGACATTGCAGCCCCGACAGCATGATCAGCTCTGATTTCGTCAAACAATGCCGTTTTCTGCATTGTGGCAGAGGGCACAGTTCATGAAGAGCACAATGCATCGCCTTGTCTCACACCCCATGCCAGGGTGTACGGACAACAGCGCTTCTGCATCAAAGCTGCGCCACTTACTGCACCAAAGCAGTGGTCACCACTCATGAGGAGCACAACGCATCGACCATGACGACATCGCAGCCCTGATGCCGGCTGACGCCAGCGCCCCTGGCTTCGACATCATGGAGATCGATCTGCAACGCATGTTACTTCAAGGTTTCACGACTTCTGCATCATCTACCAGGAAATGACGCCTGCCGATGCCTCATCTTTGGATTTCATCGCAAGGACCCCGAGGCCCGATCATTTGCAAAGGTACTGTTTTGCATGTCTTTCTGACACCACACCACTAAAGTGTTGGATTTGTGTTGTTCACGATGCCGCAATAGCTCTGGTTGGCGCTATCGACTGCAAGGAACTGTGTTTTTAGTTTATACTTGTACAATTCTAATCTTTACTTGTGTATGTTGGATTTGTGTCGTTTTGGTCGTTATATTCAGATAAAGATTGGTTATTTTTCTAAACTTGTGTGGTGTCCATTTGTAGTGTTTTCACTGTGTTACTGCGCATGTTTTGTACATTGCCTCTGAGATGAGCCTAACTGCTCATGCAAAGCCACCATGGGGCTGAGCAGGAGTTATCTTAGCTATGTAATCCCCTTACTCTGACTATAATAGGTGTCCCTACTTGGGCAGGGTGCAAGCCACTACCAAATAAAGACCCCCATTTTTAACAGGTATGCTTTGGTCCAGTTGCTTTTCAGTATGTTTGTGCTTACCTTTCCAACACTCCTTAACTCAAAAGTTTCATTTTCCTCCTCTTTCAAATGAATACACACCCCATTGATGTATGTGGATGATATGGCCCCTTATCTCTCAAAACCAAACTGAATTCTACCAACAATTAGATCCTTCATCACACTTATATGAAATCTAATTGGTCATCCTCTACACAACCTCTGTGTAGCTGAGAAGTAGGCTATTTGGCACTACCTTACTACTCTGTACCGTGAAGAGGAGCAGTGCTCCACAAGGAAGTCAAGAAAAATGTGCAAAAATTAGAGGAAACCCACGAAAGAGAAATACCTGTGGCAGATGCTTTGCCTAGTGTCTGCCCCGGATCTTCAACTGACCCCCAAGGATCATGAGTTGATGACTGTCGACCACCTACAATTAGTCCACAGCATGTCTAATCCAGAAAGCACTGCTGTGCATCCAGTGCCTTGTTCCTCCTATGTCCCCAAATATCCAGGTTCCTCCCTCTCCATTGTCTTTCCAGTAGTCCATTCCCCTGTCCCCCCACCTGCCTATCTTTCCTATACACTGCCTTCCCTAACCATTGTACCCTCCAAATTTCCCTTTCTGTCACCCCCCTCTCTCCATCTGCCTTGCCTCTCATAACCCCAGCTCACATAACCACTCTGTCCCTCCAGCTCTTTTCTTCTGTCCGTGTGTCCTGTGATTTCTCATCTCCATTTCCACCCGTCTACCTCTCTTCATTGCTCCCTTTTGTCTCATGTGACTCAGCCTCCCCTGTGCATGGCACATTACATCTTCAAAATTTCCTTTATTTAAAACCGAGGACCACTGACTTTTTGTTTCTACTTCAGACAGTCAATCATCACCACCCATTAGGATACATCAGATTGTTTCTTTGGCTGAGTTACACTACAGTAAAGAACATCATAATAGACTACTACTGACAGGGCACAAGTTCTAAAAAAAGAAGCGGGGGACTATATGATATATAATATGGCGCGTAAAATCACAAGTGGCTTCAGCGACATTACAGGAGGAGGCATCACTAACCATGACATCACAGGATGACATCACAAGAAGTGACATCAGATCTTAAGGCTTTACACATATGTTTAGCAGGTCTATCGTTAGTGCATTTGAGCGCATTACAAGATATAACAAATTAGATTTTGTGTTGGGGTTGTGCCAAAAAAGTAATGCAATCCGACGCAAAATCTGGTCCCCATCGTATACATTTTTTTTTTAACTCTGCCACAAAGAAATTGGCAACAAGAAGAAACGTGGCATTAAATCTATTCTGCTCAATTGTTATCAAAGTCAGCATTTTAAAATATCTAATAGGGTTAAGGCACCTGCTGTCGAGATATTTGTGTGCCCAGAAAATCTCAGTGAATTATAATAAAGGAAGGAGAACTCCTGAGGTTAATGCATTTGCTGGAGAGATCTCTATTTGATTTAGTCGCAGTTTTGAATCAAAGTAGAATAGAGGGTTAATACGTCTCCGGTAAAGCACATCATGTAATATGCAGATTACATTTTTTATTTTTGTAGCTAGGTAAGTTGGTCACTGCTTTTAACATCGAGATCCATTTCTTATTTGCAGCTCTTAAATTGAAATTCTTCTAATATAGGGCAGTGAGCTATGAAGGACATGTGACTACTACACCTTACAACTCTCACAGTTTTTTGTAAACATACCTTACGTGGATTTCAACGCTTGCATGATTTATTGTTGAATGTGTAATCTGTATATATGATGTTAAGCACTTTAACACACTGCTTCTGGATGAGTAGCACTACAAGAGAAATAAAGCAAAATAGAGATATTTAAATTATTTGTGTAAATTCTGTGATAAACCAGCACATCTGACATTCTTATAATGAATGCATACCTCTTATACACAGGGACTGAAAAAGAAAAAAAGCATGTCTCAAGTACTTTTCCAAGTAATAACAAGGGGGCATATTATCAAGGGTTTTATCTCCGCTTTTTTGGCTTTAAAAGCCAAAGAAGCGGAGATAAAAACATTGCCCTATCAACAACGGGTGCTAACATGCAAAATCGCATGTTAGCACCCTTTTCCACTCCGCTTCCCTTTGCATCTCTAATGAGATGCAAAGTGGGCGTTCCAGAGCAAAATAATAGGAGAAATGTCGCTAAGCGACATTTCTCCTATTATCAAGCTTCACGCTAACCCTGTTAGAGACAGAGAAAACAGCGCTAACCACGGTTAACGCTGCTTTTTTACGTCTGCTAATTTTCAGACTAAGGGCCAGATGTAGGAGGCCATTTACCGACCGGTAAATGGGTATTCGGAATGTAGGGGCATCATTTTAAAGATTCAGTAAATTTACCGAATCGGTAAATTTACAGATTCTGTAAAATACCGAATCTGTATTTTTACCGATTCGGTAAATCTCAGATGTAGGTGGGACTCTTCTGAGTCCCAAAGGCCTTACAGATTCGGTATTTTACCACCCAATCCAATTGGGTGGTAAAATACCGAATCCAGGTGTGCATGCACATGTGTGCATGCACACCTAGCCATGTGACAGACAGACATGCCCTTAGGGCATGTCTGTGTGCCACATGGCACACATGCCCGTCTTTGGGGTGCTAGAGGGTGTCAAAGTGACACCCCCTGCACCCTTGCTTGAATCGGTATTTACCGATTCTGTAAATACCGATTCGGTAATGCCCATTGATTCCTATGGGCTTCAATGCCCATAGGAATCAATGGGCATTACCGAATCGGTATTTACAGAATCGGTAAATACCGAATCTTAACGATTCGGTATTTACAGAGTCTGTGTTACCTACATCCCCCCCCCCTCTATTTTACCACTTCTTAAATACCGAATCGGTAAAATTCGGTATTTAAGAAGTGGTAAAATAGAATTACCTACATCTGGCCCCTAGTCATGTAATCCAATGGGAGATGGATTACATGGCTAAGTCCACCATGGGCTATCAACAAGGATATCCCTATTCTTGTAGTTTTATCACTGCATTACCAGCGATAACCTCCCAAAATGCTGCTATCGCCGGAATTTTTATCGCCGTGGAGATAAGCGTTGATAATAACGCGTTATTTCGGCGATTAATTCCGGCGATATCCGACGTTATACAAATTCGCGCTATGTGCGCTCTGTGATGTTTATCGCAGTTTGTTGGTGATATGCCCCAAGCTGTGTTCCTTTGTTTCCCCTCCATTGTGTTTAGGTGTGAGGCTCCTGATAGCTCCAAGCCAGGATACTCCAACAAAAAGAGGCTTGATGGCCCCTTAACTTCGGGCTTTGTTATGGGCCCAGTTGGAATCTGATAAGCCCCCTCTTCACCTGCACTTTGCTGCTCGAGACAAAAGCAGACAACGTGCAGGCACTGCTGAACGTGTCCTGGAGTCTGAAAATGACACGGACGAATTCAGCATATTTCTGTGGAGTCCAACTTCTTGGCAGGGTAAACGGCGTCAACTGTGTGAAAATAGTGGGTAGACGCTATATACGCACGTGTACCCTCGACTAATGCCCTACTACTGAAATAGTGAACAAATCTGATTTTTTCATCATATATTTTCACTTCACCCATCTATACAGTTTACACATATTTCACACGTGCCCTACCCAATTATACCTTTCACAGCACACTCCCTTCCATCCAATAAATCATTAAGCACTTTGCACACCTAAAACTTGCTTTTTGACAATGTACTGATGCACCCTTGTGTATGTCTTGATCAGTAATGGTATGTGAACCCATGTCCACCTTTGACCTACACAGTCATCCGACAGCATGGCTATGATGAAATGGCATGTACATACAAGTATGGACAATGAAAATGGACAGAGATGGATGCAGGAATAATAAAACATTCAATGATGGAAAGATGTAGGTGTAGGTCATCAGGAGTTAGATCACATGGTGAATGCCAATGTTTTGGAATGGATATGGAAAGGACAAGTTAACTGAAAAAATAGATTTTGAAAAAAAAAGTGTGATCCATTAAACTAATGTTTTATATCTCTACCCAGTCACTTTCAAGTAGTGCTGTCATCATCACCCTACTCCCGATGCATGCCATCCTCGCCGACCTGCGTTATGAGCCATGGATGGCTGTAGAGATGGTGTAATTGTGTGGCCTTGGCAGGTCCACGAAGATGTGGGGAAGTGGTTGGGTATCGGTACATGCGTGTTTAACTAGGTTAATAGAGGGTGATGTTTGAGAGGTTAGGGGCAGACCTTTCCTGCAAGACTGATAGGAACTGGACATGTGATGTCTTTGTCATGCTCAGCAACCTGAAGCCATGGCTGATAAAAGGTCTGTGTCATTGTAGTATATACATACACCATTTCTAAAATCAGAATGACTCTGGTCACAGCTTGCCCATGGGTACACACTGCATCTAGTGCCCATCCAGGTTACCTTCCTACAGACGGCTGGTATACAACACTGATAGTCTTGGTAGCTGGTGAGGAGATGCTGTAGTGAAGGAGACAAATAGGTGCATCCCCTGAGTACAGTGGGGCTTTGAGGGGCAACTGACCGCAGGGAGGTCTGCCCCCTGGGGGTCTTTAGGAGTTGGTGGAAGGTCTGCCCCTGGGGGTTTTTGGGAGTGAGTGCAGTTAGAATTGACTGCTCTTCCATCTTTTGGGCTTGGGCTCCATTGCAGCACAATGTATCCCAATAACCCTATGAATGGGGCTTCTTTCGGTTTTTGGTGAACTGGTGGCACGAAACCCTGGAAGTCTTTCTCTGGTATTTTCATATTTTAAAAAGTTGGAGAGCAGGGCAGAAAATTGCATCAAACTATGAGAACGTTGCTGAGGCCATGTGCCTGCTGCACGAAGCAGGTTGCTTGGATTTAGTTGAGGCCGAAGGCGAAGCGACGGCCTGGCGAGATTAACAGTGCGGGCCTCTGACTGCGTGGCCTTGTCCGTCATTGCCTGTTCGCTGCCACACAAGATGCGGAAGGCATCACGTGAGGCAAGGCCACTCTGTGCCTCAATGGACAGTGTTGTGCCGTGCTAGGGTTCTGGGGCTCCTCTACCGGGGATGAGGCGGGCATAGTAAGGGAGATCGCTGCCTCAGTGCTTCTGTGGTCTGCATCAGTGCCCCATAGGGGAGGGGTGGCTGAGGCGAGTTCGCAGCTTCGAGGGAGGTGTCCACGCTGGCTGAAGCGGCACCTCCCTCTGAGGAACGGTCAGTTGCCCGTCCGCGTCCCAGAAGCAGGTAAGGGACTGCAAAAGAAATGTGGTTGGGAGGGCAGGAGGCCACTACAGGTTCTCCCGCCTTCCAGGGGGCACAGAATGAGTGGGAGGTGTCGGATGAGCCTCCCACGCCAAATGACCAATGCGGGGAGCAGGAAACTGCCGCACCGTCTACTGCTGGTTTGAATGCCCTAGACGACTGGAGAGTGAGCACGGAGGGTAAGGAGGAGCTGCTGTGCAATTTTCCAGGGCCCCAGCTTTATTGGAGCTTGTTAGACCTGGCATCATTGGCGTGAGTCTCCCTTCCATTTTGACGGATTGCCTCCTCTGTTTTTGATATGTTTTTGCTGGTTAACATGCTTTGGGCACTGTGCCACTGCTATTCAGTGCCTCAGTGCAAGTGCTCCCTATGTTAAATTGATGTACTAATTGGTGATTCCATGATTGGGTTATTTGATTTACCTGTCAGCCCCTAGTACAGTGCACCATGTGTGCCTAAGGCTTGTAAATCAAATGCTGCTGGTGGGCATGCAGCTCTGGTTGTGCCACCCACAGAAGCAGCTTGTAAAGTGTGTCTCAGGCCTGCCATTGCAAGGCCTGTGTGCAGTCTAGTACTGCCACGTTGACTTGCCAGTCCCTAAACCTTCCCTTTGCTTCATATTAGACACCCTTATGGTAGGCCCAAGGGCAGGGTGCATTATAAGCATAAGGTAGGACATGCTCTGGTGTGTGTAGCATGTCCTAATAGTGAACTACAGCCATTTTCGTTTGTTACTATTGCAAGGTTACCTGTTCTCCATAGGCTAGAATGGGCAGTTAGATTATTACATTCTTATAATCCTAACTGACTCAGGGAACATGGTAGAAATTCGAATTTAGTATGCCTGAACTCAGAATGATAAAATACATCTTTTAGTAAAGTTGGGTTTAATATTCTGTGTTTGAAAATACCACTTTTAGAAAGTAGGCATTTTCTTGCCTTACTGTCCAGGCCTGCCTCTGCTAAGTTGTGTATTCCTTGTCTGGGTTTGTGAGTGACAGGGCTGGGGGATTCCAGGAGACAGGCTAGGGCACCCAGTGGGGAATCGAGAGATCTGCATCTAGATGGGAGGGAGGAGTTGCACCTGGGACCTGAATAGGGCTGGGCCGTCCCTCTACAATGCTGGCTCCCCTTCCTGCGGCTTGTCTGATGTCTCTGCCCAGCACTGTGAAAGGAGAGAAGGAATCTTGTCAACAAAGTGTTCCAGAGCTATGCCTTCCCTCCCCTGTGCTGGCTCCACCTCCTGTGGGGCGGCTGATGTCTCTGCCCTGCACAGTGAAAGGAAGGAGAGAGTCATGTAAACAAAGTGCTCAGGAACTGGTTTAGACTAGGTAGAGGCCTCTCTGCCTTCAGAGAACAAAGGATGTTGGGGAATAAATATTGGGACCCTGATCTCAAGAGATTAGATCACTTCCGGAAAAAGAAACCTTTTGCCAAGGAGAAGAACCAAGGAAGCTGCAGGAGTTTGACTGCCCCTCTGCCAGTGTGCTGTTTGCTGGGTTGGCCTGCAGTGGTTGCTTCATTGCCAAGGAAAGGAGAAGGAACTTTTAAGGACTTTCATCATCCACAGAATATTCTCCAAGGACTTTAACTGTGCTTGCCTCCTGCTGAAGTCTCAGGGACAAAAGACTTAATCTCCAGCTCCCCTCTGAATTTCCTTGCTGGGAATTCTCAACTCCAGACATTTGCGTGTCGCTGGGAGCTGGAAGTGCGACGCATCGAGAGGAAGCGTGTCGCCCCTGCAGCTGAAATCATCGCATGAAGGCTCGCTTGTTCATCAAAGCTGCCTGCTGTCGCATCAGCGGAGAAGCGTGACGCCATCGAGAAAGTCGCCATTGCATCACCGGAGAAGCGTGTCGCAGGGCCTGTCACGGCTCCAAAGTACAGAGTCGTCACAAGGCTGCCAGGGCGCCCACGCATCATCATCGCAGTGTCATCGCATCATCGCATCAAGGGCACCATCTTCTCGCGTCTCAACTGGATCCTCGCGTCGCATCAAGGCGCCATCTTACGCACCGCAACGGGCCAGCAGGCCAAGAATCTACGCATCACCTCCGCACCAGTAAGGATCACGACGCATCCCCATCTCTACGCAGCATTGATGCACCACGCATCATTTACCCCAGATCACGGAGCCAACGCATCTCCCCTTTTGAAAGCCTTTTGTTTACTTTGCGTTACGCATCCAGGTACTTTGTTAGGAACTTTGTCGCATTTATCATCAACTTGAACTAAGTAACTTTTATCATCTTTAAAGCAATCTTAAGTGTAGTATTGTGGATTTTTGTCATTTATTATCTTGTGTTTAAGTCTATATAAAGAATACTTATTTTTATAAAACCTGTGTTGTGTCCATCTGTAGTGTTTTCACTGTATTACTGTGTATATTCACAAATGCTTAACACACTGCCTCTGAGATAAGCCTGTCTGCTCGTGCCAAGCTACCAAGGGGGTGAGCAGGGGTTATTTAGGAGTGTAAGCCCCTTATCCTGACTTAGAAGTAAGGGTCCCTATTTGGACAAAGGTGAATACCATTGCCAACTAGAGACCCCCAGATCTAACAGGGCTCCATCAGGCAGATGCAGGCTGGGAGGGCGAAGGGGAGTCCCTGGGGCTAGAGGATGACCCCTGGCCAGGCTGGTGGAACTGGCTGCAGAGCGTCCTCAAAGGCCTTCAATAATGCTTGGCGGATGGTGGACCATGGGGTGCTGGGGCAGCGAAGGCGGCCCAATGACTGGTGGGGGGCAGGCAAGGTCCGGTATGGGTGGGGGCCCTCAGCTAAGTCAGTTGCCAGCCTCTGCTTTTGTCGAGTCCATGCAGGAATGGTGTGGTGAGGGGGAAGGGGAGGACAGGGGCGGCTGGTGACATTTGACAGTGGTGAGGCGTAAGCTAATTTGCATATTGCACCGCAGCGAGCGAGCGAGACCGAACCTCCTTAAGGGGGATTTGGGGGGGTTCCTCCCCGAGAATTTTTTTTAAAAAGAGAAGAAAAATCGTGCATTTCCAAGCAAATTTGAGAAAGCAGGAAGTTTAATAAAGCAATTGTGAAAGTGCAGTTATTACATTAATAGTTGTCCTAACATAGGTACCTGCTTATTCAGTAGAACGACAGAGTTTCATACATTCCGTCCTATTACGCTGCTGAATTCAGACTATAAGACTTTCATGGAAATCTCAGCTCCAAGAGTAGAAGAAGTTGCACAGCAGTTGGGAAACAGCCTTTACAAAGCATTGGGAACCACGCATTACCGTTACCACGTTTCCATTAGAACGCATGTGACTTTATCACGCATGTCTTTCCACACAGTTTATAGTGTTTAGGTGCTACAGAATGTACGTAATATGCCATTTGATCAGTAAAATCTGTTTAGTCCCCAAGTAGAACAAACACTAGAAAACTTTTAAAAACAGAGATAACAATGCATTTCTGAGTACCTCACTCACAGTATTTTTTTATTTAACAAACAAGTAGCAGCATTCACTTTTTGTAAAGTAAATCAGCACGTCTCTCTTTCAGTGTAGCAAACTTGTCAATCACTTTATTGTTGAAGTCCGGTATTTTTTGGACTAGCTTGCTCTCTACATAGAGCATCGCCAAAGCATTGAGTCTTTCCTCTAGCATGGTGTTCCTGAGGAATGTCTTAATGCGCTTTAAGGCTGAAAAACATCGTTCAGCTTCGGCTGTTGTCATTGGAGTGGTAATGACAATTTTTAGTAAAGTCACTGTCTCTGTAAGTGACTTTTCCATATGCAGTTTGTGCATTAAAGCCAGCAAAGTCAAGGCACTTGTGGCCTTCGGTACACAGGCATTCCGTACAGTACAGTCAATTCAGTTCTCAGCTGCTCTTTTTTGAGCATAGGATATGCTTCCACAGCCTCATTCAGAGCACGCTCCGGGAAGGGTTCATCATATTTTGCAAACTCTTTACTTTGCAATAATGTGGCACTCACCAAATGTTACATGAAGAACGTTCTTGTGCCTGCACAATAACAATGTCACATATCTCCTTTGCAATTCGAACCAGAGTGGTGATGTTTTGCCTGCGGTTTACAAAAGTAGAATGCTCCGGCAGTTTGCTCTCTAAATTGTCAACCCTATCTCTCACTTTCAGTATGCTTTGTACAAATGTAGTGGTAGATTGTTTCACAAAGACAGTATCTACGTCTTTTCCTTGTAACTGATTGTATAACACGTCGACAGCATGCATTATTTTATGAAATAAAAACAGAAAGAACTGAAACTCTCTGTCTTGTAGTGTTCTAATACAGCCACGGGCTTCATTCTGACTTGTGTAATCAAACTCTTCATTGGCTTCTACGGCGACAAAACATTTCTCAATGCCCTCCCTATTTTCAAAGATTAGGTTGACTGTACGAATGTTAAAGTTCCAACGAGTTGAGGATCCCCTTGGAACGCTTTTGTCCACAATCTCATGAAGGGCTTCTGTTCTTTTGGGGGAACGTGAGAAGAATGCTGCTATGCCTCCTATATCCTGAAAGAAAATTCGTGTCTCTCTGATCTTTGATACTGCCTGTTGAATAATAAGATTGAGTTGGTGGGCGCAACAGTGCACATAATGAGCATTAGGGTACACATCTCGAATTCGTTTCTGTACTCCACTAAGGCTTCCACTCATTACAGACGCACCATCATAGGTTTGTGCGATAATGTTTTGTTTTTGAGGCAGGTCCATAAAAATCAAGTTCAGTTGACACAGTATAGATTCAGTAATGGTTGCTGCACTAGCGTCTCTTAAATGTGTGCAACCATAGAACCTCTCCACAACGTTTCTGTCACTATCAAGGTACCGAAACACTAATACAGACTGTGTCTTAGTGGCCACATCAGTGGTGTCATCAGCCTGAATAGCCACAAAGTCTGTGTTTTGCAAATCTTGAACAATATGGCTTCCTATAATTTCGAGCATACACTCAAGGAGTTCATTTTGTATTGTTTTAGAGGTGCCCTTAAAGACTGTAGCACTCGCTAAATGTGTTTCCAAATCCTTGTCTATGCTTGCTATTAAATCCACTAGGACTCTGAAGATCCCAGGTTTTGAGGAACTTTCCGATTCATCATGGCCTCGCAATGCCAGTTCAAAAGCACCACAGAAACGAATGCAATCAATTATCTTGGATAGAATTTGTCTGTTCCTATCAACGGCTTCATTGTGTTTCTGTATGGTTTTTCGGTATGCCTCATTTAGCTGCTGCTCAATTGGTGCGTCTTCCCCCAACATTCCCAGCCTCGTCAGGTTTTCCATATGCTTTCTTGTGTATGCATGCTTCTTTATTTTTTCCGACAAATGCTTCAAGTCTGGGATTCCTTGACGTGTCCAAGAAAAGTCACCACCAAACAGCAAGCAGGGGAAGCAGAATAGAGAATTTCTTATAGGACACCCTGTAAGCCAATCAGCTTTTGTGTACCAGGCATTTGAGAATGTACGTTTTGACATTTTTCCTCTGTCCTGGGAAGTTTTCGCTAGGTTTATGTCAGGCTGATGAGGTCCTAATTGCTTCAAATTTAGTTTTTCTTCAAGTGGCCGTGCCTGGAATGACCTTGTAATCAGCTCCTGTACTGTATTCATGATCGTGTTGCCGGCCGTACCAATATAAATTTCAAAGGAACCTGCCAATAATCAAAGTACAACGTATATGGTGCAGTGCAAAAATATCAAATTTCAGTAAATTACATATATCTTGTGCAGTACCGTAAATACATCTCCAACAGCTCCCCTTTCCACAAAATGACTGATAATATTACAGACTTACTGCCTCTCTGTGTCATAGTGAAAAGATAACAATTCATTATTGAAACACTAGGGTAATCAAACAAACACTGTGGGGAAAAAAACATAACGCTCCAATTTTTTCCTTGCAGTTTGCATGCAGCTCTTAGGTGACAGTTATTAGCTCGCTGTTGTATGTTACGATTTTAACTTAGAAACTGCAAGTAACAAAAGGATCTCTCTGACAAAAGCTGTGACTCACTGACCTATTTACATCATATGGAGTTTGTGATCTGCATCAGGTACATGTTCTTTGCAGCAGGCACATTAAGCTTCTGTGCTGCCGCCAGCTGCTATTTCACTACTCGGACCACAGACATTGGCTAGCTCTGCCAGACTTCCAACGCACCTCCATATATAGGCCAACAACTGATTTTTCTATTTTTTGTTTTATATAACGCAAACTAGACCCGAGACATCAGGTATCAGATTGCTTTACATGAGCACCAGTTTCGTTACATTCCCATTAATGGTCAAACCTTAGAATAAAGCTTAAAATCCATGCCGGGGTAATTTGCCCCAACATTGTCAGGGACGTGAAAAACATTTCCACAGACCGACCAGTGCAAAAACAACATTTATGCCGGTTGGTCAATATTGATGCAAAGTCAGAACAGGAAGGTATGAAAATGCTGGCATATTTGGAGTTATATTTAAACAACAAGAGAGTGAGGGTATCAAGGTCAGTCCTTTTCCTCTAAGAAATATGTAACAACAACATAAGAGTGACTCAAGGTGCTATAAAAGTAATTACCCACAAGCAACCACAACTATAATCAAAAAGAAGAAGGTGAACGAACAAAGTGCTAAAAGTAAAAACCTTAATTTTCAGATATCCTGGGAGAAGAGAACTGGGAGTTAGAGAATGAGTTGGTGGAAGGGAACAGCAAATCAGTACAGGATAAGAAAACAGAGTTAAACAAGCATTTGCAATGCAATAGTTCTCGCATTAGGAAAGTTGGAGCTATTGGTCTTGTAAATGACATTTTATATTTATGTGTTGTCATTTACAATGCCAATACTTTTACCTTTTGCAAATGTGACACTTATAGCATTTGTGATGCAACATGTTTTGTATTTACGTGACTTAGATGTATTGATATTACTAATAACAAGCATTTGCAATGCAATAGCTCTCGCATTAGGGAAGTTTGAGCTATTGGTATTGTAAATGAGAAACTTTATATTTATGTGTTGGTTTTGAAAATAGCTAAATTAATAGCTTTGTCATTTACAATGCCAATAGTTTTAACTTTCGCAAATGTGACACCTATAGCATTTGTAATGCAATATGTGGTGTATTTACGTGACTTAGATGTATTGATATTACAAATAACAATGGCTTTTTATTTTTTTAATAATTAATACACGAATAAAAGTTATTGTCATTTATAATGGCAATAACGTAAACTTTTGTAAATAACTTTTGTGAAGATTATGTTCAGTGTATTTTATAAGAATAGAAGTGAAATATTAAGATCTTTTCCTGACATTTGTAATAAAGCTTTAAACATTGAGAGAACATATTTGAACCAGTTGTTGTTGAATGGTTGCGCAGATTGATGCTGTGGTGGCGTTGAGTGATGTTGTGGTGGCGACGAGTGAAGCTGTGGCGTTCAGTGATGCTGTGGTAGCACATAGTGATGTTGTGGTGCCCCTGAGTGATGATGTGGTGGTGCTGAGTGATGCTGTGGTGATGCGATCGATAGATAGAGTGAGGGCGATAGATAGAGTGAGGGCGATAGATAAAGTTAGGGCGATAGGTAGATAGAGTGAGATAGATAGATAGAGAGATAGATATTGAGATAGATAGAGAGATAGATAGAGAGATAGATAGATAGAGTGATGGCGATAGATAGATAGAGTGATGGCGATAGATACATAGAGTGAGGGCGATAGATAAAGTTAGGGCGATAGGTAGATAGAGTGAGATAGATAGATAGAGAGATAGATAGAGAGATAGATAGAGAGATAGATAGAGAGATAGAGATAGAGAGATAGAGATAGAGAGAGAGAGAGTCGGGCCAAATTTACAACGTGCTCTAGGAGAAATACATTACAAAAATGGTGCCCCTGCTAAAATATTAAGCGTGGTGCCCGTGTTGTTGTTAATGCTCACAGATTAGAGCGGCACCTGGGAGCAGTACAGCAATTAGGAGAAGAGAGTACAAAAGCAGGCGCACCGGTGGGAGCATAATACAAATGGCAATGGTTTATTTTATTCAAAACATCTATGATTGCGAAGAGGTTCATCGAGCTCATCTTACACGCGGGTGTGCATAGAGCAAATAAACTTGGCATGGCTGCCAAGACACTATTATGTGAATATTTAATGCAGAGAAGTTTGTGACAAAACTAGGATAAACTAGTCAAAGAACATTTTCTGCTAGTAAAACGGAATTGGGTGGTCATAGTAAATTTCCCACAATGCTCGGTAATGGCAAAGGTGATCGTGGGTGAGCGACGGGATTGGTTCATGAAAATAAGGCCCACACTCACTGAGTTATAACTTTGCAGTTGTTCACAAACGCGTGCAGTACCTTTTACAAGTTCTCTCTGTATTTCTAAATTAATGAGTGGGACAGGGAGATTAAGTGATTTTAACGGGCGGGCGGGTGTTGGTGGTGAAGGGGGTGCGGCTGGGAGCTAAAGCTGAACAAATCGGAGGGAGAAAGGAGGAGGAGGAACTTGGAGCTGCAGCCCGAGGACAGGGAGCGGGCATGGGCGCGAGCGAGTTCAAGATATCCCCAATTAACACGTTAATCAATTTCACAGAGTAGGAAAATGTTACTTGTTTGTAAATCCCACTCTCAGTAGACCAAAAGTATTACTAGTAAACTAGCCAATGCTTGTCCCCACACAACCTGAAAGAAGCGGGCCAAAGTAAACGTTATCCCCCCTGAGTATACAGTGCCTCCTCATAGATTCCAGTTGCTGCTATCTACACTGACACAGATGAATGCTCGCCTCCCTTCGAGTCCGAGTAAGGAGAGCAGAGGGAGAAGCATGATAAGGCATAGGAAGGCGGAAGACGTAGCTCATTCAAGAGGCGCGGCCACGCTAATTAACAAGTATCATCCAATCTGCAATCTGCTTCCTTCGGGAAAAAGCCATTTTATAAGTAGCAAAAGTACATTTAAACATTGTAAGTACATTTAAAAATAATGTCGATGTTGCCTTGTTTTTTAAGCAGCATGGCCGTGCTTAAATGCAGCCCCCAAAAATTTTCAGCCACTTTAAATAAATGTATGCGAAGGGAACTTTCTTTTTTAAACATTTTATTTGAGGGGCTAACTACCTTCATTGACATTGTGGATTATATCAAGCCAAACTCATTTTTAGTTACCTGGAAAGACACTAAGCAAACCACACCTTTCAAAAGAAGTTTACATTTGATCCACACGCACATGTTGGCACTGACAACACCAGCTCTTATTACGATTTTTAACTCCGACCTCAGAGGTAGTTTGCAAATCAAGTTAAATAAAAAAAATATATAATGTCATACATGAGGTCACGTTGAGAGTGCAAAACCTTAATCATGGCAGCTGCTTTCCCCCTGGGATAAAATCGTTTTGAAGCCAGGCCTCAAATCTAAAACACACAACAAAGCTCCTTTTATCTCGTCAAAACAGGGTCTCTTGTCTTCGGCATCTGAAGGGGGCAAATTTCTCCACTCATTTTCTGGCACACCCCTGGTGAAACAACCAACCAAATGCATAGAGAGCAAGATGAAAGGGGGTGGTTGTTTACCCTCCCTGACGCAAAGAGCTCCAAGTCATAAAAGCTCAGCGAGAAAACATTCCACAGCCCCACCATGCTGGTTTCAGGACAGATGATAAACTCACCAAGACTAACAGGGGTCAACAAGCATTTACAATGCAACGGTTTCGCCTTAGGAGAAGTTAGAGCTATTGGCATTGCAAATGACAAAATTTGTATTTATGTGTTGGTTTTGAAAACAGATAAATAAATGGCATTGTCATTTACATTGCCAATAGCTTAATCTCTCGCAAATGTGAGAACTATTGTACCCTACGGACGAGCTCAGCAGACAGCAATTACTACCACCCAGACACACACCCAGAGCCACACACACACACCCAGAGCTAGCCGCACACACCCAGAGCCAGCCACACACACAGTTTGCATTTTAAATGTTTTTAGTAAATAGCGAAAGCAATGCAAAGTCCGCGCAATGAATTTTGTTGTAAAGAAACGTCGAGCATAGATTAGTTTCAAATTCCTAAAATCACTGGCACATGTAAAATGATTTATCAGCAAGCTCGCATGTCCTTCACATCTAGCATTGGTTCAACAACCGATTTTCATATGTTTGCCCTGGTGCAATAAAAACCTTTTTGTAATCAGGCAAAATGTGTTTTCTTATGTATTAATCCAGCAGCAGGATGCGATAAAATAGCACGGCCCTTAAATTGCGTAAGAGCAAAGTAGGACGCCCTCATGTGTGAGATCAGCTCACTGCAGAATAAAAGAGCTTAATCAAATAGCCAAATCAATTTGAATATGTAACAAAATGCTGTGAAAAAAACAGTGTGCTCAGAGAGCCAGTAAAAAAATTTGCATTTTGAGCGTGTCTGATATTAAGCTAAAACAAGTCAAAAGTGCAAATGTGCCATGTTAAAGTAAGCCTGACAAACAAAACAAACTCAAAACATAAAACAAACGAGCCTAGAAGCTAAAAGCAAAATGATGTTATAAATGAGCAACAGAGCAAATGTGCAAAGTGGTCTAGAAAGTGTCCAAGAGGAAAATATGATGAATGCACCCAAATGAAGTGGCCTAGCAAAAAGAGGCCCGAATAAACTCAAGTGAATTAATTAAGTGACAGACAATAAACTCGAATCCATTTATACTATTAATAATACAGACAAATTGGGACTTGTTTTAATACATTACAGATATAGGAAAAGAGATGTTACACAAAAACAAAAACTTTTCTCATGCTTTCCCTCATGGCACTTATATTGTTAAAATACAAATACACTATATATAACATGTTGCAAGCATTCATTAGTTATGTCATTTTTTCACCAGAAGTAAACTTACAACTTTCAAATACATTGCATAAATTCATATTTTTGCCCAGCGTACTTCCTGCATGTACCATACTAACAGAAGCCTCACACAATAGACAATGAAAGCATTTACTTCTGCCAAACACACTGCAAGATTTGCCCTTGAAAAATAACATCTTGTTAGCGAAGGAAAAGATACAATAGAGCAGCAACGTCCAGCAGATAAAAATGAATACACAATGTGTTTCTATTTTAGAGAGAAATACATGTGTGCACGTTTATTTGTCGAGCACGTTTTAAGGGCCTGCACTTTTGACAACATGAATATGTCTAATATATTTTTAATTAATGTATTAGCTTTCTCACAAAGGATGTTCAGCTGTATGGGGTTTGAAGCAGTTATATGTACAATCTGTTGTGTGTGCAATACAGATGTGATGTCTATTGGAAGTCATTACGTGTGCTGAAGGGCAAGTAGCTTTTTCTGTCCATTTTATGACATGTTGTTTTACACTGAAAAAGTGACTATCAGTGAAGGCAATTCCAGGCAAACGTCATGGACCTGTTGGAACTGTACTACTAGAAACAATGCAACAATCCCATCAGTATCTGGAAATATGTGTGGCTCCGAGGAATTTAAAGTTGCAAACATGGAGATGGTGAGGTTGACACTGGGTAAGGTTATATAGATAGAAACAGGTAGGCAGTTCAGAGGGATTACGTAACACCTGTACAGTGATCTATAAATCATAGGTTTTAAATCCTGACTAAGGCTTCTGTACTTCAGTTTTTCCTGGAGCAACCATATGGATCTTGTAGTAAAACGGAGTCGCTTCTTGGTAGCTGAGTGAGCTAATTGTGTGGATGGGCGTCCATGAAAGAGCATGAATTAGAGCTGTGGGGTTGAAGTTGAGAGCAGTGAGAGGCTCTCAGAATACCCTTCGCTGGGCTATAAAGGGAATCAGATTTCATGCACATCCAGCCCCTGGCCTCTCTCGAGACCAAGTTATTCTTGTATCAGCACAAGCCGCAGATAGAAGAGTAGCCAGCACAACTACTGTAGATGGGTATGTTATAATACGTTTGAAGCTATAGCTGCTGTAGGTAAATACGGCATCAGATTAGGTATCGAAGTTGGAATTTATGGCGCACCGGCTGCGATGTGATTCACACATCCAAGAACGGTACAAATGTAACTCCCACTCACCGACTGTCTTCTGGCGGGCGGGGCTCTCCTCCTCACACGGGAGCCTTGCTCCCTGCAGCACTCCTCCGGCGGTCGCTTTGGGGCCGCGGGCGGGGTTCCTCTCCTCCTGGGCTCTCCTAGATGCAGCAGGGCTCCCTCGCATCACGGGAGCCCTGCAAACCGGCCGCCATGCTTCTTCTTTCTTCCCCCCGGGCTGCGGGGGCGGGCACTTCCGGCCGGCCGCGCTGGGATTGGCCGGCCGGCCGGCCAACCACTTCCGGGTCGCTGCGGGCAGCGCAGCGGCCCTTCTCCTTAGGTAGGCAGGCGGGGGCGGATTTTTACGGGCAAATGCCGGGTGTAACTGTGGTAAATAAATAAATAATACCCTATTTTTTGAATGTATAAATGAATAACAGATAGCTCAATAAAATAAGAGTCAAGATTCGAGGTAGTAGGAGTTTGCAGGTTTATTACAGCATAAAGGACAGGAACAGGACAACCTGCATAGTAATAGGATGACAGGGCCCAGCAGCGCTGCTGGTGTCAGGATCGGGACAAAGGCAGGAAGGGAAGGGGAATAACTTGTAATAACAATACATGAGCATATATACATAACGCAAACACATAGCATTACATTGCAATAGGCGTAACAGTGGGTGGAGCAGAAGGCGTGACGCGTAGCAGTCGCGAAAGATAAGGGGGAAAAGAGGTGTAACAGGGCGTATACATAGACATGTGATGTAAACGTAACAGAATATGTCATGAATAGGGCGGAAACCATGGAGGGGGCTACCTGAGGAGCCGGGACCTCTAACCTAGTGGTGCGCGCAAACTAGCAATGACGTATCACTAGGAGAAGCTGGGGGCTATGAACTCTGTGCTAGGAGCAGAGACTGAAGTCTGGAGAGTCAGGGCGACATGTACCTAAACAGTATCTAGTATCTGATGTTTAGAGAACATGTTGATATAAACTAGAAGTTAGGAGGGGAAAGGCTAACTTGATTCTAAGACTGGACCATGCATTATTCTACATGTAGTGCGTGATGAAGAATACTAAATGACCATTAAATGCAGTATTTCTCTAACGTGGAGACGTGAAGGCTAGACAATGACGGAAACTATTGATGCGATTCAGTAGCTTAGGAATGCAGAGAAGGAGGACTGAACTGATAACTGGAATTATAACATTTTCTTGGCAGACTCAGAGACTGAGCCAGGCTGGATCGGGCACTGCGTGGCAGGAAGTAAGTGAAGGGTCGAGGATACAGGTGGGGGCTGTATCGCTCCTCAGCGAGGCTTCTGGAGACAGGAGCTGAATCTGGTGTCCAGGCCCTTTTGAGGCCTAGAAACGGGGACTTTATAATAGAATAACGTGCACACTGAGAAACGTGGCAACGTAGCTTTACATAGGCCTGATATTCGTAGTATTCACGAGGACTGGAAACTGGCATACTAGAGGTGGACACAACTATAATTGCGTCATTAATCAAACATAGGGAATACATATGCATATTTAATCATGCACACATAACATATGGTGGATGACACGTAGTGACACAGAACATGGCAAAATTTACTTTTCCACATTCCCTCCTTGTCACTACGTTTCCATCAGGAAACATCAATTTTCATGATACCGTCTATCATTTCATACAGTATCATTTGCTCGTCTCGAATTATCCTGGAACGGTATTTAGAACGGGGCTTGGGACTAGGAATACAAGAGGTAGCACAAATGCCGCAAATCGCAGGGCCACATTGTATACAGAGACAGCAGCTGAATATGATCGCTACTGCAATACCTAGAAAGGACAATATTTTCCATCCCCATGCGGAAATTATATTCCAGAACCAACCGGACCATGTCCAGGTGCCTGGGTCTTGGTGTATCAGATGGGCAATCTTATGGAGTCTGGTTATAGCTGAATAAACAGACGGCGCGTTATTTGGAATGAAAATGCAGCAACTACATCCGATGACTCTACAGGCCCCGCCCCTATCGGCCAGTATGACGTCAAGGACGAGACGATTCTGTAAAACGACAAATCTCATAGCAGATTGCTCTTCGGTTAAGTTACCTAGAGCAGAGGCAGTCTCATTTACTACAGCTTCGAGGGTTCTTGTTAACCTACGGATTAGCTTACTATTCTGGATAGGTCCTATAAAGAAAAAGAAACCTCTGTTGAAATCTGTATACTGTTCTAGAGCAGTTTCAGTATAATCGACACTTGGGGACTCCCTTCTATGTCTAATGTGTACTAGATGTGTGTTTCTATGATAATCAGGTGGGGCTAGAAAAACAGGTGGCAGTAGGAAGGCAATGTAACAGGTTCCCTCCCAATCGAGGGGCAGACGAACATATGCAGTTTGACCACAAATAAAATAAGAATGACGTGAAGCTTTGAAAATGGATTTCCCACTGTCACTATACTTGACAATAGTAGTACAATCACTATGTCCTACATGTACGGAACCACTATTTCGGACACATAATTCGCCTTTGACTGGTAGTACTGAAATAGCAGGTAAGTCTGGAGTAGAATCAGACTGAACATTCAGGACCATGAAATTCGACGAATAATTACCTAAATTATACACTTCATTTTCTAGATCTAACCCGGTTCTGTGGGGGAGACCTTGCTTGTCTGGAAAACATGTACTGTTAAGAAAAGACATATCTGTTGAGGATGATGTTAACGTGGACCATGCTCCACACGAACCATTATGTGAGAATGGATAAGGAAAAAGTGGCAGAACTCCCTTCGGTGTCTGGAAAGGGGGGAGTCGACCACACACCCAACAATTAGTGGCATTGCTGGTCTGGTGTGAGTAATGTAACATGCGGATAAATGAGTTATTTCGCATAGCGAGGCGGTAAGAGAGTTCATGAGGAGGCAGATCACTAAACGTGTGCTCTACTGTAGCATTAGCAGACTTATTTACATGAAGAACTGGGAAATACAGGAAAAATGCATAACTGGTGCAGGAAATCATAATGCTGAGAAACAATATGAAACATAGAAAAACGATACATCGGATTGAGTTTTGACTAACTCTCTCACTATGGGGGTCTATTTTATACATGTCAGAAACAGTCTAACCGTTTCACCTAGGGGAGGACTTAGACAATCAAACTGACTGACTTATTTTACTAGACCGGAGTTTTAGCTTATACTCCTGTTGCGGAGTTTTCTCTAACAGGGGAGGGGTTGTAGCAATGTCTTTTGCGGGACAGTCCTTGAGAACAATATTGTGGTAATCCTTCAAATCCTGGGAAATGTTCTTTAAGACGGGTTTCAGTCCATTAAAAAGTTTAATATGAGAAAGGTGCACCCAGCCTTTGCGTCCTTCCAACTTCACGGCTGTACGGGTGGTGAGGAGGACCTGTCGGGGCTCTTTCCAACGAGGCTCCAACGGACTTGATCTGTCAAAGTTGCGGACCATCACCATGGATCCTGGAACGATTTCGTGCGGTGCCACCTCGGTATTGTCTGGAAATGCGGCGGCAACCTGTGAACGACATGAGTTGAGGGCAGACATCAAGGAAGCTAGGTAATCTGTCAGCATATTACTTGAAACATCGGTAATACTTCGGGGTCTAGGAGTACCCCACATATTTGGGGGGCGGCCGAAAACGACCTCGTACGGGGACAGACCTGATCTGGAATGTGCGACCATGCGCATATAAAATAAAGCGACTGGCAAAGCTACTAGCCAGTCCACACCTTTTTCTTTACACACTTTTGCAATACGGATTTTCAGGGTCTGGTTATGTCTCTCTACGAGACCGGCTGCTTCAGGATGGCGTACACAATGGAACTTCCACTGGTACCCTAACAAAAGGGAAACATGCTTCATGAGTTCAGATGAGAATGGCTGGCCGTTGTCAGAATATACGACTCTAGGGAGTCCATAACGGGGGAAGAACTCACGAACCAACTGCTTGGCAGTGGTCGCGGCTGTGTAATCTGGAACTGGATATGCTTCTGTCCACCTGGACAAAGCGCATACAACTACAAGGACATACTTGAAACCTCGACATCGCTCCATCTGAATATAATCCATCTGGAGGACTTCAAAAGGGTGGTCAGGGGGCTGGAATCCACCTTGTTCCACCGGAACACTTTTACCTGGATTAAACTGGCAACATATCATACAGGTACGGACTTTCTGCTTGGCTGCAGCTCGTAAATGCTTGTTGAACCAAATGTTCTGGATACTGTCTAACATGGCTTTTTCTCCTAAATGTGCTGGACTATGTGCGGTATTAATAATGACTTGAACCATAGAGTCGGGGAGAAACCATGTGGCTCTACCCTTCGTTACCCATCCTTGATCTGTCTGGACCCCTCCTTGTTCGGACCATTTCTTGATTTCTTCGGGAGTAGCATGTAACTGGATATCTATGACATCTTGTGTAGGGTCCTTAACTGTCATACATGTAATCGGATCTGGAGTGTGTGTCTGTGTCGGATTAACTTGAAAGTCTGGAGTCTGTGCTGTAAGCTTGGCTGTGCGATCTGCTAGATCGTTACCTTGAGAAATAATGTCAGTAACTTTCGTATGTGCTTTACATTTCATGATAGCGATAGATGTCGGTAAATGTATGGCATCTAACAGAGCTTGAATAAGGAGACCATGCTGAATCTTGGTTCCATGAGAAGTCATGAAACCTCTCTCCTGCCAGAGCACTCCGAAGTCGTGTACAACTCCGAATGCGTAACGGGAATCTGTGTAAACATTAACTTTCAAGTTCTTGGCGAGTATACAGGCTTGTGTCAGAGCAACTAGCTCTGCTGCTTGAGCGGACAGGGTATCAATACGGTGTGTTTCAATAACTTCAGTGTCAGTAGTCACTGCATACGCGGCGACTAGTTCTCCTGTACTAGTTCTCATACATGAACCATCCACATAAAGTGTCAGGTCGGGGTCTGGTAACGGAGTATCTGTCAGATCTTGTCTTGGCTTTGTCGTAATGTTAACTACTTCCACACAGTCATGCGTGGCTGGATTTGAATTAACTGATGGTAACAATGTAGCAGGATTAAGGATGTTGCAGCGTCTGATTTCTATGTGTGGCTGGAACAGTGTCAATTCATAACCTGTTAAACGTGCAATTGTCAAGTGCTGAGTTTGTGTTCGGTTTAAAAGAACTTCCACGGAATGGGGAACTTGTACTGTCAAGGTATGTCCTAAGACTATGGAATCACTTTGTCTGATAGCTAGGGCTGTGGCTGCAACTGACTTGAGGCACGCAGGCAGAGCCTGGGCTACAGGATCTAATGTGCTCGAAAAATAAGCACAGGGCTTGTATTGTCCTGCTTGATCTTGTGTGAGAACAGATAATGCTGTACCTTCGCGTTCAGTAACGAAAAGTGTAAAAGGCTTACTGTAGTTCGGTGTCGCTAGAACTGGAGCTTGGCATAAAGCTTTCTTTAACTCATTGAAACTAAGTGTATGTTCAGATGTCCAAGGGAGGACAGTCGATACGGCTGCCTCCTGTGTCGTTAACTGTATCAGTGGCTTGGCTAGAAATGCATACTGAGGAATCCATTGTCTGCAGTAAGAAGTAAGGCCGATAAAAGCACGTACCTCCTTCTGGGTCTTGGGCTGAGGAAGACTCGCTATTAACTGGATACGGTCTGGTGTCAACTGCCTACCCCTCTTGGACAGTAAGTGTCCTAAGTATACCACTTGCTGGACACAGAATTGAAGCTTAGAAGGGGACACCTTGTGCCCCATCTCGGCTAGGAAATACAAGACTGTAAGGGATGCTTGCTCGCAAGCACGTTCAGAACGGGCTGTGATCAGTAGATCATCGACATACTGGAGCAGGGCAGTGTCAGTTGGCATGTGAATGTTGTCTAGTTGTCTCTTGAGTGCTTGACTGTAAATACTAGGACTTTCTGTGAAACCTTGAGGAGCTCGTGTAAACATATAGCTCCTTCCATTTAAACAAAATCCGAAAAGGAACTGGCTGTCTGGATGAATAGGAACACTGAAAAATGCGTTCTTGAGGTCTATGACAGTGAAGAACGTGGCTTCGGAATCAATGGCTGTTAATAGGGAAGAGATGTCTGGGACAACTGGGTACTGCGGAATAATACACTTATTAAGCTCTCGTAGGTCAATCACTAATCGATATACTGGGGGTGCATTTGGATCAGTACGTTTCATGACTGGAATGATCGGAGAATTACATACATTGGAGTCAGTTTCTACAACTACTCCTTGAGCCATGAGCTCGTCAATAATTTTGGATAAGGCTGCTACAGCCTCAGGTGGCAATCTGTACTGTCTGATTCGTGGTAAAACTACACCTGGCTTGAGAGTCACACGATAGGGTGTGATTTGCATATAACCAACATCAGTTGGACCTTGTGCCCATAGATGCTGCGGGACATTAGACAGTCTTGAATCAAAATCTCGTAATACATAGTGACCCTTAAAGTCACGTAGGAACAATCGTATTCCCTCTGGGGAACAGCATATAACTGCACCTAACTCTTTCAGTGTTTTAATGCCTAATAGATTTTCTGGACATGACTTAGTAAGTAACAGATCAGTAGTACGGGACAATGGACCTACTTCTAGAGAAACTGGCTTTGATATTTCATTTACGATGGGTTTTCCTGAAAATCCAAGGGAAACATTTCTTGAGCCTGAGAGCGGAGCCCCTGGAACTTCGGCGTGACTAATTGTGGTCCTACTTGCCCCTGTATCAATCAAAAACTTTCTGTCTTTCCCTAATACTTGACTATGAACATAGGGACCTTCTTGATCTACAGGTATCTCGATGAGAGGCAAGCCTACCTCCCTCTCTAGGCTGTTTCATGAATACTGCTGGTACTCTGGATACTCAGACTGTGCATACTGGTACATCTGCTGTGTAACGTGCTGTGTTGCAGCGATGGGCTGCGGTGCTGTAACTGTCTGTGGTGCATTCTGTGGCTGAGGAGTCTGTGAAACTTGTTCTTGTCTAGGCGGACGTGGTCTTTCTTTAGTCTTACCGGTAGCTATGTTGTGTTTCAGAACTGCACACTCGTTTATAAAATGGCCTGGCTGTTTACAATAATTGCAGTTCCCCTTAACGGGAGCTGCAGGATGACTGGCTTGATTTGGACCCCTCTTCTGACTGTCTTGAGGAACAGATTGTGCAACTAGTACTTTCATTTTCGTGTCTTTCATACGTTTCCTTTCGTGTTCTTGTTCTTCTCTGATTCTATTCTGGTGGTATTGGAGCATCTGCAACATCTGGGACGGGGTATTAGCTTGCCAGGTACTTTCGACTTTCAAAACTCGATTTTTAATTGATGGACTTGAATTCTCGACTAATTTAGTAACAAAAAGGTGAGGGTATGACTCACTACTTGTCTTGAGGCCACTGTTGATGCTGAAACATTTTTCAAATCTAGAATAAAAATCACTAATATCCTCCTCTTGCTTCTGTTTACAGGCTGAGATTGCATCCCAGTCTTCTTTTCTAGTTGTCAATAATCTGGGTAAAACTTGTATTAATAATTCTGGTAATTCTTTACATTTATCTCCAAGACCGGTACCTGGTACTCGTGCCTTGTCTTCAGCTTCTAGAACTGCCCAATCGATCTTTTTCTCTCCCACCTCCCATTCTTTTTCCTTGAGCTTTTCATACACCCCTGCGGGCAGCAGAACTTTTAACATTTTAATTATATCTGGATACGTGTATTCTCCCATACGGAGCATGTCTTTTAATTCTCTATGGAACCCTGCTGGATCTTTGTCATGACAGGGAATTAATTTCTTCATCTCAAGAAGTTCCATCTTTGTGATTGGAGTGTAAACAAACACTCGTTCTAGTTCGCCACCCGTTCCTCTAACTGGGTGGACTTCTCGTAACGGATTCTGTCTGTCTATGTAAAATGGTTTACTTTCTGGGGGTGAGACATGAACAAAATGCGGGTTCAGAAACGTTCTATATTTGTGACGCTGTTCTAGAATGACACTAATTAAATCGGTACCTAGACCTTTCCATCTATACTGGAGTAACTCGTTCAGGATATCGTGTAACGGGCCTGGATCAGAGTGCTGACCCTCATACAATGTAATGAGGTGCTGGATCATATACATACCCACCAGTCGTTGCTCGGCTGGGGGCATTTTCAGAAACATTTGTGCCACTATTTCGTCTGGAAAAGTGGTAGAATCAGTAATCCATCGGACTGCTGATCGGGCTAGTTCTTGTTCATGCATGGTACTTAACTCACTGTAACCGATTCGTGATTTCAGAATGTGATCGGTAGCTTGAAACACTTGTTCTAGTGAACCTTGTTCTGGTGCTGGAGAATGAAAAATAGACTTGTGTTCTAGGCGTAAATGGCGATCTGAAAATCTAGATTTTCCTACATACGCTATTCTGGCGGGATTCTCGTCCTCTACCTCTTCGGTATCAGAGTTACTTTCTTTCTCGCTTACTTGTGCTGCTTTACGTTGTTCGTGTATCTTTATTATTTCTCTACGGATTTTCTTGTACATACTCTCCATAGCACCGACGGTCTTGTGCTTACCCTCGGCTATATTATCACTCCACCTTGTCAGGGTTCTCATTTCGGCCGGATCTTTAGACGGGTAATCTTGTTCTCTTATTAGACAATTGATCAGAAACTTTAATATCATGAGCTGGATCTCGGCTTTCCTTTGAGACATGGCCTCGCTAATGCTTTCTGGATCATCCCCTGTACGGATGAAACGATATATTCTGTCTAGATCTTCTTTCATATTCGGTAAGGTGACTAGATACTCGGCTACCTTTCTTACACGGAATGAATATAAAACCATATTATCCTCGCCTGGGACTGGATCATAGCAGCATTCGGCAAGGCATTTTCTTATTTCTGCTACAGTCTGATGTCTAGGCGTACGCTGTGACGCTTGTGCATGTAATTCGGCTGTCGTTAAACGCTTGTGTGGCGGCGGGGTTTGAGGAGGACCTCCTCCTGCGGCCCCTAAACTAGAGTCGTCTACTGAGGCTCTTCGTCCTGGCAGAGTTGGAAATGGAAATGTAGGCTGGACTTGTATGGCGGGCTGGACCGGGGGTACCGTAACAGGTACTCCGGTGTCTGGAGGAGCGGGAAGTGCCTGATTTACAGGGACTGGCGGAGCGCGAACAGGATTTGCATATTCTGGGACTGTGTCGTCCAAATAGGACGAAATAAAAATATCAGCTGCGGTCTGTTTGTGACGTAGCTTGGTCGGAACTAATGGTGGCGGGAAATTACTGGATGCCTCTGGGGTCGCTTTTGGCAAGCCCTCGGCAAGGAGAGGATACATACCCCTAATAAGGGCATGCCTCTGTCTGTCTGACTGTTCGGCTTTGACTTGTTCACCAATCTCGATTAATTCTTTTTCTTGTGCTCGTTCTAAGGATTCTCTACTTAATTCTGACTTTCTGATTTCTTTTTCGGTTCTTTTATGGGCTTCTTTACGCCATAACTCGATGGCATCTTTCTGTGACTGTCTGGCTTTCTTTTTCCATAATGCTTCTTCTACTCGCATGATGCACTCGGCATCCCATGTACCCGATACGGGCCATCTATACTTTTCTTCTAACTGTTTGGTATACTCTACCCATAAATCTAGATATAATATGGCGCTTATGCCATGCTTCTGATACATAAAATGACCTGGACTGTCCCTAGGCGGAACAGGAACTGCTTCTTCTAACAAACCCTTTCTAGTTTTTAGCTGACGTAATCTCGAAAAGAGAGACATTGTCAACTTGAATCGGAACACAATACAATACACGAGGAACAATAACAATTGGGAGAACAATTCAGGCATACCACGACATTGGAAATACATTGAACAACATCATAACATAACAGTTCGGACAGAATATTACCTGGAATACTGAGAACAGAAACACAAGAATTTCTCGAGAACGGAACAGACTAGAGTTACTGGATGCACTGCTGAAACAGTACGGAACATACCGGTCCCATAAAGGGACGCATCAAGACCCGTATCCACCTAGGTGAACACTTCGTTTGTGAGTCTGTGTACCACCAACCCACGGACCAGAGTCAATTTAGATTGACCCTGTCTAGATACTACCCCAGTAATGGTACTCACCGGGCAGCAAGAACGGAAAGCCTCGGACTGGACTGGACTGCTACGACGACGGACGACGAACTTCGGACTTCAGTTACGGGTGGGCCTCCGGATACCTCGGACCTTGGACTCTTGGCTTGGGCTCTGGTCGGGACTCGCCGCGTTCCTCCACCGTCTCGTTTGGATGCTGGACCGCCTCCTCCGTCTCCTCCGTGGGCCTGAGGGATACTTGAAGCAGAAATATCTGCCGGTGCACGGTATGGTTCCGTCACGGCTGCAGAGGGTCAGGGGGCCGGCGTGGCTTCACCGACGCGTGGGGAAAGGGCAAGTCCCTATTCGGGCGCCATTATGTGGTAAATAAATAAATAATACCCTATTTTTTGAATGTATAAATGAATAACAGATAGCTCAATAAAATAAGAGTCAAGATTCGAGGTAGTAGGAGTTTGCAGGTTTATTACAGCATAAAGGACAGGAACAGGACAACCTGCATAGTAATAGGATGACAGGGCCCAGCAGCGCTGCTGGTGTCAGGATCGGGACAAAGGCAGGAAGGGAAGGGGAATAACTTGTAATAACAATACATGAGCATATATACATAACGCAAACACATAGCATTACATTGCAATAGGCGTAACAGTGGGTGGAGCAGAAGGCGTGACGCGTAGCAGTCGCGAAAGATAAGGGGGAAAAGAGGTGTAACAGGGCGTATACATAGACATGTGATGTAAACGTAACAGAATATGTCATGAATAGGGCGGAAACCATGGAGGGGGCTACCTGAGGAGCCGGGACCTCTAACCTAGTGGTGCGCGCAAACTAGCAATGACGTATCACTAGGAGAAGCTGGGGGCTATGAACTCTGTGCTAGGAGCAGAGACTGAAGTCTGGAGAGTCAGGGCGACATGTACCTAAACAGTATCTAGTATCTGATGTTTAGAGAACATGTTGATATAAACTAGAAGTTAGGAGAGGAAAGGCTAACTTGATTCTAAGACTGGACCATGCATTATTCTACATGTAGTGCGTGATGAAGAATACTAAATGACCATTAAATGCAGTATTTCTCTAACGTGGAGACGTGAAGGCTAGACAATGACGGAAACTATTGATGCGATTCAGTAGCTTAGGAATGCAGAGAAGGAGGACTGAACTGATAACTGGAATTATAACATTTTCTTGGCAGACTCAGAGACTGAGCCAGGCTGGATCGGGCACTGCGTGGCAGGAAGTAAGTGAAGGGTCGAGGATACAGGTGGGGGCTGTATCGCTCCTCAGCGAGGCTTCTGGAGACAGGAGCTGAATCTGGTGTCCAGGCCCTTTTGAGGCCTAGAAACGGGGACTTTATAATAGAATAACGTGCACACTGAGAAACGTGGCAACGTAGCTTTACATAGGCCTGATATTCGTAGTATTCACGAGGACTGGAAACTGGCATACTAGAGGTGGACACAACTATAATTGCGTCATTAATCAAACATAGGGAATACATATGCATATTTAATCATGCACACATAACATATGGTGGATGACACGTAGTGACACAGAACATGGCAAAATTTACTTTTCCACATAACCACAAACGGTCCAGATGCCGGGTGGGCGAGGGGGGGCGGGAACGGCAAGGCACGCCCATGGACTTCCAGTGTGACACGGACAGCGGGAGGGGGTGGGAACGGGCACAAGGACAGGTGGAAGGGGGGGCAGGAAGGCTAGAAAAACAAAGCACTGACCTGTACTTCGTAAAAAATAAAAAACGAAACTCCGCCCACCGCTGCATTACTACACAGAGGGAACGCCCAGGGAAAAAATCGCGGGAACGCCCCCGAATCTGGTCCGGCCTTGACGGACAGATCTCTGTTCCAATGGCTAGCCTCCATTTATGGAGCTAGCCAATGAAACAGAGGGCGTATTCCAAGAGTCCCTTACTGAAGACTACAGATTTCTCTGGAGGCGGAGCTAAGAGCTCCGCCCTCCAGCGAAACCTAAAAAGCGGATCTAACAGAGGGCAGTAGGGCACCAAAACGAGTCTAAATGAGGGCAGAAGGGCCGCAAAACGAGTCTCAGAAGGGCACCAAAACGAGTCTAAATGAGGGCAGAAGGGCAGCAAAACGAGTCTCAGAAGGGCACCAAAACGAGTCTAAATGAAGGCAGAAGGGCAGCAAAACGAGTCTCAGAAGGGCACCAAAACGAGTCTAAATGAGGGCAGAAGGGCAGCAAAAATTGTTAGCAGCGTGCCAAAAACCGCCATTCCAAGCGCCATTCCAAGCGCGTGCATAACGTTACTTCCTATAAGGGGAAGTACATAGTTTCTTTAATGAGTTAATCAGGTATTTACTTTTGTTTCTCCACATTTCATGAGCAAACCTGTGCTGCCTAACTGGCGATTGCTACTGCGGCATAATAAATACAAATCAGCTATATTTCTCAGCATGTTGATTAAGTGTTGAGACGATTCTACAGTCGATAACAGAATCAGTCTCGAAGGAATGCCTTCACTTTGACTGGAAACAGTTTGTTTAAATCCAGTGGTTACTTGGACCCTCAACAACGGCCCTTAAGGTGGAAAGGATTATACTGCCCAAGATGACTTGGAGGGTGTTTTTAAACATTTTTGAAGGTTTAAAAACAGAAAATACAACTCGAGAAGCAGGCATTTGATACTCGTTACACACATTCACCTGCTCAGTCCCACTCTCCCTAGCAGTTAAGAGAATTGAGCATCCGTTCAGGAAAGCAGAAATCATTTCAGTCTATTCGATGGATTTCAGTGCACACTACTACAGTGAACCCGTTTAGTAAACAGTGTTCCTAGCACTCTTCTGATCATACCTGAGTGTGAACGGGTCTCCCTGGCCGAGCGGTTCCTTCGGGACTTGACTGTCGCCCTCTTAAGGATTCCTGGGTCCGGTCAGGTCAGGTCTTCAAACCCCATAAACAGAGGCCGCAGCACGAGGGAGGAAGAGGGCTCTGCCCCCCCAGACAGGGGGTTATGTACCCGGGCTATAGTATTGACCAGCCAATCCTGGCGCTGTATGCAGCGCCAGGATTGGCTGGGGGGGCACCATGACTGCTCGCCCAGTCGCCCTGTGCAACCCCGGGGGCTGCGGCCCGCCCCCTGGTCCTCTCTCTAAGGGGAAAATCACAGGGAAACAATCTGCGCATGCGCGGGCTAGTTTCTGCCCAAAAATCCTCTTGCGCAGCTGCAGCAGGCCCATCCTCCCCCCCTCCCCGCCCCCCTTGCGCAGTACGGAAAAGTCGGGTGTCTCCGGGATTCCCGGCCGGCGGGTAGCGCGATTAATTTAATATTTTTATTTGTATTTTAGTGACAACGCGGTGGGTCCATGGGGCTTAGTGGGGCTACGCCCCTACGCCCCAATGGACGCACCGCGCCTGGGGGAGAAGTCTGATGATCAGGGGGCGGGGGTCAGGTGGGGTGCATTGGTTTTGGGTGGGGAGGCAGGGACCAGAGTGGTGTACTCTCCGGGAGGAAGGATGGCACAGTCAGGCAGGGCCAGTTTTCTTGGGCACCAGTGGCAGATGCAGGGGGGGACAGGGGCGCCAGCACCCCGTTCCTTTCCTCTTTTTTCCATAAAGAAGAACGTCACCGTTTTCCGGAGTTGGAGGAGCTTGGTGCAGCTCACAGGCACAGAGGTGAAGATATAGCTGGGCGCAGAGCGGTTCGCCGGACGCCTACAGGGGATCCCGTCACATTCAACAGAAGTAGGTCCAGGATGACCTAGTTGGCTCTTACAGCAGGTTGGTCTTGGGCGATCTCCAGCTACTTTGATGTGGAAGAAGGACGGGTGGTGTTGGCAGACTGTTATGGTCAGTTTCATATGGCCCCCCTGGCTGCCAGATGCTGGCCATGGCACAGGCCACTGCAACGGTGACAAGCCAGTATGCGAGGGCAGGCACGAGCTGGGCCAGGGCAGAGGACATCATGGGGTGTCAATATTGGATTATGGGGAGGATAGCCTCGAAGAAGGCGAGGTAGCCGATGGCGAAGAACCTGTGGTGGCACCGGTAGGGGCACAGGGAGCAGACAGATGTAAGATGCCTATACCAGTGGGGCTGTGGTTAGTAGGCAACACAGGATGTGCAATTGTTGGTAGGGTCCCTAGCTGTATAGACTAGGAGAGCTTATGGTCAAGCTTGTTCAGAATTTCTGGCTTCAGGGGCGCAGGGAGGTGGGGTGGTGTAATGACGTTACACGATTCCTTGCTGGAATGCTCAGCATGGAACCATGTCTCTCTTAGGTACTGTTGTAACTGTGTTCTACATCTGACAGTTGAGTTGTGCCGGCTGTTGGA